>NC_091684.1:79300000-81800000 GCF_041296265.1 Equus caballus
ACTTTATTTGCAAATTACTGTGTATGTCAAATATGTCTGAGAAATGTCTTTTCTAGCCTGTCTAGAGGCTAACTGAAGCACTGATACAAACCTCTTCTCTCTGCTTTGCCTAACTCAGAACTCAAGCCAAAAAAGCTCAAAAACATTGAAGCCTGAATTAACAATGTTCAGATGCCTGGGAAAAAAGATTACAGTCCAACATACTATAGACAACCTAAGACAAAAGCTGTAGAGAGCTTCTCGAGGAAATTAAGGCATTCAAAAGTAACCAAGGAATCTAGATAGACCCATGGATGCCTAAGGCAAGATGCGTTCTCAGAAAAGACCTCAGAAAACACTAAGCTTTCACCTTGGACTGATCTCCAGGACTAGAGCCAATTCGCAAAGAGTTTGAGAGCTCCTAGCATTCAAGGAATTCTCTGTCAAAACACCAACTGAATGGATGCTAAGGAACACAGACTTTAGTGACCACATCAACATGAATATAATATTTGAAATAATACTTTGGGAATGTCACTAAACTCACAGGCCTTCAACAATCAAAAAAGCCAGTAAATCTTGGAGAAGGGGGAGAATCAGATTTCCAGAGTCACCATGTTATAATAGTCAAGTATCCAGTCTTCAGTGAAAAAATCATAAGACATACAAAGAAACATGAAAGTATGGCTTGGTTAAGGGAATAAAATTAATTGACTGAAACTATCACTGAGAAAGTCCAGAAATCAGACTTAGCACACAAAGATTTTTTTAAATTGTCTAAAATATGATCAAACCACTAAAGGAAAACATGGATAAGGAACAAAAGGAAATCAGGAAAATAATGTATGAATAGGATGAGAATATCAATAAAGAGATATAAATTATAAAAACGAAGAAAACAGAAATTCTGAAACTGAAAAGTATAAGAAAAGAAATGAAAAATTCACTAGAGGGTTCAACAGTAGATTTGAGCAGACAAAAGAATCAGCAAATTTGAAGACAGGACAATTGAAGTGATCAAGTTCGAGAAGCAGAAAGAAAAAAGAATGAAGTGAACAAAGCCTGAGGTACCTGTGGGATACCATCAAATATACTAATATACACATTATAGGAGTCCCAGAAGGAGAAGAGAGAACGAGGAACACAAAAAATATTTGAAGAAATAATGGCTGAAAACTTCCCAAATTTCATCACATACAGGAATCTACAAGTCCAAGAAACTCAACAAACACTAGTAGCATAAACACCAAGAGACCTATACTAGACACATTATAAGCAAACTGTCAAAAGACAAAGACAAAGAAAGAATATTAAAACCAAAAGAGAGAAGTGACTCCCTCTCAATCTAGCCCATAATCACACTAGAGAGTAACTCAAAGCCACAAGACAAAATAAAGGACACCAACAAAGGTAACCACATAGATAAATATAAAAGATGAGTAAAAAGAGAAGCCAAAATTATTGTAATTTAGGTATGGCTTATAAATTCTCTCTTTTTCCTATGTGATATAATAGGCAAGAGTATTAAACAATAGTTATAAACCTATGTTAATGGGCATAAAATGTACAAGGATGTAATTTGTGATAATAGCGATAAAAGGGGAGAGCAAAAGGTTTGTACACTATTGAAACTAAGTTGGTATTATTCAAATTATGTTGTTATAAGTTTAAGGTGTTAACAGTAATCCCCAAGGAAACTACTAATAACTAAAAAATATACAGAAAAGGAAAGAAGACAAGAATCAAAATAGTACATTACACAAAATCAGCTAAATATCAAAAAAGCCAATAATGAATGAATTGAAGACAAAAGATATAACACACAGAAAACAAGTAGATAAGTGGCAGAACTAAATTCTTCTTTATCAGTGATCACATTAAATGTAAATAAATTAAACTCAGCTATTAAAAGGCAGATATTGGCAGATTAAATTTAAAAAAACAGGATCCATCTAAATGCTATCTACAAGACACTCACTTTAGAATACAAAGATGTTGAATGTAAAAATATTGTGGGTGAGGCCATCTTGTTATGCCAAATGACACTTTCCTAGTTAAAACCATTCTAGCACGTAATCATTATAAATTACTACACACTTTCATGATTTTCTGGCCCTGATCCTATACATACCCCTGCTGAGGGACTCTGATAGTTTTGTTCTTAACAATCTTAACAAACTTTCCCAAGGGATAAGAAGGCCTCCAGGAAGAAGGAACACCTGTAGGATATTCATCATCACTGACAGAAGAAAAGAACAATGAGAGACTCTGGAGTTCATCACGCCTGAAGGCCAACATCTCTAAATGCCCTCTTTACTGCCCATTTTCCCTATACAACTGCCTCAAGATTCTGTAATTCTTTAAGATGGATATATGAGACATTAGTCTGCTATCTTCCAGTTATGCTGGCTAATCAAAATAAAAGCTTCCTTCTCGGTCTCTAACTCGTGATTAATTAGCTCAGATCACGGTGAGCAGAGTGAGCCCATTGCTAAGTAACAGGGTGGGAAAGGATATCCCATTCAAATAGTAATCAAAAGAGAGCTGGGGTGGCTATATATTATAGTCAGAAAAATAATTTTAAAAAACTCATAAGAGACAAAGAAAGATATTACATACTGATAAAAAGTTAGATACAGGAATAAGATACAACAAATATAAACACAGAACTACCCACCAAAAGAACCCAAAATATATGAAGAAAAAATCTACAAACTTGAAGGAAGAAATAAACAGTTGAACAATAACATTTTGAGACTTCAATACTTTACCTTTAATAATGGTTGGAACAACCTAACAGAAGATCAATAAGGAAACAGAGGACTTGAACAAGAATTACATCTAACATATACAGAACACTCAACTCCCAAAACAGTAGAATATACATTCTTCTCAAGTGCACATGGAATATTCTTCAGGATAGATCATATGATAGGACATAAAACAAGCCTTAATAACTTTAAAATATTGAAATCATACAAAGTATCTTTTCCAATCACAATGGAATGAAATCAATAGCACAGGGAAAACTGAGAAAAGATCATGAGTACGTGGAAATTAAACAACTTCTCTTAAATATCCAATGGATGAAACAAAAGTCACAGGGAAATCAGAAAATACATTGAGACAAATTAAAATGAAACACAACACACCAAAACACATGTGATGCAACAAAAGCAGTGATAGGAGGGAAATTATTGCTCTAAAAGCTTATATTGAAAAAGAAGATTCTGGGAGTGATGTCAGCATCATGGCAGAGTGAGCTCTGACCTGAGACTCTCCTCCCTAAGACGCAATGAAAAGGACACACATAAATCAACATAGGACATGCACACAACACAATAGGCACGTGAGAGACCCACACAGACATAAGTCTGAAAGTGGAGGTGCTGGACCCTCTGGGAGCCAGTGGAAGGTGGTAAGGGGATCTCCTCTCCCTCCCCCAAGGCAGTGACCTAGAGCACAAGATGGCATGTGGCTCTGAGAAGGAAGAGGGGAGGGGGAAGTCCTCCATGGGATTGCCTTCACTCTCCAAGTTGCTTCCCAGCCTGTGGGAAAGCTCCACAACAAGGAGGCAAAGCAATCACCAGGGCATATTCACCAAGCTGAGCACCCCAGGAAGGCAGAGAGCAAGTGCAGAGTGGGAGTGACCCAAGGATTGTACACATGAAAGAAAGCACCCCTCTACCTTCCTGGCACACCAGCTCAGCCGGTAGGCCAGAGCAAGGGACTCCCACCAGAGTGCCAGCACATACATGTGTAAAGAAGCAGCAGCCAGTGGGAAGACACAATCAGGCTCTGTGAGCAGAATTTCCAAAGGACAGGCACAGCTGTCAGAGATTGTGGTGGGCTCAGAATACACAGCTCCTGGCCCTCACCAGTGGTGGCAGGTGGAATCTGCAGCCAAGTACTACCACTATGCAAAGGCATAAATCCACTCCATCAAATAATATGAAGAGGTATAGTAATACTCAAGACCATAAGGAAAATGACAACCACCCAGAAATCAATCCTGCAGGCACAGACATTTGCAATCTAAATAACAGAGAATTCAAAGGAGCTATCAAAAAACTCACCAAATTAAAAGAAAACTCAGAAGACAGTTCAATGAAATCAGGAATAAAATTAATGAACAGAGGCAATTCTTCACAAAAGAGATTGAAACTATACAGAAAACCAATCAGAAACGTTAGAGATGAAAAACACAATGAATGAGATAAAGAAAAACCTGGAGTCCTTAAATGACAGAGCTGATATTATGGAGGAAAGAATCAGCAATTTAGAGGACAGAAATATAGAAATGCTTCAGATGGAGGAGGAGAGAGAACTAAGACTAAAAAGAAATGAAGGAATTCTCTAAGAAATATCTGACTCAATTAGGGAATGCAACATAAGGAATACAGGTAATCCAGAGGGAGAAGAAAGAGAGAAAGGAGCAAAGAGTTTTTTCAAAGAAATAATAGCAGAAAACTTCCCAAACGTGGGGAAGGAGCTGGAACTACAAGTAAAAGAAGATAATAGAACTCCTAATTATACCAATGTAAAAAGATCTTCCCCACAGCATATATTAGTAAAACTGGCAAAAGTCAATGACTAAGAAAAAACATGAAGGGCAGCAAGGCAGAAGAAACTAATGAACAAAGAAACCCTTTTCAGGCTTTCAGTGGATTTCTCAGCAGAAACCTTACAGGTTAGGAGAGAGTGCAATGATATATTCAAAATTCTGAAAGACAAAAATCTTCAGCCAAGAATACAAAATGCAGTGAAAGTATCCCTGAGATATGATGAAGAAATAAAAATTTTCCAAGATAAACAAAAGCTGAGGGAGTTCATCACCACGAGACCCTCCCCCCACACCAAGAAATGATCCAGAAGGCCCTCATATCTGAAAAAAAAAAAATAATAAAGGGTTTACAAAGCCTTGAGCAAAGAGTTAAATAGGCAGACAAAATCAGAAAATTGCACCTCCCTAGCAGGTTAGCAAACACTTAATTATAACACTAAAGAGAAAGGTAAGGAGAACACCAAAAATAACTGTAATCACTTAATTGTAACCACAAAACACAAAATAGAATAAGTTGTGACAACAATAACTTACATGGGAAAGAGGAAAGGGATGAAATTTGCTTAGACTAAGGAAATAAGAGGCTATCAGCAAATGGATTATTTCATCTATGAGATCTTTTATACAAGCCTCACAGTAACCATAAACAAAAAATCAGAGACACATAAATGATAAATAAAGAGAAAACTGAGGAAACCATCATAGAGAATGACCTAACTGAATTGGCAGTCCAAAACACACAGGACTAGAAACAAGGGAAATACAGAACAACTGGAAAACAATTGATAAAATGGCAGTACTAAGCTATCAAATATCAATAATCAATCTAAATGTAAATGGATTGAATTCTCCCATCAAAAGACACAGAGTAGCTGGATGGATTAAAAAACAAGACCCAATAATATGCTGCCTCCAGGAAACACATACCAGCCCTAAAGACAAATGCAGGCTCAGACTGAAGGGATGAAATATGATACTCCAAGCTAAAGGCAAACAAAAGAAAGCAGGTGTTGCCATACTTACATCAGACAAAGCAGACTTCAAGATAAAAAAGGCAGTGAGAGATAAAGAGGGGCAGCATATAATGATAAAAGGGACACTCCACCAAGAGGACATAACACTTATGAATATATATATACCTAACGCAGGAGCACCAAAATATATAAAGAAACTATGAACAAACCTAAAAGGAGATATTAACAGCAACACAATAATAGTAGGGGAACTTAACAGCCCACTTACAACAATGGGTAGATCATCCAGATAGAAAGTCAACAAGGAAATAGTGGATTAAAAGAAAAACTAGACCAGATGGACTTAATAGATATATATAGAGAACATTCCATGCAAAAACAGCAGAACAAACATTCTTCTCAAATGCACATGGAGCATTCTCAAAGATTGGCCATAAGTTGGGAAACAAAGTAAGCCTCAATAAATTTAAGAAGATTGAAATCATATTAAGCATCTTTTCTGACCATAATGCTATGAAACTAGAAATCAACTACAAGAAAAGAGCTGGGAAAGTGACAAATACGTGGAAACCAAGCAACATGCTACAACCTGAACAAACAATGGATCTTTGAAGAAATTAAAGGAGAAGTAAAAAAATATCTTGAGACAAATGAAAATGACCATATGTCATACCAACTTATATGGGATGCAGTAAAAGCTGTCCTAAGAGGGAAATTCATAGTAATACAGGCCCACTAAGAGAAACAAGAAAAATCTCAAATAAGCAATCTTAAACTACACCTAGCAGAATGAACAAGAAGAAGGAGAGAAATAATAAAAATTAGAGGAGAAATAAATGAACCTGAAACAAACAAACGAAAAAAAACAGCAGAAAGGATCAATGAAACTAAGAGCTGATGTTTGAAAAGATAAACAAAATGTACAATCTCTTAGCCAGACTCACTAAGAAAAAAAGAGAGAAGGCTCAAATAAATACAATTAAAAATGAAAGAGGAGAAATTACAATGAATACCACAGAAATACAAAGGATTATAAGAGAATACTATAAAAAACTATGTGCCCACAAGTTGGACAATCTAGAAGACATGGATAAGTTCTTAGACTCATACAACCTCCCAAAACTGAATCAAGAAAAAATAGAGAATTTGAATAGACCAATCACAAGTAAAGAGATTAAAACAGTAATCAAAAATCTCCCAAACAATAAAAGTCCAGAACCAGATGACTTTTCTGGAGAATTCTACTGAACATTAATACATTGAATACCTAGCCTTCTCAAACTATTCCAAAAAACTGAAGAAGATGGAACACTTCACAACACATTTTACAAGGCCAACATCACCGTAATCCCAAAGCCAGACAAAGACAACTACAGGCCACTATTACTGATGAATATAGATGCAAAAATCCCTAACAAAATATTGGCAAAGTGAATACAGCAACATATCAAAAGGATCATACAGCACAATCAAGTGTGAGTTATACCAGGGACTCAGAGATAGTTCAACATCCACAAATCAATCAATGTGATACACCACATTAACACAATGAGGAATAAAAACAACATGATCATCTCAATGATGCAGAGAAAGCATTTGACAAGATCCAACAACCATTTATAACAAAAACTCTAAATAAAATGAGCATAGAAGGGAAAGTACCTCAACATAATAAAGGCCATATATGATAAACCCACAGCCAAAATCATATTCAATTAGGGAAATACTGAAAGCCATCCCTCTGAGAACAGGAATAGTCAAGGGTGCACACTCTTGCCACTCTTATTCAACATAGTACTGGAGGTGTGAGCAATTAGGCAAGAAAAAGAAATAAAAGCTATCCAAATTGGCCATGGAGATGTGAGACTCTCACTATTTTCAGATAACATGATTTTATATACAGAAAACCCTAAATAATCCATCAGAAAACTATTAGAAATAATCAACAACTACAGCAACGTTGAAGGGTACAAAATCAACTTACAAAAATCAATTGCATTTCTACACTCTAATAACAAACTAACAGAACAAGAACTCAAGAATACAATCCTATTTACAATTGCAATAAAAGGAATAAAATATCTAAGAATAAATTTAACCAAGGAGGTGAAAACTATAAGACATTACTGAAAGAAATCAATGATGACAAAGAAATGGAAAGATGTTCCATGCTCATGGACTGGAAGAATAAACATAGTTAAAATGTCCATACTACCTAAAGCAATCTCAATCAGAATCTCAATGACATTCTACGTGGAAATAGAACAAAGAATCCTAGAATTCATATGGGGCAACAAAAGACCCCAAATAGCTAAGGCAATCCTAAGAAAAAAGAACAAAGCCAGAGGCATCACAATCCCTGACTTCAAAACATACTACAAAGCTATAGTAATCAAAACAGCATGGTACTGGCACAAAATAGACACACAGATCAGTGGAACATAACTGAAGTCCAAGAAATAAAACCACATATCTATGGACAGTTAATCCATAGACAGGACAGGAGCTAAGAACATACAACGGAGAAAGGAAATCTCTTCAATAAGTGGTGTTGGGAAAACTGGACAGCTACATGCAAAAGAATGAAAATAGAGCATTATCTTTCGCCATTCACAAAAATTAACTCAAAACAGATTAAAGACTTTAAGTTAAGAACTGAAACCATAAAACTCCTAGAAGAAAATATAGGCAGTACACTATTTGACATCAGTCTTAGAAGGGTCTTTTTGAATACCATGTCTACTCAGGCAAGGGAAACAAAAGAAAAAATGAACAAATGGGACTTCATCAGAGTAAAGAGCTTCTGCAAGGAAAGGAAACCAACAACAAAATGAAAAGATGACCCATCAACTGGGAGAAATGTTTGCAAATCATATATCTGACAAGATGTTAACCTCCAAAATATATAAAGAATCCACACAACTCAACAACAAAAAAATAAAGAACCTAATCAAAAAATGGGCAGACAATATGAACACACATTTTTCCAAAGAAGATACATAGATGGCCAATAGGCACATGAAAAGATGTTCAACATAACTAATCATCAGGGAAATGCAAATCAAAACTACCTTGAGATATCACCTTACACCTGCTAGAATGGCTATAATTAGCAAGACAAAAAATAACAAATGCTGGAGAGGATGTGGAGAAAAGGCAATCCTCATACACTGATGGTAGGAATGCAAACTAGTGTGGCCAGTATGGAAAACAGTGTGGAGATTTCTCAAAAAATTAAAAATCGAAAAGCCATGCGACCCAGCTATCCCACTACTGGGTGTTTACCCAAAGAACTGGAAGTCAACAATTCAAAGAGACATGCACCCCTATGATCACTGCAGCATTATTCACAATAGCCCAAATATGGAAGTAACCCAAGTGTCCATTGACCCATGAATGGATAAAGAACATGTGAGATATATATATACACAATGTATATACCATACACACACACACACACACACACATACATATATATATGGACTACTACTCGGCCATAAAAAAAAAAAAGACAAAATCGTCCCATTTGCAACAATACGGATGGACCTTGAGGGTATTATGTTCAGCGAAATAAGACAGACAGAGAAAAACACCATATGATTTCACTCATATGTGGAAGATAAACAAACACATGGACAGAGAAGAGATTAATGGTTACCAGAGGGGAAGGGGGCTGGGAGGTGGGCATAAGGGGTAAAGGGGCACATAAATATGGCAAAAGATATATAATAATGTACAACTGAAATTTCACAGTGTTATAAACTACTATGACCTCAATAGAATTTTAAAAAGATCCCAAATCAATAACTTAACTGTACATTTAAAGAAGCTAGGAAACAAAGAGCAAAATAAACACAAAGGTAGCAGAAGGAAGGAAATAATAAAGATTAGAGTAGAGAGAAATGCAATAGAAAATAGAAAAACATTAAGAGAGAATCAACAAAACCAAAATTTCTTATTTAAAAGATTGACAAGTCATTAGATTGACAAAGAAGAAAGGAGAGAATATACAAATAACTAAAACCAGAATTGAAAGTGTGGAAATTACTCTCAATTTTACAGAAATGTAAAAGATTATAAGGATATTTGAACAATTGTATGCCAACAAGTTGGATAACCTAGATAGCATAGACAAATTCCTAGAAATATGTAAATTACTTAAACTGACTCAACATGTAATAGAAATTCCAAATAGACCTATAACCAGTAAAGAGATTGAATCAGAATCAAAAACCTCCCAACAAAGAGAAGTCTAGGATCTAATGACTTCACTGATGAATTCTAGCAAATATTCAAAGAATTAACATCAATCTTTCGAAATACTTCCAGAAAATAGAGGAAGGAATACTTCCTAACTCATTCTATGAAGCCAGCATTACCCTGATAGCAAAGCCAGATAAAGACATCAGAAAAAAATAAAATTGCAAACCAATCATCTTTATAAATATGATGCAAATCCTCAAAAAATACCAGCAAACCAAATTCAGCAGCATATTAAAAGGAAATACATCATGGCTGAGTGAGATTTATTCCTGGAATGCAAGGATGGTTCAGCATATGAAAATCAACAAATATATTACATTACTAGAATGAAGGGGGAAAAGCTCAAGATTATCCTAATAAATGCAAAAAAAAATGAAAAACTCCAACACCCTTTCATGACAAAAACATTCAACAAACCAGGTGTAGAAGGAAACATTCTCAATATAACAAGGGCCATATAAGAAAAATGCAGTGTTAATATCATACTCAATGGTGAAAGACTGGAAGCTTTTCCTCTCAGATGAGGACAAGACAAGGATATCTACTTTCACTACTTCTATTCAATACAGCAGTGGAAATTCTAGCCAGATAAACTAGTCAAGAAAAATAAATTAAAGGCATCAAATGAAAAGAAAGAAGCAAAATTATGTCTGTTCACAGATGACATAACCTTTTAGGTTAAAAACCTTAAAGATTCCACTCAAAAAAACCTGTTAGAGCTAGGAAATAAATTCAGCAAAGGTGCAGGATTATAAATCGATACTTAAAAATGAGTTACATTTTCAGCAATGAACAAGCCAAAAAGGAAATTAAGAAAAGAATTTCCCTTACAGTGTCATGAACAAGAAAAAAATATTCAGAAATAACTTTAGCAAAGGAGGTGAAAGATCAGAACACTGAAGACTGCAAAACATTCTAAAGGAAATTAAACATAAATAAAGGAGAGACACCTCATGTTCATAAAATAGAAGATTATACTGTTTAGATTACAATAATACTCAAAGCACTCTACAGATTCAATGTAATCCCTATAAAATACCATCAGCAGTTTTGCAATAGAAAAAATATTAGAAAATAGAAAATAAAATAGGGGCCGGACTGATGGCGCAGCTGTTAAGTTTGCACGTTCTGCTTTGCTGGCCCAGGGTTCACCGGTTCAGATCCCGGGTGTGGACATGGCACCGCTTGCCAAGCCACGCTGTGGCAGGCATCCCACATAGAAAGTAGAGGAAGATGGGCACGGATGTGAGCTCAGGGCCAGTCTTCCTCAGCAAAAAGAGGAGGATTGGCAGCAGATGTTAGCTCAGGGCTAATCTTCCTCAACAACAACAACAAATCAGCCTATATAGACATTCACTCATAAAAAAAAAGTCTTGTTAGGGGCTGGCCCCGTGGCCAAGTGGTTAAGTTCGCGCGCTCCGCTGCAGGCGGCCCAGTGTTTCGTTGGTTCGAATCCTGGGCGCGGACATGGCACTGCTCATCAAACCACGCTGAGGCAGCGTCCCACATGCCACAACTAGAAGGACCCACAACGAAGAATATACAACTATGTACTGGGGAGCTTTGGGGAGAAAAAGGAAAAATAAAATCTTAAAAAAAAAAAAAAAGTCTTGTTAAAAATATCAATCATTTCAAAAAAAGAAAAAAATAGAAAAATCCTAAAGGACCCTGAGTATCTAAAACAATCTTAAGAAAGAAACACAAAGCTAGAGGCCTCATATTTCCTGAAATCAAAACACTTACAAAGCTGTACTAATTAAAACGGTATGGTACTTGCATAAAGACAGACATATAAAGTAATGGAACCAAATAGAGAGCTCAGAAATAAACCCTCACATGTATGGTCAAATGATGTTTGACAAAAGTACCAAGGAGAAAAGATAATTTCTTCAACAAATGGTGTTGGAAAAATTGGATATCCACATGCAAAAGAAAGAGTCGGACTCATACCTTACACCATATTTAAAAGATTAACTCAAAATGTATCAACAATCTAAACTTAAGAGCTAAAACTATACAACAGAAGAAAACTGAGAGGAAAAATCTTACAACATTGGATTTGACAATGATTTTTTTAGGTATGACACCAAAAGCCTAGGCAACAAAAGAAAAAATAGATAAATTGGGCTTCGAAATTAAAAGCTTTTGTTAATCAAAGGATGCCATCAAGAGATTGAAAAGACAATGCAGAAAATGAGATAAAATATTTACAAATCATATACCCAGATAAGGGCTTAATATCCAGCGTATACACAAAGAACTCTTACAACTCGACAACAACAATAAAAATCCAAATCAAAAATGGGCAAAAGCCTTGAGTAGATATTTCTCCAAAGAAGATATACAAATGGATGGTAAGTACATAGAAGACGCTCATCATCATTATGTATAGGAAAAATGCAAATCAAAGCCACGATGAGACACCACTTCATATCCATTAGGATGTCTATTATTAAAAAAAAAAAAAAAGAATACAATGAGTCTTGGCAAAGATGTGGAGAATGTGGAACCCTCATGGAGCAGCTGCTGTGGAAATCAGTTTGACAGTTCTTCAAATAGCTAAACATAGAATTACCTTATGATCCAGCAATTCAACTCATAAGTATACACTCAAAAGAATTGAAAGCTGGTGTTCAAACCGATGCTTTTCCTCCAATGTTCATAGCAGCATTATTGACGATAATCAAAATGTTGAAACAACCCAAGTGCCCATTGATGGATGAATGAATAAACGAAATGGGATATAAACATACAACAGAATATTAATCAGCCTTAAAAAGGAAGAAAACTCTGACACATGCTACAGTATGGCTGAACCTTGAAGACATTATGCTAAGTAAAATAAGCCAGTCACAAAAAGACAAATATCATATGATTCCACTTATATGAGATAACTAGATTAGCCAAATTCATAGAGACAGAAAGTAGAATGGTAATTACCAGGGCCTGAGAGGAGGAAGCAATGAGGAGTTACTGTCTGATGGGTACAGAATTTCAATTTGGGATGATGAAAAAGTTTCAGAAGTAGATAGTGCTGATGGTTATATAACTTTGTGAATGTACTTAATGCCACTGATTTACACACCTAAAAATGGCTAAAATCCTAAATTTTGTGTTACATGTGTTTTACCACAATATTAAAAAGTTAAAATAAAATTAAAGGAGCAACCCAGGTGGAAGGATGCTTCTTCTTCTAAGACTGGTGCTTCTTGCCAGGACTGTAAAGGGTACAAAAGTTTGGATGTCCCCACGACTGGCAGGGGCAGTGCCCTGCTTGGCAGAAAGGGACAGGCTGCTGGCTCAGTCTGTGAGCTATTGTGTATGTTTCCATGAACACTGGTGTACAAATGTCTTTCTGAGTCCTTGTTTTCAATCCTCTCAAGTATATACTTAGAAGCAGAATTTCTGGCTCATATGGTAATTCTATATCTAGCTTTTTGAGGAATTGCCAAACTGTTTCCCACAGTGGCTGTATTACTGGCTACAAACAAATAATCATAAGTTCTTTACTCGCCACACAAGAGAGGCCAAAGAAAAACTGGAACACCAGCCTTATGGCAAGGAAAGGGCTTTTGCTTCAGGAGACATCAGTCAGGAGACAAAAGTGAGCCCTCAAACTTGCCTCATCTCCCCAAAAGACGGGAGGCCAGGGGTTTTAAAGGTTGCAAGGAATGTGGCTCCTCGTAGGCAGGGGGAGCCACTGGCCTTGCTAGTTGGCATTTTCCTACCAGCCTGCGTTTGGCCTTGAGAGGCTGCTTCCAGGGAGGAGGATGGCAAGATAAGGGAATCTGCAGGTGGGTGGCTTTGGTTGTCTGCCTCCGTGGTGGCTGGTGGCAGGAAGCCAGGGAGTAAGCAGGGACAGGGGATGAGTGCTTTGATTTTAACCCCATGTATGCTGGGTTTAATGTAGGGGAACTGATATCAGGGCTGGTATCAACTGTACCTTTTTACATCCACCCTCTCAGCCATGTAAAGGGGATCCAATTTCTTCACATTCTTGTCAACGCTCGTTATTTTCCTCTCTTTTGATTATACCCATCCTAATGGGTGTGAAGTGGTATCTCATTGAGGTTTTGATCTGCATTTCTCTTATGACTAGTGATATTGAGCATTTTTTCACATGCATATTGGCCATTCATATATCTTCTCTGGAGAAATGTCTATTCAAGTCTTGATCGTTTTTGAATTGGGTTATTTTGTTGTTGAGTTTTAGGTGTTTTTTAAAATATATTTTGGATATTAAACCCTTATCAGATATAGGCTTTGCAAATATTTTCTCCCATTCTGTAGGTTGTCTTTTCTCTCTCCTGATAATGTCCTTTGATGCACAGAAGTCTAACTTTTTGATGAAGTCCAATTTAACTATTTTTTTTCTTTTGTTGCTCATACATTTGGTGTCATAGCCAATAATCTATTACCAAATCTAAGGTCATTAAGATGTACTCATTAAGAGTTTTATGGTTTTAGCTCTTGTATTTAATTCACTGATCCATTTTTAGTTAATTTTTTGTATATGGTGTGAGGTAGGGGTCCAATTTCATTCTTTTGCATGTGGAAATCCAGTTTTCCCAGAACCATTTGTTGAAGAAATTGTTCCTTCCCCATTTAATGGATTTGGCACCCTTGTCCAAAATCAATTGACCATAGATATATGGATTTATTTCTGGACTCTCAATTCTATTCAATTGGTCTATATGTCTATACTTTATGCCAGTATGATGCTGTTTTGATTACTATGGCTTTGTAGTAAGTTTTGAAATCAGGAAATGTAAGTCTTTCACTTTTGTTCTTTTTTAATGTTGTTTTGGTTGCTTGGAGTCCCTTGAGATTCCATATGAATCTTAGGGTAGTTTTTCTATTTCTGTAAAACACACACACACATACACAAAACAACCATAGTTGGGATTTTACAGGGATTGCATTGAATCTGTACATTGCTTGAGCAGTTCTGTCATCTTAACAATATCAAGTCTTCCACTACATGAACACAAGGTTGACCCAATCTCAAATCAGGGGAAGGAAACAGTTTTGGAAGCTGCTTCCTGGGGACCAGGAATAAACATTGATGGCCATGCTGTGCCAGGAATCAGAGGAATCAAGTAGAACCAGGGTCAAAGATTAACAAGAATTCCTCATCCATTCTTCATTTTACAAGAATCGGAGGAAGTCAGGTGGAAGGGGCCAATGATTAACAAGAATCTTTTATACATTCTTTCATTCCACAGCATTTACCGGACATCCATAATATGCCACATTCTGTGCTAGGTGCTAAGGTTCAAAGACAAGTAAGATATATTGCATGCCCTTGTGAATCTTAAAATCAAGTTGGGTGTATGTTAGTATCTTTCAGGTTATAGCAGACGCTCACTGAAACTAACTTCAGAAATAAGGGGGTGGGGGTTGTTATGAGAACTTAGAAGTCTTACTTAGAATGTAGGAATGGAAGCCAATCCTCAGAAAAAGAGAAGAACCAAGATCTAGAATGGTTTAAGGTATTCCTGAGGCCCTCTATCACCATCTCTCACATCTGTGTCTTTCTGAACATCGGCTTCCTTCTCTTCCTCACAGATTGGCTTCCTCTGCTCTTCCATCAGTCTAGTAGAAAACATGGCCAAATATATTAACCGTATTTGCATATTACTGGTCTAGACACCACTCTCTCTGTCTCTGTCCCAATTCCAAATTCCTAGGAAGAAACATTCGAGGACACATATCACCCCATAAATCCCTCAACCATGGCCTAAGTAAGGAACAATTGGCCTATTTAGCTGCTGTCTCCTGGGTGTAACCAGGGTGACAGGGTCACACAGCACAGTAACTACAAAGAGCCCACCACGGCTACTCTGTGGATTTGAGGTGCAAAACAGCAGACAAATCAAAAAGTGTCCACCACGGTGGGTGAGAAGCATCAGAATATAAACAATAATACAATGCACTAAAAGTTGGTGGTAAGCACATAGGAGGGGCCCTAGAATCAACATAGTAGGGACAGAGAGATAGATGCCATATTGAATAAAGCAGCTACACATGAGCTATAATTTTGTTTACTTTTTATTTTCTAAAGCCAAAACTAAGAAGGACAGTTCTAGCAAGGTGGAGATGAGAAACACAGAATCTGATGTTGGTCAGAGGGAGCTGGAGAGATTCACAGTTCAAGTTCATACTGGTAACTGGTAACATGTAGACTGAGTGCTGAGACCAAGTCTATACAGTTCCAAAGCTCATGCTCTTCCCTCTACTCATCACTGCAACTCTTTGAGGAGAATATTTTGCCAGTCTGAGCCAGTCCAAAAAAGAAAAGCTCAGAAAGTCATTCATTTATTTGTGTGCTGATATAATACCTTGTTTTTTATAAAGTTTCTGAGAGACATATAAAAATACCTAATTTTTAAAAATAACTTATTCAACATTCACCATGTGGCAAGTACATGTTAAGTTTTTATCTACATTATTGCATTTTATCTGTAGGTAGTAGTATTACAGTAGGTAGTATTATCTCCATTTTTTGGATTAAAAAACTGGGATTTAGAGAGGCTTTAAGTAATTTGCACAATATGCTACAGCTAGTAAATGGCAAAACTAGAATTCAAGTCAAGTCTGAGTCCTTAATCTCTTAACTGTTAGGCTAAACAGTTGAGAAGTCAACATAAAGGAAACACCTGATTAAGAAATGACAGCCTGATTATCCCCTAGAATTTATTTATATCCCGTATTGTCTTGATTGGAAACCAGGAATAAGCCAAAAATATTAAAGAGTCCTAGTACAAAAATCAAAAAGGGAAGAATACTCATATGAGTCACAATATCCTTAAGATAAAAAGAAATTTAGGATAGCCCCAATTTTTCTGATACTGGGAGAATTTTACCCATGAGTCTTCATAAAGAGAGTAATACTATGTGATATCATGGATAATGGCCTGACAACATCTTTGCAATAAATACTATGATGAGTTTTATAATTCATACACTTGCAATTCACACACCTAATGGCAGTCAACATAAAGCCAAAGAACGTGTGAGTTTAGTAAGTTCTGTGTGAGGCCAAACTAATGCAGTCCAATTCACAGCTCTCTGAAGAACTGGTTTGAACCAAAGTGTGTGTGTGGTGTGTACAGAGACTGCACTCCCTTCAGGGAATCCTCCATGATATATAGGAAGTCCTAGTTGTGATTTCTGAGATGAACTTGGAGTGCAGACAGTCTACGGTGCTGATTAAAAACAGAGCCCAAGAGAGAGATGAGGTTAAAATTAAGGAACTAAGAAAGATTTACCTGGTCACCGAACCTACATGGAATAATTTGGTTTTGATTAATATTGTCTCATAAATATTACTTTTAAATGTTAATAAGCAAAATTCTATGAAAAATTATTTTAAGAATAACGTGAAATACAAATTTATATGCCAACACTATTTTGTGTTCCCTCAATGGTTTTGAAAATAGAACGGTGATTTTTACTGTTTATTGTAAATAGAAAAACATTTCAGTAATCTAATAAACAATGACCAGTGTCTGCAATCAGATGACAGATAGAAGCAGATGAGGCAGCTCCCTTTAAAGCATAGTTTTGATCATGCAAAACAGAATTGTTGTTTGAAAGATTTTCCTCTCTTCTTTATAATGGACATAAAGTGCCTTATAAATGAAATTTTTATTAGGTATTGAAAGAAAGCAATGAGAATAAAAAGAATTTGGAATGAGGTGGAATTGGTGAGGAAGAAATATTAGTAGAACATACATCAAAATACATTAAAAAGTCAAATAAAATATTACTTGGAATGTCAGCCAGGTAGTTTTGAGCATACAGCTTCAAATAGAGAACAAAATATTCAGATGTTTTTATTTAAGTCAGGAATAAAAAGCATAACTAATAATGCTTACTGCCATAAAGTGAAGAATTCACAATTTGGCTCATCAAAAAGTATTCCTGGATTTCAACATAAAGGCAAAACTGTTAAATTCCTTTGAGAATCATCTATGATAGCTTCTGCTCATGAAATCGTTTTCATAATGCAGATTGAAATGAATGGCGGCCGAGACGCACAGGCTCGGCAAAAGTGGAATGCATTGAGTGCGAATCTTAGTGAGAAAAAAATGGGAGGATGATTAGTGAAAATGGGTTGATGTCTTTATAAAACTAATTATAGAAACCAGGAAAAGTTCACTGAAGAAAAATGTGGACCTGTATCAACTTTTTAAAAAACACTTTTACTGCTGTGACATACAGTAAAGAAATTATATATTGATGTTTAAGTTATGATGCTGATTTTAGGCAAATTCTTCAATTTTAGTTTTAACTAGAATTTTTAAAAACTGGTCCAAATACTCTTTCTTTTTCTTATAGCCTCATTCACATATGCCTTTGCAATCATAGCTAAATGTAAGGTACATTGATCCCCACTGCATCATCAGATTACGCTCTTACTTACTTACAGCTTACATGCTTCACTGGGGCAGACTGGTAGATTTCCTTCACTGTTGTACCCCTCAGCACCCAGAACAGTATGGGACATAATTGCTGCTCAAGAAGCATTTGTAAAAGAATGAACCAATTCTTTTGAATGAATGAATATCATTTAGATGCAGAACTAAATGTTCCCCAAAACTTGGAAATAAGGTTATCCTCTGAGAACGAAACTAAGAAGATACATTAGACCATAGTTGTCTATAAAAATAACCCCAAAGACTGTCTCCATGTGTGAGAATGAGGAGATGTGGGACACCTAAGCATAATCAAGATATAGGGTATAGTATCAGAGAGTCAGGATATAAACATGATTGCAACCAAGAAAATAGAAGACTAATTTTTGTATGTTGTTGGAAAAAACTATCTAGCAGAATGGGATCTGGGAAACAGGGGATCAGAGATTAAGAATTTTTAATTTCTCTAACTACCTTACTAGTAAAAAAAAATGCGTCCCATAAGGGCAGAGATTTTTGTTTGGATGGATGGATGGATGGATGGGTGGATGGATGGGTGAATGGATGAATGGGATGGATGGGTGAGTGGATGAATGGGTGTGTGGATGGATGGATGGATGAATGGGTGAATGTGTGAAGGGAGGGAGGGGTGGATAGACTATTCATTCATTATTTATGTATTGAAGAATTTGTCCATGCTAATCCAGCATGATCCAGGAGAGAGAATCACTGAATCTGTTAAACAGAGGGCTTCTGGCCACTGAAATTATATAACCTATTTTGGGACAGAGATGGGTCACCCAGCTTTACCATGGTTCAGTTCAGTTAATCAACGTTCATTGACCACTTACCATTGAATAGTTCTCAGATGAGATTTCAAGACTCATGGGGGTTCATTAGGATATAGGATCAGTTGGCTGTGATAAAAACCGAAAATAACAGTGGCCTAAACAGGATAGGTTTGTATGTCTCTCTTACACATACTTCTGAACCATATGGTGGCTCTGATCCACGAAGAGTCAGTGTACTACTCAGGTTAGGTTAAGTTATGCTGCAGGAAAAACAACCCTGAAATCTCAGAAGCTTACTAATTATTTTTTGGTTCTTTCCCCTTGCTCATGGAGTAGGTGCTGTGGGTCTGACTGCTCTCTGAAAAACCTTCCTTCAAGCAGTGGCACAAGGGCCCAAATTGAGTCAATCTTTTTGTCAAGCACAAGGCAAGGCAAAGCCCAAGGCCTGGTAGATTCAGCTGGGAAAGCAACAAAGAGTCCTTTTTTGATTTAGACAGTGAGGAAGCAGAGCCAAAAATGACCACTTCCAAGGTCCTTGCCCCACACACTAAAAGGATGACTCTGAAACAAAAACGGCCCAGTGACTGCCACACAAGTTGTGGGCCACCCAGTGACTGAGGAGCGAATTCCATCCTTCAGCCTAGTGGTTTTACAGTCTGCAGCTTTATTCTGAGGGTTTGCAGCAGAAAGCTGCCCCCACCCCACCCCCAAGAACCTGGGAGGTGGTGGGAAATGGCCTCTCCACCCAGCAGGGAGGAAAGGGAGGCTTGGACAAGGGCCTCGGAGGGCTCCACACAAGCCTCCTGTCCTCTCCTATTCTGGAAGGATCCAAGGTATGCTGGCAAGACTTAGATTCACTGCATGTCAAGCCTCACATGGAACTATTCCCTACACCTGCATCCCCACCATCTCCACCTGCACCCGAGGAGAGGATTAGAGACTGGGAGGTTGTGTGTGCCTCAGCCCAGAAGTGATCGTATGTCATCACTGAACATGACTCTGCCTAACTGCCGGGGAAAGGGCAGGGCATGAGGATGTTTGATGAACAGCTCTGCCCTAACAGGCACAGCACTTGACGGGCAGGACCCAGGCTCTTCTCCCGGTGATATGAATCCCCAGGGCATGTCCTTTGTCTGCATGGCCCAGGATGGCTGCATTCTAGCCAGCAGGAAAAAGAACCTATTTCTTGTTAAGAGAACCACCCTGCAGATGCACACACTACTTCAGCTGCTTTTCCACTACCCACACGTCCACACGAGGTGGGCTAGGAAGTGTAGTCATTATGGTGAGTGGCCACATACCTGGTAAAACTGCTATTGTGGAAGCGGAAGACAGATACAGGGGGACAGAGGGCAAAATCAATCACAGGTGTGTTGGGATCATTTGTAAGATGTTTTCTGGGTAATCTGGCATCAATAAAAGTAAAAATATTGAAGTATGTGAATGATTTTTTCTAATTCCCAGATTATACCTCTCTCTCATTTCGACACATTCTGAGTGAAGAACAAGAACAAGGCATACAGCTGCAGCTAGCACATCTGGGTAAATGAGCATAGCTTTGGTGGACCCATGAACTTCATCAGGCAGTGTGTCACAGCAGGGGGAGAGGAGGGAGTAATGCACAGATCCACTCTGTAATTACGGGCACAGAGAGCACGCACCAGCCTGGGCAGAGGCTCAGAGATGTGGATGAGAAACCGTGTGTGAGGACTGCCAAGCAGACCGGTACTGTCAGCATTTAAAGTGCAGAGGAATGGCGTGGAAAGACCTATGTGAAATGTTCTTCAGGACCATGCAGCTCCTTTTACACAAACATCATCCTCACCAAGCAAACCCCAGATGACAAACCAGCTTCCCAAGAACTCTGAAACTGGGTAGACCTTGATGCCTTCATTAATAGATCCATCTGGCAGTCACTGTCAATGGAGCTTGTCCATTGTAAATCTCTTTCAAGTTCAGTGATCATGACATTGTGAGTTAGCTCTGAGAACCGAGTTGATGCTGAGCTCACTGATAGAGTGAAGTTTCTCAGACTCCTAAGTGAATATACGTCACCAGAACATAGGGACCTGCATTAGAGGTCTGCCCTGCTGTGAACCACGTAGAATAACAAACCTCTCTTAAGCTACCTGGACTGTCCTCATCAAATACACAGCACGCCCTTCTCCATCTAGTTCTTGCTCACCTTTCATAATAACAGTTGCTAAGAGTGGCTCTTATGACTTTGCATGGGTGGGGGGGGGGGGGGGGCAGGAGATGTTTGGTTGCTTCTATTGTCGGATCCAATCCAGATTCAAGAATTGCCTGTTTTATCTCCATAGTCTCTTATCTAGAACGATCCCTTCACCTTTTCCTTGCTTTATGACTTTTTGAAGAGTTTTACAGAAAGTCGCAAATTCTAGTTTTATCAGATTGTTTCCTCATGTCACTTATCTTGTTCCTCCATTCCTTGACTTTCTGAAAGTTAGATCTAGAGCAGTGCTGTCCAATAGAAATATGATTGTGCCACATACATAATTTTCAATTTTCTAGTAGCCACATTTTTAAAAATTTAAAATAGGTGAAGTTAATTTTAACAGCATACTTTATTATAACTTACCATATCTAAAAGCCTATGGTTTCAACACAATCAACATTTTAAAAATTATAAATGAATATTTTAAATTATTTCCTTAATACTAAATCTTCAAAACTTGGAACATATTTTATACTTAGAGCACATCACAGCTGGGACTAGCCACGATTCAAGTGGTCAATAGCCACATATGGCTGGCCAGTGGCTACCAAATTGAACAGTATACTTCTAGAGGCTTGATTAGATTACAGGTAAACATTTTGGTGACAATCTCTCTTAGGTGATGACATGTAAGCAGATGACTACTTAGTGGGATTCTGTTTATTGCTAACATGGCCAGATCTCTCTACAATAAAGATAGCGCCCTCTCTCTTTGGACTCAGCGAGTAATCCTTGGGGTGATACTTTGGCACCATGCAAATGTCCTTCTTGGGACAACCGGAAAAATTTGGACGTAAACATTAGATGCTTTTATGGAACTATTCTGATGTTTCTTAAGTGTGATTAATGGCATTGTGGCTCCACAGGAGAACGTCCTTATTACTGGGAGCAGGATGAAGTTTTTAGGAGTGAAACATCATGTCAACAACTTCCTTTCATACTGTAAGACTAAAAATTTTATAATATATATAGATATAGATATGCTAGTATACATATAGAGAGAGAAAGCAAATATGTCAGATATTTACAGTTTTTAAATCTAGGTGCAGAGTATATGTGTGTTTATTGTGCTATATTTTCAATGTTTCTATAATTTTGAAATTTTTTACAATAAAAAGTTGAGGACAAAGTTTTTTAAGTAATAATAGCACTTATTCTCTTCCAGGGATTGTACTAAAAGTCTTTCGTACTTTATCACCTTTAATCCCTGGAACAACCATACGAGGTATGTGCTATTATTATCCCTCTTTTCCTGATAGGGAAACCAAGGAACAGAGAGATTAAGTGATTTGCACAAAGTCACACAGATAGTTTAATAAATGACAAGTAAGATTCGAACTGAGTATGTCTGACTTGGAATCCATGTTCTGAATCACAAAAGTATATTTCCGCCTCAGCATTCACAACAAAGAATTAAAGTTCAGAAAAGACATTTTCCTAGGTCTTTATAAGCTCAATCGTTGTTCTAAAGACCCAGCAGCAGTGGAATATGAACTTAGAGAAACTAGAGGCTTGATTCAGCACCCTGGTGGTGGGCCGCCCACCGGGCCTGCAGCTGAGGGTGCTGGCCTCCTCACAGGACCAGGCCTGCTTACATCTTTTTACATCTGCAGGCCTTGGCACTTGCTCAGTCTAATGTCTCCATAACTATGATGATTTTCTCCAGCCTCTCTCAGGCAACAGGCCAACAGAAGTCATTTCAAATACTACTGGCTCTTAAGCAAGTTTGGATTTCCACTTGCTTCTCTCTCATTGCTCATAGAACAACGATGATAACAGCTACTATTTACTGAACGCTGGCTGTGTGCCAGACAGTGTTCTAAGTGCTCTTCATATCCTACCTACCTTAATTCTCCCAACAACTCTGTGAGACGTGTTCTAGAAGGAAAAGGAGGCATAGGAGCTACAGGTAGGACGGAGCCCGGAGAGCGTAATTTCAGAGCACATACTTTTCACCAGTGCCTAGCAGAATGGGATGTGCCATCCCCAGAGAGCTTGTCACACTGGAAGGGGGAGAGGGCAGGGCTGGCTATGAGCGCCTTGGCAGCAGTCACTTCGTCATATTGCCTCTTGGGAAAGGGAGGAGGAATTGGCGGGGGGAACATTTACATCTATTGAACACCTCTATGTGCTGGTATTGGGTGAAGCCCTTTAAAATCCATTATTTTGTTTAAGGTACAGGACTACTCTGGGGTCAATTATTATTACGTCCATTTCACAGATGAGAAAATGAAACTCAGGAAATTAAGCCACTTCCTGAGAGTCTCATAAATAGGAAGTGGTTCCTGCTACACAGTAAAAGTTAGTAAATGTTTGCCAAATGAAACCACAAATATATTGCTTCATAAGTTAAAAAATAAAAATACAGGGGCCGGCCAGGTGGCATAGTGGTCAAGTTCACATGCTCTGCCTCAGTGGCCCAGGGTTCGTGGGTTCACATCCTGGGCGCATACCTACACACCACTCATCAAGCCATGCTGTGGTGATGTCCCACATACAAAATAGAAGAAGACTGGCACCACTGTTAGCTCAGGGCTAATCTTCCTCACCAAAAATAAATAAATATAATAAAAATACAGAAGTTGTCACACATTCCATAAGCTAGATGCATTTGTTTGCCAAAGGAAAACTATGGCTCAATGCCAAAGATCTTATGTCAAAACAGAGGCAGCCCTGACACTGGGGCATGCTGGGAGCTCCTGCAGGAGAGAGAGCTGAAGGAGCCAACAGGAAAGAAAGGGAAAGAACCGAGGGCTAATCCTCACTTCTGAGCAGGCACAAGAAACCAAAGCAAAACCAACTGCCTCTAAGAAGCAGGGGTCTGGAACAAAACTTAGGGTGGGTTGGGAGGGGAGGGGTCCCACGAGCAGTGACTCACTCATGAGGAGGTGTCTGAGCTATATTTCAAGCTACCCCATCTGGGTCACAGGCAGCATGGGTCACCCCACTAATTACTGTGGAAAAACAGGTGAGCAGAACTCCCTCAGAGCTAATAGAAAAGGTACCCTCTCTTGGCAGGCACAGGTCCTTAGATCCAAAGCTCTGCACACAGAGCCCAGGTCAGATTTCAGCCTCCACTTTTTCCCCCAGCCAGGAACTCTGGGACAGTGCGCAAACTGTACACCTGTACACAGCAGCTCTGAAGTTAGCCAGGTAATTGGAAAATCTGTGAGACCCCTCTTTGCCCCACTGCAGACCTGCAGAGGCCTCTAGACCTCACTTGTCTCTTGTTCCAGCTCTGTGTGCATTTTCACCTCCTGCAGACATAACCTGGCTTCACCTAGGCTCCTGCCCCACCACTTCCCTTGATGGAGGCCTCCTCCCCACCCCCAACAATGCAGGTGCAACCCAGAGGGCAGGAGCGGAACATGCCCTCCTGTCAGCTCTCTCTCCTCTGCTTGCTAGCCAGGCCCCTCACTCCTGCTCCCTGGGATTAGACTCCACAAGGTCATACATGTCTTTTTTCTCACCCTCTGCTTTCTGGGGAGCTCAGACTAAGACAGAATAAATGGAAGCCATGGACCCACTCCCCAGAAAACTGCACATACAAACTGAGGCATGGGGTCTCAGCAGGTTCGTGGGTTCCCTGAAGGCCAGTGTAAGAACCTTAGCCTTGAGCCAGCTCTGGAGGCCTAGTGGTAAAGTTCAGGGTGCTCTGCTTTGATGGCCTGGGCCTGGTTTCCAGGCATGTACCTACACCACTCATCTGTCAGTGGCTATGCTGTGGTGGTGGCTCACATACAAAAAGAGGAAAGTTGGTAGCAGACGTTAGCTCAGGGCAGATCTTCTGCAGCACAAAAAACCACATCAGCGTTAAGGAGAGGAGAGAGGTAGAAGTTATGGCTTATAAGTAGAAGTACGTTTTGTTTCTCTTTTTTTTTTTTGGAAGGCTGGCACCTGAGCTAACAACTGTTGCCAATCTTTTTTATTACTATTTTTTAAATTCTTCTCCCCAAAGCCCTCCAGTACATAGTTGTATATTCTAGTTGTGAGTGCCTCTGGTGCTATGTGGGACGCTGCCTCAGCATGGCCTGATGAGCGGTGCCAGGTCCGTGCCCAGTATCTGAACTGCTGAAACCCCAGGCTGCCAAAGCAGAGCACACGAACTTAACCACTCGGCCATGGGGCCACCCCCCATTATTTTTTTCTTTTTTTTTTTTTTTTTGAGGAAGATTAACCCTGAGCTAAGTACTGCCAATCCTCCTTTTTTTGCTGAGGAAGACTGGCCCTGAGCTAACATCCGTGCCCATCTTCCTCTACTTTATACGTGGGATGCCTACCACAGCATGGCTTTTGCCAAGTGGTGCCATGTCCATACCTGGGATCCGAACTGGCGAACCCCGGGCCACCGAGAAGCAGAACGTGTGAACTTAACCACTGCACCACCGGGCCGGCCCCCCCATTTTCTTTTTCTTATCCTTGGACATAACCCACGACTTCTGACTCCAGAACCCATGAGTTGGTCACAGAGAGAGGAGCTCAAGACAGCACAGAGCAGCCTCAAGACTTTCACCAGAAGCTAAAACAGAACGGGAGGGAGGCGGCTGTGAAAGACTGCTGAAGAAGCAGATGAGGGTTTAAAATGGATTTTGAGATGGGGGCTGCTCTGGCTCTTGACCAGCTGTATCTCAATCTCACTTTAAATAGCCTTTTCCCCAAACACCCTTTGCATCTTAGCCATGAAGCATGGCTAGAACTGTTAGAAGCATGAAAACTGTTCAATAAGATAAAAGATGCATTATAAAACCTTCCATAGTCCAGAAGACCATGGGCAGCAATGGCCGTTCGTCCAGCCCTGCTGCAGGTGTCTGTCCCAAGCACGCAGCCATCTGAATCACTGCACCTGCTCCCCCCACCCCTGCCAAGGGAAGAAAAATACCACCCAGGATTTTGGGGGGTCTCTATACGACACTTCCAACCTGGGTATCCCAAAGGGAGAAATATTTGCCCTTTTTGGAGACCTTGAAAGGAAGCTTCAGTTCTCCCTCCTGTCCTCTAAGGAGGGAAGGAGAGCCCCCTGGCAGCATGCCTACATGTGAGATAAATATGCATTTCAGGGGCTTGAGGAAATCATTAGCAATTGCTGAACACAAACTAATGTACCAGCTTGGACATCCATGCTAATCATTTTGACAATCTGTCAAGTGAAAACCAACAGTGGCAACAAAATGCCACCCAGAGAATGCTGAGAGGCAACTAGGCAGTTATATCAGCTTGGTGCCCCTACTCGCTGGCTGGCTGCTTTTAACCCATTTCAACTCCCCTGAATACTTCCTCCTCTCCTCACGGCCCCCACTGTAAAGGGAGCTGCCGGTTCCTGCATTTCCAGCACTGAGAGCCAGTGCCAGCAGCAGGACATGTTGCCAGGAGCCTGATCGGAATGTAAAATCTGGCAGAGCTGTCTTCTGCCTGGCCTCAAATCTGAGTGACGACCAAAGCTAGGAGCCTAGCAAACAGGTTCTGAAAAGCTCAAGCAGCCCTCCTGACATGTACTGGATTAGGGATGATGGATCTGGAAACTGTGACAATCAGGAAGCTAAAAAAGTCCAACACTAGCATCACATTTCCAGATTTTATTAAAATGTAAGCTGTGGCCGTTAAGTGGAGTGACAATGCATTTCAAGACTGAGCTTCTTGGTAAACAGCGACCTCCATAGATTCAGGCCGCAGGGCTGCCTACACACAGTGGATGGACACCCTCATTTGCTCACTCACTTGTTCCTTCAAATTTCCGTTCTACAAAGACACACTTGTGGACATTTGCGGAAGCAGAAGGATGGAGTGCAGGTTTCCAAACTGCTCTGCTGAGAGCCCGAGTGGCTGGGGCATTTCACTCAACATGGATTGAGCCATTGCTGTGGGCCAGGCACCACCTGGGCACTGAGCTGCAGCAGTGAGCAGCACACGGTCCTGTTCCTGTGTGGGGTTTAACTTCTCCTGGGAGAGAGGACACCAGACAAAATAAGTAAGTAAAATACACAGTAACCTGGAGAGTAGTACTGAGGAAGGAGTGATAAAGCAGGGGGATGATGGGACGGTCATGGCGGGGGGGCTTTAGATTAGGTTTTAGGGAAGTCTTCATGGAGAGAGACTTTCACAGAAAGCTGTGAAAGAAAAGGAGACCCTGGTGGTCCAGCAAAGCTGGGAGGGTGCACAGGGAGGGTAGGGAGGAGGGTAGGGAGGGGGCAGAGCCGGGGACGGGACAGCAGGGAGGGAGAGCAGATCTGAGAGGCAGGGCAAGGCAGGGAGGGCACTTCAACTTTGGTAGCCCTATTTTCTTCTGTTCAAAACACTGATGTTCTACATCAGATTTTGCTTTGGAAGATCATTCACTGCTAAACGGGAAAAAAAAAGTATGAAAACAACTTGTGTGGTATAAAAGGCTATGGAATAAGACAGTGCTGGGTTTAATTCCCAGGTGGGTCATTTGTGGCCTGTTTCTGGAGCTCTCTTACCTCTCTGACCTTGTCTCTGTGGGCCCAGCATGAGAAGACTTAGAGAAAGAGCACTTAGCCTAGAGTCTGGAACTTACCAGAGCTCGGTGGCTGGCTTCCCTGTCCCTGTCCTGGTTACATTCAAGCTGTGCTTGAGGGAAGCACAGACATGGGACCTGCCTTCAAGGACTGCACAGCCAGTTGGCAATGGGAGATGGTGCACACAGGAACATAGTGAAAGGCCAAGCTTGAGGTTTTACCTCCAGAAGCCACTGTTTTCAGCTACAGGGACCAGGAAGGGCAAGCTCAGAATGAGGCGGAGAGTGAGGGTAGGGTTTTAACAGTGCAGGTGGAGGGGACAGGCAGAGGGGCTGCATGTTTAACAAGCAGGATGTGTCTGGAGGACGGCAGGGAGTCCACTTTGGTGAAGGTCCTTCCTTGACAGCTGGAAAGGTTGTAGACGGACTGTAGTCAGATCACAGAGAGCTTCCAGTCCCCAGATAAAGAGTTTGTTTTCAGAAGAGAAAGGGTTCTCGAAGGTTTTTAAGCAAGGTGGAGGTGCAACCACTAGGACTATTTAGAAACAATATATGGGATGGATGAGCATAGGCAGTAAGAGAAAGGAGGGAAGATGGGCTGGCACAGCAACATAGATGCTGGTAATGACAGCTGAAACCAAAGGACAGAGTTAGAAACACTGGGAGACTGAAAGTGAGAAACCAGTTCTGTCTCTCTAGTTGTCTATTTGAGACAAGACAGGGTGAGTCAATGAGTAGAAACTGGGAAGTCTGAGAGGGACTTGCACAGAGGCAACTGGTGACATCAGAGGAACGAAGAGGTGGAGAGCAAGAAGGTCAAGTGAGAACTGTCAAGGACTGATCCTCAGGGACACCAGCCTTTTAGGGTAGGGAGAGAAAAAGGAGCTGGTGAAGGTAAGAAAGAGCATCGCAGCTACCAGGGACCCTAGAGACAGAAGTCAGAAAGGAAATGGTGGGCCTAAACAAGCTAAAGGTGACTAGAGATGAATCAGGAACTGACCAAACAGCCAAGACCTGGGTGATTAAAACCGAGTCCATTATCTTTCAGAGGGCAGCTTCAATGGGGAGGATTACTAGGATAAAATGACAGCAAAGTACAAACAACAAATGCAGACTACTCCTTATATTTGGCTGACTGTCAAGAGAAGGGGCTGGTGGTAATTTGGGAGGATAACAGGATCAACAATCACATTTTTTAGATTAAGTGTATTCTCTGTGTGTCTGTAACAGAAAGCAAAGTGATAGAGATTCGAGAGACAGAAGGGATATGGTTAGAACACTGGAAAAAGCTTGTTTGACTCATTTACCCTGTGACAAAACCTCACAGAAGGTTTAAAGAGAATACCAGCACATGCTGCATGCCTGGAGAATGAATACTGGACCTGGACTGCTGTGGGCACCCACGATCATACAGACAAGGGCAATCATCCTGGTCTTTAAAGTGGCCACAGCTGGTAAAACTAAGTGTGGCATGTCCTCCAGGATGATTACTAGGCACACGTCTACACATTTATTTGCATGGTCTCCCCCAGCACTTTCTCTGGGGACTTATCAGCACTGTGGCATCTGGCCAGGTAATCTTTGCTAGATCTTCCGTAGTCCCATTTTATGAGTGTATTTCTCATCGCAGGCACCAGCTGAGCGGTCCCCCTGCCCACAGCGTGTCGGTGCCCACTTCTGCTGAATCACATCCTTCGGTCCTCCTTTGTCATGAGAACCCTTTCCCTCTCATATCAGCTGTGTTCATTATGGAGATTTTACAAACCTTTTTCTTTCTCTCATGCATAAGATTTATTTTCTACAATCAACCACAACTTCATAGTAAAACCTTTATAATAACCCCATCACCACTAACTTACAATATCTCAAACTATGCTACCTCATGGATGCTTCTTCCTCTGATGGAAAAAGAGACTTTGCTCCCAACAGGCAGACTGAGCTGAGGAGAGAGAACAGGGTCTTGTGGAGAACCATCACCAAGATTTTATTACTTTCTCCAGCAATAGTGCTTGTTTCCCTGCAGTGAGAGAGGTAGGATCACCACGGGCATCTCTGGACATGGTGGCAACAGGGAACAAGCTGGGCAGAAGGATAACAGGGCAGGTGGAGACCGGGTGGTACAGAAGGTAGGGGACATTGGCTCCTTGGATCGAGGGGGCTCCAGTGGGAGACCTAACATTAGAAACTGAGGGCTGAAGGAGCACAGAGGTGGACATTCCTGGAAATGTGGGGCAGGGTGTCAGAGGATCCTCAGTGTGGACGCTGAGGCTACAGAGAACGCCAGCAGCAAACAAGAGGGAAACTGGGTACAGAGCTGAAGTCCCCAGCAGGGAGGGGAGGGCTGGGAGCTGCAGACACAGACGGAGAGACAGCACGGGAGTAGACGCTGCCGCATGATGATAACAGTAGTGTCCGGAGGGACACAAGGGACAAAGATTCCTTTGGGCCCATGGTCCAGAGCAACAGAAATTAACACTCATTAGAGAGACGACTGTAAGATCCCGGCTGAGGAGGGAAGGAAGAGCTGAAAAAGGAAAACGACAGAGACACCTGAGACCTTTAGAAAGAAAAGTGAAATGAAAAAGAGACAGAGAAAGGAAGAGCGTTAAGATAGCACATGGGGTAATGAAGAATCAAAAACGATAGAAGTGCTGCCTCTTCAGTGGATTTTATAAGACTCAAAGCATAAAGCTTATTAGAAAGAGACAGGGTTGTAGCCTGGCACATTGGCAAAGATCAAAGCAATCTCTATGAACTATTTTGAAGATCAAAATGAGAAACCAGGCAAAAATGAAAACTTTCAGCCCAAATCCCTTCCAAGTACACACGTGCTCTCCTTGACATGTCTTTTCTTCTTAAGCCTCATTCATTCCTTAGCATCGGGCAAAGTTTTCACAAATAAGCAGCAGGGAAGCTGTGACGAGAAAGGAGTTAAGATCTTGTGGAGAGTCCACGTCTTGGGAAGCTGCAGAGGAAGACAGGCTGTGAATACCTATCCACTGTAGTCCATGGGTAGAGGTGAAGGTAAAGGCTGGGAATAGGGCAATTTGCCGTCTGTGTTCTCTTTGGGGCCACTTGATGTTCTACTATCCAGGAGCTCCACAGCAGCCCCTGCAAAGTCACATCCCAGGCAGAGCCCCCCACATTAAGCCTTTCTCCTCCTGAATTTGTCACATCTGTCCCTCCTTTCAGGTTTTCGGCCAAAACGAGGCTCACAAGTGAATTCAGTGCAGGCCTCCTGAAAGTCCCTGCTTTTGGAATGGCTGGCTCCTTATCATTCAGGCAAGTCTCAGCTCAAGTGTCACCTCCCAAGGATGGCCTTCTCCAGTCCGTCTTAGCCCCTGCACTTGTCTTCTTTGCTTCCCATCCCTGTGACCATCCTCTGCAATGATCATGCTTATTTGATTGCTGGCTCATTGTCAGTGACTTCTGCCAGAAAGCAAGCTCCATAAAGACCAGGACTGCAGCCCCAGCGCACGGCACAGTAGAGAGGAAACTGATACATACTTGTCAAATGAATGAGTAACATGGACCATCCACTGTAAAGGAGTTTGGCGCCACAGCAGGTCTCACGGGGTCTAGCTCAAACCCAGTGTTTCACTGTCACCTCTAAGCCCCTTGATCTGCCATGTAGAGAGCTGGCCCGGGCCAACTCTCTTTGCCCGTGAGGTCTACTCTAATAAAATGAAAATGAACACAGCATAGCTTCCATTACTACCACTAACAAAAATGCTTCCTCTTCCCTATTAATCAGCAAAATGGAGTTGAAAAGTATTCTTTCCTGAGGAAGCTTTAGAGTTCAAATAGAAATGATTGTAAGGAAATCAGGACAGCCTTTCTCAATAATGGGAATACTTCAGAGATAGCACATTTGAACTGTGCAAGAAGGACACGGAGTAACAGCCTTCTCTTCCTCATTCCCTTTCTCCAAAGGCTGCGAACTCTCCATAGACAGATGTCTCTGAGTTCCCTTTTCAAAGCAGCATGGGGCCTTCAGCTGTGGCCCTGCAGTGCCACCATCCGGATGCCTGAAGCATTGCTCCATGTCTGCCTGCACTCCACAAACACTCCAAAAGCAGGGGAAAATGAATTATTGCTAATCTCCGGCCGTCATGAACACAATTCCACGAGGGCCTCTCAGACCCATGACGCTCCTGTCTTGGCACTTGACCAAAAGGGTAAAACCAAGAACATGGTTTTAATTCCACCTCTATTTACAGCCTGTGACCTTAAAAGGTTGCCTGCTCCCTCCAACATACCATCCCCAGGTGTGAACAAGAAATAACGTCATCAGCATGTTTTAGGATCCTGCAGGGAATTCAGCACATCAATACGGAGCCTTAAGCACAAAGATGCCGGACCACCTGAATCCATTTCTGGTCCCCAGAGCTTAGAAGGCTTCTACACACACACTGTCTAGACAGAGGGAAGGAAATGGATAAAACACATGCAAAGCAGAACCATCTCCCGGACTCGGTCAGCCAATGCAAGAAAGAAAATCAAATCTGGACCATGAAAAATGGGCTATTTCTCTTAGATAGCCCAAAAATCCACTTTATATTGTCTGTTCCAATCATACATGCATGAAAAAGTAATGGAAAAAAGCCTTTTGCTTAGGGATGATCCTTCAAATAATGTAAGACTACAATTTGACTGACTAAACAAGGATTTTCAGGAGAAATCCAACATGAATTCCACAAAGACAGTAAGTAATAATGAAAGCAAATATCCCAACTGAGAAACAAGCTAATATTACATAACAAACATAATTATGTAAACATAATTTAGATAAGAAATAAAAATGGTAAATACGAAAAGTGTACAACCTCTTAGTAACTAAAGAAATTCAAAACAAAATAACATTTCTCTAACAAGGAAACATAAAAAAAGAAAATCATATACAACTATGTATGGGGGGATTTGGGGAGAAGAAGAAAAAAAAGAAAAGATTGGCAACAGATGCTAGCACAGGTGCCAATCTTAAAAAAAAAAGAAAGAAAATCAGTAATATTAAAGTTGATTGACTAGTGGGAAAATAAATTAGTTCATTTTCCGGAGGGCAATTTGGCAATATTTATATAAATCATTAAGAAGTGAAAGGATTTTTGACAAGCAATTTTTTGAAAACTTGTGGGAATTCATCTTATGAAAATAAAGATAGAAGGGAAGAGTCAGCTGAAAGCATTGCCTATAAAAGGAAACTTGGACAGATCCTGATGTCTAACCACGCAGAATTTATTAGATAAAACAGCTACATCTACTCAATGGACTACTATTCAGCCATTAAAAAGTATGTCAAATGTCTTTATATACCCAAAGATGTTATTGAAATATTACATAGGGAAAAAAGTTAGGTAACTAAAACAAAAGTGCATTTATAATCCAACGTGGCAACTATGTTTCCTTATGTACACCTCTCTCTATATACAGATGCACGGTAAAGGGATGAAAACAACTCACACCAAGGAGGTGAGGCTGTCTGGGTAGCTGGGGCTAGGAGGGTTTCTAAAGTTTTTTCCCTCTTATTTTCTGAGGTTGCTATAATGAAATACATTGCTTAGGTAATAAGTAAAAACAACTAAGAGTATTTCTTAGACTGAATAGGAAAAAAAATTCCAAAGTAAACTTTAGAAGGCTAAATCAGGAAGAGTAGGTAGGAGAACAGAGCCCTAAAGAGCATCTACTTGCACACCAGGGGCCCCGACCCCCGCCCAGAGCAGGCACCTCAGCCGACACGGGGTAGCAAAGCTCTAACTTTCTCCAGCCCCATCAGAAGGTATACTCAGAGAGAAGGCAGAAAAAGTGGCATTTCAAGAATACTTCCCATGTCACTTACTTGAAGAATATAAAAGGCAAAGATATTTAAAAGGGATTTAATTATATAGCCATGTATCTGAAGTAAAAAACAGGTTCTAGATAGTTCTTAGCGGGGAGAGGGGAACCAAACCACTGAATCGAGACAAGAACCACATTTGGACATTTGAAATGGCCATCAGAGAGATTTGGCAATTTTTTACTGCATGCACCTTATCCTAGTGTCTATTTTCAGGATTCTATTGCAATACTTACTGCATAAAAAGACGTTAAAAAATACTGTGTGAAAAACACGACAATAAAATCTAAATTATATAAACCGAAAAGGATTTTCCACATATGCCAACACTGCACATTACAACATCTGAAGTCTTTCACTCTCCACTCTTTAAGCCTGGGGGCCAAGGCCGCTCAGCACTGCTGGCAGCACCTCTGTAAAGCTGCAGCCTTAGACGGTGTATCTCTTCTCTCCTTCGTGTTTTGCCTTGTGATACTTCACGTAATCATTGTACAGCTCCTTAAAGATGTCTCTCACTCCTGGCTGCAGTGCGACCCGTAGGAACTGGATGTCTGGTTCAATGCAGAGGTCCAGGATGAGGTAGATGCCCTCCTGCAGAAGGCCTTTCACCGCCGGATACAAGGTGACCTAGGAAAGAAGGACACACCTCTGTAAGAGCAAACAAGCAGGGACTAAGGCCTGGGAAACCTGAAAAGGAATTCCAACTTCAGCCTCCAGTTTGAGAAAAGACACTCCTTTTAAAACACCATTTTGCACATAACTTAAATAACTGAATATTCATATGTTAAATGTTTGTATTTTGGGGAAATAGAAGCCAACTCAAGTGAACAAAAACCTGGAATAAAACATCACAAAATCACAGGGGTAGCTTTGCTATTCAGTAAGTGATGCCTGTGTGTTTACTAGGGAGATTTAAAAAGTGGAATCTTCAAATCTGAAATTCTTACAAGAGCCACCTGCACACTGTCAAATTCTTCCAGACAGTCAATCACACTGGAAGCTATACTAACCATGGGTTAACGGCTGCAGTGTTTACCACACAACTGACCCCACCTCCTGCTAGGCAGGCTCTGATGCCCTCCAGATCACTGATAGACTAGCAATTAGACCACATCAAATCACCCAGCATCAGATGTGATTTATGATTATACTTAATAGATCTTTTCATTTCTGTCAACAATAGCACAATGGGCCCTAAATTTCTAACTGACCCTGATGGCTGAATTGGTTCCTGTGCCTAAAGATGCATTTCTTCCCTGAAATTCTGGGTTAACTAAAATCCGGGGCATAGCAGGAAGGATGGGCAGTCCAGCTCCAACTAGGCTATATCAGATATTGCACACAAACTTTCAGATCAGAGATTCAGACTAACATCTAGACAAAAAGGCCAAGAGAGTAGGCTCCATTCCATTTGCCACAGCCACTCAGGCTTCGGCCTGAACACCCCAGTAGCTGAAACCAAAAGGCAGCAGAAAGGTTCCAGGTGACAGGCCTGGGATTGGTTGAGTCTTTGTTAATAACCTGATGAACTAGAAGAGTTATAGCTCTCTGCAAACACATAGCTTCTGGAGAGGAGACAGTTTATTAACTGGGAGTTTGATTCACCAAGGCAACCACTGGGAGGTACATTCCTGAAGAGACAATTTGTTTCTGTCCCTAAGATGATGCTATTCTTCAAAGTTATGGTCACTTTCACATGATAGTTCAAAAAATTTCTGACAGATCATCCTCTTAAATTTTACTATTTTATAGACGATAAGAACACAAGGACTGAAGGTGAAATGTTGTCCGTGATTCCACAGTAAGGCATCAGGGAGAGGAAGAAAAAATAAAACAAAACACAAAAGTCCTGAATCTTCCTAGTGGAGTGAGGACTTTTTAAGTTGCTGCTCATTCATTCAGTTAATCATCACTCACTAAACAAGCAATTCCACTTCCAAAGGCAAAAAGCAGGGAAGTCACTTTCCCAGTGGCCGACTGAGATCTGAACCTGGTTCGAGTCCAGGACCCACGCTCTTCACGATTCCTTTACACGCTATCTCATTAGTGGAACAGACCAGAGAGTCTGCTGGGAAACAGGAAAACCAGTAGCATAAACCTACACAACCACTTCACATCTTTATGTTTCAGACAACTTATTTATAAAACAAGGGAAAAAGTCAATTTCTACAACAAACATCACAGGCCAATGAAGGAAAACCTCCTGAAGTAGCTTACAAGGACCTTAGGAACGATGAGCAGTGCAAACTATTTACTCTAAGCCATCAACATAGAGGGACAGTTGTCAACTTGATTACAGGTAAAACAGAAGAGAAAAGTGACTATAATTTCCCTGACACATCTCCACTGTGACCCAGTCCTGTGTGGAGGGAACAAAAGCTGTAGGAGTCGCTGCTCCTCATCACTAGCACAGTTTCACCAGGCCATCGGCCCTAACTTCCGACAGACCTCCACTGATAGCCCATCCACAGATACACGAGGGAAGGCAAAGGAGATCCACTCAGCTACACTTGCTATCTAGCATTTAATTAAACTTAAAAGTGTCTTTCTAGTCTAGAAAGATTTATGGCTCTCTCAGGAGATGTCTCTAATGCATATGGAATATTTTCTTCATTACTGAATTAAAAACAATGAAAGATAAAACATGGACTGCCCTGCCAATGGATTCTGGGATGCTGCAGCCTTAGATATTTCCCAAGGCCTATGGCTTTCAAGATTAAAATTTAAAAACAACTCATAAGCATAAATTAGACACGAATAATGGGGCCAAAAGACCAGAGACTTCTCATAAAGTAAATCTCAGAATAAAAATTAGTGACTTAAGGGTTCAAATTACTGCCTTCCTTCTTGGCCCTCAGTTAAATGATATTACTATGTTTCCTTTTATTCTTCAGTGAAACAGAAAATACGCCAGTGTCTTCTTCCAGCAAAAGCTAACATATTAATGAGTCGAGTGCTTAGGAAATATCAAGATTCTATTAAAATGCTAAATAATTCCAAGGAAACCAAACTCTAAGCCCACACCTCATTCAAAGAATGATTTGTGAGGGTCTCTGTCTGCTGCAGCAGCCCTTACACACAGAGAGCCTGGTGAGGACCCAGCGCACGCCATGAGGCCAGGCTGCCTCCTGCAGCATTTCCCCCAGTCCCCACTGGACCAACTGTCCGCCCATATGACTGGCATCTCCACTGGCTGATGTGAGCAGTGCCAGTGGGTTTGCAAATTACTTAGTTACAGATTCATCCTGTTACAGGGTCAGGAAGAAAGCTAATGCAACACCAGATTTTCTGAGGAAGCCCATGCAGCCTAATCTCCCTTGAGAAATGCTGACATCACTAACATAACATGTTTACCAGGGGTTTTAACATTATTCTTAGAAGGTTTACAAAGGGGGGATACTCTATGGAGAGAGATATATACAACATAAATGTATATCTACCCATGTGCAAGTGGACAGATATACACATGAACACACTGTCCTTGAAGCTTCTGAAATTTAATTTAAACAAAGTAAGGTATGTGGTCCTGTAGTCAACTCACAACATGAGTCACACAGGTCCTGTGGAATTTTGAAAATAGCACAGTGACATTCTAAAGTGAGATCACTGTTGAACAATCAATTATCCAGAATACTGAGGCAAAAGTCAGACTAAACAGGACAAAAGTATTTCTATTTAATCTAGCTGAATGAGTCTGCAGGTATCCCCACCGTGTCATCCACTTTGAGTGTCTGAGAGCAGCTGAGTCACATGCACGACAGATCCCAAGACTACAGATCCATGGGGCTGGCCCCGTGGTGCAGCGGTTAAGTGCACACGTTCCGCTTCTTGGTGGCCTGGGTTCACCAGTTTAGATCCCAGGTGTGGACGTGGCACGGCTTGGCAACAGCCATGCTGTGGTAGGCATCCCACATATAAAGTAGAGGAAGATGGGCACAGATGTTAGCTCAGGGCCAGTCTTCCTCAGCAAAAAGAGGAGGATTGGTAGTAGTAAGCTCCGGGTTAACCTTCCTCAAAAAAAAAAAGAGTAGAGATCCGTGAACTCCTGCTGCTGAGGGGACCCAGGACCCCTCTTCCTGGTTGCCATTAGACCCAGTCCTGTGAGAGTTCCTGTTCTTGGACCTGGGTAACATTTCACCTCCCTTATTACTCAGGAGCCTGAGGTTTGGGCTGGTGCAAGAAGAAAGATCTAACAGTGACTGAGCACCTCCTAGGTACCAGGCCACTGCCAGCCCTGTGAATGTCACTTTGTTCAGTCTTTGCAATAACCCTGCAGGGTGCTGCTCAACACCAGAAGATATACAGAACAGCCCACAACAGAGGATGATCAGGCCCAAAATGTCACTTGCCCCCTTGGTTGAGAAGTCCTGCTATAAACGGCTGTAAATGAAAGCACGTGATGAGAGACAGTCAGCTTGGTTTACCTTCTGTGCCTCCGTCACATACTGGGCCACCATAAAGGGGGAAAACACTGTGAACTCTTCAGCCCGGGCTGCGATGTGGCTGTACATCCTTCCCACTAGGCGGGCACAGTCTAGAACCACCATCAGGTCATCTGTGCTTCCTACAGAAGCAAAGTGTTTCCAAAGCAATTAGTTCAAAAACAGTGCATTTTAACTCTTCTAATTTTATACTTTTAATACAGTCTAAAGATATTCAAACCTTCCATCTTTTCCCAGACTCTTTAATTGGCTACTTTGAAGACAGAATGAGGGAAGAGATGATATATCCAAATATTTATCTCTCTTACAAAAAGAACACTTAAAATACTCGAGTACATGGGGTTTTTTTTTAAGAGTACGGTAACCAAGATTTTTAGGAAAACATCTAGGATTGTTCTTGTATTTAAAAAGGAAATTGATCTCTACAAGGAAGGCTTAAAATGGGGGAAAAAATGGAACATTATCTTAAAAAAATGAGTTTTGACATCATATGATTTTACAGATAAGATGGCCTAATTATGTCTTTGCCTCCTTAAGTTTCAGAAATTGTGCAGAATTTTTCCTTTATAGGCAGATGGATATAAGACTCAATTATCATCACTAGATATCCTCCTGTCTTCCCAGATTTATTTCTGATTCCTAGTTCTTTCTACTTTAAGGTGCCAGGACCATCCAGGCTCTTCTTAATAAACTCCTCTCAAGAATTCTAACAGCCTCAAATGTGCCCACAGCCCAGTTTACACCTGCTCCTGAGGCCTTCACAACAGACCCCAGGTGGGGAACCCCAGCATATGTCAGAGCACCTCCCCAGCTTTCATTCAGCATAGTGATATACCCATTTTCATAAAATTCCAGAAAATGCAAACACATCTACAGTGACAAAAAGCAGATCAGTGGTGGGCTGGGGCCAGGGGGAGAAATGGACTGCAGGCGGACAGTTTTGGGGATGATGCAAAAGTCCTGTATTTTGACTGTGGTGGTGGTTTCCTGCATGTATTTACCTATCAAAACTCATTAAATTGTGTATTTTAAACAAATACAGTTTGTTACACATATATCATATATAAAAACTTGATTTTTAGAATGCACAATGTCTTTTTTTTTTACCTTGAATATACATACAAACATCTTGCATATATGCAATTTTTCTAGATCACTGTAATTTTATGAAATTATGTGAACTGCTAACACTCACTGGACATTTCAACAGGTAATACACTTCACCAAGAAGCACTTTAATATCTAACATGTACCATTTCTTCTCTATTTTCAGACTGCTCAACATACACATCCAGTTCACAACATGAATATCTGGCATTTATTACTTCAGCCACAGATTTAATCTGTGGTCATTAAAGAGTGCATTAGATACCAACAAAAGGAGAGTAAATAGTTAAAACTCTACTCAGTTAAGCCATGAATACACCAGAGAACCAAATCTTGGCAGACTAGAGGTGACTGAGCTATGCCAAAACGGATGTAGCACAGAACTACTCATGTGGAACGTGTCCTCACACTTCCTCAGAACACATGACAAAGGACACATTTACAACTACATGTAGGACACACCTGTGGCAGGGTGTGTGAAGGGCTCTGCTCCACCACTGCTCAGCGAGGCCTGGGCCAGGGCAGCCCCCTACTCGGACATTTCCCATCTCCTGTCTAGGCAGACAACACCAGCTGGAATAGGGATTCTTTCTTGCTGAGCTCAGACTCGACCCTAGAGGCCTCAACACAGAATCGTAGGTAGCCACCATCAACTGACGTAGGCTAGCTTGGGAGAGGGAATCTGCTTCCCAATCCTGCCCCCAAATATATTCACAACATTACATTGACACGTGCTCTGCACTAGGCATGGGAGAAGGTGAAATACCTAACTGTGCCACTGACTGATCCCAAAACCAGGCAGAGTAATTTGGGAATTATAATTAAGGGTTAACTACATTCCTTCTCTTTTCTCAAAAGTTAATTGTTTTAAGTAGCTATTGCTTAAATCTACAAGTCTCAACCTATTAAACTGATTCACACTGGCAGAGAAGTTGGATACAACTCATATATTTCTAGCCTGCCACAGGTTCTCCCTGACAACCTCCAAATTGAGTTGTAAACCACTCCTTTGTGGTCCCAGAGCATCCCACCAGATACCCTATCTTCGTGCAGAGCACATCACATGGTACGAGGCTGTTCCATGCTATGCAGATTTGAAATAGTGCAATACAGACAGTCTCACTTTATATGCAAATTTTTAGATAATAAGAATCTCCCTCAAATTAGAAATTTAGCAAAAACCAACAAACTTCAAGGCTGAAAAATAAGCTGTACACATAATTTATGCTATTGTCATGTGGCAGTTTGCTTCATTGGTAAACAAATATAACCTTGCCAAGATGAGGCTGGACTGGTGAGTCCAGGAACTCATTCCTTCTATAAAAGGCGATGGCTCTGTAACTGCCCATTCCTTTGTAATCTCTCCTATTAAATTACAAACTCCTTAAGGGCAAGAATGGGATTGCAGTCAATTTTATATCCCCTTTATATGAGCGTAAATATTCCTGAATCTAGCCACTTTTTCCCCCCAGGAAAATAACTATTTCAATCAGGAGATGGCAAATGCATTCACTGTTTTGGATACAGGAAAACAAGGTGACAGTTTGAAATTTTTTTAAAAAATTGTATTGAGTATTCATCCGATGATCTGAGTATTTTTCTTATTCAAACTCAACTGGGTGGTTCAGTAACATATGTAGTGAGAGCTACCACAAGATGAACATACTTGATATTGCGCATCTGATACTATTACTCTGAATTACCTTTGTCCTTCTGCCGCCCTTCATGCATAACTGAAAACACCAACTTATTGAAACAGTTCAAGAAAGAAGGGATGGCTTTCAGCATAACCTGTAATAAAAGACAAAAGAATATAAAAACATGTAAGTAATTGTTTATTTCAAGCTCTTCTACTTTAAAGGAGCTCATATTTATCCTTCTTAACCTTACCTATCAAGATACTCAAAACAGTTGTGGCAACTTCTTTTTGCCTAGACATTCTGGAGAAATTGCTCACTCACCTTACTTGACTCTTCAGCATCTGTTTCAATGGTTTAGGGTAGGGATTCCATGTTGCATAACTTTAGGAATCAAATGAAGCAATCCTAGTTTAGAATTTGCTGAATTTGTGTCTTTTACTTTAACTGTTACTAGTGCATTCTGGAAATGAGTAGAAATAAATAATAAAAGGAACAGTAACCAAAGTATTCAACTATAATTGGCACTGGAAAAAAGATTATACAAAGCAAATTCATTTAAAATGAGGATCAAAACTTCTCATTTTTTAGTGATGAAAATGTCTGGCTGAGACTTTATCTTGAAAAATGATATTAAAATTATAAAACGTGAGAGAGGATCCAAGATGGCGCTGTGAGTAGTCCTCTTTGTCTCTCCCCCTTCGAGGCTACAATTATTTGGACACTCATTGCTTAACAAAGGATATCCAGACAGCATCTCAGGACGTCTGAGAGACCCACGTACTATACATCGGAAGGCGGACGGACTTCCCTCCGGGAGGAGGTAGACATAGGTGAAAACTCTCCGACCCCGACCGAACAGCCTAGTACCTGCAAGTGGCTTTCTTCCAACGGACGCCCCCAGAAGATCAACACACACCTAGGGCAGGAGTGAGCACACACCAGAGGAGCGACGGTGGAAACAGGTGACCAGAACCCTACCTAAACCCCCTGCAATTACTCCTAAATGCAGGGGGAAACTCTAGAGTTACACACCTGAGCCCGCGGGGAGAGTCTCGCCCCACCATTGGCAGGGAGATCCCGCCTAGTGTTCACGGCGCCCAGAGGGTCCCAGAGAGAATCACTGAGGGTACGGCGGCCCCCCGGCTGCCACTGCCTGCACGGTGGGGAAAGGGATTGCCGGAGATCTCAGAGAGGACTGGGGCTGGGTGAAGCTCCAGAGGCCGGCTCCACGCCCCAGAGGGGAAGCTCCAGAGTTCCGCCCGGGCAGCAGACAAAACTCTCTGTTTGCCATTAGCGGAGGGGCCACGCCCAGCATCCACAACACCAGGAGGGTCCCAGAGAGGAGAATATCAGGCAGGGCAGCAGCTGACCAGCTACTACTGAAATCAGGATCTCCGGCTATCCCCCAGACAGGGCAAAGGGCTCCCCGAGTTCCTGGGGAACAGGACTGGGGCTGGGTGGAGTTCCAGCAACCCACCTCTGTAGCCTAGGGGGAAACCCTACAGGCTCACGGCAGCCTCAGGGAAAGCCTCTGCACAGCACTAGTAGAGAGCACCCATCCGGCAGCCACAAGGCTGGAAGACCCCGGGACAAAAGTAGCATAGCTAGGTGAGCTAACCACAGACTGTAGAAGATGCCAATAGCTCTGCTGCGACCCATAGTGGACAAGTGAGATTTTGTGGGTGCCGACAGTGATGGAGCAGCAAATATAAGTGATCCTACCCCTGGCCGCTGGAAAAGCCCATAACACCATTGCAGACCCCAAGGAGGGAGCACGTCTAGGTGGGCTGCAACAGTAGGCACCAGCAGCCTGAAGCCTCCCCATGACGGCCCCCACAGCAGAAGAGGGAATCCAAAGGACCACTGTGACTACGAGGAGGGGCCCAGACCCAGTTAGCAACTGCGGAGAGGATTCCTGGTTGGTGCAGTATAAACAGCTGCTCCCCCACCACACCAGCAGAAACAAGTGGAAGGAGCAACTAAACTCTATCTCTATGCGGAGGCACAAATCAACAACATCAAGCAATATGAAAAAATACATTAAATCTCCAGAACAGATGGAAAATTACAAATACACAGAAAACAATCCCAAAAAAATGAGATATATAACCTAAATGACAATGACTTCAAAACAGCCATCATTAAAATACTCAATGAGTTAAGAGAGAATTCAGATAGACAACTCAACGAGTTCAGGAGCTATGTCACAAAAGAGTTTGATACGATAAAGAAGAACCAAACAGAAATACTAGAAATGAAGAACACAATAGAGGAGATTAAGAAAAATCTAGATGCACTGAACAGTAGGGCCAATAATATGGAGGAAAGAATTAGCAGTGTGGAAGATGGGAATACAGAAATGCTGCAGGCAGAGGAGGAGAGAGAAGTAAGACTAAAAAGAAATGAAGAAACTCTCCAAGAATTATCAGACACAATTAGGAGATGCAACGTAAGGATTATAGGTATACCAGAGGGAGAAGAGAAGGAGAAAGGGGCAGAAAGCCTATTCAAAGAAATAATGGCTGAGAACTTCCCAAATCTGGTGAGAGAGATGGATCTTCAGGTGACAGAAGCCAATAGATCTCCAAACTTTATCAATGCAAGAAGACCAACCCCACGGCATATAGTAGTGAAGCTAGCAAAAGTCAATGACAAGGAGAAAATACTAAGGACAGCCAGGCAAAAGAAACTAACCTACAAAGGAACCTCCATCAGGCTATCAGCAGATTTCTCAGCAGAAACCTTACAGGCTAGAAGAGAGTGGAATGATATATTCAAAAATCTGAAGGACAAAAACCTACAGCCGACAATTCTCTACCCAGCGAAAATATCCTTCAAATATGATGGAGAAATAAAAACTTTCCCAGATAAACAAAAATTAAGGGAGTTCATTGCCACAAAACCTCCTCTTCAGGAAATCCTCAGGAAAACCCTGATTCCTGAAAAATCCAAAAAAGGAAAGGGGCTACAAAACCAAGAGCAGAGGAGATAAGTAGAAGGACAACAACAGAGAGTAGCAGCTCTTCATCGGAACAGATTAAACCACGGGACAAGAAACAAAGGAAATTGAAGAAAACCGGAAAACAAGACATAAAATGGTAGTGGTAGGCCCCCACATCTCAATAATCACTCTAAATGTAAATGGATTGAACTCCCCAATCAAAAGACACAGAGTGGCAGGATGGATCAAAGAACAAGATCCAACAATATGCTGCCTCCAGGAAACACACCTCAGCCCCAAAGACAAACACAGACTCAGAGTGAAGGGATGGAGAACAATACTCCAAGCTAATAATGAACAAAAGAAAGCAGGTGTCGCTATACTAATATCAGACAAGGTAGACTTCAAAGCAAAACAGATAAAGAAAGACAAAGAGGGACAGTATATAATGATAAAAGGGACTCCCCACCAAGAAGACATAACACTTATAAATATATACGCACCCAACACAGGAGCACCAAAATTTGTAAAGCAACTCTTAATAGAACTAAAAGAAGACATCAACAACAATACAATAATAGTAGGGGACCTCAACACACCATTAACACCAATGGACAGAACATCCAGACAGAAAATCAACAAGGAAATAATAGAATTAAATGAAAAATTAGACCAGATGGACTTAATAGATATATATATAGAACACTTCATCCAAAAACAGCAGGTTACACATTCTTCTCAAGTGCACATGGAAGATTCTCAAGGATTGACCATATTTTGGGAAACAAAGCAAACATCAATAAATACAAGAGAGTTGAAATAATATCAAGAATCTTTTCTGATCATAATGCTATGAAACTAGAAATCAACTACAAGAAAAAAGCAGAGAAAGGTGCAAAAATGTGGAGACTAAACAACATGCTTCTGAACAAACAATGGATCATTGAAGAAATTAAAGAAGAAATCAAATATTATCTGGAGACAAATGAAAATGAGAAAACGACATACCAAATCATTTGGGATGCAGCAAAAGCAGATCTAAGAGGGAAATTCATCGCAATACAGGCTCACCTCACTAAACAAGAAAAGGCTCACATAAGCAACCTCAAATGACACCCAACAGAACTAGAAAAAGAAGAACAAACAAAGCCCAGAGTCAGTAGAAGGAGGGAAATAATAAAAATAAGAGCAGAAATAAACGATATTGAAACAAAAAAGACAATAGAAAGGATCAATGAAACAAAGAGTTGGTTCTTTGAAAAAATTAACAAAATCAACAAACCTTTAGCCAGACTCACCAAGAAAAGAAGAGAGAAATCGCAAATAAATAAGATTAGGAATGAGAGAGGAGAAATCACAACAGATACCAATGAAATACAAGGGATCATAAGAGAATACTATGAAAAACTATACGCCAACAAATTGAACAACCTGGAAGAAATGGACAAATTCCTAGACTCCTACAATCTCCCCAAACTGAATCAGGAAGAAATGGAGAATCTGAATAGGCCAATCACAAATAAGGAAATAGAAACGGTAATCAAACACCTCCCCAAAAATAAGAGTCCAGGACCAGACGGCTTCTCTGGAGAATTCTACCAAACATTCAAAGAAGACTTAATACCTATTCTTCTCAATCTATTCCAGAAAATTGAGGAAGATGGAGTACTCCCTAACACATTCTATGAAGCCAACATCACTCTGATCCCCAAACCTGACAAGGACAACACAAAGAAGGAGAACTACAGGCCGATATCACTGATGAACACAGATGTAAAAATCCTCAACAAAATTTTGGCAAACCGAATACAGCAATACATCAAAAAAATTATACACCATGATCAAGTGGGATTTATACCAGGGACACAGGGATGATTCAACATCCGCAAGTCAATCAACGTGATACACTACATCAACAAAATGAAAAACAAAAACCACATGATCATCTCAATAGATGCAGAGAAAGCATTCAACAAGATCCAACACCCATTTATGATAAAAACCCTCAATAAAATGGGTATAGAAGGAAGGTACCTCAACATAATAAAGGCCATATATGACAGACCCACAGCCAACATCATACTCAATGGACAAAAACTGAAAGCCATCCCTCTGAGGACAGGAACAAGACAAGGGTGCCCACTTTCACCACTCCTATTCAACATAGTACTGGAGGTGTTGGCCAGAGCAATTCGGCAGGAAAAAGAAATAAAAGGAATCCAAATAGGCAATGAAGAAGTAAAACTCTCGCTGTTTGCAGACAACATGATCTTATATATAGAAAACCCCAAAGAATCCATAGAAAAACTATTAGAAATAATCAACAACTACAGCAGAGTAGCAGGGTATAAAATCAACATACATAAATCAGTAGCATTTCTATACACTAACAATGAACTAACAGAAAAAGAACTCAAGAACTCAATCCCATTCACAATCGCAATGAAAAGAATAAAATACCTTGGGGTAAACTTAACCAAGGAAGTGAAGGATCTATACAATGAAAACTACAAGACTTTCTTGAAAGAAATTGACGACGACATAAAGAGATGGAAAGACATTCCATGCACATGGATTGGAAGAATAAACATAGTTAAAATGTCCATACTACCTAAAGCAATATACAGATTCAATGCTATCCCAATCAGAATCCCAAGAACATTCTTCACAGAAATTGAACAAAGAATCCTAAAATTCATATGGGGCAACAAAAGACCGCGAATTGCTAAAGCAATCCTGAGCAAGAAAAACAAAGCCGGCGGAATCACAATCCCCGATTTCAAAACATACTACAAAGCTACAGTGATCAAAACAGCATGGTACTGGTACAAAAACAGGTCCACAGATCAATGGAACAGAATTGAAAGCCCAGAGATAAAACCACACATCTATGGACAGCTAATCTTCGACAAAGGAGCAGAGGGCCTACAATGGAGAAAAGAAAGTCTCTTCAACAAATGGTGCTGGGAAAACTGGACAGCCACATGAAAAAGATTGAAAATTGACCATTCTTTTTCACCACACACCAAAATAAACTCAAAATGGATCAAAGACCTAAAGATTAGGCCTGAAACAATAAGTCTTCTGGAAGAGAATATAGGCAGTACACTCTTTGACATCAGTTTCAAAAGAATCTTTTCGGACACTATAACTCCTCACTTGAGGGAAACAATAGAAAGAATAAACAAATGGGACTTCATCAGACTAAAGAGCTTCTTTAAGGCAAGGGAAAACAGGATTGAAACAAAAAAACAGCTCACTAATTGGGAAAAAATATTTACAAGCCACTTATCCGACAAAGGGTTAATCTCCATAATATACAAAGAACTCACACGGCTTAACAACAGAAAAACAAACAACCCGATCAAAAAATGGGCAGAGGACATGAACAGACATTTCTCAAAAGAAGATATGAATATGGCCAATAGACACATGAAAAGATGTTCATCATCGCTAATCATCAGGGAAATGCAAATCAAAACTACACTAAGATATCACCTTACACCCGTTAGATTGGCAAAAACATCCAAAACCAAGAGCGACAAATGTTGGAGAGGTTGTGGAGAAAAAGGAACCCTCATATACTGTTGGTGGGAATGCAAACTGGTACAGCCACTATGGAAAGCGGTATGGAGATTTCTCAAAAAGTTAAAAATAGAAATACCCTATGACCCAGCCATCCCATTACTGGGTATCTATCCTAAGAACCTGAAATCAGAAATCCCAAGAGTCCCTTGTACCCCTAGGTTCATCACAGCATTATTTACAATAGCCAAGACGTGGAACCAACCTACGTGCCCAGAAACAGATGATTGGACAAAGAAGATATGGTATATATACACAATGGAATACTACTCAGCCACAGAAAAAGACAAAATTGGCCCATTCACAGCAACGTGGATGGACCTCGAGGGTATTATGTTAAGCGAAATAAGCCAGTCAGAGAAAGACGAACTCTATATGACTCCACTCATAGGTGGAAGTTAATATATTGACAAGGAGATCTGATCGGTGGTTACCAGGGAAAAGGGGGGGCGAGGGGAGGGCACAAAGGGGGAAGTGGTGTACCCACAACATGACTAACAAAAATGTACAACTGAAATCTCACAAGCTTGTAATCTATCATAACATTAATAAAAAAAATTTAAAAAAATAAAAAAAAATTATAAAACGTGCTTCTTTTATACTCAACCATCCTTAGATTGTGATCAAAACAATATACTGTCCAATAAGCAGCCACAATCCACATGTAGCTACATAAATTTAAATTAATTAAAATGGAAATTCAGTCATATAGCTCCTAGACCACATTTCAAGTGGTCAAGACAAGTGTGGCCAGTGGTTACCATGCTGGACAATGAGATACAGAACACATCCATCACCACTGAAAGTTCCACTGGACAGCACTGCTCTAATTCTTAGAATGAACAGAGTAAATCAAGTGCTGGGATTCCTTTCTTTGGTATAATTTATCCAACCAAATTCTTGATAGCTTAACATCACAATCTTTACGTGAAATTATCAACCTTTGCAAACATCTTCAGAAAGAGATCATTTTTGCAAAAGCTTTCCAGAGCTTCATCAAATTTCCCAGGGAGCTCTCTTAATCCTCTATCAAATTGATTAAAAGCACACAAATCCAGGGCCAGACTATCTGAGCTCACACCCTGGCTTCATGTGTGATCCTGGACAGTCACCCAACCTTTCTGTGCCTGTTTCCTCATCTGCAAAATGATAATAATTATCAGTTGTCATGAGGATTAAATAAGTGAAAACATGTGAAGTGCTTAGAACAGCATTAGCTGCTGAGTGTTCTGCTGGGTACTCTGGCTATGCTGACTTCATGCTTCCCCCTTTACACTCAACTAAGCACACTCTAGCCTGGTACTTTTATCCACTCGGACCTACTGTACACACTGCCAACACTGTGAGCAAGTACCACATGGGGCCCTCTGCCCCTACTTTATCCCCCAGGCCACATGAGTGTGAGCTACTACCATCAGTCACATCATTCTTGACTGCAGTACCATGTCATTATTCTTATCAATTTTCTCCTTTCATTCAACAGTCTAATTCTGCTAAACGGTCATGTATTATTTGTCCTGCAGGAGATTTGCACAGTTTTCTAACATTACTTTCATCAACTACATGAAATCCTGCAGCTTTTGCAAGATTTGCAATTTCAGTTTGTAACTGATTTGTATTGCATTTATATTCTTTGATCACATAAAAATCTAACAATCAGCAGAGAGATTTAATAACAAAGATGCTGACAAGTGGGGCAGGGCCAAAGGCAACTGTTAAGTGGGGAAGGCAGTGGAGTGCGGCCCAATGTCATGAGTGCTTAATTTGCCAGAGAATAAATTTTTTTTTTTTAAAGATTTTATTTTTCCTTCTTCTCCCCAAAGCCCCCGGTACACAGGTGTATATATTTTTAGTTGTGGGTCCTTCTAGTTGTAGCATGCGGGATGCCGCCTCAACATGGCCTGATGAGCAGTGCCATGTCCACGTCCAGGATCTGAACCGGCGAAACCCTGGGCCACCCAAGCGGAGCACGCCAACCCAACCACTCAGCCACGGGGCCGGCCCCAGAATAAATTTTTTTAAAAACTGCATTGCCGGCAGGTCCCTAACCTTATAACATTAAAATACTTAAAAATATGTGTGCCTGTGTATATGTTCATCTATCCTATTTATGAGTTCCCATGCATCACATGTATGGAGGTGGTACAGTGAAAAAGAACACTGGTTAAAGAAATCAGCAGACTGAAGTTAAGATGTGGACTCAGCTGGGTGACACTGGTCAAATCACTTAACAGCTCTAAGCCTCAGTTTCTTTATCAATAAAATGGGATAACCACTTACTTCACAGACTTGCTGTAGGGGTGAAATGAGACACACAGCAAAGGTTCAATAAATGTTGGCTGAACTGGCATCTTTTCTATGGGACATTAATTCCTAGTCTCAGTTTAATTTAAAAGACAGCATACTTCAATAAAAAGAAAAGTGATCTACTAATGACCAAGTAATATTGAAAAATGCATGTAAAACATCTAGATAAAATTGTTTTATGAAATAAAGGAGTGCAGGAAAAAACAAACAAAAAAAGGGCAGCATACTTGTCAACTGAGAACTCAGGATGCCTCACTCCCTAGACCCATTTGAATTAGAAACCCAAGAAGAGATCTAAGCAAGTAAGTAATATTTAAATATGTGGTCTGCAAAAACAGAATTTCTAATGAGCTTTCTTAAAAGCTAGTACACAGACACTGTTCAAAGTGTCAGATCCAACAAAGACGAACTCACACAAACAGCCCAATGTGAAGGTCAAGCATTTGTGTGCTTGAGAAACTGCTCTGGCCCTGGAAATTACTGGAACCAAAAAGTTTGCTTAGCAAATCATTATTTTTATTATCCTGCAACAGTAAAGTTCTACAGCTGCTATTCTGATGGCTGAAATGACCCTGCTAATAAAGAAAAGGCTGCCTGGTGCCCTGTTCCTCCTCCTTACCTTCGGGTGACACTGCAGGATTGAGAAGAGCACATTGTGCACTCTTGGGAAGATGCTCCCATACTCGAAGGGCTTCAGGTGGTCCAAAGGGACTGTGAGTAGGATGCTGAAGGCCAGGCTGACATGGTGCGGGTTGCTGACGGTCTCCTCCCCCTGCCGCAGCAGTGCGGCCAGCACATCCAAAATGGGCCCCACCACTGCCAGGGGCACAGGCTGCTCCTGACAAGCCTCTCGGTTTTGTAGCTATTACGACAAGAAGGAATCAAGGAAAGAAAATGAAGGTAACTTTCCAGAGAAATAACAAAAAAACTGAACCAGGCAGGTAAAAACTGAAGTGGCAGGGGTAAGAACGTCCACACTCCAAAATGAATTGATGTGGTCAGTGGGCAGTTTGAAGAGACAAGGAGGCCAGTGTCCAATCTCCAAGGGCAACCTACTATGGAATTGGCTGTTTCAGTCCACACTTTTTGTTGGATTCATCTACCATGAAGAGAAGTAATTTCTTATAAAAGAGTTGACTCATCCAACTTAGAACAAGAAAACTTCACATCAGACATAGATAACATTTTCCTAAAAAGATGATGCATTCCACATCTATAATTAAACTTCATTTGTTACAGTTGTTAAAAATCAACTCTAGTTAAAGATGTTCAATTATCATTCTAGAGGAGGGAGAGAACAGACTCCAGATGAGGGAAAGCTCAAAGTCCTCCATACAGAACCTGGGAGAGCTCACCCATGACCCTCCTCCTCACACAGCCATCTGTAAACAGCACCCTTGTGAGGCTTTGGGGGCCTATCTCTCACAATGCTCATCTATTTTTGGGTACTCTGGCTGCACTGACTTCATGCTATCCCCTTTATATTTACCTAAGCAGTTCCTAGCCTGTGTTTATATCAATGTGGACTGCCAACACAGATCACGCACCACATGGGCCCCTCTACCCGCTCCCCATTCCTCCTCCTGCTGCCCACTACACATACTAGGTAGACATGGGATTCGTCCACGAATAGAGATTCCTAGGAAAGTGACGACACAACAAAATGGAAGAACAGAAGAGAATGTAAGTCTATTCTTTAGACCTTCTGCCCTGAGAATATGCAAATCCAGGGCAATTCTGTCAGTAACAAACGCTAGAATGAGAGCTGATAACAATGTTAAAATAGATGCTGCTCTTTTGAATCCAGGTCTAAGAATACTGACGCCAGACTCCTCAAAGGGCAGAAACATGGAGATAGTCCCAAGCTGAAGTAAGTTTGTGTTCTAGTGAAGCAAAAAGTCATGTATCTACTGTGTATATTCACCAGGTACCAAAATGTAACATCTAGGTGAGATTATATCAATAACCTACCCGTAACATTACTACCCCATTCTATAAAGCCATTATTTCTTACTGCGTCATAGATGTGCGTCATTTAAACACACACACACCCCTATAAGGGAATGAATGCATTGAACTGATCACAAAATTTTGTGGGGGCAAAGAAAGCCCCAAGATTCCTCCTCATCTCATCTAATTTAGACAGGCCCCCACAGTAGCCTCATCACGCCACCACATTCTTTCTATCACTGCCTGTCCAATGCTCCCTAGTGCTCCTCGATGCCCCTTCACACCCCGTCTCTACTGAGGACACCCATGTGTGCAGACAGACAAAAGCACCAGCAGGACACGTACTGACAAAAAAGCATTCTGCTCAAAGCCACCTTCAGGATGCAGCCCCAAAACATACTCTGCATAAACTCAGAAAATAGCAGAAGAAAACACCGCCTTCTGTCTCTACAGGAAGAAGAGGGATGAGATACAGGGCACAATCCAGAGGGTACTCACAATCAGAGCCGTGACTATCTGGGGGCACGCACGCCAGAACAAACTTGCCTTCTCTCCACTGAAGAGGCAGCTCAGTAGCAACTTGATCAATGTAACAGCAGATAAAATGGCCTAGGATAAAAGGAAAAAAACTTAGCAGAAACAGCCAAGCTTTCTCTTAAGAAGTCCATGTTGGGAAGCAGCCTGGTCTCTGGTGCTGAGGCGATAAAGCAGAAGCCCGTCAGAACCCTGGTGTCGGGGCATGGATGAAACCAGGCTGGGGTTAAGTCCTGAGGGTGATGTCCTTTATGTCACCACACAGTCAGGGAATCAACAAATAAGATGAGGAGAACTAGGACAGAGTAAGGGCGCTTGTTTTCATTAGCATCTCATTAAACCAAACATGTACATGTGCCAGAGAGTAAAATAAAAGAAGGCCACAAACAAGTACTCTGGTCTAATTATAGATATCCCATCCTGTCAAAACAGTGTGGAAAGAGGAGGCTGGCTGTAACCTACCTGTGCAAAAACTGTATATGCTCACGGATAAAAGGAGGAAACACGGACAAAGTCAAACAGCTGGATTAGGTGTGGGAGTACAGGGGAGGGCTTAAACCATGTGAAGGGAAGTATGTGGGAAGGAAACTATCTTCACTGAGTGCCTCTGTCAATAAATATCTGACGCTGTGCCAGGCGTTTGATTGACACCATCAATTTCAGCGTCACATTAGTCTCTTCTTCCTCCCCTAACACTGCAGACCCACAGCCCACAAAATTCTGGCTTCCATCCTTTGCTCCTCGCTTTCCCTCTCACTCCCTGACTAGACACATCCCTACACACATTCCCTAATCCCCATCCCTAACCCTGTCAGCAGGCTCACTCTCTCCCCTGAGCTTAGGTCCCCCTCTCCCACCAACCTGCAGGGTGTGTCTACCCACCAAGGGCCTGAACGTTGATGCCTCCCTTGCCCGTCCATCTTCTCACACTCACACATCCTCTGCTCCCAGCAGAGGACACGCTCACTATGTTGTGCACACATCACCCTCCACCCTGTCTCCATAGCAATGTCCTTCCACTCCAGGCCACCCCCCTGAAATCCTATGAATGCTCGGTTTGAGTGTCATCTCCTTTGTGAATCTTCTCCGACTATCTGACTGGTTTAAACAGAAATTTATGGTTTATTTTTCCTTGGCTTGTGGAAGGGAAGCCCAGAAGCCTTCTCACAGCTATAGCTCAATCGTGCTGCAAAGACGCACAATGAAAACTTCCAGAGAGAGATGGGCAAGTGCTGCAGGCAGTGCAGAGCAGCCAATCTGGTCCAGCCTGGGCCTCATGCTCACGTAAAGGAGACATGAGTTCTCCCTGCTGCCCAACTCTGACCTAAATTACCCTCTCCAGCTCTCCTCCCACCCAAATCAAAACCCAATCCTTGTGTGTTGATTATAATCAGAAATCAAGAAGCCACTTGTGATGCAGAGAAAGCTCAGAACTAGAAGACTTGGGTCGTAATCCTGGCCCCACAATAGTTAGCTCTGTGGGTTTATTCCTCCTGTGCAAGCAGGGACAATATCTGACCAGTCCAATGCATGGGCCGTTGAGAGTACCAAATCTAGCATGTGATCTCCATGCACGGGCTCAGTAAAATACGTAATGCCAAATGCAAATACAGGGCTTTATTAGCAACTACCAAATAAACAAAGGCGCAAAGGATTGAGGGCAGCTTGCTAACTTGAGTGATTCTCAAATGGGAGCCAGGCTGTATGACCAAATCAAGTAAAATTTTTCAAAAAGTATGACGGGGAAGATCTTAAACAATGGATGAACAGAATTTAACTTTTTACGTTAATGTCAACATTTATATCATATTTAGTATTTCACATAACAAGAACACACAGTTGCAATTTGAAAAAGTTTCCCTTTGAAAAATAAGACCTCCTTACATTGAGGCCCTGGGCCTCTCGAGAGGCCAGAGCTCCCTCCGCAAACTCCCTTTTTGCCTATAGTGTCTATTGGTCTGACTGTGTGTGCTTAATTAGTTTTAGGGGTGACGCTGCATCTCAAATAACTTTTCCCATTTGAGCAAATACTGTCTACATGCCTGCCACACAAGCAAGAAAGGAGCTACACACCTGTAAATCTGCTCTCCACATATTACAGATGTCTAATCCTTGGAGAATATACCGCATCACCATCCTGAAGTCCTCTGTTGTCCCAACCTCTAACATTTGGGTGAACAAGGCTCCCAAATGAGGTTCAAAATCCTGAATTACCTGAACTGAAATTGCAGGATCTGTGTGGAAAAGAAATCAAAACTGTCAAGATGTGATAGACAAGAGGCAGGTGAAACAAACCAGAGCAGCTATATGATGAAACAGAGTGCAGCCAACAAATTAAGTCACCATTTCAGCGGCATGGAAATACTCATGTGTAGGTGAAAAAAGCAGGACACACAACATTTACAGCATGACACCAGCATCTCACACACAGTGCAAAGAAGAGCCTGACAGAATGATAATGTTTAGCAGTGCTTAACTCTGGACCATGGGAGATAGGTCACTCTTACTTTCTTTATACTTTTTTTCTACTTTCCTTTTATTCTTTTATATAATCAGTAGGAACACAGGGGTGGATGGTACTTTTAAACAGATGGGAACGTTAAAGAGATTAAAAGAATCTCAAACTTCTGGGGACCTGCCTGTCAGTCATCCAGCTGTTTCCCACTTAATGTGGGACAGCCTTCTATCGTCCCAGGGTCCTGTGGCCCACAGTTTCAGAATAAAACTCGAGGTTAGGGCCTTTAAGGCCCTTTATAATCTGACCCCAGCTTATCTTTCCAGCCATGTTTCAGCCCATCAGACTATTCCACATTGCCAGAATACCTTCCTACGTCCCAGGGCTTTGCTTACTACATACAGCATGGTGGGGAGGGGAGGACCAAAGGCTTTGAGAGAAAGATGTAGGTCCGAGTCTCCTACAAGCTGTAAGATCCTGGACTCATGACCTCTCTGAGCCTTAATTCCCACATCAGTGAAATGGGCAGAACAGCACCAACTCCTGTGGTTGGCAAATAAAATAAAGGGCACTGCGGAGTGTCTACCACATGGAAGGCTCAGCATTAGCACTCCCCACCATCTCCACTGGCCCTACCTATCCCTCTGAGGCCACTGCTTACTAACACTTTGCCTGCATGCACCTTTCAACCCAAAGTCCATAGTTCTGGGCCACTTTATAGCAACTGTCCTGTAATTTGTATAATTTATGTGAGTGCCTGTTTACTTAATTAGATAGGTCAAAATCAACACTTCAGTCATCTCCAGAGTAGGACAGAGTTCCACACATTTTTAAGCATTTTAAGCATTTTTAAAAGTGATGGTTTCTATAATTGAATTGAGGTAGTCTATTCCACTGTGAGAAAGTATCCTTACAAATGCTCATTTTTATGAGCTGAAACCTATGTGAATCAAGTCTGAGGATACAGGTGGCCACCCTTTGGTTATTCAAAGCCACCTTGATGCTCCCTCTCTCGCCCAAAGCCTTGGGCGACTCCTCACTTGGCATTTCTTCCAGACTTCTCTCTCCTCTAGTCCCTTCTCTAGACACAGTCCAGCAGCTCAGGTGTATGAGGCATGGACCAAGTGGCAACACTTGGGCCCGTGGTCTGAGGGCTCAGTAGGGCAGCTGGCCTCATCCCCTCCAAGAGCATGACTGAGATTTTGTCCTTGGAGTCAGAAGTACCACAAGCCAAAGGACACACAGTTAGAACTCAGAGGCAACCTCAACTCACAAAGGTTGGAGGAAAAAAGGAGGAACACAATATTTTGTTTAACAAAGGGGCAGAGGGGGCAGAGGTTTAGACCACCAGCTGCCATTTCTTAGAACATTAATTTAGAACACTGTAACTAGTGTTAATAAAAGACTAAATTTTAGCCCCCATTAAGAAGGTGAACACCATTCCTTAAAAAAGTTGCTGAAAGAATAAGATAGAACATGTGACACCAAAGCCTTTCAGTCAATCCACAATCAAGGCAGAGATAGAAAGGCTATTCAAAGGGAGACAATAGCAGCGTTATTCAGGCCACACACTTCAGTTCTGGCGCTGGCCCAGGCAGACTAGTCAGCTTTACTTCCTACAAGGCCTCATTTAATGCTTTTGTATCTGAGCATGACTGTGGCCCCATCTCGCCCATCACAGCTTCTCCACAGGGAAATAGAGAAGTTGGCATGGGTTCTGAGGGTTAGGCTTGGCTGATGGACCACCCCCCAAACTCACCTCAAAGGACTATCATAACTAACCTCAACCCCTCAATAACCAAAACAAAAAGGCAAAACGAACCCACACCAACTTGAAACAGTTAGGGATGAAATCTAGCCCAGTAACCTTTGACCTAAAGGACAAGAGATATCGAATCATCCTGCACGAAGACACTGGCTGGGTTTGCGTTTCTGATCAGCTGGCCTAGAAAGTCAATATCCAACTGAAAGGCCCAGATGACATCACAGGCTGAGCCTCTTTCTGGCCAGCACCTATAGCCCCAATGATAGCTGGGCACCACACTGAGACCTAGGGGTTGAAGTTCTGCCCTCAAGGGATTTTATGAATTTCCCTAAAAATCAGTCATTTGCATTTTTTAAAAGTTGGCAGATCTTGTATCTTTCTTAAGTCAACTGATGGCACTCAAGATCTAATACAGAAGAGCCTACTAATAAGGATGAATTTATCTGTTGACCATCCAGGGCCAGGACAGATAAAAACTAAAAGAGAATAGTATATCTCAAAACTATAAACTAGAACAATCTCCAAAATAAGTGAAAAACTAAGGTGCTAAACAACATATCGATAAGAATACCATTTGTATAAAAAGGCAAGGACACAACTGTGAGGGTGCTGCTTCCACGTGCAGAGAAGGCAGATATTGGAAATGCATTCCTGGGAGTCGACGGGAGGGGGGTTTTCTCACCACTCACCGTGTCGTTCCTTCTGAAATGAACACCTGCTCCAAGGTGGGGGGAAGCTCTCTTTGCCGGCCACTTAGCTAGCTTTCACCAAAAACTCTGCAGTGCAGAATCAACTCAAGAGAAAAGATCTTACCTGCAAGAACTTTTCTCACAGAATGAAATATGGAGATAAAAACAGAATCCTTCTTGGGATGTAGTTCTGGGGCCAAAAGGAACAGAGTTAAAAACCGCACAGCTGCCTGGAAAGACTGAGTGTCTCCTGCAAGAGCTGGCAACTCTGACAGTATTTGAGAGTAAACACTCTGGTAGAGGGCAGGATGGGAGAGCTGCATTTTGTCTGTCATTGGGGAAATCTCTGTCCCGTGGTGCCTGGAGTGCTGGCCCACATCTGCTTCCAAGAGTGTGCTAACCGACGAGATGAAGGCAGAGGGAAGGCGCCGGCCCTGCGCCCCATGTACCAAGCAGAGCTGGAGCACAACTCCAGTATGGAGAATGGCTTGCTGCAACAGCTCAGGCAGTGCTTCTGTGGCCTCGTGTTGCTGCATCCATTCTTTAACAAAAGGCCCCAGGACTTGGCATAACTTAGTTAAAGACACCAGAAGGAGCTGCCTGCCCAGAGGAGTTTGATTTTCCAATTGTTTGCCTGAAGTTGCTTCAGTGTACGGTTTGAACCTTGAGAGGAATGCGATGATTTTCCCAAAATTGAGCACCAAGCTCAGCTTTATCTGGATAAGCAACTGCATGAGCTGTTCTAAGAATGTCCCTATCACTTGGAGGAATTCCAACCAAGAAGGGTCATCCATATCAATAAGAAATCTACTACTCATTTTGAACAATGAGGTCAGTACAATCTCAAAAATATCACTAATGTACATGACTTTGAGCACTGAGCGGGCACTTTTGCCCCTTTGCAGGTAAGCAAGGAGCTGGTAGCAAGTCATCAAAAACTTGAGGTTCAGTGAGGAGGAGCAAGAGCCCCCCACCTTGCTGATGGCCATGGACAGTAACAGAAGAAAATAACACACATGATGGGGACTCAAGAGGTTGTCCAGTTGCAGAGTAGAAACAACTTCTAAAAGCCGCAGGATGCTGTCTAATTGTTCCCCCTCCAGCTGAATGGGAAAGTCGCTCCTGACCAAGGATAGTAAGTTTTGGGCAATTTCTCCTCTTGGTTCTACAACATCAGGTCCAACTTTTGCAAATATGTTTTCCCAGTGAGCCACAACCATGTGGTCCTTTACAAAAAGCCAGGGAAGCTGCTGACTAAGAAGACTAGAGTCACTTTGGACACCAGAACACAGAATGCTAGTACATCTTGCAGTTAGGCACATTAAGAAAGCAGAATGAAGGGACTGCATTTCTGGAAAGAGAGGGCTGTGAAGGACGGCCTTGGATATGTTCTCAAGTGTGACATTTAGCTCCTCATCTGCTGAGCCTTCCTGGGCTCTGCTCATTGGTAAAGTTCTTAGCAGGACATCAGCCAGGTATCTCACATCATCTGGAGAGAGGTACGATATTAAAATGGAGAGATTTGACATAACCAAGTGCCAGTGTGCTACGGGGTATGTGAGTGCACTCACTGTCCCCACTTCACCATCCCAGGAAGCTGCGGTCCTCTGAGTCAAGCTTTCTCTGCCAGAACCAAGAATGTAGGCAGCATCACACTTAAGAGAGTGGAGGGCTGCTTCAGACAGGAAACTAGTTTGCACCAAAGTCCTTTTCATTTTCTGCAGGTAGAGGTGTTCTAAGCAATATCTGCCGAGAGTGTCAAATTGAGCCACAAGCTTTTCTATCTTCTTCCAGTGGCATGTTTCTATACCTGGGAGCAATGAAGGGAGGTCAGAGACCTCTGGAACACCACCAGTAAAGGCCCCAGACACAGAGTGATACTGGCTACAGTTTAGACTAAGCATGGCATCAACCTGGGCCCAGGTGTATGAGAGCAGGAGCGCAGAGTCACTGACCTTCTGTAGCCACAGCTCACAGTCTGGGCCCTGGCAGTCCAGGAGAATGTGCAGCAGGGGCTTCACGAGCTCTTGGAGCATCCTTTCCATCGTGCACTGTGTCCGTCTGATGACAGGCAGAGGTGTGCTATTGTCCAGACTCCTCATATTGAACATGACGCAGTGCAGCAGCGAGCTCAGGGACAGGGACTTCAGGGCCATGTCGACATCAGCTCGCAGAGAAGGCAAGACCAAAGACTGGAACTTGTCCAGCACAAGGGACCATGCATCCAAGACCTGACTGGGGGGCAACTCCAGGAGGCACTCACAGAGCACCGTGGAGGGCCCTGCGGCCAGCACTGGCTGCCTCAGCGCCTCAGCAGCCGGACGACAGATCACCTCCAAAATCTCCTCAAACAACCGTGGCACCTGCCGGAGTTTGACATATGTTTGGAAGAGAGTGTTGATAAGTGCCTCCTGGGCTTTTCGGGTTCGAAACTCTGTTACTTCTGCATCAATCCACGCTGAAGCCAACAGGTCATCCAGGTCTGGCTCCAAAATCAAATGGTTCAGAGACATCAGAACCTTGAGGCAGCGGAACCAGGCCGGCACAGAGGCTTGGGAATGGTTTATCAGCAGCTCAGCCAAACGGCGGTAAAAGTGGAACTGAGCTTCTCCATGCCGAATCCTATCAGTGGCAATGTTGTAGATATTACTGTTGGCCACAGAGTTCAATAGCTGTTCCACAACCAGGAGTTCGGTGGTCCAGTCTGAGGTGGACAGGGCTTTTATCTGCTCCTCTGGCAGGTGGGAAAGCCTCAAGCAGCCAAATAGCCTGGGGAGCGCCCGGAAGCAGAGAAGCTGGTTCCCCTCCTTGAAGTAAGAATCTAGAAAGAGCTTATATAGCAAGGCCACTGAGTTGGCTACAACAGCAGCATGAAGGGATGGTTCACAGTAGCTGGTATCTACCAATCTAGCAATCACAGTGTCCATGGGAGCTAGAAGATTCTTCATGGTCCCCATCTTCTGGTCACCTTGCTGCTGCTCCAAGAGCTCCTCTTTGTAGGATGAGAGTAGCTCGGGCTGAAAAGCTCCGCCTCGAAGCATGGCCTCAATCTGACTCCTAACATCCCGGCTCAGTGCCTGCCGCAGCTGGCCCTGGCCACCCTGTGTCCACGTGCCCCCCGAAAGTAAGTGCCTCAGGACTAGGCAGGGCTGGAGCAGATGCCCAGTCACCTCCCCAAAGGCACGTCTTGGGTTGACCTGCTGCTGCTGGATCAAGATGTAATGGCCAAGGGCCAGGTGAATGACCTCGAATAACTGGGGTACCACAGCTGCTTCTGGCTGCCTACAGGTGGACCAGCACAGCTGGCTCAACAAGGTGACTATCAGCTCCTGTTTGGCTGTGTAGATGACAGCAAGGGCAGGTGTTGAGAGGATGCGCTGGCAGCAACTCAGCACAGCACGGATGTTTCTTTGGGATCCCGAAAGAGAGAACTCGGCTATTCTCTCATTTATGATCTGAGCATTAAGAAAGAAAGACAACCATTACTGACTCTAAACCCAAATATATACACAAAAAATACAACAGAATCAATAAACTCACTCCTTGCCCTCACCTTGATGAGAACGAAATGCCCAGATTATCATATCTAAATGAACTTAACATTTACTTAATGTACCAAAGGAAAGTAAAGTACCTGTTTTAATTCCTTCACACATCCACCTCCTATCAATATACATTTGAGAAAGGGATTGATGCCTTTGTAAATCTGCTGTCCCTGTTTAAAGAGCTGGGGTTTGTAAAGCTTAAACTCTACAGATCACTTTTTCTTGGATCCTAAACCTGCAATTCAGCTTAGAAGCTACAGGTGGACGGACAGTAACCTTGGGTTATGATCCTGTAATCAAAAATACATTTTTATAGTCAATTATACTGTTTCTATTTAAAAAGACAAAGCAAAAGGCACTCTTAAAAAAGGAAAGCCATTGATGCCAGATAACTACTTATTATATAGCAACCCCACAGTCTACTCCTTCCAAAAATCAGAAATTCACAAACACCAGAAATTATGAGGGCTGAGCAGATTCCTAAATTCACTCATAGGCTATGTGACTTGCTCCTAGTCTTACGGCATCTGAGAATCAAATTTATCTTGGATGCTAAGTTATCAGTAGCCAAATGACACAGATGTGATGATCTCCATTCAAGGAAATGCTTTCTCTGGAAAAGCTGAAACAAAAATGTCAAATACCTAAATGCCAATGCATTACCACAGTGATTTCCAAATTCTTCTGACTACATAATCCATCTACAAAAACTTTTTCCACACTTACACCCAATAAGGATAATTTATTTATAAATTGTATGCATGTACTATAGTACTACTATTTATATAATTATAAAGCATGCATGAAAATTAAAACATAACTTTTTTTTTAAACATATAGAGATGTCGTAAGATTTTCTTCCCACACTCGCAAAGAACCATTCAGAATAACCCACTTTGGTGACCAGTCGTCTATTATTTTTAAAAGCGACACACAATTTAGAACAGAATTTCAAGAACTACTAAAGCCTATGAATCATCAGGCAGCTGAACTATTTAATTCTTCTTTTACCAGCCTCTATGGCTCTTCTCTTTCAGCCTGCACACTCATATGGGTGAGATGGTATTATGGTCAAGAAAACAGGCTTTGCAATCAAGCAGATCTAGGTTCAAATCCCGGCTCAACCACTTACTAGCTGTGTGACTCTTAGCAACTTACTTAACTGCTCTGAGCCTGATACACAGTAAGTGCTCATTAGTAGTACTGTTTATTGTCACCAGCTACTCTTACAGTATTTCATGATACTCAGTTTTGACAATGAGGTTCGTAATTCTGATCTCCGACTTCAAAATCACTTTGAGTCAAACAACCTTGGCAGCAATTCCTATCCAGATTTTGGCCTTTGATTTCCCTCTAAGCCAACAAAAAGGTGGGGGGAAAATCACAAAGCAGTATAATTTGCTGGTCATCTTTTCCAATTAAAAAGGTAATCAACAATCAGTTTATGAAACACTTCTATGCTTTTCTTGAATATTAAATAACAGTGCTTAGCACAGTGTAGAGCATACAATACACATTCAATAAATACGAGTTGCTATTATAATTCTAATAGTATTATTTCCTTCTCCTCCCCTACCTTGATATTTGCTGCATCTTCATATAATTAAACCTGAAACAAGCCTCTAGCATTAACAGGAAATCAACAGAGATGCATGTAACAGATACAGGACAACACAGGAAATTGTTAATTACCTTGACTAGGGAAATCTGAAGGTTAATTGTCTTTCCATTCTTGAGGAGATTCTGCAATTTTCTGCTGTGCAGAATGTTATCTATATAGATCCAAAGCCTTTCAACAATGTCTTCCTTCAGCTCAAGTTTTTTCTTATAAAATGCAACCAACGACTGTCTTGCCCAATCAAGTAATACCTGAATTTGGAAGAAATATACTCTGAAAATAAATGAATTTCTTTAGCAACAAAGAAAGAGGACAGGCATTTATAGGGACATTCCATGCATAAGCAAATCCAACTGTCAGCGGAAAAAACTATCCTTTAAAACTTATCTTTGGTAATATTTTATTGCATACATATTCAGGTATCTTAAAATGTTTATTATTAAAGAAGTAATAAAAAAAGAAAACAACAAATTTTGGGGGTCGGCCTGGTGGCATAGTGGTTAGGTTCACAAACTCCACCTAAGCAGCCCCAGGTTCCCAGGTTTGGATCCCAGGTGTGGACCTACACACCGCTCCTCAAGCCATGCTGTGGTAGCATCCCACATACAAAATAGAAGAAGATTGGCACAGATTTAGCTCAGGGCCAATCATCCTCAACAACAACAAAAAAGAACTTTGTCTTCATGGGTCAAATAAAAAATTTCAAGTGAAACAACAGTTTCTTCTAACTTCTAACTTCTCTGAAGTTGTACTAAATTTTAAAAGCTGGAAGCACAAGAATTGCTCAGAATGGCCACAAAATGAATCACACACAAAAGTAAAAATGTAGAGTCAAAGGACAGGGGTTTGTGCCCAGGCTGCCCATGTTACCCATGGCTTAACCCTCCAATCTATTTACCTTACGCAGAAGACAGAGAGTCTTCTGTGAAATAATGCACAAGTGCCTTATGAAAAGGAGGGTTGAACATATATAGTTTCCATTATTGTGACATGTTTCCTGATTCATAAACATGAGGAAAGGTGGTGAGGCCTCAGTTCATGATACGAGAACTGTCACTAACAGAATGAACAGTGACAGATGCTAAAAGGAAAAAAACCTCTCAGGATAAGATAGTGAAGCCCTTGATCGAATTGTCTGCCATGACTTCCCCTTTTGGCTTACCCTGTGTAGCATTTGCTAAGTGACTGTCAAGCTGCCAAAAGGAGTCTCAGGTGCAGCCAGATTTAGGAACTACTAGCAAATATGACAGCGCTCCACATACTGTACCTCATCATCATTTTAACAGATGTAATCCATCTTTGACACATTTTGTGCTGTCTTAATACCAGCATACGTGTGTATGTTAATCCAATTTCGTGAGCTCATCATCCTGGTGTCTCCATTGTATTCACAGTATTTTTTAGCCAAATAAGCCTGAGAAATGTTAAAAATGAGCGATGTCTTTCTTAGTTCCTAATCTATTTCTAGAACGGCTTAGTACAAATACTAAACCTTCTCTACTTCCCAACCTTCAATTCATCAAAGTCCAAAGATGTTTAACAAAGCACCAACAAGCAACACTACTGGAGCATCACTTTGGATTTACAAGTAAATGGAGCTGCCTAAAGACGCAGAACTTAACTTCTGTAACCTAATTCCCAATTTGTTCACTGATACACATACTTCATTCAGAATATAAGAGATGTTTCCGAACATAAGAGAAATGCTAACTAGATTTTGTAACAGAAAAACTTTACTAATGTAATTCCTTACAATACCTTTTTTCACTGACATTACTTTTAACTTCCAACCATGTTTCCTTCCCCAATCTTTTCTCTAATCTTTTAAAATCTTAACTAAGTGTCAATATGCAATTTACATAAGTGTTAATTATTTTAAGTTGTAGAAATGTAAGTTTCACATTAAACTTACTTGTTCTTTATTTGGAAGAAAGCATTGGTGGGAAATCCAAGCAAAGTGAGCTAGTTTTAGTTTATCTTCCCAGGAAGTTGCCTTGCTTTTAAGCTTAAGGGAAATGCCAGAATAAACAGCAGCCATTGCTACACTTTTTCTAAGATTTAAAACAATGGAAAAAAAATATTAGATTAAGGTCAAACTCAACAAGCACCAGAAAATAAACATTATCTATCTTATTGTCAAATAATATATAGTCCTTAAAATTTTTTTTTCAATGAATTAAAACACATCAACAGAATTGTCAAGCCCAAGTCTATACATAAGACGCTTGAGCCCATGAATTTTCCAGGGGAAATTCAGACAACAGCAGGCAGAAAACACACACATAGGTACAAGTTTTCCTGCTGTGATCAAACACCACAACCCCAGAAGTGCGTGTGCAGGAATTCAAGTGGACAAAATGCAAAGTGTTCAAAGTACTTTGAAAACAGATTCATTCACACATGGTTTTAGATGGAAAAAGTTTCTGCACAAATCTTCTGAAATATACTATGTATTATGTATTAGGACCAGCTCCATTAAAGAGCTTCAAGAGATAAACAAGCAATATATGGAGAAAAATTCTGCAAGTAAAAAGAAATACAGTATAAACCCAATCCTAATACAAATACTGTTATTTCAGCTGCAACAGTAACTTCTCACTACATTCAGTTATGTATACATTTACAAACATACATTGCTTCCAAAGACTCTACAAAATATATTTACACAATTAAGGCTGTAAAAATAGAATACAATTAAATCATGAATAAGGAAAGAAAGTAAACATACCAACCACCTACAATTACTACCAAACCGAGGTAAACATAGCTTTGAGTTTCCTAAAAGTCACAGTAAAAAGGGGAAACATATCAGGTTAAGCCATTTTCATTATACAAAGGGAAACAAGTCAGTTCCTCAAAAGAGAAAATTTTTCTTGATGCTTAATAGTGAAATAAAATTATTGAAAATAAAAAGCAAAACAGGACAATGGAAATGCCAAAAAACGATCGCAGTTCCACGTTTCTAATATAAATACTGTCAAACCAAAAGAATTTGCTACACTGAGGGCTAGATCACTTGCATTTTTTAAATCTCTGGGGCCTGAAATCCTACAGACCTACCTTCGGAACTTATTCCCATAGGTAACTAACTATACACAGAATGAGAGAACACTGGGTGAAGGACACTTCCATTCAGCATGGTATCCATCACTCTATTACAGAGAACAAGAACAGTCAAGCGCTGTCAGTTTTCCTGTTTCACCAACCAGTTCAACAACTACTTATTTAACTTCTAAGTTCAATGTTAGACAGCCATCGCGACAGCTACAAAGTAGTTAAAAAGTGTTTGCAGAATTGGCAACAAAGACTCTCCAGATACCCTCCGGGTTCTACCAACTTTCCACTCTCGGCGCCCTCGGCGACGTGAAAATAAGCCCGATGCGGGAAGCAGAGCGCCGTTAGTACGCACGCAAAGGCCGCTTACGCGCGGCCACATGCTGAATCCTGCCCAGCAGAATGAAACCAAGTAATGAGAGTCAGGAGAGAGCAACAAGGAGCGATGTGAGAGGTCGCCGAAGAAGAGAGTCCAGTCAGCTCTCGCCCAGCGCTTGCTGACTACGGGAGAGGCCAGGCCCGCGGCGGAGGGTAGTCCCTAGGCAAGGCGCTCCCCTCGAGGTGGGCCCCAGGTCGGCCCCAGGTCCGAGCCGCGGGCGAAGGCAAAGAGCCGTCCCCAGGTAAGGAGCTCACCTCGAGGTTGGCCCCAGGTAGGGGCCGAGAGCCGGGGCAAAGGGCGTCCGTCCCCAGGTAAGGAGCTCACCTGAGGCCCCGGCTTGGGTAGGGACTGCTTGCTCGAGCGGAGGGTCGGCCCTGGGGCGGGTGCTCACCTGGAGGTCGGGCCCACGTAAGGGCCGCGGGCGGGGGCAGTGGGCCGTCCTCAGGTAAGGTGCTGCCCTCGAGGCCAGCCCCGGATGGGGACCACGGGCGGGGACGAGAAGAGCGGCGGCTAGGTCGGCCTCCGCGCGGCCCACCACGTGGGAGCGGCCCCCTGGGCGCTCCTTCCGCCCGACGCCGGCGGCGCGAAGGGGCGGGGCGGCGCGCACGCCAGGCATTGCCAGCCGAGCACCGAGGCGCCTCGCCCATTGGCGGAGACAGTTGCGCGTCGGAGGCCCGAGCGCCCAGCCCGCGGCCCGCTCCGTGTCAGTCAGTCATGGAGCGGCGGCCCAGAGCCGCGGCGGAGGCGGCGGGGCGCGGGGCGCGGGGGCCCGGCTGAGGCGGCCGTCGGAGCGAGACCTGCCGCAGGGACGACGGAGGCGGAAGCAGCCGGATCCCGGAGGCGGCGGCGGCGGGAGAAGCCGGAGCCGCCTGGGATGTTCAGTGAGCGCGGGGCGCGGGCGGGAGGCCGGGCCGGGGAGGGAGGGAGCGCGGGAGCGCGGAGGCCTGGGGGGTGGGGGCGCGCGGAGTCCCGCCGGCGGCGGTGGGGGCGGGGCGGGGCGGGGCGGGGCTCGGAGCGCGGGCGCGGCCGCTGCTCCGCCCTGGGCCTGGAGTCCCGGCGGCCGGCGGCGTGGCCTGTAGTCCGCACCCCCTGGGGGCTCCGCTTTCCCGCCCGGGGTCCTGCGGGGCGGCCTCGGGCGCTCGTCGGGAAGGGTCCTGAGTACCGGGCAGCCAGGCGGGAGCACAGGTCCAAACCTCTTTCTTCATTTAAGGAAAAAGGAAATGTCTTTGGCCGAACTCAAGATTAAACTTCGCACATGGTGGTTGTGAGCGGAGGGGCGTGAGGTCGACCTCTGCATGTAACAGGGGAGGTCTCGGGTCAGACTAAGTGTTGCTGGAGGATCCGACCTGCAAGGTGGCCTTGGAGGTTAACTCATGACAGCGTGTAAGGTTTGTGCGCCTAGGCGGTCCTCGCGAGGCTCCTGAAAATGTGTTAGGTAAGGCGTTGGTCCGAAGTGAGCTGATGGTTAGAAATAGGGTGTCATTTTAGACTTAGCGGAAGTGGAGTACAGGAAAGCTTTATGCAGTTCTCCCATCAGTTGTGAAAGTGTCGTTATAATGCGGATCTCGCAGCTTCTGTGGTTCTGGGATCTAAAGGTAAATCTGCCAATCCAATGCGGCTTTCGTCTTAAATTACCTAAACTCTGACCTTGCAGATTGAAATCTTAGAATGGTAATTCCCGCGAATTAAACAGTTGGGCGCCGTGTTGGGAAGAAGAGTAAGGGCGGAGTTCGTCTTCTGTTAGATGATAGAAATGTATGAAATACCTGAGTTGTAGGGTAGAGGGAGGACACAGCAGCTGTTCTCCAGCCTTGGTCACAGCCCTGCTTGAAAATGGGTGTAGGAAAGGGAGATTGTGCCGCATCTTAAACTCCAAGAAGCTTAATATAGTGGATGGGGCTTGATGACTACATAGACCTAAGGTTGAAACCATGTAACTATTTGTGTAACTTCTGTTAACCTCAGTTTATTCTTCTGTAAAATGGGATAATGACTGATAACTTGAAAGGGGACCTTGGGGCCGGCCCTGTGGCGCAGCGGTTAAGTGTGCACATTACCTTTCGGGGCCCCCGGTTCCAGGTTAGGATCCTGGGTGTGGACATGGCACGGCTTGGCACGCCATGCTGTGGTAGGCGTCCCCACATATAAAGTAGAGGAAGATGGGCATGAATATTAGCTCAGGGCCAGTCTTCCTTAGTAAAAAGAGGAAGATTGGCAGCAGTTAGCTCAGGGTTAATCCTCCTCAAAAAAAAAAAAAAAGTGGACCTTTTAAAGGGTACCAGAAAAAGGAATAATGGATGTGAAAATGCCTGAAATATAAAAAGCACTCTGTCAATATTAACTATTAGCTACTATAATTTCCTGGGTTTTAGCAAGATACTTTCTAGATTCCTTGTAGGCCAAAGTTTTTTTGTGTTATCTGTGAAGCATACTAATTTTGATTTTTTTTAGTGAACTACAAATCCCTCCTCCCTTGAAAATCACTGTTAAATTAGGAAACGAAAAGGTGGGCTTGCCTTGAGCATTTTTCTTTGTCATCAACAATAAATCAGATTAGTATGTTTTGGAATAGTTTTGTTGGTCCTGCCTCTAAATATGAGGTTTCTGTGTGCTTCTGTGACTGTGCAACTGGGTAAAGGCCTCACTTAACTGCTCAGTAACTAGTTTTTTGGGTTTTGTTTTGCAAACAGATGTCTGTCACAACACCTATGAAGGGCATCTCGGGAGAAAGGGAGGGTTTGTTTTTGATGATCTATTTTAGCTGGAAGAGAGCCCTAGAGATCCTGTGTTAAACCAGCATTACCCAGGGGACAGTACTAGAAGTAAAGCTTGCAGCCTCTCTTCATGGGGCACACAGCTTCTCAGGTAGTAACTGTTCTGATCATTTTCTCAGCAAGCATCTGGTAAGCCTTCACTATTATGTCCCCCAAAAAGCCCCTGATCTAATGTAAAACCCTTTGGGCAGCAGGACACTGTAAAGAGTGAGAGCTCAGACCCTGCAGCCAGTTGGCCTGAGTTCTCGTCCCAGCACTGCAGAACCTTGGGACAGTGTCTGACTTCTTTGGGCCTCAGCTTTCTTGTCTGAAAAGTGTTAGCTTGCTTACAGGGTTTTGAGATGTAGAGGAGATAATCTATGTGCAGCACTTGAAATAGTGTCTCGCCAGTGGTGTATGCTCAGTAAGCGTTAGGAATTTGATAGTGGTGGTGTAGGAAACAAAGAGTATTGTGAGTGCTGTAGATGTTTTTTCCTAGGTTCAGGGAGTAGAGGGGGCCACGTTAAAGGAAGCTTTTGGGAGGGAGAGAGGAGCTGAGCTGTGAAGTCTGAGTGGGATTTAGCTAAACCAAGCTGGAATGCCAGTGTAGGGGTACCTCCAGTTAATGGAGGAGTCTTGACCAAAGCCCCTGGAGGTGAGAGGGTGGGGTGGTACTCACCAGATAGGTAAGTGAAGGTGGATCAGAGTAACCTCGAAATGACACAATGGAGATTGAATTTTTTTTATCCTCCACACTGGTGGAGGCAGTAGAAAGTTTTTAAGTTGATTACACACAGCCTCAGATTAGCTTTTTGGAAAAACTGGGCTTACCTACAATACTGTGGCATTGTATTAAAAGTAGGGAAGGCTCATCCACCTGTCCTGGCAGCTTTGTGTCTGCCTGTGATTCCAAAAGGAAAATAACTACTTAGCAGAGACAAGCATTTTAATCCAAATCTGGAAGCTGAGAGAGTACTTACAGAAGGCATGAAGAAACCCTTAGGTCATTCCAGGCAGCCTTCTCTCCTAAAAGTTATCTTCAAGGGTATTCTATATGTGCCTGATGACAAGGCAAGGTTTCCCGCAAAAGTGTCCCTCTGAAAAGAGGATATCACCTCGTGTTCAAACCTCTCCTATTGAAGGACACTCAGTTACTCTTGGAACAACAAGATGCTGTTTGGGAAACACGTATTGGGCTGAAACAACCTCATTCGATGCTAGTTTGGGATATTTATAGAATCAATAAGTGAGTGATGAGTGAAAAAAAAGTTCTGCCTACCTGAATGGGGATTGATGGCTCGGGTTAAGATTTCCAGTGAGTGCATCATGAGGATTCACAAAGTGCTCGCTCATAGCCGATTTGGTAGATGCGAAGGTGGTGTGCTCTAGAAAGTGGAATTTGATGATTCAGAGCGGCTTAAGTGACCACAGGGACTCTGGTGTTGAAGATGAAAGTGAAGAGTTAGAGTAAAATTGTTTCAGGAATTAATATATTGCCTTATATATTTTTAAGTACATAGATGTAAGCTAATAAATTAAAGATTATAAACAGACATTTGACTATTTCATCTACAATCCTAAAAGATTTTTTTTGTTAACCAAAAACTTTTCTTCCTAATTTTCTCATTGTAAGAGTAAGGTTGTCTCAGGTTTGAACTTTCCTTTTAAAGTTGGATGTTTTAACAGAAATTAATTGCTACTCTGTTTCTCTGCTGAAGCAAATTCCCTTTTCTCTTCTCATTTTTTTAACTTTTAGATGGTTTAAAGAATGTTGTATACTGACAAAGTTTGGAAAACACTATAGAGAACTTCCATTCATAATTCTTTGTTTAGCAGTCGAATAAAATAGTCTTCTGGTAAGATGTCTTGAAATGTATCTATATCTTAATCACTTTACAGTGTTTGGTAATAATAAAAGGTTGCCCTGTTTTTAGTAACAAAATACTAACTTTTGGAAATTTGATAGTTTAGTAATCAGAAGTGTTTTGCAAAACTTTGTGAATTAACATTTTGAAGCTAAGATATTGATGCTTTAGTTTCACGAAGTAATACCATGGTCTAGAACTGTGTTGTCCGCTGCAGTAACCGTTGGCCTCATGTGGTAACTTAAATTTAATTAAAATTAAAAATTTAGTTCCTCAGTTACACTAGCCACATTTTACTTGCTCAATAGCCCTTTGTGGCTGGTGGCTACCATACTGACCAGTACAGACCTAGCACATTTCCATTATTGCAGAAAGTCCTGTTGGACAGTACTACTTAAGATGAAAAATTGAAGATCACTCCACTCTGAGACACACACAGATGTTTCAGTGTCATTAAAGTATCTCTGAAACCTCACTTGCTGCATTTGAAGTCAGTTTCAGGGAGAACTGTAAACATAGGGAAACATTTCTCCTTCTTCTCTGTTTCTTGTCTGCAGTAGTGTTGCCAAATAGAGTATCCATGAAGGTTTTCTCTGTGAAGTCAAACAGTAAATTATGCGTTTTGAGTGAGAGAGTGTGCCGTACTCTTCCATGTTAATGAGGTTTTGTAGAGAAATAATTTCTCTGTCCTGTAAATAGTATTAAAGTAGGAACCAAATATCTGTGGATTTTTTTGGTTCATAAAAATTCAGAGAAATCATGAGCCTAAAGTAAACTCTCAAGAATTCCAGGCAGAAGCTAGACAAGGCTTAGTTTATTTATTGTTTGTTTGTTTGTTTTATTTCAGAAAGACTGGCCCTGAGCTAACATCTGTTGCTCATCTTCCTCTTTTTGCCTGAGGAAGATTGTGGCTGAGCTAACATCTATGCCAGTCTTCCTCCACTTTGTGGGATGCTACCACAGCATGGCTTGATGAGCCGTCTTAGGTCTGCGCCCGGGATCCAAACGTGTGAACCCCAGGCCACCAAAGCAGAGTGCACAAACTTAACCACTACACCACTGGGCCAGCCCCTACTCACTTTATTTTTAATGTGAGTTTCAAAGATGAGAAAAGCCCTGTCTCAGAGCCCCCTCCATCTGTTTGGGGGAACTAAGGAACAGTGATGGCAGGAGTGGACAGCCTGTATTGGCAGTTCGGGGTTGGGGGGAGGGGGATTTTAAGTTTGGGAGAAGCATAATCAGATTTGTCCTTTACTTTGCCTGCATTCTAAAGGGTGGTTTGAGGTAGTGCTAGAAGTGGGAAAATACTGGAGTAGTTCAATTGAGAAGAGATTTGTGCTGTGAAATAGTAGCAGTGAGGATAGGGTAGCAGCAGTGGCTCCAAGAGAGAATCCTGTGTAGAATAGGAGTTACTGGCTGCTTAGAAGTGAGAGGGAGAGAGAGAAAAGAATCGTAAGATGATTGGGTTTTTTTGCTCTAGTGGTGGGTGGTGGCACCATTAAGCTGACTAGGAAAACAAGGAGAAGGACGAGGTCTTAAAGGAAGATAAATTTGAGCACAGTGAATTTCAGATGTTTGCGACTTCTGGGTAGACATGCCTTTTAGACTTGAGCTCAGGAAGGTGATCTGACTAGAGACTGTAAGTCTTGGGTAAGTAGTGTGATGATAGGGAATGTGAAGAATGAGAAGCAGACCAAGAATGGAAGAGGAGGAGCCAGAAAGACACGTTTGCAAGAGAGAGAGTGTTTCAAGGGAGGAGGTATGTTCAGCAGTGAGAGACCATGTAGGATAGTGTGGAAAAGTGACTGTTAGATTTGGCAAGAGTTGAGGAATCTCAAGTCTAGTAAATAGCCTGCTGAGATAGGGAGTAGGCTCATTAGCTGGGTAGGGAGACTGGTGCAGATTTGGAATGGTGAGGGTGGGAAGCTATAAGGAAAGAGAATAGTTGACAAGAAAGACATCATGGAGGTTGCCACTGGTGGTGGAGAAAAGCAATTTCTAGTGACATCTCCCTGCCTGGTTGTATGATTTCTGCTCCTCCTCCCCCCACAAAAAAAAACCCTCCAGGTTCTACATTGCATCCTGAGCTCCCAGCTATGAGCCTTATTTGTGTGCCATTTATTTCTTGGGACATGATGGAAAAGAGCACAGCTTCAGGTGTATTCATGTCAGTCTGTGATTGAGCAAAGACTGAATGTGAAAGGCCATTATAATTTTAAAATTATATGAGGTATGACTGAGTCTAAGAGTAGAATGGCTCATTTATTTTTCAGCTGTGATTTATATTTTCACAAAGCTAATTGAATACACTTTATCAAGATGATTAATGCAAAAGCTTAGATTTTTAAGTCCTACTTAGAATGACCTTTTGATAGCTATTACACCCGTCTAGACTGCTGCAAGTAAAGAGAAGAAAACTAATATTTGATTACCTAGTAGGCACTTTACATGACATCTCATTTAACAAAAAATACAAAATAATTTTTATCTGTTTTTAAGAAAAAATTTACAGTTGGAAAAAATATATTTACTTAGGAAAAAACCAAACACCTAGCAACTTGTCAGTATACTCAGTTGGGGAGCTGATTTGAGGATGGTGAGTTTACCTGAATTTGTTTTGAATTCATCCATACTCAAAGCTGCCACCTTATATCGAGGGGGTGCTGTCCATGTAGTACTCTACTGGCATTTCATGGAATTGTATAGTACTTAGCCCGTGAAGTAATGGGCTTGGGGGTGTCCCTCTAAGCACCCCTCCACTAACCATAGGCATTGAACATAAGCGAATGGGGTTAGGATGCAGTGAAAAGATTTACTCAGCTGCAGTCCTGTATTATTATCATCATCTTGAGCATGCATGGGTTCCCTGTATCTTTGCTTCCCGTGTTTCTGTAGTTCGGTATGAAGAGTGTAGCTGTAGTTTTTCCTGCATAGTTATTACTTTGAGACAGGAAAATGATCCTGTCCTGATTTTATATAGCAACTTTGTTGAAGTATTAGTTAATCAGTAGGCAACTGTTGATATGTGAGAAATAGATACTTATTGTGTCAGAATCCTCATTTTAATTTCCAGAAATACTAATAATGTGACATGAAGAGAAAGAAATGTGGTCATCTATTTTTACCTTTAAAAGTTAAGATATTTTATGTAAATTGAAAATTATGAGAAATCCTGAAATTTTAAGAAAGATGAAATTATATCCAAACTCAATTTAAATTTAAAAGATTTTATAATTATGGGAAAAGCTAAGTAGGTAACTTGAAATTGCAGTATTAATATCATGTCTGAATCTCTCAAAAGACAGGTCTATTTTAAGGAGGTTTTTTAAAATGTGTCCATTTATGGTCTTGGTACTATGGAAATCACTTGGGGGAGGGGAACTGATTTCTCTGCACAACTCTTTTCATTAATTATTTCACTTGAAATATGTATGCATTGGAATCAAATCCAGTTAAGTGGATTGGGTCATGTCTCTGGTATTCTGTTGAGGGTGGCTGTAAAAGGGAGTTAATGCCAGTATTCCTGCCCTTAAGATTCTTGGACCTACAGTTGGCTCACCACCCATCCTCAGGGAAGGTCTTTTCCCATAAATGGTGGTTTGGATTCAGAGAAACGGCCATTTGGGGAAATTTATTAGAATCAGTATTTTAAAACTAGTTCCTAGCAATCCCAAATATGGCCAGTTTTTGCTGTTGTTCATTCTCCTTTTTGTTTCCTCTTTCATAGCTTTCATTTCTTTTCCCCTCCTCCTCAGACATGCATATACTTTGTCCCACCTTGAGGGCATTGTGTCATTGCAGGGTCTATTCTCTGTCAGTTTTCCTGTGTCTTTCACATGCATGGTGTTTTCCTGGTAGAGAGGTGATCTCTTACTCTGATCTTATTTGGAACACTAAGGGACACACAGGGATACAAGCTTGAGTTCCCATGGCAACAAGAGATTGGCATTAGGAAATCTGGAAAAATTTTAGTCTCAGCTAAAATACGAGGACTCGGGCTGCTCTGGAAGAATTTGGAGACTAAGTGCTCTTGAAGTTAGATTAAAAACAGCTTTAGCAAGCAGTATTGTAGGGGTGTGTGATGGTGGGAGCTGTGGGGTGGGGGAAGGCAGAGGTCCTGGTTTGACTAGTCCTGACTTTGGGCCAAACTGGGGAAGGGCAGTACTGTCACAGTCTTTGTATGCATTTACTTTTTTTTTTTAAATAGAACATTGAATCAGAATCTCTGGGACTGAAATTATTTATATATACCCACTCACAGGAGATTCTTGTGAGTAGTCAGGTTAGAGAACCATGGAGAATCACTGATATAGTCAAACTGATGTAGTAATGCGTATTAGTAACCACGAAGAAACAATTCTCTCTCTTCGTTGATGGGCAGATAATGCTTAGAGCAGGGATCCCCACTCTCGAAGTGTCAGAATCCTTGTATTAGCAATAAAAAAAATCTTAATTAAAAACTAATCTGAGTTATCAATACAGTGAAAGACCATAACTGAGTGAGGCAAATTCCATAGTGAAAAGATGGTTCAGTATTGGAAAATAGGTTAATATATTTCATTGTATACTGAATCTCAACTGTATCAGACCCAGTCTCCCTCCTTTTTAACAAATATTTTATACTCTAGATCCAGAAATGAAAAACATAGATAATTTAATCTTTCTGTACACGTAGTTTAAAATAACGTATTTAGGATGTCCTAACATTTTATATTTATATATAGATATATGTGTTTTAGTATATGTGTCTTCAGCCTTCAGTGTTTGTCGTATGACTCTTAGAGAATTGAAAAGTGGATCTTCAGAGTACATTTTAAAAGGGCTACCACCACTTAGTTCAGAAGGATTATTTGCAAATGATTTTGGAACAATTTGTTTGCTACAGTATCTGGGTAAAATGTTTGGTTATTCACCACACATCACACACTAAAAGAAATTGCAGATGGATAAAAATTGGATATAAATGAATTTTTAAAAAGTTTTTAAGAAAAAATAAATAACAGATTTCTGGAAAGGGAGAAATTTAGTCTTTAAAAAGAATGGAGGAAATCACAAAGGAGAAGTCCAGTGCGTGTAATTGAAACTGAAAACTTAAGCACATCCAAATAACTTACTGAAAGCACATCTTACACACACAAAAATTGGGAACCCTTGATTTAAGAATGTTATTTGGTGGGGCTGATTACATGTGTGTGGATAATGTCACATGCATTCCAAAATGGACACCATATTTGGATCTTGAAGGGGAAAATATTTTTTATACAACAGAAATGAACTTAGAAAATTCATCCAGCTGTCGCTGGTCATCTGGACTGCAGTATTCTTTACTTCTGGCAAAGTAGTATTTGCAGCCCATGGCAATATCAGCGGTTCCTGTCATTGTTTTCTTTTTTTAAAGATTGACACCTCAGCTAACATTTGTTGCCAATCTTCTTTCTTTTTTTTTCTTCTTCTTCTCCCCAAAGCCCCCCAGTACATAGTTGTATATGCTAGTTGTGAGTGCCTCTAGTTGTGGCATGTGGGACGCTGCCTCAGCATGGCCTGATGAGCAGTGCCATGTCCGCGCCCAGGATCCAAAGCGGCGAAACCCTGGGGAGCTGAAGTGGAGCACACGAACTTAACCACTCGGCCACCTGTCATTCCTGATAATAAATTTAGTAGTCAAGGAAAATAATTTTTCTGTGGACGAGGAACCCTCAGATTAGCTTGAATTATCAAAAGCAATTTACCCCTGTTGAATGCATTTCCTACTATTTTCCTTTCTTATAAGAATTCATGAGATGAATTTTAACACATATGCATACCGTCTTACCATTTTGATGGTTTTCTGTACCTGTGATTACAAATAAAGAATGAAAGAGGTAAGTAATATGATAAAAATGAAAACACAGTGCTCAAATCCGTTATTAACCTCTCACTTCCTCAAAATCTGTTTGTCCACTTTCTCAGTTTCTCAGGTCTTTGATTTTGTAGTGCCTCCTGCCTGCTTTTTTGGCTGGTTCACTGCTAATTAACACCTCTCTCACAGGGTAGGCAGGAGAAATAAAGGACCCTGACCCTGGCATTCAACTGGTCCTGTTTGCTCTTTGTTAGCATCTCTAATCAGGCAGACTGAAGTCATGGAAATAAAAGGAGTTTGGGGGCAATCTATGGGGTTTTATTATCCATGATAATCTGACTTTCCATAATTGAAGTTGGCTGTATTGTCATTGGGAAAATAGATAAAATGGAAGAGAGCACCAGGTTAGTAATGAAGAAACTTAGTTTTGTGTCTTAACTAGGTCACTTAACTAGCCATGTGCTAGTCTTTCTCTACTACTTATTTTTCCTGTCTGTGATGTCCTGGTTGTATTGGATGATCTCCCAGATCCCTTATAGTTCTGTGGTTCCCCCCGAAGGTCATGAAACGAGTGCGCACCGAGCAGATTCAGATGGCTGTGTCCTGCTACCTCAAACGCCGGCAGTACGTGGACTCAGATGGTCCCCTGAAGCAAGGACTGCGGCTGTCACAGACTGCTGAGGAGATGGCAGCCAATCTCACAGGTAACCATGGGGGCTGCTCCTGGGGGTGAGCTGGAGCACAAGAACTCATGTCAAGGTCCACAAGAAATGATTTTTCCTCTTCTGGACATAGTGCCAGATTACGCACACTGTCCAACAACCTCAGTGGGCAGCGCCAGATGAGTGGTGCTGGCTCTAGAACTGGCTGTCCTTCAAAGCCATCCTTGGATGCCACTTGTAAAAACGTCCTATCCTAATATATCCTGCCTCAGAATTCTAAATGATTTTATCTGTACCTGAGATTATGTGTAACTTGTTCCTTCTAGAAACTGTTATCCTATGAGACCCGTAGGCTAGAGTCCCTGTACCCCTGTTGCATGTGTCCCCTCCTATAGCCTCACCTGTGGAAGTCAGGTTTGCTGGGTGAACAAGTCCTTTGGATTCAGTGGCTGGAAATAGTAACACAATAGATATGTTCCTGAAGCTTTTAAAATTTGTTTTTGTTTTTTGTTTGTTTTAAAATTGGATTCTTTTGTAGAAAAATTTGTCTTGAATCTATCTGGAATAATAAATAATTGTTCCTTAGCTATTTTGTGAATTCAGGTTTTTATGGGATACAATTTTCTTATATTGAATTTGTGTAGTAGAGATTTCAAGCAAGTTTTTTTTGTTTTTGTTTTTTTTCTTTTCTGCTTTTTCTCCCCAAATCCCCCCAGTACCTAGTTGCATATTTTATTTGTGGGTCCTTCTAGTTGTGCCTTGTGTGACGCTGCCTCATCATGGCCTGATGAGTGGTGCCATGTCTGCGCCCAGGATTCAAACCGGTGAAACCCTGGGCCACCGAAGCGGTGTGCGCGAACTTAACCGCTTGGCCACTGGGCCGGCCCATGGAGCAAGTTTTACTGCCGTGCTTTTAGGATGATGAAAGGCTGCTCTAAAGCCTGTGTGTGGAGTTCAAGGTTGCAGTGCTTTCTCCAGCTCAGCCCTGCTCATCTACTCAGACTGGGCCCTTCTCTCTTCTTTGTTCCTCTGCTTTCTTCTGCTCTTCTATGTATCTGTCACCACCTACTCCATCTCTTACTGATTTCAACCTTCATCGTGCTAGCAGTAGCTACCTCAGCTTCCTCTTTTCTTATTACCTTCAAAATCAAGGACCCAGATCCTTTATGCTATAAGGGTGTATTGATTGCCATTGCTATGGAAAAGGAGTGATGAGACAATAAAAACCTGAGGATGTCCTCAAAAGAGTGGTTCTTGACTCCCTCTGAGACAGTAGAAGAAGCCCAACAGGGATTTGCCTTCTTATTCTTCAGCATCAAATCTACACCATTCTTCCTTTCCTTCAGACTCCGCTGAGTTACCCTTGAAAAGAACAGGGCCTGTTGATGGGCTTGGAATACATTAATAAATTCCTCATTGTTTGTAGTAGGATAGCCAATTTACAGGGCCGTAGTAATTTCTTCTAAACTTGGCATCACAGTCTTTAATGTGCATGAATAATCTCGTACTGCCCTGCGTTCATTAGAACGTGAGGACAGTAATTCAATGCTGTTGTTGACAGAAAATAGGAACAAGCACATTACACAGACTTCTAGAACTTCACTCTTCTTAGTTGTCTTAGTTTAGATAGAATGGCTTATTCGGAGAGTCACTGTTGTTTCTGGAAACCTACTAGGAAATGTGAGAAACGTGAAATGAGATTATCATAAGATTTTGTCCTAGGTGTTTCTGTCCATTGAGTAATCTGAGTAATTATATCTTCATTCAGCAGGAACATACTGAACATCTGCTGTAGGCCAGGTGCTGAAAAGTTCTAAAGATAGCTAAGATTCGATTCCAGCTCCTGAGGAGCTTAGCATTATAGCCAGGAAATTAGGCAGGTAAATCAATAATTAAAAAGGTATGATGTAGTTAAGTTCTGTGAAGGAGAGATGCCCCTGGTTCTGTAGGAACAAAGGAGATAGTCATCTAAGTTAGCTTGGCAGGTCAAGGAAGGCTTCCTAAAAGGTCTTGTGGTTCCTAGCATGTAGTCATGGGTCAGTAAATAGTAGAAGGAATGAGCTGAGTTTCAAAAGAACAATTAGGAGCTAAAGGGGGAGCTGGGGTGGGGGGAAGTGGCACTGGTTGGAGGAGGGTATCCAAGTTATCAAATGCGAATTTTAGAGAGATCACTCTGATGGCTTTGTTGATTGGGAAAGGCCCAGATTAGAACCAGGGAAGTTAGTTAGAAGGCCATAGTGCAATCTAGTGAGAAGTGAAGACAGTTAAGGAAGTGGTAATAGGAATGGTGAGGAGAGGATAGATTTTAGAACTCCGTTGGACTTAGTGATGGATAAACTCAGGGTTGGGGGCAACATGAAGAGGGAAGAGCCTCCTCCTCCTTTGTGTAGCCTTGCAGCATATCCTCCTCCTTCCAGCTGTCTCTCTGAGTCCTAGTAGTGCACATTGACTTTTTCTCATCTATATCTCTCTTTCTATACATTTTATATTGTTCCTTCCTCAGCCCTGCTGCACTAATTACTGTTCCCACATCCATGTTCCATCTCCTAAAATGTATTACTGTTTCATCCAGATTATTGTTAAAGATGGCTTCTGTCAGTCCCCAGCTACCTTTCCCCAGTGTCTTCCTTTCCCCTGCAAAGGGGATAAGAAAATTTTGTCCTCCTTTTTAGAAAGCATAAACTCACAGAATAGACATTAAATGCATATTTTCATACTGAATATTCAGACTCCAGACTCCTTCCCCCATTCTGCTGCCCAGAACACTGGCAGCCAGGCACCTATCCTCCGGGAAGGCAATGAAGAGATTCTTCCTGGTGAATCAGACCTCCCCAAGAGAAAAGACATAAAGACATTGACATTGAGAAATTGTCCATCCAGGTCATCCTGGGTGATAAGCACATGGAGTTTTCATCAGCTCTGTAGTGCCTCACTTTGAGCTGTGCACGCTGGCAGCTATGGGCTGTCAGACCCTACAAGAAACTAATCTACTTACTATGAAGAATAGAAATGGAAAGAAACGGTGAGAAACCACTTGGGGAAAGCAAACAGTAAAGAGAAGAAAACTTCAAAAATACCATCAACGATAGCCTTGAAACAAGAAGAGAATACTATTTTTAAAAAGAAATTTCAGAGAGCAACAACAAATTTTGTAAATTCTAATACATGATAGTGAAAATGAAAAATCAGTAGAATGGTTGAAAGTTTGAGGAAGCCTCCCACAAAGTAGAGCAGAAAGACAAAGAAATGGAATATGGGAGAGAAAATAAAAGGATCAGTTCAGGAGCTCCAATCTCGAAATAGTAGGAGTCCCAGAAAGAGAAAATAAGAAAGATTCAACAAAATCATTCAAGAAAATTTCTCAGAACTGAAAGACACAAATTTCCAGATTGAAAGGGCCCATGAAGTGCCCAGCACAATGGTTGAAAATAAACCCGCACCGAGGCACATTATTCTAAAAAGTCAGAACATGGGGTCTAACTCAAATTAGTTCCCTGAAGTTACATACCTATCCTCTGTCATTCAGCTTATTTATCCTGTGCTTTATATAAACTTTTTCTTTCCTCTACTGCCATTGTATTGGGTATCAAGAGGGAGAGGAGACAGATATGTGTTATCAGTCTGTCATAGTTAACGAGAAGCCCCAACATACTTTGAAAATCTACTGATTTGCATATGTAACACCCCCTTCCATCCATCCTGCCACATATTGCATTAATAATTGTCTTTCCCACCCCCATCTTGTATAACTTTCCCTCCTCAGTCCAGTCAGAATCTGGGTGCGCCAACATAGTGTCTGCAGCCCCATGCCAGGCAGAGCCCCAGCAATATGAAGTACAGTTTGGACGACTACGGAATTTTCTGACCGGTAAGTCCTCAACACTAGGAACTTTTTCTTATTAAGAAAGAGTAGTGCAAATCTCCCTCAAAACCTACAATATTCTAGGTCTGGTATAGGTACTAGGGATTCAAAGGCAGTTTAACACAGTCCTTGCATTCAAAGTTATGGTCTGTTGGAATTCCTGAGAGAGTGAAATCATGAGGTTAAAATTTGCAGGGACTGGAACTCTGGGCATTTTATTCACTGTTTTATCACAGCCTTCAGCACAGTGACGGGGACTTGGGTGGGATGAGTGAAAGAAAAATCAGCCATGTAGAGGAACATCCTTAAATGCAGCGTGTGTGAAATGCGCCTCTCAAATACGTGTTGATATCACCACTAATAATAGTACACCTCAGAATGGTCTCTTCCTCTTATTTCCAAAAGCGCAGGACAATGGTCCTTGTGAATCAGCAAGACAAAAAAAATTAGAAATTGTAATTCAGACCAGTTTACGGGGGTGTAATGACCACTGAAACACAAAATCAACAGATAGGAGTTCTATTCAGTTCTTCTAACTCACTGTATGACTTTTTAAATTAATCACTTAAAAAATGGAGTCAGCTTCTCCAGGGCCTTCATTTCCTCCTATGTGAAATGAAGAATGCAATTCAAAGGTAAAACCAAGTGATTTCATCCAGTCACAGGATGACTGATTATAATTTTACTGTTGGAAAGATTATTCCAGTAAGAGTAACCATGTTGATTCTGGTTATTGATCAAAGTCTTTTGTTGAATACTTCCTTTTTGCAAAACTCCTTGAGGTGTAAGATCTGCTCTTGAAGAATTGAGAATGATTAGCTGATACTGGTTAGTGGGAAATTGTAATTAAAATACTTTGAAGCTGTTTTATTTTTCTTTCCTTATTTAAACAATCCTCAGGTTAACAATTTTTAATGATAAAGATGCATATAAAGTGATCAATATATGAACCAAAATAATATACCTACTTTTATACAGACTTAGAGTTGTCCTAATTTTACTTGACCCTCATAATGATTAATATTTTATAAAGAAAGAATCCACATTTTCTGTATTCTGTGGTTGGAGAAAATGACCAAAATTTTACAGGAAATAAATGTTACAAAATAAAACCCTAGAGAGGATTATCTATCAGCTAAGTGATAGAATTCATAAGTAGAGAATAGTCTTTTACATCGTTACGAAAATGAAAAAATCATGAAGATTAATGGTTTAGTAAAACAAATCTATTATGTTTAAATTGGAAAGAAAGGTTCCATTAATGTCCCCCAATCATGTGAACGTTAAATATCTCAGAACAGTGACCAGCTGCTTTGCATCTCCACGAAGGATAAAAAAAATTGAATTTCTAAGTAGGGTTTCATTTAGAGGTAAGCAAGAACTTGGAGATAATGAGCTAGTTTTAATCATTGGCATTGGTTTTTGAGGCTTTAGAGCAATTTATAAAAATTTTTACATCAATTTTTAGAAAGTTATTTTACTCAGTTTTTAAAATATTATATTTATCTCCAGGATAGATTTCTCTTACCACTCTAGTGGTGCAGAAGCTGGTTTAGAAAGAAATGCCTAGCCTTTTTCGTGCTTCCTATTTCATTCATTCAACCAATATTTTATGTTAAGCACTGACTACATGCCAGGCATTACAATAGAGGATATTGATGTGGAGCATGCCATCCAATGAAGGAAACAGACTAAAGCATAAAGCCCGCAGTTTATCATTATAATAGTGATGCACTCCATATACTTATGCTATGAGATGGCTCTTGGCATGGACATGACTTATTTTCATTATGAATGACACTCAGATGACCATAGTGACACTGTGTAGATTTTTGTTTATAGTTTTTAATCACTGAAGCAAAGCTATAATAAAATGGACTCATTGGAATAATTTTATTATAGAACTACAATGACTTTTTGCAGTGAAGAATTAATACATTTAATTTACCACTAATGTGATTTATCCTGGCGCAGTTTTCTGTTCAAATTTCTCTCTTTGGGCTCTTAGTTTTTCTTAAATATTTGGTAGAGCTCTTAATATAGCGTAGTGGTTGACCCCAAGTTTTTGAAGGTGCTGCTTTTTCCTAATATATGGTACTTACTTTATTTGTATCTCATAGTTTCTTTTGCCTAGGACTTTGCATTTCAATAAATTATAATCTGTCAACCTTTTCCTTTGCAATTTTATGTCGTTTCAAAACTGAGAAAATTGTTATTTTCTCTATAATTTAATTCTTTAATCCATTGGTCACAGATTATTTGGAGGGGGTGAATATATATGTTTTCCCTTATAGACTACTTTTCCTGGAACATTTTTCTCCACTCTCAGGTCTCAGAAGAGCAGTCAACCAAATTGAATGAATATTTCCTGAGAACCAAGATAAAGTATAAGATGTAGTCATTAATCTAATTTGGAAGCTAATCCTAACATAAGAAGGCTAAAAGTGAAAGTAAAAATTTTTAAATAAAATTTGAATATTGTAGAATTGTTTTCTCAGACTTGTATGAGATCAATTGCTGAATTTTGTACACACAGCAATTGCATTTGGAATGGAAAGAGAATGTGATTTTGACAGGGGTAGTCAGAGAAGGCTTTACTGAGTAGGAAGTGGGATTTAAGTTAGCACTTGGAAGATGGGTTGGATTTCAGTTAACTGGAAGGGGAGGAGGAGGAGGATTGAGGGTACGTGGAAAGACATGAGCAAAAGGGCAGAGATGAGTTCTTTGTGTAGGGTAGTGAAGGAACTAGCTTTGTTGAGAATGAGGCTTTCAAATTAGAAATGGAGCTAGATTGAAGAGAGACCTGATCAGCAAGCAAGGCGAGAAGTGGAGACAACTATTGATGTGAATATTAGTCTGAAAGCAGTTTCTAAAAGAGTTTGTAAGAAGTTTGTAAGAGGCGTGAGTAGGAGGCCAGCCTAAAGTCCACTGCAAAACTTAAGAAGTGGGGTGAAGAAGGACCAGAACTTAACAGTGTTGTGGAAATGGAAAGCAGGGTCTTGATTTTATAGTTAAATTACCAAGGTAGGATCACTGAGGCTTAGGAATAGAGGATGAAGAGGAGCTGAGGATGACTCAGGCTCTGTGACAAGGCAGAGTTGAAAGTATATTGAACAGAAGTAAGTCACGTTATAGTTTTTACATTGTTATGATGATGACATCCTACTGTATAGCTTGCAGTAGGAAATTTGAGCCTGGAATTTAGAGAAGGATGTAGACTTATGATAAAGAGGTATAAATTAAAGTCTTAGGAGATGATAAGTCTCAAAGGGAGATACTAGAGAAAGATAAGAGTGTCTGAGGCTGTAGCACCATTAATGTATTTTTCCTCCAGAAGTTATCTGCATGAGAGATTCTGCAAGCTTACCTATTTGCTATAGGCCCTTTTCTCCAGGAGGTGTAGTGAGAAGAGCATAGACTTTGGAGTCAAGCACTCTGGATGTGAACCTAGAGCGAACTGTGACTCTTAGAGGCGATATGGATGTAAAGTGCCTGGCTCATAGGAGGCACACACACCGAGTGTTCTTTCAAATGAAATAAGTATTTGAGGAATGAGAAAAGGAAGAAGAGCCCAAAAGGGAGGGATGTGAAAAGCTGAGCCCAGATAGTGTGGTCTTTCAGCACAAAGGACGAGGATGTAGTGGTCACTGGGGTCCAACCCTACAGAGAAGTGCAGGAGAATGAGGACTAACAAGCTCAGTTTTTGTTTAACTTAGTGCTCCTTTCACTACTAATTCCTGCAAACTCCCTGAAAAACTCCATTTTTCTCTTGTTTACCAACATCAGAATGTGGTACCAAGTAGGTGTTCATTACATAACCAGTGGATAGATGAATGGAAGAAAGAAGGATATGTTACTTTTGTAATTAGAAAAAAACATTTTAAGCGAGTACACTTTCAGTAAAATATAGAATATGTGTCATGATTGCAGAGAAACAAGATTAACAATGAGAATTAAGACTCATATATGAGTCTTCCCTTGTTCCACAGAATGAATATGCTGATTGAGATTTTATTTTATACCTAACATACTGTTCTTTTCAGACAAGGGAGAACAATTAAGCAATTTTGAAACTGTGGGCTGAAACAACAGTGAATTTCAGTAAGTTTAAAGTAGTACAACCCTATTTCTTGAGGGTTAGGTTTTTTCTAAACTTACTAAAATTCCTCTCATTTTGGAAAATAAGCCTGAAACTAAGATTTTAAGGAGTTGAAAATAATCCTTCATCCCTGTAGACTGTATTGGAAGTCTGATTGGTAAGGGTTGAGTCTTTTTGTTTTTTGGGTTTTTTTTGTTAATATTTTGGGAAATAAATTTTCCAGAGGTCTTCTAAAGAATTACAGTATTTTAGGAAATAACAAGATCTGTATTAATCAGTTCTCCAGAGAAACAAAATGAACAGGATGTATATACAGAGAGATTTATTGTAATTTATTTTAAGGAGGTGGCTCATGCAGTTGTGGAGGCTAGCAAGTCCAAAATCTACAGTGCAGGCCAGCAGGCTGGAGACCGAGGGAATTCTGCCTAACATAATACAACTTTCCAGCGTACAACTGAAAACGCACTGATTCCTGTCCCCGTAAGAGGAAGCAAAGTCCCTGGGGAAAGCTGCTTATTCTCCTTGATATCCTGTAACTTAAATACTATGATGCAAAGTTAATGACACTTAAATACTCTGATATAAAGTCAGTATAACTTATATTACATGATAAGGGAATAAGAAAGAGAAGAAATTTTATATATATAGATACACACACACATTCATAACAAAATGAGGAATACTCATGACAGTTACAGTTCTCACTTCTTTAATTGGTCATGTAATTATAGCTGGTATTTATAACCACCTTCTTCTACTACCCAGTCTGTATTCACTTTGCCTTCAGCAAGCACCTCAGCTGGTCCTGGTTCTTTGCTTCATGGGGTGACCCAAACCTTCATTCCTGAAAGGTCTGGGCCATTACTTGTCCTCCCTGGATTGGGTTGTTGTGGTTTTCCATTGACCTTAATCACAGGATAGGGTAATACTAAGAGATTCGCTAGGGATCTCCTATATTCCAGACATACTCTCCCTTACCTCCATCATGGAGTAGCAGTCCAGTTTCCTCTTGGCAGACACAATCAGTCACCCCAGCCAACACTGTAACTCCCTTCTTTGCCTGTTGATTCAAAGGCATGAAGAGCCCAAACTGGCCAGGTGGCAGTCTTAACTTCCAGTTCGGTGGAATCATTGTTGTAATTTAAGTTCATCTTCGATATATGTATTTGAGTAGGGACACATTTATTCTAAAATGCACCTATTATGCAGTTAATTCACCTGCAGTAAAGTAAAATAGGGTATTAAGCAGAGACGGCATGCTGGTATCATTTATCATCAAATTAGGGAGGCAAGATTCTCTAATGCAGTGAATCTTGAGCCATGTATGGATTCCTTTTCATGAAAAAAAAATGCTAGCAGAAATGCTAAGTGCTGACTTAAAACATTTTTATATTAATTTATTTAAATATGTGCAAACACTACACTAGATATAAAACCTTTATGCTTACTATATTTATGTATGAAACCCAAACTCATTTATAAATAAAGTACAAGCAAAACCACAAAAACAATAATGTTCACATCAACAGTGAGTGAAGATAGTGGATTGATTTTGCCAGAACTACCTTGCTACTCCACATGGACCCAGAGATGGTCCTGGTGGCTGTGACAGAGGCTAGTTTTCATGCAGCTCCCCTGAGATGTTTGTGCCCTGCGATGGGCCGGCTATCTCACCACTTGTCTCACCTGAATGACTGCGAAACCTTTTCTCCATCACAGCTCACTCTGTGCCATCACTTATTTAGGTGTCAAATACACCTCTGGGCTTTTCTCATTAGCCTGTGACAAATAAAGCTGTACACTTTTTTGAACATTGTTTGTCACATAGTTTTATGGTATTAAAGTCTCAAATTAGTAAATGGTTTAATCTTCATGACATGAAAATGTCTCATTTGTAAATTATCACTGCAAAAGAGAAGTTTTTTTAACCAAAAAAATCAAAATGAGTAACTGAGAGATATGGGACAATTATGGATGAATATTGTCATTTTAGTGTTAGGACACGCCAGTGTGGGTAGCTAGACACGTTAATGAACCCACTAAAATAATGACTTTGATTTGCTGTAGGCGGTGGATGCCAAAAGTAGTAACAAAACAAAATAGAGCACTAAAATTGTATGTCAGCACTTGCCAAATGGCCATCCATATAATTCTGGATATACTTGTGTTCATTGTTTTTTAAATTATTGTCAAGTTAAAAAGTTTCTGTGAACAACTCACAATCTCTCAAGAATACAACTAAGGACATTCAGAGGTCTGAGGTACCCAATTTGAGAAACACTAATGTGTTGGAAAACATACTAAACCTTGAAGACCTATTGGATACAAGCTGCTGAATTGTTGTGAGAACGTAGGCAAGTTACTTAACCTCTCTGGGCATCGAATTCCTGATTTGTGGCTGACGTCAAGCCCAGGTTTGCTAGACTTCAGAGTCCCTGCTCTTCCTTCTTCAGTCAAAAGGCTCAGACTTTGAGTTTCTAGAATTCTGTATTGGGCTTATATTTCAATCAATAGCCTCAGAAAATAGGGTCCTGACAAGAAATGTTATGTGATGGTGGGCTCCCCTGGAGAGTCACATTATTCTTTGAGATTATACCCCTTTTAAAGCCCTCACTTTTTTTCATTATAGATTCTGATTCCCAGCATAGCCATGAAGTGATGCCTCTCCTCTATCCTCTCTTTGTCTACCTCCATCTCAACCTGGTCCAGAACAGTCCGAAGAGCACAGTGGAAAGTTTTTACAGCCGCTTCCATGGAATGTTTCTGCAGAACGCTAGCCAGAAGGATGTCATTGAGCAGCTACAGACCACTCAAACCATCCAGGACATCCTGTCTAACTTCAAGCTTCGAGCATTCCTAGATAACAAGTACGTGGTCCGTCTCCAAGAAGACAGCTACAACTACCTTATCCGCTACCTCCAAAGTGACAACAACACAGCCCTGTGCAAAGTCCTCACCTTGCATATCCATCTTGATGTGCAGCCTGCCAAGAGAACAGACTACCAACTCTATGCCAGTGGCAGCTCCTCAAGAAGTGAGGGCAATGGCTTAGAAGGCACTGACATGCCTGCCCCTATTCTGCAGAACGAGGCTGCCCTGGAGGTCTTGCAGGAGAGCATTAAGCGGGTCAAGGATGGCCCCCCCTCCCTCACTACCATCTGTTTCTATGCCTTCTATAACACAGAGCAGCTTTTGAACACTGCAGAAATCTCCCCAGATAGCAAGCTGCTTGCTGCTGGGTTTGACAACTCCTGTATAAAACTGTGGAGTTTACGATCCAAGAAGTTAAAATCAGAACCCCATCAAGTAGACGTGTCCCGCATCCACTTGGCTTGTGATATTCTGGAAGAGGAGGTATGAATATCATTTTTTCTTCCCTACATCTGCCTTACTAATTTGCGTAGAATATTCTTACCAAACATGACAGATCTTATGGAAAATGGACTTCATTATCTCCCTCATCATAGAGCTACAGCCAAACTAATGCCATGTAACCTATAGCCGTTGAATTTCTGCTCTTCCCAACTTTGGAAGAGATGAAAACTATTTTTAACAATATTAACTGAATGTTATTAATGAATGGTCAGTATTTCTTACTATCTGAAATGTGGATAACATTGCTAAGCCTAATTAAAGACCTGTAGCTAATATTGAGATATACGGTAAACGTGTGTGGTGCATTTGTGCGAATACAAACATTTAGAAGTAGGATTACTGGGTCAAACAGTCTACATTTTAAATTGTGATAAATATTGCCGTTTTTCCAGTCTCATCGACAGCAAATGAGAATACTGGTTTCTCTCCACCCCCACCAACACTAGGTGTTATCTTCCTTTCTGAGGCCAGTGCAGATCCTCTGGCCATGTGGCCCAGGGTGTTCCCATAGCCTGTTCTGAAAAGTACACAGGAGGTATACTTGAAATTTCATCCATCAGTCAGTACAATGATCTTCCTTGGTTTCTTTGGGATAGTCGTTGAAAAGGGCAGGCTGACTGGCCTGAGTTTCGGGTCACTGAGAGTCACTGCCTTAGAAAAAATGTGGGCAAAATGAGATAGAAATTGAACTTTACACAGTTAACTTTCCCTGAGAGTGGCCCCACAAAAACTGTGGGCTAGAATATTTTTGTCATATTACCACTGAAATTCAGGTAGCTCTGCCTCAAGTTACTTTTGGATGGCAAATTCTTTGCACAGCGTTGAAAAGTTGAGTTTAAAAAAAAAAATCACTTGAGTTAATTTCCAGTTGCTGATAAGGATAGCAAGAATATTGCATGCATAAGTAAGCCGTTTTTTCCTATTTCTGTTTTCTCAATCACTTTCTAGTTAGTATATTAGTATGTTCTTTGTTTCTTGCAACTGAGACAACGTAATTAGAGGAGTTTGTTATGGTGAGCAAAGAGTCTAAATTCCAATGTGCAACCTTTGATTTCTAGAATTTTATAATACCCTCCACAATATTTTTCATTGCACATGTATTTGAATTATCAAATTTCTTTTTTCTTTGGAGACAGTTCTAACCTCTTGGGGATTCCTCACATACAACGGAGGAATACTGCCCTCATTTACTTTCAATTTTCTCTAAATACCAAAAAAAACTATTCCTACTGACCTTATTAGCTTTATTGATCCTGAATTTGAGGATTGTTCTAGGCATTAAATATTAATATAAAGGAAGGTAGCAAAGATAGATACAAAGATGGAAAGAATATTAGACTAAAAAAATTTTAAGATTCTCCCGTGGCTACCATTGAAAACTAGCCTTTGACTTGTTCTGTGAAGGTTTCCAGGCATCAGAGGCATATATTTGAAGACCCAGAACTGCAAAATAACATGACAAATTCCAGGAGCTGAAAGAAATTAAATATGGCTGGAATGGGAGGGGGAGAACGGGAAGCAATGTGGTGCTGCTGTCTATGTGAGAGATTATGGTAGCCTGAACTAGGGTAGTGGCCTGGGGGAAAAGAACACAGTGGGTGGACTAGGCAAGAGCTTAGTTACTGGATTAAGGGAGGGGCTGAGGGAAAGGAAGAGTCGAGGATGACATCTTTGTCTCAGGCTTGAACTGGGTGAGTGATCGAGATGCTATCCACTTTGAAGAGAACAAAGGACGTCAGAGAAGCAATCGTTTTGTTTAAGTATCTTTCTGGTTTATTTATCATTATTCATATTGAAAGTACTGTAGTAGCCTCTGCTTTTTTTGAAAAGAAACTTTTTTTCGTTTTTAACTTTAGAACTAAAGTTGAGATCCTCTTACTCTGTCGTTGAGGGATTTCCTGTTTAAGATTTCTTCTCCCCCACCCACCCTCACCCACACCCATTTGTCACAGTAGTTTGCTTTTTGGTTTCTGACAGAGCATTTTGGGGGGAAAAACAAGGTATAAATTAGTTCTGATAGTTGGTTTTCAGTGTTTCTTCAATGAGAACTTGGACTTTCTTTTTTCCTTGTGGAATTCACAATTAAAATCAATTAAAATCAAGACTCTGAACACAGAGGTCATAAACTCACACTCCTGTAGAAGAAGCCAAGCAGGTAAAAGTAAACGGGGAAGCCACCTGGGTCACAGAGATGACAGGAAGTAAGAAAGCGCCTTGTAAACCAAGTAGAAAAGCCAGTTTGCAATCTCTGCTTTAATCTTTGTGAAGCAGTAATTGTTGCATAAATTAGTGGATAAAATAGTTTAACATTAGATATTTAAACAACGATGAGACCCAGCAAGTCCATTTCTTGGTGTACACCCAAAAGAACTGAAAACATATGTCCACACACAAACTTGCACACGAATGTTCATAGCAGCATTATTCATATTAGCCAAAAAGTGGAATTACCCCAAATGTCTATCAGCTGATAAATGGATAAACAAAATCTGGTCTGTCCATACAATGAAATATTATTCAACCATAAAAGGGAATGAAGATACGTGATATATGATACATGCTATAATGTGGATGAACCTTGTAAACATTATGCTAAGTAAAAGAAGCCAGTTGCAAAGGACCACATGTTGTATGATCCCATTTACAGGAAATATCTAGAGTAGGCCCATCCATGGAGACAGAAAGTAGATTAGAGGTTGCCAGGGGCTGGGGACAGGGGAATAGGGAATGACTGCTAATGGGTACAGGGTTTCTTTTTGATGTGCTGGAAATGTTGTCTACTAGATAGTTAGGATGGTTGCACAATTCTGTGAATATACTGAAAACCATTGAATTGTACACTTTAAAAGAGTAAATTTTATAGCATGTTAATTATATCTCGGTTCACAGCACTGCCCTGTAGCTTCTATCATCTCCAACTTGAAGACAGTCTAGATGAACCTTTGAAAATCTGTGAATTGGTATCCAGTTCTCCTCTGCCCACCCCAGTACTGGTAGCCTCTCCTCCTACTTCAGACACGAGAAGTGGAGAGTGAGGCCCTTGCTCTCCATTCTTTGTTCCACACCAAATGGAAATAGAAATGAGACCCAGTTCTTACCCTTGTTGATTGGTAACTATGTATTAATATTTGAGCAACATGGTAAAACCACACCACATCAAGGATTTGCTCTTCTTTTCAATTATGTGTACATGGCCACCCTCATCCCTGCCAGCCTCCTGCCTCCTCAGCCCTCCAATACAACACCTGTATTCTGTTCATTTAGTGTCTAGTAATTCTTCCCCCAATCTGGTCATCTTTAAGTGTGAAAAGTGAAGAAATCAGTATTGTCAGTAATATTCAATCCTGTAATTTGTATATAAAACTGTCATATAGATCTATGCTGGCCACTAGGAATATAATACAATCCATAAGTTATTTAAATTTTTGTAGTAGCCGCATTTAAAAAAGCAAAAAGGAATAGTCAAAACTAATTTTAATAATGTATTTTATTCAATCCAAAATGGCCCAAATATGAGTTCAACATGTAAGCAGTATAAAAAATTTATTAATGAAATCCATTACATTCTCCTTTTTTGTCCTAAATCTTGGAAATCCAATGTGTATTTTACACTTCCAGCAAATGTGCATTCACACTAGCCAGTAGCCACCTTTTCTATTCTAGTTCAGGCTCCTGTCATCTTTCACACAGATAGCAGTGCCTCACCCCCAAGCCCAGCCATACATAAATTTCTTTCAGTTCCATTGGCAGCTAATTAGGGAACAGCCCAAGGCTGAATTTTGACCCCAGAAAGTACCCTTGATGTAGGAAAGACTGGAATGTGAGCTGAGGGACTTGGAACAGCCTGCTCCAGGAACAGACACCCATAACAAATGTGAGATATTTAGAGACTCCATGTCTAAAGCAGGGGTCAGCAAACTATGGAACTGGGGTGTGTAAGACAATATTTGAAGATTTATTTATACTTGTTTTTCTTATTTTTAAATTTCTATTTTATGCATGTTTTATAGTATATGTAATATAGTTTGCTATTACACGAATATGTGTTACAATTAAAAATTCTTATTTGGAATGCATGCCCGTTTACTGTGGGGTGTTCCATCAAAATTGTAGGGAGTTTTGGGATGTTGTCCTATTAGCATGAAAGGAAGGAGAGAGAAAATGTGTGGGGTTGGGCATGTGTGAATCAACTACTTGTTCAGGGTTTCAGCTCGACTGTGTTGAGGCCCTTGTGGGACTGGCTTGAGCCACAGAAGAAAGTGTGGCTGGGTTATTTTAAGCTGTGGTCCTGGCAAAGAGCTGATAGTGATAGCCAGCAGGAACGTTCTGGTTTCCCCATTTCTTGGTCTATAGAGTCAGCCAGGTGCCTTTCCATGAGCAGGAACAATCATCAAGACCCCTGGGAAGTAGCAGCTTGACTCCTGGTGCACCCTCCGCTCTCCGTCTCTGAGCACACTGTTTAGTTCCCCACCAGGGAGGTGAAGACCCACCTTCCATGACTTCCTCCTCCAAACGAAGACTGCCTAGGCCTCAGAGATAGTAACATGCCCTTTAATTCACCATTAACTTTCAAAGGATCTTTGTATAATTCATCCAGGGTCGTTTTTTGCTCCCACAGTTCTTATATAAACTTCCTGGTGTAGAGCAGTGAGTCATTCTTGAAATTTTAAAGTGTTGTTATAACCTCTTTGGAAAGGAAAATTACTAATATTCTTGATGACAGTAGAACCTTAAGCTTCCAAATGCTTATGTATTTTTAATGTTGAGTGTCTGGAATAGCCAGTTTGGATATTCATGGACATCAGTGTTTATTTTCTCTTAACTTTTTCTCAAATATGTACACATTGGAGGCATTTGTTTTATCTGGAATTTAATAGTTTTCAGATAGAAGTTGTAAGGATGCCCTTTTCCTGTACAAGAACCAAAGGCTCACAAAGTTATTTGTTTCTAAGCCAACAAAGTCAATTGGTTCAAGAATCTTCATCTTACTGATCATTCTTCTGGTGTTTAATTAAAACCCATTTTAATTTATGAATTCCAGGATAGAGACAGCTGTAGTTTTAAGGAGCTTGTCTGTGAGGAAATGAAGGGAAAGTAGATTTTGAACACAGACAGTGTACTTGTGGGGAAGAGGGTGGGGAAGGGCACTTTCTCCCTAGCACCGTCAGTGTCTGTCTTCTTTTCTGTCCCCACACACAGGAACTTATCTCCAAAAACCACATGAGTCACTTGGCTCTGTGCAAAGCAATGCTGAATCCATGCCTTGTCTTTTATTTTGGGAAAATATTTAAGACCCTCCAGAAAGTCATGGTTTTAAAACTTTATCTTTGTTTCTTTTTGGACACCAGCTGTGTACGCCTGGTCACAGGGTGTGAGTGTAATTTATTGATAACTGCACCTTTCTGGCTTACTATTAATTCTGATATGTCCAAGTTTTATTTTAGCTAAACTCCTACAATAGTTATGTATTAATTTTGAAGTGAGACCACATCTGCCTTCATCATTGACCCCAATCATGGGAGTAATGAACATGTCAAGATTTTTCTTAATGGACTAGAAATAAGGAGTAATATGGCTTATAAAAAAGCAGCTAAAAGTGACAGATAAGACATGCCCATAGAATACAAGAATCTCAGAACTCAACATAAATTCAAAAGTAAATCTTTTCGAATGACGTATATCAGAATTAGCAGTGAACGTTTCCGTAGGGTACCTTTTAATCAGCTTTTGAAATCTGTTATCCTCAACCTAAGAGTCATAGAGAAATGATTGTGGACCTTACAGCAGCCTGGCATTTCTGCATCTTTTGATTTGATATAGTCTTAGCTGCAAGACGAATTTAAGGAAAGCAATTTGTGAGTTGTTAGAGACTTTTTTTTCAGTTATGCAGTTATGAGTTGTTTTCTGTGATCACCTTTAAGGGCAAGACCATTGTCATTTACTGGGTAGATGCTATTTCCCAAGCAGTGTCTTTTTTTTGAGGACTTTTTGTTTTCCGTGGCAGACCACTAAACATTTTTTTTTTGTGTATCTCCTTTGCCATCTCCACCCCAATGTTCCCAGGATGATGAGGATGATAACGCAGGCACAGAGATGAAGATACTGAGGGGACACTGTGGACCAGTGTACAGCACAAGGTTCCTCGCAGACAGCTCAGGGTTGCTCTCTTGTTCCGAAGACATGTCCATTAGGTACTGGGACCTCGGAAGTTTCACCAACACTGTGTTGTACCAAGGACATGCCTATCCTGTGTGGGACCTGGACATAAGCCCATATAGCCTGTACTTTGCCAGCGGGTCCCATGACCGCACTGCAAGGCTGTGGTCATTTGATCGGACGTACCCACTGAGAATATATGCAGGACACCTGGCAGATGTGGACTGTGTCAAATTCCACCCTAATTCAAACTACTTAGCTACAGGCTCAACCGACAAGACTGTCCGGCTGTGGAGTGCTCAGCAGGGGAACTCCGTGAGGCTCTTCACAGGCCACCGTGGCCCTGTGCTTTCTCTTGCCTTTTCTCCAAACGGTAAGTACTTGGCATCAGCTGGCGAGGACCAGCGTTTGAAGCTATGGGACTTGGCTTCTGGGACCCTTTATAAAGAATTAAGAGGCCATACGGACAATATCACCAGCCTCACCTTCAGTCCTGACAGTAGTTTGATTGCCTCTGCATCCATGGACAACTCTGTGCGAGTCTGGGACATTAGGAACACTTACTGCAGTGCACCTGCTGATGGCTCCTCCGGTGAACTCGTGGGTGTATACACCGGGCAGATGAGCAATGTACTGAGTGTGCAGTTCATGGCCTGTAACCTTCTTCTAGTGACTGGAATCACACAAGAAAATCAGGAACATTAATTTTTTTATCTTTGTTGTAATGGACTGGGGCAATAGTAGAAGGCCTCCAGATTGCAAGTCTTACGACAAACTGAGATTGAATCACTGACTGACTGTGAAAGACTCCCTGCCTCCCTCCCTTCTCCTGTGCAGACATCCTGATCACCTTACCCCTTCACTCAGCCCCCCCAAATGTCGAAGGACTGTGGGGGAGGAAACGCGGTGATAAGTGGACGTGAGATCAAGAATGAAGATGCTCTGGAGGTCAGATTGCAGTTCTTACAAAGATCCCACTGTGTCCTCATGTGAGCACCTTCCTGGCTCTGTCTCATTTTCCCATTTGTAAAACCGAGATGCTGCTTCCTTCCCTGGGTGCTGCATTTGGTCTGAGGATGGTGGCAGAGCACTCTCAGGAGGAGCAGTGCTCCAGGGTCACGTGTTATCAGTCGCTTGGGTGGAAGGGAATATTGGTGTAGGAATGCGGGGTGGGAACTAGGAAAAGGGGTGGACATAATCCTGGTAAAAAGTCTTTCCTTTTCCATAATTACAGAGAACCAGGATTTTTTATTATTGTTATTATAATTATTATTATTATTGAGAAGAGGAAACCTAGCACTGGCAGAGGGGCCTTCTCTGCTCTCCTCTTTCAGGTTTTACTCCTGGCACTGGCTGTGATACTTGGAATTTTGAGGTTCAGGGAATTCAGAGAATTTGATAGCACAGTGTATTGGAAGAAAGGGAAAATTTCTGGGTGACAGATTGATCCCTCCACCTGACATGTTTCTAGCAATGGGTGGGTGGATTTGATTGAGAAAGTCTTGGGCTCTTGCAGTGATGGTGGGAAGGAAAGATTCTTTTTATGGCTGCACTTCTATTAACAATTCTCTCCCCTGAAAGGACATGTTGTGGTAAAGAAATGAAGATAATTTCAAATGATGAAAGATAGAATTAGAAAATTAGATTGAATTTCCAAATGACCGTTTATTCAGAGGTGTGGCTTTTTCAACGTCTTTTTCTCCTGAGATCATCCGCTCCCACCTCCTGCATTGCAATAGCAGTTTAATGAACACTTTGTGAAACAAATTGTAAGTATGTATGCACGCATATAAAACTATGCTTTGAGGATAAAGCAACTTCTAATTTGTGGAAAAAGGATTAAATATTTCTGTTTTCTGAAAAGAGTTATTTTGTATTTTGTTTTCTATTAAAATGTATTTAGTTTCAAAAAAAAAAAGAAGTGTTGGCATCTCATTTAAAGTGTGAGGACAGGTGGGTGTGTGGTCCGTCCTGGGGTGATGTGGCAGCTCACCTCTCTTCAGGGCGATAGCCAGTTATGCAGGCCAGACCAGCCTCGGTGGAGGTGCTTTTGATCTGTTCTTGTATGCTGTTCAGCTTACTTTGAATCATGATTCCTCTTGGCATTCACATGAATTACTGATAGTATTTAATACTATTTATACATCCAAGATTGCCAATTGCTAACTGAAGACAACATGTATTTTACCATCTAGAGTTATGTGGTAAGATCCTACTTCCAGTTTTCTTTAAAGGCCCTATTATAAAATCTCTAAGTGGCATAAGAACTGTGTTATTTAATTAACTCAGTATTTATTTGAACAATTCCAGATAAAGAACTCATTCAAGGATTTAAATGATGCCAGAATTTTTAAAATGTACTTTAAAACATAATTTTCTGACAAGGACACCAAAAATTATCAGGAAATTAATAGGAAGACTCTAGAATTCTATCCAAAAAAAATTTTTTTTACTTGAGCCTAACATGTTAATTAATAGGAAATATTTCTTATTGATAAAAATCCACATATTGGAGATACTGTAAGAAGGATCCTTTGGCAGCTTAGCCAGACAGCATCACCTTCCAGGTGGTCTACAGGTAAAGCCTAGAATTCAAATGTGTTCTTATCTGTAATAAGGGAATTCTTAAGTTAGATTGTGTGGTATATTGCTAGAAACAATGAAATCTCTAAATTGGGCTGAATCATTCTCAGAACTGAAAATATCACTGATCAAGGAGGATTTGGAAGCTTTGTGCTTATTTTTTAATGCAGAATTTCTTTGATTATATATAAAAATGTATTAGGTTCGCTAGTCTTCACATTACCAATCACATATATACGTTGTGATTTCAGTTAAAGCTCTTAATGATCTGCATATTTGACTTTTTTTTTCTTTTGTGAACTGATTTTAATGGGAGATAATTTAACTTTATAGACTGCCTCTCACTACTTCTCCAAAATCTTAGAAGTATTATAAGGGGTATGTATGTGTGTATATGTCCACAAGGGTGTGTAAAAATGTGGTTACACTCTTGAAGTTGCTCTCTTGCATTGTTTTATTTTATCTTCAGAGCAGTCATGTGAGACAGGACTGGTGGTAACACCATTTTGTAGGTGAAATACATAAAGACCAGAAAAGCTGTATTATCTGTCTACACCCAACATGGAATAGTCACATGTCTTGGATGTGTTAGATAGAGAGTCTATAATCAGTATCCTCAGGTTCTAGCCAGAGGATATAGCCCTGAAGATAGAAAAACTTTTTTAAAAAAACCTCCAAAAAGGAAATATGAATATAAATAGATTATTTAACAAGCATATATATAGTGCTTACTGTCTGCCAGAAACCACTCCAAGAGCTGTATGAAAATTAACTTATTGTATCCCCATTAGAACCCTATCAGGTATCCCAATTTTACAGATGAGGAATCTGAGGCAGTGACAGATTAAGTCACTTGCTGAAAGGGTCACACTGCTAATAATCGATGAAGCTAGAATCCATGCTCTTCTCCATGCTGATGTCTCCCTTCATTCCTGCAGGACCAGGTAGAGTGATCTGAGGTTTGTAGTAACAAAATGTTCCTGGCAGTAGTTCTAAGACTCATGCTTCCCTTTGCCAAATAAATCAGCAGCAAGAAGTAGGATCAGGAACTGACAGTAAGAACAAACTTAAACAATATATGGCCAAAAGAAACTTAAGAATATCAGTTATAGTGAACCACAGTGATATAAGGTTGAAATTTCTTAGACTGACAGGCTCAGGAAACCTGACTGTAATTTTAATTAAGCAGTAGACTGGCCAAACGAAAGAGAGAAAATTAAGATAAAGGAAAGTAATGAAAAAAGATGAAACAGGAAACAATTTAAATTTTTATGTTCAAGATCCAGCTTCTAAGAATATCCATGTAGTCATGTATTAAAAATGTCTTGGTTGTATAAAAAAATCTATTGAGTATATAGGCTTCTAATTTTGCTATTGCGCAGACTGGTACTTAAGTATATAGATTAAAAGATTAGTCTATACTTCAACTTGTCTTTCAGTTGCATGTTTTAGAAAAGTATCCATTATATTTATGCCCAGCCCACACCAAAAATTCATATTATTGACACCTACATAGCAGCCAAATGATTCTGAAACTGCTTTGTGGTAAACAGAAATTTTCAATATAGAGTTCAAGGAATGTAAATGTTCCTTGCCAGTTTAACCCATTGAAGGACAACTAGGATACTTTCCTATGATTGTCTGAAATTCCTAAAAGAAATATTTTTATATTAAATATCTGAATGTCTGTTATGGTCAGACATTGTGTTAGTGGGTGGAAATACGGTGGGAAGGAAAATTGACATAGTCTCTGGCTCGAGTTTATTGTTTAAAGAGGGAGGCAGATATTAATCAAACAACGCCATAAATAAGTTTAAGATTTCCAACTGTAGTGAGAGTGCTATACTGGATGCTATGGAAGAATTATACCCAGAGTGCTTTACTGGATACAGTGGAAGAATATACCCAGGGATCTAATTTAGATTAATCATTCAAGGAGGGCCTCCGTAAATCAGTAATAATGAATCTGAGACCTGAAAGATAAGTAGGAGCTAGCCAGGCAGAGTTCAGGAAAGAATGTTCCAGACCCCCAAATGGGGAAGAACTCAAAGAAGTCCAGTGAGGGTGAGGCAATGTGAATAAGGAACAGAACAACATGACATGAGTTTGGATAATTGGCAGGGCTTTGGGCACCGTGAGGTGTTTGACTTTTATCCCATGTGGGATGGAAACCATTGAAGGGTGTAGAACAGGGAAGTGATGCAGTCCGGTTTCCACCTAAATGTCACTGGCAACAGGAGGACATAGATAACATATTTACAACTGGAATCCCACTTCAACATCAGGATAACTAAGCAACATTTACTGAACCCAGTCCATGCCAAGCACTGCAGGTCAGAGCTGAACGATGGAAGCCAGCTGCATGTGGAGTGGCCCCTGGAGCAGTGAACTGAAAGCAGCCTCCAACCAACAGCCCGTGAGGACCTGAATCCTGCCAACAACCACAGAAGTGAGCTTGGATGCAGATCCTGCCCTGGTCAAGCCTTCAGATAAGATTGCAGCCCTAGCTGACGCCTTGATTGCAGCCTCCTTGAGATAGAGGCATCCAGCTAAGTCTGCCCAGATTCCCAACTCACAGATACTGTGAGATATTAAATGTTGTTTTAAACCACTAAGGTTTGGGGTAATTTCTTGTGTAGCAATAGATAACTAGCCCATCTGTCATACTCCACAGTCCATTCTTTTAATTGTTACACTATAGAAAATGACATAATTACTGATTCAAAAGAAAAAAATCACTGTAGCTGTAGGTAACATAGATTGAGGGTATGAGAGTGAGAACGAGGAGGCCAGTTAAGATCATTGCAGTTGTCTAGGAAAGAGGTGACGGCAACATGGACTCGAGTGGCCACAGTGAAAAAGGAGAGAAGTGGACAACTCCAGTGAATATTTTAGAAGTGGATTTGGCTGGACTTGTATTGGGTTGGATGGGCAGAAAAGAAGAAAGGAATCATGGATGACCCACATGTTTCTGGCACGGGCAACTTGGTAGATAGAGTTGCCATTTATTCTGATGAAAATACTTGAGGAAGATAAGGTTTGGAGGAAAAGATCAAGTGTTCAGTTCTGTACCTCTTAAGTTTGAGGTGCTTATGAGAGAACCAAGTGAAGATAGACTGGCATTTCCATAGACATGCCTGGAACTCAGAAGAGAGGTCTCGGCTTCACATGCTAATTTGAGTGTTGTATTCATTAGAGTACTTTCTGCTATCAGAGACAGAAATCTGACTCCAAGTAGTTTTAAGAATAAGGAATTTTATTGATTCACATAACAAAGTATAGAGGTCAGGTGGGTTTCATGTGCCACTCAATAAGGACCCCACCTCTGCTCTGGTCTCTTCTGTGGTTGGCTTTTATCACAGGCTGGCTTTTCCCATGGTTGTGAGAGGATGACCGACAGCAGTGAGAGCCAGACACCCCCCTCATTCACGTCTAGTGGGAATGTGAGCTTACTTTCCATTCCTCATTATTAAGAGCAAGCAAAAAAAATTTCTAGAAGCCCCATCAAAACTCTCCGGTTTGGATTAGGTCTGCTCCTCATTGAATCAATCCCTGACAAGGATAAGAGTTGTTGGCATGTAATTGGAATTTGAAGCCTTGCAAATAGATGTGATTACCAAGGATAAGAGCATAGAGTGAGAGGAGATGAGGGCTTCAGACTAGCCTTGAAGTTCTCCAACATTCACAGGTCAGAAAGGAGGAGCAGCTAACAAAGGAAGGAAAACAGGAGAAGGTACTTCCCCAGAAGACAAGATGAGAGAATACCTCAGGATGGGAGTGGTCAGCTGTGCTTATGCTACTGAGAATTCAAATGGGGTAAGGACTAGAAAATATCCACTAGATTTGAGGGGAGGTGGCTGACAGCACTAGCAGGTATAGCTGAGTAATGGAAATGGAAAGAACATTGAAATGGATTGAAAAGTGGAAAGGTAGTCGAAACACAAATATGGGCACTTCATTTATGACAGGTGATACATACAGCAATGGAGGAAGGACAGACTTTTTGCTATACAGTGCTAAGACCATTGGCTATCCAAGGGAAAAAGTGAAATGAGACCCCTACCTCACTATATACAAAATCAATTCCAGGGGCCGGCCCGGTGGCGCAGCAGTTAAGTTTGCACGTTCTGCTTCTCGGTGGCCCGGGGTTCGCCAGTTCGGATCCCGGGTACGGACATGGCATCGCTTGGCAAAAGCCACGCTGTGGTAGGCATCCCACGTATAAAGCAGAGGAAGATGGGCATGGATGTTAGCTCAGGGACAGGCTTCCTCAGCAAAAAGAAGAGGATTGGCAGTAGTTAGCTCAGGGCTAATCTTCCTCAAAAAAAAAAAAAAAATCAATTCCAGGTAAATTAAAGACCTAAATATGAAAGACAGAACTATAAAGCACTTAAAAGAATATCCTCAGAACCTTATAATAGGAAGAAATTTCTAAAGAAACTAAAAGCCCTAACCAAAAAAGGAAAGATTGATTAAATTCAAAAACTCATTAATCAAAAGACAGACTGTGAACGTGAGAAGATACTTAATAACACTTGAGCAACAGAGACGAATGTCTAGAGCAGTGCTGTGCCGCAGAAATGTTCTCTAGTTCTGTCCTGTCCTGTAGAATGTTCTGTGAGGAGGGAAAGGTTCTGTAGTTGTCTGCTGTCCAGTAATGTATCTGCTAGCCACATGTAGCTATTGAGCATTTGAAATATGGATAGTATCGTTGAGGAACTGAACTTTTTTATTTTATTAATTTAAATAACCACCTGAGAGTAGTGGCTAACATATTAGACTGGAGAATTCTAAAATTTACAAAGAATTCCTACAAATCAGTGAGAAGAAAGGGTATAGTCAATGGGGAGAAAAGGCAAAAGTCTTAAAGAGAAGTATTCGCGAAAGAAATCCAAATGGCCAATAAACAAATTAAAAATTGCTGAACCTTATATTACTCAGGGAAATGCAAATTTAAAACCATTGGATACCATTATACACCCATCAGGCTAACAAGGTTGTAAAAGGCTGACAACGCCAAGTGTTGGTGCCTCGGGCCCCTCCCACACTGGTGAAGCTGTAAATTTGTAGCCTATGTGAGAAGCGGTATGGTGTTCCCTAGCAAAGTTGAAGAAAGGCATACTCTGTTGTTACCAGCAATCCCACTCCATGGTCGAGAAATGCTTACATCCGGCAGGATACATAGACAGAAATATCCATGGCCACCCTGTCCGTCATTTCCCAAAGCTGGAAACAAACTACATGCCCATAAATAGAAAGGATAGATACATTATTGAATAGTCATATAGTGATAAACTCTACAACAAGAAAAATGGACAGCTGAGAGCTGCAAGCAGCGACGTGGATATCCTTAGTGTTGACTGAAGAGCAAGAAAAATTACTCCTACAGAACGATTCCATTTACATAGAGTTTAAATCAGACAAAACTACCGGTCTATTTTAGCATGTGTACAAAGACAACAAAACTAAGGGAGGGAATGGAAGGGTCCTGAGCAGAAGATGCTCAAGTGTCAGGGAGGTTCTATTTTTTGACTCAGGTGCTGGTTACCCCAGTGTGCACCGGAGAGCTGTTGATTATGTGGTTCAAAGAAGCTTTACTTCATTATGTTTAAAACATTTCTAAAAGTGAGAAGGAGATGAGAAAGTAGAGAGTGGAGCTAGGGTACAGACAGCTCTTGAGACACTTGAAGGGGGCAGAGATTGAGACGTGGAAGCAAGAAAGAATTGTTTGCAGGTTTGTTTTGTCTGTTTTAATGAAAGTTCATAAAGCAGGTGCTTTCAAACTTTTAGTCATCAACCCACAATAAAAAATGTATTTTACACTGTGACCTAGTACGCACCTATGCTGGGTTTTATTGAACCTAAGACTCCATTGACTAGAAGAGGCACCATTATTTTATGTATCATTTTTTTAAACTGTCAATCAAATGACAAACAATGCTTTCTTATCACTTAGGAGTTTTATTTTATGTTTATTTAAAGCACTTTCATACTTACATAGTTTTTATAACTTAAGTGAAGTACATTGGGATTGGTGTTCTTAAAATTTCACCCTGCGTCCAACTTTTTTTTCTTTTTTTTTTTTTTTTTGAGGAAGATTAGCTCTAAGCTAACATTTGCTGCCAATCCCCGTCTTTTTGCTGAGGGAGATTGGCCCTGAGCTAACATCCATTCCCATATTCCTCTATTTTATATGTGGGACACCTGCCACAGTATGGTAAGGTGTGCATAGGTGCACACCCAGATCCAAACCGGTGAACCCTGGGACACCAAAGTGGAATGTATGAACTTAACCACTGACCCCTCACACCCTGTGTCCAACTTTTTGAGTCAGTTATCAGTGTCTAAATTTTCTCCTCTTTGTCCTCAAATACATGTTTGATGGAACATCTTAAAAAAGTGTACCACTATTGTCTCCTAGATTTTCTTCTAAGCCATAGCATCCATTCTGCAAGGTCTGATGTTGGCACTTTCTTTATCTTAAGTGTCAACAGAAGCCTTTCAGAAACAACCAGGCTTCTTATTCCTTCCTTAAATTGTCCTGAAATATTCTGATGACTGAAATGAGTGGTTGCAGTCATGCAGCCCTGGCACCTGGACTAACAACCCATTTCACATGTCACAACTACCACCTGGCCAAGGTACCATCCAGTTGTCAGTCATATCCTCTTCTGATTCCAGGAATGTTCAAAAAAGTTTTTTAAATTACATCTTAGACTCAGGAGAGTGTAGTGCATTAAAAAAACCTTTCCATGCATGATGTACTGTGATATATAATTTTTAATACTGGTCACAACCCACTAATTCATTTCATGGCCCACTAATGAGGCCATTACATGCAAATTGGACAGTGCTGCCCTGGGGCCCATCTGAATGCTGGTGAGAGGAGTCCCGAGTGGGGAGGGGTAGGGAAAAGGGGCCTGGCTAGGGGAGAGGAGAAGGTAGAAAGGCTGGCATCAGAAGTCCTGGGGCCCGGGCCTTCCTCATTGCCTACAGGTGGGAAGAAAGAAAGGAAAGGAAGAGGGAGGGAGGCTGTAAATAAAAGAATGAGCTTCTGAACCAATATGATTTATTTGGGTTCACTCAGATTAATATTTCTGCATTAGGTTTTATTCACAAAACTCAGCTTTAACAGTGTGCTAACCAGAGCGAGCTGCTTAGCCTCTCTGGATTTGAGATTGGTTTTTCAAAACATGAAGGAAAAAAAACCACAACCTAGAGAGTTCAACCAATGCTGGCCATTCTGTCTGGGTCTAGTCCCAGTAATTCTGACCCCTTCCACTTGGCCTTGGTTCTCCCATAGCCCAGCGGTGTTCCTCTCCATCTGGTTTCCAGGAGAAGCAGTAGGATGTACAGTTTACTCCCTGCAGCAGTGCAGACACGGAATTCAGATGCTATGAAATGTGCCTACCTGTAAGAAAGCAATCTGGGCTTTTGCAGGGGGGGAAGAAGGATATTTTTGTCTGCTTGCTTAGTTTGGACTGGTGCAGGGGAAGGGCCCAGGGTTGATTTGCAGAATGTGGAATGCTGAGGCCTGAAGAGATGAAGCATGCTGTTGAATCCCAGCACATTTAAATATTAAATATTAAATTTTAATATTAAATTTTAAGTCAATAGTGCCATAATATGTACTTGCAAGTATTAAGTGAAAAATCTAGCATGTCTTTTACCAAAAATATGGAAAAACCAACAAGTTTGCCTAGAGAAATCAAAATTTTAAAAATCAAAAGGTAAAATGAAGTGATAAAAATTGATGTTGGTGATAGCTGCACAACTCTGAGAGTATACTAAAAATCGTTGAGTGGTCACTTTAAATGGGTGAATTGTATGTGAATTAAATCTCAAAGCTGTCACCAAAAATAAATTCAAAGGTAAAATACTGTCTTCCAATGGTGTAACTGGCCTATAATTGGCACTCAAATGCTTTTTGAAAGAGTAAGTAAGTGAATGCACAGCAAATGATAGCTGCACAGTCATGGGAGAAAACAGTAGCCAGGGCTCCTTTTGACTTTGAGAAAACTTCAACTCAACTACCTGCAGGACTTCAAGGCTGCTTCTTCGCTGGAGGAGACTCACAAATATTAATTCAATGCATCAAGTTTTGTATTTTGAATTGTTCTGGTTTCTTTTGCTATTTTTAAAAATGGGATTCATGCTTCCTAAAAGTGTCTCTGAAAATTTTTTGAAATGTTTCTTAATTAAGCCAATATTAATGGGTTTATCAACATTTCTCATTTTGCCTCTATCTATAAAATAAAGTTCAAACCTGAATTAAGCCATAAGTTGTTCTGAAGGCTCATTGAGTTTATGTTGGTAAAATCTTTCAGCCTCTCAGAATAAAGCCACAGGTAAATATAACGACAGACAAGATACTGCAATGCCTACTCGAGCTACGAAAGCTAAGAAGCTAAAAATAAAGTGATCTGGGGAGATATCAAGCTGTGTCAGTGCCCAGAAATGCACTGGAGAGTACTGTACACTTACCATTCTTCACAATCGTCATCTTCCTTAAGGGATAGTTAAATAAAACAGAGAAGTCAAAAAACCCACCTCTTAAAGAACAGAAAATTAATGTCTCCTTAATTAGAAACGTTTCTCTTTAATTTTAAACTTTTTTTAAATCCTCCAAAAAGAATGAGATCCCTAGATTCCAGTGCTATTGAGAATCTGTTACCCCCACAGTTTAGCTCATTCTTTGGAGAGCCTCCTTTGTTTCCTATCTTCCTCTTTTCTCAGCCCGTTCCCACATTGTTTTCAAGCCTCATGCCTTTTTCTCTCCTTGCTAAGAGTTCCCAAAACATGATCATCGCAAACATGGTCCCAAAACATGAGACTGTGTGAAGGGTGGGATCCTACCACCCGAGCACAAAGCACAGGCCAGACTTCAGTCTGTGGCTCCCAGGGTGGGCTCTAAGGACAGCTCTCCCTCTGCGTTCTCCATAGCACAGTGCTCCGTGAGTCCTGAACAATGAGGGCAGAGCTGCTGCGGGCTCCCTTCCAGCTGCAGCCGGTGCACACAGAGAGCCCGCTGACTGCAGCTGGGGAGTCCTGAAATGGCCTATTTGTGTGCAGTGCCCATCCGCGCCGCCATCCAAAACAGTGCCATCATGAGGACACCTGAGATTCTCATCAGCTGCAGCACAGCCTCCTGCTAATGTCTCTCCTCCGGCTCTGAGCAATATTTAAATGAATTGGACATAGGCCAGGAGTTAATTTCCTTTCTCCTTTTCTCTATTTTTGACTCATTCTCCCAGGGCCTCGTGTTCCGGTGACGTAGTTCTTACAGCCAGCACATCCTGTAGCTCTTCCCTCACTCCCTCCACCCTTTCTCCTTCTTGTGAATGAGGAAGAAGGTGAAATGGGAGGGGGAATCCCTTGAGGAGGAGGAAGTATTTCTCCCTCTCTCTGCCAGCGGTTTCTTCTCTGTGGGTCCCACGGTGTCACAGCAGGATTGGCACTTAGGTTATAATCAATGTTAAGCCAAAACAAAGCTATGGTAAAATATTAAGAGACTCTTTGGGGCAATGTTCTTTTGGTCTCTGGGACATTTGAGGTGGGCAAGGGAGGAGGGGAGTAGATAGAAGAAAGAAACGGGGGATAATAAAAAAAGCTACCTCTTAGAGAATATATACTGTGTACCAGGCATTGTGCTAGATGCCAGAGATTCAGTGGTAAATTAGAGATGGTGTTTGACTGGTACCTCCATTTTTCAGTAAAGAGAGAGGGCTAGCTCACAGTAGGTACTCAGAATCGAATTGAAATGAATTGAAATGTTTGCTTGGAGGTTAGATATCAGCATTGTCTGCTTAAGATCTGCTGGCTTCTTATAAGTGTTCACAGCAGTTCAAGAAATTCCTGTAACAGTAATACCACGGATCTAGCCTATTTATGAAAACCAAACACCTAAAATACTTCTAGCAGGTCAGTTGAGGTGATGTAGCATAGTGCCCTGTCTACTGATGTGATATTCTACATGTTCAAAGAGGAAATGTTAACTGCAGTCCAGGAATTTTAAGATAATATAAAATATTTCATTACTCTTAGCAGTACCTCAACTAAGCCCTCTAAATATTCAGAGGTGGCACTCACTTCTAGAAGAAGTTATCAGGACTGTTTGATGTAGGGTGAATAGTTCATACTTCTAGATTTGTTCACCTGGGACCGCCATTTTTCAATTAAGAGAGAGGCGAGCCTTGTGAATAGTAGGCACTCAAACATCTGAAATGTTTGCACGTAGGTTGCAAATTAACAATGTTTGCTAAGCCTGCCTGATAAGTTGCTTTGTTTTGCTTTTCTTGGTAAATGTACCCAACGGTTCAAGAAATTCCTATGAACATTAATGCCCTGGATCTAGCCTATTAAGGAAAAACAAATTTCTTCTCTCTTAAACTCAATTTATTTAAAACAATGCTCAAAATCAAGTTTATGGCAAATTTCAACACTCTGTCTAAAACTTAACTTTTATTTTTGTCATGTTATATGTTATCTGATCTGATAATCTGGTCCCAAACAAAGTCAGAAAATTGGCATGGCAAAATATTTTCCTTAATCATGCTTGTACTGCTTTAAGACCATATATTTTTATACTGGAGATATATGTCATTTTTTTTGCCACTTTATGTTCCTGACCCAATGGGAAAGTAGCTGAACTTCTCAGGTATACAATTTTGACGACATGCTGATCCAGCAGGATAAGCAAAAATTGGCTAGCATGCTGGAGGCTCAGTAAGACACAAATCTTCAGAGGCTAAGAGATAATAAACCATACAAAGATTCAGAAACACCCCATCAGCCTAGTGTTTAGGGGTTCAAGGGTCAGGGGCATGCTGGGATACTCCTGCAAAGTAAAAGACAAATTGCTACATCTGGTATCCCTCGCCACAAAGAAAGAAGCCTCGCTGGATTCTGGAGGTGACACATTCCACCCCCAGGACTACCCCTCCAGGTAACACAAAATGCTCCCCCACTTTGAAGAGAGCCTGGAGCAGGAAGGAGCCCTTCAGCAGGCACAGGCTGCAGGCGAAGCAGCCCTATTTGGACCACATAATCAACAGGCCTGAAACTATGGAGGTATCAATGATGGGGAAGATGCAGTAAGGAGCTGATGGCAAGCTACAGAGGGAGAATCACAGTGCAGGCTCAGGGTCTGAAACAAGGCCATCCTATCTGGTACTTGAAAAATCGCTCCTGACATGCTACAGTGCTCTGGAAGAGACTGAATGTTTGTCCATGGACACCAAGTGGCCATGCATCCGGAACTGCCTATCATGACCTGGGTTCTGTAAGATTCATCAAATCATAGGATCAGGTGAGTCCAGAGACAATCTATCGTAAAATGGAGATGGTACATTCAGATCGAGCTTAAGCAGGACAATAGGGTACAAGTAAGCCACCCCCTGCCACTCACTATGGTTGCACCAGTACTCCTCTCTCAACTTACAGAAATAGCCATATGTTGGGGGGGCGGGGGGTATATCCCATATGACTAATTGAAGCCAGAAGAAAATGCCTGAACCTGATTTTTGATGGGTTGGCTCAGTGAGTAAGTTCAAGCCAAAAAGTAGAGGGCACCTACATTATAGCCACACTCAGGGGGGACCTTGAAAGACAGTGGAAAGGAGAAATCTTCCTAATGGGCAGAACACTGAGGAGTACACCTGATTATGTGCATTGCATGGATGGAAAAGCAGCCCGAGATGAAAATATATACAAACTCATGGGCAGTGATGAATGATCAGCCAATTGTGTCAGTGACCTGGAAGATCACGAACAAGGAGGTCTGGGATAGAGGAATGTGGATGGACAGAGGGAGTGGGCACAAAGTGGGAAGATCTCTGAAGTGCCTGTTATGCTCAGCAGAAAGCATCCACCTCAGAAGAAGCACCAATCAACTACATAGACAAAATGAGTCAGCCTATTGATGTTAGCCAGCCTTTCTCATCAGCCACCCTAGAACTGGAAAAATGGGCACACAAATGGGGTGACCATAGTGCCAGAGATGGATGCCTAACACGGGCCCAGTTGCATGGACTCCCACTTACCAAGGCTGATCTAGCTCCCGCTACCTCTAAATGTTCAATCTACTGGTGACTGAAATCATCCCTGAGCTCCAGCGTGGCAGTATTTTTTGATAAAAGCAACCAGCCACTTAGTGGCAAGTTTACAGCACTGGGCCTCTTCCATCCTGGAAAGGTCCACAATTTGTCCTCAAAGGAATAAACACTGTTCCAAGTAGGATTGCCTTTCCTGTCCACAGAGTCTCAGCCAGCTCTACATTTGGGGGCTTATAAAATGTCTGATCCACATAGCATCCAACCAGGAGACCTACTTCACCATATGGCACTATCCCGAAGCAGACACAATAGAGAACTGGAAGGCCTGCCCCCAGCACAGCTGAAGAGTCAGTTTGGAAACATACTCTGCGAGGATGAGATGCCATCTTCCAGGTTATATGCACTGAATCTAAGGCCTCTTAGTGTCTTCAATAGACAGGATTCAAGGGTCCAAGAACCAAAGGGCAGAATGATGGCCTGCGTACCATCATTCTCCATGAGCTACTGGGGAACTTTGTGCTTCTCATCCCTCCTCGTTTGTGCTCTGCAGAGTCAGAGGTCCCAAATGGAGCACGCCATTGCCAGGGGACACAACAAAGGTCCCACTGAACTACAGGCTGTGGCTGCTACCTGGGTACTATGTACTCCCTGTGTCCAGAGACCCACAGGCAAGAAAATAAGTCCCCATTTTGGCAGGAGTAATTGCTTCTGAGCATCAGGAGGAGGCAGAGTTGCCATCCCACAATGAGAGCAGTGGTCACTCAGGTGGTCCACTTGGGCACCTGTTGATACTCCCTTCCCAGTTGTGACCAGGTATGGTCAACTGCACAACCCCAACCTGAGAAGGTTATGGTTACCAGAGAACAAGACCCCTCAGAAATGAGAGTTGAGGTCACACCACCAAGTCAGTCACCAACATTAGCAGAAGTGACAGTTGAGAGCAAGAGGAATTTAGAATAGATAGCAGAAGAGGGAGCCAGTGTGTATGAGTTGTGACCCTGACACGAACAGCAGTAACGGGCTGTAGTTCATCCCACTGACCTCCCTGTTTCAGGTACCCCTTTGAGAGGAACATACACAGGCACCCTGGAGGAGGTATTTCCCAAACAATATGTAAAGTGGATCCCTGGGGTACAGGAGACAGACTGGGCTGCTAGGGTGCATCTACTTGGACCTCACTCCAAGAGAGAACTTGCCATTCAGCTGTAAGCAGGGAAGTCAGCTGACAGCGACACTTGAGCCACATTATCTTTCAGATTCATCTCAGCTTTGCATCTGAAACCATGCTCTGGCCGAGCAGCCCACAGCCAATGGCTGGGCGTGACCATATTTGCCCAAAGTGAGACTCCTTTAGTGGACTGTCTTGGCTTTGGAGCTCCCGTTGAGTTGACCAAGACTTTGTCAGATTTACATCACATTCGAAGGCTCTTCCTGACCAATCCTGCTTCCTGCCTCCTTTCCTTCCACATGTGTCAGGCCTGCATTGTGATCTGAAAGCTTTCCCTGCTCAATTTTGCTTCCTCTGTTATATCTTTCACAAGCTTTACCCCCTGTATTGGTTTTCTAGAGCTTCCATAACAAAGTACCACAAACTGGGAGGCTTAGCACAGCAGCAACTTATTGTCTCACAGTTCTGGAGGCTAGAAGTTCGAATCAAGGTGTCGGTAGAGACATGCTCTCTCTGAAGGCTCTAGGGAGTGATTCATTCCATGCCTCTCTCCTACCTTCTTGTGGCTCCAGCAGTCCTGGTGTTCCTTGGCTTGTAGCCACATCACTCCAGTCTCTGCCTCCATCGTGAACATGGCATCTCTCCTTGTGTCTCTTCTTCTCATAAGGACACCAGTCCTATTGAACTAAAGGCCCACCCGACTCCAGTATGACCTCTTCTCAATTTACATCTTAATTACATCTGCAAAGACTGTGTTTCCAAATAAGGTCACATTCACAGGCACTAGGGATTAGGACTTTCAACATATCCTTTGTGGAGGACACAATTCCACCCACATCCCCCCAGTAACCCACTTGTACTCAGTGTCTGTTTCCCAGGGGCCCCAATTGCCGCAAAAGGCAAAAAAAGGTGGATGACATGTCAATTCACTTGAAACGAAGAATTATTTGGTCATCTAAGGGAATGCATCATGTTTGACTTTGTTATTTATTATTTCATTAAAGCCCAGATACTGTGAAGCACTTTCACACATAGATTTCTATCAGATAGAAAAGATAACCCCAGAGGTCACAATTTTACTGCCCTTTAGGACAAAAACCAGTTTTGTATCTACTAGCACATTCATTTCAGCATTCTTTGGGCTGGCTATATTAATCTCTATTCCTCTAATTCTCCTTTGAATCAGATTTGTCATCTTACTGGTCCCTCCATTAATTATCAAGTTGAATAAAATCTTTGACATGTTTTCATTTTATATTTGTTTGAGAGTCATATTTTCAACTTGTTGAAAATTGTACTTATCATCACCTTGGCTCTCCCTAGACCATGAGCTCACCTCCTGCCTCCTTCATCCCTTCTCCCAGGAGCCTTTGGCATCCTCCACTGAAAGAACAAACCTCTGTAGGCCAGCCAGTCAGAAAAACACTAGCCCATAATCTTGACACCATAAATAATTTATGCTCAAAGATGACAAATGACCAGTGTGTTTTATCATCTGCCAAATCTATGAAGTTGATAACTAATTGGAAATTAAAGAAGGCAACTTACACATTTGTTCAAATGCACAGATTTTGCATGCTAGAATAATGAGTTGCCTACATTTTGAGAGGGCTCTACTTTCTAATGCAAGCCTCCCTGTGAGAGGTAGTACGCCTATTTTTACAGATGAAGAAATTGACTCTCAAAGAAATTTAAGCAATTTAGTCAGTCTCAGAGCTACCAACTGGCACAGCAGGGACTCAGGTCCATATTTCCAGCCTCTATACTAGCCTTCTTCACACCTCAACTGCTGAAAAGGGTGCTCTTCCTAAAAGTTATATCACACATTTTTTACCCATGTTGCAAATATGTGTGAATCTAATAATTATGCATACACAGAAATAATGTGATGTCTACCAGGAATTCCTGAACTAAATACCACCATTATTTCTCTATATCTTAGCACAATATAGAGCATTTAGACTCTAAAGTGAATTATGTTTCTTTAATAAAAGGGTAAAATATCCTCCCCCCACCCACCTTTTCATTCTGTGACTATATGGTATGGCAGTTAATGAGCCTGGAATGCATGCACTGCAATTGGAGACATGGAGAACCAGCACTTAGGAAGCTAAAGTGCACTGTGTGCACAAGATGAGGGTGGCTGCATTGGGATCAGCGTGCAGTCCCAGAGTTTGACAGGGCAGGGGTGCAAAAATGGTTCCTGTGGACCAGATGTAGTCATGCCAGAGAGGGAGTTTTCATGTGGTCATCTCAAGTCCTACAGATTTGCTGCAAGATGCTGGAGGCCAAAGCTGGATTCCTAGGGGCTGAGGAAGGAGGACCAAGTGAGCATCCTGAATAGAAATGCACCAGCCTGGATCAGGGGAACTAGGCTCCACAGCAGTAGGACTCTGAGGGTCTCGAGCTATCACACACTGAGGGCACCTCACTCATTAGTCAGTTCCAAATATCTGCCTCATCCAGAGAGTAGAAACCAGCCTGAAGACCATACCAGTTCAACTAAGAGCTTTCCTACTTCTCCCTCCTCCTTTTCCAACACTGGAGGGCGTGCAAGGAACTGGATGAGGATGGGGGTGCAGGAAGACTGAGAGAGAAGCAGCAGGTGAGGGCAAGCAGAGAAATAGCGAAGAAGCCAACCACATGCCCTGATCCACACTGGGGAAGGAAAGGAGATATGGTGCCAAATTAAAACTGTCTGTCAACCTAAGAAAAGTAGAAAGCCTTTGCACCTAACCTGACTTTTTTTCCAGGAACAAGGGAAAGTTACCTCTGGTCAATAAACTTCATAAGGGCTGTGGAAAACAAAAATGAAATTGAATTTTGAGTATTTTATAAGAACTGCTTGTTTAACATACCAGTTATATGCATATTAACACATTAACTGAAGACATCCAGTAGGAAAGAAATCTGTTTAGCTTTGGCTTAACCTGCTTATTAAGAAAAGTTATCCAAAATTTGGAGAAAAGCAAAAGGGATTACTGGATGCTATTTCAGTGTCCAGCTCAAAGTTTCTAAAAAGCTTGCTAGAAAACCTTTGTTTGACTTGCTCCTTAATATTGATTAGGATGTTTTACAACTCTAAAGAAGATTAATTTGAAGAAAGCTGATAGTGCAGCAAATTATATTTGTCTTAGAGTAAAGATAATCCCCCAAATTATCATTTATTGCCCTGTGAGAAATTAACCATGTTTGGATCTAATGTAGTAATCTCATTCTACATTTAAAAAAATGCCTTTCCTGATTGACATATGCACTCATGTTCCTCAAATGCTCCTTGAACTAGGTTTACCATCCTGCTGGATTCCTCATTAATAATAACTTAGTTAATAAACCTTTGATATTTTGATTTTATATTTGTGTGAGATAGTCATGCTTTGTAACTTTTTGAAAATTATACTTTAACAAGTGTTTCCAAAATTTATTTAGCTGCAGAAACACAACTAGCTTTTTTTCTAATCTCATTTAAACACATTGACATCATTTGGAACTATATTTCAAGGAATCTGCTTTGGAAATCTGCTGCTCAGGCAGTCTAATAAGGAAGTACACGGTTTGTAAATAGGCATGATAATCCTTATGATTAAGCCAAAGGAAGATTTCATGCAGTCCAAAAAAAGACTAAAAAGTGAGACAGTATCTTAATTCACATCTTCCTCCCAACCCCTAAACATCCTGAGAGTAAAATGAGGTACTGCTGTTTAGGAAAATGCAACTAACATACACATCCTAATTTCAAATATTTAATTAGGTATTTGAACTTCGGTATGGATACATCAATGGATACGTGTAGGAATATATGAGGTTTCTTTTTTCTTTTGGGGGGAAGATTAGCCCTGAGCTAACATCTGCCGCCAATCCTCCACTTTTTGCTGTGGAAGACTGGCCCTGAGCTAACGTCTGTGTCTATCTTCCTCTACTTTATATGTGGGACGCCTGCCACAGCATGGCTTGATAAGAAGTGTGTAGGTCCACACCTGGGATCCAAACCAGCAAATCCTGGGCTGCTGACATGGAGCACCCGAACTTAACTGCTATACCACCTGGCTGGCCCCTGAGGTTTCTTTTTTTAATTAAAAGATTAATTAAAAATTAATTTAATTATTCTTCTGCCTGATTTTTAATAGCCTCAAAGTAGTCCATTGTAGGGAGGTGACATAGCTTATCTTATGAATCTTCAACTATGGGCCATTTTGGTTGCTGCACATTCCTAACACTTTCTCTAGGCTAAGTTCCTAGAAGTGAAACATTAAAAGGAAGCATATTTTTCAATTTTTTTAAAATATGTTGTCAAATAGTTCTCCAAAAAGATTGTACACTTAAGAATTCCACCAATAGGTGTATGAGTGTGCTATTTCCTTATATTCTCCACAATACTGGGTATTGTATTTTTAAAGATATTGGTTCATTTAATATATTGGTCAATATAATTGGTTAATTTAATAGGGAGAGACTGGTATCTCATGGTTTTAATTAGCACTTAATTGCTAGTAAGGTGGATACTTTTTTATATTTTTTGGCCATGTTTTCCTAGTTGCATGTTTATCTTTCCATGTGAACTTCAGTATCAAATTGTTTAGTTCCATAGAAAAGATTATTGGTATTTTTATTGACATTGTGTTAAACACATAAATTAACTTACAGAGAACTGATGTGTTTATGATACTGAGATGTTCTATCCAAGAACACTGGGTGTATTTCTATTTGTTTAAAATCCATGTTTGTATCTTTTAGAAGTGCTTCAAAGTATCCTCCTATAAACTTTGCAAATTTATTTTTATATTTCTTCCTAAATATATTTTCTATATTATATTGTCCAAATGGTAATTCTTATGTATCTGAAGGTTTTTAGTTTTCATATGTTGATATTATATTTTGCTGCCTTAATGAAACTTTTGTTGTCTGAGTCATTTATCGTTGATTCTCTGAGGCTTTCTAGGGATACTCTCATATTGTCTGCAGTAGAGAGAGTTTTACTTCTCTTTACCAATTCTCCTGCCTCTAATTGATTTCCTTTTCTGATTTGCATTGGTTAATACCCCTAGTACAATGTTAAATAGTGACGTAGATACTGGGCATCCTTGTCTGTTCCTGATCTTAATAGAAATGTCTCGTGTTTCCCCTTTAAGTAAAATGATAGTTTAGAACTAAGATATATATTTTTTTTTATCACATTAAGAAAGTATCCACAAATTTTACTTTTCTTGGTGATTTTTAAAACCAGGAATAAGAATTTAATTTTGTCAATGATTTTTCAGATTCTATGGAAATAATGTTATTTTTCTCCTTAAATCTGCTAATACGATATATTATAGTAATGGATTTCCCAATATTGAACCAACCTTGCATTTCAGGATTAAATTGTATTTGGACATGATGTATTGTTTTCTTAATGTAGTATCAGATTCTGTTTACTAATACTTTGTTTCATATCTGTTATGGGCTGAATTATGTCCCCCTAAAATTTATATGTTGAAGTAGTAACCCCCATTACCTCAGAATGTTACTATATCTGGAGATAAGGTCTTTAAAGAGGTAATTAAGTTAAAATGAGACCCTTAATGTGGGCTCTAATCCAGTACGACTGGTGTCATCAGATAAGAGGAGGTTTGGACAGACATGCACACACAGGAAAGACCATGTGAGGACAAAGGGAGAAGGTGGCCATCTGCAACCAAGGACAGAGGCCTCAGAAGACACCAAACGTGCCAACACCTTGATCTTGGACTTCTAACCTCCAGAACTGTGAGAAAACAAATTGTTTAAGTCACCCAGTCTGTGGTATTTTGCTATGAAAGCCCTAGCAAACTCATGTAGTATCTTAGCATTGATAATAAGTGACATTGGTCTGTAATTTTTTTCATATTATTTTTAACAATAATATATCAATGTTATACTGGCTTTATAAAAAGAACTAGAGTTTTTCTTCATTTTCTATGTTATGGAACAATTTATGTAGAATTATGACTATTTGGTCTTTAACGGTTTGATAGACTTTCTCTGTGGAAACATCTGAGCCTGCTGCTTTTTTGTGGGCAATTTCCTTAATACTTTTCTCTGTTTTTCCTGTGGAATTGGCCTAAGTTGTCTATCACCAGAAAATTCTAGTTAGAGTAGTTTCTTATAAAATTATCTATTTCATCAATGTTTTCAAATTTATGTGCATAGTGGTCTACAAAATAGTCTCATGGTTTTATAAATTCCTTCTCAATAGATGTTACCCCCTTGTCATTTTTAATTTTGTATATTTGGTAGCTTTCTACTTTTATTTTCTTGATTAAGTTAGTGGTTTGACTTTATTTTTTCCCCAAAAAAACAGTATTTTTGAAATTAATTATATCTATATATTTTGTTTCTCTATCCCCCATCTCATTAATTTCTGCTTTTATTTTTGCTATTTTTTCCTTGTGCTTTCTTGTGCTTTACCTTTTGGTTCTTTTTCTAGCTTTTTGAGTTGAGAATTTAATTCATTAACTTTTATTGTTTCACTTATACTGATGTGTTTTAAGGCCATGATTTTCTTCTGACGACTGCTTTAAATGCATCCTATAGATTCTGATAAGTAGTGTTTTAATTAATTAATGTTAAAATCTAATTTAATTAAATTCTGTAATTTCTCTTTATAATTTCCCTTTTACTCGAGTGTTATTTACTAGAAAGTTTGTTTTAAATTTCTGATGAAAGCTTCTTTTTATCTCCTGATTTTGTTATTAATTCTGAATTTTATTGCATTGTAATCATAGAACATGGTTTATAATAATTCTATTTTATAGAACTTACTTATGCTTTTTTGTGACATAATATATGGTATGATATTTTGTGAATTTTACATGGGCGTGTGAGGACTCTATTATTAGGATGTAAAGTTCAGTATATATCCATAATTTCTCCTTTATTGATTTTGTTGTTTCAATTTTCTGTATCCTTATTTTAGCCCATCTTGATCTGTCTTCTATTAACAACAATGTGTTCAAGTATGTTATTGTCAGTGTGCTTCTGTTTCTCCTCATGTTTCCTGTTCCTTTTGCCTTCCAACAGTGGCTAGGGTTATATCGTCATTGGTAATTGCGGCTTATAAAAAACTTTTTTCTTTGATACTTTCAAAGGTTTTTGTTTGTTTGTTTTTATTAATTTTTTATTAACATTGGTTTATAACATTATATAAATTTCAAGTGTACATCATTATATTTCGATTTCTGTGTAGACTACATCATGTTCACCAGCCAGACTAATTACTATCCATCACCATACACATGTGCCCAGTTACCCTTTTTGCCCTCCTCTCTCCCCCCAACTCTGGTAACCACCAGTCTAATCTCTGTATCTATGTGCTTTTTTGTTGTTGTTGTTTTTATCTTCTGTTTATAAGTGAGATTATACGGTATTCAACTTTCTCCCTCTGACTTATTTCACTTAGCATAATACCCTCAAGGTCCATCCATGTTGTTGCAAATGGCGAGATTTCATCTTTTTTATGTCTGATTAGTTTTCCATTGTGTACATATACCAACTTCTTTATCCATTCATACTTTGATGGGCACTTAGGTTGTTTCCAAGTCTTGGCTATTTGAATAATGCCACAGTGAACATAAGGGTGCATATATATTTATGCATTCGTGTTTTCATGTTCTTTGGATAAATACCCAGCAGTGGAGTAGCTGGATCATATGGTAGTTCTATCTTTAATTTTCTGAGGCATCTCCATACTGTTTTCCATAGTGGCTGTACTAGTTTGCACTCCCACCAGTGCACTCCCATCACATGAGTTCTCTTTACTTCACATTCTTTCCAACACTTGTTCTTTCTTGTCTTATTAATTATAGTCATTCTGACGGGAGTGAGGAGATATCTCATTGTAGTTTTGATTTGCATTGCCCTAATAAGTAGTGATGTTGAACATCTTTTCATGTGCCTGTTGGCCAACTGTATATATTCTTTGGGAAAATGTCTGTTCAGATCTTTTGCCCATATTTTAATTGAGTTGTTTGCTTTTTTGTTGTTGAGATGTATGAGTTATTTATGTATTTTGAATATTAACCCCTTATAAGATATATGGTTTGTAAATTTCTTCTCCTAGTTGTTAGGTTGTATTTTTGTTTTGTTGATGGTTTCCTTTGCTGTGCAGAAGCTTTTTAGTTTGACATAGCCCAAGTGGCTTTTATTTTAAAATGTGTACTTCTTCATGTTTAGCGCTTTTTTTGGCTTGAATACTACTTGTCTGATATCATGATCACAGAACTTGTTTTCTTTTATTTCCATTTTTACATCCCTTTATTTTCAGCCTTTCTTTTACAGAGAGAATAGAGTTGCTCCTGTTTTATTAGACAAATTGGAAATCTTGTTATTTCATAGATTAATTAAATCCATCCAGGTTTATTTATTTTTAAATTTTCTTTTGGTATTTAGGAAACTCTGTATCTTTATTCTAGAGATTACTTACGGACTTCTATCTTTGCTGATTCTAGTTGCCTTTTACGTTTTGATGTGTGTTTGCATTCATATCCTTTAATCCCCATCTATTACCTAGATAACAATCGGTAAGCTTGTTTTGCTTTTTCTTTCCTTCTCCCTTCTCCTCCTATTTTACTTGCTTAAATTTTTACTTAGAACATATCACATTTATGTATTACTCTTTAACTCTCATTCCCAAGTTGGTTTGGTCTTAAATTTCAACTCTGTGTTATTCAGTGCTTGCTATCAGTCCTTTTGCTAAAGGTTTCTCAATCATCTTTAGTTGAAGTTCATCCTCTAAGATATTCCTCAAGAAAGGCTCATAAGTTCAGTATTTCCCAAGCTTTTTCATGTTCAAAACAATTTTTCTATAGTCTTGATACTCAAAGGACAGTGTAGTGGGTTGAATAATGTCACACAAGAAGAGATGTTCAAGTCCTAACCCTTGTTACTTGTGAATATCCGCTTATTTGGAAATAGGGTCTTAATTAAGGATCTTGGGATGAGATTATCTTGGATTTAAAATGGGCCCTAAATCCAATGACTAGTGTCCTTATAGAGAAAAGAGGGTGAGATTTTAAACACAGAGACACAGAGGGGAAGGCCACATAAAGACAGAGACAGAGAATGGAGTTAATGCAGCTGCAAGCCACAGAATACCAGCCACCAGCAGCTGGGCAGCCACCAGCAGCTGGGAGAGAGGCATGGAACAGATTATCCTTCAGAGCCACCGGAAGAAATCAATGCTGCTGACACCTTGATTTCAGATTTCTGGCCTGCAGAACTCTAGAGAATAAATGTCAATTGTTTTAAGCCAAGTTTGTGGTAATTTGTTATAATAGTCCTGGGAAACTAACACAGGCAGCTTAGCTGGTTATAAAATCTTTAGTTCACACTTTCTTTCCTTGAGTTTCCTGTTCTTCTGTTTTTTTGGGTTTTGTTTGCTTGTTTTTGGGGGCTGCTCCATAGATGCCTTACTTTGTATGTGACTTTGGAGAAATCTGAAGTCTGGTGCTGTCTAATTCTCTTGTCCTTGAAAGTTATTTGGTCTTTTACCTGGAGGCTTTGAGTATTTTTCCTTTATCTTTAAAAGTCTCATCATTTTATTATGATATGTCTTAGAATTGATCATTCTCTGTAAATTTTCTCAAGTAGCTGTGGGATCTTTAAATAGTAGATTCAGATTATTTTTACTGTTGGAATTTTTTCTGGATTATAGGATGAAATATTCATTCTGGTCTGTTGTTTTCATTTGCTTCTCCAATTATAAGAATTGTGGGCCTTCATCACCCATCTTCCATTTCAGCCATTTACTCTGGCCCTTTTTACTTCTTTCTTTTTTTCATTTTTATTCATTTGGTTGTTTTCCTGCCCCTTTTCAATGCTGCTTATTAAACTTTTTACATGAAACTACTCTCCTTTGGGCACTTTGTCATTTAGTTTTCAATTCTGAGATGATTTTTGTTTTCTTCCATTTCCTTCTTGAGTTCAATCAGCTTGCTTCCCTTCTTATTTTTTGGTCTATTTTGTTCTTAGTTTGTTAATTTCTGATTCAAAGTGTTTTTCATATCCCAAATGCTTGTTTGGAGATATTCAGTTTAATTTTTTTTTTTTTTTGAGAAAAATTAGCCCTGAGCTAACATCTGCTGCCAACCCTCCTCTTTTTACTGAGGAAGATTGGCCCTGAGCTAATATTCGTGACCATCTTCCTCTATTTTATATGTGGGACGCCTACCACAGCATGGCTTGATAGCCCTGTGTAGCTCCACATGCGGGATCCGAATCAACAAACCCAAGGCTGCCAAAGTGGAATGTGCAAATTTAACCGCTGCGCCACTGGGCAGGCCCTGATATTCAGTTTAATTTTGTGTATTGCATTACAATTTTCTTCTGCTTTGTGGTCATTTTTTGAGGAAGGAATTTTTATCAGCTGAAATGTTTTTATTTTCCTTTCTGTTCCTACGTGTAATAATTTTGTGTTGATGAAAACTCTATGCATCCTATGAACAGGGTTTGTGATTTAGAGTTAGGTTACAAGATTACTAGTTCAAGAGTGCCCTCCCTTGTCAGCATAGTGAAGTGCAATATCTTTAGTGGATGGCTTTCTTTTTCAAGGGAGGAGAAAATGATTTTATGATCTTTGATTTTGGTTCTTGCAGGATCCTAAATTTCTCTCTCTTTCTTCTTTTTCTCTGTACCACCAAATCTCCAAAGAATGCTTTTCCTTTCTTTTTAAACTCACTTCTCTTCTCCTTTTCCATTTTTGAGGCAATTACCTTGAGTCTTGCTCATTTTTAAGTTCTTTCCCTGTAGTCAGTGTTTTGATCCACTAGAATGCTTTTTTTACACACTTTCTTTTTTTAAAAAAAAAAAGATTTTATTTTTCCTTTTTCTCCCCAAAGCCCCCCAGTACACAGTTGTGTATTTTTAGTTGTGGGTCCTTCTAGTCATGGCATGTGGGACGCTGCCTCAGCATGGCTTGATGAGCAGTGCCATGTCCGTGCCCAGGATCCAAACGGGTGAAACCCTGGGCTGCCGAAGCAGAGCGCGTGAACCCAACCACTTGGCCACAAGGCCGGCCACTTTATATACTTTCATCCATAAGTTCTCCTTCTTTCTGATGTAATTTTAGGTCAATTTTAGACTCACCTTCTCCCCTTCTTTTATTTTCACAGCTTTTCTGGAGTCCTGCTTCCCTGATTCTGCTCAAAGTCTATGAGAGAAGCTAGAAAGATAGCTCTGGTAGAAATTGGTGTTTATTTTTTTATTTACTGATAATTTGAGGATTGTAATTATGTTAAGTATGGAATTTGTGTGGTTTTGTTCTTTTTGTAATCTGCGTAGTTTGGGGGAGCATGTATGGGAAGCTTCATATTTAGTTGGCTACAATTACCAAATTTTCCTCAGCTTCTTTCTTTCTTATCATAGATCCTAGATTCACTTCAGTAAGTTTAACAAAAAAAAAACCTTTGGGGGTTTAGTTGGAATTATGTTGGATTTATGGATTAATGCGCAAGAACTGACTTGGCTGTTAGGCATGTGCTTTGGAAACGAATTGCCAGAATTCAGATCCTGCTCTGATTTTGGGCAAATTGCTTCTCTCTAGGCCACAGCTTCTTCATTTGTTTAAAAAGAAAACCAAAAAAACCTTCAAAAAGTTGTGTGGTCATCTGTATAAATTGCTTGACATAGAACTTGTTACATATCAAGAGACTAATTACATCGTTATTATGATGATGATTTATTACTAACTGATCTTCACATCTAGGAAAATATTTTATTTCTCCATTTTATTTGAGTCTTCTTATTTCTCCCTCAGTAAGGTTTGTTACTATCTTCACATTTGTCTTGCACATTTCTTTTAATTTGATTCCAGGTATTTCATATTTTTATTGCAATTATTAATGCCATTTTTTGGCAGTGTATTCTCTGCCTTCGTATACAGGAGAACTATTGTTTTTGTCAATTTTGCATTCAACATCCTTGTAGAATTCTCTTATTGCTTCATTATTTTTTTACTTGACTCTCGTTGGTCTTTTAGGTAGACAAGAATACCCTTTGCATGTAATGATAATTTATCTTTTTCTTGCTGATAACTACACCTCATTTATTTTTCTTGTCTCTTCCATTGGCTAGGACTTCCAGCACAATGTGTAACAATAGCAGTGATGACCAGCATCTTCATCTTATTTCTGTTTTAGATAAGAATGTCTCTAGTGGTTCACTGTTAAATATGATGTTAGCTGATGATTTTATATATATGTTCTTTTTCAGGGTACTGCATTGTATAATGTGACCATTTTATTCTTATCATGTTAGTTTAGTAATATGGTTTTTTAAGTCCTTCAATATTCTGCTGAATATGATTTGCTGTTGTTTTATTTATAAATTTTCCATTTATATGTTGATATTTATGTTTGCTTTTGTGGCTATCTTTGTTAGACTTAAATATCAGGGCTAATGAATTTTATAAAATGAAATAAGAAGTCTATATTTTTCTATGCTTTGGAACAGTTTATATACCGTGGAAATTACTTGTTTTTTAAAAATTTGGAAGAACCTGCCAACCACATTTTTTCCTTTAGGTAATCGTTTGGTATCTAAAATTTTCTTCTTTCTTTTTTTTTCTACATAGAAGTTTATCTTTTATTGTTTTCTTAATTTTTATCAATCATTTTAACTTATTTGTGAATAGATGGTGAAAAATCCAAAAGTTACAAAAGAACACATACCCTTTTACTCCAGTCATTCTCTTCTCCTCAGAGGCAACCACTGTTCCTTGCATATCTTTCCAAAGATATTCTGTGAATACATAAGAGCATATGAATGTGTGTATTTATATTTTTATTTTTTAGACAAATATAGCAGGCTATACACGCAGTCACGCAACTTGCTTTTTTCGTTGTACATATTAAAGCATGCTTCCAAATTGGTGCATGTAGAACTGCCTCATCCATTCTCTTCCATTTCCCAGAAGTACCCTAATTTATTCAACTAATGCCCTAATGCTGGACTATAGTTTCCAGTCTTTTGCTATTATAAACAATACTACAATAAATATCTTTGCATATATTTATCATTCTACACATATGAGAGTGTATATATATAGCTTAAATTCCTAGAAGTGACATACCTATTAGGATGGCTAAAATCCAAAACACTGACAACACCAAATGCTGGTGAGGATGTGGAACAACAGGAAGTCTCATTCATTGCTGGTGGGAATGCAAAATGGTACAATGACTTTAGAAGACAGTTTGGCAGTTTCTTACAAAATTAAACATACTCTTACCATATGATACAGCAATGGTGCTCCTTTGTGTTTACTCAAAGGAGTTGAAAACTTATATCCACACAAAAACCTACACATGGATGTTTACAGCAGCTTTATTCACCATTGCCAAAACTTGGAAGCAACCAAGATGTCCTTCAGTAGGTGAATGGATAAATAAACTGTGGTACATCCAGACAATAGACTATTATTCAAACTAAAAAGAAATGAAGGAAGGGAAGGATGAATAGGCAGAGAGCACAGAGGATTTTTAGGGCAGCAAAAATACTCTGTATGATACTATAATGGTGGATACAGATTATACTTTTGTCTGACCCATAGAATGTACACCACCAAGAGTGAGCCCTAATGTAAACTATGGATGGGTAATGGTGATGTGTCAGTGTAGGTTCATTGATTATAACATGCACCACTCTGGTGAGTATGTTGATAGTGGGGGAGGCTACTCATGTATGGGGGCAGGGAGATATATGGGAACTCTGTACCTTCCTCTCAATTTTGTTGTGAACCTAAAACTGCTCTAAAAAAAGAAAGCCTACTCTCAAAAATCCTAGAAATGATATTTCAGGATCAAAGGATATATGCATTTAAATTTTTAATAAATATAACAAGTGCTTTCCATAAAAATTGCAACAATCTACATTCTCATCAGCATTGCCTATATTTACACTTCACTCTCTTCAAGACAATGTAGTTGAACTTTTTGATCTTTGCTCAACTGATAAAGGAAAAGGGTGTCTGTTTGTAATTTTAGTTTTTATGTCTCCTATTATAAATTAGATAGGACATCTCTCTCTTTTTTTCTTTTAATATGTTTGAGCCATGTGAATTTCCTTTTGCGTGACCTGCCTGTTCATTTCCTTTGCACATTTTCTGTTATGTTTGCACATAATATTATAGTTAGAAATTCACAAATTGGGATGGGAATGACAGTGTTGAAATTTCATATTTTGGATTAAAAAATATAGTTGTCACATACCTCCTAGTTAACCTCATACACCCAATAACCTGCAGCTGTAAGCATGAGGTGAAAGTAGAACAGAATGAGAAAAGTGGTAGGGTATAGGTAATTTTTCTATATGCCTGAGTCCAACCTCAGATTCTTAACAGAAGAAAAAATACTGTACCTAAATATTATAAAAAGCATAGGATCAGGCTCACTGTCTAGTTTCATTTACATTGTTTTTGTGGAATAGTCCTGAGCCACATTTCATTAGATTGTGCAAGGTTCTTTGTGTAGCCTGAAATCTGGAGAGCTGTTAACGTACCCCTGCTAAGATAAAGCTAAGCATTGTAGCAGATATGATTTGCAAACTGACTGTTTAGAGCAACCTGAACAACTCAGTTGCTTTTTTTTGCCAAACATGAGTAAATGGACAAATACTGACCATCTACTGTGGTATTATTATACAAGGTGTGGATACTGGGCTTTTGTAATACTTTCCTAGAGCTGCCTCAAAAAAATACCACAAACTGGGGGGCTTAAAACAAAAGCAACATATTGTCTCATGTTTCTAAGAGGCTAGAAGTCTGAAATCAAGGTGTGGCAGGGCCATGCTCTGTCTGAAACCTCTAGGGGAATCTTTCCTTGCCTCCTGGTAGTTTCTGGTGATTTGTTGGCTATCTTTGGCATTCCTTGGCTTGCAGCTGTGTTACTCCCATCTCTGTGTTCGTTGTCACATGACATTTTCCCTGTGTGTTTCTGTCTTCACATGGCCATCTTCTTATAAGGATATCCTACTCCTACTCTAATACGACCTTATCTTAACTACATCTGCAACAACTCTATTTCCAAATAACGTCCTATTCTGAGTTAATGAGGGTTAGGATTTCAACATATGGTTCATTTTTGGGGGGGCAGGCAACAATTCAACCCACAACAACCTTTCTCTGGAATCTTTTGGGAGAAGGTGAGAGAGAATGTAAAAGCCAAAGATGCTGAAACATTGTACATACGCTGCATTCAGCTTGCTAAGAGATAAAGTTACAGCTTCACATTCACTGTAAACACACAGAACAGATGAGTTACTGCATAGGCTCTTACAAAGCACTTCCGCCCTACGTGGATTCTGCCCCTTTCCTGCTTCACGCTTCTCTGGACCATGTGCTCCACCTTCAGCCATTGCCCTGCCACCCTGCCCTTAACAGGAGGAGCTGCAAGCTTGAGTTAAGAGAAAAAGAAATGTATGAAGAAGGGTCAAATGACCCCCATCAGATCACAGACTGCAGGCCGAGGAGACTTTTGTTTGCTTCTGTGCTGTTGTGCTCCATGGGCCCCTCCCACTGTCCATAGGAGCTCCCTTGTCACCCTTTGAGAGGGACAAGAACCTGCAGGAGGAACTGTTCTTGAAGTAATCCTGAGTGCTCTCAAGTTTCAGTCAAAAGACGTCCTTTTTGAATTTGACACCTGCTGGCTCTAAACCTAAGAAAAATCTCTTCACTGAGGGCCAGATTTTACTGCTTGGTTCAATCACACCTCCACTGAGATCCCTTTCTGTCTTTCTGAGGGCAGGATTTGAACTTTTGCTTGTTGTCTCAGAACTAATGTGCAGCCTTTCCTTGCTTTGCTGTGGTGTTTTGTACTATTAATGCACTCACATCTAAGTGGTTTGCTTCCTTCTTTCCCAAACACACCTTAGAGTATTTCTTGCCTTTTTCAGCAGCCAAGGAATTTTACCCTAATTTCTAAAAAGGCAGTGAGAAGTTATCCTTATTTTCAAATAGGAAAAGACGGTCATAGTAATGCAAAGTAATAACATTATATGTATTCATGTATGAAAAAAACATATTTATTGCTTTGCATTACTATGACCTTCTCTTCCTATTTGAATATATATATTGAGTACATATACACACATATTTAGAGTGGTCATGCTTTTTTTTTTTTGGTTTGATGACTATGTAAGTCCTTGGCTTGTATATTATATGATACATGGGTGTGATTTTTTAAGCATGATATTTTTGTCAGAGATAATTATTTTCAAATTATCTGGCTGATTTTTAGAAATGCAAACACACAGAGAGGTGTTTTGCTTTTTTTCCTTTGGTGAGGAAGATCGTCCCTGATCTAACATCTGTGCCAATCTTCCTCTATTTTGTATGTGGGACACCACCACAGCATGGCTTGATGAGCTGTGTGTAGGTCTGTGCCTGGGATCCAAACCTGTGGACCCCAGGGCCGCCAAAGAGGAACATGTGAACTTAACCACTAAGCCACTGGGCGGCCCCAAGAGAGGTTTTTTTTTTTTTTAATCAGCTACACTCCAGTTATTTTTCTGTTGGTTCCCGCCCAAAGAGCACTGGCTGAAAAAGCCTGGTGGACCTCACTCTGGGGAAGGCAGAAAGCAAAGGCCAGTCCTGCCTTCCCCAGCCTTTGTAGCAGCAGTTGTTTCCTGGAAAGTGGGAAAAAGAAAGTAAGCAGAAAGTTAGGTTTGAGTTGAAATTGTCACTTTCTCTCCAACTGGGAGAACGTTTCTTTGACATTGCTTCAGCTGGGCCTAAGGGAGAGGTAGCAGATGCATGACATGGGGTATGAGGTACTCTCTCTCTTCTCTTCAGAAATCACCTAACAAAATCTTTCCCAAAAGGAACAAAAATCTATCCACCTTCCTCAACCACGACTCTTCCGTAAGAACCAGGCTGGTCCCTTCACCCTCCCGCTGGGTACAGATGCCCCCACTGCGAAGTGTCCTTGTCTCCTGGTGGGTTTTAAGACCCTCTCCTCCGGCTTTCCTTGCAAGTGTACTAAAACACATTGCATTCTGATTGGTCTTCTCCACTAAAAGCAGCTGGAGCGCCTAGGTCTGCCTTTACACCTCGGCTCACGTTATGAAATAAAGTCTTCCCCTTCTCAAAGCTATCCAAATTTCACTATTCGCCAATCACCTCCTCCACAGCGCCTTCCAGAACTGCGCTGATCCGCAGCAACGTCCTCTTCAGCAGTGTTCCTATGCCTCAGCACTGTGCTGGGCACCGGGACGGTGAGGTGACAGAACCCGCCCCAGCCTGGGTGGCCTGGGCCGCGGACCCCGCCCCGGGCATTGTCCCGCTCTGTCCTCCAGCCGCATCTTTAAGCCGGGCACCGTGTGACAGCGTCTGCGCGCTCCGCCCGGCCCGCCGCGTGAGAAAGAGCTCGCGCCGCTTCCAGGTTGTTACGCCAGAGGACTGAAAAGGGCGAAAAAGCTCCGCGGTAGTGCGCAGGCGTAGCGGCACTTCTGCTTTCTTCGCCCAGGTCCTTGGTGGTTCGGCGCGCGCGGCGCGCTCCTCTGCCGGGTGGGGGCGCTGCGGAGAACGCTCCCGAAGCGGGCGGGGACCCCGCAGGGGGTGGTGCTGGGCCGCGCGGGAGGAGGGGTGCGGCGCTGGCCGGGATGGGGCGGGCGTGGCGGGGCGTGCGCTGGGGGTGCCGGCCCACGGGGACGGGTGACGGCGGTGACAGCGGGCGGGGCGCGGGCGGCGTCGCATGCACGCCCTCCGGTCGGCCGGGCGGGGCAGTGGTCGGGCTCGGCGCCGGGCGCGCGGGCTGAGACGCTCCGGTCGGACGCGGCGCCATGCGCGGCCCCCCTGCCTGGCCGCTGCTGCTGCTCGTGCGGCGGGGCCCGGCCGTCTGCGCCCCCGGCTCCTGGCCGCAGCCAGCGGGCCTGGGGACTGCGCGGCCTTGGGGCGCAGAGCTGGGGCTGCTCGGCGGTGCCGGAGCCGCGCGCCGCTGGGCCAGAAGCTGCCCGGGCGGGCGGCCCGGGGGCCCGGGGGCCGGAGCGGGCCTGGCGCGGCTCCTGGGGCTGTGGGCGCGGCCCTCTGGCGCCGGCAGGTGCGGGGTGCTGGCCGGGTCCGGCGCGCCGCGGTCTCCGCGCGCCGGGCTCCCGGGCCGCCCAGCCGGCGCGGTCCGGGCGGGGGGCGAGGCCTGGCGGCGCGGGCCGGCGTTGCCTGCGGCCGCGGCTATTCCCAAGGACGACTCTCGGCTGCGGCGGGCGGCGGCCGGGCGCTCGGAGGCCCAGAAGCTCCTGGGGCTAGTTTACCCCGAGCGCCGGAGGCTGGCAGGTAGGACCGTCCTCTTCCCCTGCAGGCTGATACGCCTCACGGAGCGCGTGGTCCTGGGTCACGAGAGGGGACACTGAGGGGGCGGCGGAGAGACCCAGGGCTACCTGCACCACCGGGAGGAGGGACGGGGTGGCCCTTTACCTGCGAAATTGTACCGGGAAGTGCTGGACAGAGCGCTCAGCTCGCTGTAGCATCAAGCCTTTCAGCTTAACTGGGAATCTGTTCGCTGCTCTATTTTACGTTTGTTTTCTTAACTTGACACACATTAAACAAGTGGAGCAGTCTCTCATTATGAGAATCTTTGGGCTGTTTTGCTTTCGCTTTGCCAGCATTCTCAGAATGAGCTGGGTCCCTCCCCCCCTTTTTAAAATTTGTTCTAGCCAAACAACAGCCATTTTGTATTATGCACTTATACTATTTTTTAAAAACGTTATTTGCTTTAGGCAGGTTTATGAAGCAGTCAACAGTATTTTTGCTATGTGAAACAAGACAATCTAAACCCTTAGATTTGGCTTGTGTTTTTGCCTTCCTGTGTGGCTTTTAGGAAGTTACTAAGTGATTTTCAGAACAGTCAACACTGGTCATGATCAGTGATCTGTAAACTCCAGGAGCTTTGAGAAATTAGATTATAACCCAACTAAATCAAAGTTGAGTAATTTTTTAAAGAAATCAAAAGGAATTTTTGGGGGGACACAAAATCCAGATAAACAGAAGGATTTTCTATAGTTCCCCATTTTTAGTCATAAATGGAGAAATGTTTAACAGCAAGGGCCTTGTAAGATCTAAAATGTTTTGAGATTTCTCTACATTTCCAATTCTTTACTAAATATTTATTGAGCCCTCATTGTGTGCTAGGCCTTGGGGTTACACTGGCAGGCAGAGAGAAAGGTGGTTCTGTCCCTGCTGGGGCTGCCAGTGTAGGGAGGGAGAGACATTAATGAAATGGTCCCATGACTGGAGATAAAACTGCAGCTGTGGTGAGGGTGAAAAGGGGGCCTGGGAGGTTGTCAGCTGCAACACTTAAAAGAGGAGAATCCCACATTCTCTGCTGCAAATCCATTGCTTCAGGAAGGTGCCCCTGGAGAGCGATTCGTCGTTTGGGCAGGTTGGTGCTGTGGAGGAGGCGGTTAGAGTGGAACATTTTACCTCTTACTGACTGTTAGAACTTAGGGGGTTTCTTGGTATCACTGAGGTGTAAAGAGAATCATTTCAGTGCTCGGTTGGTCGCATGAAGATTTTGATGGAAATAAAGATCTTTTCCTCTTTTAAAAGAAAATTTTGAGACTGAGAGCTCTCACTGGACTGTGAGCTGCTTGAGACGGGCTGTGTCTGATTCATTCCTCTTTCTGTCTCTAGTTCTTAGCATGTGTGTGGCACAGAGCAGGGGCTCAGGGTGCCTTAGAAGAAAGAATAAATGATGGTACGACCAGGCCCAGATCGAGGCCTAAATTTAGAGACCCTGAGCACTACAGAGTGTGTCCACCCTTCCCCTATGCAACTCAAAGTGTTTTGTTTTTGAAATATTAAATATCAAGAAAGTTTTTTAGGTATCAGGCTTTGCTGGTGCCCACATGTGCCCAGCGGTGTTGGGTAGCCCAGCCCTGCCTCTCCCATGACCGTTGTCCTGGCTATGACCATTGTCCAAGTACTCTCTTGCCCTATTCCCACATGTCCTGCCATACTAGTATGTTGAGAAGACAGTCTTAAACAAGGTAGGAGCTGTATCTCCTTTTATTTAAGAAGGGGAGCTGTTTTGATCTGCTGTATTGAATAATTGTGAACATATAATTTGAGGAGATAAGTCTGGTGTTGGTATACTGTTGTTTTTTGTCTTTTTACCTTTTAAACAGATAATAAGTACATATTATATATTATGAGGAAATCTGATGAAAAACTCTTATTAGGACATGTGATTTCCTCAGAAAGTTGTTATATGTGATATATTGAAGCCAGTCTGGATGTTGGCATTTGTGGGAATAAGAGGAAGTGGGGTCCATCATTAATTTGTAATTTATCATCATAAGAGCAGCCTCTGAGGTTGGCACATCTCTTTAAAACGCTGGGGATAAAGAGCAGGGGCATGTGTGTGTGTGTGTGTGTGTGTATTTTTTTGGTCAAGAGACCAAAACAGCTTGAATTGAAGAGAAGGAATTCCAATGTTAATTTGTTAATTTTTAGAGAAGTGAATAAAAAATCCTTTTTCAAAAATTCGGGTATACATTTGGATAGTAATATTTTCCTCTGTCTTCAGCAATTTGCTGAGTATGCCACCTGAACTGTATGACCAGAAGTGATTTGATCTGAAGTGATTTGTATCAGAAACTTTAAAAACAGGGTCTCCCATTTGAAATGCTCGCAGATGTGTGCAGAGAACAGTTTTAGCATTCCTTCCATTCCTCTTCTCCAGGAGCTGTGGTCCTCTAACCTGCCCTTCTGCCCCTCTTCCCCAAGTCTCACTTTGTGTAGGAATTTGCAGCTATCTTCCTGCAGCTGTGCCTACAAAGTTCCTCTCCCGTCTCTTTTCACTGATAATTCTTCATCTTATCACCTTGGCCAGAGGAGTCTTAAAACATGCAGGAGCTCACTGAGGAGCCCTGTGTGGGCTGATGGGATAAGAAGTAATTTGTCAGAACCCTTTTGCTGCACCTGGCAGATAGAAGAGGCTGCTGAGGCCTCTAACCATCCCAGTGAGTTAGGGGCAGGGGACACTATGAGTCTTAGGAGGGCTGGTTAAAGTTCCACGTACTCTGCTTCGGTGGCCCTGGTTTCATAGGTTCGGATCCTGGGCGTGGACCTACTCCACTCATCAGCCGTGCTGTGGAGGCATCCCACATACAAAATAGAGGAAGATTGGCACAGACATTAGCTCAGGGCTAGTATTCCTCAAGCAAAAAAAAAAAAGAGGAAGATTGGCAATGGATGTTAGCTCAGGTCGAATCTTCCTCACTGAAAAAAAAAATAAGTTGGGTCTTAGGAGTGAGCCGTGGGCTCTCAGGGTGCTGTGAGATTATCACGATGATGCCAGTCTGGAGGTCCTTTGTGTGGTGGGCCTCGGTGTGCTGCGGAAGCTTGGCTTCCCCACACTTCCCAGGCAGGTTCCTAGTTCAACTGTGGAAGGTACATGTCCACCCCTCCGCCCTGCGTGTTCAGTTTAGCTGGAGCCTCTGTGGAGGACTTGGGAGGGCGTCTCTCACTTAAATTACTGATAAAGGCTCATGTGGTTTGAGATTAGGACCATTCTTAGAACCTGAGGCAGAACCCGAGGCCTGCTGGAGCTTTTGCTGAATCTGTAGTTATAGTTTGTGAAGATAGTCCATGAAGTGATAAACCCAGTGGATGCAGTGAGCAAGGAGAGGGTGAGTAGTGCCTAGAACGGCTGTTTCCTGAAGGCTGAGTCAGGACAGAGGTCCTGACGAGGACAGTACTGATGGGATGGCGAGTGAACCTTTGAAGGTGAGACTGCTCCAGAAAGCCAGGGATGTTTGCCTGCTAGGGAAATGCCATATTTCAGAGAAAACATTAACATTCTGTAGCTGTGCTATGAAGAGTGCTAGTCAGAGTTGATTTAAGTGGGAAATAAACATCAGATTTTGAAAGGCCTTAGTATGAAAAAAATGTAAAATATTGTTTCTTTATATTGATTACATGTTGATTTTGGATATATTGGATCAAATAAAATATGTTATTAAAATTAATTTTACCTATTCCTTTTTTCTCTTTTTAATATGGCAACTGGAAAATTTTAAATTACATAGGCGGGTGGCGTCGTGTGTCTACTGAACAGCACTGTAGTTAAAAGCAGGCCTGGCTTTTGTTAGTATAGCACAGATGCCTAACTCTTCAGCACATGTTGAAGGTCTCGCCTTGCACCCAGCGTGCCCACGCGCAGATCTTTGTTCTACAGATTACTCCATGAACCCTAGAAGTTTCCTAAACTCTCTGCTTCCTGCTAGTCTGTCAGCCCCTCGTGTCCTCACTGCCTTCCCTGGCCAGCTTAGATGCTAGGTTCCTTCACCTCGGCCTGTAACCTGCACATTCCTCTACTTCTTTGTTCTGTAGAGTAACCACCTGCATCCATGAAAATGTCCTCTAGATACCTGGAAACTCAACATATCTTGAAACTGAAGTTACCTTCCTCCTCAAAGCTGCCTTTCCGGCTGTCCCTTCTCTCAGAGAGTGGGACTGTTGTATGAACCCCTTTGCCGAAGCCAGAGACACGCTCATTCTTGACTCCTCGTGATGACAACAGCAATAAAGCTAATAGCTGATATCTTTTGTTTACTGGGTACTGGGCTCTGCGCAAGATCCTTTACATGTGTATTTAATTTAATTTACTCCTCACAACATTTCCATGAGAGAGGTGTTATTTTTATTGCCATTTTACAGATGAAGAAACTGAGGCACAGAGGAGGTTGAGTGACTCATGCAAGGTCAAACAGATGGCACAGCTGGAAGGTACTAACCCTGTCAGTCCCAACTTCAGAACGGGTCCTCCTCACATGCTCCCCAAATCCACGTGGTCCTGTCAAGTCTAGTTCTTAAAAATATCTTCAATCCTTGTCACCTCCTTTATCTGCTCTGCCCTCACCCTACTTCACCCAGTTCCTCTTTCTCCTTGAGTGCAGAAACAGTGTTTTAACTGTCTTTCTCTTGTTGTGCTGGCCTCCAGCCCCTCCTTTCACTCTGCAACCAGAGTGGATCATTTAAAAATGCATTTGTGACCATATCACTCCCCAACCTAAAGCCCTCTTAAGCCTGCCTTGCTGCAAAGTCCCTATTCTACTTTGTAATCTAGAACCTGCTACCTCTCCCCTTTGTTTCTCAGTACTCCTTCCTCTTTTCCACGAGGTCCCTGCTCCAGCAATGTCCCGCAGCCTGTCTGCTGCCTGGCCTGCCCTAACCCTCAGGCTAGGCCCATGCTGTTTTCTCTGCTTGGAATGTAGAAAGGTGAGGAAGACATGTTTTCTCCCAGAATGTGGTTCTCCATTATAGGAACAGGGTGACTTTGGGCAAGCTCCCTCTCCTCTCTGTGCTTGAGTTTCCTCTCTGAAAAAACAAGAATGTGGGCGTTGTTGGGCGGATTCAAGAAGATAATGCATATCAAATGCTTCAGGGGGTGATGGGGACTCATTTTTAGTGCTGCATCTTTCGCCCTCGAATGACAGTGGGGGCAGCTGTACCTGCCTAACTTCAGGTGAATCCTTAGAAGATGTGTCTCCTGTCCAGCAGGTAGTGGGCACGCTCTCCAGCTTCCTCCACTCACCCCAGACCCCTGTCCTCCCATGAGCTAGCTTCCACAGCCCTTCTACCAGAGGTCTACATTGTAGGTTTTCTTTCCCCTTTCTTTTAAAGGATATTTTTTCACTCTTTGAATGCCATGATTCAGTAGAATGAGAGTAACCAAAAGATACTTTAAGCTCTCTGCCAAGAGACAGATAACAGAAGTTGCTGGGATCCCATCAGGCAAGGATCAGAGCAAGCAAGAGGCTTACCCCAGAGAAAAGTGGAGAGAATTTCAGGAGGATTGCAGTGTGCTCAGCGTCCCGGCTTTAGGGAGGAATCTGAAACGATAGTTATAGCACGTCTCAATTATTCATTCATGTCAAAGACAGTAATATGTAATAAAAGGTCGATTAACAAGAATCCAACTAACTGAAAGCTGAAAAACTCTTTTAGTTTTGTCTACATTCAACTTGTAGGAGAAACAGGCAAATGGCAATAAAACAAGCTGATAATTTTTTTTTGTTAATTAAAAGGAAAAAGTGAGGGATATCTTGGAATGAGTTTGGACTTAGCTAAATTCCTTCCTGTTTGTGATCATGCTGAGTACTGTGTAAGAACGTGTGTTCAGAATCAAAGTCATGGGACATTTCATTCATGAAATAGAGATTCTTATTTTGCAGTAGTGACTTTCACTTAGAGCTGGAGGAGGGAGGAGAGATGGACCTTTGCAGTATTTCACGTACAGACTACACAAATTAGCTACCAGTGAAAGCTGAAACAGAGAGGCTTTTTGGATTAGTCCCTAGTTCCCCAGGACACCTGTTTCTGAAGGCTGTCTCCCTAGTGCACTGTGTCCTGCAGAGCTGTGAGTTAGACACTTTCCTGCCCTTTGGGTGCTCAGTCCCTCATGGCATTTTAAAACAAGACCCTGGGAGTTACATCAAAATGAAATGGCCCTTGGCCTGGTTCACATTATTCAGTTAAATTGTGATTATGGGATTTTAAGCCAGGTATGTGGACTTTCTGGCTCTGTGCAAAGGAGTCATATCCACGTGGACCTTCTGAGCCACCAGATAATACATTCCTCTTTAGGCTATGGAAGAACTTTGATCTGATACACTTTTTTTTAGTTAATTTTTTAATTGAGGTCCCATTGGTTTATAACATTATATAAATTTCAGGTGTACAACATTATATTTTCACTTCTGTATAGACTACATCATGTTCATCACCAAAAGTCTGGTTGCCGTCCATCACCATGTACATGTGCCTCTTTACCCTTTTCAGCTTCCCCCCTTCCCCTCTGGAAACCACCAGTCTGTTCTCTGTCTATGTATTTCTTTGTTGTTGTTTTTATCTTCAGTATTTGACTTTCTCCATCTGACTTATTTCACTTAGCATAATATCCTCCAGGTTCACCCATGTTGTCACAAATGGCAAGATTTTATCATTTCTTATGGCTGAGTAGTATTCCATTGTGTATATATATATATATATATATATATACCACATCTTCTTTATCCATTCTTCCATCAATGGGTGGTCTGATACACTTTTATGCCTCCTTTGCCAAAGTTCAATTTATTCATTCACTCAAAAAATATTTATTGAGCTTTTACTCTGTGTGCCTGTCCCTGCAGATAGTGGGAATATAGCAGTGAACCAAAGAAAGCATTTGTTTGTGTCCTAATGGAGAGAGAGACAGTAAACAAATGAAGCATTTAGAGTGCCAGAATGGGGAATGTGCGGGGAGGAAAGTGAAGAGGGAGGGAAGCAGGCAGTGTTGGGTATGTGTATTTTACATCAGGTGGTCAGAGCAGATTGTCTTGAGAAGAGGGTATTAGATGATCTCAAGGAGGTGAGAGAGCGATGGTGTGAAATGTTCCCTACTTCAAAGGCTTACATTTCCCCCACAGCTCTTTGCCAACTAAATAACCAGTTGGCACTGAGTTTGTCCTCCACTCTTTTTATCAAGATTACATAAAAGTAATACCTTTAACTGAAGTGTTAGCATCAGGCAAAACAAAGAAGAGAAGCAGCTGCTGTTTGCAGGGTGCTGGGAGCTCCCACATCCCGGGGCTCAGTCCCTGCTGTGTTCCCCTGGGAACCTTGCCAGTGACTTTAATGGTGGCACTAGCTGGTTCAGAGGAGCCTGTGTTACCTGTTTCTTTTGACTCTCCCCGAGATGTTCTGTGCATATGCACACTTGAAAAACCAACAGGCACTAACAGTCTGTCTTGGTGGATTGCTTCATGTCAATACCGATAGAGTCGCCTCATTCTTAATGACTGCACAATATTTATAAAATAAATGCTCGATAATTGATTCGACTTGTTCCCCACTGATGGATGTGTAGGATATTTTGAATCTTTTTCTGGTATAAGCAATGCTGTAGTGAAAATCCTTGAATGTACATATTTGTATACACATGTGGGAGTGTATCTGTAAGTTAAGTTCATAGAAGTGGAATTGCTAGGTCACAGGGAGTGTGCATTTACATTTTGACTGATATGATCAAATTGCTCTCCATTGCAGTTGTACCAATTTGCACACCCATTAATAGTGTAAGTGCCTCTTTTCCCACAGTTTCACCAATACGGTATGTTATCAAACTCTTTGATCTTTGCCAATCCAGTAGATGAAAAATGGTCTATCTTTGTAATTTAAGTTTGCATTCCTTTTTTTTTTTTGAGGAAGATTAGCCCTGGGCTAACATCTGCTGCCAATACTCCTCTTTTTGCTGAGGAAGACCAGCCCTGAGCTAAAATCCATGCCCATTTTTCTCTATTTTATATGTGGGATGCCTACCACAGCATGGCTTTGCCAGGTGGTGCCATGTCCACACCCGGGATCCCAACTGGTGAACCCCAGGGTGCCGAAGCAGAACGTGCGCACCCAACCGCTGTGCCACCGGGCTGGCCCTGCACTTCTCTTATTATGAGTGTGCTTATCTATTATGTGTGTTGTTCCTAATTGGACTTGCTCAGCATTGTCTTTTCTGATAAGACGCTATCCCCCCTGTCTGTTTTCTAGGTGTGTGAAGAATTGTGTTCTTATTTTCATATCATGCTGATATTCTGGTGGTTTATTCCCCAAAGCAATGATATTAAGAAATAACATATTGCTTGTGTAATGGATGCCTGTAACTGCTCTCCACAGGTTGTGTAAGGTGTTTTGTAATACCAGACGTCATCAAGGGCTTTACCTGCATAGTTTGATCTTCAAGCTAGTATACATTTAGATGCCAAGGAGTAACAGTGTATAGCATGAATGTAGGAAAATATCATCTGGGATGAACACCCAGACCAAGAGGCAGGGAGGGAGAGCAGAATGGATTTTCATAGTTAGCCCTGGGTTATTCCTAAAAAGGAAGAGAGGATCAGACCAAGGTAGTGCAAAAAGTCATCTTATCTGGATACTTGGGTGTAGTCAGTCCCTCCCTGCAGTCGCCTACTTGTTCTGGTCCCAGGACCCTTTGGGTTCTTCCATTTAGTCGGAGGCCCAGGAGTTAAAGGAAGGAAACTCCCAGCACCTGAGAGCCGCACATGCTCTGAAATGCTTATTAGGAAAAGAAGCCTTGTGAATTCAGCACCCTGCCCCTTTGCTGAAGCCCCGATGAACCTGAGAGCTGCTTGTGTTTTCTAGCTGCGGTTGGGTTTCTGGCTGTGTCCAGTGTCATTACCATGTCTGCTCCCTTCTTCCTGGGGAAGATAATCGACATCATTTACACAAACCCCACTGTGGACTTCAGCAGGGACCTGACCCGCCTCTGCCTGGCACTCAGCGGTGTGTTCCTATGTGGTGCTGCTGCGAACGCTGTTCGTGTCTACCTCATGCAAACTTCAGGTAAAAAAGCCCCTCGTCTTGGCTGAGTGCGTCATCCCCAGAGAACACATCTGGGAATCATGTGGTTTGTTGGGGCTCGAGTTTCACGTGCTACAGGCCCCAGTTTTTCCCTCTCTTCCTGGCATCACATTCAGTGAGGACAAAGCCCAGTGTCTGGCCAGGTGCTGGAGCTGTGAATTGTTTGAGATCATGCGCTCTCTTCTCAACTCTTCTTTTCCAGGAACTGGAGTTGAGCTAGGGGTGGAAATAGCCTATTTGTCTTATGGGAGATGTGCAAACAGGGCCCTTGAGTAGGAGGCTGCAGTGCTGGGCCTTGTTCAGGGAGCTGCAGGGACTGTTGATCTGCTCCCTGCTGTGTTTCCCTTCAGCAGGAGCTGGGACAAGAACTTTTACAGTATCTCTGTGTCAAGGCCTGGTTGTTAACAGCAGGTGAGCACCACGATGATGAGGAAGCCTGGACGCCCAACTCTAAGTCAGTTGCTCACCATTTGGCTAATAAATTCTGTAGATAATTAACCAGTTCTTGCCATTTGAAAGTTCAATACAGAAAAGGATTGCCAAGGAGAAGCAAAATTAGTTTTTGAAAAGTTAATGTAGTAAAACTTCTTTGTAAATAATGCTGTTTAAAAATCTCTCAGTCATATTATTTTTGTGTCATCACTGTATTCTCCCCTCAATGTCTGCAGTCTGTAGTTACCAAGAGAAAGTTAGCGCTCATTACTCGTGCATGCCTGTCAGCGTGCCAGGGCTCAGGTGGGTCTGCTCCCACGGGGTTGACACAGGGCACCAGCAGTGCCTCAGAGGCTGTGGTGCTCAGAAGGGGTGCTGACGTTGGGCCAACCTGCTGTACCCAAGCTGATGCTGTTCCTGTTTGCTTTTGCAGGTCAGCGCATTGTGAATAGGTTGAGAGCTTCATTATTCTCCTCCGTTCTGAGACAGGAGGTTGCTTTCTTTGACAAGAATCGCACAGGAGAATTAATTAACCGCCTCTCCTCAGACACTGCACTCCTGGGGCGCTCGGTGACTGAAAACCTCTCAGATGGGCTCAGGGCTGGGGCCCAGGCTTTCTTCGGCATTGGCATGATGGTATGTCAGCCTGGCTTCCGTTGGTACTTTCTGGTCAGGGCTTGGCCTGGGCTGGGTCTCTCAGGCATGAGATGAGCTCAGGGTGAGCTGTGCCCATCACTCTGTAAGCCCCTTGGCCAAGAGCGCCGCCACAGAGGCTGCAGGGATGTGGAGCCTGCTTCTTCCCTCCTGGCCTCCTGCACCTTCATTTCTCCAGAATGAATTCTTATCTAGAGAATGGACCATTGCATTTAGAAAAGATTATACTGTTGCCTGGGTTTTCTGAGGATGCGTGAAGGCCGAAAAGAGCAACAGGTGGAAGGAGCCATGTGGGTGCTGAGCAGTGGGTTAAAGGAAACACAATAAGTTACCCCCCCCACCCCCAGGCAAGGCAGTGAAGCTATCATGAGACAGCACCAAGGGATCATTTTGTTCCTCTTCTTGTAAGAGGGAGGATCAGTTCAATCCTCTGTACGCATGAGTGGACCTGTGCTCTTTTGAGGTGAGTGCTCTCCACTCCCACAGCCTTGTTCCTTCCTTGACTGAGTGGCTTAAGCACTGTCATGTCTGCTTGCCTCACTTCTAACCATGTTTCTTTTCAGACCAGCGCTGCTGCCCAGAAGAAATGTCATGCAAGCCACATATATAATTTTAAGTTTTCTAGTAGCCACATTTTAAGAAGCAAAAAAGAAAGATGAGATGAGATTAATTTTAATAATATATTTTACTTAACCTAATATAAACAAAATATTATCTGTTCAACATGTAATTAATATAAAAATTATTAATCAGATATTTTATATTATTTTTTCATATTAAGATTTCAAAATCTGGTATATATTTACACTTATGGAATGTCTCAATCCATGTGCTAAATTTTCATTGGAAATACTTGGTCTGTATTTAGATTTCATAAAATTTGCAGTTGAAAAAGTAGATTGCCATACCAAGTTTTCCAGACATACTTAAAAATTTACCAGTAACTGAATGGAAATGGAATATTGGATTTTAAATTTGAATTTTAATTAATTAAAATGAAGTAAAATTTAAAATTCAGTTCCTCAATCACACTAGCCACATTTCAAGTGCTCAAGAGCTTTGTGAGGCTATCATTGTAGATGGTGCAGTTTCAGACCCCTAGAATGAGGACTGCAGCTAATCCTTTCTCACAAGTGGAAAAGCTTAGGTTTTTGTCCTCTCTGTGTCCCCTGTAGCATTCAGTCCAGAGCAGAAGGATGTGTGAGCCTGTAAGATCTGACTTATGGAGTGGAAAACAGCTTTGAAATCTCATATATTCCCAGCAAGAGAGGACCAAAGCTTTGGAAGAAGACCCCTCCTGCACTAAAGCACCATTTCCAATTTCATGGTTTTGGGGTTCAGGAAGAGTTGGAGCCTCTTTTTGTAACAGTTAAAGAGAGTTCAGTGTAAGTCAGATGGCTAATCCAAGGGCGCCTGTCTTAGTCAGCTTGCGCTGCCATGCCAAAGTACCGCAGAGCAGGGGGCTTATTTCCTACAGTTCTGGAGACTGGAAGTCCAAGATCAAGGTGCTGACAAAGTAGGTTCATTCTAAGGCCTCTTCTCCTTAGCTTGTAGGTGGCTACCATCTTGCTGTGTACTCACATTGCCTTTCCTTGGTGCTTGTGTGAGAGAGGGGGTTCTCAGATGTCCCCTCTTATAAGGACACCAATACTGTCAGATCAGGGCCCCAGCTTTATGACCTCATTTCACCTTCTTTCCTTCCTTAGCGGCCCCATCTCCAAATACAGCCACACTGGGGTTAAGGCTTCAGCATATGAATTTGGTGGGGGACACAAACATTCAGCCCATTACAGGGCCTCATGAGGTGGCACCACCTGGGACCTGGTTTTTAGCTCTGGAGGAACAGATGGATTCTTTGTTTCTCACAAGCTCCCTAAACCTGACATATAGTAAGCCTACTCACAAGAACCTGATAATCTGTATTATTAGTCTATACCACGCTGCCAGTTTAGTAATTTACATTGTGGGATCTCCCTTCCTACCATTAAGATGTGCGTTCCTGCCAGCCCTGGTGGCCTAGTGATTAAATTCAGCATGCTCTGCTTTGGCGGCCTGGGTTCAGTTCCTGGGTGTGGACCTACACCCCTCGTCTCTCAGTGGCCCTGCTGTCACAGTGGCTCACATACAAAAAGAGGAAGATTGGCAACAGGATGTTAGCTTAGGGCGAATCTTCCTCAGCCAAAAAAAACCAAAAAAGTGTGTTCCTGCTATTCCAACACTCCTTTCTGGTGACATGGCCCCGTGTTAGTTTTCAGAAGGTTATTCCTAAGCAGGGAACCAGAGTGGACAGGTGGGTGGTTCTGAGAGAGCCCACCCTGGTCCTGGGAAACCTAATGGGTGTTCCTGCCCAGCACAGAGGACACCCCATGTGATGGTTTACTTGAACTTCTTTGTATTCAGGCCCCAGAATGTCAGGCCTGCCCTGATTGCATCATTGCCCCACATGTGTCCTGCTGGTGACCATTCTCCAGTGCCCTGGCCTGCGTGGCTTGTGTGCTCAGGGTGGGTTGTTCCATAAACCAAAGGGACCAGGTTCATTCCTGCTTCAGGCCCTTTGTGTATTTGCCCCTCCGAGACCATTTTATACCTGAGATTATCCTCCCTCTCTTTTACCTGTTTGCCATCTAACTCCCACCCCCCAGCCCCTGGGATGAAATTCCTTGGGGGTCAGTGATCTGCCTAGACTAGTGTTTGCTGCACTTGGGCATTCAGTAACGAGTGGACGAGTGAGTATGAATGAATGATTGGTTGATTCGTTCATTACTTTACATTTCAGTCTGCAACTTTTCCTCAGCATTTTAGGAGAGCCTTGTACTGATTATACTATTTTCTGTGCAAATGAGATTTGGCAGATTTTAATAATTTGTTGAAGAGATGCTAATACCATTTAAAATACAATCATCAAGTTACAGAGTTGACAGGAAAGCCCCACTATGTTACTTCTAGAAGTTGCTCTTTCCTCTTTGAGCAGCTCCAGTTGTTAGGAGGCTCCTCCTTATGTTGCATCAGGTCCATCCTCTGAGACTTCAGTCCTCTGAGCCATGCACACAGCTCTAACTCTTCTTCCACTTGTTAGTTAGGCCCCTCTTCTGCCAAGTCCTCTTTCAACTGTTTGTCCTATGATGTGGGGTTTTTTGGTCTCTCTGCCATGTTGGTCATTTCAGTGGGACACATTGCTCTGGTTGTTCAGTGCCCCTGAGGCAATCTAGACTTGAATGCAGAATTCCTAGCGTGGTCTGGTCAGCGTGGAGCAGACCCGGCCTCCTTGCTTCACTCCTGTCCTGCCTCCCCCTTTGCTGCGGTTGAACAGCATGGTCTAATGTGCACAGCATTGGGAAAGTATTGTGCCAGCAATAGTATAGAATGTAAAATATTTCCACCCCTTCTTCAGCCATTCTCTGTCACATTGCTCCTGTGTGGCATGCTGAATATTCATGGAGTTTTATGAAGATTGAAGATGTCTGAAAAGTTCCACCAAAATAGGATGTACAACTTTGAGACAGCACCTTCAAGCTGGCCTATTGACTTAAACACACACACCCCTATAGTAGGTAATGAGAATTTCTTGCTACTCTGTGTAACAAACACCTTTTGGCTTTTGTTTTTGACAGCTTTTTGTCTCACCTAATCTCGCCACTTTCGTTTTGAGTGTGGTGCCTCCAATATCCATCCTTGCTGTGATTTATGGACGATATCTACGGAAACTGACCAAAGTCACGCAGGATTCCCTGGCACAAGCCACTCAGGTAAAGGCTCCTCCCTGTCCACGTGGTCTCCACTAGACTGAGCTCAGAGCTAGGGTACCAGTGGGCAGACCCTGAGGATGTGGTTAGGCTTTTCAGGAAATACTTAGTTTTCCTTACGTCAGACCCTAAGATCCTAGAAACCTGAAATACTCTGCCTTCTAGACTAGATTACTACTCACACCTCAGAGTAGATCTCACCTGACTGAACCTTGTGTGAACTTCTTACTTCTTACCATCACTATTTCTGATAGGATGAAAAAGCTAGTCATATTTTGAAAATAGTTTCAGGATGACACTCTAGCCTTCATTAATTAATAAAGGTAGCTTTGCAATGCTGTCCAATATTGTCTTTTTAAAAATTAAAAATAACTGTTATTTTTTCATGTTACAAAAATTATGCATCTTTATAATTGAAAATTTGAATATATAAAAAAGAAAAAATAATGCACATGATCTTCTCAGAATTAAGATTATTAACCTTTTGGAGTCTATCCTTTTTATCTGTCTTTTTCTCTACATTAAAATATAATTCCGTATCTATCTATCTACCCTCCTGTTTATCTTTCTATCTACCTATATGTATATGTTGTGTGTGTATAGACAGATATTTGTTTCCAGAAATAGATTGTTTGGCATACTCTCTAACCTGTTTTTGACTTAGTCATGTATCACGAGCCCCTTTCCATTGGTAGTGTCTTAAAAATGAGAACCACATTTTAATTTTGCCTTTAGAAGTCTTGAAATTTGGCCTTTGTCCCCCTGAAATGTATTTACTATTCTCCCAGCTAGCTGAAGAACGTATTGGAAATATAAGAACTGTTCGAGCTTTTGGGAAAGAAATGACTGAAATAGAGACGTACACCAACAAGGTGGACCATGTGATGCAGTTAGCAAGGAAAGAGGCATTTGCTCGGGCTGGCTTCTTTGGAGCAGTAAGTAGATCATTTTCGAAAGAGTAAAAAGGGTAAATGTTATGATTGGGAGAGATTTTTATTCTGGGACACTTGCCATAAATAGGAAATAATTCTGTTCTATTTCAAGACTGGGAATTACCTCCCGTAAAATATTTTTGTGAACCAGGTGGAAACAAATAAATGTAATTAAAGAAAAGGCAATGGGTGGTGAGATCAAAACAGTATGGGATCAGGCACTGATTCCAGACCACTCGCCTCAGCTTCACCTGGGAGCTGGTTAGACAGGCCGATTCTCAGCTGTACTCCAGACCTGCTGACCTGGGACCTTGGTGTGGGGCCCGCAATCTGAGTTTTAACAGGCCCTCCAGGACATTCTGCTGCGGGGTGAGTGAGACCCACTCAGGGTTAACTGGAATACTCAGTGTATTTCAAGAAGGAAGTATAAAAAAATTGATCACAATGAACTCAAATAAGACACTGAATTAGAAAACCACAATGAGGGCAAATTTGTAATATGTTCAAACTGGAAAGAGCTTTAGAGGTGATTCAGTAATGGCCATGATTATTGAATGGCCATAGGTAAATTGTGTGTGTATTTTTTTAGTTTAAATGAATTGAATAAAAATTTTTTAAAAAAAAGAAAAAATTAAAACATGGCCACCAATGCATAGGAACCACAGACATTTTTTCTCTGAAAGGGGCTGGAAGGCAGCAAGCATTCAGAGATTGTCAGACTTCTCTCCAAAAACAATGTCAGTGACCTCAGAGTTTAGGTAATAATTTTTACTTCCTGATTTTTGAAACTGGGATATCTATAGGTGCTTGTTTCACATGGGTTTTAGTTATCATTTACAAAGTATTTTTAAGAAAAAAGAAATTATAAAATGTCCAAAAATAAGTAAATAAAGAAGCTTCGGGAAGTTGCAGGCTTCTCATGATGGCCTGTAGGCTAATCATAGATGCTAAGTACAGACAAGAATATGCAAATCACTAAAGGGAAGTCTTCAAGGCCAGAGGCCTTTCTGGTACTTCCAATTAGGGAAAGCAACAGAATGGAATTCCCGAGACTTGAGCCATTCATGCAAATTAGTCCGTGTAACTTCCAGGACACTGAATTTAAATCAGAAACCATTTGATAAATGTTTACTCCCTTTCATAGAAAGAGGAGATTTAGGAAAGAAAGAAGTCATCTGTAGTGTAGCACAGACACAACCTGACTTCTCTTGAATGGGAGGCTAAGAGCCTGTTATCCCAGATATTCTTGGATTATATCAGATGACCATAGGTTCAGCCAATGGGTTAGTCATATGATGAATTCCATAATCACCTTGTAACTGACACAGGCTTTCCTTTCTCCCTGGAAGCCAGTTTATTGCCGAAGTTAAATGAACTGTCACTTTCAAAATAATAATAGTAATAATAATAATAATGGCCATGATTTAACAGATAAGGAAACAAAGGCCCAGAGAAGGCAGCACTTACCAGAGACCATGCACCTAACAAAGGTCAAGGCAGATCAGAGATACAAGACTTTAACTTCTCAGTCTAGTCTTTGCTCAGTGCATCACATTAGAATATATAAACACATATACCAGAGATGTATTCGTTTCCTCCAGTTAGAGAAGGAATCCTTAATATTATTCTTCTCCTTTGCAAACTGAGTAGATTGAGTAAAATAGGAATCTGATGTGTGACTTAGCTTCTAGGTTTTCGTGTTGATGAGATTATTTCCTCCAATATTGCACTATTTCAAAAGTATTTTTTATTTGAAATTCAGATTAAAACTTAATATTTTGGAAAAATCTTGCTGTGATAGTTAAATGCAAAAAGGAAATTATAGGCCATTGGTAATGCATTTTGCATTTTGGGTCTTTCGTTCCCACCTAACTTCTGTGTTTTCTTTGTTTGACAGACTGGACTCTCAGGGAACCTAATTGTGCTTGCTGTCCTGTACAAAGGAGGGCTGCTGATGGGCAGTGCCCATATGACAGTGGGTGAACTCTCTTCCTTCCTGATGTATGCTTTCTGGGTTGGAGTAAGCATTGGAGGTATATAATTTAAATAGACTTGGGGAGTTACAAATTAAAAATAAGTTTATAATTTCTGAAATAAAAACTTAACTTTCCCATTACTCCACCTCTCATCAGTTAACTTCAACTGAAAAAAACATTTCCTAGAATGTTATTCCAACCTGACTTTGAAAGAAAAGATGATGAAGGCATGAGTGTGATCCCCCTGCATGGGTGTGCAGTTTCTTGGTGGGAAGAGGACTGTTGCAGGCCTCTTGTGGCTTGCTGAGCCCAGGGTCATCCTGGAGCAGTATTTTTCAGCCTGCCTGTTAAGGCAGGTTGTTCACTTGGGTGCTAGAACGGAGGCAGGGCAGAGGAAGGATGGTGCTGAGCAGGTGCATACAGGAAACGCACAGTCTCATGGTGGTGAGAGTTCCATCATCGACAGATCACTGGGGAATGAAAGTCCCTAGTACAAAGTGAACCATGTTCAAAACTAGAGAAAAATCAAGAAGTGTTCATTATCAAGTTCATGAAATAGAGTTGCTTGCTTTTGTCAAGAATCTCTCAGAGTTCAGCTTTTATTGTCCATTCCTGGGTGAAGGGAAGCAGGGTCCGTGGAGGCAAGGCTGTGTGAAGTGTGTGAAGTTTTCTTTTCTGTATCTTTCCGTGGCCCAGCCAACAAGGGGCAAATGATTTCCTGCTTTTTGTTTTCCTTCCCTTTGAAAACTGAGATGCAAAGGTTAGATAAACAGGTTGAGGGCTGATGAATGGAGGAACTCAGGGATCCCAGAGTGTCATCGCAACCCAAGATTTTTATTTTCAGAGTTTTGTGTCTACTGGTTAAAGGCACAGTCATTTCCTTAGACATCTGCAGGCAAAGGAGGATATTTTCTGGACTGAGATTTCCAGAAGCCCCTAAAAATAGCACTGAAGTTCTGCTGGCTGGTCTTGAAGACAAACCTGATTAGGATATTTTGGGGTACTGAGTGATTTGGGAAGTGAGAAGGTCAGTTCAGAAGGACCCCGTGATGACAGTATTGCTCTTTTCTCTCTATCCCCTGGGTTGAGCCTGCTGGGCTCTGGGTCCCCCACCCACGTGGTCATGTTCCTTTAAGTCTTCTGTCCCACCTCAGGGGCATTTGCCTGCTGCCACTTCACTTCGTGGCCTCTGTTCACATTCCATGCTTGACCACAGCGGGCTTTCCTCCCTGGCCTCCCCTAATCTTGTGACTTGATCTTTCTTAGTCCCTTGTCTCTCCCTTTTTTCCGTACTACTTGACCTGATAGAAGCTATCTCTGCCCTACATTTTTTTCTGACAAGTTCACAACTGTGTCTTGTACAGAAATAGGTTGGAAACATAGTTCTAGTCCCCTGGTTAGAGAAGGTGCTGCTGACGCTTTGTGTGCAAGATTTTGGGGTAATTTGACTTTCTTACGCATAGGCTCTTGCACAACTCTAGCCACCTGTCTTTACAATACCTGCCATCTGGTGATGGAGGGAGGAGTACCAGTGTGGGTAGATCTGTAGGGACCGTTACGGCCACAGTTTACAGCACCACATTTACAACCTCCGCGGGTACCTGAGGCTCTGGGAATTTATGTCAACAAGTTGAGTAGGATTTTAGATGCTGCTGTGAAGCTCACTGTTTAAAGTAATTCTGTAATGAATCTGCAAGCAAGAAATCCTTTTTTTTTTTTTTAAAGATTTTATTTTTTTTTCCCTTTTTCTCCCCAAAGCTCCAGGGTACATAGTTGTATATTCTTTGTTGTGGGTCCATCTAGTTGTGGTACATAGTTGTATATTCTCCATTGTGGGTCCTTCCAGCTGTGGCATGTGGGATGCCGCCCCAGCGTGGCCCGACGAGCAGTGCCATGTCCGTGCCCAGGACTCGAACCGACGAAACACTGGGCCGCCTACAGCAGAGCGCGTGAACCCAACCACTCAGCCACGGGGCCCGCCCCCAAGAAATCCTATTTTATTTATGAAATAAATAAGAATTTTTGTAGGTTGGTTTCTGCTTAGAACAGCATACTGAAAAAACCCCAATTTCTACATACATTCTCTGCTGAGAGAGAGTCAGAAGTGCTGTTTGAAGAAAAGCATGCTTGTTTACTTTGTACTGGAGAATGCTCTTACATCTTCCTGTTGAACCCCAATGTCTTTTTTCTTATTTACTTTTTTATTGAGGTAAAATTCACATAACATAAAATTAACCATTTTAAAGTTAGCAATTCAGTGGTATTTAGTACATTTACAGTGTTATGCAACCACCACTTCTATTTATTTTCATTCTCTCAAAAGAAAACCCTCTAATCATTAAGCAGTCTGTCCCCATTAACCCTTCCTCCCTTAGCCCCTAGCAACCACAACTTGCTTTCTGTCTCTAGGTATTTACTTATTCCAGATATTTCATATAAATGGAACCATATAACATATGGCCCTTGCATATTTGGCTTCCTTCGTCTAGCATAATGTTTTCAAAGTTCACCCACATTGTAGCATGAATCTGTACTTTATTCCTTTTTATCACTGAATAATATTCCATTGTATAAATAGATCACATTTTGTTTATCCAGGGCCATTTTGTTTTTGTTTTTCAGAGTCTAAATGGTTTACTATGTTGAACTACCTCCAGTTCTTTCCCATCCCTTTACTTCTTTCCTTTTTTAAATTAATGGACTTTTTTTTTAAGAGAAATTTTAGGCTCACCATACAATTGAGCAGAAAGCACAGATTTCCCACATACCCCATGCCCCTACACAAGCACAGCCTCCCCCACTGTCAACATCCCCCACCACAGTGGTGCATTTGTTACAGTCGATGAACCTACGTGTATACACTGTTATCACCCAGAGTCCATAGTCCACATTAGGTCTCACTCTAGTGTTGTACGTGCTGTGGGTTTAGACAAATGTATAATGACATGTATCCACCATTACAGTGTCATACAAAAGAGTTTCACTGGCCTAAAAGTCCTCTGTGCCCTGCCCATTCATTCCTCCCTGCCCCTAACCCCTGGCAACCCATGATCTTTTTTATTGTCTCCATAGTTTTGCCTTTTCCAGGAGGTCATATAGTGGGGATCATACAGTAGGTAACCTTTCAAATTGGTTTCTTCCATTTAGTAATATGCATTTAAGGTTCCTCCATGTCAATTCATGGCTTGATAGCTCATTTCTTTTTGGCGCTGGTATTCCATTGTCTGATGTACCAGTTTATTTATCCATTCACCTACCGAAGGACATTTTGGTTGCTTCCAAGTTTTGAAAATTATGAATAAAGCTGCTTTAAACATCCATATTCAGGTTTTTGTCTGAACATATATTTTCAACTCCTTTGGATAAACACAAAGGAGCAAGATTGCTGGATCATATGGTAAGAGTATGTTTAGTTTTGTAAGAAACTCCCAAACTGTCCTCCAAAGTGGCTGTACCATTTTGCATTCCCACCAGCAATGAATGAGGGTTCCTGTTGCTCCACATCCTTGCCAACATTTGGTGTTTTCAGAGTTTTGGGTTTTCATTGTTCTACTAAGTGTGAAGTGATATCTTGTTGTTTTAATTTGCAATTCCCTAATGACATTTGGTGCAGAGCATCTTTTCATGTGCTATTTGCCATCTGTATATCTCCCTTGGTGAGGTGTGTGTTCAGATATTTTACCCATTTTGTAATCAAAATGTTTTCTTATTGTTGTTTTAAGAGGTTTTTGTATATTTTAGAGACTAGTCCCTTATCATATATGTCTTTTGTAAATATTTTCTCCCAATCTGTGCCTTGTCTTCTCGTTCTCTTGACAGTGTCTTTTGCAGAGCAGAAGTTTTTAATTTTAATGAAGTCTAACATAAATTTTTTCTCTCATGGATCATGTTTTTGTTATTATATCTAAAAAGTCATTGCTGAACCCAAGGTCATTTAGGTTTTCTCCCATGTTATCTTCTAGGAGTTTTATAGTTTTGTGTTTTGCATTTAGGTGTATGATTAATTTTGAGTTAATTTTTGAGAAGGGTGTAAGGTCTGTCTCTAGATCCCTTTTTGTGCGTGTGGCCCTCCAGTTCTTCCAGCACCATTTGTTGAGAAGACTGTCCTTTCTCCACTGTGTTGTTTTTGCTCCTTTGTCAAAGATCAGTTGACTATATTTATATGGGTCTATTTCTGCCCAATGCATTTTTAATTCAATCTGAACGTTTCAGTCCACTGTATCTTACACAAATATCCATGAATATATGCACAAACATTTCTTAGAAAGAATATTTGAATTGCATTTTTTCAGCTTCCTTACTGAATGAAAGTGTTACAAGTGTATGTTCTGGCAGTTGACATGATCCAGGGTACTTGGAGGTTTTTTGTGTGCGTGTGAGGAAGATTCGTTCTGAGCTAACATCTGTTGCCAATCCTCCTCTCTTTTTGCTTGAGGAAGATTAGCCCTGAGCTAACATCTGTGCCAGTCATCCTCTACTTTGTATGTGGGAGGCCTCCATGGCATGGCTGGTGAGTGGAGTAGGTCTGCACCAGGGATCCGAACCCACAAACCCAGGCCACCGAAGTGGAGCACAGAGAACTTTAACCACTTGGCCACAGGGCCGGCCCCAGAGTTTTTTTTAAGTCATAAGTTAAATCACAGTTCAAAGGTGACTTTAAAAAGAGATTGTTGGAATGTTTAACATTACCAAATTCCTTTTCAGTTTCTGGCATAATGAAAGTTGTATTTGTTGAGTGCCTGAAAGGGAGGTTTGATTTTGTGGATATGAATTTAAAATGAATATTGGGATATTTTATATTCCTTTAAAGTATGGAATAGGCATTATATTTTATTTATATTGCTGTGTTTTTGACTAGGTTGACTTTCTCTGTAACACTGTGATTTTAATTCAGTGGTTGATTAGTATGACTATATGCGTTTGTAAATTTCCTGATCAAACATTAAATCTTCATTAGAATGCAATGAATTTGGAGGAGGAGAAGCTGAAGGAAAACAAGGGTATGAGACAGAGGGAATTATGAATATGGGTTCCCAGGTGGCTGCCTCAAATCCTTTTTTGGATTTAACAGATTTTATATTAAAAGCCAGTTATTATTACTGTTCCCAGAGGGATGGGAGCAGCAGATAGCAGTTTCCTGGTACCGGTGATGGATGTGTTTGTGGCTTTGCTTCTGGTCCTCAGGTCTGAGCTCTTTCTACTCGGAGCTGATGAAAGGATTGGGTGCTGGGGGACGTCTTTGGGAGCTCCTTGAGAGAGAACCTGAGCTTCCTTTTAATGGTAGGTGTGAAATGGGTTTTTTCTTCTTTGCTGGGATTAAACAAATGTGGCTTTGGACAGTTGGACCAGCTCCCTGCCCTTCCTGTGAAGGACAAGCATGACAAGAATGTCATCCCTGCCACATGGCAGGGACAGGGTCATCAGAAGGGCAGGCAGTGAGAGAGGAAGGAAGCTTCCACGTGCTGCTGCAGGGCCCAAGGCTGGCCCTGGAAGTGTCTACAAGGCTGACTACACCGTGTGCTGTCCACCGTTTACCACCCTACAGGTGATTTGTTACCATCGACAACAGGATGGAAGTGAATGCAGTCCATGGGTACAAATAGGAAGGGCCTAGCCAGTCCACCAGATTTGTCATCCATAGTGATTTTGATGTTTTGCAGGGATGGGGTGGGGGTGGCAGGAGGAAAGAAAGAGGGATCATACATATGGAAGCCTCTAAGTTTCTTCGCTTTTGGAGGTAGGGTGGGAGATGCTGGTATTAATTAGCTAGAGCTGTCTCCTTTATCAACTGCTTCCCTGAAAGCCAGTACTTGGGAGCTGTGTGGCCTGGGCCAATGAACGTGGGCTCAGGAGAAGTGGCTGAGAGCAGTGACCACTTACAGCCACTCACTGACTCCTAGGACTTGTCGGTCAACTAAGGTCAATAAGTGAACACCCAGTATTCTCCAGTATGATAAGCTGGAGGAAGTAAGCCCAACTGAGGGAGATTGAATAGCTTCTCCCTAGTCAGCAGCAAGGTAACATGAGGACAGAACAGACCTCTGACCCCCTCTAGCTCCGTGGTGGTTGTGCAACACCCAGCTGTTTATCATCATTCTCTCGGGACTTTATTTAGAGTAGATAAGATAAATCCTGGACCAAGGGAAGTACAGAGGTAGTGGCACAGGGAGAAGGCGGTTGGGTTGGAAGCCCAGCGACTCCAAGGGTGGAAGCTGCCTGCACTGCTCATTAGCTCAGGCAGGTTGTTGTCTCTGAGCCTCAGTGTCCTGTCAGTAAAACTGGGACAGTCATTTCTACCTCTCAGGGCTGCGAGAATCAAACAAGACCCCCTACGTACAGTGCCTTGTATGTAGTAGGGGCAGGGCAGGCCCCAGTAAGCCTTAGGCGGAGGCCTCTTCCTGATTTGCCCAGTAAAGAGCTTGTGCTCCAGGACCAGCTGTGATGGGGCCATCATCTATGGTCAGACAAGTAGGAGAACTGAGTTTGGTTGGGAGTTTGATCTTTGCCTTAAGTAATTAGTGTTCTGTTTCATGTTTCAGAGGGGGTCATTTTAAATGAGAAGAGCTTCCAGGGCGCTTTGGAGTTTAAGAATGTGCACTTCATCTATCCGGCTCGCCCAGAGGTACCCATATTCCAGGATTTCAGCCTTTCTATCCCATCTGGGTCCGTCACAGCGCTGGTTGGCCCAAGTGGTTCTGGCAAATCAACAGTCATTTCCCTCCTGCTGAGGCTGTATGACCCCATTTCTGGTGAGTGGTTTACCACATGGTAGGTAGGGAGGGCTCTCCTCGGCCCTTTTACTCCTGTGTCCTGGGAGAGGATCTTATTAGGCCAAGACCTTGTAATGTGAGAGTTCTGAATGCCCAAAGATTTGTTCCCAGGGAGGAAATCCCTTAAACAGAGATGTCGCCGTTAGGGGTATGCCGGCTCATCCGGAGGCCCTGTCGTCAGGCATTTTGTATATTTCGTGTCTGACCTCTTCAAGTGCAGAGTGACTTCCTGCATTTTGCCATTCATTCACCATGCCAGTGTTTCCTTCTGATGCCCCCCTCCTGGGAAGGGGTGGAGGAGGCTGCTCAGCAGCTACAAGAAGGTGCCTCATGTGGCGTAAGTCCCCCTCTGTGCCCACTACTGAGCTGGTGCAGGGCCCTGAGGGGCTCCCTGGAAGGCCTCTGCCTGCTTCTGCCCCTGAACTGCTCGGGGGGTTAGTGTGCAAACGGGTAATTTGGCAGTCAGTGATTCACTTCTGTGTGACTGCTCCATTGAAGCTATTTTGAGGTAAGAGAGATTTTCTTAATGGATTTTTCTCATTTTGCTTTTTATTTTATTTTTAATTGGATTATAGCATTTTTTTAGAGCAAAGAACACATTATTTTACCTCTTTTTTTAACTCCTTATCTTTTTTACTGAGAAATAATTTAAATATAACGTTATCTTAGTTTCAGGTATACAACATAATGATTCGATATTTGCATATATTGAGAAACGTTCACCACAGTATGTCACGTTAACATCCATCACCACACATAGTTACAAAGTTTATATCCTTGTTTATATCAGAGCCTGGAGTAGATATTCCATATGTATTGATTTAATTTTGGATTGAGAAAACAATGATGTTTCTCAGAAAGAAAACAACTGTTAGCAAAAATCAGATCATGAATTTAAAAAGAATATGTCTTGTGGTCTTTGTACCTGTGTTTTTTGGTTAAAACAATACAAGAGCTGGTTATGTGCTGGATAATTATTTGACTTGCAGGTCCTCAACCACAGAATAACCAGTTGTGTTAAAATGGATGTTACTATACTGTTTGACTCCAGAGTCACTGTCTTGGTTCACTCTCTACTTGCTGGAAAATTCTGAGTGTAGAAAAATCCCAGTGAGAGGGATGCAAATCAGGTCCCAATATTGAGTCTGTAGTTTCTTCATCACAGTGAATACATCAAGGAGGAAAGAAATGACACACCAAGTCCTGTCTGTGTAGGCTGTAGGGCACTTGCACCTTCAAGTCAAAGACCTCAAGTTTTTGCCAGTTTATGAAAATGTACAACTGGCTTATATAATTCCACACTGCTAATTGAGAAGAAATGGCATTTCTTATGTTAGCCACTTGTCATCGTCACCAAGCATTACTGAGTTCCCTCAGTGTGTAGAACTAATTCTGTTAGCTAAGGTCACAGTTATATCTGGTCATTTAAAAGCTCTGCCACACTATCAATCAGATTCTTGGTTACAGGTAACAGATTCTCCTCCACCTAAGTTTACGCAGGAAGGGATATTTTAATGAGTAATAAAAGACCTCAGAAATCACTGGCAGGGTTAAACTTCCAGGACACTTCCCAGAACTTCACTGCAGAATGATGCTAACATGATCAGGAAGCTGCTGAATTAGGCAGCCACTGTCATGGGTGCCATTTCCAGAACTGTGCCAACTCTGCCGGTGTTTGTGCCAGCAAGTGGACACCTCACAGCTTGCCCCTCTCCCAACTAACTTTCTGCTGACCAAAGCTTTGCACAGGCGCATCTTCTTGTGGAGCCTGAGTCACTCCAGGGAAGCTCTCCGTAACCCCTGTGGGAAGAGGGGCTGCGTGGGTGAACTAGAGGGCTGGTTAGCTCACCACTGCAGGGAGAGTGGACTGATGATCCAGAAAGTCCCTTTTAGCTCTGAAATTCTGTGAAATGTGTTGGTTTTAGATTCTGTTTGGAGATTTTGAGTGTACTTTTATTCTTTAAAAAACTGAGTCTGGAGGATCTTCCCACCAGATCCTCTCTTTGTTTACATTAGTCATCAGCCCCATGACACTCAGTGCCTCTTTACTTTCCTCTCTCCAAGGAACTGTCAGTCTCGATGGCCATGATATCCGTGAGCTAAATCCAGTCTGGCTGAGATCCAAGATTGGGACAGTGAGTCAGGTAGGAGGAGAGTGCTCCATTTCCGTGTTACACTTTCTTTTAAAATTGCTTTTGTCATTTGTTTTGTTCTTGGTCTTGAACCTCTCAAAAGAGAAGGAATGGAAGTTTTCTAGATGTATTAAACTAATCTCACATGGTGAGTTGTTTAGGTGTGTAAATAGTACTGTTTCCTGAAGACCTTAAACACTTTAACCAGGTGAAGCATTGACTTTTTATCAAAAGCTGGAGACCGACATCGCTTCGTAATGCAGGTAGTCTAGAGGACAGGGAGAAAATGATATAACTTGTTAGCTTGTAATGACTCTTCCCTGGTTCCCATTGTCATTACCAGCCACAGTCTACTGTTTTACAAAATAGGTTTCAGGGACAAGCAAGCAAAGACTATGACAGGAGCCAGAGTCTCCTTGCAAAGAAGTTGCAGATTTCAAGGCAGAATGTCAATGTAATATGGTCACTTTGATGAGGCTGTTTTCAAACTAAGACCATTTGGAGCAGGGAAATTTTGACACAGCTGTTAATATTTTTATTACCAGGCTATGTGCACAGCAGACAAACCTGAACTCCCCTCATTTCTGAGCCTCTCCCTCTAATTAGCTTCCCCTCAGACGTAATTCTCTCCCAGATTCCACTGGGTGAGGGGCCAGCAGGGCAGTGATGGGGGTTGCTTGGTAGTGTAAGGATATCAGTGGTGCACATTATATAGGGATGGAGAAAAGAAGCTGGAAGTTTATTTGCTTTTTAGGACCATTTCACAGGGTTCTGTCAGATATCATGTTCGCATCTGGTTTGTGTCTATTTCAAAAAGTAATGGATAGACAAAACAGGTTAGCAAACACTTAATTATAAAATTAAAGATAAAGGGAAGGAAAACATTAAAAATAAATATAATTTCGTCATTTTAACCACAAACTCACAACACAAGATCGAATAATTTGTGACAACAACAACTTAGAAGGAGAAGAAGAAAGGGATGGAATTGGCTTAGACTAAGGAAATAAGAAGCTATCAAAAAATAGACTATCTCATCTACAAGATTTTTTTATACGGATGTCATGGTAACCACTAAATCAGAACAGAGACACAATGATAAATCAAGAGAAAATTGAGAAGACTATCATTGACAACTACTAAACTGAATTGGTAGTTCAAAATAGAGGGGACGAGAAACAAAGGAAATCAGAACAACCGGAAAACAAATGATAAAATGGCAGCATTAAGCCCTCAGACACCAATAATCACTCTAAATGTAAATGGATTGAATTCTCCAATCAAAATAGACAGAGTGGTGGGATGGATTAAAAAACAAGATCTGGGACCAGCCCAGTGGCGCAGCAGTTAAGTTTTCACATTCTGCTTTGGTGGCCCGGGGTTCACCGGTTCAGATTCCAGGTGCGGACCCACACACTGCTTGTCAAGCCATGCTCAGGTGGCATCCCACATATAAAGTAGAGGAATATGGGCACAGATGTTAGCTCAGGGCCAATCTTCCTCAGCAAAAAGAGGAGGATTAGCAGCAGATGTTAGCTTAGGGCTAATCTTCCTAAAAAAAAGAAAAAGAAAAAAAAACAAGACCCAACACTATACTGCCTCCAGGAAACACATGTCAGCACTAAAGACAAGCACAGGCTCCGAGTGAAGGGAGGGAAGATGGATACTCCAAACTAATGGGAAACAAAACAAAGCAGGTGATGCCATACTTATATTAGACAAAGCAGACTTCAAGATAAAAAAGGCAGTGAGAGACAAAGAGAGGCAGCATATAAGGATAAAACGGACACTCCACCAAGAGCACATAACACTTATGAATATATACCTAACACAGGAGCACCAAAATATATAAAGCAACTATTAACAAACCTAAAAGGAGATATTAACAACAACACAATAATAGTAGGGAACCTTAACACTCCACTTACGTCAATGGATAAATCATCCAGACAGAAAGTCAGCAAGGAAATAGTGGCATTAAATGGAAAACTTAGGTCAGATGGGCTTAATAGATATACGTAGAACACTCCATCCAAAAATACCAGAATACACATTCTTCTCAAGTGCACATAAAACATTCTCAAGGATAGACCATATGTTAGGAAACAAGGCAAGCTTCAATAAATTTAAGAAGATTGAAATCATATCAAGCACCTTTTCTGACCATAATGCTATGAAACTAGAAATCAACTACAAGAAAAAATCTGGGAAAGTGACAAATATGTGGAGACTAAACAACATGCTACTGAACAACTAATGGATCATTGAAGAAATTAAAGGAGAAATAAAAAAATATCTGGAGACAAATGAAAATGAAAATACATAATACAACTCATATAGGATGCAGCAAAAGCTGCCCTAAGAGGGAAATTCATAGCAATACAGGCCCACCTTAACAAACAAGAAAAATCTCAAATAGCAGTCTTAAACTATACCTAACAGAATTAGAAAAAGAAGAACAAACGGAGCCCAAAGTCAGCAGAAGGAGGGAAATAATAAAAATCAGAGCATAAATAAATGAAGTTGAAACTAAGAAAAACAGTACAAAGGATAAGTGAAACAAACAGGTGGTTCTTTGAGAAGATAAACAAAATTGACAAACTCTTAGCCAGACTCGCTAAGAAAAAAGAGAGAAAGCTCACATAAATAAAATTAGAAATGAAGGAAGAGAAATTAACAATGCATACTCAGAAATACAAAGGATTAAATGAGAATACTATGAAAAACTATATGCCCACAAATTGGACAATCCAAAAGAAATGGATAAATTCTTAGACTCATACAACCTCCCAAAACTGAATCAAGAATAAATAGAGAATCTGAATAGACCAATCAACGTAAAGAGATTGAAACAGTAATCAAAAACCTCCCAAAAAGTAAAAGTCCAGGACCAGATGGCTTCTCTGGAGAATTCTACCAAACATTCAAAGAAGATTTAATACCTGTCCTTCTCAAACTGTTCCAAAAAGTTGAAGACGACTGAACAATTCCTAACACTTTTTTTTTTGAAGAAGAAGATCAGCCCTGAGCTAACATCTGCTGCCAATTCTCCTCTTTTTGCTGAGGAAGACTGGCTCTGAGCTAACATCCATGCCCATCTTCCTCTACTTTATATGTGGGATGCCTGCCACATCATGGCTTGCCAAGTGGTGCCATGTCCCCACCCGGAATCCAAACCGGTGAACCCCGGGCCACCAAAGCAGAACATGTGCACTTAACTGCTGCACCACTGGGCCGGCCCCCTTCCAACACATTTTATAAGGCCAACGCACTGTGATCCAAAAGCCAGACAAGAACAAAACAAAGAAGAAAAATTACAGGCCAATATCGCTGATGAACATAGATGCAAAAATCCCCAACAAAATATTGGCAAACCAAATACTGCAATACATTAAAAAGATCACACATCATGATTAGGTGGGATTTATGCCAGGGATGCAGCGATGAGTCAACATCTGCAAATCAATCGGTGTGATACACCACATTAACAAAATGATGAATAAAAACCACATGATAATCTCCATAGATGCAGAGAAAGCATTTGACAAGATCCAACACCCATTTTTTATAAAAACTCTTAATAAAATGAGGATAGGAGGAAAGTATCTCAACATAATAAAGGCCATATATGACAAACCCACAGCCAACATCGTACTCAACAGGGAAAAATAGAAAGCCATCCCTCTGAGAACAGGAACAAGACAAGGGTGCCCACTTTCACCTCTACTATTCGACATAGTACTGGAGGTTTTGGCCAGAGCAATTAGGCAAGAAAAAGAAATAAAAGAAATCCAGACAGGCAATGAAGAAGTGAAATGCTTGCTGTTTTCAGACAACATGATTTTATATATAGAAAACCCTAAAGAATCCATCAGAAAACTATTAGAAATAACTAGCAACTACAGCAAAGTTGCAGAGTACAATATCAACTTAGAAAAATCAGTGGCATTTCTATACTCTAATAACAAACTAACAGAAAGAGAAGTCAAGAATACAAAGCCATTTACAGTCACAACAAAAAGAATGAAATATCTAGGAATAAATTTAACCAAGGAGGTGAAAGAGCTATACAATGAAAACTTTAAGACATTATTGAAAGAAATTGATGATGACATAAAGAAATGGAAGGATACTCCATGCACATGGATCAGAAGGATAAATATCATTAAAATGTCCATGGTACCTGAAGCAATCTGCAGATTCAGTGCAATCCCCATCAGAATCCCAGTGACATTCTTCATGGAAATAGAATAAAGAATCCTAAAATTCTTATGGGGCAAGAAAAGACTCTGAATAGCTAAAGCAATCCTGAGGAAAAAGAACAAAGCTGGAAGGCATCACAATCCCTGACTTCAAAACATACTACAAAGCTATAGTAATCAAAACAGCATGGTACTGGTACAGAAACAGACACACAGATCAATGGAACAGAACTGAAAGCCCAGAAATAAAACCACACATCTATGGACAGCTAATCTTCAACAAAGGAGCTAAGAACATACAAAGGAGAAAGGAAAGTCTCTTCAAGAAGTGGTGTTGGGAAAACTGGACAACCACATGCAAAAGAATGAAAGTAGACCATTATCTTTCACCATTCACAAAAAAGACTTGAAGTTAAGACCTGAAACCATAAAACTCCTCGAAGAAAATATAGGCAGTACACTCTTTGACATCAGTCTTAGAAGGATCTTTTCGAATACCGTGTCTACTCTGGCAAGGCAAACAAAAGCAAAAATGAACAAATGGGATTTCATCAGACTAAAGAGCTTCTGCAAGGCAAGGGAAACCAGGATTAAAACAAAAATACAACCCACCAACTGGGAGAAAATATTTTCAAATAATATATACGACAAGGGGTTAATCTCCAAAATGTATAAAGAACTCACATGACTCAACAACAACAAAAACAACCCAGTCAAAAAATGGTCAGAAGATATTGACATTTTTCCAACAAAGATATACAGATGGCCAATAGACACTTGAAAACATATTCAACATCACTAATCATCAAGGAAATACAAATGAAAACTACAGTAAGATGTCACCTTACACCTGTTAGAATGGCTATAATCACCAAGACAAAAAATAGCAAATGTTGGAGAGGATATGGAGGACAGGGAACCCTCAAACACTGCTGGTGGGAATGCAGACTGATGCAGCCACTATGGAAAACAGTATGGAGATTCCTCAGAAAAGTACAAATTGAAATACCATATGAGCCAGCTATCTCACTACTGGGTATTTATCCAAAGAACTTGAAATCAACAATTCAAAGAGACTTATGCACCCCTATGTTTATTGCAGCATTATTCACAAAAGCCAAGACAAGGAAGCAACTCAAGTGCCCATCGACTGATGATTGGATAAAGAAGATGTGGTATAAATATACAATGGAATACTACTCAGCCGTAAAAAAAGACAAAATCGTCCCATTCACAACAACATGGTTGGATCTTGAGGGTATCATGTTAAATGAAATAAGCCAGACAGAGAAAGACAGACACCATATGATTTCACTCATATGTGGAAGATAAACTAACACACGGATAAAGACAAAAGATTAGTGGTTACCAGCAGGGAAGGGAGGTGGGGGTGGGCATAAGGGATAGAGGGGCACATTTATATGGTGACTGACAAATAATAATGTACAACTGAAATTTCACAACGTTATAAACTATTATGACTGCAATTTAAAAAAAAGAAAGTAATGGATAGAGATGGATTCCCCCTCGTCCTTAGTGGGAGGCAGGCAGGTGGAAAATGCAGATGGGCTCGGGTCTTCCAGTGCCTCTCAATTCCTCAGGGAGGGAACTGGCATTACAAAGTGCCTACTGTGCGCCAGGTGCTGTGTGGGTACCTGCTATGGGATCTTGTGTTCTGTAGTGTGGTGGGAACTACAGATTAGGAAATCAATCCTGTTCATGGTAAAATATGAATTTTTTAAAAGTCGGCTTGGTGAATTAATGGAGAATGAGGAATTAGAACCAAGAAAATGGTGTATGTTCTTTGGGAGCCGTTTAATAGTTTCTTAGATGTAAGAATGATACTAAGCTCCACTATATTTATTAGACGTGTTTGAAGTCTGTTTTGGAGTTTGTGATAAATATGTTTTATTTCCAATTTGTAGGAACCAATTTTGTTTTCTTGCTCAATTGCTGAGAACATCGCTTATGGTGCACATGACCCCTCTCTGGTGACTGCTGAGCAGGTAGAGAAAGTGGCTGATGCAGCCAACGCAGCTGCTTTCATCCGGAATTTCCCTCAGGGTTTCCACACTGTGGTCGGAGAAAAGGGTGTGCTCCTTTCAGGTACCTTTTTGTTAGTATTTTGTAGCAAAAACTGTCTGTTCCAAAGAACTCTCCAAACATTTCATATGGCAGTATTAGTTTCTAGTTAGTCTCTTGTCTCTAGAGTCTATGAAATTAGCCTTCCCGGTTTCTAAAATCCCTTTTGTATGTGGACAGCTCCCAAGTTTTCTTCACTTTCCACCCCAAAGGTGTTCCCAAATTCCCACTGAGTGTCCCATTGAGTCGCACTCAGCCACAGCAGCTTTTTTCTCATCTGAGAAAAGATGTGTTTTGTAACTCTAGATTGTCAAGAATTGTAGAAAATGAGGCAGATACAGGGTGGCAGCGTGATTTGTCCAGGGAGGCAAGGACTGTGATTCAGGAACAGACCTGAGATTGAAAGAGTTCTTTATTCCCCACTTTGACTTTCCATTTTAGACCAGGGGTGGGCAAACTTTTCCTATAAAGGGCCAGAGAGTATTTTAGGTTTTATGGGCCACACAAGGTCTCTATCACATATTGTTTGTTGTTGTTTTTTTAACAACCCCTTCAAGGTGTAAGAAGCACTCTTAGCTTGAGGGCCATGACAAACGGCCTGGTCCAGAGCAGCCCATGATGTGGTTTGCCGTGCCCCTTACTAGATGAATGGAGGACCCACAGCAGAGGCACAGTCGCTGTTCCCTGTGACATCAGAGCACATCTAATGTGTTGTAGTGTGTTATGGGTGCTGCATGTTCAGGAGGGAAAGAGAAAACTTATTTTGTATTGCTTTAGAGTCCAAAGGTGGGACTGATGAGTAGAACTTAAAGGGGAATAAATTTTTGGTTAAATACAGATATTTTTTTCATTACAAATGTTGAAACATGCTCTCTTCCACGATGAGCTCTGTGTCGCTGGAAGTGTCTGAGCAGAGGATGTCAGAGCGAAGGCTGACAGGCTGGACTAGAGCAATAGTCCTTTCCAACTCTAAACTTTTTGTTTGAAGTTAGACCACAGAAAATTTAACACAAAAATGTTTGAGGTTTGTTGTGTATCATCTTTTTTAACCTGTAGGCACTAGGTGAGAAGATGTTTTTGGTAGATTTGGAAAGCTGCAGGAGTAGAATCACACATTGCTGTGTAAAGGTGAACTGCTACCGCATCTCGGAAACGTGTCCTTGGGCAGAGGACCAGCTGATGCTGCCCATGCCAAAGTCCCTGAGCACTGAGGCGAGGGGCTGGGAGCCACTGTGCTCTGTCCCACCTTCCCCCTTGGAACAGATTCCACGTGTCCTTCCCTCCACCAGGATTCTCATCCTCCTTTGCAGAGTGAAATAACCAAAGTTTCCATCCACACGCTGTCTAGCACAGATGCCCAGTGCACCATTGGCCCCAGGGACTCCTCAGAGCTGACCAGAGCCCTTGGCTGGCTGCTCTGCCCACCCCCCTCAGAGCACTCAGGCTCCCCCAGTGCTCTGGGAGCTTCTGAGAGAAAGGACCTCCCTGCTTCCTTGCTGTGAGCACGCTGTTGCATGTTTGAGGACAGCTTTTAGCAGCACCACACTTTTCAGCTGTAAATGAGGAACTTCTTTTAAGGTGTTTTTTAAAAAATTGTATTCCTTTTTCTCCCTAAAGCCCCCTGGTACATAGTTGTATATTCTTAGTTGTGGGTCCTTCTAGTTGTGGCATGTGGGACGCCGCCTCAGCGTGGCCTGACGAGCGGTGCCATATCCGCGCCCAGGATCCGAACTGGCGAAACCCTGGGCCGCCACAGTGGAGCGCGCAAACTTAACCACTGGGCCACGGGGCCGGCCCCAGGAACTTCTTTTTAGATGAAATAATATAATATCTAGCAATTACCATTAATAAGTATGTCCAGCCAATAAAATCAACCAAAAAGCAGTGTTTTCATCACCAAAAATGGAATTGAGTTTTCTGAAAGTAAATAAGTTGGGAGGAGCGAGTCCGGAGTACTGCTGAGACTTTAGCAGTTTCAAGTCAGGAGTCGTGTTCCTGAGGAAGGTAGACAGGGGTGTGAGACAGAGGTGAGTCAGGGGGTTATCACAGACTTGCTGCTTACCTCTGTCTGTCCTGTCTACATTGCCCTCATTCTCTCTCCCCAGTTTGCTCCCTTGCTTTTAGTAGAATTTGAGTTTTAAAAAGTGGGGGTTAGAGTGGCCTACTCTATTTGTTACCTCAGTTTCCTGCATATACACAAACTACTCTATGTGCCAGTTGTTCCCTGGGACAGGGCAAGGAAGAGCATAAGGTGGGAGTGGAAGGTATCAAGAGCAGTGTTCTGAGGTCAAGCAGTAGAATCACAATCCCAGCGTCACTGGTGCCCTTTGCTCCCATTCATTTCACGTATGTTCAGAAACTTCTAAACATCTTGAGTGTTTGGTTTCCTTGCTACATTGGTTATTCTATTAGGGGGGCGATATGTGTTGTGGTTAAAAACATAGCCCTTCACACTGTGTAGGGTCAGACCTCGGCTCTGCCACTTACCAACTGTGGGAGCTTGGACAGGTTACTTTGCATCTCAGCTTTTCATCTGTGTAAAGGGCATAGTTATAGCATCTACTTTACAGGATTTTGTTTGTTTGTTTGTTTGTTTGAGGAAGATTAGCCCTCAGCTAACTACTGCCAGTCCTCCTCTTTTTGCTGAGGAAGCCTGGCTCTGAGCTAACATCCGTGCCCATCTTCCTCTAGTTTGTACGTGGGATGCCTACCACAGCATGGCTGCTAAGCAGTGCCATGTCCGCACCGGGATCTGAACCAGCGATCCCCGGGCTGCCGAGAAGCGGAATGTGCGAACTTAACCGCTGCGCCACCGGGCCGGCCCCTACTTTATAGGATTTTTTTAAAGATTAAATGTGATAATACATATCATGCATTTAGAAAATACCTGGTACGTAGAAACTCCTTAGTAAATGTTAGCTGTGATAATTGATGTTATTAATTTTGAGGTCAATGAGGAGACAGAATATTTAAAAAACAGGTTTCTGTTATACCATCTATCCCAGCTATGACTAACTGGAAGAAGCTACCTTCAGATTGCCACGTGGCTTGTCAGAAAAGCCTATTAACAAGAATTTTTGTTAAGGCTCTTAATTAAAAAAAATACTGTCATTGTCAGGTGGGCAGAAACAGCGGATTGCAATTGCTCGTGCTCTGCTTAAGGTAAGCCTGAGGCCAGTTGGCTGGCTTTTTCTCTTATTGTTTTTGATTAGGGTCCTTGTAATTTTAATTTACTATTTTTCTTCTTCTTCCTTTTTTTGGAGGGGGATGGTAGATATATGGGTGACACTTCTGGTGAAAGATGAGTTGAGATTTGCATTAAGTGCATGTTGTCCAAATTTAACAAGTATTTCTTGGGTCTTAGGAGCCCAGCACTGTGCTAGGGTTGTGAGAAGAGAAAAGTTTAACACATGGACATCCCATCAAGAAGCATATAGTCTTAATCAGTGAAACAGTGATTATATCAAAGTATCAAAGCAAAAAGTATGCTTACTTGTATAATTTGTAGTCAACTGCTAAACAGAATACTACAGACTTGAAATACTGACACAAGCCTCCTGAGGGGGAAAAGCCATTTCAGCTGAAACTCATAGACACTGGATTTTTTTAGGATTTGATGGGCTTCCCCTTTGTCATATAACTACTCTCAGATTTATAGGTGATTTTTTTAAAAACAGTTTTATTGAAGCAAAACTTACGTACCATAAAATTCACCAGTTTTAAATGTACTTTTCAGTGACTTTCAGTAAATTTGCAGAGTTGTTCTTGACCATCACGCAATCCAATTTTGGAATAATTCTATCACCCTAAAAAGATCCCTTGTACCCATTTGCAGTCTTTCCCTGTTCACACCCTGAGCCCACCACTGATCTGCTTTCAAATGTCTGTCTAGATTTGCCCTTTCTGGACATTTCACATAAATGGAATCAGATAAGATGTGGCCTTTTGCATCTGGCCTTTTTCACTAGTGTGATGTCTGTGAGGTTCCTCCATGTTGAGGCCTATGTCAGTGCTTTTTCCTTTCTATTGCTGAGCAGCATTCCTTTGTATGGCTGCACCACAATTTATTGTTCACCAGTTGATGAGCATTTGGGTTGTCTCCAGCCTGGGGCTATTGTGACTAGTGCTGCTCTGGGGGAATGACGTACAGGTTTTTGTGTGGACACGTGTTTCATTTCTTGTGGACAGATTCCTAGGCAAAGCTAGAATTTAATGTCTTATATACATCCACTTACTCTCATTTTTTCTCAGTTTTAAGTGATACTCCTAAATAAACTATAAGCAGGACCTTGAGAGTCTAGACTCTCTCTCACTCACTTTAGATCCCCACCTCACACTGTTAGTTGATTGGCCATCAGGATAAAACTACTATAAGCAATATCCAGTTCAGTGATTACTGTGATAATGGTTTAAAATCATCTCTAACTCTTCCATTTATGTGCTTATCTCAGACACTTACGAGTTTTTTTTCTTCTTTTATAGCAGCTTTATTGTGATATAATTCACATACTATATAATTCACTGACTTAAAGTGTACAATTCAGTGCGTTTTAGTGTGTTCAGAGTTGGGCATCCATCACCATAATCAATTTTAGAACATTTTCATCACCCCAAAAAGAGACCGTATACCCTTTAGCAGTCATGCACACACCCTTCCTTATTTGCCCATTGACTCCAGCCCCACTAATCTACCCTCTGTCTCTATAGATGTGCCTATTCTGAACATATATAAATAGAGGCACACAATATGTGGCATTTTGTGTCTGGCTTCTCTCACTTATCAGAATGTTTTCAAGGTTCATCATGTTGTATCATGTATCAGTACTTCATTTCTTCTTATTACTGAGAGTTTGTGTTTTTCTAATAAAATTATGTTTTATTTTTAATGTTTTTCCTTCCTCAGAATCCCAAAATTCTTCTACTAGATGAAGCAACCAGGTGAGGATATCTTAATACTATGTGTAATTGTATTAAACCAAATTCTTCCTTTACCGAAAACGTATTATTCTATACTTCAAAGTGATACAGCTGAAAAATACCTTTTTCACCCTTACACTCTAAAGTGACCGAGTCTGAATTAATAATGACATCTAGGAGGCAGCGGATGGGCTGAGTCATGAGTTGAGGGTCCTAGTTCCAATCCAGACATATTTATGATGACTCCTTAATCACTCTAATCAGCAGCTGTGCAGAATGCTGTTCTACTTACGTGTCGGTAGTTCTTTGGAAATCAAGGGTCCTGTGCTTCTTTTTTATAGTATCTTTATAATATAAAATGTATATAGTAGACACAAGATGTTGTGATTTTGATCACGTAAAAGTTCACTGTGACTGAAGGGCTACTGTATGTGTAACAGGAAATACATGAGTATACAGTATGCATGGCATTGACATCTTTGCTTTCTCACATGGGTTTTCCTGTTTAAGTGCACTGGATGCTGAAAATGAGTACCTTGTACAAGAAGCTCTAGATCGACTAATGGAAGGAAGAACAGTGTTAATTATTGCCCATCGTTTGTCTACCATCAAGAATGCTAATATGGTGGCTGTTCTTGACCAAGGAAAAATTACTGAATGTGGGAAACATGAAGAACTGCTTTCAAAACCTGATGGAATATACAGAAAATTAATGAACAAACAAAGTTTTATTTTAGCATAAAGAAGCAAGTCCTGGTAAACGGAATATGAAAGACTTTAAAGCGAAACAGCATTGCGGGAAAAAAACCTTAGAGACAGTATGAAATCTGTAAATCATACAAGTTATTTGAAATATGCCTGTTTTTTACAAAGTGTGTAAAATATTGTTTTGAGATGTACCTGTTCTCAAGACCTTTTTATTCAGAATTTTAATAATTGTAACTTTCTAAATGTCTACAGCACTGAAGTGATTTTCAGGTTTTGTACTTTCTTTTATCTTGGCACATTTTAATTAATATAGCATGGAACCTCATTTTCTTTTTACCTGCTGTTATAGACTAAAGCTATTGTCAAATGACAACTTTTAAAAGGGAATTATAAATAAAAAGCCTAATTATTTTAGGCCAGTTTGCCAATCACTGTGTAATTCTCTTGGTAGTATTCTACCTACTTGGGTCTGGTTTTACTAGCCAGTGTACCAGAAGAGGAAAACTTGACTTTTTTTTTCATCCTGCTAATCTCATGAGGCAAACCTCACTAGTATGTGAACAGAAATAGTTAACGTGACGTGGCCAGAAGGGGGCATTTATATTCCCCATCTCCTGTGTCTTCAAAGGTGTGAAAGTTTAGGAAGGTGTTCCTCTGAGATGAGACTGTATCTGAAAGTGTGCAATTTTCAACATTTTGGCACATGAGAGATTGATGAGTTTTAAAAAGGGAAGAAGCCCCATCTTTTGAATAGGAAAACCACTATTTTCATTATTCACCTATTTGTTTCTATGAATACTTTGGGAAGCGAAGCATGAAATGCTAAGTATTATCAAAAAATGGTGGAAAAATGAATTTTACATTTAAGTTATCTAAAGGCATGTACTTTGAAAATTATCTTTAAAAATTTATAATTCTTAGCCAAATTTTGTAGCTTTTTATCAGGTAAATACTTCTGAAATTTCATTCAGTGAAGCTAAAATCCAAATAGTATAACTGTAATTTTCAACCTTAAAACATTTGAAGAAAGTTTAGAAGTTCTTGCTATTCTACAGAATATCAAGAAACCTTAAGAACTTGTCACTCTTCTGAAAAGAGGACAATAACACTTTTTCTTTTATTTATGGTTATAGTTTTATTCACCTAAATGTCTTAAAATTCCTAAAGTAATGCTGACAACCATTGGATTTGCCATATTTCATTTGTGCTGGTAACTTACTGTTGCCTCAAGAAAAAATGCTTTTTCTACATTGATGATGCCAGAGCCTAAGAGGTAACCATGTTGATGTAATGAAAATGGAAGATTTCTCATGTACTAAGTATTCATTAGTTCCCTGATTGTACTGGAAAAAGAAACCACTATTCCATGATAAGCATGGAATATTTCATTCTACGTATGGGCACTTATTAATGAACAGAATGAATTCAGTGAATGAATGAACTCATTGTTCTTTGAATTGTAAACAGTACATCAATGACAATCATTTTAACAAGCTTTACTTGTATTCTTTATACAGTTTGCTATTATGGTGTGGTTCTCAGAAAGCAGGCAAAACACAATTACAAGGTTGGATCTGGGGGAAATCTCTTTGTGCCATAGAAGCATTTACAAAATTGGATTTGATCATTATGTTTTATTTTCTAATACAAGATGTTCAGTTGTGTCTTTAGGTAATATTTTATATCATGGATTAAAATTTATAATTAACTTCATCTGTGTCTGTCACTGCTGGTAAAACTTTTTACTACATTCAGTTTCTTACTAGAATTTGGCTATAGAGACTCAGGAATAAAGAAAAACATTACAAATATAACATTATACAAATATTACATTATTATATATATATTATATTATATATATATTATACAAATATAACATCATTACAAATATAGAAAAGTAAGTAGTAATTATAAGTTCCGTGTCTTTCCTCCTTATCTAAGAGTGTTAATGCTCTTATTTGTTTGTTATTGATAAACATTGCATTTAGTTGCTTCAGTTCAGTAAATAAGTATCCCCTGCCCCACCATGGACAAGGAACTGTGCTGTGGAGTTGATGACAGATGAGTCAGGCGCAGTATCTGCCATCAAGGAGCTTCTAGTTTAGAAAGAAAGGTAAGGCAGATACAAATTAACTACAAGAAAATAGCTAAATATCACAGAGGTGGTGTTAATAACACTGTGTTTGCTACCACTTTTTTGTTTCCAGAGTGTTTCCATGTGTTGCCACGTTTGATACTTTGGCAATCCTATAATTTAAACAAATTCCTATCCCCATTTCACAGATGAGGAAAGCAGCATGGGGAAGTTGTAAGTTAATTCAACACTCATGCTGTATACCAGAAGATATTAGAGAAACAGCCAGGGGCTGGACGAGGGGGCCTTCTGAGCCATGCTGAAAGTCGGAGTTTTCATCCTACATGCGTGGAGAGCCATTGAAGGATATGTATGCTCATGTAAGCGATTTAGAAAATAAGCACAAAGGAAAATTTAAATCACCTGAAATCTACATGTGAAGATAAAATTTCACATTATGAGCTTAGCATTTTGTTGTCCACCTGCCCAGGCTCATCTCCATGTGCAAGGTCTCCTGACCTTGGACCTGACTAGTTCCCAGGAAATAATCCCAAGTTAAACCATTACAAGCCAAACTCTTCTAAGTGCAGTTTTATAAAGTGGGGCTGCATTTTGGGAAATCCACTGTATTCCATAACAATGCCAAAGCGTGGGGGCCATCCCCGTGGTCAAGCGGTTAAGTTCGTGTGCTCTGCTTTGGTGGCCCAGGGTTTCGCAGGTTCGGATCCCAGGCGCAGACATGGCACCGCTCAGCAGGCCATGCTGAGGTGGCATCCCACACAGCACAACCAGAGGCACTCACAACTAGAATCTACAACTATGTACTGGGGGGCTTTGGGGAGAAGAAGAAGGGGAAAAAAAAAAATTGGCAACAGATGTTAGTACAGGTGCCACTCTTAAAAAAAAAATTGCCAAAGCTGTTAGAAAATAAATGAAAATAAATAGAAATGTTACAGGACATTAAGTACCTTAATGAAAGAAGTACATGAAAACTACATTGTAAATGTTCCTTTGGGGGTGTTTTTCTACATGTTTTTTTACATCTGAGGCATAGTCGAGTTTTCCTGGCAATCTCCATTCATTCAACTGATTCCATAAACATTTACTGAGCATCTTCTATTTTGTTAGGTCCTGTGTTTGGTGCTGGCTGTGCCTCCCTCATGAAGCTAGGGCAGGGGTCAGTGAACTGCACCGGCGGTCTGTTTTCTATGGCCTGAAAGCTGAGGAGATGGTTTTTACTGTTTTAAGTGGTTAAAAAAAGTTAAATATTTCATAACACATGAAAGTTATATGAAATTCCAATTTCAGTGTCCATAAATAGAGTTTTATTGGAACACAGCGACGCTCACTCATGAGCAAGTGCAGCAGAGCCTGTACAGCGCGCAAGCTGGAGATTCTTACCCTCTGGCCCTTAACTGAAACAGTCTGCAGATCCCAGAACTAGTGAAAACAATACGCGTCCTTCAGTGCTTGAAGGGCTTTTTTTTTTTTTTTTTTAAAGATTTTATTTTTTCCTTTTTCTCCCCAAATGACCCCCCGGTACATAGTTGTGTATTCTTCGTTGTGGCATGTGGGACGCTGCCTCAGCGTGGTCTAGATGAGCAGTGCTGTGTCCGCGCCCAGGATTTGAACTAACGAAACACTGGGCCGCCTGCAGCGGAGCGCGCGAACCTAACCGCTCGGCCACGGGGCCAGCCTCTTGAAGGGCTTTTAAACTACGCTGAAATTGAGAGTTACCTCAAAACATTCCATTGCCGTTAGATGAGAATTAGATGAATGCCTTGAAAGTGATTGGGCATGGGTAGTTTCCATGCTGAGTTCTTCATTGTTCCCTTGCCTACCCACTTTAATAATACTGTAATGACTGTGTTGCTGAGAATGGAATTCTAACAGTTCTACCACATCTGCAGGAAATAATTCTAGCTACTTTCCTATTGTCAATTGCAGTGATTAGCCCCATGTAAATCAAAGTCTGGTCTTAATTGAAAAGGCTGTATTTTAGGAATGTTGTACAGAGGGAGGCATCTACAAGTTGAGCATCTCACACATATACATAGGTCTATACTTGTGAGGTATTTTTCTTTTTGATAAAACAAAAATGGACTTATATTGGATATACCACTTTTTAACCAACATTTTTTTGGTTTTTTTGGTGAGGAAGATTCACCCTGAGCTAACATCCATTGCCAATCCTCCTGTTTTTTTTTTTTTCAGGAAGATTAGCCCTGAGCTAACTGCCACCAGTCCTCCTCTTTTTGCTGAGGAAGCCTGGCCCTGAGCTAACATCTGTGCCCATCTTCCTCTACTTTATATGTGGAATGCCTACCACAGCATGGCTTGTCAAGGGGTGCCGTGTCCACACCCAGGATCCGAACCAGTGAACCCTGGGCTGTTGAAGCAGACCATGTGAACTTAACCGCTGCGCCATGGGGCCGGCCCCTCCTCTCTTTTTCCCTTGAGGAATATTGGTCCTGAGCTAACATTTGTGCCAATCTTCCTCTATTTTTTTGTATGCAGTATACCTCCACAGTGTGGCTGGTGAGTGGAGTAGGTCCATACCTGGGATCTGAACCCTCAAACCCGTGCTGTGGAAGCAGAGCACGTGGAACTTTAACCACTCAGCCACCTGGCTGGGCCCTGGTCATGTGTAGTCTTTGATCTAGTGCTAGTTCATGCCCTTCATACATTTCCATTTTTTCTATTGGAGTAGCTTGTTTCTCTTGATCTTTTTAAAGAGTACTATTTTATTAAAAATATTTTTTTCTTCAGCTTGTTTGCCTTTCTACTATGTTTGTGTTTTTTGACATCCACAAATGTAGTCATATCTATATTACCTAATTCTCACAAGTGGATACTATTCGTAATTTAACAGGTGATTTGAAGAAAGTCCCATTTAATTCCAGTCTATACACTCTGTCAATTACTAGACCAGTGGTTGGTTCTCAAAATGTCCCCAGACAGCAGCATCAGCCACACCTGGGAAATACAAATGTTAGAAATGCAAATTCTCAAGCCTCAGCCCAGACCAACCAAGTCAGACACTCTGAGGGTGGGGCTCAGCAATCCAGTTTATCCCAAGGCCTCCAGATAATGCTGATGCAACCTTAAGTTTGATATCCATTGCACCACACTATCCTTTCTTCTAGGTTTCTAGTGTAAGTGACTACACTAGGTAAAATAAGGTAAAAAGATAAATAAGGATGTGCAGCTACTAGGAAAAGGTAGAATTCTGGGGAGTGGTAAAGAAGCACTTATACTGCCCCAAGGTGTATGTCCTGAATATCTTCTGCTCCACTTGACAGCTTCTCCACTATATATCCCAGGAGGCTGCCCGCCATGGACTGCACTAGTGGCCTCCTCCCTCGCACTCTGGTCTCCAGAGGTGGCTGGAGGCAGGGAGGAGTGAGGTTGTGATACTTACATCCTCAGTCCCCTTCCTCCTGGGATGCCATGAGTTGGCTGCATCTCCTAACCCAAGGCCATGGATCTGGCAGGTGGCCCTTTATCTCAGATTCTGGTGACCCCTTCCTTTCTTGACTCATTTGTTGTTAGGAGCCTCAGGGCTCTACACTATCCCTAATATTCCTTTATTAAACTCTCTTTAACTACCCAGCTTGAGGGTGCTGTTTCCTCTAGGATCTTGTTTTATAGAGCCTACCAAGTCCCTTCAAGTCCCCTCTTTTCCTAATTTCCTCTACTTTTAGTCATTTGCGGTTTGTTTGTTTGTAAAGTCCCTGGAATCCATCAAAATCTTTGCTGCTTCAGGACCTTTGCCTGAGGATCCTCTGCTTAAAACACTCTTCCTCCTATGCTTTGCCTGGATGACTGCTGCTCATGCTTCCTGTCTCAGTTTAAATGTCCTTTTCTCCCAGAGGCCTTCATAGATCTTCCTCCAAATTAAGAACCCACAGTTATTCTCCATCATATACCCTGCTTTTGTCTTTCACAGTACACATCTCAATTTGTAGTTTTATACTTATTTGTGTTCATTTGTTCAGTATCTGTCTTTCTCATTGGTCTGTGACCTCTATGAGGGTAGGGCCCATGTCTGCTTTGTTTACATTTATAAACCTTAGCACTTATCACACAGCCTGGCACATGGTAGGTACTGGATAAATCCATAATGAATGAATGATTCATAGTGCAGTCTACTCACCATCCTTCAATAGTCATTCCAGCTCCTGCAAACAGCAGCTTTTATAACTGGATGGTGGGCAAATCACTAGCCAGTGCAACAAAGCCCAAGAACAAATTTAGCCCACCAATACCCTCTCAGACACAACTACTCTCCATTTCTCATCTCACCCCCCTCCACCCAAGTAAGAATGAAACAAGGAGGAAATGCGCTGGCTATAAGACTCAAAGACAAGCTGCAAAGTTGTTATAAACCTAGGTGGGAGAAGGAGCAAAGCAGCTCATCTGTATAACCTTGGTGAGATGACTGCCCAGACGCTATTCATGTGCACAAAAGAATGGCTTCCCCGGGGAAATGTCGACAACTGATACCCACATTCTGGTCTCCCACATCTGGATATGCTAGTGTTTACTTAGCCATTCTCTTATTTCGACAGATACTTAATGAAAGTCTAATGAACCTGTTATGGTGTGCACAAAGGTAACAGCCACTGTGCCTGCCGTTAAGACCTTTAAAAGGAGCTATGTGAGAAAGAGTTATGAAAACAACTATTATGCAGGGTAAAAATATTATAAATAGCCTACACACAGGAGCACAGGGGACAAAGGATAAGGGACACCTAATCCTGTGGAAGGCCTCACTTAGAAGGCAGCACTGAAGTAAGGCTTGATACATGAGGTAGATGCTTGTTAGGCAACAGGAGAGGGAGGGTGTTCCAGGAGAAAAGAACCATGTGGAAAGGCATTGGAGAGGGTTACAGGTTTATTCTTGGAATGTGGAGTGCAAGTAAGAAGTGGTGGAAGTAGAGTAAGGACAGGAAAGCCAGTCAGAATTAAGTCACAAAGGACCTTGCAGAGGGGCTTAGGAAATTACCTATGGGCAATGGTCAACCAGAGCATTTACAAGCCCAAGAGCAGCTTTGGGTTTGCCTTTGTTCATTATGTTGGCAGTGTGGAAGACCCAGTGAAGTGATTAGTCAGAGGCAAGGAGACAAAAAGAGAGGCTAAAGGCTAAGAAAAGAGGGAAAAGGTGAGTACCTGTACCAGGGCAGAGGCAGTGCCAATGTGAGATCTACTGGAGGTCCTCAGGAGCCACAGGTCCTGGGGTGCTACAGTGGAGGTAAGTGTGAGCAATGACTAGGATAGAGCTCCTCTTTTTGCCTTGGGCAATTGGCCAGTTTACCAGAAGTAGCAGGCCTAACGGGAACCATGAAATCAGCTTTTAAACAGTGGATCGTGGGGAGTGTGCAGGACACCCTGCCGATAGGGACCTGGGGGTTTTGAGCGGGATCTGGGTTAGAGATTTCTGGTCACTGGCATGGGTGAGATCGCAGAGTTGAATGGGAAAACGACAAATCTAGAGAAGAACAAAAGTAACACTGCCTGTGAAACCAGTGTTAGCTTTCCAGTTTTTCTCCCTTCTCAGATTGGACCAGGGAAAGAACACTTTTCATTTCCCAGAGGCTCAGGAGAGACCAGCGTGCAGACAGGCTTCGTCAGAGTTCAAACTGACGGAGGGCCAGGCCCACCCACCGGCGAGGGTAAGGGCACCCGTCCCTCCAGTTCCACTTCGCTGGAAAATCCTGACTCCCGCCGCTCCGGGCCGGAAGTCCCCCGACAGCCCCTTCACCCGCTTAGCTTACTGCCTCTTCGCCCTCGCCCCACGGCTGGGCGCTGCGCTTTGACGTAATCACCGCGCGCCCTTCCACCCTCATCCTCTGGTCGCCCAGACCACGCCCCGTGGCTCGGCGCGGTTCTTTGGCGTATTCGCCTCGCGGCCTCCCGCCCCGGGGTGTTCAAGCTGGGCGCGCGGACCTCCCTTCGGCCCTACGGCTGGAGCCCGCACGCTCCCTGTCGCTTTCCCTGCCATCATGTTCCCGGCCGTCTCCTCTCCGCGGACCCCGGGGCCCGGGGCACGAAGAGGCCCGCTGGGCGGAGTAGGGCCGAGCTCCACGCCCCGGGCGACGAGCAGGAAGGGTCTGGCCATGGGGTCTGCAGTCAGCTCCCCGGTGCTTTTCTCGCCGGTCGGCCGGCGGAGCTCGCTGAGCTCTCGGTAAGTGATTGTCCCCGGTTGGGTCCGGCGATTCACAGGCTCTTAGGCCTCGGCGGACCTAATATGGTAGTGACTCCCGAAGCCCTCGGGACCGGGGGCGGCTGGGGGCAATGTCAAAATATTGGAAAATAGGCCTTCGCCACCCTTGCAGATTATTTCAGCTTCATTTTGACTAATTCATCAATTGAGTCTTCGCTTTGCACTTTTTATGGAATTACCTTTGTGTAGAGGTGAAGAACAAACTGGATTTGAATCAGTGGTTACCTGCCTCCTTCATACTACCCCTGTGATCTGATGTAAGTCACTCATGATGCTCTTCATCAGTGAAATGGCGATAATATCTGACCTGGGCCTGCTTGACTAAGGCCAAAGGAGTCAATATGAAATCCCACGACGCAGACATAAAGTAATGGTGAGACTGAGGACCTCCATCCCTGGAAAATCATTGTATAATATCTAACATACTAACTGCCATTGATATCTCCTAATTGGTAATTATAAAGGGCTTTTAGCTACAAAAGTTAACTTTGTAGCTAAATTAATAGGGAAAAGGCTTTCCATAAGCAGTGAGATAAGAATAGTTTTGTTACCAAATAAAAACGTGGCTCAGCAGTCCACATCACAAGTAGAATCATGGTCCACATCCTCCCTTTCATAAGTAATCTGGAACTTTAGAAGAAAGTTATAGTTTCTGAGTAGTTTCCTCTGAATTCATAGATCAAAAATGAATTTTTCCCTGCATGAGAACGGTAATATTGGGTCTTGAACTTAGTTAAAATTTATGTATAAAATTCTATAATACTTTAAAGGAGAAATGATTTTTAAAGAATACACTATCCTTTTGCATTTTGAAAAGTGCTCTTCAAAGTATTCATCTTGTCAATGTTTTCTACTCCTTTGAGAAAAGACAGAATAAAAGTCATACTTTAATGGTTTTTTTTTTAACCTCTTTTTACCTTCTGGTGATGATTTAAAGAAAACCCTTTGTTATAATACTCTGTCAGGAAACAAAGCTCCATACCACTCTCTATGTGCATCTTATCATTTAATCCTCATGATGAGAGATAAAATAACTTTTATACTGGTAACTTTACGGTACTTTTCTGAATGTTAAGATGAAGGTGAGAAGGAAATATAATCTCTACTGCTTTATCTGCTGTTGAAGACCAGGTAACAGCAGATACTCATGACCCTGTTTAATTTCTTGCTTGATTATACAGATCTGGTACAGTCTTATAATCTAGAGCTGATGGCAGCTTAAAAGTAATCTAACCTGAGCCAGCCCTGATGGCCTGGTGGTTAAAATTCGGCGCTTTTACCGCTTTCATGGCCTGGGTTCAGTTCCCCTTGGCAGAACCACACTATACTGTGGCAGTGGCTCACATAGAAGAACTAGAAGGACTGGGGTTTTGGGGAGGGAAAAAAAAGAGGAAGATGAAAAATACATTTACTTACACAATATATGTGAGCCAGAGTTTTTTTTCACTGTTACAACTCACCTTTCTTCTTGTTTATCAAAGATCTCTTTATTGTGAAATATGTATACATAAAAATTAGGATAATGGAAAATTTTAAGTTATGAGTGAAGTAATATGATCTCTTCTCTTTAGAGGAACACCTACACGAATATTCCCACACCACTCTGTAACTGAGTGTGTAAACTATGATGTAAAAACGTTTGGATCTTCACTTCCTGTTAAAATCATGGAAGCCCTAACATTGGCTGACGGTGGGTATCCTTTTCCATTTGCCTCAGTTAGCAGTTCAAAATAAAGCCTAAGTCTAGCCTGGAGATTAAAACTTGTGCTTTCTGTGGCATACCTTCACCTAAATGGGGAGAAAGGTAACCTATTTGGTTTTTCACCATAATGGAGAAATTTAATAAATTTGAGAAGCAAAATGAGTTCATTCTAGCACAGTTAAATTAAATCTTTAATAGTTGTAAGTACTGCATATGCAAAACTCAGTCCAATTTAAAAAGTTAATTGAATATATGAAATTTAGCTTTTAAAAAAACCCAAAAAATTAGTGCCTCACATTATTTGGTTTAATAATGCAGTAAAATCAAGTCTTAGCTCCATTTCTGAATCCTGTGTAGTATCCCAGGGACTGTATGCACAAATTAATGCTGTTATCTACGTGGTGTACCTTTAGAAGATTCTGTTGGCAGAGAATTAGAGTGGAAATTTGGAAGATACAGTCAGCAGAAGCTTCATAAAAGTGACATTAAGGATGAGGGGTTGGGTGACGAAGAGCAAAGTTCAGAGCATCCTCAGTGATCTCCCTAAATCATTTTTATTAAGGATTCAATTCTAGATCTTTGTGATTTTTCTGTAACAATGTTTTTCAAATTGCAGATAGTAACTGAAGTCAGTTTAGTGGTTCATAACCAGCATTGGAAAAAAAGTGAAATAGAATGCAAAAATGTCAGAATGGATCTCATATCATAATGTTAAGTAACTTTTGTTTGTTTTGTTTAAATTGTATGAATGCATCATGATGTAAAGTGTATTTCATGCTGTGAATGACAGTCAAAAAAGTTTAAAGTATTGCATTCTAGAAGAAGGCTTATTTTTCATCAACTTGAACTTGTCCATCTTGCCTGTAAGTCCTTGGGAGTTTCAGGGACACTTGTTTTCAGACAACTAAATTTCGCTAATCTCTGTCATGCATGTTCCTGTTTTAAATTTATATAATATATATTATATATAGATTTTTTCCCTCTAAAAATTTCAGCTTAAATTGCATTTAAACCTTTTATGTTAATAACAAATAGTACACAGCCTCAGAGGAGAGAGCCCCTAGAAATCAGGATGTGTGGACTGAAGAGGTGCGTAAACTTGAAGAACTCTGCCCACATGGAAACCTAGCAGGTGCTGTGTGTCCTCGAGGGCTTACCAGTAGAGGGTTTGGGCCTGCTGCAGTGCCTTCAGGAAAAGAAAATACTGCATGGATATTTCAGTTCATCAAGAAGCCCACACTTAGCCTAGGAATGATTTGATGTTTTAGTTTGTATATTACTGATGCCTTTTTTCGCCCCTCTACCCTGCCTTTAAGCAAAGAGCAACGCTCAAATTAATTAAATTTCCTGGACCGTTAACACATTATAGAGGTTTACCACTAGTGCTTATGACAGCAATATACTAATTTAGTTTTGTCACCTAATATGGAATGCAACCATTTATGTCTCCATAAAATGAAGTAATTTTTCATACTTTCAAAGAGCTCTTATTTGAAAACCATGTTGTTTTGAAAGAACATGATTTTTCCTTGAAATGTTTTATATATTTAATGAGGGTTTATTGTTTGTGTTGCTTTATCAAAATAAAATTATGAATATTACTAAACATTATAGAAAGTAAGATCTTTTTATAACAAAAATTGAGAAATAGTAAACTTAAGCCCAAAATATACTTTTTTCCCTTTAGATATGTTTCTAAAAGTGTTTATCAAAGTTAAATAGATCTCTTGTTTTGGATATTAATAAATCTTGAATTATTCAAGAGTATTTTTTGCTGTGTAGTAATCTTTTTTGTGTGTGGTGATTACATTTTTTGGTGAAGAATGTGGCAATAAAGATGATTTTGGTATGAGGAAATTTTTTTAAGTTTTTCTTATTTGTTCTTTGAGAATAATTATGCATCTCCTTTTCTTCTTTAGTTGATGATCAGCTGACTGTCCACATAGATGAAGGTGGATGGGCTTGTCTGGTCTGCAAAGAGAAACTCATTATTTGGAAGATTGCTCTGTCACCTATTACTAAGGTAATGGCTCTTCAGAGAGCTGGAAGGAGATAGAGGAGAGGGTTACCAATTGTCTCTTAATTTTTACCCTAAATTTTTAGAGCTGTTGGAGGATAGTAATCTGAATCTACTTCAGCATCAGGGATTTGCATTTTCATAGTGATACGACCTACTGAGCATGCATGCATATTTGTGTATTGGGAAAAAGTTTTCACCTTTTTAATAATCTTAAACCAGATCCATGTTATTTATATTTAATAAAATTAGAGACATTAAAATTTTTGATGAATGTCATCCTAATCAGATGGCCTAATGAAGTCTAAGACTAAATGCCATCCATGTAAGCTGATGAACTAAGTTTATTTCTAAGAAAATAGGACTGTGTTTCACTGAATCTACTGGGAAAAAATAAATTGGGAAAAAATAATAAGAATTTTTACAATTGCTAGTTTAATTTTCAGTTGTCAGTATCTCACACAGGGATGTCTAGTAACTTATCCTCAGCAACCTCTCTCTGTCTGTTCCAGATCAGGCACACTCTCTTGCACCACTCACTACTCACTCGGCCATTGTTCCATTGGAACCTGGGACTCCTGCTTACATAAGCTCCTCATGTCTACTGGCTTCTGTACTGCTGTACTTCTGTACTGCTACTGCCTATAATATACTTGTGGTTAGGAGCATAGGTGAGGGAGAAGTCCTGGGGGCATCGTGAATTAGCAGAGGGAGCCTGATATTCGACTGAGTCTAAGAAATATTTTTCTAGGCAACTTGGTATAATTACTCTATAGTCATGCAGATTTTGAATATCAAATAAAAAGTCAAGACTGGGGCCAGCCTGGTGGCATAGTGGTTAAGTTTGCATGCTCTGATTCTGTAGCCTGGGGTTTGCAGGTTTGGATCCCAGGAGCAGACCTACACACTGCGTCAAGCCATGCTGTGGCGGCATCCCACATACAACATAGAGGAAGATTGGCACAGATGTTAGCTCAGGAACAATCTTCCTCACACACACAAAAAAAGTCAAGACTAGAATGGGAAAATTCCTTAGGAAGCCTACACACTTGTCTTAGTCTGGGAAGAGATTGGACAAGTTGATATTCAGGGTCTGGTCTAGCTCTTAAGTTTTCCTGATTCTGTATCTCTTAAAATGTTTTGTTTTAAAATTACTGAAATCCATGATGAAAACATGATCAAAAAGATATGAGAAGAAAGAATGTTTATAGAATGGAATTTCCAGCAGTGAATCAGAATTTAAAATACACAGATAAAGGAAATAGTGAAGTTAGATGCATATTCAAAAATTGGATTTGAGGGGACTGGTCTGGTGGCATAGTGGTTAAGTTCAGTGTGCTCTGCTTCAGTGGCCTGGGTTCATGGGTTTGGATCCTGGGCCTGGACCTATACCACTCATCAAGCCATGCTGTGGCACCAACCCACATACAAAATAGAGGAAGATGGGCACAGATCTTAGCTCAGGGCCACTCTTCCTCAAGCAAAAAGAGGAAGATTTGCAACAGGTGTTAGCTTAGGGCCAATCTTCCTCACAGAAAAAGAAAAATTTGATGTGAAAGATTGTTTGTTTGGTTTGCTCTGTAGTTATCTGTTTGCAAAGAACTTCAGCTACCACCTAGTGATTTCCACTGGAGTGCTGACTTGGTGGCTCTCTCTTACTCTGCTGCTTCAGGTGAAGCACCTTCTACTCAGGTAGGTGACTTAAAGCTTATTGAAATACATATTTTTTTAAATAAGGGAGTTCTAAAGTTGGAGGAATCATCAACCAAATTCTGAGATAGATCTATAAAGCTATAGGAATCAAGACACTGTGGTATTGCAAAGAGCTGGACACATAGGGCAGTGGAACTGAGTAAAGAGCACAGATAGAGACCCACACAAAGGTGGCCCTTTGATCTGACAGAGGTGCAAAAGCAATTCAGTAGAGTACGAATAGTCTTTTCAGTAAATGGTTTTGGAACCATTGGTCATCCTCATGCAAAAAAAGAAAAAATAAATTTCCCCCTAAACTTCATACATTATACAAAGATTAACTCAAAGTGGATCATAGATCTAAATGTAAAACATAAAACTATAAAGCTTTTAGAAGAAAACAGGAGAAAATCATCATGACCTGGGGATAGGCAGAGCGTTCTTGGAAATCACTGAAGGCGTGATTCATAAAAGAAAAAAATGGATAAATTGGATTTCATTAAAATTAAAAACTTAGCTTTGCTAAAGACACTGGAAAATGAAGAGACAAGCCACAGACTGGAGAAAATATTTGTAAATCGTATATCCAACAAAGGACTTGTATCCAGAGCATAAAAAGAACTCTCAAAGCTTAATAAGAAAACACCCAACCCAATTCAAAAGCAAAGCGTAGGACTTGAACAGACACTTTACCAGGGAGTATATAAGGATGTCAAATAAACACATGAAGAGATGTTCACATCATTAGCCATCAGGGAAATGCAAATTAAAACAACAGTGAGATACCACTACACACCTATTACAATGGCTAAAATAAAAAGCACTGACACTACCAAGTGCTAGCAAGGATGTGGAGCATACATTGCTGATGGGAATGCAAAATGGTATAGCTGCTTGATTTTCACTTTCTTAGAAAGTTAAAATATACTTACCATATCACCCAACTATTCCATTCCTGGCTATTTACCTTAGAGAAATTAAAATTTATGTTCGTGCAAAAAACAGTACATGAATATCATAGCAGCTTTATTTGTGATAGCTGACAGTAGAAACAACCCAAACATCCTTTATCAAGTGATTGGGTAAACAAACTGGTTCATCCATAGAATGGAACACTACTCAGCAGTAAAAAGGAATGAATTCCTGATACATGGAGCAACCTGGATGAATCTGAGAGTCATTATGCTAAGTGAGATAAGCCAGTGTCAAAGGTTACATGCTATATGATTTCATTTGACATTCTTGGAAAGTCAAAACTATAGTGATAGAAGAAGTGGTTGCCAGGAGTTAGGGTGGGGGAAGGGTATGGCTGTAAAGGGATGGCATTAGGGAGTTTTGGGGGCCACTGGAATTGTTCTGTATCCTTACTGTGGTGATAGTTACATGAATACTATACATGTGTTAAAATTTATAGAACTGTACCACAAAAGTCAATTTTACTGTATGATAATCTTTCAAATATAAAAAAGGCATTTTTATTTCTGATTTTTGTTAAATAGTAAATTGCCCCAGTTTCTTTATATCATTGTCATTAGACTCCCAGTTTTTGGGTCTTTCTTTTCTTGTGATTGCTGAGTGTTATGATTTTTTTCCAGGCTGTTGCTGTCATGGTTGCCACCAGAGAAGGATCCATCCGCTATTGGCCAAGCCTTGCTGGTGAAGACAGCTACACAGAGACTACTGTAGATTTGGGAGGTGATAAGACTTACAGTTTTCTAACAGCAGTGCAGGTATACAATGGATGTTCTTTTATGTTTATTAGAAAGGTGTGATTTGGCTTGGAAGTGGGATTTGAATGAGTAAAAATGTGGGGTTTTATACGGACCATACAGTCCAGGGAGGGATCAAAAAGAGACAAGAGAAGAATGTAAGCATCTTGGATTTGAACAGTTAGACAAAGGGAAGACCTTTTCATAGGACTCTAAAATAGCAATATTGGATAGTAACCTATGTTTCAGAAACATTTTAAGAGACTAACTTAGCTCTTCGACACTGAAGAATGGTTTGCTAATATATAATCTGCAGATTTACCCACGAAGTAGAATCTGATACTTGATTTGTTGAACCTGCAATACTGTGAAGCTGTAATTTAAAAATCAGAATTAAAAAAAACACGCAGCTAAAAAAAACCGCAACGAAAGTTTTTCTGTGTAGAGTTAATAATGTTAAGTGAATGGATTTGTAAGTAAATTTGTTTTAATAAAAAGCACTTCCATTTTTTATTCTTTTAGATTTCTTTTAAGCTACAGATGATTTTTCTCTGTATCAAAAGCATTTTGTGTTAATTTTCTTTATCTTAGTGTTAGATGCTTAATTAATCTCACAATATTTGTTCACAGGGAGGAAGTTTTATTTTGTCCTCTTCGGGAAACCAGCTGATTCGGCTGATACCTGAAAGCTTAGGAAAGATTCATCAGCATATCGTGCCTCAGGGGCAAGGCATGCTTTCAGGAATTGGTCGGAAGGTTTCTTCTCTTTTGGGAATTTTATCTCCTAGTAGTGATCTCATAGTAAGTTGTTAAAATAACTTTGTTTTACAAGCTTGTTTCTTAGTGAAATCAGTGAGTTGGAAGTTTCCTATGAAGTTGGTATAGCCTCTGTATGAACAGTAGTGTACATGATATAAAACTTTTGATCTTTCAGTGAAGCATATTTATTATAATGATCAAAGGAGTTCGTGCTAACCCTCTCGCATACCCTGTAATATTAATATTCTTAAATCACATAGATTATCTTATAAGTACATTCCTTGAATTAAAACTGTCAGGTAAAATTTTAAATGTGTTGAGGGACTAATTTTGCTTTCTAGACTTAACCAAAAAGATGTTCTGCACTTGCATGACTCCAGCTATCTGTGTGGATGACTCAAATCTAGGTTTGTTGGCTGGGCTTTCGCCTCCAGCTTGGCAGTAGTGAGGAGAGGAGGATGGGGATTAACATTTATGGAACATCTACCCTCTGCTCGGTGCTCCGTATTTGTTATCTCATGTAGTTATTATGATGACCTATAATATAGAAAGCTTTCTCTCCAATTTGCAGATGAGCAAATGGCCTCAGTGAGGCTAAGTAAACTGCCCAAGGTTACAGAACTACTCACTGGCAGATTAGTGCCCAGGCTTGTTTGAATTGAAAGCATATCCTCTTTTTACTGTGCTGTTTCCCTCTTGTAGCTATCATCTGCTTCCTTGAATTATCTTTGAACCTAAAACTTAATAAATTTGTTAACAAATTTGCTAAAAACAAATTGATCATTTTCCCTCTTCTCTCCTGTTAACTATGCACTTAACCTACAAAACTTGTTTCTCTTTTGACCTGTTCCTGTTAATGGTACTGTCCCCTTTTTTGGTGACCCAGGTATAAAACCTTGATATTTTATTTTTGGTATCTTCCTCTCCTTCTGTAGGAAATAAGTTATTTACCAGGTACTGTAGGTTTGACTTCACGTCTCATTTCCATCCCCATCTTCTGCTTCCATTGTTATGCCCTAATCTACACTGTGGGTAAGTTTCCCCTAAGCTCTCATTGCCATTTCACTCACTGTTGACCCCTTCTATCCTATTAGTGGCCAGAGTCACAGTGACAGGAGAAATGGGGACAATTAGGTTTTAACTCAAAACAATCTTATATACTCAGCTTAAAAAACACACCTATACTTCATAAGCAAGTGTATACTTAAAAGGCAAAATAACACACACCATGTATACTAACTACAACCCTGCCAGATTCGTTTTCCTGTAACATAGCTCTTGTGTTCAAAAGCCATTGGTAATATCTCCCTTGCTTATTAGGTTTACAGACTCACATTCAAGACTTCTGTGTGTCTCTAATTTTTCATTTGAGCCTTATTTTTGTTTCTTTTTTAGTTATAATCTACATTTCACTTTAACAGGACTACTTCTTCTCTGAAGACCCTATAACTTTCCTACCTCAAAATCTGCTCTTCCCAGGCCTTCTGCCTTTATGCTTCTGCCTATGGAAATCCTACCTTGCTGTCAAAGTCTATTTCAAGATCACTCCTTCCTTTGAATCCTGGATGAAGAATTCTGATAGGATTACTATTCAAATAGTCATAAAATATATGAAATGTGAATTGCATAGAAAAATACTTCATTAAGATAGGAACTTAATAATCTATAAATTTGACTTTTTTTCTTTTCTCCATACAGCTTTCAGGTGTCCTTTGGGATAGAGAGAGATCAAGCTTTTATAGCCTGACAAGTTCAAACATCAGTAAATGGGAATTAGATGATTCTTCAGAAAAACAAGCACATAGTTGGGATATAAATAGAGCACTGAAGGAAAACATTACTGATGCTATTTGGGTAAGGAACAATAATAATCATCTCTAATTTATATCTATGGTTATATGAGAATGCTAATTTCTTTAGTTATTTTATTTATTAGAACACATTTTCGTATAATACACTAACAGTTTTTAGCTATCAGATAAACAGAAATGGGGTGTTGAATCTTTAGAAATATTGGAACTTCCTAATTTTCTTAATTTTTAAAATGCATACATATTCATTCAGTAAGTGAGCTACTGTGGATGAGGCACTTTAATAGGTGTTGGGGATACAAAGGTGAAAAAAAATGATTCCTATATTCAAAGAGCTTCTGTTATTGGTATTTTCACATAGGGATCTGAAAGTAACTATGAAGCTATTAAAGAAGGAGTCAACATTCGGTATTTGGATTTGAAACAAAACTGGTAAGCAAGTAATTTGTGGTAAAAAATATAGGTGGTTGTTTGGAAAAATAATTGATGTTTATTATAAAGTGATGAGCAGTCTTGTTATCTGTTCTTCTAATGCTATCTTATACTATTACACCTTACTAAGTGGTTTCTGTTCTTTCTCTAGAGATGTAGTTCATTTGAGAACTTCTCAATCTTCAGCTGTTATGTCTTTACAGTAGTTGTCTGCCCTAGTTAGAGATGCAGCTTTTGTGCTTTCACAGCTGAACCTTCTTTTTCTTCGCTGCTAAGAGATGCCTTCCTCGCTGCTGTGGATGCTCCATCTTGTCATCTTTCTCCTCTCCGTGGAGATACTGAGCACAATTCTCCAGCCCTTTTTCTGTTGCTGAATGAGCTTTTAGTAAGCCTCTGTTCGTGGCTATATTGAGTAAAGGAAGGACGGGATGAGGTTTTGTCTTGGAAGTGCAATAGAACTCAATCATGGTTTGTATTCAGAGTGAATTTCCTCTTGTAAACAGTGCTCTAACTGATGCTTAAGATTCCAGGTTAGTGTGATAAAGCTAATTTACCGCATGTTATTATTTAGCTTTAACACCAAAGGTCATATGGAACTTAAAAACCATTTGTAACATGGTTTCTATGTGAAAGTTCATAATGGGTGCAAATATATGACTTGTATTCCTTCAAAACACAATTTACCAGGAGCTAATGACTATTTTTACGTGTTGTAGAGTAATTTAGTTTAGTAGAACAAATTCTCCCTGTTTCTTGGAAGGATGTTGTGATTCTGCTGTATAATTTTTCTCTCTCAGGCTTTTGAGACTAGCAGTAGGATCCTTCTTTACAGTTCCTGAAAAACCTTATATAAACTATCAAAAAGGTAAAAGTAATAGTATACATTTAATTTCCATAAACAGTGCAATTAAATACAGTTTACCTGTTTTAGTTTATCTTTACAGACTTTTAGAAATTTAGAGTTGCTGCTCGAGCACAGCCTAGAAGCTGTGGGCATATGATGTGGACATTTTTTCACATATACTTTTCTGAATGGAGACATGAGTTGAGAACAAAGAAGAGAAACATGCTTAGGAATTGCTATACTGGGTCAGACCCAGCGTTGCTCTCCCCAGTGATGTAAGACTAACAAGATTCTTGTGAGACACAGCTCTCCCCACCTTTTGTCCAAATTGTCCAGTTGTCACTCTCTTATATCCTTGAAATCTAATGACTCATACAGAGTGTTCCACGTCTGGATGGGTTTCTTCTATTTAAGAATGGTGAGGGCCAGCCTGGTGGCATAGTGGTTAAGTTCGTGTGCTCCACTTCAGCGGCCTGGGGTTCATAGGTTCAGGTCCTAGGCATGGACCTAGACACTGCTCATCAAGCCATGCTGTGGCAGTGTCCCACATACAAAATAGAGGAATATTGGCACAGATGTTAGTTCAGGGTGAATCTTCCTCAAGCAGAAAGAGAAAGATTGGCAATGGATGTTAGCTCAGGGCCAGTCTTCCTCACACACACACACACACACAAAATGATATTTGTCTTCCTGATGCTCATTGATACTCATTGATTTGTTGCTCATTTTGGCCAGAGCTGCTGCTTAGGCTTATATTTTCAGTGAACAGACCTATTAATTCTTTTACTAGATTATTACTGAGACAAAACTCAGATAGTTTCATTTTAGTTGTAAAGTTTGGATTTTTTAAAATCTTAAATGTATTGCCTTGTATATACTCACATAAAAATTTGTCAAATCTTTACTGATTTGCAAAATTGTGGTTATCTTCCTATCATCCTTAATACCTAAAATAGCTTTATGTTTTTTCAGACATGAAGATTTTTTTACAAAGATGTGAAATAAAACTGGTTCTTGGACTACTCTCTAAGGGATCTTATTTATTAGATGTTTCTCCATGACTCCGTGGGCACCTCTTATTGCACAGTGATACAGTCTTTAGAGTAAGGGCAGTATAGAGTCTTACCACAGGTGTAACTAGCTGTACCTCCCTACTTATTATGGAGGGGAGACTCTCAAGACTGCATTTTCTAGGACCTAACTCAGTTCATTCTTATATGTAATGTTCTTGTACATCATCTCTTAGCTCTTTAGGTCACTGCCAGTATGTCACAAGTTTGGGCTATTATCCCTGGATTCCTTTCAAGAGTCCAAGTGAAAGTGATAAGGTTGGGGCGCTGGGGGAAGTGAACATTGGAGAAGGAAAATGAGAGCCGTGTTAGGATTACTTGATTTGAAGTGGCATGTAATTTAGTCACTAGCTTGGTTTCTTATTTTTTAGGTGTCATTAGAGGGTGCTTGCCACCCTGTTAATACTTCTGAGACTTGAATACAAGTTGCTAATAATGCTGCTAAATGTTTTGGAAGGGTTGAGATCAGAGACCATTTAATTCTTTGTTGGGGGCAACAACTTTCATAGACTTAAGAGGAACACTTAGCTTTAAGGTGGAAAAAGGTTTATTTTCATGTATACAGCAGCTTGAAATTTCTGTAACTCATTGTTAAAATTAAAAACAAAATGTTTTTCCCCTGGACAAAAGTAAGCTTTAAAGAACAGATTAAGTCAAGGGTTGAAAATCTTTTCTGTGAAGGGCCCTAAAATAACTATTTTAGGCTTTCAGGGCTATGTGGTCTTTATTGCAACTACCCTACTCCATTCGTGGTAGCATGAAAGCATCCATAGATAATCCACATGCAAGTGGGCATGGCTACATTCCAGTAAAGCTTCATTTACAAAATTCACCTGACATGATTTGACTTGAAGGCTGTACTTTGCTAACCCCGCGTTAAATGATTTGTTGATCTTTTTCTCTTTAAATCAGATTTATTCAGGTATATTTTACATACAGTAAAATTCACTGTTTTTAGTGTGTAATTCTGTGAGTTTTGACAAATGTGTAGTCATTGAGTCATAACCATAGTCAAGATACAGAACAGTTCTATCACCCCCAAAATTCACTTGTGCCCCACCCCTCCCTCCACTTCTAGCCCCTGGCAACCATTGATGAGCTTTCTCTCCCAATAGTTTTGCCTTTTCCAGAATGCCATATAAATAGAATCATACAGTATAAAGCCTTTTGAGTCTGGCTTCTTTCACTTATCATAATGCATTTGATATTCATTTGGTAATTTCTTCCTTTTTACTCCATTATATAGATTTTATCGGGGTTTGTTTATCTATTCAGTAGTTGAAGGATTTTGTTGTTTCCAGTTTTAGGCAATTATGAATAAAGCCACAATAAGCATTTGTACACAGGTTTTTGTGTGAACATAAGTTATTTCTCTTGGGTAAATATCTAGGAGTGGGATTGCTAGATCATGTGGTAAGTGTATGCTTAACTGTATAAGAACCTGCCAAGCTATTTTCCAAAGAGGCTGTGGCTCTTTCTTTTTCAATGATTAGTGATGGGCTCCTGATTTTGGCAGCAGCATGGCACCCAGCAGACAATCCGTGTCTCATCTATTACTCTTTGGTAACAGTAGAAGATAATGGCAACCAAATGTCAGATGCAGTGACTGTGGAAGTCACTCAGTATAATCCCCCTTTTCAGGTAAGATTTCTATCTGTAAGTTAAATTACAAAGTGATAATAACATTGAGGGTTTTTTCCCCTAACCATTGCAGGGTCAAATTCTTTGAGAGATTCATCTGCAGGGCTTGGAACTATTTTAAAATAGCTAGTTTTTACACACTGCCTTTTATTTGCCCTCTCAGACTCATTCCTTTGCTCAGCCTTAGCTGAAGAGAAATGAGTGGAAGCAGCTGACAGAAGCAGTTTGTTTCTTCTACTCCAGCTCTATGAAGGGATTATCATTTCTATATTATTGAGTGAAAATAAAAATTGATGATAATTGCAGAGTGAAAAACAAGGAAGGAACTTGATAGGAATTGGGGTTTGGTTTTGAGCCCTATACATTACAGAAAATTCTCCTTTTTTGCTCCAAGTGGGATATTTATAAGCAGCAGCCTTGTATACTTGTCAAAGTTCATGTAAATGATTAAAAGGCAAGCTCTCTCGTTTTAAGCTTCTTAATAGCAATTAAACATATTGTTTAATAACTGATATTCATGAGGAAAAACCTTAATAGCTGTAAATTCATTTCATTTAACTTTGTGTAGTATCTAATTAAACCCTTACCTTATTCTTACTATGACTTTTTTTTTTTTTTTTTTTTTTAAGATTTTATTTTTTCCTTTTTCTCCCCAAAGCCCCACGGTACATAGTTGTGTGTTCTTCGTTGTGGGTTCCTCTAGTTGTGGCATGTGGGACGCTGCCTCAGCATGGTCTGACGAGCAGTGCCATGTCCGCGCCCAGGATTCGAACCGACGAAACACTGGGCCGCCTGCAGCGGAGCGCGCGAACTTAACCACTCGGCCATGGGGCCAGCCCGTTACTATGACTTTTTAAACTGAATATTGTAGGGAAATCTTTTAATTTGTTCCTTTATTCCAAAAAAAATAAACCTTATCATGTGTTCTGATTATGCAAGAAAAACATAGTGTTAAAATTTTTTAGACAATGCAAAAGGGTATAAAGAAAACAATTCATGAATTAAAAAAAAATCGTGGAATCCCACTTTTAATGTTTTGTTGGTAAAATTGCTTCTTTAATAAGAAATAATATATCATTTATAACACTTGCTAATTTTATCATTTAATTAGGTCTTATTTCTATTTCTGTTTCTGATTTTATATATGAATAAATTAACTCAATTTTCTTGTGCATGATATCTTGACAGTGAAGTAAGAACCTAAATGTTTATCAGGGATCATTTATAAAGTTTTTGCTAATTTTAAAATAAATAATATAATTAGCTAATCCTTTTATTTTCTTTCCCATGTTTGTTGTAGGCTTCTAGTTAAACTCTTATCACCATGGAAATGTTTTCAAAATTTGCTAATTATTTGCAGTTCAACAAAGGATTTCTCTAATTGCTCCTTATAAACTTATTCTGTTGTATTTTATAAATCATCTCTAGGTTTTCACAAAGACAACCAGTGGATTATCATTTTATGAGTTTTATGAGATAGTATTTTACAAAAATGTGAATTATAAAATAATACAAGTATTTTTGTTTCACTTCTCCTTAACTGTAATCTTAAATTTAATTTTCAGTCTGAAGACTTGATTATGTGTCGGTTGATGGTCCCAAACTTTTCAAACCAGACTGCCTACCTATATACTGAAAGTGCTGTCTATGTGTGCTCCACGGGAACTGGGAAGTTTTCTCTTCCTCGGGAGAAAATTGTCTTTAATATACAAGGTACAATAGCAGCTTTAGAAGGCGTGATTATGAACTCCTTAGTCATTCTTAGTAGTTTTTGTTCTCTTTCCATAAATGTTGCTTCATAAATGATACCTCCAAGTGTTACGGAGACATTCAATGCCACACTTGTAGTAGCTGAAATTACAACCTTGCTGAAAAACCAAGAGGGTAGTAGAACTCCCAGACTGTCACATTTATGGGCAAAAAATAGTAATGTTTTTCCCAGAAGAGGCCAAGAAGGAAAGAACTGACACTAAGAGAAATAATTGCTTATTCCTACTTAGTAAGAGTGACTTATTCTGACTTGATGGTCTTTAAATAAGTTTGTCCAGACCACTGGATAAGAAGAATCCCAGGTGCTAGACTCATGCAAGGGCGCTGGGGTAGGGGCAGATGGTCGAGGGAGCCAGCCAGGAGTGAAAAAAAGCCAAGCAGATAGTCTAGTCAGGATGTTTATCTCAAGGAATTGGGCAGAGGCAAAATTTAGGTGAGGCAGTGGGATGGAATCTAGATTTTTCTAGTCCCAGCACAAGAACCTTGACTGTGTGCGGGTAGGATGTTATTAAGGCGCTGAGCAAGCTTAGACTTTTTTCTGTTTCCTCAATGGCTCACTCAATAAGTTAAGACAGAATTGGGCAAGAGGACTTCATCAGATTGAAAAAGCTGTTATTCTGAGTTTTGCAGAATGAATAAGTTTTTTGGCTTACCATACTCATTGTTCTCTTGCAAGGCTAGTTTTTATTGTCCTAAAGCTGAAGGGCACAGAGCCTGCTACTTCAAATAGCAACAGATTCTTGACATTTGATCTGGGATTAAAAAGCTAAGTTCAAAGTAGGAGTAATATTGTAAAGGAAAAAAACATTCTTTGTGTATCAAGATGATTTTCTGCTTAGGGTGGTAGTTTTAGGAAGCATTTTTTTCTTATGTATATTTGATTGTGTATTTTTCTTTCTTTTAGGAGATAGTATTTTGGGAGCTGGTTCCTGTGGTGGTATTCCTATCCTTTTTTCTAGAAACAGTGGATTGGTGTCTATTACTTCAAGGGAAAATGTGTCTTTGTTAGCAGAAGACCTTGAAGATTCCCTAGCATCTTCAGTTGCTGGACCAAGCAATGAGGTAACGTGGTTCCGTAAGATTTTTAATTTCTTATCAGTATATTTCCCACAAATGTTTAAAAAAATCAGGCAGTTTTAAAAAAGTTGTGATGAAAACATTAGTTCCTTTATCTCCCTCATCCCCTTTGTTCTCTTTCCCAGAAGCAATGACTTTTAAGTCTTTTAGCTGTTTCTTTTGGTATTTTTCTCCATATTTCTAAGTAATATGCATATATTTCTGTCTCCTAATTTACCCATTTTGGACATCTATTGATTTCCTATTATGGAAGATGAGGATTTGAGGTAACTTATATTCCATTCTCTGCCTTTCTCATCCCAGTGAAATTTTTTTACATTGTAATGGCAAGGTGAATATTGTTTATGGTTGACTGAGTCAAGTAGTGTACTGATTACATTTCCTTTTTTTTATACAACTGCATGTGATTCTTGAAGTAACAGGCTAATTTTATATTTGCTTACTTTTCTTTAATATCTGACTTAATCTTCCAGCACCCTCCAGCAGCTCTGTAAATACCTTTCAGTATACTTTTCCTCATAGTCAAATCTCTAAAAACTCTACACCTACTGTCATTTTGAAAGTTTCCTTTCCATTGCCCTCAGATCCTCTCCGGACTTGTCCCTGCACCACACACGGGTTTGCCTCGTCTCCTCTCTGCTCCGCCAGTTGCCATTCCTACCTCTGGTTTCCATCTTCATGTGTTGTAGTTGGAATCACAGATGTTTGGGTGGTTTTGTTTCTTTTTCTTCTTGTTACTCTGGGGTGATTTTTGAGAGGGAGAGTGGTAAAAACCGTCAATTTTTTTCCTGTCATCTTAATACCCAAAATACCCTGATCCATAAGATTTTTGATAAAAATCTTTTTTTACAGGAGACTAAAAATAATTAATACTGTTTGGGGTAATTTCCATTTGAATAGTGTATGAAATATGTAGACTTTCTGTAATTTAAAATTAAAATGATTTGGTACAATTTCAACAGAAAGTAATTTTTTTACCTCTTTTGTTATCTTGTGGTTTTTGTAATACTGCTATGTGTTCTGAAGCTATCTTACAGTATTCCATTTCTTTTCAATCTTTCTACATCCTTGTTTAACCTTGAAATCAACCATTATGCTTGTGATGGGTTGTATAAGAGCAAACCTATAAAAAGATTGTGTTGGTTATCATGAAATCCCAAATAATTTTGTTCACACTAGAATCTCTGAATTTTCTATACTTTTCTATAGGACTTTGGGTGGTCATTGGTACATTTGTCTTATTTCAGTAATTATCTTAAGTGCATAGACCATTGGTATAGAAGGTGGTAAACAGTTGTGTGTCTGTGTTGTTATTGTCCTAGGCAGGTCCAGTTTTTAGTCCAATAATTAAGAATATTTTGATACCTTCACTCCTAAATTATAGTTTCTTATTTTACAGAGTATGGTTTTTGAGACCTCTACAAAGAATGAAACCATAGCCCAGGAAGATAAAACCAGATTGCTAAAAGCTGCTTTTCTGAAATACTGCAGGTATAACAGGTTTTTAAAATTATGGCTTATTTTATGTCTGAGCACACATTTTACTGACATATGGTACTTATTTGTTGACTGGTGGGAGAAAGTTGGAGAAATGATGCCATCAAGGAGAAACAGTTTTTCTGAGCTTTAGCACTTTAACAAATTGTTACTCTGAACTTGGTAGTCATAGGAGAGTTCCAGCTAGGCTAGGAAAAAACCATGATGTAACATACCCTCTCCATGTAATGAGAAGCTATGTACCTTTAAAAATGATGATCATGAACACAGCTTGCAAGCATCTTTTACGTAAAATGTTAAGGGAAATAAGTTGCATGTAAAGTTTTATTGGTGTTATAAAGGAATTAGTCTTGGCCTGTCACTTGGGTTTTGCTGTGTACAAAATCACCACAGAACTGGTGGCATATTTACTACAGCTCATGATTCTGCTATCTGGCTGTTTGGGGCTGGGCCCAGGTGGCCATTTTACTGGTCTGGTCTGAGCTCACTCATTGGTCAGCTACCAGCTGTCCTGGCTAGACTTGCTCACATTTTAGGGTCTCTGGCTGGTCAACTCTATGTATTTCACATGGCCTCTCCTCATCTAGCAGGCTACCCTGGCCTTGTTGACATAGCTCGGGATTCCAGAAGAGGCAGGAGAGAAAGCCTTGGTGACGAGTGCTCTTCGAGTCTCTACTTGGGTCACATTTGCTAATATCCCATTAGCCAGAGTGACAGGGGTGAGCCCCTAGTGGGAGGGTGCTCACAGGGAGTGTGCTAAAGGGAAGGAAATAATTATACTCAAGTCTGTCAGACTTGCTGACCTGATACTTCTGGTTTTAAGGTGAATTCAGTCATTTCAGTTTGTCCTAGACATGTATTCTGCGTATCAGATATTCTGGTGGCTTCCTTAAAAGGTATAGTAAGTTCACATTTGAATAACACTCAGGGAAATTGGGATCCAGCCCTTGCTCTGCCCCTAGTTAACTGTGTGAGTCTTTGGACAGATTGCTTAGCATTTCTGGAGTTCTGTTTCTTCTTTGTGAAGCGTTCAGTGGGGTGGCAGTTGGACTGTATGAAGGATTATTAGTTTCTCTAGCAGATCTTTGTTTTGAGGAAGTATTCAGGGTTTACTGCCTCCCCCAGTTCTCAGCTCATGATCCTGTAATCCCACCCATAGTGGTATCTGATGCGTAGTGGCTCACTCTCACTGAAGAGTTAACAGTTAGTTAGACTCTACAGTGCTTTACAGTTTTAAAATTCTGTGCCGCCTTAGTGATCTACTGAGCTTAGTTTCTTGTCCAGAAGAGGGCACCATTGGACAAGTTTTTTGGTTCCGTTTTTAAATAGTATTCTTTTAATCTTGTTCTGTTGCGTGGTGTTCAGTCTTAACTGCCAAGATTTGGATTAAAATACTATGATTTTGTCTTGCACAGGTTTATCCTTTAATTAACAATTCTGTCACATTTGTGGCATCTCACAATTAAATAATAATGGTGCAAGTCACTCTGGTTATTGTATTAGTTTCATGTGGCTACTATAACAAATTACCACAAATTGGTTGGCTTAAAACAATGGAAATTTATTGTGTCACAGTGCTGGAGGCCAGAAGTTCAAAATCAAGGTGTCAGCAGTAGGATCTAGGGAAGAATCTGTGCTTGCCTCTCTCCTAGCTTCTGGTGTAGCTGGCAATCATTGGCATTCCTTAGCTTGTGGATGCATCACTCCAGTTGTCTCCAGTGTCGGATGGCCTTCTTTCCTGTGTCTTTCTTCACATGTCCTTCTAATAATGATACCAGTCGTTGGATTTAGGGCCCACTGTAATCCAGTATAACCTCATCATGACTGATCATATCTGCAGAAACCTTATTTCCAAGGTCACATTCTGAGGTTCTGGGTGGACATGGATTTTGTGGCGGACACTGTTCAACCCAGGATAGTCATTTCTAAATGTTTTACAGGGGAAGATTGCTAAGCATGAAAAGGGATCCCTGACCTTAAGTCCTGAGAGTATAGTAACCTTAGGAGCAGAGTCATTGGGCCTCTAGCACAGCCTGCCTTTGACTTATCCTGTTTAGCATGGTTGAAGTACTCTGAGGTTAAGTAGTCATTTCTAGGCTGGTGTCAGCCAATTGTCTTAAAGAATTAGACTCTTCACAAATGGAATTGTGGTACCTTTAAAGCAGGATTGCTCAGCCTCATCTCTATTGACATTTGAGGCCAGGTAATTTTTTGTTGTTGGGCTGTAAAGGATATTGCAGAGTGTTTAAGCAGCATCTCTGGCTTCTTCCCACTTGATGCCAGTAGCACCCTTCCCCTCAACTTGTGACAACCAGAATTATCTTCAGACGTTGCCAAATGCTACCTGAGCAGTGAAAATTGGTAGATAGCACCCTAAAGTGTTATTTAGCTTTTTGCTAAGGTAATACTATTTTTATAGCATGGTTTCTTTGAAATTAATTTCTGTATCATTTTGATTTTCATTTTACCTAACTCAATATAAATATAAAATTTTTGGTTCATGAGAGTTTTGAGAAACTTATTCTCTTGATTAAAATGGTTAATTATTGATTGATCTTGCCATAGTCAACTTTGAATTCCCATAACTTGTAGCTAGGTTTCCAGCTTCAACCCGGCCTTTAACACTTTTGGGCGGTTTTTCTGTTTCTTAAGTCAGCTCTATCTCCTGTTCCACCAAGAGACCGTTTCAACCCTTTTCTAATCTCCACTTTCTCATTTCTCTACCTCCTCTCCTGCAGTTAGCAGATGACTCAGCCTCCTATTTCACAGAGATAATAGAAGCCATCGGATAACAACTCTCTGTACTTACAGCTACAGACTTACCTGCACCCAGCTACTTTCCCTCCCTGTAAAGTAGACAGAAGTGTTCTTCCTAAGACTAATCTTTTTGTCTTTGTTTTGAATGCCACTGTTTCCTGCTTCCCTTGAGACTTTGCTCTTTCAGTTCTTCCTCTCATGTATCTTTGACCTTTCTTGTGCTGGCTCCTTCTCATCAGGTGTTAATCATTTTTAATTTGCCATTTTTAAAAAAGACCTATCTTTGACTGTCCATCTTTGAGGTGCCACGCCTTTTGTTTGTTCCTGTTTACAGCTGAATTACCTGAAGAGATGTCTACATTTGCTATTGTCTGCCATATTTTTCTCTCTCTCCTCCCTATGTGATCTTTTTTCCTTCTTTAGCTTCATTTACTGAAGAAATACAGATCTACCGTGCTCTGGGCCATTATATACAAATGGGGAATGTTCAAAAGCAGATGTGTATTCCACAGGCACCTCTGTTGCAACATATCCAAAACTGCACTTGTCTTTGCCAAAGCTGATGCTTTCCTTTCTATCCCCCGTTACAAGTCCTGGTAATCCGTTCAGTTGTTCAGAGCAAAAACGTGGGAATTGTCCTTATACATCAGATCCAACCAATTGCCAAAACTTACCTCATATACCTTTCTTTCTCAAACCTGTCTGCTTGTCTCCTTTCTCCACTGCAGCTACTGCTAGTGGAGACCACCACATTCTCTTGCCTGGATTTTTGCGATAACTTCCTAATTGGACTTATCTCCATCCCGTCTGATACCCCATCTCAGTATTGTGGTTAGAATGATCTTTTGGAAAAATAGAACAGATTATGACACGTCCTTCTTAGTGCCTTTCCACTGTCGTTAGGATTAAGTTTAGGCTCCATAACATGGTTTTTGTACTCTGTCCTTTAACTGGTGGTGTTTCTAAGAGATCTGCCCTGGAAGCTTTCTTCTCGCTCCTCTCCCTGGGAGATCTCATCCTCCCCCCTGGCTTCAGATCTCTCCTGAGAACTTACAGGAGTAGCTTGTGCTCTCTATACTACTGTTTGCCCCTCCCCATATTCACCCCAGCCTCACTGCACCTCTTCCTTAGCCAGCAGGCCTGCACTTAGCTACCTCTTTCTCCAGGAAGTTTTCCCTGCCCTTTGGATGGTTTTGGCTTCCCTCTGTGTGCTCTGTAGCCCTCTGTTCTTTCCCTGTCATAGTATGTGTAACTGCTTGTTTAAGTGTCTGACTCCTCATGACACTGTATACTTTGAGAAGTCTCAGACTGCTTTTTAATGTCTTGTTTGTCATTCTTTCTCCGGTGCCTAGCATATTTATTATGTGTTCAACATGTATTTGTTGAATTAATGAATGCATGATAGCTGTCTCTCTTTTAAATAAATATTATTAAAAGCAGTTAACTTTTGGCTAAAATGTAGGACTTTAATGTCACAATTAACTTTTACATGGTGAGTTTTGAAAATGTTTTGCCTCCTTTAATATTTTTGTTTTCTAATTTTATTTCAGAAAAGATGTAGGTCATGCTCAGATGGTGGTTGATGAGCTGTTTTCCTCTCCCTCTGACTTGGATTCCGATCATGAACTGGACAGGGCTGTCACCCAAATCAGTGTGGACCTGGTGGATGACTACCCAGCCTCTGATCCACGATGGGCTGAGTCTGTCCCCGAGGGTGAGAGCATTCTAATTTTAATATTATGGAGTGATCTGTGTTGAGAACATTCTGGTTCTTTTATTAAAGTGTCTCTTGCAGCGTATTTTTTAGTTTCTGGAACAATTTAATATTAATTCAATATTTTTTAAAAGGTGGTAACTTTCCTTACAGTAGATTTTGAAAAGGGCTCAGAACAGATCTACATAATAGAATAGAAACTGAGGGAACTCTGGATGCTCCTGGATCCTACTTGTTCTGTCTGAAGCAGATTAACTAACCCTACTTAGCTTTATCAACATTTATTTCTAAAAGGAAATTGGTGGCATAGGTAGGCATTTGGTACTTATTAGCCCCCACATTAAATAATTTTGGCATAATCACTGTATTTGGCTAATAGAAATTATACATTTCCCTGAGAGTGACAGTGAGCAAATCTGAGCATGTAGAAGTGGGGGTGTTGTCTTTCTGCCTGATGCTTTCCTGCCTGCCCTGGTGACTGTCCTCCTTACACTTCCACCACAGCCTTAGGGGCACTCTGGGGGTTCCCAAGTACTCTATGAAACTGTCTCAAACATCCATTTCTCTCCCTCATTTTCTTCTTAGCAAGTTTGCTAATCTCATTAGAGATGTAGGGAAGAAAACATCAGTGCTTACCTTCTTTCTTTGATTGTTTCTTTTGAGCTGTCAAGCTTAGAATCATATAAATGATTAAACTAATAATGACATATTTTGTGTTTTGAATAAACACAGTATGAATTGTATCAAACCCCCAAAATTTCCCTCTGAAGTTTTTAAACTCTTGGGTACTGTTATAAATAATTGCATTGAAAGGTTGGTACTTTCCTTTTGTATAGAATTTTCTTAACTTTTTATTTTAAAAACAGTAATTATTGTAAAGCCAGTATGTTGTATGTTTAAGTTTTGTTATTGTGTTTCAACAGAAGCACCTGGGTTTAGCAATACATCACTGATTATTCTTCATCAGCTAGAAGACAAGATGAAAGCCCATTCTTTCCTCATGGACTTTATCCACCAAGTAAGCATCCCAGCTGCAGTGAGCAGGGTTGGCCAGGGCACCTGGCTTTGCTGTGCCTTTTGTCAGCTCCCTCCAGGGCACTGGGAGAGCCTTTCTCTCTTATTCTGAGGTGTGGCATTAGGTGGGCCATGACTAGTGATTTCCATTTTCTGCACTGACTTGAAAGTAAATGATTCTAGGGCTGTGTGGAGCCCTGTTACTCCAAGTATAAAAGCTGCATTGGAAATAAGATTAAAAGGAAAAAAATAGTGTATTTCAGCAGAAATGCTCTTTCAGCTTCTCTTGTAACATGCTGTGATACCCTCTTTTTCATTCAGATTTCCTGTGCTTTTTATGTAAAACTTTTTCATGAGTTAATTTTATATTATTAGAGATGATGACAGATTTTTATGTGTAGATTTTTAATTTTGATGGGCCATTAGAATCAAATCCTCATTTAAAGTATTCTTTTTTTAAAGAGGTATCCCCATTTATATAGAGCCTAAAATTAGAAAATGTTTTTGCTGCTAGACAGAATCGTTACCCACAATCACCCATTCTTGCCTTGTCGATCAGTTTGCTCCCAAGCACATTATATACCCAAATGAATTAATTTAATCCTGTTTGTGCTTATTTTTTCTACAATAGGTAATGCCTTCAAATTAAAGAGATTCTAGTCAATGCTGCGTAATAGAACTTTCTCTGGTGATAAGAATGTTCTACGTCTGTGTTGTCCAGTACAGTAGTCGCTAGTCACATGTGGCCGCTGAGCGCTGGAAATGTGGCTGGTGCAGATGAGGAAATAATTTTTTTTTTATTTAATTTTAATTAACTTAAATTTAAACCACCACTTTGGTGGATAGTGGCTACCTTACCGGACAGTGCGTTTCTACATGATTACAGAAATGCCTTTTTTGTGTGTGTGAAAAAGATTTGCACCAAGCAAAGAAATGTGCCAGTCTTCCTCTCCTTTGTATATGGGTTGCCTCTCCAGCATGCAGTGGAGTAGGTCTGCACCCAGGATCGGAACCTGTGAACCTGGGCCCTGAAGCAGAGCACCGGAGCTTTAACCACTTGGCCATGGGGCTGGCCTCTCCAGAAATACCTTGATTGCTTCTACTTCTACATTCTGCTTCAATTTTAATGCATAGTTTAGCTCCTGTCTACTCCTGTTGTCTTGGCAAGAGAACCTCAATCATTCATCAAGTCTCTTTTTATTAGTGCTCTAGGTAGGCTGTAGATTAATGGGGGAAAAACATAGCATTTTCTCCTGATTTAGTTGTTTAATTAGTCAGATTTATCAGTTAACTATTAATACAGTAAAAAACCACCCCAGAATGTGGTGCATTAAAACAATTCTGTGGGTTAGCTAAGCAGTTCTTCTGCTGGTTTCACCTGGGACTGCTCTTTGAACTACATTTAGGGTGGGCTGAGTTGGAAGGTCCCCAGGTTTCTCTTGCCTGACTGGCAGTTGGTGCTGGCTGTCAGCTGGGGCCTCTTGGTTCTCCTGTACTTAGTCTCTCCTCTTCCTTTAGGCTGGACTGGCTTCCTGTGGTCTCAGGGCAGTACTCCAGGGGGATGAACTTAGAAGCTGTAGACTTCTTAAGGTCTCACCTCATTAAGATGTCACATAATGTTGCTTCCACCAAAGTGACATTGGTCAGAGCAAGTCACAAGCCCAGTCCAGATGAGAAATTCATTCTGCCACTTGATGGGAGGAGTGGCAAAGTCACATTGCAGAATGGTGTGCATACTGGGATGGGAGGAGTGTCTGACTCTAAAATGCCACACTGAGGACGCATTAATATTTGGAGGTGGGAGAGCCATAGAACATGAGCAGTTGCAGCGTCTCTTGGCAGAGCCTCCCTGGGCTTCACAGACGCTAATGGAGTCACATAGCTGTTGGTAGCAGTGTCCATTGCAAGGTAATGTCTAGCTAGATCTAAAAATCCCATTCTGGCTATGCCTTTATATTTCCTTCAATTTTTAGAGCTTATTTCACTGAAGAATTTACATTAATAATCAGGGAAAAATGTATAACTAGATACTTGTATTTAAGGAAATAATTCTGAATGTAAGGCTCATCTCCTCCTCAAGCCAAACTTAGCACCAGCAAGGCCATGGCTTCATTCCAAGGCGGTGGGAAGTAGCATCAGTGCCTCAGGACAGTGTCTTTGCCTTTAGTTTTCTGGTGTTAAGGGAAGCCTGTGTCCTCACACGTAGTATGGAAAAGCAGAAGCAAAGAGTTAATGTGATCCTCTTTATTATTATCTTCTTTATTATTGTTAGAGTAATGTTAATATGTAGTTATTGCCCCACTGGCAGTGCTGCAACACCGAGGCAAATAAAAGCAGGCAGTGGGGAGGCCCTCACGTAAAAATTGCACTTGCAGTATTTGTGAGGGAACCGGGAGGTGAATTCAAATCAGGGAAGACTATGTAACGCTTACTTTAAAATAACCAGGTGAACAGATTGAATAAATTAAGACAGATTGATTCAGTGAAATCTTCCACGATCATTAAAAATAATGAATATCTAAATGTGTTGTGAAAAAATAAGATGCTATCAAAACAAGGTACAGAATAATATATATAGTATGACTCCTTTTGTGTTTTAAAAAAGATATCTCCTAGTATAAATACCATAAAAGCATATAAAGATATGAAGGAAACTTACTGTAGGGAGACGAGTGGGCTGGGGACTAGGAACTTTTACCTCTCTGTGCTATTAAATTTTCTAACTGTGCACATTTACTATTCATGCCAGTGGGAATTCTCTGGGGATTTGGATTATGAACACTAAGATAGATGATGCAAAGGATTAGAGACTCTCTCGCCCTCCCCGTGGCTTTAGGGTTCTGGAAATCAGTTGTTGAAGTGGAGACTGCTCAGTTTCTAGTTCCCAAAGGTCTGGAATCTAGGGGAGTTCATTGATGTAGAAAAGGGCAGTTTTACCATTTTGATAACCATAAACAATAATTTGAGGAATAAGGTAGGTAGAGACGACAGTACTGGACAGAACCTCTGGAGTGATTGAAATCTTAGAACAGGGACATTGATACTTTCCTACAGGTGTTAATGGCCCTGGTTGAGTTGTGTGTGTGAGAAACAGCCAAAAGGAGAGACAGCTATAGGTACTTTTCTCCGGGAGAGCTAGGGCAAGTGGCTCTGTACCCATGTTCTTCTGGTGGAAATATGACTGCTTGTTCTTTTGTATGTTACTGTAAATGCTTTCTAAGAATATGTATTGTCTTTTCACAAGGTTGGTTTATTTGGACGTCTGGGCACTTTTCCAGTAAGAGGGATGCCGATGGCAACTCGACTGTTGCTCTGCGAGCATGCTGAAAAGTTGTCAGCTGCTATTGTTCTCAAGAACCACCACTCCCGGCTTTCTGAGCTGGTGAACACAGCAATATTGATTGCTTTAAACAAGAGGGACTGTGAAATTCCATCCAACCTGACCCCCGCAGATGTCTTTTTTAGAGAGGTAAGATGAGTGTTCTTTCTCCCCTTAATGTGGCTTCTTAGAGCTGTGCCATTTACTGATCATGCCCCAAGCAGGGAAAAGATTGAGGACAAAGGATCTTGTTGAAATTTTAAATTGGACTTGATATTTTTGGGGTAAATTATCCAGAGTATCACGTTTCTTGCTTTTCCTATAAATTAAAGCTTGCAAAATTGACTAGGAAGTTCTCCCTGTTGTGTGCTGGGTGTTTTCCTTTTGTCTCTTCAAATCCACTCTTGACTCTGCCCCAGGAAGACATCATCATCAGTGAGCTCCCTTGCCCTCTGGCTTCCTGTTTGGTTTGTTGAAGGTTAGGCATCAGGTCAGAGGATGGAGGGGTTATTCCCCTGGCTTCCTTCCTTGCCTTCTTCTATTGCAGTTTGCTGTGTCCTCTGTCAGAGAACGTGGCTCCTATCTGGCTGCTCTCTCCACATTTCCGTTGACTGTTCCCTCCCAGTGCCTCTTCAGGCCTGCAGGGTGACTCCCCCTGTCACTAGCCCTGGATGCTGCACCATCCCTTGTTGGTCCCCTGAGTCCTGCCCACAATTTTGTGAACAGTCCCTTCACTGAACTCTCCTCAGCTACCTGCTGGGATCCTGCTATACACCTCACTTTTTTTTTTTTTTTTAAAGATTTTATTATTTCCTTTTTCTCCCCAAAGCCCCCCGGTACATAGTTGTATATTCTTCGTTGTGGGTTCTTGTAGTTGTGGCATGTGGGACGCTGCCTCAGCGTGGTCTGATGAGCAGTGCCATGTCCACGCCCAGGATTCGAACCAACGAAACACTGGGCCGCCTGCAGCGGAGCGCGCGAACTTAACCACTCGGCCACGGGGCCAGCCCCTATACACCTCACTTTTAAAATCAGATTTGTTTTCAGAGGAAAAGAAAAACCTGCTATAAACTTTGGAGGGAGAAAAGATTAAGATGCTAACCAGCTCTTGTACTTGTGTAATGCCTCACAGTCTCTTGAAGTGGCAGAGGAGACTTCACTCTCTTCCTTTAAAGATGTCGACACTAAGATTCAGGCTGATTGTCTTAACTGAGACTACGGATCCTGGTTCTGAGCCAGTCTGAACTGCACAATTTCAAGCATGCTAGTAGGTTGCTTCTGGCGTTTATAGTCCTTAACTAGGACTGTCCCTTCTCGCTTTGTGGCATTATCTAATTTTAGCAACAGTGCTAGCTCTTCCCCAAGCTCTGTGAAATTTGGAATTGTTTTTTGCATTTGGGGAACTTTTAACTATTTAGTGCCTCTAATTTTATTTCCTTCCTCCTACACTCTAGCTACAATCTAGCATCTAACAGGCTATGCCTAGAAATCTCTTTTTTTCTTAATATTTGATGTATTATAACCTAAAAATAATTTAAGACACTGAACTACTTTCAGGTTTTCTGTTGATTCCAGAAATTTATTCGTTAGAAGAATGCCTTGATTTTATATAATTGGCTTTTTCTTCTAGAGACTAAGGCAAAGCATTTTTTTGTTTTATTTTGTTTTAATCTAGGAAATATGCCTGCAATCTGAATGAAAGAAAAATAATTCACCTTAAATTTTATGATTTAACCAAACTGTTGTAGTTTTTGTGTCCTTTTTGTCTTTATGGCAAAACAAAGATTTTTTGTTTTGTTTTGTTTTGTTTTGTTTGGAGGAAGATTAGCCCTCAGCTAACTACTGCCAGTCCTCCTCTTTTTGCTGAGGAAGCCTGGCTCTGAGCTAACATCCGTGCCCATCTTCCTCTAGTTTATACGTGGGACGCCTACCACAGCATGGCTGCCAAGCAGTGCCATGTCCACACCCGGTATCCGAACCAGCGAACCCCGGGCCGCCGAGAAGCGGAACGTGCAAACTTAACCGCTGCGCCACCGGGCCGGCCCCAGATTTTTTTTTTTTTTTTTTTTTTTTTTAATTACTAATGACAAATCATTTTGAGAGAATTGAGCAAGAGTCTGGTTCCTGTTTCTGCATTTGGATCAAAGTGCAAAGCATACTATTTAATTCAGTGTATGTACGTTTTTCAATTAACTGAAAAAAATAGAAGAGTCTGGAAATTACTAGTTGGATACATAATTTGTGAATAGTCTCTTAAGAGTATGATAGAACAAAACTAAAAATGTGATTGGTTCCTCAAAAGAATGCTTCATATGAAAAGGGGTAATATTTAAAGAGTGTTTAATCACTATTTGTCTTAATTTCTTATGACTTTTACTGGACTTAAGCTTCCTTTGGGTGTAGCTCTAAAGGTCCTCGCACATGGCATAATCATAACAAAAAGAGCTGGAAAGAAGAAATGTGTGAATATAATAAAAATATATACACGAATAATCTTTCTTTCTCTTTACCTGTCCATCCACGTGGAGTGGCAAATTGCATTACCAACAGGTATTAGCATTTTAAGAGAAGAGCTGGTTAATGCAAATCAGTCTCTGATTGGTAGGCTATATAGGGGAGATATGATCTGGCAGTCCTGACAGAAAGTAAAATAATACAGAACCATGGAGCCGGCCCGGTGGTGCAGCCGTTAAGTGCACACGTTACCCTTTGGTGGCCCAGGGTTCGCCGGTTCGGGTCCCAAGTGCGGACATGGCATCGCTTGGCAAGCCATGCTGTGGCAGGTGTCCCAAATATAAAGTAGAGAAAGATGGTCATGGATGTTGGCTCAGGGCCAGTCTTCCTCAGCAAAAAGAGGAGGATTGGCAGCAGATGTTAGCTCAGGGCTAATCTTCCTCAAAATAAAATAATACAGAACCTGCTTGAGGGTGCACTCTCTGCCTTGTTTCCAGTCTGGGCAGTAGCCCAGCACCTGCTAGGGCTCTGCAAAGCAGAGTCACTTGCTTAAGGAAAAGACTATGTTGGTACAGCATATAAGCAATACTTAAAACCCCTGAATTTGTAACTCATGATAAGGGTGTTTAGTGAGTGTTTTAGCATTTTATTTGCTTTTATATTAATTTCTGCCTTTTATGTCATATTTGTTTTATCTTTTTCATGTTAACAGTATAAAAAATTCTTACATTTAGTCTTACAAACTAAATGTGCCAAAGGTTTCTTGCTAGGGCAGTTAGGCTGCCTTTGACTAACATCAGAAATACAAAAGGAATACAGGATGGTTTTGTTTGGGCCACGTTTTGCATGTGTATATGTCTTATTCCTTTAACTAGTTTGTAAGCTCCTTGAGGGCAGCTAATCTGATTTCCGTTTCTTCTTATTTCTGAGTGTCCAATGCTATGCAAACTTTAAATGCTAAGTAAATATCCACTTAATAAATAAAAGGGGAAAAGCTTAACCATGGGCTGAAACTGGAAACAAGTGTTTCAATGCTTAAGAATATTTTGTCACCATTACCTTTATGTGTTAGTGACAAAAAAAATAGGAAAGAACAGTTAGAAGTGACAGTTATTTTTTATATAGCTACTGCTATTCTATAAACATTTCTCTTGTGTCTAAAGAAGAGGAATTCCTCAAAGAAAGAGATTAGCAAGTTCGTTAGTTTGGGTCTTTATTTTAATCTATTAGTTCATTAGTTTAATTCATTAGTTTGGGGTCTTACATGGTAATGTGATGTCATTTGTAACCTAGTACTATTTAAAGGTCACATTGAGCACTAATAACTATAATAAACAAATATTTCAATTACTTGATACTTAAATAAAAATCTACCTGATAACAATCCAGGATTTTCTTACTTATAAGACTTGGTTATTTGGGCACTCTAACTTTTAAAAGTTAGGAGATTCTAACTTTTTTTGGTTTTTAAATTTATTTTCACCATTAGCTGTTTTCTTCTGACTAAAAGCTGAAAGTATGACTGAGAAAAGCCCACTGAGTAGATTCTAGGTAGTTGTATCTTACCCATCACCGTAATTTTTCTTACACATATGTACTCCGTCAGGTGTCCCAGGTGGATACCATCTGTGAATGTTTGCTGGAGCATGAGGAGCAAGTCTTAAAGGATGCATCGTTGGAGTCAGTTGACTGGGCTGAGGTGGTGATCAATGTGAACAATATTCTCAAGGTACAAAAGTATGGTGAAGGTTTCAGCAAGTCAAAGCCCAGAGTGTGGATAGAAGAGAAAGTGGTTTCCATATTCTTGCTCTGTATCACTAATAATTTATAAGGGTTTAGCCATTTGTTAATTCCAAAAAGTTAGAGAAATAGCAGTCATTTCATCAATCAGTTAACAAACATTCTGAATGTTGATGTTGTACGTGTTAAAAGTCTCTGTAGTCCTGAGAGTTCTATTTGGGAGAATAAACCTTTTGTTTGGAGAAGGATATATTTATATCATTACAAATGTATTAATGTTAGTGTAGCTGTCTAAATAAGTCTATGTTTTAATTACTCAGAAGCTCGCTACTTATTATTGATGAAAATGTCCCATTTAATTTTACGTAGTAGGAGTCTTAGTAATGGTTTTCCTACTTTGGTTACTATGATTTTCCAAAATTGAAGTTAAATTATGGAGTACAACAAATTGCAAATGTAAAAAGAACCAAAAAGTAATCCTACAGACCCGTGCTGAGTATTTTTTCGTATTAATAGACTTTGAGATTTCAAATTATCTTTAGAAATACTGGGATGCATCACTTTCTGCATGTGATACACATTTCATTTCTTCCAGGACATGCTGCAAGCTGCTACTCATTATCGACTAAACAGAAACTCCTTGTATAGAAGAGAAGAACCACTAGAAAAAGAACCTGAGTATATTCCATGGACAGGTGAGATTGCAAGCACTGAACCCAAATATACTGATTCATTAGCAGTTATTCAAAATATTTTTCTAGTGATTCATCATTTTTGGAAGCTTCCAAATGTACTATTATTATTCCGCTAGTGCAGGTATGTGAGTGAAAGGAAAAATAACGTAAGTGCCTTCTCCAAAAGGAACAATTCTTATGAATATCACTTTATTCCCTGGGAATAATTTATAGATCTCTCTATAATTTATTTATTTAACCAGTACTTATGTACCTACTAGGTTTTAGTAGATGTAGTTATTCATAGAAGCAGGTCCTGGCCCTGGAGGTATTGACTATATTTTATGTTGATTTAATATAAGAAAGTAAGTAGAGTAGCATTAAAAGAATTTAGAAGAAAAAAGGGTCATGTTTGCCTGGCTTTGCTGGGGAAGTCTCCATAGACAAGATGGGGTTTGAGCAGGACAGAGAAGAGGTATCAGCTGAACCCCAGTTTGATTTATCTTTCCAGCAGCGGTGAAGTGATACAATTTTTTGGCAATTGGTCTTTCCCCTAGCCGCTATAGAACCCTTACTTACCATGTTATTTTGTGTAATTTCACAGCAACAAGTGGTCCTGCTGGCATCCGAACAGCAATAGCACGCCAGCATGGGATTGTCCTGAAAATGGTTTATCCTCAGGCAGATAGCAAGCTCCGGAGCACTCTGACAGAGCAGCTGGTAGCACTGATTGATTGCTTCCTGGATGGTTATGTTTCTCAGCTTAAGTCTCTGGACAAATCTAGTGATCAAGAAAGATATAACAACCTGGAAATGGAATACCTACAGAAAAGATCAGATCTCTTATCTCCGCTTCGTAAGTGCATGATATTTAGTGAGGGCTATGGGTCTTTGAATTTGCAGAACTGATGAAAGAGTCAAATTGTTAATGCAGCGTATTCAGTGTAATATTGTTAATCCAACAGTAGCCAAGAACTGAAAGCAAAGCAAATATATACAGCTTTCTGTGTTCATTTATTCAACTTTGTTTTTGTTACTTACCAGGGACAAATATAGACAATGCTGAAGATAATTTAAAAATGAATAAATTAACAACTTGTGGAGACCGCCCTCAAAGAGCTTATCACCCCAGACCTTTGCATGAATAATTGGACTGCAGAGCAGAGCATGATGAGGGCTCTTAGAGGTACAGAGAGAACAGTGTGGCTGTCCAGCAAAGGACACATTGTTTTCACTGGTAGGGTTAGGAGAAGGAGCTTATTTTGCCAGAACATGAAGGAATGGAATAGCATCTTAGTAGGCAGTGATGAAGCAAGGGACTGAATTTGCATCTTTAATGAGTTTATGTGGATTATGAAACTAACGGCCAGTAACTGGAAAGGTTTCCATTCTATTAATTATTTTTAGTATACAATATGAATAAAGTAAGATTTCAAGTAATATTTTTTTATTACATGTTAAGTTTTCAATAACAGGATTTTTTTCCAATCTGTTCTCATTTCCACAGTCACATTGGGCCAGTACCTGTGGGCTGCTTCGTTAGCAGAAAAATACTGTGACTTTGATATCTTAGTACAAATGTGTGAACAGACTGACAACCAAACCAGACTCCAGCGCTACATGACCCAATTTGCTGATCAGGTAATGGATCCTGGGGACATAGGCAATAGATCCTGTAGTAAGGCTTTGCTATTTCAAATCTTGCTTGGGGTTTTTGGAAGATGATACGATCTTTTTGTAGTTTACTTAGATGCTAATTTGTACCTTATATTTCTTTGTAAATTGGAAGACTATTCTTTATATATAAATGTCACTGAAAGATTCTATGACCTTTGAGAAATACGTTAAAACTTTTATTTCTATTCTTTTTTTCTTTTTGCTGAGGAAGATTAGCCCTGAGCTAACATCCATTGCCAGTCTTCCTCTTTTTTTTCTTTTTTTGTGGGCTGCTGCCACAGCATGGCTACTGACGGATGAGTGGTATATGTCTGCACCCAGAATCCGAACCTGGGCTGCTGAAGCAGAGCATGCCAGACTTATCCACTAGGCCACCAGGGCTGGTCTTTATATTTCTATTCTTATATTTTCAGTTATAATTAAAAGTACTGAGGTATATGAATATTGGTAGAGTTTTAAAAATTTGAATAGAAGATCTTGGGAGCATAGGATGCCACTTTTAGAGAGCTTAGATTTCTAAGATTTTTGTTTTCCTTGTTTGACATCATGCTTCCTATTTTTTAAGAAAGTTCCTGTTATGGCACTGTCTCGATGAATTTAAGTGGCTCCTCATAGCCAGTTTGTTCAGTCAGTTGATCTTTATGTAAAAACTGGTTTTTTTCTTACTTTAAAAGTGACATTGTATAAAATTCAGAAAACCCCTATAAACAAAAAAAGAAGATAAAAAATCACTCATTATTCCACCACCCAGAGAGAAACCTTTTTAACGTTTGGTTTATATTTTTTAGTCTTTTTACTCTATATTGTTATAGACAAACATGTTTTGTCAACTGCTTATTTCACTTACTACATCACACATATTTGTCCATATCATTAACTATTCCACAACATTATTAAGGTGTTGTGGTATTTCATGGACTGGATGTAACTTATTTGATCAGTCCCGATTGTTGGACATGGCTGATCTAGAATTTTGTAATAGTGCTAAAATAAATACTTTTGTCCCTGTCATGATTTTTATTCTTTTTATGGATTGTAGTTCTCCGTTGACATTTTCCATCCATTTTTACATTGTTTCTTTTGTTTTCTTTAATATGTTTATAGGTATTTTGAAGTCCTTTTGTGCTAACTCCAAAATCTGATCATTGTTAGGTCTTCTTCTGTTGCCTGCTTTTTCATATTTTTCTGTTTCTTATGTCCTGTAATTTTTTTTTTGCTGTATTTTGGACATTGTGTATGAAAGAACCATAAAGATGGTTTATTACACTCATTTCATTTCTGGTTTCAGAAGTTTTGTGGGACTGATGTCTTCATTGAAGAATTCTCTCTTTAGTGGTAATATCTCTTGAGTATTGTGAGACTGCAGGACATTTTAGTCTTCAAACTTTCCAGCCTAGCCTCTTATCGCATCCCACCATTCAGCAAACATCTCATAGGGAAAACTGGCTAGGTGTTTGGGGCCTCTCTAGGTTTTGATTTATCATGCCAGCCTACATGGCCATCTGGCACAGAATTCTACCCCTGAGAATCTTTCATTCTGGAATGATAGAGTCTCAGCATTGTCCAATAGAACTTTCTTTGATAATGGAGATTTTGCTCATACGTGCTGTCCAAAATGGGAGTCTGTAGCCACATATGGCCATCAAGCACTTGAAGTGTGGCTAGTGTGACTGAGGAACTGAACTTTTAAATTTTCATTAAGTTTTCACAGCTATATGTGGCCAGTGGCTACCATATTGGACAACACACATCTAGATTCTGCACAATCTTGGGCAAGATCCCCTCTCTGAATGTCCTTATTTGTCACATCAGGTGATGGAATTAAGTGATTTTTAAGGAACCTACAATATAGGAAATTAAAGTTTAAAACAAGAGTTCTATTCTGGAGTTTAAGGACTCTGGAAGAAATTTAGTATTTTATTATCAGAAATGTATTTTTAAAAATTGTGTTACTAAATATTATTGGATTCTTGGCTTGGTTATTTGTAGAATTTTTCAGACTTTCTCTTCCGTTGGTATCTGGAGAAAGGAAAGCGAGGCAAATTATTATCTCAGCCCATTTCTCAGCATGGACAGTTGGCGAATTTTTTGCAAGCTCATGAACATCTCAGCTGGCTACATGAAATTAACAGCCAAGAATTAGAAAAGGTAAGAAGGATTCAGTTATATGGAGCAGATTTAGGCAATTTTTTATTTAGTTAGTTTTAATTAGTTTCGTTTTTAGCAATTAAAATATTACTTAATAGATTATTTTAAATGTGTATCTCTTATTCTCTCATGTAATATGAATAAAGTATTCTTTTTGATTTATGATGGTATTGCTGTTACTTAGAATATCTCAATAAAAACATGTAGCCCATTGTGGTTTGCCTACTATTACAGCAAAATCACAAAAATTTTATTAATGTGTAAATAACAGTTATTAGCCTTTTTTTGTAATAAGTGTTTTCTTATTAAAAGATGTTCGAATTATGAGTAAAAACAGTACTTTAATTTTAAAGTTTGTCTTTGACAGGATGTTGAAGTGACTATAAAATTGTTATAGAGCAAATGTTTTATTCATGTTTCTTTTCCCAATAATTAGTGTGCATGGTTGATATTTTATTGTGTAATTATTCTCAATGTAGGGTCCTGATCAGTTTTTAGGTTTGCTAATATTGACTTGATCTTTCTTTGATATAGCTTAGGGGGAAAAAGAAGTTGGGGTAGCACTTAATCTTTATTTCACTTTGAATTAGTACCCAGGATCTTATCAGTTTTCATATTTTATTTATTGTAGGCTCATGCAACACTTCTGGGTTTGGCAAATGTGGAAACTCGTTACTTTGCAAAGAAAAAAACCCTTCTTGGGTTGAGTAAACTGGCTGCATTAGCTTCAGACTTTTCAGAGGATATACTGCAAGAAAAAATTGAAGGTAAAGAAAAGAATTTGAAGGGGGCTAGCCCAGTGGCATAGTGGTTAAGTTCACATGCTCTGCTTCAGCAGCCCAGGTTTTACAGGTTTGGATCCCCGGTGCAGACCTACACACCACTCATCAAGCCGTGCTGTGGCAGCATCCCACATACAAAATAGTGGAAGATTGGCACAGGTGTTAGCTCAGGGACAGTTGTCCTCACCAAAAAAAAGAATTTGAACAAGAAGACAACAAATGAGTCATGCTATCAATGAACTCTTATAATGCATTCCTATTTTCATTTAAGGGGAACCATTAGAAACAGGACCCATCTCTCCTTTAAGAGGAATGCTTCCTATTCAGTATCCTTAGACAATTACTCAGTCATATAGTTGGGATTCTCTTTATAGAGAAAAGTAATTTATATTTTAAATAAGAATTCCTAAAGAATAAATTCAAATGATTTTAACAGAGTACTCAGATTACACCCTTAGTGACTCATATTCTAAGAAGAAGAACTACAAAGAAATCTTGATCTTTACTCAGTGAGTTTGTTGTAGGTAGTGGTAATTCTGAAGCTGTTGGTTTCAGAATTCAAAACTGTTTGGTGTCATAAGTGTGAAACTGTTTTATGTATATTTGTAGACTGAGAAAATGTATTGTTATTTGTTTGTTTGTTCTATTTTGAGGAAGATTGGCCCTGAGCTAACATCTATGCCCATCTTCCTCTATTTTATATGTGGGATGCCTACCACAGCATGGCTTGATAAGCAGTGCGTAGGTCTGTGCCCGGGACCCAAACCTGTGAACCCCGGGCTGCCAAAGTGGAGCACAGGAACTTAACCACTGCACCACTGGGCCAGCCCCTGAATATATTCTTATTTTTGAGAATCAAGGAGAAAGGAGATATACAGAAGGAAGATGAGGAAGAACCCTGTATTACTGCATTTGAATTGGAGATATCAGATGGAATCATGATTGTTTAAAAAATGTATTTCTTAGCTCTGTCCACTGAAAAGGCCTAAAAGCAATGACACCCTAGTAGCATGGGTATTCCTAGTCCCATATTTTGGTTTCTAACTACCATTTCTCAGTAAAAGGAAACAAAGTCGATGATTGAAGAAATGATCTTGGCAAGTCTTATTGGGCCGGAAAGCATGGTTAATGTAGAGATGTCAAACAACACAATAGCTTCCACTGGCCAAGTTTGGGGTTAATTTGAACACCAAAAAGAATGATGGTAAAGGATTTTATTTTACAGTTTAAAAAAGAAAAATCTTTTTTTGTATCACTGTGTAAATCCACAGTGATACCCAAAAGGGGAGGGGTCAGTGAAATGCTTCTTTACAAAAAAAGAATGCCAGTAATAAATGTAGAAAGAATGATTGACTTGGGAAATCACTGTTTTGCAACCAGGGTGAATAATTAGTCATCGAAGGATGCTAAAACCATTGAGTTTAGGGATTAAGGGAAGAGGATATTCTCATGTTATCAGAGTATCATTACACAAATCTAGCAGATACCATCACCAGCAGTGAGGCAAACTCACACTACGTACTTCCTGGAGTGATGTTATGTCAATATTATAACACCACCTGTGTTGCATTCTTGCCAAAAGTGTTCAACCTAAATCTAATCGCAAGGGAACAATTAGATATATTCTGCTTGAGGGCATTTTACAATACAGTTGCCCCAGACTTCAAAATTCAGCCACATGGAGAAAAAAAAAAGACAGCAGGCTGTTTTAGATTAAAGGAGCCTAAAAGCCCTGACAACCAAATGCGGTGTGAGATTCTTGATTGGCTTCTCACTCATCCCCCAAGTAACCAAAACAATGACAAAATTTTGGGGGACAACTGGGGAAATTTGAACATACTTAATATTAGACGATATTGCTATATTGATGTTAACTTCTTTAGGCCTGATAATGTTATTGTGGTTGAATGTCTTTGTTCTTAGGAGATACATGCTGAAGTATTTAGAAGTGAAATGTCATGATGTCTGGAACTTTCATATGCTTTAGAGAGGGAGGCAGGTAGATAGATAGACAGATGAAGCAAAGTTGGCAAAATGTTAGCAGCAGCTGGCTTTACGTATACAGTGCCCATTGTATTCTTTAAAATTTTCTGTAGGTTTGGAATTTTTCAAAATAAAAATCGGGGAAAATCTCAACTATGTGGTTGAGGTGAAGTATATGCAAATATGGGTATTTGGTTGCAAGGCTGAGCTACAGAGTCCAACCTCTGAGGTCTGGAATCAAAATATACTGCTGTCATTTTTCTCCTCTGAGGAGTGGGTGCAGTAGAATCTGGATAAAAATGGACAGCTTTGGTTTCCGATATTTTCTCCACCTCACCAGCTTTGAGATTCGGGCAGCTGAGTGAACCTCCTGAGCCTGTTTCCTCAGCTATAAAGTGGATAGTTGTAAGGATCAGAGGCTCTGTGTGTTCCTTGAAAAAAATGTCTTACACATATTAAGTGTTCAATAAATCATAAGATTAGCATTTAACTTTTCTTATTAAATTTATTTTTCACTGTTTGGGAGAATCTTCCTTCAACCTTTTATTTTTAAGCACTAGTAGTGCTTATCCTTCTAGAGAAGAGTGTATATATTCTGCAAGGCTGGCTGACAGTCTGAAAGGGGGAGCCATGTTTTAGCCTGGCCACCAAAGATAGATCATGTTAATCAAATATTTTAGTGCAGGGCTTTATTATTTCTCGTTTTTCAACCCAATTATCATTGGAACTCTGGTCATCATTTTGCATTTGATCACTTCTTAACTTCTGCTTTCTTAACACAATGAGAATATTATCAGGTCTCAATAATTTTCTACAGACTATTATCAGAGTGTATCTAATTGTAGGGAGTAGGTTTTTAAAAAGTAACTTCCTGGTTTTATAAATAATTCCTTGTGGGAATTTGTAAATTATAGAAAAAACACAACAAAAAAATAAGTTGTCTATAATCCCACTGCCCCAGAGATAACTGCTGTTACTGTTTTGTGTATCCTCCCAGTCTGTTTTCCTAGGTATAGAAATCGCGCAAAAATGTTTTGTTTAATTTTTACAAAATTGGGATCATGTGGAGTAATGCCAGTCTTTGAATGAGCCTATTTGTGCTTTGGTCACTCCATTTGTTTGTAACTGCTGTGTTTATGAGGCTATATAGCAGTTCTCAACTATTTTTCCCTGTAACCCAACACATTGTCATGGGCAAAGCCAGGTAGTGGGCTGCAACCTGGCTAGTTTATGGCAAGTAAAAGCCCCTGCCCCTCATCCTATAGAGACAGCCGTTGCTAGATAATAGGTTTGGCACATAATCGTCCACGTTTTGTTTTTCCTGGAATATTCTCATAGTGGCTTTTAAATAGATCATTTCTCTTAGTGAATAAAATTATACTAGAAACTCTCATGGGAGGAGGCACTTTGCACTCACTTACCATAAAATGGGACTGAGAGACCTCAGATTTGGGGGACTTATGCCTCGTGAAATGACCGTCTGCTGTACAACTTGTTCAAGCAGTAGAGTGTATTTTCTTAGCTCTTCTCCCTGCCTCCTCACTATTTCTGCTTTCTGTGATAATCCATATGACTTTGTTCAAAACATGAATATGTTTTAACATAATCAGGAATCAAGAATAAGCAGAATTAATAGCATTCTAAGATCACTGCAAAGTGATGAGATACCCTTTAGAGATATTCCTTTTTTCTTTTTAAATTCAGATTTGTTTTATGACAGAGCAAAAGTGAAAGTTTACTCCCCCTCCCCCCTCTCATTTTGAATTCTAGAAATGGCTGAGCAAGAGCGCTTTCTGCTGCACCAGGAGACCCTCCCTGAACAGCTGCTAGCTGAAAAACAGCTAAGTCTCAGTGCAATGCCGGTATTGACTGCACCGCAACTCATTGGGGTATGTGCTTTGCAAATCCTTGCACCATTTCTTCATCTCAAAACATCCTTGGTGTTTCTCGGGCCATGTAGTATAGTTCCTAAGAGGAGTCATCTTTCCACTTCCTATTTGCCTGATAACTTTCCCCTAGAACAAGTTATTGGAAGCTGCTTGAGAGCAGGATGCCAATTAGCAGAAAGTGGTGGAGCAGCCTCTGCCTCACCGTATAGCTCCACCTATTCCTAAAGATGCTTATCCAGGTGACCAGAAGAAATTACTTATATTTTTCTTTTCCAGTATAGAACAGAGATGTACCATGAGATTCATTTCAGGCTCTTCCATAGGAAAAATGGTTCTTAAGGGACTGGTTTATGTAGCCTGTGTATGCGGTCCTCTCCCTTTTCCTCTGCAACATAACCCATTCCTAAGGGCATCGCTAGATTATGGGCTAGATAAGATAGTTTTGGTGTTATGTACACTAATAGCCTTAAATTTACTTCTTTTCTTTCAGGAAAGTATTTCAAATGCAAGAGTGATGTCATAGGATCACGTTGAATTTGCCGTAGTTATATTAAAAAGAAAGCAAATCGTTTTGAGAACTTAAGTATTTTAGCCATTATTAGTAACAGATTTCCTATAATTGAGCTCACAACACCTTCTTCTAATAATAGCATATTTACTTTAAAAATCTAAAATGCTGTTGCTTGTAGGGCTCACCATTATTTTATGTATCACTGAAAAGGAAAAAGTAGCGCCAGTTTTACTCTGATACACCATCAATTTTAAAACCGCATTCCAATTTCAGAGATGTTAACGTTGTGAAGAAAAAAGGATGTTCAGAAACACTGAACTAAAGTATTGTTTTTTTTAAGTGTTATAGGACAATGAAAACAAGTAGATAACTTTCTTCTGAAATGGTTTGAGTATTGTCTTTTGCTGTTAAAGGATCATTTGCAATACTTAAAAATGAAATTTGTAATATTTTAATAGTTGAAAAAAGAACATAGGAGAAATTCAAACTGACATTTTTAATAAGGCAAGTATTTTTTTAATTATAAAATTACAGGATTTGAAGAATACAGAAATGAGTATATAGTCAGCTATGATCTGACCAACCAGGGATAACTGTTGGTAACATGTTGGTGTATGCTTTCTTGTCTTTTAAGTAAACCATAGACCAACTGCATAACTTTATCATAGGTCTCATTTTTTTAACCTATTTGAAAGGGCAGCATTTCAAAAGCATTGTAGCCAGCTTCAAAAGTGCAAGGGCAGCAATTTATTTCAAAGAGTATGCTCAAAAGAATACTGACATGTATATGCCATCTTGAACCTAGGAATATAAATTTACTGATACTTTAAAAGTATATATACCAAGTTATGCAAATTAATTACTGATTAAACATATCCATGTTTTAAAAGACAGTTTATTGTGAGGTAACTGGAGTGTAATTTCCAAATGTGACACTGTCTTTTTACTATAAAAATACCTACAGCTTACTTGAGAGACATAACTTCTTTTCTCCAGTCTTGTTTATATGATTACTTAAAATAATCCTCAACCTTATTTTAACTTACCATAGCTATATATCTGTGAAGAAAACAGAAGAGCTAATGAATATGATTTCAAGAAAGCTTTGGACCTGCTGGAATATATTGATGAAGTAAGTCAAATCACTTGAGATGATCATAGGCGAGTGTCACAATTTATATATGGTTTTCTGTAGAACTGAAGACATATACAAAGAGGAAAAACTACCTCTTTTAGCCAATCATGAAAATGTGTTAATTAAAAAAAGACTGGTTTAGCTACCCCTGACTCTTGGGATACATACAGTTCTTTAGGAAAGCTGTCAAGAGATTCCATTTCCTGATCATTCTCACACATTGCCAGGTGTCTTTTTCCACGTACAAATAAAAAAGGCTGCTTTTCCAAGTCCCGAGATATTTTTTCTCTTTCACTTATTGTTATTATTTGTTCTTCAATCTAATATGTTGTTTTATCAATTTACTCTTCATAGTACTCCCTGTAAGAGCTGTTTTGCCTTCTTTGAAGAAAAGATTATAATGAAAATTCTGTAGGTTAAGTAGTTAGCCCTGCAATTGAAAGCAGTTTGGTAGATTTTAAAAACACACTGTGTTGGCTTTTACATTACCTTGTTTAAAATCTTAACCATCTCAAGCTTCCTGATAAAATCACATTTTCACATAATAAACTAATTCACAGAAATTTATTAATTGGCTTACTCTTCTGAGTAGCATTAATGTCTTGAAGAAAAGCAAATTCTTTTAAATTATGAATTAAAGCAATAATATTTATGCAGAATTAGGAGTTGACAACTCAAATTTAAGCATGTATTTTTTTAACTCAGGAATTAATAAGGATTTTTTGTTTTGCTGTGAAGGAGGAAGATGTAAATATAAATGATCTAAAACTGGAAATCCTTTGCAAAGCTCTTCAGAGAGATAAGTAAGTTCTCATAGCAAGAATCTAAGGTGTGGTTTTGGAAAAGGACTCTTGAGGGAGATTATGGTATCATACATAAATGGTTTTGTAACCTAATTGTACTGTAGCATATATGATGAAAATTTTAATGGTTGCGTTAATAATCTTAAATTTTTTTATTCAGTAATTAAGGAATAATTTAAGGACCTAGAACCACTGATGTAATAAAGCTCTACTTTGGATTTTAAAATTTAGACTGTCAGTTTGCACAGAAATACATATGTTCCTTATTTTCACTGGAGTCAGGCCAGTGCTGCCAAACAAGACTTGAGGCTTCTTTTTTGTTGTTGTTTAAATAAAAAGTTATTACAATTTGAGGATCAATGCCCTCTTTTAAGTTATTGAGACCTCTTTTTCAGTCGTCTTCTTCCTGCAGAGGAGGGTTTCCCTCATGGGAATGACAGTGGTAGGTGGTGGCAAAGAAAGACTGAGAGTGATCAGTTGGTGGGGTGGATTGTTTCCAGGAAAAGAATTTGAAAGAGTGCGTGACTTGGGTGCTAAAAGCCTTCCCTGCTTGCAATTCTCCTTTTTCCTGTGGTGTTGAGAAATTGCGGTAGAACTGTTTTTACTAAAGCATTTCTTCCTTTGATCACTCTCAGATAGTTAAAATTGTTGTTAAATCTGGTCTTGGAGGTCACCCTCTGAAGCATCTAGCTCTGCCTACTTGATTCTCCTTCCTAATCATACAAAGGTATGCTGACGTGACTGGAGTTTCTTGTCCTGGCTTCTTGTTGAAAAACTTTAAGGTATCCTGTGGGATATGTCCTTTGGTTACTACAAAGCAGTGGCTCCGTGTGTTTTTTTATTCCCGTAGTAGATAATCTCAACTAGATAAAGAAAACAACATTATATTAGACACTGATTGCCATGTACTTATATGAAAAACAGAATATGTTATAACATATTATAACTATTGCCTCTACTCTGAAAGATCACATTTTTGGGTCCTTACTAGATTGTTACTTATAGAATTTTTTAGGGAAAGATAGCTTACTACTTGGTGCTGACATCAAACACATGAATACCTACCTCTGTGTAGCATTTTATATCTAATATAGAGACTCTAAGTATATCTAACATTTAAAGTTCCCTTATTTAAATAAGTTGAAATAGTATCACAAAACTCAAGATTCTCCACCGCCCTACTACCATCCAGACAAAACCACGATAGCGAACAGAAGTCATTAATGTAGGATTTGTCCATGATTTCATTTTCCCCTCATGGTGATTTTGTTTTCTAGCTGGTCCAGTTCAGATGGTAAAGATGATCCAATTGAAGTGTCTAAAGACAGTATATTTGTGAAAATCTTACAGAAACTTTTAAAAGATGGTAAGCGGTTTGTTAATATTGGAAATTACAATATTACTCCTCAGTTTTAGAAATCTTAGCATAATGGGGATTTGCAAAGGTGTCAGATGCCAGGGTGGTTTAAGATTAAGCAGTATCAAGCTCAGAGTTAGACAGATTTGTTTAAAATACAGTTATGCACCACATAATGACATTTCGGTCAATGATGGACCCCCATATACCATAGTGGTGCCATAAGATTGGTACCATATAGCCCAGGTGTGTAGTAGGCTATACCATCGTACACTTTGTGATGTTCGCACAATGATGAAATCGCCTAAGGGCACATTTCTCAGAATGTATCCCCATCGTTAAGTGACATGTGACTGTAAAGGAAGGGCTTTTTTCCTCCGTCTCCAACTGGGGGAGCATATGTCAAGGTGAAGTCTCCATCCACTTGGGTCCTGGGTGATTACAGTGGGTGAAGTCTCCATGCTGACTCAGGACAGAGAAGAAACGGACTCAAATGTTGGTTGTGACACCAAAAATCTGTATGAAAACAGTAATCATTTCCTTTAACTTCTCAGGTAACTTTTGTGAAGGTAGAGAACTTGAAATGAGGTATAAATTTTTTGGTATATCCTCTACTAAACTGGCCATACTGTGCTTAAGAGCAAATTACAAAATGTTTTTACAAATCCATTTTGGACATTAACACTCTAAAATTCATTTTTGGAGCAAAATAAAAAGAAACTAGAATGGAGTATGTTTTGTATCCAAAGCAGTGAGCAAAATTCCATTTGCTTCGTCAAGATAACAAATAGGTAAAGACGCTTTTACAGATAAAATGTTTGTTCTCAGGGAGAAAGATGAATTAGAGGGTACTTACTTTCACCTCTTTTGGGAGCTTAATATATGAAGAGTATTAGATGAGAGATGAGAGATTTTGCACATTTTATACAAGAAACAAGTGTGGCTCATATTTATTATAGAATTATTAGATCGAAATATGTGATACTAAATTCAGACAATGTGCAAAATAGGCTAACCTAGTGTTTACCTATCTTTTCAAATATAAGGACACTCTCTTTAATACCAATTAGAAAAAATACAATGACAAAAAGCTATTTTAAATTCAGTAGTCCTTCTAAATGGATGTGAATTTTATTCATTATGATGAATAAAATTTGAAATTTGAAAATTTTCCATACAAATATTTGCAAGATGCGTGATTTAATCCATATAAAACATGCCCAGCCCAGTGCCCTGTACATAGTAGTCACTCAGTAAGCATTTGTTCTTTGAATGCCTAGAATTATTTTGCAGATTCATAGCTCTAACTCCTGTGTAATAGATTCTGTTCTGCAGTCCTCTATTTTAGAATCACTAGCTTAACCAAGTGAAATGAAGGGGCCCTCAGAGAAGTACTGTGGGACTAATCACACACACCAGTGCTCTGAGGTTGAAGAGACGTCAGCTCTTAGTGTTTGAGTTCCATAAGCTTTCATCTTAGAGCCTATCTGTGTTGATCTCCTAGCATTACTTTTCATATTTTTAGTCTCTTGTTTAACTAGTCAAATATAAATGCAATTCTGTGAGTAGATTACTGGGAACTTCCCTCAGAATTGACCTGGACTTTCTTTATTTATTTGTGAGGAAGATTGGCCCTGAGCTAACGTCTGTTGCCAATCTTCCTCTTTTTGTCCAAGGAAGATTGTCGCTAAGCTAACATCTGTGCCAGTCTTCCTCTCTTTTTTGTGTGGGATGCTGCCACAGCATGGCTTAACGAGTAGTGCCAGATCTGCACCTGGGATCTGAACCTGTGAACCCCAGGCTGCCAAAGCAAAGCTTGCAAACTTAACCACTATGCCACTAGGCTGGCCCCTAACCTGGACTTTTATTTATGAAAATGGATAGTTGGTGACCCCGCACTGACAGTAGACTCAATGAGTGCTTTCATTTTCAAAGATGAGCAAATAACACAAAGGTTAATTAAGCCTTTTCATTGTCAAAAAATAAATATAAATTAAAATTTAAATAAGGAAGGAATATAGCAAAAGAGAATATGTTTTGCTTGAAAATACTTAAAATTCAGAAAGAGCTAAAATATATAAATTTTTCTCTTTTCTATATTTGGAATTGAAGAAATAACTGGATATGGTTGGTTTCTCTGCACTGCTGGAGAGATTCTCCACTTGAGCCTAATAGATATTAGAAAGCATTTGGACCCCAGTCTGATGCTTTCCATGAAGTTAACTTCTCTTAAAAGTCCCACAGAACTGAAGTGTGGCTAATTTAGTATTTAGTGCTATTTAAATGTCTTTTCAGTTTTTGCTATTCTATATTATAAATCAGAGATGAAAAACAGGAATGAAAAGTTATAATTTTACAACAAGAAATAAATTTTGACCAAAGGACAAAAACAAGTAGAAACTATTATATAAATATATTTTTAAATGGTATATATGTTTATTATAAAAACAAGCCAAAGACATTTATTTTTGGAACCCTTTTAATAAGGCTTTTGTGTACAATGGTAAATGTTTTTAAAGTACAGATTCTGCAGATAGAGAGATGTAGGTAGCCTCACATTGTATTTCATAGGCTTTGACAGCCTGATTTCAGCCTGTGGAATGAATTCATCCTACAGATATGTTTGAATTACCCACATGGAGCTTTCCCATTTGTTTTTACGTGTTGTTGAAGTAGGTTACGTAACAGAATGCACATATCATGACATGGAGTTTAAAATTCTTTCTAATAAATCATCAGCATTTAATAGTTGAGAAGAGTTCTTATAAAAGTCTTGTTTTCTGACTTCTCTTAAAACGCAAAAGATTTGCCTATACCAGAGTGAAATATTTACCTGGCAACAGTCAGCTGGAGCTGATGAGCACTGCCCGCTTTGAATGGACAGCGGCTCTGAGTTTACCAACACCCCCGGGTCACCTTGCTCACGCTCCTGCCGGACCTCTGCAAACATTCAAGTTTCTACCCCTGCTCCAAAGAACAGGAAGGATCCGTCAAAGATTAGGTCTAAACAGAAAGCATGCAGTATAAGAATAGAAGTCAAGTAAGATGTTAGGTTTCTTTTAGAGAATTGGTCTTTTAGAAATTAATGTGATATTTTCATGATTATAATACTATTTTGCAGAGAAAGTCTTTATTAAAAGCATGTTAATTGTAGTAAATTACATATAAATATTTTGGATTTAGTTTCAACATTTATTAACCCAGATTTTTATTGTCTATCAATTAAGTACAAAGAATGGTCCTAGGCAATTTGAGGGTATTAAAAAAAAAACCTGGAGCCAGCCCTGATGGCCCAGTGGTTAAAGTTTGGCGCTCTCACTGCTTCGGTGGCCTGGGTTTGATTCCTGGTCACAGAACCACACCACTTCTCTGTCAGTTGCCATGCTGTGGTTGCGGCTCTTGTGGAAGAACTAGAAGAACTTATAACTAGAATATACAGCTATGTACCGGGGCTGTGGGGAGGGGAAAAAGAGGAAGATTGGCAACAGATGTTAGCTGAGGGTGAATCTTCCCAGTAAACAAAACCAAACCCGCTAATTGATTTTGAGAACCTTACGGTAATATAACAATCTATAAAAAATTGTCATTAATTTAAAAATATTCTGCTAGTTTTATTTATCAAATGAGAAAATTGTACATACTTTTTTGTAACTACATAGATATCAGTTTAAACAATCCATTTAATCAGTGCTCACTGGCTTTCCAGCTCTATAGAAGACTGATGAAGAATGAAGAAATGATTCTTTCACCTATCTAGTTTTAGATTTAAACTTTACTACATTTTGAGATACCATAGCTAGCTTTCATGGCAGTATTTCTGCTAAACTATTTCCCAAATAGGTAAAAATATAATTGTTTAAAATACTTGTTTTCCAGTGATTAGTTGAAAACATCCGTGTTGAGAGAATGAATTAACTGTGGAGAAGAATGAAAATACTTGAGATCTTGTTAAAGACTTTAAATAGATTGGCTATTTTGACCACTAAGAGGAAAAAGCACTCAAGCAGCCTCTTCTAAGTAAAGAATGTCATGTTGTTAGACCTGCAAGTATGTTTGACAGATGGAAGGAATGTAGAACAAAGTATTTCCCAATAGCAGAGTGACATTATATTTTAAGTAGAAGCACAGGTGGTTTTGTCATCAATCATCTTAATTCGTTTGAGAGTTTTATGAAAATACAAACGTCTGTCTATGTTTGTGTTTATAGGCATTCAGCTCAGTGAATATCTACCGGAAGTGAAAGACCTACTACAAGCAGATCAGCTGGGAAGCTTGAAGTCTAATCCTTATTTTGAGTTTGTTTTGAAAGCAAATTATGAATATTATGTCCAGGGACAAATGTAACTTTTTCTAAAAATGGCCATTGTTCCTGGAAATTTGTATAAGTGTGTCCTTATAAAAATTTTAGGCCTAAACATCTGGAAGTTTGTGCAGTTTTATAGCGTGTATTGCTGAGTTTTTTATACTTTATTTGGAGCTACTATAAAACAGCTATGTAACTATAATTGTTAGTTGCATGATATTTTCTCTTTTCCTTTTTTCCATCTGAAATTTATCAGTTGATGTTTCTATACTTGCTGCTCTTTCTTTTTAATCTCATTCCATCCAGGGTTCTAGACTTCTTGTCCTGGTTCTGGCTACTTGTATGCACAGATCACTTCTAGACTTCAGTTTCTTTAACTCTAAAAATAACAAAATTGTACTGGGTTGTCTCTGAAATGGCCATGACTGGATATTGTGCACTGAAGAGAATCTGGAGTGTTTGGTATCTATTTTGGTTAGGGCTAATGGGAAATATCTAGTAAGATAAATGTGAAATTTTGCTGACTTCTTATAGGACAAAAGACAAAGTAGAGTGGGCCTAACTCATGTGAGCTTGATAACTGATTAATTCATTGGTAAAACTTGAAAGTTTTCTGCATAAATAATAGAATATTAATGGAAGTATTTTAGTGAATAAAACATTTATGTGGCTTTCTAACCTATCTATAAGTTCCGTATATTAAATTTATAGTATTAGTGTTAGTTACAGTCTTTCAGTATGGGGATTCAATCAACTTCATATATTTTCAGGGTGATTTACACTGAGTTCCAGCTTTACCACAGTCTGTCTAGCTAATATAAAGCATGCACAATGCTAGAAACCATTATAGGGTTTCTTAATATGGCATCTGATTTAACTGAAAAGTAGTAGTTCTTAAAGTTTCTTTGTCCTAACCAATGTCATCACTCAGTTTTAATCTGGCTTTAAATAAAGACCAGAGATTGGGCAGGGAGTTGCTGGCATATTCAGACTTGGCCCAGTTGAATGCTCACTAAATGACTTGCTCCAACAGCTGAAAAGGTCAGCAGTTAAATATGGTAAAGAGAGTCCTGTTCCTGTTTCACAAAGCGCAGCCGTCATGCCCTCTCCCCTCCAGGCTGTGAAGCAGCCTTTGACCGTGTTCGGGAGAACTGGTTAGTGGAGCTGTTTGCATTAATAATCAAAGGGAGGAAGTGAGGAGCCTGGTCTTTTTCTGTTTGCAGCTTGTGTGTTGGGACAGCATCAGGGTCCGGGTTAGGAATATAGGGAAGGTCCAAGAGGAGTTAGGAAGAGGAGCTTGTCAGAGAGCAGGTCAGAAATCGTTGAATTCTTATGTTATGAGATGAGGCTTTGGTTTTACAGAGACGTTAACAGTTCTCACCTGTATGATCCTGGCAGGTAGTAATGTGCTCTGGGGACACAGGATTGTGCCACCCTCACATGCCGCCACTAATCTAATTATCCCTAGTGTGACAGGATAGCCAATCTGATGATGCCTCTGGCCCTGCTGATTCTGTGGATGTGAAACTGCTCTCATAGTGTCGTCTCGTGGTCTGACTGAGGGGTGAGAGGTCTCGCTCTTCCAGCACTGTCTCCTAGAGGCAGTAGCTATAGCACCACAATGGGTGGGTTTTTAAAAATTATTTTAACAGTAATAGTGAAATTAAGGCCTAAGATTTTGAATAATTTTTTCTTCTGAACTTCAAAAATTTGTTCTACATCATCTTTATCAAAGAATCATTGATTTTTATATAAATTGAGTAATTGATAATGACAAATTATAATTGTGCTTTAAAGGCGAGACTGTTTTCTAGTGAAAGGGAAACTTTGATTGGGAAGAGGTTTTTCCACTCCTGTCTCTGAATGCTGTTCTGAAAGTTGCAGTTTGCGGCTTTCATTAAATCAAATAATCAGGTTGTGATTCTGATAATGAGTAGCAGGCCTTGTGTGTTGGAATGGCTTAAGAATTTGTGAATGTGTCAAGGATTAAGGCAGAACTTGAGATATGTATGAGACTCACTGAAATCCATAGTGAACTAAAAGACTACTGATACGCTCTGTTTTACGGTTTTCATTTTCGAAGAAAACTTATAAAAATTGGATTGTGTTTCTTTTTTCCTTTGGGGTCTGAATCAGTTTTCCTGAAGTGTCACTCACTGAGCGTATGGGGGCTGTGGAAGAATCAGGGTGTGCCCATAGTTCTCACAGGCAGCTAGTCTTCTCCGGTAACTTGTGAACAGAAGGAAACCCACTCCAGGATGACGTTAGATTCACGCTCACTCTGCTGCGATCCCACACACCTGCATGTTTGGAGGCTCCTAACTACGGGAATATTGACGTAGCCCCACCCAGCTCTTCCTGGACACTGTATTCAGAGAGTACCTGAAGAGAGAATAGCTTTACATATTTCTACGTAAATCCTCTCATTAAATACCAAAGTACAGTTTAAAAAATTCATCTTGTGTAATTCTAAAATTAAAAATATACTGTAGGAAATGTGAAATGTATTTGGGAAAAAAAGTATATTGAAAAAAATAAACCATTATAATCTCACCAGCCAGACATAACTTCAGTTACCATTTTGAAATATATCTTAGAATGTTTTGGAATGTGCATACTATTATATTTTGTAACCCACTTATTTTGATGTGAGATATTGTATTTCTGTATATCTTTAATCTAGTATTTCTCAACCTTTTTTTTTTTTTTTAAAGATTTTATTTTTTCCTTTTTCTCCCCAAAGCCCCCTGGTACATAGTTGTGTATTTTTAGTGTGGGTCCTTCTAGTTGTGGCATGTGGGATGCTGCCTCAGCATGGCTCAGTGAGCGGCGCCATGTCCGTGCCCAGGACTCGAACCAGCAAAACCCTGGGCCACCGCAGCAGAGCGCGCGAACTTAACCACTCGGCCACGGGGCCAGCCCCTCAACCTTTTTTTCATTATCACTCTTCCTAAGGAGACTACAGTTTTTCCTAATCACTCCACGCCCACCCCCTGTGGAAGTTTAATACCACAGACATGCTGTGTATCTTTTTATGGACTATGATCTTTGGAGGCCGCAAATCACTGTAATATCTAAGATTTTTTTCACCCCACTCTCCAAGAACCAATTTCCCACCTCTTTGAGAATGCATGTCTTCAGTGTTTTTCAAGATATAATTTTTAATGACTGCAGACACCTTACCACATGGCTGTATCATAATTTATTTAACAGCTCCTCTGTCTCACTCTTAACAATCTTAAAACATGCAGGTTAATGGTTTTGGTAGTTAGGTTTTTTGTGGGGTTTTTTTTCCGTTTTAAATAATACAAGAATAAATCTTTGTACAGAAATCTTTGTATGCTCCAAATACATTTAAAATTACCCTGACTCTTCCTGTTGAGTTATGATGACATGCGTTTAGTGAACAGTTCTAATAATTTCTAATTTCCTCTGCTCACCTCTTCTACCACCCCAGCCCTCTCTCCTCCTCCAAACACTTAGAAGAAAGATACCGTACCACTTATTGAATTTTTCTTATGTCCCAGGTATTTGCCTAGTTTTAATCTTCAAGTCAGCCTTAAGGAGTAGGTAGTGTCCTCAGTTGAGAGTGCTCAGTCTTTCTGGAAGTGACCTGAAGGTCACATAGCCAATGAGAGTGGGCTGCATAGCCAGCTGTGCTTTACTCCAAAGCGCAGGCTTCTCACTAGTTCATTATACCAGGTGTAAGAAGGTGGTAGGGGAGGAGGAGAGAGGACCAGGCCCTGAGAGATGGCCAAGGCAGAGCAAGTCTCAGAGTGAGAACATCCCCAGCACATCCAGGCCCTGCCTTCCTGGCTGCCATGGGTTGACCTGATGTTTTCAGATGCGTGGCTTGTGAGGAGAATAAGTTTGGTGTTTTCCTTTATCCACCTGGTCCCTGGAATGTGTCTGACTTTGAGTTTTGCCAGCCAGCCCCACTCACTATTGTTTTTGAGACTATAGATGATAGTTGCAGATGAAGCCATGACTTCATTTCAGGATGCCTTTGGCCCTTCATTGGAAAACATCCCTTGAGGATCTGTTATGTTTCCAGAACTATTCCAAGTATTGGGGAAGATTAAAGGAAGATAGAAAGCAGTCCTCCACCCTGCCCGCGCCTAGTGGAAGGACGGGTGGCCTAAGCCTCTGCCCTGCTGCCAGCTGCCCTGGGACCTGGGATGTGTTATCCAGCTCGTGGAGCCTTGGTTTTCTTATTTTTAAAACTGAAATGAATGGTGCCTATATTATTTACCTCGGGATAGTTTAAAAAGTTAATGGGAACAACATGAGTGAATATAAAATGTTTTTGCAAATTCATGTTTAAATTGATAGGAAATCAGATAGAATGCTTAGACTGAGCAAGACTGGGATATTACAGACATGTGAGGAGTTGAGGGGACAAGGCCGGAGGGAAGGGAGGTGTGAGCACGTGGGCTGACTTGTGGCGGAAGGGCCCTGTCAGAGCATCAAGAGCTGAGGCTGCACCTGAAAACTTAGAAGCAGGAGCTCTCTGTCGAGCATGCCTGACATGGCTGACCTTTACTCAGTGATGGTTCTCAAAAGGGTGCACAGGCAGTAACCCGCTTACTCAGGCGAGGCAGGCCACTGGGTGCTCCCCGAAAGTGTACATGTATGGAGGCAGCTTTTCCACCCGCTTGTGAGGTCTGTACCCTCAGCCAATGAGAGTTCACAAGACCAGATTGGGCCTGAGCCGGCCCTGGGCCGACCCGCAGGGACTGTTTAAACCAGGCCAGGTGGGCGGAGAGCAGAGGTCCGGGCCAGCCTCTCAGGGCCGGTCCCCCTGCCGTGTGCTGTACTAGCAGATCTCCATTAGTATGTGAGCGTTTGGTTCAGAGCTTTCGAATGTGTATTTGACTCTAATTCTGAGCTTAGAAGGGTTGGACTGAGAAAGAGTTTTGGAAAATATTGATAACCCCATTCCCCTTCAAAAGGTCCACGTATTCTTAGGTATTCAGTGAATGATAGCACATTTTTTCCTACCTTCAAAGCCAAAATGTAAGCAATTCCCCTTATATTGTACATATAATGCATTTTCAAGGTGGCTTTTTTCTAGTGTCTCCACGACTCACTGACGCAGGGGACACAAGGTATGAGAAATGAAATGGAGTTCTGTCATTCATTCATCCATTCTCTAAAATAATAGAGCTAAAAACGAAACGACAGTAGCTTTTAATTGGCCCTTTATACTCACTACATAGGGCCCATACTAACGAAGGCGCTTGTTTTTCAAGTGACTGATCATTTTTTGGAAGGGCTGCTGTGATGTGGGCTACAGAGGAGGGTTACATCCTTAGCCCAACTGCTGCCTTCCATGACCAAATGTGAATTGCAGCTATTTTGGGAACAGTTAAGTGCATCAGAAAAATGAATGATTCCATTCTGGCTTGCACCACATCACTGATGTGACATGTGAAAGCACGTCACTGAGTTCATCACAGAAAATTTTCTCCTTGTGCCTTCTACAGCAAGGTTAGAACTGTTCTTGTCCCCCACCCCGAAAAGAAAAAAGCGACACAGGCACCAACTGGATGACCTCCTCTGACCCCCATTCTGCCTTACCATAAGTAGATCCAAATCCTTCTAGAAAATTTGAAAGGCATATCCCCATCTATCAGTGGTATAAATAGAACCGCTTCAGCAGGCTCGGGTAGGTGGTGACTCCAAGGTGGACTGGGAAGCAGCCTGGCCTTGGCGAGGCATCATTCTCTAAATATAAAGATGAGTGTGCTCAGCCTTTGCGGAAGGAAAAGTTGCTACCCATCCTAGAGTGCAATGTCCTTGTCCTCGCTGGGAGGAAGGACGAGCAAGGCTTCCTCCAGTAAGAGCACCTCACCAGTTTCCACCTCCACGTAGTGGGTTGTGTCCCAGGAGAGGAACACTCAGCCCCACGGAGGATGTGGGGGTAGGGCACTCAGCTAGGCTCATGGCAACCTGGGGTGGGTCAGTCCTGGAGGAGAACACCCCCAAAATTCACTCCATGAATCCCGGAGGGCACTGCACATCACCCAGGCAGGCCAGTCCCGGGTGCCCTGGCTTTGTGCCCTGCGCTGCCAGAGTCACCGCCTGGGCCTGTCCCCGGGAGCCCCACACCTCCTCCCTGCCGCTCCGCCCTTGCCTCCCGCCGCCAGTTGTCTGTGCCGAGACAGCTGCAGCCCTCCCCCTGCCCCGTGGCCCTCTGCTTGGTGGGGGTGGGGGCCGACTTGGGTCAGCCCTCTGGATTTGGGGAGCTCAGCGGTGGGGAGGGAGAAACGAAGATCACTGGGGTGGTGAGGAGGGTCGCCCTCATTCCCTGCCTGGGACGCCGGGTGTGACTTCTTTTCCAGTCCTCTCAGGCCTACCACTTGGGCACGGCTTCCTCCTCCCTGTGGTCGCATGTGAGGGTTTGAGGGTCTGAGTAAAGAACCGAAGGAGTGAAATATGGGAGGCACCTTCCGGAGCGCCCAGTGATCGCCGAATGGACAGGGGTGGGGTGGCCTTTCGGACAGGTGCAGCTCGGGGAGCGCAGGCGCACATGCGCACCCACAGGCACACACGGTGACCCTCGCCCCACCCCATCCTCTCCAGCGGGCAACTGGGCCAGGTCGGGAGGGGCTAACCCGCCGGGGACACACACCATATACGGCCTGGCCGGCGTTACCTGGGCCCAGGCCAGGCCGCTCCTTCTTTGGTCAGCGCCGGGGACTCGGGCGGGGGCCCAGGCCGCGAACTGGCCAGGGGAGGGGGCTCTAGTGCCCAACACCCAAATATGGCTCGAGAAGGGGAGCGACATTCCTGCGGGGCGACGCGGGGGGAGCGCCCGCGGGCTATATAAAACCTGATCGTGGAGACAAGCGGCCACCGCAGCGGACAGCGCCGCCGAGAGAAGCCTCCCTTCCCTTCCGTGGAGACCAGGGCCTGAGAGCAGCAGGTGTAGCCACCCGCCCAGGTAGGGTGGGAGTGGGAAGGGGACAGCGAGACAGGGCACCCCCTAGGGGAGCCTAGAGAGCTCCGGGGTAGAGCCCAACCGACTCACTGGATCAGCCCCAGGCCTGTGCCCTGCGCTGCGCCTTGGTCCCCAAAGCCATATGTGCTTTAAAGAGGAGACATAGTCAGCCTTTGGAAACGTCTCCAAATTTATCACTGGCCCCTTTGGGCTGCTCTATCTGACATTTAGTATGTGCTAGGTAGATTAAAGGTTTTGCTTTAGTTGTCCCAAGGTCAATTCACTCCCAACCTGGCACCAGAGCCACACAGAAGCAAGGGCCACTACTCCCTGGGCTCAACATCAGGTGAAAGGGTGTCTCTGTTGTGAACATGGAATGTCGTGGGGGTCTAGAATAGGTCGTTCCTACCTGGATGGGGCATCCAAGCCCTTCCCATGGGCATCCCCTTTCACCCTCACACTTGCCCAGCAAACAGATATTGCGGGCCTTAACCCCCTAGATGAGGCCACCGAGGCGCAGAGAGGGTGGGTGCTAACATCTAGCTCTTGCAGCAGGTGTCCTGCAGCGAAGGCAGAGAGGTCTCCAAGGACAACATGCCCCTGGGTTCCCGGGGTGTAGAAATTCTCAGTGTGGTCCCCACAACCCTGTGCCCCTCTCCTCAGGGCAGCGCAGCTTTAAGCACGGACCCGGAGTCCCTTTGGCCGCTCCGCCAGCCAGATGTGCAGCGCTAGGGGCTGAGGGTATCCATAGTTCCCGGGAGAAGGAGGGAACTTGGGAAGGCGGGGCCTCCTGCGCTGACGCACCGTGCATCTCCACCGCCTTCCTGTCCTTCCAGAAACCAGACACCATGTGCGACGAAGACGAGACCACCGCCCTTGTGTGCGACAATGGCTCCGGGCTGGTGAAAGCTGGCTTCGCCGGCGATGACGCCCCTAGGGCCGTGTTCCCCTCCATCGTGGGCCGCCCTCGTCACCAGGTCAGGCTGCCTGTCCGCGGAAGTCCCCACGCAGCCCAGCCCCGCGCCACTCTGAGCCGCGGTAACGTGTGCGTGGTGTCTCCACTCCGCAGGGCGTCATGGTAGGTATGGGTCAGAAAGATTCCTACGTGGGCGACGAGGCTCAGAGCAAGAGAGGTATTCTGACCCTGAAGTACCCCATTGAACACGGCATCATCACCAACTGGGACGACATGGAGAAGATCTGGCACCACACCTTCTACAACGAGCTCCGCGTGGCCCCCGAGGAACACCCCACCCTGCTCACCGAGGCCCCCCTCAACCCCAAGGCCAACCGCGAGAAGATGACCCAGATCATGTTTGAGACCTTCAACGTGCCGGCCATGTACGTGGCCATCCAGGCCGTGCTGTCCCTTTACGCCTCCGGCCGTACCACCGGTGAGTGCCTGCGGGACCACGCCGCCCAGCTCGCGGCTGCTCCCCTCCCCCGACACTTCGCCCCCAGCCTGCACCCAACACTTTCCCTCCCGCACAACCAGTACCTAGTGCGGGCCTCGCTCCCACCGGCGGGGCCGGCCTGCTGCGGCCCGCGCCAGGTCTAGGGGCGCCAGGAGGCCTCGCTCACTCGCTGCCACGTCCTCTCCCCGCGCAGGCATCGTGCTGGACTCCGGCGACGGCGTCACCCACAATGTGCCCATCTATGAGGGCTACGCCCTGCCGCACGCCATCATGCGCCTGGACCTGGCCGGCCGCGACCTCACTGACTACCTGATGAAGATCCTCACCGAGCGTGGCTACTCCTTTGTGACCACAGGTGCGCGGTGCCCCGGGCACCCTGGGCGGGCTGGCGGCGCGGGCGGCCCCCGGCCCTGAATGAGGGCTCCTCTCCTGCCCCTGCCCCCCACAGCTGAACGCGAGATCGTGCGCGACATCAAGGAGAAGCTGTGTTACGTGGCCCTGGACTTCGAGAACGAGATGGCGACGGCCGCCTCCTCCTCCTCCCTGGAGAAGAGCTACGAGCTGCCCGATGGACAGGTCATCACCATCGGCAACGAGCGCTTCCGCTGCCCGGAGACGCTCTTCCAGCCCTCCTTCATCGGTGAGACCCGCTCGCCGCCCGCCCATGCCCCCGGACCGCGCGCGAACCCGTCCGTCCCCGCCTGTCCCCACCCGGTCCCTGGAGCCCGTCCCAACCGCTGCGCCCGCCTGCTCACGCTGCCTCCTGCGGTCCCCAGGCATGGAGTCGGCGGGCATCCATGAGACCACCTACAACAGCATCATGAAATGCGACATCGACATCAGGAAGGACCTGTACGCCAACAACGTCATGTCGGGGGGCACCACCATGTACCCAGGGATAGCCGACCGCATGCAGAAGGAGATCACGGCTCTGGCCCCCAGCACCATGAAGATCAAGGTGGGCGGCGGCCCACGCCCTACGCCCTCGAGTGGGCTCAGGGATGCGGCCCCCCACCTGACGCTCTATCTGCACTCTCTTACAGATCATCGCCCCGCCTGAGCGCAAGTACTCAGTGTGGATCGGGGGCTCCATCCTGGCCTCCCTGTCCACCTTCCAGCAGATGTGGATCACCAAGCAGGAGTACGACGAGGCCGGCCCCTCCATCGTCCACCGCAAATGCTTCTAGACCCCACTCCGCCAACAGCGTGCGAATTCTCCTCAGGACGACAATCTGCTCAAGTTGCAGGTGGCTGATCTTGAGCCACAGCGCAGCAACTTTCTAACAACTGCCGTTGCTGCCTCCGCAAACGACACAATGTTTATAATGTGTACATACATTAACTTATTTACCTCATTTTGTTATTTTTAAACAAAGCCCTGTGGAAGGAAATGGAAAACTTGAAGCATTAAACTCAGCCATTCTGTTACGCAGCGCAAAGTTGTGTTTATTTGCTGGGGCTAGGGAGCAGTGGGGACAGGGGAGGACAGACTCCATAATCCTAGGTCACTTCTCACAACACTCCGAATGCGTGCGCTCCTTACAAGACCTTAGTTAAATCTTCCCGTACTCACGGCTTCTCCCTCTGGGTCAGATGCATTTCCAAACACTGGCTGGCCCATCGCGGCCCGACTTGAGCCTTTGGTGAGGGCTGAGGCGTCCCTCTCCGTCTGCTCGGCGCCCCAGTCAGCAGCGGGCCCGGGCCAGCTGCGGGCGGGCGGCCCTGGCGCGGCGCCGGGCGGGCGCTGACCGTGGTGCTGGGGCCCGAGCGCCGCCGGCAGAGCGCGTTTCCGCTCCTCCCGCGGCGGACGTTTCCTCGCTGAATCGGTGTTTCCCACTGAATCTCGAGATCTAACTGAAAGGTTGTGTTCTGCATTTAATGAACTAGGTTTCGTTTGTAAGTAAAAACAATCACTTCTCTTCCTAATTGGGAAGGCCTTCGCTTCGTCCCAGGTGATGGTGGTATTTGAAGAAGCGCCCCTTCCAGCTTGGGCCTGGGGAGGGGCGGCGCCCACAGGTGGGAGGAGGGCTAGGAAAGGCCAAATGAGCGCCCCAGAGAGAAGGACAGCGCATGCTGGGCGGGGCGGGCACTGAGGGCGCCGGGCAAGGAAGTGTCAGCAGGGAGCGGAGCTGAGACGACAGTGGGAGAGAGGAGGGAGCAAGGGAGAAAGATCAGCCCCTCAAAAGCTTTAAAGGCGCAAATGTATTCACAGAGTTTGAATTTCTATGGGAGAGCAGAATATCTTTTTTAAAGTAGCTTAATATTTCCTAGCCAAGATTCCAAAGAGCAGTGGTTCCTAAATAAAATAAATTCTGACTCAAAGAAGGAAGTAAGTTTATAAGGAGAATTAACAATATAGCAGTGTTACATGCCGCATAGCGATATGTTTATTCCCTCCTTTTATGGCCTGTTGAGAAGCTTCTGAAATCTTTGAGGCCTCAAATCCATATATCAATGAAATAAATCATTCAGTAGAATGTAAGATTTTAATAAAAGTATGATACCATGTCCACTGAAAACCATCGGTTATTGCTCCACCCAAGGTGGATAACTAAAAATGGATTAAATTCTGGTCTTTCAGAGGAATTCAGGTTTTATTGATAATAATAAACATACACATGCATGTCTGAGCAAACACAGTGCACACATACACACAGTCTGAATAATTCACGTAGCCAGAAGCCTGGAAAAATGTCAGAATTACATGAGTTAGCTAACTGTCATAATAAAACATTTTTTAACCAAACTTCCAAAACACTTCATTAAGATTCAGTTAGGTATGTAAGGAGGTAATGACCCAGTTCTCCTGTGGTCATAATCAGTAAATGACTTGTGATAATTTAGAACTCACAGAAGTTCTCAATGTAATCTGGTAGCATTTCCTGACACACTATCTTTGACATCACTCTTTTCCTGAAAATGTGCAAAAACTATGAACTGTGTGGTTTCACTGGAAATGTGCCAAATCTAAAAATTCCCTTTCCTTTTCTGACACTTCTCTAAAAAGAAACAAGCATCACACATTTTATTAGTGTTCTATATCTTTCCTGCTTTCCTATTAGGTTGTGATTATAGGTATTTGGTAAATTGTCTTACCTATATTAATCCTGAGAGAGGATTTTTGGTGTGGTGTAATAAAGAATGAGTATTTAAAAAATTATATCTAAAACCTATACCAATATTTGTGAGGAGAGAAGTAACTATTCCCACCGCCCTCTGAGAGCATGTAGTGATGAGAAGCAAGAAGCCCCTGTGTGGCCACAGTGTGGTTGGCACTAGAGGGAATAATGTCATGGCTGATTCCCCACTGAAAAGCCATCCCAAGAGAGTCGATTTTTGGAACACTGAGAGAATTGAAAACAACACAGCACTTTCCCTACCCATTGCTTCTGATGTATTTCCTTAGACCTGGCAGTAGATCTTGTGAGGGATTTAAATGCACCTGTTTCCTTTTCACAGAAGATTGTTAAATTATCATCAATTTTTTTTCATACCAAATCTATATTACTAGTATCCGGTTGAAGAAAGAAGGAACAAAGGAGAAGATGAGAAGAGAGAATGTGCCAGGATTAAAAAGAGGGATTAGGGTTGAGTGAGAAAATGAAAGGATCCTGGACTGGGGTACACCCTAGGCTCTATCATTTAAAGCTTTGGAAGTTAGAATTAGACCATGGAATTTTGTGGTCCCTCCCAGATGCATTTGTCCCCTGATCTGTTACCCCAGATGTGGCAGAAGCCACAAGAGGTTAATGGAACATTTTATTGCCCACCCACTATGTGCAAGAGGTACAGAGAAGGTTGATATGGTCCCATCCTCAGGAGCTCACTGTCACAATCCCCTCCATCACCAGGTGCTTATGTCTTGACTCTGATTACCGCAGAGCCTGTTGGAGCCGCTGGCTGTGAGGGAGGCAAGGCCCACCCTGCAATGCGAACCATCATCTGATCATCTGTGGACATCATGGCTGTTTGGCAGCCTGTTCAACTACTTGCCACTATGAGGCTGGCCCTCCTCCACACAGCATTGTTTTCTGACAAAGCTGGATGAGTTACAGATGCTGGCTCTTATGGGGAAACACTTCCCTCATTGTGCTCAAGAAGGCCTGCCCCACTGCTGGCCTTGGGGACACAGAGTAGCCCTGCCTCTCACCCAATAGTGCCTCGGCCATGAGGACTAGAGGTGGAAATGGGCTCACACAACAGGCTCGCACTGCCCATGTGGGCACTTGTGTGTTCAGCCTACCTGCCTGCCTGCCTCCTTTTCCTCTCCATCTCATTTCTGTCACTTTCATTGCCTTTCTGCCTTGCACTGTCCTTTGAAAGGCATCCACTTTAACACTGTTGATATGTCATAGGCCTTTTGAGGAGTTACCACAAGCTAATGATCTGTGCCTCAAATGCAGCTCTCAAAAAGAAGCTGATAAAATCTGGCTTTGATGGCACTCTGTTAGGTAGTCATCACAGTGGAAACACAGGGTTTCTGGTCCACCTGCATTCTTGTCATCCACAGCCAGAGCCACTCTCCCAAGCAGGCCACAGGCTGCAACTTCCATAGGTGGTATGGAGTAGCAAAGGCAACTGGAGGTTAGCTAACATGAATGGGAACATGGAGCACTTCACCAAAGGTGGCCCAGTCACGCAGGAAGCTAGAGGGCCCATCACTGGGTGAAGGAGCCCTGCACCCTCTGATTGACCCTGTCCCCCTTTATCAGTTTCTTAATGGCTTATCTTGATATCGAGCAATTTCTGGGGGTGACGCGTGAGTGAAAGAAAAATTGTGAAAGGTGCAACGATGATGTTGGTGGTTCTCATAAGTGTCAAGATTCTTTTGCAGGATAATCACTGGGGTTTCCTAATCCTCATCAGGATGCAGAGGGCTCCTGGTCATGGGGGTTGGCCTCAGGAGCAGCAGATCTCCTATACATCATGGACAAAGGGGCAGCTGTCAGACCCTTGGATCTTTATCCAACCCTATCTTCCCTAATGTCCTTCATGGTACCTGTACTCGGTGCCTGTGGCTGCTGTAAAACTGGGTGGATTAAAACAACAGGGACTTTTTTTCACAGTTCTGGAAGCTAGAAGTCTGAGTTCAAGGTGGTGGCAAGGTTGGTTTCTCCTGAGGCCTCCCTCCTTGGCTTGTAGATGGTCATCTTCTCCCTGTGCCTTCACTTCAACTTCCCTGTCTCCCTGTCTGTGTCCACATTTCCTCCTTACAGAACATCAGTCAATTTGGATTTAGGGCCCACCCTGATGACTTCATTTTAACTTAATTACCTCTTTTAAAGACCCTGTCTCCAAATACAGTCACATTCTGAGGTACTGGGGTTTCGGACTTTAACACGTGAATTTGGGGGAGGGGGATAAAACTCATTGTGTAGGCAGCAGCAACAGAACCCACCGGTAACAATTCATTCTAACAGGTCGTGCATCTCTCAGGTTAATACTGTGTCTTAAGTTATATGAAGTACTTTCACATACATGAACTCATTTAATCCTATAAATTATCTAAGACAGGGATTATCATTCCACCTTTATAAATTATAAAAGCGAGGCTTCAAGAATGACTGACTTGGGGCTGGCCCCGTGGCTGAGTGGTTAAGTTCACGCGCTCCGCTGCAGGCGGCCCAGTGTTTCGTTGGTTCGAATCCTGGGCGCGGACATGGCACTGCTCATCAAACCACGCTGAGGCAGCATCCCACATGCCACAACTAGAAGAACCCACAATGAAGAATATACAACTATGCACTGGGTGGCTTTGGGGAGAAAAAGAAAAAAAATAAAATCTTAAAGAAGAAATGACTGACTTGCCTAAGTTTATAAATTAGTAAAAGCAGTAGAGCAAAGACTTGAACTTACAACTCTTAACTCTATTCTTTTAGTTTCAACCTTGATGTATCCTTATATTTTATATGTATTTCTTGTAATCAGCATACGGTGGAATAGTTTTTCCAGCCTGACAATTTAGTCTTTTAATTAAAACATTTGGTCTACTTATATTTACTGTAATTACTGCTATATTTGAGTTTAAATCTACCATTTTATTTTGTGCTATTAGTTCAACCTATTCAAAACCTAAAATTAATCAATACTTTTACCTCCTTGGACAATACAAGGCCATTTGAGGACTGTCAATCCATCCATTTACTCTCCTCCTGACTCGTTACATATTTTCGTTCTATCTTTTAAAGCCCCCAGATGTTATTATTATTTGTTATGTATCAGTCACAGTTTTAACCTCCTCAAGATTTTATAATTGTTTTATACAATTTAGATTTGCTTGTATATTAACAATTTTCTTCACCCATTTCTTTGCCCTACAGGTCCCTTCAAGGGGAATCACTTTCCTCCTGCTTGAAGCACAGTCTTCAGAATTTCCTTTTGTGAGGGTCTGTTGGTTGCAAAATCTCTCAGTTTTCGTCTGTGTATGCCTTTATTTCTCCCTGATTTTTGAAAGACATTTTCTCTGAATATAGAATTCCTGGTTGACAGTTATTTCTTTGGGCATATCATTGGTTTGTAAACTGGCTGTGTATACAAAGGGCAAGGAGAGACTAAAGAAAGAGGCAGCCACTCTAGATGGGTAAGTGGCAGGTTCAATAAGCAAGGAAACTTACATACAAGGCTTGTCTTGGGTGGCCACAAGACAAGTAGATCTCTGTACCCACCCACCAGAATCTTAAAAGTTTATATAGAGGCCTTAATGGGATTCAGTCACGTATACCGTCCAGATGTTCTCAACACCACCTTACTCTCTCCAGGTTGAGTCCTTGGGGCAGCTTCTAGTGCAGGGAAGGCAAGTGGAACGTAGAGTCCAATCCCTTCAGAGAGCCATTGTTGTTGTTGAGAAGTTAACAGTCTGTCACTTCGAGACAATCTGCATTTCCCTCTCCCCACCTCTCAGCTGTTTTATTTTTAAGATTTTCTCTTCACTTTTGATATTCTGCATTTTTTCTGTGATGTATGTAATTATGGATTTCTTTTTACTTATCTCATTTTGGACTTATGACCTTTTTGAATATGTGTATTGGTGTCTTTCAATAGGTTTGGAAAATTACCAGCCTTTGTTTTTTCAAATACTGCCTTCAGTCCCATTTTTTTCTCCTCTCATTCTGAAGAACTGACAAATTCAGCTTCACCAAATTTAAAATAGCTGCTCATTAAGGGACACCATTAAGAAAATGAATAGTCAAGCCACATACTGGTAGAAAATATTTGCAAACCATATATCTGACAAAAGACTGGTATCTGGGCTATGCAAAGAACCCCCATCATTCAATAACAAGCACATTAAAATGCAGTAAAATGGGCAACATATTTTGAACAGACACTTCACAAAAGAAGATACACAAATGGCCAATAAGATAAGCACATGATCATACTCATTAGGATGGCTATTATCAAAAACAAACCAATAGAACAGAACAGCAAGTGTTGCAAGACTGTGGCAAAATTGGCACACTTGAGCATTGCTGGTGGAAATGTAAAATGGTGCAGCATCTGTGGAAAATGGTATGGCAATTCCTTGAAAAATTAAGGATAGAATTGCCATATGATCCAGCAATTCTACTTCTGGGTATACAACCCAAAGAAATAAAAGCATGGAGTCAAAGAGATATTTGCACACCTGTGTTCACAGCAACATGATTTATAATAGGCAAAAAGTGGAAGCAGTCCAAGTGTCCATTGATGGACGAATGGATAAATAAAATGTGGTATACAATGAAATATTATTTAACCTTAAAGGGGAAGGAAATTCAGAAACATATTACAACGTGGGTGAACTTTGAGGACACACACTAAGTGAAATAAACCAGTACTCCAAAGACAAATACCGTATGATTCCACTTATGTCTCGTATAGGATACCTAGAGTAGTCAAATTCATAGAGACAGAATGTCGAAGGGTGGTTGCCGGGCGGGGGGGGGGGGGGGGGGGAGGATTGAGGAGTTTGTGTTTAATGGGTCAGAGTTTCAGTTGGAGAAGATGAAAATATCCTGGAAATGGATGGTAGTTATGGTTGGACAACAATGGGAATGTGAATATACTTAATGCCATAGAACTATACACTTACAGATGGTTAAAATGATAAATTTTATGTTATGTATATTTTACCACAAGTAAAAAAAAGATAAGTGCATGAAAACATGCTCAATGTTTTTAGTCATCAGAGAGAGGCAAAATAAAAGAACAATCAGATACTACTATATACCTACTATCCTGGCTAAAATTAAAAAGATTGACAACACTAAATGTTAGCAAGCATGTGGAACAACTGGAACTCTCATACTTTAAGTAGGAATGTAAAATGGTACAACCACTTGGGAAACATTTGGCAGTTTTTTATAAAACTAACCATACACTTACTCAAATACCTGATAATTCTATTCCTGGGAATTTACCCATGAAGATTAAAAACATACATTCACATAAGGACTTGAACAAGAATGCTAGTAGCAGCTTTATTCATAATAGTAAAAACTGGAAGCTACTCGAGTATCCATCAATAGATAAATGGGTAAACAAACTATGTGTAGCCATATAATTGAATACTATTCAGCAATAAAAAGGCACAAACTACAGATACACACAACATGGATGGATCTCAAATACATGCTGAGTGAAAGAAAATTTACGCAGAAGCATATATATTGTAATAAGCCATTTATATGATATTCTAGAACAGGCAGAACTAGTCTATGGGATAGAAAAAAACAGAACAGTGGTTATCTCTGGGGAATAGGGTGGAGATTGAAAAGTAGTATGAGGAAACTTTTTGTGGTAATGGAAATGTTCTATATCTTGATAAAAGATTTTGTTACACAGATCAAATTCAGTGACTGCACACTTAAGTTTAGGGCATTTCGTTTTATGTACATTTTAAAAGAAAAATTGCAAGCAAAAAATAGAATGTCAGAATTTCAGATATCCTCTTACATTAAAAAATTTTTTGTATTTTTCATTTTAGGGGGTTCATCTGAATTGCATTGTGAGTAATTTCCCCTAATTGGTCTTCCAACTTACTAATTTTCCCTTTAACTTACTTAATCTATTGTTAAATCCTTTTGTTCAGTTTTAAATTTCTGTTATTGAATTTTTCACTTTTAGAAATTTTTATAAATTCCGTTTCATTCTTTTTCAAGCCAACTAGGTCATGTTTTTATACTTTTCTGTCCCCTGTGCATATTTGTTAGCTTGTCTCTTACTTCTGTAGAAGTAGAGCAAGCATGGTTTTTATAGTATAGATCTAATAATCCAAGTAACTGACGTCTTGGAATTTGCTTCTGTTACCTGTTGTTTTGGTTCTTGCTCATACACCATGTTTCCATGTGTACTTGACAGAGTCATATTCACTGTGCTTGAAAAATTACTTGTAGGACACTTGGAAACCTAGGAAAAAGAGGCTTTCTCCAGAAAGGATTTGTATTTGTTTCTGCCAAGGATCTCCTAGGAAACCACTAATTTTAGACGATGTTAAATGAAATTCACAGCCTGAGGTATCTTGATTCCCCCAGGTGGTATGAATTTGGGCTGGGGATACACGTGAGGACTCAGCTTGTGTTTACAATTTCCCAGAAATCTGCACCCCACATGCTCGGGGCCATGTGAAAGGCATTTTACCTCTCAGATCCTTGAGCTGCAGTGTGGGTAGGGTTTACTTCTGGTTTCCACCTTCAGTCTTACCCTGTGGTGTAGCCCTTCAGGGTCCCAGCTTCATGTGGGGAGGCCCTAAGCTTTACAGAGCTGTCAAACCCCAAGTGCAAGGTAACTGAGATACGCAAGCACTGTAAGGGCTAGCGCACTTTCTAGAATTGCCACACTTCTGGCTTCCCTCAGATTTTGGCCTAGTAATGCCTGACTATCTTCTCAACTCTTCAGTGCTTGTAAGAGTTTTACACTACTTTATTCAGCTTTTTTAGTTGTTTTCAACAGCGGTGTTGACTCTGAGAAGTTAGCCTGCCATATTCTCTAAGACTAGGACTCAACATCTCTTACTTCTCAGGCTTGGCTTTAGCTCCCCCTGAAAAACAGCTCAAATCTCACATACAGGCTTAAGGAATTTTGCCCCAAATTCTGCTGTCTTATATTAGAGCTGTTGTTTTTTCTCTGCCTACCAGTGCACTGGGTCTGAAAAGTTCCACAGGATAACAGGGCACCCGCTGGGAGGCAGAGGTGCCTGGAGCCCTCGCAGCTCAATGCTAATGTGCCATGTGTCAACAGGGATCTGCTGAACCATGAAAACAAGAAGAGTGAAAGGCCAACGGGACAAAGGAACTAGGTCAAAGTGATCAATCACCACGACAGCTTCTGTGGGTGGGATGATGGGGGATTTTCTTCTGCCTTTTTATACTTCAATATTTCTTCTAACTTTATCTTTTTTTCAAGAAATGTGTGTTATGTTAATATTAAAAGTATTTAAGTGAAAAATTAATAAAATAAACAGAACAGAAAAGGCTCCACTAGCCCAGCAGCCCTGAATGGTATTTCCAGTAACAGAGCCGAGTTTGGGCAGATCCATTTGCAATCCTGCTGGAGACCAGAGGCTGGGTTCCTGAGACAGGTGGAGGAGCTTAGGATTTTGGGCTGGGCAGCGGATCAGACAATGGCTGCGTCATGCATGATCCCAAGGTGGCACCTGCTGGAAGGAGCTAGACTTGCTCCTCTCATTTCTCTGCTCTGAGCTCCAGAGGAGTGCCCAGTGAACTCTGCAGCCAGCAGTGGAAGAGAGCCTCTGGTTCTAGAGGCATTTCTCGTCTGGCTCTGCTGTTGGATTTCCATCTCTGATACGAGGAGGATGACCCGCTTGTTGCTGGTCCCTTGTTCCTCTGACGGTGTGTGAATCTGCCCTACTCACCCTTCCTGGTGGGGACACATGGGAGAGGAAGGAGAGGATGTTCTGAAGCATCTCAGGATGCAGGGCAAGGTGGTGAGCAAGGAGAAGCGGGAATCTCAATGCCACTAAAGAGCTTCTCCACGCCCAAGTTCTCTGCAAAGTTCTGAAAAGCCTCCCGTTTTACACTTTGCCCTTCCTAAACCAGAGTGCTCAAAATTCTCCCCCCTTGCCCTCCCCCCATCCAGTCCATTCATCAACACATATTTATTGACTATCTCTTCCGTTGCAGGCAATGAGGTACTATATGGAATATCTTGACTGTACTTGAACCTCTCCAGTAAATACTTAAAAAATTTGCCTGGTACACTTCATCTCTGTCTCTGGAATCCAGATTTTCCTCTAAGATTTGTTTCAGCCTTCTAGTGCTCGTGCAGAGCAGACAGGTGGAGAGCAGGACCATGAAGCAGAGCCAGGCCCAGGCAGAATGTGAGCTCAGGCCACCAGGGATACTGAGGCTGAACCTGCCAACCTGGGCCGTCTCTCTCGGGAGGAGTGGCGCATTTCTTCCTCTACAACACTGACATTGGAGGCCAGGAGTTTGAAAGCTGAGGATCCGGCACCTCTGAAATTATGGAGAGTCTCTCACTCACATGGAAAGACACACCTTGGTCTGGCTGGGACGAGGTGGTGGCCGTCGTCACACCTGCACTGGACCGCCCTCACAGCGGCTGCTTTCTCAAGTCTCTGCACTCTGGGCACCTCACTTGCTGCACCCCAGCCCCTGCCCTGCGCTGATGGCTCTATTTTTTCCCAAGGGCAATCTAGGTACTGTGAGGCAGACAGATTTGTTCCAGGCCACAGGAGAACACAGGGTCATGGTTCACAGCCAGGGAAGTGTCCTTTTTCCTCCACCCAACTTCCCGGTTATCCAAGGACACAGGAGTGGGAGCTGTCTTTATCCTCAGCCCGAGAAGTCAAGACATCCAAAATCTAGTCTTCTTATTCTTTAACTCATTTTCCAAAAGGATCCAGAACTCTGTCACTCCACTATTGCCCTGCTTATTGGCACACCCTCCAGTCATCAATTAATTGGCTGATTTATTCAACAAACATTTACTGAGCTCCTACTGTGTGCCAGGCCCTGTGCTAGGGGATGAAATATGAGTCAAGAGAGTCAGGGGCTGGACAGTCAGGGAGCTTACAGTGTAGTGGGGGGACAATTATTTATCAAACAACACAAATCAAGAAAGTCTCTAAACTCAGGACATACTACAAAGGAGAGGCATGGCATTTGGCAACATAGGATAGGCCAGGGTGCAGGGACGGGTTCTGTGAGCAAGTGCAGGTCGAGGCACCTTTGAAGAGTCAGTAGGAGTGAGCAGGTGAAGTAGGGAGGGCACAGCTCCTGCAAGGCCAGATGAGGGGTGAAGGTGAAGCATCCCAAGGCCTACAGGGAGGGGGGTGCGGCTGGGAGGGAGTGGGATGGGCTAGGGCGATGTGGGGTGAGGCTGTATTTTTCTTTATTCTAACAGTGATGGAAAGCCATTGAACTATCTTAAGCGGGAAGGACAGAGACAGAGAGAGAGAACCCAGCATCTCTGGGGCAGGAGGGAGATTCCATAAAAACTCCCAGGTCTCTGATTCATATTTGGATGTTCACTGAAACATGGGGTGCCGGGAAGAAGTTTGTGAGCATGCCTAAAGTGTGGAGCCAAGCTGACTAGGAGTGCAGAAAGAGGAGCTGCTGGTGGGGAGGGTAGAGCAGGCCTGTGTCTAACATGCAGCATGTGGGGCCTGGGCCTGAGATGGGGAGTGAGGGGCCTGGGCCTGAGATGGAGGGTTGGGGCCTGGGCCTGAGATGGAGGGTGTGGGACCTAGGCCCTGAGATAGGGAGTGTGGGGCCTGGGCCTGAGATGGGGAGTGTGGGGCCTGGGCCTGAGATGGGGAGTGTGGGGCCTGGGGCTGAGATGGGGAGTGCGAGGCCTGGGCCTGAGATGGGGAGTGTGGGGCCTGGGCCCTAGATGGGGAGTGCGGGGCCTGGGGCTGAGATGGGGAGTGCGAGGCCTGGGCCCTAGATGGGGAGTGTGGGGCCTGGGCCCTAGATGGGGAGTGTGGGGCCTGGGCCTGAGATGGGGAGTGTGGGGCCTGGGCCCTAGATGGGGAGTGCGGGGCCCGGGCCTGAGATGGGGAGTGGGGGCCTGGGCCCTAGATGGGGAGTGCGGGGCCCGGGCCTGAGATGGGGAGTGGGGGCCTGGGCCTGGGATGGGGAGTGTGGGGCCTGGGGCTGAGATGGGGAGTGTGGGGCCTGGGCCTGAGATGGGGAGTGCAGGGCCTGGGGCTGAGATGGAGGGTGTGACTTGGGCTGCAGCCATTTCACTTCCTCTCAGTCCAGTCCAGCATAGGTGCTGGCAGGGAGGGTCATTAGAACTGGAGTGTTCCCTATAGAAAATCAGGAAAGACCACAGGAGAATGAGAGTTTGCGCCATTTTGGCGTTTCCTACCATCTCAGGCACTGGCAGTGGAGTCTTAAGTGGTAAATGAGCCTTGGAGAAAGCTCCCTCAGACAGCATGGCTTTGTCTAGTGTCTGCTCTGAGGACCTGTATTCTGGGTGCTGGGAATGGGAGGGGAGAAAGAGGAAAAGGGAGAGGGGAGGAGGGAATGGGAAAGGGGAGGAGGAGGAGGAGAGAGGGGAGGAGAGGGGAAAGGGGAGGGGAGAGGGGAGGAATTGAAAGGGGAGGGAAGAAGGGGATTGGAGGCAGAGGAGGAGAGGGGAGGGGAGGAGAGGTGAGGGAGTGGAGGGCGCAGCTGTCTGCCCTGCTCTGCTGCCTGCCTGCTGCTTGCTGGTGAGTCACAGTGCCAGCTCCCACCGCCTGCCTCTATTTTTATATCAGTGCCTGCTCATATCTGACTTGTTAAATAAGCCTCCTCACTGGTGGAGGGGAATCTGATGGCAGAGGATGAGGACTAAATAGTCTAAATAGGAATCATAAAGCTATCCCTCTCTCTTATTAGGAGATCTTCACCTTTTTAATAACCAGGTGCTTTAAGCAGCTGCACAGGGGTGTGAAGAGTTGCCAGGCCTCTGGCAGCAACAACGATTCTGGGAAGGGGAGCAGAGAGTCAACCAGAACAACAGCCTGGGCTTTGGCCCAAAGGGCGGTGGCAGCTGCGGGAGGGGTTTGGGGAAGCTGTGCTAATAGGCACTTAAATGTGACACTCGGCATAATAGGGCTCCTCCACAGGCTGTAGGAAGGCCGCTGGCATCATGCGGAGTGGAGCGGATAATAGATATTTAGAAACAAGCGTAAGAGACTGAAGTTGGCAGTCAGATGCCAGGGGCTACCATTCTACAAGCCATTTTACCTTGTGCAAATAGTTCAACGTCAGTGAGCCTAAATTTCCTCGTCTGTGAAAGGGGGTGGTGTGTCCAGGCTTGCAGGGCTGGAAGATTACAGCAAACTGACCAGAGGTGCTCAGTGTCAATGTCAACTGTGGTGAGAGGGAGGCTGGGAGCCTAGTGCTTCCTTTTGCTATGTCTTAAGGAGGGCTCTTCCCCCGCCCCCCCCCCCCCCCCAATGCCTTCTAGAGAATTGGTGTTGCTCTTTCTCTGGTCTGTGATGGGGACACAAACCTTTTTGAGGTCATTGACAGGGGTCAAGGGTAAAAGGTGCTCTGCCATGTGCCTTTGAGCCTCTCTGGGTCTCAGGCCCGCACCTGGGAAAAGAAGACATCTTGGCTAATCTCCCAGATGACATTCCTCCTCCGAGGTTCTATACTTCCAACAACTCGGTTATTTGTGCATCTAAGTCAGGGACTGCTATTTGGGTCCTCACTCCTGAGTAACTGGTTTGCATCAAATCATGGGGTGAATATTATGTCAATGCTGGTGCCTTAGAGGTACTCAGAAGAGGAGAATTAGGGTTTACTCTTGCGGGGAGGAACTGGGTGAGCTGGGAGCATGTGCCCTTTTCTCCATGCTTTGTGGAGGGGTGGACAGCTAGAGCTGATGTGTGCCCTTGTCCCCAGGATGGATGCCAGCCCTGCCATTCTCTCCCCAGCTCTTCAGCCTGGTGGAGAAGAAGCATGAGCATCTCTGATCTGTCCTCTAGAAGAATCCCCATGTTCAGAGCAACATTCTGGTGACCCAGGGCCCAGGGCCTGCCTATGCATTGAGGCTGGGGGCTGGACAGGCTGAGCCCCTGACCCCGGCACAGCTCCCCCTGCCCTGAGGGTCACACTTATAGCAACAGGCACCTGGCCACTGGCACAGGCTTCTCCTTCCTGGGGACTCTCAGGCAGGCAGCTGTCCTCTCCTTCACACACTGCTCGACCCTAGAAGGAAGCAGGGAGACACTGACAAGTGGCCTGTTTTTTTTTCTTTCTCCTTGGGCAAGTAAGCATGGCTTTAAACTCAAACCTTAAAGCCAAGAGTGGCTTTGGTGGGCCCTGGGTGAGAGACAAGAGCATCTAGACCCCACCAGGGAAGCACATGGGGCCAGCCAGGCTCCCTGCACATGCTGCGCTCTCCTGCCCCATCTCCTCCGATCTCCTGCCTCACCTCCTCCCTCAATTGAGCGCTGAGGCTCATTCTCCTGGACACCGCCTCTCAGTGCCTCAGGTGCCCGCCTCCCACATGCCAGGGAGCTCATCCCCCACCATGCGCCTCCACATTTCCAGTCAGGTGTCCAGACTGTTTCTCCTTTCCTGAGCACGTGGGGAGCTCATGTGTGCCTGTCCATGGCCCTGGGCAGATGGCAGTGTGCCCGTCCTAGGGGAAAAGGCAGCTTGGCCTTGAACTGCTGAGACACTCTCCACCACCCAAGCCTGACTTGGGTCTTCTTAATCTTGGGTGCTCCTTAAGAGCGGTGACTAAGCCTCTCTGAGAATGGGGCTCCCAGAGCCATAGTTCCTTCCACTGGGGCTGGTTGAGTGAGTCTCACAGCATCTCTGCCCATCATGAACTGGAATGAGAGGATCTTCCCTCCACAACGAAGGAGCAGCTGGCTCAAGAGGAAAGCTAGAAGTAGACCCATTTTGCAGATTTGAAAAACCAGGCAGAGAGTTGATCATAAAGTCCCAGGCTGCTGTTGCATCAAGAAGCCTGTGTCTCTAGACTGTTACTTTCTCCTGAGTCGTGGAATGGCTGGGGGACGTAGTGAGGGGGTGGGTAAGTCTGGGCAGCCCTGGAAATACGGAGCTATCAGGCTTCTTCCTGGGTGAAATGTAAAAGAGGGCATTGCCCTCTTAGATCCCGTCAGTCAGAGTCAGCATTGAGGACAAAGTCTGCTACCTTCCTTAAGCAGGTTTTTAAATTTTCTCTTTTCAAAGTGGCCTCCACTCGTTCTGTGTACCTGGTTTTCTGCTTCACGGGTTTCATTATTGCGTGAACTGAAAGCGCCCGGAGTGTCCATTGCTGGCCCTGGAGCCTGAAGGCAGGAAGGAGGGTGCTGGCAGAGAGCAGCCTGCCTGGGCTGGGCTCACTGTGACAGCTGGGCCACATGCCTGCCATTCCCCCCTGCACGCTCATCCTCTCAATATAGGGTGCTGCTGGTGTACCCAGGCAGGGGCCTCTGGCTCCAGGGCGGCTGCCTGGCTGCTTTAGGGCCAGGCCAGAGGGGCCAGGCCAGGGCAGGTGTCGGCTTTCTTCCTCTCCTTGCATGGCCAGGGCCTGCAGCCTGCGTTCTGATTTGTGCGTATTATTAGGTCCCTGGGACTCCTGAAGCCGTGGGGGAGCCTCAGAGGGTGGGGCCCAATCCTGTCTGTGGTGGGAATTTATCCCTGAGCCTGAACTTTGTTGGGGGTCCTCCAGACTGGCTGAGAGCAGGCCACTGCCTGCTCCAGGCAAAACGAAGAAGGTACCTCAGGTACTTTTAGTGCCTTTTTCTTGCAGTCCCCCCAACTGCCCCTGAGCCCACAAGTGGGCCGGCCTTGCTCAGCTCCCCCTTCCTACACCCCTCTCCCCCGACCCAGTGGCTCATTTATGTTCTATAAATTAACCGAGTTCATGGCTGAGGGGCTTAATTGCTTTCTCTCAGTGGTAACATATGGGTATGTTTACTAGGGTGATTAATGCCCCAACTCTGCAAGGAGAGTTAATTTTGGAAGTTGGGACCACACTGCTCTGGAGGCATGGGTGGAGGTCCCATTCAGGGCACAGAGCCCTGCCTGGCCCCCAGGGCAGGGCTCTGTACAACTGAGCTCTGGGGAGGGGAGTACACGTCCCCTTCTCTTTCTGCCCCAGCCCCAACGCTCTTTGACAAAGACTGGCGAAGGAGAGAGGCTGTGCAGCTTTGCCACAGAGGTGATGGGAAGTGACAGGTATCTTTAGGCAATTGGAGAAGAGGATGTGGGCCCTTCACTTGCTGTGTTCAGCCAGAGACAGCAAGCCTGCCTTCTGCCTCTGGGGCCTCAGAGCCAAGGCCAGGCCTAGTGAGCAGGTCTGGTTTGATTTTATTATTATTATTTTATTATTATTACATTTTACTGGCAAAGAACTTTATTAACCTTTGTTTCAAATTTTATTCCCAGGCTTCTTCAGCTTAATGAGCTGACAAGAATGAATTTTGCCTAAGGAGAAACTGAAAAGGGCTGCAGTGTCCAAGGGGCTTGGGCATAAAAATATTAGAGATCTAGATTTTACCAGACCCATGAACAGAATTCCTTTTTTGAGGAAGATCAGCCATGAGCTAACCTCTGCTGCCAATCCTCCTGTTTTCGCTGAGGAGATTAGCCCTGAGCTAACATCGTGCCCACCTTCCTCTACTTTATATGTGGGACGCCTGCCCCAGCATGGCTTGATGAGCGGTGCCATGTCCACACCCGGGATCTGAACCAGCCAATTCTGAGCCGCCAAAGCGGAACGCGCGAACGTAACCATTGCGACACGAGGCCGGCCCAAACAGACTTTTATAAAGCAGTCAAGGTATAAAATAGCTGTTCCCAGTAGCTTCAAGTTTTATCTTTCTTCAGAAGTTGACTCAATTCAGTTTCCCTTATTCCTGGAAGCCTCATCAAAATTCTCAAGACCTGGCATTGATCAGCATCGTCTTCACTGAGTCTGAACACACTATGAAGAGCTGACCTGGAGGCCGATGCCTGAGAGGCCGCAGGGGAAGCCACGTCTGTGGGAGGGAACAGCGAGATGTGCACACTGCGATGACCCTTTCCTACCTGGGATACATGGTGTGATGCCATGTCTTTCTTAACAGCCAGCTTTCCCCAAAGCAGCCCCCCAGCGGGTCCATCTCATTTGCTTTCATGCTCTCACAATCCTTGGTGTCCCCACCTTCTCCCAAGTGGTGCCCCCTTCAGCCCCCTCCAGGCTGGGGCATCCTGGATCTGCTGATCTTGCTCTGGGAGAGTCCCTCCTGTGACCTGGTGCTCCCCTCTTGAGACCTTCTGCACCTGTAAAACAAGGACAGAATAGTCATTTCCAGGGCCCTTCTTTGCCCTGAAGCTCTGAAATCCTGCTTCAGTCACTGTTCATAGCTCTGGGACTCAGTGGGCTCCTGGATGCCATCTTGGCCTGTGGCCATCCTGGTGGATCCTCACTGGCCCCACCCCACCCTCAGCCCAGAGAGAAGTTCTGTGTCTCCTGCCTTGCAGTGCCCCGGCCTCTAGAGCGAGTTAATTCAGGGTCTTTCTCGCATGCAGGGCCGTTCCTCTGTACTGTCCAGCTGAGGGACTCCAGTCTCAGGCCAGTCTGTGTACTGTGAAAAAAAGTCAGTTGTGAAAATCTGTTCCCTCTTCCCATGGATTGGGCAGGGGACAGTAAGTAGGAGTGGCTAAATTCCTCAGCATAAGCCCTACCCAGGAATCCGGCTGGGAGGGGAGGAGGGAGGAGGAGAGGGGGCAGAGGGAGAAGCTCTGCATGGTGGAAGTGGCCCAGGCACTGCTTTTAAAGATGAGACCTCTGGGGGCCGGCCCGGTGGTGCAGCGGTTAAGTTTGCAGGTTCTGCTTCTCAGCGGGCTGGGGTTCACCGGTTTGGATCCTGGGTGCGGACCTGGCACTGCTTGGCAAGCCATGCTGTGGTAGGCATCCCACATATAAAGTAGAGGAAGACAGGCACAGATGTTAGCTCAGGGCCAGTCTTCCTCAGCAAAAAGACGAGGATTGGCAGTAGTTAGCTCTGGGCTAATCTTCCTTAAAAAAAAAAAAAAAAAAAAAGATGAGACCTCTGATGCTCAGCTTAGAAAACGTCTTGTGTGAATGGGTTTGTTTGCTTTTGTTTTGGGGAGTTTTTTTGCTGAGAATCCAGGCAGGGCTGAGGCCAGCCTTGGTTGATATGGTGCAGGCCAGGGCCAGCAAGCCGAGCTGAGATGTAAAGTGGTGAGAATGCGCGCTGGAGCCGGACAGCCACGCAGATTAGACGTGATAATAATGATCACATCAGGAGGAGGAGTTTGTATTTGCGCTTCGCTTGGAATAGTGCCGAGTGGGGTGAGTGTGATGTGTGTGTTTGTTGAATGCATTAGGGTGTATTGTTTAAAAACTCAATTAGAGTTTTTTAAAAAATAAGCATTATTTTGAAAAAATTTTAGATTTATAGGAAAGTTGCAATGGGAACACAGAGTTTACCTGTACCCCACCCCCAGAGCCCCTGTTGTTAACATCTGACGCTACCCTGGTACAGTTGCCACGCTGAGGAACCAGCCCTGGTGCATTACTATTAACAAAGCCCCAGGCTCTATTTGGGTTTCAGTCATTTTCCCACTAATGCCCTCCTTCTGTTCCTGGCTCCACTCAGGTATCACACTGCTTTCAGTTGTCGTGTTTTCTTAGTCTCCTCTGGTCTGTGACAGTTTCTCAGTCTTTTGTTGTTTTTCACAACCTTCGCAGTTTTGAGGAGTACTGGTCAGGTATTTTGTAGCAGTTCCTTCAATTGGGATTTTTCTGATGTTTTTCTCCTGATTACACTGGGGTGATTGGGTTTTGGAAAGAATACTAAAGAAGCTCTTCCCATCACATCATACGGGGGGACACAGGAGATCTGCATGACACTCCTGGTGACATTAACCGTCATCATGTGGCTAAGGGGATGTCTGCCAGATTTCTCCACTCTAAGTCACTATTTTCCGCTCTGCCTACAATGTTCTTTGGAGCCCAGGTTTGGAGCTTGGAGGAGCGGGGATTGGGCTCCAGGCCCTGGCGCGGGGCGTGTCTCCATGTGCCGCTTGGAATCTCTTGCAAGGATGAACTGCCCCTTCTCACTCATTTATTTACTTATTCAATCGTAATTCGCTTCAGTGTGGATTTATAGACATGTATTTTATACTTTGGGTTATAATCCAATGCTGCATTTATTTATTTATTTATTATTGTTTTTTGAGGAAGATTAGCCCTGAGCTAACTACTGCCAGTCCTCCTCTTTTTGCTGAGGAAGACTGGCCCTGAGCTAACATCGTGCCCATCTTCCTCTACTTTATACGTGGGATGCCTACCACAGCATGGCTTGCCAAGCAGTGCCATGTCCGCACCCAGGATCCGAACCGGTGAACCCCGGGCCACCGAGAAGCGGAATGTGCACACTTAACCGCTGCACCACCGGGCCTGCCCCAATGCTATGTTTTTTATTTTGTTGCTTGAATCGTTCTGGCTTTAGCCATTAGAAGCTCTTTTGGGTTGTGTGAGATAATAGAAAATATATATATTGGTGTCTGCCTCCAGTTCCTGGCACAAGGCTCCTAAAACCCTGGTCATTTGCTGTCTGATAAGTGCACTAGGAGCATCTCTTGTTCTAATACTGTTCTTTGACCTCTGTTCTTGATGCAGAGCTCCTGAAACCCTTCTAATTTCCTGGGCGACAGGAGAAGACCTCTTTTGTTCTAATGAGGTGGCTCTGGGGGGCGCTCCTGGATGACAGCTGGTCACCGGAAAGACCAGGCTTAGAATTTTCTGCCCCGCACCCTATTCTCCTGAGAAGGGAGAAAGGCTGAAAATGGAGTTAATGATCAGTCATGTCTATATGATGAAACCTCCATAAAAATCCCAAAAGTATGGAGTTCAGAGAGCTTCCAGATTGGCGAATACATTCATATACTGAGAGGATGACACACCCCCAACTCCGTGGGGACAGAAGCTCCTGTGCTCAGGACCCTCCCAGACCTCCCCCTGTATATCTCTTTATCTGGCTGTTCATCTGTAGCCTTTATCATATCCTTTAATAAACCGGTAAATATAAGTGTTACTCTGAGTTCTGTGAGCTGCTCTAGCAAATTACTTGAACCCGAGGAGAGGGTATTTGGATCCTTCCATCTATAGCTGGTCGGTCAGAAGCGCAGGTGATACCCTGGGCTTGTGATTGGCATCTGAAGTTGGGGGGATCGTGTGGGGAGCAGTCTTTTTTTTTCTCCCCAAATCCCCCCAGTATATAGTTGTATATTTTAGTTGTGGGTCCTTCTAGTTGTGGCATGTGGGACACCGCCTCACCATGTCCTGATGAGTGATGCCATATCCGCGCCTAGGATCTGAATCGGCGAAACCCTGGGCCGCCGCAGCAGAGCGCGTGAACTTAACCACTCAGCCGTATGGCTGGCCCCCGGGGAGCAGTCTTGTGGGACTGAGTCCTGAATCTGTGGAACCTGATGCTATCTCCAGGTAGATAGTGTTCAAATTGAGTTAAATGTAGGACACCCTGCTGGTGTCACAGAGAATTGCTTGTTGTGGGGAAACACCTCCACACCTTTGGTGACCAGAAATGTCAGAAGAGAAGTGTTCTGTGTGAATAGTACAGGAGAGAAACATGGTAGGGAAGAATTGGGTTTTTCCCAACACAGGAGGTAGGCAGAACTGAGTTTTTCCTGAGCAGGTTGGTTCCTGTGTTCCTTTGACATGCCCTAATACTTTCGTTTATCAAGCACTTCCTTCTTTGTTGTGTGTATGCTCCAGGCTGGTGTTGTATTTTCCCTGCTCTAGAGTCAACCATTTCTCCAAGGAGCCCTGGTCCCTTTTATCAGAGAATGATATTTAGAAACCAAGATCTAGACACTGGGTGTGCTCTTTGCTACCGGGGTGTTGTTGCTTCTCGGCTCCTTGCAGCAGAGCTAGGAAATAATCGTGTGTATATTAACTGGTGTATATACATATCTATAACTGTTTCTGTATCTATACATCAGCATATATATTGGGTTAAACATGAGTTCATACTGAGATCTCTGACTCTATTCCAATACAACAGAGTTTTGTTGGATACATTTTTAATTGACCCATAAATCAAACTAATCTGGTAGTTGACTAGCACAGAGAAAAATATGAACATGAAAACATAAGAATCTTCATTCCCGAGGTGAGGGGGGAGGATATTGGATTTCCCACAAGGAGGAATGAAGGCCCAAGCTCATCTTCTCTCAACCCTAGGAGACCACGTGACCCTAGCTGACATCTAGGTTACAGAGAAGACATTTGATTACTCTGCGTTTCCACTTTTCACCCAGTTGTCTGCCATCATATAGCTACCAATAGAGACAGACTCAAATGGCACCTCCTCACATAAAGGAAAAAAAAATGCTCCCTCATTCCAGGGCCAGCTCGGTTAAGGTGGGAAGGCAGTGCTGTCTGGGCAGTTGGCCTTGGTCTTCTGGGGCATCTTTCTCTCATCTCTAGGCACTGCCCTTTCCTCCTTACTATGCTTGTGTGGCCTTTAGATGCTAACCCCTGACTCAGCGCCTCCGGCAGAGTTTCCTTGCTCTGAATTTCTGGGTGCCCAGGCTGGGTTGTTAGAGCCTTTGGGGCCCCCTCTCCTGAGCAGGGAAGTGCCTACAAGGTAGGAAACCTGGTCTTTGCTCCTGCGGGGAAAAGGCCAGTCCAGCCCCTGACAGCACAATCCTGCCTCAGCAATGGAGCTCCCCCGGCCCTCACTCTGAAGTGGCCGGTGCTTTACCACGGCGGGTGAGCTCTGCCTTCACCCTTGGGGCAGATGGCAGTGGCTAGCCGGCAGCCACCACGGCCTGTCTGAGGGGACTCTGTGGAGGGTGGTGGGAGCACGCCTGCAGCAGGAGCTCAGCTCCCTTCACCTGCTCCTCATCCTCTGCAGGGGCACAAAAGGGCTGCACTGCCTGAGCTTTAGCTCTCCCTCTTTAAGTCAGGGCAGAGGACACATCTGAGGGACATGTGGAGCTTGTAGATCCTGGAAGTATTTGATTAAAGGGAAAGGAATCTTGGCTTGAAGCACCAAGAGTCTTAAGAGACAAGACAGTTATGAAACAGAGAAAGATGCTGAGACTTTGCCTTCTGCTTTAGATCTTTTACAGGTGGGCCCGGGAGGAGGGCACGCCAGGTGTAGTGCTCAGTGTGTGCTGATCCCACAGGGAACTTGATGCTCTCTGGGGAGAGAAGTAGGATTGAAATCTAAGGCACATAAGGCAAGAAACAGGCACTTATTGGGCACTCACTGTGCACCTAGCACTCTGCTGGACACTAGGGGAGAAAGCAAGGGAAGAGGAGGCATCTCTCCTGTGCTGAAGAGCCCACCATCTCCTAGAGAAAGTAAGATGCACAGGAAACCACACCGGGAGTATAGGTCCTGGCCTGTGACACCTCTGTGGGCCCGCCAGTCATGACTGGGGCTTCCCTGAGGCAGTAGGAGCGGGCAGGGCATGGTGTTTGGGAGCAGACCCCAAGTCTGACAGACATGAATCCTTCCCAGATGTGTGATGTTAGGAGTTCACTTCCCTCCTCCAAACCTCCACTTCCCTGTCCATAAACTGAGAAGAATACTGGCAAGAATATTGTGAGGATCCACGTGATGATGTCTGCACAGCCTCAGCTGGATGTGAGGTGTACAGCAACCATTTAGTTACTGGTAGTAGCTATTGCAGTTATTTAAAAGGGAGGGCCAAGTCCAAGGCCAACTGCCCTGGCTGCTCTGCTCTTGCATGCTCTTAGGGCATCTTCCAGAGTGAGTGGTCATGCTCAGAGGGGTGGGAGATGCCGCAAGGCACTGCCCTGCCCGGCTCCAACAGGCATCCTCTCGATAAGAACACGTGCACGAGCCTGCGCCCTTCTGCTCTTGCCTCAAATTGGAAGAGGCCAGGCAAACTAGGCTCCTTATCTGTCCGCTTGGAAGCAGAAAGGGCTACAATGGCTCAGTGGAGAGAATAGCAGCCTCCAAATTAGTCCACGCTCTAATCCCCAGAACCTCTGACCCTCCGATCTTATGCAGCAGAGGAGATTTGGCAGATGTGACCAAGGTAAGCACCTTGAGATGCGGAAGTTATCATGGATCAGTGGGGTGGACCCAATGGAATCACAAGAGTCCTTATAAGACAGAGACAGGGGGTCAGAGTCAGAGAAGGAGATGTGACATTGGGGGCAGAGGTGGGAGTGACACAATTGAGAAGGGAACCATAAGCCAAGGAATGCAGGCAGCCTCTAGGGAAATGGACTCTCCCACAGAGCCTCCGGAAGGAATGCAGCCTGCCAATACCTTGATTTGAGATCCATTTCAGACTTCTGACATTGAGAAATGTAAGAAGGTAAGTTTGTGTTGTTTAAGCCACTAAGTCTGTGGTAATTTGTTACAGCAGTGATAGGAAACTAATACAAGTATCTTACGAAAAATGACCCTTTCTGGGGCTAACTTCTTTCTTCTTGGCATGACTGAATTTTGTACAGAAGCAATAGAGACCATGCTGTAAAGGGGGCTTGTTTTTCTTTTGATCTGTATTACAAACATACTACCCCAGGGTATTGAACACTGATGCCTGTGCCAAGTTCCCACCCCTCCACATCAAAAGTGAATTTCTTATCTGCATCAACCGTCCTCGGATGGAAGCAAGCTTGCTTTTCTTTCGTCGAGGTTCTTGCTGACTGCTTCTTGGAAAGTAATAATTATCTGCCTTTGCTGTTTAGAGCATCTTCCTTTCCTGAACATCAGGTGACAACGATATCCTGTAGATAGATCTTCTGCAGCCTGAAGACTTATTTTCACACATTACTTTTCCTTTCTAAATAACAAAGTGTCTCGAGGGAAAGGCAGCTTCCCAGAGCTGGGCGTGCAGGACTGGGACATTTCTGTGGGTACGCGTCTGTGAGAGAGTGGGTGCCACGTGTTCTGACCCTCTCCGGAAATGGACTGACTAAACTCTCCATGAGATTGAGGAAGCCTTAAAAACAACAACGAACCCACTCTATGCTTTGTGCATTGTAGCTGATCTAAGATTAAACCAAAAATATGTCTCTTCAGGTAAGGCTCCTCTGCCAGCATGACTCTCCACAAACAGAAGTCCTTGGTCATGTCACAGATGAGGCCAGTGAGAAAACAAGCAGAGCCTAAGTCCTGCATCCTGCAGTTCATGCCTATCCGGAACGGCACTTTAGAGTTCATAAAGACGCCCTTGCACATATACCATCTTAGACCTACTCTCACTTCACAAATAAGAGCTACTTTTTTGTCTTTCTTGAGAGCTTGAGAGATGGCAGGCACTGTGCTGGCTCCTTACCTGGTGTAGTGGTTGGGAGCTCAAGCTTGGAAGCCAAACTGCCCAGGTTTGATTGCTGGCATCCTCCTCTTCCCTGCTGAATGGCCTTGCCCAAAATGCTTAAGCGCTCTGTGTCTCAGTTTCCTCCTCCGTGGGAAAGAATAACAGTATTTACCCTCGGGGATTGCCATGAGGGTGACAAGAGCTGATGTCTGTAAGGGTCTTAGAATGCTGCCTGCACATTAGAGGCCCTCATCGCATCCCTTTGAGGCAGGTATTTGTCCTGAACCCACGTCAGCTGTATCCCTCGCCTCACCTTGGGGCCTAGAACTCTAACTGGATAACTTGTGTCACGTGACTCCTTGATTGATGGGTCCACTGATTTTCAACAACAGTGCCTAGTTAATGGAAGAAAGAATAGGCTTCTCAACAAACGGTGCTGGGACAACTGGATAGCCACACGCAAAAGAATGAAGTTGGACCCCTAACACAATACACTAAAATCAACTCAAAGTTAATCATAAATCTAAATGTAAGACCTAAAATTATAAACCTCTTAGAAGAAACAGAACAGCAAGTCTTGTTGTCCTTGGATTAGGCGTTAATCTCTTGGTTGATGCTCAAAGCACAAGCCACAAAAGCAATAGATAAATTGGACTTCATCAAAATTAAAAACTTTTTTCCCCCAAGTTCTCTGTCTTCTTTCTTTTTTTTTAAATTCAGGTACGGTTGACTTATAACATTATGCTAGTTTCAGGTATATAGCATAGTGATTCAATATTTGTATACATTGCAAAATGATTACCACAAAAAGTCTATCTAGTTAACATCCATCACCACAGATATTTACAATTATTTTTCTTGTGATAAGAGCCTTTAAGATCTACTCTCTTAGCAACTTTCAAATATACAATAGAGTATTATTAACTACAGTCACCATGCTGTACATTGCATCCCCAGGACTTATTTATTTTATAACTGGAAGTTTGCACCTTTCGACCCCTTCACCAATTTGCCCCACCCTCTACCTGCCACCCCCACCCCCAAGCAACCAGCAATCTGTTCTCTGTATCTAGGAGTTCCATTTTTTGTTTTTAGAGTCTATATTTAAGAGAGATCATAGAGTATTTGTCTTTCTCTGTCTGACATTTCATTTAGCATAATGCCCCCAAGGTCCATCCATGTGGTCACAAATGGCAAAATTTCCTTCTTTTTTATAGCTGAATAATATTCCATTATATGTATATGTATATAATACATATACATATATATATTCCATTGTGTATATATATATGTATATATACACACACACACATATATATGAAAACGACTGTGGTTCCGTAAGATTAGTACTATATAGCCTACATGTGTAGCAGGCTATACCATCTAGGTTTGTGTAAGTACACTCTATGATGCTTGCACAACCATGAGATCACCTAACAACACACTTCTCAGAACGTATCCCCTTTGTTAATTGACACATGACTGTGTGTGTGTGTGTAGATATATATGTGTGTGTGTACATATATATTTTTTTATATCACATTTTCTTTATCCATTCATCCATTTATGGACACTTAGGTTGCTTCCATGTCTTGCCTGTTGTAAATAATGCTGCAATGAACATGGGGATGCACGTTCAAGTTAGTGTTTTTGTTTTCTTCAGATAAATACCCAGACTTGGAATGGCTGAATCATATGGTATTTCTAGTTTTAATTTTTTGAAGCACCCCATACTGTTTTCCATAGTGGTTGCACAAATTTGTAGTCCCACCAACAGTGCACAAGGCTTCCTTTGCTCCGCATCCTGTCCAATACTTGTTATTTCTTGTCTCTTTGGTAATAGGTGTGAGGTGGTATCTCACTGTGGTTTTTGATTTGCATTTCCCTGATGATTAGTCATGTTGAGCATTTGTCACGTGCCTATTGGCTATCTGTATGTCTTCTTTGGAAAAATGTCTGCTTAAATCCTCTGCTCATTTTTTAATTGAATTTATTTTCTTGCCATTGAGTTGTATGAGTTTTTTCTGTATTTTGCTTATTAACTCCTTGTCAGATATACGATTTGCAAATATTTTTTCCCATTCAGTAGATTGCCTTTTCGTTTTATTCATGGTTTCCTTTGCTGTGCAGAGGCTTTTTAATTTGTTGTAGATCCATTTGTTGATTTTTGCTTTTGTCGCCTTTGCTTTTGATGTCAAATCCAAAAAATCATCACCAAGGTCGATGTCAAGGAGCTTACCACCTACGTTTTCTTCTAGAAGTTTTGTGGTTTCAGTCTTACATTCAAGTCTTTAATCCATTTTGAGTTAATTTTTGTGTATGCTGTACCATAGCGGTCCGGTTTCATTCTCTTGCAGGTGGCTGTCCAGTTTTCCCAACACCATTTATTGAAGTGTCTTTCCTTTCTCCATTGTATGTTCTTGCTACTTTGTTTTAAATTAATTGACCATATGTATGTGGGTTTATTTCTGGGATCTCTGTTCTTTTCCATTGATCTATGTATCTGTTTTTATGCCGATATCATACTATTTTGATTGCTATAGCTTTGTAATACAGTTTGAAATCAGGGAGCATGATGCCTCCAGCTTTGTTCTTCTTTCTCAAGATTACTTTGGCTATCTGGAGTCCTTTATGGTTCCATACAAGTTTTAGGATTGTTTGTTCTATTTTTGTGAAAAATGTCATTGGAATTTTGATAGAGATTGCATTGAATCTGTAGACTGGTTTGGGTAGTATGGACATTTTAACAATATTAACTCTTCTAATCCATGGAAATGGAAAATCTTTCCATTTATTTGTGTCTTTTTCAATTTCTTCATCAATGTCTTATAGTTTTTAGTGTACAGGACTTTTACCTCCTTGGTTAAATTTATTCCTTAGTATTTGATTGTTTCTGGTGCAATTGGAAATGGGGTTGTTTTCTCTTTTTTTATTATTTTTAAATTTAAAAAAATTTTTAAATTTTTCACTGAGGAAGATTCGCCCTGAGCTAACTCCGTTGCCGACCCTCCTCTCTTTGATTCTTTGATTGAGGAAGATTTGCCCTGAGCTAACATCTAAGCCAATCTCCCTCTACTTTATATGTGGTTTGCCACCACAGTATGGCTGACGAGTGGTATAGGTCTGTGCCTGGGCTCTGAACCTGCAAACCTGGTCAGCTGAAGCAGAGTGCTGCAAACTTAACCACTAGGCCATGGGGCTGGCACCAAGATTGTTTTCTTAATTTCTCTTTCTCATAGTTTGTTCTTAGTGTGTTGTAATGAAAAACTCAAATTTTTCCTTCCTATGTGGGGAAAAACCCAGTTCTTCCCTACAGTGTGCTTCTTCCCTGTAGGTCTTCTTATTACTCACACAGAACGCTTCACTTCTGACACTTCTGGTCACCAAATGTAAGGAGGTTTTTCCCCACACCAAGAAATTCTCTGAGACACCAGCTGAGTGTCCTACAATTTAACTCAATTCTAACACTATCTACCAGAGGATAGTGTCAGATCCCACAGGTAAAGGGCTCAGATCGACAAGACTGCTCCCACCTTACTTCAGATGCCAGTCACAAGTATTAGGTCCTCAGGCAACCCACAACCTCTGTCCAATTTGGCTGCAAATCACTGGTTCCAACAAGCCCCTCCTCAGGTTCAATTAATTTGCTAGAGTGGCTCACAGAACTCAAGGGAACAGTTACTTACACTTACCAGTCTGTTAAAGGACATGATAAAGCATGCAGATGAACAGCCAGATGAAGAGTTACACAGGGTGCTGTACTCAAACAAATACTGGTACATGAGTGTTCCTAGAAGCACTATTCATAATGGTCAAAAAGTGAAAATATCCCAAATGTCCATCAACAGATAAATGCATAAACAAAACGTAGTCTATCCATACAGTGGAATATTATTCAGCCATAAAAATGAATGGAGCACTGATACACGCTATAATGTAGATGAACCTTGAAAACCTTATACTAAATGAAAGAAGGCAGGCACAAAAGGTCACGTATTTTATGATTTTATTTGTATGAAATATACAGAATAAATAAATCCATAGAAACAGAAAGCAGATAGGCGGTTGCCAGGAGCTAGAGGTGCTGGAGTAATGGGGAGTAGCTGCTTAATGGGTATGGGGTTTTATTTTGGAGTGATGATAATGTTTTGGAACTAGGAAGACATGGTGGTTGCACAGCATTGTGAATGTACTAAGTGTGACTGTAGTGTTCACTTTAAATGGTTAATTTCATGTTCTGTCAATTTCACCTTAATAAGAAAAATTAGGATAGTGATTATCCTTGGGGGGTATAGAGACTGAAAGAGAACTCTGAGGGTCTTCCTGGTTGCTGGTAATGTTTGTTTATCAGGCTGTGGAATATACAACTGTGTTCAGCATGTGAAAACTCATTGAACTGTACTCTGAGGATCTGGCACTTTGCTGGATGTATATTATAAATCCATAAAAAGTTAAAATGGAACCAAATGCCCAAGGCAGTGCCTGAAGCATAAGAGGGGCTAACAGCGCCATCTCCACCACCGTCCTCCACACTCCCTCTCCAGGTGCCCCCTCCCTTGCCTTATTGCTTTCAGAAGTACAATTTGGAGAGGGAAGAGAACATAGCTCAGTCTTCTCACGAATAGCGGATTTAATGTTAAGAGAGTTCCATTGCCCACGCTGGAGACCTTACGAATCGTAGTTTAATCCTTAAAGACTGCTCAACTGCCAAATCCTAATGAAGAGTGCAATAGGTAATATGGGCATGTATCACTTAACGAAGGGCACACATTCTGAGAAATGCATCGTCAAGCCATTTAGTCACTGTGTGAACATCAGAGAGTGCACTTACACACACCCAAATGGTATAGCCTACTACACACCTAGGCTACATGGAACTAATCTTATGGGACCACTGTCATGTATGTGGTCCATTGTTGACCAAAATGTCATTATGTGGCTCATGACTGTATACTGAGGGAATATTCTCTGAGAAAACAGATGGCAAGGAAAATGGGCATGAGTGTTTAATATTTGAAAGATTCTTTCTGCCCATGGCTATTAAACACCATGCTAAGTAGTATAAAATGCCCTCTTAAATCATTTTCATGGAAGTTTTTTTTTTTAAAGATTGGCACCTGAGCTAACATCTGCTGCATACCTTCTTTCTTTTTTTCCCTTCTTCTTCTCCCCAAAACCCCCCAATACATAGTTGTATATTCTAGTTGTGAGTGCGTCTAGTTGTGCTATGCGGGACGCCGCTTCAGCATGGCCTGATGAGCGGTGCCATGTCCGCACCCAGGATCCAAACCGGCGAAACCCTAGGCCGCCGAAGCAGAGAGCGCGAACGTAATCACCTGGCCACAGGGCAGGCCCCTATTTTCATGGAAGTTTTAAAAGAATTTCCTGCGGTGTCAGGTTGTGCAGATGGGCTCGTGCAACATCCTGTCCAGGGTGGGAGGCACAGAGATCCTTCCCATCATCACGGTTGTGTGAGGAGCCATGGTGGCCGTAGAGCCCAAGGAGGACCTCTATGTGGATTGGTACTGCAGCTCCTCACATCAAGGACTCCAAAAAGGAGCTCTGGGTACCACAGGCATCCCAGATCTCAGACAGAAAGTGCATGTGGAGGATGCACCTCGCTGGATGGCCCCTTCCCCTTGCTCACCGTGTCCTGGCCACTGAGGTCTTTTCCAGACCCTCAAATACGCCAATCTCTTTCTTGCCTTAAGGCCTTTGCACATGCTGTTCTTCCTGCCCACGGGCCCAACCTCCCCAGCGTCTGGGCATGTTGGCTCCCTCATCCTACAGAAAGCAGTAGAAGCATCTCTTTGTAGAGATGTTGTTTTAAGGGGACTCGAGATTTGTTTTAATCACTTATGGTAGAACAATCAGACTTGGAAATGATTGTCACAAAGAAAGACGTTTTTTATACTTACAGTTCTCTAGAAATAGGAGGCATGCCAAGCTATGCAGGGCCACATGGGAAAGTACCAGATTTGGTCAGAAGGCAGAGGGAACAAGGGGAAATTGTGAGCAAGAACCTATGTTATGGTTTCTGTGGGAAGGAAAGGGTGAGGCAGGATAAGCAGACTCCAGGTTGGCTGGTTCGAATCCTTTCAGGGGACTTTGGGCATTGGGGCTGTCCCCAGTTGTCAGCCATGGAGTGATTAGAGGAGGTGGTAGTGATCCGAGTGGGAGAGCCAGATAGAGGTGGTGGTGGGGGCTCTGGGTTGGTTGGCGTGCATTTGAAAAGCACACTCCTGGGGCAAGTTGTTTGTTCTCTCTAGGCATTAGCTAACCCTGGGAGGGTCAGGCCCTCGAGGGTCAGCAAGGCCCCAGATGTCAAAACATCAGATTATGGAAAATAAAAGGCATGGTTACTACAGAAGCCTTCCCAGAAACAATAATGTTTATTGTATTTTCTATCTCTCCTCTAGTTCTATCTGTTTCCTTTGCTGGAATGCAAGCTCTGGGGGAAGGGGCCATGTCTGTTTTCTTTACCCATGTATCCCTAGTGTCTATAACTTAGGCGATGCCCAATAAATAGTGAATTAATGAATAAGTGAATGAAATTATGTTTGCTTTAGCAAACTCTGAAATTTTAAGATCTACCCCGCTAGTGCCCTAATTGTGCTTAAGTGTGCAATTCTTTTTTTAAGTTGGACACAATGTCTCAGTTGCTGACAGTTCTGAAATGAAGTGTGTTCTTCCTCTGTTGTCCTGACCTGCCTGCTGTCAGATCTCCCAAACACTTTGACAAGTGTTTGCATCCGTGACGTCAGCAATACAGTGCTGCCTAGAGGGAAAAGTGTGGGATGAAGTAGGCTGCGCACCTATAGCCCATGTCCTATTTTCTTACCAACTCTTTTTTTTTCAATTGGAATTTCTTGCTTTGAAAATGACAGGAGACCGGGAAGGTTGCACTTTTACTGAAAGGATGTGTCGTCTCCAGATGAATTTTTTTCTAGACTAAGTCTCTACCAGGCAATGATATTTGTGCTAATTCCTGTAGAATTAACTCCCTGACCACATCGTTTTCCAAATTGGTCTAACGTGCAGCTGGCAGGTCCCCAAGCATGGATGAGTTCCCTTTGGCTGTGGAGCCAAATCAGTGACTTCTGGGGCTAGAAGAAAATGAAGACTCAAGATAGGTAGGCTGCCAACCCCTAGCTGCATAAAAAGAGAAGAAAAGAACAAAAAAAGTGAAGAGAAAAGGTGGGTGGAGACGTGTGGGGCCAGCAGGGGACTGAGTGGGGCCCCTCCCAACACTGAGTATGATTACTTGCTTCTTTAGAAATTTTGTGGGTGAAAAAAGGCATTAATTATTGAATTCATTTGTATTTCTTTGTTTAGTAGTGAAGTTGAACTTGAATTTTTGTGGAGTATGTGTGGATTATGCTTACTGGCCAAATTTTTCCTCTTTTGACTGGCCTATTCATATCCTTTGCCCATTTATTGAACAGCACATGCATCTTTCTTGTTCGTTTGTAAGGACTCTGCATTTCAACTTCTGGGTTGGTTTATACGTTGCCGTCATTTTTACGGCTCCTCACTGAGAGCAGCTTCTTTCTGCACAGCAAAGTGGGGATGGATTTGAAGTGATTTACGCATTATCAGTTAGCACGTCTACGGTTGGAGACTAGTTTTGAATTTCACACTGGTAAGAAAAACTCTTGTCACTGGGGGTGATAAACTTCCTTCCCTAAGTATCTCCCATTGAAAAGGGCTGAAGGTACTTCACGACTTCAACAGCTCTACAACACCCTTGTTGGATGGCTGCAGACAGGCAAAAAGCAGGCAGTCGGAGCCCTGGGTGACGGGGAGAACAGTGAGGGGGACTTGACTGCAGGACAGAGGCCTCCTAACCTGCAGGGAGATCTTGGCAAGAATGTGAATTCTCCTTTGATATCAGCATTAAAAGGATTTTTTGGACAACATGTCTTCTCAGGCAAGGGAAACAATAGAAAGAGTAAACAAATGGGACTTCATCAGACTAAAGAGCTTCTTCAAGGCAAGGGAAAACAGGATTGAAACAAAAAACCAACCCACTAATTGGGAAAAAATATTTGCAAGTCATATATCCAACAATGGATTAATCTCCATAACATGTAAAGAACTCACACAACTCAACAACAAAAAATCAAACAACCTGATCAAAAAATGGGCAGGAGACATGAACAGACATTTCTCCAAAGAAGATATACGGATGGCCAATAGGCACATGAAAAGATGTTCATCACTGATCATCAGGGAAATGCAAATCAAAACTACACTAAAATATCATCTTACATACTAATTTGGCAAAAATAACTGAAACAAAAAGTAACAAATGTTGGAGAGGTTGTGGAGAAAAAGGAACCCTCATACACTGCTGGTGGGAATGCAAACTGGGCAGCCACTATGGAAAACAGTACGGAGATTTTTCAAAAAATTAAAAATAGGGATACCATAAGACCCAGCTATCCCAAAGAACTTGAAATCAGCCATTCCAAAAGACCCATGTACCCTACATTCATTGCAGCATTATTTACAATAGCCAAGACGTGGAAGCAACCTAACTGCCCATCAACTGATGATTGGATAAAGAAGATATGGTATACACACACACACACACACACACACACACACACACACACAATGGAATACTACTCAGCCATAAAAAGGAATAAAATCGTCCCATTCACAACAACGTGGATGGACCTTGAGGGAATTATGTTAAGTAAAATAAGCCAGATAGAGAAAGACAAACTCTGTATGACTCCACTCCTAGGTGGAATTTAAACATGTAGACAAAGAGAACAGTTTAGTGGCTACCAGGGGAAAGGGGGGTGGGGGGTGGGCACAAAGGGTGAAGAGGTGCACCTACAATACGACTGACAAACAATAATGTACAACTGAAATTTCACAAGGTTGTAAACTATCATAATCTCAATAAAATTTAAAAAAAGAAAGAATGTGAGTCTCTCTTTGCCTCTGTGACCTCATCTAAAAAGTGAAAGAAGATATTTGTGGGGTCATGTTACAAGTGTACAGAGGCCACCTGTGGGGAGAGGCGGGAATGAAGAGTAGATGGAAAGGGAACTTTTACTTTTTTCTCCATCTGATTCTGCTTGAGCTTTGAGAACCTCCTTGTTTTCATGAATTTCCCCAACATTTTATTATGAAACACACCAAGCATAGAGAACATTGCAAAGATTGCACATGAGCACCTGTATACTCGCCACCTAAAGTCCACTGCCGACATTTGACTGCACTCGCTTTACCGCCCGTCCACTCATCCAGCCATCCCACTACCCACCCTTCAATCTACCTGAGTTTGGGATGCATTTCAAAGTAAGCTGCAAAAAGATATTCATAGAATATTCTTGTAATTACTTTTTTAATCTGTTCGTAGAGAAATGTCTAAATTAAGTGATCCTAAGGTTATATCTAGCTTCAAAGATTACCACGTGGCACTCTTTCCAAAATGTCTCTGTCTAACAAAAAGATTTCAGGCCCCTCACTGAGGACTGTATTTTCCCTTAATTTCTTTGGCATGAGTAATATGTTGTAGTGCAAGAGCCTGTCGGTAGGGTTTTTTATTGTAATACAAGTGCCCGACATCAAGCTTTTGATTGCTGAGGTGTCACTTCAAAGACATCCATCTGGAATAAACACAATGCCTGCTAACAACTAGACAGAGAGCCAGGCTGCCTCACCTGTGAAGTTCCCTTTTTTGGAAAGCTCTAGTTGACCTAGATAACTGACCATTTGACAGCTTGCTTTTCCCTTCCCGTGCTTTAGTTCCCACTCTTATGTTTTAAATTCACTAATAAAGAGCAAACCTGTGAAACCCTATGCTCCCTACCCTTGACCAGAATAAAGACAGAACCCCAGGTCTGCTCTCTCTCCCCCCAAGATCTCACTATGTGGCCCGAGGTGTGCTGTGTATCCTCCAAGACCTGCACATAGTAACCGTTTTTTTCAAAGTTCCCTGATGGTTGTTGCTGAGGGCATCTTGCAATCATAAGAAGAACCACAAGGGACGTTCCAGCCGCAACGTCAGTTCTGAAAGGGGCAACGTCTGCAGGATCACAGAGGGCCCAGGTCAGCACCCACCCTCAGGCATTTCTAGCCAATAGCATCTCTATCAGTAGGCTGAGACTGGCACAAAACATATGTATTTTGTTGAAAAATGAGAAAGCAGAGGTAAAAAGAAAAATGTAAAAATCTCCCAGAGATCCAATTTTGCTGTGTTTAGTTTTTTTCCGGTGCAAATATATATAAGTAGTTAAACAAATGGCATCACACTTTGCAACGTTGTCAGAGATAACTGAGAAGAGTGTGGAGGGATCTCATCTACCACACTGCCTGTGAAACTTGCTTCTCACAGCAGCTGTCGAGGTCAGCATGATTACCACCTCCGTGTTCTCGATGAGGAGACTGAGAAATATGTCCAGCGTCACATGGCAAGTAAGTGGTAGAGCTGAGACTGGAATTCCCGTCGGGCTGGATGCAAAGCACATACACTTAGCTATTATATTTATTTCCAGTCAAAGGAAATGAGCATTCCTGTACCTGTACCGAGAAATGGATGAATGTTTTTGGATTATGAAGATTGTTTTCAGTTCTAAAATTAGTGTTTAGAGGCATTTAGTTACATAGAGAAGGAGATATGTTAGAGGTTTGGTAGCAAGTACGAAGAAAATAGCCCAACTGGCTAAAGCAAAGGTGGAGAGGGGTGTCTGGTATTAGGATGTGGGAGATACAGCCAGGCCTTGGCACCTCTCCCTCTTGCTTGCTGTCCTTCTCCTTGAATGTCTGCTTTGTTCTTCCCTTCCCGCAGGTGGCTTTCTCTGCTTGCCTGGCCTACCACAGAGAACAGACACCCTTCAGCTCCAAATTTACACTTACAGGTCCAGCCATAGGCAAAAGCTCAGATTCTCTCTCAGTTCTACCTGACAATTCCAGGAATAAAAAAGTCGGATTGGCCCAGCTCGAATCAAGGTTCCATCTCTGGCTCAGTAAGCGACGGCTGGAAAAAGGGGTGCCCCATCATTAATGAGGCCAATGGGCATTATCTGTCACTGATAGAGGGAGGGCAAGGAGGGGAAAGTTCCCACAGAAGAGGATCACTGGCTCATGGGTGGGCAGACACCCTACAGATACCCCTTAAAACAACTGGTGGAACAGAAATTCTAGCAGTCCAAAAGCCACTCAACTCCACATCCTGCCTGCCCCATCCACTGCAGGAGACCTCTTCATTTGCAGGGAAGGACGAATGGGACACACAGAGTCTCAGGGGACGCACAGATATTGAAACAAGGACAGACTTTAGTGTGCTTTGGGGCATGAGATGTGTCATGAGACGAAGGGTTTGAAGGGCTTGGTTTGGCTCCTGTATCTGTCTGCTTGGGCTACTGTAGCAAAGTACGACTGACTGGGTAGCTTAAACAACAGAAATTTATCCTCTCACAGTTATGGAAGCTAAAAGTCCACGATCAAGGTGCCAGCGGGGTTGGTTCCCTCTGAGGGCTGTGAGGGAAGGGTCTGCTCCAGGCCTCCCTCCTTAGCCAGTAGACGGCCATCTTCATTTTCACATGGCATTCTCCCTGTGTTGTGTCTGTCTCTAAATTCCCTTCTTATAAGGACACCAGCCATATTGGATTAGGGCCCACCCTGATGACCTTGTTTTAAACTCAATTACCTCTTTAAAAACCTGATCTCCAAATAAAGTCCTATTCTGAGGTACTGGAGGTTAGGACTTCAGCGTATGAATTTTAGATGGACGCAATTCAACCCGTACAGTTCCTCTCTTGGTCTCCCTCCCAGCTGAGTGGAGGCACTGGGGCCAGTTGGCTTGATGGGAGAGTGGACTCCACATCAGCGTCACCCTCAGAGTGAGCTCAGAAACTGCTCTTCACTGTTCCATGGTGCGACCCAAAGCCATCACTGTCTCTGTTGTGGAAGGGACAAAATAGATGTTTCAATAACTGTTTGTTTAATGGATGAATGAAAAAGGCAAGGACTGCTCAGAGGCTGCAGGATAGGAAGGGCAGGGACTACAATCAAAGCGAGTCTTCTCGGCAAAACAGGATCAAGTTCACAACCCAAAAAGGTTTCTCTCTTCTCAGAGTGGTGGGAAAACAGGCTGAGCATGAGCTCTTCTAAATGCGTGTGTGTGTGTACGTGTGTGTGCAAGCGTGTGTGTACAGGTGTGTGTGTGGCCCTTTTGCTCTGAGTCCTTTATGAGACTCCAGTACCCTCATTATTCTTACTCAGAAATCAGTTGCTTGCAAATAAAAGCCTTGACTTTGGATACTGTGTCTCTGGTCTGGGTTTCAGGACCCTGGCTTAGGAGTCAAAGCCAAGGATACTCTGTTCTCTAAGCTCCCTCTCGGAAGCAATAAGCCTCAGCCTCCTTAATGAAGAAAGAGTCACAGGGCGGAAAGGAGTACCAAGAATAATGTTACTGCAAGATATTCCTCTGCTTCATAAGATCAACAGATGTAATGATTCATGTGTCTCAGAGGGTGTTCAGGGAATCAGAAAAAAGCTCAAAGAAATGAAATTAAGCAACCTTGGAACTACTTTGTCTCAACTTCTTTACTGTGAAATGACATTTGTCATTTCTGTCACTTTTCCTTATGGCCCTAGGAACTTCCTGATTGAACAGAAGAAAACAAGACCTCTTAGGATGCTACTGATCTTGCTCACATCTTTGAAGGGCCTGAAATGACCTTCTAAGGAGAGAAACAGATCAAAATGCAAACACAATGCATCACGTGGGACCCCTAGGAAAGGCCCCCATCAATGCGTGTGCAGACCATTTTTCACAGCCAGGGAGAAAAATGCTTTGTACTTTCATACAACATAAAAATAATACAATCACTCTGTCAAGTTTTGGTCTCCAAAGAACAAAATCTTGAGCATTTCCTCTAAGTCTAGACTCAGCAGAAACAACTTCATCCCTGGCTTTTTTAGGGTTGATGTCTGAGGACATAACACATGTGGATGATAAGCATGTGAGAAGTTGATGCTTTTCCACCATGAAAAGACAGAGGTAAACATGGTAATCTTGTGGGTTTTTTTTTTTTAACATTAGCTACTTGGATTTTTTATTGGCTGAGCTAGTTTTACTGAAGTCTGGCTTCCTTGCCCCTTTTTGCACGTTAACTTTTGTTTTCCCTTTTGAAATACTTTTTGCCTCTGAAACTTGCATCGACAGATATAATAAATTAATTTTATTTCACAGTTTGAAAAAGCCATATACACATGTCACTTTTTGTAGAGCCACACAGAACATCTAAGAGGCCCAGAGCCCTGGTGGCTGCTTTGTCACGGCTCCATTTCAGGGCTAGCACCCTCCTTTCCCATCAAACTGTCCTCAGGGTCCTTGTCCACTCAGCCCCACCGGACAGAGAGGGCCTCATCAGAAGCATGGAAACACCATGGGTCTGTGCCACTTGGCCTGTGTGTATTCCTTTCAATCGACAGTTCTCAGCTTAATCTCCTTGCAGGCGTGTCTAACCTTGAGACTGCAGGTGGGCAAGAAGTGTTGTTGTGGGTCCTGGAGGACTTTGGTGACTTTCAAACTAAGTCTTCATCACCTAGGGTCATTTGTAGGACATGCATGTATTTAGAAGAAAATTTGGGATTCATGGCCTGATCCCTGAGCCAGCCATAATGTATTTGAAGCCACCTCTGCACAGAAAATTCAGGGCTGTGGTCACTACAACTGTCTGTCTGATTTCCATCTGGGGCCCTGAAACCCCTGAGGCTGCCTTCACTAAAGGAAGCTGTACCAGGAGGCGTCTTAGCTCTGACGGGGAGCCCTCACGTCAATGTGTCTCTGGTTCAATGTCAAAGCCCTGAGGTTCTATGGGCAACTTCACACGTGCCCATGGTCATCTGGCAGTTGTCTTCGTTATGCCTGTATTACACCTTAATTGAAGAAGCAGTGGTGAGGGTTTGCCAGCAGAGCACCTGCCACGTCCGTTGTTGAGCCTCAGTGACAGAAGCTGAGTGCTGAATTCCCCACATATGGACCCGTCCACTGAGGAGAAAGGGTGACAGTTGTGCAAGACTTGGGAAGGTGTGGGCGCAGGTGCCTCTCCAGTGGAGTGCACTGCTGCGCACGTGGGCCGGGGCTGCTGGGTGGAGGGGTTTTGGTAGTCATCTGTGTTTTAAGTCTGTCGACACCCTTCTTTCTTCCTGGGGACTGGCCCTTGATGCTGCCCTGCACTATCAATCACATTGTTGTGCATGGGCTCCCTGCCACTCCCCCAGCAAAAAAACTGGGACTGGGCACGTGACCCAGGCTGACCTAAGCTGGGAACAGCAGTTGCTCCTGGATGAGCCCGTGATCCAAACCGTCCAGTGAAGGTCCTTGCCCAGACTGGTCTATGGAGTTCAGCAAGGGGGACTCGCTTCTGCTGGGCCTGGGCATGCCCAACTAGGGGGGCTGTGCAGCAGTGGCCTCCCCGCCCCGGGAGGGCCCTAGGAGAGGGAGAGACATGGGGGTTTGAATTGCGTGTAAAGACCCAGCCATGCCTGAATTCATTCCTACTATTTGAGTCTACAAATTCCTTCCCACCTTTGTTTGTTTGGCTTGAGCTAGTTGGATTTGTGTTTCTGTCACTTTCAAGTAAAATAGTCCGGGCTTAGAGTCCCTTATATCGAGTCAGTTACCCTAGTGGTTAAAGACACAGATTTAGGGTCAGACTGCTTAATTTATGATCTTCGTTCCACCTCTCCAAATGCGAGACTCAGGGCAAGGCGCTAACGCTCCCACGTCTGTTTCCTTGGCTGTAAGACAGGCCAGCACCTCCCTAGGAGAGTCTGTTGGTCATGCCTAAGTGACAATGAGTAAGTTAAGCATCCAACATCCCTTGATTACTGTGACTGAGTCCTTTTAAGCCCTCCAAACTGTTGGATGCTCCAAACAAAAGCTTTTGTTTGGAAAGAATGTTCTTATCTTTGAAGCAGCTTTAAGTGTTAACTGTATAAATCTGAAGGCCTCTACTTACTTACAGGGAAACTTATCCAGAGAAAAAGACCACCACCATTCCCATTTCTCCAGACAGCTCTTTAAGAAAGAAATCCTCCTCATCCTAAACTTTCTGCTAAATTCCAAGGTAGAGTTATTTTAAATTAAGTGTGTGATAAGTAAATCCTTAGTGAGGCGGGGACGGAACCATAGGACGTCACCCTCACGGTCCAGCCACAGCGCCTCTTTGCTGAGCTGCAGGACGTGCGCTGTGGCGTCCATGATCGCTTCTTATACAATTACACTAGGCTTTCATTCACAGTGTGCAAATCCTTGTGGGAGGCTGCAGTGTTGTCTTTGTTTATTCATACACTATCTTGTTCCAGAAAGGATTTCTGATAGCTTATATAAGATTATAAAATAAAAACAAATAAGTGAAGAAATTGGGGAATAGAGAGTTGGAAAGCAAATTTAAGAGTGAGGTGGGTTAGACAGGCAGGTATAAAGTGAACCATAAATTTAACTCTGAGCTTTCTGACAGCTTATGGAAAGAGGGAAATACAAGCAGGGGTACGATAACCACGTCTTTGTATTCTGAAGCTTGGATATCTTGGGACCATGATGGCCCTGTGAAGACAGCCCCAGCTAATTCCTAGAGATGGTAAACCACTCACCCTCAAGCATCTTTCACAAACAAACCAACCACTCCCAAACCCACACCCCAACCACCTCCTCCACGGGGCCCTCACACTCCAAGCCACCCTCCCCCTATTCACCCAGGGCCAGGTATCAGACAACTAGGGACAGCCCCTGTGCCCAGGGCCCACTGAGGTTATTCACACTTACCAATCCCAAACCTACTTACCCTGTCTGCCTGCGCCTTTCCCACAGAAAGCACAGGAAAGGCGCGCGGCTGCATCCCCACCGCCCCCCTGCCTCCTAACTGTGCTGGTGCTTCCCTGCAGGGCCTGTGGGATGGCCCCATTTCTCGGGATCTGTGAGTTTACAAAACTTCGTCCTTCATGACAGATCTTTCCATGTCTGTGTGTCTTACCATACCTGAGTAAAACCAACCCCTGGTACGTTCTACAACAGCGATTCCTGGCATCCAGTGAGGAAAACAAGCCAGTCGCTCAGAAGCACAATTATTCACAAAAGTGAGGCAGAGGTCATTCCTCCCATGACCCTCTTAAAGAAGATGTTGTGTCACAGAGTAAGCAAGGTCTTCCAGGGCAAATCCACGGTGGAATGGCTAGTCCTGGGCCAGGATGCTTTCCACGGCAAGTGACCGAAAGCTGAAGGAGGGTTAAACACCACGTTCGGAGGCAGCACGGCTCCACGAATCTACGGCTCCAGGGGAGCTTGGTTTCTTTGTGATTTTGGGGTTTTTCTGCCTCACCTCTGAGCACTTTCTGAGACTCAGTAGATCTGTTTATCTTAACGTTGTAGGAAAACATTTTGAAAAGTTAACTAATCATTTTTATTCTTGGTATTCCTTTCTAGCCCATGGCCCTGCTTTCCAACATTAGAGGACAAGTTCAGAGCCAAAAAATGGAGTCATATTCTTAGCCTTGACTCTAAATAAAATAGGTTTGTGAAAACCACAGCAGAGATAACGTCTTGAAAGCTAAGGATTTCAATTGGCAAAAGCCTGGCTTTTGGTGAGGATCAAAAGGCTAAGAAATAAAGAGCGAAGTGTATGCAGTTTACCTGTGAATTGATGCGGGGTCGCCAAGCCGAAGAGTCAAAAGAAAGATTTCTTGGACTCTCAAGGTCTGGCAGTAGTGCTCTTTTATTTAGAGAATAGTGTGGAATAGCATGGGGACAGGACCCATGGGCAGTAAAGAGCTGCTGCCCTGTGTTGAGGGTTAGGGCTAAATTTATAAGGCATGGGTACGTGACTTATTTTTACTGGAAAAAGAAAAAATGATGTAAAAAGTCATTAAATGGTTTCACTGCAGATGGGGTCTGGTTATCGTGTGGTCGTATAACTTTAGATATGAACCTGGTCATACAGATGGGCATGTAGGGGAGGATGCCGTGGGCTTCTCTCCCTGGGGCAGCCCTAATCCACACCATAGAATCCATCGGGTCATATAGGTCGGCATGTAGGCCAGGTCACCTTGGGCTTCTCTCTCTGGGGCAGCCTTGATCCACATCATGAACGACTGGTTGGAAGAATACTCGCCTAGCCCATTCTCTTCACCATCGAGTGAAGGGAGGAAAATTCTTTCTGGGCTGCAGGGAGGAGGGTAAGGTAGTAAGCAAGGCCACTGGTGCTGTGAGTCTCTGAGAAGGAACTCTGTGTCGGGCACACTCAGGCCAAATGAGCCACAAGAATGATAAGCTGGGGGACCCCTGAGCATCGGAGCCCTGCACTGGGGTGTGGCCCACACAGGCCAGAGCTTGGAGCAGCACCTAAGGGGGTCCTGGGTGGCCAAGGCTATGGTGCTCAAGATGGATCTTGGGAAGATGGATGGATGGATCAGGGAAATGGATAGATCAGGGAAAAGTCCTAAGACCCCAGGAGATCTTAAAACTGCTGAGAGGGTGGGGGGTGGGGGGTGCCTGGAAGAGCCTCATGGTTTTGGTGAGGAGGACATAGCTACTCGTAGAGTGGTGGACCTGGTGTCCAGGGCTATGGAAAAGCCGTGGAGGGTGCAGAGGCATGGCAATGAGGACCGCACAGAGGGGCCACGTGGGCAGAGATGGACTGAGGCCCATACTTCCTCCCCACAAGTGTGGCACTCCCGAGTCCCCCAGAGCCTTGATGCACCCCCAGGGCAGAGCAGGGAGAAACATCAGAACTTAAGTCCTGAAATGACTTCATAGTCATTAACAGAGTTTATTTGGAAACAACAAGATTATTTCTGCTCTTGGGAGAAGATATGGGCTCACGACAAAAGCAAAACATGATTATAGAAAATACTTTGGAAGAAAGTAGTCAAAATGTGCAAACTTCCAATTACAAGAAAATTAAGTACTGGGGATGCAATCAATGTACAACATGATGTTAACAGAGGTAACGCTGCTGCATGGTATGTTTGAAAGTCGTTAAGAGAGAAGATCTTCAGAGACCCCATCACAAGGAGAAAGACATTGTTTTCTTTTTTTTTGGTATCTATATGAGATGGTGGTCGTTAATTAAACCTGTGGTAATCATTTCACAATACATGTAAGTCAGATCATTATGCTGTACACGTTCCAGTTATACAGTGTTGTATGTCAATTATAGCTCAATAAAACCGCAAAAATATAAAATAAGATAAATAAAAATTTTAAAAAAGAAAAACGTTGTTTCCTTTTTGCCTGGCTCAGCTCACGGGCTGTGGGGAGCTCGGTGTGAGGCACTTTGGTATTTAGTGGAGAAACAGTTGTTTCACTCCGGCTTATACCTAGTTATTGATTATTAGCTCTAGGCAGGATAGAGCATGAGTCTCAAACTCTCTTTTATCTTTACAGGAAAATATTTTGTCTATATTTCCTCATTTTTATTATTTTTCAATAATAAACATTACTGCTGTGGCATTTATTCATTCAGCAAACAGTACTGAGGACTTCTTGGCACCCAGAGGCATGGATTAGGGTCATTTGTGAGTAAAAGACACAAAATATCAGTGACTTACACAAGATAGAAATATATTTCTCTTTCTCATAAAAGTCTGAGGACAGACAATTCAGGACTGGTGTTGTGGCTCTACTCCGCAAAGTCCTCAGACACCCAGGACTATCTATCTTGCTGTGCATGGCCTCAAGTCACACAATCACTTCCTGGTCCAATATGGCTGCTCAGGTCCAGTCATCACACATACATATTCCAGCTAGCAGGAAGGAGGAAGACAAAGGACATGACTAGCTGTCTTTTATGGAAAGCTCCTGGAAGCTTTCATGTGATACTGCTATTAACATATCATTGGTCCAAACTTGGTCAAAATATGTTGCTTCAAGGGTGACTCAGAAAAGTAATTTTTATACTGAGTGGCCCTGTGCTCAACTAAAAAGTGGGAGCTCTATAGAGATATAAAAAAGGAGACTGGTTTGGGGGGCTAACTAGCAATCTCTGACAAACACAGTACTTTAGGGATGTTTTATTTATGTCAATTTAATTCAATAGACATTTATTGGGCATCAGTGTGTGCCAGGCATTGGCAAGATGAGGTTTGGGGGTGCCCTCCTCACAGCCTTCATCCTATCATGCCGCTCTCCCTCTGAAGAGGCCACCACTTCCTCATCTCCTGATCTGACTTGGTTTTGCAGACAGATTTCTTTAAAAAATATCTCCCTTTAGCGATGTTGCCTGAGGCTGAACTCTGAGGGTAAACAATTCTGTTTTACCTACTTGATACTTTGATTCATTATGAGGAATCACCTAGCTCCAATTACCTCTAGGCCTTGAGTGTGAATCATCAATCAATATTCAATTTCTCAGACTCAGCATCACAGACTCTTCAAGCTGGAATGGTCCCAGAGAGCACTGAGACCAACGCCTCATTATGCACAAGTGGACACTTAAACCCCCAGTGGGGTGCAGAGGCTTGTCAGCACTCCCGGGTGTCTGGGGTTGGCGGCCCTCCCCAGCCCCCTCTGCCTCCCTCCACCATGGGAATGCCAGCACCCTGGCAGAGGTCTGTTACACATCACCAGGCAATGCCCAGGGAGGTTGTGACTGATGCTTCATCCTGTTGCTTAGTCCCCACGTGACTCGTCCCAATTCTGCAGACACACATTTCTGAGCCCTGCTTGAGGCGAAACTCAGGCTTGGATTTGTGTTGTCTTGCTCCCTGTGCCTCTCCCCTTCCTCCTCTCAGCTTCTCCTCTTTCCTTCCTACCCCATTCTCACTCCTCCAGCACTTGCCCACCTTTTTACCTGTCGCTGGGTGTAGGGAAAGGGGGCAGGTCTCCCGTGCACTTGGGCAGTCAGCGTGTCCTGGGTAGGCCAGGTGCATATAATCTTTCACCCTGATAGTGAACTTCTGAAGAGATACATGATTGGGTGGGTGTGTGAAGAGTTCAGATTATTCCTCTACTATGCCACTCTTACCTCTATGCAATGACCTTTCTTGAGGGAGGGAATGGCTGAAGTTACAACCAGGGGGCTGGGGATTGGCTGGGCCCTGGCACACATGAGGAGGCTGTCAGAGGTACTCTTGGCCTCTCACCTGAGCCCTTCCAGGAGGCAGGGTGCCAACCCCTGGTCACAGCCTCCAGCCTTCATGGAATCATGTGGAGCCCCATGCCGGGCAGAGGGTGGACCCTGCTGGGATCTGGAGGGGCCAGGCCCTCCTGAGAAGTTCCTCTCCTCCAGCTCCTGCAGCCCCTGTGCCCAGCCGCCGCCTGCCATGGGCCTCGCTGCCTCCAGTGTCCCAAGGTCCTGGGTGGTGTCCTCCAGCGGGGCCCGCTCTGGGAAGCAGGCTGCAGAAGCGTGGCCTTTCCAGGTCCAGGGCACTCGGGAACCATCTACCCTCCTGTCCTGAATCTCTGGGCGTTGCAGCTGGGTGGCAAGAGTTTACTCCTCCTGTGTGTGAGTAACTGAGATGTGTAAACAAGGTAGCGGAAAAAGTACAGAAAGAAAAAGAATCTGGGACCATCTTACCTCGATGGATACAAAATGAGCTCCCTTCTGGCCCACCCTTGGGGAAAGTGAAGATCAGATGTCTCTTGATCCAGGAATCATCTGAGTCAAGGTCCCAATCGGCACATGGCAGGGGGGTGGTCAGGGCCGTCAACACCCTGGTTTTGAACCATCCTTTAATGCACTGAGGTGGGTTATGTTTAGTGTCAGGGAAGGATTGTGTCCATTCTGATCCACAATGAGAGTGGAAGCTTTGCCCGATATGATAGAAGATCTTGTTTTTCACATGCTTTGTTGCTCTGCGTGTGTGTCTCCAGCGCATTTCAGAATTCCTCACAGAGAGAAGCAAATATTCAATCCTGAAAAAGAAAGGTGCTTCCCAGAAGTTCTGATGTCATTGCATCTGAAGTTAGTGCTGTCCTTATGACGTGAAGAAAAAGAATGGTTATTATTTGTGTTAGATACAGACTGGTGGGTGGCCTATTTCTTTGCAAGTCATCCCAAATGGAAGGGCTAACTGCTTCTCTGTCAAGCTATTTTCCTTGAATTCATTTCCAAAAACTTGCTCCTAGAGTTCCCCATCAGAAAAAGAACACACCATATTATTTCATAGAAGGGCAAGCATGGACCGAGAATTCCTGGTCCCCTAAACCTTGTCTACCACACTCTTCCCCGTCCCTGGCCACGTGCCTGCCAGGGTGGTGCACAGTGGTCCATGCTCACCATCACAGGAAGGCTGGGGCAGGGGAGGGCATTCTCCCTTCCAGACCCCATGCTCGCTTACAGGTCTCTGATAGGGCGCAGATGAAAGAGGGAGGAATTGTGGTCCGAGATCCCCCCTCCCCAACACACAGGTCCCAATCTAGTGCATTTTGGGTGTGGCTATGAGTGACATCATAACTATGTTTACAAAAGTGGCCCCTGGTCACCAACAGACAGAGCCCAGGGAGGCCCTTGAGATGGGGGTCCATTTGGCCACCCGTGAGATCTGCCCTTAAGGCCACACACACACGGCTTCCGTGGGACCCACTGAAGCCTGTTCTCCCACTTTTTCTTCTTCTGTCCTCCACTTCCTATAAGAGACTCCATGTTTAAGGTGTGGGGAGGGAGGTGGAGAGGAGGAATTAGACTTGGTTAGTGATTCTTCATTTTAGTCTGAGAAATAAACGAGGATTTATTTCAGTTCATCCTATCCTGCCTTCAGGCTTCACAAGAACTGGCCCTCTTATTGCCACAAGTGGAAGAGATGTTATTTGCCAGAAGCTCTCTTAGGGAAAGCACAGTTATGCATGTGGAAGCACATGTCCATAAGCTGCTTGGCCCAAGAGTGAAATCCCAAGGGTACAATCAACTCCAGAAGCAGATTTCAAAACTGATATAAGACCACAGGTACTTGTTTTGCTGCTGGTCTATGGACCACAGTTTGAGTGGAGACTCTCTGGACCCCAATTCAAACCACTCAAGTGAGTAAGGGCAGTGTCTCCCAAAGTGTGGTCCTCAGGCCATCTGCATCAGAGTCCCTTGAGGTGCTTGTGAAAATGCAGATCCCTGGGCTCCAACCCAGTCAGAATCTAGGGCAGGACACCTGGCATCTGCAGTTAAATAAAGTCCCAGATGACACTCGTGCAGACGGACATTGGTGAGCAGCTGTTCCAGGAACAGAAATGCTTGCAGCCCACCCCAGGAAAAGTCTAGGTTGCGATGGCTTGTGGGCTTGTGCTGCTGCTGTGTGCATGGTCTCCTCCTTCTGTGCCCCCAGGTTTTGGCCTTCCGACTCCTGGAAATAGGAGATTTGTATCATGGAATGGCTACAATAGTTAGCACTTCAGATCTTGGCATGAGGAAGTCCTAGAGGGAACTCCACCTAAAGGAAAAATACTCAGGAGGGCATTGGAAGGGGCAGGTGGCGAAGGACCCTCGCTCTTTGTTTCACGGAGCCTCCCTTGCACCTCCAGCTCTCGGCACAGAGCCCTCACCTGAGGGAGCCACAAGGCCGGGAGGCTGGGGAACCATGCAAAGCTGGACTGGCAGGAACCTGGACGCCCCACAGGAGCAGCCTCAGGCAGCAGCAGCGCCCTCTGTGGTGAGTCAGCAGGGCCTCCCAGCAGATCCACTGTCACGCGTGGCAGAGAAATGCGACTTAGCACAGCACACGCTGCTTCTGGCCTAGTCGCCAGTGGAGCGTACACTGGATCCTATGCCTGAAAAAGGCAGGTGACAAATCACGTACAGATCTAATCACATGAGCAGATGGTGTGGTCCCCTTGACATTCACACCTGGTGGCTGCTGAAGCCCTAGAAAGGGAGTGTAATTAGAAAATAAACCACCCTTGCTTCATATATTCATTTCTCTTGCCAAGTGAGAAATTTCACCTTTAAGCAATGATTTTATCTTCCATGAAGGCTGTCTGCCTGCTCAGTGTGAGCTGCAGATGGTTTCCAACTTCATTTTCATGTGGACAATAATGCGGACCCTAATGTCACCCATACCTCCATTAGCAGCTATGATGTCCTTCATGTGCGAAGGGACTTGGACTTTGCAAAGCCCTTTTCTATGGTGCCAAATCTACAGAGTCATGGAACCGCCCCCTCCCTCTTCCTCTCTTCCTTCCTCCCACGAACAAGCAGTGTGTGGAGTGGGCGTTACAGAGAAAAGAGATAGCTCCTGGTACCAGGGAGGTCACAGAGCATTGGCAGAGACAGACAGACAGACAAGCAGTTGGAATCACTGTGATGAGTGAAACAAGAGTGTGACGGGGGCGGACCCTGTGGCCGAGTGTTTAAGTTCGCGAGCTCTGCTTTGGCTACCTGGGGTTCGCTGGTTTGGATCCTGGGCGTGGTCCTACACACTGCTCATCAAGCCATGCTGTGGCAGCTTCCCACATAGAAGAATTAGAATGACCTACAACCAGGATATACAACTATGTCCTGGGGCTTTGGGGAGGAAAAACAAGAGGAAGATTGGCAACAGATGTTAGCTCAGGGCCAATCAAAAAAAAAAAAGAAAATGTGAGGACGAGCCTGGCGATGCAGACGGAGGGAGGCTTCTGGAAGTGGCAGCGCCTAGAGCAAGCCCTGAAGTTGAGCAGGAGTTTCACAGCAACATCTACTGAGGCGAGGTCTTTCCCACTCAGGGAACTGCAGGCACACGGCTTTGCTGGTGCTAGGATAAGTATGGGCCGGGGGAGATGAGGATAGAAAGGCAGGCAGGGGCCAGATTGGGAAAGGCTTTCTAAGCCCTGCCAAGGGGTTTGACCCCCTCTCCCCTGCTCCCTGGCAGGAGCCCCCTGTAAGGTCTTAAGCAGAGGAGGCTTTAGTAGGATCCCTGAGGCAGCCGTGAGGAGGAGGGGCTGGAGGAGGCATGGGGAGGGCAGGCCATGCACAGCTGCCCGCCTGGGAAGAAAGGCCTTGTGGATGAACTGGCTCTGTGCTTGAACCAGTAGAGAGACTCTTGCAAACTTAAGTGCCCATCGTGGGTCTGTTCTCCCAAAGCTCTTCAAGCTCCACTTGATGAAAGATCTCGGTGCCCTGGATAGATCTAGTCAACGGAGACAGAGAGGCTGTCGGTCCAGCACATGCCTGAGCTGGAGGTGGGAGACTGATGAAAGCCAGCCATCACACTCATTTTCAAACAATGGATGGGGAAAATACTCACCAAAATCAGAGAGAGAAATGGTTAACATAGTCATACCTAAAGAAAACAGAATAGTGACCTTAAAAAAAAAAAGTAGAAAAGCAGGCAAAAAAGTATAAACAAATAATAATTTAAGATAAATAATATATAAAAGCACAAAGAACATAAAATAAATACACAAACCAACACACATGAAAAATATTTAACACTGTTAATGATCAAAGTAATGACCGTTTAAGCAATGAGAGTTGCCACTTTTCAGGTATCAAATTGGCAATATTTAAGGGCCAAACACACCTTAGTGCTGAGAACGCTGGTGAGGTGGGCTCCCCAACACTGCTGGGGGCATGGAAATGGGAAACTTTTCTAAAAGTAATTTGAAAATTAAAACCAAAAGCCATAAAATATGTCTCGTTCTCTAATTTTCCTTTCAGGAATCTATCTTAAGAAAATAATACACGAGGCAGCAGGATGTATACACCAGAACATGCTGGGCTATTTCTGCTATGTCTCGCTTGGAAGCGACGAGTCATGGAACGAAGCTAGCCCCCTTTGACAAGCTGCGGCTCGTGGTGTGAGGTGGCCTGCCGAGCGACCGCTAGAAGTATGTACGCAAAGATTCTGAAAATCCTGGGGAACATGAACATGATACAGTATCACATAAAAAAGCAGATGAGTAAACCGTAAAATTGACATGGTCCCAGTTTCATTTTTTAAAATGAGTATGCACTTAAATAAATGCTGGAGGGCTGTGCATCCAAACGGGGAGGTTGTGAATATTTCCTTTTAATGTAATTTCTCTGTTTCCCTGTATTTTGCCAGTTTTCTACAATGAATACTACTTTTATAATAATTCTTTTTAAAAAATTAGCCTAAAAAGCATGCTTGGCCCACGCAAGTGACTCTGTTCCTGAAGGTGCTGCCCACAGCTGTGGTTGGGGCAGATGGAATGGCAGGAGGCCCTTTGTCGGCCAGGTGCTGGGAACACCCTGTGTCACTGTCTCATCCGTGCCTGCAGAGGGCCTGGCTAGAGGTAGCCCCTCCAGGGTCACCTCGGGGTAGGGGAGAGACTGCCCTTCTCCAGGAGAGGAAGGTAGGGGCTCAGGTGCAGTTGGGCAGCACGTGAAAGGACCTCTGAGGCCCTCTTGCCTCCCTGTCTCCGTGTACTGTCCTACCGCACCCTCTGGCCATGGGACGTTTGAGACGCCGCCTGGCTGAAGAGCACCCTCCAGGCTGTATGGGTGTACCCCATTTGCCCCAGTGGGCTGATCTCAACCTCTAATCACAGAGAATAGGGAGCTGATTGTACTAGTTCATGCTAAGACACGAGAAATTAACAGACTGACTTTACCTGCCAGGGATCTTTATGTTTTAAAGTTGAGCGTTTGAAAAAAAACCCGACACACACACAAAGTCATCTGTATGGAAGCAGTTTGGGCTTTGGGACAGGCCAAAGGGGAGTGCAGGCCATGGGCTACCAGCGTACGCCTGGAGGGAAGCACTTCTCCACCTGTGCACCTTGCAGAGGGAGGATCAGCTGATGTCAGCCTGGCCGTATACATGTCTGAAGGTGTAGGGGCTGGTTCTGAGACCTGTCTCAGTGACCCTGGGTGCCATCGGGGTCAGCCCTGGGCCTCTCTGAGTCGCTGACTCCTTCTAGGGTGCAACTGGGTTTAGGGGTTTAGGTCAGTGTTTATGAAGTGCTTGCCAAGTGCAGGCACTGTCCTGGGCACTGGGCAAACCTGCAGGGCGGGCATCTTTCTGTTCTGCTCACTGCCGTACTCCCAGTGCCTGGAGAGTGTTTGCGTCAGCGCTGGGTTCCACGGGCCTGAAGCTTATATGATTTAGGAGGGCCGCTTTTTAGGAAAAGCATAAAAAATTTTTAAAAAACTGGTTCCAAATAAGTTATTTATTTAGAATGAGAAAACATAATAAATTACAAGATTTACAAAGCCTGCAAATATCACAAGATATAGGTTATAAGTTTACAGGGTAAGGATTTTTGTAGTTAGAATCAATTCTGCTGGCCACTCTTCAAATAAATTCCCCAATCAAGTCCACTCCTGTTTCTTCCAAGAATCTGGGTCTGGACCTTCAGGCCGCGTCACTGAGATTCAGACCTCCCAGCTGAGGCGCCTGGAGGCACCTGCCTTACTTTCTTATATTCTTTTCAGCCTCTTGGTCCTTTACACATCCCCCAAGACTTAGTTCTCCAACCTCTAAGAAATTTTCCGGTCAACCGCTGACCACTTTGTCATCAAATCCCAAGTCTAACTCTAAAGGAAGTCCGTCTGAAAATGCTTGCTTCTTCAGTGGGCTTGGTTTGATGCTTTCACTTCATGCAAAGCAACCGCTGGAGAAGAACTTTAAAAATTCCCCCTTTCTCATCCCAGCTGTGCCCTTTATGCCCAGGGGCCCCGAGCCCTTCCAGAGATGTTTGACACATGATGATGCCTGCCTTGGCAAGCGGATTAGACAGAACTCAAAGTTTTGGGAAGAGTCTGAATCTGGCCATGATAGCATTTTCCTTCTAAAGGACGGTTGCCTGCTGCCCAGGGAACCATGGCCCCACTGGAAAGTTGAGTCCCTGAGGACCCCCGCTGGCAGGTTTGGAAATGTCTGGACCTGTAACATTCACTGGGGTTGCAGCAGGCTCCAGCACTCAGTTTTCTTTGTCAATTTATGCCCCAGAGAGATTCTCACATGTTCTAAGAGAAATGAGAGTTTCTCTTTGCCTCGCCAGCCTCTGCATTGTCCTTTTAGGCAACAGCATAATCCAGGACAGAGCAGGATGCTTTAACTGAGTGTCAGACTCCAGACCCAGATCATCTACAACTGGGCATTCTGAAGATGCTGCTGGATATAACTGAAACCTTATTTTGGTGATTGTTAAGGAATCACAGAGAATGGTAGAAATATCAGAAAAATTGGAATTAGGCAGGCATTTCATTTTTTTAAAAAAAGAAAAATGTAGTAGATCTTAAAAAATTTTAGGTCTGCTTGACATTGCTTCCCAGAATACTCCTGGAATTGATGGTTGAATATATGATTTGTAACCGTAAGAAAAGGATTCAGAGATCAGCAGGACTCTGCGCTAGTTTGGCAGGGGCAGGTCATGCCACACCCACACCACTCCTTGTTCAATTGTGGTACTCGGTTAACAGCTCAGTGGAATTCTGCAGAGAGTACTTTTTTTTTTTTAATTTCATAAGGCATCTGACATAAAATCCTATGTATGAAATAGAGAAATAGGGGTCAGGCAGTAGTTCAATTGGACAGAAGAAAGATGAGTTGATTGAAGAATTATATTAAAAATCGGACTGATATCATAGAGGAGAGTTGAGCATTCTATTCTTGCTTTTCAGTGCTCAGAAAGGGACAATGTGCCTGCCCAGTCTCTAGATACTGCAAAACTGGTAGGGAACGCTGGTGTGTAGGCGACCAAACTCAACATATAAGCTTGACAGCCTGGAATGGTGGGCTCAGATCAATGAGTAAAATGCCAACCGGGATGAATGTCAGGTTTGGATTTAGATTTTTAAATATGGGAGAAACATCTTGGCAGTTCATATGAAAAATAATTGGGCAATTAAATAGAGCACAGTGTGATGTGATTTACAAATATACACAGTCCTGCACTGCCTTCCTGGAGCGCCCATATCGGGATCAGTCTAGGCCATCAGACATGAAAATTAGTTTTCACCTAGTTTCTCTTAAGCCACATCTCAGTTCGATTGTGGGATCTGCATTGTAAGATGCAGAAACAGTGACAAACCAGAGAACATTGAGGGAGGCGCCTGGAAGCATGTCATACAAAGAAATGAAGGAAACTTTTTAATGTTTTAAACATGTACGTTTTTAGTCTTTTACTGTTAAAAAACCCCAAAGAAATGCACATTTTAAAAGTTGGAAAAAACTAAGGAGCAGTGGAGGAAAAAACCACCTATATTGCCTTGAAGGAGCAGTCATTTTTAACCATGAGAAGGTGAGGCTGGGGGAGAGAGGAGTACGCTTGGTTAGGGCTCAGGAGTACGGACTGGGCCTCTGAGGAGCGGTTTCCTTATCCCCAAAATGAAGGGCTTGACCAGAGATCCTTCAGGCCACGCCACTGTTACGAGCAGCCTCCTGATAGGGCTGACTGTCTCCAAATGGCTCAAAGGCTGTCAGGTGACCACAGGGAGCAGATTGATCACCGCTGTCCCAGGTTCCAGAAGATAAAACCAGAATCAGTGCATGGAGTGACAGCTAAATAAACTAAGAAAACTTTACTAAGAAAAGCTTACTAATAATTAGAACTACCCAAAACTAGAGAGGACTACTTGTCAAGCACAGAGTAGCCTGCTGTGGGCTAAACTGATGTCTGTCAGTCTTAGCTTGGCCAGCAGCAGAGATCTCTACATTTTCCTCTAAGTTCCACAAGCCCCAGCCCGGACACAAGCCCCAGCCCCGACACAAGCCCCAGCCCCGACACAAGCCTCCTTCATCCAGATCCCATTTATGAAGAAGCATTTACACAACTAAAATATACCACTGTGTCCTGGGGGGATCTGGGAGAAGAAGCAAAAAAGAAAAGAAAAAGAAAAACTGCATTATTGAGAAAGGAAATTCTTACCGGCTAGAACTGTTGAAACAACTTCTTCCTCTGCATTTTCAGAATCTTAAACATACAAAAGGAAAAAGTTATCAAATTGCAAGACCTTTTAGAAAGGTGAGCCTAATGAATTGAAGATCTTTGCCACACAGCTTCAAGTTGCTGTTTAAGCTACAAATGTGCACACATGGAAGGTTTTCTGTTTTTCTAGCATATCAGAGCATAAAGCAGTCTAATTATGAAATCTTGGTAATGGTCATTAACCACATACCTAGCTGTACCTGGATGCATTTTATTTTGCAGAATTTAATTTAATTGGCAGAAAATTATAGCTCTTTAAAAACTCTGTAATTCGACAACTTTCATAACATTTCCCCTCTTTTGCTGTCCTCCTTCTTGCTCCTTCCTTTCTGCTTTTAACTTTCCAGTGAAAAGGGACTTAGTATATTTCGAAATCTAGCATGACTTATGAGGGCGCTTGACACTGCACTGCTGGCGTAGCTGCAGGGTTGGGCGTGAAGAACTCCTCAGTGAGGCCCAGGGAGAATGACTGCGTGGGGTCACCGGGCTTGGTCCCCGCTCTCAATGAATCACAGGCTGGTGGGGAGCAGGCAGCCCATCAGAGCTGCCCTCCTGGACCTTCCTGGCCCGTCCTCGCCCGTCCTCAGCCATCTGTGGCCTTTTCTTCCTCAGGCTTTTCACTCCTGTCATCTCTGCCTGGGGCACATTTCCTCAAAATATTTGTGCAGCTTCAGTTTCTTCTCAAACGTCCCCTTTGCAAAGAAATCTTCCTTGCAGTTTATATTTTCTTCCATAGCAGAAATTATCCTATCGACTTGGCTACTTGTTTGTTCTCTGTGTCCTTCTTGAGGGCAGGTTTTGTTCCCATTGTAACATCTGTTCCTATACCAGTGCCAGGGTTCAGTCTGTATCTGCTGAGTGAAAGTGTCTGGTTCCTGCCTCAGGGACTTCGTGGTCAAGCAGGGAGAGGAGACAGCTCCACAGGGTAATTCCTGAAACGCAGGTGCATGCTGCGCATCCCGGAGGAGGAGTGCTTGTGGTCTCCTGTGAGCGGCAGTGCAGTGGTCTGGAGGACTGAACACCTGAACTGAGTTGAAGGACAAATCGGAGCTTGCCCAAGTGACAACAGGAGGAGGGGCTCCAGGTGGAGCAGTGGGTCCACAGTCTCAGCAATGTGCAGACGGTTGACCTTGGCAGACGCAGTGCTCAGGGCATACTCAGGTGCTCCCATACATTTTTCTTTGCTGTCGGTTGAGTTCATGTGACCAGATCTAAAAAGGATGTGTGTTACTTCATGGCCATAAGATGTTAAAAGCTGGTAGGTCTCCTCCATCCCTGTGAAATAATAAATGTATATATATTGGCCTTTGTCCCTGGTTCCTGGCACAGAACTCCTAAAATTCATGTAATTTTCTAAGTGATGAGAACACTAGGAGTATCTTTTGTTCTAATATTTGGGTCTTTGGCTTTGGTTCCTGACACAGAGCTCCTAAATCCCTTGGAATTTCCTGGGTGATAGGAATGTCTTTTGTCGTAATGAGGTGACTCTTAGTAGGCTGCTGGATAGCTTCGGGATGGAGGCTGGTCACCAGAAAGACCAAGTCATGATTAGAAGCTTGGAAGTTCCAGCCCCTCCCCCGATTCTCCAGGAAGGAGAGAGAGGCTGGAGATTGAGTAAATGATCTATCATGCTTATGCGATAAAGCCTCCATAAAAAATCCCCAAGTTTTGGGGTTCTGAGAGCTTCTAGGTTGATGAACACACATCTATGTGCCAGAAGGGTGGCATAGCCCAACTCCATGGGGACAGAAGCTCCTGTGCTCAGGACCTTTCTGGACCTTGCCGCATGTGTCTCTTCATCCGGCTATTCATTCATATCTTTTATTATATCCTTTTTAATAAACCAGTGAATGTAAGTAAGTTCTGTGAGTCTTTCAAGCAAATGATCGAGTCCAAGGAGAGGGGTCATGGGAACCTCTGATTTGTAGCCAAGTCGGACAGAAGTTGTGGGTATCCTGGGCATGGACTAATTGTGATTGGCCTCTGAAGTAGGGGCAGTCTTGTGGGACTGAGTCCCTAACCCATGGGATCTGATGCTATCTCCAGGTAGATAGCGTTAGAACTGAAGAAAATTGTAGGACACTCAGCTGGTGTCGCAGAATTGCTTGATGTGTGGAAAACCCACACATCTGGTGTCAAGAAGTGTTGTGACTGTGGTAGTAGTGTGAGAGTAAAGGAGAAACACACAGAGTGTTTTTCCCAACTTAATCTCTCTCTTCCCTTCTTGTGACCTGGAAACTAGGGCTTGGGGTGGCCATGACACAGATGAAGGGGTCTTGGATCTCTGACTCATTGCTGGGAGGACAGCCCCCTCTTTGTCTGAGTGAGAAATAGACTTCTATTGCTTTCAGATCCTGAGATTCTGGAATTTGTCTACTGTAGAAGCTCGTGGTTACTTGTCCCAAGTAATACAGTGACCAAGTAGGAAATGCTCACAGGGACTACCACCCTTATCCAGAGGAGATGAACAGAAAGTAAAAACTTATCAGATTTCCCTACTTTCCTAGAAAGCGAAGATTGTCATCTTGGCTTCAGTTAAAAGAGCTCTTTCTCTGTTTCACTTCTTTAAGTTCCTTTGACCAGATTTTTTTTAATGAAAGGCTTCCATTGGTTTTTTTTTTAAGGCATAAAATAAAAAAATATAATTTTCTAGCATTTATGGAGTGCTTGTGAAGCCCTCAGTGTGCATCTCGCTTAACCCTCACAACTCTCTGACATAGGTGCTGTTACTATCCCTATTCTTCAGGTTTGGAACCCGGGGCTTACAGAGGCAGACGGCTAGTGAAGGCACACTGGGAGTAGACGGGGAAGCTGAGTTTCCAGCCCAGGTCTGTCTGATGGCCAAGCCCTGGCTCCCACCTGGGAAGTAACTCCACTGATCTAATTCAGTCCTCCACTAAACAGCTGAATCCGCAACAAGGGTTTCCCACGGTCGACCTGGTGGAGCAGACAACCACATTTCTGGTCCACTTTAATTTGTAAAAAACTTATTCTTTATCTTGAGGTGAAATCTGCCTCCCAGGCCTTCAATAAATGCTTAATGAATCAAGTCATCACTGTCCCCTGTGCTGGAATCACTGTACTATGTGTGCTCCTTTCCGTTTGAAGAAGACAAAGGAGCTGTACGGATAAAAGAAAGAGCTGAGGAAGAGTTTCCCACTAGCCTTCCCCTTCAGAGAGAGGTATTACACAACAGTAGTGATCATTATAAAATAGAACATTTCAACTTCAAGGCAAGAAATAAAGCATGGTGTTGGCCACTGATTTTAGGATCTACAGCTCCCCTTGTGTTGTACTTTTGTTGCTATTTTAACATCCTATAAATTTAAATTATATATTTGAAACATCTTTATTATGAGTCATGGACAATAGTATTTTCCAGAATCATCTCTGGGTTTATATCAGGTGGGCTCTCTCAGAATACGTGGTCTTTCGTGTGAATGAGGAATATGAAGGAGTAAATTCTGGCCTCAGCTCTGTCAATACATGTATGATTTGAGAAGCTCTCCTTGCCTGAAACTTTATAAATGTGTTCGCAGCTTTCAGGACTCCAGGAATGTAGCGTAGCCAATGTCTAAGCAGCCTCTGAATTTCAGGAGACTCACGAAAGAAGGTTTGTTATATCTACTTCTCCCGCCAATAGGGATTCTCATTTAACTTTGTAGCCCAGATCAGATACTTTTTCTTTAGTTTCTATACTTTTAAATCAAGATTTCTTGATAAACTGTGTACTTGTATTTAATCTCTAGTAGTGAAAAGTTAGGGGACACAGTCCACAAGACCACCTTTGTGGACTTTGAACACCAGTTGCAAGTTTGGGACTCCCCAAGTCCACCTTTTGGTTTGATGATTCTCTAGAAGGACTCACAGAACTCATTGAAAGCTGACAGACTCACGGTTACAGTTTATAACAGCAAAAGGATAAAGATTAAAATCAGCCAAGTGAAGAGGTGTGTGGGGCAGAGTCCAGAAGGGTTCCAAATGCAGAGCTTCCAGTTGTCCTCCCTCCATGGACAGCGTTAACTTCTCCCAGCAATGATGTCTGACATGATGCACAGAATATTGCCAAACAGGGAAGTTCACCTAAGTCTTGGTGTCCAGGGTCTTTACTGGGTCTCCATCTTCAATTGCCCATGTGGAGCTTCAGTCTCCAGACCTTCTAGACATTGAGCTGATACTGTGTGACTCAAAAGCCCCCACCAACAACCACATTGTTAGACATTCTGCTTGGTCAAGACCCCCAGGTAAACAAAGACACTTATGGGGGGACATTCCAAGGGTTTAGGGATTACCCATCACGGGCTGAGGGCAAAGGTCACATCTCCTTTTGAGCAAGGTTAAAATCCTTACTACACATGTAGAAATGTTTTCTTTTAGATAAGCTTGCAAAGACTAGTCTTTTTTTTTTTTTTAAATCTTGTTTTCTATTTGAGATAAACCAGAGTCTACTGTATTATCAATAGCAAATGCATTTGAACATCTACTACTGAGCTTGGAAAATCCTGTGTTACTTGTTGACATCTTTTACCCTACAATGGCTTAGCTATGTCTTTCCTATTGGCAGAAGGCCATGGAGTGTGACATGCTTACACGTACCAGGAGCACAGGCTGGATGGAGTTATGACCACACAGTACTAAAGGTTTAACCTGGCTTCTGACCAGTGCCATTATTTTTGTCATAGTTGCCAATCCCCAGGGTTCTGAAAAGAAGGCATGATGAGATGTGGAATAACATCAGTAGCCTCAAAAACTGCAGTTTATTTGTCATTGTCACTCAATTCTCTTTAGTCACCCACTTTCTCCTTCTCTCCAGGCTTAGGAAACGGGTGACTCTCTGAATTCCAAGGCTAAGTCCTCTGCCTGTGCAGGAGGTCCCATTTTGCCCATTTTTAGCATCTTTATCTCTTCAGATTCTTCCCCTTCACCAAATATGGGCAAGCTACTCCTGTCCTTGATAAACATTTTTATTTAAACCAATGATGTCCCAATTTTTCTGTTAGACTCAGTTATTTGTTTGTTTATTAGACTAAACACATGTCAAAGACCTATTTAACTCATGATTGAGGGAATGAGCAAGCTGAGAGAGCTGGTTCAAAGGATTATGGGAGATACAGAAGTATGTATAGTCACAGAAAGAATGCTGGAGTAAGATTACAAAATTCAGTACAAATTGCTTAATGTTCTAGTTTCTTTTCCCATAAAAATAAATCATTTGCATCTCTATAGGACAAAATTCCTTGCATTTCTATTAGATAACAATAATTTGTGACAGATCTTAGCAAAAACTTTTTGTACCTAGTTTCTGTGAAGCCACATACAAAATATCTTTTCTGATTACAATGGAATGAAACTAGAAATCAATAACAAAATGAAAACTGGAAAATACACAAATACGTGGAAATTAAACAATACTTGCAAAAAAACCAATGAGCCAAAGGAAAAATTACAAGAGAAATTAAAAAATATCTTGCAACCAATGAAAATGAAAGCAAAACATACCAAAACTTATGGGATGCAGCAAAAGCAGTGCTAAGAGGGAAATTAATAGCTACAAACACTTGCATTAAAAAAGAAAGATCTCAATTAAACAACCTAACTTTACACCTTAAGAATGAGAAAAAGAAGAAGAAACTAATCCCAAAGCTAACAAAAGGAAGGAAATAATAAAGTTCAGATTGGAGACAAATAAAATAGAGAACAGAAAAACAATAGAAAAAAAATCAATGAAACCAAAAGTTGGTTCTTAAAGAAGATCAATAAAATGGACAAATCTTTAGCTAAATTGCTTTAGAACAAAAGAGAAGTAGAATCAAATGACTAAAGTCAGAAATGAAAGTGGGGATATCACTAGTGATTTTACAGAAATAAAACGAATTATAAGAGAGTAATGGGAACAACTGTATGCAAACAGATTGACTAACTTATATGAAATTTACAAATTCCTAGAAACACACAATCTACCAAGACTGAATCATGAAGAAATAGAACATCTGAATACCCCAAAACTAGGAGGGAGATTGTATCAGTAATCAAAAATCTCTCTATGAAGAAAAGCCCTAGATCAGATCACTTCTTTGGTGAATTCTACCAAACATTTAAAGAGGAATTAACACCAATCCTCCCCAAACTCTGCCAAAATATTGAAGAGGATGGAACACTTCCTAACTTATTCTATGAAGCCAGCATTACTCCGATACAAAGCCAGATGAAGACACTACAAGAAAACTACACACATTTACTTATTAATATTATGCAAAAATCCTCAACAAAATACTAGCAAACTTGATTCAGCAGCATATTATAAGGATTATAAACCATGACAAAGTGAGATTTATTCTCAGAATGCAAGGATAGTTAAACACATGAAAATCAATCAACATAATACAGCACATTAACAGAATGAAGGAAATAAACCACATGATCACCTTAACTGATTTAGAAAAAACCTTTGGACAAAATTCAACACCTTTTTATGATAAAAACACTCAACAAAATAGGCATGGAAAAACAGCTCTTCAACATAATAAAGATCATATGTGAAAACCCATAGTTACCATCATATTCAGTGGTGAAAAATTGAAAGCTTTTCCCCCAAGATCAGGAACAAGACAAGAATGTCCACTTTCACCATTTCTACTCAGCATAGTGTTGGAAGTTCCAGCCAGAGTAATTAAGCAAAAAGAAAAGAAAAAAAAAGAATGAAAGAAAGAAAAAAAAGAAAAAGAAATAACAGATGTCTGAATTAGAAAGGAAGAAGCAAAATTATCGCTGTTCACAGGTGGCATGATCTGATATATAGAAAACCCTAAAGGTTACACAAAAAACCTGTCAGAACTAATAAACAAATTCAGAAAAGTTGCAGGATACAAAATCAACATGCAAAAATCAGTTGCATTTCTAGACAACAACAATCAGCAACCCCAAAAGGAAATTAGGAAAACAATTCCATCTACAATAGCATCAAAAAGAATAAAACACTTAGTAGTAAATTTAATCAAGGAGGCAAATTTTGTATGCTTAAAATTATAAAACATTGATGAAAAAAATGAAGGAAGACATAAATAAATGGAAAGACATCCCGTGTTCACCGATTGGAAAGACGTAATATTTTTAAAATGCCAATATTACCCAAAGTGATCTACAGATTCAACGTAATTCTTATCAAAATCCCAAAGATATTTTTTGCAGAAATAAAAAAAACTCAACTTAAAATTCATATGGAATCTCAATGGACTCTGAATAGCCAAAGCAATCTGACAAGGAAGAACAAAGTTGGAGCACTCATAATTTCTGATTTCAAAACCTATTACAAAGCTACAGTAATCAAAACAGTACGATACTGTCATAAAGACAGATGCATATACCAATGGAATATAATAGAGGACCCAGAAACAAACTCTCACACATAAATAAACCTTGGCACAAGGGTGCCAAGACCATTCAATAGGAAAAGACAGTCTTCTCAACAAATGGTGCTGGGAAAGTGGGACATCCTCAGGGAAAAGAATGATGTTGGACCCTTGCCTAACACCATATACAAAAATTAACTCAAAATGGATTAAAGACCTGAGTGTAAGAGCTAAAACTCTAAAATTCCTAGAAGAAAACGAGGAAAGCTTCATAACCTTGGTTTTGACAACAATTTCTTGTTGTCACCAAAGCACAAGCAACAAAAGAAAACATAGATAAATTGAACTTCACCAAAATTAAAAACTTTTGTGCATCAAAATACACTGTCAACAGAGGGAAAAGGCAACCCACAGATCAGGAGAAAATATTTGCAAATCATACATCTGATAAAGGGTTAATATCCAGAATATATAAAGAATTCCTGCAATTTAAAAACAACAATAAAAACAACTCAATTAAAAAATGGGCCAAAGATTTAAATAGACACTTTTCCAAAGAAAATATGCAAAGACCAATAAGCACACAAAAAGATGCTTTACATTCTACTTCACTCATCATTTGGGAAATATAAGTCAAAACCATTATGAGATACCACTTCACTCCCATTAGGAGTGTTGGCAGGGAAATGGAGAAATTGGAATCTTTGCGCATCACTGGTGGAATTGTAAAATGGAGAAGCTGCTATATAAAAAATTGAACAGAGAATTACCACATGATACAGCAATTCCACTTCTAGGTATACACCCCAAAGAACTGAAAGCAGGGACTAGAACAGATATTTTTATACCCGTGTTCATAGCAGCATTATTCACAGTAGCCAAAAGGTGATAACAACTCAAATGTCCAAGACGGATGAATGGATAAACAAAATGTATTATATTTTCAGCATTAAAAAGGAAATTCTGACACATGCTATGACATGAATGAACTTTGAAGACATTATGCTAAGTGATATAAGCCAGTCACAAAAGGACAAATACTGTATGATTCCACTTATATGAAGTGCCTAGAATAGCCAAATTCATAGAGACAGAAAGTACAATGGTGGTTGCCAGGAGCAGTGGGGAAGGGGAGAAAAAGGATTTACTGTTTAACAGGTATTTAGTTTTGGTTTAGGAAGATGAAAAAGTTCTGGAGATAAGTAGTGGTGATGGTTGCACAACAATGTGAATGCACTTAACGTCACTGAATTGTACACTTAAAAATGGCTAAAATGGTAGATTTTAGGTTGTTTATATTTTACCACAACAAAAAATCATTTGCACTTTTACAAGTTAACACCAATCTTTACAGAATTCAAATTTTTCTAATCAACAGAGAAGCAAAGATACATACTTCAGAGCAGGTTTTCCCAACCGTGGCACTACTGATATTTGGGGCCAGATAATTCTTTGCGATGGGCACTGTCCTGTGCACTGTAGGGTGTTTAGCAGCATCTCTTCCCGCTTCCCACTAGATGCCAGTAGCACCCTTCTCCCCAGTTGTGTCAACCAAAAATTTCTCTAGACATTGCCAAATGCCCCTTGGGATGCCAAATCTCTACCAGTTTAGAACCACTAATAAGGGTTCTGGAAATTCCGACTCAATCCCTGATACTGACAGTTGTCTAAGCAGCATCAGCTTGGAAATCTATAGCCATGAATTTATTCCTTGAGGTATCAATATTTAGAAGCCTCTGGTACAGTGCTTTCCACCAACACCCTGAGATCATCATTATCTGTTGCGATCAATTTCAAGAATCTGTAACTTAGAGCAGAGTCAGTCAGTACCTCAAAGAACTGTTATCCTTCATGGTGTGCATGAAATATTTTCTTAATTGACTTGAGTTCATAAATAGACAGACAAACAAAAAAACAGGACTATTAACCCAATTCTCTATTGTATTTCATGTGGCAGAGAGTAGATCCTCATCATCCTGATGTACATCACAAAATGATTAGACCATAAAATCAGATTGCTAATAATTGCTGCCACTAATGGGGAATAAATTATTGGCCACGTGCAAATCAGAACTGGAAACAAGCTTGTGCAAGGACTAGAAACAGAAACAAAAATCATGGGGCAGGGTGGAGGGCAGATGAACAGAGAGTCAAAGATAAAATCTATTACCATGGGGCTGGCCCCGTGGCCAAGCGTTTGGGTTCGCGCTCTCCGCTTCAGCGGCCCAGGGTTTTGCCGGTTAGAATCCTGGGCGCGGACATGGCACTGCTTGTCAGGCCACCCTGAGGCGGCATCCCACACGCTACAACTAGAAGGACCCACAACTAAAAATATACAACTACGTATGGGGGGTCTTTGGGGAGAAAAAGGAAAAATAAAATCTTAAAAAAAAAATCTATTACCACTTGGGATTCACTCCAGGTGCCAAGAAAATATGTTCCTGGACTTAACTGGCCTAGAAGGTGCACTTTTTTGGGCAATGATATTTAACTGGTTCTGAAAGCTGTGTCCACTTGGATATCACAATAGGATCTCCAAAACTGTCAAAGTATATGCCATGGACTGAATTTTGTCCCCTCCAAATTCATATATTGAAGCTCTAACCTCCAACATGACTGTTTTTGGAGATGGGGCCTGTGAAGAGATGATGAAAGGTCAATGAGGTCATAAGGGTGGGGCCCTAATCCAACAGAGCTGGTGCTCTTAGAAGAAGAGGAGGAGCCGTCAGAGCTCTCTCTCCACACAGTGAGAAGGTGGCCCTCTGCAAGTCAGGAAGAGAGACCTCACCAGAAGTTGATCATGCTGGACCTTGATCTTGGACTTACGGCCTCCAGAACTGTGAGAAATAAGTTTCTGTTGTTTAAGCCGTGCAATCTGTGGTATTTTGTTATGGCAGCCTGAGCAGACTAATATAATATAGTTGCCCAAAAGCTGTCAGCATGACTTTTTTACAAATACAGAAAAAGCATGCATCAAAGCTTTATTTAGCCCATCAATGAGGGAACCAGCATGATGGTAAAACTGATTTTCCGTTAAACTTTTAAAATGAGTGACTTACATTGGTTATACTCATTTTCTCACTACTCATACACTTCTGAACTTCCCAAGATTTGGCTTTTATCCCATCACTTCATTGAAACCTCATTCTTTTTTTTTTTGCTTGAGAAAAATTCTTCCTGAGCTAACATCTGTGCCAATCTTCCTCCACTTTATATGTGGGTTACTGCCACAGCATGGCTGACGAATGGTGTACGTCCACGCCCAGGATCTGAACCTGCAAACCAGGTCTGCTGAAATGGAGTGTGCCAAATTTTTACCACTACCCCATTGGGCCACCCAGAAACCTTGATCTTGAAGCTGACCATTAAACCCTTCCATTGCAAGTCCAGTTATTTTTTCATCCCTCACTATTCTAAATTACTTGATACTGGTCCCCACTGTTCATTTGCAGTTTGAAGACATTAAGGTGGTTCTCTGCCTGCCTCTTTGCCCACATCTATTCTTTGTCATTCTTCCTCTGACCTTGACTCATCCCCAAGGCAGAGGATCATCCTGCTGCACTGCTTTCTAATTACAAGTGCTACCATCTATTGATTGCTTATTAAATGCAGGCACAGTTCCATCTACTTCACAAACTGTAACTTTATCCAATCTTCACAAGAACTGCTATTATGCCTATTTTGTATCTAGGAACACTGAAACACAAAGAAGTTAAGTTTCTCGATCAAAGTCACATCGCGGCAAAGCCAAGATTCAAACTTAGGCACTCTGGCCCCAGTGCTTGGCATACTTACCCCCTACACCACATCGTCTCCATCCTCTCTATTCTCTGCCTCACAGTGCCTAGCTGATTGTCCTTAGCCAAATTCCTTTTGCCTTAATCATCTCTCCTAGCAACATGAGTATTAACTCTGGTGTCAGTCATACGTGGGTTCCAGTTCTATCTTCGCTACTTACCCACTGTGTAACCTTGGTCAAGTTATTAGGTCTAGTCCTCAGTTTCATCACCTGTAAAATGGGCAGAATAGTAGATTCTATTTCACAGAGTTGCCGTGAGAATTAATTGAGATAATGTGAGTAAAATGCCTGATATATAGCAGATATTAGATATCTAATCATATATTGTTTGTCTCTTGAATAAAGGATAGGGGTTCTTTTCCTGGGATCCACAAGCCAGCATGGGGAAAAGGTGACAGGCAAATGTCCTGTGTGTACATTTATTTTTTCTGGGGAGAGAGTTGATAACTTTTATCACATTCTCAAAAGAGTATATGTGATCCCTCCAAAAGTTGGGGTCCACTCAACTTTAAATGAGCCTGGAGATTGAGACCTGAGTCCTTTACACTTCCTGCCCTCAGCACAGCTGTGCACACGGCAGGACCTGGGTCTTTTAGGCTTCCTCCCCTGAGCACAGTGTTGGGCATATAGCAAGCTCTCAGGGATGAGGATTGAATTGAATTTCACTGGAATTTAGCAGCTATGTCAAAGCCTTGGATGGTGGGTCCCTGAGGTTGCCAGCCTGTCTTCATCCCATACAAAGATGCCCCAGTGAAAAGATTTCCAAAATCACTTCTTTTGTCCAAAAACAATATGTGAAAGCTGAGTATTTCAAATGTTGCACTGGAAAAGGATGCTGATTACATCACTCAAGCTGCACTATGACATCCACTGCTGGCTAACTAGTCTGCAGGTGGAGGGATGACTGTTTATATGGCAAATCTGTATTAGCTCTCTTTGCCCTGCCTTCACTCAAGTACCTTAAAATAATAGCAGCTGCCTTGTAAAGAACGGAAACACAAACTCTTCATTTTTATTTTACCCATATACTCATGGTTTGTCACACCAATCTTCAATTCAAAAAGTACCTAAGTCTATTTAGATATTGAATTCCAGTTAAGATATTTAATATATCTTGCTTTCCTATGTGAGATCTGTGTAGTTTCATATTACATTCTCCCGCAAGTCTCATTGAATTAAAAATATGTTTATACATAATTCTGGAGAATTAATAACAATTTTCAAACACTTAAAAAAAGATTTAAGTAAGCTTCCAAAATGCATGTAATACAAGAGGATAAGATCAATGAGAGAGGAAATCAGAGCAAGAATAGAACAAAGTTGTGATAGGTTGGTGCACAAAAGGGGGCCAGAAATTTGACTCTATCCTTTATAGCAGGTGAAGCAAAGAAAAAAACACAGAATGTTCAGTGTCCAAAAGGTGAAAAATCAGTCAATCTAGGACCGACAAATTTCTCCTCTGGGTTTTCACAAGGGGATAATGGGTGATGTGGGAGACCACGTCATTGCACCTCCCTTGCATAGATTTAGCAGAGAGCTTCGCCCAGCTGTTTCTTGTAGAGTGCCTCAATGAAGCCAATGCTCTGACACCAAGTGCAATTCAGAAAAAGCAAGGCTGTGAGGCGCCAGAGCCATGCTCTTGAAGGATATTGTTTCTAATGGATTGGCTAGAAGACAAGGGGAAAAAATTAGCATTTGGAATCCCTAGAGCCATGGAGTGAGTGCACATCCATTAGGCAATCCTCCATGAAAGGAATTTTCCTGCTCCCCAGCCTATAGAGTCAGGAGCTCTATTCTCTGGGGGGGAAACCTGAAGTGTGGATATTCTATGCTGCTTAACTAAGTGGACAGTAGAATGTCCATCCTTTCTTGAGAATTATGAAGCCTCAGAAAAAGATTGGTATCCTGATCTGCCTTGTGGTGGGCTGATGGAGTATATGCAGATAGGGCCAAGAACTTCTTCAGAAATGCACACAAATAGGCAACCCATGGCCCAGCATTCCACACCACAGAGCAAGACAGCAAGAACTGCAGTGTGGGCACACTTTCCAAGAAGGCTTTACAATGCAGCCAGAGGGGACTGCACAGAGAATTCCATGTTCTGACAAACTGCCAGGGTAATCACGTGTTTCTGGATTTGATGGCTTATTATCTAGTAGTCAAGGTAATTGGGGATATTTTTGCTTCTTTATTAGACGGAACCAAGAGTGGGAACATCAGGGAAGGAGGACTGTTCTGGAGGGTGATAGAGGCACTGTGGGGGAAATGACGGTGTGCAGTTATATGAAAAATGCAGAACACAACCTGTTTCCGTTAGCTTTGGTGCATGGTTAACCACCCCAAAACTTAGTGGTTTAAAACAACTAACATTTATTATTTCTCCCGATTCTGTGAGCTAGCCAGGCAGTTCCTCTGCTGGTTTCACTTTGCTGGTTTTGACTCACTTGTCCAGATGCATTCAGCTGGAGGAAGAGTTGGCCTCAGAGGTTCAAGACAGCCTCACTCACAGGCGGCAGCGGGGCTGGCTGTGGGCTGGGCTGTCTTGGTCTCTTCCCTGTGGCCTCATCCTTCAGGAGGTTGGCCTGGCTTCTTCACATGGCCCTCTCTTTCAAGAGGGTAATAACAGAAGCTGGAAGGCCTCTGAAAGTCACAGACACCTAACACTCAAGTAAGACACAAGGCTAGCTCAGACTCAGGGAGAGAGAAATAAACTCCACCTCTGCCTGAGGAGCAGCGGCAAACTTGCACTGCAAAGGGGCATGCATGCTGCATGAAAAATGGGCGGCCACACTTGACAGTCACACAACCACACACACAAAAGAATATAAGGTATGAGACTGTTTTTTGTATAACTGAAAAATAGGATTAGGAATGATTCATTTGTTTGTTTTACTTTTCCCTATTTTAAACAAGTATATTACTTTCATTCTAATTTTTAACAGTGTTATTATTAGTCAGGGCTCATCCACTAGGGAGTGACAAAACCCCAGTTCAAGCAGCTTAAACAGAAGGAATATTTATTGGCTCTGGTAGAGCTGGACCCAGGGATCCAATCAACGTCGTTGGGACTCTATTTCTTTCTGTCTGTGAGCTCTGCTTTCCTCCTGGGGGCTGGCCTGTTATTCTCCTACTGCAAACGGACTTCCTCTACACAGCTGGAGAAAGTGCCACTTCTAGCCCCAAGCTTATGTTGTCATAGCTGAGGACCACTAGCAAAAGAGAACTTCTTGGTATGCCAATTATAGAGAAAGATTTTTCAGTCATATGCTTAGCTGTTGCCACGGGTAGGAGGTGATGTGATTGGCCAAGCCTGGGTCACATGCCCATCCCTGTAAATGGGGATAGGGTGGGAGGCTGAGATTGACAGCTCCACGGGTACCACACGGAAAAGGAAGGCATGGCTCCTCAGCAAGACAATGTATGCAGACAAAACAACATATGCCATCTATATATTTGTCTTTTGTGTTTAAATAAGAACAGGATGCAAAGGATCTAATTTGACAGCAGTTGTGTGTAGGGAGGAACGTTCTGGGATGTCGTTGGCCGTAGTAAGTAAACTGCCAAGGAAACTGGGAAGCTGTGGCCACAGTGCTTAGGGAAACTCTGAGGCCAACTCTCCCTCCAGCTGAATGCAACTGGACAAGTGAGTCAAAACCAGCAAAGTGAAACCAGCAGAGGAACTGCCTGGCTAACTCACAGAATCGGGAGAAATAATAAATGTTAGTTGTTTTAAACCACTAAGTTTTGAGGTGGTTAACTATGCACCAAAGCTAACCGAAACAGGTTGTGTTCTGCATTTTTCATATAACTGCACATCGTCATTTCCCCCACATGATTAATATATTTATTAAGTTTCTTTTGGTTGCAACCATCAGAAACCAACCTTGGCCAGGTTAAACAAAAAGGAAATGCAGTAGAAAGTTCCTGGGGGTATCTCAAGGAACACAAGGTAAAGCTGAGGGGAGGGGAGAAGTCAGGGCCTCTGTGGGGCCGTCAACAACAGGGGGTCACGTAGTGTCTCTCCAGAAAACTGCCATTAACAATCCAGTGCTAATGACTCCTGGACTACAGACTTCAAGTTCTCAGAAGATCTGACCTGTCCCAGCTGGGCAGTGTCCACCTCAGGGTCATTTGGCTATGGTGGGGGCGGGGGCAGGACGAGGCGACAGAAGCAGTGGAAATCCCTATGAAAGCTGGAACAGGGTAACTCACTCATGGCCCAGGCCTGCTTTTCAGCTGCTGTTTCGATTTTCAGTAACTTCTTTTCTTTCACATCTTTTTGTAACGCATGTATCAAGTCTCCTTTTAAAAGGGGGGAAGAATCTGTATGCGGCCACTTTTGAAACTGTAACGACAACCAGGGTAACATTGTATACTTTCGCACAATACAACTGACTATCAAGGTTTTAGGTGCACTCTGAGAGGGTGGGTTGGCGGATTTAATCAAGTTTAAAAAATATTTGGGGTGTGGACAAGAAAGGAACTGTACTAAAAAGGAAAAAGGGGTTAAAGCCAGAGTAACGGCTGTTGTGAACGGAGAGAGGAAAGCAGCAAGAGCCAACGTGTGGACTTGGGGTTGTTTCCAGCAAACAAGACCAGCTCAAGGGTGTCGGGAAGGGATCAGACTGTGCCTGGCGTGGGGGCTGCCTAGTTCACCGGACTGGGGAACGACTCCAGACCCTAAGTGACGCCGCTTGCAGTGCCGGGTGCCGCGGACAGCGCCTACTGGGACATGGGTGGCTGGCGCCTCGCACGGACGGGCGGGCCCGGGACCTAGGCCTGGGGCCCCGGCCTGGCCGACTCCCCCGCCTCCCCGCACCTTGCGGTCTCACGGAAGCGGCCGCCCCCGGAGCGGGGCGGAGGGCCGGGGGCCGGCAGCGCGCGGGGAGGCGTCTGCTCCCGGGACTGAGGCGGCGCCTTCGCGTGCCGGCTGCCGCAGGAACGCAGGCCGCCGCGCCATCGGCGACATCTTGCTCGGGAGGAAAGCGCGGGCGGGCGCCGAGCTGCTGCGCCAGGCGCGGGGACGGGCGGGCGCCGCGGGGCTGGGGCGCAGGCAGGCCGGCGCGGCGGGAAGCAGGTAAGCCGGGCCGCCCTCCTGCGCACACGCCTCGCTCGGCAAGGCGCTCCGGCGACCCGAGGCCACCCGCTCGCGAGCCCCGCGCCTCCTCCCCGCGCTCCTCCCTCCGCCCGTCCCCGCCTCCCGCCGCTCGGGCTCCGACCTCCGGACCGCTCTCTGGGGACGCCCTCCCGCCCGCGCAGCCAGGCCGCCCCGCCCTCCCCCGGAGCCGCGCGCCCGAACCCCGCCCCGCTTCTCGGGACCGCGTCGCAGGGAGAGCCGCCTCCGGGCGGGCCTGCCCGGGACCCCGCCCCTCCCCTGGGCCTGGCCGCCCGCGCCCTCCGCCCCCTCGTCCCCGCCCGCGCCCGCCCCGTCCGGGCGGGGCTCCGGGTTTAAACGTCGCGGCGGGTCGGGCAGGCAGAGGGGACGGGCGGGGAGGGGAGGGGCGGGGCGGGCTTCTGTGTCGTGTCCCGGTTCCGTAGGCGGCGGCGGCGCGGAGCGGAGGGCGCTCGGGCCGGCGGGCGGCACCATGTCCCCGGGGAGCGGGGTGAAGAGCGAGTACATGAAGCGCTACCGGGAGCCGCGCTGGGACGAGTACGGGCCGTGCTACCGCGAGCTGCTGCACTACCGCCTGGGCCGCCGGCTGCTCGAGCAGGCGCACGCGCCCTGGCTCTGGGACGACTGGGGCCCGGCCGGCGCCTCGGACGACTCGGCGTCGTCGGCGTCGTCGGGCGCCGGGGGCCCCTCGCCCCAATGCACCCCAGCCTCGCCGCCCCTGCCCGCCGAGCCCACGGCGCAGGAGGGTCCCGATCCGGCGGCGCGCGGGGCCCCGGAGGAGCAGGGCGCGGAGGCCGCGGAGGCCGCGGATGTGGAGGCCGCCGAGGCCACGGCTCTGCCAGGTACCGGGCCCGGGAGGGGGGCTGCTCGGAGGACTGGATTTACTCTTGGCGTCTTTTTCTCCTAGCGCTCCGGACAAGCGCTTCCCTTTTTTTTCGTAGACCGAGAATACGCCTCCCTCGACCACGTAAGGAAGGTGTCAGCCCCGCCTCTGCCCTCCTCCCCTTTATTTCCATCATTAGGTGGCTCTGGGTTAAGCCAGCTGTGAACTTAATTGAAGTGTCGCTGATGAAGTCCTGGTCTTTACCCGAGGGCAGTGGTGGCCTTAGTGAGTCACTGAACCCCCGTCTATTTATTTCTAAGCACCCATTTTTTAATGAGAGGAACCCAGCTTTCATGAGATTCTTCATCAATGGTGACACCAAGAGGTTACGAACCACTGAGCTAAGCTTTCTGTCTCGTGAATGGGGCCCTTGTTTTCTGTATCAATTCTCTGACCTCGCTGCGCTCTCTCTAAAGAATATTTTGCATTTGTTTACGCAGGCTGTTGTGTAATTCCTGGCTGCTGGGGGAATATTCCTTGTAAATGCTAGGTCCTTGCCGTTTCTGCCCACCCACTCATCGAAAAGCGCCCATTCTCAGGCTGTCGCTGTCTGCAGGAGGAGCAGAAAATGCTGGAAAATGGCTCTTGGGTGCTGTGCGTCTGCTGTTTTGGCCATGGCCTTACACTTTCTTTCCTGCCCAGAGGGTGCGGAGCTGGGGACTCTCAGCAGGAGGGGCCGAGGGGATGGTGCTCGCGCTGAAGGCCAAGCCGAATGCCTCGGTACAGCCTTCAGGAGCCCACGGTTCCTTCTGTGACTCTCTAACGTTGGACCGACACCACCACGAGGTCACTTGATTTTAAAGAAGAGCTAGTGAGAAAAATAACTAAAATTTATTGAGAGCTTATTATACATCCAGTCACTGATCTTAGAATGTGTATTTTCTTATTCAATGTTTAAAACAATTTTAAGAGGTAGGGTCATCATTTTTATCTCAATTTTACAAAGAAATGGAAGCTCAGGATAAATGATCAGCGGCTTTATTTTCGTTTCTAGCATTGTATGCAGTGATCAACCAAACTCCCCTCAGATGTCACCCTGCCTCTCGGTGAGAGGCTGAAGAGAGGAAACGTAGCTATGAGCCAGGCTGTTTTGCCCTTGTTCTACTGTCTGCAGCTATTCTCAGGTCCTTATCTGTGGCAGAGCTGCCTCTCCATCCTGGTGTTACTTGTGAATTCCCACAGATTCCTGAATATCTAGAAGCTGGATTCCTAGCTTCAGTGATCATTGCTAGAAATGTGACTAACAGAAGGTAGGGAACTTGTCTTCCAGTTTGTTCCTGTGGGCACTGAGCTACCAGCCAAATTAGGAGATGCGCTTTATCAGACTGAATGGGCTTTTCTTCTCCGGGCTCTTCCCCTTCATTGTTTGTGAAAGAGTTGTCAGTTATTTCCATGCATATGTATATCAGTGCAGTTTTTAGACAGCATTGTAGTATGGATGGTGCCTGTGTTTGCCCGACTTCATGATTATTTTGGTTTCCTTAGAGATGCTGAGTCCGCTCAGTGGCTAAAGTAGTTATTTCTTCTCTGCTACTATTTCTGGTTTAGGCGTCAGGGAGAAGAAAGGATGTTTCTGCTTTCAGGACTCCCAGTCACAGAATCTTTTGCTTTGTTCCTGCCTGTCACAGCCCCTGCTGGTTCTTGTGTCGGGCAGGATTGAAAATCCCTGTTTTCAAATGGACGGTTTCATATACTAGAATCACGAGCACTCTTTTGAATTTCTATAGAACATTTCTTCCTTGTTTTTACTGAAGCCATATACACACATAGAATCATATAGGTCTGTACTGCATGTTACAGAAGTACGGCAGTTCCCCTGCCACACGCACACACCAGCTCCCTATCCCTTAAGTGACCACTTCCCATTCCTCTGGTGTTTCCTCTGGTGTTTATTTCCCTTTCTCAAAGTAACATGGCTTTTATTGACGCCTGATTTTCTTCAGTTTTTAGCATTATCTATTGGCTTTAATTCTTTCTACGGCTCTCCTAACCCATACACATGGCTCATCCCCACACCCTCTCAATACAGTCATCATAGATTTGTTAGATTCACAATTAGTATCTACAATATTGTGCCTTTGGAAAATGTTGCTCACAGCTGTCCTATATTGTTTGCCATGATTCCCTTTTCCTTCTTTCACAATACAACCAACACATCAGGTTCACTGTTACTCTTGACATCTTCAGACAGCCCTCCCAGGCCTCTGACCCACTTTTACCTGGCCTGGTTACTGCTCTTGTGGCCTGCTGCCTGGTTGCACTGGTTGCATCTTGGGAGGGCCCTTCCACCACCCCAGGGACTCCCTGGGGCTCTCATGTCATCTTCTTCCTTGGTTTACGCCCTCTTGCTGGAGCTTATCTTCTAGTAGCGTTCTGAGAAAGGGTGTTTGAGAGGTTAATTTTCTGAGACCTCGCATGTCAAAAGATGGCTTTATTCTGCCTTTACAATTCAGTGAGTTTGTGGCTGGGCCTGGACTTCTAGGTTGGAAGTAACTAATTGTCTCTAAAACATCTGGAGGCATTGCTGTATTGTGCTGTACTTGTGATGTTGCTGTTACAGTTCCGTGTCATTCTGATTCTTGATCCTTTGTACCTAACAAGTTCCCTGCCTAGGAAGCTTTTAGGGTCCTCTCTTTGTCCTTTAGGTTCTGAAGTTTCTCATTGATCCAGGTCTGTTTTCCTCTGGTGTGTTTGGTGGGTCCTTGCAGTCGAACTCATGTTTTGTAATTCTGGGACGTTTCCTTGAATTGTTTTCTCATTTCTATTTTTTTCCCCCATTCCTTTCTTTCTAAACTCCTTAGTTGGATGTTAGACATCATGAATTTATCCTCTAATTTTGTGACCCTGCCCTTCCCCCAGTTCCCATTATTTTTTTTCTTCTATTTTTCTGGGGGATATTCTCAATCTTATCTTCCAGCTCTTCTCTTACATCTTTCATTTGTGGGATCCTATTTATTCTTTAATTTTAGAGCTCTTGAATTGTTTTCTGAGCCAGCATTCCTTCTCCCTCGCTTTCTTTCTTCCTTCCTTCCTTGCTTTCCTCCTTCCCTTGCTCTTTTTATTCCTTTATTAAAAATCGTATTCTATTCCTGATCCATGCATATAGTATCTTATCTTGCTGAGATTCTTGCTATGAAAGTTTTTTGTGCATTTTCTTCTTGTATGTTTCTTTAGCATAGTCTTTCCCCCCACCCCCTTCCTTTTGGTTCTTTTTGTTTGTAATCCTGTATTTCATGTTAGCGACTTTTCTCAAATATCTAATGATCCTCAGCTTCTCATTCTTAAGAGATGGGTACTGAAAAGCTGTTTGGACGTTCCCTGTGGCAGTGGGGTGGGAGTGCTTGTTCACTGTGGGACTCCTTCCCTCCAGAGCCAGCATGCTTTGAGGGGTGGTCTAGACTGTCTCCAATTCCTTTCTTCATAGTCATATTTCTTTTTAAATTAAATTTTATTATTTTTTTAAGCAAAGGTATATACATGCATAATTTAAAAAAATGTGCTTAACATGAAAAAAGTAATTCTGACCATGTCCCACCCATGTCCCTTGCTCTGTAGGGCGCTCCTTCCAACTCTTTTTAGCTTTCCTTTCAGCATTGGGTCCCCTCTTCTCTGTTAGACTTATCTGTTGGCTCTGTTAGTTTAAACATTACATATTGACTTCCATTATGGGAGATGAAGATTTAGCTCAAGATCTTACCTCTGCCTTCTCCCTGCCCAGACATACTCCAGCACCCATTTTGTCCCAGTGTTAACTGTATGACTCTTTTGCTCAGCCACTATTCTGTGTTTGAATTATCCTGGCTATGTAAATATTTGCAGGTGAGCCATGTAGTAAATTCTCATTATATTTTCTTTATCATTTGTTTTTGCTGAAGTTAATCATTGCTTCATTTTTTTACACTCCCATCACTAATTCAGCCTGAAATAGTCTGGTACTACTGTAAAACTTGTCACATGCTTGACACGTTAGATGTTCTATTCATTTAATTTTTTTCCTTGGAGATACTTTTTTGGGAATTTTGATTCTCCTGTTCCAATTTAGACCTTATGCTGTCCAGATCTGACGCTGCTGCCAGACTGGGGCTTCTCTCCACTGTTTGCTGAGTAGTATTCCCATCACTTACCTCCTTCATCTGACCCCTGTCTTATAAATCTCAGGTCTTCCTTTGCGTGGCTTATCCCTTCCTTTTGGTGGAGCACATCCTCTGTGAATCCTGAGAAATGTTGCATGGGAAGTAAAAATTTTGTGAACTTGCAAGTCTGAAAATTCCATTATTATATCCAAAGACTGGACTGATATGTTGGCAAGGTAGAGAATTCTAGATTAGAAATTTCAGTGTTTGAAGATATTATTATATTGAATTTGAGATTTTGGTCTTGCTGTTAGAAGTACTATGCCATTCTAACACCTATCTTGTGTATGTGACCTGTTTGTTGTTTTGGAAGTTTTTAGGAGACTGTCTTTATCCTAGGTGTTTTAAAAGTCTGTGTGCTTCTTTTTTCATTCATTGGGCTGAAAACTTGGCGGGCCTTTTCAATCTGGGTGGGCGTTTTCTTTCAGTTCAGGGATATCTTCTAGTACTACTAGCTGTTTAAAATAATTTGCTCTATTCATTTCTTCTTTCTACAATTATTTTTAACTGGATGGATGAAACTTCTAACATTTTTATATAAAAACGTTTTGATGTTGGGATTTTTGGGTTCTATTTTGTGGGAGAACTCTTCAATTTTACCTTCAAAACTTTCTATTGACATTTTTAATTCTATCAGCCTAGTTTTAAATTTTGAAGAGATTACCTTTTTTTGTCCCAAGTGTTCTTTTTAAAAAAAAAAACTCCTTTTTTGAATAGCATGCTGTTCTTGGATTTCTTTTCACTCCCTGCAGAAAGCCATAAATATCCTTTGAGAGCTCTCTTATATCCCGGCCTAGTTTTTTTCTGTGTATTTTGGTCTCTTATTAGAGGATGCACTCAAATGTCTGCTCTGAGCCTGTGTGCTCATATGTAAGTGAGGCTTGCTTTTACTGTGCTTGGTGCCCCAAGTCCATACCCCCTCTGGCTCTTCCTCTCCAGAGAGTAATCCATGTGCCTTCTGCGGTCAGAGAGGGGCGGTCGCCTGGATATGGACCAGAGGAAAGACTATGCAAGAAGTATGTATTGCTGCATAACAGAATTACACTGAAAACTAGTGACTTACACCTCTGGTACTCATTTATTTTTGCACATGGTTTCTGCGGTTGGAATTTGGCCCAGGTGCAGGTTCTGCCTTGCCTCTGCTCTATCTATGGCCTCTGCTGGAAGGCTCCAGGGCTGGAGCCTGCTCTGCTAGGACATTCACATATGATATCCTGGTGTGCCTGGCCCTCCCTCTAACATGCTGGCTGGTCTCCCTGAGAGAGATGTGGGCAGATGCTGTATTACCCTTTACAACTTATCGCTGGGAGACACGAAGCACCTCTTTCACCCCATCCCACACTTACAAAAGTCTGCCCAGGGTCAAAGGGGAGAAGCATGGACCCCAGTGCTCAACAGAGTTCCGTTCATATTACATTGTCAGGAGAGCATGTGGGCTGGGCACTGATTGATGCCGGACCTTTGGAAAGGGCAGCCCACTGCACTAGCCTTTTGGGGAATCTGGTGCCTCCAATTCTAGTTCTTTCTGGTGTTCAGCTTGTGTCCTGTGGGCCTTTCTCCTTCAGGGAGTGAGGATTCGCCTTACTCAGTTCTGTGAGGTCACTTCTACCTCTTCATTTCTTTCCATCTTCCAAAATTTTATTGACCCCTTTGACTGATGTCATCACCTCCCTTGCTGTTTGTACTGTGGGTTTCTACCTTTTTTCCTTCACTTTAGTGGGGTTTTGGGAGAAAGGGGCTACACGTACCTGTCGTCAGTGCACGTTTAACCTCAATTCCTGCATTTGCTCTATTTTTACTTAGTTTACTTTTCACCACATTTTCCTCATTCTTAATCAATCTTGCCAGAGGTTTGTGAATTCTGTTAGTGTTTTTCCAGGCTAACTCTTGGTTTTCTTTATGATATGTTTTCATTAATTCATGATCTTCTTTTCCTTACTCTAATTTTCTTTGAGCTTATTTTTCTAACTTTTTAAGATGGACGCTTATCATTGATTTTTTCCCTTGCCTTTTTTGATATATACCTGTCATTTCAAATGATTTATATTCCCTCTCCTCTCCATGCTCTCTATGCCTCTGAACAAGTCACTCTGTCCTCCTGGATTCTCTTTCCCATTCTCCTCCTGGCTACCTTCAGCTTGTCCTTTAAATTACATCGTTATTACCTTCTCTAGGCAGGCCTCCCTGGAAGCTCTGGTTAGACATACATGGGATGAGAGAGGGAGAGAAGGAAGGGAAATGAATCAGGGCAGTTGGTTAGGGTGATTTTCCTCCCTTTCTCAGTATTGTAACTACACAAGCCTTGCCTCGTTTCCCTTTGTCTTGGCCCTCATGGGCTCCTTTCTGCCTCCTCCTCTATCCAGGGGAGAGAAGAGGACAAGGTGTGGACACATCACTCAGAGAAATGTTTGAGCAATGAATGGATTTAGGTTCTCATGATAAAATGGGAGGTTGTCATCCCACGTCGTCCTAAACAGCTCCAGTGCTGGCTTCAAAGTTACCGTGCATGGTGATGCAGAGCATTAAACACAGGGTTGGGTGTGGATTGTCTGTTCCTTAAAATGTTTAGTAGTAAATGAAACAATTTGGTAGAGTCAAGGTCATTGCTGAAGACAGAACTGACAAATGGTCTATCAAGTCTTCTCGCGCACATGTGCCACTGTGTCTGGACTGCCTGTGCAGGGGCTCACTCGACTCTAAAGGGGACCTGGACACAGGCAAAAAAGAAGCACAGTTGGAAGTAGTCAGGGACAAGAGCCGGTCCTAAAGAGGTGACAAGGTTTTGGAAGAGCAATCTAGAAAATCATCACCAGAGCCAAATTGTGAATCTTCTGAAGCGAGGGGTGTCCTTAAGGCCTAACAATGGGGGTGAGTGTAATGGGGCTCTCGATGCATCAGGGGCTTTTATTCAAATGGAAGTTTAGGCTGAAATGAAACATGGGCTCACACACGATTCAAGCAAAATAGTATAACTTTTACAAAAAATAAAGGGGGTATACAAAATAACGAATGGCAAAATCATAAAAGGTATTTAGGGGAAACAGTTATGTTTGGGAGGTATCCTTAAGCTTCTGTTCACTTCAGGTCGGCAGCCCCATTCCCCGTTTCCCCAGCTCTGCTGATGGGATTTGGGACGTGTGGACCGTGGGCCCTGGTTCAGGTAGTCATTTCTGTTGTGAGTGTTGGGGAAGCTCTCCTAACACAGGAGCCCCCATCTCCAGCTCTTCCTACAGGAATGCACAGCTGTGCACCCAGGTGAGTAACTATGGAAACCACTCCCTATTATGACTGAGGGCCTGCAAATTAAGGTTGCCTGCTCTTTCCAGGAGCAGGTCAGAGCCATAGGGAGCATTTCCTATAATCAGGAGCATCAAAAAGAAATGGAACCCTGGAACTCGAGTGAGTAACTTAAACACGGACCTTTTGCAGCTGCTGCTGATTACCACAAACCCAGATCTCTCCCTGAAGCAAGGCATTAAGATGAGCGGACTTATCTTGGGGATTGTGGAGAGAGCCATTAGGCCGTGGTGCCTTCGTAATTTTAATATTTAATTGAGATGCTTAATCTCAGAATATGAGTGACAGTCGTTGCTTTTGAACAGGCTTGTTTTAATCTTGGTGTATTTGTTGATTTAAAAATGGGATAGACTGAAAATTATTATACTAACTTGTTTCTGTATTTTTGCTTTAAGTGAAACTTGTGAATTGAACTATAAGTGAAAATGGTACTGACATTATGGATTTTTCTATCCAAATATTTAAAGTAATTATATGCAAACCTGATTTTAAAGCATTTTCATCTTGTTTTATCTCTTTTTTAAAAAGCACTGCCAGTGAAAGATGTAAAAGAAAAACCTGAACAACAGATTGGAACAAAAGAGACTGACAAAGTACCCGACAGTATCGGACCTCGACAAAACCAAAGTGCCTTATTTGCTAGAGGAAATAGGAAAGCAGTCAAAAGTCCTCAAAGATCCTCAAGTAAAATAAAAGAAAATAAACATCCATTTGCTCTTTATGGGTGGGGAGAAAAACAGACAGATACAGGAAGCCAAAAAACACACAATGTCTGTGCTTCTGCCCCAGTGCATGAGGTGGGTTCGTATGCAACCTGTTCTCTGCTGTCCCTGGTAGGGTGGGATTGGGCTGCGTTCCTGTCACTGGGTATCATATCCTGTGTCACTGGGAAACTTTGAGGTTGTGGTAGATCTTGGGGGATTTTAGGTGGACCAAGGGAAGCCCAGAACTGGGCATCTGGTTAGCAAACAGGAGGATTCTGGATGTTGGCTGCCTGGAGATCAAGGGGTTTTGCTGGGAGTTAGCTGGTACATACATGGAAGGGTTTACCAACAGAGAGCCAGGTGAAGGAGTAGATGGAGTCAGGGTTCTCGAGTTCCTGGGGGGCCAGGAGGTGCACAGGAGGGGCACAACCAGGGCTGGCAGCTGCCCATCTAGATTTGCTGTGGGCCTCTTGAGAGGTTTCCAGTTCCTTTGGCTTTGATAACTGGTGTTTCCTTGACTCCTTTGTTATTGGTTGGTCATTAGACTGCTTCTCCTGTAGTTCTTGATATCTACCATGGACTTCCTTTTGCTCTCCGGATTAAATTCGAATGAATATGTTTTCCCCTGCTCATCCATAGTGGTGGCTTTTACTCCCAGGAGTTTCAGTTGTCCCCTGAGTTAGCCCTGGCTGGTCCCTGTGCAAAGTCCTTAGAACATGTCAGACAGGAGGGTCCTCATGTAGAGCCAAAAAACAATTATGTATGTTAGCGCTAATACTATTACTATAGCCTGAAGCAAAGAGGGAATGAAAAGAAGGAGAAAGTGCAAACTGGTTGAATTCTGGTTAAATACCATAATCAAATTTTTACTGAACAAACTTCTGAACCCTAGCAGATGGTGTTATTTGGAGTGATATTTGAGACAACAAAGCTGTAGTTTAACAAAAGACCTCTGGCAACGCCATGGGATTAAGTTTAACAGGGTTCATCTGTGGTGTGAAACGTCTAGGTAGTAAAATCCCTTGAGATTGTTCTTTTAGTAATTTGCTGTAAAACATTTAAAGTCCTTTAATGGAATACTTATCCATGCTTTAATACTAAGCAGATCCAGTAATTTTCCACAGCCGATTTCTAGAGGCACATGCAAATTAGTCGCTTAACATTTATAGCTGAAATTTAGTCCGTGGACATTTTCTGTTGCTTTGTTTCTTTATCACTGATGGTGGTAAACCACAGAATCCAGGGGGAATGGCTTTTCCAGAGAAGCTTTTATACACAGAAGAACTGAATATTATGAGGTTGGGCCTGCTTCTGCCTTGCTGCAGGTGACCTGGAAGTAGTATCCACATTGCAAATATTCTTGAAAATTAGAACAAAAGCCACTTAAGTTATACTTTTATTTTTTAACTCTCCTTAGATTCACGAATCAGCATTACGAGCCAAGAACAGAAGACAGGTGGAAAAAAGGAAACTGGTTGCTCAAAGGCAGCGTGCTCACTCTGTGGACGTGGAGAAGAACAGAAAGATAAAGGCTTCTTCCTCAGAGAATCCATGGATGACAGAATATATGAGATGCTATTCGGCAAGAGCCTAAAGGAAGAAACGGTTGCTTGGACAGCCTCTCTTAAAAAGTGCAAATGAAAGAAAGAAAAAACAGAGCAAAAACTATCAAAAGAAATCGGACGCAGGTTTAAGAAACAAAGTGATTATGCAAGGTTTTTCCTAGGGAATTTCTAAAAGATTGTTCTATTTTGATGAATCTTGGTCACCTACCTCAGCAGTAGGGCGACAGCTGAAGCCATAGACATTTGGTTATTTATGAAGATAATTCCCTAAATCTTTGATATTCTTATAAGGGTTTTGTTTTAAAGCATCTTAATCTTTTAAGATACTGACACCAAATGCCTTTAAGTGGCTATAGATGCTTAATATTCAGTCTTCTTTTCGTAAGTTTAGGTGGAGCCAATTTTCATCCTGTTCTGAATAACTTTTCAGATTCCATAGTGAGGAAGAGCATTCCAACTTGCAGCAGCAGACTCATTTTCTGTATGTGGTTTTCTTTGTGAAAGAATATCAAGTCAAAAGTGAGTTTCGACGTTAATCTTGATTCCGTGTATAGTGACACTAGACCTTTGGTAGTTCCTGAAAGATTAAACTTACTGTGTTTTGGTTCAGCACCACTTCATGTAGACTAACATTTAAGAATTATCTGGGCTGGGTGAGGGTCATCTTGTTAAATGACCATCTGGGCACTTAAGAGTTTAATAGTTGAAATGCATTCCGATAAATGAAGTGCCAGTACAGTGTGTTTAGAGTAGTACTGAAGTTTCTTTTGAGTCAAAGACTCACTTTTTTTATTGTGAGGTATTTTTTAGAACACATGGGGTATCAGTCACTGGCTGCAGTCTGGCCTTTTGGTGCATACCCACTGTGGACTTTTGCCTCTTCTATAGTAGTTGGCAATGACATTTAGAACTTAAAATCTGAAATTCCATTTAATAAAATTGAGATTGTCTTGCTTACTGTGGATGGGGGACAAATATTAAGATACCCATTAGAGATGTGGCCTACCCTTAATTTCTCTACTTTTTCCTTTACAGAACTAAGAACAAAGCCTTGATGATGTACATTATTCAGACTTTTGGTTGAAATACATTATTCCTAGATTCCCAGCCAGTAGCTCTTATATAGAACTTAATGAGAGAGAATGGTGGTGTGTGTATAGGCACAAATGTAATTCTGTAAATGAAGTGCTCATTCTATTTAGTGCATTTGCTTTTGGGGTAGAAAAATGGTTTAAGCATCACTGGTTTCCATCCAGCAGAGAAAGGAATATCCAGGAAGATGAGTGCTAAGTTCTCTGTAAGAGAGAAGGTGGTACTTTGCCGATTCCAACCTAGCCCTGGAGATACGTGAGTGAAAATTTGGTCTTTGATGTGAGGTTGAGCGTTTCCTTGATATTTTTACTCTGGGTCTTTGAAGTATTATGGTCAATTTTTAGAACACAAATATGTTTTATTCCAAATAAAATCTTTACACAGTGTCATCTTAAAACTGTATTAAGCTTTGAAAACATCCTGAAGAACCATGAGCTTTCTCTGTTTTTTAAAAAAGACTTTTTAAATATTTTGCATCATTTTGAGGTGAATTGTCTTACATAGAGAGCTCTCCTAACCATTCAGATGTATATTTAATAAGAGGCAGTTCTATGTGTTGTCCAAAACAACCTTGCTAGTAATTCTGGTGAATTTTGCTGTTATTAAAGTACTTAAACATCGCAGGTACCTAAAGATCAAATTACTGTGGCATCGTGATTGTGTAGCTGATTGTGAAAACAGTTCCTTTAGAGCCACTTCTTGCATGTTCAGTTTTAACCATCCAGCTCAAGCGATCGTGTTGCATCTGACAATCTTAGGGAAGATAGCCTTGGGGAGTAGGTTGGGCCCCAGACCAATGGACTGCCTTAGAAACCCGACCTCCTCTAGGCTTTGAAGGAGCCAGACTTTCTCTCTAGAAAACAGACTTATATTTAATGTGCTTACTACGGAAAATTCCAGGTGGAGATAAAACCTAGAAGGCAATATTGACCAATTTTCCCCCTTTTTAAGTAGAGGACAAATGAACTGGGTTTTAAAGTACCCTTATGTGCATGAATGACGGGTGAATCAACAGGAAGTAAGCCCTCTTCTTATGTCCGCGTCATTAGTCAGCTAAGTTTTCTTTTCTTTTTTTCTCTTTAGGGATGAAAATTACCTTTTGAGCCTATGAAATTTTTTAAGTTGTAACAATTTGATGGTTTTACCTTTTCCTTCTCATTCTGGAAACTAATGTGGTTGTAATCATGTTCCTAATTCTTGGGACAACTTGCAGGACAGCAAGATAGTTTAAAATTACCTTTCACGTTGAAAAGTTTGAAACTGTTTGAGAATCCAGTGATATTTAAATATAGAATAAAATACTTACTATATAAGACTGTCTTTTTAAAATTTTGGTTTTAAGTTCTTAATTAAAACAATTTGTCATACACATGTTTTCTGTATTGCTTTTATTGAAAGCAGTAATAGAATATTGAATAACATCTAGCCCTCTGCTGGACCAAGGTGAAGGAGAAAAAAACAGGAATCTATTCTTTTTTTTTGAAACCTAAAGACTGTTCTTAATTAGGAGGCATCAGAATACTTGGTACCTCTGGTTATATGTATACTGCCCCACTGCCATAAAATCTCTCAGCACATAGATACATTTCTTAAGTTTACTAAAAGTATAATAGGGTATAGGTTATCTTAATTGCTCATAATGTGGCAGACATATTTATGGGACTTCATATGTAATAGCTTTGTCATTGTTTCATCAAATGTCAATTGCTAGTAATTTGAAAGGTGTGTGTGCTAGGTCACTCAAACTCAGCTAACTAAATTGCACGAAAGAAAGGTGGCTGTTGAGTTATTGGAAGTCAACTTCCGAAACAGAATTCTGCACAATTGGCAGGTTTAAAAAAAATCTTTAGTGTATTCCTTTCCTCCTCTAACTTGACAATGCTATACTGGGCATAAACTTTATAAATGGAATGTTATAGTACTTGATATTTAAAATGTTCAGAAGTGTTACTGGCAAAGAGGGAGAGAGGCAGAGCATATGTTAGAAGTAAAAACAACTTTTCTTGTTGGCTGCTTCAGTAAAAAATAGTTTAGTGGATAGTTTTACATTTCACTGGACTAGATAAAAACGGTGCTAATATTTATATAGCCTGAGTCTGTAGTTGGTTTGGTATCAGACTGCTAATGCCTGACTCATAAGGTCCTGTGATCAGTTAAATAATATTTAAAAAGTGATCCTAAAAATGTGACCTTGTCATTTCAAAATGTTTGCATCTGAAATGGATTTCTGTACAATAGGACGCATGGGGAGTTATGTCGTGGAAGTGTATGCTTAATACCAAATTCTATTGAAGGGGCTATTGTCTAAATTTTTGGCCCAGATTTGGTCCCTTCGAGCCTGCTAGTATGAGATGGGAAAAAGTTGCTCCTTTAATACTTACTTCCATTTTGAAAGTCAGGACACCTGAATGAAGATATTAGAAGCCTCTTTTTAAATTTCTTTTATAATTAGCAAAATTGTATTTAAGAAGAGTCTTCCCATATTATAAGTTTATTTTGAGTATTGCATTCACTTTAATATACTGAAGGAACAAAGGCTGGGCACTTATAATCACAAAGCTCAGGCAATGGGAATTTTGGGTTGTATTTTCTAAAAGCTATGTATTGCTTTTAGCTTATATTTAATATTGCAGTTACTTGGAAAAATGTGAGTAAAGTTAATTAATATTACAGGCTGAAACTTCTGTTTTGTGGGAAACAATTCTGATTAGTACATCAATGGTTGAAGAAAACATATGATCACACTGACTCCTAAATGGATCTTTCATTAAATGTTTAGCAAGATACATTAGGTACATTCAGCAAAAGATACTTTCTGTATATATACTTTCAGTTGAACTATAACATTTTCCCAGTCATTTCCGTCACACCTTCCTATTGTTTTGAAAATTACAAAAGTAATAGTGCATGGTTAAAATAATTCAGAAAGAGGTATGAAAAGTGAAAGTTTCTTTCAATACCATCCCCTCACCAAAATTCTCCACCCCTCTTAGAGGATACCAGTGTTAAGTTTGTTGTGTAAACTTCCAGACCTTTTTTTCTAAGCACTTTTCTGTGGAGGTACATAGACACATTTTTTTTTTTTTTTCAAAAATATAGAATAACACTATACACATTCTATAACTTTTTTTCACTTAATATCTTAGGGAAGGTTCGAGTTCCAGGTCAGATGGAGTTGACACACACCCTCCTTTTGTTCTCACTGAACACAACTATAAAACCTGGGTAGAACATATGGCCTGGCTATTGGAGGACTCAGAAGTAAACAGCAACACACAGAGTGGGGAGGAACACCAGAATTCTAAGTATAACTGAAGTGGTGAGTTTACCATTTTTTTATTCCTCTGGTATCTCCCGGCCTGAACACAACATGGCCCCACATGCAGAAGTGAGCAGTGGTACACAGATCCTAGAGAAGCCTGGCTTGAGGAACAGGAAAGGAATGGCTGAAACAGAGAGAATGAGGGAAATGCCTTTTGTTTCCTCTCTTTTCATTTTTCATGCTGGAGCCCCCAGGTAATCCCCTGGCTGCCAATGGGAGCCTGCAGGAGCCAAGAGTCTGAGGGAGGAGGGCTTAATCTCCATTTGGTAGAGCTGAGGCACCAAGAGGGTGAGGCTGAGTCTGTGTGCTTTTTTCATCTCTGAAGGACAGGCCTCAGTTACAGAAATGGGCAGTTTCAGGCTGGTGGGCCAAACAAGGGAGCCCCAAGGAACCAGAAAGTACTGGTGAGACAGCAGAGAGGGAAGAGCTCAAGGAAGTAGTTCCACAAAGTTATTGAACTCTGGCTCACCCTTGACTTGTGCACCTCACTCACACTGTTTACCTGTGGAGCTGATCCTAATTAGCATACCAAACACTTGTGAGATCTGAGCTGACAGACCCCTCCTGGGATCTCAGCCTGACCGCAAGATGGTGTATACATAGGCCAGGTCCCAAAAGCACTGCAGAGGCTTTGAAAACTGAACTGACATTGGAACCAACACCCGGAGAACTCGTGGCCTGAACCTGACCAGATCGATTATTAAAACAAAAATATCAACATTCTCCAGGGGATTTGCTTCATCTTATCACGTAATATTCACAATGTCTAGCATACAATCCCAAATTACTCAGCATATGAAGAATCATGAAAATAGCTCTGATGGAAAAAGACAATCAACAGATGCCATTATAGACTTTAAGGAAGCTATTATTAAAAACTTCAACTGAGCAATCACACACACTCTCAAAATAAGTATCAAAATAGAAATTGTCAGTAAAGAAATAGAAGAACCACATGAAAATATTAGAATTGAAAAATACCATAACTGAAATTAAAAAACCCTCACTGGATAGACTCAATAGCAGAATGGAGAGGAGGAAAGCTCTAGATCGGCACAAATCATCCAATCTAAACAACAGAGAAGAAGGAAAAAAGAGTTTCAGGGTCACATCATAGGAGTCACAGAATGATAAAAGAGTGTAGTGCTTTAAAAACACCTGCAGAAATGATGGCTAAAAACTTCCCAAATCAAGCTGAGTGAACCCCAAGGATAAACCCAAAGAGATCCTAGCCCGGATACATCATAAAATGTTGAAAACTAAAAGATATCTTGAAAGCAGCCAGAGAAAAATGAAAGATTGCCTATAGGGGAACAATTCAAGTGACAGTGAATTTTTTCATCAGAAATTGTGGAGGCCAGAACGAAGTGGCATATTTGTTAAAGTGCTGAAAGAAAATAAATGTCAACTCAGAATTCTATAACCAGTGAAATATCCCTCAGGAATGAAGGTGAAATAAAGAACATTCTCAGATAAAGGAAAACTAAGAGAATTGATAGCCAGCAGACCTGCTTTAAAGGAACAGCTAAAGGATGTTCTTCAGAAAGTAGAGAAATAATACCAAAAGGAAACTTGGAACATTGGGAATGAAGAAAAAGCAAGTTATAGTATTTGGTCTTTGGTCCTTGGTTCCTGAAATGGTTCCAGAGCCATAAAGGCAAAAGGAGTGTTTTATTTATAACAAGCCCCTTTGAACCACATCTGAGTTTGTTAATGAGGTGACTTTGGAAAGCCCCTAAGGATAGGGGCTGGTTGCCAGGGGAACCACCCTTGAGATCAGAGGGCTGAAATTTTCAGTCTCTTCCCACCCCAGTTTCTGACCTCTGGGGCAGGGAGAGGGGCTGGAGATTGAGTTCGATCACCAGTGGCCAATGGCTTTCATCAATCATGCCTACATAGTGAAGCCTCCATAAAAACTCAAAAGGATGGGGTTCAGAGAACTTCAGGTTGGTGAACACATGGAAATGTAGGGAGAGTGCTGCGCCCAGGGAGCAAGAAAACTCCACACTTCTTCCCACATACATCTACCCTATACCTCTCTTCCATCTGGCTATTCCTGAGTTACATCCTTTTATAATAAACTGGTAATCTAGTAAGTAAACTGTTTTTCTGATTTCTGTGAGCTGCTCTAGCAATTAATAGAACCCAAGGAGGGGATCATGGGAACCTCAAATTTATAGCTGGACAGTCAGAAGCACAGGTAACAGCAGGACTTGCGACTGGCAGCTGAAGTGGGGAGAGGGAGCAGTCTTTTGGGACTGAGCCCTTAACCTGTGGGATTTGATGCTAACTAGGTAGACTGTCAGAATTGAGTTGAATTGTAGGACACCTAGCTGGTATCATGGAATTGCTTGACGTGTGGAATACCCATACATCTGGTGTTAGAAGTGAAGTAGTATTGTAATAGAGTGTTGAGAGTAGAGGAGACACACAAGGGGAGTGAGTTTCTCCTCAGAACCTAAGATCGGAGCTTCAAAATATATGAGCTTCTGTGCTAACAGTGCTCTTGTGAACATGGTGAATGGTCCTAAAACCTGGTGGACTTCTATAACAAGTATGGCAAGCATCATCCCTACCAAATGACAGAATGCAAGAAGAACAAGCTTCTCTGAATGCCCAGGGAAAGCAGCATTATGACAGGAAACAGAGTGGCGATGATGGACAGACTAAACTGATCTTCCAGAAAAAGGCTAAACTGCAAAGAAGATTGGGCTAAGGGACCAGGTATGAAGGAAAATCTGACAGAATTGAAAGGAGAACTACACAAATTTACACTCACAGTTGGAGACTTCAACACTTCTATCAGTAATAGAACTGGCAGACAGAAAATAGTGAAAATACAGAAGAGCTAAAGAACATAGTTAATCAAATAACTTTAACTGACATTCACAGAACACTCCGCCCAGCGGCAGCAGAAGAGCACATGTTTTCACGTGCACATGAAACGTTAATCAAAACAGCCCATCTCCCAGTTTATAAAATAAACATTAACAAACGAAAAACAATTGAAATCATACAGGGCATGTTTCTGGCTATAATGGAATTAAACTAGAAAAAAGTCTCAAGAGAAATTAGGAAATATTTTAAACGGAAGAAAAAAATTACAACATAGCAAAATTTGCGGGCACAGCTGAAGCAAGGCTTAGAAGAAAACTTATAGCTTCGAGGGCTTATATTAGGAAGGAAGGTCTCAGATCAATAATCTAAGCTTCCATGTTAAGAAACTAGAAAAGGGTGAGCAAAATAAACCCACATCTAGAAGAATGAAGAAAAAAAATAAAGAGCAGAATCAATGACACTGAAAACAAAAACAGAAAACAAATGTGGCCAAAAGCTGGTTCTTTGAAAAGATCAATAAAATAGACAAACCTCTAGAAAGCCTGACAAAAGAGAAAAAGTTATATACATACATAAAATCAGGAATAAAATGTGGTTATTTTATTTTCATTTCAATGAGTATTAGTGAGATTAGCATCTTTTTCATGTTTATCAATCATCTATTTCTTTGATGAATGGCCTATTTATGTGCTTTCCCAACCTTTTAAAATTATTTTGGAAAAACGAGAAAAGCACGCTGCCTTTTATTTTAGCGGCTTTCTGTCTAACTTGTTAAGATCTCTACGTATCTGGTACCAATCTTCTGTTAACTATATTGCAAATGAGTGGTCATAGCCCATTACTAAACTTTATGCTTTCTTTTGTCTTAGAGAAAATATTAATTTGCAGAATCAAATTTCAAACCCTTCTTTACAGATGGAGGATTCTGTGTCACCTTTAGAAAGATTTACTCTTCGATCATAAAAACAAATTCTACATGTTCTTCCAATGCCTTAAAAAAAATCTTGCCTTTTGCTTTTAGATCTTTATTCCAACCAGAATTAATTTTTTAGTGAATATGAAGTAGAGATCAACCCTTTATTTTCCCCAATTAAATGGGTAGTAAATGGACTTAACATTCAGTGAAGAGCCCTTACAGATATAAAATGGTCATGTCATATGTTTTTCATAAATTGCCACAGATACAAGGGATGGTTTCTAGATTCTCCTGTGGATCAATTTGTCTATACCTGAGTTCATAGCATTGTTTTAATTTTGCAGTATATTTTAGTTTCTGGTATGGTAAGTCTCCTAACCGCTACCTTGTTCTTTGCTTTTCTTGGCAATTTTCTTTTTAATATGAACTTGAGAATGAGCTTTTCAAATTCTATTTTAAAATTCCATTTGGCAGTTTTATTAAATTGCATTGAATTTACTAATTTTGAAGGACTTGCATCTTAATAACATTGAGTCTTTCTGTCCCCAAATATAGCATGTCTCCATTTAAGTTGGTCTTCTTATATTTATTGTAGTAGTTGCCATCAAAAAAGTCTTGCATATTTCTTGCTGGATTTTTCCCCCTTCTATCAAATTTTCTATATGGTTCTTGTATGTATAGGAAAGGGGCTAAACTGAAAGAAATGCTATTACTTTTTTGATAAATGAGGGAAGGAGAATGCAGGTGAAGACTGAGAGATTAACAATGCTGTCATTAATCAAATAGTTTGGAATTACACCAAAAGAACTAGAGAATTGGTAATGACATGATTGTTTACCAATAAGGAACTGGCTAAAGAAAACAGTATACCCACACAATGGAATATTATGGAGCCTTTAATAAGAAAGTTCTCAATGTATTAAGATATGCAGAGAGCTCCAAGATTTAGTATAGATGGAAAAAAGTGTATCTAATAAGTTACCTTTTGTTTAAGAAAAGGAAGAGTAATAAAAATATCTGTTATCTACATCAAGAAACTCTGGAAGGATGCACAAACTAACAAGTGGTTACCTGTAGTGGTAGGAAAAGGAATGGAGTGATGGCGAGGGAAGGAATCTCCTCTATTTACCTTTGGCTTTTGAACCATAAGAATGTATTCGCTATTAAAAAAAAAATCCTAGAGAAAACACAAAAACAAAAACTAAATACTACCCCCTCTTCAAAAATATGTCCTCCCCCTAAAGATTCTAAGCTATGTGACTTGTAAGCCAGGCTGGTATTAGAACCACCTGGGGGCCTCCATGGGCCCATCTGCTGCAGGCAAAGTCGAGGGCAGCCCAGCTGCCCGCCGCCTCCTGGTCCTGAACCGGGCTGGGAGGTTGTTTGAGCATTACCGTATTTAGAACACTGAGATTTTTGCATAGTAAGGTATAAAGCCTGAATTTTCACTAAAAAGACTAACCTTCTCCAGGAATAAAATTTTAACATGAGGCTCTTAGACCAACAATAAAAGTAGCTGAAGCTTATCAAGTTTTTAAGAAGGACCAGGGCTTGCTTAAGTAGGCCAGGGCTATCCGCCTTTCCGCGTGTTCTGATTCGGACGCACGGAGTCTGCTCCTCTCCTCCAAGCAGGGACTGGTGTTCCGGGGATTCCCGTGGTGTATATTTTCTAACAGCAGTGCTCCAGTAGCCTGTGTGACTGCTGTCTGTAGAATCTTCCGGACTACCACAGTATTTACGGCAAAAGTTAAAATTTAATAAAGACAAAACATAAACTTCAATTAAAAAAAAGTGTGTGGATTTAAGTTTGGGCCTCCTGCTCTATTAGTGGGAGTGTTAATTGGCACAAGTTCTCTGGAGGGCAATCTGGCTTTCTGTATCTTAAAAGGAACATTTCTTTGACTTGGCAATTCCACTCCTAAGCATTTCCTGATATACCCACCCGTACAGATGTCCATGCCGAGGGAGTTCACAGCAGTGTGGCATACTGGGCAGACTGGCACAACCACACGGCCTGCCTCCGATAAGGAGCTAGACTTACGGGAGAGGAATAAGAAAAGCAAAGTGTGGAACAGTCTCGAAGCATACGGAAAACACAAGTGGAAGCACGTCTGCTCCCAGTGTGCTAACTGTGCTCATCTACACACAGGGTTTCACGAAGCTAACTGTGTGGCGGGAGGTGAGACAATGCCTGCTGCTTGGAATCTTGCTACGTGTGTATGGTTTCCATTTAAACTTAAAACACTGGCTGTGTTTACTATGAAAGATAGTCTGAAATAGCTGAGTGACTCCTTGTGAAAACTGACATTGCCATTAATTTTTCTTTGTTTCTGTGACTTAGGTGTTGACTAATACATGTGATGACTACCATATCAGTTTCTCTTTCACTATTTTATGACATGAGGATTTCAGGAGAACTGGGGAGTTCGTTCATCTCTGTGCTGCCTTCTGGTCACTGAGAGGAACCCTGGGGTGTTGGAACCACATCCTTGCTTCCTTCCACAAGCCCCCTTGGGTAACTCACCTCACTGGGGCCACTCAGGCTACCACCTCCTCCTTGGGCAGGGCACTGTAGCTTAGCTTAGCCCCGGGGGCCTTTGCCCCAGGCTCACTTGTGGATGATTCACGACACTCACCCTTCCTGTTTGCCTTCTGTGCTTTCTACACTGCCCACTGAACTAGACTTTTACTTTACACCCAGTGGAGTACTCTGCTGTGCAGTGTCACCCAATGACAGAACAGACCTGACAACTGGGTAAGAGAAGAACCCTATGAACAGGCACCAAACTTGGCCTAAAGTTGAGGCCACTAATGGGTCCCAAAATGTAACTACTTCCATTAAAAGTCTGAAGCAACAGGCTAGCGTTTAAAGCCAAAATTACTCCTGGAAATAGAGGAAAAGAGGATGGCCAGAGTAGAATAATCTGATAGTTACAGGTAAGTAAAAAAAATCCTGAGTAAGTAATGAAATTTTTCTTCTACTCTTGCTCACGGACTAAGTTAAACAAATAGAGATGAGAAACAGTGCAGGTAAGGGCTAGCCTGAGTCAACAGTTTATTGGCATACAGCAGAGGAATGTGGCCACAATAAACACATTAAATGTTGCCAGCGAGGGATGCAAACTCCAGTGTGTAAGGTGGAGAACAACCTCCCCACCGAGGGGAGGGCAACAGTCATCAGCACAGGCCTCACAGGCACGTTCGTACCTTTACAGAGAAACACTGAACTCACGCGCAACTTCAGTACCGGACAGCGTTAACCGCGAAGGACAAGGAGATTGTGACAAGCATTCTGAAGATCAGTTAGCATGCATTTCCAGTGATGTGCTTTAAATTTACATTTTCAATTTACTGAAGGCAGGGACAAAAAAGTAAGTTATCAAATTTGCAAGTTTTTTTAGTTAAAACTCAAAACATGGTTTCATGGTGATGAAATCAACTTTTATTCCCTACTGCTAACAGTTCAGCACTAAAGGTATTTTAAAAATGGAAAATACTATTACCAGTTAAAGTGAGAACTGTTTATAGTTTTTAAAATTCCAGTAAACATGTGGGTTTAAAATTTTCATAAGAAATTTTGAGAGAAAAAAGATTCCGGTCAACAGAAATCCCAGTGCCTTGCCCAACTGTGCAGGGCCTGCTGCTCACCTCGTAGGGGGACCAGCCTCAGGCGGTGCAATTCAGCCCCCAGTGGTGAGATGGGCCTAATATCTGCTCTGTACCACTGAAAAGGGTGGTTTTGAAGGCTAAATCAGATGTGAAATGTGAGAATACTTTTAAGTTGTAAAAAATGCTATGCCCCTTCAAGGTCTTATGATTATAGACATTTCAATTGACAGTATTAAAAATGTAGAGCTTATTAAATTAAAAACTTTTTAGTAATTTCTCCAATAAAATTTTTTTTAAAGAAGAAAATAAAAGTGGGCATGAAATCCTGTACTTTGATCAGAGACACAGTGAACAACGAAGGAGCACTTGGCAACTGGGTTTCTCCATGCCCACGTCTAGTTCTCAAGGCTCAGATAGGGCTGAAGGTGGAAAGATCAGGTAAAAACACATAAAACCACCCAAATAGAAAACAAAATGTAAACGTTTCAGATGAAATCATTTAATCTTAAAATTACAGTAGGAAAACTATTGTTTGCTATTCCTCTACTGCTCCTTTGAAAGGGTGGCAGGTACTAAGTTTTCAAGATCTAACTACAGCTCTGGCTTCTGCTTCAACATGGGGATTTGTCAACTGTAGCAGAGTGGGTCTAAGTAACAGAATTGAGAGACCTGACACATTTCACCCCCAAGCATTTATGACCCATCATACATGATACGATACTTAGACAGCTGAGCATGCCTAGCCCACAGAGCAAAGGTTTACCAACAATTACATCCTCAATCCCTTCTCACAGCCCTTAAACCTAAAGCTCTGTTCTTACAGGGACAGAGCAGTGAAGATGCAGAACACAGCAGTCTGGACGCCTGCTTGCCCACAGGCTGTACTGAGGTACCGACTAAGAGTACACAGGGAGAACTTCCAAAAAATACTAATCCAAACAATGAAACCTGCAGCCTAAACCTTAAAGCTCTTACCCCTAGCATGTAAAATAAGACAACTGGGTAACTATGTACTGAAGTCAACATTCAGAAAGGGAGCAGGCTGCTCTAGGAGATAGGACTTTAGACAGTGTAATTATAATGTGTCTTGGAGAAGATAGTTTTGGATTAAAATTTTGGAGTGACCTATTAGTTTCATGAACTTGGATGTCCAGATGTCTTCCCAGGTTTGGAAAGTTCTCAGCCATTATTTCTTTTCAATAAGCTTTTTCCTCTCTTCTCTTTCTGGGACTCCGTTGATTCATAGATTGTCTCTTAATAGTATCTCACATTCCATAGGCTTTCATCATTCCTTTCCATTCTTTTTTCTTTTTGTTTTTCTGACTGGATAATTTCAAATGATCTGTTTTGATTCTTTCTTCTGCTCAATCCACTCTGCTACTGAGGCTATCAAATTCTTCAGTTCAGTCATTGTATTTTTTCAGCTTCAAAATCTTAGTTCTTTTTTATATTTTCTCTGTTGAGCTTCTTCTTTTCTTCTTGTATTGTTTTCCTGATTTTGTTAAATTGCTTGTGTTCTCTTTAGCTCTCTGAGCATCTTTAGAACAATTATTTTGAATTTTTTATCGGGCAATTCCTGTATCTCCGTTTCTTTGGAGTTACTGGAAGTTTACTGTGTTCCTTTGGTGATGTCATGTTTCCCTGCTTCTTCATGATCCCTGTTGCCTTGTGTCTGCGCATTTGAAGCAGCAGTCCCCACTTCCAGACTTCATGGACTGACTTTGGTAAGGAAAAACCTTCACCTGTGGGTGGGGCATGCTGTGACCCCAGGACTAATAATGCAGGGTGCCAAGTGCAGGGGTATGTGGCGGCTCCAGGTCTGGGAGGAGCATGGTGTTTCATCAGTCCACAGTGGCTGCAAGGGCTATTGGGGTCCTCAATGGCACCTCCAGGTCCAGTGGCTAGAGACCACAGCAGGCAGCAGTGGTGGCCAAAGCTGATGGTATGCACATACTTGTCTGTGGAGACCAGCTGCAAGTGCCTGTGTAGTGGCAGGGGCTGGTCACAGACACATGCCTAGTAGTGGGGGCCAGGGCCAGCAACAAGGGCCTAGGCCAACTGCAGGCCCAGAGCAGCTGTGGGGCCCTTGCTGTTGGTGTGCTCTCCCATGGCTGCAGTCTCCCTACAAGTGCATGCATGAAAGTGGAAGCTAGTGATGGGGACAGGGCTGGGGACATGCAGGTGCACAGGTGGCGGGGCAGGCTGCAAGTCAGCCCAGTGGCACAGGCCAGTGATTGGAGACGGGACCTAATCTGGGCCCACAAGCAGGTTTGGGGGCCTTGGCTGTTAGTGTGCACTTCCACGGCTGTGGGACTGGCTGGAAATGAGAGTCAGGCTGGCAGCCTCCACGTGCATAGCTTGAGGGGCTAGCCACAAGTGCGCACGAGGCAATGGGGGTCAGCTCTGGGGGTTGTCTAGGCTGGCATGCGCTTGTGTAGCTGCAGAGGACTAGGCAGGCTGCAAGTGCAGATCCTGGGCTCTGCCAGGGTCAGGGAGGAATGAGGAGGGACTCAGATGGCTGGCACCTGAGAATGGGAATACCTGTGGGGCAAAAACTGGTTGAAATCTGCAGGGAGTCCACAGCAGCTGTGCTGGTCACTGATTTCTTCAGTGCTCAAAGCTGCTGTGGTCCTCTGCTGAGCAGATCAACGGGAACCGTGGTCACTCCCACTCTGTGGCTGATACTGGGAGCCCCTGCTCTTCTTCCTTGTTCCTAGCTGTCTCTGTATGTCTCAGCTTTGCTGGTCTCTGGATGGGGTGAAACCGAAGCAGGTCCCTCGTGTGGTGCACTGAAAAGGTGGTGGAAGCTGGCCGCTGCCCTGCTCTCCCCTTTCCTGGTGAGGGGAGCTCTTCCTGGCTGGGACGTTTCCTCTTGGTGCTGAGTGGCGCTGGCCTGGAGAATGGGAGGATGCAGCAAAATGAAGCTGTTTCCCTTCCCTTTTGTTGTGATTACTTTTGTTCCACTCTGCTGCTGAAGTTTCTTAGGTGGACTCCCAAGCCCTCCCAGAGCTGTTTTTGTTTGTTGATAGCTGTCTAACTGTTGATCTTTGTGGGGGGATGAAGGCTGGGGTCTCCTACTTTGCCATCTTGGTGACATTATCTGAAAAAGGGCCCTAGGAGTTGAGAAACTCCCTCCTAGAAAGGAAGGAATTTAGCAGGATCACATGAACACCTTTTGGAGATTTTGCAAAAAGGAATCTTACAGTGGACAGGCTGGATATCCAGGTATTTTAGAAAGACTTGGGGACACAATAGACTCTGATCTGTCCTTTCCACAAGCACTGGAGTCCTTCCTATGTACCAGGCACACAGAAGACTGCCCTGTCCTAGGGAGGTCTTAGCCCAACAGAGAAGACAAAGAAGGACAATGTATTGATCAATGTGATCAATACCAAAAGAAAGCTTAGGACAGCAAATGACAGGAGCAGAGTGTGTCTGCATATATCCAGGGGTGGGAGGGGGTTCGAGAAGGCTCCCAGCAGAGACGTTCCATGTTGTACCCTACAGGACAACAGGGCTGCAGCCTGACAGAACCGGAGAGCCAGCAGGGTGCACCACAGGTGATGGAAACAGCAAAAGCACAAGGGCGATGAGAAAGCAAGGGACATTCAGAGAACAGCACGAGTGGCCTATAAAACACCATTTACCCCAGGAAATGGGTGCAGTACTAGGGCGTGCGGCCTACATGTATGACCACGGAAACCAACATGATGAGTTTTCTGGAAAAGAGAATGATGTGGTAGATTTGCCTAGAATTAATCATATTACCAAATTTCCTATTCAATGGAAAATGATTTGAGGGCTCCCTACCAAACATACAGAAATTAGCATTTGCTTTCATATATAGTTGGTCCTTAAATATTTAGTGAACATAATTATTTCCATGATATTTGGGAATGTAAAATATTCAGAAATTTAGCAAGTTTGTTTTCTTAACTCTAGTCTTCCTCAAAATGAAACTGACAGGTTACATCAAGAAGTTAGAGAAAGGAGCTGTCAGAGCACAGGCTTGTTTTTCATTCAGTCCCAGCAGAAGTTCAAGGACACTGTCCTCCAGCAGGAACAAGCAGGCTGAGGTGACTGCAAGATCATGATGTGGCTCAACCCACCTCGTACTTGGTTAGCCTAAGTCCCAGAGACGCATGTGTCAGAGTTAAATACATTTTTCGTCATGGGATATGGACAGGTTAAAATGATTTAAACTAAGTGTGCCCCACGTGGTTATACTGGCAGGGGTGACAGTGAAAACATGTAACCACCCGCACAGCAAGGGCACCAACCACACTGAAGTGGTGCTGGCTGTGGGTAGCAGGCAGCTGTCCTGGTGTCCCTGCTGAAGGTACAACTGTTCCCTGGGCCAGGGGACAGAACTACTGGTACAACTAGCCACATGATGGGAAATCACCTCTGAATAATACTGTATAGAAGACACACATTTTGCTTTTTCAATAAATGCCAGAAAACCTACTTTATATAATTGCAAGGTAAGAAAAAACATAACCATTCTTGGCTTTGTAACAGTATCTTTTAAGAATTTACCAGAGGGACAGTGACTATATAAAATTAAAAACTACAGATTCTTGTCAGAGACGTATAGTAAACAATTTTGGGGAAAATGATAATGTCTTGGATGTTTCCAAATACTCCAGCATAAAGAAAGTGGAGTGAAGGTAGACAGAACAGGACTGGCAAAATGTAGACAACTGTTGAATCTTGCTGATATAGTGGTTCATTATGCTATTTTTTCCATACTTGTGTATGTTTGCAAACCGCCATAATAAAAAATTGAAAAGAACATAAATGTATTTTAAAAGAAAAAACAAAGATCCCCTGATTAAATTATTTTCTAGCAGTAAGCAGTATTTTCTAACCTTAGAGGGTGATGGCTGACAACTTAGTCACTCGTCTTCCTGAAACTGGTAAGTCAAGTGTTCTCAGATAAATTCCTCTAAAATTCTCAAAACAACTCCTTAAAGAAGTTAATAAAATCAGAAAGTAACTGAGCAACAGCTGAAACAAACCCAGATTGTACGGACAAGACAAGTGACTGACCAGTGAAGAGACTCACTTTATAAATGGCACAAAAAATTATTAAAAATTTACAGGTGTTTTTAAATCCCTCTAATTCTCCCCTCCAAAAAGAAAAAAAAGGACAAAACTGACAGAAAATGAAGAACCATCTACTATGTCATACTATGTAATTACAAATCATTTAAGTTTCTAATTTTAGCATCAGATTCTTCACTCTGAATATTGCTGATCTGTTAGGAATTAATGTTCTTAAAGATTTCAAAAACTCTTACGTAAGTCATAAGTAATATGTTTTCAAGGAAACCACTGCAGATTCCCAAATTCTGATGTTCTCATTTTCACTTAAATGCTGGACTGTGAAAGAATAAGTTACAATCTCAAGTCTGAATGGAGTTCAGAATCTTTTTCTGAGAAGACTGAAAAAATACTTTTCTAGAAATGTAAATTAAGTGTTCTAAAAACTGAAGCTGTGGGAAATGTATACATAACATTTGTTACTAGGCTGACCATGGTTTAGTAAAAGACACATTTAGTCTTCGTCCCTTCCTGGCTCAGAGCTCCTAAAAGCCTGGAAATTTCCTGACTGATAGAGTGTCTTTTGGTACTCATAAGGATCATAAGGAGCCCCTTTTGAGCACACAGGAGTTTATGCTAATGAGATGACTTAGGGTGGGGCCCCTGGAGCACCTCAGGATGGGGGAGGGGAGCTGGAGATTAAGCTCTATAAAAACTCTGAATGTAGATATTTGATGAGCTTCTGGACTGGTGAACAAGAACACATCTTTGTGCTGGGAGTTAGTACACCCCAAACTCCAAGGGACAGTAGCTCTGGCACTCGGGGCCCTTCCAGACCTGGCCATGCGTACCTTTTCATCTGGCTGATCACTGTATCCTTTGACATCCTTGGTAATTAGCCAGTAATCTAGTAACTAAATTGTTGTTCTTAGTTCTATGAGCGGCTCTAGCAAATTAATTGAACCCAAGGAGGGAGTCGTGGGAACGTCTGAATTACAGCAGGTTGGTCAGAAGCCAGGTAACAACCTGGACTTGCAATTGGCATCTGAAGTGTGTATGTGTGGGTTGGGGGAAAAAGGGGCAGACTAAGCCCTTAACCTGTGGGATCTGATGCTATTTCCAGGTGGACAGTGTTAGAAATGAATTGTAGGACACCCAGTTGCATCTGGAGAATCAGAGAATTGGGTGGTGGTGTTGGAAAACACTGATCATCACCTAATTATCTCCCCTCTTCATTTTCCCTAAAAGCCTTTAAGAACCACCATGGCTTGATTCTCCAGCAACTTTTATTGGTCGAAGGATGTGGAATGATATGCAGTACCTCTGGTTTAATTCACAGGCTCATTTATAAACCAACTTAACATTTATCTTATTTAAAAAATTCTTGCTTTTGAATAAACCGATGTGTTAGAATGGACATGCTTCTATCCCATGCAAAAAGCTGTTGGAAAATGAGCAGCCTACAAAATTATCATACATGAGACACTGAATGAAAAATTCTTCCAGCGAGGTCCAAGAAGTAGCTCAGTCTGAGAATTTGCTTCATATTCTGACTTTCAAAATAAAATATTGAAGGCATAAAAAAAGCAAAGTTAAAATATCTAAAACAGATACATTCTGATATTTTTATCCAAGTCATTTCCCAGAGTGTGTAGTGCTGCTGTGCTCTGTTGATTAAAATAAAACAACAAAAGCAGTATAGGCAACTTCTAACTAAAAGGTAATAAAATTCACCAGTCTGCAGCTAAAAAGTCACAGTGGAAGAACACATAGAAGGTGAAGAATGCTTTTTAACCATTCAGCCTTAAATAATACTGCATTTCAACTTTAAAGAAAAGTTCTATATATTTTTTGCTTTGACATTTTAAAATATTAGAACAAGTCTTTGTAATACAATATATATTATACTTCAACATACCTTATGTGAATTAAAAACATGTCAACTTAACTTTAGTAAGGCATTAAGTATTCAGCAAAAGCTATACAGAAATTTCTTCATGAGTGGTATCCCTTTAATAGTAACTTGATTTAGTGGGTTTCCTTAAAACGAACACAAAACAAAAAGAGACTTAAAAAAGAGGCAGTGATGCTCTAACACTGAATCCCAGAAAAAGCACAGTAGCAAACAATGTGTTTTTTAGCAGGGAGATAGATAGGTCAGCAAATTGGGAACAGATGAGCAGCCCTAGGTTACACGGTCCGTCAAATTCACCAAGAGCTGAGAGTAGAATCCGCTGCCTAGTACATTCGGTTAAAAGTACCGGAATCCTTAGTGCTGATCATGGCGCCTAAAACAGAGCAGGTACTCAGGCTAGACTTCCTGAACTGACCTGGATGAAGATGCTTTAAATCAAGAGAGAGGTGGACAGTGTTCAAGTTCATGGAAAACTCCATTTGTGATTTTATTTTGGTATGTGAGTAACTACTAATCTAGTATTTCAAGTGTGGATCAGTAAACACCTTGTGGACTGTGGTAAAGAGAATTAAATAAGCACTGCACTGGCCGTCAATGCCAGAGTAGTTGAATATCAGGTCATAAATATAATCCACTCTGCAATATAACTGACATGATGATCAAAGCACACCTCACAATTGACAGATTTTAGTTCATATGATTAAAAAAAATAAAATATTAGACTGCATTTAGTACCACATTCTACCATATCATACATCAGATACCATGCTGTGGAGATGTACTGGGCTAGCGCATGTACAGTCCATGGTCAGGATTTATCTGAAGATGAAAGGGGAAATACGGAGAGAAAACTTTCACATACATGGATACATCTAATGGTGGTGTCCACTGACTTAGATTTAATATATGGTTTGCTGTGCCACATCTACTAGTTTGTGTAACATCCCAAATAATTTTTTTTGCACAAAGATCTACTTCTGTTTAAAGTAGAAAAAGACGGTGGTAAAAAAACTTCTTCTTCAAGCTCCAACAATTGTGTCCCAAATACCACTGTATGAACACCTAAAAAATATTAAGAACAATTTAGAAATATACATAACTATAAATATACAAACAAATATGACTTAAAGTCTCAAAGGGAATTAGTGAATACTCCCAACTTTTATTTAAACTAACCTACTGCTATTAGATAATGCTGACTACACATAAAAAGTCTATTATGGTAAATGAGAAAGAGGAAGCTTTAAAAAATTAAAATCCCCACTTGCAAATTTTATAAATGAGCCTTCTGTTTTAGCAACAGGCACATTCGTTTAGACTTCAATTAACCCAAGAAAGTTTCCTCATTGACATAAAGGCAGAAGGATCTCTATCTCAATCTCTCCCATCAGCTTTCTCTCAATCCCTTCCTTTCTTTCTGAGAAAGAACACAAAGATTTCCTATAGAGTTTCAATTCTTTCACGCAGAAATCTAACTTTTTTTTTAATAGGTTAAGTTAGGTTTAATCTACCATTTTGCTATGTTTTCTATTTGTCCTGTCTGATCTTTACTCCCCCTTTTTCTGCCGCCTTTTGGATTTTTAGATTGATTATGTGTTTATTCCATTTTAATTCCCATGTTGGCTTATCAGCCCAACCTCTTTGTCATGTTATTTTAGTGGTTGCTTTAGGATTTTCTTCTTATAAAGACTATTTTTTCGTGCAGTTTCAGGTTCACAGCACAATTGAGAGGAAAGTACACAGATTTCCCATATACCCTCTGGCCTCACACATGCACAGCTACTGCCCCCATTATCAACATCCCCCACCAGAGTGGTACTTTTGTTACAATTGATGAACCTACAATGACATCTTATAATCACCCAAAGTCCATTGTTTACGTTACAGTTCCCTCTTGGTGTTGTACATTGTATGGGTTTGGACAAATATATAATGTCATGTTATCCAATAGTATGGTATTATACAGAGTCTTTTCACTACCCTAAAAATCCTCTTTGCTCCATCTATTCATCCCTCCCATCCTCGACTCACTGATCTTTTTACTGTCTCCATTCCAGAATGTCATTTTTTGGAATCATACAATATGTAGCCTTTTCAGATTGCCTTCTTTCATTTAGTAATATGCATTGAAGGTTCCTTCATGTCTTTTTATGGCTTGATAGCTTTTTCTTTTTAATGCTGAATAATACTCCATTGTCTGGATGTACAACAGTTTATTTATCCAACTGCTGAAGGACATCTTGGTTTTTTCCAAGTTTTGGCAATTATAAATAAAGTTGCTATAAACATCCATGTGCAGGTTTTTGTGTGGACATAAGTTTTCAACTCCTTTGGGCTTATCAATACCAAGGAGTGAGACTGCTGGATGACATAGTAAGAATATGTTTAGCTTTGTAAGAAACTGCCCAACTGTTTTCCAAAGTGGCTGCACCATTTTGCGTCCCCACCAGCAATGAATCAGAGTTCCTACTGCTCCACATCCTTGCTCACATTTGGTGTGGTCAGAGTTTCGGATTTTGGCCATTTTAGTAGGTTTGCTGTAGTGGGATCTTATTTTAATTTGCATTTCCCTGATGACATATGATGTGGAGCGGCCTTTAAATGCTCATTGCCATCTGTGTATCTTCTTTGGTAAGGTGTCTGTTAAGGTCTTTGGCCCATTTTTAAACTGGGGTGTTCTCTTACTGTTGAGTTCTAAGAGTTCTGTGTATATTTTGGATAACAGTCCTTTATTAGAAATGTCTTTAGGAAATATTTTCTCCCAGTCTGTGGCTTGTCTTATTCTCTTGATGTTGTCTTTCACAGAGCTGAAGTTTTTAATTGTAATGCAGTCTAGCCTATCAATTATTTCATGGATCATGCCTTTGGTGTTGTATTTAAAGTCATCATCATACCCAAGGTCTCTAGGTTTTCTGCTATAGTATCTTGCAGGAGTTTTATAGTTTTATGTTTTACTTTAGGTCTATGATCCATTTTGAGTTAATTTTTGTGAAGGGTGTTAAGGTCTGTGTCTAGATTCATCTCTTTTTTTGCATCTGGATGGCCAGTTGTTCCAACACCATTTGCTGAACAGACTATCTTTGCTCTACTCTATTGCCTTTGCTCCTTTATCAAAGATTAGTTGACTATATTTATGACAGTGTATTTCTGGGCTCTCTATTCTGTTCCAGTCTATTTGTCTGTTCTTTCACATACCACACTGTCTTGACTACTGTAGCTTTATTGTGTCTTGATGTTGGGTAGTGACAGTCCTCCAACTTGTTCTTCTCCTTTAATATTGCATTGGCTATGGTCTTTTGCCACTCCAAATAAGCTTAGAATCAGCTTGGTTTTCCTCATATAGACTTTGTACATATTTTTTTAGCATTATATCTAAGTATTTCCTTTCTTTGGATGCTAATGTAAATAGTACTGTGTTTTTAATTTCAAATGGCACCTGTTCATTGCTGATATATAGAAAAGTGACTGATTTTTGTATATTAACCTTGTATCTTGCAACCTTATTATATAATAGTGTATTTAAAAGTCTGTGGATTCTTTTGGATGTTCTACATAGATAATCATGTCATCTGCAAAGATAGTTATTTCTTCCTTCCCAATCTGTATATCTTTTATTTCCTTTTCTTGTCTTACTGCATTAGGTAGAACTTCCAATATGACGTCGAAAAGGAGTTTTGAGAGGGGACATCCTTGCTTTGTACCAGATATTAGTGGTACAGCTACAAGTTTCTCACCATTAATTTTATGATTTTAGCAGGCTTTTTGCAGATATTCTTTATCAAGTTGAGAAAATTCCCCTCTGTTTCTAGTTTACTGAGAGTTTTCATCATGAATGGGTGTTGGATTTTGTCAAATGATTCTTCTCCATCTCTTCATATGATCATGTGATTTTTCTTCTTTAGCCTGTTCATGTGACAGATTACATTAATTGACTTTTGAATGCTGAACCAGTCTTGCATACATGGGATAAAGCCCACTTGGAAGTGGTATATAATTCTTTATATACATTGTTGGATTTGATCTGCTAATATTTTGTTGATGATTTTTGCATCTATATTCATAAGAGATATTGGTCTGTCGTTTCCTTTTCTTATAATGTTTCTATCTGGTTTTGGAATTAGGGTAATGCTGGCCTCACAGAATGAATTAGGAAATATTCCATCTGCTTCTCTCCTGTGAAAGACATTCTAGAAAACTGGTAAAATTTCTTCCTTAAATGTTTGGTAGGATTCACCAGTAAACCATATGGGCCTAGGGATTTCTGTTTTGGAAGGTTATTAATTATTGGTTTGATTTCATTAATAGATATAGGCCTATTCAGATTGTGTATTTCTTCTTGTGTGAATTTTGGCATCTATTCCATCTAGGTTATCAAATTTGTGGGCAGAGAGTTGTTCACAGTGCTCCTTTATTATTCTTTTAATATCCGTGGGATCTACAGTGATGTCCACTCTTTCATTTCTGATATTAGTGATTTGTGTCCCCTTTTTTCCTTAGTTGGCCTGGCTAGAGGCTTATCAATTTTATCGATCTCTTCAAAGAATCAGCTTTAATTTCACTGACTGCTTTCTGTTCTAATTCTTATTATTTCTTTTCTTCTGCCTACTTTGGATTTAATTTGCTCTTCTTTTTCTAGTTTCCTATGGTGGATACTTAGATGAGCGATTTTAGATCTTTCTTCTTTTCTAACGTATGTATTCAATGCTATACATTTCCCTCTAAGAACTGATTTCACTGCATCCCCCAAATTTTGCTAAGTTGTGTTTTGGTTTCATTTAGTTCAAAATATTTTTAAATTTCTCTTGAGATTTTTTCTTTGACCCATGTGTTACTTAGAAGTGTGTTGTTTAATCTTGGATTTTCCAGTTTTCTTTCTGTTATTGATTTCTAGTTTAATTCCATTGTGGTCTGAGGGCAGACACTGTATGATTTCTATTCTTTTAAATTTGTTAAGGTGTGTTTTACAGCCCAGAATGTGGTCTCTGTTAGTGAATGTTCTATGTGAGCTTGAGAAGAATGTGTATTCTACTGTTGCTGAGAATATCTAACTATTAATTAAGCAATCACCTCTCCTTTTCATAATGTAGCTGCAAAAAGCAATACCAACCTCTACAGTTAAGTATGCATGGAACTCTGGGTAGTGAACAGAGTACAAGGTCAAAAAGACAACAGAAATGATGCTGTGATGTGAGCACCCACCTGTGTGCTCCTGTGCTGCTTCTAACAACCACACTCCTGAGCATTTGGGGCCTGCGTGCGACGTGGCGACCGCAACTGTCTCAAGGCAGCATCTCCATACTGAATACCTGAGCCCATTCTTTCTGGGTCCAGCTCACCTGAGGACCAAGCAAGACTTCCTTTAAAAAAGCTTTTATGGTTTCTGTGTTCCCCAAAATATATTAAGTGAAAAAAGCAAAGTGCAGAACACTATGTATGTATGCCACTGTTTTGTTTTTTTTTTAAGATTTTATTTTCCTTTTTCTCCCAAAAACAATACAAAGGGATGAAGTGTCACTCTTCCTGTTGAGACTCAGCCCTTCCATCTGGGCCCCTGACCCTCTTTCTGTCCTACTTCACCCAGCACTCTGTTTTCTCTCTGTCATCTCCTCTCCGATCCTTCTCTCCTTTACCTTCCACCTTTCCCTCTCTCTCAGCATTTACACATGCTAAAAGTTCTTCTATCACCAAAACCTCTTACTTTAAATTAACCCTTTGTGCCCTGCTGTACCAGTTTCCTCTTCCTCAAGAGGAGAGTCAAAACTCTGTGCTTTCTCACCTCCTATTTGTTTCTCAATTGCTGTCTTCTACCTTCATAATTCTAGAATTGTTCTGGATAAAGATGAATAATGACTTCCTATTGCCTATCCCAATGGATATTTTTTAACTCAGTTCTTAGCTTATGATACTTTTCTCTATTGCATTTGATAATGAACAATCCTTCAACTGAATTTTGGCTGACATGATATCCACTTTCCCTGGATCTCTTCATCCATCTCTGACCATCTCCTTCTTTCTCTCTTTCAGAGGCTCCTCCTTCTCTGTTCGCCCTTTAGTCTCCAGGGTTTTGCTCTTGATCACTGCTCTTCTCACTATCCACTGCTCTCTGGGTGATCACATTCCTTCCAGAGTTTCAACTACTCCTATATATTGATGGCTCCCAAATGTATACTGCCAGCCCAGATTTTCCCCAAACCTTACTAGATACCTCCATGTGTTTGTGCCAGTGGCAGTGCAAAGGGAACAGATCCAAAACATAATGATCTTTATTTCAGTGAACCTGCTTATCCTCTGGCTTAACACTGTCTCTTTACTGAGTTACTCAAGGGAGCCAGTTAGTTATCTTTGGCTCCTCCTCCCTTCCTGACTCCCTTCCTCACTCCCCACCCAAAATCAATTGCCCTGCCTTAATATTTAGCATGTGCTACTCCCACAGTATTTCTTAGATTCCTCTATATCTCTTCATCCCTACTTCTACATCCTTGTTAAAGCTTTAATCAGTCACCTTTTACCCAGATTACTCAAAAACATGTTAACTGGTATCCTGGCCGCCAGCGCTGTTCTTCCTTCAATCTGTCCTCAATATGGCCATCTACTTATATATCTCAAGTCACAACCTGACCACATCTCTCACTGCTAACCACCCTTGAATGGCTTCCCACTGTTACAGCAGTGGTTCTCAATCCTGGATGAATATTAGAATAATCATATGAGAGAGCTTTTAAAAATGCTGATGCCTAGGCCATACTACAGCCCAACTGATTCACCATCTCCAGACGTGGGGCCTGGGATTCAAATTTTCATGCATCCCAGGTGACTCTAGTGTACAGCCAGGGTTGTGACTCAGTAACCCACCAGATAATGTTCCAGACCCTTGACGGTCATCACTGGCCTGGCTGCTGCCTCTCTTCAACTTTCTCTCCTGCCATTCCCTACTGTAGTCTTTCTGTTCTAGTAACTTCAACTTTCCATCATTTTCTGCCAGTCTCAACTCATGCTGTCCCCTCTGCTGGACTAGCTTCCTCATTCCCTTGGCCGGCTCACCCGTCCTCATATTTTGAAAGACTGAGCTCAGTGGTCACCTCCTCTTGGAAGCCCTCCCTGACACCACTCCCCTGGTTCTGTAGGTTCCCCTCTTCTGTGTGACCCCAAGATCCTGCGTACCTGTCAATTACTGTATTAACCACATGATTTTATAATTATCTTTTAACTGTCTCCCACAAAAGACCGTTTCTTGAGGGTAAGGGCTGTGATCTACTCATTTTTGTATCCGAATACCTCACAAAGAATAGGCAAATAGATATCTGAATGAATCAATTCAAAGGTGAATGTCCACATAGAATTTTGGTTGATATTTAAATAAAAATCAACTTTAATAAATGACAACTACATAGTATTCTGTCACTGGGCTCTCACCTCAGCCACACGGACAAGACCTTTAAACCCATGAGTACAATTTTAGGTTGGCAGGTGTAGAGAGAATACTCTTTGACCACGTCACTGCTGGAAATATTAAAAAGTGACACTGTTGAGCTAGAGAGTAATAATATGCTAAGAAAAGTCTATTAATGGAAAGCCTTTTACCTGATTCAATTTTGTTAAGTATTTTTCTTGCACATTGTACAAAGGCCTCTTCTACATTCTCCCCTGTTAGTGCACTTGTTTCCAAAAACATCAGCTCTAAAATTGACATGAAACAAAATATGAAGCCATGTTTACAAGATGATCATAATCATTTAATTACTAACAGCTTGTTTTCTATTATCTTAGAATGGCAGGAGGAATGTAATTTATTACTTAAAACCATGTGTTTATGCAAATATAAAAGCAACAAATGTCAATGTAGTTTTTAAATGTTAGAAGAATTCTAACCTTTTCTGAAAAGTAACTAGTACCTTGTGCTAGCACTTAAGTCTGTTGCAGAGACTGAGTAATCACCAATGCTGGGTAAGAAGCAGGCTGGTTGAAAGGGCCCACTGTCGCTACAAGACCAAGCAGCCATTTCCTTCTCCAAATAATTTTCATGTCACCACAAATACAACCCACAGGTGTTTAAATTTTTGGGGGGGACAACACTGCAGTTTGTTATTTTGACGCTGAAGAGGTCTCAGATGAGTTAATACTCTTGCTATCCACCAGAGCAGTGACAAGCCCAGCAAGAGGCCTGTCTTCCGCGCTGCCGGCAGGCAAACCACAGCCTCTCCAGCTGCCTGTTCCCTTACTTTAAAAAGCAGGCTCATTTAAACGACACTTAAATTCTTTTTGAACTTTAACATTCTAAGCCTTTCTGTTTCTAAATAGCTTCTTTACAAAAATATAATGGCTTATCTTTTTCTCTCATGTTTATTTTCTTAGCAGAAAATCAGCCCGTTTGTAAGAGTATAATTTGGTAGTCCTAGAGTCCAACTGAAAATTGCTATTAGGATATTTTACTTCTTGATTGGTTCTAAAAATCAAAGTTATTTAAAATATCTGAATTCTTATCAGTCTGTTATCTATAAGCAACCATTAATTTTATGTGTCATTCCATGTATTCTATATGGAAATTCAGAGAATTTTCAAAGGCATCTATAACCAAATGACTAAATTTAATGTAAGTAAAGTAAAGCCAATAAGTTCAGTATTTCTTATACAGATTCCCTTTCTGTTTAGATCTAATATTTCACCAAGTTAGCTTCAAATTACGTTAAAAAAATGACATCATCTGATTAGGGCCTTTAAAAATTGTTATAAATTTCACTTTATAGTGAAATGAAAGAGAGACCTATAACATTCAAAGATCCTAAACTGGAAAGTCATTACAAATATTAATTAATTTGCTTTATCATTATAGTAACTTTTGTAGGCAGAATGCAAATAGTGAAAATATGCTAAATAAGTCTAAATTTATAGTAAAAACAATTGGAAGTTCCACATTTCCTAAATATAGTTTAATCTTAAAACTCCAGTAGATGTTTTAAAGTTGCTTTCAGCAATGTTATTACCCTCAATCTGCCATTTGAAAAGCAATAATAGGTAAAAGGTCACTTGCCATTTTCTTGAGCAAATCTGGAGGCTTCTAAGAAAGTAACTTCACGATCTGCATCCAGGTCCTTCTTGTTCCCACAGAGGATGATCACAATGTTCTGACTCGCTAGCATTCTGGCATCTGTTAACCAATTAGTAAGCGCATTGTAGGTTTCTCGGCTGCATAATATAAGATTGTGAAAATAATACATGTATTTTATAAAACTAGCAACTCTTTCCAGTCATTCACACTACTCACACTGCTTTTAAACATGTCAGGGTAATGCCAACAACCTTTAGGGTAACTCAGAAAATCTGAAAGCCCCAAGTATACACCATACCCACAGGGCTTGTTTCATTTTATTTCTAGGAAAATGAGACAGCAAGTCAGACATTTTGTTGTTTTTTGTTTGCCCAATCAGGGTGTAAAAGGAAAGAGAAGTTCCTTCCTTCATTGTACAAATACTCACTGAGCTCTTTCTTAGTATGTGCCACACTCTGCTAACAGCTAACTGCTGCCATTGAACAGAATCGGGCAATATGCTGGAACTTTGTTTTATAGGAAGTTATCACAGTGATTCTTTATAACGACTCTCTCACACAGACTCTGTCATTATCTCCCTTTTCCATGAGAAACCTGAGGCCCAGAGAGATTCATTAAGTTGCCCAAAGTCACCCAGCAGCAAGTGGCAGAGCCAGGACTTGACCAGGTCTGTCAGACCCCAGGACCAACTCTCAGACCTGCTGTTTTCAGCCCTCATATAGCTAAGGACAATTTCCTCTACTGGTACACTTTGACAGCCTTCTGACTTCACACTTGAGCAAGCCGAGCCTTTCACCACCTGGGGAAGTGCAGTTGGGCTGGGCCAGGAGCTGCCTGCTGCCTCGCCAGAGCACCTCATTCCCAACACAGATTGGGTGTGCGTCACAGCAGTAGGGTGACACCCTCTCACTGGACAAGTTCCTACCCAGAAAGAGCCCCCAGATGATACGGTTTAGATGGCACAATTCTAAGGTGGTGCTAGCAAACACTGAGATCAACACCGTCTGATGGGATTTCTGTGAGGACAGGAATGTGCTACAATCTGCACTGTCTAATACAGCAGTCACCAGCCGCATGTGGCTGCTGAGAACTTGAAATGGGGCAAGTGAGACCAAGGAACTGAATTTTTAATTTAACTGTGATATGTGGGTGATAGCTTCACACAGGACAGTGCACTCAGATCCTTATGATGTGCCAAGAGCTTTATATTAACCAATTTAACTGCCCAATAACCTCACGAGTATTACACAATCATCATTACTTTATATAACAGACAAGGAAACTAAAATCCAGACAGTGAGAGCACCTTGCCTGAGGATGTCACATGGCTGATAACCCAGAACTGGGATTGGACCCCAGGCCGTCTAAGCCCACAGCCTGTGCCCTCAACCTTGATCAATGTCAATTCCTTCTAATAATTTACCACACATAAAGCTTCACTAGGTGAACCTTAAGGAAAGTGTCAAAGCATCGTGTTAAAAAACAATGAAACACTGGGGATGCTGTATCTAAAACCTTACCAACATTTTTTTTTTTTTGAGGAAGATTAGCCCTGAGCTAACTACTGCCACTCCTCCTCTTTTTGCTGAGGAAGCCTGGCCCTGAGCTAACATCCATGCCCATTTTCCTCTATTTTATACGTGGGATGCCTACCACAGCATGGCGTGCCAAGTGGTGCCATGTCCGCACCCAGGATCCGAACCGGTGAACCTCGGGCTGCTGAAGCGGAACGTGTGCACTTAACCGCTGCACCACTGGGCTGGCCCCACAACATATTTCTTTATGTGGTAAAGTAGTGGTAGGGGCTGCTTCAAAAATGTTTAAGACCCCAAATGAAAGGGCTGAGGGGCTTCCTGAGTCCCAGCCAGGCTGCCTGCCGGACACACAGCACACACTGCCCCAGATGCACCTGCACAGGACCGGCATCGGGAGCAGATCGCCCAGCTGCCCTCCCTGGGGTCTGCATTACCTGGTGATGTCATAGACGAGGAGAGCCCCTGCGGCACCTCTGTAATAGCTTCTTGTCACAGACCTGGAAGAGATACGCTGCTTTTACTTTCAACTAGCCAACACCCTTCAGTACTGAGCACCAGCTTCCCACGCAAAAGCACCCATTTTTGCTTTGTAAACCACAACACAGAAACAGATGTTGCTTTAAAAAGAAACAATTCAGAGATCTGAATATACTTATGAGGAGCTACTCTGTCTGAAACCATGTCACACGAACAATGGGGAGTCAATGGATGTCAAGCTGGGACCACTCTCCAACAGAACTGCAGCCAACTTTGAGAACTTCCTACGAGGGCGGAGGTGCCTTGGGGCAGACAGGAGCCATCACAAATGCCAGGGGGCACTAAGCGCTCAGCATCCGGCTCGGGTTCCTCTGCGGGTTCTCTCTTCCCCACTCGCCTACACAGCTGCCCGCCTTCTTCCTGGGGAAAAGGAAACTCCTCAGATGGGAGCACCCTCATCTTCCAACACGAATCCCCAGCCTCCATGCCCTGGACTCCCCTCCTGCCCTCCCCATCACTGACAAGGAGACTGTACTATCCCTTATCCCTTCTCCTATTCATGAGGATTTTTTCCTTCAGTAATATACTGTCTCCTCTGCATTACCAATCTCTGCCTCTTTGTCAGATTTTTCCCATTAGCAAAATAAAATTTGCTCTGGTGCCTCCATCTAAAAAAAACAAGACCACACGCCGCACAACCCTGTCAGCTACTATCCCATTGTTGGCTCTTTCCTGCATCCCTATTTCTCAAGAGCCATCTTTACCAGACCCCTCCTTTTCATGTCCTCCAATGTGGCATCCACCTCTGCTGCACCACTGAAACAGCCTGTTAGGTCAGGCGAGCTTCACATATGTGAATCCAGTGGCATTCTCTGTCCTGTCCCTCTGCCTTGTTTTGCTACTCCAGAACCCGTTCCTCGTTCTGCCTCTGCAGGCCCATCTCCCCCTCCCCCCCACCCCCCCACCAGCTGCTGCTGCTTTTCCATCTCTGGAGCATCCTTCTGACTCTGCCCAGTCTGTACTGCAGTTCCCCAGGGCTGGGTCCTGGTTTCCCTTTTCAAATTTAATCCTCAGCACAGACTACATCTGTAAGATCCAACTGTTGCCCTAACATCTCCATGTGACTGCCTAATCCTAATGAACATGTCACACTAACATTTATAAGACAGAACTCTGGTTCCCACTCTCCAGGTCCACCTGGCTGGGGCCAGGTGGGACAACGGGACACATCACTACGTGTCTTGTTTGTACAGCCAGGAACCTGCATTCATCCTCCACTCCTCTTCTTCTCTCTCTCCATGTTTGAACCACAACATGTGAACCATCAGGTCCTATCTCACTAACTGAACATAACCTATATGTGCATGTCTTTGCATCTTCACCTGCACCATTCTAATCCACACCACCAGGCCTCTGCCTGGACCCCTGCAGTCCTACGGCTAGTGTCCCCACTGCCACACAGGCACCACTCACGTCCCTCTGTCCATTCTCCAGAGCAAATGAACCCTTCATCAAGGTCTACAAGGCCCAGTATGCTTAGGGGCTGGAGACTGAGCTCAATCACCAAAGGTCAAAGATCTAATCAACCATGCCTAAACACTGAAATCCCCATAAGAACCCATAAACAATGGGGCTCAGAGAGCTCCCCAGTTCATGAACACATGGAGGTGCTGGGAGGGTAGTGCAGCCAGAGAGGGTGTGGGAGCACAGGACTCGATTCCCAGACACCTTGTCCTGTGTCTCTTCCATTTGGCTGTTGCTGGGTTGTACCTTTCTATTAAATTGTTAACAGTTAATACAGTGCTTTCCTGAGTTCAGTGAGTTGTTCTGGAGAACTGTCGAACCTGGGAGAGGGGTCATAGGAACCCCCAAATTTGTATTCTGCTGGACAGAGTGAGGGTGGCCTAAATATCCCATTTGTGACTTGTGTCTTAAGTAGGGGCAGGCTAGTGGGATCAGACCCTTAACCTGTGGGGTCTGACGCTAACTCCAGAGTGAGAGAATTGAATTGAATTGTTGGGCACACAGTTGGTGTTGGAAACCTGGATAACTGGTGTGGAAAAACCCCACTCATTTGGTCAGAAAACAGACACCACAGAAACAAAGAGTGCCTACCTCTGGGGAAAAAACAAAACCGTGGAACTTGAAAAAGAAGCCAAAACCAATCATTATCACTCTGATGCTTCGAAAACGGCAGCTATTTTTTAAATTTACTTTTTAGCTCTTAAAACTCCAAAGGCAGGTATGCAGCTTGAAGCTTCCCCTTTTCACGTTTTGACCATGACCATAGAGGGGCACACACTTTAAGAAATGGCAGACAGGCGCCGGAGAAGGAGCGGATTGTCAGCTCCTCCCCAGGCAGCCTCCTGTATCAGGGGGAAGGCCTCTTTCCACGTATATTAAGAGGCAACTCTTTTCTATTTTAGCTGCAGCAGACATCTAGTTTCTAGAAAAAGAGGTACCTAAGAGTTCTCTTCAAGATCAACTAAATTACATCTATTTCTTAATTTATTTTACATTCTACACCACCATACTTTGACATATGGCTTCTTACATAAATTATTCAAATATACAAATTTAAGCATTTTTTGAGGTATTATATTTTTTTTCAAAAGTAATTTAACCCGAAGTAATACATGTATATAGCTTTAAACTAAAACACTGCTCAAAGGCTGGACGTGAACCCCCACTGTCTCCTGCCTCACTGGGCCATGTGAACCCTGGCCCCAGGCAAGGACTCTCCTTCAGGATCAGCTTTCTCCTTGGATTCATGAAGTCACTAAAGAACACATGTTGACCACCAACATGTTAGACATGATTCTGGGCTCTGGAGAAACAAAAAATACAACAATCCTTACTTTCATGGATCTGACAGCTCCATTCTTCTGGCATTTGTGTCCATATTTCTATAAAATGCTTATGAAAACACTGGACTATTAATTCCAGAGCTTCTTGCTTCCCTGCTTTGATAAGAATCTTCAGCTCACTTACTTCACAACCCCCCTTCCTGTCATTCTCCTAGTCAGGCAGCATCATCGCATAACAACACCTCATGACACTACCTTGTTCCTGCGGCTGGGGCCCCTGTTGGCTTCATCTTCCTCTTTCTGCATTTACTCCCTTGTACTGGTGAAGTATATCTTCCTGAAGTTTCTATGAACACATGAAAGATAACCTTTGTTTCCCTGCACACTTGCATATCTGAAGGTATTCTGATTTTACTCACATTTAATTGATAGTTTGGCTAATTTTAGAATTTTAGGTTAAAAAGAATTTTTCAGGCTGAGTTTTGAAGGCCTCCAAATGTTGCTGTTGAACGGTCCAATGCAATTCCCATTTCTAATCCTTTATATGTGACTGTTTTTTCCTCTTGGAATATTTTTGTTATCTTCATTTCATTCCCGGTGTTCTGAAATTTCACATGACATGCCCTGGTCTGGATTTTTCCCCACTCATTTGTCGTAAGCATAATATGGGCCAATAATTCTGGAATCTCATTGCTTCAGTGGAAAATTTTCTGTTTCCTCTGCTCTTCTCTCTTCTGGAACTCCTAAAAGTCAGGCATTGGACCGACTGGATTGATTCTTCATGTTGTCTCTCCCCTTTCAACTCAAGTTTCTTTTTTAACTTTCTGGAAGATCTCTACTCTATTTGCTATTTTGACTGCTCTTTTCCAAATATAATTTTGTTCTCATTACTTGAATATAATTTCTGCTCTTATTTCTGAAAAGACAGTAGTTTTAGTGTTTTTTTCCTATTCCCTCAAAGTTCCTATTTTCTTGATTTTGGGCTCGCTTTTATTTTAGAAACTTTCTTCAAATGCCTGGTGATCCTTGGTTGGTTATTTATATTCAACAGCAAAGAATGAAAAAATCTAAAGCAGCACTTTACGTGTGGGCTGCAGGCTCACTGTGGGATGGCTGGACAGAGATTGGGGTTTTTATGGGGGGAAACCAAAATGGTAAACTCTTCAGGCATTTCCTTTGGGGCTACTCATTTTTCCATAGAGAAGAAGCATTTCTCCTGCCTGAGACATCACACCTGGCTGCCAGCAACCAGGGAGGAGGTGGGGGAAGTGGGTTAGATTTGCAGACAGTGAGGGCAGTCCTTGCCTCACTCCTGCGCTCTGCCCGGCCTATGGCCCTGGGTCTAGAGCCCGTTTCAACTCAGACACTGAACCCCCTCATCGTGTGTGTGTGTGTGTGCGCAAGCGTCTGCACACATGATATGAACACTTTAACCCCTCCCTTCCGTAGAGCCTGATCCTTCCAAATCCTGCCCTTTTCTGGGATTCAGAGGAAAACATGGCTTCCTGCTCACTGGCCTCCCCCATTACAAGCACTTACGACATAGCATCCTCTGCTTTAAGTCAGTCATTACACCATCCACTCCCTATCTTTAATATTTTTTTGAAATCTCTCAATCATAATTATGCATTCTCCTTTTTTCAGTCTTTTTGAGTTAACGCTATTTCAGTTATTTTATAGTCATTGCAGTGTGGTTCTAGGGGTAAGAAGACATAAATGTCAGTATTGAATCCACTGTGATTAACCAGTGCTTCTTGAAGAATGATTGTGATTAAAAATGGTTATATTTTTTAAGCAATTAGTGAACATTTAAAATATAATACATATCTGACTTTAATTAAGTGAAATGCTTGCAGTGGGAGTGAGTTTTATTTAAATGAACTCTGAAACTGAATATCTGTTCTGTTTTGACTTCGTGTATCTGTTCAAAAAACACAACTAAAATATTAATCTACTTTCTTGCTTTAGTAGTTACAGAATATTAAACACGTAATCTTATCTGCAGTGCTCTGGGGTCGTCATTCTGAACATCAACTAGGACTGCAGTGTAACAGAAGTGTGGAGGAGAGAATATTTTGTTGAATGTACATCAACCATCAGAACATGCTCTAGTTAATGTAAAACAAAACAAAACCCCTAAAGAAGTTTTTGAAAACTCTCCTTTGAAAGTGAAATACAGAGAAAACTTATTTGTGCTATGACTTTGCCTTGATTTTAATCTAAAAGTTCACTGTAGAACACACCATGCCGCGTCCTGCTGAAGTGCTCGCTGGTTCCCAAGAAGAAGTTAGCCTCTAAATTAGGATGTATTCACTCCAAAGAGATTCTAATGTATTCTTTAGTAAATCGGTGCTGCATGGAGAAAAACTGACTTTTAGTTTGTCTTAAAGCTTCCAGAGGTAAACTTTCTGAAATCTATGTGGGGGAGGAGGGGCCTCACATATATTAAGAGAATATAACTGATCATTTCAAATCTGATTTTCAAATATTTTTATTAAGTTAGAGAAAAAGCTACCTGAATCGTTCTTGGCCTGCTGTATCCCATATCTGTAACTTTACATATTTACCACCAACATTTATTATCTTTGAACCAAATTCCACTCCTATTGTATGATTTGAGTCGTCTTTGACTGAAAAAGAAAAAGAACAAGATATTTAATTTTAGAACATTCAGCAAACAAGCTTACAGAGTTAAACAAGTAACACCAAAATCAAGGGTTAAGTCAATGGAAAAATGTCATTTACTTTAGCCATTCATTTCTCCAACAGTCAGTCGATAAGAAGCACTCAATGTTTTAAACAAAATACACACAGTTCCTATTCTCAAAGAGACAATAAAGCTTTTTCTCAAAACCCCTGAAACAAACCATACATTTTAAAGCCTGGGCTTGGAGATGGCCACACCAGAGGAGAACCACGTCCACCCACCCACTGTTAAGGTACTCAAAAATGGTGAGTAAATCCCTGGGCACCATCTTGAAGGACTTACTGCCCAGTGACAAATTGGCAACTCGGTCAACGTGAGGCGGTGATAGTTTCAACTACCTGAATGGGTAAATACTCTAAAGAAAGGAAAGGAAAGGAAAGGAAAAGCACTACAGCCCAAAAAGAAACTTGATGGACACCAAAGGTTAAGGGAAAAAGTGGAAAAGATAGAGTAAAAAAAAACAATCAACCAACAAACATACCCCTAAACCGAAACCTCTATGCATATTATAGCTGTTCAATTTTCATGAATTTTAGTATTATGTGGCAATAATTTGTAACGAATTTCTTAGAGAAATCAATACTGTCTGTTTGAAAGGACAGACAGGCAGGCAAACTAAGTAGCGTGCTACCCCAACTGGAATAAGCTGTCTGTAAAAGAAAATTTCTGTGCTGATGAAAGGATAAGCTAAAAACAAACATCGTGACTATAGAGTCCATTGACTGGCTTATACTTCATAACCACAGAACAGAATATAATAGTACTAGGAATCAGGGATGCCATTTGACAGCTGCACTTATCCCTCCTGGGGGGAACAGGACATGACAGGTTAACACTGACTACACCAGCCTGTCTCATGTCTGGGCAGTGCAGAACTGGTATGGATGCCCAACAGAAGTAAGCCACCGGGCAAATCTCAGAGTAAAAGCCTTCAAAGGCCAAGGGCATCCTGATTACAATATCGCTACAAGAGAAATAAAGTGAAGCCTTATTATATCATTACTGTAGATCACGCAGATTAACCAAACATGCCTCCCGGGCTCGGATGTGAAGAGTTAGGGGAGGACTGTGAGGGAGAATTCTCCACAGAGGAGAGGGACTGAGCGAGCTGGGTTCTCGGCCCAGCGTCTTCTGGGTGTTCTTTTCTGAGACGATACAATGCAAAACCTTGGCAACTTATAAAGAAACCTGGACCATGTAGTGAATGAATACCCGTTAAATTCAGCAAGGACTGGTTCTGTGACTAAACTATGCAGGCTCCATGTCACCAAACAGAGAGGTTCCAACAAGCTCTTGGTTGACAAAAATGGAAGTAGCAGAATACATTTCAAGAATTTTATTATTCAAAGCTCTTTGCCAAGACACCCTGTGCTGTCTCTTTCTCCATTTCACCCACCACAGAAGGTATCTCATGCATTCCTATTTAAGATGCTCTTCATTAAATGAAATTCTATTTTCGTGCCTTCACCTGACTGCTACTAAATAGACAAGTCATTCTCCACAATTCTTTCCATTACTAGAAAAGCACTGTTTATTTTAAGGGCCTTTCAAACCCTATAGTCTTTCACAATAGTTTGGAATAAAAAAAATTGAACCTTCCTTACCAAAACAGTGCAAGTCAGTAGCAAAAGATGAGTTCTGTGGTCAAAAGGCCTAGGCTAACCAATTACTAGGTGACCATCCCAAGAGCACGCACCAACTTCTCTAAACCTATTGGTTTACCTGTAAAATAGAATTGATGACAATAGCGGCCTTAACTAGAACACAAGGCCACTGAAGACCAAATGTTATTATTCCACCCAAAGTGTACTCCCAGGGCTTCTCGGATGACTCCCTGTCAGGAAATGGAATTCCTGTGATGTCTTCTATATCATCATATTGTATTTCAGTATCTGGAAAATGTTCAGCATGATTTACTACATACTGAACGATGAACCACTATAAAACTGAAATGCTAACTCAATAAAAACTCAACCATATTACTAAAAGTTTAATAACAAATTTTTAATGTTACTTTAAAATATTTTTAAACTACAACTTTTTTCCTGAAAAAAATATTTGGGAGTTTTGCTGTACACAAATCTGAGCCAGAGAACACTCTCAGAGGAAGACATGCATAAAACACTGACTATTTGAGGTCACTTACATTTTTTTTCAATAAACTGATGAAGTAAGCAAGACTTGCCAGTTCCTGCATTTCCAATGACCAAGAACTTAAACAAAAAATCTGAAAAACAAAAAGAGACTGTGAAAAATAACTTTAAAACAGGTGCTATGAATTTATTCTTAGACTATGATCATAAAAAGAAATATTAGTTTGTTAATATACCAGAAAAAAGAGGTAACAATATTTTGTGAAAATGACAAAAACATGTTAACTTACCTTTTCACCTTTTTGATATTTGGCTTACTAACTAAGTCAGCGTTTTTTCAAACACTCTTGGGACCATTTCCTGTGCTTTTGGAAATTTGAAAACTGCTCTTATAATGGATAAAATTTGTCCCTTTACTAGCCACTATTCAAAGAAATATGAATACGCAGTGATAAGCAAAAATAGCCTAGAAATTTCAAGTGTTTTCTGTACAAAAGAAAAAACCTAGTAGACTTATAGGTCTTGAGAAGTTCACTCTTTTCTTTTTTTTAAAAATAGGTCTAAGTTTCCCCTGCACGTGCAGGTTTTTGTGGTCTTGTTTCTATTCCCTCATCTGTAACCTGCAGCTCAAGCTGAGCGCCGGTCAGTGTTCCAAGTGTGAAATCCGTCTCCTTCAATGTAGAACAGAGCTCTTTGCATCTTCTTCACGGAGGGTAACATATTTAATTTGGGATATTATTTTCTATAAAATGGAAACAGAGGCTCTCCAGAACAGAATTTGTAACTTAGCATGACGGAGCATCAGTAGCCCCACAATGCCTTGGTGACCCATTTTGCTTTTTCTGTTAGCAAAGAACTTGAGGTCTGCTCAGCCTAGGAGCAGCAGAGCACCAATGCCCTCTCCCACCCCTCACACTCTGTTCCGGACCCACCACTGCTAAACCTCACGCTGCCAGACGTATTTTGTGGCCCTGAAGGCCCTGCTCTGTATTCCTGATTCCCTGTTTGCCCCCTCACACTCCTTTTCCAGACACACACCAAGCACTCTCTACCCTGGCTTCTTCTCTCCCCTAATTAAGCCCAAATAGTCTATTTCTTTATTGATGTTTGGTCTACCCCTGGTTTTTAAGAACTATATTCATCATCACTCAAAGATTAATTCTATTCAACCTCTCATGATTTTCAAATGGTTATAGGCAATTAAACTTACAGAACAGTGCTATTAGAATTGTCAGCATTTAAAAATACCAACAGGGGCTGGCCCAGTGGCACAGCAGTTAAGTTTGCATGTTCCGCTGTGGCGGCCCGGGGTTTGCTGGTTCGGATCCCAGGTGCAGACATGGCACCGCTTGGCAAGCCATGCTGTAGTGGGCGTCCCACATATAAAGTAGAGGAAGATGGGCACGGATGTGAGCTCGGGGCCAGTCTTCCTCAGCAAAAAGAGGAGGATTGGCAGCAGTTAGCTCAGGGCTAAACTTCCTCAAAAAAATAAATAAAATAAAAATACCAACAGTTTTATGTTTCTCATTGCATGTTTCAAAAGCATGCTCCATCCATGCTCATAGCAGCATTATTCACAGTAGCCAAAAGATGGAAGCAATCCAAGTATTCACTGATGGATAAACAGATAAACGAAATACGGTATTTACATATAACAGAATATTATTCAGCCTTAAAAAGGAAGGAAATTCTGACACATGCTACAACATGGATGAATCTTGAGGACATTATGCTGAATGAAATGAGCCAGTCACAAAAGGACGAATGCTGTATGATTCCACTTACATGAGATACCTAGAGTCACCAAACTCATAGAGACAGAAAGTAGAATGGTGGTTGCCAGGGGCTGGGGGGAGAGGAAATGGAGATTTATTGTTTAATGGATACGAGTATCAGTTTGGAAAAATTAAAAAGTTCTGGAGATGGATGGTGGTGATAGTTACCCAACAATGTGAATGTACTTAACACTAGTGAACTGTAGACTTAAAAATGGTTAAAATGACAAATCTTATGTATATTTTACCACACACACAAAAAATAAAACATGCCAAGTCTAATCAATGTCACTGAACAGCTTTTACAACCCAAGAAATTAAAGGGAAGATTGTTAAGATTTCCAGGTTAAAACGAAAATATTGGAATTTCTCAATCTTACTCAATACCCTCTTTATTGAAGAAATAAACCCAATACACCACATAAGTTGTAAACAGCAGAAGATGAGAACAGGAAAAGATGCTGCCAATATGTAGGCAATAGTAAATCTTGAGAGAGAAAAGAGATTGTGTATACACAAATTCAAATGTTTCTTTTATTTTATATGTAATAGAAAAATGAATTGCATAAATCCACGTACTCCTAGAATTTAAACTCATATATCTAAGCCTCGACTTTGGCTTGATGCTTGTTCCCTCATTATTTCTGCTTTGGAAGTTTTGCTTAAATGTACTCTACTATAGTAGTTGCTATCCAGATTGCACCATTGCCTCAACAGGTAAAAAGGTAACATTACCAATTGAATTGCACTTTGCTGGACAAAAGACAAGTAAGATGTGTAATTTCCATATGTAAAAATATTTAATTCCTTCAACAAACTCTTCATACTCTGAATCTTATAGCTCAAAAAGGTAAGTATTCATACTTAAATAGAAAATCTTTTTGTTTGAAAACTCTTTGAATCAAACACCTAGAAATGCTGGATAAAATATATCGCATTTTGAAAAAACACACAGCCAAGCTTTTAGGAAAGAAAAGAAAATCTCTACATGCTTGGAATAGAGAGGAAACTGAAAAAAGCAGTACAGCCCTAGATGGAGGACTGTTAATACTGAGTTTTGATACCTGTGTAGGACAGGGTACAAGAGCTGTGCCCACATGAAGGAGGGAGTGCAGAGCCAAATCTGAGTTCTCTTCAGGGAAAGGCCTGAAGCGGGAGGGTAGGCTGGGGAAAAAACCCACTCACTAGCTCAGGAAGAGTAGGTGCCTTCTCTGACTCTGCCTGGCTCTCAGCAGAATGGGAAAAGCATCCCCTTTTAAGATGAATCATGGGCTAGTACCAGTGGTAGGTTTGAAATTAAATTTAAATAACCATGTGGATGTGAGGCATCAGAACTGGCCCGCCCAAAATGTGTCTCTTTGGCTTGATTATTTTTAAGAACAAAAGACTCTGAAAGAAACTCTGACCTCCCTACCTCCTTCTCAGTGGCCTAAAAGAATCTGAAATAGAAGGGCCTGTTCCAGGAAGGAGCTAATACCATAAGATAACTTTAATGTGATGTAAAATATCTCTCTCAGGTCACATTGTCTGTATTTGGCCCATTTGCATTTCCATCTCCATATAAATTGCCTTCCTCCCCCTTGAAGTCCCAAACCACTACCCCCAGACACCCTCCTCTATCTTTAGCTAAAAATAGTATTTAGGGTGGCAACTTCAGCCATTTGGCGAGTTACCCAGTTTTCCTGGGTTTCTCCCATGTATACATGTTATAAAGCCTTGTTTGATTTTCTCCTGTTATTCTGTCTCATGCGAATTTAATTCATATATCAGCCAGAAGGACCTAGAGAGGGCAGAGGAATTCTCTTCCTCCCCTACATGCTCCAGGAAACTCCAAGTCAATTTACAACAATAAAAATGGCTTTGGAAAGTATTATCACCTGGATCTGTGGAAGAAGCAACTCAGATCACTCTGGAAAGACAGACCCTCAACCCAAGATATCTAAGTTTCCCACACATACAGCTCCTCTGAAGATAGGTTCACAACCTAAAATTATAAAACACTCAAGGAAACAACCCACCATGAATGAGTCAGCAATCTACAGATAGATTACACTTAAAGGAATTTGATGAAGAAAAAAAACCACATGATAAAGTATATTCAGGATGATTAATACCATTTAAAAAAAGGAATTGAGTTCGTAAGAAAGAATAAGATGATAGGAAAGAATAGGCAGATTTCTAGAGTGTGTCTAGAAATAAAAATTGCAGTCATTAAAATTAGTCAATGGAAGCGTTAAAGAGAAGAATGAACAAAACTGAGGAGAAAATTAGTGAACCGGAATAGAGAATGGAGAAAATTACCAGGAGGCAGAACAGAGAGTTGAAGAGCGAGAAAATATGACAGTTTAAGAAACATGGAAGATTTAAGGAGAAGGTCCAACATAGGTCTAATAAGTATTTTGGAATGAAAAAACAGAGAATGAGGTGGAGAGCCAATATTAAAAGAAATAATGGCTGAGGATTTTATAGAATTAAAATTAAAGAGATTGTCAGAATAAAAAATAACTATGAAGCATGAGCAGGATAACTAAGAATAAATCCACACTTCAATAGATCATCATAGTGAAACTACGAGAACAACGACAAAGACTGTAAAAGCAATTAGAAACAAAAGAAAAATTCCCTATAATGAAACTAGGTTCCTTAACCCCAAAGGTCAGAAGGCAATGGAATCCTATCTTTACAGTACTGGGGGCAGGAACACAAAAACAAAAACTGTCTAATGCAGAATTCCATACGCAACAAATTATCCTTAATGCCAAGGTGGACTTGTGCTTCCAAGAAGATGGAGTAGAAGTACTTTTCCTATTCCACCTGTTCAGTACAACTTAAACCTGTAGACATAATAGATAAAAGAAACATAGGAAGACTGAAAAGTATAGAGAAGAAAGTAGACTGGCCAGGGACTTTGTGGTCTGAGGAAGGATGTAGTGGTGAGTTCCTTAGATTTTCCTTTTGCCTCATATATCCCAGACTTGGAGCTGAACAAGCTGGCAACCTGGAAATGCCAATGGGTGCAGATTTTAAAAAGCTCCAACAAAAGTCTGCTTTCTCTAGCCACAGGACCAGGAAAGGGCAACACAGCAAGAGAGGAAACTCTTACACAATAACTGTTTGACTCCAGTCAAACACCACAGAAGAAACTGGCCCCACCAGACATACCAGCAAAGGCTGAGTGGGAAGCCTAGATTTCTACCCTTTCAAGGCTGTAATAAGGTTCCCCAACACCCTTAGCAGGGTGGTGTCACAGAAGACCAAGTACAGAAGTGGGACTCTCATCTCTCATAACAAGTAGACAGTTATGAGCTGCCCCATGCCCCACCACAGTGTCAGCAGAGACCATGGTGGTGATGGTGGTGGGAGGTACAGGACACTGGAGCTCTCCTCCTCACTGAGCAGTAACAAGGAACACCCCCTTCACCTAAGTGTCAATGGAAGCTGAGCAGAGAATCTGGACTTCTACCTCCACCTGGTTGTAACGAGGCAGTGCCCAAGAGTGGAAACCAGTTAAACACAAGATTTAGATAAAGATCTAAGGTCTCATAACATAATACAGACATGCCTAGGTTTCAGCTGAAAATCCCTTGTCTTACAAAGAACAAGGAAGATCTCAAACTGGAAGAAAAAAGATAATCAACAGACTCCAACACCAAGATGACAGAAATGTCAGAAATATCTGACGAAGACTTTAAAGCAGCCATCATAAAAATGCTTCAACAAACATGAAAATGCTTGAAACAAATGAAAAATAGAAACCTTCAGCAAAGAGAAAGTCTCATCAAAGAAGCAGAATATACAAAGAAGAACCAAATGGAAATTTTAGAATTGAAAAATACAATAACTGAAATAGAAAGCTCAGTGGATGGGCTCAACAGCAACATGGAAGGTTCAGAGACAACCAGTGAACTGGAATGACAAAATGATAGAAAATATCTAATCTGAACAACAAAGGAAAAACTGACTGAAAATACAGGAATAGAGCCTCATGGACCTTTGAGACAATAAAAAAAGATCTAGCATTCGTGTCATTGGAGTCCCGGAAGGAGAGAAAAAAGAGGATGGGGTTGAAAAAGTACTCAAAGAAATAATGGCTGTACAAGAAGTAAGGTTTTTATATTTCACTTGAACTGGTAAAACGATGACACCAGTAGTCTATGATAGATATATATATAATGTAATACCTAATATAAACACTAAAACAGCTATATGAAGAGATATACTCAAAGACATTATAGGTAAATCAAATGCAATTCTAAAAAATGTTTATATAATCCACAGGAAGATTGGAAAAAGAAAAGAGAGAAATAAAAAACAGAACAGAAAAAAATATGGAAGGGCAAAGATAAATCCTAACATACCAATAATTACATTAAATGTAAACTGTGTAAATATGCCAATTAAAAGACAAAGATCGGCAGATTCGATTAAAAAACATGACTCAATTTTATGCTCTCCACAAGAACTACTTCAATTATAATCATATAGGCAGGCTGAAAATAAAAGGATGGGAAAAGGTATAGCATGCAAATATAAATCAAAGAAAAGCATTATTAATATCAGATAAAGCAGACTTCAGAGCAAAGAAAATTACCAGAGACAAAAAGGATCACTATATAATGATAAAATGGTAACTCCACCAATAAGACGTAGGAATCCTAAATGTGCACATACCAAATAACAAAATTATAAAACATCTCAAGGAAAAACTGACAGAACTAAATGGAAAAACAGACAAACCCATGATTATGGCTGCAGACTTCAATACCCCTCTCTCAACAATTGATAGAACAACTAGACACAAAATCAGCGAGGATAAACAAGAACTCAACGTAGTCAACGAACAGGATGGAGTCGACATTCACAGAATACTCCACCACTAAGAGCAGAGCACATTCTTTCAAGGGCCTGTGGAACATACATCAAGATAGACAATACCCTAGGCTGTAAAACAAACCTCAACAAATCAAACAGAAAACTGAACTCACATAGAATGTGTTCTCCAACCACAATGGAATCAAACTAGAAATCAGTAACACCAAGACAACAGAAAAATCTCCAAATACTTGGATACTAACCAACACACTTCTAAAGAATCCACTTCTAAATAATCCATGATTTAAAGAGGAAGTTTCATAGGAAATCAAAAAATACACTGAGCTGAATGGAAAAGAAAATGCAACTTATCAAAATTTGTGGGACACAACTGAGGCAGTGCTGAGAGGAAAATTTAGAGCATTAAATGCATACATCAGAAAAGAGGAAAGCCTCAATCAATTATCTGAGCTCCTACCCTCAGGAATCTAGAAAAAGAGGAGCAAAATAAACTTAAAGTAAGCAGAAGGAAGGAAATAATACAGAGCAGAAATCAATGAAACTGAAGACAGAAAAACAAAAAAGAAAAATCCATGAAACAAAGCTCGTTCCTTGAAAAGATCAATAAAACTGACAAACCTCTAGCAAAACCATGGTGAGTTCAAGGATTTGGGGGCTGATCAAGGAAACAGTCATGACGGTGAGATGGCCATACCATGCAACAAATTTTATTCGGGCAGCACTTTGACAGGCTGCATGGGAGTGGAAGACCCTCACAGGAGGACCTTCCAGACAAGGTGCCCAGAAGGCAGGGAACTCCTGGAGGAGAAGGAGATTGGAGAAGGGACTTGACACCTTTTATAGCCCCTGAATTTGTCTTATCAAAAGTTAGCAGATGGTGAGGGCAATTTCATAGGATATGAAATGCAGGCAGTCTCTAAATGGCTAAAAATATGCTTATTTGGGCTATATTTAAAGCAACTGAGTAAGAATTTGAGTGTGGTGCTGACAGGCTTTGAACCAATGTCCCAGCTTGCTGTGGAGAAGGAAACAACACAGGGGCCATCTTTAATCCATTTATACAAGGACTGATAAAGGAAAACAAGAGGAGAAACAAATATCCAGTTTCAGGAATGAAACAGTGCATATCCCTACAGACCTGCAGACATCAAAAGGATAAGGAAGGAACGACAAGAACAACTCTAGACACATACATTTGACAACTTAGATGAGACCGACCAACTCTTCAAAAACACAAAGTGCCACAACTCACTCAACATAAAACAGATAATTTAAATAGCCCTATAACTATGAAGAAAATTGAATTTGTAATTTTAAAACTCACAAAAAGAAACGTTCAAGCCAAGACGGCTTCACTAGAGAATTCTATCAAACATTTAAAAAAGAATCAATACCAATTCTACACAACCTCTTTGAGAAAATAAGAGTGAAGGGAACCCTTTCTGAGTCATTTTATAAAGCTATTATTATCCTGACACCAAAATCAGAAAAGGACAATATTAAAACAAAACAAACTACAGAACAATATCTCTCAAGAATACTTAATAAAGTATTAGCAAACAGAATTCAGTAATACATATATGTATGTATATAAAATTATACACTGTGAGCAATTAGGCTTTATTTCAGGGATAAACGGATCGTTCAATATTTGAAAATCAACTGATGTAATTACTTTATTAACAGGCCAAAAAAATTCATGTAAGCATATCAACTGATGCAGAAAAAGCATTTCACAAAAGTCAACATTCATTCATGATAACAATTCTCTAAAAAAAAAGAATAGAGAGGAACTTCCTCAACTTGATAAAGAGCATTTAAAAAATTCTACAGCTAACCTTATACTTAATGGTGAAAGACTGCTTTCCCCCTAAGATCAGGAACAAAGTAAGGATGTCCACTTTCACCACTCTTAGTCAATATCACACAGGAAGTTCTTGCCAGTGCAATAAGACATGAAAAGGAAACAAAGGCATACAGATAAAAAAGGGAGAAGTAAAATTGTTCCTATTGGCAAATGATATTGTCTACATAGAAAATCCAAGGAATCTCAAAAAAACTACAAAAAACAAAAAACCCTTGTACAACCAATAGGTGAGTTTAGCAAGGTCAAGATTGTAGAATATAAAAATTAATTGTATTCTACCTACTAACAACAAACATGTAGGCATAAAAATTAAAAATATGATACCACTTATAATCACTCAAAAAGAAATAGGTGTAAATCTAACAAAACATGTAAAGGACTTCTATGCTAAAAACTACACAATGTTGATGAAAGAAACAAAAGAAAATCTAAATAAATGGAGAAATATACTATGTTCATGGATCAGAAGACTGGACATGGTAAAGATATTAGTTCTCCCCAAACTGATATATATGTTTAATAAAATTCCTATCATAACAGTAATAAGACTTTTTGGTAGATATAGACGAGCTTATTCTAAAATTTATATGGAAAGATAAAGGAACTAGAACAATTCTGCAAAAGAATAATGTGGAAGGAATCACTTTACCTGATTTGAAGACATTATGTAGCTACAGTAATCATGACTGTGTGGTAATGACAGGGGGAGAGACACAAAGATTGATGGAATAGAATAGAGAGCCCAGAAATAGACCTACACTAATATGTCCAACTGATTTTGAAAGTGCAAAAACAACTTAATGACAGAAAGTTAGCCTTTTCAACAAATGGTGCTGAAGAAACTGGACATCCACAGGAGAAAAAAATGAGCCTTGACCTAAGTCTCATACTTTACACAAAATTAATTCAAAATAGATCACTGACTGAAAGGTAAAATATAATACTATAAAACTTTTAGGAAAAAACTAGGAGAAAATCTTTAGGATCTATAGCTAAGCACAAAGTTCTTAAGACTTAACGTCAAAAAAAAATCCAGGAAAGGAAAAATTAATAAATTGGATTTCATCAAAATTGAAAACTTTTGCTTTGCAGAAAACTTTGTTAAGAAAATAAAGAGGGGCCGGCCTGGTGGCACAGCAATTGTGTGTGCACATTCTGCTTTGGCGGCCCAGGGTTCGCTGGTTCAGATCCCGGGTGCAGACACGGCACCACTTGGCAAGCCATGCTGTGGTAGGCATCCCACATATGAAGTAGAGGAAGATGGGCACAGTTGTTAGCTCAGGGCTAGTCTTCCACCAAAAAAAAAAAAAGAAAGAAAGAAAAGAAAAAGAAAAGCTACAGGTTGGGACAAGAGATTTGCAAAACACGTATCCAACAAAGGACTAGCATCCAGAATACGTATATTAAAAAAACCTCTCAAAAATCCACAGTAAAAAATCAAACAATCCAATTAGAAAATGGGCATAAGACATGAAGAGACATTTCACCAAAAAAGATACACGAATGGCAAATAAGCATGTGAAAACATGTGTAACATCATTAGCCAATAATTAGAGAAATGCAAATTAAAACCATAATGCAATATCACTACATATGTATCAGAATGGCTAAAATAAAAAACAGTGACAACACCAAATGCTGACGAGGATACACAAAAACTGGATCACTCATACACTGCTGGTAGAAATATAAAATAGTATAGCTATTCTGGAAAATAGTTTGAAAATTTCTTTACAAACTAAGCATGCAGCTATCATATGACTCAGCAACTACACTCCTAGGCATTTATCCCAGAAAAATGAAGACTTATGTTCACATAAAACCTTGTAGGGGAATGTTTATAGTAGCTTCATTCATAATAGCCAAAAATGAAACAATCAAGATGTTCTTCAACAGGTAAATAATTAAACAAACTGTAGTATATTCATACCAAGGAATACTACTCAGCAATAAAAAAGAATTAACTATTGATATATGCAATAACCTGGATGACTCTCCAGAGAATTATACTGACTAAAAAAGTCAATCCCAGAAGATTATACCTTGCATGATTTCCCTAATATCACATTCTTGAAATGACAAAATTATAGCAAGGAAGAAGAGATTAGTGGTTGCCAGGTGCTAAGGAGGGTGTGGGGGCAGGCAGGAAGAGCGTACACCTGTAAAAGGGCAACAGGAGAGAGCTTTGTGGGGATGGAAATGTTCTGAATGTGCAGCTGTGGAGCATCAGTATCCTGGTTGTGAGAGCTTACTATAGTTTTGCAAGATGTTAAAACTGGAGAAAACAGGTAAAGGTAACATGAGATCTCTCTTTATTTTTTTCTTAAAACTGTATGTGAATCTATGACTATCTCAAAATAAAAAGTTTTATAAAAAAATATAATAAGAGATATTACCAGACAACCACTCTGGAAGTTACTATGCACAGTCCTAAACTGAAAGAATTACCAAAGAATGTACTTCAAGCAGGATGTGGTACCCAGAAGGAAGGCACAGCAGGTGAGATGCCATGCTGTCCAGTATGGTATTCTCCGCCTGGAGATGTATGTGTTTGGATAACACAGATAAAACCAAGCACTACAATGGGCAATGAATTACTCCTTATAGGTGACAAGAATCCCACTTTATGAGGAGTTTCAGTTAATATCCCTCCTGTTTACGAGAGCATTTTGACATCACACACCTCTTTGTAGCTGAGAGCCAGGAGACAGGAGCCCCACACAGTCATCTACAAAACCAGGGGTTGGGGGATGGATGGCTTGATGTTCTCTCCTCAGTGCTCAAGGTTTGCTGATTTCCAGCAGGGAGGCCCTCACGCATCAGACCCCACATCCCTGGGTATGGTAGAATTTGCATTGGTTTTACTGACTTATTTTGTTTTTATAATTTGTGGAGTTTTTCTTTCTTCTTCTCTTTCTTTGCTTGAAGTTAAATGACACAGACACATTGCATATCACGGAAATGTTTTATATGTCAGTGTACGATGCTTAACAGGAGCAGGTAAACAGCCATATTACAGAGTAATTAATGAAGGAAAAATGCCCAGTTAGGTTGTATAAGATAACCAAATGTGAACTAGTTAAATAATCATGTCTACTTTAATTAGATTTGGTGTTTTGTTATAATGAGCGTTAATTTGCAGACTCAAAATCACAAAGAAATATTTTGCATCCAATTTACGATAATCACATTCACCTGATGAGCATTTCCCCAGGAATGAACTAAGCTTGCAGGTGAGGAAAGACCATCTCTCCAAACAGAAAATCTAAAGGGAGATATGCTACTAACATACTTTTAATTTTTCATGGGAAATGTTAAATGAGATAATAGGAAAGGCATCAATTAGAAGTCGGTCTTGGGCAAAAGTCAGCCACTCAAGAACACAGACAAAATGCAGATCAGGCAAAAATGGCCTCCAAGCACTGAAGCAGTTAACACAGAGCCGAAGGATGAACTCTCCGGGAGAAGCCTCATCTGGAACCATTCATTCCAAGCAACCTCTACTACCTAATTTCCCAGACCACAGCAGATGAGAGGCACATACTAGTGCAGGGCTGTCAGCTACACACGCAACGACAATCAAATGCTGACACTGACGGCAAAGGCAGTCACTGAAAGGCAGGCACAGAGCCAGAAGGTGACCAAGCTAACACAGCACGTTTGTTCAACAACTGGTAGTCAATGAGGACCTTAAGTCTTCAAGAAAATGAAGCCATAGTACACAAGATGACCTCGGCCTTCCTAGTTTCTCCCATAAGTAGTGATATTGCTTTTAAGATTTCCAGAGGTGAGAAAGGAAGCAAAGACAATGGCTTTGACTGCAGGATTCATTTCATGTGTTTCATTTCCTGGCAGAAGAGGCTAGTGCAGGGACAATGGGGTCACCTGAGAAGGGTTCCTTGGTTTCTGGCTTAGGGAACCAGCGGTTTGTGATACAAAGATCTGAGATAAGAACTACTGAAGGTTCTGAGGAGGAAGCCATTTTGCGGCAAAACAATGAGTACAGACTTAGAGATACTAAACTTAAAATCCTTGTGAGCCAACATGGTGGAGATGTGGGGAGGCAGTTCTCATAAGGGCTGACTGTGAAAAGAGAAGCTAAGTAAGATAAAGGCTGCCAAGTGTCTGCTGGGTCTGACCACCATGCCCAAAGTGAAATCTCCACTTGAGGTGGAGCAGAATTGTCAGCTGAAGTGACATGCTGCAGATGAAAAGTGCTGACAATTAACTCTTACAAGAAGCTTGGCTGTGACCGAAAGAAGAGATGAGACGGGGGAATTAAAGGAGCGTGCAGAGTGGAAGGGAAAGGACAGGAAGTTACCAGTAGAAAAAGAAAGGGATGATTGGTGATGCCAGTCCTTGAAACTCGAGGGACGAGGTCCAAAGTGGACGGCAGGGATTAGTCTCAGACACACAGAGAGACCTCCTTTCTTCTGTGACAACAGGAAAAGGGTTAAGGATAAGTATGGAGGTAAATAAAGTTATAGGTTGAGAAGAGAAGGGGAGGAGAGGGAGTTCCCTTAGCATGGCATCTTGTTCTTCCCTGTCATCCACTGGAGGTGAGATAAAGAGATTAGTGGGGGATTAAAACAGCTGATGTAGAGAAAGGGCAAGATGGCCAGGATGAGAAAAAGATTGCTAGGCACTACTGAGTACCCAGCTGGAAGCAGAAACCATAAATCTATAGTGATCTCAATCTAAAAAGAGCTTTGGCTGTATAGCAGCAGGCAAGGCGGATGGTTGGTTAGCCAGGGTTGGGAACTGCAAAGCATGGCTAATTAAAGGATGAAGGAGGAAGAGGGGGAAGGAAAGGCTTTGGGTGTCATCTCTGGAGAGGGAGCAGCTCATCACCTGAAAAGAAGCAGGGTGGGAGTGGGTGGAGGGGGAGGGTGACAACGACCAGGAGCCTAGAGCTCTTAAAGTGAAGGCTGGATGGGAGTGATAAGAATTTAACATGTGACAATGTCCAGTGAGAAGCCAGGGAAGTGAGCACCTCAAGCGGGAGCAGAAAAGAAGGTGATTAGAGATGAAGTCAAGAAACTGTGACACAAAGTTGTTGAGCGACCCCTCTGCAGGGATTCTGCAGTCACCCAGGACCAGGGAGCAGGTGGAGAGGAGAGCGAGACTGTACGCCAGATGATCCTGGAGAATAACCCTGAGGTCATTGGACAACACAATGAGAAGGAGCTAGAGCACAGAAGGTAAGATGACATGTACTTCAAAGAACAAAAAGTTTTGGTACACAGGTCAGGGAGGAATTGAGCAGCAGAAACCTCGGTGAGATGGTGGCTTGGGAGAGGGAGAAGGTCTGGACAGCAGGAGGACATGTGACCTGTGGAGGGCAGGTAAAATAAGAAGGACAAGGAGGTGGAAAAGTCAGCAACGGCTAACTCTGGGACTCTGCTGCTCTGCCTGGGGTAGTGGTGGTGTGCCTGAACCTGAATTAAATGTCAGCAGGGAGGAATGGTGACATTTGTGGATTTAACATTTGCAGCACACACTCTGCAATGATTGCTCAAGGTCTGTGTGTGACAGGATCTGTGATTTTGCTAAGTGCCCATTTGGATCAAGCCCACTGTGGGCCTGGTGTGTGGACACAAGTCAGTTAGCAGGCGAGTGAGCCCAGCCAGACACCCTGCATGGAAACTGCAAGCTCTTGGTTGCTTTCTACTTGATGTAACAACATAAAAAAAGAAATTATTCTCCAAAGGGGAGCACTGTCCAGAAAAGGTAGTCAGCAGCCAGTGCAGTAGACAAAAATGAAGATACCTAAGAAAAACAATTATTCTTAACCAGGAAACAAGTTTTGGATACTTTAAAGAGTAGAGTGTAAAGTTTGATTTAGAATATATGAGAGGACAAATTCTGTAAAGAAATAAGGACAAGAGTGTGTCAAAATGTTTCAGAGAACACTCCACCTAGTGTAATAAAAAGATAAAAGATGAAGAGTTAACTTTTTATTTGAGGATACATAAGGAAAACATGCCTTTCTGAACTGCAACTTTGGAGCAAGCCTTAAGTACCACGATAATATTTGCAATTTTAGAAATGACACAGATCTGTGACAGGACCCCTTATGAATGTTGAAGGTCTTCTGCACTAGTTTAGAAGGTACAAGCTTCAGGCCCCAACTCCCAGTTGTGCTCTGAGTTCAGGGGCAGATTTTAACTCATAGTAAACATCCAGTGCTTGTTCAGAACACACACTAGAGTAATGAGGTCCGGAGGCAGTGCTGAATCAGGGTCACCACTGATCAGAGATTTTATGGAGGAGCTCTCTATATGGGAAAGAAGAGTAAGAACTCGACTACTCTTGAGAACGTGAGGCAAGACAAATTTGAGTTCAAAGGCCAGTTCTACCAATCCTAGCTCTGGGGTCTCTGGCGGAGCACCCAACCTCTCAGCTTCCTCACCCATAAGCGAGTGAAACAGTTTCCTCACCCACCAGTGTTTACTCTACACTGTCATTGTGAGGACTGAGACACTGGATACAACGTACTCTGTGCAGATTATTCTAACTCCACCCTTTATCTAGAGGTTGGGATTATAATTCAGCCTAGACACACCAACAGTTTTTCAATAAGGAAAGGTTTCCTGGCACAACAATGGAAATAGGTTAATACCAGAAGAATCTTTGATGAGTACATATTCAAGGACATTGACTCGAAAGCTTCTTTAGTCGCAATAGCTAGAAATAACACTATTCTTGGGAACACTAACTAGAGAAAATTACCTTTATTACTAAGTAATACTTACCAGAAGTACAGACATGGGTCACTTGTAACAATGTTTTTACAGTTGTGAACATTTAAAGGAACTTGTTTATATAATAATAAAATACATTTTATTTTTTATTTTATTTTTTTTTTTGAGGAAGATTAGCCCTGAGCTAACTGCTGCCAACACTCCTCCTTTTTCTGAGGAAGACTGGCCCTGAGCTAACATTCATGTCCACCTTCCTCTACTTTATATGTGGGACGCCTACCACAGCATGGCGTGCCAAGCACTGCCATGTCCGCACCCGGGATCTGAACCGGCGAACCCTGGGCCGCCAAAGCAGAATGTGTGCACTTAACCGCTGCATCACCGGGCCAGCCCCTGAAATACATTTTAATACCAATTTTACCAATATAGTTTCACCAGTGTGTAGACTATGAAGGTCTCCACGGATTTTAATATTGAAAAGATAATCCAAAATACAGACTTCATTCTTACAAAGCTTTGTGACAAGCGTAGTAGTCTAGTTTAGGCACATACCTATGACAAAATTCCTCAAGGTGCTAATATATGAAAAGTGGGGAAATAGCAACGGCCACCAAATTGCCAACTTCCATTTTTTCCTCCAAAGTATTTTCACAGTCAAAGTGGCTCTAAAGAGGAACACGAGTCTTCAAAACACCAAATATTTTTAGCAGGTTCACAAAGACAGTAAGATCTAAAGTCAAATGCAATTATATTGTGTTTGCAAAATGACAAGAGAATGTTTGATCTTTCTAAGATGACAAGGGATTCTAATCTGTGTGAATCCAGCTTTGAAGCCTGTGCTCTTTCCACAACTGTGCTGCTTTCTCTGACTACCTCCCCATTGCAAGAGGGGAAGCATGAAAGAATGTTTAAGTTCATCACCTACTTCAGGAAGATCATTAACTGGAACAAACTTGAGACTGAACTGTAGCTGACATTTTTTGGAGACTATAGTACACGCTGTCATAGTAGTCTACCTAAAAGCCATTCCCCCAAGGAGCCAAAGTAACCTAGGGAAACATGGCCTTGAAGCTCCAGGACAGGTGTTAGCTATTTTAAGCCAATCACAGTCATTCCTAGCCCCCTCTGCCTTGCTAATCAGTGTGAGGCATTACCCTGGCTGTGTAATTGGTCCAGGGCTGGCACTTGACCTAACATGGCCCAATCAGATAAAGAGGAAGGACTTTTATGTTAAAAATGCAGGGAAGGACTCCTCTTTCTTGCATTTAGGAAAGGATGTAAACAAGGAAGCATACACAGATTACAAAGAGTAGCCATTTTATGACTCTGAGGGGATGAGGGATGTGGATAATACTGCCAGAGGAGAGAGATGGGAAGCATTTAGGTCTTTGCTGACACAGTTGAGCTGCTGAATCAACCAGCCCTGAAACCTCATCTATAGTTATTTGAAAAAACACATTATCATATTACCTATGGTGTTTTGAACTGGGTTTTCTGCCACATGTAGTTGGAAGCACTCCACCTGATAAAATGACCAAAAGAGCCACTAATCTGTTACCTATTAAATGGAAATTTTCTGTTAAGCTTTATTTTTAAAAAAATTTTTATTTTTGGTCATATAGAGTCAACTTATAATCAGAAGGTTGTTAAGTAAGCATGGATTTATAGAACTCGGGAAGTTCATTCAACTAATATTTACTTAATAAATACCAAATGCCAGGCATTTGAATGTATAGTGACCACAGATTCAGATCACCTGATACATGTGTCACCACAATAGGGATATGTCTATCCTGGGGTGCCCCCAGGATACGTTCTGGGCACAGCGCCAGTCGTAGTGCTCCAAGGACGCACCAAAGCCTGCCTTCGTGGCTCTTTCACCTCCACGGCTGACCACTTCCATTTGATCAACATGTTCTCTCTACAGGTACAAAGTTACATTCAACCGGGCAGCAGTCAAGCCCTGCAGCTCCAGAAAGAAAGAACCACTGCAACTCTTGGCTCTGATGCATTGTGGATTGATTTCAGATTGGAATTCTCAGGAGGGAAATCTATTTTCTTAAAGGATACCTTATGTGATCTCTTTAATTCAGACCGTGGTCTGTGGAAAAGGTTTTAATTAGAGTTGAATTTATATTATATACAATGTAAAAACTTAGACTTCTGCCATAAAGAAAAGAATTAAACTATATCTTAAAGTTGGGTTTTCAATTTATCCTGGCCTTTTACTTCATATTCTGTAACTGAGAGACGAATACGCCACCTCTCAAGGGAATCAAAGCAGGCTCCTTCAGCATTCCTTGAAGTCTGTGTTCAGGAACGACCCACTGCTCCAGGGACAGAAAGTCACAGAGGCGGTCCCCTGCTTTCAACAAGCTTACCATCTAGTTTTGAAAGAAAGATGTGCTTTGTCACAATCAAGAGTTGACAGAATTGCAAAACAGATCTGCAAAGTCACCAGAGGCAGTGCATGTGGTGAGGACTCCTGAAATAACCAGTGTAAGCAAATGAGCTAGAGAACCAGTGCTGTCACTGAGTGCACTGTGTACAATAATATTTTTAATTATAACAAAGGAGAGAGATGTTTTGTTTTTAAGCCCCCAAGTTTTTTGCACAATTAAAAATTCATATTTGAAGAATGATAAACCTCCCTCTAAAATACATCTTCTCATTCACAATTTATTACCACTTTATGAATAGTGTCCCTTCCCCCATATCTAAATATTGTTAGCTGCTTTTTAAGACTTCTTAAATGCAAAACAAACAAACAAACAAACAAACAAAAAACCCAACACACAAGAAAAACGGAAAGAATTAAAAGACTGGGGTCATTAAGTATTATCATATAAGAGTTTACCATACTTAGTAGTGTAGGATTGCACTTGGCTGTGACAGAGCTACAAGGCCTTATTTTTTTTAGGTGTCACAGCTATCATTATCTGGGATTCATTGGTATTGGCCAAATCTCTCTCAATATAACCTTATTTTTGTTTGGAAAGCTTAGAGGGGAATTACAAAGGAAGACAATCTGCAGACAGTGTTAATTTGACTTCTGTGTTGTGCTGCAGTATGATAGCCTTTATATTTGCCTCGCTTTGACCATCTTTTAAACAACTGTTCTCTGTACATCATTTTACTTTTTAACCCATACTCACAGCTATAGAGAAGCAAAAGTCAAGTATTCTTCAAACACATGGAACATGGCCCATAACCAAGATGAGGCTGGCAGAGAAAGCAGTGACATTCAAAGACAAATGTTACAGGATGCAGAGGGTTCAAAGGTTTTCCCTTGAACTATTTTCACTGGCAAGTATTCTAATAGAGTTATTAAGAATGAGGGGAAAAATCTACTACATCAGTCTGACCAATCTCTAGAGGATGGTTTAAGAGAAGAAATTCAAGAAACAGTGTCAGCTTTCTTCTCATTCCAAAGAAATATTCAGAGCATAGATCATCAATACACTTGCCTGGCTCTCTATGATAAGAGTGATTACTCTAGGATTGAACCTCGCAAAAGAATCGTTATAGCTAATTCTATACAAAAGGGCCCAAAGAATGAGATATGTCTAAAAGAATGTTGGAGACACGGTCCTTAACAGAAGAGATACTACATCATAGTTAGACGTAAGACTGACATTTATGCTTACATGAAATTGTTTTCCAAGAAGCTCAAAAAGCTTTGGAAATACCATTAACTCATGATCATGATTTTCCTGTGAAGCTGTGGTATAAGTTACCAGAAGTCTAGGCCTTGAAATAAATTTTACCAAGGCTCCTTCCAGCTTACCCCTACCAGAAACCACCTCATCCTTGCCCAAGGAATTCTCTCATCTTCTCACACACAGGAGCCTCAAACTGCTCAAGCTGCTGTGACGAAGAACTTGGGGATGATGAGTTTCCGTGCCATATAATCTATTAAACTAGCCCACACTTAACCTTCCCCTGCCTCTTCTAGGGTAAAGAGTAGCTGGAAGTAGATTAAGAAGTCAATCTAAAAGACTTGGAAACCAACCAAACTTCGGAGATAAACATGAAGAATTAAAAACGGGTTCTAACTTGGGTCTCTTAAGCAAATGGATACATGGGGAAAACAGAAGATTCGGGAGTATGAATGGGTAATTAGTTGGTTTAGGACATGCGTTAGGCTTCTCCTAGGCCATCCAAGTAGGATAGGTAGGGAAGGAGTTGAAAATCAGATCTTTAGCTTCAGTGAATGACGTGACTGGAAGTAGAGATTTAGGAGTCTTCAGAGGAAGGCAAGTCATGGGCAAGGACTGGATTGATTTATAGTTCAAATGATGGTGAAAAACTACCAGAAACTTTTGTTTTTCCAAAGAACAATGTTTTCAAAGTTCCATGGCAGGGAGGCATTATGGAGTATTTACAGTGACTTGATACTCAATCATGGTCCCTGGACCAACCACACCTGCACGGTCTGGAAGCTGGTCAGGTTTAGAACCTCCATCCACCCCACATCCGCTGAATCAGAATCTGCATCTTAACAATGGAACTGGGGGGCACGTTAATGTAAGAACTGGTGTAGTGTTCCCAAACTTTGGTCCTTGAAATGTTCGCTAATTTTCAGCGAAGGAGAAAAAGAAAAATATAAACATTTAATGATAAATTTATTCAATTTAGAGAAATGTCCTTTATTCTGGTGTTATATGCTTCCTTTGTTGACACTGTTTACATCCCCTGTCTTTTATGAAATAAAGTAATGGTAATTTAGGTGATTTCCCCAACAGCAAGTTATTTTATACTTTCCTGGCACCAGGTGACTTTGAAGATGCTATTTCCTTTACGTAGAATATCTTCCTGACTCTGCCTTGCCTTATCAAGCCTAAATTTCTCCATGAATCATATTTTGAACACCAATGCCTATGTATCAGTTTCCTACAGCTGCTATAACAAAATACCACAAACTGGATGGCTTAAAAAAGAAATCTACTGTCTTACTGTTCCAGAGGCTAGAAGCCTGAAGTCAAGGTGTGAGCAAGGCCATGCTCTCTCTGAAGGCTCTGGGCAAGGATCTTTCCTTGCCTCTTCCTAGCCTATAGTGGTTGCCAGCCATCCTTGGTTTGTAGATACATCACTCCAATCTCAGCCTGTCTTCACATCACAATCTCCCAGCACATGTCTGTGTCCAAATTCCTCTCATCTTCTAAGGATACTACTCACTGAATTATGGCCCACCCTAATCCAATATGACCTCATCTTGACCCGATTAGAAAGACCCTATTTCCAAGTAAGGTCATATTCACAGGTATCTGGGATTAGGACCTGAGCATATCTTTTGGGGGACACAATTCAACCCACAACAGCCTACAGTGATACATTTTTAAAAGAAAATATCCTGATAATTCTCAAAATTCAAGCACACAATAAAAATATTAAGAGTATATTGTGGGGCCAGCCCCACAGCCGAGTGGTTAATTAAGTTTGCAAGCTCCGCTTTGGCAGCCCAGGGTTTCGCCGGTTCTAATCCTGGGCGCAGACATGGCACCGCTCATCAGGCCATGCTGAGGTGATTTCCCACACAGCACAACTAGAAGGACCACAACTACAATATACAACTATGTACTGGGGGGCTCTGGGGAGAAGAAGAAGAAGAAAGAAAAGAAAAAAACACCGGCAACAGATGTTAGCTCAGGTGCCAATCTTTAAAAACAAAAGAAGGGTATATTGTAATAAAATTAGCATAGGACCAACAATTTGTGTTCTTGTTTCATAACCTGTTTTCACTGCAGAAGGCATAAACTACAATGTGATGAGATTTGTCTCAGACTTTTCTTCACGCTCAAACTCCCTCAGCTTTTAAAAAAATTTTTGTTTCAGCATTTTCCACACCACTTACACTTTTTAGCTCCTTTTTGAACAGCATTGCTTAGTACTACCTATTTAACTTGTCAGTTTTGTCTCACAAATCTTGGTATGAGAAATTACTTAAGGCCTATTTGTGATCTCCCAAGTCTCCGATGGCTGGAGCTCCTTGGAAGTCCCAAGCCACACTAACTGGCCAGAGCTTTAAGAAGGTTGTGAACCTAATAATATCTGAGAAACCATGGTTCACTTTAGGGATATTCAGATTGAGGGTTTCAATCTGAAACCTATGTGTTTAAGATTTCAATTTTGTATTACAACATTATATAAAGTATAGTATTCATGTGGTTAGTGGTTTCCAAGCAGCAAAATGTTGAACACTACTCAGTCTATGGAAGGTGAAATATTGCTTTAATGCGCTAAAAAGCAGGTAGATACAGCTCATTAACAGCACACTGAAGGGGCCAGCCCAGTAGCATAGCAGTTAAGTTTGCATGCTCCACTTCAGCAGCCCGGGGTTTGCTGGTTCGGATCCCTGGCATGGAGCTAGCATAGCTTATTACGCCATGCTGTGGTGGGTGTCCCACATATAAAGTAGAGGGAGATGGTCATGGATGTTAGCTTAGGGCCAGTCTTCCTCAGTTAAAAAAGGGGAAGATGGGTGGGAGATGTTAGCTCAGAGCTAATCTTCCTCAAAAAAACCCAAAGAACAGTACCTTGGAAGTACTCTTCATTTTTCATCATATCCCTGTCAAGCTACACAGAGCCTCCTTTTCCAGAAGAGAACAGGAGCACAGAGTACAAAGGAGTTTAAAGGTTAGGCAAACACTCCTTTCCCAGCTGTCTAAGAGGCAAACGTCTGGAAGGAGGGAAGCTGATTGTTTTACTTTGGGAGAACAATGCTATGCAAATATGGTCAATGATAAGTTAAGGTGACAGCCTAGGACTTGGTTTGGGTGATTTTTATTTTAGGTTGGCACTTTCAGCTGCCACACTTGCTCTTTCTAAAACTAATTTTCTATTAATTTCCTCTATTAGAAGAAAAGATTAAATTCAGTTAGTAAAAAGGAAAAACATTTGGAAGATACCACGAAATAACAGTACTAATGGCCAAGGCCTTATGATCAGAATTTAAACAGTTCATCTGTGATGCTAACACGTTCACGTAACTCTGTCTGAAGTGGGGAAGCCAAAGGTATGCTATATTTTATCAAGTTATCACCTCATAGAATACAGATGAAATGGAAAAGCACTAGCTCCTGAACTCTTCCAGTCCTTTCGTACTAATACATAACCCTCACCTGATTTTCTTATTTGGACTTCCCACCCCTCCCAAGTGCTCCTTATCCAGGTTAAAGAAAAAAAGTGCAGGGAAAGGAGCACTTGAAAAGACAGAAAAGCATAACCAAAAATTGCTCGAGAAACATTTTCTTTATGAAATCTGACTGTAGTTCTCCATAGAGAGAACCAGACTATGTGGATGCAATGTACTGCAGCATTTGCAGCTCTGACAACATTGGTCCCTATGAAACCGGTGACTTCCTGGAGGATTTCCTAAGCCTTCTAGGAACAGATGTTCTGCCCCCAGTGTCACCAAGAACAGGGCATGGACCAGTCACAGGAGTGGCTGAAGGTGAGGCAAATGCACTATGACCCCACCCCTCACAGGAGAGAGGTTCTCTCTGCCTCACCCTCATCCCTCCCCAGGCCTGTGGGGCCTAAACCACATCCCCTTACAGGAACTGCCTGTCCCTCAGGGCCTGGGCACGTGCTGTTCTGGCACGTGCGCCTCCCTGGCGCCCAGTGTGGTGGGGCTTCTTTCTTACGTTCTTTCTTAGACCACATTCCTGCAGAACTCCTGCCTGGGCTTTAACCATTCATTAGTGTTACACCTGGATTAACACGGGAATCCCCACTAGACTGTAAACTCCAGGAGACCAGAGCCGCTGCCTGCGGTGTTCCTGGTGGTGCTGACGGTGCCGCTCACACCAGGCCAGCTCCGTGAGGCCATTCCACACGTATTTGTTGAAGCAAAGGAGCAGCATATGAGGACCAACGGAGACAACACTGATTTGAGCAGAGGTACATACTTTTGAACTTGCGTCTCTCCCTCAGACTGTAAAACTCCAAAGTCTTAATCTGAGAATGTGCGCATCTGAGTGATCGGAGATGGTAAACATCTCCTCGAGCCTGACACAAAGCAGAGATATGCCATAGTGTTTATTTTCACCACGCAGGACTAAAACAAAAACCAAAAACACAGTATATGAACTGGGAAGGTTTTCGTTTATTCAAAGAAATATTTGTTGAGCATCTCCAGGTGTGGGTGCTAAAGAGGGAGCAAAGATGAGGCAGGAAGGGCTCCGCTTCCAAAGTGTCTACGGTCTTAAAAATGACACATTTATAAACAGCCATAAGGGAACCTAGAAGGGGCTAAAAATCCCTGAGAGAGAGGGAGCGAGAGAGAAATAAGGCCAAAGGTCTCCGGAGGAAGAAATGATTAGCCTATCGATAACTCCTCACTGTAATCCCAGTGCGAAGAAAGGAATTCCACACCAGGAAAGGTCAACCTGGAATATTTGAGGAACACACTGAAGCACAGGCGTCGCCCCAAGTCCTTCACACCCCTCGCTGGGGACAATATCGCAGATGAAACCGAGTCTCCAACTGGCTTCCCACACCCAGAGCTCTCGAAATTAGACTAAGAAAGAAAAACCCTGCGGGCGTAAGTGCGGAGAAAAAGCCAGAGCAAACTTGGAAAGCACATCCCGTAAACAGGCTGCACGCAGCCCGGCCCGCACCCCCCGCCCTCCCTGGCCCGCGGCCCCTACACTCCGGGACCCCGCGGCCCAGGCCAGGCCCCCGCGCCCCCGGCCCGCATCCGCCCGCTTCGCCTGGCCGGCCTCGTACCGTAGGTCTCGGACATGGCCGTCTGCGACATCTTGGGAGCGGCACCGCCTCTTGCCAGGTCACGGGCTGCAGCTCGGGCCAGGCCTGCAAGAGGGCAGGGCCGGGGTCGTCTGCCGCGTCTCGGTGGGGGACTGCGTGAGGCGGGGGACCGGAGGAGGGAGGGGCCGCGGTGCCCAAGGCACCCGCCGGCCACCCCGCTGCTGCCGCCCTGCCGGACTGCCGGCTCCGCGCAGGCGCACGGCCCTCCGCCCCTCTCCCGCCCGGCCAAGGACCAGGAGGCGGAGGCGGAGCAGGAGGGGCGGAGCGCGGGCCCGCCCGGCCCGTGGGTGCGCGTGCGCACGCAGCCCGCGGAGGGGACCGGCGAGGCTGGCGCGGACGGAGGGGCGGGGCAGACCTAGCCTGGTCGCAGGGGCGGGGAGGAGACGACGGTCTGCAGGCTGGAGGGTGACGGCGGGCGGGGGACAGTCAGGTCCACCTCTTGGGCAGAGGACGGAAAGTGCCTGCCTTGGGGAGGAAGACGGTCCTTTTGCTAAATTGGCCTGCCTCAGTAAGGACTTTGTCCTCATTTGGGGCTCTCAGCCAGGAAAAGACTTCCTTCAAGCTGTTATGCTCAGCCCCGGGAACGTGGTTACTGTGTAACAAGAAAGCAGTAGCCCCACATGTCCAGCTAGAGGCCAGCCGTGTGGGCGGGGAGGCAGGCTTACCTGCTGGGGAACTGAGCTTTTACTCTGAACCTGCCAGGCCCTCTCCCGGTGGGGCTGAGCTTGTGTCTGGGGTAAACCGACGGAAGCTTAAGGTATACCGGGCTGAAGAGTACCAGGAAGACTGTCGACATTGGCCCCTCTGCATCCCGCTTTAGGGGAATGTGGCTTATGGGCAGGAAGCATTTCTAAGGTTAGGAGTCGTTGGCTGAGTATTTTGCTTTAAGGAGCAAAACTGAATTCAGAATTCCTTTCTGTTGGAAATGTAGAAATAAGCATTTATTGGGAAGAGAATTTTGGTTGGGAGTTTGCTCCATCTGAGCATGTTCAGGGCTACATCGTATCTCATGAGATCCAACCTTGTTCAAAAGGCATAGTAGAATACTAAAAATATAGCTTGGCTAAGCTCCCAAGTGATTTGGACTGTGGGGAAAATGCCAGTAAATACTTTTTTTCCAGTCCGTTTGGCTCTATCCTCCATCAAAATTGGCATCAGACCTTCCCTGAGGCCTTTCCCCCCTTCCGCAATGACTGTTTGGCTCTACATTTTACTCTTCTCTCTAATCCTAGTAGCAAATAGATATCTTTGCTTCTAAATCACAGAGAAGGCCCCGTGCTGAAACATTGTGACAGCTGTAATTTCCTACAATTATTTTGTATACATTTCTTGTTCATTGGCTCAAATACTCTGTTGCTTTCTTGTGTGGGTTTCTGCATGTTAGGTTTGATTTACGCTTCTGAGTATAGCTGACTTATTCTAATTAAAACTATTTCAGAAGAAAGACAGCGGTCCCATTCTTCAGAGCTAAGTTTTCTTCCTGCCAGAAACTTCCGTGGATAAGAAAGGAATTACTAGTTACAGTGATCACCTGGGTTATTGACTGAAACTGGACCTCGAGATCTCTGAAACCTGGACAGGGTGATAGAAATAAAAAGGAAGCTCCTGTGTCAAAGCTGAGAGCAGCTTTCTGTTCTATGGAAAACAAAGACTTCGATAGGCCTTTGGGAAAGACTGTTTGGAAAAACCACCCAAAGAAATCATTTAGTTTGCAAATATGAAGCCAAACATCACAACTGAAAAATGAAACACTCAAGAGCTGAGGTTTGAAGGAGCCAAACCTCCTTGAATATGAAAGGTTCTTTCCATCCAGTAACTTTGGATCTTTGAGAGAAAATAAATTTCTTCTAAATATTCTTGGAGACTGCTTTGATTCTGAAGTACTGTTGATTGTGTGGAAGAGAAACATATTGCAAAATTAATTTGTGTTTTCTCCAGTTATTTTCTCCTTTCCCTTCAGGGGAGGTTTGTGATAGAGTAAAAACCAGGTTTCCAAAAGCCTAAGCACGTTAGAGATTGGTCTAAGGGAGATGGAGAGAGAAGGATTTCTTCCAAAACGGATCCCACCTACTCCTCCTCAGGTCAGTGTGTCCTGCAAGTAGCTGGTACTTTCCTTCTTGCTCCTTGGCAATGCCTCACATTTAATGACTAATGGAGCCTCAGGGGGCTGCCAGTTTCATGAGGATTCCTGTTTCCCAGGACTGGCAGAAGACCAGATGGGTGGGGATAGTGATTTCTCTGCAGGGACCAGTGGGGACAGATGGACAATGACTGAAAGGGCCTTCTGGACTCCTAAGCACAAGGTCAGACCTAGAATAGTGGCCTGGTCCTCTGGAGGTAAGCCCTAAAAAGGCCTACGAATGAGAATCCAGCATGACTCTGACATTCCAGGGAGCCCTGGCGTTGGGAGCAAAGGGACATGGTATCCTTTCAGAGCTAGGCTTGGCTGAGGGCCCTGGTCACAGCCTCTGCAGCATGGTGACATTCTTTGGTAACTGGAGTTGAAGAACATAAGCCAACTTGTGTCTGAGCGCTTGAGGACTCAGAAATACCTGAGTGTTACTTTGAGAAGGAGCCAAGTTCTGCATAGGCAGGTGGAGGCTGGAAAAGATGATCTCAGTTAAATACCTAGGCTGGTGATGCCTGTGACATATAACTCATGTCTTCAAGTTGGAAGAGACCTCAGAGGTCTCTGGACCAGTTTACCTTCTAGTGCCAAACAACACTGCCTTTGTGATTGGACACCTTTGTTGTTAGGGAGTATTCAGTCAGCATGGGCTAAATTAGCTACAGTAACAAAGACCTCCCAACACACTTATGACTAACAGCAAAGTTCATCTCTCACTCAGACTACCTGCCCCACTCATGCTGGCAGAGAGACTCAGTTCCATGTGGGCATGTGTAGACCCAGGCAGATCGAAGTCTCATCTAAACACATGCTCCCACCATCCCTTGGTCAGGAGAAGGAAATAGCACTGATTGTGCTTTAGCTCATGAAGGTCCCATTGGGAATTAATAAAATCACTTTCATTTACATTTTATGGGCCAAAGCAAGTGACACGGCCACACCTAGTTTCTAAGAGACCAGGGAGTGCAACATTATTATGTTCCAGAAGGAAAGGAGAGGGTGTGTGTGGAAAGGCATTATGACTAAACAGGAGACTTTTACCTGTCCAGAAAGCTGATTCGGCTTTTATTTTAGACAGCTTTATTGAAGTGTGACTGATATAGCTTCACATATTTAAAGTATACATGTTGATAATTTTTTATATATGTGTACGCCTGTGCTTGCTGGTACTGGGATGTCACTGCTTCTAGCCCTTTTCAGTGGTCAGAAACATCTTTTATGATTCTGTTTTATCCCCTTTGTTTTTTATTAGGATTAACTTCCTGTGAGGTTATTTTCATGGTTGTTTTAGGGTTTATAGTATAGGTCTTTAACTTATCACAGCCCACCTTCAAGTGAAATGTATTTCCTGTAGAGTATAAGAACCCTGCAACAGTTTACCTCTATCCTCCCCCAACTGTGCTGTGGGTGTCTTGCTTCTACACTTGTTATACACTCCACATACGTTGCTATTGTTTTTGCTTTCAAGCAGTCAATTTTCTCTCTTTTAAAAATTGTGGTAAAACACATAACATAAAATTTACCAACTCAACCATCTTAAAGAGTAGAGTGCAGTGGTGTTACAAAGCTTCATAATGTGCAACTGTCACTACCATCCATTCACAGAACTCTTTTCATCTTGCAAAACTAAAACATCACCCATTAAACACAAACTCCCCATTCTCCCTTCCCCCAAACCCTGGCAACCACTGTTCTACTTTCTGTCACTATAAAGTTTACTACTCTAGGGGCCTCATGTAAGTGGAATCATTCAGTGTTTGTCCTTTTGTGATGGGCTTATTTCATTTAGTATCATGGCCTCAAGGTTCATCCATGTTGTAGCCTGTGTCAGAATTTCCTTCCTTTTTAAGGCTGAAAAATATTCCACTGTATGTATTCACCACATTTTCCAGAAAATTCTCTTTTGAATGGATTTAAACAATAAGAATTTTATGTTTGCCTACATAGGTATCATACCTAGGACTCCTCAGGCCCTTGTATGCATTCAGATTTCCACGTGTTGGTGTTTCTTTTTTGCCTGAAGGACTTCTTGACGCTCAGGTCTGCTGATGATGAATTCTTTCAGCTTTCTTACGTCTAAAGAAGTTTTTATTTCGCTTCTGTTTTTGAATGCTATTTTTGCTGAATTTAGATTTCTAAGTTGACAGCTTCTTTTTTCTAGTACAAAGTTTTCTGGCTTGTATTGTTTCTGATAAGAAGTCTACTGCCCTCTCTATCTTCATCTCTTTGTATACTTTGTGTCTTTTATCTCAGCCTGCTTTTAAGAGTTTTTTCTTTGTCACTGGTGTAAGCAGTTTAATTATGATGTGCTATGATATGCTTCAGTGTGGTTTTCTTCATGGCTCTTGTCCTCAAAATTCATTAAAACTCTTTGGTCTGTAAGTTTATAATTTTTATCAGATTTGGAACTTTTTCAGCCATTATTTCTTCAGATACATTTTCTGCCCCTTACTCTCTTCTCCTTTGATAAGTCTGTCACACTTATATCAGCCCACTTGAATTTGTCCCACAGCTAACTGATGTTCTGTTCATTTCTTGTCAGTCTTTTTTTCTTTCTGTGTTTCATTTTGGACAATTTCTACTGTCGTGCCTTTAAGTTCACTAATCTTTTCTGTGATATTTAATCTGATGTTAATCTCATCCAGTATATTTTCCTTTTCAGACATTGTAATTTCATTTTTAGAAGTTCAGTTTGGGTATATCGTGTTCAGTACTTATTCTCAATCTTTCCTCTAGCTTCCTGGACATATACAATATGTTTTAATAATGGTTTCAATGTGATTTTCTATGAATTTTTATCATCTAAGTAATTTCTGAGATGGTGTCTACAATTGGCTTTTCTTCTCTTTATTAATGGTATTTTCCTACTTTATATGCCAGGTAATTTTTGCTATTTTATATACATATAAAATATGTACTATTTATTTAATATTTTTATTATTTTATATTTATATATATTTGAAATGTATATTACACATATATTTTTTTGAGCTTTGCTCTGGGATGCAGTTAAGTTACTTGGAAAAAGTTTGATGCTTTCAGGTCTTCTTTTTAAGCTTTTTTGATGGGCCCAGAGCAGCATTTTGTCTCACTACTGAGGCCTGTAGAGAAAGAAGAAATATTCCTCTACCCTTCTCAGTTCTCCTGGTGGGTCTAAGAATTAAATAGACATAGATAGAATAACAGGAGAAAATCAAACAAAGTTTAATAACATGTATACATGGGAGAAACCCAAGAAAACTGAGTAACTCACCAAAATGGCTGAAGACACCACCTTAAATACCATCTTTAGCTAAAGACAAAAGAGAGTGTTGGGAGAAGTGGTTTGGGACTTCAAAGGGGAGGAAGGCAATTCACATGGAGATGGAAAAGCAAATGTTAATCTCATCCAGTCACAAGGCTTTAAATACCATCTAAAGCTGCTGATTCCTAAATTTCTCTCTTGCCTAGGCTTCCATATACAGTTGCTTACTGGATATCTCGTCTTGAATGCCTGTTAGGCTTCTTAATACTAAAGAATAAAAACCACCCAGGTTTCTCAACCCAACCTGTGCCTTCTGTAATCTTTCCTATCTCAGAAAGTGGCAGTTTGCTCAGGGCAAAACCTTGGAGTCCTCAACTCACCTCTGTCACTCATGCCTACCTTTGATCCATCAGCATGTCCTACTGCCTTCAGGACATCCAGAATCTCATCACTTTCACCACCTGTGCTGTCCCCCATTGGTCCAAGCCTGCCTCGCCTCTCTCCTGCATTAGGCCTCTAACTGGCCTTCCTGCTTCTATGTATCTCCCTCCAGTCTATTCTCAACACAGCTGCTAGAGTGATCCTATTAAAGTGTAAATACAGAAAAACAAAAAGAACAATTCTCCTTTAAAGCAGTCAGTGTTGAGTGATAGGGGGAGGAAGTAGAATATAAATCCTATCTTACCACTCTCTGCTCAAAACCCTTAATCTCACCATGGCCTATAAGACCCTCCATGGTCTGCCTCTCCTATGACTCCTTTCCCTCCACCACCCCCTTATTCTCTTGGCTCTGATCACATAGACCTTCTTGTGTGTCTTCAATACACCAAGCAGACTTTGGCCTCAGAGCCTTTGCACATGCTTTTTCCTCTGCCTGGAATGCTCTTATCCCAGATGTCTGCATGGCTTGTGCCCTCACAGCCTTCATATTTTCTGCATATATGCTTCACTTATCAGTGAGGCCTTCCCTTGCAGACATAAAAGAGCAATCCCTCTCCTCCTCAGCACTTTATACACACACTGCTTTGGGTTTCTCCCCTTCTCCACAGCATTTAATGCCACCTAACACATGTATTGTTTATGAGTATATTGTCTGCTCCCCCTCTCGATTGAAAGCTCTGTAGGGGAAGGGGTTGTATCTGTCCTATTCCCTGCCCCAGCCGCATGCCAAAAATAGCATTTGGCACATAGTAAACCCTCCATAATGAAATAGTTGTTGAAAGAGTGAGTGAATGAAATAAAACTCAGCAGCTCTCTATTTAATATGGATTTAATTTAATGTAATGAACTTAATTTTAAACTTGATTTATGGGAAACTTAAAAGTTGATCTTTTAGATGCCACCATGTAATTGTGAAAAGGCTGTAATAAAACCATTTAAAAATATCACCTAATACTACTGTAATTGTCGGGTGCCTAATAAACATGAGGTACAGTGCTAACTGCTTTGCATGTGCTATAAAACCCGCTCATCAAGACGAACTCGTGAGGCAGATATTAGCCCGTTTTGGAGATGAGGAGACAAAGGTCCAGAAGGATCGCTATTTTGCCCCAGTTCTCGGGGCGAGTACGTATCAATGTTGGGATTTTCCTCGAAAGCCAAACTGAACTAGGGACCTTTCGTTTTCATCTATAATGCGTAAAAAGGAAAAAATACAATATGAAAACACCCGAAACATGGAAGTGTGACTTCAAAAGGCATCGGACTTTTTTTTTTTTAAAGATTTTATTTTTTTTCCCTTTTTCTCCCCAAAGACCCCCGCCGTTACATAGTTGTGTATTCTTCGTTGTGGGTCCACCTAGTTGTGGCATGTGGGACGCTGCCTCAGCGTGGTTTGATGAGCAGCGCCATGTCCGCGCCCAGGATTGGAACCAACGAAACACTGGGCCGCCTGCAGCGGAGCGCGTGAACTTAACCACTCCGCCACGGGGCCAGCCCCAGGCATCGGACTTTTTAATGTAAGAGAATCTAAGGAAAATAATGTCCTTTTGAGCCAAGTCCTGTTCTGGGTGCTTTGTGTAACTTCCCTTGACCCTGCAACACCTGACAAGGTAGTTCTCCTTATCCTCATCTACAGACGAGGATGGCAGCAAACCCGCGTTCTTTACTGCACTGTGATGCTAAGTATGGAGACACGAGTGGGAAAGTGTTTATAGAAGCAAAAATTCCTAGACCACTTCTGTACATTAAGCATAAACTCAGACTAACTCCAAGATAGAAAATAAAACTGAAGTTAACATCCAGTTCCCCAATACTAAACTCAAGTCTTTGAACTTGTCCCTAAAAGCATGGAGACTCTTGTTTATCTAGCAGGGATATGTTCACATGCTCAGTGTAACAGTATGCAGTGTTAAGTCAAGACCAGTCTTGTGGATATATTTCTTAGTTCAGTGACATGATGATTCCCCACATTCATCTTTTTTTTTTTAAATCAATATGAAGATTTGTTATATGATACATGAATATCATACAGACCTCAAGGGCAGAACATATAGTGGGGCTAATAAGTGACTGGAGCAAAAATTAGACACATATTAATCATGATCGCCTTTTTTATTCATGTGCCATATGTCTCTGCTACAGTCTTTAGTCTTCTTTCTTTGTACAGATACAGATACTTTTCTCCCTCTCTCTCATTAAGATTTATTATAGTGAATCTTTATGAATATATTTATGTAATAAAATTGTTATTTTTTGTGTATTTGTAGTTCTATTCCAACCCTTTTATTTATTAATTATAATTTAATTTTTTATTTATGCCTTATTCAAGCACTTTTTTAAATTGCAGTAACAATGGTTTATAACATTATATAAATTTCAGGTTATATCGTTGTATGTTGATTCCTGTGTAGACTACCTCATGTTCACCACATAAAGATGAATTACAATCCATCACCACACACATGTGCTGATTAGGCCTCCTCTCTCCTCCCTTCACCTCTGGTAACCACCAATCCAATCTCTATCTCTATGTGATTGTTTGTGGTTGTTTTTGTCTTCTACTTATGAGTGAGATCATATGGTATTTGACTTTCTCCCTCTGATTTATTTCACTTAGCATAATACCCTCAAGGTCCATCTATGTTGTCGCAAATGGCCGGATTTGATAGTTCCTTATGGCTGCATAGTATTCCATTGTGTATATATACCACGTCTTCTTTATCCATTCATCCCTTGATGGGCACCTAGGTTGCTTCCAAGTCTTGGCTATTGTGAATAATGCTGCAATGAACATAGGGGTGCGTGTATCTCTATGCATTCATGTTTTCATGTTCTTTGGAAAAATACCCAGCAGCAGAATAGGTGAACCATATGGTAGTTCTATTCTTAATTTTTTGAGGAATCTCCATACTGTTTTCCATAGTGGCTGCACCAGTTTGCACTTCCACCAGCAGTGTATGAAAGTTCCCTTCTCTTCACATCCTCACCAACACTTGTTTCCTGTCTTGTTAATTATAGTCATTCTAACGGGAGTGAAATGATATCTCATTGTAGTTTTGATTTGCATTTCCCTGATAGTTAATGATGTTGAACATCTTTTCTTGTGCCTTTGGGCCATCTGTATATCTTCTTTGGAGAAATGTCTGTTCAGATCTTTTACCCATTTTTTAATTGGGTTGTTAGGTTTTTTTGTTGTTGAGATGTATGTGTTCTTTATATAGTTTGGATATTAACCCCTTATCAGATAAATGGTTTGCAAATATCTTCTCCCAATTGTTAGGTTGTCTTTTAGCTTTGTTGATGGTTTCCTTTGCTGTGCAGAAACTTTTTAGTTTGATGTAGTCCCATTTGTTTATTTTTTCTGTTTTTTCCTTTGTCTGGTCAGACATGGTACTTGAAAATATACTGCTAAGACTGATGTTGAAGAGCGTACTGCCTATGTTTCCTTCAAGGAGTTTCATGGTTTCAAGTCTTACATTCAAGTCTTTAATCCGTTTTGAGTTGGTTTTGTGTATGGTGTAAGGTAATGGTCTACTTTCATTCTTTTGCATGTGGCTGTCCAGTTTTCCCACCACCATTTATTGAAGAGACTCTCCTTCTCCATTGTATGTTCTTGGCTCTCTTGTCGAAAATTAGCTGTCCATAGATGTGTGGGTTTATTTCTGGGATTCTTGATTCTGTTCCACTGATCTGTGTGTCAGTTTTTGTGCCAGTACCATGCTGTTTTGGTTACTATGGCTTTGTAGTATATTTTGAAATCCAGGTGTGTGATACTTCCAGCTTTGTTCTTTTTTCTCAGGATTCCTTTGGCTATTTGGGGTCTTTGGTTGTTCCATATAAATTTTAGGATTCTTTGTTCTATTTCCGTGAAAAATCTTGTTGGAACTTTGATAGGGATTGCATTGAATATGTAGATTGCTTTAGGAAGTATGGACAATTTAATGATGTTAATTCTTCCAATCCAAGAGCATGGAATATCTCTCCATTTCTTTGTCTTCTTCAATTTCTTTCAACAATGTTTTATAGTTTTCAGTGTACAGATTTTTCACCTCTTTTGTTAAGTTTATTCCTAGGTGTTTTATTCCTTTGTTGCAATTGTATATGGGATTGTATTCTTAATTTCTATTTCTGCTACTTTGTTGCTAGTGTATAGAAATGCAACTGATTTTCTCATGTTGATTTTGTATCCTGCAAATTAACCATATTCATTTATTGTTTCTAAAAGTTTTTTTGGTTGATTCTTTAGGATTTTCTATATATAAAATGATGTCATGTGCAAATAGTGACAGTTTTACTTCTTCCTTTCCAATTTGAATCCCTCTTATTTCTTTTTCTTGCCTGATTGCTCTGACTAGGACTTCCAATACTATGTTAAATAAGAGCGGTGAAAGTTGGCATCCTCATCTAGTTCTTGTTCTAGGAGGGATAGCTTTCAGTTTTTTCTCCAATGAGAAAGATATTAGCTGTAGGTTTATCATATATGGCCTTTATTTTGTTGAGGTGCTTTCCTTCTATATCCATTTTATTGAGAATTTTTATCATAAATGGATGCTGGATCTTATCAAATGCTTTCTCTGCATCTATTGAGATAATCATGTGATTTTTTTTTCATTTTGTTAATGTGATGTATCACGTTAATGGATTTGCAGATGTCTAACCATCCCTGCATCCCTGGAACAAATCCCACTTGATTGTGGTGTATGATCTTTTTAATGTATTGTTGTATTTGATTTGCTAGTATTTTGTTGAGGATTTTTGCATCAATGTTCACCAGTGATATTGGCCTGTAATTTTCTTTTTTGCATGGTCCTTATCTGGTTTTGGTACCAGGGTGATGTTGGTTTTGTAGAATAAGTTACAAAGCTTCTCCTCTTCAATTTTTTGGAAGAGTTTGAGAAGGATAGGTATTAAATCTTCTTTGAATGTTTGGTAGAATTCACCAGGGAAGCTATCTGGTCCTGGACTTTTATTTTTTGAGATTTTTTGATTACTGTTTTGATCTCCTTACTGGTAATTGGTCTATTGAAATTGTCTATCTCTTCTTGATTCAGTTTTGGAAGGTTGTATGATTCTAGGAATTTATCCATTTCTTCTAGATTATCCAATTTGTTGGCATATAGCTTTTCATAGTATTCTCTTATAATCTTTCATTTCTGAGATGTCCATTGTAATTTCTCCTCCTTCGTTTCTGATTTTATTTATTTGAGCCTTCTCTCTTTTTTCTTGGTGAGTCTAGCTAGAAGTTTGCCAATTATGCTTATCTTTTCAAAGAACCATCTCTTGGTTTCATTGATTTTTTTCTATTGCTTTTTTTTTTAGTATCTATTTCACTTATTTCTGCTCTGATTTTTATTATTTCCTTCCTTCTACTGATTTTGGGCTTTGTTCATTCTTCTTTTTCCAGTTCCTTTAGATTGTTATTTTATTAGATTAGATTGTTAGATTGTTTATTTGAGTTTTTTCTTGTTTGTTGAGGTAGGCCTCTGTTGCTATAAACTTCCCCCTTAGGACCATTTTTGCTCCATCCCATAAATTTTGGCATGTTGTATTTTCATTTTCATTTTCCTCCAAGTATTTTTTTAAATTTCTCCTTTGATTTCTTCATTGACCCAATCATTCTTCAGTAGTGTTTTGTTTAATCCCCACATATTTGTGGCTTTTCCAATTTTATTCCTGTAGTTGATTTCTAGTTTCATACCTTTGTGGTCAGAAAAGATGCTTGATATTATTTCAATCTTCTTAAATTTATTGAGACTTGTTTTATGGCCTAATATGTGAATCAATCCTGGAGAATTTTCCATTTACATTTGAAAAGAATGTGTATTCTGTGGTTTTTGGATGGAATGTTCTATATATATCTACTAAGTCTATCTAGTCTAATGTGTCATTTAAGGCCAATATTTCCTTATTGATCTTCTGTTTGGATAATCTATCCATTAGTGTAAGTGGAGTGTTGCAGCTGAGTGGGGCTGGTGCCAGGCACAGGAACACCTATTGTTTCAGGCTTTGGAAGGTGTGGCTGATCCCCTATGTGGCTGTTTGAGAAGTATAAGTCTTCTGCAGCTGACAAGCCCCACTGCCTGCAGGGCCACACACACCATCAACACAGTCATGCCCTGTGCTTGTGCCTCATCCCCCTGAAGCAGACCCAGTCCCCCCACTTCAGAGGCCTCACACACTCCACCAAAATTCTCCCCACACATTCCACCTACTCTTCATGCACTCCCTGCCCCACAGAGGTGGACCCAGTCACCCAGCTGCAGAGGATCCAGGCACCCAGCCTATGCAGGCCCACAAGTTGCCCAAGAGCTTGCTTTCGGATGGGGCTGGTCCCTAGGGTGAGCTACCTGCCCTGGTTGAGCTGGACTAAATTGGGGCTCTAGTGGGTGGGGCAGACCCTGGGCTAACAGGCCAGAGGAAGAACTCCAATGGTATCTGCCCGCATCTGTGTCAGCACACTTGTAGTAGGTCACAATAATGGCTTCCACCAATGTCTCAGTCTCTGGAAAGTTCTCACCTCTCATCAAGATGCACCCAGAGCCTATCAAGTGAGTCTCTTTCCACCAAAAGACTGCACCTTTCTTTCTGATGATTTTAGGTTGCTTTCTGGAATGGGTGAATTTGTGTGTGGGCCCTTTAAGAGCTGGCTTTTCCCCCCTTATGTCCCACAGCTTTTTCTGAGGATATTCCCCATTGTTGTTAGCAGCCAGCAAAACCAGATATTATGACACTTGTCTTGGTTGTGCTGAGTCCAAAAGATGCTTATAGTGGTAATGTTCCCCTGCTCAGGTCCCCCACTCCTCTAGGGAAGGCTGCTTACCTTAGGATTGCTCCCAGCGGGCCATGAAGCATCATGACTTTTGAAGGTAGCTTTTTTTCTCTTCAGAAAGGAATTTATGCCTCATCTACCTCAGTCAAGACTGCCCCTTGTTGAGAGTGTTCTTTTTATCCAGTTTTCAGTTCTATCTCAGGGGTAATTGTTCCAAGAGTGGTTGTAAATTTGGTGTGTCCATGGGAGGAGGTGAGTTCAGAGTCCACTTATGCTGCCGTCTTTATGTAAAGTCTCCCCACCTTCATCTTTTAATTTGAAAGTTACAAGCAAATCTTCCATGAGGGCTAGTGGGAACACTTCTCTGCTTCTGTCTGCATTTAACAGCATTTATACTCAGGGGATATTTGTGAGTCCTTTTAATTTTTGTTCTGTATTCAGATAAAGAGGATGTTTTGGTTCCTCTTTTCTTGTAATCATAACTTTACATAGCAAATTAACTATCTGACTAAGGATAATAAAATACTTGTGTTTCCCTCCCATTTTCTGGTGAAAGTATCAGGGAATTATCTTTCTTTTATTTTTTTCTATTTCTCTTATGTACTGTGTTTCAAATCATATAGCCTATTCTTAGCCTGGTTTCTTCCTAAAAAATATTTTGCAAAACAAGTATATATATATTTTTTTCTCTTTGGATTTTCTCCCTGATGACCACCAGACACATTTCACCAAAATTTTCTTTTATGGGTTGATTTTTTTACTTTAATCAGCTTTAGTGAGGTAAATTTACATGCAACAATAGTTACCAATTTTAAGTGTACAATTCAATGAGTTTTGAAAAGTTATCCACAGTCGAGTAATGAACAACCACAACCATCACTATATAGAACTTTTATATCACCCCTCCAAAAGTTCTTTCATGCCCTTTTGCAGTCCTCTACAGGCTGACTTTTAAGAAGTTTCAATAGACGATATTGGCTGCCACATGGGAAAATATATGTCCCATGAGATTGGGGTAGGGATTTTTCCACTGCAAGTAACACCCACCATATCATCCATCTCCAGGCATTCTGAAGTCTGTCCTTCTTCTTTCAAACTCCTTCATGTGTGTTAGCCACCAGCTCATTATGTGAACCGAAACAATAGCCAATACCATTTCCATCCATCAGCTTGGTGAACTGTGCCTTCTAATGGATGACTAATGAGACCTAAGAGAGGCAGATTCCTTGGTTTATTGATGCTCCCTGTGGCTTTACAAGAGAGAGAGATTCAAGTCTGAGTCATGAGAATTTCTCTTTCTTTCCATGAAATCGTGTAGACTAGGCTGGCAGATGTGTGATGAAACACTGTGTAGTGTTTGCACCATTTCACCTTTCTCTATTAGTTTGCCAGGGCTGCTGTAACAAAGTACCACAATCTAGGTGTCTTAAACAACAGAAATTTATTGTCTCCCAGTCCTGGAGGCTAGAAGTCCAAGATCAAGGTGTTGGCAGGGTTGATTCCTTCTGTGAAGGAGACTCTGTTCTATGCCTCTTTCCTAGCTTCTGGTGGTTTGCTGGCAATCTTTGGCATCCTTAGATGCATCACACTGATCTCTGTCTTCATCTTCATGTGGCCTTCTCCCTGTGTGTGTGTGTCTGTGTTCAAATTTTCCCTTTTAATAAGGACACCAGTCATATTGGATTAAGGCCCACTCTAATGACTTCATCTTAACTAGTTACATCTGCAACCATCCTATTTCTAAATAAGGTCACTTTAGGAGGCACTGGGGGTTAGAACTTCAACATATGAATGGGGAGGGGAGGACACAGTTCAACCCATAACACTTCACTACCCAAATGCCCCACAAAAATGATAAACACAATATAACAATAATGCTTTGCATTGGTGTAGGCCCTGGCATCTTCTCAGGGGTGAAGTGCAGACTTCTGCAGATTCTCAAACTGTAGACCACATGTGAACACCTGGGGACCTATTAGAAACACAGACTTCTGGATCCCATCTCTAGAGGGTCTGATATACTGCATCTGGGTCAGGGATAAAGAATCCATATTATTTAACTAGCACCTCAGGTGTTTCTAAGGCAGGTGGTCCCCAAATTTGGAGAAATCCTGGTGTGGGCTGAGGAGGGGTTTTATTACTAAAGGACTCAGGCACTAGCTGTATGTAGAACATGGAAGGGAGAGAAGCAGAGACTGAGGAGGACATTAAACATGGTGGGTAGCAGGATCTTTATATCTGAGTAGTGAAGGCATCTTGCTCATAGGTATTTCTCTGGTACCTTACTCACTAGAACTATGGGTGGGTTAGGAATATGCCATGCACTAAATTTTAAGTGAGACGTATTTTTTTGTGGGCCAGTCCCTTGCCCCTCAGGAAACATCTCTCATTCCTCCAGTCAGACAGAGCTTTCTCTCCAGGGAAAGAGTCAACTTTCAGAGGCAAGAGCTGCCTCCAAAGGGAAAGGATGGCTTTGCAATGCCCTCCTCTTCCTGAGGCTCAGCATCCTTCCTTCATGCTCTCACCTTTCTTAGGGAGGATCTTGATTCAAGGATTTTCTCCCCATCCTCTCTGTTGAAATGGCTGATTTCCTTCTTAAAGCACAATCTGTTTGGTCCCTTTCTCTCTTGCCCTCTCCCCACCTCTGTAATTTAGTGGTGGTTCAGTATTAGCTGGGAACAGAGTTTGGTGCTCTCAGACACTAGGATGTAAATTCGCTGAGGACAGAAGCTTTACCTTTCTTGTTCTCCTTTTTTCTCCCCTCTAGCACCTGCCCCAGTGCCAGGCACATTTTAGATGCCCCAAAATAGTTGTGGAATGAATGAATGCTGGTACCACCTGTAAGGAAACAGTAAAGATGACCATGATTAATATGTTGAACCTTTAAACCATCTCAGATGAGTCCACAATCTGCGTGAAGGCTAAGCACCAGAATCCCAACGAACAGGTGACTCACTCACGGGCAAGGGTCAGGGACTGTTTATACCAAGGCTGCTTTTGTGGGTTTTCCTTCCAGCCCCCTTCTTGCTCAGCCTAAGAGTTGCACATTTCATTTGATTCAAGAGGGGCCTTTTCTTACTACTGATCTTAGGGGAACTGGAAATTCTGTTTGTGGGGTTTTGGAACTTTGGGGCTCTTTGGGAACTGATATGCAGTGGGGTTTGGTGCAAGTTTGTGGGACATGTATGAGCAGGAAGGAGTGGTGGAGTGATGGGGCCAATGAGGAAGTCGTGGTCTAATGCAGACTTCCCTTCTGGGGCAGCTTTGCTTAGAGTTGAAAACCGCCTGAGAGAGAGGAGCTTGATCCAGCCTGGGGAGCTGGCCATCCTGCTCTTCAACTTACTTTTGGATGCACGGTTTCACTTGAATCTTGGACCCAGAGGAAGCTCCTTATCCCTCTAATTTAGCTCTCCTGGCATCCCAGGAGAGTGCCCTGTTGTAAAGACTGTGAAGAGCTCCCTATCTCTTCCTGAAGAATTGATCAGCACGGGGCAACTCCGAGTCCACTGCCACACACGTGGGAACAATGAGTTTTAAAGCTGCTCAGAAATCTGTAATTGGAAAAATCAGGAAATCCTTGAATCTCTCTCACATATTGAATTTGAAGATCCTAATTTAGGAAATAAAGTTAAGAAACAAATTCATTGAGGAATTTAATAAAACCACAAATATTTTTGTTATTTTCTGGTCAAGTGGTGCCCCCTGGTGGGGGTCCTTGATGTACTCTCCAGGATACTTGTTTCCCAGACTGAGCTCTGACTGGCAAATGAAGACGGCATCAATAAGGACCATCCTAAGAATTTCCAGTTTAGGCCCAGTCTGATGATTCTCTATGGATTGTCTACTAGGGAAGAATGTAATTTATGAAAGTGTAGTGGATTAATTTGTGTCCTCCCAAAAGATATGTTGAAGTCCTAATCCCTAGTACCTGTGAATGTGACCCTATTTAAAAATAGAGTCTTTGCAGATGTAATTAAGAAGTAAGTTAAAATTATGTCATTAGGGTGGGCCCTTAATCCAATATGACTGGTGTCGTTACAAGAAGAGGAGAGAGACGTACAGAGAGAGAAGTCATGTGAGGAGGGAGGCAGACGTGACAGTGATGCAGCCACAAGCCCAGGAACGTACAGAGAGAGAAGTCATGTGAGGAGGGAGGCAGACATGACAGTGATGCAGCCACAAGCCCAGGAACGTGCCAGATTCCAGCCATACCAGGAGCTGGGAAAGGGACGTGGAACAGACTCTCCCTCAGGGCCTCCAGGAGGAACTAATCTTGCCGACACCTTGGTTTTGGACTTCCAGCCTCTGGAACTGTGAGAGAAGAAACTTCTACTGTTTTAAGCCATTCAGTTTGTGCTGCTTTGTTTTGGCAGCCTCGGCAAACTAATGCAGAAAAAGTCTGGGATTCTGAGTTAGAGTCCCAGCTACCACTTACTACCTATGTGATCTTGGAGAAATCACTGCAACTTCTCTGAGCCTCAATTTCATTAACTACACAATGGAGAAATGCAAAAGTAAGTGTCCTCCTACGCCAAGGTTCCAGTGAGGATAAAATGTGATCACATATGTAAACGCATGTTGTTAATTGTAGAGCGCTGTGCAAGTGTTATATTATGACGTAAAGGAAGCTGGCAGGTGGTATAGTGTAGTGACTAAGAGCTAGGCTCTGAAGTCAGTTTGCCTGGGTCAATGTGTGGAAATATCAGCAAGGAGAATATCTTGAAAATTTGAATCTTGAATGACACAAAGGCAGTGATGTCCAGGAATGGAGTTTTAATGAGTTAACGAGATCAGTCATCTCTTACTCTGTAACAAATTCCCCCAAAACTTAGTGGCTTAAAATAATAAACATTTATTATTTCACACAGTTTCTGTGGGTCAGGAATCTGGAGCAATTTCCCTGGGTGCTTCTGGTTTGGGGTCTCTTGTAAGGTAGCAGTCAAGAAGTTGGCTGGGCTGCATCATCTGAGGTTTAGACCCACTTCCAAGATGGCTCCCTCACACAGCTGTTGGCAAGGGGCCTCAGTTCCTTACTCTGTGGTCCTCTCCACAGCCTGCTTAAGTGTTTTCATGATGTGGCATCTCCTCATTCCTCCCACCTCCCCCTGCCTCCCTCATTAGGTGCTTCTCTTCAGCAGTGGTTCTTGACCTTTATGGGGCCGCAGACTGACTGAGATCTAAAGAGGGCTAGGGACCCTCCCTCCAGCAAAGCACACACATGCATTTACACATAACATCCTAGATAGAATTTCAAGAGGCTCCCAGGTTAAACACCACTGGTCCACAGAGAGCCCTGTAAAACACAAATCTAATTATGTAGCTCCCTGTTTAAAATATTTACATGATCCCCATTGCCCATAGGCTAAAGAAACTCCTTAGCATGTCATAATCTGATCCCAACTTACTTTTAATAACAGCAACAACATCAACATGACATTGAGTGTCTTTTGTGTAGTAGGCACTTTTCATACTCTTTCTAATCCTTAGAAGAACCCTCCAAGGGAGTGGGTTTTATTATTCCCATTTTGGAGATGAGGAAAATCTCAGCAATGAGATGTAGCTGGTCCAAGGCCCCACCTAGAGTGAATGGCTGTGTTTGGATGGAGCCTGGTTTCTTCTGACCCTAAAGCCAGTGTCCTTCTGTCAGTTTTGCTGCCCCACTCTCTGCCCTGACATGGCTGCTGCTAGACACACTGCACCCTCCTTGCTCTGGGGCTTCAGACTGACTTGAAATTTCCAGCCCTGCTGTGGGTTTCTGCACAGGTAGTTTTCTCTTCCTTAAAATCCTTTCCTCCCATCTCACTGTCTCCCTTCTCCAATCTTCCTCCCTAATCACTGTGGTCTGGTATCCTGTTTCTTCTTCAAGACTCAGGATGTCACTTCTTCTGTGAAGCTTTCCATGGACTCCCTGGTCACAGCTGGCACCCCACCAGGGTCACAGCCGGATAGCCCTTCATGTATTCCATGACAACCACCAGGTCGTGTCATAATTTCTCATTTACTCAACTATCTGCTACCACTAGACTGAGTTCCTTGAAGGTAGATATCAGGCATGTCTTGCCAATCTTTTTCTCCCTAGCACTTGGCACAGGATGGATGTTCAACGCGTATTTGCTAAGTGAGTGAAGGAATGAATGAATGAATGAATGGCATTTCCTGAAAGAATGCTCAGCCAGCATGTGAATTATCCAGGTTTGAATCACTGTGGCAGGGATTTATGGCAGTCCCTGAGGCTTCAGCATTTTCTAGGACGTCTCTACTAAGCCTAGGGGTGGCAGGGTAATGCCACACCTGAAAATACTCTGCCATTTTCTATTCTTTAACATTTCAGCACCAAAAGGGAAAAGCCACAGAGCTTATTTGTGCCTAGATATAGTAGCTATTTGTCCCATTTTAACAGAAAGGGAAGCTGAATCTCTGAAAATTACAGTGTCTTTACCCAGTGTCCTATCATCTGATGCTCTGTTGAATGGGGACCAGGATCCAGATGCCCTAAGCCGACGTCTTGGGTTTTTTCTCGAAACATATCATGATTTATACAGGAAGAAGTGACAAGCTGCTTTAAGGACTTGTGAAAGGTCCGCCCAGCTTTGAAATCTTCCTGCAAGTTAAGGAGAAAAGCAGATTTCAAGCATACTTCAAGTACTTCTTTTCGTACGGTTCCATTTTAATAAGAAAAAATGTAAACATGCACTTGAATACAATGATAAAATGGTGAAAGGATATACATCAAAATGGTAGTAATTGTTATCTCTGCATGGTAAAATTTTGAATTATTTTTTTCTTTTTAATTTATGTTTTCTAGTTTTTCTATGAGGTGTATGAATTAGGTGATTTAAAAAGTCTTCTAGTGGTCAAAAGAATAATGGCCTGTGATAAGATAAGCTCTTACTGTAATTTGTGACTTTTCTTTCTTAACACAGACAAGATCATGCAAGGTTTGCATGTAATGTAGGCAGTGGTTTCTAGAGCAGAAAAAATTCCGGGTGACTTCAGTGGGTACTGTTCCAGCTGGAAGGCGACTCTATCAAGGTTATATTTATAAATGTTCAGTTCAGTGAATTGGTTGACTTGGGTGCTTCTTGTTTAGATCTAGTGTCTTCAAGGAATGTCAGGAAGCCTAGAGGTGGAAGATGCAGAGTATTTTCTAAATGTTTTACTCAACAACTGAGTGCCCAGCAGTGAGGAAAATCCCTCAGTATTTCCCTTGTTATTAACTTGTTGGTGGATTTTCTTTTAAAGAACTCAAATTGTATTGTGTTGTCCATTAAAAAAGGATCTTTGCTAAAGGAGCAGAAACAAAGGTGGGCTCTTCTGGTTCATTCACCTCTGTGTTGACAGTGCTAGTTTCAAAGTCATTCATTCATTCATTCATTCATCTGGTTAGGAAATCTTCATTGTATGCCAATTAATTCCAGGTTCTCGCCTGGTTCCTGTTCCTGGGGATGCAGCAGTAGCAAAGCAGAATTCTTGCCCTCATGAAGCATAGTTGTCTGTGGGAGGGAACAGAACATGAACAAATAAGTACATATGTAACATGGCAGGAGTGATAGGTACAGTGGAAGGTGATATATACAGATGGCGGTCTGGCATGCTGGGGAGGGGTGGGGGGGTGCCATTTTATGTAGAGCGGTGGGTTTCTTCTATAAGGAGACATTTGAGCAGAGACCTGAAAGGGGAAGGAAGGAGCACACCCTGTGATAGCTGGGAAAGCCCTCCAAGAAGAGATATGAGCAAGGGGAAGACCCTGAGATGGGAGTGAGCTGAGCGTTTGGGGACAGCAGCAGGAGACCAGGGGACCACAGCGTGGCTGAGTGGGCTAAGGGTGAGGGGAGAGCACGGGTCTTGTAGGCCACTGAGTGGGGTTTGCTTTTACCCTGAGTGAGTTACTCACAAGAGGTACTGAGACTGCTAAAGCTGTGCGAGAATAGGCCATGAAGGGCAAGGCCTGGAGGCAGGGGGAACAGGGAGGGGACTGTTGCAACAATCCCCAGAGATGGTGGAGGCTTGGATGGGGGCAGTGAAGTAACAAGAAGTATGTAGATTCTGGATATATTTTAAAGGCAGAATCAACTGGATTTGCAGATGGATGAGATGTGGGATGTGAGAGAAAATGCATCTGTGCTTCTGACCTGAGCAATGGGGTAGACAACGGTACTATTATCTGAGGAAGGGAGGACTGCAGGAAGAGCTGGTTGGGGGGACTCCAGTTATCTACTGCTGAGTAACAAACATCCCAATCTTAGTGGCTTAAAACATCAACAATGATGAGTTCTGCTCACAAATCTGCAATATGGGCAGAGCTCAGTGGGGACTTAGTGGGCACAGGTGGCATTAGTTGGGGCAGCTCAAATGCTGGCTGGAACTACCTGAGGCTCATCATTCACATGCCACAGTTGATGCTGGCTGTCGACTGAGCCATCAGCTGGGACCATCGGCTAGAACTCTTACATCTTGCCTCTCCATGCAGCTGTGGGCTCCTTCACAGCATGGTGGCTGGGCTTCAAGGGTGAGCCTCCCAAAAACCAAGGTGGAAGTGAATGACATTTTTATGCCCTAGCCTTGTGACTCCCATAGCCTCATTTCTACTGTCCTCTATTGCTTGAGGGCGTCACAAAGTTTGGTCCAGGTTCAAGAGGAGGGGACATGAATGTTGGCACTCAATGGAGGATGTCAATGTCACATTGCAGAAGAGCATACAGGATGGGAGATATTGTGGTATCCATCTTTGGGAAATACAGTCTGCCACAGGAGGGAGGCAGAAATCAAAATTTGTAAAGTGTGAGTGGGGATGCTGAGTAGGAGGTAGGATGTATGAGTCAAGAGAGGTCAGAGTCAGAGAAACAAATTTTGGAGGTGTTAGTATATAGCTGGTGTTTAAAGCCACCTGGAACGAGTGGAGAGATGGAGAGGAAAAGGTCAGGGGAGGGAAGGTCATTAAGCATTGATCATTTAAGCATTATTAAACATTGCATTATTTACTATTTCTTGAGTGATTATATACTTAAAAGCATTGTGGGAGATACTTTGTGGATATCAGGCAGTAATGCTCACTCCTTATATACATATATTTTCAGTTATTTTATTGAGGTCATAATGGTCTATGACATTGTGTAATTTCAGATGTACATTATTATTTATCAGTTTCTGTATAGACTGTACTCAGGACCAATAGTCTAATTTTTATCTGTCACCATACATATGTGCCCCTTGACCCCTTTCGCCCACCCCCCCAACCCCCTTCCCCCCCGTTAACCACTGATCTATTCTCTTTTTTTTTTTTTTTTTTGAGGAAGATTAGCCCTGAGCTAACATCTGCTGCCAATCCTCCTCTTTTTGCTGAGGAAGTCAGGCCCTGAGCTAACATCCATGCCCATCTTCCTCTACTTTATATGTGGGATGCCTGCCACGGCATGGCTTGCCAAATGGCGCCATGTCCACACCCAGGATCTGAAACAGTGAACCCCGGGCTGCCGAAGCAGACTGTGTGAACTTAACTGCTGAGCCACTGGACGGGCCCTGATCTATTCTCTTTATCCATGTTCTTCTTTTTCTTCCACATATGAGTGAAATCATGCGGTGTTTGTCTTTCTCTAGCTTATTCTTCTTAACATAATACCCTCAAGGTCCATCCATGTCGTTGCAAATGGGACAATTTTTTCTTTTTTTGGCTGAGTGGCATTCCATTGTATACATATATATATATACCACATCTTTTTTTATCGATCCACCAGTTGATGGGCACTGGGCTGCTTCCATGTCTTGGCGATTGTGAATAATGCTGCAGTGAACAAAGTGGTGCATGAGTCTCTTTGAATTGTTGATTTCAGGTTCTTTGGACAAATACCCAGTAGTAGGGTAGCTGGCTTGTATAGTATTTCTCTTTTTAATTTTTTGAGAAATCTCCATACTGTTTTCCATTGTGCCTGCACCAGTTTGCATTTCCATCAGCAGTGTATGAGGGTTCTCATTTCTCCACATCTTCTCCAACATTTATTTCTTGTCTTGGTAATTATAGCCATTCTAATAGCTGTAAGGTGATATCTCATGGTAGTTTTGATTTGCATTTCCCTTATAATTAGCAATGTTGAACACATTTTCATGTGCCTGTTGGCTATCTGTATATCTTCTTTGGAAAAATGTCTGTTTATATCCTCTCCCCATTTTTTGTTTGGGTGGTTTTTTTTTTATTGTTGAGATGTGTGAATTCTTTATATATTTTGGAAATTAACCCCTTGTCAGATATATGATTTGCAAATATTTTCTCCCAGTTGGTGGGCCGCCTTTTCATTTTGTTTTGTGTTTCTTTTTCCTTGCAGAAGCTCTGTAGCAGTCCCATTTGTTTATTTTTTCTTTTGTTTCCCATGACTAAGTAGACACGGTATTTGAAAAGATACTGTGAAGACTGATGTCAAAGAGTGTACTGCCTATATTTTCTTCTAGGAGTTTTATGGTTTCAGGTCTAACCCTCAAGTCTTTAATGCATTTTGAGTTAATTTTTGTGTATGGTGTAAGATAATGGTCTACTTTCATTCTTTTGCATGTGGCTGTCCAGTTTCCCCAACACCATTTATTGAAGAGACTTTCCTTTCTCCATTGCATGTTCTTGAGTCCTTTGTCGAAGATTAGGTGTCCACAGATGTGTGGTTTTATTCCTGGGCTTTCAGTTCTGTTCCATTGATCCGTGTGTCTGTTTTTGTGCAAGTACTGTGTTGTTTTAATTACTATAACTTTGTAGTATATTTTGAAGTCAAGGATTGTGATGCCTCCAGCTTTGTTCTCTTTTCTCAGGATTGCTTTAGCTATTCAAGGTCTTTTCTTGTTCCATATAAATTTTAGGATTCTTTGTTCTGTTTCTCTGAAGAGTGTCATTTGGATTCTGATTGGGATTGCATTGAATCTGTAGATCACTTTAGGTAATATGGACATTTTAGCTATGTTTATTCTTCCAATCCATGTGCATGGAATGTCTTTCCATTTCTTTATGTCATCTTCGATTTCTTTCAATGATATCTTATAGTTTTCAGTGTATAGGTCTTTCACCTCCTTGGTTAGATTTATTCTTAGGTATTTTATTGTTTTTCTTGTGACTGTAAATGGGATTGTATTCATGACTTCTCTTTTTGTTAGTTTGTTATTAGTGTATAGAAATGCAAGTGATTTTTGTAAGTTGATTTTGTACCCTGAAACTTTGCTATAGTTGTTGATTTCTTCTCATAGTTTTCTGGTGGATTTTTTTAGGGTTTTCTATATATAGGATCACATCATCTGCAGAGAAAAAGAGTTTCATTTTTTCCTTTCCAATTTGGATAATTTTTATTTCTTTTTATTGCCTAATTGCTCTGACCAAAACCTCAGTACTATGTTGAATAGGAGTGGTGAGAGTGGACACTCTAGTCTTGTTCCTGTTCTCAGAGGGATGGCTTTCAGCTTTTCACCCTTGAGTATGATGTTGGCTGTGGGTTTGTCATATATGGCTTTATGTTGAGGTACTTTCCTTCTATACCCATTTTATTGAGTGTTTTTTTTTTTTTATCAGAAATGGATGTTGGATCTTGTCAAATGCTTTCTCTGGATCTATTGAGATGATCTTGTGTTTTTTATTCCTCATTTTGTTAATGTGGTGTATCACATTGATTGATTTGCAGATGTTGAACCATCCCTGTGTCCCTGGTATAAATCTCACTTGATTTGGTGTATGATCCTTTTAACGTACTGTTGTATTCGGTTTGCAAATATTTTGTTGAGGATTTTTGCATCTATGTTCATCAGCAATATTGGTCTGTAACTTTCCTCATGTTGTCCTTGTCTGGTTTTGGTATCAGGGTATTGTTGGCCTCATAGAATGAGTTAGGAAGTATTCCATCTTCTTCAATTTTTTGGAATAGTTTGAGAAGTATAGGTATTAAATCTTCTTTGAATGTTTGGTAGAATTCTCTAGAGAAGCTGTTTGGTCCTGGACATTTGGCTTTTGGGAGGTTTTTGATTACTGCTTTGATCTCTTTACTTGTGATTGGTCTATTTAGATTCTCTCTTTCTTCTTGATTCAGTTTTGGGAGGTTATATGAGTCTAAGAATTTATCCATTTCTTCTAGGTTATCTAATTTGTGGGCATATAGTTTTTCATACTCTTCTCTTATAATCCTTTGTATTTCTGTGGTATACATTGTAATTTCTTCTCTTTCATTTCTAACTTTATTTGAGCCTTCTCTCTTTTTTTTCTTAGTGAGTCTGGCTAAGAGTTTGTCAATTTTGTTTATCTTCTCAAAGAACCAGCTCTTAGTGTCATTGATTCTTTCTACTGCTTTTTTGGTCTCTATTTCATCTATTTCTGCTCTAATTTTTATTATTTCTCTCCTTTGGCTGCCTTTGGGCTTTGTTTGTTCTTCATTTTCTAGTTATGTTAGGTGTAGTTTAAGATTACTTATTTGAGATTTTTCTTGTTTGTTGAGGTGGACCTGCATTGCTATGAATTTCCCTCTAAGAACCACTTTTGCTGCATTGCATAAGAGTTGGTATGTTGTATTTTCATTTTCGTTTGTATCTAGGTATTTTTTAATTTCTCCTTTGATTTCTTCCTCGATCCATTAGTTGTTCAGTAGCATGCTATTTAGTCTTCACATATTTGTCACTTTCCCAGATTTTTCTTGTAGGTGATTTCTAGTTTCACAACATTGTGGTCAGAAAAGATGCTTGATATGACTTCAATTTTCTTACATTTATTGAGGCTTGACTTGTTTCTCAACACATAGTCTATCCCTGAGAAGTTCCATGTGTACTTGAGAAGAATGTCTATTCTGCTATTTTTGGATGGAATGTTCTATACATATCTATTAAGTCCATATGGCCTAATTTTTCATTTAAGGCCACTATTTCCTTGTTGACTTTCTGTCTGGATGATCTATCCATTGACGTAAATGGGATGTTGAGGTCCGCTACTATTGTTGTGTTGCTGTTAATTGCTCCCTTTAGGTCTGTTAATAGTTGCTTTATATACTTCAGTGCTCCTGTGTTCAGTGCATGTATATTCACAGGTGTTATGTCCTCTTGGTAGAATGTCCCTTTTATCATTATATACTGCCCCTCTTTGTCTCTCACTGGCTTTTTTATCTTGATGTCTGCTTTGTCAGATATAAGTATCACAACACCTGCTTTCTTTTGCTTGCCATTTGCTTGAAGTATCATCTTCCATCCCTTAACTCTGAATCTGTGTTTGTCTTTAGAGCTGAGATGTGTTTCCTGGAGACACCATGTTGTTGGGTCTTGTTTTTAATCCATCCAACCACTCTGAGTCTTTTGATTGGAGAATTCGATCCGTTTACATTTAGAGTGATTAGTGATATACGAGGGCTTAATGCTATCATTTTAGCTCTTGTTTTTTGGTTGTTCTTTATTTCCCTTGTTTCTCTTCCCTCATGTTTCTGACTGCCATTTCAGTTTTGTGGTTTTCTATGATTTTTTTTCAGTTTTCTCTTTATTTGTGATTTGTGTCCCTGCTCTGATTTTTTGTTTATGGTGACCATGAGGTTTGTATAAAAGATCTCATAGATGAGATAGTCCATTTTCTGATACCCTCTTATTTCCTTAGTCTAAGCAGGTTCCATCACTTTGCTCTTCCCCATCTAAGTTATTGTTGTCACAAATTATTCTGTTTTGTGTTGTGAGTTTGTGATTAAAATGAAGTGTTTATAGTTACTTTTGATGCCTTCCTTATCTTTATCTTTTATGTTATAATTGTGTTTGCTAATCTGTTCTGATAGAGAGCTACAATTTTCTGATTTTGTTTGTCTATTTATCTCCTTGCTCAAGGCTTTGTAAACTTTTGCCTTTTTTTTTTTCAGGTATGAGGGAATCCTTGATGATTTCTTGTGTGGGAGGTCTAGTGGTGATGCACTCTCTCAGCTTTTGTTTATCTGGGAAAGTTTTTATTACTTCTTCATATCTGAAGGGTGGTTTTGCTGGATAGAGTATTCTTGGCTGGAAGTTTTTGTCTTTCAATATTTTGAATATATCATTCCAATCTCTCCTAGCCTGTAAGATTTCTGCTGGGAAGTCTGCTGAAAACCTGATAAGCATTTCTTTGTAGATTATTCTCTTCTGCCTTGCTGCCCTTAGCATTTTTTCTTTGTCATTGACTTTTGCCAATTTTACTATTATATGCCTTGGAGAAGGTCTTTCTGCATTGATGTAATTAGGAGTTCTATTGGCTTCACATATTTGTAAGTCAAATTCTTTCCCCAAGTTTGGGAAGTTCTCAGCTAGTATTTCTTGGAACAAGCTCTGCGCTCCTTTCTCCATCTCTTCTCCCTCTGCAATACCTATAATCCTTATGTTACATTTCCTGATTGAGTTGGATATTTTTCAAAGAATTTCTTCATTTTTCTACACCTTAGATCTATCTCCTCCTCTACTTGAAGTATTTCTTTTTTTTTTTTGGATGTACATCATAATATATTTCAAATTCTGTGTAGATTACATCATGTTCACCACTGAAAAACTAATTATAATCCATCCCCTCACATGTGAGCCTAATCACCTCTTTTGCTCTCCCCCCTTCCACTGTGGTAACCACCAATCCAAACTCCAATGCTATGTGTTTGTTTGTTGTTGTTTTTATCTTCTACTTATGAGTGAGATCGTATGGTATTTGACTTTCTCCCTCTGATTTATTTCACTCAGCATAATACCCTCAAGCTCCATCCATGTTGTCACAAATGGCTGGATTTCATCATTTCTTCTGGCTGAGTAGTATTCCATTGTGTATAAATACCACATCTTCTTTATCTATTCGTCCCTTGATGGGCACCTAGATTGCTTCCAAGTCTTGACTATTATGTGTAATGCTGCAATGAACATAGTGGTGCAAGTATCTTTATATCTTTACATTTTCAAGTTCTTTGGATAAATACCCAGCAGTGGGATAAGCTGGATCATATGGTAGATCTATTCTTAATTTTTCTGAGGATACTCCATACTGCTTCCCAGAGTGGCTGCACCAGTTTGCACTCCCACCAGCAGTGTACAAGTGTTCCCTTCTCTCCACATCCTCTCCAACATTTGTTGTTTCCTGTCTTGTTAATTATAGTCATTCTGACTGGAGTGAGGTGATACCTCATTGTAGTTTTGATTTGCATTTCCATGATAGCTAACGATATTGAGCATCTTTTCATATGCCTGTTGGCCATCCGTATATCTTCTTTGGAGAAATCTCTGTTCAGATCCTTTGCCAATTTTTTAATTGGATTGTTGGTTTTTTTGTTTTTGAGCTGTATGAGTTCTTTGTATATTTTGGATATAACCCCTTATGTGATATATGGTTTGCAAATATCTTCTCCCAATTGTTAGGTTGTCTTTCATTTTGATGATGGTTTCCTTTGCTGTGCAGAAGCTTTTTAGTTTGATGTAGTCTCATTTGTTTATTTTTTTCTTTTGTTTCCCTTGCCCGGTCAGACATGCTGCTTGAAAACATGCTGCTAAGACCAATGTCAAAGAGCGTACTGCCTATGTTTTCTTCTAGAAATTTCATGGTTTCGGGTCTTAAATTCAAGTCTTTAATCCATTTTGAGTTTATTTTTGTGTGTGGTGTAAGGTAATGGTCTACTTTCATTCTTTTGCATGTGGCTGTCCAGTTTTCCCACCACCATTTATTGAAGAGACTCTCCTTTCACCATCGTATGCTCTTGGCTCCCTTGTAGAATATTAGCTGTCCATAAATGTGTGGGTTTACTTCTGGGCTCTTGATTCTGTTCCATTGATCTGTGTGTCAGTTTTTGTGCCAGTACCATGCTGTTTTGGTTACTATGGCTTTGTTGTATATTTTGAAATCCGGGAGTGTGATACTTCCAGCTTTGTTCTTTTTTCTCAGGATTCCTTTGGCTGTTCAGGGTCTTTGGTTGTTCCACACAAATTTTAGGATTCTTTGTTCTAATTTCTGTGAAAAATCTTGTTGGAACTTTGATAGGGGTTGTGTTGAATCTATAGATTGCTTTAGGAAGTATGGACATTTTAATGATGTTAATTATTCCAATCCAATAGCATGGAATATCTTTCCATTTCTTTGTGTTTTCTTCCATTTCTTTCAACAATGTTTTATAGTTTTTGGTGTGCAGATCTTTCACCTCTTTGGTTAAGTTTATTGCTTGGTATTTTATTCTTTTTGTTGCAATTATAAATGAGATTGTGTTCTTAATTTCTATTTCTGCTACTTTGTTGTTAGTGTATAGAAATGCAACCGATATTTGTATGTTGATTTTGTATCCTTCAACTTGACTATATTCCTTTATTGTTTCTAAAAATTTTTTAGTGGATTCTTTAGGGTTTTCTAGATATAGAATCATGTCATCTGCAAGAGTGACAGTTTCACTTGTTTTTTTCCAATGTGGATCCCTTTTATTTATTTTTCTTTCCTGATTGCTCTGGCTAGGACTTCCAATACTCTGTTAAATAACAGTGGTGACAGTGGGCATCCTTGTGTGGTTCCTGTTCTTAGAGGCATAGTTTTCAGTTTTTCTCTGTTGATAATTATATTTGCTGTGGGTTTGTCATATATGGCCTTTATTATGTTGAAGTATTTTCCTTCTATATATATTTTATTTAGAGTTTTTATCATAAATGGATGCTGTATCTTGTCAAATGCTTTCTCAGCATGTGTTGAGATGATCATGTGGTTTTTATTCTTCATTTTGTTAATGTGGTGTATCACGTTGATAGATTTGCAGATGTTGAACCATCCCTGCATTGCTGGAATGAAACCCACTTGATCATGATTTATGATCTTTTTAATGTATTGTTGCATTCGATTTGCTAGTATTTTGTTGAGGATTTTTGCATTGATGTTCATCAGTGATATTGGCCTGTAATTTGCTTTTTTTGTGTTGTCCTTGTCTGGTTTTCGTATCAGAATAATGTTGGCTTCATAGAATGAATTAGGATGCCTCCCCTCCTCTTCAGTTTTTTGGAAGAGTTTGAGAAGGATAGGTATTAAGTCTTCTTTGACTGTCTGGTAGAACTCACCAGGGAAGCCATCTGGTCCTGGACTTTTATTTTTTGGGAGGTTTTTGATTGCTGTTTCAATCCCCTTACTGATGGTTGGTCTATTCAATTTTTCTACTTCTTCTTGGTCAGTTTGGGAAGCTTGTATGTTTCTAAGAATTTATCTATTTCTTCTAGATTATCCAACTTGTTGGTGTATAGCTTTTCATAGTATTCTCTTATTATCTTTTGTATTTCTGAGGTGTCCGTTGTAATCTCTCCTCTTTCATTTCTGATTTTATTTATTTGAGCCGTCTCTCTTTTTTTCTTGATGACTCTAGCTAAGAGTTTGTCAATTTTGTTTATATTTTCAAAGAACCAGCTCTTGCTTTCATTAATTTTTTATATTGTTTTCTAGTCTATTTCATTTATTTCTGCTCTGACTTTTATTATTTCCTTCCTTCTGCTGATTTTAGGCTTTGTTGTTCTTTTTCCAGTACCTTTAGATGGGCTTTTAGATCGTTTATTTGGGATTTTTCTTCTTTGTTGAGGTAGGCCTGAATTGCTGTAAATTTCCCTCTTAGAAGTGTTTTTGCTGTATCCCACAGATTTTGGCATGTCATGTTTTCATTTTCATTTGTCTCCAGGAATTTTTTGATTTCTCCTTTGATTTCTTCATTGACCCAATCATTGTTCAGTAGCATTTTGTTTAAGCTCCACATTTTTGTGTCTTTTCTGGTTTTCTTCCTGTAGCTGATTTCTAGTTTCATACCTTTGTGGTCAGAAAAGATGCATGGTATTATTTTGATCTTAAATTTATTGAGACTTGTTTTGTGGCCTAATATGTGGTCAATCCTGGAAAATGTTCCATGTGTATTTGAAAAGAATGTGTATTCTGTGTTTTTTGGATGGAATGTTCTGTATATATCTACTAAGTCCATCTGGTCTAGTATGTCATTTAAGGCCAGTGTTTCTTTATTGATCTTCTGTTTGGATGATCTATCCCTTGGTGTAAGTGGAGTGTTAAAGTCCCCTACTATTATAGTGTTATTGTCTATTTCTCCTTTTATGTCTGTTAATAATGGCTTTATATATTTAGGTGCTCCTATGTTGGGTGCATAGATATTTACAAGTGTTATATTTTCTTGTTGAATTGTTCCCTTTATTATTATGTAGTGCCTGTCTTTGTCTCTTGTTACAGTTTTTGTTTTAAAGTCTATTTTGCCCCACTTTCTTTTTTTTTTGCCATTTGCATGGAATATCTTTTTCCATCCTTTCACTTTCAGTTTGTGAGTGTCTTTAGGTCTGAAGTGTGTCTCTTGTATGCAGCATATACATGGGTCTTGCTTTTTCATCCAAGTGGCCACCCCATGACCTTTGATTGGAGCATTTAGTCCATTGACATTTAAAGTAGCTATTGATAAGTATGTATTTATTGCCATTTTGTTCCCTTTTTTTCTGGGTGTTTTAGTAGTTCTTCTCTGTTCCTTTCTTTTTCTCTTGCTCTCTTCCCTTGTGTTTTGATGGCTATCTTTAGTAATATGTTTGATTTCTTTTGTCTTACTCTTTTCTTGCTTATTATAGGTTTCTGAGGATCCTATTTAATATTTTGTGTATATAACAGTCTATATCGAGTTGATAGACTCTTTAGCTTGACCTCTTTCTAAAAGTTCTACTTTTTCATTCCCCTCCTTCCACATTTTATGTTTTTCAAATCATTTATAGTCTCTTGTTTAATGAGTGTCTATCTATTACCCTCTTATTGAAATAGATGATTTTAGTACATTTGTCTTTTAACCTTCATATTACCTGCAAGGAGTTGATCTGCTACCTTTACTATATTTTTACCTTTACAAGTTTTTTGTTGTTGTTGCTTTGTGTTTTTTTTTGATAATTTTTTTAATCTCTATTTGTGGTCATTGCTTTCCTACTTAAATAAGTCCCTTCAGCATTTATTATAGAACTGGTTTCTTGGTGATAAACTCCTTTAATTTTTGCTTGTCTGGGAAGTGCTTTATCTCTCATTCCATTCTGAATGACAGCCTTGATGGATGGAATATTCTTGGCTGTAGGTTTTTTCCTTTTAGCACTTTAAATGTGTTGTGCCATTCTCTGCTCGCCTGTTGAGTCTTGGCTGAGAAGTCCGCTGATAGCCTGAGGGACTTCCCTTTGTATGTCACTGTGGCCTTTCTCTTGCTGCTTTTAGGATTCTCTCTTTATCTTTAATTTTGGGCATTTTAATTATAATATGTCTTGGTGTGGGCCTCTTTGGGCTTATCTTGTTTGGAGCTCTCTGTGCTTCCTGAACTTGGACGTCTGTTTCCTTCCTCCGGTTAGGAAAATTTTCATCTATTATTTCTTCAAATAAATTTTCTGCCCCTTTGTCTCTCTCTTCTCCTTTTGGGACACCTATAATCTGAATGTTAGCATGCTTGGCATTGTCCTCGAGTTCCCTTAGACTGTTCTCATTCTGTCTAATTCTTTTTTCTTTTTTCTGTTCTGCTTGGGTGATTTCCTCTAGTCTTTCATCTACCTCACTGATCCGTTCTTTTGCATCCTCTACTCTGCTATTGAGTTCCTCTAGTGAATTTCTCATTTCCCATATTGTATTCTTCATTTCTGATTTTTTTTTAATATCCTCCAGTTCTTTGCTGATGAACACACTGTGTTCATCCAGTCTTCTCCCAATATCTGTGAGCATCCTCATATTTGGTTTGAACTCTTTGTCAAGTAGGTCACTTGTTTCTGTTTCATTTAGTCCTTTTTCTGGGATTTTGTCCTGTTCCCTTGCTTGGAAACTATTCCTTTGTCTCCTCATTATGCCTCTTTCTCTGTGCTTATTTCTATGTATTAGGTGAGTCATGTCTCCTGATCTTGGAGAAGTGGTCTGATGTATGAGATGTCTTATGAGGCCCAGCAGTGCTCTCCCTCTTGTCACTAGTCCAGAAGATCCAGGAGTGAACTCTTTGTGGGCTACTTATGTCCTTCTGCTGTGGCAGGGTTGCTCCCAATGCAGGTACCCAGTGAGTCTAGTCTTTCCTTCCCTGGCCAGCTGTTTATAAATCCAGTTTGGGGAACCTCAGCATAATTGACTACAAAGTCTATCAGCACACTCCTATTGCAGTTTTCCTCTTAATTGGGTTGGTACCCAGTGTAGCTGGTTGCTAGGCTCAGGGGCTTATTGTTGTGATTGGCCTCAGGCCTAAAAGGCTGTTGTTAGTTCTCTTAGGAGTGCAGCTGTGTGGGGCTGGCCCTACACAGAGAGCACTCAATTGTTTCAGGCTTTGGAAGGTGGGGCTGATCCTTTTTATGGCTATTTGTGAAGCATAGGTCTTCTGCTGCTGATAAGCCTCACCCCCCACAGGACCACACACACCATCAACACAGTCCTGGTCTGTGCAAACTTCTCAACCCCCTGGAGCATACCCCGATGCTGCACTGCAGAGGCCCCCACCTCTCCACCAATGCCCCTCACATTTCACCTAGTCCTCACACAGGCCCTGCCCCACAGAGGCAGACATGCTTGCTTGCCTGTAGAGGATCAAGGCACCCAGTCAATGCAGGCTGAACAGTAGCCTGAGGGCTTGCTGTTATGTGGGGTCAGCCCCTAGGGCAAGTTGCCTGCCCTGGCTGAACTGGATTAAATCTGTGCTCTAGTGGGTGTGGCAGACCCTGGGCTAACAGGCCAAGGGATGAACCTCAATGGCACCCATCAGGTCTATGTCAGCACACCTGGACCAGTTCAGAACAATGGCCCCCACCAATGTCTCAGTCTCTAGAGAGGTCCCTCCTCTCACCAAGATGCCCCCAGAGCCCACCAGGTCAGTCTTGTTTCACCAAAGGACTGTCAGCCTTCTCTCTGGTGATTTTAGTTTGCTGCAACATGTGAGTTTGTGCGTGGGCCCTTTAAGACCTGGATCTTTTTGGCTTTTGGCTGATAGCTTTTCTGGGGTATCCTCACTGCAGTGAATAGCCAGCAAAGCCAGACAGTAAGACCCCCTTCTCAGTTGGGCTGAGTCTGAAGGATGCTTATAGCAGTATCAGCCCCTGCTCCAGACCTTACTCCTTCAGGGAGGGCTGTGTACCTTAGGGTGGCTCCTGCCTGGCCAGCTGTGAAGCTCCGCTGCTCCCAAAGGATGGATTTTTCCTCTCCAGCGGGAATTTCTGCCTCTTCTGCCTTAGTCAGGATTGTCCCTTGTTGTGGGGCTTCTTTTTATCCAGTTTTCAGTTTTCTATCCAGGGTAATTTTTACAGTAATAGTTGTATCTGGTTGTGTTCATGGGAGGAGATGAGTTCAGAGTCTGCTTACGCTGCCATCTTGACAAGATCAGTCCCCTTGAAGCATTTCTATGCTTCTGTCCTCTAAGTTACTAATTCTGTCCTCCATAACATCAGCTCTGTTTTTTGATTTCTAGATTGTTTTTTTTCCTATCTCATTCATTGTGTTCTTCATCTCCAGAATGTCTGTTTGATTTTTTTCTGAATTTCAATCTCTTTTGTGATGAATTCCTTCTGCTCATTCATTTAATTCCTGAGATCATTGAACTCTCTTCCTGAGTTTTCTTGTAACTTGTTGAGTTTCCTTATGACAACTATTTTGAATTCTCTGTCATTTAGATTATAAATTTCTGTGACTTCAGGATTGGTTTCTGGAAACTTATCATTTTCCTTCTGCTCTGGAGTGTTAATGAAGTTCTTCATTGTGTTTGATTAAGTGATCCTCTGCCAGTGTGTAGTGGTAGCATTGGGTTGTAGATTCCATCTACTACCACTGGGGGAGGGGCAAGAGCTGTGTTTTCTGAACCCACTGCATCTGTTGAAGGTTGTGCTGATAGGGGTCATCTGTGTTTGTCCACCCACTGAAGCCACTTGGTGGGTCACACATGCCTGTGCAGGCCCTCTGGTCTGGATCTGCTGCCTTGCCTGTGGAATGGCCAAGCTAGTGCACTAGGCACAGGGGATGGGTACTTTCTTTCACATGCATGTTGGCTCACTGTGAGCTCACAAGTGGTTCACCCGAGCTGCTGTGCTTGATGGGGGTGCCCACCCAGTGGCTGAGCCACATCACTCAGTGTGGAGCATTCCTGCAGGCCTGGCTGCCACTCCAAAAACAAAAGTCTTTATGCTTAGGCCTGCCTGCTCCCCCACCTTGTCTTACAGTCACGTGTTGGCTGCTGCGTGAGGATCCATGACTTAGATTGCTGCCTCTGGGGGTGGGGAGGAGATCTGCTCATCTCCTTCCACTGCTTCTTGGGGATCCAGTACCCCCACCTTCAGATGTGTGGCTGCATGGATCTGTCAGACATCCCATTGTGCTTTGTAGGGAATCCTCTCTTGGTTAATGAGTGTCCATTTGGTTGCAACTTAGATGGGAAAGACTAAGTGAACAGCTCACTCTGTCATGATGCTGATGTCACTCACTCCTTATATTAAAGTAGAATTCAATTCCATTTCAGACTCTGCACTCTGCATTTTTACCTTCTCCCTGCACTCTTGGTGCAGAGCACATGATTATATCTAACACAGTCTCTTTTGTCCTCAGGAAACTGGCCTCTCTGCTGTGCTTTGGAATGCCTTCAGGCTTTCCCTGCATAAAAATAGCCAAAAGGATTCAGATTTTAATAAAACCTAAAACTTTCAAAAGGGCAATATTGAGAAAAAAAGAAATGAATTATTCCATTGTTAAGCACCTTCACGTTAGAGTAAGAGAGAACAAGAAATTATGGTGGTTAAAGCATTCCCTAGAGGTTAAAACAAGAAAAAAAGAAAGAAAAGAAATGAGTTAAGAAAGCCACTTTTCATCCCTAACCGATCAGATGAAGCTTAGAACGTAGGCTCTGGTTAAGCATCAGGAGATCCTTATTTTATGATTAGAGTAAATGCCAGACTGTCAGAAAAGGACAAAACATAAGCCTCTCAGTTTGGCACATAAAACCTTTCATCGTCTGGCAGTTTCCTTTCCAACCTCGTCTAAGAGCAACCTCCATTACACTATGCTTACTCCACTCCAAAATCCTCCAACCATGCCATGTCTCTTCACCTGTTTGTGGCTTTGTTCCTCTTTTCTATTCCTGGCAAACTCCTACTCATCCTTCAAAGTCCAGCTTAATTGTCATCTGCTCTACAAAGCAGGTGGTTGTGGTCATCCTTTTCAGTGTTCCTCTGGGCTTTGGTAGCTCTGTAATGTTTAGTACCAGCAGACAGTGCCTTAAGGGCAGAAACCCTGGTGCTTTTCTGGCAGCCCCAGAGCCTGGCAATGCTGGACCCAGAACAGAGAGTCACTACACTGTTTGCTTTTGGAATAGATACACCAAAACTTTAACAATGCTCTTTGGTATAAAACAGCACTTAGTTTCTGCTCCTGTTTCTTCCAGACTTGTCTGAGTGCCTGATCAGGCAGGACTGATTCCTCTGTCTGAAATCTTTTACCTGTAAGGCAGCCCTCAGGCATGGACAGGAGGACCATGTTATCCCAAAACCCTGGGTTTTATTTCTGTGTACTTCACAGGTAGGGATTAGGGAGCCCTACATACTCACCAATCTCCAGAGTACTTAGGAGGCTGGGTCTTATCTTGAGCTACCATAGCATGTCTGTTGACTTCTGTTCATAGAATCTGAACTCTCAGGAATTGGTGTGCTTAACAAACTATTTTGATTACCTAAATGCACTGGCTACAGAAGCTGGTCCTAATGTAGTTTTATGAAGCTTGAAGAAAAAGGACAGAAGATGTATACTGTAGTAGTTTGTGGAAGTGATACAGCTGTTAGAACAAGTGACCTTGTCTTTAGTAGCGCCATTGTAGCATAAGAGATGATAGCAGAAGGCCCTTCAAGTCCATTGCAGACAGTTACTTCTAGTAACTGTCTTAATATCCTCTGATTGTACACGTGTGGGATGAGCTGTCCCCAGAAGGCTGAAGATTTTGGGGGAAGGGGTAATAGATGTACCAGAGACTTCCCTTTTTATATCTTGCAGTGGGCATCACTAATAGGAAATAAAGGGAAATTCTCCTCCAAGTGGAGCAACAATAAGGGGTTCCCCCCCCCCTGCTGTTGTCATAGAAACATCAGTTTTTGAGTTACACAAACTCCTTTACAACAATGCCAGTATTTCTCGTCTCCGACCACATACAGGTGCACAAGGTCCTGGCATTGTTACCAGTGCATTCCCTAAGAAGCTTGAAGGAAGTTTAAAGGTGCTTACCACTCTCTCAAGGTTGTTTTTCAGAGCTGTATCAGGAAGAGATACTAGCATCAACTGGCCGGAACCAGACTGAGCCCCACCGTGAGGGCAGCGCCTGTGCAAATGACCTGAAGATGACCAGAAAATGCTCTTTGCCTCATCTTAATACTATAATTTCTGCCCCAGGAGGAGTCTAGGGCTTATTAGATAACATGTGATGTATGCAAGAGTACGTTTTTAGACTGTCCTGTGCCAGCTAATATCCGCCTCTACATGTTGTGACAAAACTTCCCTTCTAAATATTCGTTCCCCATCCAAAATAAAAGGACCTGCTTCCCTTTGTTCAGAGAGCCATGACTTTGGAAATGATTCTGCATGGTCTCCTATTTGCTGCAAATATACTTTGCTTTGTGTGACAGCTGCTTCTGGTGGAGGGTCTGATTTTAACTTACCAGGGAGCAAATTCATTTTGGTTCAATAGCAGCGTGGGTGATGAGTTTACCTTTCACAGTCTAGTTTACCGTTCATTCCAGCCTGCTTATCTCCTGGGCTCTTGGGCAATCTCAAGATTCTCCCTGGAATCCAGTAGCCCTTCTTCTTCTGGTGCATGTGGCTCCCTGGTGGGTAATTATTAATCACCGTAACTGGCAATGCTGAAGCTCCAGTGATGAGCAAAGTGAGCACAGACAGTCCCAGGAATCCAACGTCTAAATGCAGGTGGGGAAGAATCTGGGGGAAGAAGCTGGAGAAAAGGAGTGAAGGAAACACGGTGATGGAGCCAGAACTTGGAACCAGGGAAGTCAGATCCAGTGGGAGAAGGTGGGAACTGAAGTGGGCATCTTGAGGGGCTTCCCAGGATTATTCACCAAGACTTAAGCCTTGTCTTGACGCTCCATCTGGGACTGACAGGGAGGGACAGCCTTGGCTTACAGTGCCAGGGTGGGCAGTCATGTGCTGGCTGAATTCCCTGCCAGTGTTCAGCTTCAGCTTCATCTTCATTCACCAGCAGCACCCTGAGCTGAAACAGTGATAGATGTGTAGACTTGAATGGGGCTGGGGAGGGTGTCTCCTATCCAGGCGATGGATGGTGAGTCCACACCCCTGTATGTGAACTAGGGTGCTGTGGTGGGAAGAGAGGGTAACCAGCAGGCTGAATGCTGGATTTTTTTTGCTAGTTTCCTCCCACTAAGTCCTTGGAAGTGTTTCTGCCTCCAGAATGTGATTGACGTCTGTTCTAGGAGATAAAACATGCTTGCCTTTCTATTGCTGTGGAGCCCTGTTTGAACTAAGGAGCAACCAGCAGTTGAGACTTCCATCCTTAAATCTTGACGATATCTCCATCTTTGGATTGTTGTATGCTCATGACTAGACAAAGGAGGAGGAGACTGGGATTTTCATACGCTAGTCTGTAAATGCCATAAGGGCAGGCCCTGTGACTAGTTCTCCTTCCTGTATCTCTAGTGGATAGCACAGCGCCAGGTACTGTATGCTCAGTATACATTTGTTGAATGAGTGAATGGACCCCTCCACTCTGCCCTCACCCCCACAGCTTTAAATGTTAGGAGTCTGGCTCCTATTTCCAACAGGTGGGGCTAGTGGTTGCATTGTGAGATGCATTACTCAGGCTACCCCATATCAGATTACTGAGTTTCTTTCTTCCCTTCAGCCTCTTCCCTAGACACAGGCAAAGATGTTGTGGGTGGGGGTGGGGGTTGGGGGGGGGAGGAAATGAATCTGAAATCAGGCTAAATCAGCATTCATGTTTTTTCCCTTCTTTCCTTTGTATTAGTTATCTAGCTATGAAACAATTTACTCCAAAATGTATCAGTTTGAAACAACAAATATTATCTCTTACAGTTTCCAAGGGTTGGGAATCCAGGAGCGGCTTAACTGGATGGTTCTGGCTCAGGGTCTCTCACAAGGTTAAGCTGTTGGCCAGGGCTGCAGTCATCTGATGGCTTGACTGAGGCTGAGAGAGCTGCTTTGAAGAAGGCTCACTCACACAGCTGTCGACTCACCCCGTGGGCCTCTCACTGCCTGAGTGTCTTTACAACATGGCAGCTGGCTGTTATCAGAGCAAGTGGTCTGAGAGAGAGACAGAGAGGGCGAGAGAGAAGGATGGAGAGAGGGAGAGAGAGGGAGGGAGGGAGAGAGGAGAACACTACTGTGCCTTTTATGACCTGGTCTCTGAAATCCTACTCTGCCGTTTCTGCCCTATTCTGTTCATCTGAGCCAAGTAAATGCATCCTGCCCATACCCAAGAGGTGGGCAATAAGCTCCACCCCTTGAAGGGAAGAGTCTCAAAGATTTTGTGGAAATGTTTTAAGGCCCCCACAGCCCTCTGTCAAGCGTCTTCCCCCTTCCTGCCATGCTTCTGCATCTCTCCTATTTGCTCTTTTTTCTTATGTCAGCTAATTCTCATAACTCTAAGTCAGCTAATTTTCTCATAAATTAATTAATCCTAAAGGGGATTGTAAGCTTCCTGAGGATTCTATCAGGCCCAAGAATCCTGGTATCTTTTCCCCCCTTAACTCAGTGTCTTTCCTGCAGGACTTCTAACTATGTTGATTTAATCAATTCACCCTGAAGAATAGAAGGCTCATCAACTCACTGGGTCCAGGTGTTCTTCACATTTTAAAATGGGACTGAGAGAATCATCACTCTAGAAAGTAACTCTTTAATCTAAAGGAGAGACTCTGCTGGTAGAGTTTTATGTGTGGGAGTGCCTGAGTCAGAGCTAAGCTAGTCCCACAAACCACAGGCGATTCTGTAGGGAGGAGGCACGAGTGCAGGAGGAGGAGAGGGACTTAACTGGTCCGCTGGCCAAAGAGTGCTCTCCGTCCTAGTCTGTTTCTTTGTCTCTTTGTCTCAGTCTCTCTGTCCTCACCCCCCACTCCTGTGTGTGTGTGTGTGTGTGTGTGTGTGTGTGTGTGTCTACATTTTGAAGTCCCCCTTTGCCCTGGTGGCATCTCTCCTTAGAAGAGATTTTCTCTCTTTCTTAGAAGCTCTTTTTTCTCTTTCCTCCCTAACTTCATACCCACTCCCACTCCAGATGTTATTATAGTATTAGCAGATGCTGAACAGTTACTTGTGTCATTTAAACAAAAAGAAACAAAACCTATGCATAATGTAGCAGTATACTTCAGTCTAAACAAAAGGTATTTCAAACTGGGTATAACAGAAAATGTTTCTTAAATAAAACTTGTTTTCCTGATTCTGAAAGCAATACATATTAATTTCAGAGAATCTGGATTTTATGGGGAAGCACAGAGAAGAAAATTATAGTTATCTGTTGTTCCATGATTAGAGAGAACTGAGGTTAACATTGTGATATCTATCTTTAGTCTTTTACATACATAAACACACACACACACTATTTGGATATACCCTATGTATTGTTTCATAATTTACTTACTTCTTTAACATTAACATTTTATGGTGAACATTTTACCACACTAATATTTTTCTATTAAAATATCTTAAATTACTACATAGTGTTCTACTGTATGACTATATCAGAATTTATTTAACCTGCTATTATTGGACATTTAAGATACCTCCCATCCACCATTTTTCTTTGCTATTAGCAACAACACTGTTTTGAACCTTCTGGTACTGAAGTCTTTATCCACATCTCTGGTTATTTCCTTATCATAATTTCTAGGAATAGAATAGCTGGATTAAAGCACATTGTAAGTTCCTGGTACAAGGGGCCAAACTAACCTTCAGAATAGTTATGCTAATTTCCACTCCTGTAAGCAATGTATGAGAATGCTGTTTCTCTACACTCTAGACAACATTGGCTATCATCAAATTTTATTTCTGTTACTGATTTTTAGTTTAATTCTATTGTGGTAAGAAAATATACTTTGTATGAATTCAATCCTTTTGAATTTATTGAGATTTGTTTAACAGGCCAGAATGTAGTCTATCTTGGTGAATGTTCCATGCGCACTTGAAAAGAATGTGTATTCTGCTATTGTTGGATGGAGTGTTCTGTAACTGTCAATCAGGTCAAGTTGGTTGGTAGTGTTGTTGAAATCTTCTATGTTTTTGCTGATTTTCTGTCTACTTGTTTTATCAATTATGGAGAGAGAAATGTTTTAATCTCCCGCTATAACTTTACATTTGTCTATTTTTCCTTTCTATCAGCTTCTGCTTCCTGTGTTTTGAAGCTCTGTTATTAGGGGCATGCATATTTGGCCTTGTTATGTCTTCTTGAAGAATTGATCCATTTGTCATAATATAATGGTCATCTTTTATCCCTAATAATATTCTTTGTTCTGAAGTCAACTCTGTCTGCTATAGATAGATCCTCTCCAGCTTTTTAAATGAGTGTTGTCTATATGGCGTATCTTTTCCCAACCTTCTGCTTTTCTTTTCAACCTGTTTATGTCTTTATATTTAAAGTGGTTTCTTATAGACAGTATAGATTGAGACTTGCTTTGTTAAAAAAAAATCTATCTGACAATCTCTCTTTTAATTGGAGTGTTTAGACCATTTTTTTTGTAATTCTTGATGCAGTTATGTTTAATCTACCATCTTATGTTTTCTTGAAGTTTCTTCTTTCCTTTTTTCTGCCTTCTTCTGGATTAATTGAGTACTTCTTTTACAGTTCTGCTTCATCTCTGCTCTTGGCTTATTAGCAACACCTCTTTGTTTTATTCTTGTTCTCTAGCAGTCACTCTAGGTTCTGCAACATACAGCTTTAACTTATCGCAGTCTACCTTCATGTGTAGTGTAAGAACTGTGTGACAAAACACTTCCATTTCCACTTCCCATCCTTTGTGCTGTTGTTGTCATATATTTTACATCTACATATGTTCTAAACCTCATAATACTTTGGAGTTTTTTGTGATAGACCAAGGGTTGGCAAGCTTTCTCTGTAAAGAGGCAGACAGTAAATATCTTGGCCTTTGAGGGCTATACAATCTCTATCGCAGCTACTTAACCCTGCCATTGTAGCATAAAAGTAACACTATATAATAAGGAAATAAATGAGTGTGATTGTGTTCCAATAAAACTTTATTTACAAAAATAGATAATAGGCAGGATTTGACCTATGGGTTATAGTTTGTGACCCCTGCTTTAAATAGTTAAAACTTACACAGTGAGTAATAAGATCTTTTTTTTTTTTAAAATATTTACCTGCACATTACTGGGTCTTTTTTTTTTGAGGTCCCAAATTCCATTTGGTATTATTTTCCTTTTGCCTGAAAAAAATATGACATTTCTTGTAGAGCAGGTATGCCAGCAACGCATGATCTCAGCTTTTGCTTGTTTGAAAACTCTTTATTTTGCCTTCATTTTTGAAAGACATTTTTGCTTGGTATAGGATTCTAGGTCAACAGCTTTTTTTCTTTTAGCGCTATAAAGATGTATCTCCATTGTCTTCTGGCTTCCATGGTTTCTGTCAAGAAGTCAGCTATAATTATTATCATTTCTTACTTTATCTAGGTAGTTGTTTTTCCTGGCTGCCTTTATGATTTCTCTCTTTGAGTTTTCAGCAGTTTGACTATGATGTGTCAGGTGTGTTGTGTTTACCCTTGTGTTGATCCTGCTTGGGGTTCTCTGAACTTCTTGGTTCATTAAACCTTTATGGGATGTCTCCACTGTGGCAGGAAGGGACAAAGATGAATAGCCAACAAAGGTTAGTAACACCTGTCCCTCCCCCATCTCTCCTTCCTCTCTCTGCCAGCACATAGGAAGAATTTGAAGAATCAGTTGCAACCACTCCACCTACTTGTCTAAGAATACAAGCTTTCAGCTTTGGGCCTGGGCCCCCGTGAAGGTCAGGACTACCTGTGGATTTCAGAATGTCTTTGGCTACAGGTATTGCTTCCCTACCTTCGCTTCCTTCCATCCTCAGACCTCTCCCTGCTTTGGAAGTCCAATGACAGGATGATGGGCTAATTGCTTTGTGGCCCCAGGCCTGGAACTGGGCAGCTCAGGCACTACCTAGGATTTTGAGCTTGGGAGGTTTCTGAACAACAACCTCTTTTTTTCTGTCTTCTGCATTCCAAAGTCCCCCAGATTAAGTTTGGTGGTATTTGACTTGCTGAAAATAATCTAAACTGCAGTTTCTTCATTCCGCTTTCTCTCTGGAGTACAGCTTTTGAAGTGAGAATTAATGGGTGCCTGAGAACAGTTCTGGTGTACACCTGTTGTCTGAGTGTAATTATTAATTGTCCCCCCCATTCACTCACAAAAAAAGCTTATTAGATAAAACAGTGTATGGTCATCTGAAATTAAGGGACCTCAAATACAATTTTGTTCTAGCTTCATCTGTTTTCTCTTCTGTTAAATGAGTCTAACAACAATTCTCATAAACATTATGAAGGTAGACGAAAGATGGGAAGAAAGTGCTTTGAACTTGCTAGTCACTCTAGTAATTCATGGTGGGTTATTATTCTTGTTATAAGTTTCATTACACCTGCTGGCTTGCAACAAATGTACTCTGATTTAGGCATCAGCTAAAACTTTAGGTTAGGATCATAATTTTGTACATCTAATTATACATTCTTATGAATTTATATAGTTTTTGAGATGCTGTCTGTTTTTCTGAAGCTCTTCAATGGTTTTTACCTCCCTTCCACTTGTTTCTCCCTTAAACTCCCCACTCTCCACACCTCTCTGCATCTCTCCTTGAAGAGCCGTGGCTCCTCTTGTGATACAGGTGTTGGGGGCTGTGCTCTGGCAACAGGATGGGCTCCAGCTGCTCTCCACTATCCAGAGGAGTGGTTGGCAAACTTTGTCTCTAAAGGGCCAGTTAGTAAATGTTTTAGGCTTTGCAGACCATATGGCCTCTATTGCAACCGCTTACTTCTGCCTTTGTAGCACAAAAGCAGTCATAGACAATAGTTAACAAATGAGGGTGTCTGTGTGTCAATAAAACTTTATTTACAAAAAGGCGCTTGGGCCATAGTTTGCTGGCCCCCTAATCTAGAGGACTGTTCCAGGGCCCTGATTTCACCTGGGGTCTCATCTCACTAAGCCATTCTAAACCAGCTGTAGGAGACAAGTTAACACTTAAAAGAGGCCTCTGGGATTCTTTCTTCATGGGCTAAATAATTACTCCTTTCCCTTTTTTTTGTTAAAGATTTTATTTTTTCCTTTTTCTCCCCAAAGCCCCCCAGTACATAGTTGTATATTCTTCACTGTGGGTCCTTCTAGTTGTGGCATGTGGGACGCTGCCTCAGCGTGGTTTGAGGAGCAGTGCCATGTCTGCGCCCAGGATTCAAACCAATGAAACACTGGCCCGCCTGCAGTGGAGCGCTCGAACTTAACCACTCGGTCACGGGGCCAGCCCCTCCCTTTTTTGATAAATTAGGGTTTTCTTAGGATGATGATGTGTCAGTATAGGTTTATTCATTATCAAGCAACTAAGGAACTTAAGATCCTAGGTTTGACCAGTCGACTAACAGTCAATGGGGAAAAATAAACTCTAAGCGACTGGTTTACAGGGCTGTACCGAACACTGGCAGTGGGTAGAGAACCCCATTGCACAGACCAGTTGTCTCCGATCCTTTTCAATTTTACACTGCTGTCCACCTTTCATTTCCATATTTATCTTCTTTAGGGAAAAAATAAAAACTTTATTTTCACGTGGGTGGGTGGTCCTGCAGGAGCCACTTAGGGGAGGTGAGAGAGTGGTTTCAGAGAGCCAGTACTTGGAGGGAAGTGTCACAACCCTGCCAGAGTGGTGGGGGCTGGGAGTAGGGGCTGATAGCATAGTTTAGCTCAGGCTGAGCTCCTTCTGCTCCGTTATGGTGCTGACCTCAGGACGGCTTTGCTGGCCAGGGTACAAGGCCCTCCAAGACAACAACTCCAATGGGGTCATGTGGTATCTCTGTTGCATTAAGTGTCTCTGACAAGGTGGTGATTAGGGCAGTGGTTAATGGGCTACCATGTCTACTAGGCTCAGAGGACAAGGTCAGTGAGTGCCATTGATTCCTTCCTAATGCAGCCACGGATCTTCTTCTTTATAGGCTCTGGGTTTCTGTCACAGACCAGTACAGAGGAAATTGGCAGTTCCCAACTGACATGTGTGTTAGGTGCTAAAAGTCAGTAGTAAGTCAGTTATTTGGAGCCTGGAATGTACTCTCACAGAAACAATGCAGTATATTGTGGTGAGGTGGCCGCCAGCTCACATGCACCTTGTTAACTCGCAGAGAACTGATCTACTAATACTGTAAAACCTGCTGTGTGTGTAAGGAGCCTTGGGGAGCCAGCAAACATTGGTGGGATCACATCCCTCTGGCCCCCAAGAGCATCAGAAGCCCCCTCCCTTCGCATCACCCCCACCTCCCACAACTAGCTGTGGCTGCCAAGACCCAGAAGCCCAGGGGTCAGGAGGAGGAAGGGCTGGCTTGGGCCCCAGGGAAGTAGCGGGAGGAGCTGTGTGTGGGCAGAGGTCCTGCCTGGGGAACCAGAGGCTGCATCCAGTTCTCAGCTGACTCCTTTATGTTATTAAATATAATAACATTTACTGTTTTTCTTAATCCAGCAGTTATGAGTATTTGTTTTAAAAAACTTGCAAAATATAGATAAGCAGAAGGGAGAAAATTTAAATATCCCATCTTCTCACTAGTTTGGTATATAGACTTCCAGTGTCTTTTTTTCCCCCAGTGTTTTTCTATGCATGTGTATATACACGTCTTTACATATATATTCATACACTTTGCATAATATTTATAACTTGCTCTTCATTTAACAATATATTGTGAACATTTTTCATGTCATTAAATATTTTCCCATGGTATTTCAAAATGGATAGATACACATATACCACAATTTATTTAACCAATCTCCTATTGTTGAACTGTTAGGTTTTTCTACCAAAAGTAACCCTGTGATGAAGCCCTTGGAGTTGTGATTTTGCTCGGATCCACTATTATTTCCTTTGGATAGTTTTAAAAGGGGACAAAGGGTGTGCATGAGTTAAGACATTTAATAACTTACTGCCATCGTGCCTTCTACCCTTGGTGTGTGAGAAGACTGATCTCCACTTTTTCAACAATTGATTTTAGAAAATGTAAAAACTCTTTGCTAAATTGATAAACAAAAATGGTACTGAATTTTGTTGCATTTCTTTTCTTTTAAGCATTGGTGAGCTTGGACATTTTTTTATGTGTATTAGCTCTTTTGTGAATGAACTGCTTACTTCTTTAAGTCCCAACACTAGTGTCCCTGGATCATTACAGTCCTTTGGAAGGGAAGTGAATGGATCCAGGTTTTATTACCCTTTGAAATGTAAACACTAGCAAACCTTCCCAGGGTAATTAATTCTCTGTCTCCACCTCCCAAGTCTTGTGCTCATTCATTCCTTTCACCCAGGCTGCCCTGAGGTACAGAATCGCCAGCATATTCCTGTAGTTTTCCTCCCGCACCCAGGGGGACCTAGTATTGTGAGGTACCTCGCCTGTTTGGAACTGTAGGCTTTTCTGTAATAGGAATGGAGAATACAATTGGATCGGTAAAAGAATAGGAAATCATGGATGGCCTTAAAGGCAAGAGATCGGAAATATCCATCCACTGTGAAGAGACATTTGGGTTGTTCGCAGTTTCTAGCTATTATAAACAAACTTGCTATGAATGCTCAGGTATTCGGTAGACACGTGCATTTATTTTGTCTTGGGTGTTTACCTAGGAGTGGAATTATTGGGTCAGAGTGTAGGTGTATGTCTAGCTTGAGTAGATAACGTTAAACAAAAATTTTTTCAAGAAAGCTCAATTTACACTCCAACCAAGCAGTATATGAGAGTTCCAGGTGCTTTAAATCTTCAATGAATTTGGCATTTTTAGTCCTCTAATTTTAGTCATTCTGGTAGGTTTCGTATTTCTTTTACTAAGCTAATTTGATGCCACATATAATATTATATTTTTACTTTTCCCCTTTTCATTTAGTTTAATTTTAAAATAGATCTTTTTATCTTTCTACTCGGTAGATATTACATTTTACAGGCACACCCTTCTTTCAAGATTTTATGTAATGCTTTCTAAGAAAAAATTCTGGGTTTATTTCCTTTGCAATCATTTTCACCCTTTTATGTGCTACGTACAAATAGTTCCTCCTCATGTCTACGTTGCACGTTTCTTTTTGACAGTGTGTTGTTACCACTTCCTATTCAACCTAGGAGATGGTATCCAACACCTCACTCCTAAGTTTTGTCTTATGCTGTTCTATTAAGATGACTTGGCGTAAATATTAAGCTGAAACAAATTCAGCATGGATTCTTCTTAAACCTCTTTTCTTCAGAAGTGAGTTACATGTAAAGATTGACCCTGGCTCATATCCCGGCCACACAACTTACTAGCTGTGTGACCTTGGGTGACTGACTTAACCCTCAGAGTTTCAGGGTCCCCATCTGCAGAGTAGGAATAACAAAATGCGTTTCTCAGGATTGTTGTGGTGATAAATGAGATAGCATATATAAAGTGTCTAATGTGTAACATATGCTTGGTAAGTATTAGTTTCCTTCTGCGCTGGAAGCAAAGACATCAGGTGCCTCTTTATTACTTTTGCCTCGTTAGTTCACAAAACTATTAAAAATGGGCATTACCTTACTTATCTGCTAACTGTACCTAACTGGTTGGCAAGAAGGCCAAACTGCTAAGCATCACTGTGACTTCATTTTACTATTGGTTTACCCTGTGCCCCAGGTGAATCTAAACATCCTATATGACATTTCTGATCTTGCTCCAGGACAGGAATAATCCAATATAAAACTTTATCTTGTGATGCTCAGAATGTCACCAATCAATATAGTACTCTTGCAGTTGGGATTTTGAGAGCCTTCCACAGATTTATGGTTTGGAATATTGTCTCTTTTTTTGCCTCATTTTGTGCACATCCCTTTGGCACTTGACATTTACATCTATCTACTATAGGGGCGGGCTGCTGGCTCCTCAGTTCGGCTAGAACTTTGCCAAGCAGCCTGGAATGGGGGACCACTTTATGTTCTGGAGCCAACTTCATTCCCAATGGCCAGAGATCCAGCTCTTCCTTGAGGTGAAGGTGCTGGTGCCCAGTCCACTTGGCCTCTGAGCATACTTATTGATGCAAACATTTTAAAAATGGATGGCTGAACAACGGGAAATGAAAAATTCAGGATGCTCAAAAATGCTAACAATTGCCAAATTAGAGGCAGGTTGTGCTGTAGTAGGTGACTTGGAAATTGTCAACTCTTCCCTTCTTGTCTTTGCCCCTCTCCCTCCCTGCAATTTGCACACAGAAGCTAAAAGGGACTGGCATCAAGAAGGTACCAGCTTGCTTAGTAAGGAGAAGTCATTGTCCATCGAGGGTTTAAATATAGACTCAGTGGGAAAAATAAACACTTTTCCTCCCAGGGGAAAAAACACTAGTTCCGTTTGGAACAAGGAATGCTAATGGAGAGGAGGATTTACAGTGTACTTTTGTTTTGTTTTGTTTTGTTTTTTTTAAAGATTTTATTTTTTCCTTTTTCTCCCCAAAGCCCCCCAGTACATAGTTGTGTATTCTTCGTTGTGGGTTCCTCTAGTTGTGGCATGTGGGACGCTGCCTCAGCGTGGTCTGACGAGCAGTGCTATGTCCGCGCCCAGGATTCGAACCGACGAAACACTGGGCCGCCTGCAGCGGAGCGCGCGAACTTAACCACTCGGCCACGGGGCCAGCCCCTACAGTGTACTTTTGGAGATAGTCTAGGAACCTACAGCACTGTGACTGAAGCCTGTTGGATAGTCCCAGGTAGGCACATCCTCTATCCTCTCAGCCCCATTGGAGGGCATTCCTGGGCTTTGCCTTCATGAGTGTCACCTGGGTTTCCAAGTCTGTCCTCTCCCCTGGCTACAGTGCCAGGTCTCTAAATGGCCCCAAGCCAATGCCCCTTGGGAGGCTCATTAAAACATTCCAAAATGAATTAGTCTTGTCACTTCAATTGCCAGCTCCCCTCCTCACTCTTCTTATTTCTGTTGAGGTACCATCATTTTCTTGGGCCATTCTTTCCACATTATTCAAAAAAGGTGTCATTTATTGCTTTAGGTGGAGTGCTTCAGGAACAGTAAATGCACCCCCCCACTATCCATTCCTTTCTTCTTTCATAGTAATAGGGTTTTCATCTGGGCTGCGCAGGATCAAGACTCTATTTCCTAGATTCTTTTGTCCCTGGTGTGGCAACATGCAGTACTAAGTCCTGGCCAAAGGTCTGTGAGCAAAATTATTAGATGCAACTTCTATGTGATATCCTTAAAGGGAAGGGCTGTGATCTCTTTCTACCTTTTCCTCCACCCTGCTGCTTAGACCACGTTGAGGGTGGAGCCAGTCAGTTTGGAGAATACCAACAAGGACGACACCACAGGGATGGCAGAGCAACTGGAAAAGAGGAGCCTGGTCTTAGACACATGAGCTGTCATATTAGCCTTGGGCTTTCACATGCTTGGATGACTATGGGAGAGAGAAATCAATGTCTGCTTTGTTTACATCCTGATTATTTTGGTTCTCCCTTAGAATACTTGAAATTTATCCTAATGAAAACAGCCACCAGAGAGGTCCAGTTTACCCCAAGCTTTGCCTCAGAGCTTAGTCCACTTGCAGGGCAGAATTTGGATGCAACAGTGGGGGCAGTGAGGGAAGTATCCATGAATCATGAAACACAGAGGCTCAAAATCTCCACATCATTTCCACTCCTCCTTCTGTCTTCTACAGCCACCCAGACACTGAATCTTGCCTTGTCTGATGTTGGAGCCTTTTTCGTTGACCACTGCTTCCTGCGTCCAGTTCCTCAGGGCTGGTCTTGGTGACATTAGAGGCTTCCTAGAAGCTTTCTCTGCCTTCTTCTTTCTTTACTCCTATCTGGTCTATACTCTGATATCAGATTAATTTTGGTAAAATAGCTATTTCAGTATCTTGATTTTTCCCTCATAGATCTCCAAAGACCCTGATATTATTGATTACCTCATCTTCTATCTTTCCCTCAAGCAAACTTTCCTTGCCTGCTGGGTTAATCAGATGTCCTCTGGAACCCATTAGTTCCATTTCCACTTCATAGTGCCACTTCTTTCTCCTAGTGTCCCCTGACAGTGGTGCCTTTTCTTTTTCCTTTTCCTTTTCCTGTCCAAAGTCAGCCCATTCACTGCAGTGAGAAGGCCACGCTCAGTCCTGCTCACTCTGACCTCTGCTTTTTCTAAAGCCCCAGCCACTTGCAATTGGTCATTTAATTATTCTTGGTATGACACGTCTCTTACTAATTCCCATAGCTCATGGACTCATTAGAATTTTGGAGTTGTCAATGATTCAGATGTATTTTTCCCCAGCTGGAATATAAATTCAGATAGTGCTAATCAGACCCCTTTTTTTACAATGGGACCCCCAACTACTGCTTTGATCATATTAGAATAAAACTCGGCATTAAACTCTATGGGGCAAGCAAGTGCTACAGTCCCTAGGACGGAGCTCCTTGTGCAGTGTGCTCACGGGCAGGGTGGGCGCCCACTGTGCCCTGGGAAGAAAGTCACACCCTTGCTTCCTGTTTGGAGTTTTGGAGGAAACAGTGGTGTGACAGCCTCGTGTATGTAAAGTGAGTAGGGGGCGTCTCATCCGTGATGCCAGGCTCCGGAGTTTCTCCCTTCAGTTGAATCAGTGATCACAGTGGATCCCATTTCTGGTCTCCCTGTGTCAGAAACATGAGAAGCAGGATAGCAGAGGCCACGTAGGCAATCTGGTGATTTAGACTGATAAGAGTGGATTTCTTTTTCTAGAAAAGCCTATATAAACTCCAAGACGACCTCTGATTCCAAACATAATGACAGGCAGTTAGTGGGAGCATAATATATGCTTACTGGCTCTCTGAAAATTGTGTGGCTCCCCTTAACTTCAGCTGTGGATCACAGCTCTGATCTCAGAGAAGAAATCATCCGCAAGTTTCTCTTTTCCTTGTCACATTGCTTCTGAAAGCCTTTCTCCAATGTCTAGCCAGCCTGGTTTTCATTGCCTGCCTGATTTCTGCTTCTGCCTGCTTTGTTTTTTGTGCTCTTGACTATGGCTACCATATGGAGAGTGAGCTACCGTGGTGCCCTCACAAATAATAAGGCCTTCTAGTGTGCTGTGGTTTTTATTTCTTTTCTTTGCAGGAGGCAGTAGACTTCAAAGTTTTGGTCTAGCATTTAAAGGCGGAGTGGAAATAATGAGCACTCAGATGCCTTGGGCACTCAGACAATTCCTCTAGCCTGGCAAGATTTAAGTGGCGGTGTAGAATTTGTTTAAAAAAAGAACTTCCGTATCTTAGTGATTTAGCATTTATTCTGTTGACAGTAGCAGGTGTTTGCTCTGAAGCTTAGTAATAATACGAGGTAAGGATGAGTCATAATGTCAATCATTTTCTTCTAACTTCCATAATATTTTTCAGTTGAGGGAGCTTCTGAGTCAGTGAAAGGAAAATCACGGCTCTGCTGGTCATCTGGGAGCTGCAGGAGCTGGGAGTGTGGTTCGGAGCAGGTCAGGGTGTGGTCCTGTCAGAGCCCACTGCGAGGGCAGCATAGCTGGTGCTCCAGCCTGCAGGGCCCTGGAAGCCCTGATGGGTTGAAGTGCCTGCAGGGCTGTCACCATGATTTAAAGCTTCGAGAACATAAATTAGTAGGAGGTAGGTTGAGGGTGGATGGTGTCATTCTGACCCTGAAAGGCCTCCATCAATCAGTGACAGCAGAGCCCCAGCAAACTCCCTTCCAGCTGGTTTCTGGAGGCCTCCTTCCCACTCTGCTCAGACAAGTGGAAAGAAAGGACTCCTTGAGTGGGCGGGATGTGGCCAAGGTGGCCTGCTGGCTCCTGAGCTTGTAGATCTGAGCAGTTGGGCTTCCGCTGGAGCTGTCGGCTTTGCCTCCTGACACAGAGCCTCAAATTCTTGCTCCAGTGGGGACCCAGGTTCTGTGTTTGGAGGGATCTGACTTTGACAGTGGTGGCGATGAGAGAGTCTTTAATGAAACAAACTGTCGTGTTGGAGGAACACAATGGATCTCTCTCTGAACAGTGGACAAAAATGGTTTGTTCTTTCCTTCTCCTCTTTGTGCTTTGTTAACAGAAGTTCCCTGGCACATCTGTGCCCCAGCATACTGCCAAAAGCTTGGCTGTGTCCTTGCATAATCCTGGGGGACACTGTCAGAAGGTCGGCTGTAAGTCCCTCATCTGAAGGCAAATGAAGGGCTAACACCCTGCCAAGATCCTCAGGGTGTCTAGTTTTAAGGTTTAAACTTGTTCCCTGTGGCCACCCTCTCACCTCCATCCCAGTTCATCAACTCCTCCCTGTAGCTAGGGTAGAAATCTGGGATTCAAAGAGTCTTTAGTGTCCTTCTATAAGACAAGAACATCCCACCGTAACCAGGAGTCACGTGGTTATTTCTCTTTATTCTCTTCAGTTCTGTGCTCCAGCAGGCTTTACATTTTGTGGAAGGGCCAAGGTCAGTTGGGGTAAACTTTACCCCTGAACTCCTTTACTGCTTCTGCTAGGCAAGTAAGCACAGCCTTATCTCTGAGGACGGAACAGAGTGGGGTATGTGACCTCCGAGTGACTCTTAGGATCTGAGGACTCAGGTTCAGAGGTCTCTGTACCTTGGCCAATTGGCTTTCTTCTCTTCCCTGAAGTGCCAAATGCCTTTTCCCAACCATGAGAGGAGACTTATTACAGTGATGTTGCCCCAAGCCCAAGGTTCCTTAGCCCACCCCTTTGTCTCTGCGGGCTGCTCGCGCACGCATGGAGGGACATAATGTTTTCATGGGGCAGGGGCAGAAAGTCTACTTCTGGGAGGGCTTGTTCCTTTACCTGGAACAAATGGTTCCAAACCATTTTTGTCCACTGTTCAGAGAGAGCTCCATTGTGTTCCTCCAACACGACAGTTTGTTTCATTAAAGACTCTCTCATCGCCACCACTGTCAAAGTCAGATCCCTCCAAACACAGAACCTGGGTCCCCACTGGAGCAAGAATTTGAGACGGGAACCACCTTCACCCTAAAGCTTTGTTGGTTGGTTGGTTGGTTTTGGTTTCCAGGGGAATCAGAATAAGGAAGGAGCAGTAGACAGACCAAGCAGCTTGTCACTCCTGGAAACACTCAGTGCACACAGATGGGAGGGCAGAATTATTTGTTCCCTCAGCATGTAATCCGTCTCCCACAGGCCTTTTGCTTACTGTGTCTATCCCAGCTCTGCCACTTTCTGGCTGTGTGGTCTTGGACAATTTACTTTACATCTCTGTATCCCATTTTCCACATCTAATAAATTAATTAATAATAGTATTATCTCATAGGATTGCTGTGAAGATTAAATGAGATAATATAGGTAAAGCTCTTAGAACAGGGCTTACAGTAAGTGCTCAAATATTGTTTTCGTTAACATTTTCTGTATATCTGTGTGTGGTTTTTATTTTTTTTTTTTGTTTTTAGTCAAGGATCAGATCTCATTTTGTCTTTTCTTTGTGTTTTGAATTCAGACAGTGTGAACTCAATCTGCCTGCCTTTGAGACTTTTCAGTCTGAAAGATGACTTGCATTTTGGGAACAATTCTCTCAGCATTCCTTCAGGAAACCAGCTGCTTGGAACTGTTCCCCTCTCCCTTCTTACGCCTCCCGAATGATATATTCCAAACACAGAACCATCTCCAGTATGGCTGCCGTTTTCTTGTTTCTTTGTGAAGCATCATTGTTATGTCCATGTTGCCATCCCAACGTGATTTAATGTGGGCTCAGAAGAGCCAGCAGAGGGAGCCAAGCGGCTGTTTCCAAGCTCTCAGGCCAGGCAAGTGCTTCTCTCTGAGTTCTGACAGTACCTATAGATCTTTCTGTTGGAAAGATAGGAAACTCCCTTGGCAGGGAGATTCTCTGTGTACTTATGCAGATAGACGTTTAGGAGAGAGAAAGCTGTCTATTAGAGCTGCTGAGAGCTTTGCAGTCATACGAAGCTGTGATGAGACTCAGTGGTGCTGCCTTGAGCAACTGGCTTAACCTCCCTTAGGCATGGTTTCTTTGTGTGTAAAAATGGGGATAACCCAATTCACCCTCATGGGGATGTTGAAAGGGTCACTGTGTGGTTAACAGAGATTTCAGCCATGGAGGCATTTAGGAAATGCTGAGTCTTATGACTTGGGAGCCACTGAGGCAATTTCAGGGCACCCCAACAGTTCACACCTGCCTTTTCTCTCTGCTTGCCCATCCACTTCCTTTTCCTCTCCCTGGGGCTCTGCTTTCCCTCCCTCCCCTTCACTGCCTGTATCTGAGGCCTGGGACTGCCTAACCCCACAGGCCAGGATAGCTAGAGGAGGAGATGAGAAACCAGAGAGTTAAGAAGAAGGCCACTGTGAACACTTGCCTGCTTTCCCTTCACTTTTCAGATGCATTATATATACTTCACCTGGGCTCTTGGTCCCTTGGAAGGCAAAGTTAACCACAAGCCTCTCAGCAAACCCACCCCCACTCCACACCGCCAGAGATATGGGATGTCAGCAAGAATAAAACCCCAGAAGAGAGTTCCTTATGGCTTAATGCACAGAGATGGAAATGCTGTGTGGACATCACCCTGGGTGGTGTCTGTCCTCACCACACCTGGGCAGCCAGGTGGCTGTGAGCAGGGCTGCACTAGGGGCCTGGGTTCCTGGCGGCGATGGGTTGGGGACTGCGGGGTGCAGCCCCAGCTGGGTCAGAGAGGGTCAGGAGTAGTGTCCAGGCTCAGCTTGACTCAAGGACCTGCTCAGGTCTGGGTTGATGCCACTGGTTTGCTTTGGGCAGGGTCTGGAAGTCTCCATGCCTCCTATCCTCCGGAACTTACAAGAGGCTGGGTCCATCCTGCAACTGGAGGGCTGGTCTTGATATCTTCTGTCCATAGCGGTGTGTTTAGTTTGTTCCCATTGAGACCTTGGGTCTCTTAGTGGAGGCAAAAGGGCCTGTGGGTAGAGTGACCAACTTGTCCTGGTTTAGTCTTGAAAGTCCCAAGTCCCAGGAAACCTCTCGGTCCCAGGGAGGGTTGGCTCCTTCACAGACGTGGCACATAAGGCTTTAATCTCAGGTGAGATCCCTGCCAGAGAGCTGTATGGCTCCAGGCTATGACAGGGGCACCAGGGAACACAATCCTGCTCAAGAAGAAATAACCGTGCCATCTCCTCCCACCACTAGAATTGATGGGGGAGCCAGGCCAATGAATAAGGGAGCCAGGCCAAGCCACTGTCTTCCAGAGTTTAGTAGTGAGAAGGCCAAAGGAGGACTCATGCCAAAAGAGGACACTTGGAATGGCTTCCTGCCTCTGTCCAGAAGCCCCTTCTCCACCGCCCCTGGCCCTCAGGAGTAGGCACTGGAACCTCGGCACCCCCACCTGGGGCAGGCTGCAGCAAGCCCTGCTGGAGAGCAGCTTGTGGACCTTTCCCTCTAATTGGCTGCATTTTCAGCAGTCACTTCCTCTGCCTGCAGCAGAACTCATAAAAAGCCAGGCTTTCTTCCATACCTTTGAAAGTTCAAAGGAACCCGTATCCTGGGGAGATCTGGCAGCAAAAGCACCTGGATCTGAGGGTACTAAGGACTCTGGGTGCCCCCCTGCCCTGTACTGCTTGTCAGTGTCAGCATCCCGTGCTCTGGGGAGGGGAGGTCCAGCCCTTCCCAAGACCAGCTCTGTTTTCTTTTATGAGATGGGGCTGTGCCCTTTAACCCTGTGCTGCATCCTGTAGCAGGAACCCTCATGGCCACGGAGGAGGCCATGAAACAGATGTCAAGCCCATCCTAGAGCAAGCGTGTGATGAAGCTAAATTCAACGACGGTGAGGGGCCAGCCCTGCTCTGGTCACACGCTGCCTTCATGGCTCTGCACCAATTGCATTCCTGCTCTTCTCTGGAGACCCTGGCCCCTGGGTTTGATTGGCAGGTGGTGCACAGGCAAGCTTATCTGAGCCTGAAGAGCAGATGTGTTCAGGCTGGGAGTAGGGTTTGCAGGGTCATAGGCGCAGCTCTTAGGCATTGATTGGACTTGATTCTTCCCCAGCATCCAAGCTGGTATTGTTGGTGTATAAACATCTTAGCTGCTCCCCTAGACTTCAGACCAATAGAGAATTTCTAGGGGAAACTGAAAGAGCTCTTGCTTTCTATCCCAGTTGGTGGCACTTACAAGGTGTCTAAGGAATGCTTGTTGGATGGATGAGTAAATTCCACTTACAGAACAGGAAACTGGGATCCGGAAAGGGGACCTGGTTTAGTTACTCGAAGGTGTCTAGACACAGGATAAGGCTAGACTGGAGGGAAAACTCTTTTTAAATACACTTTCCTCCCTGTGGTGACCTTCACTCTCCTCTACTACCCGTCAGACCAAGAGGCAGGTGCTTGTTAAATGGCACAATGTTTATTTACAGTGGAAGGCTGGCCAGCACCTTCTCTATTCCCTGCATCCTACTTTTTTCCCCTCAGCCCTCAGCCTTGATGCCTCAGGGATAAAATCGCCTCAGGGTGGCTCAGTTTGTCAGAGATCCAGAAGGCAGGCCCTCTGGGTTTTCCATTTGTCCAGCGTTTGCCTGAGCCCCTCTGCAGCCGGTGGGCTAGTATGTGGCATCTGTGTTCACATAATTTGTGGTATCTTGAGATGGGATGTCTGCCTGTTGCTTCATATCCCCAGCTTCTAGATCATCCAAGATAGAGGTGACGATTAAGCACTCCCTTTTCCCCTAACACACACACACACACACACACACACACAAACATACATACACATACAAACACACATATACAGAAACTCACACTACACACTCATACAAACATGCACACACACATGCACACAAACACATACATACCCGCTCCCCGCCACTGGTTGAGGAGTTGGGCTGTGAGAGAAGATAGGCACTTTTCATCTGTACTTAATCACAACATGCTGTACAACAATTGTGCTGTAGGATTTTTCAATGTGTGTCATTGAAATTGCTCTAAGTTTTACTGATAACAATAGATTAATGCTATAAAAATAGGTATGCTTTTTATAGTCTGCAGCTTCTGAAACATGGTCATTTGCTTCATGTTTAAAGAATTTGAGACAGCAGTATCCCTGATGGCTTTTTTATGTTATTAGTTTGCTTCTCAAACTCATCTCCTAAATCCTGCCATGGTGAGTGTCACGCCAGCCCCACCCAAGTTATGAATGTCATCGCTGAGCTCTGCATTAGTGAGGTTTGAATTCAGCCTATCTGACCACATTTCTGATTGTGATCTGTTTTGTGCAATGAGTCACCCTGCTGACCAAGCCACCAGCATCTCCCTGCAATGGGGGCTCTCTGTGGGGCCAGCTTGTCCTCCTGACCAGCCTTCACCTTCAGGGGACAACAGTGGCTCTCGCTGTCACAACGTAATGGGAAGAGCTCAGAGGGGAGCCTGCCGGACTGGCTTTGACTTCTAGTTCTGTCACTGCTGAGTGCTGAAGCTTAGCATTGTTGTGGTGTCCTGCCCCTTGGTTACCCTGGGACTCAGGTGTGTCTTTCAGTCCTCTTGTGAGCTGTAAAAGAGATATTTTAGTAAAACTTCTGACACTGGTTTTATCATCTGTATTGCGACCCACTAATGAAATAAATTTGGTGAGTTGTGATCAGCATTAAAAAAAAGAAATAAAGTAGAATAAATATTGAGTACAAGATTTCTTTTTGGGCTGATGAAAATCCTAGAATTCTAAAAGTTCCCAAAGTAGATTATGGCGGTGTTTGCACAACTCTGGAAATATACTAAAAACCATTGAATCATATGCTTTAAATGGGTGAAATTTTTTTTCATTGTGACTTTTTAAATTATTTTTTTATTTTTAAAAATTTTTAAATTTGAGTTCATAATAGTTTATGTCATTGTGAAATTTCTGTTGTACATTATTTCTTGTCTGTCACCACACAGGTACTCCCCTTCACCCCCTGTGCCCACCTCCAACCCCCTTTCCCCTGGTAGCCACTGAACTGTTTTCTTTGTCCATGTGCTTGTTTATATTCCACATATGAGTGAAATCATCTGATGTTTGTCTTTCTCAGATGGCTGATTTTGCTTGGCATAATTCCCTCCAGGTCCTTCCATGTTGTTGCAAATGGGATGAATTTGTCTTTTTTCTGGCTGAGTAGTATTCCATTGACACATCTTCTTTATCCAGTCGTCAGTCGATGGGCACTTGGGTAGTTTCCATGTCTTGGCTAATGTGAATAGTACTGCAATGAACATAGGGGTGCATATGTTTCTTTGGACTGTTCATTTCAAATTGTTTGGGTAGATACCCAGTAGTGGGATAGCTGGGTCATATGGTATTTCTATTTTCAGTTTTTTGAGGAATCTCCATATTGTTTTCCATAGTGGCTGTGCCAGTTTGCATTCCCACCAGCAGTGTATGAGGATTCCCTTTTCTCCACACCCTCTCCAACATTTATTGTTTTTAGTCTTAGTTATTATAACCATTTTAACAGGCATAAGGTGGTATCTTAGTGTAGTTTTGATTTGCATTTCCCTGATGATTAGTAATGTTGAACATCTTTTCATGTGTTTATAGGCCATCTGTATATCTTTGGAAAAATGTCTGTTCATATCCTTTGCTCATTTTTTGATTGGGCTATTTGTTTTTCTGATGTTCAGTTGTGTGAGTTCCTTATATACTATGGAGATTAACCTTAAATGGGTGAATTTTGTGGTATGTAAATCATATCTCAATAAAACTACATATAAAAAAAGAGTAGCGAGCCCTAAAAAAATCCACCAAGCTGTCCATTTGAGATTTGTGCAGTTTATTATGGTATGTTAGACCTCAATTAAAAGTTAAATATATAAAAATAGGATAGAAAATATCAGAATACCTCAAATGTAGTAAGGGCAAGCATTGTTTTTATGACATACATGTAAATGTGTCTGTGTGTGTGTGTGTGTGTGTGCTGGGCTACAATAAAATGCATTTCTAACTCTGGGTTGTTGCATAAAATGTAAAGTCATTGGCCTACATCTGCCCAGTCAGAGTAGGCATTTAATAATGGTTATTGATACCCTTCCTTCTTTTCTTTTCTAGAAACACAGATCATGCTCATTTGTCATTGACCTTAGAGTGCCGGCGTGTCTCTGACACTGAGAGCAGACGTTCAGACTAGCCATAGAGGCCCCCATCCTTCCCCCTTTCCACGTGCATATGCACACACGCATACACAAGTAAGTCAAGCTCTCTTTTCCAGTTAAATAAACATCACACCCTCCAAAGGAAGAACAAACAGCTGGCTTATCCCCAAAGAAAATATGCCTCCGGGCTTCTGGTTTTGGAGGTTTTGTAATGTTTATTTTTCAGCATTCTCTACTTGGCTACTTCCGCCTTTCCTTTGGTTTTAAATACCACAGTTTAAGTTAGCTGCGGTGTTCCGTGACCCTGGGTGGTGGATTGTCTTCATGGACGTGGGGCTCCCCAGCCCCTTCCTTTTCTAGAAGTGCAGAGCCGGTGAACCTTGTATCCAGGACCTGAAAATACAGAAGCATGGCTGTTGTGTGGTGAATGGATGGCAGGGGTCTCAGCTACTGCCACCACCAGGACGGATGTGGATCGTTGCTCAATCGAGGTACGTAGATTAAGCCATCAAGTGCCCTTGACCTGCTGAAGAGGATCAAGGTGAAAACAGCCTTGTGATGACTCTGTGTCACCAGGGATGAGAACAGTTGTTTTATGTTGCTTTCTGACGATTCTGTTTCCCTTTGGTTGTTTGCCCTCAGGACACCTTTCATGACTACAGGAGGGGGCTGGTGGGGATGTGTTGGATGGAAAGACCAAGTTGGGAATGACAGGTGTGGCAGCTGTCTCCTCACTGAAGTCTGGAAAATCAGGGAATGTTGAAGAATTATTAGAATTTACTCTGGTTTTGTAAGTTGTGTGTTCAAATTTCATTTCATATTATAGAGTAAAACAACTACTAATTTGTGGTGACATTGCAACTGATTTGGGGTAGAGGATTGGGCTCTGATTGTAACTAGCTACCCTGGGAGGGCCGTGTCAACTCTTTTAGGCCCCTGGGGGTCCCTAAGTGCCCAGAGCAAGGGTGGACATTTTTATTTATTATTTTACATATTTATTGTTTTTATATTCTTTTCTTCTTCTTCTTCTTTTTTTTTAATCAAGTAGGTGGTCCATGGTGGATGGTACATGGTGGCGGTTAATCCCAGACCTGAGAGTCCCCTGCCTGGCGAGAGTCTGGCTTTGCCTCTTACCTGCAGCACGAGCTTTGTGTCTCAGTTGCTGCATCTGCAAAATGATAGCAACTCACTCACGGGATTTTGTTTTTATTGTGGTAAAATATACATGCGATAAATTTACTGTCTTACCCTCTTTTAAGTGTATTGCTTAATGGTATTAAATGCATTTATACTGTTGTGCTACTGTCACCACTGCCCATCTCCAGAACTCTTTTCACCTTGTAAAACTGAAACTCTGTACCCATTAAACAATTCCCCCTTCTCCCCTCTCCCCAGCCCCTGGCAACCATGATTCTACTTTCTGTCTCTGTTAATTTGACTACTCTGGATACCTCATATAAGTGTAATCATACAGTATTTGTCTTTCTATGACTGGCTAATTTCACTCAGCATAATGTCTTCAAGGTTCAGCCATGGTGTAGCATGTGTCAGAATTTCCTTCCTTTTTAGGGCTGAATAATATTCCTTTGTATGTGTAGACCACATTTTGTTTATCCATGCATCTGTTGTTGGACGCTTGGGTTGTTCCCACATTTTGGCTAGTGTGAATGATGCTGCTGTGAACACGAGTGTATAAACATCTGATCAAATTGCTGCTTTCATTTCTTTTGGGTGTGTACTCAGGAGTGGAATTCCTAGGTCATATGGTAATTTCTTTTTTAATTTTCTGAGAAACGATTATACTGTTGTCCATAGTGACTGCACCATTTTACGTTCTCACCAGCAGTGCACAAGGGTTCCAGTTTCTCTACATCTTTGCCAATACTTGTTATATTCTGAGGTTTTTTTTATTATAGTTCTCCAGGTTTTATTTGAAGGTTAGATGAGAGAATATATGAAAAGCACTTAGCATAGAGCCTGGCTCCATAAATGGTAGCTGCTTTTGATATTTCAGATTGTGCTTCTCATTTTATAGAAGTTAAGTAAGTGATAACTTCCTCAGAAGCCACCCAAATGCCTAGTTGTCACCTCGTAGATCACTGGTCCCTGAACTCCGAGGGTGTGCAACTGGACCGGAATGGAGTTCAGTTCTACTTTGGAAAGGCCCTGCAATGGCTTAGGGTCATGTCAAGTTTTGTGATTTATTTCTATTTTTATGTTTTGGTGAGGAAGATTGGCCCTCAGCTAACATTTGTGCCAATCTTCCTCTATTCTGTATGTGGGATGCTGCCACAGCTTGGCTTGATGCATGGTGTATGTCTGTGCCCGGGATCTGAACCTGTGACTTATGGGGTGCTGAAGTGGAGCATGCTGAACTTAAGCACTATGCCACCACACTGGCCCAAGCTTTGTGATTTTTGAGGGGAGTGGTGTGGCTTTTAGGGCACCCCAGAAAGGAAGGTCCTTTCAACATAACCTGTCAGAGTCTTTTTCTTGCCTGGGTTCCCACACCCTCACTGGTTTTATTACCTGGCTTGTAAACATAAGCACTCTATATCAAGAGGAACAATGAGAATATCTTGCTTATATTCCATAAACTCTTCTAAGAAAAGGTATGGAGATTCAACGCAAGATTTGTCTTTGAATTATTATGGAAATGTTGGAAAAAACAACTTTATTCACACAATCAATTTATTTAGTAAGAGAATATTTGAAATGGAATAACTTGCAAGATGAAAAATGGTCTTTATTTTCTTGAATGAGGCTGCATATTGGAGAAAAGAACAAGATGAACATGATTTTAGACAGGAAGACAGCTGACCAAATGGTAATCATTCCCTGACTGCAACATTCTGGAAGAGGCTGTGAGAAGCATGACCAAGTGCTGTGTGCACGCTATTTCTCAGCCAGGCGCTGGCTGAGTTCTACTCTGTCCTCTGCTCCTTCAGCCAAAAGCTGTGCATTTTAGCTGCAGATTTCTGTACCACATTGACTGTGAGGGTTTATACTGTGTCTGGTAAAGAGAAAGCCAGAGAAGTGATTTTTGGATTAGAAACGAAAGAATCCAGTAATGTTAAAAAAAAAAAAAAAAAGGGAAAAGGATAAAAACTTCCTTCAGTCTGGAATTTTGCTCAAAAGATTCAGAACAAGTTTTTAATAGTCATTCTTTCGTCGGCTTGATAGTTCCTCGCCCCCCTGTTTGAAAACAAACTGAAATGTCAGAGTAATCGTTTTTATTTAAATTTTGATTGTCTTTAAAAGAACTCATTGGAGGACACTACAGCTACAGCTATCTATGTCTATGCATCTATTGCACACACACACATATATCATGTACATACACACATGTATCTTATCTGTGTATACAGGAATTGATACCAGTTTTATAGGGTGGTAGCTGATAAAATCTAGGTGGCCTTTTTTAAGAAAAAAATATAAAGAACCTTACTTTACAAAAATTTCCAGAAGCATGACTGTGTTAATGCATTGCTCCAGCGCCTCCCAGGTTCTCGCCCGAAGCCTGAGCTTGGTTGCCTCCCTAGCAATCTGTGTCCGGGCATATGTAAGGTCTCCCCCATTTAGAGGCTCCTGAGGGGTGCTCTTTATTACCTACTTTGCTCCATTGTGCTTGAGTTTGAATGAAATGAAACACTGGTAATGGTAACTAGCAACTAGATATGAATAATCGCTCCACATCCATGGACCCTCCCCATCTTTACTGCCTACTCCAAGGCCAGGAAAAGCATTTTTTTAGAGGTGAATCCAAGTGCTTTGGTCTTGAAGAAGAAAGATGAGAAAAACAGCAACAGTGGCAGGAGTGGGAGGGAAGAGAAAAAAAGAGAGAGGGGGTTGCGGGTTGGGTGGGGGTGGCAGAGTGGTGATGGCTGCAGAGTATTCTTCTAGGTGTGGGAGAAAATGGAAAAGTCAGTGGTTTCAGGCTGAGCTAAAAATGGCCTCTCCTTAAGATCAGAGCGGGAGGTTGGGAGGCTGAATTATTCATGAGAAGGAAATTGGCCGGCTCACTTCTGGGAGCCCCACTAGAATGAAAGCACTTGGTTTGAAGGGAGCTAAGTTGTGTGGTTGCTGCTGATGTCTCTGGGGCACAGTCATGTCCGCCTCTTTCCTGGCACTCTAGGAACCAGCCTGCCCTGGGGCAGCCGGTACAGAACTGACCTCCCGCCCCTTTCCCCTCTTCTCCTCCCCCTCTGCTTTGGCAGAGTGGTCAGGAATGACCTAACAGCTAGATGTCTTCAGGGTCAGGGTCTTGTCATCCTGCTCCTGTCCTCTTCTGTGTGTCCATCTTCTGTCCTCAGAGGCACAGGATCTGTGCACAGGGAGGGGGAGAAAGCAGGCAGGCCCAAACACAGGGGTCCAAGTTAGGAGAATGGAGAGAGACTGGGGAATGTGCCCCATTACAGGGCTGTGGCATCTGAATGCCACGTGTAGCCTGGATTGGATCCTGGGTCAGGGAAAATGGCTACAAAGGACATTATTGGGCAATTCAAGAAGCTGGTATATGGATTAAAGAATAGATAATTGCTTCAGTTTTAAACTTCCTGGATTTGAAAATTACACTACTATTATATGAAAGAACATCCTTGTTCTTAGGAAAAATTGCTGAAGTATTTAGGGGTAAAAGGGAATGATGTCTCTGCAACTTACTTTCAAATGGTTTAGAAAATAATGATAATTATATATGTATATATGTATGTATATATTTATATATGTATATATAGAGAAAGCAAATGTAGCAAACTGTGAATAATTGGTGAATAAAGGGGATCAGGGAGTCCTTTGTACTATTCCTGAATCGCTTCTGTAAAGTTTGAAATCATTTCAAAATAAAAAGTTACAAAATAAAAAAGCAGAGGGTATGGAGTTCTTAGGACCATGTTTCTTGGAGTGCTTCCCCAGCTGTCTGTTAGGATTCCCCAGGTGTTTAAGGTACAGACTCAGGGAGTCAACCCACGGGAAGTCTCCTCCCACAGGTTTGGGATGAGGCTGAGGACATGCATTTTCCACGAGCACCTCACAAGATTCTGATTCAGGCAGCCAGCAGCTGCCACTTCCTCCTCCAGGCGGACGTGCTTACAATCTAGCCCGGGTATGCCTTGTCGAAGCCTCTCCCTCCCCCATCTCTATTGTCCCTGGCTCATTGTAAGTGTGCAGACTTGCTTCTGAGCCAACCCTGTTGAAGGCAGAGCTGGGGCTGGTTTAGGATTAGGTCACCAATCTAGAGCTCATCGTGATCCCATGTTGACCGGATACCTGCTCTCCTTGTGTCTCTTCACTGACGTGGTGTACATGGTGTCCCTAGAGATGGTCTCAGAGTCATTCAGTCCTCCTAGGAGCCTGGAGATAATGTTACTGACATCGAGGGAGGGCTCCATAAAAGGCCATGGAGGTGATGAGGGTGCTGGTGTTGCTGATGCTGCTCTGATGTAACCATTGGTAATTGATGTGCTTGGGCAAAGAAGGAGCTGAGAATGAGGGCGTGGGTATAAAGCACACCAGATAAAGGAAGAGACAAGTACAGGGTGCGAGGGTGAAACACAGAATGGGTTTGCAGCTATCAATTTGCTTGTTCGGTGAATGAATATTTTTTGGTTCCACATGTGTGAGCACCTGAACACGATCAATGGCAACAACAGACACAGCCCCCTTTTCTCTCCTGAACTCAGTCTGGGCTGGATCTCCTGGTGGGCTCGAAGAGTGGGAAGGCCAGCCCTGATCTGTAATAGAGCCTTAGGAAGGGAACAAGTGAGTGGGAAATAGCACTGTTTGGCAAGTTTGGCGCCAGATGAGTGGGATGAGGAGGGAATTCCTGGATATCAGGGAACTCGTTTTTCTGCAGGTCCTGTCAGCCTGGCAGCTAAAAACCACAGTGTGTGCCCCAATAATAATTATAAAAAAACTCAAGCTTTTGTCTCAAGCTCTCACCAGTGGCCTTTGTAATCATCAGGGGTTCCAGAACTGCAGGCGCCTTCCCCTCTTCTACCCGACAGTGGCCCCGCTCTTTTGCTGGCTCCCTATCGCCATCGCTGCAGGCAGCCTTTTGCTGCCCAGTGTAAGGAAGGTCTCAGCTAACTTCCTCTCCTCTCCAGAGCAGTCCTATTTATTTGTTTCTTATTTACTTACTTTTATTTAACTCTTATTTGTTGAGAAGATAGTGCACTCATGGAGTTGAAAAATAAAAGGTATTAAGGGTACCTAATGAATAGGGCCCCTGCCATGCCTGCCTCCCAGTCACCAGTCCTCCCAGAAGCACCCAGTATTTCTCATTTCTGGTGTGTCTTTCCAGAGTTGGTTTCTCTACATTAAGGAATAGATTTTTCTTCACTTTAAGAACAAATTCTAGCACATTTTAGGTACTACTTTGTACCTTGCTTCTTTCATCTATTTACAAATATATCTTGGAGAATGTGCCCCAACAGTCCATGAGGAACTTCCCTGTTCTTCATGTCACTGCATAGTATTCCACTGTATATATGACCTATGATTTAGTTAATTGATTCCCTGTTAATGGTCGGTTTAGTTGTTTCCACACTTTTCCCATTGCAATACACAAATGAATATAATGCACGTTAAATTCTCAAAAGTAAGATTGTCTAGTCAAAGGATATGAGCCTTAGTAGGGTTTTTTTTTTTTTTTGAGGAAGATTAGCCCTGAGCTAACATCCACCACTCACCCTCTTTTTGCTGAGGAAGATTGGCCCTGAGTTAACATCCGTGCCCATCTTCCTCTATTTTATATGTGGGATGCCACCACAGTATGACTGATAAGCAGTGTGTAGGTCTGCATCAGGGATCAGAACTGGTGAGCTCCTGGCTGCCAAACCAGAGCATGTGAACTTAACCACTATACCACCAGGCCAGCCCTAAGCTTTAGTGGTTTGGATGGATACCACCAGATTTCCTTCCACTGAGGTACTGACCGACATGGCCTCCAACCATCATACGTGCCTATTTTACCACACCCTTGCTGCCATAAAAGATCACGAGTTTTTGGATATTTGCATTTTTATTGGTGAAAAAAAATCTTATTGAAATTTTAATTTGCATTCCTCTTATTATAAGTGGATTTGGACATCCTTTCATGTTTAAGATCTACTTTTATTTTGGAGGACTCCCACCCCCACCCCCCTCCACCTCAGTATCCTTTGCTGTTTTTCTTTGGTGCTATTTTTTTTTTTCCTTTTTATTAAAAAGGGGCTCTTTATATATTAGGTCAGGTTAGTTCTTTGTTAGTGATGTGAGTTGAAACATGTATTTTCCAGTTTGTCATTTGTCTTTTAGCTTTATTTATGTTAGTTTTTGCCAGGCATATTCTAAAACATTTGTATGTAGTTGAATGGATCAATCTTTTCTTTTACAGCTTCTTTTTTGTTTCATAATTAGAAAGGTATTCTTTATGCCAAAATTATTTAAAAAAAATTATCCCATGGAGTCTTCCAACACTTTCACAATTTAAGTTTTTGGGTTAAAAATTGAAATCCATACTACATTTATCCTAGTGTAAGATGTGAAGTGTGAATTCCACTTCATTTTTTCCGCAGATGGTTATCCAATTGTTCCAACACCATGTTTTCTGCACTGATTTGAAGTGCTGTCCTTTTCATACACTAAATTTTCATTTACACTTGGGTTTATTTATGGACTTTTAATTCTCTCCCATTTATATGCCTGTGTGTTTTTCATCAGTGCTTATTAATTTTAACATGTCAATATTTGCTTGGGCTTGGGCTGGCCCCTTATTACTCTTCTTTTTCAGAAATATCTTGACTACTTTGTTTGCTTATTTCTATATATGATCTTTAGGATCAGCTTATCAAGTTAATCTTCTTACTATTTCATTTGGATTGTTTATTTATGCGCTATTTATTTGTATAGGAAGTTAGGGAGAAATGACATTTATGATGTTTCCCAATCCAAGAATATGACAGGCCTTTTTATTTGCTCAGGATATTTTTTATGTGTACTACAGTAACATTTTAATTTTTTATATAGATTTTTACTTGAGTTTTGTTGAGTTTATTCCTAAGGGCTTTTTCTTTTTTCTATTGCAAATTACTCTGTTTAATATATCCTCTAGTTGGTTGTGATTAGTGTATGTTGAAGGATATTGAGTTAATTATTTCCATGTATAAATGTAAAATTCACTCTCCTTACTGAATTTTCTTATTGTTTGTGAAAAAGAAACACTGAAAGGGAGTTTTAATGATTAGAAATTAGTTTTTTCCTTCTTCCCTTTAATATTTATTCATGGGGTAAATTCTTTATCACTATTCAGTTCAAGTTTTCTGGTGCAAGTGATGACTGTTGAGTACTCTTTACTTTGACGGAGCTCGTTAGACGACTTATCATGGATGTCCTTCCAGTTGTACTGGTGTATTAGGAGTTTTATGTTATTTATGTTGATGCCAATATTTTTTGTCAAATCAGCAAAAAGTTTAAATATTTTTCCAATGAATTCTATGATTCACTTCTCTTCATTAGTTGAATAATCAAACGCAAGAGCCTGTTTACCGTAATCTATTATTTCTGCTAGAAATCTATTTCTTCCTATTTAATGAATTATAACTTTCAGTACGGTCCGAAGTTTCTTTTGATTACAATTTGCTTCTTGATATCAAAACAATTTCTATCAATTTCTTTGCTTCTACTTGTCACTTTTGTTTCATGTCCCACTAATTTGTATGTGGATTTTCTGTTTTTAAATAAATAAATTTAAAGACGAGAAAAAAAAGTCCCTTTCGTATATGTCCCAATCAGGAATCTGTAATTATGTTCCAAAACATCTTTCAGTTGAAGTTCTAGCGCCATATTTAAGCTTTAACAAGCTTTTAACAAACATTTTGCATTTTTTTTGTATTCTCTTCCCTGTCTTCGAAAATACATTTTAGAGTACTTAAGAGGTTGTTTACTCATGCGCACGGCTTGAACAGTTCATTTCTGAGCCTCTGATAAGAGCTGGGGACTCCCTGGATTTGAGGTTAGCGGTTTGCAGTCGCTTCTGTGTATAATCGGCTGCTGCTCGCTTCCCGGTGTGGAGCACCTCCCGGGAACAGCACACCGCCGCCCCTCTGCCTGAGCACGGGATGTAGGAGCCCGTTCTGCAGCTGCCCGCTCCAAGTCAGCGCGGACAGAGACGGGGGTCCTAACTGATCGCAGTTAAGATAGATTACCTCTGCAAAGATTCAGTAGCATGCAACCGCATGAAGGCTGCAGCTCTTCACAGGCCTCACAAGGACAGCACGGGTGGGTGGCTGAGGCACAGCCTCTCCAGCCTCGCACGCTCTGCCTCTGCCTGTGCACAGGCCCTGTGGCTTCCCTAGTTTCTCTTAGAGAATCAAAGGTCCTTTGGTGACTTTTGATCACAAACTCCATCTCAACTAGGTAATTAATTAGTGTCCCGGCTTGTGTGATAATGAAAGCTTCTAACTTGATTCGAAGTTGCACCAACACCTGCTTCCCCTGCTGGGCCTTCTGCTGGTTAGGACTGAGAGGGGGTTATAAACCAGCTAATTCCAAGTACAAATTTTATTTTTGATCATTTTCAGTTGATTCTCTTATTTACTTATTTATTTAAAGATTCGCACCTGAGCTAACATCTGTTGTCAATCTTTTTTTTTTCTTTCTTCTTCTTCCTAAAGCCCCCCAGTACATAGTTGTATATTCTAACTGTAAGCCTCTGGTTGTGCTATGTGGGACGCTGCCTCAGCATGGCCTCATGAGCGGTGCCATGTTGGTGCCCAGGATCTGAACTGGTGAAACCCTGGGCCGCTGAAGCGGAACACGTGAACTTAACCATGCGCTGGCCCTAAATTCTCTTATTCTTTTTCAGGTAAACAATCATATTGTTGGAAAACGATGTTAGCTCCTTTGCTGCTTTTTTAGCTCTAATTTATTTTCTTGTCTAATTGTTTTGGCTAGCATGCAGAGAAGAATTAACATGGCAGACCTGAAATCCTGTCCTTGGAAAGGTCTGCTTACAAGGTTGGCCCTTGGCTGCCACCTAGGAACTGGATTTCAGGAGTGTCTCACCAGGCCCAGAACTGCTAAGAGTGGCTCACTGTGCCTGAGCTGTTCATAGAAACAATATGGTTTATGCTAAACACCTGCTTTCTTTCCAGGGTCCGGAATTTGGGTACTTGCCAGGCAGAGGCAGCTTACGTGATCAGCCCCTAGTGAAAACCCTGGGCACGGAGTGTCTACTGAGCTTCCCTGGTGGGCAGATCTCACAGGGGGAATTAATCCTGTGTGTCTCCCCTGGGAGTCTTGGAAGCTTGCGCCTGGTTTTCTCTGGACTTTGCGCCATGCGCCTTTTCCCTTTGATGATTGTGCTCATGAGTACAACTATACACTGAGTCCTGTGAGGCACCTTAGTAAATCACTGAAACTGAGGGTGGTTTTGGGGACCCCTGACACAGCTAGACACTCTATTTGTTGTGGAGTCACACTTGAATGGTGAGAAATGCCCCTGTCCCACCCATATTAAGATCAGTTATTAACCCACAAACTGATAGAGTCAGAAGACCCCTCTTTCCTGCTGTTCAGCTGAAGCACTGTCTCAGAGCCTGGGATGCCTGTTAGAAATGCAGTTTGTCTCCCATTTCCAGAGCTGCTGACTGAGGAGGCCAGGGGACCAGGGACTTGGCACCACATAGTAACCAGCACCCCATGGATCTGGCCCTGATGGTCCTCTCACAGCCCATTCATCTGCTTTATCTTCTCTTAGGGGTTTGTCCCGAGAGGTTTCTCTTCTGTTCTTCTCAACTTCCCTCCTCTACCCCACACCTGGCCAAGTCCATTGGGGTGTGGATGTGGGGGAAAGGATAACGCCCTGTGCTGTCCACTCATAACTGCTCCTCTTTATAGATTCCTGCTTTCCTTATCCCGCAGCTCACTCGACTCTCCTGGTATGGGAGATGTCTGCTGGGATCCAGTTCAACACTCAAAAGGCTAAGAAGTGGTCTTAGTTTCCTGATGGGACTGGGAGCCACCCACCATCAGCTCCAACTCAGGCTAGTCACTTTCTCTTTCCTCTATGGCGGGCCAGACCCTGAGACTGCCCAAATGCACAGTGGTGCTTGGTACTGCTTAGACTCTGCGCCAGGACCCCATCTACACCTGGCTAAGAAGCTTCAATTTAATTCAGGGATCATGATGAGCCGTGGAAAGTTTGTTCCAAGATTAAATCCATGTTCGGTGGTGATTAATCTGAATGTACTGCAATGTGGTAGGGAAGATGCTTTGACATCAAGGGCAACCAGTAGGGAACTGGTACAATCATCTGGCTTTGAAGTCATGGGACACCGATAAGAGGAATGGCTGACTGGGACCTTGGCAGAGAAGGACTATTTGAGAGTGATGAGACCAGAGTCAGACCTTTTCAGTCATGGGGTCAGTGTCTCATTTTCAAAACAATAGATTCTTTCAGGCTCCTCTCCCCACCCCCAATCCACTCTGTACACCACAGTAGGAATAAATTTTCCCCAAAGGCCACTTTCATCATCTCACTTCCCTATTCAATATTAGCTGGTGAGTGGCTCCCACTTGCCTCCTTCATCAAAACCTGGCTTATCAGCTAGTTTTCAAATCCCCCCAAAATTGGGCCCCACTAACCTGATTATAATTCCCTAATATTATATTTAAACATCCTAATGGTATATACGTATGTTTATATATGTATATACACACACCCATACATACACACCTATATATAAATATATATAAAATACATATCTATATATCCCTGCATATATATGCCAGTTTTCTCACTGTCTCCAATAGACACAGTTTCTACTCATGTTCTTGCTTCCTCCCTAATGCCACCACTTCTTCTTTCATGTAGTTATCATTCTAGAAAGCCTGGCATAGGTTTGAGCTATTCTGGAACTGACATGGGGTTTAGGGCTCTTTTTAAGCCAAGTTCCAAGTGCTTTTTGCAGCCTTGGGGCTGTTTTCAAAAGGTCCAACGAGCAAGTACGAACTGGGAGTAGCCAATCTAAAGGACAGTAGGGTGAGCTCCTATGTGGCTGCTCTGAGGCTCTGCGGACTCACCAAAGGCCGTCCTCTGCGGCAATTCCAGGCTGACCAAGGCAGCCGTTATTACACTTAGCAATCAACGGAGGGAATGTAGCGGTATTTTTCACATTGTACCTGCAAGACATTATCAGAGGTCAGGTTTAATCAGAACATTGCATTCAATTACAGAGCTATAGCAGCATATTTTTAAAAAATTAGTTATTTAAAAAGCTTTTAAAATTTTAATTTATTTAAATTTATTTAGTAAAATTTAATAAGTTTATGTTAAATTTATTTAAAATTATTCAAATTTAATTAATTAAAAATTAAATAATAAATTAAAAAATTTAAAACACAAAAAACTTAAAAAAATTTTAGTTATATAAATAATTTGTGTTTATTGTAAAAATTAATAGCCAAAAGTTATTAAGTAAAAATTTCTTCTGAAACTGCCCATTTTTAACACTTGTTGAGAATCCTTTCTGATACTTTATGCATAATATATATTATCTATATCATTTCTGTGCTCTTTTCCACAATTGAGATTCCGCCATATACATGTTCTTGTTTTGTTTCCACGCATCTGTCTCCATCAGCCATGTTCCCTACTGGTGTGTAGAGAGAGCTCGAGTTGTTTTTAATGGATGCAGAGGATCTTGCTATATGGATGCTCCACTCTGTGTTTTAGCAATCCTCTCTTTTTGGACTTCTGTTTTTTCCAGTTCTTTTGCTATTAAAGACAATATTGAAATAAATGTTCTCATGCAAAAATATCATTGTACATTTTTGAAAATTTATCTATTGGAGAAATTCCTGAAAGTGTAATTGCTGGGTCAAAAACATACATATTTATAATTTCAACTACCAAGGTGCTCTCCAAAAAGGTTGTGCTGCTTTATTCTCTCACTTACAACATTTGAGAGAATAACTCCATCCTTGGCTGCACGGCTGGGGAGGAGATATTTTCTGCCTATTTATGCTCTCACACAGTGGCATGCAGCAGTGAAAGAGCACTAAGATGGGACTTAAGGAATACTTGTAGAGCCAGTTTGGTGTAGTGCAAAAATAAGAGAGTTTGGAGACCTGAAGACTTTGAATTTTTTTTTTTCCTGAGGAAGATTAGCCCTGAGCTAACACCTGCCAATCCTCCTCTTTTTTGCTGAATAAGACTGGCCCTGAGCTAACATCTGTGCCCATCTTCCTCTACTTTATATATATGTGGGATGCCTATCACAGCGTGGCTTGCCAAGTGGTGCCATGTCTGCACCTGGGATCTGAACTGGTGAACCCCAGGCTGCCGAAGTGGAACATGTGCACTTAACCGCTGTGTCACAGGGCCGGCCCTTAAAGACTTTGAATTTAATTTTGATCCCACCATCCATTAATAGAATAAATCAGGTGCAATTTAATCTCCATGAGAGGGCAGACAATGCTCCCCTTGCAGTGCTGCTATGACAGTTTAATGAGATAATATATGTAAAGGGCAGTGATAGACATTGTTTTATGTGTTTGCCAAATCTTGTTTCCCTTTACTCTTCCTTGTCTACATTTCCTAGCCTCTCTTGCAGCTAGGTGGGGCCATGTGACTGGTTCTGGCCAATTGGATGTGGGCAAGAAAGATGAAAGTCATCTCCAGGCTCTATCCTTTCCTCTGGAATAACAGGGACATGTGTTGAGATGTTAGAAGGACATGCACCCCTGGAAGCAGCCTCTGCCTCTGCATGGAGAAACTCTGCCCTGTGTCCAGCCCATATCAGACTACACAAGATCAAGTAGACTGTTGTTCTGGTAAGCCATTGAAATTTCATGGTCTGTGGCTTGAACAGTATGGTCAAGCCTGCACTCACCAATATGAGGGCTTAGTGCTGCAGACGCTCTGCAAGTGTATGTATTCTTTCTGGCTTCAAGATTGGATCTGAAGCTTATTTCGTAAGCTTGGGAAGTTCCTTCCTGGGGCCTCAGCATCCTCAACTATTAAATGAGAGTGCAGAGCTCAGTGAACCCCAGTGCCCTTCCCAGGTCTTGTACTCAACAGCTAAGAGTCAGTAGAGGGCAGTGCATATGTGTAAATCCTCGGTACCTCAGGCCCAGGTGCCAGGAAAGCTCAACAGCAAGACAGAGTAGCATGGGGTTATTATATGGATGTCAGAACCAGACTCCCTAGTTTCAAGTCCTACCTTCCTCCCATAAGCAGGTTACTCAACCTCTCTGTGCCTCAGTTTCCATCATTTTTCATAGTTTTCCTCATATAGACCGTATGCATATTTTGTTAGACTTATACTGAAGTATTTCACTTTTGAGGATGCTAGTGTAAATGGGACTGTGTTTTTAGTTTCAAATTCCACTTGTTCATTGCTGGTATATAGGAAGGCAATTGACCTTTCTATATTAACCTTGTATCTTGCAGTCTTGCTAAAATTGCTTATCAGTTCCTGGAGTTTATGTTGTTGTTGGTTCTTTCAGATTTTCTACTAGACAATCACATCATCTGTAAACAAAGACCAAAGAGTTTTATTTCTTCCTACTCAATCTTATGCCTTTTATTTCCTTTTTTTCCTGTTACTTTAGCTAGGACTTCTGGGACAGTATTGAAAGGAGTGGTGAGAGGGGATCTGTTATTTTTTCAATGGAAACAATAATAGGATCTCCCCAGCAGGACTCTTTTAAGGCTTAAGGAATTAGTGCATGCAAAGTGCTTAGATGAGACCTGGAACTTAGTAAGTGCTAAGTAAATGTTTGTTAAGAAATAAATTACTTAGGACCCCCTCTGCCTAGATGACTTGTTAAATCACTTTTCCCCACGAAACTTTTCAGGCACGGTGCCAGGTTGCATGAGAGAGCTGAGTTCTGGGGACAAGGGAGTTAGAGCCAATGAGCTATCTCTGGCATAGTTGCTTTTCCTGACCAACAGGTTTCTTGCTTGACCTAAGCATTATGAGGCCAAGAAATGACACAGCCTCATTATCAAAACTCTCTATTGTTTCCAATTTAATTACAGCTGAGAATGAAATCCAGAGCCCCTTTCTTCACTTCATTTATTGCAGTTACACCAGCATGCTCTGTTTTAACTTCAAGCCGTAAGGTTGGCCCCAACCATACTTGAACCACCCTTTCCTTGGGAAAGATAACTCCAAAGTCACTGGGAAGGGAATATCTGTACTAATCTTGCCCCAGCAGGAGCTTTGGGGTCACAGGAGGAGAAATTGCAGGAACAACAGCTGAGCCTTGGAGTGGACAGCCCGCAGAACTATTCTTATAACTCCTACAAGGAGGCAGTGGTATAGAGAGACACGGCTCAGCTCGCAAGAGCTCGTGCTTCTCTGTAATATCAGAGTGCTAGAGGCCCTCTCCAGAGCTCCCCTGTCAATAACCCTGGCCCTGAGCACTACTGGCATATTCCTGCAGTTGCCTGGCACACTCAGTTCTCCCAAGTAAATCCATCTTGGATAGACAAAGAGGTGCCTTGGCCCAGCCAGGACTCCCGTCCTTACCTACTGACTTTCTTTATGAACTTGGAGTAGTCATTCAACCTCCCTAGGCTTTTCTTACTTATCTCTAAAATAGCCATTTGAGAAGCCACTAAGGCTCTAAGCTGCTGTGAGGAGCTGATGATATCCAGGAGTGGCTCATACTCATGCTGCTGAGGAAGGGAGAATATGAGTCGGTCTTCCCCCCCTCCTCCCTCCCTCCCTCGACAGGAGTCAACTGAGTTCATCTTTGGGCCACAGTCAAGAGTTTTGGAAAGTGATTGAAAAGTCTTACTTACTTAAGAAAAAGTCTTTAGAAAAGATTCGCTAATGAAGTGGTGGGATCTTTAGCTATTCTTTGGGCTCCGTCCTTAATTTGTGTTGTCACTGGGCGATCATCAGACAGGGACAGGTGTGTGCGCCTCTGTTGCTGGGAGTTGAGAGGGCTAATAAATCAGAATTCTTGTGTGTAGAGCTGTATAGGATCCAGCACAGATCTTTACAAGAGCGCCCTTTTCAATCTGATACCCTGAAGGCGGCAGTGGTTTTCTGTTGTTTAGTAGGAGTCTGACCAGAAATAAATTGCTGCAGCCTTTACGTAGGAAAAACATCCTGCCCTAGATCCTTTGATCCCACAAGTGCCTGCTGGCTGGACCTGACCATCCGCAATAAAGCTCCTTCCCAAAGCTTTGAGAACAGAACCTAATTAACCGGGGAGAAGAGAGGACAAGATTGGCATTCAACATTCACATTGTAATAGATGGGAAGGGAAAGGCTGTTCTTCTCTGGTGCGCAGTGTGCTACCATCCGCCCTGGGAAAAGCAGTGAAGTGACGTCACTTACTGTTTCTCTATGTAGCAGAGACTAATGTCCATTTCAGAAACACCGCCACCCTGGCCTGGAGAGAGGAGCAGGGTCGCAGTCAAACGTCAGAGGAGACTTGCTGCTCACCCAGGCCTGCAGCACGTGTAAGGCCAGCCCACTGGGAAGCTCACCTGTCCAGGGGCCACAGAGCACTCTTCCACGTGTGCTTAGCAATCTGCCTGTTCTCAGTGGGTGGGGTGACACCTGAAACTCAGATAATGGGCCAGCTGAGGGTTAGTGTATATCCGGTGCAGCATTTAGCACATGGTTGATGCTTAGTAAAGGGGTGAAGGGTTGTTGTTTGAGATTTCTATGACCCCTGGCCAAAATCCACAAGGATTGTTCTGGGAAATGGCTTGGGAGAGCTGCTCAGGGCCTAGAGAGGGTGGGGCAGATGCTCCCAGAAGAAATCTGCCCTGCTGCTGGGTCCTGTACTGTGGGAGTGCTCTCATATGCCGTCCCTAGGGGAAGTGACCTGTCTCACTGTTCCTCTTCAGTTCATGAAGGTGGAGGGGTAAAGGGCGGGTGCTTACCTCCACCACACAGCCTGGAGGAAGGCCTTTCCCAGATTATCCTCATGCCTTTTGAGTTTCTGAATTCAAAATGAGGTTTAAGACGTAGTTAAGAGTCTGACCACGTTGAGCACTGCAGGAGACAGCCACAGGAGAGGGGACTCAGGCTTAGGGTGGCTGAATTAGGGTGAAGGTGAACTGAAGACAGAAAGGTTCAGCCAAAAGATGACAAGGGGGAGGTTTGGTGGGGAAGGGGAGTGGACAGTCATTCAGACCATCTAAAGGGCTCCTCACCCACTGCTGAAGCAGAGGGGAGGGGACATACCAGCTGCCAGCCGACTTGTCCAGCTGGCTCTCCTTCTGGGGTGTGGCCACCACCCACCCAACAACAGCGCTGAAGCTTGGAGGGGGAGCCGATTTACAATCTGTGGTCTGCCCATCATTGCTGCAAAGTGAGAGAGGACTGAGTGGCTTAGCACCCGTGAGACTGACCTGACTTGGGCAGGGGACTCCAGCTCTGTGTGGAGGCTCATTGACAGCGTCAGGACAGCTCTGCCTCTGGATTTGTAGCTAAGTAGGGGAAAAACACTTGGCTTTGGAGCCAGACAGTCCAGACTGAAATCCAGGTTCCGTTGATGAGGATTTTAGGCCAGTTAATTTTAAAACTGCAGATGAGAAGCAGGCTCCGAGGACTGGAATTTTGCTTGCCCTTTTGAGAGACATTTGCATTTGTGAAGGAAGGGGGGATGACCTTGTAGGGACCTGAAATTGGCCACCCCAGGATGTGTCTCTTTGGCATCGGGATTGTTTGGGGCTGATTGCTTTCGATAAACTGGGACAGGGAAGGAGGCTCTGGGGAATGGAACTTGCCCTTTTTGGGACACATTTACATTTGTAAGGTAAATCTCTATCTGTAAAAGGTGCCTCCCTCTCTGTACCAGGAAGAAGAAGAGAGATGACCTTATCCCTAGAAACTCTTAATGGGGAAGGCAAGAACGTAAGTTGATTGCTGTCTGGCAATCTCATGTAACTGATTTAGGGTGGTGGCTTCTGACCTTTACTTAATCCGATTTGATTCTTGTCTAAAAGTCATGGGATCACCCAATGACCAGACCCCACCGGCACTGATACCATTTTAACTTTTTTTCATGTTCTTTCCTTTGTCTTGTAAAGAGATGACTCACATACCCATGCCTTATAAAATTAGCCCTAACCCTCAACTTGACTCCTCAACAGGAGCTCTGACTGCCCATGGGTCCTGTCCCCATGCCAGCCGGTGCAGCAGCAGCGGCTCTGACTGCCCATGGGCCCTGTCCCCATGCCAGCGGGGGCAGCAGGAGAACCTCTGACTGCCCATGGGTCCTGTCCCCATGCTATTCTATTCTCTAAATAAAAGAGCACTACTGCCAGATCTTAAGAGTCTAAGAAATCTTTCTTTCGACTCCTTGGCTCACCGACCCCACATCACCGTCACTTAGTATTTGTGCAGCCTTAAGAAAGTCTTCTCCAACTGTCAGAGTCCCAATTTGTGAAAGAAAAAAAATATTCTGTTGTTCGAGGTGGTAACTGTCATGCTCAGAATGGCAGGGGGTACACAGTGGCTTTTATGATGGAGAGCTCCTGATACTGTGGTCTTTGTGTCTCCTCTGAGCAAGAAATTAAGTAGTAAACCTCCCAAGTAGTAAACCTCTGAGACACACTGTTAGAGGCAGAAGGCACTCAAATATGCACGTGCTAAATGTTGGGAAAACTCGAGTATAAGCAGCCTTGTAAACTGAAAACAGCCTCGCAGTGAACCATGACGAAATTTATCATTTGGGGAAGTTATCGAAGCTCCTCCGTATCTTCCAGATTGACTGTATTAGAGAGAGCATCTTGGGATTTTCAGATGAGTTTCTGATGGTGAACGTGACATGCTGTAGCTTCATCCTTATGGTCTGTACTCCCTGAGGTGCGGTATTTGCATGTCCCAGGCCCCTGAGCACTGATGGTGGCGCTGGGAGCAGCTGGGGCTGTACTCTTTACCTCATTCCTCCTTCACCCTGGGCAAAATGCTGGCAAGATTTCCTGTTTCTGAGATGACTCTGTGATTAGAGCACGTTTTAGTTTCCTTGGGCCGAATGAGCTGGTACAGGGTTGGCAGGGCAGGAGTCTTGGTGGCTGGGTTGGGGGTGTGGAGGGAGGGTGGAGGAAGGGTGGAAGGAGAGCAGAGGACAGAGGAAAGGGGGAAGGCTGAGAACTCCAATCTCAGACCCGCTTCCCCACCCCTGGGACACATGCCCTCCTGCCACCAGCCCCTCCGTCCCCCAGGAGGCCCCTCCTGGGGCTTGTCCAGCTCCAACGCTGCTTCTCTCTGTGCTGTTGCTTCGTCTTCTCCTCGTACCGTAGGAGGGATGCACGTCCAGTCCACATCTGCCTGCTGTGTTTTTGAATATCCAGATCTAAAGCCACATTAAACTGAAGAAGTGCATTTTTGGATCATAGGAGACCAAGAATGTTTTCTCTCTTTACTTCTTTCTGGCTTTTCTCAAAGCATAGGGAACCCTCATATGAGCCAGGGAGATATCTCAAGTGCTCAAGGCAATCTGAGTCAGCGAGGTTCCTGTTGCTTCATTCCTGGGTGGAAAACCTTTGTGACCTTTGTGGGAAGTGTGACCGCCATGTTGGTAGGCTGGCTCTGCCTTGGGGACACTGTGGAAGTTCACATGGGCAATGCTGAATCTGTGTTCCTGGAAGAGTGATCTTCACCCTGCCTGAGGCCACCTCGGGCACTTGGCCCTGGCAACACCAGGACGTTGCCTCATGCCCGCCTCCCGTGGGTGTTCCCTGACACCTTGTCACTGACTTGCTGAACCCCCAACCCTCCTGGAGCACGCTGCCTGGGACTGACAGCATTCGAAACCAGCCTACTGTTTTTCAACTGCAAACTCTGTGCTAGGGACTCACATGTACGCCCTCCTCTAATCCTGACAATTGCTCTGCCAGGGAGACACTGTTAGGCTCACTTTACAGCTTGGAAGCTGAAGCTCACACGGCATACAGACTTGCTCAAGGTCACAGGGCCGCTGGGATTGGAGCCCAGATCACCCGGCCCTAAAGCCCATGCACTGCCCTGCTCACAGGTCCCTGGCCAGCGCAAGCCTGGGTGTGGCAGCAAGGCTGCAGAGTCACTGTGCACAAGACAAATGGGACGTGTGCAAGTAGGAGTGGTTGAATTGACAGCCCAGAAAATATTGCCAGAGCCACACTCAGACTTGTGGCTCCTTTCTTTCTTTACTGCTTTTCAAATCTGTATCCTGGGCCAACAGCCTCCTCCCTAGAATCAGTGCAACCGGAAGTTTTTCTGCTCTGGACTCTTTGTTTCCAATGATAAAATGGAAGTAATAAAAATAACAGCAGGACTCTGAAAAGGATGGAGCATTAATGTCCAGAAAATATTTACTGCTTTGGAAAGTCTATTAATTGAAGTACCTTTTAGGTTAATGAAAGTAAAATGCACGAAAGCCCAGAAAACCCACAAACTGTGTGCATATCTTAAGAAGTGACCTGTAGGAGAGAAAAACAGCAACTGAGTTCAACCAGAGCTTAACTGAGCCTCCCATTATGGGAGAAAAACCTAAATTCCACAGAGTTCATCCATGTAAAGCTTGATGAGTGAGTGACAAGTCCTTCAGCCAATGAGAATTCATATTGGAAGCATTACATCATGGAGGCAAAGGATCGTTGGTTCTCTGGCTTCTGAGACCCAACCCTGGCTCCTGGCCTGTGTAAAAATTGCTTTTCATTGGGGAGGGGGAGACAACACACCCCAGAAAGATGCTTTATCCAGCTTCTAGCATCCATCTGTTTCAGAAGGCATGATTTTCCTTCTACGCAGGCCTGGGATGCTGTTCTATTCACACTGTGAGGGATGCTGAGAACACCTGCGGATGCACACTGAAGTCGTGTGTTTTACAGTTGGGTTTCCCTGAGAACCCTGCTCCACCTGTTGTGGTATTTCTAACGTCACCACAGGACAGAGAAGTTCTACTGGATCAGGAGCTGGGAAAGACAATTTTAACAGCTGGCTCATTTTCTTAGTGTCTGGAGGTTAGATATATATTTACCATTCAAAGCAATTGGGATCCAGACTTCCGCAGTTTTCAGGGGAATGTTGTGGTGGGATCTTCCCCCAGGCCTAACAGAGGGGAGAAAAGCGCTGTAGACTCTACACATAGAAAGAAGAGTAGGAGCATTGTTCTCCTGGGAAATTCAGATGAGAGGGGCTCTTTATTCCTACTCCAGGAAAACATTTCCAGCTGGGAATGGAGTCATCTGAGTTCTGGAATGGCCCAGTGGCCGTGTGACCTGGAATCATCTTTGCATGCTTGGTGTGCTGGGTATTCTCACATGTTTGAACTCATATGTTAATAAAATTTGCAGAGTGAAAGAAATTCAAAGCCACAGACGAACTTTTTTTCCCCGTGTGTTGTGATGCAAGAGAAAGACCATTGGATTTGAATGCAGAGGAGCTGGATACAAATACCAGCTCCAAAATTACCAGATGAATGACTTTGAGCAAAGCTCCAGGCCTCTCAGGGCCTTGGCTCTCTCAGATATAACAAACTGTTGATAAGAACACATATCTTACATGGTGAGTATGAGAACTACATTAAGTAATTTGAGCTCCAGAGTCTATGCTCTTAAGCACTGAAGGAGGGACGTGGTGCCAAGCCAAGACAAAAGTGGAAGCTGACCTGGGAGATATGGTTGTCTTCTGCTGGTTTTAAATACCATAACCAGTATTGGGGTGGGGGTGGTTGTCAGAGAATTGTAAATATGGATTTCTGTAAGTCAAGAGTTGCCTGTGTGTAATTGTGAAACAGTTTGATACCAACTCTCAGTAGAATTGCAGTTTAGAGGAGTTAAATTGTTTTAGTAAGGGCAGGCTAACTGCTATAATAAACATCTTCAAATTTCAGTGGCTTAATAAAATAAAGGCTTATTTTTATCTTACTCCATAGTTCAATGTGTATGTGTGTGTGTGTGTGTGTGCATGTGTGCACATGGGCACGATCCATGCGGGGACCCAGGCCCCTTCCTGCTGGGATCTCTGCAATTCCCTGGGCCACTGAGTCCAGCACTGGATACACTACATATGGACAGCCAGTGAGGGGAGAGAGAGAACCAGAAGAATGACTCAGAAGACTTTTTAAGGGCCCAGCCTGGAAGTGTTGTATATACTTCTGCCCACATTCCCTTAGTCAGAACTCACAGAGCCCCACCAATCACAGGGGAGACTGGGATACGTAACTGAGCTCTGTGTCCAGGGGGAGAAGAAAAATGGGATTTGGGGAATACATAGTGTTGTATCTGCCGTAGTCTATCCTTCTGGTCATCAAACACCTGTTTCATTCTTTCTCCTACACTCATTCTTCTTCAAGGGAAACACACCCTGATCCTATCTAGTCTTCACGTCCAGCTCAGTGATCAGACTCAAATGATGTGCAGTCCTCTCCATCAGTCTACACGTGGCTGCTCATGAACTAAAATGTCCCAAGAACATGATGCATATGTTCTCTCCATATCCTCATAAACTGAATGCACAGTGGTGGAACGAAAACAGGATAACCACAGTACAAGTTCATATTTGCAAAGCTGAAGAGTGGTAGGCATACAGAACTAGACTCAAATTGAAGAGTGGGAGGCACATTGCAGTTTTGAACTCCTGCTGGGAAGACATCGTGAAGAGCCCCTTCCTCCACCTCTTGATTATGTCGTTGTGTCAGTTATCTTGTTGCACAGCAAAAGACTGCAAAGCTCAGCAGCTTAAAGCAATAAATGTTTATTATCATACAGTTTCTGAGGGTCAGGAATCTGGAAGTGGCTTTGCTGCATGGTTCTGGCTCAGGGTTCTCATGAGATTGCAGTTAAGATGTTGGCTGATGCTGAGGCCATCTGAAGGCTTGACTGGGCCTGAGGAGCTGCTAACTCACATGGCTGTGGGCCATGGGCTAAAGTTCCTCCCTGGCTGCTGGCAGGAAGTCTCAGTTGCTCACCATATGGACCTGTCCATAGGACTATTTAAGTGTTCTCATGACATAGCAGAGGGAGGAGGAAGCCACATTGCTTTTTTTTTTTCAGTGAAGAAGATTCACCCTGAGCTAACACCTGTGCCAATCTTCTACTTTGTGTGTGGTATGCCTCCACAGCATGGCTAATGAGTGGAGTAGGTCTGTGCCTGGGATCGGAACCTGTGAACCTGGGCTGCCTAAGCGGAGCACATGGAACTTTAATCACTCGGCCATGGGGCTGACCCCGAGCCACAATATCTTTTTAATCTTAATTTCAAAAGTCATACATTGTCTCATTACCTCATTCTATTTGTTAGAAGCAAATTTAGAGACATATTTCAAAACCATCACAACCATGATTCTATCTTCTAGAAGAACCCCCTTACCTACTGTTTCTGTAGTAGTACCAGTAACCACATCCAGAGTTTTTTCCTAGACATAATTCTCAAGTCTTGTTTATTTTTCTTCCTCATCCTCATTGCTGTTCCTTTGTCAACTTCACAGTGGCCAGTTTGAGATTATTCAAGAAAATTTATTAGGAAAGCAATACCTTTAATCTGATTGTTGGTGGAAGGGGGCTTAGTTATGTCATTCAGCTGAGAAGTTTACTGGGCCTTTGACTTTAGAAAGAGTTGGCTTTTCCAACTCTGCAACACTCACATTTCTAGCTTCTATATTTTCTTTCATTCTGCTTACTCACTGGGCAGTTCTCTGCTGATCTCTTATCTTTCTTGTGTAACGTTCCAAAAAAAAAAAAAAAAAGCCAATACTAGTCAGTCTACACTACCACACTGGTTGTTTTTGATTATCTCCCCAGAGGCCCCCGCTGGGTAGGCTCATGGTCTGCCTTCCAAGTTACTATGGGTGGCAGTTTTACCAACTGCTTTGCCGCTGCATAACATGGGGTGCCCTCTTTCCAGACTCTGATCCTGATTTCCTCATGGTTTGCCACACGACTGTTAAGCCAATGCCATATTTTAGTTTTCATGACGGAAACGTATTTCAGGGCTCCAATGACCATATCAGTCAGGGTTTTGTATTTGAGTAGAAAAGGATTTAATATAAAGAATTATATGCTTATGAAATTGTTAGCAGAGCTGGGGGAGCAAAGGTCAGGAAGAAGAGCTGTGGGATTTGAGAAAATTAGGAAGCACTGGAATTGCAGGAAGCCAGCTCTGGGAAGTCAGCTACTTGCTGAATTGAAGCAGGTGGTTCCTGGGAGCCTGCCTGGACACTGGAAACTTTGTGACTGCTATCTGACCATACATCTACCCACTGCTGTTAGAGAAGAACAATCCTTTACCCTTCTCTTCCATCTTCTGAATGGTGCCTCTCAATAGCATACGTTAGACCAGAAACTTCCTGGAATGGAAGTATGACATGTAATTTCCAGAGTTTCAGCCCAAGTGACACAGGAGTGATCAGAAATGAGAATAGTTCTGAGCATCAGTAAACAGTAGATGGATTAGGGCAGCATTCTGGAAAAACTCATACTTGAGTCTAGAAGTAGAGACAGGATTTGAGCATGCATAGAGAATAGAGGATTCCTTTGTGAGTGAGTGGCACAGTGTGACTAGATCATACATATGACAACGTGCCTAGTAGCTTCTGGCAGAAAGACACTCAATAAATGTGTGACAGAGGCAGGTGGGAATGAGTGTGTGTGTTCATGGAAGGAGACATCTGAATGGAAAGAAAGGAGAAGACGAGGGTTAGAAGGACCTGAAGCCACCTCACATGGTGCTTTACCATTCTCAGAGTAAGTTCACCCATGTTATCTTGATTCTTTCAAGTATCAGTAGGGTGGGAAGATTATCAGGGAGCTTGTGGAGGATGACAACTGACATTTACCGAGCGCTTATTATCTGTTAGGCTCTTTGTGTATCTCACCTTGTCACCTTCACCTGTGTACCTCGTGGCTTCTCTTTGTTCCTCTTTCCCTTCAAGGCTCATCTTGATCACCTCACCTCTACATGCTCACCTTGTTCCCCTTTACCTGTACATACTTCAGGACAAGCCTAGCTGGACTTGATTTTATTGTTCACTTTCCAGTGAAAAGGACTGAAGTTTAGTAAAGTTAGGTGATTTATGACAGTGCCTGAATTTGAACTTATGTCTGCTTGACTTCAGATCCCCATGATTTAACCTTTATACAGAGTTTCCTCTTGAGCAAGAGAGGGCCAGGAATTCCATATCTCAGGGAGCACATATTTACTTAGTACAAAGGTGCGGTAGGCCAAGTCTCCAGGCAGCAGGAGTCCTTACCCAGCCATGACTTCCTGGGGGACTTCACTATCCTTCCCTCCTCTGGGCTCAGTTTCCAAATCTATAAAAAGCAGGGACTGGACTAGAGCAGCGTCTGCCAACTGGGGCTAGAGGGTCACATCTGGCCCTGCCTGTCCTGTGGATGAGATTTTAGTGACACCCAGCCGCCCTTGCCGCTCCTGTCTGTGGAGGAGACGTGCAGGATTGAGTATGGCCTGTAGAGCTGACAGGGTTGCTCCTGCCCTTTACAGACAAAGGCTGGGACGCTGGGCCAGAGGATCTGGAAGGGCTCTCCCAGGTTTGTTCTGTGGCATTGTAAGGTCAGTTCTTAAATTCTCTCATTAACTTCAAGCCCTTGTCAGTGGCCCATTTGCTTCAAGAAATGGTTGTACCAAATCTCTTTATAAATGCTTCCTTGCAGTGTGTGTGACCAGGTGTGACCCACAACCTTGCCAAACAGCCTTGTTGCCCATAGCCCACTGGCCCCAGACAGGCCACAGGAAGGAGGAAGGACACTGGGTCACCTTCTCTGTTTTGTCTCAGGAGCTGAATTCCAAGAGTAGGCACACTTTTCCTCTACCCCTGTGGAAGCTATGACCCCGGAGAGTGGCAGGTGCTGACGAATGCCCAGGAAGCACCTTCCCTGCTGCCAAGAGGTGCAGGGCACCGAGGCCCCTAACGTCCTCAGGATTCGGGGGACACTGAGCTGGAAGAGGAGCAGGACAGGCTGGGGGAGGCAGCTGGGGGCAGGGGGGCAGATCCATCCCGGGATGGCACTGCTGCCATGTCTTCAGCTGAGGCAGTAAGGTGTGGTCTGGGATGCCAAAAAGTGGACTGTCTGCTTTTGCAGGTGGCTTTGGTCCACCAGTTATTTTCTGATCGACTCACTTGTGGCACGAACGGCTCAGGTAATTCCAGTGACCACCCCTGGTGGGCTGCTCCTGGGTATCACCCCTTTTTGTGTGTGCATAAAGAAACTCTCTGTCTATTGATGCCGCTGATTGCATATTTCATCCTCAGATCACTGGCTTTCGTGCTCTTTCAAAGATGACCTCAGGAAGAAATGCATTTTACAGTAACCCAGTATATATATACCTGGTGCTGATAGACACGTGTGTGTGTGTGTACATATAAAACTGAAATATCAGTTTCAGGAAACAATACTCACCCTTACTACAGATGACACACTTTTATATGTTCTAGGCTAGTATTTTATCCTGGTTTCGATTTGCTGAAGTGATTTCCCGGGAAAATAGGTCATGACTTGCAATTTGGAAGTGCTGCTTTAGATAATGTGTGGCACGTGGAAAGGGCTTTCTTTTTTTTTTTTTGCTATTGTTATGTTTTCATAATTCTTCATTTCAGGCCACTTCAGGAACACTGGCTTGTATCAGGAGAAATATCTTTTGTGTCTCTGTAGCTGTGTGACCTCGGGCAAGTTACTCCCCACCATCGGCCTCAATTTCTTTACAAGTCACATGGGGAGTTGGGACTAGATGACAGCTGAGTTTCCTTCCGGCTCTGAGAGTCTGTGATTCTATGTTGTGCTTGTCCCTAGGGTGACAGGAATACCTGTCATGTAGTATTTGCAACAATGTTAGAGGATACTGCTGGCTCTGGAAAGCATGGTATGTTGTTGGATACTTTTCCACTGAAGCTCAGACAAAAGGGACTTGTCAGGAAGACCATTAAGAAACCTCAACTTGGCTGTGAACTCATCATCTGATGTACTCAAGCGCATTGCCAATCTCCTTTTGGGAAAATTCGGCTTCACCTAACAGCTCTCCCAATGCTGAGAACCTGCCAAGTGCCCACATACTCTGCACACAGGAACTGCAGGCACAGGGGCCCAGCTCCTCATGCAGAGCTGGACAAGAATCCAGGCCTTCTGACTCCCACCCCACGGGACCTCTTGGCCCCTAAAAGGGTGGGAGTGGTGTCCTTGGACTACAGAGAACAGGATGGAGAAGACGGCCTGCTCAGGTCACTGACGGTCATGGCATCTCTTTTTTTGTCTACTGTGGAGAACTGTTAGGCATGACACCTGCCATAACCAGTGTCGCCACTCCTCCCTGCTAGCTCCCTGCTTGGAGAAGGAAGCAGTTCCAGGCTGGGTTGGTGTGTGTGTGTACAGGAGTGGCCATACCTGACCCAGAGCCTGGCCTGGAGGCTCTGCCCAGGAGAGGAGGGGCAGGGAGCAAACCAAGCAGTCCAGCCCCTGCCTGCTCTGAGTTGGGGAGACAGGAGGACTGGCCAGCTGGCAGGGAACAGGCAGACCCTGACAGAGCAGCAGACAGGGCAGGGTAGGAGCCTTTAGTGCTATGAGGACAGGCGGGAGCCCAGCCTACCCTTGCTATGGCCTCCACTGCAGGCCCAGGCTCCTCAGAGCCTCCGGAGGACTCCTCCCTCTCTGGGTGGCCTGCGTGTGGGCCAGTCCCTCCTAGTCCCTGGTGCTGGAATCATGCAGCAAGTCAGGGGGAAAGCCGGAATGTCCCAACTTTCCAACCTCAGCTTCCTCCTCCATCCCTAGGTCCCTGGATCTTCTGATCATGTCAGTAGAAAGGTTTTGGGCATGCAACCCCAGTATAGGTATACATTTTATTTTATCCATATACAACTGTGTTAGTATATTTTGTGTACTAAAAATATACGTGAAACAAAGATTAAAACATTGCAATAAATAGGATTTTGAAATAGTTTTTGTTAATTATTTATTAAAGGGTCCCCAGATCGTTTTCTCTCAGTGACGGAAAGTGTTTGAATATCCTTTATTTTCTTTTGACATCTTGGCTCACCTCTGAGTGATGTGGTAATTCAAAGGCCTGGGTTAAGTCCAGTTTATTTGAACACTTGGTTATAATGGCTGCCACCTCTAAAGAAGGTACACTGGGTCCAGGTGGAAGCTGCTCGTGGTTGAGGGTATGTACGAGGCCTTCACCAAGCCTCATTACGTATTTGTTAGTTACGTCCACTGATTATGCAGGGATCTTTATTGATATTCAGTAACTAAATTTCTACCTGTCTTGCATTGGTCAGTGAAGTTCTTAAATGAATTGGATTGCCTTTAATATGCGTTGTTTGAAAGTCTGAAAAATAGGTTGGCAAGGTCTGTTTTTAAGAATTTTTTAGTATCGGCTTTATTGAGCTATGAGTTCACATGTACAATTCACCCATTTAAAGTGCACGATTAAATGGCTTCAGTGTATTCACAGAGTTTTGTAACCATCACCACAATCAGTTTTAGAAATTTTTCCTCACCCCAAAAGAACCCCTGTGCCCATAGTAGTCACTCCTCATTTCTCCCCTCCCCCTAGCCCTAGACCACCACTAATCCACTTTCTAACTTGATGGATTCACCTATTGTGGATATTCCATATAAATGGAATGATACAACATGTGGTCCTTTGTGACTGGCTTCTCTCACTTAGCATGTTTTCAAGGTTCATCCATGTTGTATCACGTCTCACTACTTCATTCCTTTTTATGGCCAAGTAATATTCCATTGAACTGATATATCACATTGTTCAGTATCAGTTAATGGACTTTTGGGTCATTTCCACTTTTGGCTATTATGAACAATGCTACTATGAACATTTGTGTACAAGATTTTGTGGCTTTTGTATGGACATATATTTTTATTTCTTCTGAGCATACACCTAGCAATGGAGATGCTGAATCATATGATAACTCTTTGCTTACCTTTTGAGGAACTGCCAGACTGTTCTCCAAAGTGGTTGCACCATTTTACATTCCTACCAGCAAGATATAAGAATTCCAATTTCTCCACATTTTTGTCAACACTTGTTATTATCTACCTTTTTTATTATAGCCACCCTAGTAGGTGTGAAGTGGTATCTCATTGTGGTTTTGATTTGTGTTTCCCTAATTACTAATGATGTTGAACATGTTTTCATGTGTTTACTGGGCACTTGTGTATATTATATTCTTTGGAGAAATGTCTGTTCAAGCCCTTTACCCATTTTTAAATTGGATTGTATTTTTTTTTTTTTGGTGAGGAAGATTGGCCTTGAGCTAACATCTATTGCCAATCCTCCTCTTTTTGCTTGAGGAAGATTGTTGCTAAGCTAACATCTGTGCCAATCTGCCTCTGTTTTATGTGGGATGCCGCCACAGCATGGGTTGATGAGCAGTGCTAGGTCTGTGCCTGGGACTGGACCCTGTGCAGCCTGGGCCGCCACACCAGAGCACACGAATTTAACCATTATGCCACCGGGTCTCCCCAGGTTGTTTGTCTTTTTATTATTGAGTTGTAAGTATTTTTAGTATGTTGTATGATATCAGATATATGATTTGCAATTTTTTACCCATACTTTGGATTGTCTTTCATTTCCTTGATGTTTCTAGGTGTTTAAAGTGTGTAGCTATGAGGGTTTCTGTAGGTGTCTCACCTAGATGGTTTTCAGGAATGAAGTCACATAATATGGACATATTTCCAAACACCGGGTTCAAAAATGCCTTCTCCAATACACGACTTTCTAAAAGAGTTATTTTCTCACTCCTAGTTACAACTTTGCCTTACCTTGAAGACTAAGAGTGTTTTTAAAATTTATTTACATATCTTGATAGTATCTGCTGGCAGGCATACTGTTGACTGGCACTTGCCATCACGGAAAATGTCAGCCAATTCGGAACACCATGTATAAGAGAAACGGCTGGTTTGACAAGTCTTTTAAGTATCTTGCCATGAGGCAACCATTGTGGTATAAAAATTTCATGATCACTCCAAATGCAAGTGTAAAGGTCTTGTTTTCGTAAAGTTAACTACATCAGTGACATCCAGCTGCGCTAATTGCTGCATTGTGACGCCAGCTTCTATGCCACAGTAACTTGTCTGCAAATGAATTTCAAGTAAGGGGCTTTAATTGTAAACCTAACCCCAGAATTCCTTCTATGAAAAAAACGGAATTCTGGTTCAAGCAGCAGCTGCTTCTGTGGCTATCCCTTACACAGTCCTCCCATAAGGTGTCATTTTCATTAAAGGTGATATTTAATGTTGAGTCCATCGTCTCCAGGACACTATTTAGTAGCTCACAAAAAAGAATTGTTAAGATGTTTTATTACTGACACAGAGTCTAACAAATATTATAAGTGGAGCCACGTTGGGGACATCTGCACTTTCCTCTGATTGTATAATAAAGCTCCTTGACTAATTAATTTGTTCTATTGCTTGCTTCTTCAACTGCTAACCAAGATTGGAACTGACGTCTTTTTATAGTATCTGCTAACAAAAGACTACATTTTAATTTGTTGCTACATTGTTTTTCACATTTCAGTCACTCTTTCCCCAGCAGGAAAAAAAACGTGTTTCCCAAATGTTAAGTGATTTCTTTTTTAGTCTATTGCTATGAAATGAGAAGCCTTGGAAGAAGTTTTTAAGTTTATCATTAAGTTCAGTGAGCTGTTCAAAGGCAGCAGATTAAATATTTCCTTCCTTTAAACGTTACTGAGACCGGCAGAGGTCTGTCCTTGCATCTAGTATATTCCTGTTTAGTTTTTAAAAGTTTTGCTAATCATCATGGTTTCACGCTATCATTAGCCAATATCTTGGCACAATACACATTTGGGGAGATTAAGAATGGCTGTAAATTCATTCTTCAAGCCATCTTCTTGATTCTTCCATTTTCGTCAGGTCGGATTAGATTGTCACTGCTTTTGCTTGTTGATGTGGCTGAGGAAGGATTTGTATCTGGGACAGGAAGGGGTCACCACTGTCCTTCTCCAGCTGCTCTCTGGGCTTGCACGATTCATGTCATCTGAGCACCTGTAACTGCATCACACAGCAACCGCTGCAAGAAGGAGCGAGTGACCAGAGCCCACGTCACCTCCTACTGGGTCCCTCGGACACCCATGCATCCCGTTCAACCTGGGACAGTCTGATGTGGAGAAGAAGGATCCAGTTTTATTTTTTGCCTTGCTGTGAGTCAGTTTTCCCAACCCCAGCCCAGAACGTCCTGGCCTCAGTGATCGCGGTTCACCTTCATCATACCCCAAACACGCCTGGGCTGGGTCCGAGCTCTCCGTTCTGCTTGTCCCCCACTATCGCTGTTGAGCCATTGGCATGCTGATTTATTAGTGAGGCTTTAGTGCAGGTACTAAAATCTAGTAGGTTAAGTTCCTCCTCTCTTCTCTTCTTTTTCAATATAGATTCAGCTGTATATGGACATTATTCTTCCATATACATTTTAGAATGTGTTAATCCAATTCCTCGAAAAGTTCAGCTACAATTTTCATTGACATAGCATTAAACTGATAACGTTGATTTGGGAAAGAATAGATATCTTTATAACATTATGTTAACCCAACTGAGAGCGTCGAATATTACCCTATTTATTTGGATCTTTTAAAAGGTCCTTTAAAAGAGTTTAAATTTCTTCTCCACAGAAATCTTAGATATTCTTTAAGCTCATTCTTGGATATCATATAATTTTTGTCAATAGTGTGAATCATCTTTTTATTATTATTCTTCTGTTGATTATTGTTGATAGAGGGAAATGCTATAATGATTTTGGTAAGTTTTTCTTGTGTCTGGCAATTTGTATGAACTCCATTTGGTTTTTTAATATAGATGATCCCATTGTCTGCAAATAATGTTATTTTTTTCTTTTCCCTTCCAAATCTTATGCTTTTTAAAAACAAAAATTTCTTATACAGTTGGCTGAGATCTCTAGGACTGTGTTAAAGGGTGGTGCTGACGGGAGAGCATTGTCTTCCTTTCACTCAAAGGGAGTGTGGGCAAATTTTCTCCCTTAAGGATAATATTTGCTGTAAGTTTTCTGATATATAATTTTTTCTGAGGGCATTTCATTTCTGTGTGCAGTTTGTTAAGATCTTTGTTTTTTCAATCATAAATAGATATTGAACTTTATTAGGTGTGTTTTTTACAAAACTTGAGATAATAGTAGAACTATTCTCCCTTATTCTAGCAATCTTATAAACTGCATTGACAGATTTCTTTTGACATTGAAGCATTACTGCCTTTCTGAGATGAATCCTAACTGGTTATAATTTTCTTAATACACTGTTAATACACGTGTAATTTCATAATATGCTATCAGTTAGATTATGGAACATATTATCTATTCTTTGAAAATATGGTAGAATTTACCTGTAAAAAAAGTCTGGGCCTGAAGCCCCCATGTTTTGATATGTAGTGTTTTCATGGTTAGTTCACTGCTAAGTATTTTGTAATTTTCCTTTTAGTTTTATTTTTAATCTAAGCATTATTTATTAAGATATTAACTGGTTTCCAGATATATGGGATTTTAAAAGATACCCATTTGATATTGATTTCTAATTTTATTGGTATGTGGTCAGAGAATATATTATAGATGTATTTTATACACCTATATCTATATGATTTTGATGCCTTGGAACCCATTGAGGTATATGGTCAGTTTTTATAGATATTCCACGTGTTGAAAACAGTGTGGATCTTGTCTGTGTTAGGCATTGAATCCTCCCTGTAGCTGACGGTTCAAGCACGCTCCGTGTCTTTGCTCGTGATGTCTGTCTGCTTGAGCCATCGTGTTTGAAAGAGGTGTGCTGACTCCCCACCCACAGCTGCTGACTGAGTCCTCCTCACAGGTTTGGTAGTTGCTGCGTCCTACATTTTGAGGTTATATTGCTTTGAATTCAGGTGATTATATCTTTTGGCTCTGTTATTGTTCTTACTAGTAAGCTATGATACCTTCTGCTTTGAATCTGTTCTGTTAAATGTTAAGATTGTTATCCAAGTCTTCAGCTTTTGACTCAAACTTACCTAGTATATCTTTTCCCACCTTTTATCATGATCTTCTTTTCTTTTGGATCTTTTTGTTTCCAGTTCCCTGTTGTTGTGTTTTAAAGGTTGTCTGTGTAGTGATTCTCTCTAAGTGGAGCATTCTTTTACGGTGTCTGCAAAGCAGCAGAATTTATTCAGTTCGGCACATGCTTTCCGGGAGGGCTGACCTGCCCTGGTCTCTCTCTCCCAATACCTTCATAGCTCCCCAGCTGCACAACATGGCCAGTAGTGTGGCTTTCCAGAGTCACACTGAAACCAAAAGTAAAGGCCTCGTCTCTCAGCCACTGGCCTGCCAAGCCAGAGAAGCCTGAGCTGAGCTGGGGTCCGCGTGACTCCCACACAGACGCTAGAAGTTGTCTATATGTGACAGGAACCCAATCCTGAATCAAGAGGTAGGGGGAGGAGGCAGGAAGGTTTGCTGAAGGATGAGCCTAAATGAAGCTGTTAGAAAGAGATCATAGTGATTCGAATCTTGTGCCATCCTGTGTCATTTTCATTTCTCTCCTCTTCTCTCACTTTGTGCGTGAGAGTTGGCCTGAGGCTCATCCCTCAGCTCTGATAGAGGTTTTGGGCTGGTATCTGTCAGTTTTCAAAATGGAGATGATAAAGCAGGTTGCCCTTGTGTCTGTTTGGGGAGCTTGCTAAACAATGGCTGATACGTCAGCCAAAGTAGGCCACTGAAGAGCAGTGGCGTGGATGCCCGGAGAAGGAAGGCCACTTCAGAGAGGGAGGCTTATTAGAAGATGTGGCAGGAGGAATGTGGGACTGGAGAGTTGGCCATTTCTCGCTCCTCTCACTCCTGCCTTTTCCCCTGGAGCTTGTCCATATCAGTGCCACTCCTCCTCTACACACAGAGCCCTTGCACGTCCCAGAATGGGGTCAGCTTCTGGGGCGAGGTTGTAAAGGGCACAGAGGTTCCCTCCTTGCTCTCTTGGGGAAACCAGACACCAGGTCCAAGGACACTCACACAGCTCAGTGGAGAGAGGAACTGAGGCCTCCTGCCAAAAGCTGTGTGAGAGCTTAATTCGAAAGTGCATCCTCCAGCTCCAGTCAAACTTTCAGATGGTGTAGCTGCAGCTGACACTTGATGGGAACCTCTAGCTCGTGACAGAACTAGAACCTCCCAGTGAAGCCACTACTGAGTTCCCGCCCCGTAGAAGCGTTTCAAGAGTAAATAGTGATGATTGTTGTTTTAAGACACTGTATTTTTGGATGGTTCATTATACAATAACAGACAACTAATACACTGAGTTATTACTGAAGCTTCCAAACAGTCATTCCGTCTCTACTCTCCTAAGTTATCCTGAATGCTGACTGATGAAATCCTCCTAAAATACTAATTTAATCCAGCTGTTTTCATGCTCAAGAATGGTGACCATATTTTGCCCATTGAGTCTGATCCCTCCACCCACCCCATGTACCCACTGCATCTCCTACTGCCCCACATTAGCTCTGCCCAGGAAGCTGAGTGGTCTCTGAGTGGTCCCATCACTCCTCTGACGATCCCTGCCCTTTCCTTTCCTATGTGCCAGTACATAGCGTTCTCTGAGAGCACCAGCTCATTCAGTTGCCTCCCTCTTGTAGATTCCTGTGGGGTTTATGGACTTTATCCCTCAAGTCAGAAGTGATTAGGTCCTGTTCTGGATCCTACTTTGGCTGTTGCCTGTCTCTGCCTTAGTCCTCTCCCTTACTGTCTGCTCCTTGAGGTTGAGTTCTTGCTGCACCTCTTGCGGTGGGTAACAGAGGTCTGGATCTGCTACGTGTCTTTGCTGACTTTTTGCTAGCACATAGTGCACACTCTCAGATCTCTGCCTCAGTTTCCTCATCTGTAAAATGGGAAGGTTGGCTTACGTGGTGTCTCAGGCATCTTCTGGAGCTAGCAGTTTATGAGACTACTGACAAATTGAATCAATGCATAAATGTAGCGAGTATCCATCCGTCTCCTTGCCTCTAGTTTTTCTCTCTTCTAATCCAGCCCTCCCACTCGCCACTCTCCACTTGCAAACTTTTTTTCCTATGACACAGATTGATTGTGTTAACCTTCTTAGAAACTTCCATTGGGTTCCCACTGCTTACAAAATAAAGTCACAATTCTCATGATTCAGTGAGACAGTTCATTATTTATTAAGAGCTTAGTCTGTGCCAAGTGCTGGGGAGACTGAGTGAACAGGCAAACCCAGCCTTCAGGGAGCAGACAGGACGGCATCTGGGTACTTAGCAGCTGGTCTTCAACCTTGCTTTCGAGCTGCATTCCACTAGTCACTCTGCCTTTCATAGGAGGTGGCGTAATATTTGAGGAACAATTTATGAGGGAGACTGGACTGGAGCTGAGCTTTGAAAGACGGATGAAGTTAGTTTGGGGGATTAATGGGATTCATCACCACAAAAACGTGGGGATTGGTCAACATTTGTTCCCAAGGTGAGCTGAGGGAAGTGTGGGGAGACCAGTCTTGTTGAACTAGGGAATTCTTGTGGTGAGCAGTATGAGGCTAGAAAGGTGGGTTTTTATTTTCTTATTTAAGCTCTGGGAGTGATTCTCTGTTATGTGTGTACAAAAGTGCTGGGGCATCTGTGTGTGTGTACACATATGTGTGGCATGCGTATAAGTGAGAATGTGTGAACGTGAGTGTGTGTAAGGGTGAGAGTGTGTGAGCATGAGTGTATGTGAGATAATGTGTGTGTTGTGAGGATGTGTGAGAGTGTGTGTGTATGAAAGAGTGTATGTGAGATAGTGTGTATTCAAATGTGGGCGTGTCAGAATTTGTATGAGAGATAGGAGTGTGAGAGTGTGAGTGTGAGAGTGTTTGAGAGAGTGCGAATGTTTCTGGCCATTGGTGGCCTCTCGGCAGTGCTCCCTTTGTCTCTGGTCACTGCCATGGGTAGAATGCACAAAGAGGGGAAGCTGGTTTTCTGAATTCTCCACATCCCTTTCACTCTCCCCACCGGCTGCTCCCCGTGTGGTCTGTCCCTTAGCCCACCTGTTGTGGGCCCCTTCACTGACCAGCTCTCCCTCCATCCTCTCCCAGGAGTACAGTCCCCGGACATTTTAAGCCATTTTCTAATTGTCTGAAAGGACACGGGACTAGCCTGACTAACTAATTCTGTGGCCCAAGGATGGAGTTAACTTCAAGGTCAGTAAGACCTTCTTTTACATTTAAGCTCTGGGTGTTCTTGTCTGCAAAAGTCAGCTGACTGGCTGTGGTAAACACCCCATCAGGCTGTCAATCCTCTACGAGGGATGGTCGCAGAGCTCAGTAGGCAGGCCCTGCCCTGAGGACCGGGTTTGAGTCCTGGCGGCCACATGGTCCACACTGGCCACTTACACTCTTTGAGCCCTTGCCCTCTGCCCCAGGCCATCTGCTTGAAGTAAGATGTGGGAAACATGCCATGTAAACCTGCGCTAAAATGCTGGTTATTACAGCTGTCCTGTGCAGATAAGAGCCGCGGTACCTCCAGCAGCACCCTGTGGTATCTGAGAACACAGCTGAGATTTCCTCCCTGTGTCTTAGTGGTTTGTCTTCTCTCTCCAAGCATAACGTCCTGCACTGTCTCTACCAAATTCCTTTTTTAATGGTTTCTGTTTCTCCAGTGTATGAGCGATGAATTTTGATCTAACCCTTGACAAATAAAAATGGCAAGTAATAGGATATATTGGAGTATATGAGGAAGCCATTTTGTGTAAACCTAATTCCGCCTGACCTTGTCTTTCCAAAAGGGCCTGACTGAGGCTGGCCGTTGAGCATGCATTGTATATCTGCTTTAGAGATTCCCTATGGCAAGAGCAAAGACCCTTGAGATAAAGGTGCAACTTCCCTCCCCCTCCCAACGTTGGCATCTCTTTAAGGATTAAGCATCTTTCCTTAGGCTAGAAACTGATTGCTGTGCTCACCTGTGACCACTCAGCTCGAGACAATAGACTTGCCTCCTGCTACGTCCTCTGAGATAGCAGACCCACTACCTGCTGTGTCCATCAAGTGCTGTGCTGACAGGGCAATCTTGCGACTATTGTGGGAAGGACATTTCAATCATATGTGAAACGTCCTGTATGGGGGTATATAACCACTCTGTATACCTCACTTCCTTGGTGCCCTTTCTTCCTTTGGGAAGAAAGGCCCCGGGCCATGGTCCTCAGATTTCAGCTCAGAATAAACTCACCCAAATTTTCATTTATAGATTGGTTATGGATTATTTTCGTCGACACCCTTCACTCTCTTTCTCCCGGTATTTGGTCATCTGTTAGCCTAAGGAGTCTATTATCTACTGTGCTCGCCAGAACACCGACAGGAATTGTCATATGACCCTGTGCCCAGTACACAATGCCGAGGAGTCGAAAGAAAGATTTCTTAGACTCTTAAGATCTGGCAGTAGTGCTCTTTTATTTAGAGAATAGTGTGGAATAGCATGGGGACAGGACTCATGGGCAGGCAGAGCTGGTGCGTGGGGACAGGACCCACAGGCAGTCAGAGCTCCTGCTGCTGCTTCTGCTGTCCCCACTGGCATGGGGACAGGACCCATGGGCAGGCAGAGCCGCTGCTGCTGCCCCGAGTTGAGGGTTAGGGCTAATTTTATAAGGCATGGGTATGTGAGTCATCTCTTTACAAGACAAAGGAAAGAACATGAAAAAAAGTTAAAATGGTATCAGTGCAGGTGGAGTCTGGTCATTGGGTGATCCCATGACCTTTAGACAAGAATCAAATCGGATTAAGTAAAGGTTAGAAAGGTTAGAAGCTACCACCCTAAATCAGTTACATGAGATTGCCAGACAGCAACCAACTTAAGTTCTTGCCTTCCCCATTAAGAGTTTCTAGGGATAAGGTCATCTCTCTTCTTCTTCCTGGTACAGAGAGGGAGGCACCTTTTACAGATAGAGATTTACCTTACAAATGTAAATGTGTCCCAACAAGGGCAAGTTCCATTCCCCAGAGCCTCCTTCCCTGTCCCAGTTTATCGAAAGCAATCAGCCCTAAACAATCCCGATGCCAAAGAGACACATCCTGGGGTGGCCAATTTCAGGTCCCTACAAGGTCATCCCCCCTTCCTTCACAAATGCAAATGTCTCTCAAAAGGGCAAGCAAAATTCCAGTCCTCGGAGCCTGCTTCTCATCTGCAGTTTTAAAATTAACCGGCCTAAAATCCTCATCACTACTGAGTATAACTTTCTTCCTCCCGCAGAGCTGATGCAGACCTAGGAAGAGAAGCTCTTGAATAGAATGTTCTAAATGGTTACTGACCTATCATGTGAGAATTTAAAAGTACGACAGAGTTCAATTTGGCTCTCATGGTCTCTCAGAGAAAATCTTGCTCATTCTTCAAGGCATCTTTGAGGACAGAATCTGTTCTTGATGCTCTGAGGTGTTCTACTTTCTCTCATAATTTAGCTTGGAAGGACCTGCTCCTGTGTGTGTGGGGGGGGTGGGGGGTGCCCTGTCCTTCACTGGTCATGTCCCCTCCCCCAGGTCCCTTCCATCGCTCCTGCTCAGCTCTTCATGAACCGTTTCTCACCCCTTGACCTGCCTCCCCACACACCTTCAGAACATAATTTCTCCTTGTGACTGATAATTAAATTCCCAAGCAGAGTTCAGGATCCCAGGAGTTTTAGCTGTCAAGACCCAACCAAGGAATGACCTTGAGAAGCCAGCAGACAACCCATACTCAGATAACCCAGCTTTTCTGTGCCCGTGTTTGGTGCTCTGTCACCCTGGGGACAATGGCAGCACACCTGCCCTCACCAACAGGGACCTAGACTAGAACCATGTGCACTGCAGAGCCTGCTTCTTGCCTGTCCCCGTGTGACTTGGGATAAATGTTTACCTTTCTGAAACTTTGATTTTTTTCCCCATGGTTAAAAGGTGAAAAAATCAGCCTTGATCTCTACCCATTCTTATTGACTTTGGTTTAAATTGATTTATTAAAAATCCTTTTGTCCCAGACGAATGATTCAGGTTTTAATTATAAATCACAACCAATGTGTTTTGTAAGATCCTGCTCTTCCCTCTCCTCCCAACGATTTGCCCTCAGAGAATCTTTAATGAATTCGACTTGAGGTAAAAGATCTGTAGGGATTCATCTGACCGTTTCCTGAACGCCTTTTTCCAGCAGGGGCTGAAGGCGTGGCACTGAGGCCCATGTCCCAGCCCTTCTCAAGGTCCTAGGAGGGTGGGATGAGCAGGGCAGGGCTTGGAAAGATTCTGCCTGAGCTCTGAGCTACAGGTTCTGGAAGTGTGGGCCTTGTACAGGTGAAAGTGTGTGTGTGTCTTCACACGAGCTTGTGTGTAATACCAGGAAATGGGCCCTTTGTGAATCTGAAGATAAGTCCAATCTGAGCTCAAGACATTTTATTAATACTAATCACCTGGAGAAGAGAGTGTTTTTCCTAGTAGTTCCTGAAACTTGTTTCATCTCTTGAGTTTCTCTTTGTGCCCATAACTTGTACACTCTTAGACGGTGCTGGCATTCGAGATTAGTTAGAAATGAGGATTTGGACTCTCTCTGGAAAGGCTGGTTAGTTACTCCTTTGTTCCTGTGTTTGCATCTGAAAGAATGTAGGAAGGAGTGACCTTTGGAAGCTGGAGCAAGGAGCTCTGCTGCTGGGGTGCCCTGGGGCCTTGTGCATGGCTGGTTATCTTGGCCTCCCAAGATTTCAGTCCTTGAAGCAAATTGACTAAAATCACTTGGTGTCCTTTTGCTCACTGTCCCTGAAGAGTGGATAGTTTTACGCCTCCCTGAGCTTCTTATTGAAGCTGAAGCTTCAGTGATAATGACCTTAAGTTACAAAGTCCCCGTTTCTGGGGAGGAAGATCTCACACTGTATGGATTTAGTGAGAAAGGAGGGAGGGTCCAGGGGACATGAAATACCCTTAGAGGAGGGCTGCGTGGACAGCCTCCCCAAGACCCTCAGAGAGGGTGGTGGCCCGCAGGTCCTGTGCCTCTCAGGCCGCATGGGACCAGGGGTGGAGTAGGGAGTGAGTAGAGCTCACCCTATGTTCCTCTCCCTTCGTCTTGCTCACTGTTGGAACTCTAGTCCTTCAACTCTTCCAAAGCAAAGGATGCCTTGAGGCTGGACCTTCTAGTCTCCCCTGTACTTGCCACGCCCACCCCTTGGATCCTGTTTGCCCTGATGCCATCTGCCAGCATCTAAGGTGGCAGCCTGTGATGGTTTGCCTGGTGCAAGACCCTTACCGATGCCTACTCATGTACAAATGAAGGCTGGAGGTTTCCATTCCCAACGGCGGTGTCAAGGACACCTTCTTCTTCTTGTGGTGGATACTTTATGCCCAGTGTTTTGAGGAGGATTGTGGAGAACAGCTGCTGGGAGGGTGTTATGCATAGGGAGGACTGGCTCACTCTACAGCCATTCTGATCTCTTCTTGTGTATGAAGATCAGTGTTTCCCAGACTCCTTTACAACTGTGGTTCCAGAGATAATTTAGGACCACTATTTAGATGACGTAGGAGGCACTTGCATTCTGAGCTAAGTCAAACAAGGAGAGAGGCAGAGTTTGGGCTGCTGTTTGCTAGTGTGGCTCAGGCATGAGCCCTGTTGTTCCGGAGCTGACGACATCCATGGCTTCTCCATGTGATCAAGAGCTTAGGGAGTGTGGCAGGGGGCAGGTCCTTGTCATTCCTGGAAAACCAGACGATGTCTGTCTCTTCAGCTGTAAATCTTTTACTGTCCGATGAGAAATCCCTGTCCTTCAATTCTCTGGAGTAGATGCTGTGCCATACAGCCAAGCTCTGTCTGATAGAGAGGGAAAATCGCCTCACATATGCATGTGCAGTGCTTCATTGGTCATCTCATTCTCTCACTAAGGGAAAGGGAAGCGTGGAAGTCCTCAGGGCCTGGCACAGACAGGCAGGCAGGAGGACGCGGGCAGTCAGGACAGACTGTTGGAGGGTGACAGGAGAACCAGAGCTCCACCTGTCATTTACGCCTGTGAGCAGAACTCGACCCCTTCCCATCTGGCTCATCTGGCTCTGAGAGCTGACTGGGAGAGGATTCCTGCGTGTGGGGTCCTTGTGAGCTGTGCACGTGACTTCTTCCAGGTGTGGCTAGGACACCCCTGCAGACATGGGGGCATTTGCTCTGTAGTTTAGAAACAAAATCCAAGAAAATGTCACCAATTCTTGAAATCCTCACTTCCAGCACACTATATTCTCTCCCACGTACTCAACTTCTCCGTTGGCCGTCTATCTAATAGGGTCACTGCACTGTCCTCATGGGTTGTCAAAAGCCTCTTTTGCTCTTCTCTCCCCATATTCGTACACCTAGGAAAGTGTTAAAAAGAAACAACAGGCTCCAAATGGAGTCACTTATGCTAAGCCCACGTCACCAGACCAAGGCTTAGTACTGAGCCTAACTGCAGCTTCAACCCTCCCCAGGCATGTAGTCTTAACCCATGAGTCTGGAAATTTCAAGTCAGCACCAATTGAGGTAACCCGCCACATAGGCCCTTTCTAGCCCCTCAAGGAAGATGAGGTAATCCTCCTGATAGACCCTTTAGTCCCCCAAAGGGAGGTGACCTTGCTTGAAATAATCCTTTTTTCTGTCTCTGATTACCTTGTTCTGCCCTTAAAAACCTTTCCCTTTCTATAGCCCTTCGGAGCTTCCTTCTACTTGCTAGATGGGATGCTGCCCTATTCATGAATTATTCAATAAAGCCAATTCGATCTATAAAATTTACTCAGTTTAATTTTTGTTATTTAACAAAAGAGTGCCGAAGGAAGACTCACACCATGGCCCCCAGTCCTGACTTCATTCTGCATCCTAAGGGTGTCTGTGCATGTGGTGGACTGCCCAGTTTCACATCCCTGCAGACGGTCATTCAAGCCTAGCTCACACACTGCAGTGTGTTTTGCCCTTCAGGAGATGGACCCAGAGAAGAGGCCTGTGTGGCCCTGGGAGCTGACCTGGGTTGGGGTGGCAGGAGCTTCTGGGGTCTGGCCCGGAGGGAGGAGACCCCCGATGTAAGACTCCTCACCCCACAGGGAAGGGGGTGCCTAGATGGCAGCCGAGTAGGACCCTCTCAAGTAGGGGTCCCAGGGGCTGGGTTGGCTCAGGTCTAAGGGTGGCCCTGTGACAACTCCTGCCTTATTAGTCAGGGCACTTTCTGTTGCAAGGAAAAACCTACCCCCCTCAAACTAGCTTAAGGAAAAGGGCAACTTAGTTGGGAAAAACAAGTGGAGTGGCCTTGGGAACCACTGGGTCTAAGGACTCAAAGAGATTGATCAGGGGTCTCTCTCCCCCTCCCCCTCCCTCAGTCCTGGGGTACCAGTGGGTGGACTCAGACTCCTCATGAAGCCTCTGCCTTGTATGGCCAAAGTCCACACATATCACGTCAGTATAATAACCCCATAACAAAAGACAGACTTTGTATTGTGCTCATTGAAAACACCAGGTCACGTGCCTGTCTCTGGGCCAATCACAGTGTCCAAGTAGAGGGTATAAGGATGGGCCAGGCCAGGGTCAGTTCTCGGGGTGGGCACAGGTCCTTGGAAGGAGGGTGCAGTGGTTCTCCAGTGCTGGGTGGGTGCCCTGAGGAGAAGGTTGTGTGGTGTGAGCAGAGGGGCTGGGCAGACGGAACAACATGTGCACCCTACCCCCAGCCCTGCCAGTGCAAATCTGCTTGGCCTGGAGCAGGAGGCACAATCACCCACATGCTTCTGGTTTCCTCCTTAGAAGGTTTTTGTCACGAATAATTCTTGTGCAAAGGAGTCACTAAACATTCTATGTCTTTACCCTCAGTAAAGGAGTGATGGTCTTTTTTGATTCTCCATGAAAGTGGGAGCCTACTAATTTATGAAAAGCCTGAACCTACGGATGTGAGCTCTCATCCCGCTCCTGCTCCCCTCCCCCCTTCTCCTCTCCTCTCTTCTCCCTCCCTTTCCTCTTCCTTCCTCCTTCCTCTCTTCTCTCCATTTTTCTCCCTCTCTCTGTCTTTCTCCCTTCACTCCCACTCCCAATGGATTTACCTAATTTCTTCGTTCATGTGCTGGGTTCACATGTGCACAGATGTTTTGATCATTGACTTTGCCTAAGTGCTAAAAGCAGCCAGCTAGCGAGTTAAATATGGCAGGCTAGTAAAAAGCCCCCCAGGAGCAAAACAGGTGAAATGGTCTTTGATCATCTGCTTGTTTGCTGTCACACTGTTTTGCTGGAGCTTGCTCTGTCACAGCTGCAGGCTGTATTTTTCTTGATGTATAAGTTTTCTCTACCCACATCCAGTACAAGGTTTTAAGCCTTCAAATCCAATTACTTCCTGATTAGATTTGGATGCTTCTTCCTCAATTAGTAAATGGGCTGTCATTCCATCTATGGGGCATGTCCTTGGCTCTTTGTGGAAAGTGGCCCTTAAGATTTCTGCTCTTCTTTTGGGCAAGAGTGTCAAGGCTGAGTCTGCTATAAAAGGTCTGCTTCAACGATCTGTGGGCAAGAAGCTCCTGCCTGGTCCATGGACGGCGTCGTCCCGTAATGCCAGGTCCTGGCTGAGACTGGTGCTGGCCAGTGTGCACTGATGGGGCAGTCTCCACGGTAGAGACTGTGGGCACACTTGAAGCTTGAAGGATATAATTTAGGGCTGTGAAGAAGGAAGAACTGCTTTTGTAGGCAGCAGTTAATAAATATAGGAAGCTGACACAATGGAAATACTAATCTGTCTGTCCAGAGTCATAGGCAACAGAAATGCAGTGGACTGTCAGGGGTGTCTTCTGGTAATTTTATTAAGATGCTCCTTTTGAAATATTCTTAGAATCATCAAATGCCAGGCAGGGCACCATCTAACTGAGTGTCTTGCTATGGGCCCTGCTGACCTGGACCATTCCTTGTGCGTGGGACTGACACTGGCATTGCAGGGCATTTAGCTCCTGGGGCCCTGGGCCCCAAAAGCTAGGAGCCTTCTCCCCATTCATGGTGTCAGTCAAAAAGGTTCCTACACATTTCCATAAACCCTCTACAGTTCTCACTTTTCTGACAAGGAACCTAGATTAAGAAGATTGAAGCCGGGGCTGGCCCAGAGGCATAGTGGTTAAGTTCGTGTGCTCTGTTATGGTGGCCCAAGGTTTGCATGTTTGGATCCCAGGCGTGGACCTACACACTGCTCATGAAGCCATGCTGTGGCGGTGTCCTACATATGAAATAGAGGAAGATTGGCACAGATTTTAGCTCAGTGACAATCTTCCTCAAGCAAAAAGAGGAAAATTGGCAACAGATGTTAGCTCAGGGCTAATCTTCCTCACCCCTCAAAAAACCAAAAAAATAAAAAGCAAAGCAAAGAAAATAAAATTGGAGCCTTGCCCAAGAATGACAGCTTGGTGGTAACTTAGCTCTCACCTGATTCTCTTTCTACTTGTGCTATGTCAATCTACGTTGGGGAGGGCCCTGAGCTAGAGGGGGGACAGGAGAGACTTGTGCTCATTTCGTTTTGTTGCAACTTCTTCACTTCTTCACTTCAACATTCTTCACTTCTTCCAAGATCAGGCCCAGGCCCCTCATTCTAGCATCCAGAATTTGTTCCCAGTGCACATAACCTACCTTCTTTTCCACCTCACCCACCAGAGTGTTCTTACCCGAACCTTTTGCTTTGGCCCAAACTTTTGAGAGCAGTTCTGCAACTTGGCTTCAGATCTGTTCCCACGTCCTTGGCGAAGCCTTCTCCTGCCTTCAGCAGCCTCACCTTCTTGGTTCCTACTGCTTTGATTCTTACTGCATCATTCCTTCAACAGTTGCCCATGTATTGCCTGAACATTTTTCCTGTCACGTGTGTTTATTTTACTTTTCTTTGTTCATGTTTTGCTGATCACTGAAGAAGAGTGGGTTCCTCGTGTTGGAGTCCTGCTCTAAGGCCTTGTGGCTCCTGCAGGGCCTCCTGAAGGCTTCTAAACCAGAGGTGCTCAGGGAAGGCGTGTGGGTTGGCCGCGGTGCTGCTTTCAGGGTGGCCAGGGACGTGGAGTAATGTGATGGGGACCCAGGCGCAGCAGCCCCAGACCCTCCTGATGATGGCCTGACAGACCGTGAAGGAGATCTGCCTTGTGATAATGGCCTGGGAACATGCAAGTTTCTAATCACCAAATTATGTTGAAATGGTTGTTGTCGCTTTCTACCTATAGAATGTGCTACCACACGTCTTCAAAATATTTTCAAGAAGAGGAGAAATACAAAGATCTTTCCTTTTTTTAAAAGACAAACTTTAACAAATTGTGATTTTCTAGATACTAAAGCAATACATGCTAATTGTGGAGACATTAGACAATAAAGATTAATAAAAATAAGGAAAATAAATCATCTATAACCTTAACTACAGATTACATTTTGGTGTATATTCTTCCAAATATATGAATGTGTGTGTTTTCTTGATTCTAAGATATTGTTATGTCTAAGATGCACTCTGGACCAATTAATAGCCTTTGAGAGACAAAAGAAGTACTTTCAATGGTAAGATTAATCCATTTCAGAAATAGTAAATTGTGATAAAGGTGCATTTTTAAGTTGTGGAAATATATATGTCATGCACAAAGTGGGACCATATTGTACATAATGTTTCATAACACTTACAATTTATATTGTAACTATCTCTCCTTTCCATTAATGCTTTTCTGTAACATAATTTTAGATGACCATAGTCATTGATTTAAATCTCTGTATGGATATAACATAAAATATATAGCTAATTCTCTGTGTTAAAAAAATTAAATTTTTTTTCACAGTTTATTCTGCAATGAACTTCTTGGTAACAAATATTTGTGTACATCTATGAGAATTTTCTTAGGCTAAATACCTAAAAGTGGAATTTCTTATCCAAGTAAATGATTATTTTTAAGGCTATTAATAAGTGCTGTCTGATGCCTCCAGGAAAAGTTGTTTCAGTCTTACTCCCAGCAGCTACGGAGCTCAGGGCCTTAATCTCTCAGCTCTTTGCCTCACCAAATATTATAGTTAAAAATCATAGTTTGATAGTTGAAAACAGCATTTGATTCCAATGTGCATTTCCAGTGAATTCACAGTAAACCAGAAAACCCCACACAGGGAACTCCAGAGTTCATTGGTTGCCCATCAAGAATCTAGTGCTGTCTTAATGTGAAGAGCTTTTTCTTTATCTTTTTCTTTTTTTTTTTGAGGAAGATCAGCCCTGAGCTAACATCCACTGCCAGGTCTCCTCTTTTTGCTGAGGAAGATTGGCCCTGAGCTAACAACTGGGTCCATCTTCCTCTATTTTATGTGTGGGACACCTGCCACAGCGTGGCTTGATAAGCAGGGCATAGGTCTGTGCCTGGGATCTGAACTGGCAAACCCAGGGCCACTGAAGCTGACTGCACAAACCCAACCACTGTGCCACTAGGCCGGCCCCAATGTGAAGTGCTTTCTGTCTGCCTCCACTAGTAGCTCTGCACTACGGCTCCACACAGTGATGAAGGCAGTGTCACAACTCTGTGGGCTCTACCACCTTTTAGGTACGGTCTTGGCTTGGTGTTTAGCTCGCTGAGGCAACTCCACCAGGCCCAAAGCAACAGCCTAGATCAAACCGTGATGGGGAGAAGGAGCATTTCTACCTGCTCCCAGGTCTTGTAAAATCTTGGGAGCGAGTTAAGCTTAGCGCACTTTGGGAAGGGAATGAAGCAGCTTCGAAATAAGAGAAAACCTTACTGGGAGCTGCTCTTCCTCTCGTTGCTGGTGCTGTGGTTTCCCTGCTCTGAGTGTGTGAAGAAGAGCAGAGCAGGCTGGGCATGGTAGGGACAGCGTGGGAGGGAGGCCCTCCACTCGTCTTTGGTCCTACAGACCTTTAAAAGGTGCCCTGTCTGTAAAGTCAACAAGGTGGTTGGTACAGAAGCCCGCCTCTTGTAGCCAAGGACTGGAACGCCCAGTGAACTTCTGTTCTTGTTTTCCCAGGGTCGACCTGAAGCCACACTACTATAGTTCCAGTTCCTCATCCAGTCATATCGTAGAGATTCAATTTATTCATCATTTATCCAATAAATGTTTATTAAATGCAGAAGTGTGACGTATTGTATTGCACACTGGGCATTCAACAGTATCCTTGTATCTGAGGGGTGTGCAGTCTTCTGGGGGAAAGTGGCAAAGGAGAAAAGACAGTGAACTATTAAGGATGCCAGGATAGTAGCAGACAGAGCAGAAGCAGATACAATGGGGGAAATGGCCGATTTCAATTTGTGATGGGGAGGTTCGCAGCAAAGATCTCATGAGATGTGTGAGCTTTGATCTGAGCTTTATTTTTTGCATTAAGTGAATATTTTCCATTGTAACACTATAATTTCTTTGTTTTTTTTTGAGGAAGATTAGCCTCGAGCTAACATCTGTGCCCATCTTCCTCTACTTTATATGTGGGATGCCTACCACAGCATGGTGTGCCAAGGAGTGCCATGTCCGCACCCGGGATCCGAACCAGCGAACCCCGGGCTGCCGAGAAGCAGAACGTGTACACTTAACTGCTGCACCACTGGGCCAGCACCTATAATTTCTTTAATGATTTTTTTTGGAGTTTTTTTCTTAGTGGTTGCCCTAGGTCCTATCATATACATCTTTACTTATCATAATGTATTTCAGATTTATTATCCATGATTAAATATCTGAACTCCAGTGAGATATAGAGATGTTACTCCTATATGGGTCTATTCCCTTGTTCCCCTTTCTGTACTATTATTATCCATATTTCATCTATAAATGTTACAAACCTAACAATACATTGCTATAATTATTACTTCATTTAACTTTATGCCTTTTAGAGAAGCTGAGAAAAGGAAGGAGAGCAAGTACAAAGCACATATTCATAAAGCTGGTCCTGTTAACCTTCTTTTTGAATATTTCCTTCTCTTCACTTGATCTTGTGGATTTGTGTTACCATCTGGTGTCATTTCCTTACTCTGGCACAACTTTGCTGCCACCTACCTCCTTTGTGATGTTGTTTTCAAATATATTACATTTCTGTGTGTTATAGGTTCAACAGTACATTATATACATATTGCTCTATCTAGTTGCTTTTTTTTTTGAGGAAGATCAGCCCTGAGCTAACATCCGCCACCAATCCTCCTCTTTTTCCTGAGGATGATTGGCTCTGAGCTAACATCCATGCCCATCTTCCTCTACTTTTTATATGTAAGATGCCTGCCACAGCATGGTTTGTTAAGTGGTGTGTAGGTCCCTGCCCAGGATCTGAACCTGTGAACACTGGGACGCCGAAGCAGAACACGTGAACTTAACTGCTACATCACCAGGCTGGCCCCTATACTATTGCTTTTTAAATCAGTTAAGAGAAGAAAAAAGATGTAGGCATTTACAGTATCTTTTATAATTACATAATTACCTTTATTAGTGTTCCTTGTTTTTTCATGAGGATTTGAATCACCGTCTTAAAGTCACTTGCTTTCAACCCAAAGAACTTCCTTTAGTATTTCTCGTAAGGTGGATTTGCTAGCGATGAATTCTCTCAGTTTTTGTTTATCTGGGAATGTCTTTATTTCACCTTTGGTTTTTGAAAGATAGTTTTGCTGGATATAGAATTCTTGGTTGACAATTTTTTCTTTCAACTCTGAATATGTCATTCTATTGCACCTGGCCTCCAGCCTTCTGATGAGAAGTCAGCTGTTAATCTTTTGGGGATAGCTTGTATGTGATACATCATATTCTCTTGCTGCTTTCAAGATTTTCTCTTTGTCCAAATATTCTACTCACAATAGACTCCAGGTAGGCATGAGACATATCATGACAGTTGTTATAAAAATTGTGAACTAATTTTATGTACAAAATTATTTATATAAAGTGCATGTTATATATGAAAATTATATGTAAATTATAATTATGCATATATAATTTAACATCTACATTCAAGGCAATTCATCTATTTGCTATCTAATTTAATCCTCATAACATTATCTTCATTGTACTGATGTAGAAACTGAGGCTCAGAAAGGTCATGAAATGTACCAATGTACCAATAGGACACAGCAACTAAGGAGTCTTCCTTCTTTCTGTCCCTCTTTTTCTTCCTCCTGAGATCTAGAGACACAAGAAAGAGCAATAGGTTGTGAGTTTGTGTGTTTATCAGGAGAAAAGATTGGAGTGGAAAGGAGACCCCTTTGGGATATATCAGTAAACAAAACAAAGTCCTGCCTTGATGGAAGTTTCATTCTAGGTGGGGAGACAGACACACCACAGCAGATCTGGCCCCTGGGTAGGTATCTCAGTGGCCCCAGCCCTGGGTCTAGATGCTCCGTGGATCCATAGAAACTTTATCTTGACTCTTGCCTTTCCCTCTACCATGTCTTCTTGCTCCTCCCTTTGGATTGCTTCTCTGCTTTTCCTTTCTTTCTTCCTTTTTAACACAACTGGAGTTCAGACTATCATCTTCACCTGGATCTCTGCAATGACCTCCCAGCTGGCCTCTGTCCTGTCTTTGTGGCCCAGCCCAGCCTCTGCTCCAACCAGAATTGTGGGTCCCTACTACTATATTTTCTAAGGGTAGTCCCCCCTGGCTGGTCTTCAAGATGGTCCATAATCTTGCCCTTCCAAACACAGTTGACCTCATCTTTCCTCCTCTGCAAGTTGACCCCTCCTCGCTAACCGGGCACCCTTCCCTCCATTCACTGCACAGATCCTAGGCTCATTCAAACCTGTACCTTTCCTTTTGCCTTTTTGAAAAGTCAGCTGCTTTGCTGCTGCCCATCCTAATGTGTAGAATTACAGTTAAGAACATGGGCTTTGGTGTTAAAGAGATCTGTGTTAAAATTATGTAATTGCCACTTGGCTGGCTGTGTGTGACCTTATTTAACCTCTGGAGTCAGGATTACCTCATGTAAAATGAAAATAGCACAGCAATTTCTGTGTTGACTCAGAAGGACTCAGATGTGGTTATGCTCATTGTAATTATCCATTCTTTAAGGTCTATCCCAGACCTACCTTCTTCTTTCCCTGCTCTAGCTATATAGCAATCAAGTCCTAGTGCATTGAGGGCACCAAATTTGGCCCTGAATTATTCTACATGTGGTGAATGTATTAGACATGCCTTCCATAGTAGATTGCACGCTTTTGAGAACAGAGACCTTGGTTTTTCTTCATATTCCTTCTGTATGCTACAGTACCTGTGAAATCTTCTGATCAGAGTTAAGGGGAACGTGTGTGTGGGTTTTTTCATCCATAGCTAGTCCAGGTTCTCTGAATCCAGGTTTCTCTGAGCCCTGCAGCCTCTGGATGATTTAGGGCTGGGGTCACCCTTCCACAGGGTTGCTGAAATGGGGGCAGACACCCAGAGCTGAATTTGGGCAGAGTGGGCCTGTAGCCAGTGGAGGGGCTGGATGGTGGCCTGGGTATCCAGCTGCTCTCCTGCAGGTCTCTGGCCCCACATCAGCTTGCTGGGTGACAGAGGACTCCAGAGCTGTGGTCCCCAGGGACCAGCAAGTGCCTGCTTTGCACACCCTGTGGAATTCCATTGTTGACGAAAATAATCCATAACCAATCTATAAATGAAAATTTGGGTGAGTTTATTCTGAGCTTAAATTTTAGGATTGTAACCCAGGAGAGTCTTTCCACAAAGGAACAGAGCACTCCAAAGAAGTAGGGGTACACAGGGTGGTTATATACCCTCAAAGAGGGTGTTTCACATATGATTGAAATGTCCCTCCCACAATAGTCACAAGATTGCCCTGTCGGCACAGCGCTTGATGGACAAAGCAGGTAGTGGGTCTGCTCTCTTGGTGGGCGTAGCAGGAGGCAAGTCTATTGTCTCAAGCTGGGTGGTCACAGGTGAGCACAGCAATCAGTTTCTAGCCTAAGGAAAGATACTTAATCCTTAAGGAGACGCCAACGTTGGGAGGGGGAGGGAAGTTGCACCTTTATCTCAAGGTCCTTTGCTCTTGCCATAGGGAATCTCTAAAGCAGATATACAATGCATGCTCAACGGCCTCAGTCAGGCCCTTTTGGAAAGACAAGGTCAGGCCGAATTAGGTTTATACCAAATGGCTTCCTCATATTCTCCAATACATCCTATTGCTTGCCATTTTTATTTGTCACCATGGACAACATATTGGAATAGGAAGACGGATTTTTATAAGAAACAGGAGAGAATTCTGTTTAATGAGGGGAATTTGAGATGCAAGCTGGGAAGACTATGTGAACCAACTTCTTGACAATATAATTACAGGCCATTTTTCACCACCAAATTAAGATCTTTTAGCAAGACACTGGCTCTGTTTTGGTTAGCATAGGGCACAGCGACCTGCCTCTGCCTTTCATCAGGGGCCTTTGACATGGGAGCACCAGGGAGCCGCATTTGTGTTGGAGTGCCTGCTTGTATTAAGAATATTCTTGAAAAATGGTGGGTAAATTGGTTTTTATAAATATTTTGCCTTTGGCTGACATTAGAGTATCAAAGATGCTTCACATCTGATTGATCATCAAGTACCTTTGAATGCTTCCTCTTTTAGTTTCTTAGGTAGTCAATTGTCTGTAAATGTGTGAAGGAGGGGGCTTTCTATTTAAAGCAATATGCTATTTTAAGTGAAGCCTTTTGTAAAGCAAAATAATCCAATTTTAGTGACAAAAGATCTCCCCCAGTTGATTGCTGTAATACCAGGAGTTTCTCTTGTGCACAGCTGTTAGTGTACTAGAATTAGCCCACATCTGCAAGAGCCCTGCAGGGGTGGGTGCCTGGGGTAGCGCAGACCTGTGGGGATGCAGGGCAGTCTGCGGTGGTGAGCACTTGGCACCTCCTGCTCTCATATAGACCATCTGGGAGTTGTGTGAGGCTCGCATTATCCCCATTTAGCAGGTAAAGAAAGTGAGGCTCGAGGTTAAGTCTGTGTCTCAGGTTGCACAGCAGGCACAACAAGTGCCAGGCGACTTCGCCACCTGGCCTGGAGGCCCCTGGCTCACCCTCCACCTGGTACCCCGGCCTTTCGATGCAAGGCCGGTGGAGGGGTGATTTGGGCGCTGTGTTTCCAGGTCCCTCTCAATTCTCACTCTGTGAAGGCATTCTCAGGGCCGAGCCCCCTTATCCTTCAAGAAAGGAGATGGGTTTTCGCTGTGTGCTCTTTCCCTGGGTGCCTCTGCTGTGGCGGTGGGGTAGTCAGGCGGCTCAGTGTTTCTCCCAAGTCTCCCTGCCAAGTCACTTCTTTCTTTCCCTTCTCTTCTCCAGGATGAAGGCCATCCTCCAAGACAACAGGTCATTTAGAGCAGTAAATCGCTCAGTTGTCCTTATTTTAACCAATAGCTCTGGTTAAATAAAGTTCTTAATCACCAGGTATTTCTCACAATTTACACACAATTTAAATAGAGTCACAAAAATAAAATTCAGATTTATAAACATCAATACATTGAAAGATTATGGGGGTAGGAAGAACAATTCCATTTCAAAATGCTATCTGGACAAAAGATTTCCTTTAGCATTCCTTTAAATGGTGAGTTACATAAATGAATACAACAGTATGTTTTTAAAATTAGAATTAGGGGGGCTGGCCCCATGGCCCAGTGGTTAAGTTAGTGTGCTCCACTGTGGCGGCCCAGGGTTTCGCCAGTTTGGATCCTGGGCGTGGACGTGGCACCACTCATCAGGCCACGTAGAGGCGGCATCCCACATGCCACAACTAGGACCTGCAATTAAGATATACAACTATGTATGGGGGGTTGGGGAGATAAAGCAGAAAAAAACCAAACAAACAATGGCAACAGTTTTTAGCTCAGGTGCCAATCTTTAAAAAAAAAAAAGAATTGGGGTCCTGCCCTGTGGCCCAGTGGTTAGGTTCCTGTGCTCTGCTTCAGTGGCCCAGGGTTTTGCTGGTTTGGATCCTGGGCACGGACCTAGTACCACTCATCAGACCATGCTGAGGCAGCGTCCCACATAGCAGAGCTCGAAGGACCTACAACTAGAATATGCAACTATGTACAGGGGGCTTTGGGGAGAAGAAGAAAAAAAAATGAAGATTGGCTACAAATGTTAGCTCAGGTGTCAATCTTAAAAAAAAATAAAATTAGAATTAAGTTTTTATTCAAATATGGTTTATTAGAGATAATTTATCTGGCATCAAACTATTGCATAAAGCATACGTGAGGTAATCTTTTAATGATAAATACAAACACAGTCAGCCCAGATCTTCCTAGACTTTGTAATACTTTTGTAATACTAGCATTAAAGATAGTAATGAAGTGTTCTTTGAAAAAGCTGTTCCATAACCAAATATTTGGGAAACACTGAGTAAAACAAAGTAAAATACATTAAAAAAATGCAAGACTCCCTCTGAGATTCAAATATTAATTTGTTAATATTTATTTGTATTAGTTATCTATTGCTATGTAACAAATTGTTTTAAAATAGTGGCTAAAAACAACAAGGAATAGTGAATGCTGCTTACAGTTTCTGTGGGTCAGGAATTTGTGAGCAGCTTGGTTGAGGGGCTCTGGCTCAGGGTCTCTCACAGAGGGACAGTCCAGCTGTTGGCTGGGGAAGCCCCATCTGAAGGCTTGACTGGGGCTGGAGGAACCACTTCCAAGATGCCTCACTCACTTGGTTGGCAAGTTGTGTTGGCTGTTGGTGGGAGCCCTCAGTTCTTCTCTCTGTGTGCCTCCCCACAGGGTTGCCTGGGTGTTCTCATGGCATGGTGGCCACCTTCTCCAAGAGAACAAAGCAGAAACCGTCCTTCCCTCTATGACCTAAACTTGGAAGTAACACACCATCGCCTCTCTCTGTCTCACGAGTGATTTACTTTTCCATTCGCCTCACTTGAAGGGACCTCCTGGGCAAAGCTTACTTATCTGTGAGAGTCTCCTCCCTTCTGTCATTTCCTCCTTTCTCTGAAGAGCAGATGTTCCACTTGGGATATCTGGTCAGAGGTGAAAGGGAAAATGGTTCCCAGACAGGGTGGTTCTGCACATTTTTGGCTCTGCTTTATGTCGTGAACCTCCAGACTCAAAGTATACAACTCTTTTTTTCTACACAATTGCTGATTAAGCACCAGGGTTGTTATTACAGAGAAAAAAAAGGGTGGTTTCTAATTTTGGCAGAGAGAATAAAGACTAAACTCGCCAAAAAAATGCTTATCAAGGAGTTTCAAACTCTTTTCAAAGACCTGTCTTCCCAACTAGACATGGCTGCCCTTTCCTCCCCCATAGGAAACCTGCTGATATTTTCACTGGTTGATATATTTTCCTAAAATACTGTGCAATCATTTTCCCTTTAATTGTCTCATGGAGGTATGTTTTCCCTGAGTGAAGGATGACAAAACTGAGGCACGAAGACAAGAAAGCTTAAATAAATTGCTTCAAAGGAACACTTCCTGGGTTTGCTGTAGCCAACTGTTCTACCCATCTCTGCAGAAGTAGCTTCCCATAAAACCCAGTGAAAGTTGGACTGTAGATCAATAGAATGCTGACCAGCCTGCTCTGCTTCTAGAGCTTAGCCTTTGGACGAAGAAGGCCCCCACCAATAGCCTGGTGCAAATGGATTCCAGCTACTACGAGAAGGGCACATGTCTTCTTGGTAACATGAAGAGTTGTTGGAACTGGTTTGCTCTCAGATTTACTACCAGGCAGCCAGGCAGACCCCAGTAGATGGTTGGACTGAGTGTTGTGTGGCAGAGTGACTGCTTGCACTATCTGAGTCATCTGGGCTGGGTGACTGTCCTCAGTCACTGATCCCCAGATCTTTTGCCATGAGCCTTCCACTGCATCACACAATGAATCTGGAGATCATTATTGGCTCCTGGTTATGGAATGCCCTGGAATGGGATGATCAATATGGAGCCATTGCTGAATAGAAGGCTTAAGAGCCATTGCATGGCTACACTATCTCTCTTTTTTCTTTGCTGTAGACCAGCATGTCCCAGGGAACTGCTTCTCTTTCACCTTCTATCCTGGAGTCCCAACAACCTGGAGCAGGCTGAAGCTGAAGCCAACCCTTTTGGCTCTGACAAGAGTGAGAAATAAACCTTGGATGTTATCAGCCACCAGAATTCCGGAGATGTTTGCTAGGAAAGTGTAAATCAGCCTGAAGTGGCTGATAAAGAGGTTAAGTCTATGTATAGTTTCAAGAGTTGATAGACTGGGGATGGAGACAAGAGACCCAGAAAAGCTGTGCAGACTCAAGGTTTGGGGGTGTAACTGAGGTAGAGGGGTGAGGGAGTGAGGCATTCAGAGAGTGGGAGACTTCAGAGCAACTGGGGTAAAAGAGTCGGAAAAGAGAGGAGAGGAAAGGGACATTTTATCCAGGTTTTAAATTGAATCTCTTTAATGCTCTTGGAGAGAAAATATTCTATAGGGAATCTGCACAAGAAAGCTGCCCAGACGGGACCATAGGGGCCCTAGAATCTACCTGGGTACATAGATAAGTGCTAAATTGTGTAAAAATAACTGTAAATGCTTTAGAAAATAAGAGGCAGGTACTCAATAAAGTTTAGAATAGCTGACAAAGGCTTAGATGAATTGCAATTTTTTTTTATTAATGTTATGATAGATTACAACCTTGTGAGATATCAGTTAGACATTTTTGTTAGTCATGTTGTGGGTACACCACTTCCCCCTTTGTGCCCTCCCCTCTCCCCGCCCTTTTCCCTGGTAACCACTGATCAGATCTCCTTGTCAATATACTAACTTCCACCTATGAGTGGAGTCATATAGAGTTCCTCTTTCTCTGACTGGCTTATTTCGCTTAACATAATACCCTTGAGGTCCATCCACGTTGCTGTGAATGGGCCAATTTTGTCTTTTTTTATGGCTGAGTAGTATTCCATTGTGTATATATACCATATCTTCTTTATCCAATCATCAGTTTCTGGGCATGTAGGTTGGTTCCACGTCTTGGCTATTGTAAATAATGCTGCGATGAACATAGGGGTGCAAGGGACTCTTTGGATTTCTGATTTCAGGTTCTTAGGATAGATACTCAGTAATGGGATGGCTGGGTCATAGGGTATTTCTATTTTTAACTTTTTGAGAAATCTCCATACCGTTTTCCATAGTGGCTGTACTAGTTTGCATTCCCACCAACAGTGTGTGAGGGTTCCTTTTTCTCCACAACCTCTCCAACATTTGTCGCTCTTGGTTTTGGATGTTTTTGCCAATCTAACGGGTGTAAGGTGATATCTTAGTGTAGTTTTGATTTGCATTTCCCTGATGACTAGCGATGATGAACATCTTTTCATGTGTCTATTGGCCATATTCATATCTTCTTTTGAGAAATGTCTGTTCATGTCCTCTGCCCATTTTTTGATCGGGTTGTTCGTTTTTTTGTTGTCAAGCCATGTGAGTTCTTTGTATATTATGGAGATTAACCCTTTGTCGGATAAGTGGCTTGTAAATATTTTTTCCCAATTAGTGAGCTGTTTTTTTGTTTCAATCCTGTTTTCCCTTGCCTTAAAGAAGCTCTTTAGTCTGATGAAGTCCCATTTGTTTATTCTTTGTATTGTTTCCCTCAACTGAGGAGATATAGTGTCCAGAAAGATTCTTTTGAAACTGATGTCAAAGAGTGTACTGCCTATATTCTCTTCTAGAAGACTTATTGTTTCAGGCCTAATCTTGAGGGTTTTGATCCATTTTGAGTTTATTTTTGTGTGTGGTGAAAAAGAATGGTCAATTTTCAATCTTTTGCATGTGGCTGTCCAGTTTTCCCAACACCATTTGTTGAAGAGACATTCTTTTCTCCATTGTAGGCCCTCTGCTCCTTTGTCGAAGATTAGCTGTCCATAGATGTGTGGTTTTATCTCTGGGCTTTCAATTCTGTTCCATTGATCTGTGGACCTGTTTTTGTACCAGTACCATGCTGTTTTGATCACTGTAGCTTTGTAGTATGTTTTGAAATTGGGGATTGTGATTCCGCCGGCTTTGTTTTTCTTGCTCAGGATTGTTTTAGCAATTCGCGGTCTTTTGTTGCCCCATATGAATTTTAGGATTCTTTGTTCAATTTCTGTGAAGAATGTTCTTGGGATTCTGATTGGGATAGCATTGAATCTGTAGATTGCTTTAGGTAGTATGGACATTTTAACTATGTTTATTCTTCCAATCCATGTGCATGGAATGTCTTTCCATCTCTTTATGTTGTCGTCAATTTCTTTCAAGAAAGTCTTGTAGTTTTCATTGTATAGATCCTTCACTTCCTTGGTTAAGTTTATCCCAAGGTATTTTATTCTTTTCGTTGCGATTGTGAATGGGATTGAGTTCTTGAGTTCTTTTTCTGTTAGTTCATTGTTAGTGTATAGAAATGCTACTGATTTATGTATGTTGATTTTATACCCTGCTACTTTGCTGTAGTTGTTGATTATTTCTAACAGTTTTTCTATGGATTCTTTGGGGTTTTCTATATATAAGATCATGTCCTCTGCAAACAGCGAGAGTTTTACTTCTTCGTTACCTATTTGGATTCCTTTTATTTCTTTTTCCTGCTGAATTGCTCTGGCCAACACCTCCAGTACTATGTTGAATAGGAGTGGTGAAAGTGGGCACCCTTGTCTTGTTCCTGTCCTCAGAGGGATGGCTTTCAGTTTTTGTCCATTGAATATGATGTTGGCTGTGGGTCTGTCATATATGGCCTTTATTATGTTGAGGTACTTTCCTTCTATACCCATTTTATTGAGGGTTTTTATCATAAATGGGTGTTGGATCTTGTCGAATGCTTTCTCTGCATCTATTGAGATGATCATGTGGTTTTTGTTTTTCATTTTGTTGATGTAGTGTATCATGTTGATTGACTTGTGGATGTTGAACCATCCCTGTGTCCCTGGTATAAATCCCACTTGATCATGGTGTATAATCTTTTTGATGTATTGCTGTAATCGGTTTGCCAAAATTTTGTTGAGGATTTTTGCATCTATGTTCATCAGTGATATCGGCCTGTAGTTCTCCTTCTTTGTGTTGTCCTTGTCAGGTTTTGGGATCAGAGTGATGTTGGCTTCATAGAATGTGTTAGGTAGTACTCCATCTTTCTCAATTTTCTGGAACAGCTTGAGAAGAATAGGTATTAAGTCTTCTTTGAATGTTTGGTAGAATTCTCCAGAGAAGCCATCTGGTCCTGGACTCTTATTTTTGGGGAGGTTTTTGATTACCGTTTCTATTTCCTTACTTGTGATTGACCTATTCAGATTCTCCATTTCTTCCTGATTCAGTTTGGGGAGATTGTAGGAGTCTAGGAATTTGTCCATTTCTTACAGGTTGTTCAATTTGTTGGCATATAGTTTTTCATAGTATTCTCTTATGATCCCTTGTATTTCATTGGTATCTGTTGTGATTTCTCCTCTCTCATTCCTAATTTTATTTATTTGCGATTTCTCTCTTCTTTTCTTGGTGAGTCTGGCTAAAGGTTTGTCAATTTTGTTAATTTTTTCAAAGAACCAACTCTTTGTTTCATTGATCCTTTCTATTGTCTTTTTTGTTTCAATATCGTTTATTTCTGCTCTTATTTTTATTATTTCCCTCCTTCTACTGACTCTGGGCTTTGTTTGTTCTTCTTTTTCTAGTTCTGTTAGGTGTCGTTTGAGGTTGCTTATGTGAGCTTTTTCTTGTTTAGTGAGGTGAGCCTGTATTGTGATGAATTTCCCTCTTGGGACTGCTTTTGCTGCATCCCAAATGATTTGGTATGTCGTGTTCTCATTTTCATTTGTCTCCAGATAATATTTGATTTCTTCTTTAATTTCTTCAATGATCCATTGTTTGTTCAGAAGCGTGTTGTTTAGTCTCCACAGTTTTGCACCTTTCTCTGCTTTTTTCTTGTAGTTGATTTCTAGTTTCATAGCATTATGATCAGAAAAGATGCTTGATATTATTTCAACTCTCTTGTATTTATTGATGTTTGCTTTGTTTCCCAAAATATGGTCAATCCTTGAGAATGTTCCATGTGCACTTGAGAAGAATGTGTAACCTGCTATTTTTGGATGAAGTGTTCTATATATATCTATTAAGTCCATCTGGTCTAATTTTTCATTTAATTCTATTATTTCCTTGTTGATTTTCTGTCTGGATGTTCTGTCCATTGGTGTTAATGGTGTGTTGAGGTCCCCTACTATTATTGTATTGTTGTTGATGTCTTCTTTTAGTTCCATTAAGAGTTGCTTTACAAATTTTGGTGCTCCTGTGTTGGGTGCGTATATATTTATAAGTGCTATGTCTTCTTGGTGGAGAGTCCCTTTTATCATTATATACTGTCCCTCTTTGTCTTTCTTTATCTGTTTTGCTTTGAAGTCTACCTTGTCTGATATTAGTATAGCGACACCTGCTTTCTTTTGTTCATTATTAGCTTGGAGTATTGTTCTCCATCCCTTCATTCTGAGTCTGTGTTTGTCTTTGGGGCTGAGGTGTGTTTCCTGGAGGCAGCATATTGTTGGGTCTTGTTCTTTGATCCATCCTGCCACTCTGTGTCTTTTGATTGGGAAGTTCAATCCATTTATATTTAGAGTGATTATTGAGATGTGGGGCCTACCACTACCATTTTATGTCTTGTTTTCCAGTTTTCTTCAATTTCCTTTGTTTCTCGTCCCATGGTTTAATCTGTTCTGATGAAGAGCTGCTACTCTCTGTTGTTGTCCTTCTGCTTATCTCCTCTGCTCTTGGTTTTGTAGCCCCTTTCCTTTTTTTGGTTTTTCAGGAATGAGGGTTTTCCTGAGGATTTCCTGAAGAGGAGGTTTTGTGGCAATGAACTCCCTTAATTTTTGTCCATCTGGGAAAGTTTTTATTTCTCCATCGTATTTGAAGGATATTTTTGCTAGGTAGAGAATTCTCGGCTGTAGGTTTTTGTCCTTCAGATTTTTGAATATATCATTCCACTCTCTTCTAGCCTGTGAAGTTTCTGCTGAGAAATCTGCTGATAGCCTGATGGGGGTTCCTTTGTAGGTTAGTTTCTTTTGCCTGGCTGTCCTTAGTATTTTCTCCTTGTCGTTGACTTTTGCTAGCTTCACTACTATATGCCGTGGGGTTGGTCTTCTTGCATTGATAAAGTTTGGAGATCTATTGGCTTCTGTCACCTGAAGATCCATCTCTCTCACCAGATTTGGGAAGTTTTCAGCCATTATTTCTTTGAATAGGCTTTCTGCCCCTTTCTCCTTCTCTTCTCCCTCTGGTATACCTGTAATCCTTACGTTGCATCTCCTAATTGTGTCTGATAATTCTCGGAGAGTTTCTTCATTTCTTTTTAGTCTTACTTCTCTCTCCTCCTCTGCCTGCAGCATTTCTATATTGCCATCTTCCAAATTGCTAATTCTTTCCTCCATATTATCGGCCCTACTGTTCAGTGCATCTAGATTTTTCTTAATCTCCTCTACTGTGTTCTTCATTTCCAGTATTTCTGTTTGGTTCTTCTTTATCGTACCAAACTCTTTTGTGACATAGCTCCTGAACTCGTTGAGCTGTCTATCTGAATTCTCTCTTAACTCATTGAGTATTTTAATGATGGCTGTTTTGAAGTTATCATCATTTAGGTTATATATCTCATTTTCTTTGGGATTGTTTTCTGTGTATTTGTTATTTTCCTTCTGTTCTGGAGATTTAGTGCATTTTTTCATATTGCTTGATGTTGTTGATTTGTGCCTCTGCATAGAGATAGAGTTTAGTTGCTCCTTCCACTTGTTTCTGCTGGTGTGGTGGGGGAGCAGCTGTTTATACTGCACCAACCAGGAACCCTATCCGCAGTTGCTAACTGGGCCTGGGCCCCTCCTCGTAGTCACAGTGGTCCTTTGGATTCCCTCTTCTGCTGTGGGGGCTGTCACAGGGGGGCTTCAGGCTGCTGGTGCCTACTGTTTGCAGCCCACCTAGATGTGCTCCCTCCTTGGGGTCTGCAATGGTGTTATGGGCTTTTCCAGCAGCCAGGGGTAGGATCACTTATATTTGCCGCTCTGTCACTGTCAGCACCCACAAAATCTCACTTGTCCACTATGGGTCGCAGCAGAGCTATTGGCATCTTCTACAGTCTGTGGTTAGCTCGCCTAGCTATGCTACTTTTGTCCCGGGGTCTTCCAGCCTTGTGGCTGCCGGATGGGTGCTCTCTACTAGTGCTGTGCAGAGGCTTTCCCTGAGCTGCTGTGAGCCTGTAGGGTTTCCCCCTAGGCTACGGAGCTGGGTCGCTGGAACTCCATCCAGCCCCAGTCCTGTTCCCCAGGAACTCAGGGAGCCCTTTGCCCTGTCTGGGGGATAGCCGGAGATCCTGATTTCAGTGGTAGCTGGTCAGCTGCTGCCCTGCCTGATATTCTCCTCTCCAGGACCCTCCCGGTGTTGTGGATGCTGGGCGTAGCCCCTCTGCTAATAGCAGGCAGAGAGTTTTGTCTGCTGCCCGGGCAGAACTCTGGAGCTTCCCCTCCGGGCCGCAGGGCCGGCCTCTGGAGCTCCCCCCACCCCAGTCCTCTCCGAGATCTCTGGCAATCCCTTACCCCACAGGGCGGGCAACGGCAGCTGGGGGTCACCTCATCCTCTGGGATTCTCTCCGGGACTTTCCTGGAGTTGTGAATGCTGGGTGTAGCCCCTCCGCTAATGCCAGACAGAGAGTTTTGTCTGCTGCCCGGGCGGAACTCTGGAGCTTCTCCTCCGGGGCCTGGAGCCGCCCTCTGGAGCTTCACCCAGCCCCAGTCCTCTCCGAGATCTCCAGCAATCCCTAGCCCCACTGTGCAGGCAGTGGCAGCCAGGGGGCCTCCGTACCCTCAGTGATTCTCTCTGGGACCCTCCGGGCACCGTGAACACTAGGCTGGATCTCCCCGCCAATGGCGGGGAGAGACTCTCCCCGCGGGCTCAGGTGTGTAACTCTAGAGTTTCCCTCTGCGTTTAGGAGTAATTGTGGGGGGTTTAGGTAGGGTTCTGGTCACCTGTTTCCACTGTCACTCCTCTGTTGTGTGCTCGTTCCTGCCCTAGGTGTGTGTTGATCTTCTGGGGGCATCCGTTGGAAGAAAGCCGCTTGCAGGTACTAGGCTGTTCGGTCAGGGTCGGAGAGTTTTCACCTATCTCCACATCCTCCCGGAGGGAAGTCCATCCGCCTTCCGATGTATAGTCGCGTGGGTCTCTCAGACGTCCTGAGATGCTGTCTGGATATCCTTTGTTAAGCGATGAGTGTCCAAATAATTGTAGACTCGAAGGGGGAGAGACAAAGAGGACTACTCACGGCACCATCTTGGATCTTCCTCTGATGAATTGCAATTTTAAGGTGAGCCTTGAAATGTGGGCAGAGTTCAGAGGGGTGGAAGACAGTGGTCTGACTCTATAGCAAAGTGGGGGCTGCATCAAAAAGCCATGGAAACAAGAAAGCCCCAGTGTGTTCAAAGACCCCAAATGAGAGAGATTCTATTGGTCTTGGATAATGAGGCCTTTTCAAAAATGTTTCCCCACCCCACCGTCAGGGAAATTTCCCTGTTTCTCGATGTGACTAATTTTAATTGAGGTGATAAATGAAGGACATAGAGAGAAAACGTGAAGGTGCAGGTGCCTCATTCATTTAGTCAACCAATATGGCGATATGAATAACCAAGGCTTAGGCTGGACACTGGGGAGAAATCTGAAGAGAAACACTGCTTTCCCTCCCGGTTACGGAGCAGACAGGCTGGCCAATTTTTGTTATCACATAGGCTCCTTAAACTCGGAACAGATTAGGTAAGGCCTTTAGAGGCCCAAAGCACTGAAAATATTTGATCTCTTCATTTCCCCATATAGTCAAAACAATTCTAAACCATAGAAATAAGCATAGAAAGTCCAACAAAGTTCTGCTTTTCTTCACTAAGGCTACATAATTGCTTTCACAAATCAGCTAAAAATTTATTCTAGTGGCCGGCCTGGTGGTGCTCTGCTTCGGTGGCCTGGGGTTCACCGGTTTGGATCATGGGCGTGGACCTAAGCACTGTTTATCAAGCCACGCTATAGAGGCGTCCCACATATAAAGTAGAGGAAGAAGGGCACAGATGTTAGCTCAGGGCCAATTTTCCTTAGCAAAAAGAGGAGGATAGGTGGCAGATGTTAGCTCAGGGCTGATCTTCCTCAAAAAAGAAAAATTATTGTCTTGTTTTGTCAGTGCCCTAAGAGTATGCTAGCCTGCCTGTTAGGCAACTGGCATTGTTCAGAACTGTACTACTCAGCCACTTTTAGTGTGGCAAGAAAACTCACCAGGAGAGCCAGTGGATCCTCTGAGACCTGCCTCTGTGGACAGTCTGTACCAGCTGGGGGCCTCCTCCCTGACCCTGAAGGCTGGGTGTTAATGCCTACAATCCCCCCACTCCCCAGCAGTGACCAGTGGTCTCCATGGGCCTCACATGGCACCTACATGGACGTACAGGCAGCACCTCTAGTAGGCCTGAGGGAATGTGGTGGGGCCTTGGCTCAACCTGTTCTAGGGATCGCTGGTCCCCTCTCAGACAAGTTGAGAAGAATGTCTCAAACCATCTTTGCTTCCTTGCTAAAGCCACTGAGTGTCCAGAACATAGGTTAGAGTGACCTGTCGGGTATGTTATGTTTGTCTATTTGTCTGAGTCAGGTGCTCCACCTCTGGGTCCTGCCCCCCATCCTCACTGCTTTAAGCATTCGTCATGCTTCACTGTAGTTGTCTGTTTCCCTACCCTATTAGAATCAGCTTTAGTGAAAGAAATGTGTATATGTTTATCTTTGTATCCTTAGTGCTTAAAGTAGAGCCTGCCACCTGGTAGGAGCTCAAAATATGTTTTCTTAGAGAAGGAGTGAATGAACCATTGTCCTGGAGCAGGAAATCAGCAGCAGGTGTAGACCGTCCCCAGCGAATTCAGGAGGGCTCAGCTGGGATGCATCGTGCACTTCAGAAGGACCCCGTCCCTGCAGCAGGCACCGCTGGCAAGGCATCAGTAAGAGGTGGGGGGAGGCGGAGTGAGGAGGAGGAGAGCAACGAAAAGGGGTGACATAGCAATGTCTTTAGTACGTCAGCGAAAACGTGCTTCAGACGTTCGGTGAATATTTCTTGTTTTACCTTATATTTCAGCTGGCATAGGTACTGTGTAGTTTAGGAAGTGAATGATTATTGAGGGTGGAGCAGAAGGCACATCAGAGCTGCACGCTGGAGCAGAAATTATTTCCTCCTAGCTGCCTATCCCACTTTTGTTGAAAAAACCAGGAGCAGGAGGTAACCCCTGCTGAAGGAACTTTGTCCTGGTGTTGCAGTGTCATTTTTTTGATAAGTAATCAGAGTCTGCTGTGGAAAGCAGTCAGAGCTCTCCTTCATGCGCTCAGGACTGCTGGCCTTGACGCAGAAGGCCACACATGGCGCAATCACTACTGAGCAGAGTCTCCCAATTACTGGAAATCTTTTCTACACTAGACTTTTTTTTTTTTTTTTTGCAGGGAAGGGCAATTGATAAGAAAACCAGCTCATGTTAGGCATTTAGTGAACAAAGAAAGAAAGTAGTTTCCAGGGTCTCAGAGTCCTTTATGCACTGATTTTTGCAGTGTAACTCCTTGGTTAAATGAGAGATGATATTCTATCCTAAAACAACATAAGTGGGGTTACCCTGGTTGAAGGGGAGGCGGGATCCAGAGCCCCATCCCTTGGACTAGAATGCCCTCCCCCCACCTCCAACCCCTTCCATCAGGCAGCTTACCTTTGCTTGTGGGAGGAAAGCCATTGCCTGCCCTTCACCCACCGAGGGCTTCTGGACCATGCGGCACTGCATAGCCCTCAATGACCCAAGGAAGATGCTCACCCTGGTCCTCTATTCTAGACTCAATCCACTAGAAAAGTGAACTAGAGACTCACACATGTAGGAGGGGTGCTGAAAATCATCCAGTCCAGCTCCAGGCTCTACAGTCAAGGAGACTCAGGCCCAGAACACACTTGTCCTGGATGACATGGCTAGATAATTGTAGAACCCGGACAAGAAACCAGATCTCCTGGTGCCGAGCTAACAACCCATTTGTTTTCTTGTACATTATGTTGCTTGCTTACATTTTAGAAAGTTTAAAGAAAAACCATAAGGGCTGAACCAAAACAAAGAAAGGTTTTTCTTGTTAAAACCCGGTTACCAGGTGATTATTGTTCTCTAGGAGTGTTCCTCGAACAGTCAGCTAACCTTTTTATCCTTCTGTGCATCTCCATTACTTTACATTCAGCTTTAAAGTAGTTAGCCCATGACCACAGTAAGGCACATTTTGCCCCAAGTGTTTGCTTTGTAGCTCCTGGAGGACCTGTCAGTGGAAGAGGCACTTGACCTTTCTCAGAGTCTACAAGGTCTGTAATCTCTTTTTACTATGGCCCTGTGTCAGTTACAGGCTTTTCTCCAGCAGTGGGCATGTCATGGGGTGGGGTGTTCTGTGGAACCTGCCCACTCAGGGATACAGAGAACTTAACTTCCAGGTCTTTTACTATGGTTTTTTTTTTTTGCTGAGGAAGATTTGCCCTGAGCTAACATCTGTGCCAGTCTTCCTCTATTTTGTATGTAGGACACCGCCACATCATGGCTGCTGATAAGTGGTGTTGGTCCATGCCCAGAAACCGTACCTGGGCCGCCAAAGTGGAGGGCACTGAACTTAACCAGTAGGTCACGGGGCCAGCCGCCAGGGCTTTTACTCTTTGCCAGGGCACGCAGGACCACCAGCAGTCAGACAGCGGTCTGGCTTTGAGGCAGCAGTGTGCTTATATAGGAGGGTTCTGTACTTTTGCGGCTGCACTTTGAGCTAGGACAACGGAAGACTGAGCAGGCTCTGCAGTCAGCCTGTCCCTGCTGACAGGGAGGGGACGAGCCTGACTTAGGCTAGCCTGGACTAGGTTGGGATACACAGGCAGAGGACAGAGCCAGGCGACAAAAGGGAAGCATCTGGACAAACTGGGGTCCGGCCACTGGCTGAGGACCAGGGGCATGGATGCTAGTAAGGCGCTCACGGTGCAGTGCTGCGTGTGCCAGGTTTGAAGTTGCTGTACATCTATAGCTCTCTAGATTGATGTTTAAATTATCTGTTTAATAACCTGCTAATATTTTTACCATAGTATGAATTCAATTCTGTTCACCTTATTATATTGTTACTTTGCAAAGTCATGAGTTAAAAGAAATTCCTTCATACGTGTTGGGAAATTAGAGCAATTGATGTGCGGGAGCGCAGGATGCAGAATCACGTCCTCAGCTCTGACTCTGTGAGCTTCCCAAGGGAGATGATCCCAGAGAACGGTTCCAGGAACTGGCCTCTGATGCCGTTCTCTGGGACTTCTCTATGTTGCATGGAGCACGAGAGCATTCTACTGCATAGACTCTGGTGTCTAAACAGCCTCCTTTCTCCCACGAAACTGAGATTTCTGTGCTTTCCGCAGAGGGCTGAAGGGAAAAGACCCAGGTCTACTAGGATTCCCTAGTTTACAAAGAGATGGAAGAAAAGGGCCAGCAGGGAGTAAGGGAGCCTGAGGGGCAGGGAGCACGAGGGCGAGTGAGAGTGGGAAGGATGTGTGTGCATGAGAGAGAGAGAGAGAAAGAGAGAGAGAGCAGGTGCCAGAGCACACTACTTTCTTAGCATCCTGAATGCCTCATGGAGAAAAGGATGTCCACAAAGAGCACACTCTCGTGGGGGTGCCAGCACTCCCACTCTGTGCTCACCGTGCTCCAGCCTTGGAAATGGTTTGAAGCCAATCATTTCACAGCAGCACTGTTCCTCCTTGGCGTCAGGCTTCATCCTGGGGGACAGTACAAGCTTATTTTCGTCACTATAGTGTTATGGAGGAGACATGCCTGGCCCAGGTGGACTCCCCTGAGATTTCTCCTTTTCATCTCAGTGGTGTGTCTGGCTGACACAACCCTGCGGACTGGCCCAGATCAAGGGTGTTGCTGTTGGGGTGTGCCACACCTACCGGTGCCCACAGAGGGCTTTGGGGTGGAGAGCTCCAAGAACCTACTAGCTGTGGTCACATGTTCTCCTAGTGCCCAAGGTCCCCAGGGGCCTCCCTGCAGGGACTCCTGTCACCTCTGGAACTTGCAAATGCCCTTTTAACAGGGTGTGTGCTGAAGGCACTGTTTGGGGCGTGTGTTGAGGATAGGACCTCCCACTAAAAGGCGTCTCCCAAGCTCCTGTGTTTATCTTCAGACCTGGCTTTCGAAGTGCATCAGAGAACAACCTGATCTGTTGGAGTGAGGACAGCGGGTCGTTGAGAAGTGTCTCCTCCCTGCTCTGAGGCCCAGAGTGTAGTTGGCAAGTAGCAAGTTTGTGTCATAAGATGAGCCTGGACAGGGCTCAAGGGACCTGACTCCTGCCCCAGTTCTACCACCACCCCGCCCTGGGGCAGCGCTGGTCCAGCTGGGGCACCCTGCACAAGTTTCATAATCAGAGTGGATTTGCTACCTACCCGCTATCTCTCCAAGAACAAGTTATCAGCCTCAGTTTCCACATCTGTAAAATAGGGCTAACAACGCTTCTCAGGGCTGTGGCCAAGGTTAACGAAGACCCTCTGTGTGAAGAGCTCAGTGGGGACTTTGCACCCCGTTAATGCCAGCCCTGGTTGTTATTTGCTACTCATCCTCTGGTGAGCATGTGGTGGAAGATCCCGTGGGGGCAGGTGACTTGCTCATCCATCATGCATTCTGTCCTCAGGGGAGACTGAGCTGGGGCGAGAAACCTAATCTTGTGAGTTCGGGACACAGAGACGTGACGGCATGAGCAGGCTGTCTCTCCTGGGCCCAGGACACCCTGTTCTCTCAGCTGAGCTCCAGCAGGGAGGGCTGGGTTATCAGCCCCTACCTTTGCATATTGCCAACACACACAGGGGATGGATTGTTACCTGGGACACTTGATTAAGTGAAACCAGAGCTTTGTGCTCAGGGGAGCAGCTGGAGGGTGGAGGGCTGAGGAGGGAAGGGGTTATGTAAATATTGGCTGAATAGCAGGGTTTGTGTGGTGATTAGATAAGGGCTAAGCAGTGAAGCCCAATGAATAACAATTGAGCTCCCAGGCCGGTAATGGCCTAATTTGAAAGTCTGAGGCAGGACAGCCTGGCACAGGGTGAAGTGTGGACTTCCCTGATGTCTTCGGCTGCTGAAATAATGCCTGGTGACAAGGGGACAGAAGTGCAGGGATCAGAGAGTCTGCATGATCCTCCACATGTGTGTCTGGGTCTATCTGCTTGTGGTCTGCCCTTGATGACATACAAACACAGCCATTGAGGAACTCTACCCCGGGAGTTTAAAATCCTAATGAAGCTTACGTTAAAATTTGCAGATTAACAAAATAGTTTGTAGGGATCAAAAACATCCTGAGCAGGCATGCGCAGGCTTGGAAGTCAGCCCTAAGAGCAAAGAAATGGCAGTGGACCAGCAAGTAGTGACCCTGTGCTAGGTTCTTTACACTGGTTCTCTGTGAGGCTCTGTAAGAGAGATGACCTCATCTTCACTTCAAGGATGAGGAAACTGAGGCCCAGGAAGGTTAAGGAACCTCTCAAATGTCCACCCTTAATAAGAGGCAGGGTCAGCATTCAAGTCCATGTCTGCTTGAAGTCAGCATCCATGAGGAGGGAAGGTGGGCAAGAAGGAGAGAGGGGCCCCCTTGAGCGTATCAGGTCCACTCCTGAAGGCTCTTCCAGTTCCTAACCTTTGATGGGCCCTGAGAAGTTCTGAGACAGACCAGGGACTGCTCACTGAGGCCAACTGCAGGGCCTAACGTTCAACAAAAGACAGGCAGAGGCCTTGTTTCAGAGCTCTAGAGGTCTGTGCTGTGACTTTCCAATTAGGAAGTTCTTGAGACTCCAAATGGTGTTTTTCTCCTTCAAAAATACTGCCAGGGCCGTTAAATCTTCTGGGGTCTGGTCGGTTAGATGGCCCGAGAAGCCTCAGCTCCGTCACCTGACAAATGGGTCAGAGAAGTATTCCCACGTGCCGTGTGTGGGGCCTCTGAAGCCTGCAAAGCCCTGTCAAGCCCTGTGTCTCTTAGTGGTGGGAAGTGCAAGCTGCAGTAACTTATCCTTTACCTTGGACAGGACCTGGAAAGAGAGATGAACTTAGGAAAAATTCTACCTGTCACCTGGTCTTCATATTTCCCCACTCCAACTGGAGGATCATGATGGCTTTTCAGATCTTGTGATATCAGTGTCAGCTCAGACTCATATCTAATAGTCTTGGAAGTGCCTGATTAGACCCTTTCCCCAGGGTTTAGTGACTGACAAGTGACCTCCTGTCACTTTGGGAAAGGATTGAGGGAAAGATTACTACATATACTGTGATGGTGTGGTCACATCTTTCCTCAAGGGTATCCAGGCTCTCCTTCAGTCAGTAGACTCTAGATCTGTGAACGATTTAGATCTGAAAATTGAATGAAGGACCAACTTTCAATCCTTTTTATACAAGTTGAGTGGCACCCTAGTTGCCTCCCTCTATCTTGTGCCTAATAACACCATGATCTAGTAGGTATCCCCACGCATCCCTACAAGTCAAGGCACCTTGATTGCTATTCTGGTCTTGGGTAATTACAACCAATTTTCTTTTGAAATTTGAGTTTCCCTTGGCACCTGAAATTCTGATCTCATTATCCTCACTGATATCAGGGAGCCCAGTTCTATGACATCATCTCTCACTGTCAACTCTGCCCTAAAAAGTACAGCCATCTCCAGGCTTCTGAAAGATGTCAGTATAGCTATCACCAGTGCATTTCTTATCATCTTAGTGAAGGCTGTGTCCTTTAGGCTCTCCTAGGGAATATAGACAGGGATGGCATCTCAGGTCTTACTTGGTAAATCCACTCTAACCTCCTTCCTGCCCTGAGCTGACTTATCCTTTCCCTGATAGTATGAGAAGGAAGTTGGTATCGCGACCTCTTTAAATGTAGATTTTCTTTATGTCAAATCTTCAGGAAGGCATCTCAACAGACTCTCAGGATTGGCTTCAGGTATCCTTGTCAGACATTGGATCCAAAGTTACATGTGAGAGCTCCCATGTCAAATATATTCTCCCCTATCCAGCCTCTGTCTCCCCACTCTAATTCCAATACCCTCCAAATTATTTCCACGTTTTCCCACTTCTTGATAGTATTGATTAGCCAGAAATGCAATTCCTTTGGCATGTAAACTATATTCTGGAGCAGGGGCTATATTTTCCCATTCGGGTGACTTTTGTCTTGGAATCAATGAGGGGAGGTAGCAGCAATCTTGAGGAGAACCAGCATCATCATGCAAATCATCTGCTTCAAGGAGGTCTTTTGCTACTCAATTTCCAGGCAAAGGGACACTCTTTTCTAGAGAGGAGGATTGGGCTGCTTCTGGTGATCACTGGATTCAGGACAATCTAGGGGCTCAAAATTCTCAGGCTTACCCACTTGAGTATTCTTGCTACAAGTCTCAGGGTCACACTGTTTTTTCTTTTTTTCTGTCATCAGGGCCCTGAGTTTTACCTAAGAGACCTATTAAGACGCTGAATTCAATCTTTCCTGCAGCCATTATGGCTCTGCTATGTTTATAATTTGACCTTGGGCCTGGTTTTCAGCCTAATCTGCCCTGTCGCTGCAGGAGGCGAGAGTCTCCTTAAAAGCTGCCATTGAGGCCTTCTTACTTTTGTAGTATTTGAGTTGGCAGTCAGCTCCTGAGTTTATTATTTTCTTTTTTCAAAAGGCTTACAATGCAGTTAAAGTAGTCAACTTCCTCTACAATTCTTAGGATTATTACTGTCACCATACTATTCTATGCTGAAGGCACCCCAAGCCCGATAGCTTCTCTTTACCTCTCCCTCATTCCAGTTACCCACAGACAAAAGCAGTCAGTCTTTCACCATCAAGTATGATATTAGTTGCAGTTTTTTCCATAATCAACCTGTACCAGGTTGGAAATACCCTTCCATTCCTAGTTTGCTGAGAGTTATTACCAGGAATGCATATTAGAATTTTGTCAAATGCTTTTTCCAGGCCAGTTGAGATCATCATATAGTTTTTTTTATTCGTCATTTTATATATTGTTGGATTTCATTTGCTAAAATTTTGTGTAGAATATTTAAATCTATGTGTATGAAAGATAACGATCTGTAGGTTTCCTTTCTTGTAATGTCTTTGTCTGGTTTTACTTTCAGAGTAATGTTGGTCTCATAGAATGTATTGGGAAGTAGTCTCGCCTCTGCAATAGTCTGGAAGAATTTGTGTAGATTTGACATTATTTCTTCCTTAAATATTGGGTAGAATTTACTAGTGAAGCCATCTGGGCATGGAGTTTTCTTTGTGGGAAGGCTTTTAACTACAAATGCAATTTCTTTAATAGATATATGACTATTCAGGTTGTTTCTTCTTGGGTGAGATTTGGTAGTTTGTGTAGTTCAAAGAATTTATCCATTTCATGTTAGTTTTCAAATATTTTGGCATAAAACTGTTGATAAAATGTTCTCATTTTAACATCTGTAGATATCACCCCTCTCGTTCCTGATATTAGTAAGTGGTGTCTTTTTTCCTTTTTAATCGGTCAGTTGAGTGAGAGGTTTATCAATAAAAATTGATAAAAGTTCAAAGAGTGAACTTTTGTTTTCATTGATTTTCTCTATTTTTTTGTTTTCTATTTTATTGATTTCTGCTCTAATTTTTCATACTTTCTTTCTTCTCTGTAGTTTGGGTTTTATTTACTCTTTTTATTTCTAGTTCTTAAGTTTAAAGCTGAAGTCATTAATTTGAGACCTTTCTTCTTCTCTGATAAAGGCATTCAGTGCTATGAATTTCCCTCTAAGCACTGTTCTAGTAGCACCCCATTTCCATTCAATTTTAAGTACTTTATAAATATCTGTTTAATTTCTTCTTTGATGTGGGTTATTTTAGAAGTATGGTTTTTAGTTTCCAAATATTTGGAGAATTTTCAGAAATCTTAATGTTATTGATTTCTAATTTAATTCCATTCTGGTACTAGAAAATCCTATGTGTGACTTAAATTCTTTTAAATTCATTGAAGCTTCTTTTATGGCCCAGATCTTTCTTGGTAAATGTTCTATGTGCACTTGAAAGAATTTTTATTCTTGTGGGGTGAGGTGTTCTATCAATGTCAATCAGCTCAAGTCGGGTGACAGTGTTTTTCAAGTCTTTTATACCCTTAGGGATTTTGTCTATGTGTTCCATCTGTTTTTGAGAGACGGGTACTGAAATCTTTGGCTATAATTGTAGATTTGTCTGCTTCTTCTTGTAGTTCTATAAGTTTTGGCAGTTCTGTTGTGTGTTTTGAACCTCTGTATTAGGTACATAAATGTTTAAGATTGTTATATCCTCTCATTGAATTAATCCCTTTATCTTATGAAATGACCCTCTTTATTCCTGGTAATTTCTCTGAAACCTATTTTGTCTGATATTAATATAATCACTTCAACTTTCTTTCGATTAGTATTAGAATGATATATCTTTTTATTTATTTATTTTTTACTTTTAGCCTAATTATGTTTTTATGTTTAAAAAGTGTTTCTTGTAGGCAGTATATATAGTTGGATCTTGCTTTTTTATTCAATCTGATAATCTCTGCCTTTTAATTGGAAAGTTTAGACCACTTACATTTAATTTGATTTTTATATAGTTAAGTTTGTCTATCGTTTTGCTATTTGTTTTGTTTGTCCCATCTATTCCTTAGTTTAAAAAAAATTTTTGATTCTTCTTTTAGATTAATTGAGTATTTTTCTATGACTCCATTTTAACTCCTTTGTTGGCTTATTATCTATAATTCTTTTAGTTGTTGACTTAAGGTTTATAGATATATATCTTTAACTTATCATCCTTTACCATCATGAGATATTATACTTCATGTGTAGTATAAAACATTGCAATAGTATACTTCCATCCATGCCTCACAGATTTTATTGTTGTCATATATTTTACTTATATATATAAGTGCCAAAATACATTGTTATCTTTTGTATTTAAATGGTTGCTTAGCTTTTAAAGAGATTTAAATAAGAAGAAATTATCTTATATATTTACTCACGTAATTGCCATTTCTAGTGCTCTTCATTTTTTTTTGTGTGTGTAGATCTTTATGTCCACCTGGTATCAGAATAGAAAAAAAAAAAAAAGACTACCTTGAACAGTTGATACTCTAGGTGGTTGAGTCACAAAACAAACAAAATATATCCATAAAATATACACTAAAGAAAAATATAAGCCAGGAAAAGGATACAAAGAGTAGGAGGATGTATATAGAAATTTCAGATAGGGTGGCCAGTGAAGACTTCATTCAGAAAGTGTCTTGTGGAAAAAATCCAAAGGAAGTAAGGGAGCAAGACAGGTGGATATCTGGATGAAGAATATCCCAAGTGGAGAGGATAACAAGTGCTAAGGCCTTTAGGCATGTGGGCCTTTAGGCATATGGTAGGCTGAAAAATGGCCCCTCAAAGATGTCTGTGTCCTAATACCAGAAAACTGCAAATGTGTTACCTTAATGACAAAAGGGACTTTGTGGATGTAATTAAGTTTAGGATCTTGAGATGGAGAGATTATCCTGGATAGGCCCTATGTCATCACAAGGGTCTTTGTAAGAGGAAGGCCAGAGGGTCAGCATCTGTGAAGGATGTGTGATGACACTATGCTACTGGCTTTGAAGATGGAGAAGGGGCCATGAGCCGAGGAATGCAGGTGGCCTCTAGAAGCTGTCAAAGGCAAGGGAATGGGTTCTTCCCTAGAACCTCCAGAAGGGACTCAGCCCTGCTAACCCTTTGATTTTAGCTCAGTGAGGCTGATTTTGAATTTCTGACCTCCAGAACTGTAAGATGAACTTGTATTGGTTTAAGCCAGTAAGTTGGTAGCAATTTGTTATGGTAGCTGGCGAAAACTCACACAAGGTGGGATTGTGCTGACATGTTTGAATGGTAAGGAGTGGAGAGGTCATGTGGGGTTGGTCTCAGCAGGCCATGGTAGGGACTTTGAATTTTACTCTGAGTGAGATGATCTGACTTATGTGTTAACAAGATCGCTCTGGCTGTTGTGTGGAGAGTGGAGGTGGGGAGGTGATGACAGAGGCAGAGCAGAGAGACCAGCAAGGAGGCTGCTGTAGTAACCCGACTGAGAGGCGATGGTGGCCTGTTCGGCAAGTTAACCATCTGGCCCTGTGACTGCTCCTAGGCCTTTCCTGACTGCTTCCCAGCACCCGATCCTCCTCCTCCTTGATGACCGTGATCTTTTTTACCCTTGCGCTTTCCTGTCAGTGCCTCTCACCTGGCAGTCCCTCGTTGTTTGCCTCAGCACCCTGCCCACAGTCCTCCCTGCTGACTCTCATACTGGAGCTGCTTCCTCCTCCTTCCTCACTGCTGGGAATGACCTCCTCTGATAGTGATCGTTGTCTTTTTTCCAGCCTCTATTGAACCTAAAAGCTCTCACTCTGTTGCCTTTATATGTTGTCACCTTCTGTAGTTTCTGATCCATCTTAAGTGTGCTTTAGGTGATTAAAAATTTATCTGGGGTAAATTTAGTATTTGACCTAAAACAAAATAATTTAATTAACAGCCAGTACTTCCATAGGGCTTACTAGGCTCCAGGCTCTGTTTAAAGAGATATACCCACATTGAATCATATAATTCTCACAACTCCATGAGGGAGGTGCTATTTTCACTCTTATTACAGATGGGGAAACTGAACTACAGAGTTTGACAATTTGCTCCAGATCACACAGCTACCAAATGGCAAAACTAGGATTTGCACCCAGGAAGTCCGACACCAGAGTCCATGCTCTCAAATACCACTCTTCAAAAGGAGCCAACTTTTATATCACCAGGTAAAATGGGTTTCTTTTCTTTCAGTTGTTTCTGACCTTGAATCTTCAGGGAATGAAGACCATCATCCTCTCCTAGTGGAAGAGGTAGGAGAGAGAGAGAGACTGAGAAAGGAGAGTTCTCATAACACGGGTCTTGGTCACACAACAGGGGCGGTGCTCCAAGGCATCTGGCTCTGCTGAGCATGTGTCATGAAACGGAGTTCACGGGAAATTTGGGTCTAATATAAAGGATCAATACCCTCGCTGTTCTCCCACTTGAACAGTAGGTCCCATGGCTAGCAGTTGTCAATCATCTGATGGATTTATTTCAGAGGAATTTTTTTTTAAGTTCTTTAACAGACACAGGCTTAGACCCCTTCTCAAAAGTGAGAAAAATGCATGCTGTTGTGGGTTGAATCGTGTCCCCCTACAAAAAATGTTGCAGTCCTAACCCTCGGTACCTGAGAATGAAGTTTATTTGGAGATAGAGTCTATACAGAGATAATCAAGTTAAAGAGATGTCATTAGGGTGGGCCCTAATGCAATGTGACTGGTGCCTGTGTAAAAAGGGGAAATTTGGGGCTGGCCTGGTCACGTAGCAGTTAAGTTCGTGCACTCCACTTCGATGGCCTGGGGTTCGCTGGTTCGGATCCTGGGTGCGAACATATGCACTGCTCATCAAGCCATGCTGTGGTAGGCATCCCACATATAAAGTAGAGGAAGATGGGCACAGATTTTAGCTCAGGGCCAATCTTCCTCAGCAAAAAGTGGAGGGTTGACAGCAGATATTAGCTCAGGGCTAATCTTCCTAAAAAAAGGAAGGGGAAATTTGGACACAGACGTGCATACAGGGAGAACACCATGTGAAAATGAAGGCAGAGATTGGGTGATGCATCTACAAGCTAAGGAACACCAAAGATTGCCAACAAACCACCAGAAGTTAAAGGAGAGGCCTGGAACAGACCCCTTCTCACAGCCCTCAGAAGGAAGCAACCCTGCCGACACCTTGGTCTGGGACTTCCGGCCTCCAGAACTGTGAGACAGTAAATTTCCATTGTTTAAGCAGCCAGTCTGTGGCGCTTCATTAGGCAGCCCAGCCCCAGCAGACTGGGGCACGTGCAGGCACATCCGACCATAAAGACAACCATGTCTTCCTATTTTCTTACTCAGTTTTCTCTCTTCTCTCTTGTTTTCATTTTCCCTGTCTCCACACATGTTCTCTGATTCTTGCAAACTCTCTGTCCCCCTGTCCCCATGTCCTGCACAGTTTCCCACTCCCGGTTTCATTTGGGATTGTCTGCTTCAGGTGGATATGGGTCTCAGGGGACACGTCATCTTAGGGACAGATGAGATGTTAGAAACTGTCTGGTTCCATCTCTGAATTCCTCAGCTCAGTTAATACATTGCCTGACTTTAAAGATACACAGCAAAGGCAGATGCCAATGCTACCACAGGGCAGGACAAGTTTTGAAGTGTGGATAAAACGAATCCAAACCAAACCCAAGTAAGCTCAGCCTTTCCGGTCTCCTGAGCCGCTATCTGATTGGGAGACATTTTGAACCCACCTGTGATGCAGTGGGGCACTGTGCACCTCGCTGTGCCCTCTGTCAGCTCACCCACTGAGGCAGGAAAGGTGAGATGGGGCACTGAGAGCCTCCATCTGTGACCCTGCCGGCTCCTGTGCCCCGCACCTCCGGGGGCTCCCAGGGCAGGCAGTAGATGTGGACCCTGGAGTCCACCCACCTGTGTTTAAGCCTGACTTGGTTTCCTCACTATGCAATGGGGATGACAGTCTACTTCACGGGATCGTCTGTGCACTAACTGACATGAGATGTCTAAGTCACTTAGAACGTGGCCAGCAAGATGAGATCTGCTGAAGAAAAACAGGTCACCTGTTATTCTCCCCAGCCCTGAGCTGGGGAGGACACTTTTGCTGCTGACTCTCCACAAGAGAAAGAGCAATTAAATGACTGACCATGTGCTGAGAGGAGACGAAAGGGAGGGCGGCCATCTGTGTAACCAAATCCTGTCCTAGCAGGGCGCACCGAGTTAATGGGCCCTGACCGGCAGGAGCATCTTTAGAATGTGAGTGGTGTGCTCCTAGAACTAAGTCTCTCTAGAGGTTGATGTCGGTGGCCAAGACCTTGCTCTGCAGATGCTGGCTCTCACCGGGGAAGCTCCACCCCAGGGACTGGCTCACTCTCAGTACCTTGAGTGCCACAGGGAAGGGCCACGGTGGCCTCTATTGACCTGAGCTTGTTCATTCCAGGCTGTGCTCACTGCCACCCAGAATTACATGAGGCTGATGGAACAAGCCTTGTCCTGGGCCACAAAGACATTGGTTAGGCCTTCTCTCTCTGCTGCTTCTCTGACCTAGCTTGGGGGAATATTCCGTTCCTGTCTCATTTCATGTCTAATTTTAGTTTTATTTAGATTCTGGCAAGGTGTGATGATTTACGATAAGGATTTCTTTCCTCCTTGGCACATATCTGCATAGAAAACATGTAACAGGAGCTGCTTATACCAGTGCACCAGTCATTTGCTCTGAGTGATTGGGAGGAGGGCTGTGTATGTATTTGCAGAGGTTGGAAGCATGTGTGCAATGAACACCACCTCTGAGTCAAAATGCAGAGTCCTGGGACTGCATTTTGAGCCTAGCTCCTCTCCTTCCCTGCAGAGGGTGGGGAAAGGCAGTGCCGTTGTTGGCTTGACAGTCTTAGGTTTTGGATTTTATGACTTGAGTGTGGTTGGTGTAAACTTTGCTACTCAGAGTAGGTCTTCATACTAAGCATGCTGCAGCTGTTCAGCATTGTGCTGCCTGAGGACTCCTGGTGCTGTGCTCTGCTCTGCACTGCATGCACTGCAACTCCAGCCACAGCCACCAGCCAGGCCATGCGTGGGTTCCCCACACTCGATCACCTCTTGGGGGCCAGGCCCACAGGGTGCCTTTGGCTCTGTTTATTTTCAGGTCCTTCCCTACTAGCCTGCTGAGATCCTAGCTGTCCTCCTGACTCAATCATTTAAATGGAGGGAGGAAATTTTGCAGATGGTATGTTGACCTCCATTCTCACTACACCCAAAGAATTTCACATTGTCCCTGATCATACTCATTTCTGTAATGTGTCTTAATGTTATTTTGGCCTAGTCACTTGGTGCTGGTGACATCATGTTAGTATTGTTCTGCTCTTGACCTCCAATGGGCTAGTTTGGGGTGCTTTTTACATCCTTCAAAGTGCTACACCCAAAAGACAAAAAGCAGATTCTTAGGAAGCAAAGAGAAAAGGAATTGGGTGGCAGGGAGGCTGGCTGATCCTCTTTCCTCTTAGGAAAGTTTCCCTTAAGAACTCAGCCTGCCGGGTGAGTGGTGGTCCTGCTATCCTGACCATGGCATTCAGACGTTTTGTGACAACATATGGATGTGGGTTTTGATGCAATTTCAGTAGGTTAACAGTATATAATGAAAATATTTAATTTTAAAAAACAAATCATTTTCTTTGGTAAGAGCCCATTCAAGACCCACATCCTTTGCAACGTCTGCCTTAGGCTCAATTTTTTCTTTAAACTCTTCACTAGACTGACTCTTGATCTGTCCAACCCACTTGGAAATTTCATCATGGCTGCCTTGTGGTACTTTTCTATTTAACTTTCTTTCTACAAATAGATGGTCAAGGCCTCGAGGCCAAGGGCTGTGTCACACTGTTCTTTTTTTTTTTTTTATTATCTCCTCCTTCCCTTCTACTGGTTTCCTAGGGCTTTGCCAGACTCACAGGTTAAATGCCCACTACAGGCTGGACTGAAATTATGAATGTTGTCTGTTATTTCATCTAACTCCTTCTTTTGAAGTGATATCTTTTCAGTTTGAGCCACCTTTCAGGTAGACAGTTTTTGAAGCTGCGTAAGAGAACTGGGCTATCCTAGTATACTTTCCCCTCATGTCCTGATGCGCAAATGAGCTTTTAGAATTTCCTAGGAGGCAAATTAGGAGGAGACTCGAGGGGCCTACCATCCCTGGGGAGAGTGAATTGTGGTCTAAGCCTTGAGGACTGAGTGCATGGGAGAAGAATGCCCGGGGGGAGGGAGTGGAGGAGTCGGGGAAAGGGCTGCTCTCACCATCTCTGCAGGAGCTCCAGGCTCTCTGGGCAGGGAGACATTTGGCAGCTTTCCCTGTTAGGGCAGTTGGTGCTGGGCTGAAACCAGTCCCTAGGCAAGAAATGATCTCACTTGGCTGTAAGGAGATGGGAATATGAGAGATTTAAGAAGCTGACTTAGCTCGAGTTTGAATTAGTGATACCTCTGCCCATCCACAGCTTTCTGTCTCCACCTCATCATTCTAAGACTCCACTTTGCTTTTGATCCATGATTTGACCTATTGTTGTAGTGATTCTGACACTAACTGGCACTCTGAAATTCAATTCTGGCACTAACCACCTGGAGTTAGAGCAGACCCCATAAATTAAAGGGCAAGGACCACAACAAGACTGCTCTCATTTCTGACTGACCAGCTACAAATCCGGGAAGTTCCCATGATCCCCTTTAGGTTTGATAATTCACTAGAATCATTCATAGAACTCAGGAAAGTGCTGTACTTACGATGGCAATTTTATTGTAAAGGATACAATCAGAAACAGTCAAATGAAGAAGTACATAGGGTGAGTTCTAGAGGGTGCCAAAGGCAGAACTTCTGTGCTCTCTGCCGGTGGAATCAAGGCACATCACCTCTCTGGCACATTGATGTATTCACCAACCAAGAAGTTCCACTAAGCTTCAGCGCCCAGAGTTTGTTTGGGGTTTCATTACAAAGGCGTGATGGACTGAATCATTGGCCATGTGCCTGAACTCAATATCCAGCCCCCATACATCCCTGAAGGGTGGGCTGAAATCAGTGGCTCAAAGCCCCAAGGCTCTAATCAATTGCCTGGTTGGACTTTCCAGCATGACCAGCCCATCCTGAAACTATCTAGGGGCCCACAGGAGTCACCTCATCAGCACACACTCAGGTGTCGTCCAGCAGATCATGAATAACAAAGATACTCCTATTACTTGGGAAATTCCAAGGATTTAGAGTCTCCCTCCCAGGAACCAAGGACAAGGTCAGTCAAATTGTTTGTTAAATGATAGTAGCTCTTAGCCTTCCTGCTTTATTTTCCAGATTCTAACTCATGCATTAGCCATGGACTTGAGGAAGCCATGACATTCTTAAGGAAGGAGACAACTAGAGCTGCTCCCCACCTCCCGGTCATTTAACTCAGGGCAGGTGAGGTTATGCTGCAGGAATGCAGAGCTCCAAGATCCAGTGACTTTACCAGAACAAAGTGCTACTGTTCACTTGTGCTGCATGAACCTCGCAGGTTAGTGCCCCTCTGCTACTCAGCAGCTTCACCCTGGGACCCAGGCTCACTGAGCAGCCTTGTCAGAACATGGCCAACCCCTGTGGCTGAGAGAAAGAAGAGCTCAGCCAAGCAGGCATGGGCCCTATGGCTTCTGCCCAGGAGTGACACACATCACTCACATCACATTTCATTGGTCAAAGAAGGGTTTTTGCCAAGGGACATTTGTGATCCAATCTGAGATTTAAAAAGATGAATTACTGTCCAGGTTAGAGAGGGCCAAGGGAGAGACAAAAGTAAAGGAAGAGAGGGGTGCCAGAGGCAGTGGGGAGAAGTCACGTGAGGAGGCAAGGGCAAGGAGGGACCCAGAAGTTCCTGAGGGGTCTGGCTTGGGTAATGTGGGGCTGCTGGCACCCAGGACGTCAGGAGGTGCCAGTAGAATGTCCTCTGCTTTTGCAGGATGGTGCTAGAGGCAACATCTCACATCCTGGGCCCCCAGCCAGTGGGAGAATATAGGGAAAAGATGAGGTTTCTTCACCTCATAAACAATCAACCCATCAGTGAGCAGGCGGCCGTCTTAACCTGAACGCCCTGTGTTAACTGAAAGCCAGGAGAACTTTGACCACGGAGGCTCTATTGCATAACTGGTTTCAATGCCCTATTGTTTTCTTGCTTGCTTTTTTTCCATGATGGAAATGATTCGTGTGCCACTCTGGGCAGGAGATCATATTTAAATGTTTCCTGGGTTTGATCTCTATACAAGGCATAACCTAATGCTTGCACTAAGGCTTGGAGTAAGGGGTAAACAGGTTTATGAGTTTCAGGTATTTGAGCCATTGTTGTGGGCGATGGTGGTCTGAGGGTGGGCACTAGCTGCTTTCTAGCCTGGTCAACACCAGAAATCATTAGGTTTTGTACTTAAACAGCTCAAAGGAGTTTGACAGTGGAGAAGCCAGGGTGGAGGCGGGGAGGCTGGGAGCCAGGTGGGCCTAATGTATTTCTGCTTTTGCCATGAACCTGGGCAAGTTGTGACACATTCTAAAGACTTAGCTACTGTTCAAGGACAGTGATGGGGTGAGTGTGGGAGTCACAGCTAGTGGGACATGGAAGTTTATAGAGACCTCCTTAGAGGAATTTTAAGTGCCAAGCCGCCTTCCAGAGGTTCGCTTTTCCTCTCTCTGCTGTGGGAGTGAACAGCATGACTGTTGGCACAGGAGCCTCCCTAACTTTCCCCTGCCCTTCCCCAACCAAAGTGGATTCTGCTTTGCCAGCTCCATTCCTGGGCTTTTCTGATTTAGAATCAGCTCAAGGGGAGAGAAAAAGAGAGTGGAGAATCCGGGGGGTGTGGTGGGAGATGGCCAGGATAGGCAGCAGAATAATCAGAGACCTCCTCACAGGACAGAATCAAGAACAGGGTTGAAATAAAGGAAACAGGAGAGACAGACTTCCACACAGGCTGTGAGGACACAGGCTTCACGGTGAGCAGAGAGAGAGAAGTTTTGGAGGGTCAGTGGGAGAAACGGAGAAAGAGGATTTAAGAAAAGTTTTGCTGTGCATCAAACTCCATTCTCTGATGTGCTCTTGAAAATCTAAATAGTAATTGACTTGATTGTAATTAGAATTTCCAGTGAAATGGCTGTTTTTTGAATCATCATGTGGGGTTGGGGAGCTCCCCAGAATCTGAGCTGCTCTGTAGCCTGGGTCCCTGTGAGAGCTCATTGCTGGCAGGAAATACCCTGCCTGGGAGGGCGGGGTTCTCTGCCTGGTGGTCCCAGCTTTCCCCAGAGGATGCTGGGCAGGGCTGGCTACCTCCCAGGGCCTCAGCTTTCCTATCCGTCAAGTGGAAATGGCCCTGCTCACTCTTTCGCTCCTTGGCTCTAGCTTTCTGTTACTGGAAGCTCCTCAGGGGCAGGTCCATGTGGACGGCAGCAAGCATGCTCTCCAGGTCTGTGAGCAGTGAAGCAAGTGTGGATGGCCAGTGTGACCCCCTTCCTCAGGACAGGCACCCTGTGGCCATGTTTCTTTTAAAGCTTATCTTCACCTTCCCTGTTCCATGCTTTGCTAAGATGTGGTCAATCAATTGGCATCCTTAGCATCTGCTCCAACTTCCTCCTGCTGTGTCTTCAGGTTCTGCCAATATGGAAAGCTAAGCCTGCTCTTCCCAGTTCTTTGCATGAGGGTTCTGGCTGGATGTAGGTTCTGCCGACAGAGGCTTGTGCTGAGACTGACTTGAAATGAAGTTAAGTGGAGACACAGAGGCAGGACAGGAGCACACGTTTGCTGGTAGGGCTCCTAGAGAAAGCACTGAACTTGGGCCCTGACTTTCTGGTTTGATGGCTGGAAGGTCCCCGATCACAGCAGAAGGGCTGGTCCTTCATGCCTGGTCCTGTGGCGTGGTTGTGGGAGGTGGACCTGAGGCCCAGCCTGGCCTGCATCAGCCCTCCCAGAGGGCCGTGGGCCCTTTGATCCCCCCCAGGCACCCCTTTCAGATTTCGGGTAGACGAGGATCTCTGCAGCTGGGCCTCCCTGACGCCTGGGAGAAAACCCTGATGTGGTGGCAGCTGTGAGAAGCTTGCCCCGCCTCAGGGGGCTTTGTGGTACAATCCTGGCCGTGGGGTCACAGGGACCGAGGCAGCCGGACAATCCCACAGTCTTTTGCCATTTGCCTTCTCCCTTCTTCCCCTCTGGAAGCTGGTCACTAACACGCACCCAGGAGAGGGGTGTGGGCTAAGGCCGAAGGAGGAGCTGGAAAGCCCCAGGGCTGGGCACCCGCAAGGCCAGGGCGCCCGCGAGGCTAGGCTGTGGGGCTCTGCAGGCGTGGGAGCAGTCTCTGCTTCTGCCCCCCGCCCCCCGCCAAGGGCCAGGCCATCCCTACTCTGTTTGGTGTTTTATTCTTAGCCACATTGCTCTGTGGAAGCCTTTATGCTTTCTCCAACATTGATTTTTCAGAACAATCCAAGGCTGGCTCTGGTGCTTTTATGTCTCTAATTTCCCAGGTTTTGTTTTCGGCAAGAGCAAACATAAATGTTGAAAAGACTGTTTGTACCTTTGGATACCTAACTTCCCGTAGTGGTTGAGGTGGAGGGTCTGGGGGTTTGGGGAAGGCGAGTAAGAAGGAGGAGGCTTTGCAGTCAGACTGAGCAGCTGGACTCCACAAGCCACTAGCTGTGTGACCTAGGAGAAATAGCTAGACTTCTCTGAGCTTCAGTTTCCTCATCTATAGATTGGTAATAGCAACAGTTCCCAACTCACTGGATTATTATGCAATTCAAATAAGATAATCCATATAAAAATTTGAATATATTTATTAAGAGCTAATTTAGAAAAGCTCTCATTGTAATTAGCCTCAGTTTCTTTTCATCTGTAAAAAGGACAAATAGTAAAATGCCATAAACTGACTAATACAGAACCGACTCTACAGCAAGGAAATTTAAATGAGGCAAGCCAGACGGGCCTTGTCCTTAGGCTTGTTAGCCCAATAGAGGGGCAGAGGAGAAGGTTGGAATGGATTCCGGGAGCAGCTCAGGGTGGTGAGTACTAGGTTCATTTAACAGGATGTGCAGAGGCTGGAGCTCGTCTCTGTCCCCGCCTCTCTCCCCTCTGGAGAGCCATCCTCCCCTGGCTGCTGATGGATTATGCCGGATTCCCTCTCACCATGTGCAGACTTCAGCAAATGTGCTGGCAGCAAGCCGACCCAGGACTCTCCCTTAGGGTAGGTTTTATTTCTGTTAAACATTTACATATGGAGTCTTCTCTGGGATAAAGAAATTCTGGGTCATCAATAGGCACTCATCTGAGGCGAGAGGCAATCAGGGAAGGCCTAAATTCGCGTAGAAGGTTCTCCTTGGTCCATGAGAAGAAAGAAAATCCACTCTGCATGACAATTCCATAGCCCTCCGAATACTAAAGTTTGGGAGGTCCTTCTCAGTTTTGTACACCAGGCCACTTAGGACAGAGCTATGGAGTGGTGTACAGGAGGAGAAACACATGTTTGTCCCTCTAAGTCTCTTCTACAAATGTTTCTCAACTTCTTCTGGATCCTGCTGACTTCAAATTTGATCTCTAGGATGAGATATTTTGGAATTCATCTGAATAGATCTAATGCATCCCTTATGTCAATAATCTCCAGCTCAACTTACCCGCAGCATGAAGGATGTGCAGAAAGGAAGTTCAAGAGGGCTTTTTTGAACGTTGAATTGAAGGCGTTCTTAACCACCGAAAGTTTGCTTTGGGCTTCATCCGAAGATCAACACTTTTGGATGGGCGTGGGCGTTGGGATCAGATCTCTCTTAGATGACTGAAGACTCCAGCATCACCTTCCACGGTGAGCTTGGCTATGGGTTTGGGTTTGAGGGTTCTGCAGGCCTCCTGGGGCTCCCCCACCCCTCTACATTGCCCCAAGGGACCGCTCCATGGCTCCCAACATGCCGTCCCTCAGAAGGCTATTGCTGCCCAGATCTGGTGCTGGGCTGGCCAACCTCCATGTTAAGAATGCAAATATCTGATCACAGCTTGTTCTGCTCCCTGCCCCTATTTTGAAAACTCCTAAGATCCAGTGATTACCATCAAGAATTACGTTTATTGGAATTAGCTTTGAGGAGATTTTTGTCTCTGTCATCTCTCTAACCAGTTTAGTCAAAATATAGCCTATCTTTAAACTCCTTTTCCCACATATGTTCTTCAGTTAAAATTTTTTTCTTTCATTTCCCATTTCTCTGCTAACTTCCCTCAGATATACCCCCACCTCCTTCTTTCTCCCGGACCTCTTTTAGCCAAGGGATCCTTCTACTCCCACTGTTTTGCTGGTCTTCTCATCTTATATGTGATTTACAAAGAAAACTGGCATTGTCAGCTCCTCCTCCGCTCGCCTGAAACACCATCTAGTGAAGTAACATATCTAAAAACAATACTTGAAAATAACCTTTCAGGCTCTTCAGGAATCTTTCGTCTCTAGTTGCAACACATGGAGCCAAATAGCAGATGGAATACATTTCTTTTCTTCATTTTTAAAAACACCAAATGGTTCTTTCCTTATTTGATTTTTTAGTCACACTGATTCTGCATCTAGCCTTTGTTCTCCAACTCTCAAATCTCCTAGTTCTGTTTGTCATGAAAAGAACCCCCAGAAACATGAAAACTTGGGCTTTCAAGATGTCCACCCGTGTAGAGAGGACAAGCTGGCTTAAATGATAAGCAGTGTATCGGGCACAGGGAACTCCACTTCCACACTATGATTTTGGTTTCAAGAGAGAGAATGTGGGTTCTCATAATTAGGGGCACATAGCAATGAATGAAAAACTTAGCTTCTTTAGGAAAGGGGCTAAATCTTCCTAACTTTATAGCTTGGATACAACATAAAATTAAAATTCCAATTTGGAGATGCACTGCTCAGGTCTTGGGTGCTCTGTATGGCTCTTTTGACAGCTGTTTTTCCATCCCATTTTGATTTAAGGCTAGATCAGTCATTTCAAACACACTTATAAAGTATGGGCTGTGGATCAACCATAACACTTAATACGAGGTGTAGATGCCCTCATCCTTGTGAACCCAGGGAATAATGACCTAGTGAGAGGCTGACACAAGCTCATACACAATTATGTTCTGAAAAGAATATAACCACCACTACAGGGATTCTGTGAAAGGCAGTGAGGGTTTGTAAAAGGGCAGATCACCTCCTTCTGAGGGCAGAAAGGAAAGGAAATCTGCATTAGATGCTCAAGGAAGCAAGATAAGGAACAATTTTCCAGCATAAATTTTGGGAGTTGAGGAATTTGTGGGAGGCAACAATGAATCTTTTTCAAAACTTATCTATATGATTCAAAATCATACTATTCACATGTCTATTCTTAATGATATGTATTTTACTTAAAAAATGAAAAAAATGAGTTCTCTATCCCTGTAACTGATTATAAAAATAATTAATTACAGTCCTAGTCACAATTCTGTTGCTTAAGACAATAATTTTTTGTCAGCTTTCTCTCCACTTTTATTAAGAAATTATTAATAATTTCTCACCAAATCAAAATTATTAATAAATTCCTCATGGAAATAGAAAGGAAGCTGACTTAAAAATGCTGTCTTGGGAAACAGAATTCAAATAGGACTGCAGTTAATTATTAGCAAACCAACTTCTAATCCTTAAAGAGATGTGACCTCCTCCAGGAGACGGCTCAGTGGGTCGGCACTCAGCTCGTACCTCCTTCTCTTGTGTACAGGCTGTTATTACCTGGAAACAACTGCTTTCCCATTATTTCTTTCTGAAGAATCATCCTTCCCCATCAGAGACCTGCCAGGAGACTCAGGCCTGGATGCCCCGGGACATGTGCAGAAGCACAGCTTCAATCTAGGAGATGGACTTTCCCTGAGGTTCCCCGGGGCTGCCCAGCCTTTCTAACCGGCAGAGCAGCAGGACTCTGAGTGCCAAACACCTGGCTCTGTGTCACAGCAGTATGATTAGGGCTGCAGACTTTGAGGCCCTGCCCTGGGGTAGCTGCCGCTTCCCTTTGTAGGGTGTGGGCAAGTTCTTTGGACTTATAGACCACCAGGCCAAGTGGTGTCATCGGGGTCCTGGGGCATTAGCAATGGGGAAGGGAAAAGAGAGAGGGACAGCGGGGTGCTAAGGAAGGGACACGTGAGAAGATGGGAAAAATGCAATGGCAGAGGCGAGAGGAAAGAAAGAGTGAGAAGGTACACCTTTTGGGGAGTGTGGGGTGCCAACTACAGCTGCTCTGAGTCTCAGGGGGCCGTGTACCGCCTATGGAGGCTGCTTCTGGTCTAAACCGGAGCAGTGCAGATGCCAAGGAGAGGGTGAGGGCCTGAAAGTCAGTGTTCCACTGAAGGGGGCAGGAGCCCAGCCTGCTGCCTTGCTCCACCTGTGTGTCCTTATAAACTAGGGCATTAACTGAGGGGGAAGGGGGAGGTAATGTGCATGAGAAGCTTGGCTTGTATCACAGCTGCTTTCATGGAACCAAGTGTTTACCTACCTGAGCACAGGAAGGGGAAGTTGGGACCAAAGCCAGAGTCCCTTCTGAGGAGTCTGTGGTTCCGGCTTATTGACCCTCCCTGATAGCAGGCGTGACGGAGACCTCTCCATCCCACCAGGCACGGGCCTGATAAGGACCAGGAACATTTCTTAGGTGGGCTGAAAATAGTCCTTTCCAAACCCTGTCCTTTGTATTTCTATAGTCCATGAGCTGCCGAGATAGAAAGAACTGGCCCTACAGCTAACCTTAAAGAGGTTAGTTCAGGGTACCCTTCACTGCTCAGGCATGCCATCTAAGGGGGATCTGGGGCTCCCACTGTGAAGCCCACTCTACTGCAGTGAGCCAGCATAGGAGATTGTCTCAGGACACAGCTGATACACGACCAGCCACTTCTGTCATCAGGAGTGACAACAAAAGCACAAAGGGAATGCCCTCTTGGGGCTTGGTGGATGCTGGGCTGCCTGGCACAGTAATCACATGGGCTGAATGATGGATGTGATGGCTGGGCCTGAGGATTGGACCCGGAGTGCCGGCTGAGAGAGTGAGGAGGTCCAGGCTGGCCCTGGGAGCTCAGCACAAGTGCCACAGCCAGGCCACTGAGATGGGGCCTGGGGTTAGGTCTCTAGGCTCAGGGGTCAAGGGTGGGCAGCGCTCCAGTGCTAGAGGAGTCAAGAAGGGGCAGGTGCAGGAGGAGTATCATTATAAGACTCCTACCCCATCTTCCACCATCCATCTTCCCCCTCAGCATCTCTCCCATCTGCTGCTGGAGATGCTGCCTTAAAATTCCCATCCAGGGGCTGGCCCGGTGGCGCAGTGGTTAAGTTCAACTTTCCATTTCGGCAGCCCGGGGTTCGCTGGTTCAGATCCTGGGTGCGGACACAGCACTGCTTGTCAGGCCATGCTGTAGTAGGCGTCCCACATATAAAGTAGAGGAAGATGGGCATGGATGTTAGCTCAGGACCAGTCTTCCTCAGCAAAAAGAGGAGGATTGGTGGCAGATGTTAGCTCAGGGCTAATCTTCCTCAAAAAAAAAAAAAAAATTCCCATCCAACCAAGTCTTCCCCTGCTGATCCTCTTGAGAGATTTTGTAAGACAAAAGACATCCACTCCTTTAGTCATTAGACATTTATTGAGGCCCAGGGATGACACCAGGTGCACTGGTGGGAAGATGAACCTCAAGGAGCCCCCAGGTCACTCAGCCCCAAGGCATGGCCGTGTGTAGAGACTGGGCGGTGACTCCGTAGGAGAGAGAGGAAGGAGCACCCTCAGGCTCCTCCTACTTCATCGAGGGCCAGCCTGCCTTCCCACAGACACCCCTTCCTTCCTTCCGGCTTTAAGCCCTTGTTAGTGACAGGGCTTGCTCCATCCTCTCCTGTACAACGTCTCCACCTTTGTTCAGATCTGAATCTCCTCATCGTAGTGGAGGACTTACTCTCCCTTCAGCTTCCAGTTCAGATGCAGTCTCCCTCCCGGCTTCCCCAGAGCCCAGCACCGAGTTAACGCTCAGTAGCTGTCAGTCCCCTCCCGGTGCCCAGACCTTCCTTAATGTGACCCATGCAGAATTCACCAGCTATCTTCCAGGAGAGAAACTTTGTCTTATCCATCATGATGAACTTACAGTGCCGTGGAAATCAGTCTAAAATTGGGAAAGCTTCCATTGAAAGAGTTTTCTGAGGGAGGCGATGAAGTAAGGCATAACATCTTACAGGGATATTTGGTCACATTCACATGATCATGGGCCTGGGCTGGGGAGCAGAAAAGAGTGAAGTGGGAGGGTCCAGAATCAGGGGCTCAGCCTTGGGGTCTGAGTGCCTGGGAGGTCTCTGTCTCAAGCTGGCTCAGTTGTGGCAGGACCACATGAGACAGCTCAGCTGGGGCCACCTGAGAACGTGTGCTGCCGGCTCACCCGGAATGTTCTCTCAGGTGCCAAGGACAGCCCCAGCATCTGAGGTGCCAGACCCAGGAGAGTTAATGGTCACTTCAGGTGAGGCGTCATCTCTTGGAACAAAGCCCTGGAAATTCGAGGGAATTTATGAAAGTGGACACATAGAAAAGTGAGGACGACCTTCCACAGTGATCCAAAGAAATGCTCAACAGGCCTCTGCAGCTTTGAGGTCCAGTGTGATGTTGGCACTGTTAGAAGGAAAGAATTCGCATGTGGTTTTCATGAAATGGGGAGGTTTTCTCAGGATGCTCTGGAGCTCCTGTTACCAGTCTGGTTCAATTTTACAAATCCTTTCTCTAAATACTTCTGCAAAGTTTAGCTTGGTTTGCAGTATATAGGAATTAAAACAATCTATTTCTCCACTTCTGGAAGAATTGGTGACACTTTCCTCAGCTGCCCCCCTAAGTTCCAGAGTGAAATGGAGTAGGTGTGTAGGGAATTAATCAGCTCCCTTGCCACATTTGGGTTGCACCTAGACCTCACAGGTCCAAGAGGCTAACCTGGCCAACACACACCAGCCAAAATTGACCTCCCAAATGAAAAGTCCACCCCAGGCAGAGACAGTCTCTTTCCAAATCTGGGAACAGACATTTATTATTTCTGTTTAAGATTCCTCAGGTTCTACATTCTCACTTCAAAAAGATTTCAGTTTTCTCACCAGAATGGAAGTGGGCCTGCCTGCTATCCCTTCTTCCTTCTCAGAGCAGTCCTGCTGGTGAAGACGAGGCACAGAAGCTGTGGGAGGGCCAGAGGCCTCTGTTTCCCTTGAAGAAGTGCAGCCCAGGGCCCACAGCCAGGCCCGTCGTGCTTGGTCCCCAGGAAGGCCTTCCTGCCTGGAGACAAAGCCAGGACCCTGAGCTAGAACACGTGTCCCAGCTGACACGAAGTCTTCCGGCCCAGAGGCCTCGGCGCCTGGAGTCCCTTCCTTGTCAAGGCCAGTGTTACACATGCCTCTTTCTCTAGCTAGGAGGTGCCTGGCAGCAGGGTGCTTGACTGAGAGGCAGCCCTCCATTAGCGTAAAGCTTCAGCCTGAGTCTCTGCCCCTACCCTAGGGCCGGACTCTCTCTGTCTGGCTTTCATCTTTAATGTCCCTTGTTAACTCTTCCTGGAGGAAGCTTGTCAGAAGATGGGCTAGCTCCCTGCTGCTGCCCTGGAGACAGCACAGGCTGCTTGCTCCATGACCCTAACCCCTGCCCCATCCCTCTTCACTTCACTGTCTGTCTACAGCTTCACTCCTCCTAAAGTGCTCGCTGTGCTGGGCTGAGTGCTGTGTGAAGAGCAAAGAAGAGTGTGCATCTGGCTGTCCTAGGGCAGCTGGGCAACGTCTGCCAGGGATGGGTCTTCAGCTGGGGTGTGACAGTGATCACTAGTGTCACAGACATCTGCATATATCTAGTAAAGGTTATTAGGTGAATAAATGAACCACACTTCATAGTTTATAAAGCACTTATGAGGTAAGCCAAGCAGAGAAAATATGAGATCATTTGTACAAGTCCCACAGATCCAGCAGCTGGGAAAAATGTCTTGCCTTAGATGAGAGGAGGAAGGCAGTGACCTTTTTAGGTTTACTGAAGACAAAATGGATAAGGACACATTCATTCTGTCCTGTGTCAGGTGCTGGAGACATAGAAATGAATAATAAGTAGCCTCTGCCCCCAAGGAACTCAGGGGCTGGTGGTGGGTGGATGAGAAAGACATGCCCATTGATTCCATCAGTGAATGTGTATTACCTGCCTCTGGCCTCTGGGCTATGGCAGCCCAGGTACAGTCCCATGCCCATGGAGCATAACATCCAGGGGCTGGGTGGGGAACAGACCTTAGGCAAGCCACTCTCAATACCTCACTTGGGTTTACTGCTCCACCTGTCACCTGTCACCATTGGAATGGTCCAGTCCATGTCTTTGCATATGTGGCTATTTCCTGTCTCTCGCCCCATGTTACCAGCATGTGACATTGTGACAGCACACATCTCATCTTTCATGTTATCATTGCATCCCCAAGTGCCTGGCATGTAGCAGGAGGGCAATAAATATTTTTCAATAAATTAAGCAGAAACAAATATAAAATTACTACTGGTGATGAGTGCTAGGAAGAAAGTAAGCAGGTTCAGTGGGAGACAGAAGGAAATGGGAGAGAAACAGGGAAGCGCTCGGAGGAGCCATCTGAGCTGGTACCAGAAGGCCAAGGAGGAGCTGGTCAGTTGGAGGGGGATGGGCATGGGGGTGTTCCAGGCAGAAAACCGGCTGGGTCAGCTCCCTACAGGGAGTCTCGAGCCTGAAGGGGAGCATGAAGGAGGGATTGACTCATTCTGTCCATACGGGGAGAAGATGCTGGGTGGGGAGGTCCCTCTCAGAGGGGGCATTGGAGCTGGTCCCTGAGGGAACCATAGGATGTGGCCAGAGCAGAAGGAAAGGGCATATCTCGTGGGAAGAACTGCAGATGCAAAGGTCGGGAGGTAAAAGTGAGACTGTCGTGTCCTGACAGCAGACATCCTGTCCGCATGGTGGGCGGGGACTGTGGAGAGTGGTGGGTGAGTTGAAAGAGCTCTCAGTGGACAGGTTTAATATCTAAGTTAGGTTCCTCTTAGCACGTTTGGTGGGACGAGCGGTGGTAACAGACTCCCACGAGTTTTCATCTCTCTGCTTCCCTGTGGCCATGACTACACTGGAGGGCTGAGCTAAGGCTACAATCCTGAGTTTCTGAGTCCTTGTCTGAAAACTAGGGAGATGCTAGCTGGTCTCTAAGCTTGCATCCAGCTCTGTCATTCGACAATTCTCTCACAATCCAAATAATCACGGAAAGCCAGTTCCCCTAGAAAAAGCCCATAGTCTCCAATAAACTGTCCTGCTGGGTTGTCTGTGAGGGGAATTCAATGCACGCTCCCTATCGCGGTGTGCCCACCACGGAGCCTCTTCTCCCCTCTTGGCTGGTCTCGGTTACGGTGAGACAGGGCAGAGCATAAATGTCGGGCATTCTGTGACATGCTGGAATCTGCTGCTCTTGCCAGGCCCAGGTTTAACTGGCACCATTTCTAATGGTTTAGGAGAGGAAACTTGTTAGGTCCTGCCTGCCTAGTGGAATATGTCATCACCCTGGAAATAGGATCACCTGAGCTGAAATATTTTTGGTAGGTGATGAAAGAGATTACCTGGGTCAAGTTAAGAATAGGTTGAAGAAAGGCAAGGAGGGATTGCCACTTTAAATAATATAACCTTTGCTGGAGGAACTGTATGAATGTTACCTTGTGGGAGCATGCAGTAATGCTTAAGAAGTTGTTGAGATGGGTGATTTGCCCAGGTACAAAGTGCGCAACAGTCAAACGATTTTCATGGGCTTTTCATAAAGCTCAGCCAATAAAGTCCTGTCTTTTTTTAGGGACCGGTGCACTACCTATGCATCTACACCTGGAGACCAGGCTATTCTGTGATTGATTATTCTACAGCATTCACTTAATAGCTGTTTTGTGCTAGTCACATACTAGGCTCTGGGGATAAAAAGGGAAATGCAGCCCTCAGGGAAGGACAGACAGATAGCATCTCTCCACAGGGCAGTGTGGTAAATGCTTTGATAGAAGGCTCAGGGAAGACTCTGTGGGAGAGTAGAGGAGAAGCCTTCGCCCAGACTTTGTGGGAGACGGGGAGAGAAAGGGGAGGACCAGGCCAGGGAAGTGTAGCAGGGAGAGTGGCGCCCAACATTTGCTACCTTGTTGTGGCCCAGAGAATTTGAAAGTCCTTTTAACCATACTGTGGCAGACGTCCCACATATAAAGTAGAGGAAGATGGGCATGGATGTTAGCTCATGGCCAGGCTTCCTCAGCAAAAAGAGGAGGATTAGCAGTAGTTAGCTCAGGGCTAATCTTCCAAAAAAAAAAAAGCCCTTTTAAACTGGGCTGTTGTCCGTCCGAAGTCCATTACTGACGCCTCATTCTTTTAATAGAAGGGCATTACTATCAATGCATTTTCTCTTCCTGCAAGAGAACACCTGATCCGGGAGGAAGATCCAGGGGGACCAGGAGCCGCCTCCTGACTGCTGCGGTTGTGTCCACATGGCCCCCCTGCCCCTGATCCGAGGTCAGAGGGGTGAGCAATAGGGCTGTGCCATCTAACTCTGGTTGGCCAGGACCTTAATCTCACCCTGTCTTCAGTGGTAATCACTGTCTAAACAAAGTGTCAAAATGTTTTTCAAACCATGGAAATATAATACAGTGGCACATCTCTTATCCAGAGGGCACTGATCTTGTAACAAACAAAGACACCAGTAAACAAGCCAAAGGCTTCGGAGGAGCCAGGCAACCGCCTCATCTCTGGACAGTGCAGTGAATATGTCCACTCAGAGGGGCCTTCCAGCCCTCACTCATCAATGTGTTTACCCTTCACGCAAAATCCCACACTGACTAAAGTGACGCCTCCCCCAGACCCGCCCTCTCTCAGAGACGGGCCAGACCCCGCTCCACCGACCATCCAGTCTGCTTGTCCTTCACCTGCAGACGAACTCCTGTCTGCCCTCCCTACCATCCTCTCCTCTCCAGCTCACATCACTGCAGTGCTCTTTCAGCTGGGGCCCTTTGCCTTGCCAGTCCGCTGATCACCCCTCAGCAGCCTAATGCGGCTTTCCAAGCTGCAAATCTGATCAATTTTTCCAAATTATACAACTGTTCTTCATTATCCTCAGGATAAAATCCAAATTTCTTCCCATGGCTTCCAGGGCCTCCCGAATCAGGCCTCTGTTTAGCCCTCAAATCCTTCCCCTCGGCTAGTCTCTGCTCCAGACATGAGAACATCTCCCAGGCCGCAGAATGCGCTGCTCGGGTGGGCCTCCAGCTTCTGCACGTGCTGCCCCCGTGGCTGATATCGTGTGTCCCCAAGTTGCTCTCTCCTTCTTTTCCTTTAGAACACAGTTTGGAGAGCACTTCTTTGAAGACTTGCCCCTCCCTTCCCACCTGGGCCAGGTGCTCTGGCTGCTGCATGTCCCTGGCTATGGGGATAATCCCTATGGGACACTTGCCCAGAGGGTCATGACCCTTCGCTGAGTCTTCACTTTAGACTAACAGCTGCTGGAGGGCACAGCAGACTCTTATGGATCAAACATACATACAGCGAAGCTCGTAGAAGGCATTGAATCCATATGTATCAAATGAATGATGAATCTGAATTCCCAGGGAAAATTAGAAGAAGTAAGTGATTAGGGTTTCGGGTGCTTGATGAAGTAAAATACACTGTTAACTAGTTAGGAATACTTTTAGCTGAGAGTGAACTAAAGCCTCAAATAATGACAGCTTGAGAAAGAAATTTGTCTCTTACTCTTTTAAAAGTCCCGCCCGTTGCGCGTGACTGTGGAAGTGGTGACCTCCTGGTGATGCTGGCAGAGGAGCCTCTTGCTGAAGCTCCACTACAGTCTGTTTCATTTTTAGTCTTTTTGATAATTCTGTGAACTATCTAGGTCTCTTTCTGTCTTAACTAACTTAACTAGTATAGACTCTAGTTGCCTACAACTAAGAACTCTGGCAAATACAAACCTTTTGCTAGAATTCTACAGAAATTTCAAAGCAGTGGGATGTCTGGTTGTGTAGAAGTGACTGGGAAGCTTCTAGAAGGACCTTCGGAAGGAGCTGAGATGCCAGGAGCTGATTCCCAGGAGGAGACCTGGTTCCTGCAGAAAACCCTCAGCTCTGGTTTTCTCAAATGTTAGAACTGGAAGGGACAGCAAGTTTCATAATGGAAATGTGCTCATGGGATGGAGAGACTCAGGTGCCCAAACCACACGGCTTAGTGGCTGAGTTGGACTTGGTGCCGGGAGATCAGGGTTGTTTCTGCTGATCCACACTGCCAAAGGCCCACCAGGCAGAGAGGCAAAGAGGAACAGGAAAGCCTGATAATGGGACTAAACCTTGTCTATCTGGCTTAATAACAATCTGTGTAACCATTAATTTGTCCGCTTCTATGTGGCTTATCCCCTGAGAGGGCCTAGAACTAATTTCCTTTGCACTCAGAACAGCCAGCTGGGCATGTGTGGAGCCTGACCTCTCAGACGACAGGCATGGGGTCAGGGCCTGCCTGACCAGAGCGAGGCACTGAGCCTGACAGAGGACCACACTCCGCAGCCCTCATATTTTTTTAGCATTTTCCATTACAGCATTTCTACCTGGAACGTTTAATTAGATCCCTCGAGTTTTTCTTTAGATGGGTTTAACTTTGAATTTCAGTGTCTTAAGCATTTTCCCAGCAGCGGGCCTGGCACTTTTGGAAGCTTCATTTCCTTTCTCAGGTGTCAGGGGATCACTGAGCGCTGGGGAGCATTGACGGGTCAAATGGCCCCGTTATTACTGGCCTGTAGGGTGATGGTGGCTTCTCCGGGTGCCTGAGTCATTGAAGCAGCAGCAGCTTCTAGTGCAGAGCCTGGCTCCGCGGGCTGCCTGGGGAGACGCACCAGAGAGAAGGCTGAACAGCTCTGAAGGTGGAGGGGCTGTGAGCCCGGCCCGCTCCCTGGCAGCTTTGCAGCACTTTGAATTCCTCTCCCTTGGAGGGCTGGCTCTCATCCCCACCTGAAACCAGCTGGCTTTTAACCCTTTCAAGCTCCTCAGACACTCCACTGAAGGAGGAGCTGCTCCACTGAAGGAGGAGCTGCTCCTCTGGCCTCTTTCCGAACCAGTCTTCTGTGCTGTGAAACCCCAGCCTCTCAGACCAGCCGGGCCCTGAATACACTTTGAGGGGAGCCCAGCGTCCCTTCACTGGGCTGGTGCTTGAGGGCTCTGTGTATTGGGGCATCAGACTTGGACATCGTTGTAGCCAGGATCCTCTATGACTGGATGACCACGGTGCGGCGTCCCTTGTGCGCTTGCTCTTCTGCCTCCCTGGCCCCAGGTCCTGCCTCTTACCCTCTCACTGGCTGCACTGCAAGCTGCTGGGCATGAGCATCCCCAGAGGCTCAGGCCAGACTCCAGCACTGAGAGCACTGCGGGTGGGCCCCTGGCCTGAGTGGGGTCGGGGGGGTGCATTGGACCAAGTCAGGAGGCTGGTTGGACTGGCTCTCTCACCGTCTAGCTGAGCCTGTGAGCAGGCAGCCTTCCTTCCTAGGCCTCAGGGCTGCCTCTGCAAATTCGCTCTTGATCCGTGGTGCAGGGGAGGAAAAATAATTTTCCTTCTACCCTTCTAGGTTCTTGGCTGAGACCCCTGGTTGTAAAAAAGACACATTAACAGGAGAAAAACAAGTAGAAGTTTAATAGCATGTATACCTTCTGTATACATGGGAGATACCCAGGAAAACTGAGTAACTCCTCAAAATGGCTCAAGCCACCACCTTAAATACTATCTCCAGCTAAAGACAAAAGAAAGATATTGAGGGGTGGGGAGGTCAGTTATGGGAGACCACAGGAAAAGCATAGTAAACAAGGGTAAGGTTGTTACACCAATTGAAGTCTGTGCCTTCTTCCCTGATAAGAGTCTCTGGCTATTTAGAGTCATCCTTCTCTTCCTGGTACAGAGAAGGAGACACTTGGAAATGCCCCTTACAAAAGGATAACGTCTACTCAGTTTTCAGAGCTTCTCCTGCATCTGGCATTTCTTAAAAATAATCAGCTCAAGATAATCCTTATGCCAAAGAGGCATACTTTGGGGTGTCACATTCAGTTCCTCTTCAGTGGTTCCCACAGCAGGAAGGGAGGGTGTGCGGAAAAGTATTAGAATCTCTGGGAGCTTTTCCAAAAATCTCATACTGTCCTTCTCTCTAGAGGGCATTTCAACATGTCGGGGAAGGAGAGAGGAGACTCAAAAGTGTTTACATAGACAGACAGACACACATGCATACACACAGACACAAACACACAGACAAGCGTGCACACACACACACTCGCATCACATGCACACACATGTGAATGTATTTTTTCTTTTTTGGATGAAAGACGAGCTCCATAGTCTGACTATCCCCTCCCTTAGCTGAGAAACACTGGGTCAGATTAGTGATTCCCAAGCCCCTGGTTGTTTAGAATTCCTTTGGCCAGGAGATTGGTTAAGAATTCAGATTCCTGGGCCCCTCCTCATACCCACTCACTTGGAACGCCTGGAAGGGGATCCAAGAGTTTATATTTTAACACCTCCCCCGGGGGCATCTTCATACTCAGCAGCTTTGGGGATCACCAGGTAGGAGGATCCCAGGACAGTCTCCAGTCCCATGTTGAAGCATTGGGAGCAGGATGCTCCAGGTTTGGGGGATGCTTGAACCCCTTTTTAGGTCAACTCTTCAGAATTTCACAGTGGACGTCCTGCATCTCCCTGGCCTGGGAAGGCCACTTGCCAAAGTCAATTCCTGTAGCACAAAGTGAAGGGTGCCCCGTCTGATTGGAAACAGACCCAACTGTGCTGTGGCAGTGTAGCAGGGGAGGGAGGTAATCTAAGACACCACGCCTGCACAAATGTGATGTAAAATCAACATCCCCTCCACTTGCCTGGTGGGGATTAAGGGAGCTACAGCACTCTTCAAAAGAACCAGGCATCACCCCACTGCCCAGGCCACCGCCCTTCAATGCATCAGACTCAGGTGCCTGGTAGGGCTGCAGGTCTTTCTAAACATTCTTCCCACCCAGCCCCTTTCCTCTGAGCCAATCAGTTTCAGAGCCCTTCTGTATGAAGAAAAGTTCTTGTGACCCTGTTCTCTTCAGTGTTTGAAGGTATGGTTTGGCTTTAGAATGTTGACAAAGGAGAGGTGCGTCCTGTCTGCCAGCAGCTCTCTGAGGCCTGGTGGAAAGCTCAGGGTGCTGGACAGTGAGAGTGGGTGAATGACAGTGTCATCATCTCTGTCTGTGTGTAGAAAACTCTTAACTTGGGGAGGCCACAAAGAAGAGTTTCAAAGGAAAATTTTCTCTTTTTTAAGTCAACAAGCAGTGAATTCACAGTTATGTCCTAGACGGTAGACGAGGTGGTAGAAAAAAAAAGCCATAGAAATTAAACTCAAAGTAGAATGAGTTTCATTTCATAGTGAGAAAGAGAACAGCAGCCCCACACCCAGGGGCTGGCCTGGTCCTCTTGGCCAGCTCCTCACCACTGGGCTGTGGTGTTCTCTTGCTGAACAGATACATTTTCTCAGAGCATCAGCATTGGACAAGACCACCGTACAACTGTGATGGAGCAAAACAAAAACCAGACCCCTCCAAAATCAAGTCTGAACTCAGATAACAGGCACATTGTCCAACCACAACAGACCAAACGTGCCCCTCCCCAGCTGATAGAAGCCACCGCTCTTTCTTTCCCAGTTCCAGGCTTGAGCTTGGACTGCACCTTCCCTCATCCTACATGGGATTTATTAAGATACCCAATCATAAAATTACCCCTGCTCCCTGACAGTATCCAGTGCGAATCCCTTCCCACTAATCACCCAGCACAGCTCCCATCCTACAAGTCCTGTCTGACTCCCGGCACCGAGATACCCCCAGGTTCCCCTGGAGCACATTCTCCCTCTCTGCAAAGGGTCACAAACTCGGTGTGTTTAGTTCCAGGGGCCTCCTGGCCTTTGGCTGGAGGGCACTGACAATGGTGTCTGAAATACAGACACAGCAAAGGCATCTATCTCATAACGCAAAGGATACAGGGCGAGGATGAAACTATGTCCTGTTTTTAAGCTTAGGATCAATCACTCCAGAACATCTGGTGAAAGGAAAACACAGACGCATGGGTGGGGCTGCGAAGAAATGTTAGTGTCCATGGTTTGGGGGTGGGAGGTGGAGACACAAAACTACTTTTGAAACTGACCAATTGAAAAGCCAGGTTTTCTTCCATAATCTCAGTAGATCGATGGGTCAATCCACTGATTTAACCAGTTTTCTTTTCTCTCTCTCTTTTTCTTTATGATGAGGATATTTAAATTCTACTCTCTTAGCAAATTTCAATTAGACAATACAGTGTTATCAACTATCATTACCGGTTTTCTGATCATAATCCAAATATTCCCAGGTGTCATCAGCTGTCACCAGCTGGAAGGCACAGAGAATCACGTCTACATTAATAGTCAAATGTAGGATCTTGGCCCCTCCTCAGATTCCTCCCAGTCACTCCTTTAAGGCCCCAGAGGGCACCTCAGGCATGCTCATCTGCAAATCCACACCCTCCGAGCGTTGGTGCTTTCCCACTAGTGAGTGTTGGACACTCACATGCCTGGGGCCCCTGCAAAAGATGGGCGCACAGACTCTCCATCAACTGTGGGCTCACTCAGTCCTGTGGGCTTGGAAACAGCACTGCTGGAGCCCCCAGCCTCACAAAGTCCCTCCTGAGAACCCCATGGGCTGGCCTCAAGGCCTCACTCTCCTTGGTTGGCCTCTTATCTCAAGAGGGCCAAGCTGAGAGATGGGCACAAAGTCCCCTCCAATCCCCATTGGCCCGAGCCACCTAAAGCTTTCCTGTTCCTCCTTCAAGTAAAATCTAGAAGCCCCCAAGTGGATTACCTGTGCAAACAAATTCTTCCAGGCTCTCCATCCCTTACCTGATGGTCACTGAGGCTCAGCTGGGGCCACAAATCAAACAACTGCATTAGAAAATGTGGAAGGTAAGCCACAGATTCTAGACAGACCATCTGAGTGCAATTCCTCCATCTGCCATTTACCAGCTTGAACATGTTATATACTTTCTGGGTCTCAGTTTCATGTTCTGGAAAATGAGGAACAATGATAGCTTCTCCTTTTTAGTTGTTGTGAGAGTCCAACAAGGCAATCTATGTCTAGGGTTTGTCATAGTGCCAGGTATATGCTAAAGGCTCGCGTGATCTTCATCATCAATAATCAATCAATTCACGAGTTCAGAAAGAAGGCATGCAGAGAGGATGGGAGGAAAGGAAAAGATGACTTGTTTTAAAGTAAATCTGGCCAAAGATGGCAGGATACTAAGGTGCTATCTGTTCAAGAAGCCATATTAAGCAGGGTTCATGGCCCCCTCATGCTCATCCTCCCTCGGCCGGGGTTCTAGCTGCATCAGTGGGTAGGTGGCGGGTAGGTGGTGGGGAGGCGAAGCAGAGGAGGCAGTAGCGGGGCCTGTTTGATGTGGCCGTCCAGCCAGCATTAGCGTTTCAAGAGGGGCCTTCTAATGTATTTTTGTCCTGGAGAGCAGCCAGCCTTGTTTCCCTTGGATGATAATCGGTCCAGATTCTCCCACTTTGCCTGTACATTTCTGTTTCTGTGGGTTTGGGTTGAGCATTAATGGCTGCATTTCCACTTGCGTTAATAAACTTAGGTAGACACAGCCATCTGGGAATGGAGCTTGAGACTGACTCCCAAGCTGAAGAGATGCTACTGGTGGGGAGAGGACAGCAAAAACCAAAGACACCAGCTCAGCAGAGGAATTTTAGTTCTCTGGCATCAGTGTTGAGGGTCAGCAAAATGACTACAGAAGGGCAGCAGGGGAGAGGAAGGAGAGCAGGGTGGGATCATTCATCAATGGGGGAGTGTTAAATCTGGGACAATAATCAGAATTTCCACTTTTCCCTTCACCCTCAGCTTAGATAAGATCAGCTTTCTTCCCAGTTCTCCTGACAAAAGTGCCTTAGATGAGGAGATGAAGAAAGAATTAGATAATAGAAAACTTGATTCCTTTATCCTTAGACCCTGCCAAAGTGAGGGCCCCTTGAAGAGCTGAGGCTGAGGGGCGGGAAGTCCATTCAATGTCTGGTTTGCCTACTGCCTTCCAGTATGTACCTTGGAGTCAAAGACATTTTATTTCCCCTCTTTTTTAGTGGCGATGATCATGGAGGCTAAAGGAGGATTGCCATAATTAGCAAATAGAAGTACAGGATGCTCAGATAAATGTGAAAAATAGGTCCACTTGGCAACTTTTTGTAATTTATTGAAACCAGCTGAATACAAGACATTTAGGGCATCCTGACAAAGTCAGTAGAGGATGCAGGACAGCATCATTAAACACAGGACATGTCCCGGCTCTATAAGACGCCTGGAAACTCTGACTAAAGGTGTCAGTCACATTTAACAGCCATTTTGAGCTCTGCGATAGATACAAAGAAGGATGTACAAAATGGAATATACATGCATGTGCTTACCACTACCTACTTATTCACGTCACCACTAGCTACTTATTTACAATGAACCAGTTTATAACCTAGTCTTCTGCCCAAGAGCTCAATACAGAACATTTTGGAGTTTATCATGAACCAGAGAATACAGACACCAACTATTGTCCCATTGATCATTTTTGGTAATCACCTGTGCATCTACTTGACTAGATCTCCAATTATTCCACCAGCATCAACCAAATGTATATGGTGTATAGAGCCCGAGAATCACAAGATCCGGTTTTGAGTCTTGAAATTATGCCAATGGCTCAAAGCATCTTTGTTCTGTGTCATCTGTAAGCCACAGGAGAGTTGAGGGCAGGGGCTTTATCTTGTGCTTCTTTGTACTCTGTGTAAACACATAATAGATATTTGTTGACTGATTGTTTTCCAGAATTAACTATTTTTAGACCAAACTTTTTACAGTATTTTATTTCTCTGTCCTTTTTTCAAAACACAATTCCATGCCTTATTGTAAGTTTGATGTGGTATGTAACAAGCCAAGATAACTAAAACATGAATGCATTATTATTCTAAATAATAATTAGTCAGCAAATGCAAGTCCTGCTGGTGAAACTGAGGCAAAAAAGATAATTAACTCACCAGTCAGCTTAGTTTTCCAAATAGTACTTGGCTGTTGAAAGAACTCTTTGCTTAAGAACATGAGAGCATAAAGTTCCCTGGGCTTAGGGAGCTGCTCAGAGGTTAACAGTGGAGACCTGACTGCAGAAATGGAGAAATCCTTGGACAATAGTGATTTCCTTGTTACTCCAGTCCTATCAGTGAAGGGCTTCATTGCTAATAAAACGCTAGTACAGTTGTAGAAGCTAGCTCTTTCAATGGAGAGCTCATGCTTGATATTTTCATTTACATGGAGTACATTTGTCATTTATTGCTAATTCTCCTTTAAAGCCAAGCCTAGTGGGTGGTCACAGCACTGGATGTTAAGAGAGAGGAAAACCTGCCGCTAGGTTGGCAGTCACTGGTTGAAGAAACATTTATCAGGCAGCTTGTGGGTGCCAGGCATTGCTGAAGAATGGTGGGTGCAGGGTGGATGGCTGGGTGCTGGGGAGTGGGTGGTAGACATATACAGTGTGCCTTCCTCCACTTCCCCTGTTTATCATGAAGCCGTGAGCATTAGGTACCAATCCTGGGTCCACGTGGAAACCCAGCTGGACCGGGTATGTTCTATGATGTCTTCCTCAGTGCCTGACCCTGGGATTCTTTGAGGCTCTGGGTCAGCCTCTTGGCTGTATCCCCACAGTGAACTCCTTGCTCTTCATGCAGATAGGAGCTTTGATCAACACCCCTGTCTTTACAGTCTCGCTGTAGGTCAACCTGCATGAGCTGACCTCATGCAGCAAGCACTGGGAGGCCTTCCCAGCCCAGGTAGGCAATGAACAAGGAACTGGGGTGGAGGTGGGTGAGGGAAGGACCTTGATGTCACACAAGAGGCATACATTCCTGGGTGATAAATGACAACCTCCCACCTGCCTCATTTGGTCAATAAGCAGGTGAGGTTGGGATGTGGTAGAGAGGGGCCAAGTGCCTTGGGAAAGGCTGGCCTGCTCCAGGGGCCAAGGGTGGCAATGGGGTCGGGGGGTGGCGGAGAAAATGCCTTTCTTGGGAGACGATTTAATGGTTCATTTTCAACACTGGATTGCTGTGTCCTTCTGATTGGTACTTCTGTCCATCTGATTCTACAACGGCACTGAAGGGAAGTAGGGGCGCAGTCTGTCTTTTAGGGAGGAAATGGTGGCCTAGAAAAACCAGTGATTTGCCAGCTTAGCATACCCATGCTAGTACTGGGGTTATAGCCTGTGGGCCTGTTTGGATGGAAATATCCAGAGTGAGAGTAGGAATCTAAGATAATTATCTAAACCCTTATCCAGGGTACAGGACAGTCCTTGTCTTCAAGGGGCTCGGACTTTAGTCAGGGAGATGAGCCAGCTACACTCATGAAAGTGAGCCAAACACACAAGTGTTAAGACTAGTCAAGTACAGGTCAAGGTGGAATAGAATGGGCATTCCAAGGCAGACAATCAGAGAACCAGAGTCCCCGGTTGAGGTCCTTGCCTCCACTCCTGTGCACTTCCAAACCCTCTTCTTACTGGCACCAAAGAAGATGAACATCCCACTCCCATGCTTAAGATTCTTCACAGCAAGAGTCGGAACTGTTAAAGATGCCTGGGATGGTCTAGGCACAGCTTCCCTTCCAGGTGTATCCCTTCATTCTGTCCAGCGATGCCTCTCACTGGATGACATGGCAGAACAGCCGTGCTTCTTGTGCCTTCGTGCATTTCAACATGCTGTCCCTTTTGCCTAGAGTGCTAGTCTTTCTTCTGACTGTCCCCCTGTCACCTTCTACTCATTCTATCTGACCCAGCTTCAGGGGGGAATGAAAATATCCAGCGAAAGACTTGTTTTTTTATCCGGCTAGAGAGAGTCAAGACACATCTTTTGTAGTCTTTTATTACAGTCTTTGCTAGGGGAATGCAAAGTTTCTTTAATGGATGCATAAATCAAATGGCAAATGAATTAAAAAAAATAAGTTCTAGGAGAAAATGAGGCCAAAGTATTTGGGGACAGTTTAATAGCATCCAAATAGTCTCAGTTTTCTCCCGCCTTCCCAGGTGTGTCCTTGTGTATTATAACTGCCTGGCCCTGCCACAGGGAGTGGAGCAAACTGTAGTCAGAGGAAGGAGAGGCCACTGCAGCCTGAGTAAGGGCAGGAGATTTCACGCTGCAAGTGGATCGCTGAGTCATCTTATTGAAGATGAGTGGAAGTGAGTGGGATAACTCGGCAGAAAAGCATGAGAACAGGTGTAGGGGGGAAAGTCAGCCTAGCACATCCTGAAGCTGACCACTTCTATATGATGACTACGGATACGCTAAATAGAATCTATTTTACACACACACACACACCATAGTGATCAGCTTCAGGATCTGGGAATATAGTCACTATGGTCTCTATATATGTAGTATATACAGCATATGTATACTTAATCACTATATATATATATCCGGGATATATAGTATATATGTAATCACTGTATACATATATTCACCATAGTATATATACTCTACCATTAAGTACTGTACAGTCCTTCTAAAGAAAACAAATTGCTTTAGATCCTGGAACTAGTCCTTCAAACCTTCAGGGGTCTTCAGGTTAGGTTTATGAAACACTGCATTATTAGTTAATGGCTTTAGGCAATCACTTGTGCCAACCTGATCATAACTAAATATAAATATAGTATAAATATGAAACATCAACATGCTCCTAAAGTCTCCTAGATTACCCAGATGTTAGAGAATAAGTTTATTTTAAATTTCTAGATTATTGCAATGAAAACAAAATAATTTAGAAATTATCTTCAGCCAGCCCTGATGGCCTAGCACTTAAAAGTTCGGCATGCTCTGCTTTGGTGGCCTGAGTTCAGTTCCTGGGTGTGGAATCACACCACTTTTCTGTCAGTAGCCATGCTGTGGTGGCAGCTCACAAAGAAGAATTAGAAGGACCTATAACTATAATATACAACTATGTACTGGGGCTTTGGGGAGGAAAAAAAGAAGAGAGAGGGAGATTGGCAACTGATGTTAGCTCATAGCGCATCTTTCCCAGCAAAAAAAAAAAAAAAAGGAAATTATCTTTACCCAGTACGTCTCTAAGAATATGTGTACAGAGTCCCAGATACACTTGGGAAAATGGAAAAGTTCTGGTCCAGGACAATAGCAAAATTCCTCTAAGGGAAGAAATATCTCTTGTGTCTGTGAAACACCTTAATGGATTTCTGGTTATATGAAGGTTAATCTGGGTCTTGTCTGAATAGAAGAGGTCAAGGAAGACATTTCTTTGCCTGCATTCTGTTTTCTTTGTGGTAGCTAGAGAGACAGAGGGTCTGGCACCGGGACCTGTGAACAGAGAAGGGGATGGGTTCCCTGCAGAGGGTAAGAATGAATCCCAGCAATATGGCGGCAGGCTTGGCACCAAGGAGAGAGGCAGGGGTTTAAGTGCCTGGGAGAGAAAATAACAGATGAACTGCAGGAAGAATGAATCCAACATTCAGTCTCAGCTCTTCCTAATCCCAAACCATCAATAGCAGACTATTGGACCCGATAGCATGCTGCTTCTCATGCTTGGAGAATGAAAGGGAAGAGGCTGCATCTCCTCTGGGAGAATGAGTAGAGAGAGAGAGAAGGGCAGCTCAGGGGATGAGAGAGAGGGAGGGATTGAGAGTTTAGATAGGAGCAGGACTTCGGAGTAAGAGTGGAGAGCCTGTCACTTGGCAGTACCAGGAAATCCTGGGAAGGCACTGAGTATGCCTGAGTCCCATGGGACATGTGGGTTGGGCCATAATTCAAGGTCTATATGGGGCAGTGTCATCTCTGCTATTATTGTCTGGTCTTTATCTGTATTGTTTATTTGTAGTTGTGTTATTATTAAACTGACTGTATGTGTTAGTGCCTTCTCTTCTTTAGTAGATGCTGATTCCTTGAGGGGTACAATGGACAGTCTAATTAGAGTTTGGAGGTCTGTCCAGGGGAGTAATCAGAGAGAAGTTGAAAGAAGTTGGTTAGGGCCAGATTGTTGTAGAATATTGTGTGCCGTATATTTTGAAGTACTTCAGTGTGAGCCCTGTACTATGTTTATAAAGGTGCGAAGTTAACTTTACACCTGGGGAGTGGTTAGTAAGCCATCACTACCTTTAGCTGACAGGCGGCTTTAGCAAGTGCTTTGAATGTCATTGTATAAATCGGCATAGAGAGCATATGAGATATTAGAAATCATTTTTCGTTGGTGAAGTAAGTTGTATTCAGGACACGTGGTTATCTAGAAGGTTGTATAAGCACCTGATCAATGAGGTGTGAGGACGCTCAGAGGCCCTGCCCTCCGGGAGAGCTTTCAGTAGAGAATTCTGCTAGATCTTGTTTCTCTCATCCCACCCTTCCCAGGGGACTCTCTCACCTGACCAGGCAGAAGACCTGGTGGTAGGACTCTTACAGCATCTGCCTCAGAGTGGAACTTGCATGCAGGATGCTTGTTGGGAGCCTAAACAGACAGAAGGCAGGACCTCACTCAGGTTATGGGACCAGCTGGGACGGCTGTTTTCATATCTGCTGATGACAATCTCATCTGAATGTTGTGCTCATCGCAACGTTCACTGTAGAGGAGGAGGAAAGTCACTACTAGTATTTTCTGGTCAGTTTGCAACACGTGGGTAGTCTTGACATGTATGCAAACGTGTTTAGAATTTGAAACACTGGCCGTAAGGGAATCACTGACGATTTTGAAGCAGGGGAATGATATGGAGAAAGTGTTGGTGCTGCACTGCTGAGGGTTGAGAGGCTGGGGCGGGGAGATGAGTTAAAACCAGAGAGTAGAGCCAGGAAGTGAGTAGACTCAGAGGTAGGGCTGCAAGGTTCCCCACAACTCCTCTGAGCCCTGGGGCTGGCCCAGGACTTCCCGAGAGTCAGAAGGGATGTAAAGAGAAGCCAACTCAGTCCACTGTGACGAAGCCACATTGTGATGAGTCAGGAGGAAATCTGTCCCAGACACATGGATTGCATTTCCTCTCAGATATACATGGGGGTGGGAGTGGAATTCAGAGCGGGGCCAATGTGAACAGCAGCCTGAGCCTCGCCAAGAAGACACGCTCACAGAGATGATGTTGAAGCAGGGAGGAAGGCTCAGAGGCTCAAACTCTCCCAGAGAGAGCTGATTCTTGTCGCTCGTGAGATAAAACCAAGGTCTGTTTTAATGGCCTCTGAAAGGAGCCAGTGTGAAGGATCATTTTCATAAAGAAATGAACGGAATAGGGAGGCACCCTGCAGATCACTTGTCTAGAGGGGGTGGAGCGTTGGGCTCAGGACCCTCTCTTGACTTGTGTTTCTTCTCCCTGCATTCCCTTTCTGGCAGGGTCTGGCATTTTCTCCCCCCTGCTCTCCCTCTCTGAGGCTCATTTCCTAAGTTTGGCTTCTTCTCAGTTGGAGGCTGCTCTTTCTCTGATCAAAACTCATGAGCTGTGCAATGCACTAGCTATTGCTCCCTTGGGTGGGTTTTCAAAAGTTTGCAGAAAATGGAGTAGAACACACAGATAGGCTGGAGACAGCTTCGTTCCCCCCATCTCCCAAGCTAGGTTTACAAGATGAAGTGGAAAAACCTTTAGAAATCTTTAGCTTTTTCTTAGTTTTCTTTGTGTTCAGGCAAGTATAGACATTTGGAGACCTAGGCTCAGACACATCCCCCTCTGGATGTCTATTAATGACTAGCGCCCAGTGATTTTTTTCCTCCAAAGATCTCTACATTTTAGGAACAATTTAATATTAGACTCATTGGAAAAGGAAGATTTTTTTTCCCTCTGTCCCAACAGTCTCATCTGTGTGTTTAAGTTTGGAAGGATTCCTTGGGTTGTCCTAGGAAGTTCAAAGAATCTCCAGGAGGGCTGGTAATCAGACTTGGATGCTATTCAGCCAGAAATAGAGGAGCCAGGACCACTTGGCCAGGGTCAAGGCTACATCTCAGGCATAGTGACCCACGTGCAACTCAGCATCTATGACTCAGGACAGGACATCAGAGACCAGCTTGTGACTGCCGCAGAAGGACCAGCTATGGATGCTCATCTATTCTTATTTCCAACAGGCCCCAAGCGCTAAGGGTGTCAGTGCAGCATGTGGTAAGACTACTTACAGAGAAGACCCAGGCCCTCCACCTGGTGACAGCATGTGGAGCTCCAGCTCCCAGGCAGAGAATGGGAGAGTCAGACCTTCTCTGACTTATTGCCTGAACTGTCATCAGGATTTTTAAGGACTGACTTAATGAATAAAATATAAGGGCTTAGAGTGAACCCCGGATGTGCAGAGTTGAAGAGAATAAGTAACCCTTTGTGTGTCTTGGGTACTCCAACCTGAGGAATTGCTGCTTCAGCCACAACTGGTGGTAGGAAAAGCTGAGAAAATAGTGACTGTAAAATGAAATGAGGCTTGGAGGTGAACCATATGAAATCTCGCGGACTGGGGGAGAAATTATCAGCTGTTACAGTTGAGCCTGGTGAAGAAGGGGCATGGTGGGGTTGGGGGTTCGTGAACAATTGAAGCACAGATTGAAAATGTGCGTTTTCTCTTGGGAAGCTCCATTCCCTGGGAAAGAAGAAGCTATCACAAAACATGAGCAACGAAACTTTGCCTGGAGAGGAATACTGTTCACATTTGCATGTTAAATGGATTGAGGCCTCTCCCTGGCTCCCCGTTGGGAGGGCTCTCAGAGGCAGCTCAACAGCTGATGCTCTCCTCCCCACACCTTACCCTGCTTCAGAGCCCACAACCCCAAAGAGCCTTGTGTGCTGTAGATGTTCAATACATATTTGTACTGAATTGCATTTAAAAGCTGGTTTCTTGAGTGACCCTCTACCCAGAAAGGCTGTGCTCAGGTATCTCCTCACGTATATCCTGAATTCTGTGTATGCTGTGGAGCCAGGCTGTAGTAAGAGGTAGTTTTCATCCTAAAGACTTCCTTGCCTCAATTTCGGTTTTATCACACACACACACACACACACTTGCATGTGCGTTCCCTTTAGATCCACAGGCCCTACCCCCCGAGGTTCAGCAGCAGCGCTGCGTGTGAGTCTGAGACTTGTGAGCTTAGCACAGGTTCGCCTGGGTTTTAGCTGTCGTGACTGGCCCAAAGACTGGCTGTACCTCCCCAGATCCTCTGGGTGCTGTAATCTCCAGCAAAGACTCCTCACCCTGCGGGGGCCCGCACCAAGGAGTCGTGTTCTGCAGCTCTGTCCAACCCACCTAAATGATGTCGGAGGCTCTTGGGCACCCTTCATCTTTACACACCTGTGCACATTCTATCCTGGCACCACCCACCTGCTGCCCAGACCTCTGTCCACATGCTTGGATTCTGGTAGCTTCTTTTTTTTTCAGTGATTGGCCCTGAGCAATCAGCTGTTGCCAATCTTTTTTTTTTTCTCCTTCTCCCCAAAGCTCCCAGTACATAGCTGTATATTCTAGTTGTAGGTCCTTCTAGTTCTGCTATGTGGGATGCTGCCTTAGCATGGCTTGATGAGCGGTGCTAGGTCTGCACCCAGGATCCAAACCAGCAAAACCCTGGGCTGCTGAAAGGAGCGTGGGAACTTAACCTCTCGGCCACCGGGCTGGCCCTGGTAGCTTCTGATGAATAAAAATTCTCTCCCTTTCGTTCACTTGACATATGGTTATTGAAAGACTGCTGTGTGCCAAGCATTACCCCAGGTGCTGGGGGTGCGGGAGGAGCAAAGGAGACAAAACTCTCTGCCTTTATGGAGCTTACATTCAGGGGTGGGAGTGGGGCACACAAACAACGAGCATAATCAGTAAGTAAATACTGTGTTAGAAGGTGATGCATAAAAACAGACTAGGATAAGGAGGATCTGGAGTCCTTGGGAGGGATTGAGATCAAAAGGAGGGGATCAGAACAAGGCTCTGATAGAAGGGAGTACATGACACTTATGGAAGCATGGCTGTGGGCTGTGAAGAAAAGGGGGGGAACTGGTTGGATGCAGTTATCCTTATGGAGAGGCAGAGAGGAGGGAGAAGTAGTTTGGGTGCAAGGGTGGCTGGCGAAATGAAATAATTGATTTTGGATATTATTTATGCAAACTTTCAAAGCAAATCTTAGAAATAGGAAGGAGAGTAAATGAAGAGAATACAGCTGAGACAGGTGATAGAGGAAGCTGCAGATACTCAGGGGAGAGAAGGGTGGAGGATGGAGAGCCAAAGGGTGTACATGTGTCAGGACCCCTTGGAGTGTTCTACGCCTTCCCACTGGGTGGGACCCAGGCTCAAGCTGCCCAGGGGTGGCCTCTGTGGCTTGGCTCATGGAAGGCTCTGGTCAGAGAGCCGAGTGGGAACTGTACTCTAGAGGGGGGTGAGGACCCCCTCCCTGGAAAGCCTCTCTGCTCACAGTCTGTCTTCTTCCCCAGAGGAAGCCTGGAGCATCCTACGTTTATCTCCGAACACAAGGGGATTTTGTTCTTCTGTTTGGTTTGTTGGTTTATCGGTCGTATCTTAAGTGCCTAGAAAGGGGCTTGGATCATAGTGGATGTTAGCTAGATAATTGTTGAGCAAGTGAACGGATTCATCAAGTATTCATTGGCCCCACTCTGGGATTCCCTGCTTGCTGGGCATGACAAGCTCACAAGGAGATGTGGGTATCCTTTCTCTTGGCCTCCCCTGAAACCTGGTTTAAGTAGCAGCATGTTCCTTCAGGAGGCCAAGATGTCTCCTGGGGCTTAGAGATGAAGACATGCAGAGCAAAGAGCCCTGAGCTTGCAGTCCGGGAGGCCGGGTCCAGTCAGCCGAGGTTTGCTGGCACTGGCCTTGGTTAAGTCACCCAACTTCTGTGAGCCCTTTCTCTCACCTGTGAGACCCCCAGAATGGTATCCTGCCAGTCCAGCCTGCTTTGCAGGGTGCTTTTGAGGAGCACAAAAGTGTGTAAGGAAGCACTTGGGGAGCCAACCACCGTGCATTGTAAGGCATCATTCTCCCCACTCTTCCATTTGGGAAAAAAAAAATTAAAGACAAAGAAAAGTACGAAGAATTTCGTAACAAATACTGAGGTACTCACCCCTCGGAATAACAGATGCTAATAATTTGTTATATTTGCTTCATATCTCTCTGGAATAAGACCATGACATTTAAAGTTCAAGTCCCCTGTAACCATTCCTTCATTCTATTCCTCACTTCCCTCCTTCTCCCCAAAGGCAACCACAGTTATAAATTTGGTGTATATCACTTTATCCCATGTTTTTAATTTTTAATATATTATTTATGGTAATTACAATATATAAAAAATGTATTCTAAAGTTTGCTCTAAAAGTTTGCATAAATAGTATTATGTTTCTGCACTCAATTCCAGTATGTGTGTAGGTTTTTTTTCTGTACCACCAAGCAATTCTCTGATACTACCCGGGTGTCCTAAAATTTAACTCAATTCTGACACTATCTACCTGACACTATCTCGGAGGAGTTGTACAAAATGGAAGGATTTTATAGGCAGAGGGCGGGGCAAAGAAATTACTAACAAAAGAAAAGGAAAGATTATTTCAGGTCAGGACATCTTTTGGGGGGAATGGACGAACAGGGATTTTATCCTGCAGATTACCTAACTAGCACGCATCAGGAAATTTCAGATTAGCTGTTGAAAAGGTCATATTCCTGGGATAGGTTGAAACCGTTATTAAGTCTTGGTTTGCTGTCTTGGGGGCAAATGACTTCATTTTGGGCCTGTTATTTCTTATTTAACAGATGTAACTCAGAACAGCCAGAAGGAAGAGATGCATTCGGCCAGGTATGGGAACAGGGCACAGAGCTTCCATGCCCTCTCCTAGCACGCCACTCTCCCCAAATCTCCATGTGTTCCCCAAACTAGAAGTTCTCCAAACCCCATCCTTTTGAGTTTTCATGGAGGCTTCATTACATAGTGCCAACAAATAAAAGGCATAGACTGCAAGAGAAACAAAAAGTTTATTTGCGGTCTCAAAAATTGCAATTTGGACACACAGATTCAACTAGAAACTCAAATGTACTCCGAGGAGGACAAAGGAGGCAGGGTTTATGTAGGCAAACCCACAAACTTATAAAGATTGTGTTGCACAGTTCGTGATTGGTTCTGGCAAGCAGTGAGCTGATCTGCCAGTATGTGATTGGTCCTTTAGTTGTATCTAGGCAGATGGTCCTTAGAAGAGGAAATGTTTTCAGATTCGTCTTCTGCAGTCAGGCAGAGTTCAAAAGTTCAGTTAACATCTAGTGGTGGATGTGGTCTATGTGCGTATGTCTCACTTTCTTCATGGCCTCCTGACTCCACTTCAGAAGCCTTGATATATGTAACTCAATTTTGTTATTGCTGTCCACAATAGACAGGATTGATTAAATCATTGGCCATTGGCACTTGAACTCAATCTCCAGCCCCTCTCCCCTCCTTGGAGGTCTGGAGGAGGGACTGAAAGTTCTGACCTTCTAGTTACTGATTGGCTCCGCTGCCAACCAGCACTCATGCTTAGCTGCTTTCCAAAAATCACCTTAATAGCATAACGAAAACACACCTTTGTGACTCTTGTCACAGGACATTCCAAGAGTTTTAGGAGCTCTGTGCCAGGCACAGGACAAAGATCAAATGTGTATCTATTATGATAAATCACAATATCACAAGTATCCAAAATAAAGTTCCCTTAGCAGCCCCTGTCCCCAACCTACCTCTCCTCGGTTCTCAATTTTAATAAAGATAACTCATCCTTCTAGTTACTTAGGCCCAAAACCTTGCAGCCATCATCGATTCCTACCTTTTTCTCACACCCCACAGCTATCCTTCGATAAATACTCTCTCTATTGGCTCCATTGTAAAACAGTCAAGACCGAGACGTATTCCTACCACATCACTGCTGCCGCCCTCACCCTGGCGCCACTCATCCCACCTGGATTCCTGCAACGGCCTCCTCCCTGGGTTTCCACTTCCAACTTTGGGCCTTACTTCTATGCTCAAAGCCCTACATGTCAGAGGAAAAGTCAGCGTCTTGACTATGGCCTGATTCTGGCCTCTCTCTTCCCCCTGGCCCCTGCCTACCCTCCTCCACCACCATCCCACCCCTTCCACACCTCCTCCTCACCCCCCACCATGCACAGAAGCACAAGTAGACTCGAGCTCAGAGCTCAGTCTTCCATTCCACCTGCCTGGGATGCTTTTCCTGCTGGCAGGTTTCTCATCCTCTTCTGAACCCCTCGGCTCTAATGAGGTGTAATCAGAGGCCTTGCTGCACCTCTACAAAAAATGGCACCCTTCTTCTTCCTCCTTGCCTTACTTTTTGGCTAAACATCCTTCTAATAATTACTTTATTTATTTATGTATTTAATCCTCCTTTTCTAAGTCTCATCCTGATTTCTTCCAAGACCTGGTTCTGGGCTAGTGGCTCTTTCCACACCTGGAAACAGCCAGTGCAGCAGTAGCTGCATGCAAGAGGAGTCCTTTCTGAGTCCTGGGCAGAGAGAGGAAGAAGAGGGAAGGACTGACCTGAGCTTTACTGTTTGGGGCAGGAAAACGGATCAGGGCTTTCCAAATTGCTGGTGCCTAAGTTACGTCAAAGGGTATGCCAGAAAACACCAAGAGAATTGGGATGTCCCTCCCCAAAGTGTGTGAATGGGGAGGAGAAGGGAGATGAAGAGAGCAGCACAGACCCTCTCCCCCCACCCCCACCCAAGTACTTCATGGGCCTTCTCTTCTGCCTGGGAAAGGCAGTTCCATGCAAAATGAAAACCACACACATGTCCCCACATGCTCCCTGGACCTATTATAGCCAGCCTGCCGATTGCACACAGGCTGAGAATGGAGGTAGGAGCTGCAAGGGGAACAATCCACTGTGCACCTTGCCCCTGGAGTGGGATGGGGCTGGCCTGGGGCAGCTCTGGAGGGTAGGTCAGGCTAGGTGCTTGGGAGCTGGGGAGGCATAGGGCTCAGGCCAGGCCTGGGTCCACCCTGAAGGAAGGCTGACTCTGAGCCTACCTGGAAGCCCCAAATGTCATAGCAGTGTTCTGATGGGACCCAGGCAGGTCATTCCCTCATTCAGGCTCTGGTATAGGGAGTGCTGAGAAGAAACAGAACATGGGAGGCTGGTCCAGGCATCAGAGATTGCTCTCCTTTAAATTATATCCCAAATCCTGGCCTTGCCCTGGGGTTACCTCAACTAACTTGAGTCCTTGGAGGGAACAGAGATGGATAGAGTTGATGTATATTTTGGATTTATTTGGACTCTGACCAAGGATTATCCCAGCTCAGATCTGGCTCTTAAGGAAAAGGAGTGTTGCCTCTCTGTCTGTCACCACCTTCGTTGTCACCCTACTGGCTCTGGTACCAAGCAGGCTGTTAGGAGGACTGGGGCCCCAGGGACAGAGTATTCCTTAGTGCTTCTTCCTTCTCTTGGAGGGCTGAGTGGCCAGGTGCTGCTCAGGTGACAGGGAGCTGTGTGCAGGTCCTTGGTTCCAAAAAACTCATCCTCTGACTCACTTTTTCCAAGACATTCCAGAGCCATGACGTGTCTCTCAGGAAGGAAGAATTATTTTTGCTTGTGGCTTAAATAAATCCAGGAACCAGTTCCAGTAATCACAAGTGTGTGCCAGCTCTCAAGCGCACGCTGACAAAAGCAGAAGGAAAGCAGCACAGCCTGCCCAGAAAGGACCCTCCCGGGGAGGCCAGTAGGATCACCCAGCACCAGAGCGGAGCTTCTGGAGAAAGGGAGCGGGAACGAGGGCTAGATTTTTATTTTATATTATCGATGTTTTCAAACAAATGGAAAGATAGGGCAATTTTAAAAACAAATCTCAAGTATTTTTGCCCAATTCACTCCAGATCTTAAGAAATAAAAAGTAAGCATTATTTTACCACTAGGAACCTAACCAGATTCTATAATTCTCCAGAGATCATTGCTACCATCAATTTGTGTTTATCTTTCTCATGCTTGCTTTAATATTTTTACCACATATGTATGCACCTATAAAACAATCTTATGTGATATTCTTTTGTGTTTTTAAATTTTCTTTAAATGATCTTCAACTGTATATATGATTTTGCAACTTACCTTTTGAGAAAAACTGTTGCAAAAAAACGCAACATAAAATTCGCCCTCCCAACCATTTTCAAGTGTACCGTACAATACGATATTGTCAACCACATGCACGCTGTTCCATAACAGATCCCCAGGATCCCCTTGCCCTGCATGACTGAACCTCTATACCCACCAAACAGCAACTTCCCACCTCCCCCTCTCCCAGCCCCTGGAAACCACCATTCTACATTCTATGAGTTTGGCTACTTTAGATACCTCATATAAATGGAATCATAGAGTACTTGTCATTTTGTGACTGGCTTATTTCACTTAGCATAATGTCCTCAAGGTTCATCCATGTTGTAATATGTGTCAGAAATTCCTTCTTCTATTAAGGCTGAATGATATTCCATTGTATATATAGACCACATTTTTGTTTATCCATTCATCCATCAATAGACATTTAGGTTGCTTCCACCTCTTGGCTATCATGAATAATGCTGCTACAAACATGGGTGTACAAATATCTTTTCAATTCTTGTGCATGTATACCCAGAAGTGGGATTGTTGGATCATGTGGTATTTCTATTTTTAATTTTTTGAGGGAACTCCATGCTGTTTTCCTTAGTGATTGAGCCATTTTAAATTCCCCACTAACCATGTACAAGGGTTCCAATTTCTCTTCATTCTTGCCAACACTTGTTACTTTCTGGTTTTTTGATAGTGGCTATCCTAATGTGCATAAAGTGATATCTCACTGTGGTTTTGGTTTGCAATTCCCTGATAACTAGTGATGTTGAGCACCTTTTCATGTGCTTGTTGGGCATTTGTATATCTTCTTTGGAGAAATGTCTAACTCCATTTTTAATCTGGTTATTTGTTTTTTGTTATTGAGTTGACGGGGTTCTTTATATATTCGGAATGTTAACTAACCCTTTGTCAGATATATGGTTTGCAAATATTTTCTTCCATTCCATAGGCTGTCTTTTCACTCTGTTAATTGTTTCCCTTGTTGCACTGAAATTTTAAAGTTTGATGTGGTCCCGTTTGTCTATTTTTGCTTTTGTTGTCTGTGCTTCTGGTGTAACATCCAAGAAATCCTTGCCAAATCAATGTTATGAAGACTTCTCTCTCTTTTCTTTTTTTTTTTAAAGATTGGCACCTGAGCTAACAACTGTTGCCAATCTTTTTTTTTTTTTTTCTGCTTTGTCTCCCCCAATCCCCCAAGTACATAGTTGTATATCTTAGTTGTGGGTCCTTCTAGTTGTGGCATGTGGGATGCCTCCTCAATGTGGCCTGACGAGCGGTGCTGTGTCTGCACCCAGGATCCGAACCTGTGAAACCCTGGGCCACCAAAGCACAGCGCGCGAACTTCATCACTCAGCCACAGGGCTGGCTCCTCTCTCTTTTCTTTTAGGATTTTTTTAGTTTCAGATCTTATGTTTAAGTCTTTAATTTACTTTGAATTAGTTTTTGTATATGGTGCATGCAGCTTGCTTTTTTGATCTTATTTTGTCTTTGAGATTTATCCATTTTAGAACAAGTAGTTCTAGCTCACACACTGTTACTTCTGACAGAAACCCCTGTAATATTCTCCACAAGTGGCTCATTCATTTTTTGACTTGTCACACACAGTGCTGAAAGTTCTGTTTCCCGTGCACACAGGTGACAAGTGGAATCACCAGCCCTGAAGGTGTGCACTCCTTCCGTATTAATAGATACCCCCCATTGCCATCAAAGGAGCCGAAGGCACTGGCAGTGCAGCTCTTCCTCCCCCAGAGCGCCTAGACCCTCATATGATGGGGTGAGATAGTGCCTCATAACGTCAATTTCCATTTTCCTGATTATTTAGGAACATTTGAGGTTTAAAGTTTATTAACCTGTTTCATGTGTTTCCACTGCCCTGAGCTGTTAGGACAGGTGATTATCATAGCGTTAAAACTTGGCCACTAACACTAAGGTACTCCATGGAACACTCTTTTGCTTCCTTTCTCCATGGCTTCAACTCTATGACGGTCACTCATCATAGTAGTTTGGGGTCAAGGTGGAGGATGAAATAAGTTAATAAAATTTGTGCCTATCTTAAAGAGATAAACTAAAGGAAATAAGGCCTTCATTTAGACAATGGGTCTTAAGCAAGACAAGAACTGCCCCATTCTTAGATATCTGGGTCACACTGTCCTCACTTTGTTCCTAGAGCTCCCGAGGTAAAGGTATACTATAAATAGGAGATACATGACATTTCTCAAATTCAGACTAATAGTGGGATGTGCTGATCTGAATTAGTGATGACTGAGTTATAAGCCTTCAAAAATGCAAGTTACTAAGTTTTCAAGGGCATACAGCAAAACAAAGGCAAGTAGGCTTACTTTAGCAACCCCATGAGAATCAGCTGTTGGTCCATCTCTCTCAGGTTGGAGCTGGAAGAGGTTGGCACCGAAGGCCTGGAGCCATACTATAACTGCAAAAGCAATTTGCCTATTTGGGGCCACAAACAAGCCAGGAAGTTTCCAACATCAGAATGATATTCTGAAAAAGGGCTCTGCCAGGGGGCAGGATTTAAGTCATAAAATAGTAAGAAAAGTTTCTGGTCTGGCATGTTTGGAAGTTGTCACTCCTGTACTCAGAACAAGAAAAAAGCTGGACAAATTGACAATTGAGAACTCTTCTTAGATTTATTAGAGAACTGAGGTCACAGGGCAATCACCTGTACCCAAAATTAGAAAGACAGACAGGCAGATAGAGAGAATCACAACTTACCAGAACAGGAGCCAAGGAACAGAAAACTCTGTGGGAACCAGTACTGGGGTGGGAAAAGCTAAACTGTAATTGACAAATTGCTGGAAGCTCAGTGCAGGCAGGTCTGAGAGTTAAAACCTCCAGGGGGACCCAGAATTAGGATGTGCTAACACATTTTTGTGAGTTTTGCCTCCATGAGCTCTATCAAGTTCTCACAGTGAAGACTGGAGAAAAATTCCCTTGGGCTTCTGGTAGGGGAGGAGAAATATAACCGTTTAAAAATATGCCAGAGTCTTTTGTTCTTCTTAATAAAGCCTGCCTTCAAGAGAAACTACTAACTACTGGGGTTTTATCAGAGCCTAACAAACCTGGAGGAAGGGAAATACCCCACTCCAGCTTTACGCCTCTAGGCATCCTGTCCTATATAAGCCGGGGGGGTGGGGGGGGTGGGGGGGGTGGCGGGGGGGGGGTGGTGGGAACTGAGAAGCACTTCTGAAGTTCACGGCCCAGGGCTCAGGCTCATCGAAACACTGAGCTCTAATCACAGGACTATAGAACTCTCCCCTCCCCCCAAACCTCACCCCCACGTCAACAGAGCTCCTGTGTAATAACAGAGGAATACAACTGAAAGACTACCATGTCTCAGACCTTATTTCAGAAGACTTTAGGGAAACCCAAACATAGAGATAACAGCAAATACTAAACCAAGAACATCAGAGGCAATTTTAGCCTCTGACACCTATAGCTATAGCAAACAGTAAACACAGCCTAACCCCTAGCCAAATAGACATAAAACCTCATGCTAAAGGTCTATTTACCTCAATTCCTTTTACTTAATATATCATGTCTGGCTTTCAACAAAAAACTACAAGCCATACTAAAAGACAAAAAACAGTTTGAAGAGACAGAGCAAACATCAGAGCCAGACTCAGATATAGCAGAGATGCTGGAATTATGAGACCAGGAATTTAAAACAACTATGATTAATATGTTAAGACCTCTAACAGAAAAAGTAAGCAGCATGCAAGAACAGATGGGTAATATAAGCAGAGAGACGGAGATCCTAAGAAAAAATCAAAAGGTAATGCTATAAATAAAAAACACTGTAACAGAAATGAAGAATGCCTTTGCAGGACTCATCAACAGACTGGACATGGCTGAGGAAAGAGTCAGTGAGCCTGAAGAATCTCCCAAAATGAAATGCAAAACACAAATGCAAAAAAAAAAAAAGAAACAAAAAAAGCTGGAACAGAATATCCAAGAACTGTAGGACAATTACAAAAGGTGTAGCATACATATAATGGGAATACCAGAAGGAGAAGAAGGAAATAAAAGAACAAAAGAAATATTTGAAGTAATAATAACTGAGAACTTCCCAAAATTCACGACCAACATTAAACCATCCATCTAGGATCCTGGGAGAACACCAAGCAGGTTAAACACAAAAAAAATCTACACCTAGACATAATACATTCAAACTGCAGAAAATCAAAGACAAAGAAAAATCTTGAAAGAAGACAGAATAAAACACTTCACCCACAGAAGAACAAGAATAAGAATCACATATGACATCTCTTCAAAAACCATGCAAGCAGGAAAAGAGTGGAATGAATTATTTAAAATGTCAAAAGAGAAAAACCACCATCTTAGAATTCTGTATCCAATGAAATTATCCTTTAAAGGTGAAGGAGAAATAAAAGTTTTCCCAGACAAACAAGGCACTAGATCTGCCTTGCAAGAAATGTTAAAAGTTCTTCAGAGAGAGGATAGACAGGTCAGAAACTTGGATCTACATAAAGAAAGGAAAACATTAAAGAAGGAATAAATGAAGGTTAAGTTAAAATCTTTTATTGTTCCTATTCTTACTTGATCTAACAAACAGTTTGCTCAAAACAGTAATAGTAACAGCGTATTTGGCGATTATTGCTTATGGATAACTGAAGTGAAGGACAGTCATGCTATAAAGGACAGGACAGAGAAACTAGGAATACTCTGTTAAAAGGTACCTGTACTACCTGTGAGGCAGTATAGTTTTATTTGAAAGAGAACTTGGATTAATTGTATGTATACTGCAAACTCTAGGGCAATCACTAAAAAAAGTTTAAAAAAGGACTACAGTTGATGTATTAGTCAGAGTTCTCTGAGAAAGAAAACCAGTAGGATGTGTATGTGTGTGCGGGTGTGTAAATAAGGAATTGGCTCATGCAACACTAGATTGAAAAGTCCCAAGATCTGCAGTCTGGAGACCCAGGAGAGCCAACGGGATCTGAAGTTCTAGTCTGAGTCTGAAAGCCTGAGAACCAGAAGGGCCAATGATATAAGTTCCAGTCTGTGAAGGCAGGAGAAGACCAATGTCTCAGCTCAAGGCTATCAGGTAGAGAGAGCACATTCTCTCTTGCTCAGCCTTTTGTTCTGTTCAGGCCTTCAACAAGTTGGATGAAGCCTGCTCACAATGGGGAGGGCAATCTTTACTCAGTCTGCTAATTTAAATGCTAATTTCATCCAGAAACACCCTCACAGACTCACCCACAATAATCCTTAACCAAAACTTCTGGTGGCCCAGTCAAGTTGACATAAACAATTAAACATTACAGTTGCTACTTTAAGAGAGGGGACAAAACAGAATCATGTAAAATGCTCAATTAAAACTGGAGAGGGAAAAATAAAGAATGGAAGACAAAAAGGAAAAAAAGAGAAACAAAGAACACAGGCAATGACTAGAAAACGGTAACAAATATCATAGATAGCAATCCAACTATATCAATAATCATTTCAAACTTCAATTGTCTAAATATATTAATTAAAAGACAGAAACTGTCAGAGTAAATTAAAAAAACACCCAATTATATGTTGTCTACAAGAAATCTACTTTAAATATGAAGCATACATATATTAAGAGTAAATGGATGCGAAAAGATGTACTATGCTAACACTAATCAAAAGAAAGCTGGAGAAGTTATATTAATTTCAAACAAAGCAAACTTCAGAGCAATTATCAGATATAAAGAGAAGCGTTAGATAATAATAAAGGGACAATTTTCCAAGAAGATATAACAATCCTTGGTGCATATGCACCTAACAACAGGACATCAAAATACGTGAGATAAAAACTGATGGAAATGGAAGGAGAAATACATGAATCCAGTATTACAGTTGGAGACTTCAACACCCCTCTGTCAGAAATGGAAATCAATAGGATATAGTTGAACTGAACAACACAGTCAATCAATTGGATCTAATTGAGATTTACAGAATACTTCAGCCAACAGCCACAGAATACACATTCTTTGCAAGCTCACACAGAACATCCACCGAGACAGACCACAGTCTGGGTCATAAAATACATCTTAACAAATTTAAAAGAGTGTAAATCATACACAGTTTGCACTAAGATAAAAATAGAATTAAGCTAGAAATCAAAAAGAGAAAGATAGTGGGGAAACCTCAAAATACTGAAAATTAAACAACACACTTCTAAATAACACAGGATCAGAGAAAAGATCTCAGGAGAAATTTAAAGATATTTTGAACCAAATGAAAATACAACCTATCAAAATTTGTGGAATGCAGTGAAGGCAGTGCTTAGAGGGAAATTTACAGCATTGAATACATATGTTAGAAAAGAAAAAAAGACCTAAAATCAATCATCTAAGCTTCTACCTTAGGAAACTAGAAAAAGAAGAGTCACTTAAATCTAAAGTAAACAGAAGAAAAGAAATAATAAAAACTAGAGCAGAAACCAATGAGATTTAAAACATGAGAGCCATAGAGAAAATCAATGAAACCGAAAGCTGATTCTTTGAGAAGATCAATAAAATTGATAAACCTCTAGCCAGGTTAACTAAGAAAAAAAGAGAGAAGCACAAATTATTCATCTCTGAAATGAAAGAGAGGCCACCACTACTGATCCCATGGACATTAAAAAGATAATAAAGCAATATTATGAGTAAGTCTATGCCCACAAATTTGATAACTTAGATAAAAATGGGCTAATCCTTGAAAGTCACGATTTACTAAAATGCACGCAAAATTCATACAAGGAGAAATATATAATCTGAACAGGTACATATCTATTAAAGAAATTGAATCAATAATTAATAACCTTCTAAAACAGAAAGCACGAGGCCAAGCTGGGTTCACTGGTGAATTTTACCAAACTTTAAAGGAAGAAACTATACCAATTCTTTACAATCTTTTCTAGAAAATAAAAGCAAAGGGAATATATCCTAACTTATTCTATGAAGCCAGCATTGCCCTAATACCAAAACCAGAGAAAGACATTACAAGAAAGGAAAACTGCAGACCAATATCTCTCTTGAATGTAAATGCAACCTTCAACAAATTATTAGCAAATCAAATCCAACAATGTATAAATAGAAATATACACCATGAACAAGTGGGATTTATTCCAGGTGTGCAAGGCTGGTTCAACACTTGAAAACCAACTAGCCTAATTTATACTAGTCAGTTAGAGCTACTATAACAAAATACCACAGACCAGGTGGCTTAAACAACAGAAATTTATCTTCTCACAGTTCTGGAGGCTAGCGAATCCAAGATGAAGGTGCTAGCAAATTTAGTTTCTCATGAGAGCTCTCTTCCTATTTTATAGATGGCCACTTTCTTGCTATGTCATTGTGTGGCCTTTCCTTGGTGCATGCACATGGAAAGAGAGAAAGGGTGAGCTCTTCAATGTGTCTTGTTATAAGGCCATTAATCTTATTGGATCAAGGTCCTACCCTTATGACCTCATTTAACCTTAATTACTTCTTTGGAGGCACCATCTGCAAATACAGCCACTTCGGGGGTTAGGGTTTCAACATATGAATTTTGGGGGGATTTAAATATTCAGTCCATTACATAATCCATCACATCAACAGACTAAAGAAGAAAAATCACATGATCATATCAACAGATGCAGGAAAAAAATTGACAAAATCCTTTACCCATTCAAGATTAAAAAAACCCCAAAAAGCAAAAAACCTCTCACCAAACTAGGAAGATTGAGGAACTTCCTCAATTTGATGGAGAGCATATGCAAAATATCTACAGCTAAAATCATACTTAATGGTGACATATTACATGTTTTCCCACTAAGATCAACAACAAGGCAAGATGTCTTCTCTTACCTCTCCTATTCAATATGGTACTGGAAGTGCTAACTGATGCAATAAGACAAGAAGAGGAAGTAAAAAGTATGCATATGGGGAAGGAAGAAATGCGGCTGTGTTTGTTCACAACTGACATGATTATCTACATAGAAAATCCCAAAGAATCAACGAAAGAAGAAAAACTCCTAGAACTAATAGTGATTATAGCACAGTTGCAGGATGCAGGGTTAATATACAAAAGTCAACTGCTTTCCTATATACCAGCAATGAACAATAGGAATTTGAAATTAAAAATGCAATGTTATTTATATAAACATCAAAAAAAGGAAAAACTTCTGCATAAATCTAAAAAAATATGTACAAAGTTTATGTGAGGAAAACTACAAACTCTGATGAAAGAAATAAAAAAAGATCTAAATAAATGGAGAGGAATTGCATGTGCACAGATAGAGTGTGTTAGTCCTCTCTGGCCGCCACAACAAAGTACCACAGCTGGGGGGCTTAGACGGCAGTAGTTTATTTCTTCACAGTTCTGGAGGCTGGAAGTCCCAGATCAAGGTGCCGGCAGGGCTGGTTTCTTCTGGGGCCTCTCTCCTGGGCTTGCAGACGCTTGCCTTCTCCGTGTGCTCACACGGCCTTTCCTTTATGTGCTTCTTCCTCATATCCCTGTCCCTGTGTCCTAATTTCTTCTTCTAAGATCATCAGTCAGACTGGGTTAGGGCACATTTTAACTTAATTACCTCTTTGAAAAACCCTATTCTTAAATGTAGTCACATTCTGAAGTACTGGGGTTAGGGTTTCAACATATGACTTTTAGGGAGGATGCAAATTAGCCCATAACAGGGAAACTCAACATTTTCAAGATGTCAATTCCTTCCTATTTGGTCTACATATTCAATGCAATCACAATCAAAATCCAAGAAAAATCCAGTTAAAATCCAAAATCCAAGTTATTTTGTGGATATTGAGAAACCCATTCTAAAGTGTATATAGAGAAGCAAAAGGCCCAGAATAGCCAACAAAATATTGAAGGAGAAGAACAAAGTCAGAGGACTGACACTACCTGAGTTCAAAACTTACTAAAGAGGTTTTTCGTTTGTTTGTTTGTTTTGTGAGGAAGATTGGCACTGAACTAACATCTATTGCCAATCTTCCTCTTTTTTGCTTGAGGAAGACTGTTGCTGAGCTCAGATCTGTGCAAATCTTCCTCTATTTTATGTGGGATGACACCACAGGATGGCTTGATGAGCGGTGATATGTCCACGCCTGGAATCTGAACCTGTGAACCCCTGGCCGCTGAAGCAGAGTGTGCAAACTTAACCACTATGCCACTGGGCCAGCCCCCACTATAGAGTTTTTATAGCATAGAGAGATTATTATAATAATCACAGTGTGGTACTGGTGAAGAAATAGACAAATAGATCAAGAGAGCAGAAAAGAGGGCCCAGAAATATACCCACGCAAACGCAGTCAACTGATCTTTGACAAAGATTAAAGATATTGAATGGAGAAAAGATAGTCTTTCCAGATAACAGTGCTGGAACAATTGGGCATCCAAATGAAAAAATATGAATCTAGACACAGACCTCACATCTTTCACAAAAATAAACTCAAAATGGATTATGGACCTAAATGTAAAATGCAAATCTATAAAATTTCTAGAAGATAATGTAGGAGAAAATCTAGGCAACTTTGAGTTTGGCAATGACTTTTAGATATAAGACCGAAAGTACGATCCATGAAAGAAAAAATTGTTAGAAGTTAGACTTCATTAAAATTAAGAACTTCTGCTCTGTGAGAGATACTGTTAAGAGAATGAAAAGATAAGCAACAGATTGGGAAAAAAATCTTTGCAAAACACATGTCTGACAAAGATTTGGTATCCAAAATGTACAAAGAAGTCCTAAAACTCAACAATAAGTAAATGAACAAACAGATTAAAAATTGGACAAAAGAGAGCTGGCTCTCTTTTAATCTTTGGCCCAGTGGTGTAGTGGTTAAGTTCACGCACTCTGCTTTGGTGGCCTAAGGTTCACAGGTTCAGATCCTGGGCACTGGTTGTCAAGCCACATTGTAGCAGCATCCCACCTAAAGTAGAGGAAGGTTGGCACAGAAGTTAGCTCAGGGTCAATCTTCCTCCTCCCCCCCCCCCAAAAAAAAATTAGAGCCAGCCCTCTCAAAAGGAGGCAACTCCTTTTAACAATATGGGCTGTTCCTGAAGGTATTTCTCTGTTTGTACTTTGCCTGATCAGAGAAGAGCCTTTCAATGGCAAACCACTGAACCACAAAACCATTAACTACACAGACAATAAATCTGAAGAACTATAAAGAACTTTTGTCTTTTAATTAAGTAAACCTTAACCCTGTAGTATTATTTGCCTTACTACTTGTTTAGCAAAATTTCTCTTTCATCTATAATTCAAAAGCAAACTAAATTCAAGCTCCTTGGGGATTCTCTTGGGGAGTTGGTGGAGTCCCGATGAGTGAGGTTTTCCTATACTACCATTGTATTCTGAATCATCCTTTTCTGTAGTGATGAAGCAGTTTTCCGCTTCTTGGTGTTGTAGAGGGTAGTAGAACAAATACAAGCTCCACTAATTCAGCTCTGGGACCAGCCATGGGGAATCAGTGTGGAATTTTATAGAGACTAATTGAGATTTGTTCTCAGGGATCTTGAAACCACACCTCTTGCTTCACTGTGCAACACTGAGAAGTATCATTGACCAGTCTCTGCCACAGCGGGATGGAAACAAGAAGGCACACTGTTCAGCCAGTATGCTGGGCTGCAATGACCAGCTTCTGTGTTTGCTGCTAAAACCTTATATCCATAGGGCTTAAGACCCCTTTAATAATATCTCATAATAAACTAAAAATAAAGGCCATCCGTGAGCTGACAATGCCTGATCTCTTTCTCATGAACTTTGGAACCACATCCACCTGCCAATGGCCAGCTCCTTTTGGAACCACAGGTGCTTACACCCAACGTGTCCAGCATCGAAGCCAGCTCTTCCTCCTGTGATCTGAGATCCCCTCTGACTGAGAATGGCACCAACGTCCTCCTGTTGCTCAAGCCAGAAACATAGCCTCTTCCTTCACTCCGCCTTCCTTCCCCTTCCACACCCAGACGTCTTGTAGACCCTCCACTTCTCTTTCCCCTTCTGTACCCACCCCAGTCCAGACCACCAGTGTTTCTCATTTGGAGGACAGATTCCTTTGTTAGGTGTTTTCAAAGAACTCTGTTCTTTTCCATTAGAAAACTTATCTCTGTAATTATACAACCATTGCAGTGGTTAACTGATTTCCTGATCCCCCCCTTGACCATAAGCTCTATGAAAGCAGGATCCTTTCTCTCTTTGCTCCCCCTTTTGCTCCCAGCATCTGCACAGAGCTTGGCACATACACATTTGTAGAGTGAGTGGGTTATTGAAACAGCTCCCTGGCTGGTCTTCTGCTCTTACCATTCTCCAATATCTCCTCCTCAGCGCAGTAAACACCCACATCTGATCATGATGACACTTTCCTGCTGAAACTTCTCAACAGCTTCTCATTGCCCTCAGGTAAAATTTACCACCTGACAAGGCTTGCGATCTGGCCCTGGTCTTGTCACTCTCTGCCACTGACCCCACGAGCTGAGCTGGGAGCCCTTCTCATCTTCATTTAGATCCTTTCTGCAGCTCTCTCTGCTTCCAAGCCTCTGCCTGGGACACTTGCTTTTCAATCCCCTTTTACTTGAGCAGCTCGTTATTCCTTATTTTGGCTTGAATGTCACCTCTGCTGGGACGCTTTCCCTGACTCCTCCATCAGATTAGTGGTCTACACATCAGTTTGTTTCCTCTGTCACTTTACTTATCTGACTGTATTTTATTTGTATACTTAATTGCCTGACTTCCTTACATATGTAAATTATCTAAGAACAGGGAAGCTCATAGCTTGGGGTAGACTCATTAAATCCTTGTTGAATGAATGAATAAATAAATGAATAAGCGAAGGGTAATATGAATATTGGCTAATAGATCTAGGCTCTAAAAATGGGATGGGTAGTAGATTTCATCCAAGGGTTATTCAGCGACCACACATTGAGGATATGCTCTATGCTAGGCCCTGGAAACACAGTGTTGCAGAGAAGGACACAGAGTGATGGTCCTAACCAAAGGTATGGTGAGTGCCACAGAGCTCAGAAGGGCGCCCCACTGTCGGCAGGGGCCGTACCCCACCTTCCGCTCTCAGATACGGACAAGGGAGACTTGGGTGCTCTCCACCTCTTCTGCTATTTCACCCACAGAATTTGTCCCCTCACACCAGACCCACTGATTTTTTCTCTTGTTGTCTGTGATGGAAAATTAAACAGTCAGAGAATCATGGGTAGGAGGGAAATTTGAAAGTCATCTAATTAGTCTCCTGTTCTCAGGAAAGACTGCTCTTTGTTTAAAGGTGTTCAGACGAAATTCCATAGCTGCTTTTGGTAAATGTCTAGAATTTAGCAAGCCTTGATGCCAAGAAGCCTTTTCTTATAGGTAATATCAATCTCTCCTGCTACAATTTGAGCTCCTTTCTTCTTCTTTGCACCCTGCTCATGACCCACCCAGTCACTTGTTTGTGTCATTCTTCTCTGCCTGGAGAGCCTTCCTCTCTCTTATCAGCTCTATCTAAATGTGGCAGTCCCTGCACACCAGCTCCCTGTGCGTAGTCCAAGGACTTCTCAGATCTAACTTGCCTTGGGGAGTTCTGAACTCCCCAAGAAATATAAAAAGAAATGAACTAGATTTCAATTTGTCAAAATGGATTGAACTCAAAAATATAACGCTGAATGAAGAAAGAGTGTGAGGTGTAGAGTGCATTATTTATGTAAATCAAATTGATGTGGCTGTGGATCAAGGCTGCCCCAGGGAAACAAGCCCAAGGCGACCTGGCCGAGATGCCGATCTACATGACCCGATTCATATCTAAAGTTATACGACCACACAATAGCCAGACCTCAACCACACTGATACCATTTTAATGACTTTTTACATGATCTTTCCTTTGTCTAGTAAAAACAAGTCACGTACCCATGTCATATAAATTTAGTCCTAACCCTCAACACATTGCAGCTCTTCACTGCCCATGGGTCCTGTCCCCATGCTCTTCTCTGAATAAAGGAGCACTACTGCCAGACCTTGAGAGTCCAAGAAATCTTTCTTTTGACCCCTTGGCTTGCCAAGCCAGCATCAAAATGATATACAAAACAATACTACGTATTTTATGGATGTACATGCACACACATACACATGAACAAGTGTGGGAGAAGGGCCCGGAGGATGCAGTAATAACATGAGACTGTAATTATGGGAGAGTGGGGCCAGGATAAAGGGGCACAAAGAAGAATGAATGTCTGTGTGTGTTGAACAACCTTGTCTGGGCAGATGATGGTATTACACCACCAACTGAGGAAATGGTAACTTGAATTTGTTCAAATTCAGCCCCAAAAAGGAAAAGCACCCAGCTCAAATCAAGGTGCATTGTATGTAGACGCAGCTCTAAGGTCAACAGAGCGCAGAATCAGGGCCAACAAGAGGATGGGTGGGAGAAAGATGGGCCAGTGAGGGCACCCAGGAAGGTGAGAGCAATGTGAGCATGTGCTCTCTGGGGTTTCTGTTGTTTAGTACATCTGTGCACAGAAGGAAAGAAAAAAGAAAACAAGAAACTCTGAGCAATGGTGCCCGGAAAAATAGTCTAATATTTTTTGGGGGGATTAGGAAAGATATACAGACGTGTCCCCTGTAATAGAGCAAACAAACCTGTAAGGCATCTTCAGCTCCAAACACTAGGAACGTTTGCATAAACTGAGGAACATTGAACATCACGACTTTGTGAGTGAGACGGAGATTTTGTATCTTTAAGGCAGTGACAAAAAAGACTCATGACTCATAGAAGTTGGAGATACAAGCACCTAACCATGGCAGCCTTAGGCCAAGTCCTTGACTCCTGACTGTGTGCTGTTACCCGGATGCGCGGCACCTGCTCCCTGCCACCCTGGAGCTGGTATTTCTGCCCATCTTCTTCTCCCTTCTTTCGCACTGCTCTCTCTCCCGCCTCCAGGCCTGTTTGTGTTTTTTTGAACTTTATCTAAATTGTGTTATATTTTTAAAAATATTTTTGAGCCTATGTTCTTAGTATGTTTTTCTGTCTTAGTTTATCTGTCTTTGAATACAATGAGCACATTTCATACGAAAGCATGATTCAGTTAACTATGCCTATTGGCTATAAGTTATTCAGACCACAAAGCCCTAAGCCCGCGGTGCTGGCTTGCCTGCACCCAGGACCCTGTGTTTAGGAGGAAAACGCCTTCTCTGGCTTGCCAGCTGCTCAGCCCACTGTCAGTTGATGGTGAATGTTGCCCCCACCTTCCCCTCCACAACCACCCAATTTCCATCCTGATTAATGTTACACTTTGTAATGGTGTGATAAGATGGGGCTGTGCCTAAATTTTACCTGAGGCACTGTCAGTAAGTGGCCAGGACCCAGGCCACTTGGCAGGGCTTTCAAAGGAGGACTCTGGGCATGGTGTCTTGCCACCTATAAAAGAGGATGGAGACAGGGGAGAATTCTTACATTGTGGATGTGCAGTGAGTCCTTCCCCTTCTGTGGGGAAGACATGGGGGCACATCCCCTCACCTCCAGCTTAGGGAGAGGGGCTTTAAGCAGACACATTGGGGTGCTGACAAGGGGACATGGGTCTGACGCTGGCCTGAGAATCTAAGAGGTGAGAAATTGGCTTAGCTGGCTGGAGGAGGTGAGACTGAGGTTACTGGTAGGAACTTGTCAGTCTTGGCAAGGGAAGCACCAGAACAAATGTGAGTCTTGCCTGAAAGAGCAGGTCTGGGCCCTCTTGCATGTCTTTGCCCTCGACACCCCAAAAGAGAATGTTCCCCATCTCCTATGTGGAGGTGAGCCTCTGAAAACCAGGGACTGAGAGGGAATTGTTGTGGCTAGCTGGGCACTGCATCACCCTTGCTCAGAGAATTGGAGGTGAGAGATAAGGAATGCCAGGAGTGGGCCCCCACAGGACCCAAGAAGACATTTGCAAGAGGGAGGCCAGTTTTCCACATCTGCCGTGGCCAGGCGGCCCCAAACCAAACAGACAGAATCCCTCCCTCCTTGTTAAGACTCTGCCCGCCCCAGCTGCAGTCCTGGAGAGGACGGAAATGTTGGCAAAAAGAGAAGAGGCTTACCAGGTGTTATGGGTTAAACTGAGCCCTCCTCAAAGTCACATGTTAGAGTCCTAACCCCCTGGTACCTCAGAATGTGACTGTGTTTGGAGACAAAGTCTTTAGAGAGGTAATTAAGCTAAAGTGAAGTCATTATGGTGGGCCCTCATCCAGTGTGACTGGTGTCCTTAGGACACAGAGAAGACCATGTGAAGGGAGAAGGGAGAAGACAGCCATTTCCACGCCAAGGAGAGAGGCCTCAGAAGGAACCAACCCTGCTGAGGCCTTGATCTTGGACTTCCGGCCTCCAGAACTGTGAGAAAATAGATTTCTCTTGTTGCAGCTCAGTCTGTGTTTCTTTATTATGACGGCCCCAGCAGCCTAACATGTCAGGTTCTTTCTGCAGGCTTCCTGCCTGTGACAGGCCTAAGTTTTCACTTTGAATGACTCACGTGTTAATAAGTGAACTATGGTCATTCATGGAGCTCAGATCACCAGAGAACTCCTTGTCCACATATGAGGATATACGCTATGTCCTCTCGTCTTTCCCTAAGCTGGGAGGAGCCAGCCCCATAGGTGGGTTTGCAGGAGGGTCAAGACAAACACTGAAGTTGACTCACGACTGCAGTCAGAGGGCCTGCTCTTTAGCATCCTGCCCACGTAGTTCACGACAGCAACAGGCCCTTCCCCTCAGCCTGAGAGGCTCCCCCATGTTTTACAGAGCAGTTAAAACCTCTTGGGTCAGATTTTCATTGCACCAATTATTCTCTGGAGAAAATAGAAGTACCAATTCAAGATAATGAAGTCACTAAAGCGTGCCCTGCCCTCAGCAGGGCCCAGGTTTCCACTGTGCTGCTCACATCTCAGTTTGTCTAGGAGTCTGTTGAATCTATTCTGCTTTAAAAGACTGTCTTAGAATCCTGTGGAAAAGACGACCCCCTTCTCCGTGCTTCACTGGTGTCTTAGTTGCCTCTCCTTCAAATTACTTTCCCAAATTTAAGTCTGTCCCACAGATTCCCTCTAACAAGGTGCCATTTGGGCTCGTCTTGGGTTGAATCTGCTGAGCCGGGCTCTGGTGCAGCAGTGACCCAGCAAAAGCCCACAGAGAGGGGCTGAGTCCCCAGAACGTGAAAAGTCACCCAGAAGAAGAGGGACCAGTTTGGCCCTGTTCTCCAGAGTCCTCAGGGGTGGCATTAGGAACCCACCTCCCCGACAGGGAGAGGATGCAGGCTGAGGCCGCGGGGATGCATTCGCTTTGAAATGAAGCTCCCTTACCTCCATGCATTAGCCCCATTTCCTAAATCCACTCACTGAACTGAGTCAGATCCAACCCAAAAACTGAGGTTAAATCCCATCACTTCCCCTCAGGCCAGCTCTCTCCCTGCCAGCAAGAGACAGCCCCTTCCCCTCCTGTCCCCACACAGGGCAGGGCTGGGGCAAGAAAGGGCCCTGGGCACATCCAGCTGTTGATGTGAGTATGAAGAGGTCCTGGGGCTGCTGAGTTAAAGTTGCTTTCACTTGGAAGTGGGTCAACCTCCACTTGTCCTCGGTGAGGAAGCCGAGTGCTCACCACACTCAGCAAGTTTATTAAAACAAGTCATAATGACAGCAAAGCCTTTGAGGATAAAGCTTGAGGCCCCGGGGCCGGGGAGCTGGGTGTGTGCTGGAGGAGCCTGGCCCCTACTCATCCCTGGGCTGGCTCAAGGCCAGTGCCTCTTCGGTGCCGGAAACTGTTGACACAAGTCTTGTGCGTCACTGGGCCCTTGGGGTGGTCTGGGGATCCTGGCCCTGGCGAGCTCACAGAGTGCCTGAGGATGAAGTTGCCGTGCATGACTGCTGCTCTGTGTACCAGCAATAACGAACAGGGACAAAAGCCAAATCAGCCTGCTGTGGGCTGGGGGTGGTTGGAATACTTTTGGAAGCTTGAATAGGCCCCTTTGGAAACAAAACCAACCAAATAAAGCAAATCTCCACTATCACCTGAGGATGCTTCACAAAACTCTGGTAGGTTCTAGGAACTTCTAAGCTCCAGACTGAGCCATTACTCAAGGGTTGTTAACCCTGTGTAGCAACACTGAATGCAGTCTTGTAAGTCCTTTGGGACACTTGGGACCTCGGCTGACATCCCAGAGATCCTGGAGCTGCTTTTCTGAAGGTCCATGTGCTCCTGCAACACAGCCAACTCCAATTTCTCAGACAGTAGATGCACCTCTGGAGAGTGGCTCTCAGTCTTGGAAAACATGAGACGTACCTGGGGGAGCTTGTGAAAAGTTCAGAGCATGTGCGCCTATGAGAATGGCCAAAATCTAGAACACTGACAATCCTAAATGCTGTCAAGGTTGTAGAGCAATGGAAGTCTCATACTAGTGGGAAAGCAAAATGGTACAGCCACTTTGGAAGACAGTCTGGCAATTTCTTCTTACAAAACGAAATATATTCTTATGAGTATATATGATCTGGCAATCACATTCCTTTGTGTTTACCCAAAGGAGTCAAAAACATGTCCACACAAAAACCTGCACCCCAATGTTTACAGCAGCTTTACTCATAATTGCCAAAACTTGGAAGCAGCCAAGATGTCCTTCACTAGGTGAAAGGATGAATAAACTGTAGACATCCAGAACAATGGAATACTATTCAGCATTAAAAAGAAATGAGCAATCCATCCATGAAAAGACATGGAGCAATCTTCAATGCATGTTTCTAAGTGAAAGAAGCCAATCTGAAAGGCTGCATATTGTATGATTCCAACTATATGACGTTCTGGAAAAGGCAAAAGTACAGACACGGTACAAAGATCCATGGTTGCCAGAAGCTGGAGGGAGGAGGGAAGAATGGGCAGAGCATAGAGGATTTTTAGGGCAGTGAAACGCTTTTGTAGGATACTGTAGTGGTGGATACGTGTCATTATACATTTGTCCAAACCTGCAGAATATACAACACTAGAGTGAGCCCTAATGTGGACTATGGACTCTAAGTGATAACAATGCATCACTGTAGGTTAGTTGATTGTAACAAATGCACCACTACGTTGGGGGATGTTCATAGTGGAGGAGGCTGGGCACATATAGGGGAAAAGGAGGTATATGAGATCGCTCTGTACTTTTCACTAAATTTTACTGTGAGCCTAAAATTGCTCTAGAAAAGTAAAGTCTATTAAAAAAAAGTTCAGATTACTGGGATCCACTTACCCACCCAGAAGACACTGATTCAAGAGTGCTGGAGCTGAGCCCGAGAATCCACATTTTGAAAACTTTTAATTTTCTCTGATGTCAGGGCTATGTGGGTCACCCTCAGGAAGCAGACCCTCCCAGCTCGTCCTGGCAGCTGGCAGAGGCAGGAGGAGAGCTGCAGCCTCAGGGTCCCCTCTCCAGGCAACAGTCACCCCCATCCCTCCCCGAGCCATGAAGCTGAGCTCAGTACCCTGGCCTGGGAGTAATGCAAGAAGTTTTGGCTTCTCACTCCCTTAGCTGTGGTCCTGCCTTTTGAGTTGGCTCAGTCACATGGCAAACTAGGGAGAAGTTTTGAGAGTGTCTACTTACCTGGCCAAAGGTTTGTTACAGGCGGAGGTTGGATTATTACAACGAACTCCTTCCTGGCTACTCTCCCACCTCCAGGTTTTTCTCCTCTGCAGTGCTCATTTATACACGGACCACACAATGTTCTTCTAACAACAGTCTCATTACATTGTCTTCTTCCTCAAGAACCTTCTTGCCTCCTTGCTTCCTTTAAGGTGAACCCCAAATGCCGATCTTGTTGGTCATCAGATTTTTGGAGGCCACTTGCTCCCTCCACTCCTCTCCACCCTGTGGACTTGTTCACTTCAGCCAGGCTAATCTGCTCGCTGTTTCCAGGGCACCGCCTCTCCTTAGCCACACATCTCCCTCCTGTCAGTACACACGTTCCCCCATCCCTCCCTTTCCGATACTCCACGTCCCTTGGCTCTCTCAGCAGCAGGCTTACAACTTACCTCTTTGGAAAGCTTCTCTGCCTGATCCCCAGGGTTTTGCCTGTTCAGATTCTGGGCATGAACCCAGCACTACTCATTAAGCCATGCTGTGGTGGCATCCCATATAGCAGAATTAGAAGGACCTACAACTAGAATATACAGCTATGTACTGGGGGGCTTTGGGGAGAAGAAAAAAAAAGATTGATAACAGATGTTAGCTCAGGGCCAATATTTAAGAAAAAAAAAGAAGAGGGGTCTGCAGAGCTGATCTGGGGAGTCGCCCGGGCAGTAGGACTGGCTGAAAGCAGAGGCCTGGGCCAGAGAGCTGCAGGAGAGCTGAAGACAAAGAAGACACCACTCTGTCTGGTTTAGAGAAGAGCTTCTGGAACACTCTTTACCCAAGGCCCACCTTGTAGCCTAAAACATCACCGGGACAGCCCAAGAACACATCCCTGAGGTCAGGAGGTAACGGCCTCTTTGTTAGAGCGTGGCTGTTAGTGGGGGATTTGAGGAGGCTGAATGGTGTCATGATTTGGGGCTTTGGCATTGAGATGCTTTCTGTGCCATGGACTGTGACATCTTGGGTATCCTTTAAGTTCTTGAAGCTTCAGTTCCTCCTCTGTAAGATGGGGATCCTACTAACTCCCTCGGAGGGTGGTGAGGGGTACGTAGTCAGAGAAGTCACACAAAATGCCTAGACAGGGCTGGGGACTTAGTAGGTGATCAATAAATCTTAGTTCTAATAATCACTATTATTCTTATAGAGGCTACTTAAGCAATCAATGGGAGCTGGAAAGATGTGAGGCTTCTCTGTACAAAATACAGGTAAGGAACAAGTCCAACCACCTGCTGCCCTGGAGACCAAGAGAAGCTTCACCTGGTGCAGCCAGGCACGCGTGCTTCCCGGGCTTGCTCCAGTCTGAGAACGCGTCTCTGCAGCCTCCGAGAGACAAATGTGGGCTGGAGACTGTTCTAGTAGAGCTAGGCCTAGTAGTCTAGCAGATCAGCCTCTGGAGTCCAGACATCCACGTTTTCCATCCTTTTCAAAGACTGTTTTTCCAGGATGATTATCTTGAGAATGTTCGCCTCAGCCAAACGGTTCATGTCCAATAACTCAAAGGGAAGTCACCAGAGTTGGGCACAGAGTGCCGTGAATGTTGGGGAGTTTTGATGGGAAGGGAGAGAGCAGGGTTGGGGGCCTGGCTTCGGGGAGAGGCACTTGCCTGCCCTGTGGTTACACTGTCAGCCTGACATGGCCCGGTGGCCCGTGGCCCACTCTGCAAAGGCAGGCCGGCCTGATGGTGGGCGAAAGCTTTTTGATCCATGAGGTGGCTACCCTGTAACTGAAGGAGAAAATTCATTTTTGTGGGTAAAAATTCAGAAGTAATGTATTCTGGAGTTGGCAGTTAAAGACCATTAAGATAGGACTGGGGGAAAGAAGGAAGACAGATGAGAGGGAGGGGGATGGAGGCTGAGTGAGCGCTTCAACATGAGACTTGCAGCGAGTCCCAGCCCAGCTTCACTCCTCCCTCCCCCGCGCTAAGGTCGACATCCAGTGTAAACACTACTTCAGCCCACGTTTGCTCTCTCTAAAGAGGAATTTGCTACACGCTTCTCTCACGGGGGTTCAGCTGCCATGCACTCTTGCAGGGATTTCTCTGCAGAGTCAGCCAAGGAGCGGCCTTATTAGGGTCCTGCTTCTCAGCGGATGCTGCTGGTGGTGTTTTTTTCCTGATCTGGAATGACATTTAACCTCACAAAATATTTGGGAACAAGTGTGAGGGGATGAAGATCCCAGGGGCAAGCCATGCTGGAGCCTCCCACAGCGTTGGAGTCCAGGCAGCGGGCTGTGTGGAGGCGGCTGTGCATCCCCCGCCCCCCGCCAACAGGATTTGGAAGAGCGCAACACACAGCATGTGGGCTTTTCTCTGGAAAGCTGTCACTTGGGTAGCAATCTGTGTGTTCTCCTATTATGTAGTTTGATGTCTTGTGAGAATAGAAAGATTTCAAAATTAGCATCAACATTTGAGAAGAAATAAAATCTCTTCCATATGCTGCTTAGCTTGGGTTGCACCAAAAAAGGCAGAGCTGAGCCCCAGAATGTTTCGTTTATCACCCTTCTCCATGGCCCATCCAGAGCTGTTCTCAGACCGGCCGCTGCCTCCTCGGTGGCCTAATTTCTGCTTTCGCTGCTCCTGCCTGCTCCTGCCGCCAGTGCCTCCCTCCAGGCCTCTCAGAGCAGGCTCTGCTGCTGTCCACCCTCCCTGAACCCCCTCTCCAGGCAGCGGCATCCGCGAGGTGAAGGGCAAGGCCAGCCAGCCTCCTCTTCCTCACTCTGTGTTCTTTCGAATAGGCCTGGCTCTCTTCCAATTGGGCCACATTGTATTCTCCTGGAAGCACTGCCACACCTTCCCTTGCCCTAAACACACAAACAGATGTCACTGACTGACTGCTATTTCCAGGCTTCAGTGGAGCCCTCAGATTAGAAGAGCAGAGACTCCCAGGTCAAGACAGGCATGAACTTATGGCTCACTCTTGCCCAGAAGGATTCTGTTTTCTGATTTGTTCACTGGAATCTTTGGAACATTTTCATCAATGTATTGTGGGTACATAGGTTCTGGGCATTTTGTAGAGTCCTGTTGTCCAAAAATATCTGAGACCTTACCTTTTTTACTCTTTTTCAAACTCAACAATTTCCTGAGTCTCACTCAAGTCAATGATATTTTGCTTATTCACCAAAGGCCCTGTGGTGAGCAGTAAATTCTTGTACAAAGAGGGTAAGACAGAATCTGATCAGACGGCCTCTCCTTCCCTCTAGGATACCACCCATCTGATCCAGGGGAGCTATCTCGGAGAATAATTAACTAGTCCAAATTGTATCAAACTTCATTCTTAAAATGCCTACATCCTTCCATTTTCACTTTCGTGCTATCAGAGCATAGAAACTCCACTGCCCAGGGTTCAAGATCTGAGATTTGGCCTTGGGCCTCCCCAACACCTTCCTTTTTAAAAATACCTGAGACCAAGGAAAACAAAGTGAATTTAACGTCAATAAAAACTAATTTATATAATTTATTATATTTATAGATAGAAGTAGAAAAAATTTATCATTTTCTTAACATACAGGGAAAAATTGACAAGATTCAACATCAGTGAATTCTAAACAATTGATAGCAAACTTGAAATAGGACGGAGATTCCTTCCCTGGGTCCTTTCTTTTTTTTTTTTTTTAAAGATTTTATTTTTTCCTTTTTCTCCCCAAAGCCCCCCCGGTACATAGTTGTATATTCTTCGTTGTGGGTCCTTCTAGTTGTGGTATGTGGGACGCCGCCTCAGCGTGGTCTGACGAGCAGTGTCATGTCCGCGCCCAGGATTCGAACCAACAAAACACTGGGCTGCCTGCAGCGGAGCGCGCGAACCCAACCACTTGGCCACGGGGCCAGCCCCCCCCCCCCCCCCGGGTCCTTTCTTATTGGCACAGTTTCATTTATGAAATCAGGTAGTTGACACCTTGGAGCCTTTGGAAGTCTGAGGTCAGGCAAACGTCAGTGGAGAGGGAAGGGGGCAGGACCAGCACAGGCAGGTGGGGGTGGAGGTACCAGGGTGAACAGAGACTCGGGGGCCCCCAGAAGGGCTCACAGGCATCTTAAAGAGGCAGTGGGGTGCTGGCCGGTGGGAGTGGCCCTCCTGCCTCACCCTCCATTCCCTGCCATCCCATCCTGAGTCTGTCACATTCCAGCTCCTGTTTCCAGACTGGTTGGACAGCAGGGAGGTGTGGAGGCAGCTTCAAACTCGGGCTTCTCTCTTGTCCTTGAAAGTAGCAAGGGTGAGTTGCTGTGACAAGGAGGCCACACAGGACAGACTACAGCCGTCCAGAGGTGGGAGTCCAGGCAGGGGGGCTTGCTTGATGAGGTCATTCCAAGATCCAGTTTCCTTCTCTTGCAGCTCTACTGTGCTCCGGCTGTGGTCCTCAACTGCATGGTCACATCTGCATTGTAGTCTGTGGGAAGTGGGGTTGGGGAGAGGAAGGCCGTCAGCTTCCTTTTTCAAGCATGCGACCAAGAAGCTGCACTTACCTGCTCCTGCTCATAGCCCATCGGCCAGAACTAGACGATGCCACAGGCAGCCTCCAGGGAGACTAGGAAATCTAGTCTCTAGCTGGGCAGCTATGTGCCCTGCTAAAACCCTGAGCGAGAGAATGGATACCGAGAGACAGTCGGCAGTCTCTGCCACACCCTCCCCCTGGGTTGACCCAGACACTGAGCCCAGAAGGTTGAGTCCTGCGCTCCTGCACAGTCCCCAGTGCTCCCGCATTTCAGTTTCTGAGCCTGAGTCAGTCCCCTCGCTTCCACAAGTCCTGATTTCAGGGGCTGGCCTATTATCTTGTCTTCTATTCCAGACCACTTAGTAGAGCTGTGGACACTACTCCAGCTGCCAGCTGCCTGCCTGAGCTTGGAGGATTAGCAGCCGAACCCCTGGCACTGGCCCCACCTGTGCACTGGCAGCAGCTTGAGTCATTAGAGGCTGCAGAACACCCTTGTCCACCTCTCATTGTCCAGCCTTGTGAGGCAGGCCCTGCCTTCTCCCTGGGGCCCTTATCAGGTGGGCACAGGTGAGAGGACAACTGAAGGGGGCCGAGGAGGGTAATGGAGGAGGTGTCTGGGGCAGTGGGTGGGGGTGTGCCCTGGGCCCTGGTGCACTCTGCTCCTTCACTGCTTTGTCTGCACAAGAAATCAGTGCAGAAGGGCTATTATGACTTGTCCCCCCCCGCCACCCAAATTCCTATGTTGAACTCCTAACACCTCTACCTCAGAATGTGACTGTATTTGGAGATAGTCTTTAGGTTGTGAAACTAAAATGAGGTCATTAGGGTGGGCCGGTCCAATCTGACTGGTGTTCCTATAAGAAGAGGAGATTAGGACACAGACACACATCGAGGGAAGACCATATGGAGACACAGGGAGGAGATGCCATCTACACACCAAAGAGAGAGGCCTCGGAAGAAATCAACCCTGCAGACACCTTGATCTTGGACTTCTAGCCTCCAGAACTGTGAGAAATGAACACCTATTGTTGAAGCCACACAGTCTGTGGTACTTTGTTATTGTGGTCCTAAAACCTAATACAGGGGTGAGTAAGAATGACTGGGGACATTGATTGTCAAGACCGTGCTTCCCCACCCACCCTACTGTCTTGGAGGGCCCAGGCCTCTTGCACTCAGTAGCAGAACATAGGGGTTAAAAGAGCCCTTAGCCTCCTCCGTGTTGGCATTGGTTCTCAGAGTGCTCTCCATAGCCTCGTGTTCAGGAACTGCCTGCAGGTAGGAGGGAGGGATGGGGGAGCCCTGGATAGGGCTCAGTCAAGGTTGTCCATCCTCCTCTCCTTTATTGTCAGAAAATCTGCATTTTTATCTGGAGTGCATTTTGGGGTTATGTGTAATATTTCACTTATCAAAAAAGATCCCAAAGCCTTCATTTTATACCCAGGAAAATTATGGAACAGAGAAGGTAAGTGATGGAGCTGTAGTCACACAGAGTTAGAATCTATTCAGAAACAGCCCAGTTTTCCTGACTCACAGCCCAGGGGTCTTCTCATCCCACAGTGACACTTGTCCTAATGGAGGAGGATGAGAGATGGCAGGTGTCTCAGTGCCTTGTGGTCCAGGAGGGGGCGTGTTCCAGGATCCCAAGGCATCAGGCCTGGAGGAGTTCAGGAGGCTTAGGAGGAACAAAGCAGTGGGATCTACAGTAGAGAACAGAAATTCCTGCTTGGCCTCTTCATGGAACATCCAGCTTTTATGTTCTGTAGACCAGGAGCAATACTGGGAAGACTAGTGAGTAGACACCAATCAGTGAATTGTTGTAGGTGTTGGTCGGAGGCAAGTAGTAAGTCTTAGAAGCAGCAGAGAATAGTGATCTCAATTGGCACTTCTCAAACTTTTCATGTAGATTCTGACTCAGTATGTCTGGTGGGGCCTGATTTGGGGTTTCTATCAAGCTCCCGAGTGATGCAAATGCTGCTGATGGGACCTGTGATGGTTAATTTTATGTGTCAACTTGGCTAGGCCACGATACACAGCTATTTGGTCAAACACTATTCTGGATGTTGCTGTGAAGGTGTTCTTTAGATGAGATTAACATGTAAATCAGTAGACTTTGACTAAAGCAGATTACCCTCCATAATGTGGATGGGCCTCATCCAATCAGTTGAAGGCCTTAAGAGCAAAGACTGACCTACCCATAGGAAGAGGGAATTCTGCCAGCTGATGGCCTTCCAACTCGAACTGCAACCCTTCCCTGGGTTTCCAGCTGCTGGCCTGCCCTGCCGATTTTGAATTTACCAAGTCTCCACAAATGCATGAATTCCTTAAAATAAATCTCTCTCCCTCTTTCTCTGTCTCTCCCCTCCCCGCCCCACCCCCACATTGCTCCTGTGTCTCTGACGAACCCTGACTACTACAGGACCACACTCTGAGTAGCGAGGGTGTAGAGAACACTGTGTTAGCAAATGAGCTTTGGAGACCTGGGTTCAAACTCCAGCTCTTCCACTTACTGTGAAATTTTGGATAAACTATCCCAAATCTTTGCTTTCTTCTTTGTAAAATGGAGATTATGTATTTAGCACAGTGCCTGGCACTTAGGGAACTCTTAATAAATTACAAAAATAAGCTTCACCCGTACGTTAATGATTATTGCCACAGTACTGGGAGAAATTCTAAGAAGTCTTGCCTTCTCTGCCTTTAGGAAATCTTGTCTTCACTCCTACTAATCAGTGAAAACCTCACCTTCTCCTAGAAATCTCAAGGAAATGAGGTCGTACAGTCCTTTTCCAGAAATCCTGAAACCCTAGACCAAAGCCCTCCAGTTATGTTTTCAGTCCTGCATCCGGTGCTGAAGGCAGCCCTTCCTGGAACAAGGCGGGACCGGCCCTCCTTTCCTGCCACACATGAGTCCCCTGGCCTGTCCGTCTTGGTCCTGGTCTTCCTAGTTCCCACCTCTCCTGTCACCACCTGGCAGGAAGAAGAAAGCAGCAAGTAAGGTTTTCCAGCCAGGACGTGCTTGCTGTCAGCCCTTTCGCTGGGGACGGGGCCAGCTGTCCCTTCTTGTTTTAATTGGCATCAATCTGTTCATTATCAGTGCAGTTTTGGAGGAAGACCAGAAAAATAATTTCCTATCTGAACAGCAAAGAGCCTGAGCTCCTTTCTGCTTGTTGGCTGTCTTTAGGACTAACTCAGGCTTCATGGCTCCTTCCGCCCCCCTGACAGGCAGACACCCCGACTTAGTGTACAGAGGCCTGGGCTGGTATCAAGAAAAAGTCTGTGCAGGACCAGGGAGAGTAGCTCCAGGATTTGTACGTGGAAGCGGCTCAGGGGCAGGAATTTGGTGGTGGTGGTGAGGAGGGTGTTAGAATTGTCCTACAGCTGTGTTTACAGGGCAACCACACTGCATGTAGTTACAAACTATTAGATGCCATATTACAGAGCATGTAGGTGACAAACTGCCCAGTGGGCCAAATCTGGCCCAGCACCCGCCTTTGTAAATAAAGTTTTATTGGAACACAGCCCCATATGCATTTATTGACTATTGTTTGTGGCTTTCCTGCCACAGGGGCAGATCCGAGTAGTTGTGACAGAGACTGTATGACTTGCACAAGCTTAAAAACACTGACAGCCTGGCCCTTTACAGAAGTTTGCCAACGCCTGACAATGGCAGAGTAAAGTTTTCTAGATATGCTTCATTTATAACAATGTTCACATAAAAATGAGACCACATCCTTTGCCCGTTTCAAATAATAACATCTGTATCTGGGGAAGTCTTGGTGGTGGGGTAATGAGGACCCTCAGTGGGGATGGCGTATATGGTTTTCCTAAGCTGTGATGGTGGGCACACTGCCGCCTTGGCTGGGCTCTGACTCCCCAGACCACCAGCCCTCAGCTCCTGGGTTCTGCTTTGTGTTCAGTTTCTGGCCTCTGCCCAGAGCTCCCACTCTCCTCTTGTTCTGAGTTGTTGCTTGGTGATTTCTGGCTCATGACATCCATGGAAAATGGCATTATTGATCAAAGGATGAGGCTGCTCACAGTAGAGGCACCATGTGCAGGAGCTACGCTGAGTAGGCGTCGTGTGTGGAGTGTGGGCGTGGGCCCGGCATAGGCAGAGCTGCGGGTGCCTTACCAGTACTGAGAGCCAGCATGCTAGGAGCCCTAGGCATGGAAAGGCTTGGGAACACTCCGCCTCTGTCACCCATGTGCAACTAAAAATGAATATAACACTAAGCCTTATGTTTATGAAAAACCAAAAAACTCAGAGATTTTTCTTATGATGACTATGTCAAAAGCATTCTTTTTTGTTTTTAAAGATTGGCACCTGAGCTAACATCTGTTGCCAATCTTTTTTTCCTCTTCTTTTTCTCCGCAATGCCCCCCAGTACATAGTTGTATATTCCAGTTGTAGGTCCTTCTGGTTATGCTATGTGGGACGCCACCTCACATGGCTTGAGAAGCGGTGCCCTGTCTGCACCCAGGATCCAAACCAGTGAAACCCTGGGCTGCCGAAGTGGAGTGTGTGAACTCAACCACTCATCCATGGGGCTGGCCCCCACAAAACATTTTTTAATGTAAATAATTAAAATCTTAAAAAAAAGTGTTGGGGTCCTATGTTGTCGCACTAAGTATGTTCTCAGCTTTTCTATTGGCTGACCAGGATGGGGTAATATGTTTGGGAAAAATGAGCCTCTTGTTCCTTTCAGGACCCAGGAGGAAATGTAGGGAGAAGTAGGGGCATCCAGCTTGGGGTAACTTAGCTGGTCTGGGGCTGTGTTTAGACAAATGCCCCGCAGAACTGTGCCTAACCGGCTGCCTGACCACTTTTCTTTTTTTTTTTTTTTTTAAAGATTTTATTTTTTCCTTTTTCTCCCCAAAGCCCCCCGGTACATAGTTGTGTATTCTTCGTTGTGGGTTCTTCTAGTTGTGGCATGTGGGACGCTGCCTCAGCGTGGTCTGATGAGCAGTGCCATGTCCGCGCCCAGGATTCGAACTAACGAAACACTGGGCCGCCTGCAGCGGAGCGCACAAACTTAACCACTCGGCCACGGGGCCAGCCCCTTGACCACTTTTCTTAATCACTCCTGCAGTGTTTGCTGAGCACCTCCGGCCCGGGACATAGAAAGGGAGACGTGCCTGCTCAGAGCCAGCCTGTAGCCCAGGCAGTGCTGCTTCCATGGTCAGCGCTGGCCAAGGGCCAGGAGTGCAGGGGCTCTGAGAGCACTGCCGAAGTTGGGGCGAGGGCAGGCTTCCGGGCTGGGGGTCCAGCAGGCGAAGACAGAGGCTGGGGCCAGCACTCTCGTCCTCCGCTGGGTGGTTTCCTTCCTCTGTTTCACCTTCATGCCCTTACTTCTCCCTTCTCTTTCCTCTCCTGGTTTGGCCCCTGAGCTCAGCTGCTCAGGTGAGAGGGCAGAGCCTCAGCTGGGGACCAGTCTCCCTGCTGGCCTGTCTCCCGTGTTCTGGGGCTGGTGCTCTTCAAGCCTCTGCTTTTGACTGGAATGGGGTGGGGAGAAGGATTCCCCTCCCCTCCTGAAGCAGGAAGAATGAACCCAACGCTCGAACTCTCCTTAAAGACTTCTTCACACCCCTTTAAAGAATGCTTTTTCCCATTATGGAGCCTAGAAGACAGTGAGTGGCTAAAATTCAAAGACCTGGTGTTTGGCCCCCTTTTAGCACCTCTTGTGGTTTTTCCAGCACCTCTCCTTAGAATGTGAAGGTGCTCAGAAACTGTTCTTTTCGGCACAGATCCTCACACAACAGGACAAGTCCTCATGTAAAATCCTGTCACATTCTCTACATTGTTTTTACATCCTGTCTATACGACCAAAACAGTTTCCAATGCAATTTAAAAAATTGTATGCAAGAAGCTAGTGAGCGTTTATGTGCAGTTTGCTCAGCTGCCTGGCCCGTCATGTTCATCAGATTTGTAAGGGGTTCTGTGACCCCAAGAAGGTAAAGGGCTGTTGGTATATGACATAAGGTGCGTTCATTCCCAGCTTCCTCGATGCCCTCGGGTTTTCTCGCCCGAGGTCTCCTGATGCCTTGCTACAATTCCTTCACTAGGTCTTTGCGTCTCCTCTTCTGCAAATGAGGTCTCATTTTCTGATCTGAATTCTGATTTAAACAAATGTCTTCTCCCTGTTTAGCAGTTGACTCTGGAATCCTACTTCATCAGTCCTGTGTGTCGCTGGAGTTTGGGTTAGGTGAGAGCTCCTGTGTGGTCTGGCCCACGGCCTCTGCTGGCATTCAGACAACGCTTCCCCACGTTTTCGACATCTGCCTGCCCTTCTGCCATAAAATCACCCAGGAGAACTGCTCACACTCTCCTAGCACTGGCAAAAGGACCCCCTGTTTTGTGGAACCAACAACTAGGAAGCCAGGTCCACCAAATTTCCTCGGCAGGACAAAAAGAGCTGGGGAGACAGGCAGAAAGGAAAGACTGTTGTTACACTGTTTTCTCTATTTTTTTTTAAAGCTGTCCAATTGTCCTAGAAACTTCTGTAGTGTGAGTCTAAGTGGGATACTGGATAGGGAGACAGAAAGAGTGGGTTCCTACTTCAGCTCATCTGCAAACTCTGAACTCTTTTTTTTTGAGGAAGATCAGACCTGAGCTAACTACTGCCATCTTCCTCCTTTTGCTGAGGAAGACCGGCCCTGAGCTAACATCCATGCCCATCTTCCTCTATTTTATATGTGGGACACCTACCACAGCATGGGTTTTGCCAAGTGGTGCCATGTCCGCACCTGGGATCCAAACCGGCGAATCCCGGGCCACCGAGAAGCAGAATGTGCAAACTTAACTGCTGCGCCACCGGGCCGGCCCCGCAAACTCTGAACTTAATTACTGCTGTGAAGTGACAAAGGCCACGCACTACCAGCCTTTAAGACCTTTGTGAGGACAAGGCTGTTCACCCACATAAGGGAGCTCCCAGGGGAATCTCTGTACAGATAGGATATTTGGAAGAGGTGGGTGTCCTTGGGTCCTACCAGCCAGAGCAACATTTAGTTAAGGCAAGGTCAAAGGCTTTGCTGGTGAAGAAATCTCTAAATAGAAGAGTTGGGAAAACATAGTAAGATCTAGTGGCAGGTCCTTTCCAGATGCCTTACAGGCTGGCATCTCCCCCAAATCAGTTTCTTAGAGTTCCGACCTCAATAGCTGCTTAATTCATATCTGATACTGCAGCTGCTGACTGGAGCAGGGAAAGGGGGGGTTGCGATCAAAGCTATGCTTATTTATGTATCTTGTTTACGTAAGAAATTCTTGAATCTTTCTTTGGCATTAAAGATGCAGGCAAAGTGTACCTGTTTTGTGCACGTGTGTCTGGTGTGTCTGTTTATGAAGCTGAGTCAGAATGCAGGGCCACCTGCTCCAGACTCCAGACAGATACTCAGTGTTGTTGTCAGACCATTGCTCTGGGTCTTTTGCTGTGAAGAGCACGGTCACAGTAGAGTTAAGCTCTGAGAAAGCTGTGTGGAGAACAATGCTGCAGACTCTGTGCTCCTCAGGGAGCCTCGGTAGGTAAGACAGAATATGAGGGCACAGCCTGGACACAGCAGGGACAAGACAGGCTCCTGCTGTGACACAGGTAAGAGGAGTGTGGTATGCTTGCCCCTCTCCTTCAACTGAAGGGCAGAGAGCCTTGGTGGGGCCTCAGTGCCAGAGAGGGACATGGCAACACCAAGGTCTTTGTTGTGGAGTAAATGTCGGGTGATGTAAATGTGGCCACCGTCCACTGTGGTCACAACGTCTGGGGCTGCCAGGCCCATGGAATGCCTCAGATGTGCAAAATGGGATCAAGAACAAGACTGTGCATCCCAAAGAGCCACCATTGTCCCTAAACCCAGCCTCACTTTTGGGGTTCATTTCACAAGAGGGCTTGTGAACCAGGAAAAGAGCGCAGGTTGGGTGTGTGGGTGGTTGTGCCTTAGATGTTGTTAGATATAAGACTGTTGCTGTTAGATGCTCAGACTGCTTCTTACAAACACTCGCTTCATTCCCACTTACAATTTCCCCTCCTGGTCACTTGGTCCTGGGCTTTGCAAGACTTCTGTGGGTCCCAGGCTTTTGTCTCACCCTTTGAATACATTTGTTTTATGGCTGACAGAGTAAATTCAAGACTCATAAGCAATAACCGGGTCTTAAACAGTGGTGGCTTTCTGAGATCAATTTCCCGGTGACAGATGACGTGTGGATTCCATCGATCGCCTGTTCCCACAGTGACCCCTCTCATGGCACTTTCTAGCCAGCAGGTGCTCACTAAGCTAATCTCCCTAGAAAATCATGAAGAAGTGCTTGGGAAGAGGCAGAGAGACACCAACACCAAGATCCCAAACCTCTGCACCTTAGGGAGCCAGGCTCTTCAGAAACACCTGTCTGTGTGCCGCATCTGCTGCCCTTAGTTGGCTTCTCTGTCTATCCATGTCTCTTTCACTAACACATACACACACAGGCACCCATGTATACAGTCTTTAAAAATCCCTTTCTCTCTGTTTTCCTTTTTATAAGCATCTTTAGCACACTTAAAATATAAAAGATACTTTCTCTTCTATTTCTGGGTCCCCATCAAATTTACGTTCCTGTTTTGTATAATTTGGGAAAGAAAGAGGACAGAACAGGAATCTTGTTGAGACCTTCTTTTATTCATTGATTGATTCATCCAAGGAACCTACTGTGTGCCACATGCTTTGTTAGTGGCAAAAGGTGACATGATAAATAAGATAGCTGTGGTCTACCCTGGCCTTGGAGTTTGATGTCTGGCAGGAAGCCATCAGTGTTTGGGGCAGGTTCTCCTGTTATCACAGATGCCACCTCACCCAGACCACATTGTGAGGGCTAGAGTTTGGCCCTGATGCTCTTTCACTCTTTTCCTTCCTCTCAGTATCAACCTTCCTCTGCTCCCCCCTGGGCCCAGTCTTCCTGTGCAAACTGCTGAAGGGCTCTGTGTTTCTTCTCCTAGGTCTACAATAACAGGGCTGGGCCCCAGTCAGTGCCCTTCTCTGCATCTCAGCTCCTCACGGTCATGAGTCAGCTTGGTGACTGCCCTTCTGACACTCTGCTCTAAGGGATTACCACGAGGAGAGCTGAAATAACCATACGTACCCTGACCGTCCCGCAGAGAGGTGCCCTCCCAGCCGAGATAACTAGAGAGCCACAGTCTAAAGCCTATTATGCCCGCAATAGTCCTTGAATTAAGCTTGCTTTTTTGTACCATTTCAAAACCATGGGCACTGAAGCTTGGAGAGGTTGAATGACCTGCCCAAGTTCACGCAGCTCATAAAGGGCTGAGCGAGGCTTCGGATCTGGATCTCTGACTCCACGCCCACCTTTCTGTTGTAACATACTAGATCATAAGATGACCAGGTGAGGATGCTCTGAGAGCTGTAGACAGCAAGTCAAACACCATGCTTTGGAATGTTTCTACACTGATATTTGTGTAGAGCTTTATACGGCCTCAACTTAGTGTCTATGGTAGATTTTTCAAACCCTCAAATCACTCTGTGATAGTTACACCTTTGCTAGGTTTTAGAATAATTTATTTCGATTCACCTTCTTCAATATGTGGGAAGGGCCCTGCGGGAGGGGGACATAGAATGTGCAGGGGATGCCGGGCCAGGAGTACCACGTGAGGAAACCCAATCAGGTTTAATGCAATTACCTTGGCTATGGAATCACCAATGCTACAGGGATAGAATAGCTGAGCTGGGGCAGGGAGTTCACTCTGAAAGAAGCATAGGGCGTGAACTTAGAGGAAGACAGGAGAGAGATGGGATAGCCCTGAATGAGAAAGAGCTGGTCTCTGAGGGTCATTCTTGAGGGAAAGGCAGTGGACTGGATGAGTGTTTCAGGTAGAGGGAAAAATGTTGCACAACAAAAGAATGGTTATGTGAAATAAGACAGACTTCAATGATCGAGAAGAGTGCAGGAAAGAAGTTTCCTTTGGGCAAAGGTAGTGAGTCTTTAGCCCTTGGACCACTGTCTAGCCCGGGGTCAGAGTCAGAAACCCCTGTAGATCTTCATAAACATGCAGATGTCCTGGACCCAATGGCAGAATTTCTGATTCAGCAGATCTGTGGGGGATGTTGGCATCTGAGTTTTCACAGGGTCCAAGGTGATTCTAACCCCTCCCAGTTAAGGACCCTGACCCGGCCTGCACCTCAGAGCTGACCTTCAGCTTTCTCGGTCACCCCCTGCCTCAAAGATGACTTCCTCCTTGGGGTCAGCTGAGGCTAGCCCATTTTGAGTCACCTGTGACAGCCTTTGGCTTTCTGAATGATAGAGAATAGAAGAACTCTGAATAGTTATTAATTGGCCAGTTAGCATCTCATAGAGCTGGCAAAGGAGGGTGTGGGCCCCTAAGCCAGCAAAGCCAGTCCAGCAGGGAGGGCCCAGGCCAGCCTCTCTGCCTCACAGCCCCCCCGCCCCCAGGCTGCCTCTGTACGTGCCCTCCACTCTCTCCACTCTGTACTTCTCTGTTTGTCCTATCTGATCCTTTTTCTTTCCCTAAGTCTCTCTTCCTTCGTTCTTCATTCCCCTTTCTACATTAAGTGTACATAATATGAATTTGATGCTCATTAGAAATTATTTGAAGGATTTAGTAAGCAAAAGCTCATTCATTTAAATATTCTATGAGCTTAACATCTTACATCTCTCAAGTCCCCCTCACAATCAAATTAACCCCAAGTGGCCCTGCCTGGATTCTCTTCTAGGGAGGTTGGAGACTTTGAAGAGCAGTGGTTCTCGCCCTTCCTGAATGAGCCAGGGCGATGAGGGCAAGGATCTGGGGGGGCGCTCTGCCCAGAATGTGCTGCTTGACTTTCACTAAGCTGATTTCATTCCTAGGCTTCCTCAAGGAGATGCAGCTAGTGCATGTCTGGCACTGTGGTGGGTGCCTGGAAGGACACAAAAAAGTAAGAAAATACCTAGTGTTCCCCGGAGTAACAATACTAGCCCAGGGACACGAGGAAGTTGGTTTAGAGAACTGGGTGTAGTTTCCACAGAAGAAAACAAGACACAAAGGACCGCTTTGTGCCCTCACCCACTCCTCTGAGCTGCAGAACACACTCTCTTGGCTGACATTGAGGCTTGGGGTGAGAGAGGCTCACCTGATTGCAGAGTGCTTCCTCCTTCATTTCTTCCACTGTCACTGTGTGTGAGCATGTTAGGAAGCGGCAAGCATTCGAATCGCCAGCTGTAGCCCAGCCTCTCTCCCCTCCCACGGCCAGCGGTGAGGAACTGCACAAAAAATGAGGATATGCTCATAGGTGGATTGTGCAAACAAATAAATGATTTTTACAAAGAGTTCTTAGTAACATGAGAAATGTTTATAATATGAGGTTATATGAAAAAAACACACTCTAAAATTATGCATTGTGAACTCCATAGGCCACGATGGTCCTGGGTGGGATCTGTGGTGTGTCCAGTGCTGGGATCACATATGTCCCAGAGAGTCAGGTTGATGCGGGGTCGGTGAGTCGAGGAGTCGAAAGAAAGATTTCTTGGACTCTCAAGATCTGGCAGTAGTGCTCTTTTATTTAGAGAATAGTGTGGAATAGCATGGGGACAGGACCCACGGGCAGTCAGAGCTGGTGCCGGCATGCTGCTGCTGGCATGGGGACAGGACCCATGGGCAGTCAGAGCTGCTGCGTGGGGACAGGGCCCACGGGCAGGCGGAGCCGCTGCTGCCAGCATGCTGCTGCTGCTGCTGCAAACATGGTGGAGAGTAAGGCTAAATTTAAGGCATAGGTACGTGAGCCACCTCTTTACAAGACAAAGGAAAGAACATGTAAAAAAGTTAAAATGGTATCAGTGCAGGTGGGGTCTGGCCATTGGGTGGTCCCACAACTTTTAGATAAGAATCAAATCGGATTAAGTAAAGGCCAGAAGCCACCACCCTAAATACTATCTTCAGCTAAAGACAAAGGAGGATGTTGGGGTGGGGGGGTTAGTTACATGAGGTTGCCAGACAGTAACCAACTTAATTCCTTGCCTTCCCCGAGATAAGGTCATTTCCCTTCTTCCTGGCACAGAGAGGGAGGCATCTTTACAGACGGAGGTTTCCCTTACAAATGTAAATGTCTCCCAACAAAGGGCAAGCAAACTCTGCTCCTCAGAGGCTGCTTCTCATCTGCAGTTTTAAAAGTAACCAGCCTAAAAATCCTCATCAAGGTGATCTTAATGGGCAGACTGAGCACTGTAGAGCATCCTGGGAGGAAACTCTGCCGAAGGAAAAGAGCTGTGCGTGGCCAGCCCCAGGGGCCAGAGGGAGGGCTCTTGCCTTTCACTTGGGCCCAGGCCCTGCGGATTTCCACCTTTATCCTAACGAGAGGGAGAGCTGGGGACACACAGGGGAGAGCCTTTGCACTTGGGGCTCTGTGAACGGTGACGGGAAGGTCTGGGTGCACTTCCAGCAGAGAGCTGGCAGGAGTGATGCAGGGGTCCCTCCACGGTGCCTGGGCTGCCTTCTGCTTCTCTTGCAGGGGCCAGGAGGAAGGGCCAGGGCAGCCTGGGGAGGAGTGTCACCCTATTCAAGTGGCTTCTGAACTAAATTAATCATGTCTTTTAATTTTTGTTTTGTGATATTTTGAGACCTGGGGCCTTCTGATCCTGGAAGGACCTCCCTCCTGGGGCTGGCCAATTCCTAGAGATAGCAGACAGCTCATCCACAAGGGTGTGCTTTTCAAATGCAAACCAGCCAGTCCAGAGCCCATACCTTTCTCTAACTCTTTATCAGGTTCTCATACTCTGGGCCCTCTCCCCTGCCCTCCAGAAGGCCTGGGTTGGTATGAGCAGGCAGGAGGCCAGCTGGACTGGGGCAGGCTACCTTATAAAACATGCACCGTAGTCAGCAGGGGACATGCCTTGATGCTTCCAGAGTCCCCGTGGCTCGGCACCGTCATCTCTCCTCCTTCTTCGTAGGTGCCCATCTTTTCCAGAGGTCAACAGTGAGCAAACTGTTCTTGGATGATGGGGAAGGGTTTTGTTTTGTTTTTTGTTATTTTTAAGTCATCTCAGTCTCTGTAAAGGAAAGGTGAAATGAAACGGTGGGAGAGTGTACTTCGTTGGGACCCTCTCTGCTGGTCTTGGTTATGACAAGAAGCAGAAAACCAGAACCTCCACAGCTGAGGCAAGAATCTGCTCCAGTGTGTCTCTTAGGGATCCACCTCACATCCCTGTCCCCCAGCTGGAGAAGACTTTTACTCTCTATGTTCAGTGGGAAACCACATGTGTTCCTGGAGCAGATTCTCGGCCAGCTCCAGAGATGCTGGTGGGCTGCTGTGTTGAATTAGCAGGAGTGACAAGCCCACCCTACACAGCTGTGAGACAGCAGCCCATGGGAACTGAAAGGAAGGGGAAGGAATGCTTGAATCCACAGGCGACAAGGACCAGAGTGGGTGCCAGGTGGGCTGTTCTCAGCTCCAGGTTGGTGGCTGCACTGGAAGACCCTCTCTCTCAGTGTCAGAGGACAGACAAGTTTGCATGGTGCCCCCCACCAGCTTATGGCCTTGGGCACATCATTTATCTTCTCTGGGCTTCAGTCTGCCCACCTGTGAAATGGGGCTGTTGTAGCTGGGTTCCATTTTCAGATCATGACTTGTGCAAAGTTTCTCTTCCTTTTTATCTTTTGATCTAAAGTGAGTCTCTTATAGACAGCTTATAATGGATCATGTTTTAATTTTTATCCATTCTGCCAATATCTGTCTTTTGATTGGAGAATTTAATTCACTACATTTAAAATAATTGCTGATAAGAAAGGGCTTACCTCTATCATTTTGCTATTTATTTTCTGTATGCCTTATAGCTTTTTTTTGTTCCTTGTTTCCTCCATTACTGCCTTCTTTTGTGTTTAGTTGATTTGTTTTGTAGTCACATGTTTTGATTCCCTTCTCATTTCCTTTTGTGTATATTCTATAGATTTTTTTTTATGATTACCATGAGGATTACATATAACCTCCTAAAGTATAACAATATAATTGAATTGATACCAACTGAACTTAAATCACATACAAAAACTACTCCCACATAGCTCTATCCTTTCTTTAAGTTATTATTGTCACAAATGACATCTTTATACATTGTGTGCCCAACAACATAGATTCATAATTATTTTTTATGCATTTGTCTTTAATTCCTGTGGAAAATAAAAAGTTAAAAGCCAAAATTACAATAATATTTGGCTTTTATATTTGGCCAAATGTTTACCTTTACCAGATATCTTTATTTCTTCATGTGGCTGACTTATTGCCTAGTGTCCTTTCATTTCAACCTGAAGGATTCCCCTTAGCATTTGTTATAATGAACTCCTTCAGTTTTTGGTTATCTGGGAATGTCTTAATTTCTTTCTTATTTTTTGAAAGACATTTTTTTCCTGGATATAAAATTCTTCATTCATAAGTTCTTTTCTTTGCAGTACTTTAAACTATCTTCCCATTGCCTTCTAACATCCATGGTTTCTGACAAGAAATCTGCTAACAATCTTATTGAGCATCCCTTATATGTGATCTTGGATTCGCAGACTCATGTCTTGAGCAAATCTGACAAGTTTTCAGCCATTACTTATTCAAATAATCTTTCTGCACCTTTCTCACTTTCCTCTCCTTCTGAGACTCCCATAATGTTTACGATGGCATCCAACATGTTCCTTAAGCTCTGTTCAATTTTCTGAATTCTTTTTTCTTTCTTCTCCTCAGACAAGATAATTTCAATTGTCCCATTTTCAGATTCACTTTTCTTTCTTCTGCCTATTAAAACATGATGTTGACACTTCTAGTAAAATTTTCATTTCAGTTATTGTACTTTTCAGCTCCAGAATTTTGTTTGGTCCTTTTTATAATTTTGATCTCTTTGTTGATGTTCTCATTTTGTTCATACATTGATTTCCATTTGTTTTTGTGCATTTTTCTTTTGGTTATTTGAACATATTTAAGACAGTTTGTTTAAAAGTCTTTGTCTACTAATTTCCAAGTCTGAACTTCCTCAGTGATTGTTTCTGTCAACTTATTTTTTCCTTTGAATGGACCATGTTTTCCTTTTCCTAATATGCCTTGTGATTTTTTTGTGTATGTGAAAAAATGGGCATTTTACTATTATAATGTGGTAACTCTGAAAATCAGAACCTTTCCCTTCCCCAGGGATTTCTTTTTATTTTTTTAACTGTTGAAGGCTGTAGTAGCCCATTTGTTCTGAGACTTTTCTAAATTGTTTTTGCAAGACTATTCCTTGTTATGTGTAACCACTGAACTCTCTGTGACTTTATTTCATGTTGAGCTAATGTTTTAATGGAGATTTCATTGAATGCTAAGAGCTCTCCCAGTATTTTCACATTGGTTCTGTGCCAGAACACTCTTTCAAGATTAGCTAGGTTAGCTGAAGGTCTTCTCAGGAATTTTCTGAGCAAGCATCTTGCTTGGGTGTGTGCTTTCTAAATTCCATTCTATACACAGCTGCTTTTGAATATCCTCATTTCCCATAGAGTTTCACCTCAACTTCTCTTCTGGGTCTTAAATATTCTATAGTATGTCTCTATTGGTAATCTCTTGTCCCAGACATCTGTGAGTCTGTACTCACCTTGTAGCTTTTATGAGAAGTGTCACTGCTTTTTCTACCTGTGTTATGAGTTGTGTGACACACATGAGTCAGTCTTTCAGGTATCTCCAAGATAGTTTGGAACAGGCATGCACAATAATTGGCAATGCCTGCTCTTCTCCTTCCAGTTTGAAGGAGGGAACTGGAAACTGGGACGCTGCTGCTTTAAAACCAAGACTGCTGCCACACACAGGGGAGGATGTAGTCAGGCTGAGTAAGAACACCACAAAGTTTTCCTACCAATTTTAAGGTAGCTTTTCCTTGATTGGGAATTTACTCAGTTGCTGTAAACCTTTGACTGTCTTCCAGAACTCCAACAAAATTGGTTCAGACAGTTTCTGATTATGTATATATATATTTCTGTAGGGAAATGAGAGTTTGGAGCTTTCTAATCTGCCATTTGGCTGGCACCCCTCCTCCAACAAAATCTTTAATTATGTGTTAACATTTTTCATATTTATTTCAATTGCAAGCCTATTCAAATCATTGTGGGATGCAGCAGAGGATAAACACATAAACTCTAGTACTGGTTTCCATGTGTCCTGGGATTGTCTGCAAAGACACTCCAGTGTGAGTGCCTAACAGACTTCATACTGATGTCTTCACTGAGAAGTTTAAAGAGGGTGATTAAGTGGGGAGGGGGGGTCCAAGAGCGCTTCTGGAGAAAACTTGCTGTGAAGGTATGTCTCTCCTTTTCCTGGGAAACTTGACCCAAAACCATTTTAAATTCTCTACAGCTAGTTTACCAAACTGGTAGAAACTTCTACCTTATTACTATTATTTAACCCATTTGTATGTGTGTGTGTGCACACATGCTATGGAGAGGGCAGAAGGAGAGTGTCTAATTCTTTTTCATTTCCTGAAGTTGTAGAGAAGTGCCCACTTCACTGTTCCCCCTAATTTATCCCTCCTTTACCTCCCACCCTAAGAAAGTTGGAGACCTGGCCTCATTATTCCTTCCAAAGAGCTCAAAATTTGGTGACCTCCTTCCCAAACCCTTCACAACCTCCTGTGGAGCAGGTCTTCTCATGACAACTCCTCCTCACCCCTGCTGGCTTTGGAGCTAAAGTGCTCTCTGCTTGGGATTGGACAGTAGACTAGTAGCAGAGCTGGAGAGAGAACAGAGCTTGGTGACTCCCTGTTGCCTCTACTGCCACCTGAGTCTAAGTCAATTAAATTACCACTGTGGCCAAGGATGGTGGCCTGGGCTCTCCTCTTTAACATGTAGTGCAGAGAATTCTGAGACTGTGGCGACAAAGACACTTTCCTCACAGGCACACAGGAAGAGTCAAGGAAACAGGCTCCACCTTTCCAGTCCTCCTTCTCTTCAGTGCCCCATCTGCTGCCAAGTAAGCAATTTGGGAGCTTTTGAAAATGACCTTTAGACTGAAGAGCTGATGAGAGAAAATGAGACAGGAAAAAGAGGCAAAAGAAGGACAAGACCCTTTCTAACAGTTGGCTCTTTTTCCCCTCAACCTGGCCCTGTAAGACAGTGAGCCCAAGGGATGTTTGACGTCACATTTGGTGTCATGGTCTGAAACCAAGAGATAGATGCAGAGAGAGAATGTGAACCATTAAAAAGAGTAAGAGGACATCTGAGGCCTGTGAAGGACAGCTCCCAGTGCCACTGAACACCACTTCCCCAGCTGAGGCTGAAGCCTGGCCAAGAGCTGGCAGGACCACCAGGAGAAGGGAAAGAAATCTTCCCAGGACACCTGATCTAGGCTGCAACGCCTGCTGGTTTTCAGTCACAGAACAACAAATAAAGGCATTTAAAATGCTCTCTTTTTTTCTCTGATGAGCTGAGTTCTCCTTCCTAGGATTATGGGAAAGAGGAGCAGCTCTAAGCAGCTCCAAGTCTAGAAGATGTGGGTGATGACTCAGATGACCATGGGAGCTGGGAGGAAACTTAGATTTGATCTGGTCCCACTTACTCATTTGACAGATGGGAAAACAGAGGCCCAGAGAGGAGAAGTGATTTAGCCAATCTTACACAGTAAATTCCTGCTGAGACGACAGCCTGGAGTACGGATAACAGGCAAGACGTGTGTGTTCTCTGATTAGCACATCTATCCACCCCACTACCTGTGCATCTTCCCACCTGCTAGCTCGAGTCAAAGAAGTCAGCTATGAGGTAAAAACCCCATGTTCTGCTTTCCTGTAGGGTGAACAAACCAGGAACACATCCCTGGCAGAGAACAGGGCAAAGTCTCCTTGTTTAATCAGTGTGACCTTGCGCACAATCTCAGCTAAAGGATGGAGTTGTTCTGAGCTCCCTTCCTTCAGTAGCTGATGTTCCCTTTAAAAAGAAAGAAACCAAAAGAAACACAGATGCAGCCCATGTTCATATGCCAGTGCATAAATCACCAAACAATTTGTACACTGGGCTGCTTTGGCCATTTACATAAGGTTTTTTTCCTTAGAATCTGTACATGGATAAGTATGTTTGCAAATTTGAACTCCATTGTGTGTGATGGAAGCATTTAGAAATTCAGGCTGGGGTGTTCTGCTGCTAAGGACTTATCAAGGCAGGACTCTAGCTAAACTTTAACAACAGGCCAGCAAACAGAAATACCCTATGTGAATTTCCTGTTTATTCTTTATCTTAGGCATTGTTGGTGCTTCCATCTTTACTCTGCAGCACCCCTCTCTTTCTTTCACACACATTTAATTCTGGAACTAGTAGAAACTGATTAAAAAAATATGACCCAGAGAACAGGGCCAGCCATGTGGGCATGAGACTGATGGGGCCCTGTGTCTAGTTGAATGCTCTGCTGTCAAGGTCTTGAAATTCTTAATAATTTTTGGACAGGGGGCTCCATAATTTCATTTACCACATTTTCAAATTATGTAGCTGGTCTTGTTAGGATATATGACTTACAATCTTGGCTCAAACTTGTGTGACTTTAGCCAAATTTTACGCTCTTTGGGCCTATATTTCCTCATCTGTTCTCTCCACAAAGGCAGTGGCTGCATATTTATTTATTGCTAAATGCCCAGGCCCTAGCATGGTGCCTGACACATGTAGGTGCTCAATAAATACTTGTGGAATGAATGAATTAATGTTAAATCAAATCTGTTGCTGAAGATTTGAGAAAGAATGCTGAATTATAGAAATGCATTTCTTAGGCTTTATAAAGACAAACATATTCAACAGTTATTATGAAATCAGGATGACAACAACAACACCTATCATCTCTTTCTCTGACAGCTACACTGGTAGTTGACTAAATAGTGGAGAAGGACAAAAGAAAATAGCCTTCAGTGAATAAACCTGGGACCCATGCCAGACAGTTCATTGGATCTTAGGAACTCTTCATCTTTACATAAGCATTCATGGAAAAAGGCCTCACAAGCTATAAAGAAAGCTCTGGATATTACATTTCAGGCCAAGGTCTAGTTCAAATGCAATCTGGGAAAAGTACCATTTGGGAAAGTCGTCTGCCTGCAGAATTTTATTCCTCATTGATATTTTGGTCTCACTCAAGACACAAGCAGAACTAAAGGCTGAGCCTGGAAAGCAAAAAGATTTCTTGTAAGGATGCCTCTAGGCAAAGTGTGGGTCTGAACCAGATAATAACTAAGCATCAGCTCCAGCAAATCTGGGAGGCATTTGGTCAATGGCTGTGTTGGACTCTGCCTCAAGACCTCTTGATTATCTTTCCTATCTCCTTCGCCATCCCTGGGTGCATCTCGGAAACCGTGTTTTGGGCTGGCTTTACCACTTTATCACTGAGCTGCTGGGGATCTGGGCACAGTTGTGCCTGAGATGAGCTTGGAGATCTCATTTAGTGCTCAGGTTAGAGGATGAGGTCATGACCATAGTAGCTTCTGATTATTGGACCCTGCCATGTGTCAGGTAATGTGCTAGGTGCTTCATGTGCGGTTAATCCTCAGGACTCAGAAGAGTAGCTAGTACTTTACCCATTTTAAAGATGAGAAAAATGAGGTCTAGAACAGTGAAGTACTGATTCACTGATTCACTGATTTCATGCATTTGTTAGTGGTAAAATCAGGACTTGAACCCAAACCCCTCGGCACTGAAGCTCAAGCTCATGTTCTTTCTCATCCACTACCTGCCTCTTGATTCCAGGCTTGGCCATGACTTGGCATGGAGACAGGTGAGTAGGATGTAGGCAGCAGCTGTAAAAGTGCTCGCCATGAGAGAGCACACCTGCAGTAAGCAGTGTCCCTCAGATGCAGCCCGAAATGGGACAAAGAACAGACGGGCACTGGGCATGAGACTGGAGAGTCACTGAGCTTTGGCATCATTTGTTATCCAGTACCATTACAGCAACAGCTGATCTACACGAGCCGAGTTTCCCTCCCTGGGAAAAGACAGCAAAGACGATATATTCATTAATTCAATAAATATTTAATGATTACTCACTCTGTGAGAAGCACTGGGCTTGGTTTTGGGGAAGGCAGTAATTAATGGGTAAGACACCACAGGTTTCCTCAGTTTTGTTTGCTGACTCAATCTTCTCTACCCAACTTAAATGTTAACATGAAGGCCCCATTCTAGACCCTCTGGTTTCTCTATCTGCTTTCCCTAAGTAACCGTGTCTCTGTGCACAGCTTTAGTTCCACCCACGTCTGCAGTTCTCTCTTCCATTCTGAGCTCTAGATTGGCATAGTTAACCAAATTTCAATCGGCTACTTCACTTTGCCACTCGCAATCTATTTCCAAAACTAAACTTATGCTCCTTCTTCTCAAATCTGGGCCTTCTTTTGGTAACCGTAGAGGAAGTCCTGCCCCTATTCCGTGCTGTTAGAGCAACTCATACTTCTCCTTGGTAGGGCTTATCAAAGTTGTTGGTAATTAATCTGTTAGGTAGTTGCTTGTCTCCCTCATGGGAATATGGACTCCTGGAGGGCATCCATAGACCTGCAGGTGACTATATACATGCACCTACAGAATAAGGGCCTAACTTTCTCAAAGCTCTCAAAGCTTTCTGAGGTCTGCTCTCAGCTTACCACCTAAGCCTCATTGCTCTGCTCAGGCAGCTAATACCCTTCACCCAGAAAGTGAAAGACATGTATGCATAGGAAGAACATGACCGGTTGCCCTGAAAATGTGTGATGACACTGGAGTCCCAGGGCCTCACCTGCTGGCTCTGAGGAGCTGCCCTGTCTTCATCTTCAGGGTGGCCTCTTTACCATGCTATCTCCCCACTTTCCCCAACCCTTTTTCCTCTAGTATGTCCTCCCCACTTTCCGAACTATCTCTGTACAGCAAAGAAAGAGAAAAAGGAAACAGAGCAATGGGAGTGAAATTGAACCCCGGGAAGCTGAAGCTGCAGAGGAAAGGTGGGCTGTGTGCTCCAACCCACTCGTGTCAGAGTTCACATTAACCCCGGAGGCTGGTTTTTTATCTTTCTTCTCTAAATTTTAATGTACTACAGACTCAAACTTCCTTATCCATTTCTGGAAATCCCCCCATTTTATTTCTTTCCCAAAGGACCCATTTAAATCTTGGCTTTGTTATTAGCGATGTTTGGATTTGAACAGCTCTAAGATAAAGTGAAATGGTTCAAGTTAACATTTTCTTTTGTTTCAAGATTTCATGCTTATTTTTTTCCTGTTAAGACCTCAGTCCAAAGCCCACATTTCAGATAGCACATCCGAGCTGTGAGCTCAGACCAGTGAGCACACTGTTTGTCTTGGCTCAGGCCGCCCGGCCCCACAGACACTCAGGGTGGGCTGCCTGATTAGAGCGACAGTGACAGCCCAGTCCCGAGCCCTTGTAAAAGATGAGGCCAACCAGCTTCCAGTGGAGCTCGGGCACCTCCCCTGGGACCTCAGTAACACCTTGCTGATCCCCTGTTGGCCCTACTTTGCACCTCTGTGGTCTTTCACGTTGGCCTATGCTCCTTTGCTCAACTAGGACAGTGGTGGCAGCTGGTTATAGACGTTCTGTGCAGATTGAGAGGCAGATTGGGAAGTGGATGCACCCCTGAGAATCCCTCTGAGCAGATGTTACCACTGCATCCAGGGTCCGGCTCCAGGCCTTTGCTCACTGCCCAGTTGGAGAGCCCATTTCTCATCTGCCAAATTCAATCCTCCAGATGTAGTCAAACACTCAGAGACGATCCCTGACCCATGAACCTGACTAATGACTAATGACCCATGAACCTGAACCTGACTAATGGCTGCCTCCATCCCTGTCTGTTGGATTCTTCCTTCCTACTCTAGCCTGAGTCTTCCCTGAGATCCATACCCCTATCTAGAACTCTCCTGCTGTTACTAAGGAGCCCCAGTGCTCCAGGAGGCCCCTCCTTGCCTTTTTGCATCAAAATCTCCCCAATCTCACAGCAGCAGGGACCCAATCTCTTCTCCAGCCCATCTTCTCAGAGGGCCGGGCTCCACTGACTCGGGACCTCAACGGGACTCAAGGCTCAGGGAACTTGGTGCCCAAGCTTCTGGGGCTGTAGGGCTCAGGGCTTTGAGCAGCTCCCAGGTCCTGAGGGCAGGTGGGGATGACTGTGTTTGGGCTGGGGCTATAACACCATTTAGGCTGCATTTTGGATTTTATGGGCTGGCGTGGAACCTAACTATCACTAATGACGCCTTTTCTGTAAGAAAATGTACTGTGTGCTCCGCTGACCTCATCCATACTCAGAGCGCAGGGATATGTGGGAAGCAGTGTCAGAGCCATTAAGGCTTGGATTTGGTTCAGGCCAAGTTCAAACCCAACCATTATCGCTAACTAGGTGCACGGCCTTGCGTGGTTGCGTAGCTGGACCTCAGTCCGCTCTTCTGTAAAATGAGGACAACAGTCAAATGATTGGATCATCATGAGGACTGAAGAAAATGTATGCAAAATCCATTGCATGAGGCCTCCCACATAGCCCCAATAAATCCTAACCACCCTCTTGATACCTTGTTTCTAGGTAAGAGATCACTTGGCTGTTTGCAAAGATCTTCCACAGAACTTTCTGGAAGAACATGGTACTAAAATCTGAGGGTGGAGTTCTGGCTTCTGTCACAGCACAGTGTGGCTACTTCACCCACAACTGCTCCCGGCTGCCTGTTTCTGATGTGCACAACAAGTGACTTGCCTAGAATCACTGGTTTTCAAGGGAGCCCTGACCACACAGAGATGCTCAGGGAGGAGGAAGGGAGGGAGCTCTGCGCTCTCCTCTCAGCCCCTGCAGAAGAATCAATCTTTATCAGGGTCCCCACAAGCTTTCATTTGAAAGAAAGGTTTGTACTTACAAGGAAAACTTAAAAACCTTAGGACGAGGAGACAACTAAGACAGCTCCCCTCTAACATTCTGAACTGAGGCACTACAGCCTAGCATACGACAAGCTGGCATCTCGCTCTGCTCCAAGTTGTCCCTTATGCAAAGGCTGACTCACTCACAGGAGTGAAATGAATTCTTCTAAAGGAGAATATGCCAGGATCTAGCTTATAACCAAGGTAGGCTGAACAACACTGATTGTAAAAAGGGCACGTTGACTTGTTGCAAAGTCCCATATGGTTGATTATTTCTAATAAAATGAGTTCACATTGAATTGCCAATCTGTGTGTGTCTACACTGTCCCAGAAAAGACAGCCGAAATTGATTGAAGACTGCAAGTCTTCGGAAACTGCACCATGGATACCGTAATTGAACTCAGCTGTCACTAACTTTGAGCCAGATGCAGGCAGCAGAGATGTGCATGTCAGTAGGGTGTGCTTCTAGGCTGGCTCTTTCCAGGTAATGGGGTTAGGCTGGGTGTGGGGTCAGCCTGGGCTGCTCACCAGGGGCAGCCAGATGGTCTGTGACAGCTGCTCACACATTTCTAAGTCCTCACCTCGTTCTTGTTATTCCTTTCCCCGCCCTTCTCTCATCAAAAGAGACATTACTCATTGGGGAAGGCAAGCGAGGAGGCTGGTGAGGCGGGGGCTGCAGGGGTAAATCTCCTAGAAGTAACATGCTTTGTGACTTGCAACGTGATGGCTCTGCTTCCCACCTTTCTTCTGAGTCAAGCCAGCCTCTGTCTCAGTCACTCTGAGGCCTGGGGAGAGTCTGGAGCCGCTGCCCAGGACAGCAGCCACAAGCCACAGGTGGCCACTGAGCACTTTAAATGTTGCGATTCCAAGCTGAGGTGTGCTACAGTGTAAAACACACACTGGGTTTCAAAGATATAGTACCAAAAACCCCAAATTTAAAAATATTACTAATAATTTTTTTACTGGTTATATGATGAAATGATAATGTTTTTGATACACTGAGTTAAAAGAAACATATTGCTAAAATTAATTTTGCCAGTTTCATTTTACTTTAGTGTGGCTACTAGAAAATGTAAGATGATGTGCGGCTCACATTAAAATTCTATTGGACAGTGCTGGTCTAGAAAGAATCAGATGGGTAAAGAGGCCCAAATGGACCATTTCAGCTGATTTGGCAAATGTTCACCAAGTGCCTTCCGATGGCCTGGTGCTGTATTAGGCCAGGCGGTGGGGGGGGGGGGGGGGGGGGGCGGGTCACTCAGCTCATCTCACCCCACAGATGACTACCCTGACCCACTGGAGAATATGGCAGGTGAGGCTGCATGCTCTGAGGGGCAGAGGAGGGAAATGCCCCATTGGAAGAACTTGGGGAGCAGTGCCCATGCATACCCTGAGTTATACACTGACATTTTCCTTAAGAATATCCACCCTGGGAGTATACCCAAGAAATGTCACGGTGGAGTGCCCATGGGTGCCCACAGTGGTCATGAGCTTTTCACAGAAGCACATGGGCCAAGACAGTGGGGTCAGCTCTGATCATAAGCCCTGAGAGCACCTTGACCACTGTTCTCCTCCACTGGACACCTTCATGACTCCTGTGTGGTGACTGTCAGGCCCAGACAGCTCCAAGAGAGCGAGGGGCTGTCTGTCCTCCTCTGGGTCCTCTCCTCTGTGGGGAGAGCCAGCATGTAGTGGAAACCCCAAAATCATTTGCTGACTGGTTGGGTCATCTGATAGAGGAGCGGAAGGAAGGAAGGAGGGGAGCGAGAAGGGAGGGAGGAGGGAAAGAAGCAGTTCCACAGGAAAGCCATGCCTCACCTTGGGGCAGATGGAGCTGGGGCAAGGGGAGAGTGACCAGTCCTGGCATTGGTTGCGCTCAGCAGGTGAGGGGGCATGGTGGGTGAGTCCTCTTCCCTCCCTTCGCTCCTCCCTTTCCTCCCTCCTTCCTCCTTTCCCTCATTCCTCCCTCCCTCCCTCCCTCCCTTCCTTCCCTCTCTTTGATGCCTGGGACTAAGCACAGGAAGAGAGCAGAGCTCCTAGAAAACAAAAGCTGAAGATAAACCCGAAGAAGCTTCCTTTGTCTTCTCTTAATCCGCTTCAGGCTCCCTCCTCCAGCTCAGTCCTAATTGAGTTAGTCCTTGAGTGAAAGGAGGTTTACAGATGTTAAACTGTTATTTAATCACAAGTGGCAGGTGGGATGTGGGGCAAAGGGCAGGGGATGAAGGGTGTGTGGGCACACTAAGCTAAACGAGGCTGTGGCTGCCCTTCCATTAGTGTTTCAGCCAATGTTTTTCAAACTGCTGACCATAAACCATTAGGGGACTGGGAAATCAGTTTAGTGGATTTCAGCCAGGATGTTTTAAATGTGGGGGTGGGGTAGGGTGGAAAGAATAGGAGTGAAAAAGAACAGCTACTGAGCTATTGAACTGTGAGTCTCCAGCAGAAAAGGTTGACAGTTGCTCTCTAATATATCAGATGCTTCCTGAAGTAGAGTCCTGGGTGTGTCTAGATCCAGAGACATGATAACTTAGAGAGAGTAGAGTATCCAGCAGGCGAGCCAAGCTCCCCAAGAGGGCCAGGATTTGATGTTGGAGGGGGCAGGCCAGAGGACTGGGGAACGGGAATTACGGGCTGTGTGATAGAAAAGGCGGTGGCTGGGGGCGGAGGAGCAGGTGGCCTGAGTGTCTCACCCAAGTCTGGGCACAGTGGCCAGGGCCCAGTGGGCGCTTGGCTCCCTGGTCTGAACCGGAGGGACTCTGCCTCAGCATGGACTCCTGTGTGATGGAGGGAGGAGGATGGCAATGGACCGACGGTTCTGGGGTAATTTCAGAGCCCACTAGAGTAGACCCTCTGTGGACGGCTTTCCCTCAGCCCAGACAAGCTTTCAGATGACGTTTCTATTTCAGCTTTTAAAGACCCCATCTTATTCGTTGGCCTTTTATCTTTTATGTGTCACATTAGTCAAAGAGCTTGTTACTCAAATAAAGAACATTTGGGATTCATATCAACCTATTTCTTTCTAAAATAATTTTTTCCACTGATTTTTTTTCTTTGGGTTCCCTTTGTATATTATCCCCATTAAACTCAAGTAGATCAGACAGTGAGGCACATTTGGAAAAAACAAACAGAAAGATGACATAAATCCTGGTTGAAACATAGCCCTGTGGAAGGGAGCGGCTCTGCGTCCCAGAGAACAAAGAGGAGGCGAGTGAGGCCGAGTGTGTGAGCCTGGCTGCGCCTCCCAGCCTCCGCTGCCTCTACGGTTGCAAGGGATCGTCTGGGACCTACGTGACTCCTTCACACCCGTTGCAGAACCCTCAGAACCTCACGGAGAAGAGAGCTTTATCTCCAAGGCGAACTTTGAAGTCTAAAAATAAAAGCAGGCACGCGTTTCCCAGAGCCAGCGTTGAGATTGTGCAGGACAGGCTATTTCTGTACGAATAAACAAGCGGCCAACAGGCGAAGGAGCTAATTGCCGTTTAGATGGTCGTAACCTCCTCCTCTGAGGTTGGCCCAGGTGAAGGGTCATTTACTTGGGGCTGACATACTCACATCAAAGGAGAAATTTTAAAAATCATTTTCTTATGGAGAAAGGAAAACACTCCATTATTTTCAGATGGAGGGGAGATGGAAACCCTCATTGTTCTCTGTGCTGCTCTAGTTTGATTGATTGATTGATTTTTTGAGAAAGATCAGCCCTGAGCTAACTACTGCCAATCCTCCTCTTTTTGCTGAGGAAGACTGGCCCTGAGCTAACATCTGTGCCCGTCTTTCTCTACTTTATATGTGGGACGCCTACCACAGCATGGCCTGCCAACTGGTGCCATGTCTGCACCTGGGATCCGAACCGGCGAACCCCAGGCCGCCAAAGTGGAACGTGCGAGCTTAACTGCTGCGCCACCGGGCTGGCCCCTGTGCTGCTCTAGTTTTAGAAAACAACAAAGAAACAGCCAATTGTTGAGAAATTACTTGCCTATCATTGCTCACAAAGGCAAGAAATTATTCATATAAAAAAGCCTTCGCTATTTCTTTCTCCAAAGTCACAGGGGCCGCCATAGAAGGCAGCGGGAGAAGAGCAGTGAGCCATCCAGCCTGGGGCCCCTGGGGTCATTGTCACTCCCTTCCCTGCAGGCGAGGTTGGACAGTTGCAGGTTTTCTTCTTGCCTGAGCCTTAGTGTATCCAGTAGAAGGAAGGGCATCTGAGACGGGTGGTTCTCGGCCCTGTGGTGTTCTCTTCGCCCGGCCCCGTGCACGTTACCCACATGTAGACACAGCTGGTTGTTTGTAGCCCTAGAGTCTGTGACCGGCAACCTTTCCTGGCCTTTCCCTCACATGGCATGAAGGAGGCAAAGGCCCAGGGAAGCTCAACCTCTGTCTGGGTTGGGTCAGAAAGAAAGGCAGAGGGGGCTGGGAGAGCTGAACAGGTCCATAGTGGGGAGATGGCCTGCGAGGATGCTGCCTCCTTCCTCATTCCCGCGCGCTGTAAGAGGTGCACAACCATGGGGTCTCCTTGCTGCGAGCACCAGGGGCACCGAGCTGCACCTTCCGAGCTCCATGGGTCTTTCAAGCCTCTCAGAGGGGCAGCTTTTCCTCTAGGCCTGGCAAGATGTCCTCAAGGGACTGTGCTGCTGCCCTCTCTGGAAGTCCCGGGTCTGGGGAGGGGGCTTGGTAGGGTCCAGTGTCCTGTGGCCACCGCTCCCAGCAGAACTCTGCTGCTTTGCCATTGCTGAGAGGTGCTCCTCCACCAGGACGCACCTTGAAGAGCCAGTGAGAGGAGCTCAGAGCAGAAGCGCAGAGTGGGTCCTGGGGGCAGGACTGGGGCAGCAGACCTCAGGCCGGGCTGAGCCTGAGGGCACGGGGCCCCAGTTTAGGAAGTAAGAAGAGGAACAGAGAGGCCTGCACCCTAAATGTGGGTCTCAGGCAGGTGAGGGGGTGTGTACCCCAAGAGGGCAAGAAGGTGGGCTCCAGGCTCGTGAAGCATGTTGCTAGGAAGGGGCAGGGAACAGAGAGACAACAGAAGGAGCTGGAGGACTCCAGTCTCTGGTCCTGGGGACCTGCATGTTGCTGTTGCTGGGGATCATCAGAGCTGCCTGGAGAGCCACTCAGCCTGAACTCGGGGCAGGCGGAAAGGATCATAGAGAAAGCACTTCTCCGTGAGGATCAGGGATTAGAGAGAAGGGTTGTGGGCAGGGGGTGAGCTGGACAGCATCAGGAGGGGATCAGCCTCATTGTGCAGGCAGAACAGGGCCTGGTCAAGGACCGAGGTCCTAGTCAGAGAACTTGGAGATCCGGGTTGAGCTGCCCCAGCAGAGGCTGAGGCTTCCAGCATTGCAGTATGGTGTCCTGTGCTCCATGCACTGAAGGTCCTTGTGTTCCAGAGACTTCTGATGGCATCACCTATGCCAGCTAGTCCAATTCTCACAGCAACCAGAAAGGCAGCGACAAATTCTGTTTTCATCTTACAGGTGAGGAATGGAGCCCCAGAGAGGCTGGATAACTTGCGCTGGGACACACAGCTAGAGGAGCAGGCTTTCCAGGGCCTGTGCTCCCTCATCACTTCCCTGAGTCTGCAGTGACCAGACCTTGGAGATATGATGACGGACCTCACCATGCTTGAGTTGCTATGGGCCCAAAGTGACCCAAAAGGTGAATAGGTTATTCCAATGATGCAGTCCCTTGATGGGAATGTCATTAGATTGGTTGCTTTATTTATGCATTTTTGGGATTTTTTTAACCTCTGAATAAGTCTTTGATCCTAAATTTCTTACCATGCTCATCTAAAGGGGTCCACAGGGCTGGGAACTAGGGGAGCGCTATGCAATTTGCTGTTTCTTTAAGGAATGAAGCATCTGCCTCCATTCTGTGTCTGGTTGTTCTCCTGGATCCTGGCATACTTACAAGCCATGCCGCGGGCTCAGGCCCACATCATGGGAACTGTCCTGCATGGGGCCATACATGGTGTCACGAGGCTGTGAGTGGAGCTGTGGGCCTAGCATGCACACTCCATCCCTTAGAGAAACAGACATTGGTAATTCTGTGTCATTGTCATGCTCCAGGAGGACCTGGCTGCCTGGATGCAGAGTCAGCATGCCAGAGTGGCCCAGGCTGACTGTGCTTCTCTGTCTGTGGCCATCTTAGTGCTCTGAGGTTGTCAGCTCCCCTCCTCTGCTAAAGGCCCGTGGGCTGCCCCGCTGTCTCCATGTGAGGGAGGCTGTGGCTACTGGAGTGTTCCTCAGAGTTGATGACTGGGACACAGACTCAGAACAGCCTGTGATTTCACCAAAGGCTGCAGGAGACCCTTCCCTCTGCTCCGGGCCCACCACTACCCTGTGATTCTCCCCACCTCACAGAAGAGGAATCTGAGGTTCCCTGAGGGTCAAGGATTGGTCACGGTCCAGTAGCTTGGAAGTGGCAGATCCCAAACTCAGAGCTGAGCGTTTTAGTGCTAAAGTCTGTGCTGAGCTGTTGTGTCCAGCACCTCTTTATGTCATGGATAATGTGATGGTGGGGGAACAGACCATCAGTGTACAAATCCTGCTCCAGTGATATTGGAGTGTGACAGAGTGTGGTCTTTCTTTCATGACCAGAGTGACGTGCCCCTCTGCAGGAAGCTCCTGGCCTCTCCCTGGACTAACCCACCATATTTACTGGGAATCTTCCTGCCCGGCATTTCCTTCGCCCAAAGAGGGGCTTTGTAGGGGTGCGGCTGCTTGGGTAAGGCAGTGAGTCAGGGTAGACCAGGCGCCTCCCTTGATCTGCAGAGAATAGCACACTGTGCGCTCTGCCTGCGCCCCCACCTTCGGGGGCCCAGGCACTTCCGCAGTGCAGACAGTTTCTGTGTTGCTTGTTTGCAAGGAAAGGCCTCCTATTTCTGCAGAGGCTGAGTGAGTGACGACAGGTGTTCTTGTTCCCATTGTTGGTGTCTCTGCCTGGAGAGCCGGGAAGAAAATAATGATTAACTTTGCTCCAGCTTTCTTTTCTCTGGCTGCTTTGGCGAAGACAGACTAAATTTCTTTTTTGTTCTGCTTGAGGAAATCATATCAAGAGGGAAGATTTCATCAGGAAGAATGAATCAAGTCCTGCTTTGAGGGGATCCCAGCCTCCCGGCGGCCCCCGTCCACCTCCTCCCAGAGCACCCGTCAGCTGGCTCCTGGCTCCTCCTGGCACCGGGTCCCGGGCAGCAGCTACAACACAGGCTTTGTTTGGGGAGCCCTGTGGAGGCAATTGGCCACAAAGAGTTCCTCCACTGACCAGGCCTGTCTTTGACATCTGGCATCTCTCCCAGGACCCCACTTTCCCCTACTCAAACAGGATTTTGAATTAATGAAATTGTAGTCCTTTGAACTGACGACAGTTCTCCTCTCTCAAGCTCAAGCTACGTTTCCCACTCCGCGTGCCGAGACGGCTCCAATGCTTTTACCAGGAGTCCTCTCCCAAATCCCCAGCAGGTCATCCACACTGGTGTTTTCCTAGATGAACGTGACTCCGATAGGACCTGCTGCCCAGGGGACAGTGTGACCCGTCAGCATTGACTGAGAGTCTCTACCCTGCGCCATGCACTGCACTGGGCAGTTTATATTCCTTTCTGTAACATTCACATCAACCCAGAAGGTAAATAATAAGATCTCCACTTTTCTGCTGAGGACATCAAAGTTTTAGGCAAAGTTACTCAGGTAGAATGTGGCAGAGGCTAGATGAGAACCCGTATCCCTCTGGTGCTGAAGGCTGTGAGGCCCCACTTTGTCCCTCCAAGGGACGGCTGTCGAAGACTGTGCACTGACAGCCACACATGGACAGTTCCTGAGGTGTCACCCTGACGTGTGGGATAGGCCTAAAGTAAGTCAAATTGATATGAATTCCTTGCTTGTCACCTGGCATAATGCTAGCTTTGTGTCAAGGTAGTCATATGAATGAAGCTGGCCTCCTGTTGCCTTGACATGCAGTGCTTTTTCATCCTAAAACTGTTCTGTTCCGTAAGCTAAAATATGTCATACAATCGACTCCATCCTGACCAAGATATTGTGATTGTCACAGTGGCCAGCATCAGAAATAGACAAAATTTAAATCTTTCAAGATCCTTCCCATTCCCCTCCCCCCTCTGGGACTTCCCCTTTAGAAAGTCGGAAGTAAAATTCCTACCCTGTGCCCTACCTCGATGCGAGGTCCTAAGTTAGCTGGATTATTTTCCATTCAAGGGTCTTGAAAGTCAAGGCCAGTACTGATGCAAAATACACCCACAAAAAGAAAATCAACCCCAAAAGTGATCTAGATACTCTGGATCTATTTATCACTTTGAAAAAATCCAAAGGTCAGGGGCTGACCCTGTGGCCGAGTGGTTAAGCTCGTGCTCCACTTCGGGGGCCCGGGGTTTTGCCGGTTTGGATCCTGGGCGAGGACATGGCACCTCCCATCAGGCCACACTGAGGCGGCATCCCGCATGCCACAACTAGAAGGACCCACAACTAAGAATATACAACTATGTCCTGGGGAGATTTGGGGAGAAAAAACAGAAAAAAAAAGACTCGAAACAGTTGTTAGCTCAAGTGCCAGTCTTTAAAAAAAAAAAATCCAAAGGTCAGAGGAACATGTTAAATGACACCATGAGAATCAGCAGCAAATCCAGACTGTGGGAAACTCTAGAGGACAAATTACCTAGTTTCTTCTCCAACGATGGCAATGTGCAAAGAAAATGAGAGGAAAGACAGGAGGACGAGATGCACAGATGAAAATCAACTAATCTCAATGTACAGATCTTTTTTTAAATCCCAAGTCAAACAAATGAAGTATAGAAAAATGCTAAGATGACTGGGGAAATGTAAACCCTGGCTTGATATATGATGACAGTAAGGGTTTACGTTAATTTTTTAAAGATGTGATGATAATGTTATTAAATTTATAATATATATAGTATATTTATATTATATATTATTATATATAATATAATATAAAATGGTATTAATGTTATAAAAACAGATAGACTGTTTTTAAATATATAATACACACATGCAATGATATGATATCGAGTATTTGCTTCAAAATGATGTGGGTGTAGGCAGCCCTTGCTGGATATACAGATGAAACATGATTTACCATATATTGATAAATGTTGAAGCCAAGTAGTGGATATATTGGGTTATTGAACACTATCTGTAATTTGGTATATGTTAATAATAACAAGTTAAAAAACAAAAGAAAACGGGGGCAGAACTTCGGCTCGAGAGCTTGCTGAGGTCGAGCTTGCCCAGGCATTGCCCCACCAGGAGCTTTCGTGCATGGAGCAGCCAGGCTGAAGTGGCTGGGGCTCATTGAGAACTGATCGAAGAGAGAAAGAGCTTGCACATTTTGAGGGCAAAGAAGAGAGTAATGGAAAGGATTTACCAGCCCAATGGCAATCTATGAAAGGCATTTTCACAAATTGAGCATCAGTACTTATTAGCTACAATTCATGTATTTTCAGAACTAAGACTACAGTAATGTTCAGAAACCTTCTTCCAAAGGAATTGAGGCAAAATAATTAGAGGCTGATGCAGAAACACAAGGATAAAAAAGGTGTGAAAATGCAAGAGAGAGAGAATGAACCATGGGTAGGAAGCGGACTCTGAACGTGCCTAGACTCCAGTCGCTGGCTCTGCACTGCCCCCGACCCAACCCACAAGCTGCTGTGGGTTCAGTACTCGGTCCAGGGCTGCCTGCTTCCCACCTGGCGAGCCCAGCTGGCAAGGCCAGCTCTTCGTGAAACAGGCTCATGAACTGAGATTGCCCGAGAGTCTCAGCAAAGTGCTGCCACCTGGCAAGACCAGATATCCAGGAAAACCAGAAAAGCAGGCAGAGACTGAGAGCACTGCACTGTCAAAGTCGGGGGGGGGGGGGGGGGTCAGTTCCAGGACTGTCTGCATACTGGGGATGAAGTGTCTGGGCGGCCCGTGTGCTCTTTCCTTTTGCTGCCTCCGGCTCTTACCCCTGAAGCTGCCTCTCCAGTCCTTGGACTTCCCCAGACCGTGGGGCAGGGTGGAGCTGGGAGAGGGCTTCTCATCAGTTCATCCAGTTAGGCTGGTGACAGCTCCAGACAAGGGCTAATGACTGGACTGTCCTGGGTCATGCCGGGCTGGCGTCAAGCACTTAGGACCCAGGTTTGCGTCCCAGCTCGTTTGTTATGGGCTTGAGCCCTGGGGCAAATCATTCATTTTCCTCATCTGTAAAATTAGGGAAATAGTGCCTATGGCAAAGTTTTATGTCTGTGTGAGTGGAGATTAAATGAGATACCGTGTGTAAAGCACGCAGCAAGTAGTGGCTATGGGCATCACTAGAGAAGTTTGCTTACAGGAAATTTAGGGCCTCTGTGAGGATTTCCACTTTTCCTGGAACCTCCTCATGTTGCCGTAGTAACTGAGATGACTGCTGATGTTTCCAGGCAGGGGTTCGGGAGACAAATGAGCAGGAGGCAGTGGAGTGCGGGGAGAGAACGTGGGCTCCAGGGCCTGGCGGGGATGAAGGAGAAAGCCCTGCTCCTCCTCTTGCCACTCTGTAGCTCTTGGATAAGATTCCTGAACTTCAGAATTTCCTCTTGCTCAAAAACAGTTCTTATTTTCCTCTGTACTTGCTTAACAACCATCAACAAAAAAGTTTCTTCCGTAATCCAACCCTTCATCCCCACCAATATCAGAAAGAAAGACAGAAATACCCACTTGGGAGAGTGGATGTAAAGTTGAATAATACATGTGAAAGTTCTTGGAAAGTATCAGTGTATTACAAATTTCTTTCAAAGAAAGCAAATGGAGAGAAACAAATAAATTAAGGGGACCATTGCTCTCTGCCTTGAAGTGTCAGCATCCACCATAGTAATAGAGGTTTTTGAAAGCAGTAAATAAATAAGTTACATTAACCCACAGAGACCTTCTAGCACGGAAAAATCCCCTCCCCGCCGCCTGTCACGCGCAGGAGAGGCTGTGGGCTCCTCTGCCAGTAAAGAGGTTGATAGCCGTCTCCAGCCTCTTTCTGGTGATCATGTGTGGGTTAGAGGTTTGCCCTCATCTGTGGTTTATTCCCACTGCTCCATCAGAGCTCACCAACGGAAACCAGAGCCGGGTGAGATGAGGTGCAGCCACCAGCTGGCGGGCAGAGCTGGAAGCCAGCGTCCTGGAGATTCTCAAGGCACTCTGTACTCGGAAGAGCTCTGAGAAGTGCTGCAGCAAAAAGAAACAGCCTCTTTAACTTTGACTCATTTTCTTCCTTTCCTTGATACAAATTCTGGTGGATTTCTGCCGTAGGATACTTTACAGCTGTGCAGTCCCGCGCAGTCAGCAAAGGCCTGTGACCTCGGGCTGGTCTGAACTGAGATGTGCTGTAAGGGTAACACACTCACCAAGCCATGAACACTTAGTGTAAAATATCTCATTAACGATTTTTACATTGATTAAGTGTCAAAATGATAACATTTTGGCCATATTGGGTTAAATAAAATGTCATTAAAATTAATATTACCTGTTTATTTTATGTGGATACTAGAAAATTTGAAATTACATTGTGGCATTCAAATGAACTCAAACTAACTGCATTAACAAGGATTAATTACAAAACATAATTTTGCATGGAAAAGCGAGTTATAAAATGACAAATGAAATATGAGATTATTTAAAGTTTAAAACCTTGCAGAATAATAGTATTAATGACTGCATACATACATTCACAGTATAAAAACCATACATCGGAATGATACTAGGACTTCAGATAATTCATCCTTTTTGTAAACTGACCACCCAGCTCTTTTTACTTCTTATTCCTTTTAATACACCCCTGAAAGAGTGTTCTTCAGAGCTTGGCTTGGGAAATACTGACTTGGAAACTTAATCTCTGCTGGTGGAATTTAAGGGATGGCTTAACAGGCCAGAGAAGGAGTGGTTGTTTTTTGTTTTAGCTGAGGAAGATTCACCCTGAGCTAACATCCATGCCAGTCTTCTTCTATTTTTTAATATGTGGGCCGCCAGCACCAGTACAGCTGCTAACAGAGCAGTGTAGGTCCATGCCTGGGAACCGAACCCAGGCCGCTGAAGCAGAGTGTTCTGAACTTAACCACTAGGCCACCAGGGCTGACCAGAGATTTTTTAAAAATAGATGATCTTTTTGGCTCAAAACTTTTTCTACCTTATGTGTAAAACCAGAAAGAGGCAAAAGTAAAGCAAATTTTCCAGCATGTGCATGAGGAAAGACCTAAAGAGCTTGGCTAGTTTCTCAGCCCCCTCCCCTCCCTTCAGAGGGAGAGCTGGCACTCGGGTAGAGTCATGGAAGCCCCTGCAGGTCACAGTGTGGTGGGCAAGTGTATAGGCTGGTGGGCAAGTTACTTAACCCTTTGGCCTCGATTTTCTCATCTGTATAATGGGGATGATAATGGTCACATCTGAATGGGCTCTTCTGAGGATTAAATGAAGTGATATTAGTAAGTACAATACTCAGAATAGTCCCTGGAATGTAGGGAGCACTATGTAAGTGTTTGTTCAAAAAAATAAACCAAAGCAGAATCCTGCCATATCAATGCCTAGGCTTTTGTCTTAATCAGTAGCTCAGACTAGTACCCCATCCTTCCACTGCCAAGGTCCTGCTTTTGTCCTTAGATGCCCACAGAATTCTCACAGGTATCTGTAGCTACTGCTGAGAACGTCCAGCACAGACTTGGCCTTCGTGTGGGAAGAAACGGGGTTTTTGGTGTCTGACACAGGATTCTCTTACATCCTCTCTGAGCCGGCCGCTGGAATTGGGTCAGCTCTCTAAATGCCCTTCAGTCTTCCACAGAGCAGGGCGTACTGAGTGTGCGAAGGTTCAGGCTGCCCCGATGGGAGCCGTACGTCTTGAACTTTCCCTTTGCTCTTCCCAAGTGTCCTCTGACGCTTTCTCTCCTTCAGTTAGTGGGTCATCACAGAAACGAGGTGGCCAGCTGACGCATGCGGTCGCGTCATGATTGAAACAACAGAGAGCATCTGAACGTGGCTTCAGAGCTTTGTTTGCTCTTTTGGATTTTCTCAAGTTACTGAGCAAGGCACAGAACTCAGAGCAACTGAGAAAATTCTAGCATTTCTTTTCTTTTCCCCCACAAAACATGAGGATTCTAGGTGGAGCGGCTGCTTGTCACTCTCCAGTGCGTCTGGCCTTTTGCTCATGAGTTAACTGCAGTCAGATCTTATTAATTTTTACTTAACTTGAAATGTTGTAATTCATACAGGGCTGGATTGATGTTTCTGACCCTTGACAAACCAGATGTTGGCGAACACCTGTGTGACAGCAAAGAGTCCCAAACTTAGACTCCAAAGTGGGGGGCTCAGCTCTTAGCTACACCAAGAAGTGTCCGCAGTGAGGCCACGGGCTTCTGCTCTTCAGTTTGCTCCATCTGGAAAGTGGGAACAATAGAAGTACATACTTCAAATGCGTAAGGATTCAGCAAAATAGGGAAAGTAAATGACCTTCGTAAACTGCAGAGTTATGCAAATAAAAACAGACATTGTTTACCAATAGTGTGTATTAGGAGTACAAACAGGATTGGGAGAAAGAAAATGTTTAACATAATGTTTCAAAGCTCTATAAGTATTCTATCTTCTTGTGATGACCAACCCTTTCTTTTTAATTTATTATTACTGGCTTCCTATTGACCTCTGTTTGGAATCACTTCCTTAATAGTAAAACATTATATTTCAGTTACCAGAGCCACATCTTCCACAGAAGTGTCCTGTGCTGGAATATGTACATTAGTACAATTAGGGCAGTCAGCACTGTTCACTTATGAACGGAGAGACTAGCAAGGGCTATGTATTTTGTAGACAGAAATTCAAAATGAAAATGTGGCGTTCTTGTTCAACAAAGGTTAGGAGTTTCGAGATGGTGGCAGCAGAGCGTCAAACCGAGGGCGGGCCCTTCTAAGTACAGGGCCCTAGGAGATGGCAGTGAGGCAAGAAGGTCGTAGGCCGAGAGCAGGGAGGTGGGAAGGGGACCCCGTGCTGAGCTCTCCTCAGTAGTTAGCAGGAATAAGCCCAGTTCAGATTCCGACGATACTGAAGAAGTTAGAAATAGATCTATTGATACAACACACATGAATTAGGTGTCTGCTCTTTGCAAAAGCCTGAGCCAGGCCCTCAAGGAGTAGGGGAGGAAAGACAAGCAGTCAGAAAGAGGAAGATGCAATAAAAAAGGTGAAAAATAAGGTCTATGGGAATCCTTCAGAGAGAGCAATGAATTCTGATTTGGAGAACCAAGGAAGGAAGACTTACTGGAGGAGGCGGCCTTTGAGTTCACCCCTGAACCTGGATAGGACTTGAGCAAAGTCCCATCCCTCCCCACGCACGAGTCAAGCAAACCCTTGGAAACCACTGCTTACTTGGACCCGTCTTATCCTGGGTAAGCTCCCAGATGAGAGATCCCTTCCAAGCATCCTCATCTGGAGGTTGAGAATCCACAGCACAGGGCTGAAGCCAACCAGTGGGCTCCTGATCCTAGAACTAGATATTACTGATACTCAACCCCTCTCTTGATGAGAGGTAGAATTCATAAGGCAAAAATGCGTGAGGCCAAGAAAAGCAACAAGGTACTTGTTTTCATCAACGCAGTGACCATTTGTGTTTAGCCACAAGCTCTGACTGCCCCTCAAGGGCCAGTGCTGACCTTCAAGGGCCAGAACTCCCCAAGGTGGGGGTGGAGGGCAAGCCCAGAGGGATGGAGAGGGCCAAGGAGCCTGGGAGGGGCGCAGTCACTTCTGTTCCAGCTCTCACCTGCCTTTTGCCTGCCATTCCTCTCTGGGGGTGTGTAGCCTTTCATCAGACAGAGGCCATAGACCATAACTCACCCCACTTCCCATAATACAGCCTCAGTCTGAATGGGGACCTGGCTGGCATCTCCAGCTGTCTAACAGCCAGAGCCAGTCTGAGTCTCTGATTTGATGATGTCCCAAAATCCTGGGTCACAGTCTGTCACTGTGTTGAACCAGTCCTGTGCACAACCCGAGTCCAAAAGTGAATTCCCTCTTCAGAGGGGCAAGGGATAGACTGAAGGAATCAAACCTATAAAATGTTGTTGGAGACCAAGAGGAGGAGGAATGATTCTCTGGTGGTCTTAGGGTTAAATCTTACAGTCTGATCTATCTCCTAATACCTGTGTGAGTTTGATCAAGTACCTTAGCTGCTCTAAACCTCAATACACCCATCGGTAAAATGGTCACAAGGACTCTCCCCCACAGGATTAAATAAGGTAACATGGAAACACTTTGTGTTTTCAAATGTTGGCTGTCACAGTCTGGACTGTCCAGAACAGACCATCCCTAGCCTGGCATAGAAGGCTACTTTCTCCCTGGCCCAGCTTCCTCTCAGCCCACCCCTGGCCACTCCCCACTCCTGCTCTCATGGTGCTTGGAGTATCTTTTGGCCACGCTCACTTCTACAACCTATTCCTGTAACTTCCCTCTTCACGTGTGCACATATTCACCCCCCACCACCCTATTTGTCCCTCAAGTGGCAGGCTTCCTTTCAAACCTTATGTTTTCTAAGCACCTCACCGGCCTTACCACTGCCCTGGTTGAGGTCATGTGCCCTTTGTTGATTTGGTCCAGATGTCTTGCTCTCTTCCTGCTGAGCACTGACTCACACATGTTCGTGGCGCTGAACAGGCTGGTGGCAGGTCCTCAGTCAAACCCCAGGAATTGAGCGGCAGCGCGGCCACCACCTCATCTTGTGCTCTGGAAGCCTCCTGCAGGCAGTCCTCAGCTGGCCCGCTTATCCTGATGGTAGGAAGAAAGCTTAGCAGCAAGTCAAGGGAAATCAGAGACACCTTGTCTGAACCAAAAAGAGCTCGCTTGAGACTGGGACTGCTGAATTTGTTATTTATTGATTTATTCACTGAGCATGCATGTAATAGGTGTCTGCTGTCAGGCCGGACAAGGACACACAGAGGCCTGTTGCAGAAGGAGTGCACAGAGGGTGAGCAAGCAAACAAAGCTCCTGGGAGGACAATGGCCAAGAGGAAGGAGGAAACAGAAAGTGGGCGGAGCCTTGCAGGAGGTGAGGGGGCTGAGGAGCTCACCAGGAAGTGAAGAGGGAAGGCCACCAGGCAAAGGGGCCTGGATGCACTCCTATTTGCTCTTCAGAGTCTAGGCTCCTGGCGGGGGGGGACCTTGGCTCTTGTGAAGTTTCAGAGGTTCTGCAAACATTTGGTTTCATTTTTTCCTTCTTTTTAAATTATAAAATATTTAAAAACATATTTCAACCAGACAGAAAAGTACAGAGAATAGTAGAGAAAACATTCACGTATCCATCAAACAGATTTTATAAATGTTGATTTCAGAAAATTTTAAAGATTTAAAAGTATAGATACAGATAAATATACACACATATATAGTATGTGTATATATATTTATAAAAATATGTATTTTAATTATGAAAAGTCACACACACCCAGGCGGGCTATATACACAATGCACATGTGCTAACCAGACTGCTGCTGGGCCAACCTCACACTAAAGCCTCTCTTGCCCTCTCTGTGCGTTCCTGTAGATCCCCTGTGTGTGAGTCATGCTTAGGAGTCTGTAGCTCTGCATGTGGCTGCTTGTCAAGGTGACCATAGCACTGAACAAGATTGGCCGCAAACAGCAGGAGTCCTTAGAATCTGAGTCCAGATCACTGGGTGAGTTCGGGGCTGTTATTCCCTTTCTGTGCAGGCATGCTTCACCTTTCTGGGCCTCAGTTTCTTCACTTGTAAAGTGGGTGCTAATCATGCCTTTGTCATGGCGTAGTTGTGAGGGTTGAATGAGCTAACATGCAGAGACCTAGAGCAGTGCCAGGCCTGAGCTGGCAATGTTACTGTTCACTCTTATTGTAAGCACTGTGTCTATTGGTGCGTGATCTTGTCAAGGCATGCATGTGGTTTTTGTGGTTATTGTGAGTTTTGCATGCTTCTGTTTCACTTTCGTTATTTATAAGTGCCTTTTTTTCAGGCAAATTGGAACAATGACTCAAAAACTAGATTGACTACCTGGTAAAAATGAAAAATTTAAAAAAAGAGCTTTGTGGTATATACAAAGAGATTGGCTAGGCTGCCTGTAAAGTGATACCATGCGAATCTCCCGATCAATATTCCACCCGGTGCCACCACGCAGACGAGCCTGTGAACCGGGTGGCAAAGGTGAGGCAGCGCCTCCCAGTCCAGAGGGCGACGTCACCTGTATTATCTGGGCCCCCGCTTATCCTGCCCAATGCCTTTTTGGGCCCTTAGTAGGCTTATGCTGATCCTTCCAAAGTAAGATATCTTTTGAAAATAAAACAGAGTAAATAGGAAACTAGGTTTTTCAACTATTTCAGTGCAAATTGAGTGTTACTGAAAAATGATAAAAATAAATGAAATGAGAACATAAAATACCCGCATAGGGAGGTACAGTAGAAGTTACCTCTATTACACATAAGAAACAGAAGTTACAAAAGGTGAGAGGAAAACATTTCTTATTTGGGGACACTTGACATAAAGTGTGTAAGATGAGCAGTCTTTGGGAAACGTGATTTGTGCCACCGTCTGGTGACAGAGCCCAGAGATGGATCCAGGAGGCTCTGCCCTGACTCGAAGGCTTAGTTCAAAGGATGAGACCGGGGGGTTTTGTGTTTCTGTGGGGGGAAGAGTGCCCATGTTCTGGGTTTCTTTGTTTTATTTCCTTTGCAAAATATATTGATGCAAGTGAGCAAGATTTGTCTTATGTAAAACCTGACACATTCACAACTGCCCAAAAGAAAACTTTCCATTCAGGTAGTTTTTAATACACCATCAGGTAAGTTGGAAAAACTGCCGCAGCTTCTGTGTCCCCAGCTCAGCAGCCCCAGGGGCAGGAAATAAATGGCCGCCTTGTGTTTTATGGGCTTTGGGGTGCATGATTCATTCCCATCTTAAGGATGTGAAGCGGGCTTGCACTTGAGGATCACCAGTGGCCAGTGGCCACCGGGTGGCAGTTTCCTCACCCACCCTTGCACCGCGAAGCTCCGAGTGGGAGGCGTGGATGAGAAAGTCCTGAGGACAGGGGAGCAGCACCCCTGCAGGGCCAGTCGTCCCCACTCGGGCAGCAGGAAGCACAACGGGGGCGGCTAGTGAAGGTTCATAAACATCTTAACCAATTTTATTCCACTTCTATTTTTCATTTTATGAGAGAATGTTATGTGATTTAAAAAAATTTGAATAAGTTCAAAGAAATTCTTCTAAGAATTATAAAATTAAATTATAAGATGTAAGAAAGCATTGTATCTTTGGCAGTGTTTTTCCTTTCTTAGTGGAGCTTAAGATAATGGTGTTAGCTTACATTCCATGCACCTAGGGGTAAAATATGGTAAGTTGCATGAATAAGCACTATGTTTGGACCTTTCAAACCAGGATTGAATAATGTTATAGAAACGGACAATTTTACTAACAATTGTTCGTGATGTTATGTAAGGACTTGCCTTTTTGTGACAAAGCTTGAGATCTGTCTCTGGAGAAGATGTAATAGGGTAGGAGTGTTTAAATGAAACACATATTCACTGTTTGTATTACATATCATTATAGACATGTATGTCATAATCTACATATGTGTGTGTGTATATATATATATAAAATATATTTTTTTACTGATGTAGACGCTCTACCCAGCTAAATACTGCTGGATATAACATGATTACCTCAGTTTTTATGTTTTGCTGATAGTTCTAACAAATGGAAGAAATTTAGTTCAGGCCACGAGGGTTACAATATTAAGATGATTCCAACTGAAGAAAAATTTGGCAATGAAAAAACAGAAAAGTTTAAACTCAATCTGCAAAATTAAATAAATTTGTTTCAAAACTTTGCTTAACTATTTTGCAGAGATGGATAATGGGATATCTAAGCTTTTGTTTTTTAAATGACATTGTTTGACATTCAAATGTTTCAAAGATATATTAGGAAAATATTTTTGCAAGAAATAGAAAAACATTCTTTGATTTCCTTCAGATTGTATATTTACTAATTAATGATTTGAAAGAATCATTTAGCGCTTTTTTGGTTAGTGATTCGACTTTGGAAGAAAAATGTCCCACTATTCTCCTGAGCACCTACATCAGGGCTTAGCAAACCGCCGGCTGGATCCCAATTACCTCCAGCTTTTGTGGGCCCGTCAGCTATGAGTGGTTTTTCATTTTAAATGATTGAAAAGAAATAAAAAGAAGAATATTTTGTAACATGAAAATTGTATGAAATGAAAACTTCTGTGCCCATAAATAAAGTTTTACTGGGACAAAGCCAAGCTTATTTGTTTACATGTGGTCTGTGGCTGCTTTTGAGACACAGGGCAGAGTAAAGGAGTTGTAATAGACACGGTATAACCCACAAAGCCTGAAATGTTTACTACTTAGCTCTTTACAGAAAGATTTCACCAACCCCCAATCTGGATGAATTTGATGAAAGAGCATCCACAGTTGCAAAGTGAATTATTTAAAAATTGTTAGCATGCTCAACTACTTATTTGATAGAGCCAGACCTTTCTCAACTCTCTACAACTAAAAATAATATGTAGAAATAAGTCAATTGGTAGGGCTATTATCAGTATTTCAAAATTTTTTATTTATTTACTTTTTAGGAAGATTAGCCCTGAGCTAACATCTGATGCTAATCCTCCTCTTTTTGCTGAGGAAGACTGGCCCTGAGCTAACATCCATGCCCATCTTCGTTCTCTTTATATGTGGGATGCCTACCACAGCATGGCTGGCCAAGCAGTGCCATGTCCGCACTCGGGATCTGAACCGGTGAACCCCAGGCTGCCAAAGTGGAACATTCGCACTTAACCGCTCCACCACTGGGCTGGCCTCTCAAAAATTTTTGTTAAATAAAATATTCCTTGTGATGTCAATTGATTGAATCTCTAATTAACAAATGTTGTAAATTTGATGCAGCATAAATTTATGCCAATAAAACATCAATTTGTGGTTTTATATTTTGGGCTTTGGCATAAGATTTTATTTAAAAATGGAATCCACGGAAGATATTTGCAAACTATATATCCAATAAAGTGTTAATATCCAAAATATATAAAGAACTCATACATCTCAACAATTAAAAACTAACAACCCAGTTAAAAAATGGGCAAAAGATCTGAATCTACATTTTTCTACAGAAGATATATAGATGGCAACAGGCACATGAAAAGAAGTTCAACATCACTAGTTATTAGGTAATTGAAAATCAAAATGACGAGATATCGCCTCACTCCTGTCAGAATGGCTATAATTAACAAGATAGGAAACAACAAGTGTTGGAGAGGATGTGGAGAGAAGGGAACCCTCATACACTGCTGGTGGGAGTGTAAACTGGTGCAGCCACTGTGGAAAACAGTACGGAGATTCCTCAAAAAATTAAGACTAGAACTACCATATGATCCAGCTATTCCACTGCTGGGTATTTGTCCAAAGAACATGAAAACACAATGTTTAGAGATGCATACATCCCTATGTTCATTGCAGCATTATGCACAATAGCCAAGACTTGGAAGCAACCTAGGTGTTCATCAAAGGACGAATGGATAAAGAAGATGTGGTATATATACATAATGGAATACTACTCAGCCACAAAAAAGATGAAATCTTACCATTTGCAGCATGGATTCACCTTGAGGTATGGACCTCATGGATGCAACATGGATGGACCTTAAGGGTATTATGCTAAACGAAATAAATCAGAAGGAGAAAGTCAAATACTGTATGATCTCACTCATAAATAGAAGATAAAAACAACAACAAAGAATCACATAGAGACAGAGATTGGATTAGCGGTTACCAGAGGAGAAAGGGGGAGGGAGGAGGGCGAAAAGGGTGATTAGGCACATGTATATGGTGACGGACTATAATTAGTCTTTGGGTGGTGAACACGATCTAATCTACACAGAAATCAAAATATAATGATGTACATCTGAAATTTACATAACGTTGTAAAGCAAAGTTATCTCAATTTAAAAAGTGGAATCTATCTGTATAAAATGTGATATAAAATATAAAATGTGAAATTCATCGGAACATAAGAAGTAAGAATTAAAGGCAGTGGGGACTTTTAGGCACTGAGTCCCATTCTTCAAGGCCTATTTCACACGCCACCTCCTTCAGGTGGACACTGACCACCAGGGGTCCAAATGTCCTTTCCTCCTCCGGGTAGGGGCGGAGGGGGCCTTGCTGCCACCCCTCACTCCTCGACTTCTCAGGCATTCTTAGAAATCTTTCCTCTGTCTGAGGCTTATCTCCAAAGTGAGGTTGTTGGTTCCTGAGGACAGGTGAAATGTTTCCCTTTATTTCTTAACTGAGTTGTGCTCTTAGGGGATTTGGGTTTTATTTGAGTTTTTACACTTTCCCATAGCATGAAGAGCTAATGTTAGTCTTATGGCACTACAGTTGACCAGGGATTTACAATTAAGAAGCATTTTTACATATTTATGATCTCAGTTGACTTAGGAAAAGCCGATCATAATTCTACAGATGAGGTCTGTGGCTTGGCCCAAGCTCAGGTAACCAGTGTTCTTACTGGAATCAGGACCTGAGTGTGTGATTCCTAGGTTAGTGTTCACCTCTGGCCTTTCAGCTCAAGGACTGAAGCCTCAGGCAAGGCAGGACAGTAGGGGCTGTTGTAGAAAAACAGGTCATGAGAGGCATCCCTGAGTGGCTGCCTTGTGTGTTGGCTGAGGGACTGAGGCAGTGGTCTGTGTCCCAAGGGACACACTGGGCATCACAGAGCCGGAGACTTTATTGAGCACCTCATGTGTATGCTCTTACTTAGTCCTGAGACAGCCCTATGGAACAGGTTCCAAATCCCCATCTTACACATGTGAGTTCAGTAATGTGCCAAAGGTCATGCCACGAGGACACTGTAGAGTCCTGATTTAAGCCTAGTTGTCTGATGTAGGGTCTGCGTCCCACCCACAAGATTCCCTCTTATCCTGCCACATATGCCTCTCATCTACGGGGCTGATTCCTGCTCATTTGAAACCAGGGGGAAGGACCAGTGTCCTCCCAGGGAAGCTGAAAGTGGGTGACATTCCCTGGGACAAGGAAGTCCTGGCAGCTAAAGAGAAGACGGACTGTATCCCAGTCAACGAAGCAACATGAAGTGGAGAGTGGCTGCATTGCCTGGGAGCTGGGGCCAGGGAGACTATATTCCCTGGCTCCCCAGATCCCAGGAGACCAGAGGAGCTGCACCAACCCAGGTGGGGCTGCTGGCATCCTGCCTCAGGGACACACAGCTCCACCGTCTCCTGCCCTCCACTGGAAGAGGGCTTGAAACTTGCCATGATTTTTCCATCCCTGGTTCCAAACTCTTGGAAGGCAAAAGCTGCTCCTCTTTCTTTCCAAGCCCGTCCTCGACTCCACTGCTGCTCGTTGAATCTAGAAAGAGGAGAACACTTTTCGTGTAAACAGGAATGGATGAGTTTTTAAGTGAACATGCCTGCTGTTGGCAGACTGGGTAAGTACCACTTGCTAGTTATCTGCTCTTTGAGCTTGGGCAAATTAGAAGCCCCCGTAGTTTTTGGTTTCCTTATCTGTAAAATGGGAATAATAATAAGTACCTGAAAGGCTTGTGTGAGGATGAAATGAGGTAATGAATGTGAAAGCCCGAGATACACACGAAGCACGAAGTCCTTGTTAGTCTCTCTCTCTCTCTCTCTCTCACACACACACACACACACACTCAGAATGACCGGACTTGTTCTCTTGGCATACATGCCATGCTTGGGGAGCATTTTGAAAGCAAAAGATGGGACCAATGGCCAGTGCAGGGGGGGGCTGGGAGGCTCTTAGGATTCCCCCTCAGAAAGCCTGGAGGGGCTGCGTGAAGATGAAACCAACAGGGAACTTGGAAGCACACTGGCATCTGCTTGTGAGTTTTAAGAACTTGCTCACATGGTGTCTCGATTCCTGGACAGAAGGAGCTGAATGAAGCGAAAAGGTACGTATGGGAAAGCCTTCTGCACTTCTCTCTCATGAACACTTCCTGCCTACTCAGCACCGCGAGGGTCAGGAGCCCTGTTCCAGCCCAGGCCAAGCCCGGGGGCCTTGAGCTTCCCTGGGGGGTTCTGGGTAAAAGCACAGAACAGCCAAGAGTATCCAGCTGTGTGTTCACAGAGTATATTCTTTTGCCTTCCTCGTGGAGAAGCAGAGGTGAAAGGAAGGCTGCTCTTCCTCCCCAGGCCTCCTCTCCCCCTCCCTTCAGCCACGTGGAAAGCCCCCGAGGATGCGCAGTCACCTCAGGGCTGACTGATGCGTCCTTCTCTCAATGCAGTGCTGAAGTCCGTGCCCTTGGAAGAAAAACATGCCTGAGTTACTAGGATAGCACCACAGCCTTCTTTGCTTGTTTATTTGATGTTATTTTAGGGCCTGCAAAACCCTGAGAGGGAAAATTATTCCTTGTGCAGATGCCTGAGATGTCACTAAAAGCTCTGGCTGTGGTCCCTCCAGTGTGGCATTTTGGTGCGAACAAGCACACACACTGAAGAGAGGGTACGTCATTTCAAATATCTGCTGACACGCAAGCTGTGAGGGCTGGGCGGTGGGGAGACTGCCCATCAGCTGACAAGCACTGACTCATTTCTTGCATAGCTATGGCAAACCAGGGTCTGTGCCAGACTCCAAGACACACGTTAACATGACACATTAGTCACGGTTTCTGCCTGAGTGCAGCTGAAGCCCTAGGAAGGCCCAAGAAAAGCCCACCGTCTGATGTGGTGTTGCCGTGCAGCCCTTGTTGGAGGGAGGAGAGGACCTCCCTGAGGGCCTCCCCTACCTTGATGTTTGTCACGATTAACAATGGCTGCAGCCAGAGTGTCTCCTCCAGAGTATGGCCCAGGGCCCTGTGGCCGCAGGAGGTCAATAAATATTTGTTGAATGACAGACTCCACTGCTTGTCTTATTTATTGCAGAAGCCCATGAGGCCTGCCCCTGCTGGAGAGGCCCCAACATGGCCCCGTCAGAAAACATGTGACAATAAACGGAGACGGATGGTCTGGCCGGGGATTGACACTATCTTCCATTTGGTCGTCCCCTTCCCAGCTGTGCCTTCATTGAAGTTGCGGGACAGAGTAAGTGGCCTCCAGCAGACTGCCAGGCACCAGGCCGGGAGGGCTCCTCTTCTCCCTCCCTCTCCCTGACCCGAGGCAGGGTGGACAAAGGAAAACACCACGTGGGTGTCGGATGATTGGCCTCCAGTTTCACAGCGGCCTGGCGGGGTGCCGGGGCTAAAGTTTCACAGAGTCAACAGATGGGCTTCTAATTATTTATTAGAACTTCTTTCAATGGGAATCAATTCTCCCGATGAGACGCTCCAAACTGCCACAGGCTGGTCTGTAGGTGAGTCACGCAGAGGGCGAGGGGAGGCAGAAGGGCAACATGGACACTCCTGGCTCTGTTATAACTCAGTCTTCGCCTGTGTTCGGGTATGTTTTCATGTGTGAAATGTAGAAAGTCACAGATTTAAACACAAAGCCAGGAGAACAGCACTGGCTGCTGAAACGGCCTAAATGGTGAATTTATGGGCTGAATTGTGTCCTCCTCCCACCAAATTCATGTGTCTAAGTCCTAACCCCCAATACCTGAGAATGTGACAGCCTTCAGAGACAGGGCTTTCAAAAAGATGATTAAGATTAAATGGTCATTAGGGTGGGCCCTGATCTGATATGGCTGGGGTCCTTAAAAGAAGAGAAAATTAAGACAGACATACACAGCAGGAAGACCATGTGACGACAGAGGGAGAAGGTGGCCAAGGAGAGAGGCCTCAGGACCCAAACCTGCTGACACCTTGATCTGGCCTTCCAGCCTCCAGAGCAACTGGGAGTTGTGAACAAGCTAAATTTCTGCTGTTGAAGCCACTCAGTCTGTGGTGCTTAGTCATGGCAGGCCTGCAGACTAACACGGTGACCACAGGAGGCCCGAGAGAGGCCGCCCTTTGTCCTGGGGATGCATGCACTCCTAGTGCATGAGCTAGTGGCTCACGTGATCCTCACAACAGGCCTGAAGGGCAAGGCAAGAAGAGCCCCAGGCACACAGTCCCTTATTCAAACCCTTGGGGGCAGATGTATTTGGCTTTCCAAATTCCTCATATTTTAGAAAGAACATGCATGTGTATACCACAAATTATCTAAAACACCCAGTGGGTCTGAGATAGCACCCGTCACCAAACACATTAACATTTCCGAAATGAAACAAAACATGTGTATATAATTAGATATCTCAATATAGATATGTATTTGAAACTAAGAAAGATAAATAAAGAATGTGTAACCTCACGTTTATTAGGGTCAGATTTTGACACTGAGTGAGCTTATGCTAAACACTTGCTTGATTTGGGGGCTTTCAGAAACACGCATAGGGATTACAGGCTTGTCGAGAACCCCTGCCCCACCTCCCGACTTTAACTTTTGTTGAGGAAGAAATCAAGACTTGGGGGTCAAGCAGCTCAATGGGGATCATCTTGCTCATAGATCAGCTGGGCTCTTACTTCTGTCTTCTAACTCAAGGACCATGTCTTTCCAAATGAGCCCCAAGGGCCACCCTGTATTGTTTGTACCCCACTAGTTCTTTGCAGGATGCCACCATCCCCATCCACACATCACCCACACCCTTGGTCGTGTCTTGTTCCCTCCCCTGCTCTATCTTGAGCACTTTGCAGCTGTCGACAGACATCATCTTCTAGGCTCACTTCTCTGACCCACCCGATGCTCAGAATTTCAGAATTGAAAATGATCTTAAAGATACAAATTGAGCTGTTTCAGGTGAAGCTGGTCTCCCTACTTCTCCCAACTTACCAGAGGGAACAAAGGGACCCCCACGGAACTCTGGGGAGCCCCCAAATCCAGTCTGGCAACCTCTGGTGTAGTGTGACTCCCCCTCAATACTATGAAGGAGAAAAACCAGCTCTGTTTGGTCACAAAAGCAGCTGATGTTTATGAGATGCTGGTGAGTTATTACTAATCTTATTGCACAGAGTCAGAAACTGAGGCCCCCAAAGGACAGGGCAAAAATTCCAGGTGCAAGCAGACTCCTGTTTTCATGCCAGCCCATGCCAGCAGCAGTGGTGACTCGGCGTGTCACGCAGATCCATGTTCCCGGCATTTCATGTTGCTCTCCTCTGTGTTAAATGAAGCGCTGCCCAGGTTTCTTAGGATGATGAGGCTCACATTCAGGATTCTTAGCAGGGACGGTTTGAACAACGTGAGCCGTGAACTCTCACAGCCGTCCTTGTGCCCCACTATTCATAACAATGCAGTGACTCCTGAGTTAACCACACAGAAAGAAATCCCAAAATATGTTACATGAGAAAGATTTTTATTTCTCTGCCCTAGAAACTGCCAAATGGAGCTTGTTCAAACTTTCCATCTTAAAAAAATTGCCTCTGGACTAAAATTCAAAACATAAGAGTTCAATCCAAAAAGGATAAATTTTTAAAAGGTTGTGATCCTGTGAATGTATTGGATTATAGTGAGAAATAAAGTTTTCATGGTAGGAAAAAACATATCTAAGAGAGGTACTGTATGTATTTTTGAGACGTTTTACCAAAAAAAAAACCCCTTGACCATTTCTTTGAGTTTTCTGAAAGCCACCCCGTCTTTTCCTTTGCACTCTTGACTCTGTCACGGAGTCCCCTCTCTCTGTTTGAGGATGAGTTCCGGGCCCTCAAGCTTTGGGGTTGTAGTGCTGGTCAGCTACTGTCTGAAAGTGTCACAGGGACTGTAAGTTGTCCTTCGGTGAGCATCCCCCTCTTTCTCTTGAGAATGGTCTCCAGAGCATGAGCAGGGCTCATAGCGGCCCACATAGAGATTACGTTTCTCAGCCTCCCTTGCAATGAGGTGTGGCCAGTGCGTGAAGTCTGAGCCAAAGAGATGTGAGCCGAAGTGATTGGAGCGGCTTCTGAGTTACATCCTTAAAAGGATATGCTTGTACCTCACTGCCCCCTGCTTCGTGGGATGGAGGACAATACCTTAGGGTCTTATAAGAGGGTACTGAGTCCCTGGATGACGACCCGAAGCAGCATCACCCATGCTCCGGGCCATGTGTCATAGCAGCTCGGCTGCACGCGCTGACTAGTGTAAGAAGTTCAGTGGGGGTGTGAGTGTTACAGGAAAGAGTACTCTCCCACTCCCCCACGTGTATTTGCTTTACTTCCTGACCCATTGTCTACTTGTCTTAGCAAAGTCCTAGCTGAGGAGAAGGGCCGTGCCCTAGTTGTGAAAATGCCATGGAAACATCTTGGGAGGAGTTCCTCTGAGGAGTGCACTGTGCTAGAACAACGGCAAGAAGTTCTGGTCTTGAGCAGAGGCCAGAACATTACATCAGCTTCATGTTCACTCAGAAATTGTCAGCTTCACATTCCCCCATAAGCTCTAGGAAAATTTGCCACTGCAACCAAGGAGGTGAGAGGGCTCCAGTGTTACTGAAAAACTGGTGCTTGATGTTGTGCTTACTGATAAGAGTCCTCTCAGTCAGTGAGAGCAGCCCTGCTGCAGAGCATGGGGCTGGGCCATCAGGCCCTCAGCCCTCACATCTGGTTCACATCACGAGATCTTGTGCATCATCCCCATCACACATCTCCTCTCCCACAGGGCCCTTCTCTGCAGAGCGCTGAGCAGATGTGAACTTTATATACCATGGCGGGGGTGGGGTGGGGTGGAAGGGACTCTGAAATTACATCATCTACTCATTCGTTCATCAACAACTATTTATTGAGGGCCTACTGTGTGCCAGACATCATGCTTAACAAAGCAGTCAAGGCCCCTGCTCTCGTGGCACTCACATTTTAGTGGTAGAATACAGATAAAAAACAAGTAAGAAAGTAAACATTAGACAATATCATTTCACATAATGATTAGTGCTGTGAATATATTAAAATAAGGTAATGTGAATGAGTGGAGGACTACTTTAGGGAGAGTGGTCAGGGAAGACCTCTCCAAGGGGCTGACATACAAACTGGGACCAGAACCATGAGCCAAGTAAGAGAGTCACAAGTGCAAATGTCCTGGGGCTGCCAAGATTTTGGTGAGCTCAAGGAGTCTAGAGAAGGCTGTGTGGCCAGAACACAGGCAGTTCAGGGTGGAGGACCATAAGCCAAATTCAGAGCAGTAGACAGGAGCCAGATGGCACAGGGCTTTGTAGACTCTGAAATGGACTTTAGACTTTATTTTAAGTGCAATATGAAGCCATTGGAGGATTTTAAACAGGAGAGAGACATGGCCTAATTTGCATATTAAAAAGATCACCCAGCTGCTGTGTGAAGAATGTCTTTTAAGAATGCAAAAATAGGAATAGGAAGACCAGTGAGGAGGGTATGACTCTAATCCTGGCAAGAGGTAATATTATTATCCCATTCCATGGAGGCCTAGAGAAGATGTAATTTATGCAGATGCAGACAACAAATAACAATAATGCTTTACTTTTATTTGCATGGTGATTCCAATTTGAAAAGCCTTTTTACCTATATCACTTCATCTGAACTTCACAACAACCCTGGGATGAATTAGCATCCCCATTTCTTAGACGAGGAATCGAGGCTCTGAGAAGTTGGTACCTGACAAGATGACAGAAGTGTTGAGTGCGAGAAGCCTGATTTAACTGTAGGCCTCGGGATTGCCAGCCCTGTGCTTTTTGCACTCCCTTTCCCTGTACCACGCCCCTCCCCAAATGAAAAGCAGTGGGCATAGAAGCCAAACCAAGTAATCAACCAACCCAAGTTTGGAGGCCAACCTCCCAGAGGGGCTCCAGAGGAAGGCAGACAGTTCAGATAGCACCTATCCAGCTTCCCTGGGATGCTGAGTTCTGCTTTAGGAAGCAAGATGTTCCTTGGCTTCTAGGCACTGAAAATCTAGTTGGAAAAATTGGACGGGCTTCCATAAATAATTTAAGAATGCTCAGCAAATTAAAAGTCATATCCAATTGCAAAAACTTTAGGAAGTACCCATGTTCTTTCCTTGTGGCAAATGGACCTGAATTCCATTTACGAAGGGAGCTTCTTTAAACAGGCCTTAATGGTACTCAAGGATAGTCACCAGCCCGTTAACTCTGTTGGCAACATCATCCAGGTAGTAGTGTTTAACTGGAGAAGCCTTTTTCAAAGTGCCCTCGGTTACCTCTTGCTTCATAGCAAAACACCTGAAAACTCAGTGGCCTAGTACAGTAACCACTTTTCTTATCTTCATGAATTTTGTGGTTCAGGAATCTGGACAGGCCAGAACAGAGCTAGTTTGTCTCTGATCCATCTTGTCCGGACCTCACCCGCGAGAACTCGAATGCCCAGGGACTGGAGTCCTCTGACAGCACATCAGGGCTGACACTTGGGCTGGGATGACTCAAAGGCTGAGCTGAGCTGGGCTTGCTGATCAAAGCATTTCCATGTAGTATCTCCATGAGGCTTTCGGTCTTCACAGCATAGCAGCCTCAAAGAAGTCATGCTCCTTGTATGCAGCTCAGAGTTCTAAGAGTCAGGGTCCCAGAGAACAAGGCAGAAGCCACTTGGCCTTTTAAGACCTGGCCTTGGAAGTCCCACAGCATCACTTCCACCACAGTCCATTAGGCAAAACATCACCAGCCTACCCACACTCAAAGAGGGGACCATAGACCTCCTACCTTTCCACAGGAAGAGCATCAGAAATTTTACAGCCATATTTTAGAACCACCACAGTCTCCTTTTGTGCCTCAAGCAGTAGGTTATCACAGGTAAAGGATTAATAACATTGGAAAATAAGATTTGTGTCAATATGTTGGATTTTTTTCTTTACAGGTAATAACTATGGAAAACAGATATCTCACTATAGCAAATGATTTGGAGAACAGGATTTTGCTGCATTATAACCAATAAAATGCTGCTATTACAGTTCAGTGGCCAGGACCCACTAACAATTTGTTGTTATTGATTTGTATGTGTGTGTCTGGGTGTATGATTTGAACTCTTTCAGTAAATATAAGTTAATACTGAATAAGGTGTGCATATGAGCATTGCTGGTATGAAGAATAAAGAAATGACTACTCAGGAAGGTATTACTATAGTCATTTTTCTGGAAGTTTCATTTCAGTCAGGTTTTACAGGATGCAAGAAAAATATTTCAAATGAATGCTACTAATTATAAATGAATCAACTCTTTTCATTAAGGCAAACCCAGCAGGACTTACACTTGGAAATACTTAGTGAGAATTAATGGAGTTATTATGTGCTTGAGATAAAAATAAAAAGAGAGAGCTCTGGACTGCTAGAAGAGAAAATTAAAGTGCCAGTGTAAGATCCATCACGGAAAAAGTGCGACTTTGTCTGCCGGTTCTCCTGGTGGGCTCCAGGACCACTGTCTAGTCAATTCTCTGGGAGCAAGCGCAGTCTGATTTCAGAGTGTGTGACAAAAGGAAGAGCAGGTTTTCTTCCCCCACAGTAGGATACAATGCATGTGTGCACGTGGCAGAAGAAAAATATGACTTAGTTCAAACTCTTCCAATTACTTATTTAAATAGCTTCATTGAGATGTAATTCATGTACTATGAAAACTACCCATTTAAAATGTACAATTCAGTGGTTTTGATATGTTCACAAAAGTTGTGCAACCATCAGCACAATCTAATTTTAGAACGCTTTCATCACCCCAAAAAGAAACCCCTATTGGCAGTCACTCCCATCCCCAACCCCAACTCTAGCCCTAAGTAACCAGGAATCTATTTCTGTCTCTCTAGATTTGTCCATTCTGGACTTTTCACATAAATGGACATAAAGTGATTCTTTGTGTCTGACTTCTTTCACTTAGCATAATGTTTTCAAGATTTGTTCGTAATCAGTCCTTCATTCCTTTCTATTGGGGAACAATATTCCATTGTATGGATATACCACATTTTGTTTATCCATTTATCAGTTGATGGACATTTGGGTTGTTTTCACTTTTTGGCTGTTATGAATAATATTGCTACAAACATTCATGTACCAATTTTATATGGACATATGTCTTCACTTCTCTTGTGTGTATACCTGGGAGTGGAACGCTGGGTCATGTGGTAACTCTGTGTTTAACATTTTGACAATCTGCTTAAGTGTTTTCCAAAGTGACTGCACTATTTTACATTTCTATCAGCATTGTATGAGGGTTCCAATTTTTGCATACCCTCGTCAGTACTCGTTATTGTCTGTTTTTTGACTATAGCCCCCCTAGAGAGTGTGAGTTGCTATCTTATTGTAGTTTTAATTTGCATTTCCCTGATGACTAGCGCTGTTGAACATCTTTTCATGTGCTTATTGGCCATTCATACATCTCCTTTGGAGAAGATCTACCCAAATCCTTTGCCCATTTTTAATTGCTACTTTTCTTATTATTATTGAGTTGTAAGTGTTCTTTGTATATTCTGGATGCAATTCCCTTGTCAGATATATCATTTGCTAATATTTCCCCACATTCTATGGGTTATTATTCTTCTTTCTTGAAAAGAACTCAATTTTGATAAATTTTTATCTTAATTTTGTTGCTTGTGCTTTTGGTATCATATCTAAAAAATCTCTGCCTAATCCTACATCACAAAGATTTGCTCTTATCTTTCCTTCTAAAAGTTTTATGATTTTAGCTCTTATGTTTATGTCTATGATCATTTTGAGTTAATTTTTTGGTATGTGGTAGGGAGTACAACTTTATTCTTTTATTTGTGGATATCCAGTTGTTGAGCACTATTGTTGAAAAGTCTATTCTTTCCCCCATTCTTTATCTTGGTACCCTTGTGGAAATTCAATTGACCCTAAATGTAAGAGTTTATTTATGAATACTCAATTCTATTTCATTGATCTATATATTTTTTTTTATGCCAGTACCATGCTGTCTTGATTACTACAGCTTTATAGTACTTTTTGAAATCAGGAAGTGTGAGACCTCCAACTTGCTCTTTTTCAAGATCTTTTTGGCTATTCTGGGTCCCTAGCATTTCCATATGAACTTTACGATCAGCTTGTCAGTATCTGTAAAAGAGTTGGTTGGGATTTTAGTAGAGATTATGTTGAATCTATAGATCAATTTGAGGAGAATTATCACCTTAACAGCGTTGAGTCTTCCTGTCCATTACCTTGGGCAGTCTTTCTATTTATTTAAATGTTTTGTAGTTTTCAGTGTACAAGTCTTGTATTTATTTTGTTAAATTTATTCCTAAGAATTTAGTAATTTGAGTCTTTTTGCTTTTTTTCTTGGTCAAAACTTTAGCTAGCTAAAGGGTTGTCAATTTTATTGTTCTTTTCAACGAAGCAACTTTCAGTTAATGTTCATATTCTCTTTTGTTTTTCTATTTTCCATGTCATTTATTTTCACTCTAACCTTTATTATTTCCTTCCTTCTGCTCTCTTTGGGTTGAGTTTGCTCTTCTTTTACTAGTCTCTTGTTAGAAGTTTATTAAATTATTGATTTGAGGTTTTTTTTTACTGTAGGTGTTTCACTCTAAGCACTGCTTTAGCTGTATCTCATAAGCGTTGGCATATTGTGGTTTTATTTTTATTAATCTCAAAATATTTTCGAATTCTCTTGTGATTTCTACTTTCATTTATTGGTTATTTATTGCACATATTTGTGAATGTTCTTCTGTTATTGATTTCTACTTTACTTTTATTGTGGTTGGAGATTATACTTTGTAAAACTTCAATCCTCTTAAATTTATTGAGGGCTGTTTTATGGCCTAAGATATGGTCTATTCTGGAGAATGTTCCACATGTAATTGAGAATCATCTGTATTCTGCTATTGTTAGGTAGAGTGTTCTATAGATGTCTGTTAGGTCTTGTTAGTTTATGCTATTGTTCTAGTCTTCTATTCTCTTGTTGATCTTCTGCCCAGTTATTCTATTCATTATTGAAGGTGGAGTATTGAAGTCTCTAATTGTTATTTTTTTTAACTGTTTATATCTCCCTTCAACACTGTCAGTTTTTGCTTCATGTATTTTGGGGCTCTGTTATTAGGTGCATATATGTACATAATTGTTATATCTTTCTGATAAGTGGTCCCTTTTATCATTATAAGATATCCTTCTTTGTACCTAGTAATAATTTTTATCTTAAAGTCTATTTTGTCTGATATTAGCATAGCCACTCTAGCTCTCTTCTGATTACTGTTTGAATGGTATATCTTTTCCCATCTTTTTACTTTTAACCTATTTGTTCCTTTTAATCTAAAGTGTGCCTCTTGTAGAGAGCACATAGTTGGATCATTTTTGTATCCATTTTGTCAATCTTAGCCTTTGACTGAAATTTTTTATTCCATTTATAGTTAATAATTGCTGATAAGTCAGGATTTACATCTGCCATTTTGCCATTTATTTTCTATGTTTTATATCTTTGCTCCTCTATTATTCCATCACCAAGTTCTTTTGTGTTAAATAGATGTTTTCTAGGTGTCACTTTAATTCCTTTGTATGTTCTTTTACTATATGTTTTCGAGTTATTTTCTTAGTGGTGACCTTGGGGATTACAATTCTCAGCTTAATTCAATGCAATCTAGTTTGAATAGACACTAACTTACTTTCATTACTACACAGAAACGTTGCTTCAATATAACCCTCTTTACTCTTTTATTGTCTATTATTGCCATAAGAATTATATCTTTGTATATTATAAATTCATCAACAGTTTTATAATTGTTGCTGTAGGTAGTTGACCTTTAAATCAAGGAAAAGAAAAGAGGTATAAAAATGCATTTGTGCTGTCTTTTAAGAGTACCTATATGGTTAACTTTACCAATACTCTTTATTTCTTCATGTGGATTTGACCTAGGGTCTTTTCATTTCAGCCACCAAGACTCCTTTTAGTATTTCTTGTAGGGCAGTTCTGTGAATGATGAATTCTCCTTGCTTTTGTTTATCTGGGAACGTTTTCCTTTATTTTTGAAAGATAGATTTACTGGATATAGATTTCCTGGTTGACAGTGTTTTTTCTTTTCTTTTTTTTTTTAATAATTGATTTTCTTTTTTTTAAGATTTTATTTTTCCTTTTTCTCCCTAAAGCCCCCTGGTACATAGTTGTGCATTTTTAGTTGTGGGTCCTTCTAGTTGTGGCATGTGGGATGCCGCCTTAGCATGGCTTGACGAGTGGTGCCATGTCCTCGCCCAGGATTTGAACCAGTGAAACCCTGTGCTGCTGAAGCAGAGCTCACAGACTTAACCACTCGGCCACGGGGCTGGCCCTGGCAGTGTTTTTTCTTTCAGCATTTTCAAAATGTTGTCCCAGTGCCTTCAGGCTTACACGGTTTTTGGTGAGAAGTCACCTGTTGATCTTATTGAAGTTCTTAGGTATGTATTGACTCATTTTCTCTTGCTGCCTGGAAGATTTTCCTGGTTGTTGGCTTTGTTTTTGACTATGATGTGTCTAGGTGTGAATCCCCTTGGTATTTCCTACTTGGAGTTTGTTGATCTTCTTCAATATGCAGATTAATGTTTACCATCAAATTTGGGTTGTCTCTGGCCATTATTTCTTCAAATATTCTTTCTGCCCCTTTCTCTGTCTCTTCTGGGACTCCTACTATGTGTATGTCAGCATCACTGATGATGTTTCACAGGTCTCTGATCCTCTGTTCTTTCCACATTCTCTTTTCCTTCTGTTCCTCATGCTGGGTAATCTCAATTGATCCATCTTCAAGTTCACTGGTTCTTTCTTATGATAGCTCAAATTTCCAATTTTAGTAAATCTTTAATTTTAGGTATTATACTTTAAAGTCCAGAATTTCTATTTGGTTCTTTTTTATTAAATTAAATTTATTTTATTTATTTATTAAATAAAATTTATTAAATTAAAAATAATTTTTATGTCTTTATTGATATTCTCTATTTGGTGAGACATCTTTGTCTTAGTTTCTTTTAATACTTTAGACATAATTTCCTTTAGTTCTTCGAACATATTTTTAATAAGTGGATGAAAATCTTTGCCTAGTGAGTCCAACAACTGGGCCTGCTCGGGGCTTATTTTCCAGTGTAAGAGCCATAAATTTCTTTTTTTCCCCTCTGTATCATAATCTTTGGTTGAAAAATGAATATTTTTGATAATGTAATGTGGCTACTCTCAAAATAAGATCACCCTCAAGGATTTGTTGTTGCTTGCTTTTTGTTTTGTTTTATTTTTGTTGCTAGTTAGTTTGTTTAGTGACTTTCCTAGACTAAGCCTGTGACATCTATATTCCCTGTGGTGTTCAGCCACTGAAGTTTCTGCTTAGTTAGCTTAGTTGTCAGCTAATAACTGACTAGAGATTTTCTTAAAAGCCTTGAATCAGTAAGTCTTCTGCCCTTCGCCAAAGGGCTTTGTGTGTGTGTTGGAGCATCTCTTCAATGTTCAAGCAGTTTATAGCTCTGCTTTAGTCTTTACATCTTCCTTGTGCCAAGCCTCATGGGCAGCCCCAGTTGAGAGATTGGGACCATCTCAAGTCCTTCCTAGGCATGTGCATAGCCTTCCTGATGTCCAGGAGCATATCAGAGCTTTTCATAGCCTCCCTATGGAATCTCATTCCCCAGGTTTTCCTTTTACATTTTTGCCCAGACTCTTGATTGTCCCAACTAGTATTGCAACTTTAGCCAGCTGCAATCTTAAATAATTGGTGCTGCTAGTTTTTGACAAATCCCCTGAGGATAGAGCTTTTCCTGTGGAGTGAGCTATGAGTCAGGACAAATATCAACAGTGCCCCATAATGGGGCTTTTCAAGGAGTCTGTGAAGTAAATAATGACAATGTCCAGGGTTGGGACATTTTGAGGAGCCTCAGACCCAGTCTGGTTCCTCTGGTAGCTGCAAGGTTGGTGGTTTTCACCGCTATGGGGTTATGAGGCTGCTGGTTATCAAGGCTAACATGAAACTTGATAGAGTGGGATGGGAGTTCAGGTGCCACAACCCTGCTGCTTTTACCAAGGTTCAGCAGTTTTTCTTGAATAAGCACTCCTCAGATTGTTGCATGCCTTCTGAAAAAGTTTATTTTGACTATTTTCTTAGCCTTTTTGTTATTTTTCTGGAAGAGCAGATTTACAAAGGTCCTCACTCCACTGTTTTGTAAATCTTGCCCCTCTTCCATTATTATGTTTGTTTTTTTTTAAATATTGGCACCTGACGTAACATCTGTTACCAATCTTTTCTTTTTTTCCTTCTTCTTCTCTCCAAAGCCCCCCAGTACATAGTTGCCTATTCTAGTTGTGGTCCCTCTGGTTGTGCTATGTGGGATGCGACCTCAGCATGGCCTGCTGAACTGTGCCGTGTCTGTGCCTGGGATCTGAACTGGCAAAACTCTGGGCTGCCGAAGCAGAGGATGCGAACATAACCACTGGGCAATGGGCCGGCCCCACCCCCTCCTTCCATTATTCAACAGCAGCATTATTATTTGGTTGCACTGGGAAGCCATATTAAGACATTTTTCTCTCAGAAAAAGGCATTTTGTAAAAACACTTGACCAATTAGATCTCTGGTGAAGAATCTTCTATGGTCAAATAAATTAAGAAATTATCTTTTGCTCTTTCTTTCTCATTCTTGGAGAGCCTCAACTGCCAGCATTTTCAAGGTTCCAAGAAGTCCTGCTATAAAGAACCTGCTTAATTTTGTTTGCCAAGTGTTTCCTAAACATATTTGCCTGCATAACCGCTTTGTTTTCTTTTATTTGTTTAGCACCTCTTAATTAGTTCTCCTCAGAATATGCTAAACCGAGTTTTAAGATGAATTCCAGGCCGAGTTCCTGGGACTGCTTTTTAGAACTAATGCCTCAGCAGCTGGGTGTCTGATGAGAGTGGCCAAGGGTCCCAGAAAATGCAACAGGGACACATTGGGCCTATTTTCTATTTCTATTTTCTTTGTACTTTATCTGATTTCTAATAGTACTGGCTATCTTTTTCCAGGTTTGGGGATGTGGGTCCAGCTCATCACAAATATCCTGAGAAAATGATTTGATTTGTTTGTGGTTTTCTTTCCTTCCACCTAAGTAAAGACATGTAAAAGGATCTTCTGTAATAAGAAAGTGTGAAGAGTTTTGTGGTGGAACAAATGGTTTTTGTTCTCTTCAGCCTCCTTAACCAACAATGGACTCAGAAATCACTCACAGACTGAGGCAGAGAAGCTGCAGAACCAGCACTCTGTAGTCACCTGCATACACCTGCACACCCACGCACACAAACATGCATACACACACACATGCAGAATGCCCTGGTGGGGGTGCTGAAGCCTGGTAGGGGTCAGGTGGCAGGAGTCCCCAAACAGGTTGCTTATTCCCCAGAGCAGCCTCATCCCTTTATCACAAGGGGTTGTGCAAACATATTCTTTCTTCTGAGTGCCATGGCCTGAGTAGGACTGTGGAGGCCTGCCAAGGAGGCTTGGGAGTCCTCACAGGAGGGGGTAAGGGGTCTGTGTCTTCAGCCCAGGACTGAGGAATCAGGAAACTGGTTCTTGTCCTGCCTTTGTCACTATTCTGGGAAAGTTGCTTCACTTTCCTGAGTCTTTTTTGTAGTAAAACAAAGGCATTGAACATGATTTCTACAATCCTTTTCAGCTCTGGTGTTCACAGAATTTATGATACATAATGCTTTCATTGAGCAGGGAGTCCTGGCATCACGCATGGCCGTGGTCCCATAAAAGGCCCCATCCCCCACCTCTTGTCAGGCCTGTACAGGCCACGCCTCTGGAAAATGGCCTTTTTTCTGGTTTCCATCAGCATGGCAATTGTGGACTTCCTGCCATGTGGCCCATAAACCCAGTGTCTGAGCCAAATGTGGAGAAAGCACAAGCCTGTCTATAAGGAAGGAGCTGATGGACAGGTATGCCAACTCTGACTTCCTTTTCTGCAGGCTGAAATACAGGAAGGCTCTGGCCCTCCTCCCTGCCAGTGTTTGGGGTGTGGGGCACCTGATCAGCAAGGCCTCCCACGTCACCATCACCTTTGCCTCCACGTTTTATGGGAAGCTTGGGCCCTCGGGGTGGGGGGCAGGGTGTAATGTGCACAGGACATCAGCCAGTTCTCTTCCCAGCACCTCTGCCCCACCCCCATCCTAGCTCTCACATCAAAGCAGCAGGCTCCAGAGTGGCCCTCTGAGGATGTCCCATGAGCAGCTTCAGGTCAGAGCTGAGGAGAACTGTTCATGCAGAGGCAATTCCACATTTTACAACTCTAATTGGGTGCTTTCGCAACTGCAGCAAGTTGATTAAAAACATGCACACACAGACAAGACAGAAAGCACTAAAAACTTTGCTTATTTTACAAATGCAGTGGACTAAGACTGCAGTGTTGCTGCTGAGGCCTGATTGACCAAGAGTGTGCATGGCATCTTTCCAAAGACATAGCTGGGCCCACAAGGGCCACACGGGGACCCGCATGCCCAGTAGAGAGCACACAAACCTTGCCCCACCTTGTTCATCAGTGAATGTGTTGGGTCCTGCCTGGCACTGACTAGGCGAGGCTGGAGGCCATGAAGGCTGCATGTGTGGTGCTTCTGGCCTGAGGTTTGCAGGCCTGCAGGTGGTCTGAGGTCAGGCTGTACCCAGGTGGGAGGACAGAGGGCACAGGCCATCACAGGCAATCACTGCAGGTGATGATTGAGGGTGCCCCATCAAAACTGGTTAAAAACTCCTCTTGCCTGAGCTCCTAACTTGCCTGATCCTCTTACTCAACACCCTGGATGCTGACAGGCACCTCCAGCTTATCCTGCCCAGAAGCCACGCTCACTTTCTGTCCCAGCTGTCCCAAGCTCTTCCTTGACTTTTCATCTCAGCTGAGAGGGCCTTCCTGAAGGTCGTCTTCTCGCATGCTTCTCCTCTGACCTGTCAGTGGGTCCCAGAGAGGGGGGCATTGGAAGCAGCAGGTCTTTGCTATTGGCCCCTCCTCCTTGCGGCTGCCCCTTGTTTCTCCTTTTCCTTTATTGTCCTTTCTCCCAAAACAGCAGGAGCCGGGCTTTAAAAATGTAAGTCAGATGATACAGCTTTCTTGCTTAAAAACCCCTACTGGCTTCCCATTTCTCTGGAATAAAATCCCAAGGCCTAGCCACAGTCTGAAGGCCCTGCCTCCCTCCCATACTCCATCTTTTCTCTTTCTTCATCCAGGTCCCTTCATTCCAGCCCCTGGGGAGCTTCTTCCTGTCTGTTCTTGAGCCACAACCCTGCCCCTCCCCACGAGGAGTTTTGCATTTGCTCTTTGCTCTGCTTGGAACGCTCTGCCCCAGATGTCCCCAAGGCCACACATGAACATTCTTATCTTTTTCAGAGAAGGTTTCCCTGACCCCCCAGTGGAGAAGTCACCCCTCCACCTCACACTTCCTAGTTTATTATTTGCAGCAATTACCATCCCCAATTGAAATGATCATTTTCGTGGTATTTATTTGCTTCTAATTAACCTCCCCTCTAAGAACGAGAGCTCCCTAGTCTGTCTTGTTGACCACAGTTGCCAGAATAGCACCCGACACACAATAGGTGCCTGGCGAATGTCGAATGAATGAGGTGGAGGAAGTGAGGTAACTGGATTCTACTTTCAGAAGCCACCTCACCTGGATGGGAATGCCTACCTTTTGGAAAAGAATGACTCCCTCCCAATACCACAGGGTCAGCAGGGCTGGCTGAGGTATGAACATCCCTCTTGCTGGAGGAGTTGACACTGCACTGCAGTAGAGACCCAGGAGCTCTTCTGTGTAGAGCCATATGCCAGCCCATTGGCAAGGCTCAGTCCGCACTATGAGGCAGCAGCCTGTGAGTGACCGGTCGAGGTCATCATGCTCGCCCACCCCTCCTGCCACCTGAACAGTCCTCCTTGTGGGTGGCTGTGGGATGGTGAAAGACATTTGTAAGTAGAGAAAAGGAAGAGGTGAGGTGAAAAGTAGCTCAGTAATTTTATTTATCTCTTTTTGCTTATTTCTATTTGCTAATAATTTTATAACCATGTATTTCTTTCATAATTTTTTTTAAGAAAGAAAAACATAATCATTATTAAAAATATCATTCCAGGGACTGGCCTGGTGGCGTAGTGGTTAAGCTCATGTGCTCCACTTTGGCAGCCAGGTGTTCCTGGGTTTGGATGCTGGGTGTGGACCTACTCACTGCTCATCGAGCCATGCTGTGGCAGCTTCCCACATAGAAGAATTAGAATGACCTACAACCAGGATTACAACTATGTCCTGGGGCTTTGGGGAGGAAAAAGAAAAGAGGAAGATTGGCAACAGATGTTAGCTAAGGGCCAATCTTCCTAAAAAAATAAAGAAAAATCATTCCAGTAGATGAATACCATCACAAAAAAAGAGAAAGAAGGCTACTAATAATTTGTCTTAAAAATTTTTGGATGCAATCACCTACAAATGATCCATGCTCTAGCTCGGGGGTCAGCAAACTACAGACTACCACATGTTTTAATGAGTAAAGTTTTCCTGGCACACAGCGGTACTCATTCTATGGATGCCCTCGGGCTATAACGTCTAAGTTGAGACAAAGACTGCGACCTGCGACCAAAATATTTACTATCTGGTCCTTTCCAGGAGGAGTTTGCTGACTCCTGCCCTAGATGGAAAGTTTCCTGCTCTCTGTGCTTACTGGGGCTCCCTCCACAATACTGGGTGGTCACTTGCAGCTGCTTCCAAGGTCTCTGCCTCCATTTGGTGTGTCTGTCTGTCTCTCTGTTGTTGGTCAAAAACTATATCCATCTTTATATTATTCTAGGGGCTGGCACATTTTTGGCCTTTAAGTTAATCGATGTTATATATATTTTTTGGTTCTGCTTGCATGAGGAAGTCTCAGCTGATGTCTCACTCCTCAGTGGGGTCAGATGTGGCTGCAGAGGTGGGGGGCTGTCCTGAGCTGAGCCCCATTAGGGATCCTGACAGCTGCCTCCTTCTCAGCTGGGCAAAAGCTCTTGGCCACCATGGCCAGTTCGAAGCTGGCCCTCCACAGCACTCATAGCTCACGGCCGCCACGGAAAGCCTCTTGAGAGCCAAGTCAACAGCAGCTAGGTGTGGAGGCAGTAAACTGCCACCAGTCAGACCAAGCCAGGGAGGTGGGGGTTTGGGGGGAGAGGGCAAGTCTGACATGCAGATTTCTTTTTCTTTTTTTTTAAGAAATCCATTTTGTTCCAGTCATACGAAAATAACTGGACTCATTTATGAAACATTTATAAGCAAGTACCCTGCAGAGCATGAAATGCAATGTGGCAATTCACTTGTAATTTGCAGCAAGCACCAATGGCACAAAACAAGCAGCCTGAACCCAGTCAATTTAATCTGTCTCCAATCCTGTGTATACTATGAATTAGCTTTTTAACACTTTGACACTCTCTACTAGGTAATATAAAGGCAAATAGCAACTGAACATGGCTCTTAGCCAGACCAAATGATCACAATTCTAGGCTAGTGGAATTCAGTTAGGGAGACTGTAAATGCAGTGGCAAGCCCAATAATTTATCTCCTATGAGAAAGTAGTGTCTATCACGAGGGCCTCCAGAAACTGTGCGTGTGTGAGTGTGTGTGTGTGTGTGTGCTAGCATATGTGTCAGGGGTGTACGTTGGAGGAGATGGGAGAGAGGGCCCAGCATTCTTTGAAAAGAGGAAGAATAGACCAGGGTGCACGTGAAATTCTCTCACTTTGTCGTCTGCCCACTCTCTACTCCTGAGAATGGCCGTTTGACTCCAGATGGGCCTCTCCCCTACTCGGGAGGTGCTGTGAGGCGAATGCACAGAGCGTTCCCCATCTCAGCAAAGGGTGGTAGATTCCCGTTAAGATCACGTCCCAGAGAACTCACAGTCCCTTCAGGAAATGGCTCAAGGCAAATGGCCTCATTCTGTGGCTAATCTGCAGGCGCACCTGGGGTCTCACGCTATGGCTTCACCGAAGAACCACAGGACCCAGGTTGGCTGGGGGCATGCCGACCTTGACAAAGTGTAATACTTGCTCATTATGCTTATGGAAGGAGCCATAAGCTTGGTTCCTCATGATTCCTCCATCCCTGAAGTAAGCAGGCCACTGTTTAGCATTTTCTCCAGAAGTCTGATTCCAGGGGAGCTGCCAATGCTGGACGAAGACTCCACTGTCTGCTGGAGGTGCCTGGTGGGGTTGGCAGTCATTGTTTACTTGGCAGGACCCACGGGTCCTCTGCCCACTGTGTTTCAAGTGTCACAGGAGCAGGCAGGCCCAGTGAGATGGGGCTGCCCACATCTCGAATGTCCCTCCCAGGGACTTGGGTAAAAAATGTGGACAATAGATCATTATTTTCCCTGTCTCCTTCATGGGTTCCTCCTCCTCCTTCCACCTCTCAGAACTGCAGGTCTCCAGGTTGACTGTGGGAGCTTCTGGAAAGCCTAGTAAAATGCAGATTCCTATTCTTATAAGAGTCAGAGCCTGAGGTGGTGCCTGGGAGTCTGAAGTATGTGATTCATAGACCAGAGACCATGAGGTCTCACCTGCTGATGGCCCCCAGAACCTCCTCAGGTGTCACCACTTGTCCCTGTGCTGTCCATCCTGGGCAGTGACACCCATGCCCAGGAGTAAACTACTGCTTCAATACCGGCTCTCGGTAATCTTTCCACTGAGCTCCATCACCACCTTCATGTTCTTCCTCATCATATTTACCATCTGGTACACCTGTCATTTGCCAGACCCTGTGTGATTGCTTTAGAAATATTTTCATTTAATTTTTACAACAAACCCTGTTAGGTAAATAGTTTTGTCCCCACTTTACAAATGGGGGAACTGTGGCTCAGAGGTTAAGCAGCATGCCCAAGTTCAAGCAGCTGCCAAGTGCAGCAACTGGGTTTCCAGCTCTGTGGCCCTCAAAGGCCCTGCCATTGACAGAGCAAAGTCCTCACAAGGTGCCTGGACCTGGCTCGGATCCATGTCTCCACACTCAGCTCCCACTGGGCACCAGCACCTGTATACCAGTGTTAGGGGAGGAATTATGTCCTGCCTAAATTCATATGCTGAAGCCCTAACCCCGAGTACCTCAGAATGTGGCTGTATTTGGAGACAGGGTCTCTAAAAAGGTAATTCAGTTAAACGAGGCCATTAGGTTGAGTCCTGATGATACCAGCCCTGATATCGGTTTGCCTACATTAAGCCAGCATTTTTGGGGTTAAAACCAAAGCACTCATCCCCTTTCCCTGCTTATGCCTCAACTTCCTGGCACCAGAATCCACCATCCACCATGGAGGAAGACGACCAAGGATATCCACCTGCAGATTTCCTTATCTCATCATCCCCCTTCCTACATGCAGCCTCACAAGGCTAAACGCAGGCTAGTGGGAAAGCGTCAACCAGCGAGGCCACAGGCTCCCCCTCCCTACAAGCAGCCACATTCCTTACAACCTTTAAAACCCCTTATCTCCCATCTTTTGGTGAAACGAGATAAATTTGAGGGCTCACTCTTGTCTCCTGGCTGATGGCATCTGAAATAAACACACTTTCCTTTCCATAAGCCTGGCATTTAGTTTTTATTTAGCCCGTTTGTGTGGTGGGTAAAGAACCTATGTTTGTAGCTGGTAACACTAATCCAGCGTGACTGGTATCTTTATAAGAAGAGGAGATTAGGACACAGAGAGAGACACCAGAGGCACAGCGCATGGAGGAAGGACCATGTGAGGACACAGGGAGAAGACGGCTGTCTATAACCCAAGGAGAGAATCTTCAGGTTTTTCCTGAGCACCCCTGCCAACACCTTGGTCTTAAACTTCCACTTTCCAGAACTGTGAAGAATAAAGATCTGTTGTTCGAGCCACCCCATCTGTGGTATTCTTCATGGAAGCTGAGTGAGCTAACACACCCAACTTCCTGGGCTGCCCTGAACTTTTGCTCACCCCTGCCTCCCGCCCCAAAACCTGGAGTGCTCTTCCTACTATCTTTCTTTGGTTAGCCTTTGCCAGTCATTTGAGATTCAATTTATGAGTCACTTCCTCTCCGAACCCTCTCCTGAGGTCTGTTTGTGCGGAGGGCTCCTTTGAACACCCAGAACCCCTTGCCATCATGCTGGCTTAGCAGACACTAGACCCATCTGGACAGCAAGCTCTTGAAGGGCTCTCTGCGCCTGGTGCAGGTCCTGGCACCTGGCCCTGCTAGATGTCAAATAAATGCTGGTTCACTAGAAACAGTGCCAAGTCCCCAAGACAGGACTTGTTGGAAACTAAGTCCCTCGTGTTCTCTGCTTCCCCAAGCTCACACTCAGAAGCCTCTGCTATCCCTGAGCAGGCTCTGAGGTGGCCACATTTCCTCCCGCTCCTCCTTTCCATGGTCACTCAGCTCCTGCCCCTCAGTGGAGCACAAGAAGCCTGTCCTAACCAGGGGAGCCTGGCTCTCCCCTGACTTGTGGTAGCTGCCCAGCCTTTTCTTGCCTTGAGCCTGCGATGTCGTTAGGCCTTCCCCTCCTTGGTGCTTCCAGATCCTGAGGCCGGTGGGATATTACAGAGGCTGGGCCTCCCCTGTCCTCAGGAACTGAAGTGTTCAGGGACAGCTCCCTGCCACCTCCATCTGCTGCCTCTGCTTCCTGTCAGTCAACTCTGCATTTACTGCATCTCTATAGCCTGCTTCATAAGTGGGGCAGATCCCTCCATGTTGGGACCCTGGCTAAAACAGCTAGTTTAAAGCAGCAGAGGGGGAAAAAAAGTGATTTTGATTTGGATTGAAAATGTATTACATCATATGCATTATTTTCACAGCACCAGCTGCATTTTGCTGTTTTAATAATTTTTCACATACACTAATCTTAGAATGATTTGTATCTCTAGTGCATCCATCAACTAGTATGCTTATAGGCATGTAAGGGTGTGACTCGCCCTTGATCCAGGTGTGGACACCTAGCAGTCCATGAGGGTAGCTGTCCTGAGCTGGCACTTCCTTACCTGTCACATGAGGACAATAATGTCTACACTGCGGGTCTTTTGAAGAGATTTTGTGATGGCTACTCAAGTGTCAGCTCTCACTGATAGCCACTGGTATTAACTTAATTTTAAAAGCCTGAGTCAAACAACAACTTCTTTAGTATTTTCTTTACCATCTGTCATGGAACAGATCATTATTTCTTTTTTTAATTAACTAAGTGAGAAAGGGAGAAAAGAGATGTCACATTTGGGAATGGGACAAAAATAGCTTTAGCAGGTTGGAAAGGAAGTGACTAAGAGCTGCCTGCTAAGATTTGCCTCCAGGGGAGAAGGCATGTGACCAGCGACTGTGTCTGTAGGGGATTCACAACCTGGGGTCACCCTCCTTAGTCCAGTTGTACCCATGGATTCCAGCACCAGCCATCTTCACGCAGCACCTTGCTGGCAATGTCCAACCTTGGCTGCACCCTGGCTACTTTTTTCTTGCCTGGAATAAACATGTGTTTTATTGTTGTTGTTTGTTTTGGCTTGTACACACTGCCACAAAACACCACTGGGCTGTGTGCATGGTTATTAATTTAACCATTTACCAATCAAGAGAAGAGTATGTGAGGAGCCATCTTCTGCTGGGAGCATGTGTCTGAATAAAGAAAGATGCAGAAGTCAACTGCCTTGCCCTGTAGCAGCTTACAATCCAGTTGATAGCATAAGTCTTACAATTTAAAAAAAATTTAACAATATACAGTATGAGCACAGAGACCTTGAGTGCTCAGGGAGTATAGAGGAGGGAGAGATGGACTAGGGGCGGTGGTGGGAAGAGATCCATTGATGATAAGACACAAAACTCAAGGAGGAGAGCAGGCCGGGCATCTATATGCTTGAGTGTGGAGTTGCATCACCATGTCTGTGGTGCCCACCGTGCCCTGTCGAGCCTCTGCTCAGTTCCACGGCCCTCAGAGAAAGGATGAGCTTGCTCCAGCTCAGAAGGAAAGGTCCTGGCCCCTCGCTGAGGGTGGCTTCTCTGCCTGCTGCTTCCTCTCTCCATAGGGCAAGCAAAGCCGTTTTCCTCTGGGAAGGAAGGAACAGCCACAGGACAGCTCAGATCCCACCTGGTCCCAGGCAGAAGGAACGTCAGAAACGGGACCTCACCCAGGCCCCACCCACCATTCTTGGATTAACCGTTTGGCAGGCTAGATGGCTTGGGTGTTGGTTCTTCCTCAGATCCTCTTTATTTTTTTTCATTTTATTATTTTTTTTAGGTTAATGGATTTTTTATATTGCAGTAACATTGGATTATAACATTATATAGCTTTCAGATGTACACTGTAATATATTTCGAATTCTGTGTAGATTACATTATATTCACCACCCACTTTCTAAAAGCTCTACTTTTTCACTCCCGTCCTCTCACATATTATGCTTTTCAAATCATATATAATCTCTTGTTTTGTGTGTGTCTATCCATTACCCTCTTATCATTGAAATAGGTAGTTTTAGTACTTTTGTCTTTTAACTTTCATCTTATCTTCACAGGTGGTTGATATGCTGCCTTTACTATATTTTTACCTTTATCAGTGATTTTTATTGCCTGTTTTCTTGGGGGGGGGGTTATTTTTTTGATAATTTTTTTTATCCCTATTTGTGGTCATTACTTTCCCACTTAAATAAGTCCCTTCAGCATTTCTTGCAAAACTGATTTCTTGCTGATAAACTCCTTTAATTTTTGCTTGTCTGGGAAGCTCTTTATCTCTCCTTCCATTCTGAATGACCACCTTGATGGATAGAGTATTCTTGGCTGTAGGTTTTTTCCTTTTAGCACTTTAGATACATCGTGCCATTCTCTTCTCGCCTGTAGGGTTTTGGCTAAGTCCACTGATAGCCTCATGGGCTTTCCTTGATATGCCACTTGTTGCCTTTCTCTTGCTGCTTTTAGGATTCTCTCTTTATCTTTAATTTTGGACATTTTAATTATAATGTGTCTTGGTGTGGACCTCTTTGGGCTTATCTTATTTGGAGCTCTCTGTGCTTCCTGTACTTGAATGTCTGTTTCCTTCCTTAGACTAGGAAAATTTTCATCTATTATTTCTTCAAATAAATTTTCTGCTCCTTTGTCTCTCTCTTCTCCTTCTGGGACGTCTATAATATGAATGTTGGTGTGCTTGATATTATCCCAGATTTCCCTTAGACTGTTCTCATTCTGACTAATTCTTTTTCCTTTTTTCTGTTCTGCTTTCCTCTAGTCTTTTGTCTAGTTCATTGATCTGTTCTTCTGTATCCCCTACTCTACTATTGAGTCCCTCTAGTGAATTTTTCATTTCCAGTATTGTATTCTTCATTTCTAATTGGTTCTTTTTCATATTTTCCAGTTCTTTGTTGATGAACTCACTGTGTTCATCCAGTCTTCTCCTAATATCTGTGAACATCCTTATGAGACTTTGTTTGAACTCTTTGTTGAGTAGGTTGCTTATTTCTGTTTCATTTAGTCCTTTTTCTGGGGTTTTGTCCTGTTCCCTTGCTTGGAATATATTCCTTTGTCTCCTCATTATGCCTCTTTCTCTGTGCTTATTTCTGTGTATTAGGTGAGTCAGCTCTGTCTCCTGATCTTGGAGAAGTGGCCTTATGTAAGAGATGCCTTTTGAGGCCCAGCTGTGTGCTTCCCTCTCATCACCAGTCCAAAAGATCCAGGAGTGACCCCTTTGGGGGCTACTTGTGTCCTTTTGCTGTGGCAGGGTTGCTCTTAATGCAGGTACCCAGGGAGTCTAGTCTTTCCTTCCCTGGCCAGCTGTTTGTAAATCTGGTTTGGGGAGCCTCAGCACCATTAGCTACAAGGTCTAACAGCACACTCCTGTTACAGTTTTCCTGTTAATTGGGTAGGTACCAGTGTAGCTGGTTGCTAGGCTCAGGGGTTTACAGTTGCTATAGGCCTCAGACCTACAAGGCTGTTGTCAGTTCTTTTAGGAGTGCAGCTGAGTGGGGCTAGCCCTTGGCATGAGGGCACTCAATTGTTTCAGGCTTTCGAAGGTGGGGCTAATCCTTTTTATGGCTATGTGTGAAGCATAGGTCTTCTGCCCTGCTGATAAGCCTCACCCCCCACAGGACCACACACACTGTCAACACAGTCCTGGTCTGTGCACTCTTCCCAGTGCCCTGGAGCATACCCCGATGCCCCACTGCAGAGGCCCCCACCTCTCTACCAATGTCCCCCACAGGTCACCTGGTCCTCACACAGGCCCTGTCCCACAGAGGCAGACACTCACCTGCCTGTAGAGGATCAAGGCACCCAGTCAATGTAGGCCAACAAGTAGCCTGAGGGCTTGCTATGGGTGGGGCAGGTCCCAAGGTCTGCCTGCCCCGGCTGAACTGAATTAAATCTGCACTCTAGTGGGTGTGGCAGCCCCCTGGGCTAACATGCCAGGAGAAGAACCTCAATGGTGTCTGCCTGGGTCTGTGTCAGCACACCTGGACCAGGTCAGAACAATGGCCCCTACCAATGTCTCAGTCTCCAGAGAAGTCCCTCCACTCACCAAGATGCCCCCAGAGCCCACTATATCAGTCTCTTTTCACCAAAAGACTGTCAGCCTTCTCTCTGGTAATTTTAGGTTGTTGAGATGGGTGAGCTGGTGTGTGGGCCCTTTAAGAACTGGATCTTTTCTTCTTTCATCTGATAACTTTTCTGGGGGTATCTCCACTGTAGTTAATAGCCAGCAAAGGCAGATAGTTAGACCCTCGTCTCAGTTGTGGTGAGTCTGAAGTATGCTAATAGCAGTATCAGCCCCCGCTCTGGACCTCACTTCTCCAGGAAGGGCTGCATACCTTAGAGTGGGTCCTACCTGGCCGGCTGAGAAACTCTGCTGCTCCTGAAGGTGACTTTTTCCTCCCCAGCAGGAATTTCTGCCCCTTCCGCCTTAGCCAGGACTTTTCTTGTTGTGGGGCTTCTTTTTATCCAGTTTTCAGTTTTCTATCCAGGGTAATTTTTCCAAAAATAGTTGTAACCTGGTTGCGTTCGTGGGAGGAGATGAGTTCAGAGTCTGCTTATGCTGCCATCTCGACGAGATCTCTCAGATCCTGTTTAATAACACTAGTTACAATAATAAAACTAACACTGTATGATTATTATATCATATTACTGCATTTGAGCAGAGAAAGTAATCGATCATCAATGTGTTCACCATACAGCATACAATATACAGTATAATACACAATGTGATGTACAGGGTGAACTGTACTATACAAAATAGCTCAATACGTAGACTAAACTATAATATGATATGTGATATATGGTATATAAAATATGATGATACTTGTGAGAATAGTTCACTCTATCTAAACGCAGCCCAAATAACAAACATTCCACAGGAGACCAAAGGCTGAAGCTTTGGGGACCAGAGAAGTGCTAGGCATTCTACGAATTCAGTAATAAAGACGCATAGGAAACTTTTGGCCACATCTTCCTTCGGCATACAAAAGTGCTCCTGATGTGGCCTTACTTCCAAGTGACCTGGAATTTGCTTTTTTGACTTAGCTCCATGTCCTCTGCTGCATGTCCTCGGACTCCCTCAGCTGCCTGCTCCACCTGAGCTAGGTGCCCCCTTGTCCCAGCCTGGCCCCAGCAGCCAGCTCGAGGGACCTCTGCTGTAGAATTTGGGATTGTGAATGCTTGTTCACATGGTTCTCGTCCTGATTAAACCATGGGCTACAGCATTCTTAAAACTTCTCCTCCTGGCCCATTGGTCAGTCATGAAACACCCATGTAGTGAGTTATGATCAGTATTTTAAAAAATGAACAGAATAGAACATATCAGGATGTACCACACGTAGTATGGATCAGCTCCTTTTGTAGGAATTTTGTTTCTCCTCTGTGTGTCTGTGTGTATACTGGGTCATGATGTAAAACATATTTTTTACATTTTACTGCAGATTGTGGTCAAAAGAGTTTTAAAACCCTGAGCTAGAGGACTGGCATTTTCTTACCCATTTTTATTTCCCTCAGGGCCTACAAAGTGTCTGGCCCCAGTAAACATCAATTGAATTGATACATGAATTAATACATCAATGGAGGAGTTAAGTCAATAGATAGGCAGAGTGGTTGCCTATTCTTCTCAGCTACCTCTGCTCCAACAGCTTCTAGTCCCCATCCCTCCCCAGAGCTGCAGGAATGGTCCTCCGCCAGCGCTGCCTGAGTTCACACACTGGCACTGCCAGATGAGGGATTGTGCAGAGGCCCGAGCCCACCACTCGGGTATCTGCACAGCTGAATCCAGACCTCCACTGGGTCCTGCAGTGCACGGTGTGGGGCCGAGCCGTGCCTGGTACCTGGTACCTACACTGAACTCTAGCACCTTCCTGCTCCCCTCCTGCACAGGCGAGGGGGAAGGCACCCTAGACTTGATGCTATGCAGTACAGGCAGGCCACACCTGAGCCCCACTGACTTTCCTTTGCCGGGTGTCTGATCTCACTGGACTCAGAGAATGCCAGTGATTTGCTGGAAGCAGTCCAGAGTCTGACAAGCTGGCATTCCAAAGCAGTGAACTTGGAGAGTGACCACTACAGTTATCCAGCTGAAAATGCACAACGGCCACATCTCAGCTAGCTCTGGGGGAAAATCCAGAGGCCGAGGTGCTTTGCACTGTAGCTGCGCCTGCCTGAGAGTCTCCACGAGCTTCCCTCTGGAGAAAACGCTCCCACGTTGATCGGACTCATTTGTCATACGGCTTTCACTCCAAGAACCTTTGGGAACTGAGCTGCTGCCAAACACTTGGCCTGAGATTGGGCCCTGGGCCAGACTCACTGCAAATGTGCTGCATCAGCAAACCTGCGCAGAGCAATGCGACCATGACCCAAGTGAGGCCAAATGGCCCGGAAGAAACTTGCCTCTGGCAAGGACAGTCTTCCCTAGGGGCCTTCTAAGAGCTCTCACTCAGGGATGGAGTAGAGGATACAGTGACTTGACAGCTAGAGAGGAAAGAAAGCGTGAAAACACAGATCGTCTGGTCATAGGAAGCAAGAAGTAGAGCTAGCCAGTGGGCTCTCCTTGGGACCTCCCATATTGCGCTTGGTTTCCTGAAGGTGAGATTGGCTATATGTCATTTGCTGTGTACTACACTTAGCATAAAGGCTGTGTGCAGTCTAGTGCACATTGGGCATTCAGTTTGTGTATAATGAAGGATTGTTGATTGAATGAATGACCTTCTAGGAATCTTTAGGAATCAGAACTTCTAAGTGGTCTGTTGATTCCAAAAAGCAGAATCATTATGTCTCCTGAAGTAAAGCAATTAAGATGTAAATTAAAAACAAACAAATGAAAGACCTAAATGTTCCAAGAGACTACAGTGGTTTAGTTAGTTATGAGCAAAGTAAGCCTCAGGATTCTGTTTTCATTTCTAAATCCCCAGTGCTCGCACGGTGCTTGGCGCATAAGCGCGGAGTAAACGTTTAATGAATGGAGACATTTCAGTCTCCAGGCTGCAGAAAACCTCCTCCTGACCTCCATCTCCCTCTCCCATCCAGCCCCTCAACACACACACACACACACACACACACACACACACACACACTCTCATTATGTTTCCAGGCCAGAAATTCCACAATCGGAGATACTTTCTTTTAAATTGAGTCCTTGGCCCTTTTAGAAAATCTTTGAGAGGTTGAACATAATGTCTTATTGTTTACAAGCAAGAACGAGTGAGTTTGCCAAATCCTTCTTTGAGAGCTTGTTCAGATGAGGGCCAAGAGAGCAGATGTCAACGAGGAAGCCCGTGAAGTGGTCACAGGAGAAGGGAGGGGGCCAGAATTCTCTCTCCCCACCTCATTTCTCCTCCCCCACCTCCCCAGCTGACCTCTGGTGTAGAGATAGCCCTGCAAATCGGAAACTTAGAATTATCTATGCCTAGATCTTCATAATTGCATTGAAATGATCTTTTCTTAAAATGTTATTTATTTATTGAGGTCACAGTGGTTTATAACATTATATAAATTTCAGGTGTACATCATTATATTTCAACTTCTGTATAGGCTACATTGTGTTCATCACCAGCAGTCTAGCTTCCATTCGACTCTATACAAACGTGCCCCTTTACCCCTTTCACCCTCTCCTAACCCCCTTCCCCTCTGGTAACCACCAATCTATTTTCTGTATGTGTATGTTTGTTTATCTTTCACATATGAGTGAAATCATAGGGTATTTGTCTTTCTCAGTCTGACTTATTTCATTTAGCATAATGCCCTCAAGCTTCATCCATGCTGTCACAAATGGCGAGATTTTATCTGTTTTCTGGTTGAGTAGTATTTCATCATGTATATATACCACATCTCCTTTATCCATTAGTCCATTAATGGGCACTTAGGTTGTTTCCCAGTCTTGGCTATAATAAGTAATGCTGCAATGAACATAGGGGTGCACGTGTCTTTTTGAATTAGTGTTTTTATATTCTTTGGATAAATACCCGGAAGTGAAATAGTTGGATCATACAGTAGTTCTGTTTTTAATTTTTTGAGGAATCTTCATACTGTTTTTCATAGTGACTGCACCAGTTTACATTCCCACCAGCAGTGTAAGAGGTTCCCTTTTCTCCACATCCTCTTCAACACTTGCTATCTCTTTTCTTTAAAATAATAGCCATTCTGATGGGTGTGAGGTGATATCTCATTGTGATTTAGATTTGCATTTCCCTAATAATTCGTGATATTGAACATCTTTTCATGTGCCTGTTGGCCATCTGTATATCTTCTTTGGAAAAATGTCTTTTCAGATCCTCTGCCCATTTTTTAACCAGTTGTTTGTTTTCTTGTTGTTGAGTTGTATGAGTTCTTTATATATTTTGGATAGAAAATCAACATACAAAAATCAGTTGCATTTCTATACACTAATAACAAACTAGTAGAGAAGAGAAGAAAACAACCCCATTTACAATCATGACAAAAAGAAAATACCTAGGAATAAATTTAACCAAGGAGGTGAAAGACTTGTACACTGAAAATTATAAGACATTTATGAAAGAAATTGAAGAAGACATAAAGAAATGGGAGGATATTTCATGCTCATGGACTAGAAGAATTGCAATAGTTAAAATGTCCACATTACCTAAAGCAATCTATGGATTCAATGCCATCTCTATAAAGATTTCAAAGCATTTTTCACAGAAATAGAACGAAAAATCCCCAAATTTATATGGAACAAAGACCCTAAACAGCCGAAGCAATCCTGAGAAAAAAGAACAAAGCTGGAGGCATCAAAATCTGACTTCAAAACATACTACAAAACTATAGTAACCGAAACAGCATGATATTGGTAGAAAAAATAGACACACAGATCAATGAAACAGAATTGAGAGCTCAGAAATAAACCCACACATTTATGGACAGTTAATTTTCAACAAAGGAGCCAAGAGCATACAATGGAGAAAGGAAAGTCTCTTCAATAAGTGGTGTTGGGAAAACTGGACAGCCACGTGCAAAAGATTGGAAGTAGGCCGTTACCTTTCACCATGCACAAAAATCAACTCAAAATGGATTAATGACTTGAATGTATGATCCGAAACCATGAAACTCTTAGGAGAAAGCATTTGCAGTATGCTCTTCAACATCGATCTTAGCAATTTCTTTTTGAATAAGGTGTCTAACTGTGCAAAGGAAACAAAAGAAAAAATAAATAAATGGGACCACATCAGACTAAAAAGCTTCTCCAAGGCAAAGGAAACCATCAACAAAATAAAAAGACAACCTACTGGTTGGGAGAAGATATTTGCAAATCATACATTCAGTAAGGGCTTAATAGCAATGCAGTTAGCTCAAGTGGTAAGGAGCAGATCCTGTCATCACATCCTTAAAGAGAATTGGGTTAAAAAGAAAAAAGGCATGATTTTAAATAGGAAAGCTGCAGCCTTCAGAAAAGGACAGAAATAAAACAGCAGATTTAGATGGCAAGCTTGTGGGTGGGTTTTCTCTTGGTGACTAGATTCAGAGAGGACGAGTACCTAATCCAGCAGGCATCTGTTAGAGCCACCTGGAGCGCCGACCCACCAGAGAGCGGAGGACACAATCTCTTGCTGCCTGGTATCATAGAGGTGTTAACAGGGAGTCTCAGAAGCAGGTGTCAGATTCTTCTGTATGAAGCCCTGCCTGTGCTTCCTGATGGACAGAAGAATCACAGAGACGGGATGGAGACCCTGAGACTGAGGGGAGAGATGACTCTCCTGGAACCACACAGATCATTTTCAAGAACTGGCCTGAACCCCAAACCTTGATTGTCAGGCCACGTGCAGGTCTGCCATCTTTACCCTTGTTAGCAGGTACAGCCGGGGCAGTACTGGACTTTGGGAAGATGGCACCAGGGACTGCATGTCACGTTTAGAGAAACCAATTATTATGGTCTTCACTGACAGTATACCGAAGAAATGCTCTGTTCAGAGACCATAGGCCCTAGCATGGTAACGCAGCATAAACACCCTCAGTCTGCGCAGCACTTTTAGGCACGACCAACAGCAGGAGTCAGCTCCCCGATATACTTCAGGGCTGCCAGATCCTGCCCAGCTGGGAGCACGCAGAGGACATGAGACAAAAATCACCTGGAGGTGACAGGACCACACTGTGCAAACCCAGCGCCGCCTTCCAAGTGAAAAGAGCCAAACTGCCTAGCCAAAAGAGCTAGGTCTGGACCCAATATCCCCTGCCTGCCTTTTGCTTATAAATCCCCATAGGGAGAGGCATACAGAGATGGTTTCTCGGAAGTGTGTCATTTCAGCCTGGGCAGCTGAAATACATCTGCCAATGTGACATTTCCAAGGCTGCTATCTTTCGGGCTAAAAACTCACCTGCAAACTGTCCATATCTAAAATGCAGCTTTTTTGGCGGGCAGCACTTGCCCAAGTTTCCTAGAGTGTCCTGGGCAAGTCTCTGCCGTAGCACCCAGAACAGGGCAAGGCGCACAGGAGGCAGCTGGGAACGAGCGAATGAACAATGAAGGCAATAATTCTTTATTTAACCTCATGAGGCAAATATTTACTCATTCACTAATGAAAACGATTACTGAATTCCCAGATGGTAAGAAGCTGCTCTTCTCCTTTCCTGACACCGTTGATAGAGAACTAATGACACCCGGAAGCAGAACTAGTCCATGAACAATACCGATTGTAAGGGGATTTTGTGAAACAGAACAAGGAGAGGACAGGGGAGGCAGCAAAAAAAGAGGGGAGAGGTAGGGAGAACAAGGTGCTTCCACCAGGCCCCACATGCAGACTTGCCCTGGTCAGGTATCAGTGTACAGGCAGCCTGAGCATCGTCTCCATTTCTGGTCACTAGCATTTTGGCCCCCACGGCTGGACTAGGGCATCAGGAAGGAAGTAAAAGCAGGAAACTCAGGACAGGGAAGGGCATGACCTCAGCACCTAGACAAGTTTCGGTTGCTGCAGAAAATCGAGGACTTTAGAAGGACTGGTCATCCTGGGGCCCTCAGGAAAGCGGACACTCAGATGATAATGGCTCAGCCCCTTGTCGGAGCTTCTGTGCCTCTCAGACTTCACTGGAAGCTGAAAGGAGGGGGAAGGAGGGAGGAGAGACCAGGTCTGAGGGAGGGCGGGAAATCGGGAGAACTACCACCTGGCAAAGGCAGGTGCAAATGTCTCGTCAGGTAGAAGAGTCCTGGATTTTAGCTTTCATGTCTTCTAAAATGTCTCCTCACTGGCAGCTTTCATTCTCCACGACGCCCTTTCCCTGCCTTCTCTTTCCCTCTTTCAGATTTTCTCTGTTCAGTGAGAGTCATGTATTAGCTGGCCAGGGCCATTGGGATTTATACATCATCCTTTCACCTTCCAAGGGAAGAAAGACTCACGCTTCTGGAGGGTCTTGCATGATCTCTTTTAATTCTAACAACAAAGCATGAGGCATCCCCACGGTACAGATGGGGACGTTGAGGTTCTGAGAGGTGAAGTGTCTTGCCCAAAGTCAATTGGAGCAGATATTGCGAGCTGGACCTAAAAGTCAGTGCTTTTCCGGGGTGGGCTGCTCCTTCTCTCAGACTTGACTTCCTCCTCATTCTCGTGCTCTGTAAAGAGCCGTCCTCTCCTCCGTTCTTTGGCTGCCCTGGGCGTGAGGTTCCCTGTACTCACCTCCAGTTTTAAAATCCCAGGGACCTTTAAATAAGAGGGCTCATTGGGTGGGACTCAACCTGACATAGAGGCCAGAGGGCCCTCTGGAGAAAGCAGGCCAGAGTGGATTCCCTGGTGATTCCAGGTACCTCTGTGCCAGACGGATGACCTTCTATCCCGAAGGCACTGTGGAAACCCACATGACAGATTTTGTTCCACTGTCCACCCCTCCCCCTCATTTCCCCTCCCTCTGCGCAGGCCAGCATGATGTGGCTGTGGGTTGTTTCTTCCAAGCAATCTCTCTTACCACCCAAGGCTCCTGCAGGTGGAGCCGATGGCCCACAGGGCTGGTCAAGCACCCCACCTGGCAGCCAGCACGTCACTAGCTCATGCCCCACCTACAGCCCCAGGCGTCCTGGGGCTCCACATGGAGAATGAGGTGGGACTCAGAACACAGATGGAAGAAAGGCATGGGGTCAACACCAGGCACAGAGGCTGCATTAGCCCAAGGAACAAAGAGATTGGAGCCAAGCTGAGCTGGACTCATGGGGAAAAAATGAAAAAAGACAAAAACAAAAAACCAAGAAATAAAACTTCAGACAAAGCTGGAGGGCAGAGGTCACTTGGGGACCTCATATAACCTTATTAATATTTGCCAAGAACTGATGAAAATACACCAGGGAAGAGGGATGGTGAGAGCTGCTTTAGTTTAGATCCTCATGGTGCAGTCTACGCAGCTCCAAGGCCAACTCCAGGTGGGTGTGAGGGCTAAAACGGGGGCCACTTAGAGGGAGGGGAGAGGATGAAGGCTTTGGATTATTATCCAGGAATAATACTAAGAATCAGGACTCAACATTGGCTCCACCAGTTTCTTCTTTGGGTCTTATCTCTAAAAAGGTAATGAGTGCTCCTGAAGGAGTAAATTTGTAGACTAGATGTGGACCAAATGTCCTGGCGGGCTGTGTCTAGGAATAAGGAGACAGAGACTCGAGTCATGCCCTGGGACATTTAGAGAAAAGCTGGCATCGGAATGAGGCTTTCAGGTAGGAAGAAAAGGAGGGAAACTGGAGTAGAGGATTTTCTAAATGGGCGTGAAGAATCCCAGGGGAGCTGTCCACCAGGCACACACATCACAGGTCAAACACACAGGCACACCGCTGGTCAAGAAGGTGTAGACCCATGACCACCTAACAAATCTCCTCTTCGTATGTTTCCTCTATTATCTTTACAGTATCACTGATGGCATTTCATGGTAATTATTTACTAAATTATACAAGATAAATACTGAACCAAAGATACTTGCAGGCTCTCTGAGGACCCCCGTGAGACAACCTCAAGTCTCAGTTTTGAAGGACAGTCACTCTGGGTTTAATCTTGTCCTGTCATATTCCACCGATGGAATTTAGTAGAACTCGCCATTGTTGTCCTGGCATGATAACCAGTAACCAGCCCAAATTTGAGGTTTTCTGTGGTTTAGACCTATGCCAATATGGCCCAGCTGTCCTCACCTCACCCACTGTTGGGTGCCATGTCATACAGAAGAATCTCATTAAGCTATGGCTCATCGATGCACCCATGCAAGTGTGTGGGCTGCACAGGGGCTGGCACGGGGTGGGCACTCACTGTGCATTTGTTGAATGGTGGAATGAAGGAGTTTTTAAATCAACCCTGTTACATACATAATTAGCATAAAGTGAGCATTCTAAACTTGTCACTCTACAGTTTCAGAAAGAATTTACAACATTAAAATTGTAGTTAACATCGATTGAGTATCACATACTAGGTATTATTTCATTCAATATTCAAAATAACCCCATGTGATTATTATCACTGACTTAAAACAAAAGATTATTGAAGCTTAAATGGACCCTGCAACTTGCTGAAGGACAGGCAGTTAGTAAGAGGCAGGGCCAGAATGTGAACACCTGTCTGCCTGAACTTGGAGCCTGCTGTCCAAGACACCACATCGATGGCCTCTCTATACAAACTGAAATGAAAACTGCCACAAAAGCATGGCACAAAATAAGATTATTTGGAGAGCTAAGGGTGAGGCAGGAAGGAGGCCAGGCCATCAGTTCTCCTCTTGGGTCAGAAGTTTAGAAAGTCTCTGACTTTTATAGTATTTGTGAAATGAGGTAATGGCCCAAACCCAGTTAGTAGATCCCCAGGGTTTAACATCACAAAAATGTCTTGATTCAAGCTGCCCATCCATGTGGACATCTTCCAGGAAGCCAAGGGCTGACACCTACCCAGTGGCTGAATCATCTTCCCTGGGAGCTGGAGGGGAAGGAGCGAAGTGGGACGGGGGCAGAATGGCAGAGGCACCACCTAGCGCTTCTTAAATGGCACTCCATAGCCCCTGGGCCTCAACCCTGGGCTCCCTGGGCTAGAATGAAATAACAGAGGGATTTTTTTTCCCAGTTAAACTAAAATTAAATTAACAGAGAGAACGTCCTCTATTTCAAATTCCTCCCATAAAGTCTTCTCGAAACTTCTAATGCTTCCTACTATTTGTTGGCTAAGAGGCAGTAGAGAGCAAAACAAACGGAAACACAAGTAAACTAATACATGGACAAAATAGTAAATAGTGAGTTATGCTGACTTTAACAGCTCATTTTTTTTTCTTTTTTTTTTATTGAGTTATTGATAGGTTACAATCTTGTGAAATTTCAATTGTACATTAATGTTTGTCAGTCATGTTGTAGGTGCACCACTTCACCCTTTGTGCCCACCCCCACCCCACCTTTCCCCTGGTATCCACTAAACTGTTCTTGGTCCATAGTTTTAAATTCCTCATATGAGTGGAGTCATACACAGATTATCTTTCTCTCGCTGGTTTATTTCACTTAACATAATTCTCTCAAGGTCCATCCATGTTATTGCAAATGGAATGATTTTGTTCTGTTTTGCAGCTAACAGCTCATTTTTTATGTGCTCATCTGCTTATGATTTTATACCAAGTACTTAGGAAACAGGAATGGTCTCCGCTAGTACTAGTACTTTTAGTCCTAGTTCACGCACTGAAACTGAAAATGTCAGACTGGGAGAGCACCGCTGCCGAGGAGGAGCGAACTGGGCTTCAGCGCCCATGCCTCAGATCAGAGACCCGGCCTCACGGGGACTGCCAGCTGTGTGGCTCCGCGTCACTTCACTTCTCCAAGTTTTGGTCTCCTGACTGTAAAATGGGGACGGATGGTGTCCACTTTGTCAAACAGAAAATTGTTCTGCAATATTAAGTTTTATGCTACTTGAACAAATTTGAGAAAGACTGTCTTAAATTTAGCTGTCATCTTTATTTAAGCAGAGTTTTATGACACTTTAAGGGCAGGATCTTTTCTTCTTGCCTACGGGAAAAGAGATGCCTGAGTGAGAGGATGGGAAGTAAGATCCGTATCTTCATTTACTTTTTTTTTTATTGTGGTAACATTGGTTTATAACACTATATAAATTTCAGGTGTACATCATTATATTTCGATTTCTATGTAAACTACATCATGTTCACCACCCAAAGACTTATTGCCATCCATCTCCATACACAAGTGGCCAGTCACTCCTTTTGCCCTCCCACTTCCCCTCTCGTAACCACCAATCTAATCTCCGTATTTATGTGTTTGTTGTTGTTGTTTCCATCTTCTGTTTATGAGTGAGATCTTATGGTATTTGTCTTTCTCTGTCTGACTTTTCACTTGGCATAATACCCTCAAGGTCCATCCATGGTGTCACAAATGACAAGATTTCGTTTTTTTTTTAAGTAGCTGAGTAGTATTCCATTGTGTATATATATCACATCTTCTTTATCCATTCATCTCTTGTTGGGCACTTAGGTTGTTTCCAAGTCTTGGCTAGTGTGAATAAGGCTGCAATGAACAAAGGAGTGCATCTATCTTTATGCATTCATCTTTTTGTGTTCTTGCAATAAATATCCAGCAGTGAAATAGCTGGATCATATGGTAGTTCTATTTTTAATTTTCTGAGGAATCTCCATACTGTTTTCCATAGTGGCTGCACCAGTTTGCACTCCCACCAGCAGTGTATGAGAGTTCCCTTTTCTCCACAACTTCTCCAACACTTATTTTTTCCTGTCTTGTTAACTATAGCCATTCAGATAGGTGTGAGGTGATATCTCATTGTAGTTTTGATTCGCATTTCTCTAATACTCAGTGATGTTGAACATCTTTTCATGTGCCTGTTGCCATCTGTATATCTTCTTTGGAAAAACGTCAATTCAGATCTTTTGCCCATCAAGCTCTCAGCTGCTTATGAGAAGAAAGTCTATTTTTTACTCACTGTATATGACCCAAGTGGGTTGGCAGGGCTCACATTTTGCAGAAACTGAGAAGGAGGCGATCTGTGCACTGGCTTTTAAACCTTCTCCCCTGAAGACACATACATCTCTTCTAGTAACATAGCCCCAAAGGATGGGGCAGGCAGCCACCCTGTGTTGCACAGCCAGGAGGCCGACGTGCTTGATGAACAACTCCGATTACCACCAACAGTCATCATCATCTATGGAGCATCTCCATCTACTGAACTAGCTATCAAGCCTATGAAAGGGTTAAAGGGCTGACTTCTGTGAGGATCATCCAGTTGGGGAGACAGAAGATAAATCAATGAATAACACAAAATCATTGTTTTACCATTTGAAAGGCACCTAGAAGGCACTCCAGACACTCCCTGAAGGAGAGTGGCACAGGTCATGGAAGTCAAGAGCACTTCTTGGGTCAGGGGACTTGAACCAGTAAAGGAAAGTTAGGACTAAGGCCAGCCTGAGAAGGAGGAAGAGTGTTCTAGGCAGGAGAGCAGAGGGGAGAAGGCTCAGACAGAAACGTCTAATGCAGCCTGAGGACTGTGAGTAAACCCTGAAGCGGGAATGGAGGGCTGCTTTAGGGGAGATGTGGCAAGAGAGGGTGAGGAGCGGCAGCATTGGGGTGGAGGGGAACCATCTGCTTGAAGTTCTTGTGGTTAGGGCTTGGAAAAGAAGCCTTTACCCTGCAGGCTGCTGGAAATCATCGCAGGCTTTTTAGTAGGAGGGTGACATGTGCAAGGCCGTGCTTTACAAAGGCCATTCCATCAGAGGGTGGAGGACAGGTAGAGGGGCAGAGCCCAGCAGCGGGAGCCTAACATCACTAGGCTGCTGTGAGGCGCTGATGCCTGGAGGAAGAGGGGGTCGGGGATTAAAAGGAAAAGGGAGCAATAGCCGACTATTGCCTGGACCAATATTTCCACTGAGAAAAATTAGAAGAGCTGGACAAAATAGGAAAAGATAAAAACAAAAACATGTTTGCAGCAGAGAATAACCACCAAGGCAGTGAGAGTGTGCAAGGCCACGGAAGGAAAGCCGGAGGGTGCTTTCCACACTGAGGCCCACATCTCCTGCAAGGCCATGGCCAAGTCGAGAGCAAAACAGAGGCTGTGAAGCTGAGAAGCTCAGCAGAACTTGGACATTCTAATGGGACGGGGGACAGAAATTGATGCAGAACATGCCAAGGAGGGGGGTGCCTGCCAAATGCTCCCAGTTTAAGTTGGAGCCCCAAGATGGTGGCGAGGGAGTAGGACTGAACTGGACATGAATGAGCCTCACAGCCCCGGCCACCAGCTTTGGATCAGCTCCATCCCTGACTGGACTGACCTGATCTTCCCTGTTCCAACTGCAAGAAAAAAGTACAGATCACTCACTCTCATTCAGAAACCCTACACAAAACTTGAGCAAACTGAAGTCAGCAATATATGTAAAAGATAATAAACTAAGATAAAGTTTCAAGGCTCGTTTAACATTTGAAAATCAATCAAGGTAATTTATCACATTAACAAGTAATGAAAAAAAAATTGTATGATCATTTCAACAGAACAAGAAAAAGCAATTTATAAAATTCAATGCTTATTCATAATTTAAAAAAAAGAACTCAACAAACTAGCAGTAGAATGAAACTTTCTTTATCTGGTTAGAAATACAGTAAACATTATATTAAATGATAAAATCAAGAATGAGACATCTGCTCAATGTCTGAATTTCTATTAAACATGATAGTGAATCTCAGCCAGTGACATAAAACATGTGAAAATATATAGAAATAAAATCCATACAGGTTAGAATGGAAGAAATAAAACTGTCATTATTCCCAAATGACATGATAATATATGTAGAAAATCCAAAAAGATCTATACATAAACTATTAGAATTAATCAGTACATTTACCAAGGTCTCTGGATACAAGGTTAATACACAAAAGTCAATTATATTTCTATATAATATCAACAATTATTAAACGAAGTAAAAAAAAATTTCATTTAGATCAAATAGCTAGGAATAAATCCAACAAAAGATGTCCAAACCTTCCACACAGAAAACTGTAAAATATTTCTGATAGAAACTGAAAAATTAAACAAGTGCAACAGTATACCATATTCATGGATTGAAAGGCTAAACGTTTAGAGTTGTTGATTCTTCCCAAAATGGTCTATATAGATTTAACAAAATTCTAATCTATGTACCAGTAACAGTTTTTGTAGAAACTGACAAGCTGATTCTATTATTTATATCAAAACATTAAGGGCAAAGTGGGCCGGCCCGGTGGCGCAGCGGTTAAGTGTGCGTGTTCCACTTCGCCCGCTCAGGGTTCGCCAGTTTGGATCCCGGGTCCGGACACGGACAAGCCATGCTGTGGTAGGCATCCGACGTACAAAGTAGAGGAAGATGGCACGGATGTTAGCTCAGGGCCAGGCTTCCTCAGCAAAAAGAGGAGGATTGACAGCAGTTAGGTCGCGGCTAATCTTCCCCCCCACCCCCCCAAAAAAAGAATCTATAAAGAGCTCCTACAGATCAATATGAAAAGGACAGACAACCCAATAGAAAAATGTGAATAAGCACTTCACAAATGAGATTGTCCAAATGCCTGATAAACTTGTGACAAGGTAGTAAATCTTATCAACCATCAGAGAAATTCAGCCTGAAACCATAATGAGATACTACCTCACAACTCATGGAATAGTTAAAATTAAAAAAGACTGACAATTTCATCAAAACTGGTGAAGATGTGAAGCAGCGGGAACTCTCACATCCTGCTGGTGGAAGTAAGGGTCGCATCAGCAGTCCTGAGTACGGTTTGTCAGAAACTGAGCACGCGTTTACTCTGTGATGCAGCAATTCTGCTCCTGGGGAGAACTACCCCCTCCCCGAAATGCATAAATGAAAAACGTTTCTATTGGCATTATTTATAACAGTTAAAACCAGAAACAACTTAAATGTCCCTCAATAGAGCAGACAAATAAATTGTGGCATATTTGTACCATGGAATGCTATGCAACAGTGGAAATATGCTGTGTCTGATGACTTGAGTGAATCACATTAACGTAATGTTGAGCAAAACAAACCATCACCTTTGGGCAGGAGGCTTGCTGTCGGGGCGGCGCGGGGCACGCGGAGGGCTCGGGCGTGCTGGAAATGCTGCTTTGCCTTCACCCGGGTGGGATGACTGGCGGGTTCATCCTGTGAAACTGCGTTGGGCTGTACACCTGTGGCTTGCGTGTTTTTGGGTGCACCGGTTATATGTCAACAAGTTTACCTTACAAAAGGAAGAGGTGGACTTCGGGGTCTCTCTCTATCTCCAAATGAAGTTTGTGGTTCACATTTAACCAACTCATTCTTTTAGCATTCCTCCCCCACCACTGCACACACACACACAAAACACAATGCCATTGTAGATGTTTTCATTTAAAAATACAATTAAATGCCTAAATTTGATACCCTCTGTGAAGGTAAGGCCAAGGCCAATAGCACTTCTTCCTGCCCCACTGCCAATGACAGCCCCGAGGAAACTCTCTTATTTCCTGATAGCAGGACTATGTGGGCGGAGCTTTCTTGCTCCCATTTCAACGTTGAGTAAACTGGAGGTTCCGTGACCCCTCCAGGTCCAGGCGCAGACCCAGGCCTGGCTGCCTGCTCTGCTCTGTGCCTTTGCTCAGAGGCCCACTGCCTCTCCCCGTGGAGCAGGAGGCTCGCCTCAGATGTGCCCTTCCCAGGAATGATACTTATTTATATACAACAGACATGGAGTTTACAGATAACAGGATGCGGCCTTTCTGGGCTGTCCCTGACTGTGTGATGTAACAAGAGGAGGGGACACGGCCACTCTGAACTAAGGCACACGTCCTTTCCTTTCTCTGCAGCCCTCCATCAGGCCCCAATGGGTTGAGCAAACACTACAGGAAGGTGCTCCTTCAGGGTTTCATTGTCTTTTTTCTTTTGTTTTAAGCATGACAGGGTAGAATCTGAAGGCCCCACCCACGACCTCCAGCTTGAAGACCTTTCAGAGGGTGGCTGGCAGGTTTCCTCACCTCTCAGAGAGCAGCTCACACCCTCCTCCTATCACATTTGAAAACTCTGAGCGGAATAAACCCACATTCCTTTTAGGTGAGATAACAAGTTCCAAATGATGAAAACAGTTTGCAAAAATGTGCTAGAATATTTTGAAAATGGTTTGTACTTGAAGGAATGCAGGGAGGGTGAGGTTTTCAAAATCCATCTTGGCTTAGAGAGGAGAACTGCTTTCATTCGCTCTCAGAAATTCTTCAGCTCAATCCCCGGCAGATGTGCATTCTTTTTTCTTACAGGAGGAAAAGTCACTGAAAGAAGGAATGGGGAAAGCCCTCCCTCCCCTCCTCTTACTCCCATCCTGTGTGCTCCCAAGGTCTGGCTCAGATGTGACCCGCACTTTGACCTGGACCCTGACTCAAGCCGCTAACCTCACTTCTCCCTCTGAACCCCTTACTGCCTGTGTTTCTCCTTTGATACTTAATCATGTGAGGTTTAGGTCGCATCTGCTTATCTTCCAGAGAATAGCATGAGCTGTTAGAGCATTAACGAAGATTAAATTGACTCTTAAACAAAAGTGCCATAGATATTTGGTTACTAAACTAATGCTTATTGTATAATTGCATCCATTTCAAAGAAGAAATTGTAAAAGTCTTAATTAGGATGTCTTTGGCTGCAAGAAACAGAAAACTCTGATTCCAATGTCCTTGAAAGTTAGGGATGTATGATCTCATATAACAAGGATGTCCCAGGGTCGGGCAGCATCAAGTTTGGCTAATCTGACAACTCAACATCATCTTTGTGGACCAGGGAGCTCCCTCTTTCTGCTCTGCTGTCTTCTGTAGGTTAGACTTTGTCTCCAGGACAAGTAGTCTCATGATGATAAGATGGCTGCACAGTTCCAGGCATTTCGTCTAAAATAACAATGTTTAGAAGAAAAAGAACTGCCTTTTCCTTGTGCAGTTTTTAGTCATGCAAAAGTCTTTCTCAAAAGCTCCCCAGAAAAGTTCCTCTCACATCTGCTTGGCCAGAACTTGCCCATCCTGAGACAATCACAAGGAGGATGGATTGCTGTAACTGGCTTATAGGCTAGAGTTTAGGATTTGCTCTGAGCTAAGGATAGGATCACCTTCCCAGAGGGGGAGACCTGAACAGAAATGGGGTTCTGTTAACAAAGAAAATGAGGAACCATTTAGGATAAGGCAAAACCATGTGTGCCACCTGAAGGACTGGAATAGAGATTTCTCCAAAGAAGGTATACAAATGGGCAATAAGGTCACAAAAAATGCTCAGCATCATTAGTCATTAGGGAAATACAAATCAAAACCACTATGAGACTCCGCTTTACACCCATTAGGATGGCTATAATAAAAAAACAAAATAATAAAAATCTCCCTGTCTGTTTAATCTGTATGCAGATAGTATCATATGAAAAGCTGGGCTAGACTCAGATGAAGGAGGAGGAAAAATCGGTGGAAGAAATATCAACCATCTAAGATATGCAGACGACAACATCTTCCTGGCAGAAAGCAGCAATGACTTGAAATGATTTCTGATGAAAGAGAAAGAAGAAAGTGCCAAAGAAGGACCATGTTTGAACATAGAAAAGACAAAAATCAGGACGACAGAAGAACTACACAACTTTAATGTAGACAAAGAAGACATTGAAATGAAACGTTTTGTTTCCCTTGGTTCCGTCATCACTTTAAATGGAGACTGCAGCCTAGAAATCAGGAGAAGACTGAGACTTGGAAGGGCAGCAAGGAAAGAAGTAGGAAAGACCATCAAGTGTAAGGAAGTGTTGTTAGAGACCAAGGCCAAGATTATCCACACCCTCGAATTCCCAATTACTATGGACAGGTGTGAAGGCTGGACAGGGAAGAAGGCTGACCAGCAAAAAGTTGATTCATTTGAAATGTGGTGTTGGAGGAGAGCTCTGCTGATACCCTGGATTGCCAGAAAGATGACAAGTTGGTCCTAGAGAAAATTAAGCCTGAAATATTTTATTTTTTTTTAAATTTTTAGTGAGGAAGATGGGCCCTGAGCTAACATCTGTTGCCAATCTTCTTTTTCTTTTCCCCCAAAGCCCCAGTACATAGTTGTATATCCTAGTCGTAAGTCATTCTAGTTCTTCCATGTGGGATGCTCCCACAGCGTGGCTTGATGAGTGGCACGTAGGTCTGTGCCCAGGATCTGAACCGGTGAGTCCTGGGCAGCCGAAGCAGAGCATGCGAACTTAACTGCTTGTAAGCCTGAACTGTTGCTGGAGGCAAAAATGATAAAACTGAGGCTGTCTACTTTGGGCAGATCATGAGAAGGGAGGATACTTTGGAAAAGACAATAATGCTGGGAAAAGTAGAAGGCAGGTGGAAAAGAGGAAGACCAAATATGAGATGGACTGATTCCATAAAGGAAGCCATGGGCATGAGTCCACAGGAGCTGAGTAGGGCTGTTGAGGACAGGACATTGTGGACATCACTCATTCATAGGGTCACCTGCAGTCAGAGCCGAGTTGATGTCACGTAATAACAACAACAACAAAAAGGGAAAATAACAAGTGTTGTGAGCTAGTAGAGAAATTGGAACTTTCGTTTATTGCTGGTGGGAATGTAAAATGGTGCAAATGCTGTGGGGAACAGTTGGTGGTTTCTCAAAAGGTTAAGCATAGAATCACATTAAGACCTAGCAATTCCACTCCTAGGTATATTTACAAAGAATGGAAACTGGGGACTCAAACTGGTACTTGCATACCAACGTTCATAGCAGCATATTTTACAATGGCCAAAACTGGAAAAAACCCATGTGTCCACTGACAGATGAACAGATAAACAAAATGTGGTATTGTGAGATAACAGAAAATATATATTGTTCTCTGCCCCCCAGTTCCCGGCACAGAGCTCCTAAAACTCTTTTAAATTCCCAAGTGATAAGAGCACTAGGAGCACCCTTTGTTCTAACGAGGCCACTCTGAGTGGGCTCCTGGCTGGCTTCCTGGATGGGGGCTGGTCGCCAGAAAGATCAAGCCATGGTTAGAAGCTTGGAACTTTCAGCCTCCGCCATGTCCTCCAGAGAGGGGAGAGGGGCTGGAAATGGGATCAATAATCAATTATGCCTACCTGAGGGAACCTCTGTAAATGCCAATAGCACAGGGTTCAGGGAGCTTCCAAGGAGGCAACACGTCCACGTACTGAGAGGGGGGCGCACCCCAACTCCATGGGGACAGAAGCACCTGTGCTCGGGACCCCCCCAGACCTCGCCCTAGGTATTTCTTCATCTGGCTGTTCATCTGTATCCCTTAATGTTGTTTAATAAACTGGTAAATATAAGTAAGTGTTTCCCTGAGTTCTGTGAGCTGTTCTAGCAAATTAATCAAAACCAAGGAGGAAGTCATGGAAACCTATTTGTAGCCAAGTCAGACAGAAATTGTGGGGACCTACTACTTGCAATCGGTCTCTGAAGCGGGGACAGTCTTGTGGGACTGAGCCCTCAACCTGTGGGACCTGAAGCTATCTCCAGGTAGATAGTGTCAGAATTGAGTTAAATTGTAGGACACCCAGCCGGTGTTGCAGAGCGTTGCAGAGATGCTTGGTTTGGGAAAAACCCCCACACATTTGGTGACCAGAAGTGAAGTGTTCTGTGTAAAAGCAAAGGAGAAATGCATAGGAGGAGGAAAGACTGCAGCTTTTTCTCATACAGGTGTACAAGATATACATGTGTATTTACAGCGGAATAAAAGGAAGGAAATTCTGACATATGCTACAACATGGATGAACCTTGAGAACATTATGCTGAGTAAAATAAGTCAGACAGAGAAGGACATATTTTCCAAAAATGTCTACTTATATGAAGTATTTAGAATAGACAAATTTGTAGACACAGAAAGAATAGAGGTTACCAGAAGCCGGGAGGAAAGGAGGGCGTGAGTTTGTGTAACGGGTATAGAATTTTTGTTGGAGATGATGAAAAGTTTTGGGAGGGGCAGGCCCAGTGGCGTAGTGATTAAGTTGGCGTGCTTGCTTTGGTGGCCCCGGGGTTTGCGGGTTTGGCATCAGATGTTAGCTCAGGGTCAATCTTCCTCACCAAAAAAGAAAAGTTTTGGGCACAGGCAGTGGTGATGGTTACACAGCAATGTGGATGTATTTAGTGTCACTGAAGTGTACACTCACAAATGGCTGAAATGATAAATACTATGTTATGTACATGTTACCATGATAAAAACCCCACAGTGTCTGCCACATTGATCTGCTTCTGTCCTTGGTTTCTCAGGTTTCGGTTTTTGGGATTATTCTCTACTTGTTCTGTTTCCTTTGTCCTTTCGATTGTGTTGCAGCCACCACAGGACTCACAGGTGGCACACACAGGATCACGTCGTACCTGTGTCTGTGCACATCTTTAATGAGGGCCGTTTCATGTGACTGGAGCTTGTTCCAGTGAGCGGCACACCCCAGAGGGGACTTATACTGGCCTAAAGGAGAAGCCGCACTCAGTTTAGTCCCTAATTGAGGAACACGCTGATTTGTTGTTATAATTAGGAAAAAAGTCCTGACAGTTCTCTGATGTTGATGTTTTTTGGATGTGTGTATTTTATTAAAAAAATGCATATATAAGTCTGGGTTTATATTCTGTATATGTCTTATGCAACTATAACACTTAGCAAAGTTTTTTTTTGTATATGTGAATATAAGAAAACTGCAAAAAATGTATAAAACTGGAAACAACAATGATGATAAGTCAGATGTTGGTTTTTTTGAAGAAGAAGATTAGTCCTGAGCTAGCATTCGGTGCCCATCCTCCTCTTTTTGCTGAGGAAGATTGGCCCTGAGCTAATATCCATGCCCATCTTCCTCTCTTTTATATGTGAGATGCCTGCCCCGCAGCATGGCTTGACAAGCTGAGCATAGGTCTGTGCCCAGGATCCAAACCGGTGAACCCCGGACCACCAAAGTGGAATATGCTAACTTAACTGCTGTGCCACCGGCCGTCCCTTAGATGTTGTTTTGAAGACAGTTAATAGATATTCTCAGAGTGATGGTGGCCCCTCTTGGCGGGGTCTTCTTGATTTGGTATGCCCACACTACCATATTCTCCCTTCTCCCACCATTCTTTCTACGTGAATCACTGCCCCCTCTCCTTTCGTAGAGCATATGGGGATGTCACTTGGCCTTTGGCTGGCCTTCTAATATCTCCTTCTGTCGCTTTTGTTATGAGCTGGTGATCAATAAGTCTCACCACATGGGGCCAAGGCTTAGAAATACAGAAAACACACATGGAGGCCCAGATGTTTTCCATGGCAGTTTTCATTTACAAGAATGTCACCCAGATGATCCAGAATAGGTATGGGCTTATATATATATGTATATATATATATATATATATATATATATATATAATCTTTAAAATTAAAACATAAAATTAAACATTTTCATTGAGAACAGTCATGTATTAACTATAGTTTCTTATTTTCTGTATTCTTGCTGCTTTGACATCTGGGGCCTGGCTGACCTGGAGGGACTGTCCCTCCCAGGGTTAGCCAGTTCTTAGAGATAGTAAATAATTCACCTGAGAGAGAGTCTTTCAAATGCAAACCAACCCATGGGAGCCCACACCCCAACCATCTGTTCTATGGGGCTCTCATTCAGGGCCACTATGCCCCCGCCCTGATCACCTGGGACCAGGTACCAGACAACTAGGGACAGCCCCTCTGCCCAAGAGCCCTGAAATTACTCAAACTAGCCAACCCTGAGTCTGCTGACCCTGCCTCACCTCTTCCTTCTCGTGGAAACCACAATAAAGGCTCATGTGCCCCCTCCTCCCTCTCTCTCCTGGGTGTGTCTCCATGTGGCCTTGTGTGGCGAGCCTCCTGTTTCTTGGGATCTCTGAGCATAAAGACTTCTTCCTTTGCGACAATCATTTCCACATCTGCATGTATGACCAGGCCAGAGTAAAACAACTCCTGGGTACGTTATAAAACAGACTCCCTATAAATGTATCTATGAACTTCCAGGGGTTTGAAAAACCCTGATGTCACAGAAGTACACGGACTTCCAAGTCAGGAGCACAGGCGGACGTTTCCACTCTGTCGTGCCCAAACTCCATCCAGCCTGATCAATGTCCCATCAGGGGATTAAAAGAGATTCAAGCACATGTGAAAGTTCCTGATGAATTGCCGATGCTTGATAAACACCATCTTTATTGCTGAGCCTGGGGTCCACTTGCTTGTTGTGAGGCGAATCTGGCTATGCTTTGGAGTTACCCCCCCCCCCCATTTCTCCAATTCCCCCACCAGTCCCAGGCCCTACTGGGCCAGCCAAGTAGGGTCCATGGACAGAGAGACAGTGGCATCTCATGAAATTCAAAGGTATCCCCGTCTAGTGAGAGGGCTCAAGCATCTGCTGAAATCTATGAGAGCTCCACATTTTCAAAGTGATGACAAAGCTCTTCTCTTCCACTGAACACAGACCAAACACTTCACACCGTGGATGCGGGCCAAGTTACCTAGCCTGCTCAGCTCTGCATTTGGAGAGCCAAGCTCAGTTTGTACTAACGAGACTTGTCGGGGACACCTAAAAGCCCACAAGGAGAGAGCACCCCACACAACTGCACAGTGGAAAATTGTAGGAAAGCCACGTGAAAATGCAGCAGCAGCTTAAGAGAGCCTAACTCCTGGTCGTCATTCCACATCTGACCCCTCTTTTTTCTCACTGGCCTTTGGGGTCTGTGAGGACAGGAACTGGGTCTTTTTCAATGCACCATCACCCACCACACCGCTGCTGGGAACAGAGAGGTTAGAGCTGAGGCAGAATGCGAATGTTTTCCTCTTAACATTCATTAAATGAAGACATACACTTACACACACGTCATAGGAAACAAAGAGGCTACCGGAAATGTTTTACGTACTTTAAATTATTACAAGAAATACTTATTTTACAATTAATTTCTATTTCTCTTTTTTTTCCCATTTATCATGTTTTACTTACTAAAAATTTTTAGGCTCTTCTTTTCCTTTAGTTTCAACCTGTTTATTTATTGGTTTTGCCTTGTTCCAGATAACTGCATGATAGAAAGCTTTCTTTCTTTCTCCCATCCTTCCTTCCTTCCTCTCTTTCTATCTCTCTCTGCCCCTCTCTCTCCCTCCCTTCTTTCCTTCCTTTTTTTTTCTTTTGTGAGGAAGATTAGCCCTGAGCTAACATCCATGCCCATCTTCCTCTACTTTATCCGTGGGATGCCTACCACAGCATGGCTTTTGCCAAGCGGAACCCCGGACCACCAAGAAGTGGAACGTGTACACTTAACCGCTACACCACCGGGCCGGCCCCCTTCCTTCCTTTCTTGATTTTCAATGTGTGTGTCCCCTGTCCATGGCCTTCTGACTTTGGCTCAGAGTCTTTAACTCCTAACTCAGCTGGGCTTCCTCGGTGCCAGAGTCTGATAAGCCTCACCTGACCCTTACCCGACCTGCTGAGCAGAGGTGAGGGTACTTTTTGGGGCCCCTCCCAGTGCTGGGGACCAGCTTTAGCTTTCCCTCTGATCTCTTCACCCCAAATCCCTGTCGGATCTGCTCCCTCCTGTCAGGGGCCAAGGGGCAGTTTGGAGGCAGACCCTGCTGTCCTTTGTTTCTTATCTCAGTCCCTAAACTTCGCCATAGGAACCTTTTCCTACCCTTGTCTTCTCTTAGTCTCTTTCCTATCTCCCGGCCCCACCCACTTTTACTGAACCCCAACAGGAGTGGGTTGGAACTACTGGGTACTGAAACTAAAATCCTGAGAAGAAAAATAGAAGCAAATTCACATATACTAAAATATCAAATTTGGGGGGGGGGGGTGTCTGTCCATTTGTGTCTCTTAAGCTTAAGTAGCACGTGAGCTCGAAGAGCCAGCATCCAGCAGCCTTCATTCTGTAAAGAGATGAGATGGATTCCCAACTCAAAGGCAGCACAGCAGGTCTGAGTGGAGGGAGGGAGGAAGGAGCAAAGGGGGTTTCATTAAATCCAAGACATCCTGCTCCTCTCTTCTGGGGGAGGGGCAGGCAGCAGGAGCTGAAGGCATCACTAGATGGCTTCCAGGAATCACAGCTGTACGGGGTTTTTAATTTTTGATGATGATTTTCAATAACACTTCGCACTTCCCAACACGGGCTTTGACATTGGTCCTTCTCCCAGTCTTGGTTACAGATTCCTTTTTGTGAGGCCAATAAGACATTCTGGGCACTGCATTCCTTGTGGATCATTGTACTGCTCGGGTCTTTGGCCTCACGTTTCAGAACATCAACTGCAGTCGTGGATAATGGACCAGAAACGCATTCTCTGTCAGGCCCTATTGCGGACGTGGGAGCAGCTTTCAGAAGTTCCTCCGAACCCGAGCGCAGTGATTTCTCAGTTCCCACCACCCACTTGGACCTAAATAGAGCCCTCCCCTCTGCCCAGGAGGCCATTGCACTTTGCTCTTCCGGCCACTGGGGAAGCTGAATAGCGCAGGCTGTCGGGACAAGGAGCAAAGGAAACAGAACTCCAGACTTAACCAGCATTTTCTTGGCCACCTTGGCAATGCATTTGGTGAGAATCAGGTAAAGGTCACCTGCACAGCACTTGAGCAGATCTCCAATTTCCAGAAGGCGGAAAGCTCCCAGAGGTCCTGAGGCTGCCGAGACCACCACCCGAGAGGGGGCCTGCCTTCGGGCTTAGAGGATCCAGCGGTCCTTCCTCCAGGTGGACCCCACAGAGAAGCTCACTCCTTCTCCGAAAGTCTCCTGCCAGCTTCCACAGAAGACACAGACCTCGAGTCACGGGGCAAAGGTGGAGGAAGAGGAGATCAACGACGGGCCAGCCGTTAGTGCTGAGGAGGAGTGCACTGTGCTGCCTAGAGAGTGGGCTGGGTCCTGGCCCTGCCACATCCACGCCCTGTCATCTAACAAGTTACTTAAACTCTTGGACCTTCGGTTTCTCATTTGTAAAATGAGGATAATCATGTCTTCCTTTATTCTGTTATCACGAAGATTAAATAAGATTATGCATATGAAGCAGTGAGTATACCCTGGCCGGTAGCAAGTGGCTCAGTAAATAAAAGCTGTTAGCAGTAATAGTACCAACGCAGAAGAAACCCTGGGCCATGGAAGAGTCTCAGAAGCGTGGACTCCTAGATCGGGATAAAGCCTAGTGCCTTCTAGTCCACCCGAGTCCAAGTTCCTGGAGCTTTGAGAGGGAGGCGGGGCTGCGCTGCCTGTGTCCGGGCTCAGGCCCTCTGCTGTCCACGCAGCCAGCCCTCCCACATCCTGGGAGCAAAGCCACAGGCTTGGAGGACCTTGCTCAATCTTGAGAATGCAACCCCTCGCAGACTGGGAGTGTGACTATTACAATAGGCAGAGTCTATGTCACACTCTTCACCACTTGAACTTCATTTTGCATTTTCTCAGCTTGTTTCAAGTGAGTCTTGTCTCTCCAACTACGTGTTAAGCTCCCACATGGCGGGGCCTGGGCTCCTACTGCATTCAGGCCTCCCCCTCCTCTGGTCCTGAGCTGATGGCAGGTATTTACTAAGACTTGCCTTTTGCTTGAAAGGTTATTTTGCATTTCACTGGAGCTTAACAAATGATAAAATAAATACAGAAATATATTTTCTCTGTCATAAAGATAATCTTCCTACTACCCACAACATCCACTGCATTTAAGAAACTTCTTCCTGTTGAGATAAGGGAAAAGTTTAGAGGCAGTTTCCTAATTATTTGGGAACCCCAGTTTTTGAAGAGATTGGTGGCAATTCTAGAATTGCTGTAGAGGAGGGGTTTAGGATCACCAGTCTGGTTGAGAAAAGACAAGGGATTTATCTTGAAGTTGTGATTGTATACCAAGTCCATTGCTTCTTAAAAACTTGCATTTCATGTTTATTTGGATTAGCTTTGAGAGATATTGGAAATTACGGGGGAACGACATCTGAAGACCTCCATAAGCAAGATAATATGTAGTATTAGCACGCTAGAAGTAACCATTTCAATTTCTACACTTTGGGGTCTAATCCTTCCCCATTGTGTTAGTTATCTATTGCTACATGACAAATTACCCCAATACTTAGTGGCTCAAATAACAAACATTTGTTATGGCACAGTTTTTTTGGATCAGGAATTCAGAAATAGTTTAGCTGATGGTCTCTCATCGGGCTGCAGTCAAGATGTTGGGGAGGGCTCCAGTTTAGACCGGGGCTGGAGGATCCATCTCCAGGGCGGCTCACTCACATGGATGTTGGCAGAGGCCTCAGTTCCTCACCATGAGAGCTCTCCATGGGTTGCTCCCTGCATATCTTCATGACATGTCAGTGGCTTTCCCCAGAGCAAATGAACCCAGAGAGAGGACAAAGAGGAGGCCCAAAGCCTTTTATCACATAGTCTCAGTGGTCTTACACCATGACACCAGCCTTGTTCTAATTTGTTAGAAGAAAGTCACTGAGTCCAGTACACAGTTAGGGCAGGAAAATTAAGCTCTATCTTTTGAAAGGATGAGCACCAAAGAATTTGGGGACATATTTTAAAACCACCAACACATTTTTAGCAAGGTCAGCAAGGGTTGGGCAAGGTCCCATGCCTCTGATTTACCCAGAGCCATTATTTCTGAAGTTGTATCAGTCAGGTGGGCTGCTGGGAGAGACCACCCTCAAATCTGAATGGCTGAACACCATATAGTATTATTTCTCATTCTTGCTCTCACACAGGTTGGGAGAGGGGCTCTGTTCATTGTCACAACTCGGGGACTGAAGATGACGGAGGCTCCATCTCAACTCGCACTTCCATGACTTCCAGGGCAGGAGAAGGATGTGGCGCATCTCACACTGCTTAGAAAGCTGCAGTTTAGAAACGACACACTCACACAATGTAGCGGCCAAAGCAAGCCACGTGGCCTGACTGCAAAGGGGAAACAGAGCGTGCAGTCCTGGGTGTCTGTAGGACTGGGAACCAGAACACTTGCTAGCATACTGTGGTGACTTTTACCACCTCTGTTGGACACTACTTAGTAGTATTACACCTAAAAAAATCAAAATGCAAGGACGAGGTCAAAACATGCTCTGTGAGCTGTCACTGGGTTCCTGAGGGAATGATTGTTCTTAGAAACACTTTAAATCTCTTTTACATTCTGACTGGCCTGTAAGCAGGGATAGAGCAGACAATAGAGAGAAGGAGGATTTTCTCCCAAATGTGCAGCTGTGTTGTCCCCACCTCAGCCTTTAAGTTCCCTCTCACACAAGGGCACTAAGGGCGGGACATGAGCTCTACAAATGCAATTGGCACCAAGGAATTATGAGCATCCCAGCATTTTCTACCTCCATCATCTTTATTGTAATCATGGTGGTTTTGAAGATATTCGCTCCAAATTTGTGTGCTTTGCTGTTTGTTTCTCCCAGAATCCTTCAGAGTTTCAGCAATAATTAATGACCCATTAACATGTTAAGTACCCTTCATCATTATTTATTAATCTAGCATTAAAAATGATGGCCTGTCCTGGGGGAAGCAGTGGTAGGGTCACTGTTGGGGGCAATCACTGGGCTCCATGCAGTGCGAGGCCGCACGTACTCTGCCTCCCCAGTACCCTGGTATCTTTCTCACAAAGCACCAAGTCAAGCTTCGGGAACTGTGGCTGAAAATCATGGAGGCCTTGTTAGGACTCCAGAAAAACACTGGGAATTTCAGGTTGGAGCCTGAAATTTCAAATGATGGATTTTCACCATATTCCAAAATATGAATTGCTAAAGTAGAAGAGGATCTGCTCTCAGAACCAAGCTCCTGCTCCAAAATCCCCCCCACAGCAGCTGTGCACGTGTGCCTAGGAAAAGGACCACTAATGTGGGGGAATTCCACCTCTTGGACAAGTGTCAATGAGCCAGGCCTTCAGATCAATAAACATAAGCAATTGCTTTCTAAGAAAATCTTTCTGAGCTGAGGAGGTTCTGATCCTGCTTCCCAAACCCTGTCTATGTGTTGAACTCCATCATCCACTGACCTGGACAGTTCCCTTGGGTTCTTTCCCAAGTGTCCAGCCGGAATGTCACAGGAAGTCATTAATTATCCAAACCCCCAACTTCCTTTCTGCTATGCACACACAGCTTCAGGATGCCCTGCTTCTGAAGCACCTTATTTTTCTAGCCCAATCAGTGATGTTTAGCATGGTGTGTTTTATTCCCCGAGCTGCTTAGTACCAACCACCTTGATGGGACAGTCCCCAGGGTTCACCTTGGCTCTTCCACTCCCCTTCCTTTGAGTCTTGTGGAGCACGTTTTGGAATCTCAGCAAAGCCTTCAGTAGAGGAGAGTGCTATGTGCAGACGAAGGGCTGAGGTAGGCAGGGGAAAGGAGGGGGTTCTCAAGCAGAGCCCAGATCATGTCAAGAGTGCGTAGAGCTGGCTAAATGCTCGACAGCTCTGCTCCATCCATAGGGATAAATCTCTGATTCTCTGACCCAAACTAAGAAGGCAGTGGGATTCCCAAGATGGAAACTTGTCCTTCAATAAATGGAAACAGTTACCTGCATGAGGCTCTGGAGTCTGTCTGCCCTGGGCCAGCATTCTGGCTCGGCCACTGACAAGCAAATGACCCAGCTTCACCAAGCCTCCACCTCCTCTGGTTGGAGAATGAGGGTAATGAGAGTTCTTATCTCACAAGAGCTACAGGGACAAGGGAATGAAACAATGCACGGGAAATGCTTAGTGCCAAACATAAAGGGCTCAATAGTTAATACCCAGGATTTTTAAGCCATTAACTCTAATTAGGCTTTCCTGTATTAGTTGGCATTTTTCTGCCCAATTTCTATGCTTTTGTCCTTACTGGTAGGTAAGAAATCAGTGCACACCAAACACATATGAACATCACGAGACATGTGTGAGCACCACCCAGACAGGTGTGAGCACCACTCCGATAAGTTAGGTAGAGAATTTGTTGTTATTATCATCCTAACACAGCCTAAAAACCAAACAAATGGAGTTGGGATCATTCTCCCTGCCCTGGAGATAATCGTCCACATGGAATTCTGCTCAAAGCCCTGAGCTGTGCGTTGCGTGGGGAGATGAGGGAAGCAGCTACCTCCCGTGTTAGGAGAGTGGGTCTGCCGGGAGCAGGGGAGTAGGGTAGGGTAGCATAGAAACCTTGTTCCCTTCCACCCAGGGATCAGAAAAAGTCCAGCGTGAAGGTAGAGTCTCCGAGTCTGCATCTGAGCTCGGGTGGGGACTCAGCACATGATGTGGCCCATGCTGCCCAGCAACAGACATGGCGTGCTGTCTCTGGCAGGACAGGAAGGGCACTGAGGCTCACGGGTTCTGGGCCAGCCAGGGCCACAGCCTTCCTCCCACCTCCAAACACCCCCCTTTTATGGGCTTTGGGACTCCCTCCCTTATGTATTACAGTAACCAGCAGGGTACTTGTCAGAAGGTGGACCAGGACCCTGCCCACCCCGGCCCACCCTGACTCACGTGTCACTCAGCGCTGTCAGCCCTGAGAAGGACTGGAGGAAGCCCTGAGGGCTGCTTCTAAGTCAACTGTCTGCCCCGGCTCAGACATGAGGCTGTGCTTCGGTTCCCCACAGCCTTCTGCTCCAGAAATCAGAGGACCAGGCTTCCCAGCCTTCCTTTCCTCATGAAACCACTACATGCAGGTGTTACAAGCATCCGCTGGGTGACAGTCATGAGAAAATGCAAGAGTCAATATCTAGATTTGCCTGCAAGGGAGCTGGGAGCTGAGCAGGGCTGCACCATGCTTCTGTCTGCCAGCTTGGTGTCCCTGCACTGCCACTGCTCCCCCACCTCTGCGTCCCTTACGTTGCTGCAGTCTCACGCGGCTTTCACACAGCACCCAAAGGTCCCTGTCAGTCGGGGGTGATTCTTTGACAGTCGCATCCTGCCCTAGGCTGGCTGCCTCAGGGAAGCGCTGGTGAGTGGCACACCCTCAGGGTCAGAGCCAGTTGCCGCTCCTCCAAGGCACTTGCTTCCAGTCACCTTCCTTTCCCTCTATCTGGGAACCTCCTGATCCTGAACCATCTAGGTAAGGAGAGTCCACAGTTGCACGTATCAGAGAAGGAGAGATGAGACACAGAAACTCACAAAAAAACTGGCCCAACTGTTTTGTTCTGGAGAATGAGTTTGGAGCAGGACTCCCCACATGGAGTACCACAGTGGCTTAGAAAGCCACAGATGCTTTAGAGGGGTGTGGTGGTTGGTTCTATGTGTCAGCTTGGCCAGACTGCAGTACCCAGTTATTTAACTAAACACTAATCTGGTGTTTCTGTGAACATATTTTGTGGATGTGGTTAGTGTCCACAATCAGCTGACTATAAGATCACAATCATGTGGGTGGGCCTTGTGCAATCAGTTGAAGGCCTTAAGAGTAAAAACTAAGATTTCCTGGAGAAGAAGAAATTCTGCCTCAAGACTACAGCATTAACTCCTGCTTGAGTTTCCAGGCTGCCAGCCTGCCTTACAGGCTTCAGAGCTGCCACCCTGCTGCTTCAAGGCTGGTAGCCCTGCTAGGCACCACTTCCTGGGATATAGCATGGTTTATTGTCCCAAGCTCAGGAAGGACCCTGGTCCCATTCGGAAAACAGATGTGCCCTGTGGTCAGTTTCATCTCACTCTGCCAGCCCTGCCCTACAGCACCATCCTTCTCACCGTGGTCTTCATCAGTAAACAGGGGGGCCAGCTTGTACCTGCGCAGGCAGCAGGATCTGCTGACTCAATCAGGTAGGGGTGCGGGCTTTTAAAGTGCTCCTTTGTCATTACATCATGGCCTTTGGTATGAGGGGAGGAGCGAACAGGCGGCCGGGGGGTTGGCAGACTCACGGGTGAAGCCCCGCTCTGACCTGTACTGGTGTTCCCCGCCTGTGCACCCTGAGGCCTCAGTCTCCTCACCTGTGAAGTCGGGGTAACAACAGGATCACCCAGCTCACAGCATTGCTGTGGGGCTCCAGGAAGTGAAGGGATGTGAAGTATTTTGAGAACTGTGAAGAATACAGAAGTTAGTTATTAATTAATTGAATATTTTCATGACTTTCCATCTGTCTATGAATAAACCCCACACGGCAAACCATTTAGAAAACAGCTTTTCTAAACTGTGCTGCTAAAAGCAAGGAGTGGGATCTCAGCATGTGCACATGGCAACGCCGGTTCCGATGCCTAACAACCCTCTTCAGATTAAGAAGTCCCCTAAGGCTGAGGGAGGTGGCTCGGCTGTGACCTCGTGGCCCCAACTTTCCACCTGTGGCTGGTGAGTGAAGACGTGTGGGAGGGAACGAATGGCATCCATCCGTCTGGGAGGCTGATCCCTCCTCCAAAGTTCTTCCTTGACTCCTGACATTTTGCGTTTAGTCCAACAGAGGCTCCGTGTACTGACTTTTGAGCAGGAAGCAACCAAGTCACTGACTGACTAGAACCGGTCTCTTCCAACACCGGCCGTGGGACCCGGCAGCTTCCTGGCCGGGAAGAGTCGTTTATAGTGTTACCTGGGGCTGACGGCACTTTTCAGGGCAGCCGGGCAATGAGGACATCATCCCCTAAGGGCCAGTTTCCATCACTCACTTTTGCCCTGCCCCGCTCAGCGGGGAAGTCTGCTCTCTGTGCTTGGCCCCTGCACCCAGAACGGGTCACCATGGCTTCACCTGGAGCTGTCCCCCAAGCTCACCACTTCCAGAAGAATGGTGAGAACTCAGATCTCCTCCTCCTGCCCTCAGGGCCCTGGAGGAGTTGGAGCGGGCTGTGACCCCGAGTCCATGGCTCAGGGAGGAGTTCAGGGAGGCTGCAGGCATGAGCTGTGACAAGTGAGCCGATGGGGCTGAAGCCAGGGTGCTTCCCTGTCAGTGTGCAACCTAACCTTCCAGAACCTCCATTCTTCCCCTGTGAATGAGGTGATGTGATCTGCCAGTGTGTATGCCATAAAGATCGTAAAATGCTCCAGTGAACAATGCCTGATACACAGCTGAGCATTAATGAGTTGCTATTGTTATTATTCTTTTTCCAATAATATGATCTAACACAAGCAAAGAAAGAGGGAGATGGACAGACAGGCAGACTAGCTTCCCACCTAGATTTGCTGTCCAGACAACCAAGGCAGGAGGGAGGGGGATCCCACACCACTCAAGGCTCCTTGTAATCTGTCCAGGATTCCCTCACAGTTTGTTAGGACAGAAAGGAAGGGACCCTACAGTTTAGCAGCAAAGTAAATGTAAGAATCTTTGGGTTGATTCGATTAGGTATGAAATGCCTGGGATACGGCTTCTTCCGCCGGCAGCTGGTTTTGAGGCCAGGGTGACTGGCATGTCCCAGGCTTTGGCCCTGGTGTTTGGCATCTGACTACAAACCACACTGAGAGAGGCCAGCCTGCAGGCAGTTCTCCGCCTCGGAAGCCGAGAGGGGCCCTCTGGGATGGGGTGCTCTGTTGGAGCCCTTACTGCTCGAGAGCCCCAGCTACAGGGAGGCTCTGTCCACAGGAAAGGGAGACGCAACTGTTCATCCCTTAGGAGGTGGTGTGGGGAGGTAGAAAGGGGCTGTGGAGTTGGATAGATCTGAGTTCCAATCCTAGCTCTCCTTCCTTGGGCATTCAGACATTTCTCTAGCCCTCGGTTTCTTCCTCTGTACAGCGATAATGATAATACCTGCCTCAGGGTTCCTAGAGGACCAAATGAGAGCAAGTAAACCCAGTGTAGAGGAAGGGCCTGGTGCAGAGGAGGTGTTGGGCGAATACGCACACAGCACCCCCATACCTCCACCAGGTACAGGTCAGCATCCTGGACTGGTGGCAACTTTTCCAAGATAGCACACCTAGCAAGTGGTGCCGCTGAAAGTAGAACCTACACCATTAGGTGTCCATGGTCTTCCTGCCAAATGATCTTACTGAGTGCCTCCTTCCCCGAGACTCCACGTGCTGCTCAATGGAGGCACCGAGAGGCGAGCAAGCTTGATGCTGCCTCTCCCCGCTGCATGTCTACGCCATGCCGGATGACCTTCCTAATGCAAAGTGTGTTGCCAGGTGGAGCAGGTTGCTACTGCTCCCTCCTCATCCCCAAGGGTACAAAATGTTCTGAACATTTTGGCAGGCAAAGATTTGATTGCCATCCCTAAGCAGAGTCTGTTTCTAGCAAGCAAAACAAGAGGAGCTGTTTGCTAAATGGGCTACATGTAAGAGATGACCTGTGAAGTGCGGGACCAAGTGGTTCAAAGACATAGCGGTAGAGTGTGGCCATAAAGCTACGGGGAGACCAGGCCTGTGACACTGCCAAGGGCTGGAGCTGGAGGCCATGTCTGCGGTTTGGGAACTACCTCAGGGGGCTAGCAGGTTGGTAGACTCCAGGAAAGGCGACAGAAGGGGACAGTCTGGAAGGTTTCACTTACTTATTCCACAAGTATTTATTGAGTGCCTGTGTGTGCCTGGTACCACCCTAGGGGCTAGGAATAATATCAAGGTGAATGAGATCACAGGGCTCCTGGTCTCAGGAGGCTTATATGCTGGTTTGGGGTGGGGCAGCATATGTCAGACGAGTAAGTTAATAAACAAAGAGATGTCATGCTGTGAGAAATGCTGCATGTGTCAAGAGTGGGCCATGCAGGCTGGTCAGGATGTCCTTGAGAAGCTGACCTCGAACACTAAGCTGATTTATGAGGGAGCTTGAAATAAAATGGAGTATTGTATACAGCTGGTAAGGAAATTTATACACACATAAACACAAAATTCAATACTCTAAGAGGTTTATGGCTCTGGAAGGAATTATAAGGTATAACTTATAGTTAAATTGTCTAGTTATTTAGTTTTAAGAAGCTTTTTAATAACTTGCAGGTGAGAGATCAATACATCATTCTACGACATTCTGATGATGAGCTGTATCTTGTTGTACACAACCGGGCGGCCTCCTCTAGAGAGTTTTCTGGGAACCCAGTGAGTGCTAGCAGGTGTCAAGGACCCTGTGGACAAATGCATGTGAAGATGGCCAGGTGAACGGAAGTTGTTCCAAATCAGGGACGTTTGGTTATAAGAAACAGGAACGCATTTGATGAAGTTCAGGCAAACATTGATTTAATTTGAGCAATCAGGGCATCTTACAGACTCCGAAGGCCAGTAGAGACAGTAGTGATGAGCCTGTGAGAGACTAGAACGAAGAACTGAGAGTCCTCCGGAACTGAGAACGTGTCTTCTGAAAGGTGATGTGGAATTGTTTCTTAAATTTATTTTGTTTACGATCTTAGCTGTCTGTGAAATAGCTTTTTCTATATAATTCTTTACTGTGATAAACTATATATAACACAAAATTTGTCATTTTAACTATTTTTAATTCCAACATCCCTGTCACGTCTGATTCTGATACTTGCTCTGTCTCTTCAAATTGTGTTTTGCCTTTTGGTAGGCCTTGTAAGCTTTTCATGATGGCTGGACAAGAGGTACCTGGTAAAAGGAACATGATGCTGTGAACAGGCCTTTAGCAACGTCATGATGAGGTGTGGGGTAGGGGAGGCATCCTACAGCCCTGAGATCAGGTCTGGGTCTGAGTGAGCCTGTGTCTCTGGACCGTGAACTTCCCAAGTGTTTCTCAGCAGTTTTCTCCCCACTTAGGTGGGACAGGATGGCTAGAGCTGGCTGCAGTTGGATATTTCCCTCCCCTTGGTCAGTTAGGTTCTGATTGGTTAACTAGTTTCCCCTGAGGGCAGGCCTTTAAGAAGAATAGAGTGCTCTAGGGCATTTCAGAACGGTTCCTTCTCCCCTCCCTCTGCCAGAAGCCCAAGGGGATTTTCCACTGATACTTTACTGTGGGAACCTGGTGGAGCTCCTGAAGATAAATTTCACAATATTGTGGGAGACCCTCTGTGGCCAGGTACCCTGGAGTTTTAACTCTCAGAGTCCCATCGATCCTATACCAGTTTGTCAATTACAGTTGAGGTTCCCCACCCAGGGGCTGGGTCCTGCTGTGGTTCCCCCTGTATTCGCTCTCCAAACAGGGGCAGTGGTTTGCCCTGTGTCCTCCCCTTTCTTATGGATCCAAGAAGAGTTGTTGATTTTTCAGTTTGTTCAGCTTTTCACTTGTTAGGATGGAGTGGCAAGGTCCAAGCTCCTTATATGCAGGCCCAGAAACCATTTTTTAATTAATTAATTAATTTAAGGTCATGTTGGCTTTTAACATTATATAAATTTCAGGTGTATATTATTATTATTATTATTTTGCAGAGGAAGATTCACCCTGAGCTAACATCTGTTGCCACTCTTCCTCTTTTTTTGGTTGAGGAAGGTTAGCTCTGAGCTACCTGGTAATCTGTGCCAATCTTCCTCCACTTTACATGTGGGTTACTGCCACAGTGTGGCTGATGAGTGGTGTAGGTCCACACCTGGGATGTGAATCCACAAACCTGGACTGCCGAAATGGAGCATGCAGAATCGAAGCGCTACGTCACAGGGCTGGCCCATGCACAAAAGTTTTAATTTTGATGAAATCCAACTTATTTTTTTCTTTTCTTGCTCATGTTTTTAAGAATTTTAAGGATTTTTAAGAATCCATTGCCAAATCCAAGGTCATTAAGATTTATCCCTATGGTTTCTTCTAAGATTTTTATGGTTTTACCTCATGCATTTAGATCTATGAGCCATTTTTAGTTAATTTTTGTAAATAGTGTGAGGTAAGGGTGCAAATTCATTCTTTTGCATGTGAATATCCAGTTTTTCCAGCACTATTTGTTGGAAAGACTTCCCTTTCCACATTGAACGGTTTTGACACCCTTGTCAAAAATCAATTGGCCACATAGGTGAAAGCTTGTTTTGGGGCTCTCTATTCTATTCCACTGTCTCTATGTCTATCTTTGTGTCACTGCCACACTGTTTTGATTATACTATAACTTTGTAATAAGTTTTGAAATAAGACACTATGAGACTTTGTTCTTTTTCAAGATTGTGTTAGTTTTTGGGGGTTTCTGTCAATTAATTTTGTTCTTCTGAATGTGCCATGTGTTCCTATTTCTTGGTATGCTTTGTGATGTTTTTGTTGAAAACTGGGCATTCAAATCTTATAAAGTGGTCAATCTGCAAATCAGCTTCTCTCCCTTCCCTGGAATTTGCCAGTCTCTTTCACTGTGAGGGCCATAGTAGGGCATTTGTTTAGCGACTTTGCTGAACTGGTTTTGCAGAGGTTGTATTCCTTGTCATATGTGGACACTGGAGTTTCTGTTCCTTAGTTTTGTGACTCTAATATTTTCAGAGATTTCCTTGAGTGCTAGGAACTAAAAAACCAAAACCAAAACCAAACCAAAGACAAAATTCACTTCTCCTAGTCTTTACACTTTGGCTTTGTGCCAGGTCACTCTTTCAACATTTGGTCAGACTTGCACCAAGCCTAGAGTTCAGCCTCAGGCAAAAATTTAGGGTCTTTTCAGGTCTTTTCTCTCTTGCCCTGGGCATGTGCATAGGCTACAGGATGCTTTTGAATGTCCTCAATTCCCAAAGAAACTCTCTCACGGTTTCGCTCCAGGTCTCAGGCAGTCTAAGCATGTGTTAGGCAGCCTATCGAATGTATCCACTGTAGTCTCTTGCACCAGGAATCTATGAGTTGTTAGTTCACCTTGCAGTGTTTTCAAGCAATGCCTGCTGCTTTGCCGGCCTGAGTTCTGAGTTAGGAAAAACAGAGATTGTTTCTCTTGTGTCAGTTCTTCAGGTAGCCCCGAGATAGGTTAGAACAGATGCCCACAATAATTGGCAAGGATCCCACACTGGGACTGTGGCTGCCGTCTTCAAGACCTCTGCCAAGGAGGGATAGGTAGGACAAGGGCAAGCAAAGGGCCACAAGACGTTCCTACCACTTGCTCGTCACCTTTTTCTTGATTCAGCATGCACTTGGTTGCTATAAACCTTTGACTCTTTCTACAGGGTCTTGACAAAGTTGGTTTTGGTGGTTTCTGTTTGTCTTTTGATGTTTCTGTGGTGGTATAAGAGCTTAGAGCTGCCTCCACCACTATTTTGTGATGTCACAGTCCTCGTGTGGTTTTATGCCTTGTACTTTTCTCTACAAATCTGTTCTATTCTCCTCTTCTCTCTAAAGAACAGGTCTCTCTTCTTGCTCATTATTGCAAATAGCTCCAAAATGGTTCCTCAACATGGAGGCCTCAATGCTGGGGCTGTGTCACATTCAGCTCCAGCACCCTGACTAACTAAGTCGAGTTTTCTAAGTCTCAAAAGCAAAGTGTCAGGAGGTTGAACCTAATTGGCTCAGCTTGAGCGCCTTGGACCAATCAGCTATGGGGGGAGGCAGCCACGTGACCTGCTTCCTACTCAGCAGGGGCAGAGGGAGCGGTTCTCTTGGAAGAGGGCTAGGCTGGCTCCCTAAAAACAGAAGTAGGGGCAGGAAGAAGTGTTGAATATCTCTAGTGCAACCATTAAACATGATCCGTTACTGCCGGATATCCAAGAGGGTGAACACAGTGAGAACCAATTTCCAATCGTATTTAATCATTAAACCATTTTTTTCAAAGAAGAACTTCCAGCTCTAGTGTTTAATGGAATACAAAGTATACAAACAGTGCTTTAGGAGTCCAAAAAAAATGTGTTGAATTTGAGAAGTGAAGATTCAGACGGCATCCCTAATCTTCGTTCCAGCCATGTGCCTGGTAATTCTGCTGGGTGCAGACCTGGGCTGAGGGGCTGCAGATGTTCATTTGCTGAGTAAAGATTAGGTTCCTGAGAGCTTGTGACAGACACCGTACTGCCTGCTGTGCCAAGGAGCATGAACATTTCTCCACGCAGGTATTTGACACAAGGGAGAAGGGGGTATAAGTCCTTGATCCAAAGAAAAGGAAACATATGACACAAATGGAAAGAGACGAATAAAAACCACGAGGAGACCTGGCTCCGGCCTGGCTTTGCCACCTTCCAGCTAAGCAGCCATGTGATCCTGGATGCTCATCAGACCGCCAGGACCCAGGTTTCTTCACCTGGGAAAGAAGGAGCTCAAACCCAATGGACAATTTCCAGAGTTTTTGTTGCTTGCTTTTTCAATTTTTATTTTAAAGGCAGAATCTTTTCTTTAAAATAAACCATATTCAGAGCCCCAGTATATAAAAACAACGAAAGTAGAACCAGCCTGGCAGAGTGGGAACGGAGACCCAGAGGCCAGTCGCCAGAGGTTCCCATAGGCTGAGTGTTCTCCGATACTCACAGGACGCATGTTGGGGCTGTCCTTTCCCACCAGCACGTGCCACCTGTATCATGAACTCCCCCATGTCTACACAGGCTTATGTGCCCAATTAGACTGTAAGTCCCTGCAGGCGCGGGCTATCTAAAAGTTCACGGATGGTGAAAGCCCAGCCAACACCCTGCTCACAGCTTCTGGTTATGTCTGACAGTAGGAGATGATAATAATAATAATAAATAATAATAATAGTGAGAGTACCAGATAAGTGTATGTGTCAAGTGCTGCCTCTGCCACAGGCCTTCCCAGATTTCTGGATTTCACGGAATAGCTAGTGTTCTGTTTTGCCAAAGACAGATGTTAAAATAGACAATTTTCTTTTTTTCTTTTTTTTTTAAGGATTGGCACCTGGGCTAACAACTGATGCCAATCTTTTTCTTTTTTTTCTGCTTTATCTCCCCGAACCCCGCCTGTACACAGTTGTATATCTTAGTTGCAGGTCCTTCTAGTTGTGGGATGTGGAACACCACCTCAACGTAGCCTGACGAGCGGTGCCATGTCTGCGCCCAGGATCCGAACCCTGGGATGCTGCAGCGGAGCGCACAAACTTAACCACTCGGCCACGGAGCCGGCCCCAAAATAGACAATCTTTGCTACTACAGTGACCTCTGGTTCTTCAAAGAAAGGGCGTTTTAGCAATAGTAAAATCGCCTAGTGCTAGGAAATCACACCTCCAGAGCCATTTTGTGTCCCTTGCTTCACTTTTTCATCTGCCTGCCCTCACCAGTAAGTGTGACTTCAGGCTGCTCTTACATCTGTGGGCCCATCCAGGGCTGGCCTCTGGAGGGTCCTCAGCTTCCTGGTTATGACATGTCTGAGCTGGATCCCAAGGGCAATTGCCCATGATTGTTGTCCTCTTCATTGGCACTGATCACTGTGACATCTCTGCTTTTGGTCCAAAGTCCTGCCTGTAATAGAGCATGACATCTGTGTCTTGACATCTAGAACAAAGTAGGCCTGAGGTTGTTTAAAGTAAATAAAAGAGTGCTGACCACCGGAACTTGCCCATAGAGGTAGGGCCAGAAGTGAAGCAGTGTGGTCTCTGTCCTCATGCTGGAGGCAGACACGGAGACAAGCCATGAAAATCAGCCCAAGTGTGTTAGTAGGGGTCCCCACAAAACGCTGTGGGAAGCCATTGGTGGAAAGAATTCCTCAGCTGGGCTTGTAGGAGATGGTGTGTGGTGTGTGTGGAAGGGAAACCAGGGAAGGCTGCTTGTAGGAGAAATGATGAGATGGTTCTTAAGGAATGAGGAGTCTACCAGGCTAATTGCAGGGGACCCTCCAGGCAGAGGGACAGAGCAAGTAGGGGCATGAAAGCCTGACAATGCTAGTAACTTTGGGAGACCATTTTCTTGAAAGTAAAATATGGTGAAGATACCACCCATGAATGTGCTATCCACAGAGCCTGTAACCCTGACTATGAGCGTGCCAATTCACTGCCACAAACCACAGTTTGGGGCAACATGTGCTTTGCAAATAACCGGCCAAAGTACAGTATGGCAGCAGAAGTTTGAGGCGGAACCAGGTAACTCAGCTGTGTTGGGAGAAGCCTTTCATCCCCTAGAAAGCTCGCCTTGGGGCAGTCATGAAGGTAAGAACTCTTGGTCAAGGAGTTTGTGTGATTCCCCATGGAGAGTTAGGATTCTTGGCTGATTGTGGGAAGTTTCCTGGGAGGCAGAACCAATTCCAGGCTACCATATGAAGCTTCAGTCCTGCTTTCCAGGATGTGTAGTCCTTTGGCATCAGAGCATCCCACCAGACAGAGCAAGGGAGAAAAGATCCAGAGGCACCAACCCCATCCGCTGCTGGATGGGATTTAGGAAGGGCTGAAAGACACTAACGAAAGTTTGAATATTCATTCCATGCAAGAGGTCCAAAGTCCATTAAGACCCAGTCATATCCACTTTGTGGACCCAGAAAGACCCCGCAGAGTGGGGAGGCCTGAGTGAGTTCTGCATGTTGAGAGAGATCGGGTGTGGTGGGGGATGGAGAAAGGGAGTGGAGGAGTGTTCCAAGTGGAGGGAGGGGACAGCATGGGTGAAAGCATGTAAACAGGAGAGAGAGGTGAATTTCCAGCCTCCTTCTGGAATAGCCATATATTTTTCTCATAAACGCCGGTAACCCCCATTGACAGCCTGTGAATAGCCTACCTTCCTTATTGGATGTCTCCACGCCCCTTCAAGATCAGGTCAGTCTGGGGGCCCAAATGATGTATCACGTGATTGGATAAGCACACATGGGCTGGGCAGGAGCAACTTCAGAATATGCAGGAGAAGCTACACAGGGCCAGACAGCTCAGGCCACCAGCACTCAATGGTGCCATCCCTGGTTCATGAATAAGCACTGCGATGGTGATGGTGACATAGGGATTGTTATGCGTTGAATTGTGTCCCCCCAAAAGATGTTGAAGTCCTAACTCCCAGTGCCTGTGAATGTGAGGAGGTATTTGGAGAAGGGTCTTTACAGATAACCAGGGTAAGATGAGATCAGTAGGGTGGGTCTAATGCAGTACAACTGATTTCCTTATAAGAAGGGGAAATTTGGACCCAGAGACAGAGAGGCAAGATGAAGACGCAGGAAGAATGCCATCCGCAAGCCCAGGAATGCTGAGGCTAGCAGAGGCTGGGAGAGATGCCTGCAACAGATTCTCCCTCCCAGACCTCAGAAGGAGCCAACTTTACCAACACCTTGATCTCGGACTTCTGGCTTGCAGAACTGGGAGACGATAAATCTCTGTTGTTTAAACCCCCATTTTGTGGTACTTTGTTACGACAGCCCCAGGAAACTAATCCAGGGGTGTTGGCTTATTGTTTGAGAAAGTCTCCAGGCTGGTGATAAGTATAAATTATGAAGGTTCAGAAATAGATGCTGTTGTTGATTCCTGAGATTGCCAGGCCTTTCCCCCGTCAGCTTGTGCTAGTTCCGTTCTACCTGGGACGTGGTGGTGAGTAACTGGCGTCTCAGTACCCAACACTCCTGGCCGAGCAGAATCTGATGAGTCCTCTTCCCAGAAAAATGCCTGCACACACACACAGAACAGGCATAGACTTTATACAAATTTCAGGCGCTCGTGCCTGGACGCTAGTGTAAAGAGTCAGGGAAGACAGACGTGGCAGCTCATTATTTGATGTGCCAGCAAAATCTTGAAAGTGAAAGGCAGCAGTTGTTCGCTGTAATCTTGAAGACCACAGGCCTGCCTCGAGGACCCTGGCAGTGGGCATTTGTGAAAAGTGATGTGGGGAAGATGTAGCTGGTGATTAAGGAGGTGCCCAGAGGAAGTCGGTGCCCATCCTGACTCAGGCTACTGATGCATCTGCCTGCAAACTGTGCATCCTGTGCTGCTGGCCCTGCCTGGGTTACCACACAAGGCCTGTGTCTCCCTGCTGGACGAGCAGGAGGGATGTGTGTGAACTGACCCACAGGCGGCCACTCTCCCGAGTCCCATCCCCTGCAGTGGCTGGAGTGCTCTGCTGGCACAGTGTGAGCAGCATGGAGATCAAGCTGCCTCCTTTGCTCCCGTGGCATGCAGGGCTGCCATCTCACTGCTCAGGGCTCTGCCTTCAGGGGCTCGATTTAATTTGCTCCAAGATCAAATGAAAGGCTTTAGCAGACAGGTCCCAGGAAAAGACTAACTGAGACTCACTTCTCCAGTAGGCCCTCAAATAGTCATCTTACACATGAGATCAGGTCATGAGCACTTACTCGAGAGGGCTGGCTTGGCTGACCTTGGTCCAGCTTCCACTCTGTCTCATTTGGAGATGCTGTGCTAGGTTGCAGGAAAGGCAACAGGTAATCACAGCATTCTTTTAATGGGACAGAGCCCACACTGGAACAGCCCATCCTAAGTCACCCATTGCTCCTTGTAGCTAAAAAAATCCAAAAGAATAAAGTCACTCTGGGGCTTGCATTATGTGAATTTCCATAAGATAATGTTCACAGCCCTGCACCTGAGGCCCCACTCTGCCCACACTCTCAGTGTCACCCTGCTGCCACCTGCTCTGCTGGCCCTCCCCAGGGAAAGCGAGAGTGCTGGGAAAGGGAACACATCCCCAGGGACTGAGGTGCCACTCAGTAATAAGTGTCCTTGTGGGAGGAATCCCAGACTTACATTTCACCTCAGTCATTGATTTAGTGGCTCTCCACAGGAAAAAGGACAAAACAGGAATGTAAATCAGTGAGAGGTAGCTGATGAAGGACGGCCTCATCCATGGACCCTCGTTACCTTTGGCCCATCGTACTGCCTCTGCTGTAGTTGATATTGTCCACTTTCCAATACAATTGGTGACTTGAAAAAAAATATTGTGAGCAGATGTCCTCCATCATCCCTGTCTGTCTCTCTGTTATGGGCTGAATTGCATTTCCCCCAATTGATATGTTGCAGTCCTAACTCCCAGTACCTCCAAATGTGACTGTATTTGGAGACAGGGTCTTTAAAGAGGTAATTATGTTAAAATGAGATCTTTGGGTGGGCCCTAGTGCAATATGGCTGGAATCCTTATAAAAAGTGATTAGGACATAGACAAGCACAGAGGGAAGAGCTTGTGAAGACACGGGGAGAAGAAGCCAAGGAGGGAGGCCCTCAAAGGAAACCAGCCCTGCCAATGCCTTGCCCATGGACTTCCAGCCTCCAGAACTGTGAGAAAAGAAATTTCTGTCGTTTAAGCCAGCCAGTCTGTGTTACTTTGCTTTGGCAGCCTTGGTAAACTAATACACTCTCGTTAAGTCAAATGTCAAAATATCTAACATTTGTGAAGAATCCTTAAAATAGTTTAAAAGAAAAAATTTTGTAGCTATTTTCTTTTGGATCCTTACAACAACCAGTGAGATATTATACCCATTTTACAGATGGAGGAACTGAGTTTTAAGAGAGTAATGGCCTTTACTTCTTGTTGTGCAGCAATAACCAGCAGAGCTGGGGGACCCGAGCCAGCCCCTGCTCCTCTAGCTAGCACTCTCTTGTCAATTCCTTTTTATGAAAAAACCTACTTCGATGCAAAAATTCCAGGCATCTGTTCTCTCCACATGTCACTATATGAACATGGAATATTTATGGAAATATCCTGTAGGAGTTGGATCCCTACTGCCTCTTATTCTGTACACTTTTGCCTGAATTCATACTTCTGGCTGCCTATAACCTGTTTCTCAGCTGGAGCTCTTCACTGTGACGGAACTGAACATGCAGAACACACATTTATAAAGACAAGGTGTCAAAGATTCCAGCCCTGCTCAGTGAGTGGACAGACAGAGAAATCAAAGCTGCATCATACATGGAAACCCAAGTGTGAGACGATTGATGGGAGTGTTAAAATGCCTGAGCACTCAGGGATCCCAGGGGAGCGCGCTGTGCGCCTGCCCAGCAGTCATCTCATCCTGCAAGGTGCCACTTCACTGGGCACCTACTCACTCTGGGGTATTGCAACTTTACAGACAAATACTGCTTTCCTCATTCCATTCAAGTACTATCCCCACCCCCCAGGTTGTATACATGATTTTTTTTTAAAAAACAGCTTTATTGATGTATAATTAACATTAAAAAACCTGCACGTATTTAAACGGTGCAATTTGATGAATGTCGACCTTTGTGTCCACTTGTGACGCTCCCACCACAACAAAGATCATGAACACCCCTCTCCTTCCCACGTTCCCTGGTGCCCTTTGTAATCCCTCCTCCCCCAGACCCATCCCCAGGCAATTGTTAATCTGATTTGTCACCATCCATTAGTTTGCATTTTCTAGAATTGTACAGAACTGGACTCATACAGTGGTAACTCTTTGTGTCTGGCTTCTCTCACTCAGCATAGTTACTTTGAAATTCTCCCATAGTGTTACACATATCAATAGTTTATTCTTTTGATTTCTGAACAGTATTCCATTGTGAGGCAGCACCATAATTTGTTCATCCATTCAGCTGTTAAAGGACATCCTTGGGTTGTTTCCAGTTTGGGGCTAGTATAATAAAGCTGCAATGAATATTCATATTCAAGTCTTTGTGTGGACGCTGCTTTCGTTTGTCCTTAGTAAACACCTAGAAGTGGAATGGCTGGATCACGTAGTGAGTGTGTAGTGAACTTTTAAGACCAAAGTCACTGTATCATTTTACATTCCCGCCAGCAGTGTAGAGAGTTCCAGGCCCTCCACATCCTTGCCAGCACTTGGTATGGTTCATTTTTGAAATGTTAGCCCCTCTAGTAGGTGTGTATTGATTTCTCATTGTGATGTCAATTTGCATTTCCCCGATGACTAATGATGTTGAACAATTTTTCATGTACTTTTTCTGCCATCTGTGTATCTTCTTTGGTAGAGAGTGTTCAAATCTTTTGCCCATTTTTAAAAAAATAGATCATTTTTTTTCTTGCAATTGAGTTTTAAGAGTTCTTGATACATCCCAGTCAAGTCCTTTGTTAGATATGTGTTTTGCATTTAATTCAGTATAATATATAAATAAGAAAGGCTTATTGGGAATAGCTAAACCATACCAAGAAATGAAATATGAACATTTATTCAACTATTATCTTAGGTATAATTTATGCATGCAAAAGCTGCAAATTGCACACAGATGTATTACTTTTAATCCCTCCCTAATGGTGTTGGTGTGACTCTGGGCCAGATGGGCTGAAGGAAATCTCCCTGTCCCAGCCTGTCTGGGTCTTCTTTCTCTCTTGCTCTTGTCTTTGGGTCTTTTTCTGTTTCCGCCCTCCCCTGTGACCCGCACCACGACGTCAAGCACGTCAGGAGCAGGAGCGGAAGGGACAGGATCGTTATCATAGTCTTCCAGGCAGAGTCCACCCACCGGCCTGCTACACTGGCTCTTCCTTTCAGCTGATGTCAAGGAGGGGCAGCTGCCTGGCAGCACCTGTTTTCTCCTCACTATTAGAGGATGAGAGTCTTTATAGATTCTCCTAAATTTTTGCAGGAAAGGACAAAGGTTCTGGTTGTGTGTTACTTTAGAGTTTTCCCCTTGATTAAAAATATCCCTCCCTTTGTTAACAATTGTCCCTTCCTGAAGGTCTCAGCAGGGGGGTCACCATTTAACCCCCACTTCTGAGGGGGGCAGACTCGGCCCCTTTGTACTCCCTCTCCCCTCGGGGCCTGATATGCTATATGTCTGTAAACATACTCGGTGTCTGCCTGTCCCCAGTAATACGTCACCCCCATGAAGGGAGGCACTTTACCTATTTTGTTTACAATTGTGTTCTCAGCCCTTGGAACAGTGCCTGACACACAGTAGGAGCTCACTATATATTTGTTGAGTGAATAAATGAGTGAGTCTAGCATAGCAACCAGCTTGAAGAAGTGGATGCAGGGCTAAGAACCAGAAGAATTCTCACTAAGACACCTGGCTAACAAATGCAGATGACACATGCAGACCCTGGGTGTGCCTGACACCACAATGGAGTGAGGGAGGCTCCACTGGAGGCACATCATGGGGCCCTGGCACAGAGGAGGGGCCATCCGCATGCCCAAAAGGGCCGGGAGACTTCTCAGAGAAGGGGATGCTCAGAGGAGGAAGAATTCATGAGACCCACAAACAAAGGAAGAGTAAGAACGGCCTATGCATTGGAAGAGTACTGTGAGGGCTCAGATCTGTCCCAGACCTTGGAAAGCTGCTGGCTGTGCCTGTTGAGTTGCCTATGGTTCTTTCTCTTGGCTGCATATTTTCACTGGTGTTACCACCATATGATGAATTACAAAATGAAAAATTTTTTTCCTTCTTCTTTTTTTGAGGAAGATTAACCCTCAGCTAACATCTGCTGCCAATCCTTGTCTTTTTGCTGAGGAAGACTGGCCCTGAGCTAACATCCATGTCCATCTTCATCTACTTTATATGTAGGACACTTGCCACAGCGTGGCTTGACAAGCGGTGTGTATGACCACACCCAGGATCTGAACCAGCAAACCTGGGGCTGCGGAAGTGGAACATGTGAACTTAACCACTGCGCCACCGCTGGCCCTGACAATTTTTTAAAAGTTCAAAATAATGGAAAAATTGCAAGTGATATTGAGAAAATTTCTAAACTCATGAAAAAATTTAACCCTAGAATGATTTTTAAAAATCCTTCAAATCATTTGCTTCCACTTTGTCCTCTTTTGCGTACCTGACTTCCCATTTCTCTTGCGTCTGGGACATTTTCCCCCTGAATCTCTCACTGTTGGCTTCACTCAACAGCTGTGAAGCATCGCCTTTCTTGGCACATCCTCCTGCTGCCCCTGGCCCAGGTTTTCTTTACCACTTGCCAAAACCGTAGCAGGTTCCTAATTGGCGTAAGTCCCTACCCTCCTGAATACGCTCTCTCTGATGCCCTTTTGCACTGTCATTCCGTCTTCACAAGCCATTACTGTTCACTCTCTCACCTCAATCTCCTTACATACACACTGCTCCTAAGAAACCATCCTTTCACTGTGAAAATAGTAAGGAACAGTGAGCTGTGGCTTCAGTCCTGTGCTTGCAGTCTAGGGTGGCAGGGCTAGTAAACAAGTGATCATCCCATGAAGAAATATGTGCAAACTGTGAGAACACCTTCTACGATGTTCCTAAAGGTTGTGGTGACAGACTAGGACAGGAGAACCAGATTTTGACTTGGGGGTAGGATTAGGGAAGACTTTTTTGAGGAGGTGGCATTGAGCTGACACTAGGAGGATGAGTAGGAGCTGGCCAGGGAAGGACTAATGGAAGACATGTGCAAAACTCTGAGCTGGGGTGACCTTGGCATTTGGAGGAAATGACAGAAACCTGGGTGGTTGGAGTGTCATCAATTAAGGGACAAGGACACAAGTAGACTAAGAGAGAAGCCAGGTTTGGACCACACAGAGCCTTCTAGCCTGTGATAGGGGTTCCGGATCATGCTTGCTGCTGGAGGAAAGATGCCCTGGAAGCCAGGAGACCTTAGGAGGCTATGGCAGTAAGTGAGGCAAGAGCAGAGGTTGGACCCAATGGAGAGCAGGAAACAGAGGGACAAAATGTCTTCGAGGTAGAATAAATAGGACGTGGTGGTGGATTGGTGATAGAGGGGGTAGAAAACGATGTCAGGGAGAGCCCCCAGATTTCAGCCTGGTGAAAGGATGTGTCGTTTTCCAGGATGTGGAAGAGAAGAGAGCAGCGTTTTTGTGGGAGCTGATCCTAGGCCAGTTTCAGGCAGATGAACCTGAAGCGTCTTTCCACCCTTCCTCCTGTGATTTATTATAATCAGATTTACAGTTTCTATCACTTACATGGCAGTGAAATCCCCTTCTCGAATGTGTATGTGTTTTCTTTCAAACAAGATAAAATGCATTAGGGAGCTGGGAATGTATCTGACAGGGCTTTGTTTTGCTCATACTGTCCAGCACTGCTGTGCAGCGCCCACCACCATAGGACCTAGCGGACATGAGCGAGTCATATTGGGACATATGAATTTTTAGCCTTCAAAACATTGTGAAGTGACAGGTAATTATCATTATTATTTTTCAGAGAAAGGAAATGCAACTTCAGAGTCCACTGTGTTTTAAGTGATGACCTTTTAATTCACCCCGATGAAACTCACAGAGCTTCAGCAGTATTTACGCTGAGCAGCCGCTCTGTGCAGACGCTTATGCTAACTACTGCCCTAGAACACCACAGAGGGAAAGTCAGGGATGAGCTCTTCCCTAACCCAACCCTTGTTCAAGATTCCCAAGTTCTGTCTTTTGCAAATGGTTTGAATTTTCCATTAAGATAAGCAAATTTCATTCAATTAAAGCAAACCACAGGGGCAATCAGGCCATATACGAAGTGATGGGATGGTGGTAGCTGGAGCTAAACTTGGGATCATGGATTGTGATCCTTACTCTATGGAAGTCAGTTTCATGACAGAAGATGTGATACCTAGCTGGAGGCAAACAGTCCCAGGCCAGGTCCAGTGAGGCCTGGGGGGCTATGTGAGAAGACCCACCAAGTGTGGCGTCTGCCCGCGCCCCACGGCTGATGGGATTCTGGGGGGAGTGTATCCTCCAGCGATTTCATGAATCATCCTCATGCCTCTGACAGTTTTTCCTGAGCAAGAGGTCAGGGGGTTGGGGTTGGGGTGGTGGAAAAAAGCACCAGAATTACCCTCGCCATCAAAGAAGGGAAGGGAAACTAACACTCATTTCCTCCAGTCTCCTTCACATGGGGGAGCCTCTTGTGGCTGCGCCCTCCTCTGTAAAATGTGGATAATAATAGTGTCCCCCAATGGGTTTGTTGTGTGCAGAGCAAATGATCTACCACATGTAGAGCCCTCGGATAGCGCCGGGCATGTCAGAAGGGCTTCCTTCAGGTGAGCTTTTACTGCGAGGACAGTCAGCATCGCTGTCATCATCACCACCTCCATCTCTCATCACAGACAGATCCTTTCACGTTCCATTTTGCAGACGAGGAGACTGAGGTGAGGAGCACACTGTCAGCTTTGGTTCTAACATGCTGCAGTAACAAACAACCCCAAGCTCAAGTGCCTGACAAACACAGAAGTTTACTTCTCACTCACTTATCTGTTGGCTGCTCTTGGTTCCATCCAGAACCCAGGCTGAAGGAGCATCCCTTCTCTGAGATGTCACCTCTCCCAGGGCAGAGGATAAAGAGAGGTGAGGGGACAAAGTTTCTGCTCAGAAGGGGCTCATGTCACTTCCACTTACATCTCACTGATCAACTCAGTCACCCTGACGAGTCTAACGTCAACAGGACAAGGAGTAGAATCTTTCCCCAGGGTTGCCTCCGTAGGGAAGGGCAGCAAGTATTTCAGCAACTACACAAACTACCACAGGGAATTTCAGTAGCTTGCCCAGGGTCACCCAGATTTTAAAAAGCCAGGATTCAAACCCAGGTCTGACTAATGCAAAGATCTTTCTGCCTGGCTCTACCTCCCTCTCCCTTTCTCCTCCTGCTCCACTGTTTATCAGAACTATGTCTGCACACTGCATGCTTTCTCCTTATTAAGGAAGGCGTCCTTCTGGTTTGAAATCTTGTATCCTTCTGATATTAAAAATACAGCAACAATGACAATAACAACAACAATAAACAGCAACAATAGCTCTTTGAGTTTTTAAACTAGTCTTTTCCCAGAGAAACTCAGTCCTTCTTCCAAGGTGAGGGAGAAAGGAGGCAGGCACAGAATTGAATGGTTTGCCTGGGGTCACAAGCCAGGACAGCTGTGTCCAGACTTACAGCCTGTGCTCTTCAAGCTGTAGATGCCTCTTTTTCAGTTTCCTGACCCGTAAGAGGGGATAAGTCAATGCATTTCAATTCATCAAGCACTTACTGAGCATTTACTGTGTGTCAAATCTTAGAATTTGGTTACCTTGATTCACTTCCCATGACTGCGGTAAGGAATAAAATCACAGAGACCATCATTGTAACCCCGCCCATTAGTATAGGGGTTCATAGTTATTTGAGTCCATCCCTAGAAGTCAGCTAATAAATTGTGTAATCACAAGAAAAGCTAGTTTTCTAAAATATGGAAATATATTTTTAAGTTTTCTTTCAGTATTGGATTCACGAAGTAGATTCCATATCTTCCACTGATCAATATTTTCACCTCTGAGTTTTCATGAATAAAGCACAGTCCATCTGTCTGAATGGTCAGTGTTTGAACAAATTCTCTTCTAGACATCTCTAGGGCCAGGGAACTCGGGCTGACCAGGAAAGCCAGTTCCAGGCCCTCTTCTTAGTCAAGGGCATCTCCCAAGGCTGCCTTCCTTGGTCAGAGTCTTCAGCCTCGAGAACACAAAGGGCAAGTTAAATATATCGTACCCTTCTTGGCCTTCAAATGTCTGAAGATGTGGTCACGTTGCACCTCCATGAGAAATCTCTCCACTCCTTTTGACCAATCGTCCTACGTAAAGCCTGGTCCCAGCATCCTTGCTGTGCGTCAGGGCATACTCTGGGCTCTGGACTCTGTGCCCCACACAAGCTACTCTTTGCTGCAGTGACTGCTCCAGCATGGCAGCAGTGTCTCGAGCATCCCCGCGTCCTCAGCATGGAGTGCAGCTGCGGCACGCGGCAGGCTCTCAGAAATGCGTACATGGATGCGTGTTTAGAGCTGGGTGGCAACGGGGCTGTCCTCAGCTACAGGCAAAATGTGAAAAAGATGAAGATGGGGCAGGACAAGAGGGGGATGGTAAGGAGGAGGGAAAATGCCATAGACACAGGGCAATGAGGGCAGAAAGAGACAGAGCAAACAATACTTTCCCCCTGCCCGGGGCTGCTCCTTGCTGAAAACCCCTTCACTCTCCCTGAGAGACGAGCACTGAGAAGTTTCCACTTCACTAACTAGCAGGGCCACCTGAGGGAAGCCCTGTCCACCTGCCAGGGCCAAACAGTCCCATGGCATCAGGAGTGCCTCCACCTCCCCCCCTCCTGAAGAGAGAGCATGAGGCCATTTAGCAACTTGACATCCTAGAGTGGCAGGTCAGATGGCTTGTGTCCCATCACTGGTCTCACAGAAATGTGACCATCTTGTCAAGTCAAAGCCTTCCACAGGGTCCTTGGTGTTCTTTTTTATTTCTTAACCCATAATCATGCCCTCCTGCTTACATTGTCTCAACAGGTCAGACAGGAAAGTACATCCCAACTGTAAGGAGGTGGTTCTGATGTGAAGAAAGGATTTAAAGACGGATGGAGGAAAATAGGGAATTAACAGAGATTTTAAAAACTAGTAGGGATTTTTTTAACGCAATCACATCTTTCACTTTCATTCTGACCTGCTGGAGGAGCAGCCAGAATCAGGCACCTGGACACTAACTGGGTCACCAGAAGAGAGAGGCTTTCCCGGGGAATCACAGCACAGTTTCATCTCTGCCCCTCCCTCCCTGCTCCACCCTGTTCCACCTGCTTTGAAATGAGGCTGACCTGACAGGCTGCTCCATGTGTGGTGAGTGACCGAAGGAGACGCGTCTCCTTCAGAGCAGGGGAGCAGGAGGGAGGCAGTGCGTCTCTTAGTTTTTCACCTGTGTTCTTGGTGGATGTGGAAGAACTACTCGTCATTTTCAAATGATTCACAGGAGAAGACGTAGCTGAAGAGACTGGGTGAAGGTGGGGAGCAGGGAGCAGGGAATGCTAGCTCTGCATGGGAGGGTGCTCCATCTCTGTCACCCGTGCCCTTTCACGAGTCAGCAACACTGGGAGAGAGGGTGTTAAAACACCGGTTTATTATTATGCAGATGTGTCAAGTCCAACAGGTCAGGAGACGACTGCCATAGAAGAGACAGTTTGTTACTCCCAGTTCCCAAGAGGAGGGGGCTTGCCACGCCATGGGGGAGGGCCACATGGGGAGGCACCAGGGCTAGTCAGGAGGAGGGGGAACCTGGGGCAAGAGCCCTGATTGTCATTTCCATGGGAGGGAACAGGTGAGGGTTGATAAGCAGGCTCAGGATTGACTAGTTTGAATAATTTCTGTTGGTTCTAGGGCAGAGGGACTGTCCCTTGTTGTCTGGCACCTGCCCTGGGTGATGAGGGTTGGGATAGTGGCCCCCAGTGTGAGAGCCTAATAAGGGAGGTGCTTGGAGGGTGGGCTCGGATCGGCTGGTTTGCATCTGAAGGGTATGCTCTCAGGTGAGTTCTTTATTCTCTAGGCCTTGGCTGACTCTGCGAGGGGCAGTCCCTCCAGGGTCAGCAAGGCCCCAAGAGAGCAAAGCATGGGAATGTAAAAAACTTTACTGAAAATCACAAGTCAGCCTGCTTTTTCATCTGAAAATTTGCGTGTATATTATTTCCTCCTTCCCTTTCATCTCCCTTTCGTATGCAGAAATCCTTTGGTGGGGAAGCCCAGGAAAACCATGAAGAAAATCCGTGCTGGTGTGGAAGACAGAATGACCCCATGCGGTGTTTATGCACCCAGCCAGGCTGAAATCCACCTCAGCTCCAAAGGGGCACTTAGAGAGGAGACATCCAGATGCAGCGTATCTCCACTTTCTGCATGAAAGTCCTGCCCCATCCTCACTTCTCCTAAAGTTCCCTGGGATCCTGGGGTGGCGGCTTATCAGGCCAGGGAAACAGCCTTCGTCAGCCGCACCACTGCCTGCCTTTCTGAAAGAGTGAGCCTCAGGCTCAGCAGGCCCAAAGGCGTCACAGCGGGAGGTGGAGCGTCACCCGTGGCTTTTGCAGTGCAGCTTAACGTGACAGCGCTGCCACATATTAGGATTGCTGCCCTGGTGATTCCTTCACAGCCTCCATCCTGTACTTTTCTCCCAGGATGGAGAGCTCAGCTAATTCTGTGATTCTGTAGCCTGGCTTACTTGCTAAGTACATAGTAGAATCAAATGGCAGAGCTGTTCTTTGGTCGGCCTCACTTTGCAGGCAGAGACGACAGCCAAAATTCAAAACTGCAGCCTGAACTATACACAAGAGCAACGCTGTGTTGTCCCACCCACCCTAGAGGAAGATTGTAAGGAAAATGCATGTGCACAGAATCCTGCTCATTGAAGGGCCTGGGCACAGTTGCTGAAAGCATTGCCTTACCCACTGTGGTGCTGAAGAGAACGCATAGAGAGGCCCTCATCGGGTCCAGGGAAAACAAGCCTTTGTTTTGTCTTTCCCTGTTGCCAAGCCCTCCCAGGTGGGCCCTTGCCAGATGAGCCCTGATGACTGTCATCCCATTATCAATGATGCCCCACTGTGAACAAACCTCAACCCATTCTGTTCTTTGGTTCATCCACGTTTCAGTAAGTGTACTGATTAAACTGCTTCCTCCAGCAAACAAGTTCATGGGAATATAAGAATTTGAGGGGCCAGCCAGGTGGCCTAGTGGTTAAGTTTGTGTGTTCCTCTTCAACAGCCTAGGGCTTGCAGTTTTGGATCCCAGAGGCAGACCTACACACCGCTCATCAAGCCATGCTGTGGCATCATCTCACATATAAAGGAGAGGAAGATTGGCCCAGATGTTAGCTCAGGGACAATCTTCCTCACCAAAAAAAAAGAATTTGAGTGCATACATTGGAAACATCTGTGGATAGATAAACACATGAAGCACATGCCTATGAGGAGAAGCTCAGAGGTGGTGAAGAGGAAGAGAAAGGATGAAGGGAGCTTGATGTAGACGCTCCTGCCAGCGTCAGAGTTCTTGCTTGGAATTGGGCCATGTCGGGTAACAATACCTGTGTCTGCAGCGCTGCCATCTGTGTCTCACATGGGCGAGGGGTCAGATGTGCCCCAGGGCCCTGCTCACCACCCAGCCTCACCTACATGAGTGGTCACTTCGAGTTGCTGTCCATGTTTTAGACCCTGGCCCACGGTCAGAACACAGAGTCCCTTGGTCTCCATGGCCCTGTCAGTTCAGTCCCTGGGCCAGAGGGCCCCTCTCTGTCAGTCACTGTCCTCATCTTAAACCCCTCCCCTGGATCCTGCCATAAAACTCTCTTAAGCAGTCATTTGCTTCTCTGCATGCAGTGCCTTCCCTTTCTGACCTTGTGCTGAAAGGTCCCTTCTGTTATTACTGTCCAAATTTCGGATGTCTTCCCAAACATCTACTTTCTTTCCTATACCAAGTTCTAACTTGGCCCATTCCTTCCACTTAAAAGGAGGATTAACGTAACTCAATCCAGTTTTGGTTGCTCACCTCACCATGGAAATCCTCTCTGTTACTAGATGCTTTCTGGGGAGGCATCTGGACATCAGATAGCTCATTTGTCATCCTGTGACCCATAACCCCTCTCCCTCCCCTTGTGGCCCTATCCAAAATAGGCCACGGGCGGCTGGGGACATTGCATTAAGAGCGAAGAACTCACAATACCTCCGCTTTCTCCTCTGCAGTGTTGCTGTTTAAGCAACAGTCACTGTCATGTGCATACAGTGCACTGGGGGGCCTGGGTGAAAATGCATGTTCCTTCAGGCTTCCAAAGCTCCACGGACGCTGTGTCCTCTGTCAGAAATGCCCTTTTTACCTCTTGATGGGCCCAACCCCTCTTGACCATTCAAGTCCTATTTCATTTTAATACCTAGCTAAAATCTCCCCTTCTCTGTGAAGCACCCTCCCTGCCTCCTCCTTAGCAGCCTCGCAAGAACTTGCCCGTGCTCCTGGGCCTTCTCAGTCCTTCTCTGCTGTGGTTGTCTATGTGCTGCATCTCCTTTGCGAGGCTGTGTGAGCGTGGAGGCTGGTGCTGTCCCAGTTGCTCCATACCCGTAGAGCCTTCTCCAGGGCACTGAGTACCTTGGTCCTCAATCACTGTTTATTGGGCTTATGGGTGGAAACATCACCATCAGTGGTGTGTGTGTGTGTGTGTGCGTGTGTGTGTGTGTGTGTGTGTGAGACCGGGGAGGTTTGGGTAGTAAAGAACAAGTGAGTGACTTAACCTCTCTGTGCCTTGGTTTCCTCATCTGTAAAATAGGTGTGATGATGACAATACCTATGTCCATGTCACAAGGGAGGTTGTGAGAACTGAGTTAATATTCATAAAGCACTTAAATCAGTGCCTGGAACTGGCCCTTAATATGTGTTCAGTAATTGTGGACTGTCGCTATCTTAGGGAGAGAGAGGAGACTGAGAGGAGCTGACTCTGATGACTTGACCTCATAGGGAGGGGACAGTAATGTGGTATCTTAAAAATCTAGGCTCATTCACTCACCCTTTCGATATTTGTTTTTTCAAACCATAGTGTGCCCTCACCTCCCAATTTTCCAATGATGAAGTGATCAAAAGTGGGATAGAGTGGGCTGGGGGTGGGGGCAAAAGAAAAACAGATTCAGAAAAATGGAGAAGCTGTTTGGTGGGCCCCTGAGTTGTACCGAGCATACAGGCAGGGCACAGGTGGGATGAGACTGGCTGGAGTTCCAGGTCCCCGTTGAACCCCAGTTCCATAACCAAACGTGTGCGGTGCCTGAGGTAAGCTTCCTCGTTCCTTTTAACCTCAGTGTTCTCGCCCGTGAGATGGGGATGAGGAAGCCACACAACCTCCAAGGTCTCTAAAAAAGATCTCATGATTCTAATTCTAAATGTCACTCTCCACATATAGTCTTCCTAAGCTGGAAAATTAAAAGTGTAACTTATTTTAGTGGCAGTCTTGGAGGTAAGCAAGCTAGTAAAACAAATGAAAGCAAAAACAAAAAAAAAATTTTAAACAAAGAAAAGAACACCGAAAAACCCCTAAAATCCATCTTCATCTAGACTAGGAAGTATTTTTACATTATTTACAAAGCTGTTCTTATTTTTATAATAAAAATATGTATATTATATTGTATTTTATGTACATAAAAATATATGATTGTTATATGTGTCATAAATATGTGTATATGATGGTTTTCATAATGGTCTCTCACCAATGTATCGTTTTAAATAGAATTCATAACTGTGGGCATTATAACTACCCAGGACCCATCTCCCAGGAAGTGATTCATTTAGAAAGGCTGCTGCTCTAAGAGCAGACTCCCTGGCCCTAGGACACTTGGCCCTGGGAGAAGCATGAGCAGAGAGCAGCCAGTTCCTTAACGACTCAGGTTTCGAATCATCACTCATTTGGGTCTAGGGCTACCGAGGTTTTTTGTGTTTCTTTTTTACAGGCCATTCAGAGGTGTGGAAAGCGACCACGACAGAGCCAGGCTGGGGGGTGTTGCAAAATGCCTTTTACTGAGTCGTGCCTCCCACCAACGCACTCACTGGGTTTCCGACCTCGTTTCCCATTATCCTCTCCAAAGCCCCCTGAGGTGGCTGGAGGAGCAGAGTGCAATTAGCCCTGACGTGGATTATATTTGGGGCTGGGGAGAAGGAAGTGACCATCACTCTGCTGCCTCTACCAGCAAAGAAAGGACTATCCTGCAGGCCTTTCAAGTGTTGGAGCACACAGCTGTCCTGGGAGCCACGGCTTCCCCTTCCCCGGTGGCTCCTCGGATCATTCCTGCAGAAATGGAGCTCTGACTCAGGAGCATGCGTGTGCCCCTGAGGCTACCTCAGATTCTGGTGTCGGGTTACTTCTCAATCATTCGAAAGAAAAAGGGTTTTGATTTTTTTCAATTTAAACAAAGTTAACCACATTTTGATGTCCTAAACCAGATAGATGTGCATCTCTCTGAAATTTTCCATGTTTGAGGATGTTTTATGTGGAAAGTTCTGAGCCTGCAAGGAATTGTTTTTGGAAAGTCTCTCCCAGCTAGGAGGTAGTAGGAATTCTAGCTACAAATCTCTCTTGCAATTTTTAAAATTGTGGTTAAAATATATGTAACATAAAATTTATCATTTTAACAGTTTTTAAGGGTACAGTTGAGTGGCATTAGGTACTTTCCTATTGCTGTGCAGCCATCACCACCATCTGTCTCCAGAATTCTTTCATCTTGCAAAACTGAAACTCTGTTCCCATTAAACATTCCCTATTCCTCCCTCTCTCCATCTCTTGGCAACCACCATTCTACTTTCTGTCTCTATGAATTTGATTCCTCTGGGTACTTTATATGGGTGGAATCATACAATATTTGTCCTTTTGTGACTGATTTATTTCACTTAGCAACATGTCTTCAAGGTCCATCCATGTGGCAGCACGTGTCAGAATTTCCTTCCTTTTAAGGCTGAATAATATTCCATTGTATGGATATACCACATTTTGTCTATCCATTCATCTGTTGATGAACATCTGGGTTGCTTCTCCTGCAATTTTAAATCAGATATTTCCCATTAGGCTTATTTCCTTTCAAATGAAAATTTCAGAAAATTTTGTTTCTGCAGCAGTTAAAATATGCCAGCAAAAATGATGTTTTTCTTTCATTTGATTAAAAAAAGTTGAAACTCAAACTGTATAAGTAAGAATTGGATTAATACTTTAAAATGACTTAAGAAAGTCCTTGAATTTTACATCTAACCAGCTCAGGAAACTCTCCCTTTGCTTCCAACACTGGCAGCAACATGGAGGTTGGGGCAGCGTGTAGGGACACACTGGAACGTTCTTGAAATAGTTGAGATAAGATGTGAAAGGGATGTGCATGGATGAGAGGGGTAGGGGCAAATCTGAGAGGAGTTTGAGGAGGACATTAGCTGGTAGTGGAGGGGAGGGTGAGGGTGGGCACAAGGAACCAAGTAGCCCAGTTGGTTAGAATTGGATCAAAATAAGATTCAAAGGGCTCCTGACAGCCTCTAAGCTAAGCACGGGTTTCCTAGAGCATGTTGATCTGAAGGTTCCCAGAGAAAATCAAATAACTAGATTTTGTGGCTTCCATTTTGGCTGCTAAGACTCTTCTTTTTCTCTCCTGTGTTCTATTGTTTTCAAAATGGGTGGAATTGTCAAATGATTTTCAGTTGATCGTAGGACTTTCTCCCTGTCCTGCTCTGTGTATTACCACCTTTTATATTACACATTGCTTTCTGTCTTCAAATTCATCCTAGACTACCCATACTTTATATGCAATTATTTGTCATACAAAACAACATAGCATTTTCTGCTTTTATAAAGAGAATATTCTGTGAGCTGAGGCATTACTACGAATTACTCACTCGAACCCTTTCCAAGATCCTGAAAGGGGCCCTCGCAGTTTTATAATTGTAATTTCGCATTATGTTTTCTTAATGAGGGTCCCTCAAGTTTTATAAACTTCAGGCCCTTCAAAATCTGGAATTGCCCTGTCTGTGGGTCAGGACTGAGTGGAAAGCCAGGAGCCTGGGTCACCTTTTCTCAGGGATTTCTAAAGGTTTTTTCATCTGACAAATGGGGGGAACACTTGCCGTCAAGTCAGTGATTCTATCTCCTAGCACCCCATCCTCCACACCCCCATTTCCTTTTCCCAATCTTTCTCGCTGCTATAGAACATTTTTGAAAACAGATTTGCTCAGCAAAAATGAAACAAGGACAAAAAAATTGAAACGATTGCCTCAGTTGAGATGAGAATGTGTTGTTGGATTTTCAAATTTTGCCTAGTTTTTCCTAAAGTCACCCCAAATCTAGTTGTCCTGCCTACCTTGGCCTGGGAACCAGGAGTCAGCCTCAGCACTCCCTGATGTCTTTGTCCTTTGCACACGTGTGGTACACATTACCCTGGCAGGGCAATCCGTGGAGACCTGGTGAGAAATCAAAACTTTCTGTGCGGGGATAAATTGGGTCCTGAGCAGAAAACTAAGGGATGATCCACATGCATTTTTAACGTCCTTTTCTCCCTTTTAACACCATTCTTCTACCCAGACCCACCCCTCCTAACAATGGGAAACAAAGCCCCCTCCCCTTGGCCCTGCTTGTTGCCTCCCAGCAGCTGGGCTCTTAAGGAGAGAGCAGAGAGCAGCTGGCAGGAGGCTCAAGTGCTGAGATGGGCAGGGGAGGGAGAGAAAGCCCCTAGAGGGATGGAGGCTGGATTTGGGTGACAGATAGCCATAATCACCGCCTTGATTATGAGAAGAAGAGAAGGAAGAGAAGGAAGAGAGAGAAGGAAGGGCGAACAATAAAAATCTATATTTTCCATGAATAAAACATGACCAGATTCACTTGGGGAAGATGAAATGACGAGTGAGGCCTCGGCAAGTTTGTAAACTGATGTGTTTCTCTCACACAGCTCTCTGTAAGGGATTGCTCTGCGTTGCCCCAGTGATCTAAGGCCCTGGTGCTGATTTTCAGAGTTGGGGCGGTGTTACCCTGACATTAACTCCCAGAAAGAGAGCCCAAAAGCCTTCTGGAGAAGGACTTTGCACTTTTCTATATCCAAAAATTGATCAAAAATGATCTTTCTTAGGAAAAAAACAACCTTTAACTATGTTTTATATCTTTGAATTTTTAATTAAAATATGAGCTACATAGAGAAAAGTGCACAAATCATAAATATACAGTTCAATAGGTATTCACAAAGTCAATACACTAAAGTAAGCAGAAAGAGAATATAGAAATGTAACCAAGAAAGAGGACCCCTCTCTTGGCCTCTCCCACTCACTTCCTCCCTTCCCACTGCCCAGCTCAGGCAGCCAAGATCCTAACTTTAAACTGCAGAGGAGTTTTGCCTCTTTTTGAATTTTGTCTAAATGGAGCCATACAGCGTAAACTCTCTTATTTCTGATGTATTGTGCTCACATTGTATTTGTGAGATTCCTCCATATTTTGAATGTAGCAGTAGTTTGTCTCTTTTCATGGATGTATAGTATTCCATTGGGTGACCATGCCACCATTTACTTTTTCATTATACCTTTGATGGAAATTTGAGTCATTTCAAGGCCTGCTACAAACATTGTAATTTTTTTTTTTTAGGAAGATTAGCCCTGAGCTAACATCTGCTGCCAATCCTCCTCTTTTTGCTGAGGAAGACTGGCCCTGAGATAACATCCATGCCCATCTTCCACTACTTTATATGTGGGATGCCTACCACAGCATGGCTTGACAAGCGGTGCATAGGTCCGCACTCAGGATCCAAACAGGTGAACCCCAGGTGTGTGAACTTAACTGCTGCACCATGGGTCGGCCCCCTACACACATTCTTATCTGTGCCTTTTTGAACATAAATAAGCATTTTGGGGGAATATTTCTAGGAATGACATTACTAGATCATAGGGCATCTCTAAGTTCAGCTTTAGTAGAAACTGCAAATTAACCAAACCAACTCATTATTCAATGAGTTTTTGTCCAACAGTACCAAGAGCATAGCACTCTTTTTGACTCTGCAGGAAATACAAAAAGAAAGACAAGATATGGCCCCACCCTCCAAGAGTCCCAAAATGGTCAAGGGATTCACTTATGAAAGAGTGAAAAGATCCTACGACTTATTTGACTGGGCACCAAATCGATGTTAGTGACACAAAGTGTCATAGGACCAAAGTCACAGGTAGGAGAGAACATCCAGACCTTCCTCCTGACAACAGTGAGGACACTGTCTTTCAGGGAAACGCAGGCAAGGGTTTGTGAAGTTAATCCCTTTCATGGCATCTCCTCTGTGAACCCCAAAGGGCCTGCCTTTCTCTCTGCTCTTTCTCTGCAGCAACTTCACCTCCTTGCATTTGATTCTTACCCCATGGGTAGAAGGCCACAGTACCTATGGACTAGGAAATGGAAAAATAATAAAATAATAATAATATAGAGATTTCTCCTTATAGAAGTTTCTGCCAAGTTATTTGAACCAATACTCCCCATGAAAACAATCGATGTTCTAGATTAAATATTTGAAACATCTCCTTAACAACATGAAATAACTGACAAAAGAATCAGGCACTACGGGGCCAAAGGAGAAACTTAGAGACAAAAAGGAGTGTTGAGGCTGCATCCGGCCTAGGTCCTTTGCACAGCCAGGCATGTCTGGGTTTCGGTTTTGGCAGCTTTGAGGGACCAGAGGCCAGAAGCCAAAGCCCAGCACTGACCTGAGGTGGGGAGTCTATAGAGATACCTTCTCCCCATAAATTGGGACTTCAGAGGCCTGCAAACTCAGGGTAAAGGTGAACCAGAAATAAAACCACCCTCACTTTCCACCTCTTGGAGGCTGCAGGTGAGGTCACCTTGGTGCTAAGCAGAGCAGAGGAAAAAAGAACAGGAAAACAGTAACTGCTCTTAAGAAGTTGTGACTGCAGGCTGACTCTCCTAAAGATGTGTGTCATAGGCTCACACGGCCTGGGTGGTCCAGGAGAGCTCAAACCATGAATTTACTTTAATATGGTCCCAGGCTGGTAGTGCCTGGTGGTGCCTGAGAGAATTAACCACAAATCCTTTTATGGATAAATGTTTCCTCAACATAGGCCTATAAACACTTTCACAAGGACAATGAGCAGTACTCAGTCAAAAATAACCAAGCACAGAAGGAAATAAGGTATCATAAAAAAAAATCAAACAAGAAAGCTGAAGGAATATGCCTTTAATATTTAGATATTGGAATTATCAAACAAAGATTATCAAACAACTATGCTCCCTGTGTTTAAAGAAACAAATCAGGCTTGCAAATATCTGCGAGCAACAGGAATCTATAAAAAATGACTTGGCATATTTGAAAAGGAAACAAATAGAACTTCTAGAAATAAAAATACAATGTCTGAAATTTAAAATCCCTTTGGTGGGTTTAATGGCAGATTAATACAACTAAAGAAGGAATGATAAGGTTTCATAAGATCCAAGACACATAAGAAGCACCATTATTTTATGAACATTAAGAAAGAAAAAAAAAGTCACCGATTAAACTATGGCTTTCTTTTCTTTCTTTAGAATTCTTACTTTACACTTACCGAAAAGCTCTTTTAGACATATAATTTTAAAGATCTGTAGTGAAATATCATATTTGTGCAGGCATAAAGAGGAAAATATAGTTGAAATAAACTAGTTAAAATGCTCTTAAAACTTTTTTGTAGTCAGAGTCTGATTCTCCTAGGTCATTCAACTCAAAGTTTTTGCTTGTGCTTTTCCCCAAGCTTGCAATGCAGCATTTCTTAGAAAGTGCCCCATGATTGTTCCCAGGATCTTCTTCTAAGACCCATTTTGCAAGTTTTGATTCTGGTGCTTTCATGACCTTATCAGAAATGATCGGTTTGTAAAGGTTTTCCACTGAAATTCAGTTTCATGGGAAGGCTTTAGATAAGGACTGGGACTCAGCTTCCTTCCTTCCTCAATTGCCCTTGTTTGTTGACTGGAACATCAAAGAGCTGCAGTGGTCCAGTCATGTGCCAGGAATAACAACCACATTCTTATCTAGACAGTGACAGTAATTATAAACACCATCAATTGTAACACACAGCCCTGTTTCAGGATGTTAAAACGTGAAAGAAGTGTGGCTCTTAAAATGGATAAAATATGGTTGATGAAGCCCTGCTCAGGAATTTTTGGTGTCTCCTTACTTCTGCTACAGCCAGTCTGGTTGGCTTTGAGACTCTGTCGTTTTACGACCCCACCTTCCTATTCTCACCTCCATGACTCCTTTGGGAGCTGCGCTGAGTCCCTGATGAGGGGAAGCTGTGTCCAGCTGTGCAGGAGAAACCCAGCCGTCTTGCTCCCTCCTCACTCTGCCCCCTCCCCTCCTACTCCTCTTGTCAACGCTCCTAGCCCTCTGGGCTCCCTGCTGTTGCCATTGCCTGAGCCTCATCCTCTTACTCCCCGCAGATGATGCTCACATTCCATTTTCTCTGTCAGCAACAACTCCTCCTGCACTGAGCCAGCGCCTGCCCCAGGTCTCAATGCCCCTTCCAGTGTTGGAACACGTCTGAGTGTAGGGAGGCCACACGCCACACTGGTCAGACTCTCCCCGAGACCAGGCTGCCCCTAGGTACTTGTTAGTTGAACCCCATGTGAAGCTTCGTTAGCGCCTTAGTACTGAAGACAAGGGTCAATGGAAAGACAAACATTTTTTCAAGTGGCAGTCATGAAGCCGGTGCCTCTGGCTAACAAATATTTCTTAAATTGGCTCTTGGGCCTGGTGAGCAGAGCTCCTAAAGGGATCCTCTGGAGCTGAGTGTCTGGTCTCTGTCCTCCAGGAACATTCATTAGCGTGTGCCCCCGACAGGGACAACAGTGCACTGCAGTGAAAAGGGGCTTTTAAAGTCCTTGGGCAGTGTTCACAATAGCACATTTAAATTTTAATAATGTATTCAGTAGGTTTGATCAAAACAATTCATAGCAGCATTTCAATGGTTCTTTTTTCCCCTCATAACTGATTCAGGCCTCAATCTTTCAACATAGGACGATTTATCTTCTCATCTTATTACAGATTCTATGGAAATAGGATCCCAAATGAGACTGCCTTGTAGAAAATTATGTAATACTTCTATCATAAATTTTGAGAAATTTGCTTTTACATATCATTTACACATTGTTTCTGTCCAACTGAAGTCATTCAAGTCTCCATTCATAATTGAGGGAAGGGAAATGTGGTTTTTTCATTGGCCAGATTTTGCAGAAATAGAACATTTATTTGCAAACTCTCCCTCTCCAGCAGCCACAAAACCAAGACAGCTTTCTTAGCTGTGGTCTCACCAGGAGTTTGTTGGAATTATGCGAATGAAAAGTTTAAGGTCTATGTATTAGTTTTCTACTCCTGCTGTAAAAATTACCTCAAACCTCACCAGGCTTAAACAATAGCAATTTATTATCTTGCAGTTCTAGTGGTCATAAGTCTGACACACGTCTCACTGAGCTAAAATCAAGGTGTCAGCAGGGCTGCGGCCCTCCTGGAAGCTCCAGGGGAGAATGCATTTCCTTGCCTTTTCCAGCTTTCTAGAGGCCACCTGAATTTCTTTGCTCATGGCCCCCTCCTCCGTCTTCAAAGCCTGCAATGTTCACCTCTAATCATTCTTCCATAGGGACATCTCCCTCTGACTCTCCTCTTCTGCCTCCCTCTTCCACTTTTAAGGACCCTTGAGATTACACTGGGCCCAACCAGATAGTCCAAGATAATCTCCCTATCTTAAGATCACTTTATTAGCAACCTGAATCCATTTGCAACCTTAATTCCCCTTTGCCACAAAACAGAACATACTCACAAATTCTAGGGATTAGGATATGGATCTCTTTTGGTTGCCATTTTTCTGCCTCCCTCAGTCTGGATAACATGAGAACTGGGCAGACCATGAAGAAGAGAGCATCAACCTTAGGACTGCTTCCTGACCCAAGCACAGCACATAGGAAATAGCTGTGGCATAATTCTTCTTGGGGATATTTGCTGAACATAAAGAACTTACGTTAGTGACACGAGAGTCCAGGCCCTGTTGGCCCCCAAGAAGGTTTCTATTGCAAACAGATGTACCAGCTCAGTGTGGCTCCCACTTTCAGCATAGTTTAAGATGTGGACAATTCTCCCTGGCCCTCTAAGGGGGTAAATATTAAGATTAGTGAGAATTTTTGAAAGTGGAAACGTTGAAAAATTGACAAGCTTTCCTTTATCATTCAAATTCTGCTTTAATTTAGCAATTTACCAAGATGGCCTTGAGCCTCTATGCCATCCCATTCATTATGGAGTAATCATGGCACAATCCATTCTGTTCTCTGTGTTAATCAGTGTAGAGTGGCAGAGAAGACAATTTGCTCTTGCTCATTTAAGCAAAGCAGGATTTATTTAGAGTTTTTAATGGTTTACAGAATCATTGGCAGAACCAAGGAAACAGACTGGAGGCCAAGCTTCTAGGAATGACACCCAAAGCCATGCTGCACAACTGGCTGCCAAAGTGGCTACAGTTGCTTCTGCTCTCGGGGTCTGCCTGCTGCACCAGGAGGCTGCCACCAGAGCTGCAGTGTCCGGAACTCCCCACCTCTGCTTCAGTGGGAAGCTGCCTCCAGAAAATCAGAACACTGTGCTCCAGCTGCTGCCTGTAGAGCCGTGATCTTGCTGCCACAATCTTGCACCTCAAAACTGCGTGCCTCATGTCCAGCCTCTTGCCTCACTTAACTCAGTTCTGAGGTCGAGTCTTCCAGGAGGAACCCAAGCACATCTGGAGCTCAGCCTGGGAGAATAGATTTCAGCTTTCTAGGCTCTGGATGTGGGCAAGCTGTCTAAGACAGTGGTGGGAGAGAGACTGCTTAATCAGCCCATGGGGCCTATCGTCACCATCAGTGAGAGGGGGAGAAGATTTAGTGCCCAAAGCCCCCAAAGGACCACTGTGGAAGGTGATTTCCCCGACATGACCGTTGCCAGAATGGAGTCTGAAACAAGACTGCAAAGTGCATGCTGCCTCATCCTCTTTTTCTGCTTTACATCTTCCCTTTTAACAACATTTCCTGGGCTTGTGTTAGTTCAGTGTTTGGTTTGGCTCTTGTTTTAGCTGAACTAGTTCACTTATTCTGGCTTTGTGGCTGCCGCAACGAAATATGTACATATTTTGCCTGTGTATGGCTATCTTTTCCTTTTTTCCTTCAGGGAAAATATATCAACATAGAGTCCATGGCACTAATCCAGATAAAACAGCACGCAGAATGGCCGCCACCAGCAGAGCTCTCTGGTTGACTCACGGGAACTGGGAATAAATGACAAAATGTAAACTGTGGACTTGTGCCAACTTCTTTTCTAGCAAATAGTCTCCTGTGGTATGTGAAAAAAGCAGCTGGGACAAGCTCAGCTGGGACACCTTGCCATTTGCTGCTGCTAGCTCACAGCCATCGTTACTCAGGGTGCAGTGCACTCCGCTGTTTAGAAACAAGCCTTCCTTGCTTGCTTTTCTAATGGCCCCCTTTGGTTGAGAGTCACCTGTAAGGCACAGACTTCCTCTGCCACTCAGTGCTTAGGCCTATTTGCCGTGTCGCAAAAGGGTTCCCAAATACCTCACCATGTGGTTGGTACCAATGAGAGAGGACACACTGACATCCCTAGCCAGGCGTGCCACTCTTACCTTCCATATGCTTAACAGCAAGATCCTCTAGTGGCCTCAGCTGACCAAGATAGAAGATAGATGATAAACAGAGAGACAAATATGACAGATGGAGATAAATAATAGACTATAGATATACATATATTTGGTATGAGAGGTATGATAGAGAGAAGATAGGTACGTAGATAGACAGTTGATAGATGGATAGACAGATGAAGGATAGATGCAGATGACAGATAGAATAGGTAGATAGACAGACAGACAGACAGACAGAGATAGGATGTGCAGCTATCACAGCAGCAGTCACTGAGGGAAGCTGAATGATCACACACGTGCTTCCCATCAAGCCTCTCCCTTTCTTCTCTGGCTCCTTATGGGATCTTCTGCTCAGAAGGTGCTGGAGGCATCAGAACCTCACAGGAATACTGCAGCCACTTCCCTCCACCGTTAGTGCCCTGCTGGGGCCGGTCTCTGAGTGCTCCTGAAGCTGAAGACCCCCAGGGCACCTAAAGACACAACATTCCCTCCTAGGCTCAGAGCCTGGGCAGGGGACACTGTGTCCTGTGCAAAAGTGAAGAGAATGCTCCTTTTCCCAACTCTGTCACACCTTCTCACCTGACTCCTGAAGCAAGGCGGTGCACACCCAGAGTCTTCCAAAGACCTTCTTGAAAACATCTCACTTCACTCTGCCTGTAGCCCTCTTTCCACGGCTCTGATTGTGCCCCTGGGGCACATGTGAGCTCTCAGCCAGGGGGCTGGTCCCCAAGTCCTTCTCTGCCAGCACTGCTCCCCATCAACTCCAGCCAATCAGCCTACAGGTGTGTGTGCACATGTGAGCTGTGCGTTAAGTGTGTGTGCATCTGCTAATGTGCAGGGAAGCACGGTTTAGGCTAAGCTGGAAGCCCCCCATTTGCTTAGATGGAGGAAACCAAAATATGGGAGGCCCTTGGCAAGCTTCGTGGAGTCAGGAACAAGTGTGGAGGGCCTGAGGGAAAGAACTCATCTTAGGAGACGATACTTAGTCTCCAGCCCTCCCAAATGACATTGCCACACTCCTAGGTCTCCTACACTTCGGAGTATCATTTCTGAACCATGAATGAGACCCATAGTCTGATTCTGGGACCATGATATATGGTGGCTTGGGTGCAGGCTCTGAGTTTGGCGGCAGGCCTAAATGGTCCAGGAGTGTTTTCAGGACCAGCTTACCCCCACCCCAATGAGTGGAGGAAAGACCACTCACACCTCTGTGGGTCCCAACATGCCAGAGAATGTAAAAGAGGGGAAGCCCAGGAGAGACTGAAGCTGAACTATGCTTACACGCCATTGAGAGCATCCTCCTGACTGGGTATTGCTTTAGATGGCGGGAGAGGAAAGGCGAGAAGCAGATAAAAATATTTGCTTTGGCAATTTGGATTTTTGCATTTTTCTGGAAAGTTGTATTAAATATAGGGCCCAGTGTAAGTCTCAAATGTGGTATGAGTACATGAACCAAGGAAAAGTTCTAGATTTGAGGGAGTAACTATAAGGCCTTCTGTTCTTGCTACTTGTAGGGGCCTGGGATGGACGGAGCCTTCTAATGCATGGCTCTCCCAACCTCAGCACAGGCCTGAGGTTCCACAGTTCTCTAGCCTGGCACCCCTCCATCCACACCCTGTTGGCCACAGCAGTGGAGAGGGTAGGGCTGCCCAGTGGTGGAAAGACTTCATTACAGGCCTGTTAGATATCTAGGAAGCTTTCTAAATGCTACAAACTGTCTGCCCACAAGTTACCGCCCAGCACCAGCAGGCAGGGACAACACACGGAATGGCTGAGCCAACATCTCTCCACCCTCTGTCTTCAATTGGCTTTGGCTGTTTGTTCTGTGTGGCTGCTTGGACACTGGGCCACAAGAAGAGCTAGTGACCCCTGCTTCGGATAAGACCCCATCATTTTTTTCCCAAGCCCAATTCGGGAAGTTCCAAAAGGGCCTGCTCCACGTGGCACTGGGCTTTCCTCGTGTCCTTCAAGGAGTTGCTCCCAATACCAACCGTTTTGGGTCTTTTGCTTTTTTCTGGAGGGAGAGTGTGGGGAGGGCTGCCTGACGCAGTCTGCCACTCGTCCCAGCCTATTGTTGCATTTCAATAAATTGGCTGTAGCCTTGGTGCCCGGGCCTCTTTAAAGTCAGTGCACATTTATGTTACAGAGGAAAAGAGACAAACTCTTACTTCAACCACAAAAATGATCTTTAACGTCAGAACAGCCCACATTCTAGGTTGCCAGAATGTTTCTTTCTGCACACGTCTGGTCCCACACGCGTGTGCTGTAGCTGGTTCTGCGCTGACCGGAATGGCCAAGCGGCCTTTTCTTCTGACTTGTTTCTCGTCAAGAAGGAGGTCTTTTATCACGTCAGGAAACAGGAAAATGCTCTCCCCGCGGCCTGCTGTCAAATCATGATCTCACGCACCTTAAGTAAAAACAGGCCAGCTGCTGGAAAGAGGTGGCTCCCAACCCCGCACACAGCCTGCGCCCCCTTGGCGGCTGCGGGAGGGCTGCGAGGCAGAGCCGCGGGGCCTTGTGCGGAGCACAAGGGAGCTGCGCTGGGGTGTTTCGTGGTCCCGTGGGTGAGGACGGCAGGACCTCTTTAAATCCCATGTCTGGTTGATTTAACACTAGCTCGGGAGGTCAAGGAAAGCCGCAGGATGCAGCTGTTTTGAAGGCAGAAGAAGATGGGCTCACAGTCAAGTCTCCCTGCCAGCAGCCCCCCTGGATGATGGTTCTTCCACCTGCCCTCAGGCCAAAGCTGAGCAAAGTGAGCCTGTGCATCCAAAATCCACATTCCTTGTTTCCACTCTCGTGTGTTTCTAAATCTTTCACGAGGAACACGACTTTCTTTTCCTTTCACCCCTGAATCTGCACTTGTTCTGGGTCATGTGCTGGCCAGGCTGCTGGAGGATCCCAGAGTGGGTCACCCTGGGGGGACAAATGGCACACACCGACTTCTGGTCCATTTAGTTCATCCTTGGGGGTTGTGCCTTCTCTCACCCCTTCATCAGGCTCCATTGGAATCTCTGGAAGCTGCTGCTTTACCTTCACCAGCCAGATTACTCAAGCTCATGGCTCCCAAGAGCATGTCCACATACTGCTGCCTCCAGGCCTTTGCACTTGTCCCTCCCTCCTTCCTCTGCCTGGGCAGCCCCCTACCCGACTCCTGCCATATCCCCAAGGCTCCTGCCCTCTCCCTGCAGGCTCCCTGCTGATGCCGCCTCAGCAGTGAGGGCTTCCCACTATCCCACCCCACTCCTTAGCTCGCTCACTTCATTTTCTGTCTAGACTTGCCACCACCTGACATCCACTACAGTTCACTCCTTTTGTTGCTGTTGTCTATCTCCATCTTAGCCACCAGACAGCCATCTCCATGAAGGCAGAGATTTGGATCTGTTTTCTTCTCTGCTGCTGTATCCTCAGCAACTAGGATGCATAGTATGCCCTCAGTGAAGATCAGATTTTGCACAGCAGAGATATAATTGTGTATTCTGCTTTTCCATCTAGACTTCTATTACATTGTTTTTCCTGTTTCCATATAAATGTGGACTGCTTTCTGAATCAGAAAAAAAAATCAATAAACGTGTATTTAAAAATCTATTGTGTGCTGGCCCTGTGGTGTAGTGGTTAGGTTCAGCACGCTCTGCTTTGGTGGCCCAGCTTCATGGGTCTGGATCCTGGGCATGGACTATACCACTCATCAAGCCATGCTGTGGTGGTGACCCATGTACAAAGTAGAGGAGGATTGGCACAGTTGTTGGCTCAATCTTCCTCACTCCACCCGCCCACCCACCCCCAACGCCAAAAAATAATCTATTGGGCAGAGGCCCTTCATGCTTTGAAGTAGTTCTTAGCCACATTTAGGTCAGAGCCCTTTGAGAATATGATAAAAACTATGAATATTCTCCCCAGGGAAAAAAAAGTGATTATGTCCATATGCACATTTCCTCCACAACGTCAGGGGGTCCCAGACCCCTCACACTCCATCAATTAAGAACTCTGGGTTTAGATCAGTGACTCCGTCTCACCTCACATCATCCCTCCCCCAGAGAGACACTTCAGGGTGGTTGGGGTGTCAAGAGAGTGACGTTCTGTCTTTGTGTTGAACCCGTCAGCCACAGTGCCTGCCATGACCTCACTTTCTCACTGAGGGAATTTCCCACCTGCTCCTGCTGAACAAGGTGACAATGGTCTGCTCTGGGTGTCCCACCCAGGAAACGGGAAGGAGGAGGCAGTTAGAGGCAGCACAGAGAGCAGAGCCTGTGGGAGCAGCTAGAAGAAATTTCCAGACAACCTGTGAGGCCTGCCTGTTACCATGGCCCAGGTGTTCATGGCAGGCCTGGTCATTCATCTTTTTGGGGTTCCTGTTAGATCACATGTGTCCTTAAAGTAACAGTCTCTATCCTATGAGTTGCAGTGACCTGCATGAGACTTGGTTCCTCTCAACAAGCAGAGTCTGGGGTGCACAGCGTTGGGAGCCCATCTCCAGGAGGCCAGAGCTGCTGACCAGGAGCGTCTCCCTGGCAGAGGACCTGGCAGAGGTCCTGTTGACAAAACTGCCACCGAGGACACCTCACCTCTCCTCCCTGCCCACGCTGCTCCGGCTGGTTCGCCAAGCGCTTGGCTCCCTGTGGCTAACAGAGTCTGTTTTCGATGAGAAATTCACTGCAGGTGGGTTCTTTGAGATTCCCAGATGAAAGGAACCAAGAAAAACAAAACATAAAAATAAAAAATAAAACTGGTGATTTATTTGCCTTTCTCCAGCTTGATACCATTGGGAGTGGCCTCCCTATTTCCAAAATCTGACAAATTAATGCTTACATCTTAACTGCACCTCTCACCCCACACTGCCAACTCTGCCAGCTCTTCCCTCCATCCCTGCTTAGCCACCTGGGGCTTCCGTGGAACCCACATCCCCACATGTAGACCTGAACCTCTGCCCTAGGACTGCCCAGCGTGGCCAGCAACACTGAGAGACACTCATTTAATTCTTCTTAATCAGCCTTAGCTGCCCTGCATGGCCCCCAATAGCATCCACAGACTTTCCTGGAAACCAGCCTGGAGCAGTCTCCAGCCTGGCTCCCAGCCCCTCCTTCCACTTCTAGTTGCCCTCTGTTTACAGAGGAGAAGCTGTGACCCTTTTGATGGCTTTCGGCCCTCTTAGCCAGAAAGGGAGCTTTGTACTTGGCGCTGGAGGAACAGCATGGCTACCACATCACACCCCTTCTCAATGAAATGGCACAAGTTGGAGATGTCCTTCGGCCTCTTCCCAATGGCTTTGGGAACTGTGCTAAAAAGGGGTAGGTGGCAGCGGCTGGAGAGCAGGAGTCCTGACTTCCTCTCAGTGGCTACGTGATCCGGAGAGGTAGCTTGACTTCTCTGGCTTTTGTTTCTGTCATCAGTAAAACGAGGTGACAATGCCTGCCTCCCAGAGCCAGTTGATAGACTCAGAAGTGATGAGGCCCAGCACAGCACCTGTGAGGAGCTGGGGCAGAGATGGTGCTGTGTGCTCACAAACCATTTCTGGCTCGTCCTTGGCTCATAAGGCGACCCTTCCAGCTCGCCTCCTTCCAGCTGGAGCCATGGGACTGGCTCTGGACAATGGCATGAGGGCTGAAATGAGGGATACCCCTCAAAGCCTGGCCCATAAACAAGTTCCCTTGACACTCTTCCTCTCTCATCCCCTTTTGCTACAACCTGGAAGGCATGTGTTGGGGCTGGCAGTTCCCCAAGATGGAAGGCTCCAGATCTTTGAACAACTGTGCTTCGGAGAGCCCTCCCCAACTCTGACCACGTCAGGATGTGAGGTGAGTGAGCAATAAACTTTTATTGTGACAAGCCGCTGAGATTTCAGAAATTCTTTATTTTGGTGGCCTAGCTTTGCCTATCTTGAGAAAGGTGGCAAACGTGTAGCCTATAAGCCAGAGGTATTTGGTTTTGGACAAGGCAACGACTTCAAAAAATTGGAATTTAAATACCCTACAGAGCATGCTTCCTCCAGTTTGCCACAATCCCCAGTGCTTCCTATTGGATTATACCCAGATGCTTTACACATTTACCTGCCTAGCTCCATTTAGCATACTACAGGTAGTATTTTTATATTTCCAACACAGTGGGGCAGGCAGGGAGGGCGACTGGCCAGATCTGCAGAGTGAGGTGAATATTTGGGAATCGAAGATGTGCACTTTTATTAAAATTAGTTATCCTCATTCCAGACTGCTTTGTGCCCAAATGCCATTCTGAGATTGGCCTTGAGAGACTTCCGAGAAGAAGTCAGCACTGGTGTGTGAGCCTCATGGGTCCAGGCAGCAGGCTCGAGTCCTTCCCCAGCTGTGCCCCTGAATTCGTCTTCAGGCTGGGACACAGATGCTCCCCAGGTACTGACACTAGCTTTCTCCATTTCTCCAATAAGGGACAATAATCCTAGCCCACTAACCAAAAACTATGAGAAATAATTTGCTGATGCTGACCAAGAACTCTGAAACACACAAAGTGCACACCCTGAACGATTCTGAAATGGAGATGTATCTGTTTTGCAACACTTGGGTCAGTGCTGGACATTTTGTCCTTTTGGACAGTCTCTGCAAATTAAAAAGTCCAGTGACACCAAGAGTAAGCTCAGAGCTTTCAGCCCAGTGGTGTCCTCAGAAGTGACAATCAACCATTTGGTCCCTTCAAATGTACAGAATCCCCCTAAACACCTCATAAGGCTGTGGGAATTAATCTGGGTTAGAGTGGATAGTTACTTAGAGTACTTTGGTGACTTAGAAGAAACCTGCCATGTCACAGTAAGAGACAGACCCTTTGCAAGACTGTAGAATTCAGTGAGAAGCCAGAGGCCTTGATGCATTTCGTTCCCCCATCACAGTGGTCCCTGTGACTTTGGATGCATCCCCTGACCTCCCGGGGCCTGAGCTTACCCATCTGACAGTGGGAATGGCAGGGAGGAGAGTTTAACTATACGAAAGCAAAGGAGCTCTTAGCAACTGTCTGCATTTTCAGAGAAGGTACTTTGAAAGCTGAGGTATCGCTGTCTCAGCAGGCCTGGGAAGGGCCGGAGCTTTGCGTGGGGATCTGGAAGTCTCCTGGGTAAAAAAAAAGCCCTAGAAGATAGACTTTGTTCAAGAGGTCTGAGGTCTGCTGAGGTGACACAGTGTCCCCTTCAGACACCCCTGTGCCCGGCCCATGAACACTGTCCAGACAGGATGGCTGAGGTAAATAGGGGCCCACGGAACAGCAAGTCTGCCCAGCTCTGAAGCCAGAGACAGAGTGTAGCAGACCTGGGGGGAAGGTGAACCTACATGCTGAGGGACCATGGCCCAGGGCTGGCGCAGCAGGACGGGAGATGCCACCGGCAGCCTGGACACAGCATTGACCAGTACTTGTGAGGCTCCTTAGGGGCCAAAGGGCCAGACCTGGTGTTGAGCTGGCCAGCAATCTGCAGGAGAAGCCGGGCCGAAAAGGATTCCATCTGCTAAGATTCTGCTCCCCAAGGAGGCGAAGATGCTGTCTTTGAGTCCCTGCTACAGACCCCCTTGCTTCCGTGCTCTGAGAGCCTACGTCACCTTTGGAAACTGGTGATTTACGCACAGACCTGTGCCACCCTCTACAGCAGGACAAAATGGGCACATGAGGGAGGCTGAGTCTAGGGCGTCCATGACAGCCTGGAAACTGAGCCAACTGGAATCCCTCTGGAACAAAGCAGGCAGTAAACAAATACATGCATGAGTAGATGGAAACGGAATTCCTAATATCCAAACACCCACACCACCAGCAAGCGAGATTTACAGCAGAACTTCGAGAAAGATGACCCTCTGCCAAAGCATGGTTAGGTCTCCCCTAACTGAAGAACGCCTACTCAATACCCTCCAGCTGCCCTCAGATCTCTTTTCTTCCTTTCACCTGCTCTTTCCCTGCCTCCACTTCCTCAACACCCACTCCCCATTAACCCACTTCAGTCAAGGTTGGGCCCCATCATTGGCTGGAAATCTCTCAGCAGTCACAGAAGATGTTTTCATTGCCAGATGCAATTTTTAACCCTCACTCCTTGAAAGGTCCCTAACTTCCCCATTAAATTCTATCCTCCTCCATCTCTGCGGGCTCTTACCCTCAGTACAATGCAAGATCATGTCCTGTGCCTTCTTTTCCTTTCACCTCTCCCTCTTAGCTCCTTGGCCATTTCATCCAATCCAACTCTTCTCCTCTCACAGCTGTGGGCCCCTCCCAGGTGGACCTCTGGGCTGGATCCTTCCAAAGTCAGAGGGCTGCATTTTCAACCATTTGAACATTTCCCGTTATGTCTCTCAGTCGCTGTCCAGCATTTCTCCTCCATCATCCAACTCAAGTGCTTTGTACTTTTAAAAACATCTCTCTTTCCTTTATTCTAAATGAATATTGAATTCCTTCTGTGTTCTGAAGGAACCAATTACCAACTTCTCATGAACACTTACTCAATTGTCCTTGTGATTATACCCTCAAAATCTCTTGACAAGAATCTCACTCTGACCATGTCAGAGTAGACAAATAGGAATCTGAGCATATGGATGAAGCAGCTGTTTTCAGACGTTGGACAACAGGCAGGAGGACAGTGGGTCCCTGAGAGAGGCGAGGCCTGCAGGTTCCCCTGCACTCTGCCTGCAGGCAGTTTCTGCCCACAGCTGATGGAAAGGATCCAAGTGGAGATGAGCACTCAAGAGAACAGAACATGAAGAGATTGGGCCTCTGTCAGTTGGCGGGGAGGGAGCAGGACAGGAGGGAGCTGTGAAAACAGTCCACCGATTGCTTAGGGATCTCCTGGAGTTTGTTACTGAGTACTAATCAGAGAAAATATAAAAAGGCCTCCATGAACAGACCACAGAACTCTAAGGGTGCTATGTACTGAGCTCGCGTGAGCAAGGACATAGTCAAGCCCTAGCCAGAAAGAACGGACAGGCTTGTTAAACATTGTTAAACTCTAAAAGGCTGAGTCTTTTCAGGTGCTGTTTTTTCTGCATCTATTGAGATAATTTCAGTCTTCCACATAAGCTGGTGCTAATACCTTCATAAGGATTTTTACATCTCCATTCACGAAGGGAAATGGTTTATAGTTTTCTATTCTTGTAATGTCTTTGTCACATTTCAGTGTTGGAGTGATGCTAGGCTGGCAACGTTTTCTCCTCCTTTGTTTTTGGAGAGAATTTGTGTAGGCTTAGTTTTACTTCTTCCTTAAATGTTTAATGAAATTCAACGTGGAAACCTTCTGGGCCTGGAGTTTTCTTTATGGCAAGGTTTTTAATTCTAAATTCAGTTTCTTTAATAGATACAGAGGTATCAAGAATTTCTATTTTTTTCTTTTGGTGGTTTTGGTAACATATGTCTTTCAAGGAATTTGCTTATTTCAACTAAGTGGTTGAATTTATTGGCATAAAGTTGTTCATATTATTCTTTTAGTATTCTTTTAATGTCTATAGGATCAGTTGTGATGTTCCCTCATTCATTTTTTTTTTTTAGGAAGATTAGCCCTGAGCTAACATCTGCTGCCAATCCTCCTCTTTTGCTAAGGAAGACTGGCCCTGAGCTAACATCTGTGCCCATCTTCCTCTGCTTTATATGTGGGATGCCTACCACAGCATGGCTTGCCAAGCAGTGCCATGTCCTCACCCAGGATCCGAACTGGCGAACCCCATGCCGCCAAAGCGGAACGTGCGAACTTAACTGCTGCGCCACTGGGCCGGCCCCCCTTCATTTATTTTTGATATTGGTAACCTGTTTTCTCTTTTTTCTTAGTCTAACTAGAGATACATTAGTCATTTCAAAGAACCAACATTTTGGTTTCACTGATTATTTTAATTATTTTTTCTATTTCATTGATTTCCTATTACTTTCTTCTACTTACTTTGAATATAATTTGCTCCCCCTTTTTTTAGCAACTTATGCTAAGTGATTTAGACCTTTTTACTTTTCAAATAAAGCTATAAACTTACCTGTGAACTTTAGCTGCTTGCCACAAATTTTGATATGTTGTGTTTTTATTATCATTCTGTTAAAATTAATTTCACAGTGGAGAAATTTAGCAGAGCCCACATGAATCAGATGATTGACAGGAACTTCAGTGGTCACGGGATAGATAGGAATCCTGTGTTATCTGATATGACACAATGAGAAGAACATGGCATTGCTGCTGTGAGATTCTTGCCAGAGTTTCATAATCTGAATCCAATGTGAGGAAATGCCAAATCTACATCGAGTGTTACTGCATAAAATAAATAGCCTGTTATATTAAAATACTACTCTAAGACTGGCACGCTTTTCCGTAATGGAGACTAAAGAGGTCTGACAACTGAATGGAACATATAATTCTGACTTGTGTTCTTTTGACACTGAGACATTGCTGGAATGGGAATGGGATCTGAGGATTAAATGGCAGTAATGTATCAATATTAATGTCCTGATTTTGGTGGTGAGCATAGGAAATACACATTAATACGGCTTCAACTTGGCAACTCAATCTGAAATGGTTCAGAATAAAAATATTCTTTGGATTATGATTGCAGCTTTCCTGTAAGTTTCTTTTTCTGAGGTTTTTTTTTATTGTCCACACCCCAAAGGAAAAAATTTTTCTGATACAAAAAAAGCTAGATGCAAAACAGTAGCTAGTCTATGAGTCCATTTATATTATATGTAGTATATACAGTATTATCTTATTTTGGTTAAAAAATTTATATATAAAATGTGTGTATACACACACATACATGGAAAAAGGAAAATATGCCTAACCTATTAAAACTGTGATATTTGGGTAGTGGGAATAAATTATTTTTGTCATATTTTTGTTTTTTAACTTTTAACAAACTTATTCCTTATAAGGCACACACACAGTGGCTTATATAAAAAATAATGTGGTTGGAAGTTGTGGAGGGCTCTGCTACACACAGTTGCTCAGAGGTCTGGCTCCGTCCAGCACGGGGAACCATCAACCCCAACACATGGCCTTCCAGGTTGTGGCAGAAGGGGATGAGAGAGAAAGAGTGTGCAAGGAAGGGTGTTGGTTTATGGGCCAGGCTTCTATAATAATAAAAGGTTCTTTTTTCAAAAAAGGTTTTTATTCTGATTATGCTTCTGCATTCTCTGAGTCCCTCGTCCCCTCACTCCATCTTGCCTAAAACACTACAGTAGACCCCATCCTTAATCTTGACCCACCCCATCTATCCTACAGATCACTCTCAGATTAATCCTCCCACAGGGAAGTCGGCAACTGGGCAACTCCACTAACAAGCATAGTTCCATAGATCCTGCCTATACATGCTGTGAAATCTACACTTCTCAGCCTGATGGTCTCATTCCTGCAGGACCAGTCCTGTCCCACATCTCTGAGCTCATCTCCCAGTGCCCCCTGCATCAGTCACTCTGCTTACCTGTCCACTACCCCATCCCCAGCTTCCCTGCCCACAGCCTTGCTGGGACACCAAACCCTTTCTGCTGAGATTCTGCCTTTCCTCTCGTGCCCAGCTCCAGGGCCTTTCCGCAGAACTTGCATGCCCATGAGTTTTCGCAGCATTTATTGATAGTTTCTAAGGTTGACCTTAATGTGTAGTTCCATAAAATATTAAATAAATACATGAATGAATGATGTTCTCTAATTAAGAGAGTATTCTCATTTAAATATTTTATCCAAGGTATAAAAGAAATATCTTAAGGATAGCAAATTATACTTTTTTTCTAAAAGGGATAGAAGTTCCCCTCCATACTCACACATTCTTATGAAACCAAAATTGATGAAATGGAGCATGAATCATGTTCTCTAACCCCCAGTGAAGAACATGTGTCACAATCTGGTTCAGAGGACCTTATTTTTTTCTCCTCTTTTGAAACTACACTCTTAATGCCTGACAGATAATGTGGGATTATCCTGTTTCTCAGTCACTATGTCTACCCCTTGTAACTACAATACTGCATGCTGGTGTTCTCCTTCCAAAATTTGCAAATCCTTTCAGGCTTAGAGATAAGGACTTGTAGGAAAAGGTGGAAAGAGTAGAACTCTCAGTCACCAATAGGAAAACAGTTCTTATTCCTGTGGAGCAGATTGAGCCAGTGGTCCTGTGGGGAGACGTTGGTGACAGGAAGGGGAACGATGAGAGTAACAACCCTGAACCCCAGGAAAGCAAATACGATCTCTCTGGGTTTCCCTTGGAGCCAAAAAAACAGGAAATAGCCTGATCTGCTTCCCAGAGGTGTGCCTACACTCACTGCCGAGGATCCCAGAGGATTGCTCCAGAGCATGCTGCCCATAGGGCCAGAGCCACAGAAAGAAAGGGGGCAACTGCCTCCCGCGCCAGCCCAGTGAACACTCCAGGCAGGACCAGGGATCATGAGGAAGTAGGGCAACCTCTTGAGGTAGGCACTGCATGATCACTAGTTCACAGATGAGAACATAGGCGTAGAGAAGGTACTTGTTATGGGCCATGTTGTGTCCCTCTCAAAAGTCACATGTTGAAGTCCTAACCTCAGAACCTCGGAATGTGACTGTACTTGGAGACAGGGTCTTTAAAGATGTGATTAAGGTAAAATGAGGCCATAATCCAGTAACTAGTATCCTTATAAGAAGAGGAGATTAGGACATAGACAGGTACAAAGGGAAGGCCAAGTGAGGACACAAGGAGAAGACAGCCATCTACAAGCCAAGGAGAGAGGCCTCAGAAGAAGCTAGTCCTGCCAACACCTTGGTCTGGGATTTCCAGCCTCCAGAACAGCAAGGAAACAAGTTTCTGTTGTTTGAGCCACCCAGCCTGTGGTACTTTATTATGGCAACCCAAGAAGACTAATATAGACTAGAAATTGATAGAGTTGAGATTTGAACCTAAGTCTGACTGCAGAGCCTTCCATCTGAACTGTACCATACCTTCTCTCTGCCCCAAACCCACTGGATCATGATTTATAAGGTGTGGCCTGGCTTCTGTGGAGCTAAGAAACTCCCAAAGAGGCCTCCTGGAGATGGGCATAGGACTGCCCTCACAGTCCCCTTTCTCATGAGAATAAGCTCAGTGGGTTAAGAGAAAAAACCCGGGGATTATTAGGGAGCAGACTTCCATCCCCATCCTGAGTGTGTGAACCTCCAGCAGCTGTAATACTCCTGGCCTCTCTTGGCCCCTATACATTCTCATGCTGCCTTAAACGAGGACTAATTTAATTTGATGAGTAAATATGGGATGAATAACTGTGCGTTCTCTTCTCAGATTCACCAGTCCTTCTTCCTCATGGAAGAAGCTGACCTGCAGGGAGCATGCATCCTCTGCTCCTCTATGCCTAAGTCTTGCCGGGGCAGCCCCCTCCATATGGGGAAGCCTGGCCTGGGCTTGTGATGCCTGAGGTTTAGTTAGCAGTCACGTTTCACTCTTGTACTCAGCCATGTGCTAAAATTAAACTCCCAAATGAAAAAACCAGCACACACAACAAGGCCCCAGGTGATCATGCACAGTAAAGTTTGAGAAACTCTGCCATAGAAAATATGCCTTTTTCTTTATCACAGCTGATTCTCAACCACTGAGAAAGATGCCAAGCAATAAGTTCCAATAATTAAAGTCCCCTGGCCCTAAGAAGCAGATCAACAACATCATTACATGCCATGAACTCCTGGATTTTCTTCAGTGAATTTTCTTACACGTAAAAGGAAGGTGCTAGATTTCCCTCAAGGTTTCCAAGGGCCCTTTTGGCTGATGCTCAGGGCCTGGGTTCCAGCAACAGCAGCATTTCCTGAGGGCAAATTGTGCAGACATTAAGACAGATACTATGTTCTTTGTGTGGCTTATGATTTAATTGGAGTGAAAAGAGAAAACACATGTGAAATATAAGGATAGGGCAGTGTTGGCCAAGACTGGGGAAGTTACAGACTGTTAAGAGCTCTCTAAGGGGAGAGAGAAATTCTAGGGCACAGGAGTCAGGGCAAGTTCAGGGAGAAGGTGGCTCAACCATCAAGGTCAATGTCATGGCGCTAGACATGCTTTCTAACAGCGACTGGGAGAGAAAGGGCCCTCTTCCTATCTGGCCACCTCCATCAGCTTAAGTCATGCATTGCCTCTTAGTTTCAGTTTTTGATGAGGAATATTGAACCACATCCCTAGAAAAAGTTTAAAATACTTAACATTCTCATCATCACTTGGTATTTCCATAGCATGTTTTCCTTTGATTTTTGCAAGTGGCATGACTCTGGCAGGATGGGGAAGAAGCCCATTACAGTGGAGGAAGAATGCAGTTTAGGGTGATGTATGGCTCGGAACTCCCCGGCACGGCCGACACGCCTAAGTTACAGCCTACTTCTCCATCTAGTCAGTCCTGGATCCTCCTCAGCAGCCCCACTGCCGAGTGGCAGGATTCATGGGGGTATCCTCAAGCATGTGAGTGGAGTGGAGGGTTCTGTGCCAGCATCACCAACTCCAGCTTTGGAGTTCCAGGTGGCGTTCTGAGGAGAACAAGCAGAACTCTTAACAAACTCGAAATTCATTTCCCTTATACCTACTGTACCTAGCTCCTCCCTCACCGAGGACAAGGAGTGTTTCTCTGTAAAACTCTTAACAAACCTTGGCAGGAGCAGCCAAGATGAGGCAGCTCCATGGCCATCAATCATCATTGTGATGCTTATAGTCTTTATCATCACCCAGAGGAAAAGGGGTTGCATGTTTTGTACCATCTGACTGACAGATCCCTTTATATAACTGTCTAAACAAGATGAAAAGGAAAATACTCATTTGCTTTAAACAGAACCAGAAAAACCACAGACTTCTCAAGTTTAAAATTTGCTGAGCTGATAATTTTTTTTTCCTTTTTTTCCCCAAAGCCCCCTAGTACATAGCTGTGTATTTTTAGTTGTGGATCCTTCTAGTTGTGGCATGTGGGACACTGCCTCAGCATGGCCTGACGAGCAGTGCCATGTCCACGCCCAGGATCCGAACCAGGGAAACCCTGGGCCGCCGAAGCAGAGCGCGCGAACTTAACCACTCAGCCACAGGGCCGGCCCCTGAGCTGCTAATTTTAATGCTAAAATTTGGAGTTAAGACTGCAAAGAGCTGGGTAGGGCTGGCATATGGCCTGATTACTGAGGGCTCCCCAGTGGGACTGCCATGGGGTTGTGGTGACAAGAGAGCGGGTTTCTTTCTCCATTGTCTTCTAACTTTATTCTTACAGACCCAGATGTCTTTGACTTTTCAAACCCATCATTTGCACATGAATGGTGAGTCTGAGCAGTAGAGTGACCTAAGCCCTCTAGAAAATTAGACACACCCAGGCTAGCACAACAAAGGACAGGAATTCAAAATTATTAGGAAGAGAGGGAGATGACAAGTAACACAATGATGAGTTTTGTTGTCTTCACTACTCAACATAAAACTTTCTCAGCAACTTCCGTTCCAAAGAATTGGGTAGAACTCTTCAAAACTAGGCTAGGTTCCTCCTTCAGAGTAATGAATGGGAAGAATCAAGGTACGGGGAGAGCAGGCGTTGTATTCAAAGTCATAATGAGAGACACATTTGGGCAGGTCTCACATAATTTGGAATCCACTTGATAATCTCAGTATCCAGTCTGTGTTCTGTTTTGCAGAGATTTATCAAAGGTTAGTGGGGAGCTCACAGAACCCCCAAGAGGGTCAGAGGATCATGAATGAAGGCCACATATCCAGGAAGAGTGCCTCAAATACAGCACAGAACCCCTCCACTGAAGTCCCTTATGAACCTTTAAAAGGGATAAAAATAGGTTGAAACTTGGAGGTAGGCAATTCAACCTTCAAAAAGATAGCCAATCTAAATGGAACAAACTCTTCCAAGGAAATGACAGCAGACATCGTGTTCCTACTCCAGTGCTCCTGTCGGGACTGCTCATTGGCGCCATAGATTTGGGGCCCAAACTGCCCCACAAATTGTGCCTCTCCTTTTTGTCCCCTTGGACTTGATCTTTTCAGAGTGGTCACCCCTCGCCATGTCCCCCAACCTCATTCCAGCCTCATACCCACACCATAGTGCTTTGTGTGTGCTCTTCTGATGTCTGCAGCCCAAATTTCCCTGACCATGTGGTTGCTCCTATTGTCCCTGCCTCTTGACAAAGCCTAGGTGGGTCACCAGAGCCCTTCTTGGGACAATAGGTTCTTACTGTTTGTCTCAAATAACATTTCTCCAAATATAATCTGACTGAAAAAAACAAAAAAGCTCCACTGGCTTTTCTGAACCCAGAACTACTTGGCTCCAATAGTTTGGGATTCAAACTAGAGGCAGGCAGGTAAGTTTCAGGCCCCCAAGTAAGTTTCACAGCTGCACAGGTACAGCCACAGGGTCCACAACTGAAAACAACTTGACAGGGCATAACTCATCACTAAGTTGCTTTCTTTCCTGGTTTCCTACAGCTCCAACCACAGCCCAGACTGCGGTTCTCTTTCTCCATCACCCCACCCTCCTCCCTAATTGAGATAAGAAACCCTCTCTGTCTCAGTCTTCCAGGAAGCCCTCTGCAGTTCCAGAAGTCATTCTCCCTAGCTGAGCCGGGGAGACAGAGATGAGAGACTGGTGCTTTTCATTTGACAAAAGTTGCTCACCTTCCCAGAAGTTCAGTTCAGCCTTCCTCTCCACTCAGAGCTGGCTGATGGCCCAGCGTGAGGACAGGAAATGTAGGACAGTAGTTCTCAAACCATGGTGAACACAGGAACCACCCAGAGAACTTGTTAAAGAGACTACTGGGCCCATCTCCAGAGATGCTGTGTTATGCCTAGGGCAGAGGCCCGGGGATTTTCACTTTTAATGAGCTCCTCAAGTGAGTCTGATACAAATATTCTGCGAGCCCCAATTTGAGAAACACTGATTTAGGATCAGAGATAAAAAGCATTAAATGTGTTTCCTAGTTACCTGCTATATTAACCATGTCTTATACTATCTAGTGCTTTCCCATCTTGGACCTTGTTGATCCTGGAGGGACTGCCCCCACCCGGGGTTAGTCAATTCCTAGATAGTAAACAACTTGCCTTCAAACCCGGGTCTCAAATGCAAACCACCCAATCCAGAGCCTACACCCCACCCACACTCCAGGACACTAGCTCCCTGCCATAATCACCCAGGGAATGTATCAGACAACCTATACCCTAGAGCCCTGAAATTATTCAAACTAGCCAATCCTGAGCCTGCTGACCTTGCCTCACCTGTTCCTTCCTGCAGAAACCACAATAAAAGACTCATGTCCATGTTTCCCTGTCTCCTTCTGCCCTGGTGCCTCTTGCGTGCCCCTCTCCTCTGATGGCATGGCGTGCCCTGCCCCCCCCCCCCCCAGCTTTTTGGAACTGTGAGTAACAAGCTATCTTTTCAATAGCAACCATCTCCTGATCTGTTGGCTTTATTATATCTCAAATTTTCTATTAATACACTATATTTTTAAACACCTGCAGTGCAGCCTGAATTCTGGAGGGAGAGCTAAATCATGAGTATAAGAAGATAACTAGAATAAAAGGAAATGGCCTAAGATGAAAATAAATTGTTCAGAAAATCAGAGCTAAGGGGATTTGGTAGATGTGATGTCACCATATCTGGGGATAAGGGACAGCTTCAGGGAGCAGGCAAACCTGAATAGGGCCTTGAAAGGAGCACAAGACTAATCAATAATGGCCCAAATTCCTGGCCCTTGCTATGTGTCAGGCACTGATCTATGGTCTTCCCATGAAGTAGTCCCCTTGGATCTCCAACAACCATGTGAGAATTTCCTCCACCTCAAGAAGCAGCGCTTTGTAGTAATGAAGAGCATGGCCAACAGAGTCTTGAGCCTGGTTCCATCCTTCACTGCTCATGTGACTTCCAGCAGGTAACTTGGTAGCTTGTTTCTTGCCCTTCAGGGTCCTCATCGATGAAATCGGAATAACATCAGTACCTAAGCACTTGGAATGGTGCTTAGTTCTTAGCAAGAACTTGATAAGTGTTTATTATTATCTCATTATACTAATGAGGAAATTGAGGCAAAAATAAGTTTAAGTCACTTGCCAAAAATTACTCAGCTAGTGTTAGAACTGGACAGGACACAGCATTCTAATTTCAGTATTAGTGCTATTGTAAACCACTAAAGGAGGATACAGGAATTTGTGTTTAATTACATATATCACTTAAAAATTGTTTTTCTTGTCAGCCTCCCCTATGCAATACTCACCGTGATAAATATTTTAAATAAATGAAGGAGGTTTTTCATCACAAAGGAAATGACATGGCTCAGGACTGAAGAGCAGGAATGCTCATGAAGGATAAGGAATAGAGAGTAAAATAGTGTGGCTAGGTGAGTAAGTAGCAGGAAATGTAAGTAGTAAGAAACAAGGTTGGTGTCATATTAAGCTGCACAGCCTCAGGTAAGAGAATGAACCATAGCCTGTGGGCTGAGGATGCCATGGAGACTTTCAGTCAGTTACCAACATTGGCAAAAGTGTCCTCCAGCTCAGTAACACAAGAAACGGTGGACTGAGTGACAAGAGTGGAGGCTGTATAACCTCTTGGATGCAGAGCTATGTGGTTGTCACTGGGAACAGACAAGGAAGGCGAGAGGCTTTCTGAAGAATTGACAATATTTGATGAGTGATGAGAACCCAGAGAAGCCAAAGAGGAGAGAGTCTCAGGCATGATCCCTCTCTTTCCTAAGTGGTAAATTAATAAGAAATGGAATTTCTCTTTCCTTCCATGTTCCCTCATAATGTAAGCTTAGGGATGTCTCCCTTTCAAGATGAAGCCCGTGTTACCATATTGGTTTTAAGAAAGTCACACCCTTATTATGCTATTATTCTAAACTAAAGTCCCATAAGAAACACAGTTTTCTATCGTTCTTAAGCCTTTTGTAACCAACACAAACTCATTAAGTCCTCAGGGTTTGCAAAAGAAATTTTGGCAAAGATAGCCAAAGTTGCAGTCATCCAGGGTTTATGTCAATATTTTGGAACTATAAGTAAACTTAGAGAGAACAGCTAATCCAACACTTCTTACCAAAGTCAAAATCAGGCAAGAGTCTCATCTCTTGTTTGCATGGTGGAGAGAAAAATAAGCAGACTCCCAACTGCTTATCAAACATTTAGCAATTTCTGTCTTTTCTGTGGGAAAGAAAAGATCAAAAGGAAGTATGAGATTCAAGAAACATTGATGATTGGTGATCAACAATGAGACATCAGGAGACGACAATGATGGTGGTGATGGTGGTGGTTCCTTTATTCCCTTAAAACTGTTTATTGTGAGAGTGATGTCAGAAACATGGTGGAGAGAGCTGTTCCCTTTGTCTCTCCCCATTTTGAATGACAACTAAATTGGCATTCATTGACCAATGAAGGAAGCCCACACAGTACAACAGGATGCCTGAGAGACACACACAACTATAAATCTGAAGGTGGATAGACTGGCCATCAGGGAAGTGGTGGAGGTAGGTGAGTACTCCCTGCCCTCCCCTAGTAGCCCCATGCATGCACACGAATGTTTTCCAGCCTGGTGTGAGCAGCTCAAAAGTGGGAACATGCACCAGGGTGACTGTAGAAAGAGGCCCAGAAGCCCTTAGCCCAATTGTGATTGCTTTCCTGGTGGGGGCTGGGGAACCCACTGTGCCCCTGTGGCCCCGAGAAGTGGTCCTAGCTTGATCCTGGGGAGGAAGCCCTGTCCATCAACCACAGCAGCCAGCAGGACCACAAGCAGAGATGGCAGCAGATCTATATGCCTGGGTAAGCGCATGCCAGGGCCATGTGAGCACCCATAGCACCACTGAGCCCTGAAAGAGGGAACATGCCCAGGGTGACTGTAGGAAGAGGTAGTGGCAGCCCTTAGCCTGCTCGTGATCTCTTTCCCAGTGCAGGGGGAGGAGCCCACTGTGCCCCTGTGACCCCAAGGAGTGGCCCTAGCTCAGTGTCCATAAGGAAACCCCACCCACCAAGCACAGTCCAGACAAGCACCTGAATGCTCTCCAGGCCAGTGCAAGTGCCTGTAGTACCCCCACAGCTTCCATCAGACAGGGTAGGACCAGAAACTCTGCTCCTGCTTCCCCCTAGTGGTAACAGGTGGAATCTGTGACCCAATACTACCACAAATGCCCTGACAAAGGTTAGTTCATCAAACACCATGAGAAACTGGAGCAATGATTCAGACCAGAAGGAAAATGACAATTCTCCATAAACCAACCCTGAAGGCACCAAAATTTACAACCTAAATGACAGAGAATTCAAAATAGCTGTCATAAATAAACTCAATGATTTACAAGAGAACATAGAAAGGTAGTTCAATGAGCTCAGGAATAAAATGAATCTCTTCACCAACGAGATTGAAACTATTAAAAAAAAACAAGCAGAAATTCTAGATATTAAAAACACAATTAATGAAATAAAAAATAATCTAGAATCCTTAAGAAATAGAGCTGATGTTATGGAGGAAAGAATTAGCGATTTAGAGGATAAACAGATAGATATTCTACAGGTGAAGGAGGAGATAGAACTAAGATTTTTAAAAATGAAGGAATTCTTCAAGAAATATCTGACTCAATTAGGAAAGGCAAGATAAGGATTATAAGTATTCAAGAGGAAGAAGAGAAGGAGAAAGGAGTAGAGAGAAGCTTGGTGAAAGAAATAATAGCCGAGAACTTTCCAAACCTGGGAAAGGACTGGATTTACAAATACACGAAGTTAATAAAATGCCTAATTACATCAATGGTAAAAGATCTTCTCCAAGGCACATAATAGTAAAATTGGCAAAAGTAAATGACAAAGGAAAAATATTAAGGGCCACAAGGCAGAAGAAAATAACTTACAAAGGAAACCCTATCAGATTTTCAGCAAATTTCTTGGCAGAAGCCCTACAGGCTAGGAGAGAAAGGAATGATATTTTGAAAATACTGAAAGACAAAAACTTTCAGCCAAGAATGCTCTATCCAGTGAAACTTTCCTTCAGATATGATGGAGAAATAAAAGCTTGCCCAGATAAACAAAAGCTGAGGGAGTTCATTGCCGCTAAACCTCCCCTACAAGAAATAATTAAAAATGCCCTCATACCAGAAACAAAAAGACAAAGGTCTTCAAAGCTTTGAGCAAGGCGATAAATAGAAATAATCAGAAAACTGCAGCTCTCTATCAGAACAGGGAGGCAAATACTCAATTATAACTTAAAAGATAAAAGGAAAGAAAGCATCAAAAGTAACAGTAAACACTTCAACTTAGTCAAAAACTCCGAACATTAAAAACAGAATAATTTGTAACAGCAATAACTCAGAAGGGGAAAAGGAAAGTGATGGAACATGCTTAGGTTAATGGAGATAAGAGGCTATGAGAAAATAGACTATTTCATCTATAAGATCTTTTATACAAACCTCACAGTAACCATGAAACAAAAAATCAGAGCAGAGCCACAATTCACAAAAAGAGAGAAAACTGAGACAATCTCCTCAGAAAACCACCAAAATGAAATGACAGTCAGAAATACAAAGGAAGAGAAACAATGGAAACATAGAACAACAAGAAAACAAGAGATAAAATGGCAGTATGAATCCCTCATATATCAGTAATCACTCTAAATGTAAATGGATTGAATTTTCCAATCAAAAGATACAGAGTAGCTGGATGGATTAAAAAATAAGACCCAGGGTCCAGCCCGGTGGCACAGTGGTTAAGTTCTCACGTTCTGCTTCTCGGTGGTCCGGGGTTCGCTGGTTTGGATCCCGGGTGCAGACATGGCACCACTTGGCACGCCTGCTGTGGTAGGCATCCCACATATAAAGTAGAGGAAGATGGGCACGGATGTTAGCTCAGGGCCAGGCTTCCTCAGCAAAAAGAGGAGCACTGGCAGTAGTTAGCTGAGGGCTAATCTTCCTCAAAAAAAAAAAAAACAAGGAGACCCAAAAATACGCTGCCTCCAAGAAACCCATCTCAGCTCTAAAGACAAACTAAGAGTGAAGGGATGAAAGACGATACTCCAAGCTAATGGCAAATAAAAGAAAACAGATGTTGCCATAGCTATATCAGACAATGCAGACTTCAAGATGAAAAAGCCAGTGAGAAACAAAGAAGGGCACTATATAATGATAAAAGGGATGTTGCACCAAGAGGGCATAACATTTATGAATATATATGCACTTAACACAGCAGCACCAAAGTACATAAAGCAACTATGAACAGACCTAAATGGAGCAATTAACAGCAACACAATAATAGTAGGGGACCTCAACACCCCACTTACATCAATGAACAGATCATCTAGAAAAAAGTCAACAAGCAAATAGTAGATTTAAGCAAAACACTTGAACTGATGGACTTAATAGATATATAGAGAGCATTCCATCCAAAAACAGCAGAATACACATTCTTCTCAAGTGCACATGAAACATTCTCAAAGACAGACCATATACTGGGAAACAAGGTAAGCCTTGATAAATTTAAGAAGATTGAAATCATCTCAATCATCACTTCTGATCACAATGCTATTAAACTACAAATCAACTACAATACAAAAACTGGGAAAGTCAGAAATATGTGGAGATTAAATAGCATACTAATGAACAACCACTGGATCAATGAAGAAATCAAAAGGGAAATTAAAAAATACCTGGAGACAAACGAAAATGAAAATACAACATACCAACTCTTATGGGATGCAGCAAAAGTGGTCATAAGAGGGAAGTTCGTAGCAACACAGGCCCACCTCAACATGCCAGAAAAATCTCAAATAAGCAATCTTAAAATGCACCTAACAGAGCTAGAAAAAGAAGAACAAACAAACCCCAAAGTCTGCAGAAGGAGGGAAATAATAAAAGTCTCAGCAGAAATAAATGAAAAGGAGACTAAAAAAAATTAAAAGGATTAATGAAACTAAGAGCTGGTTCTTTGAGATGATAAACAAAATTGACAAGCCATTAGCCAGACTCACCAAGTAAAAAAGAGAAAAGGCCCAAATAAATAAAATTATAAGTGAAAGTGGAGAAATTACAACAGATACTGCAGAAATAGAAAGGATTATAAGAGAATACTATGAAAACTATATGCCCACAAATTTGATAAGGTAGAAGAAATGGATAAATTCTTAGACTCATACAACCTCCCAAAACTGAATCAAGTAGAAATAGAGAATCTGAATAGACTGATCACAAGTAAAGTGATGGAAACAGTAATCAAAAACCTCCCAGAGAGCAAAAGTCCATGACCAGTTGGCTTCTCTGGAGAATTCTACCAAACATTCAAAGAAGATTTAATACCTATCCTTCTCAAACTATTCCAAAAAATTGAAGAAGATAGAACATGACCTAACTCATTCTATGAGCCCAACATCACTGATACCAAAACCAGACAAGGACAACACAAAGAAAGAAAATTACAGACCAGTATCACTGATAAACATAGATGCAAAAATCGTCAGCAAAATATTGGCAAACTGAATATAGCAATACAGTAAAAGGATTATACACTATGATCAAGTGGGATTTATTCCAGGGATGCAGGGATGGTTCAACACCTGCATATCAATCAATGTGATACACCACATTAACAAAATGAGGAATAAGAATCACATGATCATCTCAATAGATGCAGAAAAAGCATTCGACAAGATCCAACATCCATTTATGAGAAAAACTCTCAATAAAATTGATATGGAAGGATAATACCTCAACAACATAATAAAGGCCATATATGACAAACCCACAGCCAATATCATACTTAATGGTAAAAAACTGAAAGCCATCCCTCTGAGAACAGGAACAAGACAAGTGTGCTCACTCTCACCACTCCTATTCAACATAGTACTGGAGGTTTTAGCCAGACCAATTGGGCAAGAAAAAGAAATAAAAGGAATGTACACTCAAAATTACACAATGTTATAAACCATTATGATCTCAAAACATAATAGTTTATAACATTGTGTAATTTTGGATGTACATTATTATTCATCAGTTTCTGAATAGACTTCATCGTGCTCACCATCAGTAGTCTAATTTTTGTCCTTCACCATACATATGTATGATTTCAATAAAATTACTGGGAAAAAAGTCACACACACAAAAAATAAAAAAGTAAAAATGAAACAAAACAACAACAACAACTACAACAAAGTATTTATTGCATGCCTCCGGAGTCCAAACATGGTTCCAGGCACGGAGTACCAGTAATGAGCAAAGCATACAAAGACTTAGTTCTCATGAAGCTTACTTTCTAGTAGGGGAGATAGATTTTAAATTCACATACACACATATGTGCACACACACCAAACAAAAATGTTAAGTAGTTAAGTGCTAAGAAGTGCAGACATATTGCAAAGTGCTATGAAGATGAAGAAGATGATGATGATGACAATGATGACAAGTTGAGAGTAAACTCCTAAGGCAGTTCCACTTATGCAGAAATGGGCTTTTCTGGCTCACACGTCCTATGGGCACTAGAGGGCTACACATCTAAGTGCTCCCCGCTCTGTACCCAGGTCATTCTGAAGGGCATGAATATGTGGAGGCTGCTCTGATTAGGCCTGACAAGGACCAGAGAGGGGACCAAGGGTCTTGCGTGGAAGGGCCTTTCTCATATTCTTGCTTATGTTCCTTATGTCTCCAGGTCCTCCTTGGTGTGGGATGGTTTCATGATGATCACATCATCTCCCACTACTGGGGAGACCACAGTGAACTCACGCTGAGTGTGCCATAGACAAGAATCCTGCAAAGTGTGAAGACTTCCAAGAAGCATGCTCCGTGATCCTAGGATTGGAAGAGAAACCCACGTGGCAACGTTGAAACATGGCCCCATATTCTTTAACTCTTCTCCCGCCTGAGAGGAGGGGACTGTATACGGCCTCCCTCTGGAGTCTGGGTTCTGTGAGACTCCTTGGCCATTGGGGTACAGTAGAGGGGATGCTGTGGCAGTTTCCAGGCCCAGGCCTTAAGACACTGCTAGCTGTCATTTTCTGTCTCCTGGAACCCAGCCATTGTGATGCGAGGTAGCCAAGTGGGACAGGAGAGGCCACCTATAATTGTTTTGGCTGATGGCACAAGCAGGGGTCCACCAGTAATAATCACCTAACATGTGGAGTGAGTGAGGCCTCAGACAATTGCATCCCAGCCTTCAGCCATCCCCAGCCCCACAGAGCAGAGATAAACAAGCTGTCCTCACTGAATTCCGCCCAAATTGCAAATTTGTGAGGAAAATAAATGTTGTCTTAAGCCACTAAGTTATAGGGAGTTTGTTACTGAGCAATAGAGAATCGGAACACCCACCAACTCCATGGAGCCTGACAGTTTCTAGGGTGGCCGGCCATAGTGTTTCGTCTCCTCTTGAATATTGAACACCCCCTTCCCCTTTCTCAATTCCAAAATGAGAAAGGATCCACTAATCCTTTGCTATTTTCAAATTAAACGCTTGTGAGCCCTTTTGCAAAATAGACAACTTTTGCTGCCATTTCTAGGAATAATGAAGAAGCAGGGGGGTGAAAAGATGCAGCTGCTAAAAATGTCTTTCTCTTGCTCTGACTTTTAGCTGCTGTGCAGACCAGGCCCAAGAGAGAAAGTCTGAGCAAGCCGAGCTGCTCACATGCACCCCAAAGTTAAAGGAAGGAGGTCCTCAGTTCAAGTGTAGTTTTGTGTGACCTGGGGGTCTCACAACATGCAGCAGTGGCCCTGATTGAATTAAAAGGCCTTCCTGCTCTCATGTTCATTGCAGCATTGTTCACAACATCCAAGATTTGGAAACAACCTAAGTGTCTGTCTACAGATGAATGGATAAAGAAAATGTGGTGTATATATACAATGGAATATTATTCGGCCATGAGAAAGAAGGAAATCTTGCCATTAGTGACAACATGGATGGATTTTGAGGGCATTATGCTGAGTGAAATAAGTCAGACAGAGAAAGATAAATATGTTCTCACTTACATGTGGAATCTGAAAATGCTAAACTCATAGAAACAGAGCAGAATGGTGGTTGCCAAGGACTGGGAGGTGGGAAAAATGGGGGATATTGGTTAAAGGGTCCTAACTTCCAGTTATAAAAGGAATAATCTCTGAGGATATACAGTACAGCGTGGTAACTACAGGTATCAACACTGTATTATATATTTGAAAGTTACTGAGAGAATAGATCTTAAATGTTCTTACTACACACACACACACACACTCACGGTAATTATGTGAGGTGACTAATCCCATTGTGGTAATAACTTTGCAATATATACGTGAATCAAATCATCACATTGAACATCTTAAATTGGCACAATGTTATATGTCAATTATATCTCATTAAAGCTGGGGGAGAAAAAGAATTTCCCAGTGATGTTCTTTTGTGTTGGACTATTTCATTACTACTTTTGCTATATAAACCCCCAATCCAGGAGAGCGATAGTGGATTAGCTACACTATGGCTCCTTCTATTCCATTCTCATCTGGGCCACTCAACTTTTGAGTGACATTCTCTTAATTGATGTCTGGAGTTCCCCTTTCTCTTTGAGTCCCAATATACAAAATTATTGTGATAGTCCTTTAGCCAACGATGGCTAATGGTTCTGTGGCATATCCACCCTCCCCATACGCATACTCTCATTGCTCATAATTATCAAACTACCGGGTAAACAGAAATAATAGGCCCAACTTTGCCTTAATACAGAAAAAAAAATCTTCAAAGAACAGGGTTTTCATCTGTTTTGTAGACATAGCAACTGAAAAAATGATTAGGAGAAAGTTGAAACTCCTTGCTTTGCCCTCCACTAAAATAGCCTCAGCATATGTAAGAAGCTTTGGGATTAAAACAAATAATAATAAAAACACACACATAAATAGGGAGATTTTAGAGTTGTATCTATTCTATTTTCTCCACCCAGTTTTCCTTCAAGCTTTTTTCTGTCTAACGAGGATCTAAGGCAGTTAATGCTCAGTGCCTGAAATGATGTATTCCCTTCTCTCTTGGTCCAGATGCCTGGATCTAGGAGAAATCTCATTATTGTCAGCAATCCAACTGAAGAAACGATGAGTGAACATATATCCATCCCTCCTTGTTGGGGAAGGACACCTCAGCCATGTCCCTGCTTGTGTCCTCGTCTGCGTGAGAGCCATGGGAGAGGGGTATCAGTAAGCCACATGTTAAAAGCAGTGAATGAGTGCACTATTAGGTGTGTGCACAAAGGTTCAGCTACAAAGATATTAATCAAAGCACTGGTTTGAATAGCAAATAGCCTGAATGTCCAGCAGTAAAAGATCAGATAAAGCTAGAGTACACAATGCTATACAGCCATAGAAAACGATGTCGCAGGTGATGAAAAGATGATTGAGATAAGTTTTAAGTGAATAAAGCAGATTATCAAAACCTATGTACAGTTTTGTTCATTTTACTTTATACGCACATACACACACAGGAGAGATTCTGGAAGAAGATGGACAGAGGTATAAAAATTATTATATCAGAGTGGTGATATTATAGAGAAGGTTTTACTACCTTTCTTTTGCTTATAAATTTTTCTACATAAATATACTTCTTTTGTTAAAAAGGGCTATGTTTAGCAGTAAAAGTATTTTAAGCAAATATATTTTAATCAGTTTTATTCTCTGCAGGAACCTTCTGGGACCAGCTTCAGGTAATCAGATTTTACACACCAAGGCTGTGGCCCACTTCTGAGTTTGCTTTGAGGGTCTGGAGATTTAGGATGGGAACAAGTGTGTGCAAGGCCGAATCAGGAAGCAGAGGACAGCTAGGAAGTTCCATGGACAAAAGACAGGCTGGAAATGCCCAGATGGTGCATGGCAGCTTGCTCTGAATTGCCTGGGGCCCTTCCTTCAGTGACCAGCTCTCAGCTACTTCAGGTCCCTGTTAGAATGTCACAAATCACTCCCTTGTTTATTTCTCTCATGATGCACACTGCAGCTTGCGATTATTTTATTCATTTGATTGTTTACTTCTCGTTGTTTTATTTCCCTCACTAGACGGACAATTTCCTGGGGACAGTGACCAGATCTGACCTGCTCACTTCTGAATGCCCAGTGCCAAGTATAGCACTGGCCCATAGTAGGTACTCCAAAAATAGCTATGGAATGAAAGAAGAGGAAATTGGAAAAATGGCTTCCTGGAGGGGTCACAGAAAGGAGCAGGAGAAAAAGATGGAGGGGAAAGGAGAATGAAAGCAAAGTGACACAAAGTCATCAGAACCACTAAGGTCACTAAGAATAAGAGGGAGTGAGGGAGTAGCCCGCCCTGCCTGATGGGGATGCAGTGGGGGTAAGCTGGGTTTACCAGGAGGCAGACAGCCAGTCAGGTAGGAAGTGGGTTATCAGACTAACTATGCCGTTTCCAAGAGTCAAATCAAATTAAAGAGTATACATTTCTCTGCAGAGCGAGGAGGCTGAGCAAGCCACAAGGAGATGTGAGCACAGTCTTGCCATGACCACAGTTCAGTGGTAGGAGCAGCAGTACCCTGGCTCCTGTGCCATGTGCTACTCAGATTCATAGTATTCCTAAAAGAATGGCGAGCTGCAAACAAAAAGGAAAAAAAAAATAGTTGAAACTGATCATCAAGAAAGAAGCTGCCAAATGGGGACATGAGACAACCCCAGCCGAGGAAGGAGGGAGGCGGAGGAGTCACCAGGCTGGGAAAATCCACACCCAGTGGGGAAAGAGGTTAAGAGCTGGTTTAAGAGGGAAAGAGAAGTAACTTAAGACACACTCCAGTCTTCACAAGAGAACCAGCACTGCGGAAACAGAATACAAACCTGGAAAGATCTGCGTGCACTTGCTGTGGGCTGTGGGCTTGGCTCCCGTGAAACATAAACTGTTTAAAATAAATGGATCTGGTAAGCGGTCAGCTCTGGTGGAGGCCTCTCCACTTTAGCCGAGGCTCCAAAAAGTGTCAGAGTAACTCCTGGAAATGTCTTCTTCAGTGGCACCTTTTTCTACTTCCTCCTAAAACACCCAAGCTTCAAGACTCACCTGATTTATTTACTATGTCTTACAGTGGTATCTTTTGTTAAGTGAAGTTACCCTCAATGTAACTCTAGTTGACCAATACATTAGTAGTTTCTAACTAACAGTGACATCATTATTTTTAACCAGCTCACTTTCTTAATTATCCTCATTAAAAACTCTTAGCCTGTTACCTTAGGGACAAAATGATAAATTTTTTCAAAATGTCTTACTTGCGCCTGAATTATACCCAATGAAACTGGTGTGTGGTTGTGCCAATAGTCTATTCCAGGTATCTACACCTGTGTAACAAACCATCCAATTGTAATATTGTTCTTGATTCTCAAGGTCAGGAGTTCAGTCAGGGCTCAGCAGAATGACCCATCTCCACTCCACATAGGTCAGAGGGTGACTGGGCTGAGGCTGGAGACCAGCCAACTGGGGGTGGTGCTGTCTGTCACCTAGCACCTTGGCCCTTGAGCAGATCACCCCTGTCTCCATGATCTCACCATGATCTCACCCTCTATCCAACCTGAGATTCTCAACCAGGCAGCTGGCTCCTGAAAGAGAGAAAACAGAAACTGCATGACCCCTTATGGGAGAATTTCTGTCACATTTCTCTTTGTCAAAGTGAGTCAGAGGGTCAGTTGGAAAAGTGACATTGCAAAAGGGCAGGTAGGATGGGGAGGTTGTTGTGATCACCTTTAGAGACACTGACCCTCAAGAACGAGTGTTGATTTCTTGATGCTGATGGCCAGGGGCTAATGAAAAGCATTGGCCAGGACAGATCCACTGTCTACCTGGACACTTGAATCCAGTGTATGGCTCCAGGGCCACTGCTGTTCATCACACACAGCTTTTGCTCTCTTTCAGTGTCTTTCCTGTCCATAAAAACAGCAGTCTGATATTTGTGTAAAGATTCAATATGCAGTACTAAGATGGTCACTGCCAGTTGCTTTGTCCCTTTGCTTATTCATCAAGTCACTGATTTTCAAACTTTTCCACTGAAATGGCTCTAGGAGCAAAAGAGAGTGAAGATGTTACCCAAGAAAAGCACATTTCTTTAACATCTCAAGTTCTATCTAAAGAATTCATGCAAATGGTATTTCTAATCCATAAAATATCTATATTTGTTTTGATTTAAAAAACAAAACATGGCATATTTTTCTCCTCCAAATCTACGGGTAGTGTCGATGCTGTAGGAGTGTGCCCTCATGCCGGAAACACAGGGCTGGCTCTGGCCTCACTTGCAGCCCTGCTCTGGACCCACAGAGTGCCACATTCCCCAGGCAGTGAGCAGCAGAGATGCCTGTGCACCCGCTGCCCCCGTCCTCATCCCTCCCATGATTGTTATTGATGCTGGCTGAGCTCTACTCACAGCAGAAGAAATCGGTTCAGAACTCAGTGCGGAGGCAGGCCACAAGACAGTCGCAGCTGAATAATCATGTGGATTTTACTGAATGTGGATGGGATTCTAAGACCCCAGAAAGAGACTCAGTTCCTGCATAGTGGGGCTCCATGGATAAGGAATGGGAACATCTCCTTGCAAGGGGCAAGGTCCACTCAGGAGAGCAGCAGAGGGCTTACGGCTGAGGGATTGGAGGCCTTTCAGAGTATTAGACAAGCCAGCTAGTTGCTAAATATCCTCTGAGCAGTCACTGTGCACCAGGCTAACAAGGAGAGGCTTAAGACATGGCCCCTAGGCCAAGACAGCATGCACATCTGAAAAGAAGCCTCTCCCCACCCTATGCACCTGGAGGGCTTAAGCATCCAATGAATGGGCTGACTGGAAGTGCTCAGGGGATCTCAGATCCCAGGGGAGTCAGAAGAGGACCCACTGTGTCCCCTGCCTGCCTTTCTCCACATGACCCAAGGCAGTGGTCCCTAAAGTGGACCAGTAGTATCAGCAGCACCTGACACTTGGTAGAAATTCAGATTCCAGGGCCCACCCCAGACCTGCTGAGTCAGGAACAGTGGAGTGGGGCCCAGTATCTGCAGTTTAGCAAGCCCTACAGGGAACTTGATGACCGCTGGTCTGGTGTGCCCTCTCCTTGGCAGGTGTTCCCTCACCAGGACCTGGGTCGGGTCCTGGCTAACCATGCACCGTAGTCCTGTCCAGCAGAGTCTGCCTACAAATGCCATTTTCTCCAGAACATTTTGGAGGACAAATGTCCAGCCTTACCAACTGTCACTTCCCACTAGCTTGGCTCCTGGAATGACTACTGACACACAGCTTTCTTTTCCAATTGAGTGATAAAGACTGGAAAGGATGTGGAAAGGAAGCCAGAGGAGAGAAAGGCAGACAGCGGGCCCTGGGAGGCTGGAGAGGAGGTAGGAAGCAGGCATGGGGCCCTGTTACAGCATCATCCCAGGCTCCAAGCAAGAGGAAGGAGGGTGCCTTACTCTTACCCCAGTGAAAGGAGCTCTTTTATGAGACAGTCACAGCAGGAGGGTGGCATAACAATGATGGGAATAATGTCTTAGGGGTGAAAATTGTGAAGACATAAAAATGTCAAAGCCAGCTCCATACAGAAGCCACTGAGTGTAAACAGTGGAAGGGTCTGGAGAGCTCACTGTATGATTCCAATATTTTACTTTATTAAGAAATAGTCCCTGTTGTCTGGCTTCTTTTAGACTGAATGGGAGAGAGAAACCCTTATTTCTTCTAATAAGATTTTATATAGAACCCAATATTTAAAAGCAATAGGCTCCAACAGCATAAGTTGTTGAAGTGGGGGAGGGGTCAGTGTGTGCTTGGTCCCCCAGTCCTGAAGAGCCTCCTTACCCCCAGGGGCCATGAAACACCTCTACTCAGCTGCAAAACATGGTTTGGAAACAAGTGGTGGTCAGAGAGGGGAGCCAATTTTATGGAAGTCCCATAGCCTGGGAGAAACAGGGCCTGGCCTGGAGTCCAGGCAGGGCCATAGCCACCAGCCCATCCCATCTGATCCGCGGCAGGCTGGCAGTCTCCTGTATTAGTCTTTATTAGCCTGTATTAGTTGTCTTGGGCTGCCAGAACAAAATATAGCAGAGACCATTTTAGAGGCTGGAAGTTGGAGATTAATGAGCAGGCAGGGTTGGTTTCTCCTGAGGCCTCTCCCCTTTACTTGTAGATGGTGTCTTCACGTTGTCTTTTCTCTGCGTGTGTCTGTGTCCTAATCACTTCTTCTTGTAAGGACGCCAGTCATGTTGGGTTAGGGCCCACCGTAATGAGCTCATTTTACCTTAATTACCTCTTTAAAGACCTTTTATCCAAATACAGCCTCATTCTGGGAAGCCAGGGTCAGGGCTTCAACAGACAAATGTTGAATGGACGCTTCTCAGAAGTGCTGACCACACTCCACGTGGAACAGAGGGTGTTTCAGGGACCGCAGAGAGGCTGGGCAGGCCCACACCTGGTCTGGTCTGGGTGATCCTCCAGCTCTGACCGCCCACATGTGGGCCTGCTTAGTTCTCAGGGATCCCGGATGTGCCCCCTGGGGCCCACAGGCCTCAGATGCCTCTGGGTCCTAAAGGGAACTGCCTGGGGCCATTGACTTTTTCATTCTGCACTTTTGTCATTTCTGAAGAAATCCAGTGGCCTCTGGACTGCTATCCTTTTGTAAAGGTCTCCAAGTAGTGAGCCGAGAGTAGGCAAAGTAGGAGCAGGGACAGTAGCCAGCGCTGCCTGAACTGCTACGAAGAGCGCAGCGTGTGTGTGTGTGTGTGTGTGTGTGTGTATGTGTGTGTGTCCCTTGGAAGTTTACAGCACAGGGCCCTTCCCACTGTGACTTCGCTGGAGCCTCCCTAAGGCCCTGAAAGGCAGGCAGAGTGTGTCTCACCATCACCCGACGCAGCTGAGCAAAGAGGAGCCAGCAGCATGAACTGACTCAGTCCCACGTGGGAAGTGGGACCACCAAAGCCCACACTGCGTCCCGAGCATTCATTCTGGGAGTGCCAGCCCAGGAGGAAGACTCCAGGAGACAGACAAGGGGAGACATAACAGCCCACCTGGCCTGGACCTTGGACACTACGAAGAGGAAAAGCGGCATTCAGCGGCCTTCACTGCCTTCTCCATCTCCCCTTCCTGACCCAGCAGAGGCCCCAGCTCCTCCCGAGGCCAAGACAGACTCTTGGTCAGAATTGCTGGTAGTCACCTCATCTGTGCTTTTGGAAGTGGCCTTGTCCAGGCCCATGTCTGCATAAATTAGCAGATGAGTGAGGAAGATGGAGCCTGGGGTTCTGAGTGGCCTGAGTATAAGGCTGGGACAGAGTCCCCAGAGTAGGCAGTGGAATGAGGGGTGCTGTTCCCTGGAGAAGAGTGTTATTTGACTCCCCTCCAGATTCTTAAGACCAGAAGAAATGGGAGAGGCCAAGACCAGCTGAGACCCCAGGCCAGTGGGCCTCTCCCCCTCCACACTGTTCGCCCACTGTGCCTTCCCCTGACCCAGGCAACAAGAGCTGTCTCTGAACCCAGAGTCATTCACCCCAACCCTCGTCCTTGGCCCAGGAGGGCCTCTCCTTGGGTCCACGTCAGCATGGCAGCTTGGGTTCTGAAGCCCTTCTTCCTATCCCTCGCCTGCCCCAAGGTCTGGATTCACAGAGGTCACTGTGGTCCGCCCACGGTTTTCATGGATGTGAACTCGAGCCTCACTGTTCTCATGTGTACAAGCAGCTCCCTCGAAAGGCTGTGAAGACGAGGGGCTGGCCCCGTGGCCGAGTGGTTAAGTCCGCGCGCTCCACTGCAGGCGGCCCAGTGTTTCGTTGGTTCGAATCCTGGGCGCGGACATGACACTGCTCATCAAACCAAGCTGAGGCGGCATCCCACCTGCCACAACTAGAAGGACCCACAACGAAGAATATACAACTATGTACCGGGGGGCTTTGGGGAGAAAAAGGAAAAAAAAAAAAAAAAACGCTGTGAAGACGAAACCCGTCATGTATTTGAACATGTTAAAGCCCTTTACAAGAATCAGGTCTTCTCTGGGAAAAGGAAAATCCTTCCTGTTCATGTATTCCTTCCTTTATTTCTGCTCTTTATTTCTTCTGCCTTCCTGGGTGAATTCTTCGTGAGTAGGAGTGTTGTTTTATGCTTCTGTGTCACCTCCGTCTTCTGTCTCCACCACCGGCAATCTAGTACCCCACGTGACACTCCATGACCTCAGCACGTGGAATTAACTTGATAGCCCTGCAGAGGAATCCCAAGACGGCTGTCCTTCTTCACTATCTCATGTAGCTGCCTCTTGAGCTTGGTGTCCTTCCCCCTATGCTGCTCAGCCCGTGCTCTCTCGTCCTCCCAGCGCTCCTCACTCTGCTCTTCTTCGAAGGCAACCGACAAGTGCATCCCTCCACAAAGTGTGTGGCCAAATGCCTGCCATTTTCAATGCAAATGGCTGGAAAAATGTACTTGATTTACAGTGTGTGGTTTAGCGAAGCTACCTTCATGAGCCATCAGGAAACCCACCTTGAAGTCATTCCTAGAGTGAATACAGTGTCAGCTGGAGACCACCATGGCTGTCATCGTGAGGAAGAGGAGCTTGAGCTTTTGGAAAAGAGAAAAAGTCTGGTGTGGAGCAAGTTGCTCCTTGAAAGGCCTGTCTTGAGAGAAAGACACTACTAGATCCTTTGCTTAAGGAGTTTCTCCTCTCTGTTCCTTGCCTCAGCCCCAGCCCCCCACAGGGTGTTGTCAGCTATGAGAGCTACTCTCTCTGTGACATTTCTATACAACCTGACAGGCCAGAGCTCTCAGTTGGCTCTCCACTGGCTTCCCTTTGTGCCACATTAGGGTGGTCCCAGCCCTGCGGGTTCTCCTTGGGCTAATTGTCAATGTACTCAAAATGATGAGGATATGCCTGCCTTGTATCTGATGAGCACGTCTCTCTGGAAAGGTCTGTGTTAACCAGCACATCAGCTGGTCCTAGGCCCATCCTGTGAGGTAGGGGCAGGAGAGAATTCCTGTTTTCCTGTAATGGAGGCCAGGGGAGGCTGAGAAGTTTGCCTAGATGTGTGCAAGTAAACAGCTAGCACCGGGAAGACACCGATTACACCTCGGGCAGTCTGCTGTCCATGAACACTGGCATTCCTGAGATGCAGGATGCCCAAGGCCCTGTGAGTCACAGGGTCTTGCCTTCTAGAGCCACGTATTCAGGATCTGCTTCCAAGCAGCTCCAGGTGGGCTTTAGAAAAGTCATCATTTTTGCTGTCCCCAGGCAGTTCAGGAACCTTCTCCTTCAGGACCCAGCTGCCCTGCTCCCCTGCTCCACCACATGGGGGCCTTTGGTGACTGTAGGGTAGCTGGCTTGGTCTTCTGAGCCTTTCTCCTGTGGGAAAGATTTCTGGGGGGTCCTCTGCACACCCTCCTGTCCTTTGAAACACCACGGAGGTCTCTGATTTCAGCCTGAAATAGATGCACATAAACCAGATTTCTGTCCCAGAGCCCAGTTTATGACTTTCTGTACAGAAAGTTTTCTTTAAGAGAGCACAAAATGCAGCATTTCTGAAAAGTTCCTGAATGCCTCACACAGTGACCACTCTCAGAATAAAAGAGAAGGAATAAAGTCCTAACATTATTTTAGGCACTCTCTGATTTCAAAAACTGCATGCAACAGGCATAGGAACAGTCCCACACTTAAACTGGCATTCTGCGCAGCGTGAGGGGCGCCCGACTTGGGGATGATTCTCAGGGACAGGTAGTCCCTGTGACGATGCAGCCCGCGACTGCAAACCCATCACAGAAAGTGATTTGGATGCTGCAGATAAGAAGCAGGGTCCCTGCGCAGCACGGCCAGGCCCGTCTCTGGCTTCAAGGAGCCAGGGCGCCCAGCACCGAAGAGGAAGTGCAGGGAAGGCGCTCTGTGGGGTCTGCTCAGTGAGCCTCCACCTTGGCTCCCATCAGCCTCTTTTTTTTTTTTTTAAATTGTGGTAAAATACACTTAACATAAAATTTACCATCTTATTCATTTTTAAGTGTACAGTTAGTGGTATTAAACACATTCATAATGTTGTGCAACCGTCACCACTGTCCGTCTCCAGAGCTGTTTTCATTTTAAAAAACTAAAACTCTGTACCCATTAAATGCTAACTTGCCATTCCTCCCCCCTCCCCCAGCCCCCGGCCACCACCATTCTGCTTTCTCTCTCTGTGGATTTCACTACTGTAGGGACCTCATATAAGTGAAATTATACAGTATTTGTCCTTTTGTGACTGGCTTATTTCCCTTCGCACAATGTCTTCAAGGTTCATCCACATTGTAGCGTGTGTCAGGACTTCCTTCCTTTTTAAGGCTGAATAATATTCCATCATATGTACATGCCATGTTTTGCTTGTCCATTTATCTGCCAATGAGCACTTGGGTTGCTTCCATCTTTGGGCTATTGTGGATAATGCTGCTATGAACATGGTGTACAAGTATCTCCAGACCCTGCTTTCAATTCTTTTGAGCATATACCCAGAGATGGGATTGCTGGGTCATGTGACAATTCCATTACCTTTTGAGGGACCGTTGGAGCATTTTCCATAGCTGCTGCAACTTCTACTTTCCCACCAGCAAAGCACCAGCTTCCAATGTCTCCACATCCTGCCAACACTTGTCATTTTCTGGTTGTTGTTTTTTTGATAGTAGCCATCTTAATGTGTATGAGGTGGTCCCATAAGCCTCCTTCTAAACAAAAAGCATTTAAAATTATATCAAATACTGAAATTAAATTTCAATTGTTAAAATAGGAAAACTACATCTGTGTAACAGTTTTCAGTTCACAGAATCAGATACATTACCTCATTTTATCGTTATAACACCATAAAAAGAGTGCATTGTTACCTATTTTGCATATGAGGAAGCTGAGGCTCACTGAAGGAAGCTAATGTAGATGCTGCTGCTGAGATCCAAACTCCGTCTCCTTCCTGCTTCTTACAAGAGCGCATTATTGCCATTTTGACAGGTTTTAAAATCACTTCCCAGTGTTAGGATCTCACTGTACCTCAATCTCAACCTCAGAGACCTTCAGTCTTCAGTTCCTCCTTCTGTCCCCCACGTCTGAGCTCACCTCTTCTTCACATCCTTCCCCAAGTGCCTGGACTGTGAGAGACAGCTTGCAGAGTGGGTGGGAGCTTAGGTTTCAGAGCAGGCAGATGGGGCTGGAATCTGGCCCTGACTTACCAGCTGTGTGACCTGAGGCACTGTTTCAACTACTCTGACCCTCTGTCCCCTCAGCTGTGGCACTGGGGTAACGGAGACTTCTACGAGGTGATGTTGGTGCCCTGGTGGGCCTGGGACACTGCAAAGTGCTCAGCACCTGCTGCTGCATTTAGTGTCATCACTGACACTGTTCGCCCACCCCTCCCCAGCATGTTCTCCTTCTGCACCACATCACCTGGTCCAACCGCAACAAGGAAACACGCACTGCTCTCCCTACAGAAATCACATATGTGGGCAGGCTTTGGCGCCTGCTCCGGCAGGCCGTCCCCACACGCTGCAACACAGCCTTCACCTAGCTCTCGAGTGTTCACTGACCTACCCGCACCCCGACCCCAGCTCAGCCCTCTCCACACCACAGATGTCATGATGAGCCCCTCACATAACTCACAGCATGGCCTCTGCTGCCAGGTTCCCCAGTTTATGCCCCGATGCTTGCCCACTCTTGTGCCCGAAGACATTGGTGTCCCCAACAGGAAAGAATGGGACACTCACTTCTGCTCTTAACAGCTATGTGACCTTGTGCTAGACACTTACCCTTCAGAGAATTTGGTGAAGAGCATATGATAGAAGTTGTGAGAGTACTTGCTATCTTGTAAAACCATCTACAAATCTCAATTGTCATCACAGACAATTCCCTTGCATGTAACACTATTTTCCCTGGATTATAAATGCCTGAAGAGGGTCATGCACTTTGTACAGTAACTAATTGAACTCTGTAAGTGCTCGATAGATACGTTTTATGATGGCCATGGTCATGTATGTAAATTTATAACATGGACAATATAACTGGTCGGCTTTTCTTTGTCAAGGTGTATAGAACACAAATATCCAAGAACACTTACATTTAATCATATCAGTATCCTTAGATATGCAAAGTGCGTTTACTCATGCCATCTGTTAAATCCTGCTTCACTAAGCAGGTGCACATAAAGATATCTGGGCCATACATTGTTTTATAGATGTTTCCCCCAAACGCTCTGACTTAGAGACAATCTACTACAGCATTCTCTGCTATGTGGGCCTGATAACCAGGGACCCCCTCCTGGGGGCAGTGAGCCCAGCACACTCCCGGCCAGTGAGTCAGAGCTGTGAGCACAGCAGCCACGTTTGCATGCACTGGACGGCTGCCTGCTGCTGTTGCCTGTTCTTATCAGGAGCAACTGGTACCTCTCTCCCCATGTAAACAATCACAGAGAGGAAAGGAGAAAGCCTTAAATATTTGCTTTCCTTTACAAGACCACCTACAAAATGTTGAGACCCTGCAGGCAAAATAATCCGTCATGATTCCAGCGCCGGGCGAATATAAACACCTAGAGTGCTCTGGAGGAGCAGCCACGGTTCCCACAGGTTTTCACAGGTTTTCTAGGTGGGGGGGTTTGGGAGGGGTGTCTTCTCACCCCCCTCTACTTTTCATCCTCTCTCCTGTCATTTTTTTTTTCTTGGTGAAGTACTTTCCCAATAACAGTTTGGATTAGAGATTGTGCACGCGAACCAGTGAAAAAGGTGGCTTTTACTCCAAAGCTGGGGGCCCCTGTCCTTCCTTTAAAGGACACCAGTATTGGAGTGGTGGTCCCCATGGGCTGCAGCAGGCTGTTAGGGTGAGAAGTCACAGAGCCTTAGCCTCCATGACTTATCTGAAGCTGGGCAGGTGACGAGCAGATGCAGGAGAAGTCATGGAGCTGTATGGACCCGAGCTCGCCTCTGCCTGCACTTGGTGTTCAGTTCACACTAGAGAGCTCAAGGGGAAAGGTGACTCATTGGAAATATTTTGAAACTTGAATTTGTTTTAATTGTGATCCATGACATTTCCTTCTGGCTCTCTGACGTGGTCTGAAAGAGCAGGATGGCAGGGAGCTGGGTGCGATGGAGCTGGGAAGATGGGGCAAGCGGGATGGGGCTGGTAGGGTGGGGCTGGTGGGATGGATGCAGCCACTCAGGACACTGAGATTCAGGCAAGGCCCTCAGACATTTGGGCCTTACTGTCCTCAACTTTAAAGTGTGAGTGGAGGGGGATCTCACTGTTTCTCCCTACCCCTTCCCTGTAAAAATCACAGAGAGCTTTTACTGAGAGGATGTTGGAAAAGTTAGTGCTCTGCTAATCTTGGAGTTCTTTTGAATTTCCCATTGGAGTTGGCAAGTGATTATTGGGGTAGGATAAAGAGAGGTGGCCTCCATGCCAAGCCTTTTAGACCCACCCGCCCTGCAGACTCCCCTGTGGTGGAGGTGAGCATTGTGGCCTCCCTCTGTCAGACCCGAGGAAAGGAGAAGCCTTTATCAGGCAATCTCTCCACAAATAAACCCAAGATGGGGAGTGGGTGGGAGGGGCAGCACGGAGCGAGGGTGTCCCTGGCCATTTTGGGCAACTTCGCTCCCTGCTCTCCTTTCTCAGATCCAGAGCTCTGAGCAACATCTTCCTCTAGAGGCTTCCCAAGCTCCTGCCCAAAAAGCAGCCTTCGAATGGGGACATTGTCACAGCTGCTTGGGGACATCACCCCTACAGGCTACCTCGGACTTTTGAGGGGGCTGAGGCACTGTTCCCACTGTTATCTTCGTCTCCCCTGAAAACCCTGTGAGACAGGCAGGAATAAGTATCATTACTCTCTCAGCCTAAGTTTCTCAATCTGCTAAAAATTAAGTTAAAAGCATAATGGTAAAACTGACCTTTTAAAGGGGGTTGTGAGAGCCATTGACGATGCAGGGAAGCTCTTAGCATCTAGCCTGGCACTTACTGAGTGTTATCAAGAAACGCCAACCACCAACTAGACAAATAAAAAGCAGTTGTAGATCTCAGAATCTCTAAGGGAACTTGATCTGAGTTCATCATCTTACCAGCTCACCACTCCACAGAGCATTTAGGGGTTTGGTTGAGTTTTATCCCAAAATCCAAAGGCTGTTTTGGTTTTAAGTTATCAATAAGGATTTGAACATGGGGAACATCATTGGAATAGAGTCACCTGAGATTTGATGCCCCCTTCCATTTTCTCTCACAGCCTGTGACTCCCCTGTAATCCAGCCCTTCCCCAAGCCAATGCCCACTGTGTGACCAGCGAGCGGGAGGCTGAGATGGCGGAAGGACCCTGCCGGATTGGCCGCTGGTACTTGGCAGGACTGGAGACAGTCTGGCATGATTCTTTCCCGATGCTGCTTTCTAAAGGACAACCTCACCCTGTAAGGCTGGCGGGGTTTGCATTCGGCGCTCTGCCTGGGGAGTGTGTGTGTTCTCCTTGGGCAAGGAGAACTCTCCTACCAGTCATGCATCCATTGCTTGCACCCACCCAGTGGATCAGCTATACCAGGTTCTAGAAAAGCAACTCCAGAGGAGGCTCATCTTGAGCCCACGCAACCATCTTCCCTTCCCTGAACTTCTGCAATGGCCCCAATTGGCCACCCAGCTCCCCCCAGCTGCTTTGCAATCTGTGCTCTTCAGTGTCACCAGAGAGACTTCCATTACTTCTGGAATAAATCCAGACTTCTTAATGAGCCTGCAAGTCCCCATGACCCTCGTGGAATTTGCTCCACAACAATGCTGCCTTTCAGGGCTCACATTGTTCCCACCTCAGGACCTTTGCATAAATGGTTCCTTCTTCCTCGAAGGTTCTTTGCCCTCCCTACTCCCCACCTTGCCCCCTGGCACAGTTCACTTTCCCTTGATCTTCCAGATTTCAGTTCAGCTCCATTTAAGGAAGCTTTCCCAGCCTTCCAGACAAGGTCAGGCCTTGACAGATGCCTGTAGCTCTCCTCATGGACAGTGTCAGACTTGGTGAATCTGTAGGTGAATGCGTGCTTGACTGTCTGAAATCCGCCCCAACCCCAACACTCTGCAAGGGGCACAGAGGCGTGGGTCATGTCCCCATGCCCGGGACCAAGCCCAGCATGCACAGGCTCTCCCTCTGCCAGGCGCTGAGCCCTTCAGGAAAGGCAGTGCTGCTGACAAGAGCATGTTACCAGCAGTGGGTCCTCAGGCGAGGACACTCAGCATCTCTGGGCCTCATTTCCTATCTGCAATTGGGATGATAACAGTAAAGATAGTCTCTCCCTCACAGGGGATATGAAATTTAAGAGTTAATTTGTTAAAAACGTTTAAAATAATGCTTGAAGCATAGTAAGCACTTTATAATTGTTGGCTATGGTGATGATGACTGGATTTCCAATGGATTAATGACCATGTAAACAGTAAAACTATAAAGTTAATAGGAAAATTATAAAGCTATATATTAGATAGCTTTGTTATCCACCAATGAGGAAAGACCTCTGAAATAAAAGTTTAAAAGTAGAAACCATAAGGCAAAAAGAGAGAGAAAGATTAATTTAATTACATGGAGATTAAAACTTCTCTTCAACAAAAGACAGTATGGACAAAGTTAAGAGATGATAACAGATTGAGAGTTTTTTTCCAAATGGCTAAAATTAACAGGAAACTAATACCTAGAATATGCAAAAGTCCCTATAAGTTTTAATAAACAAAAAGAGACAGAAACACCAAATGAACAAGTAATGCACAGAAAAGAAAACTCAAAACCATAACCAGCATATGAAGAGTATGCAGACTCATGAGTTATTAAAGAAAGACAAACACACAGTGACGTGTGCCCACCCCACATCTGCCGTCTGGCAAGTGGGTTGAGAAGGTGGATGGTGCCATGCTGGGCCGTGGTTCTGGGAGTGAAGGCCCCTCCTGCACGTGGGGGGCATGGGGGCCACCACAGGAGCAATCCGGCTCCAAGTACACACCCGCAGAAACCCTCGCTCCTGGAGGAGCTGGCAGAAGGCAGAAGCACTGTCCCTCTGTGGTGGCCATGGAGACAGGCTGGTTGCCAATCATGGGGGAGCTCCACGGAATCCGCACAGACAAGAAGCGCTCTGAGCAATCTGGCCGGGGCGTCAGTGAAAGGCAAGAAATGAGTGAGATCTCTAACAGGACGCCGTCGACGTCAATCTTAAAATGCATGCAAAATATATTTATATTTCACAAGACACACACAGAAGGAAGTGTGGCTGCCCCTGGGAGGAGCAGGAGGGGACTGGAGCAGGAAATGGGGAGGAAAGGGGTGATCTCAGGGCTGCCAGCAGGCCAAGGAGTGTCAGTAATTCAATCGTCGGTCCCTGAGGTTAAAAGGCAAATGAGAGAAAGCGGGGAAAGAGATACTGAACAAACGGACGTCCTATAGAAGTTACTCTGGATTACACTGAAGTGCTCGATGCTCCCAAAGACGAGCTTCGTCCTCCATAGATCTGTGACTGGTCGCCATGACTGAGTGTTTCTTATGCTGTTAACCATACACCAGCCCCCTGTGAGGATCCTAGCATCAGCGTAGAGCCTTCGCTCTCTCCCCTCCAAATGCAAGCAGTCACCCAGCACTGGGGCCTGGGCTCCTGGGAGCCCTCTGTCCATGCGTCCTCAGCCCCTTGGCTGGCCACAGCCAGGCTCTCCTGGATCCCCGCCTCAGCCTCTGGTCTGGCTCCCTTTGCCTGGCCCCTCTTCCTTCTGCATTGTTGCAAGGACAGGCTCCACAGCGCTACTCTCAGGCTTTAAGCCTCTCAGGGTCTCCTGAGTCAAATTAAAATCCTTAGCAAAGCATGGGTGTCAGTCAGCTCAGGCTGCCATAATAAAATGCACAGACTGGGGGCTTACAACAGACATTCATTTCTCACAGTTCTGGAGGCGGGACATCCAAGACCAAGGTGCCACAGATTGGGCTCCTGGCGAGGGCTCTCATCCGGGCTTGAAGATGGCTGTCTTCACTCTGTGTCCTCACGTGACAGAGAGAGAAGGAAGGTCTCTCTCTTCCTCTTCTTATAAAGCCACTAATCCCATCATGGGGACCCCATCCTCATGACCTCATCTCAACCTAATTACCTCCCCAAGTCCCACCTCCAAATACCATTACTTTGGGGGTTAGAACACAAACATTCAGCCCACAACAGCACAGCAGGCTGTCCACAATCTGATACCTTCGTGTCCCTCTGGACCCACCCCCCACTGGACCCAGCCAAACATCATTCATTCTGCTTCTCTCTTCCTTGCCTTTGTGTGCGCTGTTCCCTCCAAACCTGTCTGCTGAGAAAACCTCTTTCTCCTCTGGGATTTGACTCCTACCCCCTCCCCTCTGGGAAGCCTTCCTGGTGTCCTCGGCGGGCAGCATCGATCTCCCTTTGAGCCACCACTGTGTCCTGTGCACATCTGAGCCTCCCAATCATTTTATATGCTCCCCGTTCCTGCAGCCTCTGCTTGCCCTGGTCATGGCATTGAGGGGTAATTGTTTGGACACTGTCTGCTCCCCTCTTGGATGCAAGCTCCATAAAGAGGAAGCAGGTCTGACTAGCAGTTAAAGCCCCAGGCTCCAGCACAGACTGGGGCACTTAGCAGGACCTCAGCAGGCCCCTGCTGCACAGAGGAGTGAGTGAGCGATCAGTGAACGTAGCCCTATCACAGGGAGCTGGGGTCATTGCTCAGACGTCTCCATCCTCTGGTAGGAGATGAAGCACTTGAGAGCAGAGAGGGTCTTACTCATTTTTTCATCTCCAGTACCTGGATACAATCTGGCCCAAGGCAGGGAAAAGTGTGCTTCACTCACCCATTCTGGCTATTCCAGTATTCGAACAACTTACAGCCACTGTGTCTCTGAGATCTAACAGCCAGAGACAGCCTCTGGGAAGGCTGGAGCAGGGGGGGTTGGGGAAGCCAGGCTCACTCCTCAAACAGCTGACTCTCCCAACCTCAGAGGTTCAGAAAGACAGGACCCCCAACAAAGCCAGGGCTCAGCAGGAGGGGGAAGCCACAGGGAAGGCGTGTGCCCCTCATGCGGGGGCTGCTCCCCGGGAGTGCGTGTGTGCATGCCAGGGAGGAGCGGTGGGTGTTTGGGTGATTGGGAGAATGGAGGGTCAGTGTAGTGCAGACTCGACAAACAGGAGGGTGGTACCTGGCACAGAGCCTGCCAGCTGCCAGGTGACAATCAATCACTGCAGCCTCACCTTGGCTCATACCCTCTGCAGCCCCTCTGTAGCCCCTCTGCAATCCCAGGAGCAGCGGAGCACTCTGAGCTGGCTCTGTGACCTTAGACAGTGACTCTCCTCCTTAAAAAAAAAAAAAAGAAGACATTAAAAACAAACAGCTCCCCTTCTTTCCATCCATTTTCAGAAAAACCATTCAATCATCTCAAGGACTTAGAGAGCTTTTTCCTCTAAAATTGTGGGGAACTTGTTGTTTACTATAACCATCTCCTTGCTGCTGAAATGTGTGGCCTGAATCCTTGTCTGCTGGAAGGTTCGAATGATGAAGTGATCAGAGCACTGAGCCCGGAGTCCAACCCCTGGTCCACTGTGCCTCAGTTTCCCCACCCAGAAAGAAGGTGATCTCTTGGTTCGTGAGTCGCACCGTCCAACAGAACTTTCTGCAGTGAGTCAAATGTCCTAGGTCTGCACTACCCAGTACGGTGACCCCCTGCCACACGTGACTTTGAATGGTGGCTGGTGCAACAGAGGATCTAAGTTGATTAATTAATACTTAATTTAACACTTAATTAACCGGACTGCACAGCTCCAAGTTCCAACCTGGCTCTGACTTTACGTCCCGTTCCCACAGCCGTGCCCTTCTCCAGTTCTCACAGCCATTTCCTCCACAGAAGGGTAACTGGGTTGTTCATTCCAGGGGCTTGTAGACACCTGGGTCAGAAAGGGCGGAAAAAGCTGCCCTGGAGATTCATGCTGTAAACTTGCCTCTCCCCTGTCGTAACCCTGCTGAGACAACACCGGGCTGTAAATCAAGGTCAGCTCTCAGGCCGATCCTGCAAGAGCAGGCTTCCATTTATTTTCTTCCTTTTTCATGATCCTCCTTCTTAAAAAGCAACACCCTCCCCACCTGCCCCTCAGGATCTGTTCTGATGCTAGTGATTGTAGACATTGTACTAGGACAGATGACCTCAGGACAGGAGCTTTGGGACTGCAGAGATGCCACGATGAGGCGCGGACACCTGGGAGGCACCAGAGCTGCAGCAGGCACAGGGCAAGAGTGGGAGAGCGAGGCTGAGTCCAAGCGCTCTGGCGCCAGGGCCCTGCTGAACTACACTCACTCAGCCAGTACCTCAAATGGATTTATTGATCCAGAACCATCGTGAGAATGTAGTCCCGCTGGCTACGCTGCCGGATCAATCCATGGGCATCCAAGGTAACTGGTTGCACCCAAAGTGTTTGATCGGCCTTTTGCTGTTGTTGTTACTATTTACCACTGATGTGGATCAGACAGTCTCCTGGGAGAGCCCCATTCCCTGGAGCCTGGTTTGCTTGAGACGGCACAGTCCCTGCTCCAGGACTTCGGGATCACGTGGAGGAAGGCGCCGTGAACACCATAAAGGAGGCGCCGGGGAGCGCGCCTGGCTGCTGTAAAGTGCAGGTGTGTGATGTGTGAACGAGTCAGACTAGAGGTTAGTCAGGGCCGGCAGCCAGGACACTCCTGCTCTTCTTCTCTACCTCAAAAATTCTCTGCACACATTTCTTCTCTTCCAGGTTTTTTTTTTTTTTTTTTGAGGAAGATTAGCCCTGAGCTAACACCTGCTGCCAATCCTTCTCTTTTTGCTGAGGAAGACTGGCCCTGAGCTAATATCCGTGCCCATCTTCCTCTACTTTCTATGTGGGATGCCTACCACAGCATGGCTTGCAAAGTGGTGCCATGTCTGCACGCAGGACGCAAACCGGTGAACCCCAGGCCACCGAAGCAGAATGTGCGAACTTAACTGCTGTGCCACCAGGCTGGCCCCACTTCCAAGTTTTTTAAAAGGAAGAAAAGCGCAGCAATAGCGTCCCTGCTTCACGGGCCAAATGAGATGTGACATGTGACAGATGCTGGGGGCAGTTCTGACAGACTGTTTATCCCTCAGCCCCACACAAAGCCTGGCTCTGGGTACAATCTTCTCTCCCCGCCCACACTGCTAAATGGTGTGCCCACTGTGAGGGCCGGGGGAGACTTGGTTCAGCCCCTCTATGCAGTGGCTCCTACATTGTATTAAAGAGACTTAGGAAAGGACGGGGATCCCTGGTCCTTGGTGTGACACAGCCGCCCTCCAGCCCAGGACGGCTGAGTTCTCCATGTGACTCCTCATGTCACTTGCAGTTGACCCGAAATGGGCCCACGGAGGAACTCGGAGGACCCTGTCTAAATGTCTAACCGTCAGCAGTTTTCAACATTGTTACTCCTCCAAACTCTGCTCATACCACGGTAGACTCCAAACAGAATCGATATACTTTAGTTCAAATTGAGGATTCTAACTGCAGTTTGCTGTTTTCAAAAACAACAATAAAGATCCATAAGTTAGCTGACTTCGCCTCTAAAGATGACTGTTTTCTGAATTCTTGGTTGTTCCCCTAAGACTCACAGGCATAAGGCACGCTGAGTTACGGCCTCGGTCAATCTAACAGGCTTTTCCGCACGTCAGTCTTTTCCGTCTGCTCGGCCGCCTGCTCGGGCAATACTGTTATTGTTCCTGGTACAGGAAGCTTCTCTCCTTGTAGACTGGCAGTGACGGCAGTCACTCCGTCTAACCGACTAATTAGGAAAGAGAAGCTGGGGAAGGGGGCTGGCCAATCAACTGAGGAGCAGTCTCGGCTCCACGGGCACAGGGGTGGTCTGTGGAGCACATGACCACACAGGACAGGCTTCATGGATTGCCCCGAGCAAAACGACACTGCAGGGCCCCTTGCTTAAAAAGCAGGCTAAGGTGCCCCTGAGGCTACTGACATACAAAGCTCCTTCCTTTCTCCCAGCAGGTCATGGTTTTCATTTGCCATTTAATGTGCTGGGCCCTCGGGCCGAGGCACTCCACAGGGGCAGGGTGACTGCTGGCCTTCACAGGGCCAGGGACCTGCCTGCGACTCCACAACTCTGAATGCTGCTGGGACTCCAAGTGCCAGCTGTCTCCTCTGCCAGCCATTGGGTGGAGGCTCTGGCCCTGCTGGGAGCAGGGAAGTCCAGTGGATGGATGTCTCTGCTTCTCGCAGGCCCACGCCCTGCCCCCCGCAGGCAGGGACCCAGGGTATTGCCGTCTCTGGAGCAGGACATGCCAAGTCCCTGGATCAGGGTAGTGGGAGCCACTCAGTCCCCACCCTCAGCCACCCACCAAACTAGTCAAGGTGCTGCCAGACCGAGGTGGGGACTGCACTGCCAGGCCCACCCCCAGATACTGTGGGCCACACGCCCTGCTGTGCTCCTCCTGGAACCTGCACCCACGTCCCTGCTGCAGGCAGAGGGGGCACCAGGAGTGGATGAACAGGTGACGAAGGACCAATGGCAGGGAGACGGGAGGTGGCAGAGGCAGAACCCTGGAGGAGCCGAGGCTCCAAGCGCCAGTGTGTGCTCCATTATGTCATTGGACAAAGTGCAATTTCAAGGATAAAATTATTCAGAATTTCAAGACAGCAACCGCAGAGCATTAAACTCCGAGTGTGGGCCCCTTCTGAGTACAGGGCTCTGTTGCCCACCCGTGAGACTGGGTCTCCTAACCACTGAGCTCAGAAATAGAAATTCCTCAGACAATCCCTCAGGCAAGGGACAGAAGCTTCGTGGGCCATCAGAGAGGGACAGAAGACTCCCACAAGAACCAGCGCAGCCTGCAGCCGGCTGCTGAAGTAAGTCATGAGCAAGGACCAGGCCTTGGCCACTGAGGCCTGGTGGCCTCCGGGAGAACGGTTTCAGAAGGGGATCTGTGTAGTAGTTTCCTATTACTGCTGTGACAGATTACCACAAATTTAGTGGCTTAACGCAACACGAATGTATTATCTTTCAGTTCTGGAGATCAGAAGTTCAAAAACAGATCTCACTGGACTAAAATCAAGATGTCAGCAGGGCTGGTTCCATCTGGAGGCTTCAGGAGAGAATCCATTTCCTCACCTTTTCCATCTTCTACAGGTTGTCCACATTCCTTGACTTGTGACTCCTCTCTCCATCCTCAAAGTCAGCAACTTCAGGCCTCGTCCTTCCCACATCGCATCACTCTGACATCCTCACATCTCCTGGTCTGACTCTCTTCTGTCTCCAGCTCCCACCTTTAAGATCCATTGTGATTACCTTGGGCCCACAGGATAATCTAGGATAATCTCCCCATCTGAAAGACAGCTGATTAGCAATTTGAACTCTATCTACAACTAAATCCCCCTTTAGCATGTAACCTACCCAGTCATAGGTTCTGAGGATTAGGATGCGGATGTCTTTGGGGACTATTCTTCTGAGGACCACCAGGTCTTAACAAGAGAGGAAAAGAAGGCAAACTTGCCCTAAGCAAGGAGCTGTGGTGGTGAACACACGGGGCAGGAGCAGAGCCCTGGAGTAGCTGGGCACAGAGAGGTGCTGGGCCACACTCAGACAGCCATGAACAAGTCCTGGGAGGGGCTGAGAATCACCCCAACCTAGCAGAAGGGACAATCTAAGTCCAGCAGAGCTGGTATTGGGCACGACTCCTTAGAGAACCCACAGCAAGAAGGCTGTGAATGAGCAGCGAAAACACAATCCAACCAAGATCCAAAGTATAGCTGAATGGAGTCGAGGAGCCAGAACTGTCCGTTTTAAGGTAGCTTGTAGCTTTATTCCGTCCTCATTGCAACGTGTATGTGTTATAAAAACTACACTGGGACCTGGGATTAGAAACTGGTTCTAGTGACAAAAGACTTAGGAGTTTGAGGTTTATTCTGCAGTGAAACAGGAAAAATGGTGTCAAATGGAAGAGCAGGAGGGCTATTTTCTTCTGGGACTGAAAGTGGAGAAAAGAGAGAGCCAGTCCAGGACCTAGGTGGCTATGTTAGTCAGAGTTCTCTAGAGAAACAGAGCCAATGGGATGTATACATATAGAAAGAGATTTATTGTAAGGAGTTGGCTCACATGATGTGGAGGCTGACAGGTCCCAAGATCTGCAGTCAGCAAGCTGGAGAGCTTGGAGAGCCGATGGCTCCAGTCAAAGGCCAGCAGGCATGAGACCAGGAAGAGCCAATGTTTCGGTTTGAGTTCAAAGGCAGGAAAAAACCCACGTCCTGGCTCAAAGCAGTCAGGGAGAAAGAGTTCCTTCTTATTTTCAGACAGGTCAGCCTTTTCGTTCCATTCAGGCCTTCAACAGATTAGATGAGGTCCACCCACACTGAGAAGGGCCATCTGCTTCACTCAGTCCACTAATTCAAATGTTAATCTCATCCAGAAACACCCTCACAGACACACCCAGAACAATGTTTGACCAAATGTCTGGGCTCCTCATGGCCCAGTCAAGTTGACACATAAAATTAACCATCACAGTGGCCCATGTCCCTGGGCACCAGTCAATAAGGAGCCACAAAATCATTGCCCTTGCAAATTCCAAAGCAGCCAAAATCTCTCAGCAGAATGGTGTGGGCACTCGAAGTTGCTGGTGGGAGCCATTGACATGCCATGCTCTGGTGGCTGTGTCCTGACTATCACATTTCTTCTCCCCGCCTCCTCAGACACACTCCCTCACACCTTGACAAGACTGTGGGACTCAGCCCTCCTCAGTGCCCCTGACCCCTTGTGCAGCCTCTTCTATCACAGACCTTAAACACTGCATAGCAATTGTTGGCTTACTTTTCTCTCTCCTTGTAAATCGTGGGCTCCTGGGGAAGAAGACAGTGGACCAGGTTAGGTATTCCCAGGGCTGATAGAGTTCCATAGAATAGTGCTTCCAAAGAATAGCGGTAGGAGAAGTAGTAGTAATGTTCCAGATAATTTTTTTAAGGTAAAAAACATTACTTTTAAATATATTATTCAAATTTCAAGTATATTATTTCAAATATAAAATAAACACAGGTCAAAGATTTTATTTAACTCATTAAGTAACTGTTATTTATTTAACTCAATCAGTAAGAAGTTACTCTCATTCCAGGAGAAGAAATATAGGCCATGAAATGAATTTACAAATCAAATAGATGCAAAGCTGCTTTTTTCCACAAGAGTTGGAATCAACTGTCTTCCGCCAGACAGAATTTATTTGTATGTCTACAGACAAAGATTATTTACTTTGCTGTCATTTACCTACAGCTTTCAGAGCAGTAAAATAGCTCAGAGATGGTGAAAGGCGCCAAGCCCACAGATTCCGATAACTCAGAAGGGTGTGTGTGAAACACTAGTTTTTCATTGAGGACACCCAGGAATCTTGTTGGTCATTTCAAATTCTTTCATATTTTTTCTGTGGCAGTGTCTCCCTTTTGCAATCGATAATCTCAAAGAAAGATTATTTTTGACCACAATATAAGTATTTCATCAGGTTTAGCCTGGTTATTTCCACAGATGCAGCAAGAGTGCTAACCACCGCACAGGACTCCTTGGGAGTGCTTTGAAACATCTAGAGCCAGCCACACAATTGCCTTCTATCCGGAATTTGTATAAGGGATCAGACTGGATTTTAAGAGCTTCTATTATCAGCTATTCTGAGGCCAGGAAGCCAAGCCCAAGAAACTGTCTCCATAAGATTTCCCTTGCAGTCCTATAACTTTGGGTGACTTCTTTTCTGGAGGTTTCCCAAATATCCTAATGCTCCTGACCTGTCAGGAAGTGACCTTCCATACCACCCAGAAGCCTTGCCCTTGTAAGTCAGCTACCAGGTCAGTTTTCTTTGAAGGATTTTGTAGATATTGTCTTCAAAAGTATGGTCAAACTTTATACCTTAAAAGTGGCTTATCATATGTGGAACCAACCTAAGTGCCCAGCAACTGATGATTGGATAAAGAAGATATGGTATATATACACAATGGAATACTACTCAGTCATAAAAAAGGACAAAATCATCTCATTCGCATCAACATGGATGGACCTTGAGGGTATTATGTTAAGCAAAATAAGCCAGACAGAGAAAGACGAACTCTATATGACTCCACTCATAGGTGGAAGTTAACATATAGACAAGGAGAACTGATCGGTGGTTACCAGGGGAAAGGGGGGGGGGGGGGTGGGGGGAGGGCACAAAGGGTGAAGTGGTGTACCCACAACATGATTAACAATAATGTACAACTGAGATCTCACAAGGTTGTAAACTATCATAATCTTAATAAAAAAAAAGTGGCTTGTGATAGACTTAGTGAGCATTGTTCTCAAATATGACACTGCCATAAGCCTTGGTTGTACAATCAGTTTGTTTAATTACATTCTTGGTGCAAAGGAAGACAGTTTCTTACTGAGCCTATGCAAATAACTATATTTCCAAGAGTAGTAAGAAGACGTTGTAAGTTTCTGAATTCCTTAAGATCAATGAAAATCTAAAATCATTTTAAAATGTTTCATTTCACTTCATAGAAAGAAAATTTAATAAATTGTTGTGGATTATGGACAGCTTAAGAAGAAAGAGAAGGAGAATCCTTGTATATTCAGAAAATAGAACATTAAAACAAATACACAATATACCAAATAGATAACCACAATAAAATTTTCCTCATTAATTCCTCAGTCCTATGAAATTACTACTGTTCTGTTGGATCTTGGGCTATTAGTATCATCAAGCCATATGTGTCTCAACTAAAGAGTTCTGGAAATCCTGACTCAGCCTACTGGCAGTCTAAAAGTTGTCTAAGTGATGTCAGCTCAGAAGCCGGTACCCAAGAGTCTATTCTTTGAAGTATCAGTAGTTAGAATTACCTGGTACACTTCTTTCCCATGCGTCACTGAGATGGTCTTTGTTGAAGACACAATATGTGGTCCATCCTTTATCACAGAGCCTCAGGTGAGCCTCAGAGTATAACAAAAACTGTCAGAGTATAACAAAAAAGACTTAATGACTATGGTTAGTTTGTTACCAATAATTTTTAAATATAGAAGTTCTAATGACAATTTATAATAAGAACAATGCATCTGACAAAAAAAGTGATTGTTTCTCTGTGTACAAAACAAAGAAAATAAAGTCATTCCAAAAGAATTTTTTAGACAAATATTTTTAAGAAAAGTAATTAAATTTATTTTCAAAGAAGTCAGTGAATGTTAAGTCTGATTTACAATGAATGAACATAATTTTTATAGAGGAAAAAGCCTGAGATACAATGTACAATAGTCCTGAAACATATAGAGGGAGGTAGGGGTGGTGAAGGAAATCAATTGTCTCTTCACTAGACAGAATTTATGTGCACTTCTAGTAACAAGGATTATTTGCTTTGCTGCAGTTATGTATAATTTATGGAGTTGTAAAATAGCTCAGAGACAATGAAAAGTGCAAACTGCATAGAATCAGAAAACTCAAAAGGGTGTGCCCTATATAACATGTAGTTCTTGTTGAAGATGAACAGCAATATTTCATTCCATTAAAGTCTTCTCTAAAGAGGAGTTAGAGGGAAGATAGTGGAGTTGGAAGCATCAGGAACCCATCTCCCCACCTAGGCAACAATTGCATTGGCAGAATCTGTCTGATGTAACTATTTTGGGCCTCTGGAAATGTATTAGTCACCTTGGGCTGCCATAACAGAATACTACAGATTAGGTGACTTAAACAACAGAAAATTATATTCTCACAGTCATGGAGGCTAAAAGTCCAAGATCCGGGTGCCATCAGGCTTGGTTTATGGTGAGACAGCTCTTCCTGGCTTGTAGATGGCTGTTTTCTTGCTGTGTTCTCACAAGGCCTCTTCTCTGTGCATGCACAGAGAGAGAAAGAGAGAGAGAGAGCTCTGGGATCTCTTCCTCTTCCTATAAAGACACCAGTCCTATTGTATTAGGGCCACACCCTTACAACCTCATTTAACCTTAGTTACTTCCCTAAAGACCCTATCTCTAAAGACAGTCACAAAGAGGGTTAGGGCTTCAACATACAAATTTTGGGAGAACAGAATTCAGTTCACAACAAGAGATTACTGAAGATTTTCAATTTCCAGGGGAAAGCTTGTGCAATAGCTGTTGTTAATTTTGGTCAATTTTAGCTCTTAACATGGTAGCAGCTACCCCTCCTCCAACCTCCGGCCCCATGACAAGCAACTGAGCACACATTTTGGGAGTGGCTTATACACAGCTTGTGGGAACCATGTTGGGCACTAAGGACCCTATTCTCCAAATAACTGGAATCTGTGCTCTGGTCATTGATTGTGGATCAGATGCAGAGGTGGGAAGCCATTGTTGCACACCCTGTCCACTCTGGCTGAAGTGACTTTAAGGAGATTTAAAGGGCTGGTCTTTTATTTGATTCATTTTTCTCTTTTCCCACTTTTGGGGACCAGACATTTAAGGACTAGGATATTCAAAAGCAACAATATATAAGGGAGAATTTAGAAAGCCACTTCGCATGCCCAGTGAAAATCATAAGCTCAGAAAAGACCTCAAATTTACAACTCAGGCTGATCCCTGGCATAGAGATACCCTATAACAACAGCAACAACAACAAACAATAAACCCTGATGAAGGGGAAGAATTGGATCTCCAGAGTTACCACATTATTAGATTCAAATGTCTACTTCTCCACAACAAAAAAAAATCACAAAGCATAACAAGAAACAGAAAAGTATAACCATTCAAAGGGAAAAAAATCAATCAACAGAAACTGTCTCTAAGAAATACCAGTTGGTGGTTTTAGTAGACAAAGACTCCAAAACAACTGTCTTAAAAATTCTCAAAGAGTAAGAGAAGACATGGACAAAGTCACAAAACAATTTTTGAACAAAATGGAAATACCAATAGATAAAAAACATTAAAAAGGAGCCAAAAAGAAATCCTGAAGCTTAAAACTATAATAACTAAAATGAAAAATTCCCCAGAATGATTCAAAAGCAGATTTGATGGAAAGAAGGAGCAATGAACTCAAAGATAGGACAACTGAAATTATTACATCTGAAGAACAGAAAGAAAAAAGATTGAAGAAAGTGAACAGAGCCTAAGGGACATCCAGCTGATCAACCTATACATTCTGGAAGTCCCAGAAGGGAAAGAGAGAAAGGAAGGGGTAGAGAGATCATTTGAAGAAATACTTGCCAAAAACTTCTCAAATTTGATGAAACACAAGAATATAAACATCCAAAAAGCTAAACGAACCTTAAGCAAGACGAACTCGAAGAGACTCACACGGAAGTACTTTATAATCAAACGTGAAAAAGCAAGAGACAGAGAAAGCAGCAAGAGAGACACAACTCATCACGTACAAAGAATCTCCAATAATATTATCTCGAGATTCCTCATCAGAAACCTTGGAGACTAGGAGACAGTGAATTGATATATTCAAAATGTTGAAGGAAAAAAAACTGTCAAGAGTCCTATATCCAGCAAAACTGTCCTTCAAAAATGAGGGAGAAATTAAGACACTTCCAGAAAAGTAAAAGTAGAGAGAATTTGTTACCTCTAGACCTGCCCTGAAAGAAATCAAAATGGGAGTCTATCAGGCTGAAGGACACTAGATGTAACTTGAAGATGCATGAAGAAATAAAGATCTCTGTTAAAGGCAAATACATGGACAGTTATAAAAGCTAGTATTGTTGTACCTTTGGTTTATAACTCCACTTTTTATTTTCTACATGTCTTAAGAAAGAGACTATACATAAAAAAACAATGATTGGTCTATGTTTTTGGAAATAAAATACACAAAGATACAATTTTGTGACATCAATGACTGAAATAGATGGGATCAGAACTGTATAAAAGCAGAGTTTTTTTATGTCATTGAATTAAGCTGGCATAAATTCAAATTAGAATGTTATAACTTTAAGATGTTAAATGTAATCACCATGGCAGCCATAAAGAAAACAGCTACAGAATAAACACCAAAGGAAATGAGGAGGGAATTAAAATTTTTACTACCAAAAAAAATCACTAAACACAAAAGAAGACAGTAATGCAAGACACAAAAGGCAAAAAACCTATGAGGTATATAAAAAACAAATAGAAAAATACAAAAGTAAGTTCCTCCCTGTCGGTAATTACTTTAAATGTAAATTGCTTAAACTTTCCAATCAAAAGACAGAGATTGGCAGAATGGATTTACAAAACATCACCCAACTATGTGCTCTCTACAAGAGACTCTCTTAAGACCCAAAGATGCAAATAGGTTGAAAGCGAAAGCATGGAGAAAGAGATGGAAATGGAGAACTAAGGAGTTAAAAAATCTCCCCTAGAGCAAAAACTTTAAGATAAACTTTGATAACTGCAGCTGTGCATGTTTAACATAATCAACTGTCGTTCAAAACTAACCAGGTCTGTCTGTGCTTAGTATATTAGTGGGTGTCTTTCTCAGAAATTCAAGGTCCAGACATCAAGATTCAGTCTTCAAGGCCAAACGCAGTCTGGTGGGAAGGCACCAACTAGCAAGGCCACATGCTCCCCTCCCCCACCTAAAACCCCAGCACAGCTCCCCTCCCCCACCTAAACCCCCAGCACAGCTCCCCACCCCCACCTAAAACCCCAGCACAACTCCCCTCCCCCACCTAAACCCCCAGCACAGCTCCCCTCCCCTACCTAAAACCCCAGCACAGCTCCCCTCCCCCACCTAAAACCCCAGCACAGCTCCCCCTCCCCCACTTAAAACCCCAGCACAGCTCCCCTCCCCCACCTAAACCCCCAGCACAGCTCCCCTCCCCTACCTAAAACCCCAGCACACTCTCCCTCTCCCACACCTAAAACCCCAGCTAAAAACCCACACCTTTTTCCCTTAGAGAAGGTGGATCTGAGTGCTAACTCCCATCTTCTGGTCTGGCTGCCTTTTGATAAGAAACCATCTTTCCTTGCTAGAAGCCTGACATTTCAGTTACCGGCTCTACTGTGGGGCAGGTAAACAAACCCATGTTTGTGTTTGGTAACAATATTCCATGCAAATAGGAAACAGAAGAGAATGGGAGTGGGCTATACTAATATCAGACAAAATAAGCTTTAAATCAAACAAGTTCATAAGAGACAAAGAAGTACATTATATATTTATTTTATTTTTTTATTTTTTTTTTGAGGAAGATTAGCACTGAACTAACATCTGCTGCCAATCCTCCTCTTTTTGCTGAGGAAGACTGGCCCTGAGCTAACATCTGTGCCCATCTTCCTCTACTTTATATGTGGGACGCCTGCCACAGCATGGCTTGACAAGTGTTTGTAGGTCCGCACCCGGGATCCAAACCTGCGAACCCCGGGGTGCTGAAGCAGAAGGTGAGAACTCAACCACTGCACCACTGGGCCGGCCCCAGAAATACATTATATATAATAAAAGGTTCAACACAGCAAGAAGATATAACAATTATAAACATTTATACACTTAACAGACATCAAAATACATGAAGCAAAATTTGATAGAACTGAAGGGAGAAATAGATAGCTCTATAATAACAATTGGAGTCTTCAATATCCCACCCTCAGTAGTGGATAGAACAATCAAGACAGAACATAAGTAATGAAATAGAATAGAGGACTTGAACAATGCAGTAGACAACTAGACATATACAGAACACTCTACCCAACAACAGAATATACATTCTTCTCAAGTGCACATGAGACATTCTCCACGATAGACCATATGTTAGGCCACAAATCAAGTCTCAATAGGTCTAAAAATGTATCACGCAAATAATTTTCTCTGACCACAGTGGGATGAAATTAGAAATTAATAACAGAAAGAAACCTGAAAACCCCACAAGTTTATGCAAATTAAACAACACACTATTAAACAACCAATGGATCAAAGAAGAAATATGAATGGCCAATAAGCACATGAAAAGATGCAAATCAAAAACCACCATGCCATACAACTTCACGTCCACTATTATGACTATCATTAAAAAAACAAAAATCAAAGGCAAGTGTTGGCAAAGATGTGGAGAAATTGGAACTCTTTTTGCTTTGTTCGTGGGAATATAAAATGATGTAGCTGCTACGGAAAACAGTATGATGGTTCCTCAGAAAAGTAAAAATGAAACCATCACGTGATCTAGCAATTCCATTTCTGGGCATACACCTGAAATAATTCAAAGCAGGATTTTGAACAGATATTTGTACATCCATGTTTTTAACAGCATTATTCACAATACCCAAAAGGTGGAAACCACTCAGATGTCCTCTGATGGATGAATAGATAAATGGATAAACAAAACGTGGTATATATGTACAGTGGGATATTACTCAGCCTTAAAAAGGAAGGAAATTCTGACACACGCCACAACATGGATGAACCCAGAAGACATTATGCTACGTGAGATAAGGCAGTCATAAGAGGACAAATACTGCATGATTCCACTGATAGGAGGTCCCTAGAGGAGTCAAATTCATAGAGACAAAAAGTAGAATGGTGGTTACCAGGGCCTCAGGGGAGGGGAAGGGGGAGCCGTTGTCTGATGGGTGCAGAGTTTCAGTTTGGGGAGACGAAGAGTTCTGGAGATGGATGGTGGTGATGGCTCACAACAATGTGAACACACTGAAGGCTACTGAAATGTACACTTAAAAATGATTAAAATGACGGGGGCTGGCCCCGTGGCCGAGTGGTTAAGTTTGCGCGCTCCGCTGCAGGCGGCCCAGTGTTTCGTTGGTTCGAATCCTGGGTGTGGACATGGCACTGCTCGTCAGACCACGCTGAGGCGGCGTCCCACATGCCACAACTAGAAGGACCCACATTGAAGAATATACAACTATGTACTGGGGGGCTTTGGGGAGAAAAAGGAAAAAATAAAATCTTTTAAAAAAAAATGATTAAAATGATAAATTTTTTATGAGCACTTTACCACAATTTTTAAAAAGTAATTAATTTTTTTGTCTTCCAATCTTTTCCTAACAGTTGCTTGTATTTATTGATGCTTTCTATGTGCCAACCAAGTGCTCTTCCAAACACTTTACCTGTGCTGTTTTATCTAATTGCCATAATAATCTTATGAAGCAGGTGCTATCATTATGTCTATTTTTCAAAATAAGAAAACTGAGGCACAGAAAAGTTTAAGTATTTTATCCAGGGTCATAGAGCCTGTTAGTGGTAGATCTAAGATTTGAACCCAAGCAATGTGATTCCAGATTCCTCATTCTTAGCCACTATGCTATACTTCCAAAATGAGTGAGCAACTAATACCTTATAAGTTATTATTGATTTGATTGTCATCATGTGATTTTAGATCAGTTGCTTTGCAACTCTGTCTTTCCTTGCATGCAACACTGAAATTCAGAACTCCTGCAAGTGGTTGTGACCTTCCTTGGCATAGCTGCAGTACGAGGTGGTGCAGCCAAATCAAGGTGAAATGATATCCCAAAAGATGAGTCCCAGACTCACCCCCTCAGAAGGTCTTGCCTTCTCTGACATTGAAAGTCCAAATGCCAACTCTACTACTTCTTGCTGTTTGATCTTGGGCAAATTACTTGACTTCTCTGAGCTTGTTTCCTTATCTATAAAATGGAAATCATAACATCTTTCTTACAAGGCTGTTGGTGAGTGTGACCTAAATATCCTCAGGCCTCATTGGCCTGTGGATGTAAATAAAACCATATCAAAGTTAATGTGTAAATTTCACTGGCTTAGGATCCCCTCCAGACTAAATATGTCAACATAAGATACACACATACATGGGGCCGGCCCCGTGGCTCAGTGGTTAAGATCGCACACTCTGCTATGGCGGCCCAGGGTTTCACTGGTTTGGATCCTGGGCACGGACATGGCACCACTCATCAGGCCACGTTGAGGCGGCATCCCACGTGTCACCACTAGAATGACCCACAACTGAAATATACAACTATGTATTGGGGGGATTTGGGGAGAAAAAACAGAAAGAAAAAAAAAGATCGGCAACAGTTGTTAACTCAAGATGCCAATCTTTAAAAAAAAAAAGACACATACAGAGAGAATCTGCAAAGCCATATATATGCTAAATAGATTATAGCCAGTATTTTTATTGCTTTAAATAGTACATCAGGTCAAGGTGGAATAATGCCTATATTAACAATCTTAGAGTTTGGATATTATTTTCTGACTAATCCTCACCCATTTTGAATGGGAAACTTATGGGACCAATCTTTGAACTGCAGTATGCATATTCCTTGAAGAAATGGAAGACTTTCTAAGGACTACATGGACATGTAATCATTTTAAGGGAATCTATTTCTGATCCCCATTTCCATAAGTATTCTTCCTTAAAAGTGATGTGCCTGAGAATGTGCCTGGAGAGAGGGTGGGGCTCTCCTCTCCCGCTACCACATACAAAACTGCCCTCCCACCATCTTGTGTTGGTGCATTGCTTCCAAGGGACATAAACTTCCCAGGCACTTAAGAGACCATTTACCAAATGACTGTGACAGTTAGGCGACTAACACGTATACAAGGCGGGGAAGGAAGGGGCAGAGCGAGCAATTCTTTTTATCCCAACACAAGTGAAAAAGGATCTGATCTTGTATGCTCATTGATCATTAAAAATAATTTTGATGCATTAAATTATTATATAATCATTGACGTGCAACTCAAAGAGTTAAAAGAATTGAGGGAAATTTGCAATTCTTTATGTTCTGTTCCATTTGTATAACCAATGTTTGTTACTCTTTATTTGTACAAAGAAGAAAGACAGGAATAGAACTAATGCTGAACTGTGTCTCGTTCTAACATAGGGGTCATCTATGGATATCTGTACTAATAATTTTTAGAAGATCCAACCTTTCATTAAGAAAAATATTTTAAATTAAATTTTGATTTCATCTTTTATTTAAATTCATCAAAATGTGTGCTATATTACTGTTTTGATTAATTATAGTGAGAATGCCTTCCAGAAAAGAAAAAAAATTAATAAATAGAGCTTTATGGTCACCAGGTTGTTAAAATCTTTAAATTTCAATTTGTATATATTTGGCAGAGAACTAAGATGGGATGATCAACAAAAGACAATAATTTTATGATTAGATTAGAATTTTAGGATTAAGATTAAATTAGGATTGGGGGAATTAAATGGAAATAGATATTCAAAGAGAAATGGGGACAATGTAAAATTTTCAACCAATAAAGAATAATTTGGTCACATATCCGTGAAAGTGGATATTGATGATTATCAAATTACTGATTCCACTGTAGTCCTTTAAAAGAATGATAAAGCAGTTTTATTTTAAAATGTCAATATTACAATATGTTTAAAATTCTTCTTTGTGACTATTTAAACATATATGAAAAATTTTAGATGGTAACTTGAAAATACATGAGGGGAACATACTTTTATGAAAAAAAGATGTTATGGAGTACGTGAGCAAAAATTTGAAGACCATTGACCAAGAGCCATTTTTGTCCCAGCAAATGACCCAGCAGGGTTGGCCTGATCCCACCAGGATGGGGACTTGCATTTATTCCATCTCTACTGTTAAAAGACAAACTGAAACACGTTAAAAATTTTAATTTAATTTGATTTCAGCAAAAATCCATTCAAATAGGGCAGCAGCAAAGGGGAAGCAGTTAGGAGCCCTCTGCCAATGGGAGCCAAGGGGAAGACAGAGAGAAAGTTCGGAAGAAAAGAAAGGAAATTATTGAATGGCTGTGGCTTAAAGCCTACTTGGCTGTTTACGATCTGTAGTCCTTAGATTTCAATTTTGTAACTTTGAGGCATTTACAGGCTTCGATTTTGGTTCGCTTACATAGGCCACCACGGCATTAAAACCACCTCAGTTTAATGGCTAATTTAACACTACACATGGCCCCTGGCCAAGGAAATGCTCCGGGCAGCCTGGGTAGGCCTTGTGACAGTGCTTGAGGTATATGTGTTAGGGTGTGTGGGGGTGTGTTTGTGATGGTCTGTGCATTAGTGTGTTGGGTGTGAGTGTGTGTTGGGGGGTGTGTACTGGTCTGTGTGCCTGTGTATGGGGTGGGGGCTGTGTGTGTGAATGTGTATTCGTCTGCATGTCTGTGTGTTGGGGTGTGTGTATGTGAGTATATGCTGAGAAGTGTGTGTGAGTGTGTGTTGGGGAATGTGTGTTGGTCTCTGTGCCTGCGTGTGTGGTGGGGGGGGGAGGCTGTGTATGTGAGTGTGTGTACAGATGTGTGGGTATGGATGCGTTTTGTGGTGTGTATGTTGGTCTGTGTGTGTAGGAGGTGTGTGCACAAGGCCTCCTCTGCCGCTCGTCTCCTTGAGGAGTCTCACCCCTCACACACGCCGACAAGGCCGAGGCTAAGGCCTGAGTCCCCAGCGTTATCTCCGGTTGTCAGGTCTGAACATGGCAGCGGGGGAATAATATAAAAATACAGCTTCAGGGTTTGATTATCACTTAACCACTGTTGAGGAGAATTGTGATTTCCCTTATGGTGAAGGCAGAAAAGTATAAAAATAGCAAAATGAGGAAAGAGTTATAAAACATGGAGCTGTCTTCACTGCACTTTGGTTTAACAGCACCTCTTGAAACTACGTGATGCCGTGTGAGCCGCACCGACTGCCGTGGAGCGCTGGCGCTCAGCGACGGCTTCACGCTGCTGAAGCCCTGGCAGGGAAACTGGGTCTTTAAATTCTCCTCCAGATTAATTGAGTCAAGAGCAGCTTTCCTTATATAAGAGGATAAAAAGAACCCCCCAAAGGGCTTAAAAGCCTGACAAGAAGTCTTTTAAATTAGCAGGGGGCTGTCACAGTTGTGTATTGATGTCACCGCATGGTACTCTTCACATCCAGATCCCGCCGCCGGGGTTGAGAGGAGAGCCTTTCACTGGAGACGCAGGAACGGAGGCAGAGACAGGCAGCGCAGGGTGTCACTGTAATTCCACTCCGCCCCCCAAGCTGCACTTACGGCCCCTGTAAGATAATCTGATATACCCACAGTACAGAACAATTCAATTCACATTTTCAACATCACAAAAGGGTTCTCTCCAGAGGGATTCCCAGGAGAGTTCAATTAAATAGAAAGTTCCTCTGCAGCATTTAAACCGATTCTATTTACAAAATATCCACAAACAGTAAAATCTCAGGAACCCAAGTTTGCAAGCTAGATGCAGCTACTACACATCGTGAACCAAGTCCTTCCTGGAGGGTATCTCTAAAAGACTGCGGTGACTGGAGAGGACGAAATAGTGAGCTTTCAAGATGATTGCAAAGAAGGACTAAAGATCTGCAGAGAAAGGCAGCTGGTGGTTTAGTCTGGAGGGAGAGGCTACAGGTAGGCTTCACCCTGGCTGCAGGCGCCAGGCGCCAGGAGCCGCAAGGACTTCTGTAAGAAGGATGTGAGCAGCTCTTATCCAAATCCTGGTGCAATAGATTCACATCGGCCCCCTCTTCCTCAGGCCTGCAGTCCAGGTGAACAAGGTCACCTCGGGTCTGGTAGCAAGAGCCAACTGTCCAGACTTTCCCAAGTATAACCAGAGCCTGAGACAGCTAATACAAAAGCAGAAAAGGATGTCTTCCCAATGAAAGTGAAGTTTTATTAAAATAAGAATATGTGTATCTATAAGAGCAATGACTAAGAGCTTCATAGGTTCAGCCTCAGGAGTCTAAATGTAACAGGCAAATGGAAACACACCGTCACTCTGACACAGATGCAGAAGGAAAATGTTTCTGTCTGTAGTGTAATCGAGGCCCTGCCATTGGTGATCTGGTCATTGCAAAGCTTTCCATGCCCTGCCTCTGTATAGCTGAGGGTAAAGCCCTTAAAAATTGTAGGACTCCATAAAATGCTGGTTTCTCATTCGTTGGAGACCCCAGGAGGCATAATTTGAAAAGGGGCTGAGAAAGAGGGAAGTGTGCTGTGCTGCAGTGTCACGTCCCAGCTGCCGAGTGAACTGTGAGCAAGCTTGCAAATTCTGGGGCAGTTGGAAAAAATATTTTGGGGGCTGGCTCGGTGGCACAGTGGTGAATTTGGCACGCTCCTCTTCAGCGGCCAGCAGTTCACAGGTTCAGATCCCTGGTGCGGACCTACATACTGCTTATCAAACCACGCTGTGGCAGCCGTCCCACATATAAAGTAGAGGAAGATGGGCATGGATGTTAGCTCTGGGCCAGTCTTTCTCAGCAAAAAGAGGTGGATTAGTGGCAGATGTTAGCTCAGAGCTAATCTTCCTCAAAACAAAAAAACAAATTTTCTTCTTCCACATGGGCGTTATCTCAACATGGACTGAAGCACTGTCTTTCTAGCTTTGTAGAAAGGTAGCCTCACACTTTGGGAAACACACAGGCCCAGAACAGGGACCCCACGCCCCAGAGTGAGGACCAGGGAAAATTATGTCACACCCAGAACAATTTCCTGATCTGATAAATGGGAGCCATAAAAGTCCCACTTCCTTGGCTTGTGGTGGGGATTAAATGAAATAATGCTCTTTTCATGTTTAGCAAAGGACCTGGCTGATAATAAACTCAATCAGTGGCTGTAGCTATTCATAAGCGGTGTTATTAATAGGAACATGCCCCTGCTCATCTTGACCTGTTCTCTGTTATTCTTTAATACATGTGAGGTTTCAGTTCATTTGCCTTTCACTTACTTTGAGCAGCCTATTAATTGCCTTTTTAACTGTCCTAATTGTCCTTTGTACCTGCACCTTTGTAGCAGGAAAGAGAAGGGCTTTGGCTCCAGGCAAGCTACTCTCTTCTGGAGGCCCCTGCTGAGATGAGCTTCGGGGTGGGGGAGCGGGGTGACTTCCTCACCCCAGGCCTGCGTCCCCTGAGACTGACATTACTTATTCACTGCAGGCGCTTACAAGAAAGGATGATTTTGCTCACCTTTGCATTTTCTCATCAGGTTTATAAACTTCGTTCAGAGGCATGAAGCCTTTCCTTTTGTGATCACTTTAAAACATATTTGAACAAAATAGTCTTGCAAATAGAAAACAAACCAAAGACTCATTCTATAGACAGAACCTGGAGAGCTTCTTATGCTGTTCTGAGAAGCTTGAATGGCATTTATAGGCAATAGGGAGCTCTAGGGGGCTTGATCAGGGGAGTGATGTGATCAGCCGCATGGAAGGAGGTGTGGAAGGGCAGGGAATGAGGAGCTGCAGTCACAGGCAGAGGCTGCTGAGGGCACCAACTGAAGTCAGGTCCATAGTGCTTAGAAGGACCTTTGACTGACAGGTGCTTCGGAGGGAGATCCAAAAGGACTTTGTGCCTGGATGGATGCAACAGAGAAAGGGGAGATCACAGCTGCTCATTTCCAATCTGAGTGCCTAGGAGGCTGCTTTCACAGACTGAGGGATAATACCGAGAGAAGCAGAAGTGTGCTTGGAAAGCGTGGCTCACAAAGTGACCTTGGAATGCAAGAGGCTCTGAGGGGACCCCGAGCAGGCAGGTCGGAATCCAAGTCTGAGCCACTTGAAATCCTGTTTGGAAGAAGAAAAAGCATAAATGACTACGGAATAAACTCTACAAACTAAGAAAATAGAAAGAAAAAAATTCAGAAATGAACTTGGGAAGTCAGGGGTGGAAGTGAGAAGGTGGGCGTCGCCAGCTTCGAGGTGATTATTGAAGACGCAGATGAGCAGCAGAGAGATCAGAGTGCTGAGCAGGAGCAGGCAGGGAGACAACTGGGGCTCCCAGAATGGGCAGGGCTGACCCCAGGGCGGAAGGCTTGGTGCCCGCAGGAGGGGAAAGCAAGGGGTGGCTCGTGGCGCAGCTATGAGTTGAGCTGTCAGGAAGCCAGAGTTTGGTCTTGAATTTTCCAGATAAAGAAACTGCAGCTCCTAGTACAGAAATTAACCTGTCTTGCCCCAAACCACATCTTCAGTCAACTAGACTCACCAGAGCAGCCTGCAAAAACAGAGGCAAATTCTCTCTCTCTTTGTTTACTGGGTAGTAAAATAACCCCAAAGCTACTGTAATTAATGATGGTTTCCACTGGCACAGAGACGATTGAATGGACTGGTAAAAAGATTTGGAGCTGAGAAGTAGATTCAAGAGACATCAAAGATTTAACATATAACCAAGGTGATATTTCAATTCAGGGAGAAAATAAGAATAAATGCTTTAATAATAAATGCTGCTGGCATAGTTAGCTTTTCATGTGGAAGAAACAATAGCTAAACTTCTACTTCACACAATACAGAAATAAATTCCGAAAGGATTCAAGACAAATATTAAAAATAAATTGCAAGAAATAAAAAATGTTTTTGTAATTGAGGAAAACATCTGTATAATCATACAGAATGGGTTCTGTTTCTAAGCCAGATATGAGAGCTAGAGGCCATGAAAAAAAGACCAGACATATTTGATTAAATAAAAATGAGAAGCTTTTGTGTGGTTACAAAAAAAGTAAACTAAGATAATAGTAAAAAAAAGTCTACTGGGAAAAAATATTTCTAATACTCATAGTAGGAAAAGGTTTAATATGCCTAATATTCAAAGAACTTCTACAAATTCATAAGAAAAAGATACACTCACTAAGAAAATGGTGAAAGGATATGCACAGAATAAATCCCACAGGAGAAATCCAGAAGGCCAGTAAACACAGGAAAAGATGCTCAGTTTCACTGAGAGTCAGGAAAATGTAAAATAAAGTAACGTGACAATATCCCCTTATCATGCAATTGACAAACATTGAAAAAAAGAGTGAAAATAACACCTAATGCTTTCAAGAATGCAAGAAATAGACAGTGGGGTGCCTTGCTAGGGGGAGTGGGAATTGCTCCAATTTGGGAAAATAATGTAACAATATCTGTTTAAAAAGTTACACATATCCTTTTACAGATCTATCTCATTTATGATTCTGTTCCACTGAAGTAAAAGCACCAATAGGTAAGAATATATAGAGGATGTTAACTACAGCTTGCCTAATGGTAGCAAGCAAACAAGCAAGTGCAAACCAGATACAGCCTTCATGCCCGTAACTAGAGGGATAGTTTCATACGCTGTGTCCACCTGCTTGAGGAAATCTCACACGACTTTTAAAGAGAACTAGGTAGCGCCATATTTTTACTTGGAGGGATGTCCATGATGTGTTAATACAAGAGGAAAGCAATTTGCAGAGTAATTTATACAGCATGATCCCATTTCTGTAAGAATCCACAAGGCATTTCTCTATATGTGCATGTATGTTTGTGAAGATTGAGAGAGATGTGGACAGACAGACAAACTCTGTTCACTGGTCACTTGGGGAGAAGAGGACAGAGAGTGGCGAAGCTTTATGACTGTTTATACAGCCCTATGTTTTGGTGCTGTGTCACCGGTGTAATTTTAAAATTTATACAGAAAATGTTTTTTAAAGGAGAGACTTTTTCTAATGTTACCCAGATTCCCAGGCCCTCATTCTGTTTGAGCGGGTGGGAACGAAGCCTAGGAATCTGCATTTTGACAAGTAGCTTCAGTGATCCTTGGTGTGGTGGCCATGGACCACCCCTGAGGAGGCAGGCCAGTACAAGTTCCCTTGGGAGGGCAGCAAGGCCCACGTAGGGCTTGGCAGAGGGTCCCCCGGAAAGGTCACTTTGGAAGAAACAAGAGAACTAACTAGCTGGCAGGACAGGAGAAGGGAAGGAAAGGGAACCGCACACATACGGGCCTCAGTTTGTGAAAACAAGACAGCTCTTCCTCTAAGCAGAGACGGTAGAAGGAGAACACCGGAGAGGAGTATGTGGGGAGATGCAGAGACATTTCCCAGGGCAGGAAAGGGAATTCTGGGAGTTCAGGTGAGAGTGAGGAACTTGGAGAAAGAATGAGGAAGGACTCGGGCCGTGGAGGGGCTGGCTGTACTCACAGGCTGGGGTTCGCGCTGGAGCTAATCTGCAGGTGGTGGTTCCCACCAGCACCAGCAGGACCAAGTAAAACATGCTGTGCCTTCTCCCCCACAAAGAGGGACAGCCTCCGGGCAGGTCGCTACTCTGCCCTGCCAGCCATGACTGCAGGGAGAGACGGGACTGAGATTAGGATTTGTGATAGGCATTTAGCGTGAGCACAAATTGGGTCAGATCCCAGTTGGGAGGTCTGGGAAATGACACCCACCATTTATGAAGTGCCTGATGCTGTACAAATAACATTTCTAATCTTTCAACAGTTTCTTGGGATAGATATTGTTGCACCAATTTCCAGAAAAGAAAATCGAGGTTTAGAGAATTGACTTTGTTCCTTTGGGCAGTGGCAGCTCCAGAATAGGCAGGCACACCTCTCTGTCAGCAAAACTCAGGTTCTCTCCACTACCTCTGCAGAGGGAAGGGGGTTGATGGCCCTGCCCAGAGCCCCAGGAGGAGGGAGGAGGAGCCCAGTGGGTGCCATAGCCCTTTGTCTTCAGGTGCAATGAACAGACTGGCCTCAGCCCCTCAAGCTGAGCCCGTGGGATTCTAGATCTCTCTGGCATATTCTTTCCGCAGCTTACTCACAATAGCTTTGTTGATGACTCACCCACTCCACTGATACACATCACTGTCCTGCAAATAATGCTGTCAGAGCAGGGGTCAGGGTGGCAAGCCAGGTTCCTCCCTCCCCCAGAGCCCCAAGGCACAGTTGGGAGCTTCAGTTAGACAAGAAAAGTGGGTCACCCTTTCTGCTCTTTCCTCCTTCCCTCCTCCTACTGGCATGGCCTGTGTCCCTTTTCCCTGTCTGTCCTCAGCCTGTGCTTAGCGCAGGCAGAGAGGTCCTGCTCCAGGCCCACAGGCCTGTGCACCAAGGGAGAGTGTGGGCAGCACTGGCTACCGGGGACTTACCCAGAAGGACTGGATGAGGATCCAAATTCCTTACCAAGGGAAGACGTGGGGTGGGGAGAGTGGGCCGCAAGCGTGTTCGTCTCCTATCCAGTAAGTGTCCATTAAATGCCTGCTGTGTGTATGCCAGGGATGCCCAGATGCTGAGGGCACAGAATCAGGTGAGAAGCTTCCCCGCGGAATCCTTGGCGTTCTGTTCACGTCTGCAGCTCCGACGCACGGAACAGTGTCTCTGCACACGCAGGCTCTCAGTAAACGTCTGTTGAATGAAGGGATGACAGACTCGGTCCCAGCCTTTATGAAGCTTACAGTATGGGAGAGGCAGACGTCAAGGAAATAATCACACAACTAATTGACTCCAATCGTGACATGGATTATGAAGCTCAGGATGAACTTGCAATTATTTCGGAAAGCTTTAAAAGTTTTTTCCTTGAGTGCAGTTTTCTTTTCAGAGTCTTCTCAGTTTCAATATGAGGGAAAAAAAATCTTAAAAATTAGCGCAAGTCTTAGGTGGAATTGGAGCTATAGACAGTTCAGCATGCTATAGTCTCATTTAACGGAAGAATGAATCCCTGTGGTGGCAAAACAAAACAAAATGGTGTGTGTGTCTGTGTGTGAGAGAGAGTATCCAAGCTCTGTGTCTGTGCAGGGGGGGTCCAGGGGCCTCCTCAGTAGCAGTCCCATGGGGGCTTTGGATCGACTGTTTATCATTTATAGTTTGGCCCCTCCTCTTCCAGTTATGGAATACTGAACAAAGCATTTGGCTAAGATGCTCTAAATACCATTCCTCCCTTGTCGTCATTCCCTAGTCCACTCTCCTCCGTGATGGTCAGTGGCCGCCTTATATAGCCCCTGCCGACCCTGGGCACTGGACCACTCTCTACTGGGGTAGATCCTCCTAACAGGGCGGGCTTAGCTGCCTTTCTCTTGCCCCATGAGCCCTCCCTAAAGAGCAGGTTGTCTTCCACTGGACCACTGCCCCAGCATCAGAGCCGAGACCCTGACTATTTAGAAAAACAGCAGATATGCTATGCTTCAGTGGGAGGCACACGTTTTAGATTAGGAAGACCTTAAATCTCGTAGTGGCTATTTTGCAGAATCACAATCTTGATCAAGCGACTTAACCTCCCTGAGCCTCAGTTTTCTCATCTGCAAACTGGGACTGACAATATTGTCTTCCTGACCTAGCTGTTGAGGGATAAGAACAAATGGGAGAATGTATGCAAAAGCCCAGGAGTGAGAGGACATGGCGGATGACTGGGAGATAGCAGCAGTGCCCACGGGAGCCTGGCTGCCTTGCCCCGCCCCAGGCCAGGGCAGAACATTTAGAGTGCTGCCCAGCCACGCCCCAAGAGAAAGTCAGACACAAGCTAAAATCACCTCTTTTCCCAGGTCTTTCTTTCCTTGGGAAATGTCTATTTGTGTGGCCACTGTAAGTGTGTGTCTTAGTCTGTTTGGGCTGCTGTAACAAAATACCATAGACTGGGTGGCTTATAAACAACAAAGATTTATTCCTTATAGTTCTGGAGGCTGGAAGTTCAAGATCAAGGGGTGAGCATGGTTGGGTGAGGACTGTCTTCCTGGATCACAGCAGGTGCCTTCTCACTGTCCTCACATGGAGGAAGGGCCAGGGAGCTCCATGAGGCCTCTTTTATAAGGCACTAATCCCATTCCTGAGGGCTCCACCCTCACCACCTAAGCACCTCCCAAAGGCCCCACCTCCTAACACCATCACCTTTGGGGTTAGAATTCTGACATATAAATTTAGAGTGGTCACAAACATTCAGACCATAGCAACGTGAGTGGTCTTAAAACAAATAAGACAATGGGAGCAACCAGCGAAGCTTGGCCCAGGGTGCAGGCCCCAGGTCTGCGACCCTCCTTGAGTGTGGCCTCCTGTGGCGGGGGGTGGGGGCCATTTTAGCCTTTTTGTCCAGTTAGAGATGAGTTACCACTCAAAGAATCCTTTAAATTCTTGAATGAAAGCCACTGGTTTTCTTCCCGCCTAGGATTCTAGAACTCTGAGACCATAAGACACACCTATTTTTAAATTGTCAAACAAAACTACATGGAGTGTTTGTAACTGGAGAAGAGCAACCCTGACCATCATTTTCCTCTGATGGTGGCAACGCCTTACGTAAGGGTCACTTGGTACTGTTCACTGGGGCCAACAGCATGAGCCACTGACCTCTGAGGTAATTTTGTCTCCAACTTAAAGCAAATGGAGGTCTGATTTGTAGACACAGGTAAGAAGTGAAGGGAAAAAGAAACAACAAAAGCTAAGAAGCTGAGAGCGCCCAGTGAGCAGCTGTGTCCTCTAGTTGTTGCTGGATTCCATCCGTGTGGGCCTCCCAGAGTCTCTGGCTGCCATCCAGGCCACATTAATGGCATAAGGCCTTTGCACTGTGTGTGATGTAATCGCTACAGCTCAGCAGTTTGCTAAAGGAACTACCCAGCTGCTAGTTATGATAAATGGAGGATGTCCACATATATTCCCTCCTGAGGCCCCCAGACGTCGAGCTCTGGGCTGAACCTAGCTTTTCCATCCGCTCATCTCTCTCACCTGTGATGATCCTGTCTGTGCTTATTGAGCACAACTCACAAAGGAAGTTAAAACGGTACCAAAATCAGCCTCTATGCATTCAATCTAATTGTTAAAGTTGGTTCTGTAACTGAAGACTCTGAGCTGCCCAGAAGCTTCCAGGAGACTAAAAGAGTCTGTCCAGACCTCCCATTAAAGATTAACAGGCTGGAGTTATGGCCCCAGCTCAGCCTGGCTGTCACTGCCCCCTCCATTCCAGGGTGAACATGCTGTCATGGGGCAGGCCAAGCACCCACTGAAGAACCAGAACAAAAGCCCCCAGACACAGAGGGGGAGGCCAGCATCTAGACCCCGGCTCTCCTCTAACCTCCTGGGGCCTCAGTTTCCCCACGTGTAAAATTGTGGGATTGGACCTGACTCCTCACAGTACATGAGAGAGGGCAGCCAGAGAAGGTGCTCTGCGAGGAGCTGGGTTGGTGTCCAGCGAGCTGCTGAACCCCTAAACCCTCACTTCCCTACAGAAGGAAGACCGTGTGCCCCATTCCCCCTGACTGAGGGAGCGCCTCTAACATTCACCCTCAGGGCCGCCCTGTGAAGGTCCTGGGGCACTCAGCAGGAAGGCATTTTGAGGAAGAATCACTAGCTGCAGAAAGTCCCAGTGAGCCACAGCAGATGCCACGGGACACCTGAACAAGAAATCAAGTTTGGCCTTGCCCTGGGGAGCAGCACATAAAGTGGTTTTATGTTCTCTGAGAAGTTTTGCTGTTTGCTTATTTTTAATGAGAGGCTTTACGGGAATTCCTACATTTTAACATATATCCTTAACACCATGATAAGACATTCTGAAACGACACATATCTCAGAAATGCAGACTCCCATCTCTTACCCACAGGGCTCACATAGCATCAGGTGTTCACAGGCTCCAAATTGGTTTTAATTCAGGAAAACAAATGAAAACACAAAACCAAGCAATTTGAAGAGCAGTCTCTTGAGGGTTAAACTAGCGAGTGTCTGTACCAGTCTGTACCACTGTTTCCTTCTCCCGTCCACGCTGCCTCCACAATCAGATAAACGTGGGCCTGGAAACGCAGGCTCGTCATTTTTGTTTCAAGCAGGTGGAAGCTTCTCACCACTGTTGTGTGGTTCTGACACACATCTCAGTTAAAAATAAATAAAAACAGAAACAGCACCACCAAGTAAAACACCGTGTGTCTCCATTGGTCCATGCACCCATCTGACATGGCTGAGTGACGGCTGTCAGCTCCTGGACCTGCTGGATACTGGGGAACCAGAACAGAGCTACCCAAACTACCAGGATCCTGCTCTCTCTATAAGTATACTGAAACCCGAGGAAGGAATGCGTGTCATATTCTAAGGGTGTTCTTGCACGGCCTCAATCTGTACTCTGATTCACTAAAATGCTTAAGTCATCCTGCTTATTAGGGACTTTTAAGCTACAAAAGACGCTTAGAGGCTGTGAGGAGATATAGAAGAAATAAAGGCCTGCATTCCTGCCCTCAAGGAGTCTTCCTTCTAAGGAAGAGAGAGCAGGAAGCACATGAAAAAGTAACACGTAGTAACATACATAAAGAAATGCAAACTCACTAGTGTGAACAATAGGCCCAGTCCTGGGGGTTATGGGATCAACGAACATTGCAGACCAGGTGACTCAGGGAAAGATTTGTGGGGTAGTGAATCCATAACAGATCATAAGATCATAGATTATCAGATTCTGGACGTTCCCGTCAGTGAAGGCATGTCCTCCAGCGTGAGTAACACATGTAGGCTCCTAGAGTGGGAACCTGTAAGCACGCTTCCTTGGAGCAGAGTGTGAGAAAAGGACATAAGTGAAGATGAGCCACATGGAATGACCTTCCCATGTAGACCATTGGTGCCCATTCACACGTTTGTCTGGTACTGACACCTGTATGCGCTGTCCTGCATACTCCTTCACACCGAGAAGTATGGATAGGAGCGTGGCAGGAGTCAGGAACCAAGCAACGACACCGTCATGGAAGAAGGGAATTTATAGACAGTGTGAAGGAATGTTTATAGCACAATAAAGGCCGGGAGTGAAAACAAGTAAAATAACAAGACTTAGGAGAGTTTTATTTAGAAAAATAAATAAATGGCACAAAACTTGTAGAATTTTGTCCTCATTGTTTTGTGATCTTTTAAATCCAGACTAAAAAGTTAGAAATAAGTACATAGCATGCTGCAACAAAAACAGAGACAATGAAGTGGGTGTTCATTAACATTAGGTGCTTAAAGCCATGTTTTTCCATCAAATTCAACATAATCTGTACACCAACAACCTGGATCCCACAAAATTCAAAACAAATAATACTCCCTCCAAATGGTCAGAGATCCCACAAGCTGCCCAACCGCCTACCAGCTTCTCCTTACAGTCCTTATGACAGCCTAAAACCCAAAGGAAGCAAAGCCCATAGTTAGGGGCTGAAGGAAGAGTCAGCACTCATGTTTGGAGCCTGGCACTGAGCATTCAACGACTGCATGGTCCGTGTTTCAGGGCGCAGTGTTAGACGCACTGGACTTTCCTCCCTGAGGCTGTCACCAGCCAACTTCTCATAGCCTTCCTTCACGACAGGTGTGCTCACATTCTGGGTCGCCCACTGCTCCTCACGTGCACACACACACCCAGGCCGAGCCCCACCACCGGCTCCTGCCCAGTGGGGTGTGCCCTGGGCCTGCCTATGTTGTCTGCCTTTGTGAAGGTGTGTCGTCAAACACTCCAGAGCCTTTTAGTCAACGCAACTGCTTCTCACCCTGTCTGAGCTGCCGTGCTCTGAAACAGGCTGGCCAAGAAACAATAGACCTAAAAATGTCTCTCAGGGCTCCGCGGGCTTGCAAACTGCCACGAATTAAAACAATATTTTAACAGATTGTCCAACCAACAGGGATCCTGGGACTTTTATATTAGGATTCCATGACTAATCCCGTCAAAACTAACACAGAGTAGAACAATATTTAGCCAGGGAAACTGCTGCCAGCTGCCAGTGTGTGGTCCTCCCTTTATTAGGATAGGATTGGGGACTAGCTAATAGTGAATTCTCAGGATTTTATGCTGGGCTTTGGTTTGGGAAGGAGATGGCATTTCAGAGAATGTTTACCTGCCACAGAACAGTGCCTGATGCATCCCAAGAAAAAGCCCACTGCGCATTCACACCTCCAGAGACTGGGCTGCACATGTGTGGGGTCTTTGGGGCACTCACTTTGCAAAAGGCAGACTGAGGTTCACCCAAATAACACATTATTTTTATTCTTGTAGCTGTGGGGCTGGCAACTTCTTCTGCAGCACCTGCCAAGATTCTGAGCCTTCTCCATAAAGCCTGAGAAGGGAGGCAGGCTAGGGAGGGGCTGTTCCCTGCCACTGGCCCTGGCAATGGTTCCTGCAGATGGAGGAGGAAGTAAAGTCCCCTCTGAGCTTTTAGGGCTGATGCCAGCTTTCCAAATGTGATCCGCAAGTCAAAATCAGTCAGATGGGAACTCTGTCTGGACGCAGCATCCTCAGCCCTGCTTTGGATGTTTTCTGTTCTCTGTGTCACATCTTCTTATACCCTGAATGCACACACGTGTGCATGCACACATATGTGTACACAAGTGCTCACACAAGCAAACACATATCTCTGTACACTCACACTCACACAAGCACTTGCAAACCTCCCCCACCCCCGGGAAACGACAGAGACAGACACAAGTGCACAGAGCTGCGAAGGAGAAGCAGAGAGTTGGGTTGTGTGTACAAAGGCAATCTGCCAGGGTAGAGTCAGGACATGGGTCAGGCAATAGCAGAGTCCCAGCTCCACCACCGGCGAGCTGGGTATTGTTGGGTTTGCAACTTAACCTGGGGCCTAGTTTCTTTTCCTCAAAAATGAAGATAACACCATCTACACGGGGGTTTTTTTTTGAGCATGAAATGAAATGATATATGCTAAATTATAAATTGCAGTGCCATGAAGAGTCCTACAGGAGCCACGGAAAAAGGAAAATGTGCACCCTTACAAGCACCTAAAATAGACTTACATATTTTGAACCAAGGGTAAAAAGTTAATTAAATCTCTGCAACCAAAAAATATGCCTCCATCTAAAGCCAGTGTTGCCATTGTCAACCATTGTACATCACCTGGTCGGGGGCAAGGGGACAGGGGCAGCTGCACCAGCCTGGGAACCCTGGGCTATTGGAAACCACTGTTTCATTGCACAGTAATCCAGGGTCATGAGACTAGCAACAACATCCTGTCTTTATTTAAAATTTTGATACTTTGTCACATTATGGATTTTTTGGATTAGTTTTTAAATACTGCATTAAAATAGTATTCATTTGCTTACTCAATTCTTTGGTGCTCCCTTAAATGTCACATGGGCGGTGAGTGCCTCCCTTGCGTCTCCAGCCCCAGCCCCAGTGAACTGGAAATGTTACTCCTTGCTGTGCTTGGTTTCACTGGATCTTCTGTGCAGCTTTAGCCAAGCTACTTTATCTTCCTCCCCCTTTGCCCAAACTATAAAATAGTAAAACTGTTGTAAAGGGTATAAAAGAAGCCAGAAAGCTGGTCCTTGAAGTCAAGGACATTTCTGTTTGGTTGGGGAACCAAACTGCTTACAGTCCAAGGACAGTCTGAGCTGCTATTATACAAGACAGTGCGGTACAAACTCTTGTTATACATTTTGTAGGAATTCAGAATAGGAAGAAGATGTCTGGGAGCCATGGCCCCTCTCCAACGGATTCATCAAGGTGAACCTTAAGGGAAATAGAAATTTGGATTAGCACACAAAAAGGCATTTTCAAGAGATGGACATTGCATGGACTGAGATGGCACAGGCCCACTTCCTTCTGTCTGGCTCCTGGGGCAGCCCTCAGTCCTGAGTAACCTTGATAGACAAAAGTGATGGCAGTCGGAGTTCTCTCTCTCAAAAGGAGGGTTCAAGTTCTCCCCGGTGCTCCTAAAAACTCACAGCAGCTGGCAATATTTTTTGGCCTTTTGGGCCATTTTGGCCATTTCAGCACCAACCCTTAAAATGGGTCTTAATGATGTGTTTTTACCATAATACAAAAAAAGAGAAAAAGTCAAGGTCACCAAAAACAGGGAAAGTCTGAGAAGCTGTCATGGCCAAAAGGAGCATGAGGATACCTGACAACTAATTGTAATGTGGGATCTGATGGTACACTGACCATAGTAAGGACATTAGGTGAAAACTAAGGAAATGTGGATGGAGTCTAGATTTGAGTTAGTAGTAAAGATGTAAGATGTTAATAACAGAGTAAGTCGTCAGGGGCACCTGGGGGCTCTGTACCATCTATGTAACTTTTCTATACATCTAAAACTACTCAAATAAAAAGTTTATTACAACAAACAAAAACAGAGGTCTTCATGGTGCAGTAAGAAGGATGAAGATTAAAATGTGTCCTGAAGATACACAAGATCAAAGCACTTGGGCCAAAGGCTGTTTTCTGAATGTCCCCAAAGTGGCACATGGTGAGGCAGCTGAGTAATAAAGAAAGGGTGAAGAAGGAGTCCAGGGGGCTCAGTATTCCTTCATCCAGTAAAACCTCAAGTCCTTAACCACAGCCTGGGTGTTCTGAGCTGAGAATGACTCATAAAAAAGTCTCCCAGACGAAAGCCCAAGACATCAGAAGGGAAGCAGGGTTCCTGTTGCCCTCCACCGAGGACCTCTGGCTCCCGGAGGCTGGCTCGGGCTTCCTTGGTGGCTTTGGGGATCCCACTTGCCCTCTGGGCCTCATCCTGGACAGCTCCGGAAGCTGTGACCCAGCATGTCCTCTTCTGTTGGACGGCTCCTCTGTGGCAGTCTGGACCCAGCTCTCAGTCTGGCCCCTGCCTCCTTTGCCTAATCCCAAAGCAGAAATGCACAGTGCTGATATGCCTCAACATGGGGTGAAGATGAAGAGTCATTAAAATAACAAGGTAGCTGAGGACACAGGGAAGTTCTGCAGACACATGGTCCCAGCCCCAGCCTCCAGGGCACCGTGGATTTATTTGTTTCCCTATTTGAGAAACCAGAACATGTGCTGAGATGAAACATGGAAGGTCTTACTAAAAGCACACCCTGCATGTGCACACATGCACACACTGCCAGGCCTACCACTCAGTCAGCAGTGCCGGACAAGCAGACAGGGGTCCGTCAGCCCACGGTCCTCTCACAGGGGCTGCCTTCTGTGCCCCTCCACCTGGTAAAGTGTTAGCCCACCTGCCTGCTCCACTCACAGGCTCCCAACGCCAGGTCAGACAACTGCTCATCACGTGCAGTTGCCTTCTCATTTTTTTCAAAACCACAAAGAAACTGTAGGACCCTTTGCCTTCAGTCTGCGTTTATCCTGCTATCTGACTGGAAGATTTCCAGTACCCCACACCAAGCAGCGCTCCCTTGACACAGTCAGATATGCAGAAACGGTGTCCAGTGTTGGCGCAGAGCCCCATCATCCTGGCCAGCAAGCCCATGTGATTTCACAACAGCAGGATAGAGACCAACCACCCAATTCTGTGGAGAGCCTGGCCAGCAGCTCATGCACAATCTTTGATCCAGGCACAAACAGTCAGTTAAAGTGTCCTGAGACCAGGCGCTTTGAGAATCGTCTGATCAAGACCCACAGACCCACTTATCAGTGGCCTCTGGCCTGGCCATGTCAGGCCCCTGACTCTTCGCCTCAGAGGCACAGTCCCTGGGACTTGGTGTTGGTGACTCAGTGTCCTTGTTTTCACCTTGCACTTGCCTCACCTCACCTCCAGTTCTCTCTTCTCCAACACTAACAGAAGCTTTCCTTTCTGACTCCCCAAAATGTCCATCATCTGGCTCTTAGTCTGCCTCCTGAATCCACCTAGTAGTGAACTTACTGTGTATGCTGCGTGAGGGACCCTTGTAGTGTTGAAGGCATTCCCTCCAGAGCATTTTCTCCATCCTGGATCCACCTTCAGCGAGCACTTCACTTGCAGAATTGTCACTACTTTGTTTACCTACTGTGGACACTTTGCTTTATCACCATCCCTTAAGGACTCTGTTCTCATAGCACAGTTTGGAGTTTAGAAGGAAATTAATGCCAAGGTAATTGATCCTAACTTTTCCCTTTCTAGCACAACTGGATAATAATTTCATTAGAAATTTCAAATCATTGATTTTCTGATTCTCTCAACCCTTCTACATTTATCTCCCTTTTTCTGTAAAGTAGAACTTTCCCTTATCAACTGAAGCTACTTGGCCAGCATGACAGGCAAGATGAACACTTATTATACTTTAATGAGCTTCAGAAAAGAAGTTGATTCTTTGGTGCAACAAATACTGTAAATGGAGGACTTCTCTCTCTCCTGATAATCATTATGAATCCACAGATTTTTTCCTTTCTAGAGATAAAGCAGTAAAGCCCAGAGAAAGTTTCCCTTTCCAATGTTATGTAGCTAATAAGTGACAGCACTAGGACTTCCAGGACAGTCTAATAGCAAAACCAAGCTCCTAACCATTATACCTCCTGCTTCTCTATTGTTTATGGCTTTTTAGTTTCCAAACACTGATTTTGAAAGTACTAATTCTTGCAGTTCACTTGGTTAATCCTAGATCCAGACACTTGAGTTAATGTTGCTTTGGTGGCTCTCTGACTATCCTGGCATTTAATTTGCTTTTAATAATCCTTCTCTTTCCTGTTTCCAAGATCATTCTCACTGATAGAGAAGACAGAAACAAAACAGACATTGAGAGACTCTGCTTTTTCGCTAACGTTATAGATCTTTCCCGAGCAGTGGCCCACCCCTTTATCATTCATCTTTTTCTATGAAGGCAGCTATAAATGTCACAAATACAATCCAGAGAACTACGAGAACATTCAGGTGAAATACATACTCTCTTCCTCTTTCCTGCTTCCTTCTCCAGATGTTCCCCACTGACATCACACCAGGAGTTTTGTGGCTTTCTTAACCCATAGAGTTCTTCCTCTGTTCTCGATTCTATTTAATTTTTTTTTGAAGTAGCTATGCCTTTCCACATAGTATTATAGTTGGTTCACATAATACCAAGTGATATTTGGCCTACTTCATCTCACCTACTTCCTCCTGTCTATAGGATCGACTCCCATCGTGTCCTGTACCTGTTTCTGCTAACCTTAAGATGGACTACTTCTCAGTTCTAAGGAGAGAGGTGGGCCTGGTATCTAGGCTATTTTTCTGTGTAAATAAAATCACAAATATGAGTGACAAATAAGTAAACAGCTAATCAACTCGTGTATTTGTGGGTTAAATAAATGTTATTGACTGATATAAATCTATCATTTAGAACATTAGTATTAAATAATAGTTAACAATTTTGTCTTCATTTATCACGGACTAGGGAGCATAGTAAGTCTTTTACTTGCATTATCTCATTTTATCTTTATGGTAACCATTTAAGATGGATATTTTATCATCCTCATTTTACAGATGAGAAAACCAAGGTTTAGAAAAATTACCCAAGGGTAGAAAGTGGCTGAGCCAGTGTTCAAAGCCAAGCCCTCCAACCAGGAAGTGCACACTTCAACCACTCTCTGTGACACTATCGCTTTGCTACTCAGGATACGTCAGCCAACAGAAAAGGGGCTTTGGACATAGAGTCGCTCATGTATAATGCTGTCACATGAATTCTGAGAAACAGACTTCCACTTTCAGTTATGAGTAAGTACCTTGGGGCAGATTAATGTTCCTGCCAAAAATAACTTAAAAAGCTAGATAAAAAAATTTTTAAATCACTTCCCATTCATCAGAGGGCCGTTGAAGCAAAGAGGACTTGAGGGTCCAAGATTCCAGAGAAGGAAGTGAGCTGACGTTGTGCAGCTATGTGAACCCTACAGGCCTGTGTTGATTCTGAGGACGGGTCAAGGGCTGACAGTCCCGGCTCTGCCTGGGCAGAGGAGCTGCTGGGGACAGAGGATCAGCAGAGCTTTGAGAGTTTTCTTGTGCACACTTGAGGGGCCAATTATTTCAATGAGAATGAAAGAGCAGAGACATGGACCTGTCACACTGCCAGGTTTTCCCTCAAGAAATTTCTCAAACTCTGAAGCGAGGCAGAGCAGAAGGTTAACAAGCAAACATACCAGGGAGACAGAGCAGCCCTCCATCACACTCTTATTCCTGCTAAGTACAACTAAAAGCGCTGGACGGTGTATATAAAGCAAACCTCAGAAGACTCTGAAAGGTGGAGAGAAGAAGGCAGGTGGGCTAGGACCTCAGGAGCTAATGAGTGACTTGGTGGTGAGTTCTCTAGGTCTGTGTATTGGTTTTGGTTAGTTCGCCTTGTATAATCCATAATCAGAGCTGAAGAAGCCAGCAACTTGGAAATGACAATGGGCACAGACCAAAAAAAGTTCCAGCAGAAGTGTGTTGTCTCTTACCACAGGGCCAGGAAAGGGCAGCCTAGCAAGACAGAAAAACTTTAGACAATAACCGCTCTACTCCAGGCAAACACCACAGAAAATACTGTGGTTTCACTGCCACCCATACCAGCAAGGTGTCCAACACCCCTTCAGGAGTGGTATCAGGGCAGACCAGGTAAAGAGCTGGGACTCTCCTCCCTGCCGGCTGGTGTGAGTGTCCTCCCCTACAGTCAGTGAAGACCACATGGGGCGAGGGGGTATCTGCCTCCATCTGGCAGTGCTGAGGCAGAGCCCCCATCCCCTGCCAGGCCAGTGTCAGAGGAAGCCAGTGAAACAGAAGGTTTAAGTAAGATTTCCATAACATAACATAATATGAAAATGTGTAAGTTTCCTCTGAAAATCACTCATCACACCAAGAAGCAGGAAGATCTCAAACTGAATGAAAAAAGACAATCAACACTGAGATGAGAGAAACGTTAGAAGGATCTGACAAAGATTTTAAAGCAGCCATGATAAAATGCTTCAATAATGCACCACAGTGTAAATGTATTTAATGCCACTGGAACACGCTTGAAAATGGTTAAGAGGGTAAATTTTATGTCGTATGTATTTCCCACAATTAAGAAATTTTCAAATGCTTCAGTAAGAAATTATGAACTTGATTGAAACAAAATTTTTAAAAAGCCTCAGCAGTAGAAGACGTAAAGAAGAACCAAATAGAAATTTTAAAACCAAAAATGCAATAACCAAAATGGAAGCTCAGTGGATAGGCTCAAAGCAGAATGGGACAGAGGAAAGAATCAGTGAACTGGGAGGTAGAATAACACAAAGTACTCAACCTTTACAAGAGAGAAAGTAGACTTAAAAAAAAAAAAACGTGAACACACCCTCAGAGACTTGTGGGATTATAACAAAATATCTAATATTCATGTCAATGGAGTCCTATAAGGAAAGGAGAAAGAGGGCAGGGCTGAAACGATACTCAGAAAAACAAAGGCTGAAAGCTGAGCAAACTCTAAACTAGATAAACCCAAAGAAATCCATACCAAGACACATCATATAAGTTAAAGAACGTATGTGTTATAGACACTGAGAATATATATATACTATATATCTCTCTCTCAAAATTCAGTTGTATTTCTATGTAGTAGCAATGAACACAGAGAGACTGAACTTAAAAATACAATATCATTTATAGTCACTCAAAAAATGAAATACATAGTGTAAATCTAGCAAAATATATGCAGGACTTGTAGACAGGAAACTGCACAATGCCAATGACAGCAACCGAAAATCTAAATAGAGACATACCATGTTCATAGATTGGAAGACTCAACATGGTAAAGATATATGAGTTCTCCCCAAATTGATATACATGTTTAACACAATTACTATGAAAATCTCACCAAGATTTTTTGTAGCTATAGACAAAATTATTCCAAAAATTTATATAGAGATGCAAAGGAACTAGAATAGCTAAGCAATTTTGAAAATGAAAAAGTGAGAGGAATCAGTCTACCCAGTTTCACAACTGTGAAGTGCTGGTAGAGTAGACACACACATCAGTGGAACAGAATAGAGCACTCAGATACAAACCCACAGAAATATGCTCACCTGATTTTGAAAAAGGTGTAAAAGCAATTCAATAGATGTACGATAACTTTCTCAGCAAATGGTGTTGGAACAATTGGACATCTATTGGCAAACAAAAGAAAGTCAACTTAAGTCTCACACTTTATACAAAATTTAACTCAAAATGGATCATAGACTTAAAGGTCAAACATAAAACTATAAAACCTTTAGGAAAACAATGTGGGAGAAACTTTTCAAGATCTAGGGCTAGGCAAAGAATTCTTAGACTTGACATCAAAAGCACAATCCACAAAAGAAACAATTGGTAAATTGGACTTTATCAAATTTAAAACTATTGCCCCGGAAAAAGATCCTGTTAAGAGGATGAAAAGACAAGCTATAGAGTGGGAGAAAACACTTTCAAATCATCTACCTGACAAAGGACTAGTATCTAGAGTATATAAAAATCTCTTAAAACTCCACAGTAGAAAACAGACAATCCAGTCAGAAAATGGGCAAAACGTATAATGAGCAGTGAGGCTGAAGCCATGTGACTAGTTGTGCCCAAAGGGCTCTGAGCAGAAGTGGTACATCACCTCCAGCTGGAGTAGTTAAGAAGTGGTATGAGTTTCTCATGTTTTCCCTCTTCCCTTTCCTGGAAGCCATGTGTTGAGATGGTGGCTTCACAACGTGCAGTGGCCTGGGTCTCTGATTCACTGCATGGAGGAGAGATTCTCTGGATTGTTGCTCAACTTACATTCACCATTGCTTGAGCAAGAGACAAAACTTTGCTGTGTTAGGTAACTGCAATTTCTGGAATTATTTGTTACTATGACTGTAACCTGTTCTACCTAAAAAATGTAGTAGGTAAACTATAATGTAATAATTTGATACATATTTCACTATCATTGGACAATTATATGACTTCCAGCTTTCCACAGTTATTTATAATTAATGATGCTGCAATGACCATCTTTGTTTATGCATACAGTTATTGCAGGATTTTCTTTGGAGTAGTATAGGGATGAAGATTATTCCATAGGATATTTCTGAAAGTGGTATTACTGAGTGAAGAAAATAAAGGGTTTCTATTATTCTGTATATTAGTGTCTAGTATACAGAATTTGGCCATCATAATTTGTTGAATGAACACTTCCTAATACTTGCCACCACCAATCTTACTAACTTTTACTATTACCATGTTTTGGGCAAAGTTAATGGGCGTAACATGATTCTTTCCTGATATTTTAGTTTCCAAGGCTTTAGTTAGACGTGAGACTGAGCATCTGCAAATATATTTGTTTACTAATTCTGATGCTTCTTTTGTGAGTTTCCCGAACAGAGATATTTGCAATTGAGAAACAAAGCAGTAGCTCTGTCTGGTGAAGCTGTTTCTCTTTGTCGGCTCCCCCAAAATAGCAATCAATCACATTGAAAGGTGAGATGTATACCATCTCTTTCTCTAACTATAACTCCTTACATGGAACAGAGCCAACTCTTTCCGCTGAGATTAGCTTTAACTAACCCTTTCAGCTGAGATACTCAAATGTTCTTTCATTATGTTCATCCAAATGTTTAATTAACTATGGTGATGATTAATTAATAGACACCATTTCTGCCATCTGGAATAAGCTCCCTCTACCTCCTGGCCTTATCGTTTCTCCAGTTCAGTTAAGATCTTAGTGAACACATTTGTCTTCTTTTTCATCTCATTTTTCTTCCTCTTTTCTTTTTAATGTTTAATTGTTAGGAGAACCCCAGGTAGGACAATTTCTGCCTAGGAGAAGACTGGGAGAACTCACTTAGATTTTCAGCATCAATGCGGCAAAGTTTTGTTACAGTCCTTTATTTGCTCTATTGCCTAAAAAGCCATAGTAAACTGTTCATTAGCAAGTATGAAAAAAAACCCTGAATAACAACAGAGCTTTTCTTGCTCTGGCCACTGTCTGCTTTTCCAGACCCCTTCTGAACACAGCACCATGCATTCTTGTCATACCAAATTGCTCACACTTTCTAGCATGGCCCCCCATCCTGCATCCCTACATGTCTTTGTATTATGCTCTTCTTCAGCCTGGAGTGCCCTTTCCCACCTTTTCCACCTAAGAATTCCACATATTGGTTAGGACTCACACTATTGTCAACATGTCTGTGAAGGCTCCCCTGACACCCTGGCCAAGAGCTCATCACTCCCCCCTCACATTTCTGCAGGATGTGTCAACACTGTCACACCTACCTCATTGCACAGCTCTCTTGTCCTCCAAATTGTGAGTCATCAAGAATGCATCTTCTCTATCTTTTTGCTCCTAACATCTATCACAGTGGAGAGTAAGAATGTAATAAGCTTCTGTTCAATGAATGACACTAAGTCCAACCATTTAGCAAAGCTTATCACTTTCAACTTCTGACTGGCCAGACATCACCCCTGAGCAGTCATCAGAAACAAAACTAGAGTGACTCTTTTTGAGCGAAAGCATCCAAAAGAGCATCATAAAGCCAAGGGGAAAATCATCAATGCTGTGATTCAGGGCTTAGCACCAGCATTCCAGACCCTGTGGGGTCCCCATTCTAGCCACTGCCCTCACCACGACCTAGGGTTCTGAAATGCTCTCGATATACACAGGGAAGGGGTCTCCCAAGTCTGGGTGCACATTTTAGAAATGCTCATTCCAAGCCCAGAAATAAAGGGATGCATATACGTCAACTAATACTTGACAAGGGAGCCAAGAATACTCAGTGGAGAAAAGTCAGTCTCTTCAATAAATGGTATTGGGGAAATTGTATATTCACATGCAAAAGAATGAAACTAGACAGCTATCTTATATCACTCACAAAAATTAACTCAATCTGGATTAAAGACTTAAATGTAAGACTGGAAACCATAAAACCCCCAGGAAAAAAGTAGGAACAAAGTTCTTTGACATGGGTCTTGGCAATGATTTTTTAGGTATGACATCTAAAGCACAAGTAACAAAATAAAAAATAAACAAGTGGGATGACATCAAACTAAAAAGCTTTTGCACAGCAAAGGAAACCATCAACAAAGTGAAAAGACAACCTACGGGATGGGAGAAAGTATTTGTAAACATGTATCTGATAAGGGGTTAATATCCAAAGTATATAAAGCACTCATAAATCTCAATGGCAAAAAAACAAATAATCCAATTTTAAAATGGGCAAAGGACCTAAATAGACATTTTTCCAAAGGAGATATACGAATGGCCAACAGGTACATATGAAGATGCTTAACACCATTAATCATCAGGGAAATGCATCCCTGGCTTCAATTAACCACAAAGAGGTATTACCTCACGTCTTTTAGAATGGTTATCATCAAAAAGACAAGAGATAAGTATTGGCAAGCATGTGGAGAAAAGGGAACCCTTGTGCACTCTTGGTAGGATTGTAAGTTGGCACAGCCACTATGGAAAACAGTAGGGAGGTTCTTCAAAAAATTAAAAATAGAACTAGCATATGATCCAGCAATTCTACTTCTGGGACTACATCCAAAAGAAACAAAAACACTACGTTGAAGAGATGTTTGCACCCCCATGTTGACCACAGCGTTATTTACCTGGATGAAGGTGGTCAAAATGTACAAACTTCCAGTTATCAGATAAATAAGTACTAGGGATGTGACGTACAACGCAATGACTATAGTTACCACTGCTGTGTGGTGTATTTGAAAGTTGTTAGAGTAGATACCAAGAGTTCTCAGCAGAGGGAAAACATAGTTTTTTTCTTTTTCTTTTTTTCATATCTATGTGAGATGATGGATAACTAAAGTAATTGTGGTAATCATTTCACAATATATGTAAGTCGTTATGCTACACACCTTAAACTTATACAGTGCTGTATGTCACTTATATCTCAATAAAACTGGAAAAAAAAAAAAGAAGTGCTCATTCCAGGACTGAACTGATTCCTACCATAGATGATAATCCTCACAAAACTTGAATAGCTTTCTAAAAGCTGTGGATGACTCTTACATATGCATAATGTGGAATAGATAACTGTTCTTATCAGTTAAAATCGTATGTGTTATAGGATCTTAAAAATCTAGGTATTTCTTTTAGGTTACTTTGGTTGGTTTTGTCGTTCCAGCACTGTCACAGCCCACAGCATCTTGGCGTGACTTATGTTCAGGCAGGGCTTACTCTGAGCATACCTATGTTCTCTGTTTAGCCCTGCTTTTGAACAGCACAGGTACAAAATGCCACTCTGTTGAGCTCACTAACTGCTTAGACTCCTGGTAAGATGATACAAATGACTGAAGAGGGACCGGAGGAAAGGGAGTAGACACAAGGGTGAAATTTAACCCCTTTTCAGGGAGCAAAGCTATACTTAGAAACAAACGTAAAGGTTATGTTGATACGGGCAAATTACCACTAGCAATCTAAGTCTCATCCAGAAGACCAATGATTCAACATTCCTGTCCAGTGTCATCAAAAATCCCCTTTATACAAGTAGAAAGGGGAAAGTTTCAGAGGCTGGTGATGACACGGCCATTAAGTGGCCCCACCCCCCAAGAGGGGACTGCTGCAGGGGGGACAAAGGTGTCTCCTAGCCTAAGGGAGGAGCCCAGGTTTGTGGCTCAGTATCTTATTCCATGATCACCAGGTTTTAACAGCTTCAGTCATGAGGAGTGAAACTTCCCAGGAACCGAAATGGGGTGTGTTAAGTTTCCAGACAGTTCAGGTCAATATGATGGATCATTAACTAATGTTTTTGTTTAAAGATGAGTGGGAATGAGTAAGTACTGTCCTTCATCCAGAAAGTTCCCAGAACACAGGGTGCAGAGGGGCCTCCAGAGCCTGGGGCGCATGTAAGTCAGCTCTATTATGTAAGTCAGTTCCCTGGTGGACTTTGGATTCTGGAACCTCTATGGCCTGAAATGTCCATAGCTGTCATGTTAGTGCGACAGCACATTTAAAGAAATATGGAACCTAAGATAAGGAAACTTTACAAACTAACAAAAAATTTAAGAGTTCACTGGCAACAGAACGTTCAATTAGCAAAAACAGTTTTAAGTGACACTGCTCAAGAGAATAATGAAGTAACAGGATAGCACTGATGGAATGTGAAAGAATCTGAGGATTGGATGGACCTGAATGTTCAATGACCTAACTGTGCCACTGTTCAAAACTCGGACTTTTGAATACCAAATAAAAAATGCGTAGGGAAAACCCCCAGATTTTCTCTGTTCTAAGTAAATTAATCATCTATCAAGTTGTAATAGTGTGGTAGGGTTGTGGATGATTTTTTTCTCTATTTTCCAAACTTCCTAAAATGTTGTTTTACTGTTTTGCTAATAATAGTAAATAGATAAATTAACCTAGTAATAGGCTAATATAAACACTTAAGGCTTTTATTTATACCATGACATATGCAAATAAACAGAAGAAAATATTTACCCTTAGGAAGCTGTTTACAGGAAAACATTCCCACAGCGAACAAGAGGGGTCCCCCCACCCCAGCCTCCACTGTCCGTAGCATTGAACATTCTGTTGCAACCCCAGCCTCAAGGCTCCAGTTGCCCTGGAGAGGAGGTCCCTTAGTCCCCCAACCTCTCACCTCACCCCATCTGACTGTGCTGCATTCTTCCCTTGTGCTGCATCTCAGGCCCCATCTGGACCAGCTGTGACCCACACCTACCATAAACATCCCGTCTCACTCTGGAATTCTCAGGGACCTTCAGACATCACCCACCCGACTGCTTTGGCCTCCTTTCAGCTTCCCACCTGGGCTGAGTGGGAAAAGAACTCCTTAGGACAAGGGGGACTTCAAGAGTCTTGCTGCTCATCCCAGGTACATTACTTTCCCATCTAGTATATTGTCCAACACACCCAGAAGGAGCGAGTTGCAAGTGGTCAAGCTTTCACCCAGGGAGCTGCAAACAACTTCATTCATCTTCTAGGCACAGAGATAAGCAGCACTGTTAGCTTTGATTTACAGAGCTTCTAGAGAGAGGGGCGAAGTTTTTGGCCAAGAGTCTCTAAGCAAAGCAGGAAAAACAATAAGTGGTTTCTTCACTTTTCATGTGCTGCTGCCAGAGGCCAGCTCACCTCTCTGTTTTAAGCAGGCACCAAAAGAATGGGCCGGCACAGCACGGTGAACATTAGCACGTGAGGAATCAGCAGTGCCTGGTCTTCAGAGTGCCCTCCCCATCAGCAAGCAACTGCTGCAGGCCTGGGGGCAGAGGGAGAAAGGATAAAGACATCCTTTCATTATAGGGGACAATGGGAAGACCAGGACTCCTCGGAGGGAATGCCTGTACCTCAGAAAATGATCCTCCAGAATTTCAGACTTTCTAAATTTGTCATCGACACCCCAGCCTGGACCCTAGGCTTCTATGCACAGCTACATTCTGATAGGCCTACCCACTTCCCTAAATCCCTGCAACTTCCTCATCCCCATCGCATAGTGCACTGCTGTTCGTCTCTGTGCTGAGAGCCCAGGAACTCACTGGGCATCTCACCTGCTCTCCTGTGTCCACTGTTTCATAAACAGCTGCTCCTCTGGGTAGACGCTGTTGGACGCTGCTGCCCTCTAAGCTCCCTCGTTGCTGTGATTCAGAAAGACTTGGTCCCCCAACTCTTTCTGAAGACTTTGGCATCTGACCCATAGTCATCTCGACCCCGTTCCCAGCCTCCTCATTCTTGCCGTTATCTTAAGTGACTGCCGTGTGTGTGAATTACCCACCCAGATTCTCGACCTTCTCATCCCCAAAATGATTTTCCTTACTTTCACTACAGACACCCAAGTAACATGGTTCTCCTGGCCACATGGAACAGCTCCACCTCCCAAGTTCAGATGTTCCTGAACATGCCGCCACATCCTCCTGCCTCTGACCCCTCTGCTTCTGCCCTCTGCCTTACCCATTCTGTCTACCTCTCCCTTCCTAACTAGCTTAGATTCCAAGGCCTGTCTTTTCATCCATTCCCTGAGAACATCCCCCCTACTTTGTCCCCTTGTTCTTTGGTAGCCTCACCCGTGGGTGAGCAAACACACTGGAGCACCGCCTCCCACAGGCATGGGCTAACCAACATTTGTTCCTGGTCCCTTAGCTGCCTCCATTCCTTCCTGCCTCGAAAAGAGTTCTGAGACCTGCATCCGCAGTAGCTACCCTTTGACCTCTGGAGAAAGGCTGAGAGGATGGCCCAGATGCCAGCCCTGACATCACTGAGCCTCTGAACCAAAGGCAGATCTTGCCTCAGTTGGATTTCTAGTCATTTACCCCACTTTCTTAGGTCAAATTTATTCCTAACAGATGCAAGTCCTTTGTAAATTCACTGTTGTTTGTCTCAGTTGAGTCCTCATTCAATGATACCTGTTTATTATGCCTCCAAACAATTCTTAATTATCTCTCCACTGCACTTAGCCAGTCTGTGCCTCCTTTGGCTAGCACAGTGCCTGGTATATACAGGAAAACAGTGATAAATGCCTGGCTTGAAGGCAAAACCTAAGGTTTATTTGGGCTTTAAAATTACTCAGTCCAATCTGTGGACACAATGCCTTATACAGGGACATTCGGGATTACAGTGCAGGACCCGGAGGCTTAGCTTATTTGGCTACAGACATTGAAATGATGCTAAAAGTCAGTTATCAGAAGCAAAAGGAAACAGCGAGTAAGAGACAGGCAGTCAGCCAAGAAAATGTAAACTAAAAGAGGAAAAGGGTCTCTCAGAGTTCTGGGAATGGACAGCGTCATGAAAAAGCAGAGAGTCAAGACAGAGAGAGAGACAAGGCAGGCTGGGTAAATGATCTTTTTATTGTTTCAGGGAACACTTTTCATGCCTGAGGGTTCCAGTAAAATGCATAAACGAGACTAAAGGGATATTGATGTCTGACCGGCCATTTAGCATTTAAACAGCTTTTGCCTCACCTTCCAGGAAGCAGTGTCTCTCTGTCTCTATCAACAGTGCCGTTAGTTTGGGGCACTGATTTCATGACCGTGACCTCCTTAGAGCCTCTGTGCAGACACCAGCCTGCTGTGAGAGAGACTCAGACACATTCATTCTTCTTATTTTACAAGTACAGAAATGGAGTTATGGACGTTCAGGATCCTAGGAAATCTCTTGTGGCTGCCCCTAAGTCACACCTGTGGTTAAGACTCTTGGCTCATGAGGACAGGCAATGGAAGGAAAATAAGGATTGGCCTGAAGACCAGCATATGTTTATGTAACAAAGCCCATCAGACAGGTCCTTGCCTGGTCCCCTCCTCCTGCTCACCCAAGACCAGGAAAGACTAACCTTGGCAGTGAGTCTAGCTCACCTGACTTGGGGCGGCGTTTAGTCAGTGGAGGTGAGGATGGACCAGACAGGACTTCGGCATCCATGACGGGTATTGGGGTGAGGAATGGGAGGGAGAAAGTAGAGGGGGGAATAGGGTGTCAACATGGCACACTTTGCAGCTGGCTGGGGTAGGACCAACCTGAGGAACAAGGAGGCGAGGCGACCTCTGTAGTCCGGGTGTGGGGGAAGCACTGTTGCCTTCAGCACCTTTCCACCCCTCACTTTTCTCTCATACCCTGAGTCCCAGCGGCAATAGCTTTAGACCTCCAAGGAAGGTATGTTAATATTAAATATTGGAGGAAGCCCTGGCACAGATGACTCTGTCAGCTCACAAACAGGCACAGGCTTCGCAGGGGTAGCCTCTGAGAGCTGGATGAGGAGGAGCCAGGATAAAGCCACCTGCTTCCTGGTTATAAAGGACTTTTCCATTTTCCTGTGTCAAAACACACTGTTCGGCTTTTGGAAAGAACCCAAGTTCTGAAGATGTCTGTCTCTGAGGACAGCTTGTGAAAGATGCAGTGTGTTCAATCATCATCTCCAGACGCCAGCTCCAGCAGCTTCAATCAAACCAAAGGAGGGAGGGCCACTCACTGTCAGGGAGTCAGCCCCGCCCCGCCAGTGCCACATGGCCGGGTACACATCTCTTCACTCCCAGTGTAGTGCTGGGTGATACTGAGGCACTGACAGATTTGTGGAAAACAGGAAAGCAAACTGGAGGGTGGAGGAACTGCAGAGTAAAACTACCAATCATTCCTCATCTCCAGAAAGCGGCCACTTCGTCTCCTTCATTCTTCCCTATGCAGCAGACATCAAGCTGCAATGCTAACCGCCTTGTGTTTACTCTGACTCAGCAACAGAAAACTGTATTTGGTGGGAGCAGCCTCTGGTGTGGGGAGCAGGGAGGCAAGTCCCGCGCCCTTATCAGAGGGTGGCCTGGGTCCAAAAATCAGAGATCCAAGGACCTGCATAGAAGCAGACGTGCAACCAACACAGTTCAAAGTGTTCTTTGCTGTGTGGACACGAGGGGTAGGGGTGAGGGGGGGCTGCCTGGCCGCCATTGTGAAGATAACCTCACGTGCCAAAGTCTCCCAGCGCTGATAGAGCAGAAGGCTTCAAAGCAGTTTCTTGACGGGGCTCTCTCGGCAAGAAGCAGAGCTACATTTCTCAATCTTCTTTAATTCCTCAGAACAGGCGAGGCCTGAGCCTTGGCTGGCTGGCTCCATGTCTCATGGGAGAAGGTGTTTACTCCATTTCAAAGCCAGAGTCACAAAACCATCTCCGGGGGATAAATTGGTCAAACGTTCGCTGCTGTCCTGGAGGACAACTGCACTAGCGTCAGCCAGAGGCCCAGAGGCTGGCGGGCAGATGTGAGAGTGTATGATAGCTGTTTTCCCCTCCAAAAATTAAGATCATTCTTCATCAGCATATATGATATTTTCTACTAGAAGTAAAAACAAAATGTCATATTTAGAGAATGATTCCCAAGTTGGGTATCAGGAACCCAATGTCCCTTGTCCAATCATCTCTGAAGTTTTCCTTTCTGGTGCCTGAGACAATGAGTTCATGAGACCCTGAATGTTCAAGGCCAGCAATCCAATGCATTACGCTGCGTTCCAGTTAAATGCTTTTCTCTGGATGTGACACAATCTCAAATGGAGCTATAGAAATGGGGTAGAGTGGAGAGGGGGTCCCCTTTAGCACAAAAGACCACGGAGAACTCTTCTCTCTAGAATATTCCATTTCCATGATGCTCAGGTACTCTGAGTTTAAGCAGAAAATAAGAGTGGAGGTTTGGGTCAAACCAGACACCTTGATCTGCTGGAGAGTGGCCATGCCCCAAGGAGAGGACTTTTTGGTGATTTTGCTCTTTAGAATGGCCCCCAAGTGTAGTGCTGAAGTTCTGTCTAGAGTGTGTAAGTGCAGGAAGGCTGTGATGATTTTACGGAGAAAATCTCTGTGTTAGGTGAGCTTCCTTCAGGCCCGAGTTACAGTGCCGCTACTGTGCTGGTCAACGCTAGTGAATCCATAGTAGATATTACATAAGGCATCTTTAAACAGAAACAAACACAAAACAAGGTTATGTATTGGCCATATGACAAAAATGTTATGACTGGAGAACCTAACTCTATTTTCTCTTGGAGTGCTGGCCCAGTATTCACTAATTCAGTGTTCACGGCAACTTTGTAGAACATAACTATTGCCAATGACAAGAATCAGCTGTAACTGTGCCCCAGGTTTCTGGCTTGAACAACTGGGTGGATGGTGGTGTCATTTGCTGAATCAGGCCTCACTGGGTTATTAGGCAGGGAACATAGCAAAACTCTGGAATTTTCCTCTCCTCCTGGGTCTCCCTGGCCTTATTTTGGTGTCATGAGCTGTGGCTGGACAAGTCCCACCCTATTCTGAGATGTTATTTGGATCAAGTAAATCAAAAGACCACTCAAGGTAATTCATTCAGTCTGATAGATAATATCATTGCTCCTGCCTTCCATCTCTCCGAGCTCCCCAATTTAATCCTCCAAAACCAAAATGCTGTAAACTGTAGGGAGGTGCCCTCAACCAAGTGGGAGATTTGCAAATGGAATTTCATAATGAGCTCAGGGTTTACCGCCAGCAAATAGAACAATGTGATGACAGAAGGGGAAAGAGAAAGGTGGCTGAGCTTTAGAAGACTGCTGAGGAGTAGGAACAAGAAGGAATGATGCTCAGGTAGGATAGCATCTTATGGAAATTAACCCAGACTGATTGCCTAGAAGATAGACAAAGAAAAAGGATTCCAGAAGAAGTGCGCCTAAACTTGAAATATTAAGGAGAAATGGAAGGGAGAGGACAAGTGAGAGGAAGAAGAAAAAAGAACTTACAAAGAGAATTCCAACATGCCTGTGAAGGTGAGTGACATAGGTTGTCATGTACCTAAAACTCACCTGACCCATATGAAGTTCATCACCTTGAGAGTGCTCACACTGTGATAAAGCAGACCAGGGGCTGGAAAATTACGGCCCATGGGCAAAATCTGCCTGTTTTCTGTTTTTGTACAGTCCATCAGCTAAGAATGGTTTTTACATTTTTAATAGTTGGGAAAAAAGTCAAAAGAAGAATGGTATTTTGAGATGTGAAAATTATATGGAATCTCAATTTCAGTGTCCCTAAGTGAAGTTGCATTGGAGCACAGCCATGCTCCTCCATTTCCCCCTTGTCTATGGCTGCTTTCAAGCTACAACAGCAGAGCTGAGTAGTTAAGACAGAAACCATATGGCCTGCAAAGCCTAAAATATTTACTATCTGGCCCCTTACAGAAAAAGTTTGTCGACTCTAAACAGAGCTTGCCTTTTAAGCAGTGTACCTAGGGTATGTTTCAGATGCCTCTATACAGAAAAAGAGGGAAAAGCCAGGAGGGTCGAGTGGCAGAACCTGGGTGCCACATGCACAGTTTCAAAAGCAGTTGTCCTGTAATTCTTTAGGTAATGGCCACTATGTCAACAGTGACCATGGAGAGTTAGTGTCCTGGCTTTTTTTATAGCCAAATGTTATTAAAACAAAACAAAACAAAACAAAACCAGTACAGCCTCATAATAAAATGCAATCTCAGAAAAATCAGTGCAACATGGTAAAATGGACATCTATCTCTAAAAGTCCTGTCCTGATTTCTCTTTTAAAGAAAAGTCATTCTTTTTTTTTCTTAAGATTTTATTTTTTTCCTTTTTCTCCCCAAAGCCCCCCAGTACATAGTTGTATATTCATCGTTGTGGGTCCTTCTAGTTGTGGCATGTGGGACGCCACCTCAGCGTGGGTTGATGAGCAGTGCCATGTCCATGCTCAGGATTTGAACCAACGAAACACTGGGTCGCCTAACTTAACCACTCAGCCACAGGGCCAGCCCCAAAAAACAGTCATTCTTTAGTCATCTCAGCCAGGAAAGCTGAAATTCCCTGCCTTCTGCCCCCTGATGTCAAAGCTTGAAGCTGTGCTTCTCCCCAGCCTTTCCTGGGAGTGCAGGCTGGCCCTGGGCTGGAGAGCCTGACTGGGTACAGGCAACTCACTAGTTAGCCTCCTCCAGTCAGAGGCCACGCCTCAGCCCTGGGGAGCAGACAGCCTCCCCTCCACCTGCCTTCCCATAATGTGCTCTCTGTTCTGATTTGACCTTCCTTCTCATTGCTATTGAGGTCAACCTCTCATCTTAATCCAAGCTAGTTCTCAGTGAAATAAAAAGCCCATCAGGGTCCCTTACAAGCTCCCTCTCTGCGCTATTCTCAGTCTCTGCTCTCGGAGATGGCTGCACAATGCCTTTGATTTTCCATCTTGCTCCTCTTTCTCATGAGGTTCACTTTGTCTGATGTCTCTTACCTTTCCAGACCTTGTCTGCTCTCTCTCACAAGCTCCCCTGCAGCCACAGCCTCACACACAGCCCTTCTAATTTATGGATTTCTTTCTTCTTGTTGCTGTAGCTACAAAGGTTGTAGTTCTGCAAAATAAGCCCCTCCCTGCCTGATTCCATGCTAGAACACTACAGGGCATGGTGACCCTGTGTACATGTGCACCTATGTATATCTGTGTGCATACATATGCGCGTCTGTGTACAGACTCACGTAGGTACCTGCAAGTCTGCCTACCAATGTGGAGGTGGCACCGGCTAGCTTACCTGTCAGACCAGTGCGTTGGGCCAGGCAGTCTCAGTGGCCAGGCTCAGATCTTACTGCCCAAAATATAAGCTTATGATTGATTTTTCGAATGTGTTTGTGTGTATATATTTGCATTTATAGGAAAAAGAGGCCTTAACATTTACCTTATAATTTTTACATTTCATAATAAAAATGATAACACCTTAAAAATAATATTGCAGCCGAGCTCCCTTCCTGATTGATGACAGAACAGAGGGAGCTACAGAAAACAGAGGTCCAAGTCAAGCACTTTAGGTCCTAAGAAAAGAGCCACAGGGAGAAATTAGAGTTATTCCTTTCTAGAACTACTTTTTAAATGGATAATCAAATCCATTATTTTTTAATGGATTAATTTTTTAGGCAATTTTGATGGAACTATTTTTAATGGATAGCTGTTGTCAGCAGTGCAGATGCTTCTTGGATCATCCAGGGAATATTTCCTATGCCTCAAATCTGTTTTGCCAACCAATGTGCACCCAGCCCCTACTACACTGCCTGACAAGTAGGAAAAGCTCAATAAAAATTCTTCAAACACATAATGCATATTGTTGACCTCAGAATCAATCCAAACTGAGGGAGGTCTGACAGCAGCCACTTTGCAGGAAGCTTTTTTCTGGTGAAGGGAAGTGAAGGAAAGAGGGTGTGGAGGATGGAGGGAAGAGGGATCTGTGTCCCCCAGCAACAGGGGGGAGCTGGGGTGAGGAGGAAGCCTGATGTCTTTCCAAGACGCTGGTCCTCCTGTCCTGTGCTCTAGTCTTAGATCTGAGCTCCACATGGAGAAGGGATGCAGGCACCAAGTTCCCCAGTGTGGCTTTGGTGCCAAGTGACATGAGGGAGGCTCCTGCGCCACACAGGGCCCAACCCTGTTGCCTTGAGGGCCTGAGGTAGGCAGCAGCTAGGAAAGTGGCAGCCTCGCCAAGCAGGCTGGTCAGTCAGCAACTGAGACAAGGGAGGCAGCTCCAAGAGGTGGCGTCATGGGGGAGGCAGGAGCACAAGACCTGTACCAGGCAGGACCAGATTGTTCTAGAACTTACATTTCTCATGTAACCCTCTCTGTACCCAGAAGGCAATGAGCCTGTAGAAACTCAGCTATCCTGATCCTATGGATAATGAGATGCAATTCTACATGATTTTAGGCGCAAATGACATGCTTTATCAGGCTCCACGGTTACTACTCGGGCTCCTTGAAGGTGGAAGTCCAGGATTCTTACTCGTACATCATCCAGGGATCACTGGACCCTTAAGGTGTCTTGACACTGAGGAGTCTTGGCAGCTCAGCCCTGGCCTGTGGCACCGGCTGGGGTGGAACTGTCGGTGGCTGGGGGCTGGTGAGTCCCCTTCGCTGGAACACAGAAAAAGCAGGCCTTACAGATTGCTTCCCCTCATTTCCACCTTGAAAGCAACTTTGTTTGGAATCCAGATCAACTGTTTCCAAGCAAATTTCTTAGATGGTCTTTTTTTTTTTTTCCTGAGGAAGATCCACCCTGAGCTAACATCTGTTGTCAATCTTCCTTTTTTTTTGCTTGAAGAAGATTACCCCTAAGCTAATATCTGTGCCATTCTTCCTGTACTTTGTATGCAGGTTGATGCCACAGCATGGCTGATAAGTAGTGTAGGTCTGCACCTGGAATCTGAACCCGCAAACCTGGGCTGCCAAAGCAGAGTACTCCGAACTTAACCAGTAGGCCATGGGGCCGGCCCCTTTGAGTCCTTTTTAAGGCTCAAAATTTCAAAGGACTCTTAGCTAATAAATATTCTCCATCTGCTTGACGATTTCTGGTTGCAGCAAGATAGAGACCAAATGCATCAACATGGTGCTCGGCTTTTCAAAGCTGTTCAGGATTTAAAGAATCTGTTTCTTCAGCTCTATTTCCTTCCTGACGCCATATTGTGAGCTCCAGCCCACACTACCAGCCACATGCGGGTTCATCGCCACCCTCGACAACCAGCTCAATACCCAGTAGATGATTAAAAAGAAGCAAAAATCTCTTGTCACTTTCAACCCATGTGGTCAGGCTTCCATCCCCAGGACCAATAGACATCAAGAACCACCCCACACGACTCAGATCTTACTCTCACCCCAGCCGCCACTGTTCACGCAATTCAGGCCTTGGTCACCTCTTACCTGTACTTCTTCAGTAATCTCCAAAGTGATGGCTGTCCCTGACTCTGGTACAGATCTCTCCAATCCATTCTGTCCTCTGCTTCCAGGAAGGCATACCTGACTGCCAGCCCTACCATTTTATTTTCCTGACTGTAACAGGATAAGCAATGGCCCCTAAAGATATACAGGTTCTAATCCCTGAGACCTGTGAATGTGACCTCATGTGGAAAAAGTTAAAGATCCTGAGATAGGGAGATCAGTCTGGATCATCCAGATGGGCCCCAAGTGCAATCACAAATGTCCTTGTAAGAGGGAGATCACAGTGATGGAAGGGGTGGAGGCAAGGCAGCTACAGAGACAGAGAATGTTGCGATGTGGTCACAAGCCCAGGAACACCAGCGGCCACCAGAAGCTAGAAAAGGCAGGCAAGGATCCTGCCTGGAGCCGCTGGAGGGTGCATGGCCCTGCCCACACCTTGATTTTGAACATGTGGGTCCAGAACTGTGAGAGAATGGATTTGTCTTGTTTTAAGCCACCCCATTTGTGATTTGTTATGGGCCACAAAAAACATACATTGACCAAAACCCTGCTCTCCAAACCATAAAGCCTTCAGTATCTGGGCCCTGAATATTCTTTAGACTCGTCCCTCATTTCGTGCTTCACTCGCAGCCATACTTATGCTGACAGAGTTTTGAGAGCTCCCCTGTTCCTCGTTTGCCCTGGAGAAGATGTGCACAGAGCTCCTGTGTCACCCTGAAAGTCATCTGCCTGAAGCCTTAACAGTCTGCTCCACCCATCCAGCATATTCAGTTCTGAGCTCCTGGAGCATCCCACTTGTCTATTTATAGTGTCTTTTCTACTAACCTGTAAGATCCTTAAGAGCATGGACTGAAGAACTTCTGTTCCTGGTATAGTGTTTATCACATAGTAGAAAGCTAGTAAATGTTTTAGTGTTTCCATGTTTAAATAAAATTACTTTTGGGCAACAATTTTGTACTGATGCTCATTGCCTCCATCTTCAAATTTGTCTCCCTTGGCTTCTGGTGTACCTTCTTCCTTAGTCCATTGCGACCTTAGTGATTGTCTTTCCTCATTTTCCTTTACTGGCTCTCATGCCCCATCCATCTCATGTTGGCATTGCTTAGAGGCCAATTTTCAGTCTTCTTTCTATTTTTCTCTCCCACTTACACTCTTTCTGAGTGATTTTGGCCATTCCCCTATGTCGTTGGCTTCCAAATGTAGTTCCCTCCCTCCTTTGAACTCTTTTCCACCTGCCCACTGGAAATCTCTGCACAGATGTCCCACAGACACTTCAAGCCTAACATGCCAACAACAATTTTCTTCTCACCTTCCACTGCCTATTAATCTGGGCAAGCAGGGCCCGTAGGCTAGGATCCTGGGAGCCAAAGCAGGACACAGCGAAGAATAGGATGGGACCAGGCAGGAGCTGGAGGCCTCACAATCAAGGACATCCAATGTCAATGTCTATGGGGAAGTTCAAACTCTTCTTCAAAGGGCTCAGCAGAGATGCAGAAACAGGACGTGAGACCACAACCAAGACACAAAAACAGGTCAGCAGGATGGGGCTTCCAGGTAAGAGGCAGCATATAGAAATATTGTGCAGAAACAAAGATTCCACAGTCTTCTCATGGGGCACTTTAAGATATCACTTTGGGTAACACCCACTCCTCCTACATTTCCTTTTTCCTTTCATTCAGCTTGTCCAAACTAGAAACCTCAGAGTCATTCTTGATCCTTACCTTGCCTTAGCCCACACCAGTGAGCAGGCTCTGTTGAAGGAACTCCTGACTATCTCCCCTGATACTTTCACCCCCTCCCTATTTTCTCTTCTTGTCTCAGCCTGGAGCACTTTGAAGAGGAAACTCCCTGTCTACAGCATCTTCCCACATCTACCACTCCCAATGTGCTGCCAAAATGCAGATATGCATTAAAACCCTTAGTGGTCCCCTGTAGCCTCTAGGATGAAATCTGAACTCCTAAGGAGGACACCCAAAGATCTTCACACATGCCAACCCTCACCTCTCCCCAGTCTGGTCTGCTGACAATTCCCCTCTTACCTTAAACCCAGTCCTGCCCAGAAACTCACAGGCCCTTGTGGCACCATGCTATTTGACACCTCAGAGCATATACACTCCCTTGCCTTTTCTACCTGCAAATTCTGGCTCATCTTTTAGAAGTCTACTCCAATGCCACTTCTTTTCTCATGTCCCTCCTGAGTGCCTCCTGGTCTGTCCCCATTTTCTGGGCTCTTGTGATGCTCTGCGCTCACCTCCTTGATCTGTTATCACACTATTCTGGGAGACTTGTTTCCACATTCACACACCCTACAAAACAGTGAGCTTCTCGACTACAATGATAGCTTCTTATAAACTTTCATATTCCTAGCACTTAGCTTGGAACCTGGAACACTGCGGATACTTAATATTTGTTAAATGAGTGAATAGGATGTAAGCAAAGATGATAACTAAGAACAGAGAGGAAGAAGAGAGCCCCCAGTGGCTCCATCCCCCCCATCTTAGTCCACTCAGACAGCTATAACAAAATGCCATAAACTGGGTAGCTTATAAACAACAGAAACGTATTTCTCACAATTCTGGAGGCTGCAAACTCCAAGATCATAGTGCTGGCAGATTCAGTGTCTGGTGAGAGCCCACTTCCTCATAGATAGCTTTCTTCTCATTATAACCTCACATGCTGAAAGGGGCAAGGGAGTTTTCTTGGGTTTCACTTTTAAGGGCACTAATCCTATTAGCAAGGGCTCCACTCTCATGACCTCATCACTTCCCAAAGGCCCCACCTCCAAATATCATCACTGTGAGGATTAGGATTTCAACATTTGAATTTGTGGGACAAAAACATTTAGTCTATTGCACTCCCCAAGAGCTCCCACTGACTAACCATGCCGTTTCAGATAGAGAAGTTTTCTTAGCTTGCCCTGGGAGGAGGACAAGAAGTCAGGGAGTGAATACTTCCTGTGCATCATCCAGGACTGGACACCAGGGGTGAGGCCAGAGAAACTGACAAAGGGTTGATGGAAAATGTGAGTGTGGCTCTCAGAACATCAGAGCTGGAAACTTCTTAGCTTTCACTTAGTCTACACCCTTAATTTATAGCTGAGGGGACTAAGGTCCGGTGAGGTGATATGACTTACCCAAGGAAGTGACAGATGTGTTTATCACAAGGCAAATGGGCAGATTATCAGAAAGCAGCAGCTGGAGAGAGAAATGAATGGAACCAAAAGGAAAACTAAGTAGATTTAATTCATAGCACTCCAGACATCTTTCCTCTCCTCAGTAGTTTGAGGAATAAACTCAGTAGTTGAGTTTATTCCTCAAGTACACATATATTTGTGTGTTCATGTTGCTTTACAAAGAGATTTTTTCATATTATGTTCAGTAAACAACTGTTTATCTGTCTTTCCAACCAGATTAGGAGCTCCAGAAGAAGGTAGCACACTTCTCCATTATTTGAGTTCCCACCTCACCGCTCCATGCATCCGCAGGACCCACGTAGTCACACAAGGTCTCCATCTCAGGCTTGCTTTGACATCTAAGAACATGATGTCAACTTGCAGATAGTTGTCATTGCCAGTTTGGAGCAACACACCTAATCCTGTCAATTCACAGGAATTTTCCTCCTGTTCCTTTTCCAGTTCTGTTTCGCCTTACCCTAGCATCATCTTACTCCATTTACTAGTTTTCATTTTGAAGCATATTTTCTCCGGCCGCCACCCATGTTTTCTCTCAAGTTCCCCTACGTTGCCTTAGTACAGTTTCACTTTTCCAACAACAGATAGCATCTCCATTGCCTTAGACAAAGATTCATGGGGTCATGTATTTCCTTATCCCCGCGATGAGAGGTGGGGCCAGCAGAGGGTCTTTCCCAAAACAGACGGGGTCTGCAGCCAAAGGGCTGCACAGCGCAGAGCCGTGGGAGGCTGGTCATTTGCCTTTTGCTCTCCAGTCCATCCCTCACCTTTTTCCTGCTGGCTTTACCTCCCAGGGAGTTGAGCAGATGATGCAGAGTTTGTTTTATGCCCACAAAGGACATTCATGACCTGGGTTCAAAGCCTTCTTGGAAGATGTTGAGACTCATAGAGAGCTGTTTCGTGGTTCACCAATGGGGTAACAGATATGACAGAGGCTGGCTGTGCACCCTAAGGAACCACTCAGCTTTCTTGAGCCATGTGGCCCAGGTGCACAGCCTGGACACAGACATCCTTACGCTCCCCAACCCTAGAACAGAGAGATGACAATGGTGACAACCTCCCTAAGTGGTGACCGTACCGGCAGACCACATCCTGGAATGCAACTTCATGTGGATATTTCCAGAATCTTTGCCAGGCAGGTTAAGTTGCCTAGGGAGGACTATACCATCTGCTGTGGTCAATACTAATTGCCTGCTGTGGACACCCAGGTGGCTGGGGGCCACGCGAATCCCTTCATCAGACTTCTTCATCATCCCTTTGGAGGCAAAAAGCCAGAGGGCTCTCCCTGGATTATGCTGATTTTCTATATCAGCAATCAAGATGAACAAGTATACACCCTATGAAAGTTATACCTGCTTAGCAGGGGTGAAGGAGAGTCCTCTTGGGTTTCAATGAAGTAGGAGTCTGCCCCGCTTTCAGCATTCAGGGCAACCTTTGTCCCAGGAGGAGAAGAAACTCACTTCACTGAATTTTAAAAGAAGGCCAGAGAGAAGTTAGAAACTGGGGAAGGACAACCTGCTCCAGAGGCTGAAAGTGGCGATTCTGTCTTACATTAGTGTAACAGTAAATGGCTCACACATATTTGATTTAACATGACCCTCCTGATGGCCTGCGAGTATTGTTGTCCTCTCCTGATCCATAAGAACAACAAAGCTCAGTGGAGTGCATCCACTTCAGCAACACCCCGTACACACGGAGCGAGGGTCCACAAGCTCTCAGAGTTCTGGGAAGGCAAGGATGAACAGCACAAGGTCCCCTGCCCCGCTGGGATTTGTAACCCAGTCTGGAAGACAGACAAGTAAATAGGTCTTAGGCAGCAAGCGCTGTGAGAGAGTCTCCACAGGAGCCAGCCTGCTGAACCTGGTAGAGACCCAAGGCATGGATGAGGGGAATCCTCTCTGCATAAGGCTACTCAAGAACTCAACCTAAATGGCCAGTGAGATGAGCAGGCCAGGAGGGCCTGAGAACACGTGGTACAAGACACACCAAGCCCAGACCAGCAGGGTCAGCGAGGGCGCACTGCTGAGCCCTCTGGAAACTGGACCAGCACGGATGGAGCGTCAGCGCCAGGCAGGAGGGCCTTGGAGGCCACAGTGAAATGTTTGCCGAGGAACGATTTAAAGACTTTAAACAAGTGAGGAATTTGGCAGATTTTATTTAAGATGCAGCCATGACTCAGATAACTGGGAAATGGATTTGAAGGGAGCAAAACAAGAGATAGTTAGGAGGCTATTACAACAGACAGGTGAGAGATGATGGAAGTCGGTCCAAGACAGGGCGCTGGTGGGAGAGAAACCTGACTGAAAAATATTTAAGAGGTAAAGAGTGACTATGAGGAGCAAAAAAGGAGTGGTCCAGGATGACTGGAGTTTATGATTTGGAGCTGCCTTTGATGGTGATGAGATATTGGGGAGTCGGGGGGCGGTGACTACAAATCCAAACCCCTGGCTCCCCACTGCAGGGTCTTTTGCATGTCCCTTGATGGGGAAGGGTACTAGGAGACCAGAGAAGGAGGGTGGTCTCTAACAGGAAACAAGATCACGCATCACCATAAAACACACCCTGAACGAAAGCAAGGCTACATAATTCTCTAAAAAAGTTGAGGGTGGCCGAGATCTGGGTTCCCAAAGAGTGGTGCACGTCTACCCCAGGCAGAGCGGAGGGGTATGCAGGCTCCTCGTGACCTGACAGAGAATTCAGCAGCCCTATCCCATGCACACATAGGAGTGTGGTGTGTGACCTCCCACCATCCCATCAGCCAGGGTGTTGGTCTGACTGAGAGTCTAGTAACCGTGAAAACTATTTCTTTCCCTAATGCTGACTACCTTTCTCTCATGGTTCCCCTCTGTCTCTCCACCCCAGGAGCAGGTGCCCATGTGCCGGGGAACCAGCAGAGCACACAGCTTAAGCACCCAAGTGCCTGGACCCTGGAGCTACAACTGCTTCCTTGCTGTGAGACCTCCCTCCCCACTCCCCACACATACCCTGACACATCCCCACGCCCACACCCTCTCCCACAAGCTCTCCTTCACCCCTCCCCCCACCCCTCCCCACAGCCACACCCCCACACCCACCCCCTCCCCTACTGTTTCCTGCTTTCTCCTGGGTATAAATACATGTGCAACACATAGAGTGCTGCCTGGAGGGCTCATGGGAAGTGCTGCGTGTGTGTTGGCTTCTCATTCTCTCTCACTGACCTAGAGGTCAGGTTTCTGTTCCCCCCGCAACAACAATTTCAACTCTGTCCCTGCCTGCCTTCCCAACCAACAAATGAACCCTGATTAGGGTAGAAATCGGATAGCAGTTTTCAACTCCAGTTTGATTTCCTGGTACAGACATTTCCCCAGAACTGAAATGCTGGTGAGTGAAGTGGAACCAGCCTGCTCTGTATTCTGGCTCCATTATTACACACTCTTTCTGGGTAATGAAATTATTTCTTATCCTCATGGTTTATACCGACAGCAATAAAAATTATGTTCAACCTTGTTGCTAGAATTCTTTGTTTAGTCATAGGAATAAAATTAATTCCCGAGTAATTTGAATAATTCATTATCTCAGTATTTTACATATTTTTTACGTTGGGCAATATGAAATTACTGCTATTTGACCTTTTCTGACCTACAGGATGACAATGTCTTATAGTCACCTAATATTTTCAACCACTGATGGAATTTCTATTTACGCAGATGGGTTGGGTGAAAGAGTTGTTTGCTAAGATAACAGTAGAATTCCTCTTTGGGACGGAGCTATCTTTGTTTGGGGAAATAACCTTAATAGACATTCTGATTATGTAAAAGATTAGAGATGTGAAAAGACTAAAAGGAGCTATAATTTTTCTGCTTAATCAAATCATTAAGTTCGCAAGGTTTTTTTCATTTTGTTTCTTCTGTTGTCTCAGACAGAGGAATTTAACTTTTTTTGTGTGGGGAGAGTAAGACAGGGAGGTGTAGGCCTCAGGAGAGCAGGCCCTGGAGCTAAGGAAGAGACCAAAGAGTATGGACAACATGACCATGGCCAAGAAACTTCAAGTGCAGAAATGCCCCCGATCAGTTTGAAGCTGAATTGTTGCTCCAGCATCTCCACACAGAGCCAGCTTTACTTACTGGCCTTGTGTTAGTGGTGTTTGGGGAATGTCAGTGCCAGAGTGCTGTCTACACTGTTGCAGGGAGAAAAGGCCCCTCGGGGCCAAGAGAGGAGGAGGGCCTTCAGAAGAGCCCTGCACAAACCAGCTCTTGAACAGAGGTGACGGGGGCTCACCCAAATGCAGGCATTGCATGGGACGTCTCAGAAGCATTGCACGTCTGGGCCACTGTTGGCCAGCCTGCAGTTTTATGTGTGATTCTAGAATTCTGGAGGATTTGGGGACACCTGGAATCCTTCATTCTGAGAACCCGAATCATCTGCATGTGCCTTTGTTCTTTCAGGAAATTCTTGCCTAGGAAAAGAAAAGTTCCAAATAACTTTGTTTCAAGGACTTCTTGAAAAATCCATTCAAAGGAACAGTCAACTATTAGACTTTTCAATAGAGAGCATTAATGACTATTTATACCCCAAGATTCTTTGAACCCCTTGCCCCAAAACCCTCATGTTGCTGTGTTCACCAATCCTAAGCCCTAAAATCATGAACTTTCCTCAATTCTAACTAAACTCCCCACGCCCAATGCACTGAGCCTCTTAAATCCACCCCCCAAAGCCTCGTAAATACCCCAACTGAAACTCCCCTCTCTGAGATGCTATTAAAAGTGTCAAGGTCGTGTTGTCCCTGACCACAGTAAGCAATGAACGTGGCTTATCAGCAGGTTATATGGTGGTATTTTCAAGGAGCCAGAATTTGTTCAGAGGAGTGGGACTGGGTACTGGGGGTACAAGTTCAGCCAGTCTTTGCCTTCATGAAGCTTCCATTATGATGGACATGAATGGAACAGGTCATCCCATTTAAGTCATTCAATAATTGATTGTAATTATGTAAATATCATTGTGGTACGTGCTACAAAAAAAAAGAAGTACAGAGCCCTAAACAGGTGCAGCCCTGACCATTCTCATGAGAAGCAGGGGCTTGTGGAGGAGTGAGAGGGGCTGAGTCTGCAAAGGAAGCTGGCAAGGCTGGAGCTCAGCCCTGTACATCGCTACATTGCTCATTTTCACAGTGTGGCAGGGCAGGGTCTCAGGTTTATTAAGAGGGGACTGCATTTATAAAGAGGGAGAAGCGCTGTCCTAGCCTACAGTGAGGGGATCGCAGAATCTGGGCTGTGCACAGCAGTCCCTAGAGTGGGAGCAAGCATCCTTCACCGATGGGGAGAGAGTGGCGGTTGCTGCTGGGGAGGGCCAGGCAACAACGTGGGGAGAGGACCAAAGGTGAGCCATTGAGAAGTGTGCCTAAGTCATAATCCAGAGACCTGGTCAGGGGAGAACGGATGGCTGAAGCAGGTGGTTCTCGAGGCCAAGTTAGAAGCCTCTCCAATCCTTCAAAGAAGAATTGATAGAGGCTTGGACTGACGCTGTGGTAGGAGGAATCTTGAAGAGAGGATAGACTTGGGAATGTAGAACAAATACCTCCCAGTGCCTTACAATAAGAGGTAGGAAGTTGAGGGGAGGGAAGGGAGTGGTTTTAAGTGGCCTTAAGTCATGTCTAGATTCTAGACTCTGAAAGATTATAAAGGTAGGGCCTGGTGCCCTGGAATATGAAAGAATATGGCCAGTGCCCACAATAAAGTGTAAGACTGGTCTCAGAAATGCAGGTGCAACCCATGAATAGACCTGGGCCACCAGGTCTGGGCTGACTTGGATACAGCAAGAGTGGCTTGATTCTGAGTTGCTGCCAGACATTCGGAGAAGCCTCTTAATGCCTCTCTGATAAAAAACAAGCCTATGTCTGCAGGCAGTGGGAGGAGGGATTCAGGGAAGAGAATCAAATCAGAGACAAAAACTTGAGAAGGACAAGGTCATGTTTGGGGGATGAGGGAGAAAAGCCTGTGCTGAATGGAGGGCTCATTTGTGGAATAGAGATGAGGTGGGGAAGGTGTGCTGGGCCTGAAGGTAGAGAGCTAGCTGGGGATCAGAGGGAGCCCTGGAAGAGTCGGGATCAGGTACACGATGTATTAAAAGCAATGTGTTAGCAAGGGTCAGCTGGTATATGAAGGGTTAAGAGCCTAACAGGGCAGCTCTGGCCTTCCTCAGCTGAGATGACTCAGATCTGCAGAGGGTGGTGGCTGCAGGAGGTAGGGACAGGTGGAGGGGAACCTGTCCAAGGCAGAATCCCTGGGGCCTCCTAATAGTTCAGAGGGTGGGAAGGAGAGGAGGGGTTACCAAGGCTGAGTTTGGAGCCTGAGTGACCAGGAAAATGGAGGAATTGGTGAGAGAACAGAAAGCCCAGGGAGAAGTAGGCTCAGGAGGTTACACCATCCTCAGCTTGGGATGCGTTGAGTGTGTGGCCGAGCGTGTGAAGTCCAAGTGGAGACGGATCATGGCGAGGCCCAGAGACTATTTCTCCACTGGATCAGAAACTGATGGAGATCCAAGACCTGATTGATTTGCTTTTGGGTCCCCTCAGTGCCCAGCACCTGATCTACATTTGATGGCCTCGACCAATGTCTAATCTTGTTGAATCCAATGTCCAGTGGCTGCTGGAGAGGAAGTCGTTGCTATGGCATCCACCACAACAAAAGCTTATGTACATATCCTCATATTCACGCTGGGAAGTAAGGACAGGTGTGATCTAACCCACTTGAAAGACAAGAAGTTTAGCAACTTCTCCAGCTAGAAAGTAGCAGTATCAGACTTTGAACCCACATGCTCTTATACTAGAGACTGGGCTCCTGACTGTGGCAGTCCTTGGCTCTGAGTGCGTATCAGTTAGTGTAGATTTGAGAATCACCAGCATAGTGCACGAGCAAGGAAGAGAGACAGGAAACAGACGCCTGAGTTGAAAATGGAAGTCTTTCCTCTCCTCCATCCCCACCTTCCACCTATAGGACAGGACTGAGTGAGCTACCTCACCTCTTAGGAATTAAATCCTTTTAAGGGGCCCTGAAACTTGGAAGCTGTTCCTGAGTTCTTATTCTGAATGACTCACCTGGGCTCTAGGACAGTCAAAAGCCCAAGGGCTGAATGCTAATTCATTGAACTTTTGAATGACAATATATCCATCATTCCTATGGAGGTGACCTTCCAAAATGTCTCTCTCTCTCTCTCTTTCTCCACACACATACACACACACACACACACACACACACACACACATCCCTGAAGAGCTCTGGGAGTAATTAAAAGTGAGATAAGGAGCCTCCTTGTCTCTGGGAGGAGCTGGCTTCTATTGCTGAACCATCAGCTTGGTGCAGGATTTCTAATCAGCCCCTTGTTTGTGTCTTCCCAGAGATGTTGGATCTTCAGGCAATTGTCAGATAAGCTATACCCACCTCTAAAACAGAGGGCCCCTGCCACCATCAGTAACACATAACATTTAGATGTAGCCAAATTCCCCAAAAGTAAGCAACGTTGGGTTCATGTGGGGTGTGTCCTATCAGAACAAAAAATGACAATGAATTAATAAAACATACCTAAATCTCCCTTCCTTCCTATTTGTGCTGCTTAAACCACAACACAGAAGCAGGCTTAGAACTACACAGTGGTTCTCACAAGGGTTCTCACTCTATTTCATCCGCCTACTTAAGTACTTTCATAGCACAGGGCTGCAGCAATGAAGGGAGTGGCTCACATCTTCCCAGCCTGGCCCTGGCCCTGCCCCTGGCGGTGTGTCCCCTGTGAGCTGACATTCTTCAAGAGTAGAGCGGCTCATCTGATTGGGTCATTTTACGCAGAAGAGAAGAGAAGCTCTGAGACACAGCAGGCTTTCTATGGAGACAAAGAGCCTTTCTGTTCTTTGTGATTTGACACTAATTTGGTTATTATTTTTGCTTCATTCTACAGCTGGCCTCTGAGAGGAGCTGACTTTTGCCTGGGGCCATCTTGCCAATGTTAACAAGTCCTCTATCTATTTGCCCTGGAGAATCCTCCTCCTGTTTTGAAACATAGCATCGGGTTCACAGCTTATATCCACCTGGCTGCTGCCTACAATGTTTCCCAATTAAGGAGACACATGGGGTGAGCCCCACTGAGGGCAGGGCCCTGCCCATGTGGTGGGGACATGGTACACAGGATCACGGTCCAGCATCACCCAGGCACAGGCCTTACTGTCATCCCACGGCCCCTGCTTCCCATCCTGCCCCCTCTTCCAGGACATCCTGAGCTGTGGACATCAGATATTCACAGTTGGTCTCCTGTGTCACTTTTTAAGTATCTGCTCTGTCTTGGTCCTTCCACGTGCACTTGACGTGCCCATGCAGCCATTTAAACAGATTTGCCTTCTTTCTGGTCATTTTCTACTCTGCACCATTCACTTGCCTGGGCCCTGTCCCTTCAGCTCTACTTTCTGTGTTGCTCTTTAAAGTGGGCCACCCACCCTGTACCTGAGCCCCTAGGGACTCAGCACTTCCTTGTCCACCAGCCACTCCTGAACTGGACTCCACCCTGGTCCTCCACTCATGGGAGAGGCTCCTTTGAAACATGTAATTTACTCTAGTAAACGACTTTTCCAGAGCTCACACAGAGTAGAATGTTCCATAGTGAGGACCACAGAACAAAGCCCCAGGTTTTCTATGAGTTCCTGTGGAAATGCAGATTCCTGGGCCACATTCCAGACCTCCTGAGTCAGGATCCTTGGAGGTAGAACAAAGAATCTGCATTTTTACGACCTCCCCAGGTGTGTCTTATCCTCACTGTTTTCAGAACATGCAGGGCAAACGTTCAGTGAGGACCAGGAAGTCTCAGGAAGCTTGCGATCTTAGGGAAGTGAAAGTAGACACAACCACAGTACAAAATGGTTCCCAACATTTCCCAACAGTTTGACAAGAGAATTTCTGGGACCCTTTTGTGCCCTAGGACTCCAATCTCCACAGTTTCTGGCTTCCAGACAGGAGCTAGCTGCCTGCATAGGTGGGTGATTTTCTGCTGCTGAGAAGAAATTATTTCCTCATACATCATTCATTCCTTCATCCCAACACTTATTAAGTGCCTACTGTGTACAAGCTCCTATCATAAGGAGGGCGTGTGCCCTAGAGTACAGAAGGGCCCATAATTTCTCTTGTTGAAACTTCTCAGTTTATAGAGAAAAAGCCCCAGAAGTTCAGAAAAGAAAATAACTTGCGCCTAGTCACATAACCCCTATGAACAGACCAAGTCTTGGGTGCTCAGGTAGGTTCTTTTCCATTTGGGCTTGGGTTTAGTGAAGATTTTCACACTTTTATTCTGATAATAAGCAAAAATGTTCTTTTGAATTTGTATTTCTGCTATTATATTTTTAATTTTCAAGAGCTCTTTCTTTGTTGTTCTCCGAAGTTTTCTTTTAATAGCATACTGTTCCTGTTTCATGGATATGAAGTCCTCTCTCGTCTCCTGATGTTGTGCACTACAGTTTTTTTTTTTTTCCCAGCATTATCTCTTGTTTCCTTCAAGATTTTTTTTTTAAAATCTGTTTTGGTCCTTGCCTCTCATGTTAAAAACTTCCTCGAGGTGTTTGGTGTCATTAAAGAAAGGCATTAAAAAGCTGAATGGCGCTGGCATCTGGTGGACTCTGCTGCACAGAGTCGGGGCTGTCCTGCCCATTGTGTCCTTGGGAACCCCTCACATTTTCATACCTCTACATCTGTCTCTTGGGCTGCATCCATTCAGGATGTAGGATTTTACTTATTCTCCCTCTTTTTAGTAGGGCACCTCACCCTTATCTCTGTTCATATCACTCTCTGTCCAAAGCCTCTCCAGTTTGAGTTCTCTGCAGAATCAGTTCACCGTCTCCTGGCTGTGTGGGTTAATAGAGGAGGCAGGGTAGGCAAGATGCATCTAATTGTCCCTTGTGCACATTTTCCCTCAGTCCTCCTGTTTTGTACCTCACTAGTCAGTTGTGCCACCTTCTGAGCTTTGGGTGCCTCAACCCCTCTGGGGCTCGGCAGTGGCATGGGCTTACTTCTACTTCGCATTCCTCCTCTGCAGACATGCAGGTTTCTGCTTTCTCTGTCCTGTTGATCAGTTATCAATCATTGATCTGCTATCATCCGCCAAAACTGTGCTGATGTCTCTTGTCTTCTGTGCTCACCACTACTGTCCTCCTTGTCCTTGTGAGTTTATACCATTCACTCATTCATTTATGTACTCTCATTTTGGTGGGTTTTGGAATGGAACGTGGGTCCAGTCTTCTTTGTTTAACTGGAAGCCTTGTAGAAGTTTAAGAGTCAAAATGTATAATATTCAAGTTCAACCCCTTCAATTGATAGAACTGCAAATAAGCTTGAAAAATCTTCCCACCTTAGCTTGTCCTTATATTTCGAAGGTCACTGAGAATCTTCACTCCTCAGAGCAGATATATTTAGATATCCCTGTTTGTGGCTAGCCAGTTCTGAGTGAGTGGCAGGTAAATGGTGACAGGCCTAAAATGCATGTTCCTAGTGAGAAAGAGGAGTAGGGTGACCCCCAAGCAGACAGGCAGAAGAGACATTCAGTGGCAGGTAGTGATCAGAGATTTAATGGGATTCTCCCAAAGAGAAAAACATCCATCACACGTCCCCAGGGTGGAAGCAATCTCCTGAAAACGGGCTGTCCTCTCAGTTCTTCTCCCTCACACGCTGTGAACACCCTCAGCTGTGACAACTTCCAAGTTCAGGATTAGAAAGAGAGACAAAGGTCATATACACCTGCAGAGCAGATTAACAACAGGTCCAACTGGCTTTGAAGCTTTCATGTCTCAGTTTTCTTCTTATTAATCGAAGTGTGTGACTGTGCGTGCCTTTAGCTTTTTCTCCTCTACATCATACTCAGTATCAAGAGGGCTTTGCGGCTTCCTGCATCTCCCTTGATTCTGCTGGCACATTCCAATTGGTGAAACTCCCCAGCAGGTAGGGCCCAGGGCAGGGAATGTGCTACACCCGCCTCAGAAGACAGGTGGGCCAGGCCCTTCTCAGCTCAGGAGCAAAGAGCAGTTCTCCAAGACACACAGCACCTCTGCAGGTGGGAGCCTAAAACTCATGTGCCTCCTTCACACATTGTTGTCAGGAAGTCAAATGAAATAATTTATGTGAATATGCTCTCTCTCTCTTTTTGATGGGAGGTTATTTCCTCTTTTAAACTTTTTGAAGTGCTATCTATTTACAAAAATGTATACAACTTGCAATAATCTAATTCAAAGTGAATATGTTCATGTGACCACCACTCAGAATCAGAAACAAAGCACTTCTGGCACCCAGGTGCCCCTTCATGCCCTCTCCCCATCACGAGCCCCAACTATAACCACTCTCTAGTATTCTAACAGCACAGATTAGTTTTGCCTATTTTTAATATAAGTAATTATTATGTAAATATATCATCCAATATATAATCTTCTGGGTCTGGATTCTTTTGTTCAACATTATATTTGTGAGATCCATCTATTCTCTTGTGTATAGCTATCATCCTGAATGTTTTTAAACTGTAAAGCAATAGATAAAATTAGGTTTTAGCTGTTTAGCTGTATAATTCAAATGCTATTTAGAACAATCATTTCTTCTGCTTGTCTTAAAAGCTACCAGTAGGAGCAAAGAATTATTTGTATTTTAAACATATCATATAATGGATCTAAAATTCTTTCTTTTATGAAAAAGAAATGGCAAGGGAACCATGATTTGTCTATTTCATCATAGCCTGTCAAATTCTCCAGGTCCTAATGGATTTTGTCTGAAAGTCTTCTTGCCTGCTTCATTCCCCCTAGTCTCAGAGAGGCCTCCTTTTCCTGAAGCAGATGCTCCCCACGAGGAAGCACATTCTCCCTACCCGGAGTACAACGACAGTATCCAATCTTAGACACTCTTTTTAATCTATATTTATGTACTTATGCAAATTAGTGGGGCCATGCTGTTCATCTCCAAGGGAAATATAAAAGATTAAACTGAATAAGAATAGTGTAACTACCTACTCACACCAGAGCCTACCATCTGGTATGATTATGAGATCACTAAAATTAATGGCACTTTTATTTAGCTAATGAAATAGTCTGTGGCCAGATCAAATACCAAAGACATTCATTAACTCCTAATTGAGGAAGAGGAAAACTGAATTGAATTTTACATGCTAATGTTTTCTGAAACAAAGCAAAATCAAACTAAGGCAAAAAGAAATGAGACATTTGTAAACTTCTCAGCAAGCTGCCAATATTTCCTTTCTCTCTACCCTTGCATTCTGCGTGGTGCCTGACCATTGCATACAATCATATTCTCCATTAGCAAATACCCCCAAAGACACTGTAAAAAAATCACTGTAAAGGAGTAAAGTGCCTAGAACAGTGATATGGTTTTTACCCGAGCAATAGTTGATGAAAATAGCAGACAATTTTGGGGAAGAAAGCTGGCAGTTGGCTGAGCACAATTCCCAGATGCTGTGTCGACGCCCGTGGGAGGAGGACACAGGGCAATCACGGCTCCTCCCTCAGCACTTGTTACATTATTACCCAATTTCTACTCACCTTTTACAACATTTTCTGTAGAAGTCCATGCACCCTTATGGCCAAGAGACCAACTCAATGAGTATCTTTTATGAGAGGGAAAACCCAATCAGTGGCAGCATTTGAGGAAATGGGAACCTAATGACACAGATTAGAGAAGTGACACTAGAGAGGACACGACTCCCTCCCGGGGGCACAGCAGGAGCTCACAGCGGCTGGCTGGGCTGCAAACTGTGATTTAGCCCAGCAGATGCAGCAAGGCCGTCTGTAAACATGAAATTGCATCATCTTGGCCCTTAGCCCAGCTGCTAATTCATGGAAGGCAGAAGTGACCCTGTGAGCCATAAAAAGGTGCAGGTTACTTTGAGAGGAGTAGAAGTGGAAATAAGGACTGTGAAGTGCTTCAGAAAAAAATCAGATGAGAAAGAAAGAAAATAGCTATCTTAGAGCAGTTTATTATAAACAAAGCATCTAAACGTATGCCTCTGGGAAAGTGCTTTCTCACCTCAAGAACAGATAGTATACAATTGATACGCACATTTCGGAGTTAAAACTGGCAACTTCCATCTCACTTACACCTTTGAACTTGTTTTTATTGTTTTCTATTTCAGAATGTTTGTGGTAATTTGAACAACCACAGGTAATATCCCTCAGATTTCGATTTCTAACCAGACAGTTTCCATGACCCGTCCTGAGCACTGGCGTCAGGTTCACCTTCCTAGAACAAGGCAACCTCCACCCAGCACTCCCTCAGTGATTCTCTCACTCAGGGAAGTGCAGCTCCTCTGCTGAGCACACTCCACCTCCACTTCCCCCTGCACCTTACTCCCCACTACTTCCCAAAAAGCCTTCCGGTCCAGCCAAGCCAGGTCCCTCAGGGCATCCCCTTCACAGCATGCTCCGTCCTGGGTTTATTCAGGTCTGCTCTCCTCCCCTCCTCGATTCTGTTGAACTCTGATGCCCTTTCACATTGCTACCCAGACATTACTATATCTGTCCAGTACCCTCTTGGAGACAGCCAGACTCGGCAGAAGCATTCTACGCGAAGGGACTTTGTGTTCTGGGGACCAGACTGGACCAAGGGAGACGTTCATCCAGGGTGGGCAGAGAAAAAACCCAAAACCTAGCCACAGAGGAGCCCAAAGTCAGAGAAGCCTGGAAAGTGGCACTAAGCTTCAGATTCAAAGGGCAGAAGGAGGTAAATACCCAGGACATACTGTGGGACTACACGGCCCCCGCCCCGCCCATGTGGGTTAGGTGCAGCCACAAGGCTGGCATCAGCCAGTGAAGTGAGAGTGGAAGTGAGGATTCTGAGCAGGGTTATTTCTATTTGCTGTTTGCTTTCTTTTACAGAACATTAGCATATACCATTGGACTCGATTTCCTTTCTCCCAATAATTACAGTTGATACAACTATTTGGTATTTGGTCACTCCTGGCCACAAGCTATTTACAAGCAAAATGTGGACTTCATTCATTTTAGTAATCTCATGATGATACTGAGTAACAATATCTGAGAGGCAGAATCTGGTGCGAGCAGGTGGCTCTGAGTTCTGGGGTCAACTTTGCAGTTGGAAATGGCATGTGCCTCTTTTTGTTCAGTTTAAATAAACTTTTTACTTTAGAATATTTTTCAATTTATGGCAAAGTTGCAAAGATAGTACATAGAGTTTCTGTGCATTCCTCCCTCTGTTCCTTCTCTTATTAACATCTTACATTAATATGACACATTTGTCATCGCTAAGGAGTGAACCCTGGTCCATTACTACTCTCTAAATGCCATGTTATTTGGATTTCACTAGTCTTCTCCTAGGGTCCATTTACTGTTGCCAGGCCCCATCCATAATACCACATCACATTTGGTCGGCATGTCTCTTTAGCCTCTGCCGGGTGGTGACAATTTCTCAGACTTTCCTTCTGTTTGATGACCGTGACAGTTTTAAGGAGTCCTGGTCAGAGATTTTGTAGAATGTGCCTCAATTTGAGTTTGTCTGATGTTTTTCTCATGATTAGACTGGAGTTACAGGTTTTAGGGAAGAAGACCACAGAGGCGAAGTGCCCTTCTCATCCCATCGCATCAAGGCTACAGGCTACCATGGTGACTTATCCCTGATGATGTTCATCATCTGGCCGATGGCGTTTGCCAGACATCTCCACCGTGAAGTCACTCTTCTCCCCTTTCCACACTTTTGGAAAGGAGCCACTGAGCACAGTGCACATCCTGGGCTGGGGAGTTAAGCTCCACCCCCTTGAGGGAGGAGTATTTATATACATTATTTGGAATTCTCCACACAGGAGGTTGGTCTCTTGTCTCTTGTGCCACCAGAATGGAAGTTTTAGATGTCAGAGTAGCCTTTGCTATGTTCTCTCTTCCTACTGTACTGATGACTTCTAACAGTGGCTCCATCAGCCTGGACCCAGAAAGAGGACAATGATGACATGCAGCAGTGTTCCCAGCTGACCTGCAACAACATGTAATAGGAACAAGAAATGAACCTCTACTGCTGTAAGCCATCAAGGTTTGGGGAGGTGTATGTCATGGCACCATCACCAAGCCTATCCTTTCTCAGGGAAGCGGAAAGCGAGGTTGTGTTTAACGGGGAGGAGTCAGGAAGGTTGGAGCCATGCAGAGGCAGCACACCCTTCTGTGGATTAAGACTGAGGCTGTGGACAGGGCCAGGACATTGGAGGTCTGCTCTGACATGATGTGCTCTATGCAGCTTGAGGGCCACATGGCACTGAAAACCCCTGCCTGAGGGTGCAACTTTCCCTTCCAGATCTCTCCCTAGCGCTGCAACATACACTGGTTTTTTCATCCTTCAAATCCTGAATCAAATCATTATCTCCTCCTGGCCCATAACCAACTTCTCCTCTCAACTTTGTATTTCTGCACATGGTGTAGTCATTTTCCCTTTAATGTTTCCTCGCTGATGACTTAGTGTGGCTGAATGCAGCTTCTCCCATGCTCAATCATTTCTATAGATTTTACTCCACAGGGTTACAGTGATCCTCAGCTTTTCATTCCCACAGTCCCTTCTCTAGCTCAGACCTGCACTGCTTTCTGTCTGGACCACTGTGATGTATCCTAATTAACCTCCCGATCTCTCTTCACTCTTCCCTTCTTCCCCTCTAAGTATCTGTCTCTAAATCAAAGACCAGATCAATTATTTCTATTGTGTGAACTACCTTCTTGGTCTGCCTTTCACAGTTTTGCACAATCTGGTCTCAGTCTGCCATCCAGCCTCATCTCTTGTTAGTTCTCCACTGCAGACATGCCTGATGGATCCATTCTCCAAGTACTTATATTTCGTTATAAAGTATCACTCTGCCTGTTACACCTTATCCTCTTTTCTCCTCCTAGTGGCAAACTCTCGTGCCCTTCAAGTTTTGTCTCAAAAGTCATCTCTTCTTTGAAATATTTGCTGACTCTTTTTCTATTTCATTCCTTCTTCCTTTCTCAATTTAGAAAAATCATATTCATCATTCAATGTTTGATTCAAGAATCATCTCTTTTATAACATTTCTCTTTCTTTTCTCCCCTCTTCTTCCTTCCTCCTGCTCTTCCTCCCTCCCTTGTCTCTTTCTATTTTTCTATAGAAAAATAAGCTAAGCCCTGTGCTTTTGGCAGCGATAAGACAACAAAGAAGACACAGTCCTTGTGCTAGTCTATCAGAAGGGGCAGACACATAATCAAATAAGAGGAAACTCCCTTCAGAAGGAACTATCAGCCTCCTTGGGCGCTCCGTCAAGGCTCTGTATCCCATGCTCTATCTTCAGAACTCCTCACATTGTCCTAGAATGGCTCATCTAGCTTCCTGTCTCAGGAAGAAATTGTGAACTTCTAAAGAACACAGCCACCTTAGTCATCTCTGAATTTATAATGCCTAGAATCATGCCTGGTACATAATGATTAATCAACAAATACTTGTTGAGTTAAATCCAAATAAATTGATACTATACGTTCTCTCTTGGGGGTTTCTTGCTGCTTGGTGAATTTTTTTAGCAGACTTGAATAAGGAACAAGTTTCCTGTTATAGTCACCTCGTAGGTGAGCATTAGATTTTGTTTTGTGTTTATACCAATAAAAATATGAATCCATATCTAAAAAGAGGCAAGGTTTGTATAATGTTGGAGAAAATGACTTCTTCTGAGTTTTCTTCTATTTGGAAACCTCATAGGTCTTTCCCTTTGCAATGAGTTGTGTGTCTAAAGTTTATAACTGCAATGATGAGTTAATATTAGTTACATTTTATGTGACCCAGAAATAAAAATAAGCCTCATACTCTGCGAAAATGGCAAGCAATTTAATCAGAATCTTACAAAAACTTGATCTATTTTAAGGAAATAAAAAGTGCAAAAGACAAGTGTTTGACTTAATTATTACATAAAGTTTAAACAACTAACTTGAAGCATTAACTTCCCAGTCTAGTTTCAGGTTATTGGTGGCTGTTCGTAACTGGCTCTTGGGCCAGCTCCAGGGTATGCTACAATTGCCTGTTTAGAAACTGATGTGAATTTTCCCTCAGCTTCACTTCCATCTTCTAAGAGTATGTGGAAGAGCAGTGCGTGACCATTTTGTGGCTGTGTGTGTCATGTTGTGGCCTGGGCAGTGGAGTGGCAGTGGCCTTCAGTAGGAGCTGCTGGAAACCGGTCAACCCCCTCAGGGTGAGGAGCAGAAATTAGGGAGCTGGGAAGGCCAGCCCCCTGAAGCTCCTCATTGGTCTCAGCCTTTTCAGAAAGGTCCTGCTCCTCTTTGTCAAGCTCTTCCAGGCCTCTGGAGAAGTGGAGACCAGGAATAACTTCCCATGGGTGTGTAGGTGGCAACAGCCAAGACAAGCTGCAGAGAGGCCTGGGCAGGTTGTGTTGTTGGGGGTGGAGCAGAGCCCACTGCTGGAGGAGCAATGGCTGGGCCTCCTGGACCCAGCACTGTAGTGTGAAAAGACGATGTTAAAGTAAAATAATAATAATGTTAGCAGGCACTTATACAGCACTTAGTATGAGCCAGGCAGCGTTCTGACAGCATTACATATATTAACACATTGTGAGCTATTTTTTCTCTAATATCATAACCCCCAAAATGCAAGGGACTACTTACTCCTTGGTATTTCTGGCAAGAAACCATTTTCCATTAAGGCTCTTTAAAATCTGCTCTTAGCATACAAGGGGAAAAAAAGAGCAATCCCTACCTTGAGAGAGCCTATCAGGGACTGCCTAGTAAACTTTTTCAAAAATCTGTTTATGCCCTGTAATTAAACTCTTGAAATTTTGCTTTAAGGGCCAAAATAGGTTATATGACCAAAAGCCCAAACTCAAGTAATTTTTATGAACAAACAATACATAGCTAAACTGTAAATTCTTTTTGGATCTCACAGTGTTATAAAGTTTTCCTTCACACAAAAGTAAATTTTCCTCCCTGGAACGTCCTTCTTTGTTCTTTATGATCTCTCCCGGGGCAGCTCAAAGTATGTTCAAATAAACATAGCGCTCATTTGTTCCCAGTCATTTCCCTTCTTCCTTGCTAAACCTAATCAACTAATTGAGGCCTTCTTTAGATGAGATGTATGTATGTATATAAAATAGATAGTTATAGAAATAGTGCACTGTGTCGTTTAAAATGGACATTCTGTATGTGACAGTACAAGCACATGAGACTGACATTGATAATACATACATTGATAAGACATACACATACACGGGAAGTTCTTTGACAATGGGCCCTGTCAGTGCAATGCAAACACACTCTACCAACAGTGAGAGCCTCTTTCCTCCTTGGGGAACAGTCAGCATGCATGCCTAAGATGGCATGCATTTACTGGCATGGTTTTACTTTCTCCCAAGTGTATTCCATCGCTTCATTGTGTCTGTCTTTGGTTCACATTTTTGTCCATCGGATTTTACAGACAATCTGAAAAGCAGAAATCATATGAGAGATTATGAAGCTTGTACCCATCAGTGTCCCAGCAGGAAAGAGATGATATGCTCAAAGGGGTAACTGAAGAGACTTAAGTGACAGGCTATCTAGAAGAGTCAGAAGAGGATTAAGGAAACCAAGGAGCCATGGTAAAGCCCCAGGGATCAGCAACAAACAGAAGGTTACCACCCCTGGGCCTGGAGGGACAGGTGGGGAACACTGATCAGAACTCAGAGGGATGGTGGGGAAGATGGCTGTGACAAGACCTGGGGCTCCAGGGCAGGAGCCAAGTACTGCAGAGGCCCGGTCTGTTAGGGAGAGAGCCAGGCAAGAAATCTCCAATTCTCCCCTGCTCCCATCTCTCTCAGTGCCCCCCATCAACCAAGCCCAACAGGAAGCAGAGGTCCAGGTGATGGGGAGGGAAGAGGTCAGCCTTCCTGCCACAAAGTCAATGTGAGCAGGGTAGCCAGAAGATCTAGAAGGGCAAACAGAAAGCTCAGCCCAGCACGAAATGCAGTGAGAGAAGCCAGGGTCCCGGACGGCGGGGCCTGTGCACTGCGTGTTTCATGACTGTGTCTAGTGCGGAGCTGACACACCCTGTGCGCCCCACAAGAGGTTGACTGAATCTGTGAACAGATTAGAAGTAAGGAGCTCCGGAAATCTAAAGTATTATAACTGACAGGAGAATACTCATCACCTTTGATTTTTTTAAACAAGGAACACATCACATATTAATACTATTTAAAACTCCCTCTTCCTAAAACAATGTCTTTCTTTCACTAATCAGCTAATATTAAAGAGGAGTCTGATGTTTGATTTTCCTCTCCACTAACCCATCCATAACCAATGCACAGCGGAATTGTCTTCAGAAGGGAGTTTCTGATGCCTTTACGCATCTATTTTTATAAATAAATGAACGAGCAAAGCCCTGCTAAACAGAGTACCAAGGCCAATAAGGCTTGGCCTCAGGAGGCAGATGCCTTGGGCTCAAGACTCCAATTCCATGATGTGTGTTCCGTGGGGTAGGTCACCCACAGTCTCCACACCGCAATCTCCTCAGCTGGAAAATGGGGATAACAAACGTACGTACCTCTTAGGTACCCCTTTGTGGTGACTACCTACCTTCATCAAACACTGATGTAGCACTTGGTATGTTTCAATCAGTCAATAACTTCTATTGATTCAAATATGCAAAAGCTCTTGCTTTGACCTGGAATCTCTGATTGATCCCACTGCCTGGTCACTGGAACCTACCTTTCTGTCTGGCCCCTTTGGAGGGACACATTGGCTCTGTTCTTCAGTTTTGGAAATGGTGATTAGAGTCAGGCTACTGGATAAAACACAGGATTTTAAAATACAAATAAGTACAGAAAATACGCAGATAAAATATCAAGTCAAAAAAATTGAATTTCAGACAGAAAACAAATAATTTTTTAATATTAGTATGCCCCAAATATTGCATGGCAACCCTTGTTGGAGGCCACCTCTCAAATCACTGTCAAGTCCAGATTGGCCCATCCCATGCCATGGTCTCCCCCTCACCCAGTGCAACCCCGGGGCTAGAGCCCAGGTTCAACACCCCTGCACCCCTAGAGGGGATGTTGGACAGATACCCACACTGGCAGTAAAGCTATATTTTGCCCTCACTTGAATCCTTGGCATAGATATTCTGGAGTCTATTCTCAATATTAGACATGTAGGATGAGCTGTATGAAATAAAGTAAAGGGATTCAAATTTTAATGGTCACCTTTTGCTCTCTAAGGATCTATCAGAATTCCACCTTGGATGTTATGAAAAAGAAGTTTCCTCTCACATCGCTTGTCAATGGACTTTCAATAAACTTATATGGACTTTGTTTGCTTTGTGAATGGATGAAAGAAAGACTAGCTTTTCTAGCTTCTGTTTTGATAATGACAGTTGGGAATCTGAAAGGCCTTTTCTAGCTTAGTGGGTCAGAATTCTGAAGATGCTGCCTGGAATCTTATCAGATTCAAAGTGGACTATACATTTATTCTCACTTTCCCCAAGTCCAAGGACAATCCTCGGAGGCAGAATGCGGTTTGTTCACCAGGAAGGAAATGGAGGCAGGTGCTGGCAAGTGGTCTGATTGCATAAGGGAACTCACGGTTTTCATCTTCATTATCCATGGAAATTTGCCCCACTGACTGGATAAAGGCAATGGAGCTTATTAGCAAATTTAAATTAAATAAGGCATCCAGGGAAGAATTTTCTGCCACCCAATATTTTTCAAAGTTTGGGCTCTAATTCTTGTCAACTTATTTATCACTGTTAACTCTACAGATATAATTAATTTTGCCAGTTTTATTTCAAAATGTAGTACATCTTTTGTTTTTTAAGGGTAACCTTTACTCTGTTCCCTTTCCTCTCCCAATTATAACTGTTTCTCTCTGCTTACTTCCTGAATGCTGACATATCATAAGTCAGGTTTTCAGACCAATATGCCGGAGGCAGGTGGCCATGAGGATACGGGTCTTTCTACAGCTAGGCATTCTTATGTCCTCTGTCACGTGTTTATGTAATTAATCCAACAGCCCATCTCCACTCTCCCCCTCCCGCTGCACCCTGTGACCAGGGCAAAACCCCTATTTGCTGGATAAGCTGAATGCATGTCTCTATTTTTGTAAGAATAGAAGACAAGTTTCTGCCCCACATTGATGATCGTTTTATTTTGTGCATTCAAATCCCCTGGCTCTGCCATCTTCTAGCCATTGAACTTGGACAAGTTGTTTAACCTCTCTGAGCTTAAGTTTTCTCGCCTGTCAAACGTAGAAAATAAAAGTTAAGTCATGGTTGTTTTGAAGCTTAAATATAATTATTTAAAACATTGCCAAGACTGAGACTGTCCCATCTTCATCAGTGTCTGCCAGTGGCCCTAGCCAGCCTGCTTTCTCCCCTTTATCTTCCACAGACATCACTCCCCCAAACCTCTCCCACTCCTAATCCCATCTCATGGCCTACTTCCCAGAGGACCTGGATGACGCAGAGAGAGGGAGAAGAAAAGACATTGGACAACCATGGGGAGGAAAGGAAGCTCCCTGTTCCTGGGCCTACCCTCAAGTTCCTTCCATTTAAGATCTGGCCTACTGAAGAGCAGTGAGCGTCCCTACTGAAGCAGTAGTCTTCACCGGGTGACTGCATCCAATGTCTGGCCAGAACCCTGAAAGTGAGTGAACTAAATCCACGACCCTGCCCCGAGCCAGCTCTGGGCCTCTGAATTCCCAGTGTCTGGTGGGTTTTCAGAAGCCTGATAACCACATCAAATATTAGCAAGCATGAGAGACTTTCTTATCTAGAACTCCTTCCTAGCTGTTTACTTTGTTTTATTCTTAAAGCTGTCCTCTGAGGGAGGACTTTTTCTAACTGAGGACAGTAAAGCACAGAGCAGTTGAGTAACTTGTCTGGAGTTGCACAGCGATGAAGCAGCAGAGCCACGGCTTCAGAACAGCTTCGTCAGACCTCCATCATCCATCACACTGCTGCTCCGCAGGGGGCTCCACTGCTAAAGGCACCTTATCCGTTAACTAAACCTCTGATGCACAAAACAGTAGGAACAAGGCTTTCTCCTTCACAGTTAAAGCCAAACCGATTTGGAAGTGAGCAATTTCAGCACAAACCTGTGGCATTTTGTCTTAAAGTTGTCATGCATGCACTGTGCATGCATCATATAGGCACATCACCTTTTGATCTTGTAAACATATGAAGTCACAGACCTCTTGGCTGTCATATCTCTCCTGAAAGTATCTGCAGAGACAAGTTTGGCCAGAATCAGCTCACGATTTGACAGACCAGTGGAGATGCTCTTTGCTGCTGCTCAGGAAACAATGGGGCAGAAAGGACAAGACTCTCCCCTCCTGCTAGCTGCTCCCTCAGCTGCCAACCACCAGCCAGTACAAAACAGTCTGCTTCCAACAGTCCAGTTCTGCATGACGGGAGCACTAACTGCTGCTCCCACCTGGACAGCGAGGCAATGCGGCAGCTGTATAATTTTTTTTGGGTCTTGGAAACTTGTGCTTCCTGAATATTTTGCCAGTTCAATGTGGAACTGAAGCTGTGTTTTGTTCCTAGCATGGCCACATCCTAACAGGTCACAAAACCTTTGGGGTGGGGGAGGGGAGTGTAACACAACAGCTGTTCCCAGATATGTGCTCCCTCCTCCTTAGAGGCCACTTTCTCTCCTACACAGAGTTTCCGTGATGGGTACCAAATGAGAGCTCAGCCTTGAAACGGAGCCTGATGGAAGCCACCCACCTAAAGTTCCACATGGGCTTTCTAATGTCTGCACAGAAGCCAGCCTTGACTTGATTTTTCTTAAAGAGCTGCCTGAGAATGGAAATAAGGGAATGGAATTTTCTCAAATGTCTAATGTTTGTCAACTGTTTTTACAGTACCATTGACACCTATCACAGACAGACGGGGCAGCAGGAGCTCAGGCCCATGTGGAGAGGCTCTCCTATTAGGTGCAGTTGAGGTGAGAAGTCCTGGGGCCCATGGCAGATGTCTGACACACGGCAGGATGTTCACATACAGAGGAAGCTGAGGAGTGGGGGTCTATGGCCCTCATTCGGATTAAACTAGTGTGAAAAATTAAAGAACATTCACAAGACACAAAATCTAAACTGACGTTTCAGCAGAAGCAAGAAGTCCAGGTCAGAGACCCTGGGGAAGTCCCTAAACTTTCCCTAGATGTAGAAAGGGAGTTTAAGATGATCTTGTCAAGTCATAAAGGGCAGGCTGACCCAGCTCTCTCCAGGTGATGCATGCAGAGAGTATGGTGATTAGTCGGCGGGACTGGGACAGAAAGCGAGGAGGAAGCATAAGTGCATAAAAGAAAGTCCTGGAATGAAAATATCAAAATATCGGGTGATGGGACTATGATTGTTTTTCTCCTTTCTAATTTTCTAGTTTTTCCAATATTCTTATAACGATAATATATTTTATCATTTAAAAAGTATTAAAATAAACAGTTGTTAAGGGTAGTTTCTGAAGGTAATTTCTTCCTAAACACGCAGTCCCCATGACTCATTTTTTATTCACCACCCTGCAGCAGCCACACGCACAGCAATAACTTTTGCAATATTTGTTATGCATTAAATCGTAAAACTCTGTGAGGCCCGGCAGACCTGCACTCAACACGGTGCTTTGAGGATAAAGGTCCCCATTTAATAAGTACTTGAGCACTGCCACATCTTTGTCAGTGGACTATATTATGATATTGTTTAAATTGTGGCATATTTGTGGTTGAAGGCTATGGTTAATTGTTAAAAAGTTAATTGCTATTGAGTCATAAGAGATAACTCTGTCTCCCCAAGAGAGACTAATTAACTTGGGAAGTCTCTGTAAGAGGAGATCAGATCAGAGAGGGAGCATATTTATCTCTACATGACTTTCCACAGCCAGCACAGTACGTTCCTGATGTGCAAGGAGTCTGTACGTTCAGTCTCACATTGGCAAGTACACATTGGTGCATAATAAATTCTTTTCTTCTTACAGATAACAACCAAGAAACTGTCAAGGCGTAAACTCACTTTAATCAACTTCATTATTTTCTCTGTTTTGCACTATTGGAATCTTCTTCCTTTTCCTTTTTCTTCTTTTCCTTTGAACTTTAACAGGTTTTGCTTAGTGAAGAGTTCATTCACTGAGCTGCTCATGCATCAGAAAGTGAGAGATTTTCTGTCTTCCTGGAAAACCCTTCATTTACCCAGGACGCGTCCTGCCACGTTCTTAGGACGCCCAGCTGCCTCTTCTTTCTGTGTGCCTGTGCTGGAGCTGCTGAGGCCTCTGTCCACAATCACATGGACCACTTGAGCCCAATGGTCTCACGACATAATTTTCTGTACTTGGAGTTTGGTGAGATCTACTGATTTCTTAACTTGATATTGATTTTGCTTAACATGAAAACTCCTAAGCCTTTGGAGATCAAGGCTGAAAAGAAGTGTGATTATCTTAAAATTAGAGAAAAAAAGGGGCAGGGGAGATTTCTTAGCTTTAGCTCCTGGTGAGGTTGAAGAAATTAAACTCATGCACAGGCAGCACGAGGACCCTGGAAGCCACTCCCCTCAGCCCAGGGCCTCGTAGCCCCCGCTGGTGGCATTGCCGCAGCAGCAGGCTATCCTAGAACTGTCGCTCTCCACTGAGTTCCCTACGTGGGCGTATCGCAAACTGCATGCAAGAGAAAAGCAAACTAAGGTCTCAAAAGTGGAAACAGGACCTGGCAGAGGAACAATGAGAGACAAAGTTAGATGGTCTCAGAGTATCCTGGGGCATAACTACCTATGAAAATGCCTTTAGGGAGGCAGAGAAGCAGAATAGGAAACAGAACCAGCCAGTACAGAAGCACTTCTCTCTTTGTTTTTCTTTATTTCTTCTTCTCCCCAAAGCCCCCCAGTACATGGTTGTATATTCTAGTTGTAGGTACTTCAGGCTCTGCTATGTGGGATGCCGCCTCAGTATGGCTTGATGAGCAGTGCTGGGTGTGTGCCCAGGATCCGAGCTGGTGAAACCCTGGACCACTGAAGCAGAGCTCACAAACTTAACCACTCGGCCACGGGGCCAGCCCCTCCACTTTTTCCATTTTGAAATAGAAACACTTGACTTTCAGTAGCACCAGATCAGTTTTGGGGATGAAGGTAAGGTGATTTTGATTAGGGCTTTGGTGACATGGGAGGCTAAGTTTGGGTGAGTAGTCAGCAACATGAGAGCCAGTCTTATTGAAGGTTGGCACAAAGGCAATAACTACTCATATAATGGCCCACCCCCTTTCTCATCCCTTAGATTCTGAAATAAACTGACAAAGGAGGTAAATTGTGTAGATCAAATAAACTTGTTGAAAATCCACTCGTCAGTGACTGTGTCTGGTTTAGACCATTAATGAGCAATAATTGCCTGTGTACAGCCCTCCTAGCTTTGTGGTCTGGCCTGAGATTTCATTCTAGAATGAAAATTAGGAAGCCAGGAGGATTGGGGAGAGAAAGGGGACATGGTGGAAGAGGATCCAAGTGGAGGGAGAAGTTTGGGGGATCTAAGTGATTTTGTGCGTGTGGGATTTTTCTGTATTTTTACCAATAAAACCTTTGATAAATAAATGAGTCAAGCTGAGCTGTTTCTGTTTTCCTTGCTATGGCTGATGACATTTTAGATATCAGAGTTTTAAGTCCCTATCAAGGACCTCTTGAGACACTTCAGCAGATTCGAAATGGAAGTCGGGCCCAGCCAGCTGGGTCTGGTGTCATCTAAATTTGCGACAAGTTGAAGCACAAATAGTAGTCAAGCTTCTTGATTTCCTTGATAAAATGTCCATTTTGATATTTGTTCCTGAAGCACACGACTTTCTCTTTCACCAACCACGTACAACAGTGGTTCTTATCTCAAAGTTAAACCTGAACCACCTATTATCTAGCATCTCTCAAAGAGTGATTGATGCAAGTGCTACTTCTGAAAGCTTGTGTACTAAAGGATGCACTAGAATGTCTAAGTTCTATTTGTGCTTTAAGTTAAATACTCCAAAGCAGTATGCCTGGGTTATAACAGCACATGCCCTGTGGAAACGCTTTCCATAGCCACCACACTGTATGCTGAATTAACGTTAATGCCTCTAGATGTTTGATTGAGAGGAAACGCTAGCAATAGCCTTATGGAAAATGTTTCTCCATCTTCTGCAAAACCAGGCACAGATGTAAAATATTCACGTTGACATTTTTAATACATTTTCTCCCCAACTGAAGCCAAATCCTAATCAGAAGCCATTCTACTAATGTAATATGTGACAGCACTGTCTTGGAGAGGGAAATTCAGGTGGTCGGTATGATCGCTGCATTCTCTCCCTTTGGGGATCTCCCTGAGATGCCAAATCATAATGAACCTGTTTGCGGGGTCCTGAAGAATAAGGAGAGATAGGAGATGTGGATGTTTAATGATATCAAGATAAGACAAGACTTCATCTATCTCACGATAGAGATGGTTTTGCCAGTGGGACCAGAAATATTCAATGTCATTGACTACTACCTCAGTAGCTCTCACCCCAGGAGGGATGACCTGCCTTATCTGTCTCTGTCAGCCAGCTAAGCCAAGGGGGCCTGCCAACATTTTCCCAGGGACTCTCTGCCCCTATGTCTGGCCAAGACCGCTGTTGACAGCTGCCTGGTACCCTTTCAATGTGGGCATGAATTCAGGCAGATGATCGCCAAGCCCCATTGGCCTTGGAGCCAGTCTGTCTCAGGATGGCTTTGCCAGTTTCACTTTGTGTTCATCTAATAATTTACCTTGAGTGTGAAGGGGACACCCTGAATCCCCTGATTTTCATGTTCTTGGAGACCATCTTCACCTTGGCCCTCAACTATCAGTAACAGGAGATCGTAGCATCCCTCACATACACATAATCATGCACACACACACACACACACTCACACACACACACAAGACTGTCTATTGGTTTTTGGTTTTGTTTTGCTCTTGCTAACTATGGCAGAAAGAAAGCAGTTGTTCTCCATGTTCAAATTAATGGAGAGAAGAGACCAAAGGGGAAGGAAGGTCCAGCGGTGTCCTGGATCCCCTCTCTGAGGAGTGAACGCGGGCAGCGTGGACCTCTCTGAAGTGAGGGGGCAGGCAAGGCTGAAGCAAGCTCCAAGTAAACGCTATTTAAAGACAGGGAAAAATGCTATGTACACTCTGCAAAGAGAGGATGGAAGAAGCACCTAAATTGGTTGGGGGCATCAGAAACCCTTCTCAGAGAAGGTGACATTAATCCTGAGACCTGAAGGACTGGCTTATTAGGCACACATGTGGAAGGAAGGGCTTTCACACTCTGGGAATGTAGTGAACCAAAATCCAGGGACCCGAGAGTGCAGGGTACTTTTGGGAGAGCCAGCCAGAACAGGGTAGGACATTTAAAGCAGATGGGAGGTAAGATCCAGAGCAAGAAAATCCTTGCAGGCCTCGCCAAAAGGAATTTGGATTTTCTTTCAGGCCTGTGGTTCCTCAACAGAGGGCCAGCCACCTCTGGGGGAGATGGAGTTAATGACAAGAGACGGGAGAACCTACAGAAGCACCGAGCTTGCAGAATAATGCCACACACGTACGTGCTCCTATTTTTCAATTATATGTAGATGCTTTTGTGATTAGCTTAATATCAACTGAAAGCATTACTGAGCAGAAAATAAAATGAAAATCACTTTTGAATTCACAAAGGCTTTTATTATTGTTATCTCAATCAATGTGAAAGTGCAATTACACGTGGTTTTTTATCTTTATGTACTTGGATAAAAATAGTAAAAGTACAAATTACTATTGTGTAAGGTCTGCAAAATTTGGAGGCATTTTAAATGTCTGGGAATCAATGCTAGTGGCAATGGAGCATCACTGAACATTTCTTAGAAGTGAAGTGATGTGAAAAACTTTGAGTGTTAAAAAAAAAAATCCCACTGGCCACAGTGCAGATGCTGGTATGGAGAGAGGCCAGACAGAAGCCCTTCCCTGCATTCCTTCTGTCCTGTCCACACTGGCCTCCAGGACATGCCACACAGTCCTCTGCCTCAGGGCATTTGCACCTGCTATCCCTTTTGGAAAACTTTTCTCCCAAATACTTATTCATGTAAACATCTCCGTGAAGCACTCCCTGACGTCCTCCAAAGTGACTGGGCCCTCTATCGATGTATCCTGGGAAGGCTTGTCCTGGAGATGGAGGGCAGGACTGGGGCCAGACGAGGAGAAACTTCTGGGTCCCTCTGGGCTAGGAGCAGGCGCCCTGTGGTGGCCAGTGAGGCAGTCTAGGACACTACATGCAGATGAGCAGTAGTTTTAGTTACTCTCTGCACAGTATTCCAGTCCACTGAGGTTGAAGGTTCAGTGGATACAAAAAGATCATAGCCTTGCCCTGGAGGCAGCGTGTGGAATGAAGTGGACAGGCCCATCCTCCACTAGATGACCAGGACCACTGTCCACCCCCTTCAGGCTGGAGGGGGGAAGTAGGATGACATCTGGCCCCTCAGAATGGTCCTGTCCCAGGGCCCCATCCCTGGAGCCCTTAAAGTAAGGGCTGCATCTGGGTAGCAAGGTGAGAAGGCTGACGGCAAGAACCTGAGAAACACATCCAACACGTGGGCATCTCCAGCGCCCTCCGAGATGGGGACCCCAGAGCTCTGCTGGTCTTCATTGTAAAGTTGGTGGGGCTCATGTGCCTTTAACTTCTGATCCCTTCGCTGGCCACTACAGATCTAGGACCTTGACCCGTACGTGCACACGCGTTCTCATTCGGAACTCAAATAGCCTGGTGGGAAAGGCAGCACCAAGCTAGGCTCAGACCTAGCGACCTCTCCATCTCATCACACACTAAGTGCTTCTCTGAGTCTGGACTTTCAGGTCCAAGAACAGTGCTCCCTCCAACACACAGGGACATAGCACACGACCCGTTACAGATGCAGAGTCAGAGCGCGCTCATGTCAGACTGTAACCCCAGAACTCTCAAAACTCCACATCGATTAAGCACTTACTGTTGGTTGGGGGGTGCATTCCCAAAACATCTCTGGGGGCACGCCACGATGCTTCACAACCAGCCTTCTTCTGGATGTGGCTGAACTTTTATTCACTTCCAACAAAATTCTTTGGTAGAAAAGGCAAGTGCAGTTATATCCATAGGTCAGAATTTATTTCATACCACATCATTTATAGCATTTGAAAGGACAACGTTCAGCTCAACATCATTTATACTCGAAACAGAAAAGCACAACTTGGTAAGGCATCAGATTACAAGAGTCTGGGGAGAAGACCTTGCCCTCCCTCCTGGCTTCTGTGATACCTGGGTGGTTTCTCTTAAGTCTGTCAAGCACAGAGAGCAACATGACAAAAGTTTCATTTCCACAGACTTGGTAAAAAGAGACAACAAAACAGGTTTGGAGTATGTTGAATTTTTAAATTTTGTCTGGTCTACACTGGAGGAGTTAAACTAAAGTGGCATTTTCTGAAGCACAGCTCTTACAAAGTCTTCTCTGCAACACCAAGCTACAAGTTGAACAATGTTTGAGCTTTGAAGTGAATCAACTTTGTATTTAACTCAAGCATATACTTTTCAAAACTTTTCCTCTCAAGTCTCTATTTTCACAAAGAAATAAAAATGGAGAAAAACCTCGAGGAGAATCGTACCTTTACTATTCTATGAAATGCAGCAACATATTAAAAATGGTTGCAATTTAGTATCAACCCTCTAGATGTTCAGTGCTAATGGCACAGGTTGTATCAAGCTGCGCAAAAATAAACCACTTGAGTAAAGCTCTCAGAACTGGGCCACACAGGCATTCTTCACTAAGCGCTTTCCACCAGTGGCCCTAAAGGCAGAGGGTGCCAAAGGTCCCTCCCAGGGGGACCAGGAGTGGCCTCCATATGCTGTCACATGCATAAAACTCCTTTCAAGTTTCGTGTTCTGTCTTAAAAAGTAATTTGCACTGTACTCCATGGCATTTGCTTAAATATAAAAATACTGTTTAAACTTATCAGTCAAATAACTCACCTCCCACCCCCACCTCTGCACACCCGGGCAGGCAGCGCCCAGTCTGGGAAGCTGGCTTCCCAGAGAGGTGAGCCAGGCACCCAAGCTCCGAATGCATTTCATTGGGTCTCTTGAGGCATTTCCACAAATGAAGTAATTTTATTTACTCAACTTGCAACTAGCCACTTCAGAAAACTATGACTGATATCAATTTCAATGTACTGAAAAATAATAGTAAACAGTCTATGTATTTTAGATTTTAAACAAAGAAATTAATTTCATTTACTAACAGAAATAAAAGAAGCCCCTGACCTAAAGTATAATCTGATCTTTTACTTTTTCTATAGAAAAACACAAGACCCACAGAAAGAGAAAACTCTTCTATGCAATGGCTCTACAGAGAGTTCCCTGGTAATTGAATAGATTTTGGTAAATCTGCTCTACCCACTGCAAACTCCACACCACAATTCAATGCATTAGGCTCCTTTTTGGCATCTCAGAAGCATACCCATCAGAGTGCAAAACCTCTCTCCTAACATGACATTTTTTTCTCAAGAAGGTTAAGCCCTAAAAAACTGCCACCCTAAAGAACATTAATGTTTCACAAAAAGTGGTTTTCTGACTGTCCCACAGTATGGATGCAGCTAAGTGTGGGGGCTGTGGTCCTGGCACACACCCTGCTCCTGGCCGGCCACAGCAGACCCCCCACGACCCCTCTGACACGCAGCACCGGCCTCTGCTGCCAGGTCCCTGAAAGGCGTCTATGGATCTATTAATTGGTTGTTTTCACAGGTTTCAAGTGACATTCATTTTAAAACAGGTTTTAAGAGGTGTTCATGTTTTGTTTTAAGATGGTGTCAAAAATGTGTTAAGATACACTTAAAATCATATCTAGGGTATAATCAAAAAGAGATCTGTTTAAAGAAGTGTTAACAAAAAGAGGAAGCCAAGCTTCCCTCACATGTTTTTGTGACCATGCTTTTTCCCACTAACTGCTTAGAAGTCTGAATCAGCAGCAAACGCGGCCATATGTATACGTACGTGTACGTGGACATGTGTACGGAGAAGTACGTTGTGCCTGACTTATGAAAAAAAGCACACTTTCTGTCCCACAAACATTTGCTGCAGGCCTTTCAAGGGTGCTCCCTTCCCTGCAGGGAGTGACAGGACAATTTAAGGTTGGCCGCTTACAAACCACCGGACAGGTGCTCCCCAGCGCCGGGATACTGGGACTAAGGCCGTCCAGAGCACGTGCATCGCAGCAAGTACCACCTGCTGATCTCAACAGGAATCACTCCCTAAAGCAAACCTAAGAGCTACCGACCAACACTTGCTTTACCCCTCGTGGCATTTTGGCTATTTATACAGTGTCAACACAACTGGTCTGAGAACAAAAAATTCCAATAAATAATTTTTCCTTTTTGGCCTACTCAGTGCCAAAGAGTTAGTGGGATGATTTTTGTTGGTTGTTTTTAAATCTTAAGCACCTGGGTATTAGTTTATGACAAAAGTGACTGGTTTAAGGTTTTGTAGGCAGAAGTCTCTCATTTTCTCTCAGATTTTTGCTCCTTAAAAAAAGAAAAAAGAAGTATGGCATTTCAAAGCTAAGAGTTGTTCTGAGCACAGCTGGCCCGTATACACAACACACTGTGCACTAGGCAGCCCTTAGCCAAGGGATGGCTAACCACGCCATTTCCTCTTTGTTCTTCTGTACATTGTAACGTAGCGAAACTTCCTTCTTGACACCCAGATTTGAGGTGTCTTTTCCATATTAGATATAAATTAATCCAGAGATATAGAGCTATAAATTTCCAGAGTTACAAAAAACGTTAACTTACTTCAAAAATATCTTGCGTAAGTACCTCCTCCCTAAGCGCAAACACACAGGACAACCAGAGGCAAGAAGGAGCGCACGGGGTGAGGACCCTCCTGCAGCGCAGACCCAGGCTCTGCAGACAGGCTCCGCACGGTGCAAGAAGTCACGTCAGCTAATGTAGCCTCTAATGTTGATTCCGTCGGGACACAGCTGCTCTGGGTTTCTTGCCGGCGTCATACGAAGCAGCAGTACGTCTTCCACCAGGACTTGGAGAGGTTTTTCATTTTGTCTGGAGTCCTGCTTTTGGACTTCTTTGGCTGCTGCTGGGAGTCTGAGTATTGAATGCCAGCGACAATGGCCGCGTCAAAGACCTCTTTGAGGTTTTTCTGAGTCAGGGCCGAGCACTCAACGTAGGAGGCGGCTTTGATTTCCTCGGCACACAGCTTAGCCGCCTCTTCAGGCACGGGCTTCTCTTTGCATTTGTCCAACTCAATGAGGACTTTGACATCTTCTCTCAGATCTGACTGAGTTCCAACCAGGATGATAGGGGCTTTGGGACAGTGGCATCGAATCTCCGGCACCCATTTCTCACTGACGTTCTGGAAGGAGGAAGGGCTCACAACACTGAAGCACAGAAGGAAGATGTCCGTGTTGGTGTAGCAGAGAGGCCGGAGCTTGTCAAACTCATCCTGCAACCAATCAAAGCAGCCAAGAGGTATTTTTTAAATCAATTTTCATCTCATCAGCAAAAAGACTATCTTAATATTTTTCTGGACCGGATCTGGCAGTGAGAGAAAGCCCACTGGGTATGGAAGGAAGAGCCTGTGCTGCTTACTTAAATGGGGCCATGCTCCCAGTGCCACAAAATCTGCCAAAGGTGTTCAACATCTTCATCAATACTCATGACCTACTTGCGACTTACCATAGAAAAAGTACTTAGATTTGATGGATTTTAGAAATAAAATTTATTTTATCTAGACTTCAGCCCAGAGTAACCGATGCTTACTTTTTCAACTCTGGTACTTAGCTACTCTTCTAAAATTTACCCAGCACCCATACTGATCCCTAAGACCTCAGCCTGATCCCAGTGAGCCCCAGTCTAACACAGCTCCCCTTTTTAGGAATCCAGCCCTGGGGCCAGCCCTGTGGTTGAGTCGTTAAAGTTCCACGCACTCCGCTTGGGTGTTCTGGGTTCGCAGGTCCCAGGTGTGGACCTACTCCATTCGCCAGCCACAACATGGAGGCATCCCACAAACAAAAGACAGAGGAGACTTGGCACAGATGTTAGCTCAGGGCGAATCTTCCTCATCAAAAAAAGAAAAGAATCCAGTGCTGCCCATCCTCAGGCCAACTGTGAGCAATGCCCATTTCATCCCATCTGCACTGTGCACACTCAGGGCACACACCGTGCAGAGTAATGTTAACCAGACACAAGGACAGACCAAGAGTGGGGGCTGAGGACCTTTGTCAGGTGGCTCTCACCAGCAACTCAGAGACTCTGTGCCTCTCACTGTCACTGACAACATTAGCTTACACACTCTCATTCTTGCTCTGTATACTTCTTTCTTCTTGCTTTATCTCCTTTTGCTCCCTCCTTTCTTCCTTACTCCCCCCTCTTTTTCTGTCTACCAATACCAGAGGCCTCCATGCTAGGTGCTTGGGGAAGACAGAGGACCAGAGAAAGGGCATACGCACCATATCCTAAGGTACAGAGACTGGATGGGATCGGTTAGAGTCGATTATCTAAGCCAGCCAGCAGGCTGCTGCACACTCTGCTGCAGTCCCCTACTGAGAGACGCATGCTGACCACAGGCACTGTGAAGGGCCCGGGACACGGCAGGGAACAGACAGACACGGCCTCCACCTTTCTAGAGATGTCTGTCTCCAAGTCAGCATTTCTTTACGTCAAACACCCGACAGTCCCCTCCGGTGCCATATTCAGCTAACTGGAAGCTTTCACTCAACTCTCTTGCAGGAAAATATTTACATCATCTCATTCCTATTTAATATTTCTATCTGTGGGTGCCACATCCTCAGGTATAACGTGACGGATAATTTCCCGTGGCAAAAAAGTTAAATGTCATCCAGGCTTTTGTTACTCAATTGGCATACTCTGATTATTTAACAAACTACCATTTACATGCAAATTATTCTGCATTTGTGGTCTTTTTCTAGGCGTAAAGGAAACCTGGATCTGTTTTATTTGAAGGCACTTTCTTCATTTGAGGCTCCCCATATTTCAGTTGTGGGGCAGCCAATGATATTAAAGCCGACCAGCTGAAACACTCAGGAAGTAATATGGCATTTCAGAACGTCGCTGCCACGTGTCCATCTTCTATAAGCCAAAGTTAAAAAGGAACGACTTAGGTTTCTCGGTGCCAACTTTGTGCCGAACGAATAAACACTGAAACTCAACCAGGTAGACTAAGGCCCAGCTCTGAAGATCTTTTAATGAAATGTTCCCTCTGTTTTCAGAGGGCTTAAAGGAAAAAGCACAAAACCAAGAGTGGTGTGAAGTCAGCTCCCTCAGGCAGCTGCACTTGCTGCTGGAGGGCAGTTGCCCTTGGCCAAGCCCTGGGTTCTGGGGTTGCATTACCAGTAAAAAGAAAGGTGCGGGCAGGGGCTGGCCTTGGGAATCTAGCCCCCCAGACCTCCTGAGATTCTGACTAAGGGCTTGGGAAGTAAAGCAGAAATTAAACCCAACTGCTCACTGCCTGACCAGAAACCTTAGATAGTTGCTGAAATAGACTCAACACACGTATGTGCGAGAGGCATACTGGAATGCACCCTCAAGGAAATGCGCTCCGAGGCCCGGCACTTTGCACGCCTTGCCAGGTCTGCGGGAAGACGTACAGGATTCAGTCCAGGGGCAGGGCAGGGCAGACACGCAGCTGGACAGTAGCATTGGTCAAGATGCAAACTGATTTTTCTTTTTCTTCTTTTTTAGTACGTTTTCCCAAGTGCTTTATGGGTCAAAAGGCTGAAGAATTCTCCACTCCTATTGGCAATGCTACAGTGACCTGTTCCTGTTTCAGTGCTGCTCCTTTCTCTTCCATTTCTTAAAGTCCTCAGTTTCTGATCACTTTCACTTGAGTAAGACTGTGAGTCCAGCGTCAGAAACTCCTTTCAACATCTTATATACTCACCGACCCTCCTTAACGAGAAAACGCACAGGCACAGAAGCAATTTCTAGTCATTTACTCAGCCAGTAGACTATATTCTTGGCCTGAGCTTCTATATGAAAGCCAGTTTGGGCCCCAGCTTATGGCTTCCTGTGCTCATCTTCTCCTGGAGTGTGAAACAGAGGTCGCTGGAGCCACGTTCCCCTACGAGGCAATCATGAGGGCTGCCCAGAGGCAGAAGGAGACCCACTGGCTGGGTCAGCATTGAGAAAATCTGGCAGTGTCCAATCAAGTCCCTTAGAAGGTACTTCCTCAGATCTGGGTTAGGACGACCACCTTGCCCAGCTTTGCTAATAGTCAAGACCGAATACTAACTGACAGTTGGGAGCAGGAAAAAAACTGACTTTATCTTACCAGCTGTGTATTTTTCATAAATACTTTTTGAAGTTGATTTTCTACAAATCCTTAGGTGGTGGCCTCCTTCATTACATAATAAGGTATACTTTACTAGCCAGAACATCAGCTAGGAAAGGCAGCAAATCTCAATGAAGACACTGCTGAGAGACCAGAAGAATAATTTCCAGATAAACAAAAGCTTACCAGTTTGCATCAAAATCTTTTTTTCCCCTAATTATAAGCTTTTTTCATGCAAATATTTCTAAAACGATTCTCATGCTTCCCTGGCTTTTAGACGGACCACACTAAGGAAAAATCGAACTCTTCCTTGGTAACTCAGGATCATTTCTACGAAGTTTGTCCGGTAAAAGGCCCATTCCTCCTCCAAAACTGCTTGGAAGTTTCCCTCCCAGACCCACTGGCCCTGAGTACCGAGCTGCCATTGTCTTCCCCTTTCTGTAACTTGGCTGGTTTCCTTCATAAAGTGGACTAACTGGTTTGTCTTCCCTATGGACTGTAAGTGTGTTGAGGGGCAAGCCCATGACAAGTTTGCATCCTCAGGACCTAGCACACCATTCATTCATCCATTCACAAACCCTGATAAAGCCCTACTATGTGCCAGGAAGGAGGGCACAGGGGAGGGAGGCAAGAGGCATAAAACCCCCGCCCAGGAAGCTGCCTCTGCAAGAACCAACGCTTAACGGAGAGCCCAGTGGGGCGGGGACGGGCACTGGGCTGCCTGCTCCTCCCCTAGAGGGTCCCAGACAACCATGCCTCTCAGTGTCCTGTGCTCCCTATCTTCTACCATTGTTGTCAGGCTGTTCAGCTGCCACTTCTTGCTTTAGCACGGACCCCTATGTTTATTGAGATGCTGCTCTGCCCCCATTTTGACCCACAGTAGGAAAAACATTCTCACTTTATACAAAGCAATTAAGCTTTAACTATAAATACCAGAAGGACATTCAGAAAGATTAAATATGAGAAAAGCCCGAGTTCTTTGATTTTTCTTTTCCACAGGCAGTAAAATAAGGACTGTGCCTGGTTTTCCTGCTCGCAGTGCAGGGGAAGCGGAGGTGCTTCAGTGATGGGTAAGGAGAGAACGGAGGAGGCCGGGCTACAGCTCACGGCACTGGGGCCACCACCAAACCAGCATCCACCTGGGGATCAAGGCTGCCAGTCTCGCATCACCTTGAGGTTTGAAAACTATGGCTCTGAATGTGCTGTCCCAGAGGTGAGCAACGTGGAGGCCCTGGCTTGGCTGAGGCACCTGGGGACACTGGAAAGCCTACTTCTTCTTAAATGCAGATGGACATGTGACAACAGCTCAGAAAGTGAGGTGGGCACTTTTACCTGCCTACAAAGTGCCCGCAGCACTTTCTCGAACTCTAGCAAGTACTGGAGAGACTGCATGTTTATTAACTGCCACTTTGGCAAACTCAAGAAATGGCACCCTGGGGTCTCAGAGAGCACAGCGAGACTTCAGTGACTTGAGCACCATGCCAGGAGGCACAGGGTGATGACAAGCGCCCAGAGCTCTTTGGGGGTACGCCCCAAGGGGGACCTCTTCCCATCACCTGGGTGTATCATCCAAGTGTGTGATGCTCGAGACAAGAACAAATGGTCATGATTTGGAAAGACTAAGTACCAGGTCCTTCACTCCTCCAGCCTCGGACAGCTCTGATCACTGCTTCAAGGGAGGCGATGGCCCAGTGAGCAAGCCCACAGCTTAGGAAGGGAAATATTAATGCTTACTGACATGAACTCTATCTTTTTCTTGAGTAAATTTCTTAAATATTTGGCTTGTTGGCCTTTAATCAAACGATTATAAGATATCCCCAACTTTGAGACATGATTACAAAGCCTCATTGATAATTTTTAACAAAAACTAGAAAGTGAATAACATCAGAAACTCCTATAAGATCAGAACTGTTCTTAACTGTCTCCCCGGCCTGCCCATGCAAAGCCGGGCCAAACCCTGCTTTACTGCCGCAGAGTTCTCCCCCTACCCCAGCCCCAATCCCTCTGAGAGGGGCCAGCAGCAGCGGTGCAGCTCCTTCGCGAGGCTTTAGAACAGCCCAGGTATTGAGGGAGGTTCTTCGGAGACCTTTAAAAGGCCGTTTCCTTTCCCGGCACTGAACAGCGACGTGATACTCACCTGTCCTGCCGTGTCACAGAGCTGGAGTCTCACAGGCCGCCCATCCACGGACACCACAGCTTAAAAACAAGACCAACATGACCATCAGGTGGTGTCTTTTAAGCCCGTTTGGAACAACGACAGTTTTAGCTAGCACTACCATTTTCTCTCCAAACCCTTCAGCTCCTCTTCTGGGTCCCCTAAGGAATTAAAGACCCGCCTGAAACAAGCAGGCCATAGAGGCATTTTTCTATACAAATCTCCCAGAGCTGGCAATTCACTCCATTGCCACAGACAGGCAGCAAGTCCCTGAGCCCTTTGATGGCACCCCAGAAGGGCCTGCGCCTTTCTCCCAGCCAGGAAGATTCATTTTCCTGTCACTCTAGTTTCAAAAAAACCTAAAAACCACACTGGAGGGTAAGTGGAAACCAACTTTACAATTTTAAATCAGTGGAAAACCTCACAAATAATTGTTTTCCCTTGGGAAATGTTCTGAGACTTCAGGGTATATCATAAAATTGTAGCTTGTTTTGGGAACATGTGCGAACCCACGTTGCCGGGCATTGTCCTGTTTATAAAAGAGGGCACTGCTTATCTCTCCCTGTCAGCTCTAAGAGAGACTGGAAAAGAGAGACATGAAAGGCCCCGTGGCCACCTTTGTGCGGGGATGAAGTGTCTGGGGGGGCGCCTGCATCAGGGCAGGCCTGAAAGTTTCTACTCGAATTAAGCCTTCAGTTTCGTCTCAATACAACTTTCTAAATTGTTTATAAATGTTTATACTAGTGAGTTGAGAGGAAAAAAGGAAAGAAACAATTCCCTTGATGTGGGAAACCCACTCGCACAGCTGTTTTACCTAGGGACCTTGAGATGGAAGAAAGCAAGCCCTTGCCATCACGACTTTTTAAGAAGTGGAGAAGCAATTTTTTTAAGAGTGCGCGAGAGAAAGTGTTTCACACTAGCTTCTGTGGATTTTAATTTTTTCTTAAATTTCAAAAAGACAAGAAAAATCAAGATAAAAGATTTCTTTATCTTTGTATCTACCAAACCAAATAACACAGTACCCCATACCTAAGAGCTTTACGTAGCTCAAAGAGACACTGAAAAGATACTAAGAATCAGAAACTGGGCCATGGGGGGAGGTGGAAGTGCGGCAGTGGGGGCGGGGGTGCCTCAGAAGGGAGGAATCGATCGTGTTTACTCTTCGGGTTTAATCCAAACCTAAGACTTCACTAGTGCCACCAGCGCTATTTCCACTGAATCAACTATTTTACCATCTCTGCGGCTCTTTGAATTGGAGAAGCCCCTTGTGAGGGGAGCCGCCGAAAGGAAAGGACTGACACTGGAGGCCACATGTAATGGCACCTGCGCGTCACCTTCCGATTGAAACTGGCAGTGGCGCCAGCAACGTCGACCTTACGCAACTTCTGTCCGCAGCAAACTGACCCAGCAACCTGAACTCTACCTGTTTGATCCTCGCTCGACTGTGACTAAATTGCGGGGTCATTTCTTTTGCATCGCCTCTGACTCTCGGTCCCCGCCCCCTCCTCCAGCTCTGGTTGTGGGGCTCCCCACTCCTCCGCGGTCCCTCGGTTTGCTCGGCGCTCGCCCCGTCCCCGAGGCTCAGGGAACGTCCTGCACTCTGCCCTGGGTCCGCTCCCGGCCGGAGTTGAGAGCCCGGGGCCCCGTAGCCCCCTCGAGGCGCCGCGGCCCTCGCCCCGCGCTCCCCTCTCTCGGCACTGTGTCCGTCAGCACCGCGTCCGCGGACGGCGGCCACGCGCCCCCGCCCCGGGCCCGCTCACCCGAGAAGTTGTCGAAGGCGGTGGGGATGTACTCGGTGGGGTAGCCGTTGGTGGTGTAGCTCACCACCAGGCTCGTCTTGCCCACGGCGCCGTCGCCGACCAGCACGCACTTGACGCCGCGCCCCTCTGCGCCGCCCGCGCGCCCCCGGCCCCCCGGCGCCCCGGGCCCGCGCCCTCCGCGCGCCCCGCGCTCCCGGCGCGGCGGCACGGGCGGCGCCTCGCAGCGGCCCGGGAACGCGGGGTCCCCCTGCTGCGGGGGCATCGGTGCGCGCGCTCGGACGTGCAGGCGCGGGCGAGCAGGGCCCGGCCCGGCCCGACCGCCCCGCCGTCCCGGAGCCCTCCGGGAACGAGGAGCTGTCACCGACCACTCCGGGCGCGTGCCCGGCCCCGAGAGCGGCGGTTCCGGGCACGGCTGCGGACAAAGGCGGCCGGGGAGGGTCGCGGCTCTGTGCTCCGGCGGCGCCACCCGACTCTGCTCCGCGCGGTCGGAGGACTGCGGGCCGCGCGCTGTGGAGCCCGAGCGCTCTGTCTCCTCCCGGCTTCCCGGCGACACGACGCGTCGGGGGCGGGCGGGGAGGGGAAAGAGGCGGGCCCGGCCCGGCAGCTCCGTCCCAGAGCCGAGGCCACAGCGCCCCCCGCCTGCGCGCCGGGTCCCTGCACCCGCGCCAGAGCCCGTGCCACGCCGGGCGGGCGCGGACCGCAGACTGCGGCTCCGGGGACCCAGAGCACCCGCTCTGGGGGCGACGCCTGAAAGAGCCGGACTGGGCGAGCGCAGCTTCTTCCCCAGCGCCAGCGACGGACACCATCGCGGGGCTGGCCGGGGAGCCGCCCGATTGCGCCGCGCGGGCAGGGCCGCCTGGGCTTCCCCCGGTATCTCGCCGCGCGCCCCCCTCGCCCCCTCCTTCCTTCTTGGTCGGCGCCTGTGCTGTGGGACCCAAGGGGAGAAATAAACTGTCTTGGGGACATGTCGTCTGAAGGAGACTAAATTAACAGGCAACTTTTTTTTTTTTAATTCTAGCTTCAGCCCATCGTGTGATTTTTCTTCCTTTAAAATAATTTATTCTCGTATCATTTGGGAGCGGAAGGGTGCCAGGTCCACTGTTAATGCTCACTTGACTTTCTCTTGGGCATGCCATGAACCAGCAAATTTCTGTATAACCCCAATTCCTTCATTTACTTAAGTATAATTTCGTGACATTAATATCATCTGAAAAAAATTTACCTTTTTCTCTGACTCTTTCCTCTCTGCCTTCCTCCTACCTGTGGCCAACAGTCGCCTCAGAAAACAGGGAGGCCTCTCTGGGCCCAGGCAGGACTCAGAGGCTCCTTGGGGTTTACAGTATGGTGTGAGGAGAGGCACATGCTATCTGCACAAATACTGATGCTGCAACTAAGAATAATAAAAATAGCCACAGCTAGCAAATATTCAGCCTTTCTCACGTGCCAGACCCTGTTGTAAGCACTCCGCCTGAACTTAAATCCTTTGGTGTTAACGTTACTTATCCTCATTTTACAGATGAGATAATCTAAGGACAGAGATGTTGAAGTGCTCAAGTTCCACAAGCTGGTAAGTGGCAGTGACAGGATCCAAACCCAAATAGTCTAGCTCCAGAGCCTCAGCTCTTAACCATGGTCCTGAGAGCAAAAACACACTGCGTCATAAACGCAGACTTGGAAGAGTGGCTGTGGTGGGAATGGAGAGGTGGATTTATCAAGAGGCCAGATGCTTGAATCCGGGTCCCTTTGCTTGCAAAGAACCCTTCCCAAGCCCTGGGGACCCTAGCAATATGAACACATGGTTATAGATTTTTGTAAATTTTACATAATAATTTATTTTAACCACCACCAGTTAAGTGTACTGTCTCTTTCAACTCTCACTTCCCCTCATATTGAGCAGCTTTGAAGTCACTGTGGACATTTTAGGGATCAAGCCAAGGAAAGTGAAGTTGGGGAGACGTTTAGTTTGGGTTTAATGGATACACAGCCAAGACTAAGGTGAGGCAAGGGAGGTGCCAAGGGAAAATTTTAAGGGAGCCAACCTTGCACATCAGCCTGACCCTGAGGATGTGTGCCCCTTGAAGTTCTGAGCCTCAGGTGCCTGGCTTGCCTCTCCTTAACCCTGACCATGATGGAATATATTTACGCGGTTTATAACTCCTATGTGTAAGTATGTTCTTGCTGTGTAAGAATGGCTACCAGTGACATGCTTACTACCCTCTGTGGAATCACGTTGGTGTCTACCTGAACTGTCCTACAGTCCCTGGCACTGGAAGGATTCCAGTAGCAAAGGATGAACAGAGTTTGAGATGGACCAAGCAGAAGCTAGTCTGTGGTAATTCTTGCCATCATAAAACACATAGTCTTGTTAGAGAGGATTTGGCTCTCTCCACTACACCTGGTCAAATGGAAGTTCACTCCTGTCAGGAATATACTCCACATGCAGCATATATAGTTATAAATGCACCATACATTTTTGGAGGAAATCACATGACATAGAATTGATGTGAATTCCTACTTTTGTGAGGACACAAATCTGTGGTAGTATCTCAAACAGCAAGTGTACCTGCATGTGAAGTACATTTCCATTCTTCTCATGGAAAACATATCACAAAATTGCAAAACTGAAAAAGTGGTCAAAGGCTATGCAGCTAGGGAGATATGGGGAGACGTTGTTCAAGGGGCACAAAGTTTCAGTTATACAAGATAAAAAAGTTCTGGAGATCTCATGCACAACAATGTGACTATAGTTAATACTGTATTACATACTTAAATTTGCTAACAGGGTAGATCTTAAGTGTTCTCATACACAAAAGTAACTAAGTGAGGTGATGGATATGTTAATTACTTTGGGGTGAATATTTCATAAGGTATACATATATATCAAATTATCAAGTTGTATAACTTAAATGTATACAACCTTTAATTGCCAGCTATACCTCAGTAAAGTTGGGGGGAATGACGTGCAGCTAAAAAATACTAAAAAATAATATTATCAAGGTGGGTCAGGCAGTTTATTAAAATGTTTTCTTGTGGATTTTTGTACAGTTTATGGTGTTTGTCAGCCTTTTAAATTTTATAGCTTGTTGTGACACATTTCTCATTTTAAATCTATGTTTATTTTGTACCTAATTTTCTATTCTTAAATTTTTATGCTTTCTCTTAAAGAAGGCCCCAAAATTTGACAAGCTTCAGGCCCTACAAAATTTGGCTCTATCCTGACCACTGGCCATATATTAGTTTTTGTATCCTGTAGCCTCTGCCTCTTGTTTTACTTTCTTTAAAAAAAAAAATTATTCAATTCACTCATGTCTTCCACCTCCCTACACCCTGCTTCTTGCAACCACTAGTCTGTTCTCTGTATCTATGAACTTGTAGTGTTGTTGTTGTTTTAGATTCCACGTGTAAGACAGATCTTAGAGTATTTGTCTGTCTCTGTCTGACTTATTTCACTCAACATAATGCCCCTGAGGTCGATCCATGTTGTTGCAAATGGCAGGATTTCATTCTTTTTTATGGCTGAATGATATTCCATTGTATATATGTACTACAATGTCTTTATGCAATCATCCATCAGTGGAAACTTGGATTGTTTCCATATCTGGGCTATTGTAAATAATGCTGCAGCAAACATGGAGGTGCATATGTCTTTTCAAATTAGTGTTTTTGTTTTCTTCAGATAAATAACCCAGAAGTGGAATAGCTGGATCATGTGGTAGTTCTGTTTTTAATTTTTTGAGGAACCTCCATACTGTTTTCCAAAGTGGCTGCACCAATTTACATTCTCACCAACAGTGCGCAAAAGTTCCCTTTTCCCCACATCCTCGCCAACACTTGTTATTTCTTGTCTTTTGAGAGTAGCTATTCTAACAGGTGGTATCTCATTGTGGTTTTAATTTGCATTTCCCTGATGATTAGTGACGCTGAGCACCTTTTCATGTACCTATTGGCCATCTGTATGTCTTCTCTGGAAAAATGTCTGTTCAGATGTTCGTCCATTTTTTAATCATAGTGTTTGTTTTTTTGCTATTGAGTTGTATGAGTTCTTTATTTTGGATACTAGCCCTTTATCACATATATGATTTGCAATTGTTTTATCCCATTCAGTCGATTGCCTTTTCATTTTATTGATGGTTTCTTTTGCTGTGCAGAAGCTTTTTAGTTTTACTCCCTATTTTTATGCTGTCCCTTTTATGTTGAATATTGTCACACCCCACTCATTTTGACCCATCTTTCTAGATTTGACTTAATCAGCTCCCTGCAGCCTCATCTAAAATACCAATAACGAATTCTTGCCCTATTTCTAATAATCTTCTGCAGCGATGCAGGAAAGCAGACCCCACATTGCACCATGCAGTATCTCATTCAAGTCCAGAAGTAGAGAGATGGCCTCGGGTGGCAGAATGTGACTGAGGTCAGGGACTGCAAGAGGCCCCTCGAGCGTGTGGCTCCAGATCACACGATGCATGTTTTGGTCTGTCTGTTTACTGTCCATCTCCCCTTGCCAGCCCCATGAGGTCAGGGACTTTTGTTCATCCCTATACCTCACACCTAGAATTGTGTGGGGCAAATAGTAAGTTCCTCTTTCTATTAAATATTTTTAGAACACATAAATCAAATTTGACTACCTCTTGAAGCAATTAATATGAAACACCATTTCTTTGCTTTCTTTTAAGAATGCATTACCCCTCATGTACTCCCCTTTGTATTCCACCAGGACGGCACAGTTGCAATATCTTCATTGTGTCTTGGATCTAGTAAATTTGGGAAATGCTGCACTTGCCTGGGTGCAGAATTTCTGCTCTTAAGATCTGATCCCCTGCACTAACTTCAGCTGGATGGGCTTAGTGTCTGTTTCCCTCTTCCCTGGTAACTTTGGAACTCATGAAAGCTCCTCTTTTTTGCTCTCGTCCCTTGGAGTGGCTGTTTTCCTGACTGAGCCCTGACCACACTCTTCCTTGGTCTCTTTTTTCCACTGAGGATGCCATCCTAGAAAAACAAATAATCTTGGCATTTTCACTAGAGAAGATGAGAGAATCATTTAAATGTCACCAAGTCACCAGCTGATCCACCAATGGGTCTTTGTCAGTAATCACAAAAATCCCTGAACTCTCCCACCAGCTAGTACTATGGTAAGGGTTCATAGACATGGTCCAACCTGTTGATATTGGTGCCCCGTCTCTAGATGTCTTTTTGTCATTTGCCATTACCCTGTTGGTAACTAGAATGAATAAATTAAGATCTCCCATTGGCATGATGAATTTTTCAGATGTGAAAATAAATCATTACTTTTGATTGTAAAAAATATTTCTGGAAATAAAATGTTTATATTGTTTCTATTGGTCAGATTAGGCTAGTCTGTGCTGCAGTGATAAATACACTCAAAATCTTAATGCCTAGGAACATAGGAGTTAATTTTTTGGTCATGCAAAATCCACTGCAGATCTAGTGGGTCTGCAAGGCAGCTCCCTTCCAAATTGTGACTCAGGCATGCAGTCTGCTTGCATCTTGTAAATGTGCCACCTGGAACACATGGTTTACAGGAAAGAGAGTGTAGAGGGTCATGTGCCATCTATTAAATGCTTCCTCTTGGAAATGACTTCTGCTCACAGCTCTGTATGTGTACCATGCATTTCTGTGTATGTACCCATGCGTACAACAGCCATTTTATAGTAGTTCAAAACTGCAAACAATCTAAATGTCCAAAACAGTAAAATGGATCAGTTAATTTTGGAATTTGTGTTATATTATTCAGTCAAGAAAATGAATAAACTACAGATCAATACAACAACAATAATGAATCTCACTAACATAATGAGGAGTGAAAGAAACCAGACACAAAAAAGTGTAAACTATCTGGATTTGATGTATATAAATGGGCAAAACTAAACAGTTGTTGGATGTCAGAGTAATTGAGAGTAATTGTTATATTTGAGAAGGAGAGGGGCCACTGGGGGCTTTTGATCTTCAGATATGTTCTAAGTGGTGGTTACATAGGTGTTCACTTTCTATTAATTAATTATACTATATATTTGTTTTATTAACTTTTATGAATTGCATTTTATTTCAGAATTACTGTAGTTAAAATGGCCTATAAAACTTATAAATATAAATTAAAAGGGATTCTTGGTTATTTGCATTTTAAAGAACTATTTCCTTTAGCCTAGCATGGTACTAATTATATATTGTATACTTTTTTTTTTTTTTTTTTTTTTGCTGAGGAAGATTCACACTGAACTAACATCTGTTGCCAATCTTCCTCTTTTTGCTTGAGGAAGATTCGCCCTGAGCTAACATCTGTGCCAGTCGTCCTCTATTTTTGTATGTGGGTCGCCACCACAGCATGGCTGCCGGTGAGTGGCATAGGTCCACACCTGGGACCGTACCCAGGCCACTGAAGTGGAGCCAGCTGAACTTCACACTAGACCATGAGGCCAGCCTCTGTATGCTTTTTGAATTAAATAACAAACTCTTATAGTAAAATTTAAATGTGATTTGATTGACTGAATCCTATTTATACAAACTCATCCAGGAACACATAGCATGAAGTACTGCTGTACAGTATTTACATCTCTAATATTTACTTTTAATGTGGGTATCATCTTCCACAAGTGCTGTTTATAAGAGTTTTAGTATTTTTAACAAACTAAGCTAGTCCTGCAGGAATATTACAATGAAGTGAATGGCAATTCATATACATAAGGTCCTGGAGAAAAGTGAAAGCTGCAGGCTAGGCCCTTGGAGGGCCAGCAGGTGAATTTGTACAGGGAGCTCACTAGAGAGGGAGGGCTGGAATTGCTGCTAATGTTGAACACAGATGCTGGGCAAGGCACGCTGGGCTGCACAGCCGGCACCTTTCTCCCCTCAGTCTTTGTTTATTTTCCTTTTTGAAACCCCCTGTTCGGGGTCTTCCCAGATGTTGCAACTCAGCCATTCCCAACTCAGCCATTTCCATGCCCTCGGAACTGCTGGAGCATTCTGAGCTGCCCTCCCTGCTGTTCCGGCCTTTCCGACAGAAGGGCTCCTTCCCAGACCTTTGCAGCAACTGATGTGCTTCCAACTTCTCTCCCCGAGCACACATCACAGAGACTCCATGGCCAAACCAGCTGCCCAAATCCTCACAGAAGATAAGAACTCTTGAGAAACCCCTTAGCTGTTGCAAAACCTTGACCTCCTCTAATTTTTCAGCCACGCTGAAGATAAGAACTGATCATGTAATCATTTCCCAACAACCATAATCCCCCTGACCAGCAATTCTGAAATGATAGGACTGTCCTACTCCCTTCCAGAAACTGCAACCATTTTTTTCCTAAATCTTCCCACTTGAGGGCAAGGAAGCAGCCACAATCCTACCTGGAGAAGAGAAAGGAATTTTCACATATTCCGATAGTTGTCACATCCATTGCTGGCTTTGCAATGACAGTGTACTGAAATCCAAGTGCCTTATACACCTGCCTATGTCTGTCTTTGAGAAGAAAGTGCAGTGGGAGGCCTGTTTTCTCTCGTGCATCCTCAAAGAATATATTAGAAGATGAATGCTGCTTCTGCAAACTGGAATTGTGACATTAATTTGATTTTGTAGGGGGAGGGGTACAGTTGTTAGCTGCATTATTGGATGGAGAGATCCAACTTATGAACTTGGGATGACTAAGCGAGAACGATGGAGATGCCTACCGATGTGCTTAGATCAGGCTCTGGACTTCGAGTTTACAATTCTACTGAGAGGAAATATCTGTAAAATAACTGCAATGCAATCCACAATATGATGCGGGATATGCAAAGTGCAGTCAACAGTCAGAGGCCACGTGAGGACGGAATTCTGGTTGGGAAAATTCAAGGCCCCTTCTTCTGAGGCAGGCGAGCACACTGCTCAGAGCAATCTCCTGTTCCAAAAAGACCCTCCTTCCTCTCCTCCCCCCACCCGCTAGGTGATCGCAAAGCTTCAACAAATTATAGCCACACTGATTAGGCTCTCGATGTCCTAAGCATTTTACATGCATTGTCATGTTTAATCCGCAAAATCCACGAAATCTAAACATGTATTATTATTTCTTCAGTTTTACAGAACAGAAACTGGTGACTCAGTGATTGAGTTTCCCAGGGTTGCCCAGATAGTGCCTCCCGAGAGTAGAGGTTTTTACCGTACCCTGTAACCACGCCATCAAACCATTGCACATATACAAGACAACAGAGTGACAAGGTTATATTAATGTTTTTTTGAAAAAAGCAAACCTTTAGCAGCATGTCACAGGACAGAGCAAAGGTGTTGCTCCCTCGATCACTGATTCAGTATGAGGTGCACGGATTACATGAGGAAGCCCTGATCATTTGGGAAAGACAAAGGAATCAGACATCCAATGTCTTGCAGTAAACATTAGGAGAAGGGAGAAAAATACAAATGTGCATAAAAGAATAAAACCTAAGAGTTGGGGAGGGGAAAAAATGCAGAAAACCCACAATAACTTGGAACTTTTGAAAAGGCTGGGGTAAAAATTTTCCTCTTATTAGCTATTTTTAATGTTTATATGATATTAAGAGGATTGTAGAGGGAATTCTTAAATAGTTAAGAAGTAGGATCTATATCATGTGCTTTTGAAATATCATTTTCATACATATGTTTTGCTAATTTAAAATCATTTTTATCTATTCATTAAATTAATTCCATAAACATTCAGTGAGCCCCATTGTTAACTTAAGGAGTTATTAATGATCAAATATTTTATGTTTTAAATTTTTTTCTATAATTCTAAAATTTCATTAATTCAGATGGCTTTCTAATCAGTAAAAATTGGAAATTTTTAAGTCACATTAAATAATATTTTATAGAATTATTGCTGCCTGGAGAGCCCTTTCCATTGTCTTTACCAAATTAAATCATAAGGGTCTTCGCAGGTCCAGCGGGAAGTATTGCCATCATTCTAACCTCCGTGCTCAGCACCGTGGGAGACGTCCTCCTTGGTATTCTCATCACCCTCAGACAGGGCCCTCTTCTCAGTTCCCATGGGCTCCTGGGCCTGGAGGTTGAATAGAGATACACAGTTTTGCCAGGGAGGCTTCAGGAGCTCCGGGAGGGTCTCTGTAGCATTGGACCCTGGGCTCGCTCCACCCATGGCATTCTGGGGCTGAATCCTAGAGCTCTGTACCTCCAAACATGGCAGAGAACCAGATTTGGGATCTACCGGGTGAGAAATTCTTCTGGGCTATACCTCCCTAGGAATATAGACTGAGCCTGGTTGCTATTGGGATCTAGTTTCTTTAAATTTTGAAACTCTGCCCTCTGGAACTTGAGAATGGAAAGTGAATTCCTGCCACGTATTCCAAGAGAGTGCCTTAAAATTCATTAATTGAAATACCCCAGAGGATGAATATGAACTGTAGGAAGAGTTTTATTGCATTGAAAATATTGGTTTTCTTTTTCTTTAATCCCTATAACAGTAGTCCTGAGATTTAAAAAACAACATACACACACAAAAATAGAATAAAAGAAGAGAAAAAGGCAGAGAAAGACTGTCAGACAAGAAAGGACTCAAGGACAACCAACCAAAAAGGGGCAGTTTGCTCTGTTGTGAGAAAGGAAATATCAGAAGCTGGAAAGAGAGAATTGGAAAAGTATCTGCCAAGTGCGCCACCTCCATGAATAAGAGCTTATCTCCACCGGTGCCTGCCGCCTGAATCTGAAACAATCCTTGTCTCCTTTGTTTACAAGGTGGTCAATAATAAACCCAATATGGCCCTGTGGCCACCCTGCTTACAGACTGATTGCTTCTGTGGTTTCCGATGCTGGGTTGAATTTCAGTGAAGGAGGGCATATCCAAGACTGAAACAAAACGTCTGGGCAGTCGTGGGGGCGTGTCTTCAGCACGCAGCCCTGAACCAAACAGTCCGGTTTGCTTTGTCCAGCATACCCACTGGATCTGGACATTGATCTGGCTGCGTCAGTAAACAGATCGCCTGAGCTTGTTTTGCTTGATGAAGATCATGTGTGCTCTAAGCTTATTAGAACTAAAGGGACAGCCATAGAGGTTTTCAGGCTCCACTTTGACTAATGGTGAAACTCTAGTCATTGCTTTCCTTTTAAAAAGTGTTAAAATAACTTGCTTATGACAAGCATGTCTTAGGAAGAAAAATGTTCTCTTGGATCCTCTAACTTATGTGTGAAGCTGTTCAGTTACTGTTTTGAGAGACAAGGTGACAATTACATTCTCATAGCCCACGGTAAGAGTCTGGAGGCCAGAGATGACATGGAGTCACCAGTGACCTGTTCTGCAAATGTAAAAAACCTAAAAAAGACTGTCAAGAGGATTGGGGGTGGTGGTAAAGTGATTTCATTAGAGGAAAGTGCTGGTTGATGTTTATTGCATCGTTGGAGCGTGTTCTGTTGGGGGTGGAGTGCGGGAGATGGTCTCCTGGTTAGAGGATCCCATATTTGAGCCTGACAGAGCCACGTACCTGTGAAAGTCATTTTACTTCGACCTCGAACCTCGTCCTCTGTCAAATATGTGTGTTAGTTTCCTGGGGCTGCTGTAACAAAGTAGCACAGACTGGACTGCTTCAACAACAGAAATTTATTTTCTCACAGTTCTGGAGGCTGGAAGTCCAAGATCAAGGTGTCAGCAGGATTGGTTCCTGCTGCGGCCTCTCCCCTTGGCTTGTCGATGGCTGTTTCCCTGTCTTCACGTGATCTTCCCTCTGCTTGTCTGTGTCCTAATCTCTTCTTACAAGGGCAATGGTCATATTGGATTAGGGCCCACTGTGATGACCTCATTTCAATTTAGTTCCCTCTTTAAGGACCCTATCTCCAAATACTGTCACATTCTGAGGTACTGCGGGTTAGAGCTTCAGTACGTGAATTATGGGAGACATAATTCAACCCATAACAATGTGGATAATGCCACTTGTAGAGAGTATTATATTGTATTTATGTATTGAGTATGTATTATGTATGCATGATAATATATATTATCTATTGAGAATAATATCTGACAAAATTCTGTTTTTAAGTGTTTGTGTACACAAACAAATTTTGCTTAAGTGCCTATAATCTAATAGGAACTCTTATGATTACAAAGTGAGACCAATATAGATGTTTACAAAAAGATACTTATGTCTAACTTTTTTAAGGTATGGAGAAATTATCACGTAACTTTCTCTGCAGTTATTTCAGGTATGCTTGGCAGCAATAAGAGTCTTATCAAAAGAAGCAACATCTCATGATGCTCAGGAGAGACAGCTACTGAGTTAAGAAAAAAATTAGATAAATCGTTTTAGGAGATGTGATCCAAAAAGCATGGACAGACGGGCCAACCGGAACTCAGTGGCAGTGTTGCCGTTTGTTAATTGTGTGACTGTCACCTTCAACAAATATTAGCTCCCTTACCCTTGATTAGTGTGGTCACATGTTCTAGAGACAGAATATTGTGGTAATGATCTTTGGAGAGCACATTACTTTAGGAATTGAAAATTCAACAATTTTGTTTTTTCTTTAGAGAATCAAGGCACAAAGTAAATGATCAATAAAAATTGGATAGGTGGATGCATGGATGGATAGGAGAGCAAAATAATACAGGAATATATGAGGACGTTTTTTTTTGTCTCACTTAATCTAAACACTTGCCAAATATTAACTTGGCTGGTGAAGCCAACAGGAAGTCTCAGTCCTCCTTCTACTTTCACTTATCCCCTCAGGGTGGGTGCTGTGAAGTAGATGCTATTAAGGGTTATATTTCTGTTTTAAAGCCACATTGCCTTTTGCTTCATCAGCCACTTAGCCAAGGCTGATTTGGGTTGGCAATGCAAAACCTGCTTTCCCATCTAGTAAAAGACCCAGTCCCTCCCAGAGTAAGCATCCAGGGTCATGAGCAGTGTGGTCGTCCCCAGTAATGTCCTAGGAAGAGATGTTCATCTCGATGACCATCCTCATCCTCTCAGTTCACACCTTAGTCTCTAGGTTTCTAGATGAGAAAGGCAGTTTTCTAAATGTCTCCCAAATATTCTACATCTGAGCTTTAAGCAACCTTATAAGTACTTTGCATAGTTTTTCCTTCCTTCCTCTTCCAAAGTTCCCTAAGATTCTGGGCCCCCGTTTGTCCAGTACTTGTCCCAACCCATTTCTTCATCCAGTTGATAGGGCAGTTCTTACCTTTAATGAGGTGCAGCTTTTTCTGCATCTTGTAGGCTGGCATTGGGCATAGCCTTCTGTGGTAGCTGCTCCAAGTGATCCCATATCCTGGGATTCACACCCTACATTGTCCTTGTCCCACACTGAGTAGGGTGACTCAGACCAAGTAGGATATTGCAGAAATGACAGTGTGACTTCTAACTCTCTCTTACAAAGCTGGCTATCATGTCATGCGAACACTCAAGCAGACGTGTGGAGGGGCCCACGTGGCAAAGAACTGGGGCCTCTTGCCTGTAGACATGTAAGTGAGCCATCTTGAGGTTAAGCCTTCAGAAGACTGCAGCCCCAGCCAACATCTTGACTACAATCTCATAAGCCAGAGCCACCCAACTAAGCTGCTTCCCAATTCCTCCCCACATAAACTGAGAGATAATAAATGTTGTTTTAAGCCACTATGTGCTGAGTTAACTTGTTAGGTGGCAATAGATAACTAACAAACCTCCCAAGCTGCCCCAAACCTTAATGGTCCTTGAAACTTATTTGCATCATCCTAACATCTTCCCCTTATGTCTAGAAGCAACTTCCTGACTCTTCCTATCCCAAGCTCTCTTTCCTCTTAACCCTTCCACTAGAAACCAATGGATGAAGAAGTGTTTTTTGTAGAGGGTGAGGGAACTCAGGGTGTCATCTCTTCCTCTCACTTCCACAGATTCTCATTATGATTTCTAATTTAAGTGTCCCCAAGGAAATGGTCTTCTGGAATACCACTTTTTAATACCAAATTAAGTATGTTATAGCAGATAGTCTATATTCTATATATAGAAAAAAAGAGACATAATTTCACAAAGGAAGTTAATCCAGGTAAAATGATCTATATATATGTCCTATATTATAGTCAGGCATGATGCTACCTTATTAGTCAAATGTCCCAATGAAGGGCATGGAATTACCTTGATCTTTTTGATTGTATCTTCTTCTGATCCTGAATGAACTTTTTAAATGGCTGGCTGGGTTCAAGGGTGCTGTGTTTAGCTCAAGAACACAGAACTGGGTTACATTGAGAAGGGACTAGGACACTCCTCTCATTAACTCAGATGACTGGCTACCAGTCAAATATTGTCTCTGATAAGATCATTTCACTAAAGCTGATTCTCAACTTTTTCCTCCACCAAGATTCCAGAGGGTATGCCTCCAGCACAGCCCCCTAATAATAGCGCGCTTAGACAGTGGTTTTCCACACATCAGGTGATAAGCGGTAGATATGCCCTTCTCCCGATTCTACCTAGCCCCCTCCATGGTAGGACTAAACATACTCTCAGGGGTGTGTAGTTCACAGGCGACTTGAATGTTCTCCCTAATATCTAAGACTGTCTAACTAAAGTGATACTAGCATACCACAGAGCTCTAGAAGCTGAGCGAGGTCATTTTAATTCCAGGGAATCTGTTGCTTATGAATAAAATAGTTTTTGTTATGAGTCTTTCTGGCTCTATCCTTGTAAAGAACTTTGTACTTCTTGGCAGCCAGGTGGTTGGCACACAGTGTTATTACAGAAACAAATGGAGCAATTCCAGGCATCCTTTCAAAGTAGGATATATCAAAAAGGCATCTTTAGATGGTTTTAAAGATCTGAAATTCTTCATTCTTCTAAAATCCTCCTGGGAAAGATGATGCTTTCACTTTAGTGGCGTGAAAAGGCTAACTCTTGACTGCAGTCCCTCCAACTCTGTTATCCACACCGATAGCATGTCCTCAGCACAGCCCTTGTATTGGACCACAGCCCATCCATTTCGGGGTGCTTGCAGGAATGCCAGCTGGTTCTAGGCTTTCTAATCCCTAGATAAGAGAGTTAAAATAATTCATTTATTCAACGGTGAAAATGAGGAGAACTGGAATATTTGTCTGAATGGAGAACGAAGCCTCCCAGTCTCTCAGTGGCATTTCCTCATGAGGGATTTCACACTGCACCAGGGTGAGAGAAACTTACAGTGGAACTGAAAAAACAATTTGTGTGTGTGTAATTGTGACTACTTTCCACTAATATGGAAGCTAAGACATATAAAATACACATAGAAGGATCTGTGGATTCATTTAATACATACTTATGGAATGTCAACCCCGTGGTACCCACTGTATTAAGTGCTGGGAGTTCAACAGTGAACAAAGCAAGCACAGCCCTTTTTCTCATGAAGCTCACAGACAACAGACAGACAACAGTAAGCTACCAACTAATGTTGGGAGTTAACTGTTAGTGTTAAGTGTTAGGAAAGAAACATAAATGCTGACTGTGAGCTACCTGAGGGCTGTTCCTTGTTTTCCTATTCACAACTGCTTCCTCAGCACCTGGAATCAGGCCTGGCCCATAGTAGGATTTAACATGTACAGAATGATCTGATGAATTTATAGGTTCATCATAAGAAATTATAATAGAGAGACAACTTAAATTGTGGGAAGTCAGGGAAAGGTATGACATATAAACACCAATGGGAAAAATCAGCAGACATTATCCACACGAAGTGGGTGGGACGCAGAAAACCATTCCAGGAAGAAAGCAAAATGGGTTTTATATTTTTTAAAGCTAAAAGTTACAAATCACAGTCAAGATATTTCCATTACAAATATACACACATCAAATAACACGACAAAGCCTGCACCTTTATAAAGCAATAATTACAAGAGATGCAAAAAGGCGTAGGTAAAACACAGTAATGCGGAAGACTTTAACACACTGCTCAGAACAAGACAAATCCAGTCAAACAAAAATAAGGGAAATATAAAAGAGCTAAACAACATAATCAAAAAGGTAAAACTTACGGCTATGTATTAAACTTTTCACCCTGATAATAGAAAATATAATGCCTTCTCAAGGCATAGGAATCATTCACAAAGTGATCATATATCAAGTCTCAAAGAAAATATCAGTGGGTTCTATAAAGTAGAAACATCACAGACAACCCTATCTGCTCACAGTGTAATGAAACTAGAAATTATTAACAACAAAAACCAAACAAAGCTGTTCCACCTGAAAATGTAAGAGCTTCTACTAAGGACTCCTGGAAGAAAGGAGAAATATACACTAAAATTACAAAATTTCTAAAACATAATGATAATAAAAACAATGTGTCAGAACATAAGACACATTTAAAGCAGTGATCACAGGAAAATTATTAGTCTTAAACACTTTTATCAACAAAAATAAAAGATTTTAAAGAAATGAATTAAATTCCTAGGTCAACAAGCTAGAAAAAGAACAAAAAAGCGGACTAAATGAAAGCACAAGGAAGGAAAAATTAAAGATAAAAGCAGAAATTAGTGAGGTACCAAGAAAAACAGTAGATCTAACTAGTAAGTCAAATTCCCAGTTTCAAAAATAATTAAGAAAATAGACAAGCCACTAGGTAACTTAATCAAGAAATAAAGGAGAAGCAGAAAGCACAACAAAATAAGAAATGACAAGGAGGAAATAGCTATTGAAACAGGAGAAATTTAATAAACCATAAGAGACTATTTTGCAGATCTCACTGTAAATTAATTTGAAAAATTAGGTGAAATGGATAATTTCCCAGAGAAATACAGTTAACCAAAATTGACCTCTTTAGATTTAGAAAAGTCAAACAGACTAATATCTATAGAATCTGTGGAGAAAGTCATCAAGAAACTATACCCCTGAAAGGCACCAGGCCTAGAGGGTTTCAGGAGGAAATTCTACCAAATCTTCAAAGATAAAATAATCTCTAAACTGTTCCAGAGCATTGAAAAAGAAGGAAATTTTCCTAATTCTTTTCATGAAGCAAATATAACATTGATACCTGAACTTGTTAAAACAGTAGAGAAAAAATAAAATTACAAACTAATAAAATATATGAAAATTGAGACAAAATTTTAAAATAAAATATTGGTAAACAGAATTCAGTACCACGTTAAGAAAATAATACACCAAGACCAAGACGGAATTATTCCAGAAATTCAAAATTGGGTCAATATTAAGAAATCGACTAATATAGTAAACCCTACTACTAGATCTAAGGAGAAAAATCACAAGATTGCCTCTATAGATGCTGCAAAAACTTTTATAAAATTCAACATCCATTCCTGGTAAAAATAAATGAAAATAGAAATTAACTGACACCTTCTTAATCATAGATATATAAACACATGTAAATATGTATCTTAGTCCTAAAGTCCTAAAGCCAGCATCTTGCTTAACGGGAAAACACCAGAGCACCAGAAGCACTTCCACCAGGATTAGGAACAGGGCAAGGATGCCCATTACCACCACTACTTTCAACATTATACCGGAGGCATAATGCAATTAGGCAAGAGTAAACAATGATGCATTGTACAGACCACAATCCAAAAGAAGCAAAACCATTTCTATTTGCAGAGGATACAATTGCGTACCTGTAAAACTCTAGATAACCAATGATAAAACTAACTCAAATGAAATAATTCAGTAAAGTAACAATATAATAGTAACATACGGAAAACAATAGCTTCACATACACAAACAATAACCAGTTAGCTGATAAAAATGATAGAGAAGGGGCCGGCCTGATAGCTCAGCGGATAAGTTTGCACGTTCTACTTTGGCAGCCCTGTATTCACTGTCCTGGACCCCGGGTGTGGACCTATGCACTGCTTGTCAAGCCATGCTGTGGCAGGCATCCCACATGTAAAGTAGAGGGAGATGGGCATGGATGTTAGCTCAGGACCAGTCTTCCTCAGCAAAAAAGAGGAGGATTGGTGGCACATGTTAGCTCAGGGCTAATCTTCCTCCAAAAAAATGTTACAACAGCAACAAAGAAAATAAAATACCTAGGAATGCATTAAACCAAGAAATGTGCAAAATTTATATTAGGAAAATTTTTTAAACTTCTGAAAACCACAAAAGTAGACCTGAACAAATAAAGACATCACTTTTTCTTAGGTAAGATGATTCAATTTCATACAGATGCACTTCTTCCCAAGTTACTTTATTAATAAGAAGAAAATTGTTTTTGTAAAGCAATTTTTTGGTAAGGCAATACCAAGAAAAATATTAACAAGGTTTCCATTTTTTTATGGAATTAAACAAGTTTAGATCCATATCTTACACCATACACAAGAATACATTCCAAATGAGTGAGGGATTTAAGAAACCATACAAATACTAACAAGAAACATGGGTGAATTCCTCTTTAACCTGGGTATAGGAAGAAGGTACCAACTCAAGTAACTTTGGAATAAAATATTTGGCATATGTGTCCCTAAGCTAATGTATGTGTAATGTAAAAAGGCTTTCTGGGGCCAGCCCGGTGGCGCAGCGGTTAGGTGTGCACGTTCCACTTCTCAGTGGCCCAGGGTTCACTGGTTCGGATCCTGGGTGCAGACATGGCATCACTTGGCACGCCATTATGTGGCAGGCATCCCACATATAAACTAGAGGAAGATGGGCACGGATGTTAGCTCAGGGCCAGGCTTCCTTAGCAAAAAAGAGGAGGATTGGCAGTAGTTAGCACAGGGCTAATAGTCCTCAAAAAAAAAAAAAAAAGGCTTTCTAACTATGACTCAAAATCGAGATGCAATAACAAAAAAAGAATGGCAAATGTAACTACATAAAATAAGTAAATAAAAACTTTAACACGGAAATAAAATACCCAAAGCATAAACAAAGTTAAAATACAGCTAGAAAACTGGGAGAAAGTATTTGTAATATATTTTATAGATAATGGGCTAATCTTCCTCATACATAAAATACTTTTCAAAAAATGTAGGAACAAAAGACAAAAAACCTGAAAAAAAATAGACAAACAACATGAGTTTGGCAATTCACACAAAGATATAAATATGATCCTTAAATATACAAAATGACGTTCAACCTCACCCGTTATAAGAGAAAAGCAAACCAAAAACTACACTGAGATCCACATAAAAAGGTGGAAAAAGATGCATCATGCAACCACCAACCAAACACTAATCAAAAGATGGCCAGAGTGGCTAAATTAACATCAGACAAAGTAGACTTCAGAACAAGGAAAATTACCAGGGATAGATAAAAAGGAACAATACATAATGATAAAAGTGTTAACTCACCAAGAAGGTATATCAATGCACTTAATAGAAGCATCCCAAAATGCTAATAGAAAGAAAAGAAGAAAAAACTAATAGAACTGAAAGGAAAACATGGACAAGTTCGCAATTATACTTGGATATTTCAACACTTTTCTCTCAATAACTGATAGAATAGACAGAAAATTAGCAAAGATGTAGACAAACTGAATGACACCATCAACCAACTGCAGGTAGTTGACCTTTGTAGAACATTGCACTCCACAACTGCAGAACAGATTCTTTTCGAGTGCACATAAAATATTCAGTAAGGTAGACCATCTTCCAGGCCATCAAATATACTGTGCTAAATTTAAAGAATTGAAATCATACAAAGTATGTTTATTCTCTGATCATAATGAATTAAATTAAAAATCAGTAATAGAAAGATATTTAGAAAATGGAAATTTATTTCAGTTATTTGAAAATTAAACAGCTCACTTCTTAATAACCCCTGAGTCAAAGTATCATGGAAAAATAGAAAATATTTTGAACTAAACCTAAATGAAAACACAGCGTATCAAAATTTGTAGGATGCAGACTAAACAACACTTTGAGAGAAATTCATAGCACTTTTGTAGAGAAATTTAGAGCTTTAAACACCTATACCAGAAAACTAACATATCTAAGCTGCCACCTTAAGAAAGCAGAAAGAGAAGAGCCTGATTACAAATCACAGATCTTGTTCAGCTTTTCTTCTCCTGGGAGGCTTCATATAACAGGGGCGATGGCATAGTTAGGTTTGAGCTCTCAACTCAGCTTTTCAAAACTAAACCATGTGTTACTGACGGCTCATACATGAGAAGTAAAGCCTCATGGAAAAACAAGGGGATTATTAATACAGAAGTCAGGATATAGTTATCCCTTGTGAAAGGACAAGGGGAGGCCCTTGACAGGAGTGTATAAGGAACTTCTGAGATGCTAGTTACCTTCATCATCTTAACCCGAATGCTGAGACACAGATGCTCATTTCATTGTTTCTTTAAACTATACGTTTACTTTTATAGAGTCTTGTGTATATATGATACACTTTCTCCCTTAAAATTTAAAAAATAGAAAATGAAATATATTAAATATAGAATCTCTCTGCCCCAATCTTTACTCATCTCACAAATTTTCATGTGACCACAAAACCTACCCACAAGAACTGATTGAACTTCACAGTTCTTACTTCTAAGATAATATTTCTAATCAGACTATTTTTTCCTATTACCTAAACAGAATAAAGAAGAAATGACTCTTCCACAATTAACTGGTCTGGCTACCTGGATTTGAGGCCTCCAAGTAGTTTACACAAACAACCTGCATGTGGGAGGACAGAAGCCCAGAAGGAAACAATAAATGCAGAAAATAGATTGCTCTCTTCCTGTTTGTTTACACCCAGACTCCAGGTCTGTCACCAATTCGCACTGGATGAGATTTGCTCTTTACCTATCCTCAAGGGGACCTAACTTTGGGATGCTGGCCCTCAGAGACCTTAATACAGTCTCAGGCTTGCTCAGCCCTGGCTGGGGAGGGAGAGCCAGGCTGCACCGACAGTAGGTGCAGGTGTCACCCAGACTGAAACATTAGTAGATCCGAGACAGCGATGCTGGGCTGGAGTTTCAGGTTCTCACGAGGCCCAGGCTGAATCAGAGGAAGGGCCTCTGTCTGTGTGTCTATGAGAGCTGTTAGGAGCATTATCCAACCTATCAACTTGACCGGGGATGTTTCAAGATGGTCACAAATCTTTTGGCATTCTTCATCTTGGGAGGTAGTCTCCACATCCCCTCCCCTTGCAACTGGGCAGACTCAGGAGTACTTGAGTAAAGAACACAGTGAAAGGGACCCTATACCTGATTCTGGGCCCAGGTCTTCAGACACTGGCAGCTTCTACTTCCTGTTTGGAATACTTGCTCAAGGGGAAGCCAGGGGCTATGATATGGAAAGTACAATTATCCTGAGATCCCCATGCTGTGAGAAAGCCCAAACTAGCCACATGGAGGGGTGTATAAAGGGGGCTTTGCCCAGCTGCCCCCACTGTTGCAGCCATCCCAGCTCTGTGCCAGACATGTGAGGGAAGCAGCAGATGACCCCGCCCTAGTCCCTGTCTGACTGCAGCTCCCTGAGAGACATTTACACTATTAGGATAGCTACTATCAAAAAAATAAATAATTAAAAACAGAAAATAACAAGTGTTGGCGAGCATGTGGAAAAATTTGAACCCTAGTGCATTGCTGGTAGGACTGGAAAATTGTGCAGCTGCTGTGGAAAACAGTGTGATGAGTCCTCAAAAAAATTAAACACAGAATTACCATATGAACCAGTAATTCTACTCCTGGCTATTACCCAAAAGAATTGAAACCAGGGACTATAATAGATATTTGTATGTACACCAATATACACAGCAGAATTATGCACAATAGTCAAAAGGTGGAAACAACACAAATGCCTATCGACAGACAAATGGATAGGCAAAATGTGGTTTGTCTATACAATGGAGTATTATTCAGCCTTAAAAAGGAAGGAAATTCTGACATATGCTACAACATGGATGAATCTTGAGGACATTATGCTAAGGGAAACAATCCAGTTGCTAAAGGACAAACGCTGTATGGTTCCACCTACATTAAGTCCCTAGAATAGGCAAATTCATAAAGACAAAAAGTAGAATGGTGGGTGCCAGGACCTGGGGGAGGGGGGAAAGAGGAGTTAGCGTTTGATGGGTACAGAGTTTCTGTTTGGGATCATGAAAATATTCTGGAGATGGATAGTGTTAATGGTTACACAACAATGTGAATGTACTTAATGCCACTGAAGTGGTTAAAAATGGTTAAAATGGTATATTTTGTGTTATGTATATTTTACCACAATAAGAAAAAGAACCACTCACAGAACTGTGAAAGATCATGACTAATCATTGTTTTAATCTACTAAGTTTGGGATGATTTGTAAGAAGTCCTAGAATTGTCGCTGTTACACAGATCAAGCATGGACTGCCCACCTATTTCACTCCTCAGGATACCGTGACTGGTTAGCCACTCTCAGGTATCTTGTGGTTCAAAACACTGATTACTATTTAGTCTCAACTACCCATAAAAGTCATCTGCCCAATGGGTCTTTTGGTGGTTTCATATTGCTGCTGCACCTCCGGCTTGCCGAGATCCTGCCCTCCTCCCTGTGATCTTGCCCTCCTCCCTTCCATCCTGCCGTCCTCTCTGAAATCAGGGAGCACATCTCAGTGGCAGCATCTGCCACCAATCCTGGCTCCAGAGGACAGCAACTATGGAGGATGTTGATGCCTCCTGCACTTAGTGAACATCTTACTAAAGAGGTGACCTCTGGATCCCCAGGGAGATGCGGCAAAGGGGCAGCAAGTCAATATGATAAACCTATTTCAGCATTTCTACATCTCCATCCTTTAGATTGCTTCCTCTTACTATGCCAGGGAAGTCTTGGCATCTTAATCTTATTGACTGTTGGTCAACCAAGCAAACGGCTGCTAAACGTGCCCCTGATAATCTGAACCCCACGTCCCTGTGCACACGCTGCACTGACTCTCAAGGCCAGGCTGGTCAGCAGGCCAGGCCTTCGCCTGCGTGTCTATGTCTGTCTCTGTAGAAAAGGAAACAAATGGAAAGAAAACTGAGGGCTTTTGTGCCTTACGAGATAAAATTTCACCACACGATATGCAGCTTGCTCTTCCTGAGGGAGAACTGAATCCTAAAGTAAATATAAAGGGGTTGACACACCTCTGTGTTTGAGGCAGGCTTGGTCACAGTTGCCACGACCTTTGAAAGACAAGAACATAGAGTATTTAGTGTGCAGAAGACTGTCAAAGGTTTATTTTTATTGCCTCTAACAGTGCTGCTTTTTCAGTGATCCTGTTGGGTCTACGGCTGGTGATGAGATCGTGAGCCAGCTTGAGATCATTATCCATCTAGTCAGATTTGGCGGGAAGATGGGTGCCAGGAGCACATAGAACTCAGAATTAAAACCTCAAGAGGACTTATGCTCTCTCCTCATTTCTCAAGTTATTATTTCTTACGTGACAATTTCCTTTACTTATTAGTCTCATCAATAATGTCAGGGGCCGGCCCCGTGGCCGAGTGGTTAAGTTCGCACGCTCTGCTTCAGCAGCCCAGGGTTTCGCCAGTTTAAATCCTGGGCACAGGCATGCCACTGCTCGTCAGGCCACACTGCAGCGGCGTCCCACATGCCACAATGAGAAGGACCTGCAACTAAGATATACAACTATGTACCAGGGGGATTTGGGGAGAAAAAGAAAAAAAAAAAAAGAAGATTGGCAACAGTTGTTAGCTCAAGTGCCAATCTTTAAAAAAAATAAAATAAAATAATGTCAGTCATTACTTTCAGCATACTGTGGGAACGATCAAAGATAAAATCTAAAAACACATGTCAGACAATAAACTATTACAATGAGATAGACAGGAAGTAAAGAAAAGAGAACAAGGGAAAGAAATAGAGAGAAGATGAGCCAAAGCAAAGGGAATTTTCAGATATAAGTAAATAACGGGCCACAAAGCACCTTCCTTCCAAGCGGAGGAAAAAACACTCAATAGACGTTCTCCCAGCAATTTCTCAACCACCAGGGTTCAGTTCTCCTCCTGATGAATATGAAACGGAAAAAGAAAAAAGACACAGGAGCTAATATCTGGAACTCTCAACTGAGCACGAGTTAATCTCCTTAAATGTGAATCAGCCTCAGAGGATATGTTTCTAAGGGATTGGGCTTTTTAAAAACATGTTTGTACAGTTTTTATATAAAATACATGAAATAATGTAGAAAATGTGAGAAACAAAGAAAAGCAGGGAAAACATTAACTCAAATTGCAACTTCTAACTAAACCATTAGCTTTTCCAAAACAGGCTTTTCTCTGTTTTCTTGAATTCCAAATGTCTGCTCTTGGCACATTCCCTTGCTTTTATTATTACAACCTACATTCCTCCTATTACTTCTATATATATCTTGAGAAACTGAGTGTCAAATAATTATCATAATAATTATTATGATTATAATAATAATCACTAATGCTGCACTTAGCAAGTAAAACAAAAAAACAGGCCATTATCTTAATCATAAGACAGATAAGTTGGGAGGAACGGGAAAAATAGGTGAAGGGGATTAAAAGTTACAGATTCCCAGTTATAAAATAAATAAGTCACAGAGATGTAATGTATAGGGCCTATAGTCAATAACACTGCCAGAACTTCATGTGGTGACAGACGGTTATTAGACTTGTTGTGATCATTTCATAATGTATGTAAATGTCAAATCACTATGCTGCACATCTGAAACTAATATAATATTGTATGTCAACTATACTTGAATTAAAAAAATTTTTTAAGGCAGACCGGTAATAAAATGGTCTCTATATCCACACGTAGGTCCAGGAAGCTTGGTTTCAGCATCACAGAAGCTCACTGTAACTGTCTCCACTCCGTTGCTGAAAAGCAACGTGTGCAAAGCCACCCAGCACAGAGCTACAAGGAGATAATATGACTCACAGCTGAAACAATAGCTGATTAAACACTTTATGGAAAGAAAAGTCTGTCCCGGGCAATTTGAAATGGGTGTGGAGCGATGGAAAAATACTGAGTTGCAAATTCTGAGATGTGGTCTGGCACTGAGTGGATTTATGATCTTGCCTAAACTGATTTGTAGAACACGGGCAATATATGGGACAAACTTTGAACTTTTGTGTAGAAAAATTGGTTCTCGCTAGCCCTAAAATCCTATTATTCTAATACTTTAATTTCATTCATCACCTAGTCTTGGGGGAAAAAACAATGTTTCCTTGATAATAGGTAATGTTAACTTAAAAAATCATCTTTGATGGTCTCACCTGTATGTAGAATAGAAAAACAAAACAAAACAAAAGAGCTCATACATCCATAGAACAGATTAGTGATTGCATGAGCTGGAGTGGGGGGTGGGCAAAACGGGCAAAGGGAGTCAAAAGATACAAACTGCTAGGTATAAAATAAATAAGTCATGGGGATATGATGTACAGTGTGACAACTATCGTTAATAATACTGTATAGCATATCTGAAAGTTGCTAAGAGAGTAAATCTTCAAAGTTCTCATCACAAGAAAAACAAATTTTGTAACTATGTATAGTGATGGACGTTAATTAGACACTGTAGTGATCACTTCACAATATGTACAAATAGTGAATCATTATGTTGTACATCTAAAATGAATACAACATTATTTGTCAATTATATCTCAATTAAAAAATAAATATTAAAAAATCATCTTTGGGGGCCAGCCCGGTGGCACAACGGTTAAATTCGTACTTCCACTTCTCGGCGGCCCGGGGTTCACCAGTTCAGACATGGCACTGCTTGGCAAAAAGCCATGCTGTGGTAGGCATCCCACATATAAAGTAGAGGAAGATGGGCATGGGTGTTAGCTTAGGGCCAGTCTTCCTCAGCAAAAAAAGAGGATTGGCAGTAGTTAGCTCAGGGCTAATCTTCCTCAAAAAAAAAAAAATCATCTTTGTTTAGCTTCCCAGCAGTCAATTATCTTAAAATTAATTATTAACTTGAAGCAATTATGTGACTTCTATATTTGAGCTGGATATCAATGTCTGTTTCCTTGAATGTCTTTTAATATCTTCTTTATCACACTTCAAGCTAATTGAATCCTATCTGGGGATCAAATTAAAATTCTGAGTTGTTCTAAGTTTACCAGCCTGGAAGCCCACTACCGAGGGGAGATAGACAGGTTGAGGCCTGTCCACACTGACGGAGCTCTGCCACCCCATGTGACCAGAGCCAAGTGTGAACACCAACTGTAAACAAAACACCTTCATTTAACTTTGTTTTCATAATGGTTATTCTTACTGAAAAGCTTTCTTTTCTTTTTTGCTTTTTTTGAGTCATGGGTTAATAACCCTTAGGGTTAATTATTACTGAAGAGAATGATTGTTTATCTTGTTGAACTTCCCCTACTTAAATAGGCCCTGGGCTGGACCTTTCTGACCAAAAACCCAGTAAGACTCACAGTAGTAGTGTGGGCATGAGCTAGATGTGTGCTATGTGTGTTCCTGTGAAGTTGTATTAGATCTAAATTTCGTAATGTCAGTTATATACCATAACAGATTAGGGGAGCTTGAAATTTTAAAGGAGCTATTCAATGAAAACTTCAACAACACTCTTTTGTTATGTAAATACACTGTTCCTAGTTGTTTTGCTTTTGAAGTTTTGATTTTTCAAGATATCAGATTTTCTTAAATATGGGCACATCCACCAATGTTGTAAAAACTGATTTCAGAATCAGCAAAACAGAGAAGCCCCATCTGCAACTCAGGAAACCAAAGATCCTAATGAAGAAAGCAAAATCTCTAATCCCTGTGCCTAGGAAGATTCTTCAGCAGGACCAGGGAGGGGTCAGGATGGGGCACAGAGGAAAGGGCAGGGTCTACTGTGATATTTTGACCTGTGATGGAGCTGAGGGCAGAGCTTGGTAGCAACAAACAATAACATGTGGATAATTAGAAAATAAAAGATTTCATAAAGTCCTTGAGTAGTTAAATTTTTTTAACCTTTAATAATGGTCATTGCAGGATAATTTTTTTAAGAATTATATATTTCATTGAAACACATACTGGATTTTCTTCTCCGGCTATCTGGGGGCTTCAGTTCTACGAATCTACTAATCTCGGGTCTTTGGTGCTAACTTGTTACCAGGATCTGAATTAAGATTATCTTGGGCGCTACCAACTGGTTCAGTTGTCACAACCTTTATAAAAGTCCTTGTGCAAACCATTTCCACATTGTTTCTTCCATAATTACAGCCTAAACTATTTATAGTTAAAAGCAACCATGGCATGTTTCAAGGTCTCAGGCAATCAAAAGGAAGTTTGTGATTGCATTTAGTCTGTACTTACTGCATACTCGTGGACTAATTGTTTCCAAGTACAATAAACTCTGGATAATATGGTTAAATACTTCCGCCATGGTTCTTTCAACCTTTGTATTGACTTTGCTAACATTTGGGATGGTTGCCTTGGTGAGGAGGCATGGCAGGAACTAGATTTACAGCTGTACTGCTTGGGTCAAATTTTACCAGCTACTGTTCTCGGATACTAAGGACTAAAGATAAAAAATTATAGCCTGGAAAACTTATGTCCACAGAAAAACCTGCACATGGATGTTGATCACAGCTTTATTCATAATTGCCAAGACTTGGAAGCAGCCAAAATGTCCTCCAGCAGGTGAAAGGATAAATAAACTGTAGCACATGCAGAGAATGGAATACTATTTAACATTAAAAGGAAATGAGATATCAAGCCATGAAAAGACATGGAGGAACTTGAATGCCTATTGCTAAGTGAAACAAGCCAATCTGAAAGGCTGCAAACTGCATGACACCAACTAGATGACATTCTGGAAAAGGCAAAACTATGGAGACAGTAAAAAGATCAGTGGTTGCCAGGAGTTCGGGGAAGGGAGGGATGACTAGGCGGACACAGAGCATTTTAGGGCAGTGAAACTACTCTGGATGGAACTACTATGGTGGAGACATGTCATTAAACATTTATCAAACCCACAGAACGTACACCACCACGCCTGAGCCCTAAAGTAAACTATGGACTCTGAGTGATAATGATGTGTCACTGTAAGTTGTTGATTGTAACAAACGTACCGCTCTCCCGGGGGTATGTCCACAGCGAGGGAAGCTGTGGCTGGGGGTGGGGGACAGCATAGGGGAGCTCTGTACTTTCCGCCCATTTTGCTGGGAACCTAAAACTGCTCTAAAAAATAAAGTCTACAAAAAAACTATAGCCTGAATCCTCACAGTAAATTTAGCTTCCTTCGCAAGCAGACTTTCAGGGAGTAACTGCTTTAAGTCGTTTCCTCCCTCGGGGACTCCCCGACAGTGCATTGCGGGCAGCCGCCGCCGCCGCCGGAGGTCTCCCTCTCCCGTGTTCCCTCCGTCCCGAGGAGCAGAGGCACTGAAGGAACAGAAAGTGAGTTATAGGCACGCTCTCTCTTACTAGTCACCTCACTATTATTTTTTAAATTCTCCTTTGCATTTAGATTCTGACATCGAGGCTTACAAAATTAGGAACTGGGGATTTTAAGAGTAGATGTGGCTGCCAACTGCCTTCTTTGATGATGGAGCAGCGGTCGCAATAACATATGCTAGCCGCCATTAGAGGGCACTGTTCTCACAAGTCAAGGGTCACAGACTTTTCAACAGCCCTAACTGCTAAGTAGCGACAAGTCCTCAGGGAGGGTTGGATTACTAAACGTCACAATTCCCGTAATGTAGGAATAAAACTTCCATTGGAGCTCTGAAACTGAAATTCAGAAATATATTGCTGGGGCCAGCCCCTGGCCCAGTAGTTAAGTTCACACGCTCTGCTATAGTGGCCCTGGGTTTGTGGGTTCAGATCCTGGGTGTGGGACATACACACCTCTCATCAAGCTGTGCTCTTAGCTCAGGGCCAATCTTCCTCACTAAAAAACAAAACAAAACAAAACAAAACAAAAACCCAGCATTAAAAAAAGAAATATATTGTTAACATAATGGGTTATAAACTGCGAATATGTAATTATTATATTTTATATATTTTCATTGTTTTTGTTTTGCTAAATATATATATAACATAAGCTACTGTTTCTGTCATTTTAAGTGTACAATTCAGTGGCATTAAGTACATTCATAATGTGCAACCGTCACCACTATTTCCAAAATTTTTATTGAACTGTCGACGAAAATAATCCATAACCAATCTATAAATGAAAATTTGGGTGAGTTTATTCTGAGCTTAAATCTGAGGATTATAACCCGGGGCCTTTCTTCCCGAAGGAAAAAAGGGCACCAAAGAAGTGGGGTGCACAGACTGGTTATATACCTCCAGAGAGGATGTTTCACATAGGATTGAAATGTCCCTTTTACAATAGTCGCGAGACTGCTCTGTCGGCACAGTGATTGATGGAAACAGCAGGTAGGTCTTCTGTCTCAGTGAACACAGCAGGGTGGCAGTCTGTTGTCTCCAGCTGAGTGGTCACAGGTGAGCTGGGTGGTCAAAGGTGAGTGCAGCAATCAGTTCCTAGCCTAAGGAAAAATGCTTATCCCTAAGGAAATGCTAATGTGGGGGGAAGTTGCATCTTTATCTCAAGGGCCTTTGTTCTGGCCAAAGGAAATGTCTAAGCAGACATACAATGCGTGCTCAATAGCCAGTCAGGCCCTTTTGGAAAAAACAAAGTCAGGCCAAATTAGGTTTATACCAAATGGCTTCCTCATATACGTCAATATATCCTATTGCTTGCCATTTTTGTCAATCCCAAACAGAAACTCTATTGTAATACTAACTAATAAAACACATTAACTACAAAATACTAAACACTATATAGATATTGTCTCATTTAAACATCACAGGAGCCTCATGAGATAGGTATTTTTATTTTTATTTTATTGATGAAGAGGTTGAAGATAAGGGAGATTTAACAAATTCCTCTAAATCTATTAGTAGTAGAATCATAATTCAAACTTAGTTGCAACTACACATCTCTGTAAGCAAGAGAGATTTTGGGTCAATGGACTGATATAACATATATTATGTTATGATATAACATATATTATGTTTATAGAGGACTGATCATTAACATATATTATGTTTTCTCATAATAGTTAAATTTCATCTTTGCACAATAAGATGCCAAAATGTAAAAGCTCTGATCTTACAAACTCTGATTAGGGTGAAATTTTAAGATTCTTGGCTTTTACAATGTTTCCATTTACAGATTTTTTAACAATAGCTCTGGGGAGTAATTAAGGGTTGCTCCAGATTAACTCTCCAGGAGAAAGGAGTGGGTAGGAAAAAAGCCCCCGTGTCAAATGCTGCTAATTAAGGGTTTCACAAAAGGAGAACAAAGGGTTTTTTGAATTAGAATGTAAGATGAGAGGGTTAAATTTGATTAGAAAAATATGTTTAATTTATGTATACTTTTAACTGGAAGATATCTATTCACACAGTCATTTTACGAGTCTCTGAATACTTTAGTTATCTTCAAAAACTCTCAAATTCCTCAGTAAGCTGTCAGAACAATATCCTACCACTCTTCAATTCAAAACTTTCAATGGACTTCCACTTTATTTTTGATGGAAATAAGTGGCTCCTCCTAGAATGGCATTCGAGTTGCTTCTGACTCACATTTGCAGCCTGCTTTCCCCGCACCTCTTCTCTGCAGTGTTTGCGCTTCTTCTAGACAACACCCTTCTAGCTCCTAGTTTGTTACCAACTGTCATCAATAATTCATTCACAAATTCCTATCTCCAGCCAGATTTCTAGTCTGAGCTCTGGATCTGTATATCTCCTGTCTGATCCTGGGACATCTCCCCAACCTGTCCCCCATTCAGGGTTCACAGTGGCTCAGGGATTGGCACCAACTTCCATTCTGATCTCCAAACCAGAAACTGGGAGTCATCCTTGACACTTTGTCTCCCTCACCCCCACAACTACTCTGTCACCTGATCTGGCTTGTTTTTCCTGCCATATGTGGGGCGACTGCATAATCTAGCTTCCAACGTGAACACTTCTGAGGGTAAAAAGGAGTAATATAAATATTACGCTGGGGACCAGGCATACACCAGGATTGTATGATTTCCTACTAGATGGATCATTGTTTTCCCCCATGTCCACTGCTGCCACCAAACCCAAATCTCCATCATCTCTCACCTCAGTCGTTCCAAAGGTTTCCTAAGTTGCTGCTTCTCATGGATGGACACCCACGCTGATGCTCCATTCCATGCTGCACAGGCAACCAGACACAATGATCTTTTAAAATGTCCATCTGATGAAATCCATTTCTCCCACTCCACTTCCTATTTATAACTTTCCTGTAGATCCCCGTAGCTCTTGTATAAAATCCAAAATCTTCAACACAGCTAACCTGCTTAGAATGACCTGGTCCCTCTAAGCCTCTTGAACCACACTCCTCCTCACCCTCTGTTCTCAAGACACATAAGGCCTTTCCTTCAGTCACTGAAAGTCGTCTTGGGCCTTCCTAGCAAAGCGCCTTCGCATATGCTCCTTTCTTTCCCCAGAGCACCTTTGCCTCTTCTCTTCCCCTAACTAAGGGTTATTTGGCCTTCAGACTTCAGCTCAATTGTCACATCCTTAGGAAAGCGATCCTTGAAATCTCCAATCAAGTTGCAGTCACCCGTCTCCAACAATGGCCTTGATTTCTCCCCTCCTTATGTTACCCAACCAAGTTCATTTTTGCCCACCACCCAGAAAGACAAACACCCAGATGACGAGATTGCAGCAGAGAGAGAGTTTACTCACAAGGCAGCCATGCAAGGAAGCGAGAGCATGAGCCTCAAATCCACTTCGCTGAAAATAGGCACTCAGGGATATTTATGGGATGGGGGCAAGGTGGTCTGAAATGTGGAGAGAGGTGATTGGAGGTGAGGAGAGGTCAGGTAACTGATGATCTGCACAAGCGTAGACAGACTCCATGCCTCTTCACAGGACCCATGTTCACAAAGCAGCAGTGTTAGCATGATCTGAGGGTGGAGTTTTTAGCCTCTTGACGTCAAAAGGTCACCTATCGGACATCTGTGCTGACCCATTTGCTTAGTTGGTGATCTCAACTGGCCTGAAGTGGACAAGGAGTTCTAATTCCTTAGAAACAGCTCCCACACCCATTACTGTGGTGACCTAGGCTCCAGGGAGATGTTATCTGTAGCAGCCTAGTGGGAGTCAGAGAGCATATTGCCTAAACAGCACAGTTAACGATGGGTGGGTTAAACAGCTAGAGCTATAATCAGTAATTGCAAAAAGGAAAAAAAAAACTTTAGTTCCTAGCTGCTTAATCCTCAATGGCTAACTCTCTGCTGGTTTCACTTGTGGGAACAACCATTCCTCCCAACTGCTCCACTCATCCAGAGGTGCACCTAATTGTATAAGTGCTGCAATAAACATACTTCATGTGACTCTTAATGTACATACATACGTGCTTCTCTAGGGTAAATGCAGAGTGGTGATGGCAGTGGATGTGCATTTAGTGGATATGCATACAGAGTGCCAAATGTTCTCCAAAGTGGCTGTACCGATAGCAGTACATGATTGCCCTGCAATGTAGCCAACTTTAATTTTATCAAGTTCAAAAATATTGCTGCTTTAGTGGACTCAGAGTGGTTTTCCAGTGTTTAATTTGTATTTTCCTAATTATAAGTGAGGATGGGCATCTTTTCATATGTTTATTAGCTATATGTGTTTCTTCTTTTATAAATTTCTTGTTCTTATCCTTTGCCCATTTTTTATTATGTTGCTTGTCTTTTTCATATTGATTTCTATGAAATTTTTATAAATTCTAAATATTACCCCTTTGTTACATATGCTGCAAATATTTTTACCTTCCTATCACTAGATTACAATTTGTTAAGAATGTCTTTGCTATAAAAAAGTTTTAAAATCTTGCTGTTGTCAAATTTGTTAGTCTTTTCCTTTATGGGTTTTGCTTCTTTCCATCTTATTTAAGTGGGCATTCATTAAGTCAAGAACTCAAAAACATTTTCCTAAATCATATCAGTATATTTGGTTCTAACTTTTTTCTTCCCAAATGGAAAATTTGTTGTTCCAACATCATTGACTGGATAATTTATTCCAGCTGTGTCATATGCAAAATTACAGCATCTACCTGACCTCATCTCCTGATTCAGCTCCTTGACCTGTTTGAATATTCCTACTGTCGACGAAAATAATCCATAACCAATCTATAAAAGAAAATTTGGGTGAGTTTATTCTGAGCTGAAATCTGAGGATTATAACCCGGGAGAGTCTTTCCACAAAGGAACAGAGCACTCCAAAGAAGTGGGGGTACATAGGGTGGTTATATACCTTCAAAGAGGGTGTTTCACATGTGATTGAAATGTCCCTCCCACAATAGTCACAAGATTGCCCTGTGGGCACCGCTCTTGATGGACACAGCAGGTAGTGGTCTGCTATCTCGGAGGGCGTAGCAGGAGGCAAATCCATTGTCTTGAGCTGGGTGGTCACAGGCGGGTGCTGCAAGCAATCAGTTCCTAGCCCAAAGAAAAATGCTTAATCCTTAAAGAAATGCCAATGTTGGGAGGGGAAGAGAAGTTGCACCTGTATCTCAAGGGCCTTTATTCTTGCCATAGGGAATCTCTAAAGCAGATATACAATGCATGCTCAACGGCCACGGTCAGGCCCTTTTGGAAAGACAAGGTCAGGCTGAATTAGGTTTACACAAAATTGCTTCCTCATATATTCCAATATATCATATTACTTGCCATTTTTATTTGACACTACCATAATACCACCCAATATACCTTTATCTTTCTCCTTCTCACTCTCCAGAACACAAGCAGGATAAAGGTGAAGTCCTTGCCTTGTCCAGAAGACAAATGTCATTAGCCAAGACAAGAGGAAGGAATGCCTCTGCCACTACAGGGAATGCCTCCCTCCAGACCATCATCAGTTAAGTGGCAACCTATGGAGTTTCCTGTGACTCACAGCCAAATGCAAATTTGAACTGATACTGTGTACTTCTGGTGGAGTTGACTTTACCCCAGACTCCAAGGGTCAGAATGAGACTCAGGAAATTTCCTCTGGGCAGTTGACCCAACAACGTCCAAGAGAATGTAGTAATTCTTTTGCTGGAATAACTGGCCAAGAGCCAGTCATGTCTTCTCCTACTGAATGTAAACAAAAGAAGGATATGGGGCCTCTGGAGCTGCCTCCTGTCCCCTTGCAGGAAGAAATAGCATCATTTGGCTCCTTCTCTCTGCTCTCTCCCACATCTCCATTGCTCTGACTCATCCTCTGTGTATCATCTGGGACTTTGATTTCAGATCTTTATGGTATGCATCCCCTTTCCTCATTCCTTCTGGCATTATAAGTAAGTTTCACAAATATTTATATGAGTGGTGGTGGTGATGGTGATAGTGATGAGTTTGGTTTTCTTTTATATGTTATGGAGTTTTATTTTGTTTCTGTTGATTCACCATTGCTTCTTTTATCCAACCTTCTCTTCTTGGATCCACTTTTCTCTCCAGAGCATGTCATCTAGAAATTATTTGACGAGGTGGGTGGTTGTGGGTGTTATACTTTCTAAGTCCTTATAAGTTTGGAAATGTCTTTTTTTTATTCTCACCTGAATGATAGTTTGGTTAGATATTTGGAAAATTCTAGAATTCTAAGTCCAAATTACTTCTAATTGGAATTTTGAAAAATTTAATCCTGTTTTCTGATATCTAGTGTTGCTGATGTGAAGACTCATTTCCATCTTATTCTTATGCCTTTAGAATTAGTAAGTTTTTTCTCTCTATAAAATTTGAAGGTGCTCCCCTTGCTTGTGGTGTCCTGAAATTTCCCCATGCTATGTAGAAGTGTCAGGATGGTACAGTGATCCAGAAGGTTAGTCATTGGTGGTGTTCACTGTCAGACACATGGCAGGACTGCCTATCCATAGAGATGTAGGAGCCTGAGGGTTAGTTGTAAGTATCTTTATTCCAGGCTGATAGTCCCCTTGGCAGTGCAACTCTCTCAAAAACTTAGCTTTTATCAATTTGATTTCAATCAGTGACTTAGTCACACTCTGGTGGACAGCCTTCTAAAATGCCCCCAAAGATCCCCGTCTCCTGGAATCTACACCTGTATTAGCCTGCTTGGGCTGTCAGTACAAAATACCACAGACTAGACAGCTTAAACAACAGAAATTTGTTTTCTCACAGTTCTGGAGGCTGGAAGTCTGTGATCCAGGTGTCAGCAGAGTTGGTTTCATTTGAGGCCTCTCTCCTTGGCTTGCAGATGGCCTTGCCTCTGTGTGCATGTGAATCTGGTGTCTCCTTTTGTGTCCAAATTTCTTCTTCTTGTAAGGACACCAGTCATATTGGATTAGGGCCCACCTTATCAGCCTCATTTTAACTTAATCACCTCTTTAAAGGCTCCATCTCCAACTACAGTCATTCTGAGGTATGAGTCAGGGGTTAGAGCTTCAACATACAAATTCTAAGGGGACACAATTCGGCCCATAATGACTTTGTGTAACTACTTTGTGTAATGCTCTCCCCTTGAGTGTGGGCTGGACCAAGTGGCTTATTTTTGACCAATAGTATATAGCAAAGGTGATGGAATATCACTTCCATGATTAGGTTGTAAAAGTTTGTGTTGCTAGCAGATTTTATTGCCTTCTCAGCTTCAGCCTATGGGCTTTGTTGCAAGAACCATAACCTTAGTCTCCTTTTCCTGAGCCATTGTTTTCTAATGAAGGGATTTTCTAGGCTCTATACTCTTTGTTGGACCCTAATATGAAACATTTTAATGCCTTCAGAGGTTTAACAATAGGTGCGATGGCATTGCCCTTCATTCGATCCTTGCCAAAGTCCGATTTTAGTATCTTCTCTTTCTCAGTTACATTCTTTTGGAGGGGATGGGATGAGGGGGAAAGAAGGGGATCAAAAGTAATTGTTTCTTCCAACCCTGCAAGAGCCTGAATTCAGCTATTCTCTATTCCCTTTTCGTCCTACTTGCAAGTGAATCATCTTTTATGAGCTATTTAAAAGTGAAATCAACATGTACTACTAATGTTCTGTATTTCAACCTCTTCTCCTGGAACTACCAGTCTTCATGTATGTAATTTCCTTCTCGAGGTAATATTTCATAATATTATCAATTATTTCATCACTAAATAGCAAGGATAACTGTTTCTCTAGGCTTTAATAACAGTATTCTCGTTTCCCACTGTCTGACCACTAAGATAAAGACACGTAATTTCCATTTTTGTTTCAGCAACACCAAACTTCTGCCACCAAGTTCTGTCAGGACAGTCTAGGCTAGGCTCAGAATCTCATTAGCTTAATACAACAAAAATTTATTTCTTGCTCATGTTACATGTTCTATGTGGGGGATGTGCTCAGCTTAGTCAGTCAGGGACCCAGGGAGACAGAGCCTCCTCTCAACACACGCTTCCACCAACACTGCATCAGGGCAGAGGGAACACAGTGAATTGTGCACTGGGTCTTAAAGCTTCCACACAAACATAACCTTGAGTGAAAGAAGCCAGACTCCAAAAGGTATATGCTGGATGATTCCATCTATATACAAAACAGAAAAATGAATCTTTAGAGTTAAAAGTCAAGAAAGTGATTATTTTTATTAGGGTGGCAGAGAGGGATGTGGTAGACAGAATAATGGCCCCCAAAAATGTTCCTATCTTAATCCCTGGGACCTGTGAATATGTTACATTACATGGAAAAGGAACTTTGCAGATGAAATTAAGGCTATGAACCTTAAAATAGGGACATTATCTTGGATTTTTGGGGTGGGCCAAAGTGGACCGTTAAAAGTGAAAGAGGAAGGCAAAAATTAGTCAGAGAGATGTTAGAAGAAAAGTCAGGGGAAGTTTGAAGCATTAAAGAGATTCAACCCACTGTTGCTAGCCTTGGAGATGGAGAAAAGGGGCCAGGAGTCAAGGAATGTGGGGACCTCTAGAAGCTAGGAATGGCTCTCAACTGGCTCCAGAAAGGAAATGTGGACCTCAGTCTTACAACCACAAGGAACTGAATTTTGCAAAAATCCTGAATGAGCAGGAAAGCAATTCTATCCCAGACCCTCCAGAAAGGAATACAGTCCTGCAGACACCTTGCTTTTAGCCTAGTGAGACCCATGTCGGACTTCTAACCTGCAAACCTTCAAGAAAATAGGTTTTTGTTGTGTTAAGGTGCTAAGATTTTGGTGATCTATCACAGTGACCATAGAAATGGACTCAACAGGGGAGGACAGGAAGAGCTTGGAAGGGGGCCTGAGAGGGACTGCTGAGATGTTCTCAGTGTCTGTTTCTGCTCTGATCCAATTATGTGAGTGTGCTCACTTTGTGAACATTCATTAGCTGGACACTTATCATTTGGGAATTTTTCTGTTTATAGATTATATCACAATAAAAAATCTACATTAAAACAAGGCAATGTAAGGGTTTATTATTGAGGTCAATGTTGGAGGTTATGGGAGGTCATTTCTCTTTAGGGCCTCTGAGCACCACACAGAATTTCTTCCAGAACTGCTCACCTTACAGACAGAAGGTAACCTCCCTCTCAGTTTGTTTGAAGGTCGCTCCTGGGACACTGATTCCCACACACTTGTGGGTTGTGTGTTGGCTAAGAAAGTTCCTGAGTAGCAAAAAAGGTTTGGGGGAGAATTCTGGAAGATATTGTGTATGCACTTGAGCTATCAGCCTCCACTGCTGCTCACCACAGATGCAGCTGAACTCTGAGGTGGGCCAAGGGGATGTGGTGTGGCCACTGGAGGCCTTTGCAAAACAGGCCAGTTTTACTCATAAACATGCAAAATTTCTGAACAAAGTATTAGCAAACTGAATCTAACAGCATATGGAAAAGGATAATGTTCCATTTCCAAATTGGATTTAGTCCAGAAATGCATGGATAGCTTAATATTTGAAAACAATCAAAATGATTTATACATTAACACAATAAAGGAGAAAAAGCATATGACCATCTCAAGAGATTCATTAGAAAAACACTTGATAAAATTCAACATCTATTCATGATTGAAAAAAAAAAAACCTCTTAGCAAAGTAAAGATAGAAGGATACTTCCCTATTATGCAAAAACAAACCAAACAAAACTTGAAATCAAGCATTGCATTTAATGGTGAAGTGTTACCCTCTGAAATCGGGAATGACTCAAGGGTGCCCATTATCATCACTTTATTTAACATTGCATGTGAGGTCCTAGTCAGTTCAATAAGTTGAGGAAGTTAATTAACAAGAAAATTAATCAAGAATGATAATTACATATATGGACAGATACAGAGAAAGAGAGATAGAGACAAAGGGAGAAACAGAGAGAGAGAATCCAAAAGAATCTACTTATAAACTGTTGCAAGGTCATTGAATATAAAATCATTCTACAAAAATCAAATCTATACAGTCATGCATCACTTAACAATGGGGATACATTCTGAGAAATGTGTCAGGTGATTTTGTCATTGTGCAAACATCATAGAGTGTACTTACACAAACCTAGATGGTCTAGTCTACTACATATCCAGGCCATGTGGCATAGCCTGTTGCTCCTGGGCTACAAACCTGTACAGCATGTTACTGTCCTGACTGCTCAGGCAATTGTAACAAAATGGTAAGTATTCGTGTATCTAAACATAGAAAAGTACAGTAAAAATATGGTATAGAAGAAATAGTACACCTGTATAGGACACTTACCATGCAGAATGGAGCTTGCAGGACTGGCAGTTGCTCTGGGTGAGTCAGTGAGTGAATGGTGAGAGTGAAGGCCTAGGACATCACTGTACACTCCCGTAGACTTATAAGCACTACACTTAGGCTGCACTAAATGTATAGAGAAATTCTTTCTTTCTTCAATAATAAATTAACCTTAGCTTACTGTAATTTTTTTACTTTATAAACTTTTTAATTTTTTAAACTTTTTGACTCTTTTGTAATAGCACATAGCTTAAAACACAAACACATTGTACAGCTGTACGAAAACTATTTTCTTTCTTTATATCCTTATTCTATGAGCTTTTCTCTATTTTTAAATTTTTTCTTTTACTTTTTAAACTTTTTTTGTTAAAAACAAAGGCACAAACACACACAGTAACCTAGGCCTACACAGGGTCAGTATCGTCAGTATCACCATCCTTCAACTCCACATCTCGTCCCACTATAAGGTCTTCATGGGCAATAACACACATGGAGCTGTCATCTCCTATGATAACAATGCCGCCCTCTGCAATATCTCAGAAAGGACTTGCCTGAGGCTCTTTTGAGGGTGTGTCACTTTCTTCAGAAATATGTTCATGGTGATTTGCTTGGTTTGTTTCTTTTTTTCATAATAGGTTTGCTTGTAAGCATATAATGCACCTCATGCATTCTTCTCTATTAATGAAAACCTTTTGGTGTTGGGGTCCATGTTTTCAAACATTTTAAGAAGCTTGTTGAGGTCTGCAAAAGCTTCTGCTAAATCCTTCACTGTGAATTTTCTTGAGGGTTCTTCTTTTTCTTCTGCAGTTTCCTTTATTCTTGCCTCTTCTTCAGCTGTGCATTCCTGTTCCAGTTCCAACAAATCCTCATGAGTCACTTCCTCGGACATCACCTCTAGAAGCTCCTCAGTACCATCCTCATCCACACCTAGGTTAAGGTTGTTTGCCTCCTCAACCACTGCCTTGTTGATTTTTGCAACATCCTCCAACCTCCTCATCCTTAGCAAATCTTTTAATGTCTGGATGAATCTCTTGAGTATCTTCTTCCAGATGTATTTATACACTTCTTGGTGACATCAGTGCAAGCCCAAGCAAGGTTCTTTTTTTTTGTTTTTTTGGTAAGGAAGATGGTCCCTGAGCTAACATCTGTGCCAATCTTTCTGTATTTTGTAGGTGGGATGCTGCCACAACATGGCTTGATGAGCAGTGTGTAGGTCCACGCTGGGGAACCAAACCAGGGAATCCTGGGCCTCTAAAGTAGAGTACATAAACTTAACCACTATGCTACCAGGCCAGTCCCCCAAGCAAGGTTCTTGATGTAGTCATATATGCTGTAATCCTTCCAGAATTGCATCAATGTCTTCTCAGTGTCTTAGCATAATACTCTCAAGATTCACCCATGTTGTTGCAAATGACAAGATCTCATCTTTTTTTATGTCTGATAATATTCAATTATGTGTGTATGTATATATGCATTTATACATGTGATATATATATATCTCACATCTTCTTTATCCATTCATCTGTTGATGGGCACTTAGGTGGTTTCCAAGTCTTGGCTATTGTAAATAATGCTGCGATGATCATAGGGGTGTGTATATCTTTTTGAATTAGTTTTTCATATTTTTTGAATAAATACTCAGAAGTGGATTAGCTGGATCAGATAGTAGTTCTGTTTCTAATTTTTAGAGGAATCTCCATACTGTTTTCCATAGTGGCTGCACCAATTTACATTCCCACCAGCAGTACGCAGGGTTCCCTTTTTTCCACATCCTCTCCGACACTTGTAATTTCTTGTCTTTTTAATAATAGCCATTCTGAGGGGTATGAGGTGATATCTCATTGTGATTTTGATTTGCATTTCCCTAATAATTAGTGATGTTGAACATCTTTTTATGTGCCTGTTGGCCATCTGTATATCTTCTTTGTAAAAATGTTTGTTCAGATCCTCTATCCACTTTTTAATCAGGTTGTTTCTTTGTTCTTGAGTTATATGAGTTCTTTATAAATTTGGGGTATTAACCCCTTGTCAGACCTGTGACTTGCAACTATCTTCTCCCAATTTGTAGGTTAGTTTTTCATTTTGTTGATGGTTTCTTTTTCCGTGCAGAAGCTTTTTAGTTTGATGTCGTCTTATTTTTTCTTTTGTTTCCATTGCCTGAGGAGACATATCCAAAAATATATTGATAAGACTAATGTCAAAGAGCATACTGCTTCTATTTTCTTCCAGGAGTTTTACGGTTTCAGGTCTTACATTCAAGTCTTTAATTCATTTTGAGTTAATTTTGGTGCATGGTGTAAGATAATGGTCTACTTTAATTCTTTTGCATGTGGCTGTTCAGTTTCCTCAACATCATTTACTGAAGAGAACTTCCTTTCTCCATTGTATGTTCTTGCTTCTTTGTATAGTTTTATTTCTGGGCTCTCAATTCTGTTCCATTCATCTGTGGGTCTCTTTTTCTGCCAGTACCATGTTATTTTGATTACTATACCTTTGCAGTATATTTTGAAGTCATGGACTGTGATGTCTCCAGCTTTGTTCTTTTTTCTCAGGATTGCTTTGGTTATTCAGGGTCTTTCATTATTCCATATAAATTTTAGGATTCTTTATTTTATTTACGTGAAAAATATCATTGGGATTCTGATTGGAATTGCACTGAATCTGTAGATTGTTTTAGGTAATATGGAAGTTTGACTATGTTTATTCTTCCAAACTATGAGCATGGAATATCTTTCCATTTCTTTGTGTTTTCTTCCATCTCTTTCAAAGTGTCTTATAGTTTTCAGTGTACAAGGCTTTCACCTCCTTGGTTAAATTTATTCCTAGATATTTTATTCTTTTTGTTGCAATTGTAATTGGAATTGTATTCTTGATTTCTCTTTCTGCCAATTAAGAGTTGATGTATAGAAATGTAACTGATTTTTGTATGTTGATTTTGTACCCTTCATCTTTACTGTATTTGTTTACTATTTCTAACAGATTCTTGATGGATTCTTTGGGGTTTTCTATATATAATATTATGTCATTCACCAATAGAGACAGTTTTACTTCTTCCTTTCCAATTTGGATATCTTTTATTTTTTTTCTTGCCTAATTGCTCTGGCTAGGACTTCCAATACTGTTTTGAATAAGAGTGGTTACAGTGGGCATCCTTGTCTTGTTCCTGCTTGGGGGATAATTTTCAATTTTTCACTATTGAATATGATGTTAGTTGTGTGTTTGTCATATATGGCCTTTGTTATGTTGGGATATTTTCCTTCTTTGCCCTTTTTATTGAGAGTTTTTATCATATAAGGATGCTGAATTTTATTGAGTGCTTTCTCTGCATCTATTAAGAAGATCATGGGATTTTTATTCTTCATTTTGTTAATGTGACATATCATGTTAATTAATTTACTGATATTGAACCATCCTTGTCTCCCTGGAATAAATTCCACTTGATTGTGGTATATGATCCTTTTAATGTATTGTTGAATTCAATATGCTAATATTTTGTTGAGGATTTTTGCACCTGTGTTCATCAATGATATTGGTCTGTAATTTTCCTTTTTTGTGTTGTCCTTGTCTGATTTTGGTATCAGGGTAATGTTGACCTCATAAAATGAATTAAGATATATCCCATCCTCTTCAATTTTTTTGGAAGAGCTTGAGAAGGATAGGTATTAAATCTTCTTTAAATGTTTGGTAGAATTCATCAGAGAAGCCATCTAGTCCTGGACTTTTGTATTTTGGGAGGTTTTTGATTGCTATTTCAATCTTTTTACTTGTGATCGATATATTCAGATTCTCTATTTCTTCTTTTTTATTACATTTAATGAATTATTTGTATTGAAAGGATAAAATTACATGAAATTGAGAAAATCTAGTACATGTAATAATCAAAATATATACAAGTGTGTGTATATTTATTTATATATGTATACAATGTAGTTTTGTCTAAGTGTCAACATTCACAGGAACACAAACATTATGGTTTCATTCTTCTTAGAAACAATTAAAAAGTTGTCTCTAATTTTCTTTTGTTGAGTGATATTGGTGCATTTTACGGCCATGGATTTAAAATGAGGTCATAGTAATCCTACCTGATGCCAATTTTATTTTATAGTTATATACTTTTTCCCGGTATGATTTCATTTATATAAAGCCCCAAAATGAACAATCAAATCTCTGGTGATAGAAGTCAAAATAGCGATCATCTTTGGGGAGTAATGTTTGATACTTCTGGGGTACTAGTAGTATTCCCTAACTTAATCTGGCTGGTGCTCACTTCATAAAATTTTTATCAAGCTACATATGCATGTGATTTGTTCATCTTTTATATATATGTGCTGTATTTTAATTAAAATAGTTACTTAGAAAATTTCCAGGACATAGCCTTAGATAGCTCAAACATCCAAATGTGTTTCCGTGCTCTCTTCTTGCAAGCAAGTAATCTTCCCTGATGCCAGTTTTAAAGATAAACCTGTCTAAATTTCTCTCATCAGTTGTTAGAACCTCTGCCTCTCACAAAAGTGTTCAAACTTTTCTTTTGATTTTTTGATATACTTTTCCCAAAAGATTATTTCTTGTAATGAGTTTTATAAGTTTATTCATTGAAGAAAGTGATGTTTGATTTTCTCTAGCCTTACTTTCTCAATTTGAAAGGGGATTCTTTTGTACTAAAATTTAAAACTCAGTATTTAAGGCTTTTTTTCTTATATTATTTTAAAATGTTATATATATATTTATCACATTCTCACTTAGTCTTCCCTGTCATAGCATGCAAAATGCTGTTCTCTTCCACTTTGATTCACAACGAATCTTTAGTTTTCATTTGTCTTTCTACTTTTGTCACTTTTACTGAACCCATTCTGGATTTACTAAAATTCTAACAACCTTTCTGGAGGAGTTATGGCCAGTATTGCACAGGGATTCTGGTCATACCATAGTTTAATAAAAGTGCAATGTACAAGTACTAGTAAAATAAAAATATTGTCCTGCTTTACCAGCTTACTTGTTAAGCTTTTTTGGCCTAGCTTAACTTTGAATTTTAACTATTTTTAAGTATTCTTTGTTTGCAGACACATTCTTTGGTGCACAAATAAAAGGTATTAACATTAGAGATTATTAACTGTGAAGTTGGTTTGGCATGCAGGACGCTGCTGAGTACATCTACAGTAGCAAATAAATACAAATTCTAGTATTTTGTTTTTTTATTTTAATAAAATTAGGATTTCATTTGAAGTGCTTGGAATGCTTCACAAACAGCTTGGTACACCCCTTTGGCCTGCTTACCCCATTGGAATGTCATTTTATAAATAACATCCCAATTCACAAAATTGTACCTTGATGGCATAAAAAAACTCCCAACATATATACTGGAAGAAGCATGCAAACTTTCTATTTTTAAAAATCTGAGCTCTAAATTTTCTGTTGCCTTCCTAAATCCTACACTTATATCCAAAAGATAGGAAAGTACAAAATACTTCCTCTTTCAGTCAGTCACTTTTTTAAACTAATTTTCTTCACATTTTCAATTCCTTTATATATTTATTTATTATTGCAGTAGCATTGGATTACTACATTTTATAACTTTCAGGTGTACAATGTAATATCTTTTGAATTCTGTGTAGATTACATCATGTTCACCAACCAAAGACTAACTACAATCCATCACCACACACGTGTGCCTAATCACCCCATTCACCCTCCTCCCTACCCCCCCGCCCCTCTGGTAAACACCAACCCAATCTCTGTTGCTATGTGTTTGTTGTTCTTTGTATTATAGGTTTCTGGTTTGTCATTACCATGAGGTTCATATACAATATTTTATTTATATAGCAATTTATATTGAGTTGATAGTCACTTTAGTTTGACCTCTTTCTAAAAGCTCTACTCTTTTATTCCCCTCCTCCCACATTTATTATTTTTGAAATCATATCTAACCTCTTATTTTATGTGTCTATCCATTACCATCTTATCATTGAAATTGGTAATTTTAGTACTTTTGTCTTTTAACCTTCATATTATCTTCATACTGGTTGACCTGCTACCTTTACTGTATTTTTGCCTTTACCAGTGATTTTATTGCCTGTTTATTCTTTTTTCATAATTTTCTTATTCCTATTTGTGGTCTTCTCTTTCCCATTTCCATAAGTCCCTTCAGCATTTCTTGTAGAACTGGTTTCTTGGTGATAAATTCCTTTAATTTTTGCTTGTCTGGATCTCTTTCTCTCTCCTTCCATTCTGAATGATAACCTTGCTGGGTAGATTATTCTTGGTTGTATGTTTTTTCCTTTTAGCACTGTAAATATGTCATGCCACTCCCTTCTAGCCTGTAGGGTTTCGGCTGAGAGGTCAGCTGATAGCCTTCTGGGGTTTTCTTTGTATGTCACTTGTTTCCTTTCTCATGCAGCTTTTAGGATTCTCTCTTTATCTTTAATTTTGGACATTTTAATTATAATGTATCTTGGTGTGGGCTGTTTTAGGTTTATCTTGTTTGGTGTTCTCTGTGCTTCCTGTAGTTGGATGTCTGTTTCCTTCCTTAGGTTAGGAAAGTTTTCAGCTATTATTTCTTCAAATAGATTCTCTGCCCCTTTGTCTCTCTTCTCCTTCTGGGACACCTATACTATGAATGTTAGTGTGCTTGATATTGTCCCAGAGTTCCCTTAGACTATTGTTGTTCTTTTAAATTCTTTTTTCTTTTATCTGTTCAGCTTGGGTGATTTGCTCTAGTCTTTCGTCCAGCTCTCCGATCCATTCTTCTGTATCATCTACTCTATTGAGTCCCTCTAGTGAATTTTTCATTTTCAGTATTGTATTCTTCATTTCTGACTGGTTCTTTTTTATATTTTCCAATTCTTTGTTGACGTTCTCACTGTGTTCATCCAGTCTTTTCCCAAGGTCAGTGAGCATCCTTATGACTTCTTGTTAGAACTCTGGCAGGTAGATTGCTTATTTCTGTTTCATTTAGTTCTTTTTCTGGGGTTTTGTCCTGTTCCCTTGCTTGGAGTGCATTCCTTTGCCTTCTCGTTTTGCCTCTTTCTCTAATATATCTATGTATTAGGTGAATGAGCTATGTCTCCTGATCTAGGAGAAGTGGCCTTATGTAAGAGATGCCTTTTGAGGCCCAGCAGAGTGCTTCCCTCTTGTCAACAGCCTAAATGTTCCAAGAATGACCCCTGTATGGGCTACATGTGCCCTTCTGCTGTGGCAGGGTTGCTCTTACTGCAGGTACACAGGGAGTCTAGTTTCCACCTGGCCAGCTGTTTGTAAATTGTTTGAGGAGCCCCAGCACAGTTGGCTGCAAGGTCTAATAGCTTATTCCTGTGGCAGTTTTACTGTTAAATGAGTAGGCAACCAGTTAAGTGAGTGGCTGGTTGCTAGGCTCAGAGGCTTACAATTGCTATAGGCCTTAGGCCTGCAAGGCTGTTGTCACCTCTCTTAGTTTTGCAGCTGAGTGGTGGTGGCCTCAGGCACAGGAGCACCCAATCGCTTCAGGCTTTGGAAGGCTGGGCCAGTCATCTTTGTGGCTGTTTGTGAAGCACAGGTGTTCTGTCACTGATAAGCCTCACCCACTATAGGTCTACACAAATGGTCAACACAGTCCTGGCCTATGCACACTTCCTAACCACTTGAGGCATACCCAGTCACCCCACTGCAGAGGCCCCCACACTCTCCAACATTGCCCCCCACAGTTCACCTTCTCCTTGCACTGGCCCTGCCCCACAGAGGTGGACACACTCACCTCCCTGTAGAGGATCGAGGTACCCAGTCTATGCAGGCCAACAATTAGCCTGAGGGCTTGCTGTTGGGTGGCACCAGTTCCCAGGGTGGGCTGCCTTCCCTGGCTGAACTTGATTAAATCTGTGCGTCAGTGGGTGGGGAGACTCCTGGGCTAATAGGCCAGAGGAAGAATTCCAGTGGCATCTGTCAGCATCCTTGTACTAGGTCACAACAATGGCTGCCACCAATGTCTCACTGAGATGCACCCAGAGCCTACCAGGTGAGTCTCTTTTCACAAAAGGACTTGCACTTTTCTTTCTGGTGATTTTAGGTTGCTCTCTGAGACAGATGAATTTGTGTATGGGCCCTTTAAGAGCCAGCTTTTTTCAGCTTACGTTCAATAGCTTTTCCTGGAGTATTTCCTGTTGTAGTTAATAGCCAGCAAAGCCAAATATTATGAACACTCATCTCAGTTGTGCTGAGTCTGAAGGACGCTTATACTGGTAATGTGCCCCGGCTAAGGTCCCCTCTTCTCCAGGGAGGGCTGTGTACCTTAGGGTGGCTTCTACCTGGCCATCTGTGAAGCTCCATGGCTCATGAAGGTGGTTTTTCCTCTCTCCAGAAGGAATTTCTGCCTCTTCCACCTCAGTCAGGACTGTCACTTGTTGTGGGCATTCTTTTTATCCAGTTTTCTGTTCTATCTTGTGTTAATTTTCCAAAAATACTTATAACCTGGTTGTGTTCATGGGAGGAGGTGAGTTCAGAGTCTTCCTATGTTGCCATCTTGACAAGTCTTCTCTATTTCTTGATTCAGTTTTGGAAAGTTGTATGATTCTGAGAATTTATCCATTTCTTATAGGCTATCCAATTTGTTGGTGTATGACTTTCATACTATTCTCTTATAATCCTTTTTATTTCTGTGGTATTCATTACAATTTACCCTCTTTTCTTTCTGATTTTATTTGAGCCTTCTCTCTTTTTTCTTAGTGAGTCTAGGGAAAGATTTGTCAATTTTGTTTGTCTTTTCAAAGATCCAGGTCTTTGTTCCATTGATCTTTTCTATTGTCCTTTTAGTCTCTATTTCATTTATTTCTGCTCTGATTTTTATTATTTCCATTCTTCTACTGACTTTGGGCTTCATTTGTTCTTTTTCTAATTCCTCTAGGCATAGTGTTAGATTGTTTATTTGAGATTTTTCTTGTTTTTTTTAGGTAGGCCTATGTGCAATAAACTTGCCTCTTAGTACTGCTTTTGCTGTGTCCCATAGATTTTGCTATCTTGTGTTCTCACTTTTATTTGTCTCTAGGTACTTTTTTTTTTTTTTTTTTTTTTTTTTTTTTTATTAATGTTATGATAGATTACAACCTTGTGAGATTTCAGTTGTACATTTTTGTTAGTCATGTTGTGGGTACACCACTTCCCCCTCCGTACCCTCCCCCCACCCCCCCTTTTCCCTGGTAACCACCGATCAGATCTCCTTATCAATATGCTAATTTCCACCTATGAGTGGAGTCATATAGAGTTCGTCTTTCTCTGACTGACTTATTTCGCTTAACATAATGCCCTCGAGGTCCATCCACATTGTTGTGAATGGGCCAATTTCGTCTTTTTTTATGGCTGAGTAGTATTCCATTGTGTATATATACCACATCTTCTTTATCCAATCATCAGTTTCTGGGCATGTAGGCTGGTTCCACGTCTTGGCTATTGTAAATAATGCTGCGATGAACATAGGGGTGCAATGGACTCTTGAGATATCTGATATCAGGTTCTTAGGATAGATACCCAGTAATGGGATGGCTGGGTCATAGGGTATTTCTATTTTTAACTTTTTGAGAAATCTCCATACTGTTTTCCATAGTGGCTGTACCAGTTTGCATTCCCACCAACAGTGTATGAGGGTTCCTCTTTCTCCACAACCTCTCCAACATTTGTCGTTCTTGGTTTTGGATGTTTTTGCCAATCTAACGGGGGTAAGGTGATATCTTAGTGTAGTTTTGATTTGCATTTCCCTGATGATTAGCGATGATGAACATCTTTTCATGTGTCTATTGGCCATATTCATATCTTCTTTTGAGAAATGTCTGTTCATGTCCTCTGCCCATTTTTTGATCGGGTTGTTTGTTTTTTTGTTGTTAAGCAGTGTGAGTTCTTTGTATATTATGGAGATTAACCCTTTGTCGGATAAGTGGCTTGTAAATATTTTTTCCCAATTAGTGAGCTGTTTTTTTGTTTCAATCCTGTTTTCCCTTGCCTTGAAGAAGCTCTTTAGTCTGATGAAGTCCCATTTGTTTATTCTTTCTATTGTTTCCCTCAACTGAGGAGTTACAGTGTCCGAAAAGATTCTTTTGAAACTGATGTCAAAGAGTGTACTGCCTATATTCTCTTCTAGAAGACTTATTGTTTCAGGCCTAATCTTTAGGTCTTTGATCCATTTTGAGTTTATTTTGGTGTGTGGTGAAAAAGAATGGTCAATTTTCAATCTTTTGCATGTGGCTGTCCAGTTTTCCCAGCACCATTTGTTGAAGAGACTTTCTTTTCTCCATTGTAGGCCCTCTGCTCCTTTGTCGAAGATTAGCTGTCCATAGATGTGTGGTTTTATCTCTGGGCTTTCAATTCTGTTCCATTGATCTGTGGACCTGTTTTTGTACCAGTACCATGCTGTTTTGATCACTGTAGCTTTGTAGTATGTTTTGAAATCGGGGATTGTGATTCCGCCGGCTTTGTTTTTCTTGCTCAGGATTGCTTTAGCAATTCGCGGTCTTTTGTTGCCCCATATGAATTTTAGGATTGTTTGTTCAATTTCTGTGAAGAATGTTCTTGGGATTCTGATTGGGATAGCATTGAACCTGTATATTGCTTTAAGTAGTATGGACATTTTAACTATGTTTATTCTTCCAATCCATGTGCAAGGAATGTTTTTCCATCTCTTTATGTCATCGCCTATTTCTTTCAAGAAAGTCTTGTAGTTTTCATTGTATAGATCCTTCACTTCCTTGGTTAAGTTTATCCCAAGGTATTTTATTCTTTTCGTTGCGATTGTGAATGGGATAGAGTTCTTGAGTTCTTTTTCTGTTAGTTTATTGTTAGTGTATAGAAATGCTACTGATTTATGCACGTTAATTTTATACCCTGCTACTTTGCTGTAGTTGTTGATTATTTCTAATAGTTTTTCTGTGGATTCTTTGGGGTTTTCTATGTATAAGATCATGTCGTCTGCAAACAACGAGAGTTTTACTTCTTCGTTACCTATTTGGATTCCTTTTATTTCTTTTTCCTGCCGAATTGCTCTGGCCAGCACCTCCAGAACTATGTTGAATAGGAGTGGTGAAAGTGGGCACCCTTGTCTTGTTCCTGTCCTCAGAGGGATGGCTTTCAGCTTTTGTCCATTGAGTATGATGTTGGCTGTGGGTCTATCATATATGGCCTTTATTATGTTGAGGTACTTTCCTTCTATACCCATTTTACTGAGGGTTTTTATCATAAATGGGTGTTGGATCTTGTCGAATGCTTTCTCTGCATCTATTGAGATGATCATGTGGTTTTTGGTTTTCATTTTGTTGATGTAGTGTATCACGTTGATTGACTTGCGGATGTTGAACCATCCCTGTGTCCCTGGTATAAATCCCACTTGATCATGGTGTATAATCTTTTTGATGTATTGCTGTAATCGGTTAGCCAAAATTTTGTTGAGGATTTTTGCATCTATGTTCATCAGTGATATCGGCCTGTAGTTCTCCTTCTTTGTGTTGTCCTTGTCAGGTTTGGGGATCAGAGTGATGTTGGCTTCATAGAATGTGTTAGGGAGTTCTCCATCTTTCTCAATTTTCTGGAACAGTTTGAGGAGAATAGGTATTAAGTCTTCTTTGAATGTTTGGTAGAATTCTCCAGAGAAGCCGTCTGGTCCTGGACTCTTATTTTTGGGGAGGTTTTTGATTACCGTTTCTATTTCCTTACTTGTGATTGGTCTATTCAGATTCTCCATTTCTTCCTGATTCAGTTTGGGGAGATTGTAGGAGTCTAGGAATTTGTCCATTTCTTCCAGGTTGTTCAATTTGTTGGCATATAGTTTTTCATAGTATTCTCTTATGATCTCTTGTATTTCATTGGTATCTGTTGTGATTTCTCCTCTGTCATTCCTGATTTTATTAATTTGCGATTTCTCTCTTCTTTTCTTTGTGAGTCTGGCTAGGGGTTTGTCAATTTTGTTAATTCTTTCGAAGAACCAACTCTTTGTTTCATTGATCCTTTCTATTGTCTTTTTTGTTTCAATATCGTTTATTTCTGCTCTTATTTTTATTATTTCCCTCCTTCTACTGACTCTGGGCCTTGTTTGTTCTTCTTTTTCTAGTTCTGTTAGGTGTCGTTTGAGGTTGCTTACGTGAGCTTTTTCTTGTTTAGTGAGGTGAGCCTGTATTGCGATGAATTTCCCTCTTAGGACTGCTTTTGCTGCATCCCAAATGATTTGGTATGTCGTGTTCTCATTTTCATTTGTCTCCAGATAATATTTGATTTCTTCTTTAATTTCTTCAATGATCCATTTTTTGTTGAGAAGCGTGTTGTTTAGTCTCCACATTTTTGCACCTTTCTCTGCTTTTTTCTTGTAGTTGATTTCTAGTTTAATAGCGTTATGATCAGAAAAGATGCTTGATATTATTTCAACTCTCTTGTATTTATTGATGTTTGCTTTGGTTCCCAAAATATGGTCAATCCTTGAGAATGTTCCATGTGCACTTGAGAAGAATGTGTAACCTGCTGTTTTTGGATGAAGTGTTCTATATATATCTATTAAGTCCATCTGGTCTAATTTTTCATTTAATTCTATTATTTCCTTGTTGATTTTCTGTCTGGATGTTCTGTCCATTGGTGTTAATGGTGTGTTGAGGTCCCCTACTATTATTGTATTGTTGTTGATGTCTTCTTTTAGTTCTATTAAGAGTTGCTTTACAAATTTTGGTGCTCCTGTGTTGGGTGCGTATATATTTATAAGTGTTATGTCTTCTTGGTGGAGAGTCCCTTTTATCATTATATACTGTCCCTCTTTGTCTTTCTTTATCTGTTTTGCTTTGAAATCTACCTTGTCTGATATTAGTATAGCGACACCTGCTTTCTTTTGTTCATTATTAGCTTGGAGTATTGTTCTCCATCCCTTCACTCTGAGTCTGTGTTTGTCTTTGGGGCTGAGGTGTGTTTCCTGGAGGCAGCATATTGTTGGATCTTGTTCTTTGATCCATCCTGCCACTCTGTGTCTTTTGATTGGGGAGTTCAATCCATTTACATTTAGAGTGATTATTGAGACGTGGGGACCTACCACTACCATTTTGTGTCTTGTTTTCCGGTTTTCTTCAGTTTCCTTTGTTTCTCGTCCCATGGTTTAATCTGTTCTGATGTAGAGCTGCTACTCTCTGTTGTTGTCCTTCTACTTATCTCCTCTGCTCTTGGTTTTGTAGCCCCTTTCCTTTTTTGGATTTTTCAGGAATGAGGGTTTTCCTGAGGATTTCCTGAAGAGGAGGTTTTGTGGCAATGAACTCCCTTAATTTTTGTTTATCTGGGAAAGTTTTTATTTCTCCATCGTATTTGAAGGATATTTTCGCTGGGTAGAGAATTCTCGGCTGTAGGTTTTTGTCCTTCAGATTTTTGAATATATCATTCCACTCTCTTCTAGCCTGTAAAGTTTCTGCTGAGAAATCTGCTGATAGCCTGATGGGGGTTCCTTTGTAGGTTAGTTTCTTTTGCCTGGCTGTCCTTAATATTTTCTCCTTGTCGTTGACTTTTGCTAGCTTCACTACTATATGCCGTGGAGTTGGTCTTCTTGCATTGATAAAGTTTGGAGATCTATTGGCTTCTGTCACCTGAAGATCCATCTCCCTCACCAGATTTGGGAAGTTCTCAGCCATTATTTCTTTGAATAGGTTTTCTGCCCCTTTCTCCTTCTCTTCTCCCTCTGGTATACCTATAATCCTTACGTTGCATCTCCTAATTGTGTCTGATAATTCTCGGAGAGTTTCTTCATTTCTTTTAAGTCTTGCTTCTCTCTCCTCCTCTGCCTGCAACAATTCTATATTGCCATCTTCCAAATTGCTAATTCTTTCCTCCATATTATCGGCCCTACTGTTCAGAGCATCTAGATTTTTCTTAATCTCCTCTATTGTGTTCTTCATTTCCAATATTTCTGTTTGGTTCTTCTTTATCGTATCAAACTCTTTTGTGACATAGCTCCTGAACTCGTTGAGTTGTCGGTCAGAATTCTCTCTTAACTCAGTGAGTATTTTAATGATGGCTGTTTTGAAGTCATCATCATTTAGGTTATATATCTCATTTTCTTTGGGATTGTTTTCTGTGTATTTGTTACTTTCTTTCTGTTCTGGAGATTTAATGTATTTTTTCATATTGCTTGATGATGTTGATTTGTGCCTCCGCATGGAGATAGAGTTTAGTTGCTCCTTTCACTTGTTTCAGCTGCTGCGGTGGGGGGAGCAGCTGTTTATACTTCACCAACCAGGAACCCTGTCCGTAGTTGCTAACTGGGCCTGGGCCCCTCTTCGTAGCCACAGTGGCCCTTTGGATTCCCTCCTCTGCCGTGGGGGCCGTCACGGGGGGCTTCAGGCTGCAGGGGCCTACTGTTGTTGCCCACCTAGATGCGCTCTCTCCTTGGGGTCTGCAACGGTGTTATGGGCTTTTCCAGCGGCCAGGGGTGGGATCACTTATATTTGTCGCTCCGTTGCTGTCGGCACCCACCAAATCTCACTTGTCCTCTATGGGTCGCAGGAGAGCTATTGGCATCTTCTACAGTCTGTGGTTAGTACACCTAGCTATGCTGCTTTTGCCCTGGGGTCTTCCAGCCTTGTGGCTGGCGGCTGGGTGCCTTCTACTGGTGCTGTGCAGAGGCTTTCCCTAAGGCTTCTGTGAGCCTGTAGGGTTTCCCCCTAGGCTACTAAGCTGGGTCTCTGGAACTCTCTCCAGCCCCAGTCCTCTCCGAGATCTCCGGCAATCCCTAGCCTCACCGGGTGGGCAACGGCAGCTGGGGGTCGCCCCGTCCTCTGGGCTTCTCTCCGGGCCTCTGCCGGGAGCTCTGAATGCTCAGCGTGGCCCCTCTGCTACCGGCAGACAGAGAGTTTTGTCTGCTGCCTGGCGGAGCTCCGGCGCTTCCCCTCCAGGTCGCCGGACCCGCCTTTGAAAGTTCCCCCGCCCCGGTCCTCTCCGAGATCTCCGGCAATCCCTAGTCCCGCGGGGCGGGCAACGGCAGCTGGGGGTCGCCCCGCCCTCTGGGCTTCTCTCCGGGCCTCTGCCGGGAGCCCTGAGTGCTCAGCGTGGCCCCTCTGCTACCAGCAGACAGAGAGTTTTGACTGCTGCCTGGCGGAGCTCCGGCGCTTCCCCACCGGGTCGCCGGATGCGCCTTTGAAAGTTCCCCCGCCCCGGTCCTCTCCGAGATCTCCGGCAATCCCTAGTCCCCCGGGGCGGGCAATGGCAGCTGGGGGTCGCCCCGCCCTCTGGGCTTCTCTCCGGGCCTCTGCCGGGAGCCCTGAGTGCTCAGCGTGGCCCCTCTGCTACTGGCAGACAGAGAGTTTTGTCTGCTGCCTGGCGGAGCTCCGGCGCTTCCCCACCGGGTCGCCGGATGCGCCTTTGAAAGTTCCCCCGCCCCGGTCCTCTCCGAGATCTCCGGCAATCCCTAGTCCCCCGGGGCGGGCAATGGCAGCTGGGGGTCGCCCCGCCCTCTGGGCTTCTCTCCGGGCCTCTGCCGGGAGCCCTGAGTGCTCAGCGTGGCCCCTCTGCTACTGGCAGACAGAGAGTTTTGTCTGCTGCCTGGCGGAGCTCCGGCGCTTCCCCACCGGGTCGCCGGATGCGCCTTTAAAAGTTCCCCCGCCCCGGTCCTCTCCGAGATCTCCGGCAATCCCTAGTCCCCCGGGGCGGGCAATGGCAGCTGGGGGTCGCCCCGCCCTCTGGGCTTCTCTCCGGGCCTCTGCCGGGAGCCCTGAGTGCTCAGCGTGGCCCCTCTGCTACTGGCAGACAGAGAGTTTTGACTGCTGCCTGGCGGAGCTCCGGCGCTTCCCCACCGGGTCGCCGGATGCGCCTTTGAAAGTTCCCCCGCCCCGGTCCTCTCCGAGATCTCCGGCAATCCCTAGTCCCCCGGGGCGGGCGTCTCTCTGGGACCCTCCGGGCGCCCCGAGCACCAGGCTGGGTCTCCCCGCCAATGGCGGGGAGAGACTCTCCCCGCGGGCTCAGGTGTGCAACTCCAAAGTTTCCCTCTGCGTTTAGGAGTAATTGCAGGGGGTTTAAGTAGGGTTCTGGTCACCTGTTTCCACCGTCGCTCCTCTGTTGTGTTCTCGCTCCTGCCCTAGATGTGTGTGGATCCTCTGGGGGCGTCCGTTGGAAGAAAGCCGCTTGCGGGTACTAGGCTGCCCGTTGGGGTCGGAGAGTTTTCACCTATTTCCACATCCTCCCGGAGGAAAGTCCGTCCGCCTTCCGATGTATAGTCGCGTGGGTGTCTCAGACGTCCTGAGATGCTGTCTGGATATCCTTTGTCAAGCGATAAGTGTCCAAATAATTGTAGACTCGAAGGGCGAGAGACAAAGAGGACTACTCACGGCGCCATCTTGGAATCCACCCGATCTGTCTCTAGGTACTTTTTAAGTTTCTCTTTTGATTTCTTCATTGATCCAATAGTTATTTAGTAGCATGTTATTTAATCTGCATGTATTTGTGATTTTTCTAACTTTCTTCTTATAGTTAATTTCTAGTTTCATACCACTGTGGTCAGAAAAGACGCTTGATATGATTTTAATCCTCTTAAATTTATTGAGTCTTGTTTTGTTTCCCAGCATATGGTCTATCTTTAAGAATGTTCCATATGCACTTGAGAAGGATGTGTATTCTGCTGCTTTTGGATGGAATGTTCTCTATATATCTATTAAGTCCACCTGGTCTAATGTGGCATTTAAGGCCAGTGTTTCCTTTTTGACTTTCTGTCTGAATGATCTATCCTTTGATGTAAGTGGGCTATTAAAGTCCCCTACTATTATCATATTGCTGTCGATTTTTACCTTTAGTTCTGTTAATAATTGTTTTATATACTTTGGTGCTTCTATGTTATGTGCATATATATTAATAAATATGTCTTCTTGGTGGGTTATCCCCTTTATCATTATATAGTGTCCATTTTTGTCTCTTGTTATCTTTTTTCCTTGAAGTCTATTTTGTCTGCTTTAAGTATGGCTACACCTGCCTCTTTTGGTTGCCATTTGCTCGCAATATCATCTTTTATCCGTTCACTTTGAGGCTGTGTTTGTCTTTAGAGCTGAGACGGGTCTCCTAGAGGCAATGTATTGTTGGGTCTTGTTTTTTAATCCATCCCATCACTCTGTGTCTTTTGATTGGTGAATTCAATCTACTTACATTTAGGGTGGTTACTGATGTATGAGGACTTAATACTGCCATTTTATATTGTGATCATTGGTTGCTATCTATTTCCATTGTTCCTTTTTCCTTGTGTTTCTGTCTGCCATTTCAGTTTGGTGGTTTTCTGTTTTTGTGCTTTTCAGTTTCATCTTTTTTTAAGTTTCATGTGTTTGCTTTATATTTTTGTTTTGTGGTTACCACAAGGTTTGTATAAAAGGTCTCATAGATAAGATAGTCCTTTTTTCTGCTGATAGCAATATTATCTTCCTTTGCTATGGAGGTTCCATCCTTTTCCTCTTCCCTTTCTATTCTTTTGTTCTCACAAATTATGTCTTTTTGTATTGTGAATTCATGACCACATTGAAGTATAGTTATTTTTATTGCTTCCTTTCCCTTTATCCTTTGTCATAATTGTTTACTAACCTATTCTGGTATAGAGTTGCAATTTTCTGATTCTGTCTGTCTATTTATCACCTTGCTCAACGTTTTGTATATCTCTGCCTTTTTGTTTCAGGTAGGAGGCCTCCTTTCAATGTTTCTTGTAAGGCAGGTCTAGTGTCAATGAACTTCCTCAGTTTTTCTTTGTCTGGGAAAGCCTTTATTTCTCATTCACATCTGAAAGATAATTTTTCTCCAAGGAATATTCTTGGCTGACAGTTTTTATCTTTCAAAAGTTATAATATCTTGTTCCACTCTCTCTTGGCTTATAGTGTTTCTGCTGAGAAATCTGCTAATAGCCTAATAGGGGTTCCATTGTAGGTTATTGATTTTTTTCCCCTGGCTGCCTTTAATATTCTTTGTCATTGACTTTTGACAGTTTTATTATCATGTGTCTTGGAGATGGTCTTTTTGCATTGAGATAATTGAGAGTTCTATTAGCTTCATGTGTTTGTATATTCAGTTCTTTCCCCAAGTTTGGAAATTCTCAACTGTTATTTTTAATTTAATTTGAAAAAATTAAATAAGATCTCTACTCTTACCTCTCTCTTTTCTTTCTTGGATACCTGTTATCCTTATGTTGCCCTTTCTCTTTTTTTTCAATTTTTTTATTGAGTTATTGATAGGTTACAATCTTGTGAAATTTCAATTGTACATTAATGTTTGTCAGTCATGTTGTAGGTGCACCACTTCACCCTTTGTGCCCTCCCCCCACCCCACCTTTCCCCTGGTATCCACTAAACTGTTCTTGGTCCATAATTTTAAATTCCTCATATGAGTGGAGTCATACACAGATTATCTTTCTCTCGCTGGCTTATTTCACTTAACATAATTCTCTTAAGGTCCATCCATGTTATTACAAATGGAATGATTTTGCTCTGTTTTGCAGCTGAGTAGTATTCCATTGTTTATATGTACCACATCTTCTTTATCCATTCGTCTGTTGCTGGACACTTAGGTTGCTTCCACGTCTTGGCTATTGTAAACAGTGCTGCAATAAACATTGGGTTGCACAGGACTTTTGGGATTGCTGACTTCAAGCTCTTTGGATAAATACCCAGTAGTGGGATGGCTGGATCGTATGGTAGTTCTATTTTTAGTTTTTTGAGGAATCTCCATACTGTTTTCCATAGTGTCTGCACCAGTTTGCATTCCCACCAGCAGCGTATGAGGGTTCCTTTTTCTCTGCAACCTCTCCAACATTTGTTGCTATTAGTTTTAGATATTTTTGTCATTCTAACGGGTGTAAGGTGATATCTTAGTGTAGTTTTGATTTGCATTTCCCTGATGATCAGCGATGATGAGCATCTTTTCATGTGCCTATTGGCCATCAGTATATCTTCTTTGGAGAAATGTCTGTTCATGTCTCCAGCCCATTTTTTGATTGGGTTATTTGATGTTTTGTGGTTGAGTTGCGAGAGTTCTTTATATCTTATGGATATTAAGCCTTTGTCAGATATATGACTTGCAAATATTTTTTCCCAGTTAGTGGGTTGTTTTTTTGTTTCAATCCTGTTTTCATTTGCCTTGAAGAAGCTCTTTAATCTGATGAAGTCCCATTTGTTTATTCTTTCTATTGTTTCCCTTCTCTGAGAAGGCATGGTGTCCGAAAAGATCCTTTTAATACTGATGTCAAAGAGTGTACTGCCTACGTTTTCTTCCAGAAACCTTATGGATTCAGGTCTCACCTTTAGGTCTTTAATCCATTTTGAGTTTATTTTGGTGAATGGTGAAAAAGAATGGTCAATTTTCATTCTTTTACATGTGGCTTTCCAGTTTTCTCAGCACCATTTGTTGAAAAGTCTTTCTTTTCTCCATTGTATGCCCTCAGCTCCTTTGTCAAAGATAAGCTGTCCATAGATGTGTGGTTTTATTTCTGGGCTTTCAATTCTGTTCCATTGATATGTGCACCTGTTTTTGTACCAGTACCATGCTGTTTTGATTACTGTAGCTTTGTAGTATGTTTTGAAGTCAGGGATTGTGATGCCTCCAGCTTTGTTCTTTTTTCTCAGGATTGCTTTAGCAATTCCGGGCCTTTTGTTGCCCCATATGAATTTTAGGATTCTTTGTTCTATTTCTGTAAAGAATGTCATTGGGATTCTGATTGGGATGGCGTTGAATCTGTAGATTGCTTTAGGTAGAATGGACATTTTAACTATGTTTATTCTTCCAATCCATGTGCATGGAATGTCTTTCCATCTCCTTATGTCGTCATCCAATTCTCTCAGAAAGGCCTTGTAATTTTCATTATATAGGTCCTTCACTTCCTTAGTTAAATTTACCCCAAGGTATTTTATTTTTTGTTGCGATTGTGAATGGTATTGTATTCTTGAGTTCTTTTTCTGTTGGTTCATTACTGGAGTATAGAAATGCTACTGATTTATGCAAATTGATTTTATACCCTGCAACTTTGCTGTAGTTGTTGATTACTTCTAACAGTTTTCCAATGGATTCTTTGGGGTTTTCTATATATAAGATCATGTCGTCTGCAAACAGCGAGAGTTTCACTTCTTCCCTCCCTATTTGGATTCCTTTTATTCCTTTTTCTTGCCTGATTGCTCTGGCCAGGACCTCCAGTACTATGTTAAATAAGAGTGGTGATAGAGGGCATCCTTGTCTCATTCCTGTTTTCAGGGGGATGGGGTTCAGTTTTTGCCCATTGAGTATGATGTTGGCTATGGGTTTGTCGTATATGGCCTTTATTATGTTGAGGTAGTTTCCTTCTATGGCCGTTTTGTTCAGAGTTTTTATCATAAATTGCTGTTGGATCTTGTCAAATGCCTTCTCTGCATCTATTGAGATGATCATGTGGTTTTTATTCCTCAGTTTGTTGATGTGGTGTATCACGTTGATTGATTTGCGGATGTTGAACCATCCCTGTGTCCCTGGTATGAATCCCACCTGATCCTGATGTATGATTCTTTTGATGAATTGCTGAATTCTGGTTGCCAAAATTTTGTTTAGAATTTTTGCGTCTATGTTCATCAGTGATATTGGCCTGTAGTTCTCTTTTTTCGTGGTGTCCTTGTCAGGTTTTGGTATCAGCGTGATGTTGGCCTTATAGAATGTGTTAGGAAGTATTCCATCTTCCCTAATTTTTTGGAATAGCTTGAAAAGGATAGGTATTAAATCCTCTCTGAAAGTTTGGTAGAATTCCCCAGGAAAGCCATCTGGTCCTGGGGTTTTATTCTTTGGGATGTTTTTGATTGCTGTTTCAATCTCTTTCCTTGTGATTGGTCTGTTCAAATTCTCTGCCTCTTCTTGAGTGAACTTTGGGAGATTGTAGGAGTCCAAGAATTTATCCATTTCCTCTAGGTTATCCATTCTGTTGGCATATAGTTTTTTGTAGTATTCTCTTATAATCTGTTGTATTTCTGCAGAGTCTGTTGTTATTTCTCCTCGCTCATTTCTGATTTTGTTTATTTGAACTTTCTCCCTTTTTTTCTTTGTAAGTCTGGCTAGTGGTTTGTCAATTTTATTTATCTTCTCAAAAAACCAGCTCTTTGTCTCATTGATCCTTTCTACTGCCTTTTTCGTTTCAATAGTATTTATTTCTGCTCTGATTTTTATTATTTCTCTCCTTCTGCTGACTTTGGGCTTCATTTGTTCTTTTTTCTCTAGTTCAGTTAGGTGTGCTTTAAGGTTGCTTATTTGGGATTTTTCTTGTTTGTTAAGATGTGCCTGTATTGCAATGAATTTTCCTCCTAATACAGCTTTTGCTGTATCCCATATGAGTTGGTATGGCATGCTACCATTTTCGTTTGTTTCCAGGTATTTTTTTATTTCTTCTTTAATTTCTTCAATGATCCATTGCTTGTTCAGTAGTGTGTTGTTTAGTCTCCACATCTTTGTGCCTTTCTCAGCTTTTTTCTTGTAATTAATTTCTAGCCTTATAGCACTATGATCTGAGAAGATGCTTGTTATTATTTCAATTTTTTTTAAATTTGTAGAGGCTTGCCTTATTTCCCAACATATGGTCTATCCTAGAGAATGTTCCATGTGCACTTGAGAAGAATGTGTATTCAGCTCTTTCAGGGTGGAGTGATCTATATATGTCTATTAAGTCCAATTGTTTTAGTTTTTCATTCAGCTCCACTATTTCCTTGTTGATTTTCTGTCTGGATGATCTGTCCATTGATGTGAGTGGGGTGTTGAGGTCCTCTACTATTATTGTGTTGTTTTTACCATCTTCCTTTAGGTCTGTTAATAGTTGCTTTATGAATCTCGGTGCTCCTGTGTTGGGTGCATAGATATTTATAAGCGTTATTTCTTCTTGATGAAGTGTCCCTTCAATCATTATATATTGTCCCTCTGTGTCTCTCTTTACCTGTCTTATTTTGAAATCCACTTGGTCTGATATGAGAATTGCAACACCTGCCTTTTTTTCCTTGCTATTTGCTTGAAGTATTGTCCTCCACCCGTTCACCCTGAGTCTGTGTTTGTCCTTGGGGCTGAGGTGTGTTTCCTATGAGGCAAGAAATTGTTGGATCGTGTTCTTTAATCCATTTTGCCACTCTGTGTCTTTTTATTGGAGAGTTCAATCCGTTCACATTGAGAGTGATTATTGATGCATGTGGACTTAATGCTGTCAATCTGTCGCTCATTATCTTGTTTTCCTGTGTTTCTTTTCCTGTGTGCTTTAGACTACCCATTTAATACTGCAATTTCTTATGCTGGGTTTCTTAGATTTTTCCTTATCTATGCTTTGTGACTCTGTTCTGTACTTTATTTTAGTGTCTACCTTGAAGTTCGTATTTAGAATCTCATGTATAATATAGTCTATTCTCTGGTGGTCTCTTACCTACTTGACCAATACTGATTTAGACCCTTTGCTCTTCCCCTCCTAAATAATTATTTTCATTTTTTATTCCAACTCGTCTTATTAATTTGTAGTTAGAGTGCTAAGATCGTCCTTGTTTTGGTAGTTTCCTTACTTTTACCCTAATGCTATAATTGAATATTTGCTATCCTGTTGTGGTTCTATCCGTTGGTCTCCCTAGTCTGTGGATTGTGTCCCCTTTCTCCCTTTTTTCTTTTTTCAGGTGTGAGAGCCTTCTTGAGGATTTCTTGTAATGGAGGGCTTTTAGTTACAAATTCCCTTAACTTTTGTTTGTCTGGAAAAGATTTAATTTCTCCCTCATATCTGAAGGAAATTCTTGCTGGATAGAGTATTCTTGGCTGAAGGTTTTTATCCTTTAAAGCTTTGAATATATCACTCCGTTCTCTCTTAGCTTGTAGCGTTTCTGTAGAGAAATCTGCTGACAGTCTGATAGGGGCTCCTTTATAGGTTATTCTCTTTTTTTTCCTTACTTCCCTGAGTATTCTCTCCTTATCATTCCTATTTGCCAACTTTACTACTATGTGCCTTGTGGTAGGTCTTTTTACATTGACAAATCTAGGAGATCTAAAACCCTCCTCTACACACATTTCTCCATTGATCCCTAGATTTGGGAGTTCTCTTCAATAATTTCGTTAAGCATACTTTCTGCTCCATTTTCCTTTTCCATATTCTCCAGAATTCCTATGATCCTTATGTTCTTACTCCTCATTGGATCCATTATCTCTCGGAGATTTTCCTCATTTTTTTCAATGCTTAGTTCTCTTTCTTCCTCTGTCTGGCGCCATTCAGCCTGTCTGTCCTCGATTATGCTAATTTTCTCCTCTATGTTGTCTACACAGGCATTCAGGGAATCCGTATTCTGTTTTATCTGGTCCATTGTGTTTTTCATCTCAAGTAATTCTGTTTGATTCTTCTTTATGATTTCAATCTCTTTTGTGAAGTAACTCCAGAACTCGGCTTGTTTCTCTATCTTTCTCTCTACCTCATTGAGTTTTTTGATTATAGCTGCTCTGAATTCATTGTCACTTAGTTGACCTAATTCCAAGTCCTCAGGATTTAATTCTGTGTTTTTATTGTTTTCCTTCTGGTCTGGGGCTTTTATAAATTGCTGGATGGTAGAGGAGCGGTTTTTTCTCTTGGTGGTAGAATTCAGTTGCAGTTACAGCCTGTCGCCACTAGATGGGGGTCGAGAGCGGCGTGTTAGCTCTCCGCCTTCGGGGCAAGATGGCTGCACCACTGGCTTCGCTGGGGGGGAGGGACTGTTACTCACACGCGCCGGTCTGAGTTCAGATCAGTTCTGTTCTCTGGTCTCCCAAGGCCCTTAATTTATGGGGTCCCTGCAGACGGAAGTTATCCCCCCGTCAGCGGGTCTCCAGTGAATCAGCAGCAGGAGTCCTGGATGATCCCCCGGTCACACGGCCCCTCCCCCCCTCCTTCCCAACCCACGCCACAGCAATTTTCAGACTCTAGGGGAGGGAGCGATGTTCTCTCCTACCATTCCAGTGCCTCCAAAGGTGTAAGCAAAGTTTATGATCTCCACCTTCTTGGTATTGTAGGTCTCTAACAAGCTGGCATTATGTTTATTCTCTGAAATTCAGTTCTTCCAATCTTTTGTTGTATTTTGGAGGGGAGAGAATCCCGGGTCAGCTCACCCCGCCATTTTGCTCCACCTACTTTTCCTTATGTTGCCCTTTCTAATGGAGTCAGATAATTCTCAAAGAATTTCTACATTTTTTTAAGTTTTAGTTCTTTCTCTTCTACCTGCATCATTTCTAGCTTTCTATCTTTGAGTTCACTAATTCTAATCATAATTCCATATGATCTGCTCTATTTGTAATGCTTTCTAATGCATTCTTCATCTCATTTATTAAGTTCTTCAGCTCCAGAATTTCTGATTATTCTTTTTTAGAATTTCATTCTCTTGGATAAAATATTCATACTGTTCATTGATTTTATTCCTGACCTCATTGAACTGCCTTTCTAAGTATTCTTGTGGGTATTGAGTTTCTTCATAATAGCTATTTTGAATTCTTTATCAGTTCGATCATAGTCTTCCATAGCTTTGTGTTTAGTTTCTGGAGAATTCTTATTTTCTTTTTTGATGCCATGTTACCATGGCTTTTTGTGGTGCTTGCTGAGTTACTGCTCTGCTGGTGCATTTGTTGTAGCATGCACATTTCTTATTTAGGTATAGATTTGTTTATTTTAATTAAAAATTTTCAACTGTTTGGAGATTAGAAGCCTTTCTTCTGTTTTTCAGTAGGTGGCACTATTGTGCTAGTTTTGAGTTTCTCTTATGTGAGCTTCCTCTGGCTCTGTTTGAGGATCTGTACATTCCACCCTCCATCACCCCTATTTGGAGTGTCATTGGAATTCTTGTTGTCACCACCTGCATCTTTGGGGGTCACTGATGCCTTACTGTTGTTGGTGTCACTGCAGTTGCTGGCTTCATCTCCGCCATGTCCCAGCTCACCTGGTATGGAAGCTCCACCACCTTGGGGAGATGGAGAAGTGCAGGGAACCAGGTCATGAGGCACTGTCTCAGATATTGTCTATTACCTTGTGGCCAAATGTGCCACTGTGGTTAGCTGACCAGAGTGACAAACATGCCTCCACTGCCTCCCTCTGAGTTTCCAGGGGCTGGGGCAGCTGACTTGGCCACCACAGCTTGGAGTACATGGTCCTGGGTTCTGCTTATGCTCTTCCCCTGTTTTGCCTCCTCGATGTCCTCCAATCCACCCACCTTCCTGTATGCTGATGTGTGGATCTCTCCAGTATCCTGGTGTGTTGGGCAATGTAGCCTTTGTTGAGTTACGGATGTTTTGCTCACTGTAGATTGAAATGGAGAGAAAGGATCCTCCCACACTGCCATAATGATGATGTCTGGCTCATTGAATTTCTTCATAACAACTATTTTGAATTCTGTATAAGTTTGATAGCAATATTCCATGCCTTTGTGTTTAGTTGCAGGAAAATTATCATTTTACTTTTTGTGATACCATATATCCTTGAGTTACAATAGCGTTTGAATATGTGCACCTCTGTGCTTATATCTGAAGTAGCAGATACCTTCCTTAAAGATTTATGTTTACTTTGGTTCTTAAAATTCACAAGGCCGCCTATTAGAAACCTTTTCTTTTATTCCAGCAGGTGGCAATATAACTCAAGTTTGTGGTTTCTCCCTTGCCAACTGATTGTAGCCTATTTTCTGAGCAAGCTCTCTGTCTACTGAAGTCCTGGGTCATGGATGCCCTCGGGAGTGCACAGGAGCAGGTGGCAGAGTGGAGGGAGGCATGGGTTTTAGCAGTCGGGGCTTTCAGGGTGCCTGTAGGCCACGCTGGAGAAGTTTTCTAGTGGGGTAATCCCAGAGGCTTGTGCACAGATTTCATGCTGAAGTACTGAAGAAGACAGTTGGAACCATGTTCCTTTAATGCCTTTTGATACTTATATGCTTTGTCCCCTTCCTCCTCCCTTTTCACAGTCATGAAGACCTTTCCTCAGAAATCAGGGAGCTGCTGGAGAGAAACAGGTTTCTCCAGTCATGACACACACAACTGTATAGCCAGGCAGTTACTCACCAGTTTCTACCTCCTCTGTGAGAGAGGTCACCACTACTGCCACACTTCAGCTCAGCCCCGTGCAGTGTTGTCCTGTGGAGGGAGTAGCTCTGGTATAATTTCTCCCTGTTCTCTGTGTCCCCGCCTGTCTCTATCCCACTTTGATGGCAGGTTATAATCTCCTTTCAAGCAGGCTGGACATTAAAATCTCTTGCCTGTGGGTATCTGCTCAGGTCAGAACTCTGCGGGATTTTTTTACCGACTGTGGTGAGTGGTGGTGGAGCAGGTTCTCTAACTCCTTGGATCCACAGCCCTCATTAAGGTCTTATTTGTTTATTTTTGGTTGCACAAGTGGGCAAGATTCCTCCTGAGTCCCTTGGCGTAGGGTGCTGTGACACTTTTGTTTGTGTATCTATGTCTAATTAGTTGTTAAAAAAGGAGGGGGGAGGAGGAACAACTTACACTCTCATGATGCTGATATCACTTGCTAGGAAGAAATACATTTCACATTTATTTAGACTTCAAAACAAAATCAAGTGTGGTTCAGAGTTGCTCGTTTTCAGAACATGAAATAGTCCAAATATATATATATTTATGTATAATTTATATATATATATTTTGATAAATAAATATATTTATATTTAATATATAAAATATATGTATATTTCATAGACTGATCTCAGAAGTGACATCACACTACTTTTGCTGTGTTCTATTTGTTAGAAATAAATCACTGGGTTCAGCCCACATTAAAAGGGAGGGAATTACACAAGAGTGTGAAGACTGGGAGGTGGAGATCATTGGGAGCCAGTTTAGAAGTTGCCTTTCACACTTACAATTTGCAAAAATGAAACAACTCAAAACCAGTTACATGACTCTTAATACCTCATTCTCATTGAAGGAACAGGAGGGTCAAATTCCATCAGTTACTGAGTTGTGCCCAAACCTCTGTTTTTTGCACTAGTCTAATTTCTTTAGTAGAGCTGTCAATTTTTATTTATTTTGAGGATAAGTAATTAGGTGCACACAAATTTGGAATTGTTTTGTCTTTCAATAGAACTCAGTCTGCTGTCACTATAAAGTAACTTTTTTTCTCACGTTCTTTTTGCTTTAACAGATATTTTGATGTTAATATGGCTACACTAGTTTTTGTTTGATTAGTATTTGTGCAGTATGCATTGTCTACATTTTTTTTTTCCTGTGGAAGATTCACCCTGAGCTAACATCTGTTGCCAATCTTCATTTTTTTGCTTGAGGAAGATTAACCCTGAGCCAATCTCCCTCCACTTTATATGTGAGTCACCACCACAGCATGGCTGATGAGTTTAGGTCCATACCTGGGATCTGAACCCATGAACCTGGGCTGCTGAAGCAGAGCATGCTGAGCTTAACCACTACACCATAGGGCTGGCCCCTGTATTTTCTACCTTTTTAATTTCAACTTTTCAATTTTAGATTTTTTTTTTTGTAAATAGCATACTGTGTATATCTATATCTATATATTTTTAATGTATCCTGAAACTTTTTCTTTTCACACAAGCATTTAGCCCATTTTAATTTATTGTATTTATTAATATTTTGAGCTAAAATTTACCATATCAACTATGTGTTTATTATTCATCCTGCTAGTCTATGTTCCCTTTTTGCTCCCTTCTTGAATGAATTAAATATATTTTCATTTTATCTCTGTTAGTTTAGAGAATATATACTCTTTTAAAAATTGAGATATAATTAAAAAAACATAAAATTCCTAATTTTAAAGTATACAACTCAATGGTTTTAGTATATTCACAAGGTTGTGTAACCATCACCACTATCTAATTCCAGAACATTTTCATCATTTCAAAATAAAACCCAGTACACATTAGCAGGCACTTCCCATTCTCTCCTATCCACTCCCTAGCAACCATCAATTTACTTTCTATTTCTATGGATTTGCCTATTCTGGACATTTTATATAAATAGAATCATACAATAAGTGGCCTTTTGAGTCTGGCTTCTTTCACTTAGCATAATGTTTTCAAAATTCATCCACATTGTAGCATGTATCAATTATTCATTTCTTTTTATTGCCACATAACATTCTGTTGTTTGGATATACCATATTTTGTTTATCTATTCAACAGTTGATGGACATTTGGATAATTTCCACTTTTGTCTCATGAATAATGCTGCTATGAACACTCATGTTCAATTATTTGTTTGAGTACCTGTTTTCAATTCTTTGGGGTATATGACTAGGAGTTGGATTGCAAGGCTGTATGGTAATTCCACATTTAACTTTTTGAGGAACTGTGAAGCTGTTTTCCACAATGGCTGCACCAATTTATATTCCTACCAGCAGTGTAGGAGGATTCAAATTTCACATCATTATTAACATTTGTTATTTTCCATTTTTTCTTATTATTTATCCTAATGGTATGAAGTGGTATTTCATTTTTATTTTGATTTACATTTCCCTAATAACTAATGATGTTGTGCATCTTTTCATACAAACTTGCCATTTGTGTATCCTTTTTGGAGAAATGTCTGTTCAGATCCTTGGTTCATTTTAAATTCAACTATTTTTCTTTTTATTGTTGAGTTGTAAGATTTCTTTATTCTGAATGCTAGACCCTCATGACATATGTAATTTTCAAATATTTTTCCCATTCTTTGAATTGCCTTTTCACTTACTTGGTAGTGTCTTTTGAAATACCAAGATTTTTAAATTTTCATGAAGTTCAATTTATCTATTTTTCTTTGGTTGTTTGTGCTTTTAGTGTCCTATCTAAAAAATCATTGTCTAATCCAAGATCATGAAGATTTATACTAATTTTTTCTTCTAAGAGCTTTCTGGTTTTAGGCTTTATGTTTAAGTTTTTTTCTTTTAATCAATTTTAAGTTAATTTTTCTATATGGTGTGAGGTAAGGGTCTAACTTTAATCTTCTGCATGTGGATATCCATTTGTCCCAGCATCATTTGTTCAATTCAATTTCTTTCCTCATTGAATGGTCTTGGCACGTTTGTTTAAAATAAACTGATTATACATATATGGGTTTATTTCTGGACTCTCAATTCTATTTCATTGACCTATATGTCTATCCTTATGCCAGTATCACACTATCCTGATTAAAGTAGCTTTGTAATAAGCTTTGAAATTGGGAAATGTGAGCTTTCCAGCTTTGTGCTTTACTTTCAAGATTGTTTTGGCCATTCTGGGCCCTTTGCATTTCCATATGCATTTTGGGATTGATTTGTCCATTTCTGCCCCCCAAAAAATGGCAGTTAGAATTTTGGTAGGTATTTCAGTGAATCTGTAGATAAATTTAGGAGTTTTGCCAGTTCAACAATATTAAGTCTTCCAATCCATGAATCACTTTCCATTTATTTTGGTCTTCTTTAATTTCCTTTGGTAATTATTATTATTATTATTATTTTGCTGGGAAAGATTTGCTCTGAGGTAATAGCTGTTGCCAATATTCCTCTTTTTTTTTTTCCCTCCCAAAGCCCCAGTACATACTTGCATATTCTGGTTGTGAGTAATTCTAGTTCTTCTATGTGAGCTGCCACCACAGCATGGCTACTGACAGATGAGTGATATAGTTCTGTGCCCAGGAACCAATCCCGGGCCACTGGAGTGCAGTGCACTGAACTTTAACCACTAGGCCATCAGGGCTGGCTCCTTCAGTAATGTTTTTTAGTACAAGTATTATACTTCTTTGGTTAAATTTATTCCTGAGTGTTTTGTTCTTTTTGATTCTATTGTAAATAAGATTTTTTTTCTTAATTTCATTTTCAGATTGTTTATTGCCAGTGTATAGAAATACAACTGATTTCTTTCTTTTTCTTTTTCTTTCTTTCTTTCTTTCTTTTTTTCTTTTTTTTTTTTTTTTGCTGAGGAAGATTTCCCTGAGCTAACGTCCATTGCCAATCTTCCTCTTTTTTTTCTTATGTAGGCCACTGCCACAGCATGGTCACTAACAGATGAGTGGTGTAGGGCTGTGCCCAAAATACAACTGATTTTTGTATATTTACCTTGTGTCCTATAAACTTGATGAACTCATTTATTACTTGTAATAGTTTTTTGTGGATTCTTTGTTTTCTATACATAAGATTATGTGACCTGCAAATGCATTGTTTCACTTCTTCCTTTAAAATCTGGATGCCTTTTACTTTTTTCTTGTCTAATTGCCCAGGCTAGAATCTTCAGTGCAATGTGGAATAAAAGTGTCAAGAGCAAACATCTTTGTCTTTTTCCTGATTTTAGGGTAAAAGCTTTCAATGTCACCATTAAGTAAGATGTTAGCTGTAGGTTTTTCATAGATGCCCTTTATCAGGTTAGGAAAATTTCCTTCTATTCCTAGTTTTTTGTTTTTTGTGTTTTTTTGAGGATTGGCACCTGGGCTAACAACTGTTGCCAATCTTTTTTTTTCCTACCTTAACTCCCCAAACCCCTGCTGTACACAGTTGTATATCTTAGTTGCAGGTGCTTCTAGTAGTGGGATGTGGGACGCCACCTCAATGTGGCCTGACGAGCGGTGCTATGTCCTCACCCAGGATCTGAACCCTGGGCCGCCACAGTGGAGCGCATGAACTTAACCACTCGGCCACAGAGCTGGCCCCTATTCCTAGTTTTTTGAGTGTTTTTCTTGTGATGGGCTGTTGAATTTTGTCAAATACTTTTCCTGTATTTATTGAGATGATTGTGTAGTTTTATCTTTTATTCTATCAATGTGGTATACTACATTGATTTTTTAATGTTGAATGAACCATGCGTTCTTGGGATAAATCCCACTTGGTCATAGAACATAATAATTTTCATATGGTGCCATGTTATCTTGCTGAGGAATTTTGCATCCATATTAATAAGATATATTAATCTATAGTTATCTTTTTTGTCATTTCTTTGTCTGTTTTTGGTATTAGGGAAATACTGGCCTTATAGAGTAAGTTAGGAATTGTTCCCCCATCTTCTGTTTTTTGGAAGAGTTTATGAAGGATTGGTATTGATTCTTTTTTAAATATTTGATACAATTTATGAGTGAAGTCATCTGGCTCTGAGATTTGTTTTGTGGGAAGTTTTTTCTATGGCTGATTCAATCTCTTTACTTGTTATGCATCAATTCAGGTTTTCTATTTCTTCTTGACTCAGTTTCAGCAGTTTGTGCTTTTCTAAGAATTTTTCAATTTTATCTTGCGTATCTAGTTTGTTGGTATACAATTGCTCATAGTATTCCCTAATAATGCTTTTTATTTCTGTAAGCTTGGTAGTACTGTCCCCTCTTTTATTCCTAATTTTAGTAATTTGAGCATTCTTTCTTTTTTCCTTGTCAGTCTAGCTAAAAGTTTGTCAATTTTGTTGATCTTTTCAACCAACCCACTTTTGAGTTAACTGATTTTCTCTGTTTGTCTATTCTCTATTTTACTTACTTTTACTGTAATCTTTTTTTTTCTACCTTCCACTTGCTGTGGGTTTAATTTTCTTTTCCTTTTATGGTTTGTTAAGGAGGAACATTAGGTTATTGATTTCATATTTTTCTACTTTTTAAATGTAGGTATTTTGTTATGTAATTTATTATACATTTTGTTATGCTATGTTTTCACTTTCATTAATCTCAAAGTATTTTCTAATTTCTCTTGAATTTTCTTTTTCTTTTTTCTTAAGATTGGCACCTGAGCTAACGTCTGTTGCCTTGCCAGTCTTCTTCTTTTTTTTTGCTTCTTCTTCTTCTCCCCAACCCCCCCCCCCCCCAGTATATGGTTGTATATTCTAGTTGTAGGTCCCTCTGGCTGTGCTATGTGGGATGCTGCCTCAGCATGGTCTGATGAGTGGTACCATGTGAGCACCCAGGATCTTGAACTGGTGAAACCCTGGGCCGCCGAGCAGAGTGCATGAACTAAACCACTTGGCCACAGGGCCGGCCCCCTCTCTTACACTTTCTTAATTGGCCCATTGACTATTTAGCAATGTTGTGATTAATTTCCACATAAGTTTGAATTTCTCAAATTTCCATTTCTTATTGATATCCAATTTCATCCATTGTGGTTAGAGGATATACTTTGTAGGATTTCAGTCATTTTAAATTTATTGAGTCTTGTTTTATCACTTAACACATGATCTAGCCTGGTAAATGTTCCATGTACACTTGAAAGGATATGTATTCTGTTGTTGGATGGAGGGTTCCATAGATATGTGTTAGGTCTAGATGGTTTACAATGTCGTTCAAGTCTTCTGTGTTCTGATTGATCTCTTGTCTAGTTGTTTTGTCCATTTTTGAAAGTGTGGTTTTGAAGTCTCCAATTTTATAAGTTGAGTTGTCTGTCTTTGCTTCATATACTGTGGGGTTTGGTTAGGTACATATATGTTTATAATTGTTATATCTTCTTGGTGGATTGCTCCCTCCATTACTGGGAATATGAGATATTATTTTTCAAGGATACCACTGAGCTAGAGAGTGCAGAACGGGATAAGGGCAAGTTAAAAAGCCACAAAGCTTACTGTAGTGAGCTTCAGACTTTTTTCTTGACTACACATTCTCTAGGTTGCTCCAAGCTTTTGGATAAGTTGTAAAAAAAAGTTCATCCTGATCATTTTCATGTTTCTTTTAACTTTTATGGAGGGAAAAATATTTGGACATCCTTAAGTTCCCTCATTTTTTTCTGACAACACCTGTATCCTGTTTTAATTATATGTTAGTGGTTTCTCTAGAAATTCAGGCATGTATCCTTGACAACTATTTCTGTAGTTGGTCCAGTTTCTTTCTTTCTGAACAAGCCTAGAACCTTGTACACTTCAACCCCACTTACTCTCATTCTAAGTTATGTGTTATTTTCTCAGGTATTTTAATTTAATATATATTTTGAACCCAGAAGACATTATTGTCATTACAGTCAGTGTTAATGTAGATTTACAGGCAGTTGTTATGCTTTTTATTCCTTCTGACATCTCTGCCTCCATCTGGATTCATTTTTCTTCTGGATGAACAACATTCTTTGGACTTTATCTTAGTGGCAAGTTTCCTGTTGGCAAAATTCCTCCTTTTTTATTTGTCTGAAAATTTTGATCTCATCTTCATTATTGAAGAATATTTTCTTTGACTGTAGAAGTTTAGGTTTGCATTTATTTTCCTATAGCATATTAAAGATATAATTTTATTGTTTTCTGACATCCATTGCTGTTCTCGGGAAGTTAACTTTATTCCTATTGTTAGTCCTTTCAAGCTCTTGTCCTTTTCTCTGGCTGCTTTCAATACTTTACCTTTGACTTTCTGCAATTTCACCTTAATATGTCTAGTTGTGGATTTCTCATTATTTTTCCTGCTTTGGATTCACTGGTTTTCTGAAATATGTAGATTGACTTTTTTCAGTAGTATTGGAATATTTATAGTCTTTATTACTTGAGGTATTATCTCTGTTCCATTCTCTCTTCTTCTTTTATGATTCTAATTAAATGTATGTTGCACATTCTCTTTGTATCTTTTTGTCTCTTACCCCCTTTGTTTTCCATATTTTTGAATCTCTGTGCTTCAATCTGGATATTTTTTCCACCCTATTTTTCATTTCTTTAATTCTGTCTTCATCTATGACTACATTTGTGGTTAAACTCATCTGATAAGCTCTTAATTTTGGTTATTATGTTTTTAATTTCTAAAATTTTTATTTGGTTCATTTTCAAATCTGCTATATAACTTTTTATGATTTCCAGCCCATTAGTTGTTGTCTTTAACTTCAAGTTGTCTTTAACTCTTTTAACATATGAACAAAGTTGTTCAGTTTGCTTTATTCCTGTCTTATAACAGTATCTACAATCCCTAAAAGAGTGTTTCTGTTGTTTCCAGCTCTGTCATTTTGCCTCCTCATATGTCTGATTATCTTTGATCAGGTGCTGTCCACTAAATTAGAAAACTAGAACTAGAAAACTAGTGATAGAAAAAAGCCCTAAACATTGTTTTTTTTTTCCAAAAATGGTTTGAGTACTAGGATAGCATTGTTTTCCTCTAAAGTTTATTTTCTCTTGTGTCAGTTAAGGTACATACCTGGGTGATCTAGCATCTAGGTTCACCTTAATTCGATCTCAAGGCAGAAATTTATGGGCCACACAGATGATTGGGGTTGCAGAGCTTGCAGTGAGGGCAAAGGCTGGTTAATATTTAATTCACCCTTACTTCTAGAGTGCAGGCTTCCAGGATTCATTCCCAAAGCACAGAACGATTTTCCAGGGTTCCCACTTTTGGTAGATCCTTGATTCCAATTTTGTTCCACTAGCTCTGTGAGGCTGTGAAAAGTTCAACTCAATCATTTTGTTCCTGTTTGGCACAAAACCCCAGGCAACAGTGGCCTTATCTCCTTGGATTTCTTTCCTCTCCTGGATCTTCACACAGTAATTTCTTGGTATTTTATTACCTTGTTGATACTTTAAGAATTTTAAACATTTATTCTATCTTTGTTACTTGTCTTCAGTGGGAGAGTTGGCCCAAATTACCAAGTTCATAATCAGTAGAAGCTGAATTCTCCCCATGATTGTTTCGTGATTACAAAAATAATACCTGATCATATGACAGAAAGTTATAAATTGGCAGGTTAAAGAACTGAAACCTATACTCACTAAATACTTAGAGGAAATTTGAAGAATCTGTTTAGTAAATCTAGTGGTTTTGCTAAGGAACAAGATTTAGCAATGACACATTTCATGGACAGAAGTAATAGCTACAGATGAGTCTGAGAGAAGGACAGCCCAGGGACACAGGGCTCTGTCAGCTTGGTTGCTCACTACCCTCAGGAAGCTCAGTCTCATCTACTTACCCCACGTCTCACTCTTTGATCCCATTTGATGACCTCTCTGTTACTAATATCCTTCTCCTATCATAACCAACTTTCCCCAACCCATTCTTTCCTGTCCTAGACTGCAGTCAGGCTTCTGATTCTTCTGACACATTAACTCCAGGTTTGTGTCCTAGAAAAGTTATGTGGAAAGGTTTTTATGAGCAGAGACTTTTCAAATGGCCTACAGAACATGCCAGGGGGAGCCTTGCCCCCCAGAAGAAGGGAGAGACTCAGAGGAGGTAAAAGTAGTCATCATTTGACTGTATCTCTGAAGACACAGACAAATGTCTGCTTTGGTAAAAATCACATTGGATGATTTGAATATTAGTTTAAAAGTTACCTTTTTGATAGGGTAGAAAACTGCAGTATTTCAAAATTAAAAGCCTACTTTAAGATTTTAGACCTTAATGTACTTAGATGACTAATCATTCAGGTATTGGTAAGAATAAAAGCTAAGGGCTAATAAATTTTACTCTTAATTTCTATTTTTCTAAATTTTACATTATAGTCTAAAACTGGGGCATCTCTCTCTCTCTATATATATATGTATATATATAATATATATATATTATATATGTGTCGCTATTTGGTAGGTGCCAATTCTCCTGCAACATACACAATTTCTTTCCTTTGGAGAAGTTATAACATTTGTTCACGTTAGTGTACGCAAAGTAGAAATGTAGGAGTGGGTTGGGGCCTCTGCGATGTGGCCAAAGAAGAGAGGAAGTTGGTCAAGGAGGCTAGCCTCTGGTCCTCTGGGCTCCTGCTTTGCCTGAGATTTGAGTCACCCCTCATTCGCTCTTTACTAAGTAACAGAAGGCTGAGAGGAGCCATGTGAGCAGCCCAGCCAGGCACTCTCCATGCACTTCTCTCCATTTACTTCTCTACACTTCTCTTCATGATGTTCACATCTTGGGCATAGAATTCCCTTCAAAATTCTAGGTTCTTCTGTAGTCTTCACTTTTTTTCTTTGCAGAGATGTCACTTACTAAATCAGCCTACCAAAAATTTTTTTGAGAGCTCTCATTTTATAGAGTGATCATCTATTATTCATATATATCATACTTGGGAGTCAGGCCTTTGTCACACCCCTTCTGCGCAGTCAGCTTCCCACCAATGAGCAACATTTCATTTGCCTAAAAGGAAGAAGAGTTGATGCCATTATAAAATGTGAGGGAGAGGTAGGCAGAGGAGATTTAAGCCAAAAACTAGAGGGAAGACAATACCACAACTAACTCATTTAAAATAAGCATGATGTTCTCAAGACCAACTTGAACCACACAGTCTTAGCTGGGATAGTGGATTCAGACAACTTTGCCAGGCCCTGTGTGTCCCATTTGGCATGGTATGAGTAATGAAGAGCAAGCATCCCCACAGGGCCATCTCTGTCCTCCCCAGTCATTTCTTTGAACGTTATTTTTTGCCATTTGGAGGTAAATTCACAGCCCCACTGATGTTCTCTTCCTTGTGTCTCTCTTTTGTTCCTTTCCTTGTTCTCTCAGGTGTGATACCCGTGAGGTTGGGGCCATTAGCCAATCAGAACAATCCTTCCCTCTAGTCAGCCAACTGTCACTCTTACCCATCCTCTTCTTTTCAGAGCTGGGCTAATTCCATTCCTGTTGTCACTGGAGATTCTTTCTCTACTCTTAGTTTTCTCTATTCCACATGGTTAAATGTACAAGACAACTAAGAGCACTTCTCAATTTACCCAAGAGTGTGAAGCGTAAGACTCATACTTGATTGTTAATGCCTTCTCACTTCAGCACAGGCAGTGAGTTGGTTTAAGCTATAGCCATCAAATAAAATAAGAAAAAACTCCCTTTGGTAAATTAGCAGGATTAAATAAATTCACAAGTTGAGTGAGCATATTCTCATACACAATTTTCTATAGCTTTAAAATGAGAGGTTTTTAACATCTACTCAACAGATTGGCAAAGATACAGTCATCATAAAATTTGTTAATTGCCATTTTGTTTCAAGATGGCAGACTGACGTGGGACTAAATATAGACAACCTGCAAAAATACCTGATTTGGTCAAAATTGCCCAACAATTTTTAAAAAGTTATTGTGTAACCATCCAGACAAAGGAGAAATAACAAAAGGAAAGTGAAATAGAGTCTTCTTTTTGTTCAGCCCAAATGATCACATCAAGACGTGTGGTGAGGAAACTTGACTGGTTTGACTGGGAGAGATCAGTGAGTTTCAAAGCCCAAGGAGGGAGCTGTGGCAGTGGTTTTACCACTTTCTCCCTTAGGCCAGTCTCTAAACTCCCATAGGGCAGCTCTCAGAGGTAAACTCAGGGCAGGATATTAACCATTTATTGGCGCTTCTCTAGTATCACATATGGGCAGGAATCTGAGAGCTGTAAGGTTTACAAATAGGAGCCTGTGTTAGTCAGACTGGGCTATCCTTTGTGCTCCCCTCAACTGAGGCTCCTTCAGATGTCAACCACAGCACCTAAGACTCTCCTTGAGTGTACAGGCTCACAGAGGTGGTCCTTGAGATGGGACTGTGACTTTGCAGTGTCTGGCACATAGTGGGCACTTGATGAATGTTTATTGGGGATACGGATGGCTAGATTATACATAAATATACTTCTAAGCTAATTTACACATTTTATGACTACAGCTTAGCTCCAAAGAGCTCTCTCCCTACAGCAGACACAGTAAGAAAACGATAGCTCTCATTGCTTGCTTTATCCACGATTTTTTGCTTTTTTTCCTGAGGAAGATTCACTCTGAGCTAACATCCATGCCAATCTTCCTCTGTTTTTAGGTATGTGGGCCACCAGCACAGCATAGCTGCTAGCAGAGCAGTGTAGGTCCCTGCCCAGGAACCGAACCCGGGCTGCCAAAGTGGGGCATACTGAACTTAACCACTAGGCCACTGAGGCTGGCCCAACATTCACATTGTTGTATAACCATTAACACCATCCATCTCCAGAATTTTTTTATCATCCCAAACTGAAATTCTGTACCCATTAAATACTAACTTCCCATTCCTTCCTCTCCACGGCCCCAGAAAACCACCATTCTACTTTCTGTCTATGAATTTGACTACTCTGTATACTTCCTATAAGTGGAATCATACAGTATTTGTCCCTTTGTGACTGACTTATTTCACTTAGCATATCGTCCTCAAGGTTCACTCATGATGTAACATGTGTCATAATTTCCTTCCTTTTTATGGCTGAATGATACTGCATTGTATGTATACCTACATTTTGTTTATCCTTTCATCCATTGATGGATGTTTGAGTTATTTCCCCGTTCTGGCTATTATGAATAGTGATACTATGAACATGGATGTACAAGAATTCTTTGAGACTCTGATCTCAATTCTTTTGGGGAATATACCCACAAGTGGGATTGTTGGGTCATAAGTTTAATTTTTTGAAGTTAAATTATATTTAATATTTTCCTAAATTAGCCAGAACATGTTCTCAAATGCTATCATAATGACTCTCTAGACAGGCAGTTCCGAATTAGTGTATGTTATAGATCCCCAGGGCAAAAGACACCATTAAAGCTCTAAAGGCAAAGCCTCACCAAAAGCACAGCAATTAATCTCCAAAAGACAAAGCCAGGGGTTTTTTCTGCTATAACACACAGAGAAGAGTAAGTCTTGTAGTTAGCTCCTAAATGCAGGCCACGTACTTAGTTCTGGGGTTTCTAGAGGCCAGAGGAAGAGTGGAAATCCCATTTAAAAAAGATTTTAAGATAAGACAAACCTATTACTTAAATAGATAACATGGTACTTCTAAGACGCAAGAGAAATTTCTCTCTGAGGGTCTTTGAAACATACAAGAGACCAATACACACACAGATAATTCGGCTGCCCCAAAAACGGAGAAATGAAAACAGCCATAAAGGCAAAGGACAATGCATGACTTGGCAAATCAAACTCAGCAGAACCCCTAAGTAGGTAAAAGGAGTACTTTTCCCCATCTTTCCCCATACGTAGAACCATTGTTTCCTCGCTAAACAAAATCTTACGTGGAACCTCAAAAACAAAACTGACAAAAGCAGAAATGTTCTGGTCGATGGGGGTGCTTGTTGACTCCCTGTCAGCCTGTGAGACCAGTTTGTCAGTGATGTAGTGCTGGCCATGCGGGTGGCTAAACCTCCACTTGGGGGCCTTGCCCAGCAAATGGAGAAATGCCAAACTTCCTTGGATTTATGAAGCACTATAAGAAAATGGAAATATGTGATTATATTTTAGAAACGGGCTGTGAGGAATTGAGACATGCCTCTGTCCTCACAGAGCTCAACTGTTTGCCTAGAATGAAATGCCCAGATAAAAGTGAATGGTCAGAATCAATAAACCAGGGAAAGGAAGGCTTGGGGAACAGAAACTGCCATCTAGATCTTTTCACTTTTCTAGGCATTATTTTTTTATTGTGATAAAATACACATAACATAAAATTTCCCATCTTAATCTTTTTTTTTTTAAAGATTTTATTTTTCCTTTTTCTCCCCAAAGCCCCCCGGTACATAGTTGTGTATTTTTAGTTGTGGGTCCTTCCAATTGTGGCATGAGGGATGCAGCCTCAGCATGGCTTGATGAGTGGTGACATGTCTGTCCATGATCCGAACTGGCAAAACCCTGGGCTGCCAAAGCGGAGTGCGTGAACTTAACCACTCAGCCACGGGGCCAGCCCCCCCATGTTAATCATTTTTAAGTGTATGATGGTATTAAATCCATTCACATTGTTGTGGAGCCATCACCACCACTTATTCCCATAATTATTCCATCTGTAAACCTAAAACTCTATACCTATTAAACAACAACTCATTCTGCCCTCCCCCCCAGCCCCTAGCAACCACCATTATACTTCCTGTCTTTATGAATTTGACTACTGTAAGTACCCCATACAAGTGGAATCATACAGTATTTGTCCTTTTGTAACTGCCTCATTTCACTTAGCGTAATGTCCTGTGGGGTTCATCCATATTGTAGCATATTGCAAAATTTCCTTCCTTTTTAAGGCTGAATAATATTCCATTGTATGCATATACTATATTCTGTTTATCCATTCATCTGTCAATGGACATTCGCAATGCTTCCACCTTTCTGCTATTGAGAATAATGCTTCTATAAACATGCGTGTACAACTATTTCTTCAAGACACTACTTTCATTTCTTTGGGGTATATACCCAGAAGTGGAATTGCTGAGTCATATGGCAATTATATTTTTAAGTTTTTGAGGAACCTCCATACTGTTTCCTGCAGTGGTCATATAATTTTACATTCCCACCAACAGTACACATGGGTTCCAATTTTTCCACATCCTTGCCAACACTTGTTGTTATCTATTTATGTGTGTGTGTGTGTGTGAGGAAAATTGGCCCTGAGCTAACATCTGTTGCCAATCCTCCTCTGTTTGCTTGAGGAAGATTGTCTCTGAGCTAACATCTGTGCCAATATTTCTCTACTTTATGTGGGATTCCACCACAGGGTGGCTTGATGAGTGGTGCTAGGTCTGTGCCAAAGATCCAAACCTGCGAACCCTGGGCCACTGAAGCTGAATGTGTGAACTTCCAGGCCAGCCCCTATTATCTATTTTTTTGATAGTAGCCATCCTATTGGGTGTGAATTGGTATCTTGCAGTTTTGATTAGCATTTCCTTAATGATTAGTGATGTTGAGCATCTGTTCATGTACTTATATGCCATTTGTAGTTTGTACATTGGAGAAATATCTATTCAAACCCTTTGCACATTTTTGAATCAGGTTGCTTGTTGAGTTTTAGGAGTTCTCCATTTATTCTAGATATTAATCCTTTATCAGATATATGATTTGCAAATATTTTATCCCATTCTATAGGTTACCTTTTTACTCTGTGGATAGTGTCTTTCATCAATGCATACTTTTTTTAATTTTCATGAAATTCAGTTTGTGTATATATATATTTTTTGTTGCCTGTGCCTTTGGTGTCATATCCAAGAAATCATCAACAAATCCAATGTTGTGAAGCTTTGTCGTATGTTTTCTCCTAAGAGTTTTATTGCTTTAGGTCTTTGATTCATTTTGTGTTAATGTTTGTATAAGTTGTTAGGTAAGGGTCCAACTTCAATCTTTTGCATGTGAATAGCCAGTTTTCTTTCACAATTTGTTGAAAAGACTGTCCTTTCCTCATTGAATAGTCTTGTCACACTTGTCAAAAATCATTTGATTGTATACACAAGAGTTTATTTCTGGACTTTTAATTCTATTCCATTGGTCTATGTGTCTGTCTTTATACCAATACCACACTATTGATTACTATAGCTTTGCAGAAGTTTTTGAAACCAGCAAGTGTGTCCTCTGGTTTTTAGCCCTTTTGTAAGTGCCTTATTTCACTTAGCATAATGTCGCCGAGGTTCATCCGTATTGAGGCATATTGCAGAATTTCCTTCTTTTTTCAATGAAAGGAAAATTATTTTTCAAAATTGTTTTGGCTACTCAGGGATCCCTTGAGATTCCACATGAATTTTAGGATGGATTTTTCTATTTCTCCCAAACACACATACTGGGATTTTGATTGGGATTGTTTTGAATCTATACATCGCTTGGGTAATGTTGACATTTTTACAATATTAAGTCTTCCAATCCATGAACATGAAATTTATTTTCATTTATTTACATCTTCTTTAGTTTCTTTCAGAAAGTTTTGTAGTTTTCATTGGATAAGTCTTTCATTGTATGTCTTTCACCTTTGGTTAAATTAATTCCTAAATATTTTATTCTTTTTGATACTATTGTAAATGGCATTGTTTTTGTCATTTCCTTTTCAGATTGTTCATTGTTAGCATACAGATATGCAACTGATTTTTGCATGTTGACTTTGTATCCTGCTATTTTGCTGAATCCATTTATTAGTTTTAGCAGCATTTTTGTGGAGTCTTCAGGATTTTCTACACACAAGATCATATCATCTGCAAACAGAGATAACTGCACTTTTTCCTTTCCAATTTGTGTGCCTTTTATATCTTTTTCTTGCCTAATTACTCCAGCCAGAACTATTCTGGCTAGAATAGAAGTGGTGGAAACAAGCTTCCTTGCCTTGTTCCTGATCTTGGAGGAAAAACTTTAAGCCTTTCAGCATCGAGTATTATTTTTGCTGTAGGTTTTTCATACATGGCTTTTATTATGTGGACGTAGTTTCCCTCTATTATATTTTGTTGATTGTTTTTATCATGAAAGGACCTTAAATTATCACATTTTTTTCTGCATCAATTGACGTGATCATGTGTGTCTTTTCTTTCATGATGTTGATGTAGTGTATTATACTGATCAATTTGCATATGCTGAATCATCCTTGCATTCCTGGAGTAAATCCTACTTGATCATAGTGTATAATCCTTTTAATATGATACTGAATTCTGTTTGCTAATATTTTCTTGAGGATTTTTCCATCAATATTCATCAGGAATGTTGGTCTGTAGTTTCCTTTTCTTGTAGTGTCTTGGTCTGGCTTTGGTTTTAGGGTAATGTTGGCTTCATAGAATAAGTTAGGGAGTATTCTCTCCTATTCATTTTTTGGAAAAATTTGAGAAGGATTGGTATTAGTTCTTCTTTAAATGTTTGATGGAATTCACCAATGAAGCCATCATGTTCAGGGTTTTTCTTTGTTGGGAAATTTTTAATTACTGATTCAATCTTTTTTTGTAATTTATTTTTTTATTGCAGTAGCATTGGTTTATAACATTATATAAATTTCAGGTGTGCATGGTAATATATTTCGAATTCTGTGTAGATTACAAAATATTCACCACCCAAAGACTAATTAGAATCCATCACAACACACATGTTCATTACCATCCCATTCACCCTCCTCCCTCTCCCCTTCCCCTCTGGTAACTACTAATCCAATCTCTATTGCTATGTGTTTGTTTGCCATTGTTTTTATCTTCTGCTTACAAATGAGATCATACAGTATTTGACTTTCTCCCTGTGACTTAGTTTGCTTAGCATAATACCCTCAAGGTCCAGCCATGTTGTCACAAATGGCCAGATTTCATCATTTCTTATGGCTGAATAGTATTCCGTTGTGTACATATACATCTTCTTTATCCATTCATCCCTTGATGGGCACCTAGGTTGCTTCAAAGTCTTGGCTATTGTGAATGATGCTACAATGAACATAGGGGAGCATGCATCTTTATGCATTTGTGTTTTCAAATTTTTTCAATAAATACCCAGCAGTGGAATAGCTGGATTATATGGTAGATTTATTATTAATTTTCTGAGGAAACTCTATACTGTTTTCCACAGCGGCTGTGCCAGTTTGCACTCCCACCAGCAACTGACGAGTGTTCCCTTCTCTCCACATTCTCTCCAACACTTATTGTTTCCTGTCTTGTTAATTATAGCCATTCTGACGGGAGTGAGGTAATATCTCATTGTAGTTTTGATTTGCATTTCCCTACTATTTAATGATTTTAACATCTTTTCATGTGCCTGTTGGCCATCTGTATATCTTTGGAGAAATGTCTGTTCACATATTTTGCCCATTTTTTAATTGAGTTGTTAGTGTTTTTGTTGTTGAGATGTATGAGTTCTTTGTATATTAACCCCTTAACTGATATATGGTTTGCAAATATCTTCTCTCAATTAGTAGGTTGTCTTTTCATTTTGTTGATGATTTCCTTTGCTGTGCAGAAGCTTTTTAGTTTGATGTAGTCCCATTTGTTTATTTCTATTATTTCCCTTGCCCAGTCAGATATAGTATTTGAAAAAATGTTGCTAAGACCGATGTCAAAGAGTGTACTGTCTACGTTTTCTTCTAGAAGTTTCATGGTTACAGATCTTACATTCAAGTCTTTAATCAATTTTGAGTTGATTTTTGTGTATGATGTAAGGTAATAGTCTACTTCCGTTCCTTTGCATGTGGCTGCCCAGTTTTCCCAACACCATTTGTTGAAGAGACTCTCCTTTCTCCATTGTATGTTCTTGGCTCCCTTGTCGAAAATTAGCAGTCCATATATGTTTGGTTTTATTTATGGTCTCTCAATTCTGTTCCATTGATGTGTGTGTCTGTTTTTATGTCAGTACCATGCTGTTTTGGTTGCTATAGCTTTGTAGTATAGTTTGAAATCAGGGAGCATGATATCTCCACCTTTGTTCTTTTTTCTCAGGATTCCTTTGACTATTTGGGATCCTTTGTTGTCCATGTAAATTTTAGGATTCATTGTTCTATTTCTGTGAAAAGTATTGTTGGAGCTTTGATAGGGATTGCATTGAATCTGTAGATTGCTTTAGGAAGTATAGACATTTTAACTATGCTAATTCTTCCAATCCAAGAGCACAGAATGTCTTTCCATTTCTGTGTGTCTCCTTCAATTTCTTTCAACAATGTTTTATAGTTTTTTGGTGTACAGATCTTCACCTCTTTAGTTAAGTTTATTCCTAGGTGTTTTATTCTTTTTATTGCAATTGTAAATGAGATTGTATTCTTAATTTCTCTTTCTGCTACTCACTTGTTAGTGCATAGGAATGCAACTGATTTTTGTATGTTGATTTTGTAGCCTGCAATTTGACTGTATTCATTTATTATTTCCAAAAGTTTTTTAGTGGATTTTTTAGGGTTTCCTATATACAAAACCATATCATCTGCAAATAGTGAAAGTTTCACTTCTTCCTTTCCAATTTGGATCCTTTTTATTTTTCTTGCCTGATTGCTCTGGCTATGACTTCTAATAGTATGTTAAATAAGAGTGGTGAAAGTGGGTATCCTTGTCTGGTTCCTGTTGTTAAAGGGAAAGCTTTCAGTTTTTCTCCATTGAGAATGATGTTAGTTGGGTTTATTATATATGGCTTTTATTATGTTGAAGTGTTTTCCTTCTATACCCATTTTATTTTGAGTTTTTATCATAAATGGATGCTGTATCTTATCAAATGCCTTCTTTGCATCTATTGAGATGATCATGTGATTTTCATTCTTCATTGTGTTAATGTGGTGTATCATGGTGATTGATTTACAAATGTTGAACCATCCCTGCATCCCTAGAATAAATTCGATTTGATTATGGTGTATGATCTTTTTAATGTATTGTTGTAGTCAATTTGCTAGTATTTTGTTGAGGATTTTTGTGTCAATGTTCATCAGTGATATTGGCTTGTAATTTTCTTTTTTTGTGTATTGTCCTTGTCTGATTTTGATATCAGGATAATGTTGGCTTCATAGAATGAGTTAGGAAGCTTCTCATGCTCTTCAATTTTTTGGAAGAGTTTGAAAAGGATAGGTATTACGTCTTCTTAGAATGTTTGGTAGAATTCACCAGGGAAGCCATCTGGTCCTGGACTTTTATTTTGGGGGAAGTTTTTTATTACTCTTTCGACCTCCATGCTAGTGATTGGTCTATTCAAATTCTCTATTTCTTCTCGATTCAGTTTCAGAAGATTGTATGATTCTAAGAATTTATCCATATCGTCTAGATTATCCAATTTGTGGGCATATAGCTTTTTATAGTATTCTCTTATAATCTTTTGTATTTCTGAGGTGTCCATTGTAATTCCTCCTCTTTCATTTCTGATTTTATTTATTTGAGCCTTCTCTCTTTTTTCTTGGTGAGTCTAGCTAAAAGTTTGTTAATTTTTTCTCTTTTCAAAGAACTAGCTATGGGTTTCATTGATTTTTTTCTACTGTTTTTTTTAGCCTCTATTTCATTTATTTCTGCTCTGATTTTTATAATTTCATTCCTTCTGCTGATTTTGGGCTTTGTTTGTTCTTTTTCCAGTTCCTTTAGGTGCACTGCTAGATTGTTTGGGATTTTTCTTGTTTGTTCAAGTAGGCCTGAATTGCTATAAACTTCTCTCTTAGAACCACTTTTGCTGTATCGTATAGATTTTGGCATATCCTATTTTCATTCATCTCCAGGTAGTTTTTTATTTCTCCCTTGACTTCTTCATTGACCCAATCCTTGTTCAGTAGCATTTTGTTTAATCTACATAATCTGTGGCTTTTCTAATTTTCTTCCCATAGTTGATTTCTAGTTTTATGCTTTTGTGGTCAGAGAAGATGCTTGGTATTATTATGATCTTCTTAAATTTATGGAGACTTGTTTTGTGGCCTAATGTGTGATCAATCATGGAGAATGTTCCATGAACACTTGAGAAGAATGTGTATTCTGTGCTTTTTGGATGAAACGTTCTATATATATCTACTAGGTCCATTTGGTCTAATGTGTCATTTAAGTCCAATGTTCCTTATTGATCTTCTGTTTGGATGATCTATCCACTGGTGTAAGTGGAGTGTTAAAGTTCCCTACTATTATTGTGTTACTGTCTATTTCTCCTTTTATGTCTGTTAATAATTGCTTTATATACTTATGTGTTCCTGTGTTGGGTGCATAGATATTTACAAGTGTTATATCCTCTTGTTGGATTGTTCCCTTTATCATTATGTAGTGCCTTTCTTTGTCTCTTGTTACAGTTTTTGTTTTAAAGTCAATTTTGTCTGATATAAGTATTGCTACCCCAGCTTTCTTTTCTTTGCTATTTGCATGGAGTATCTTTTTCCATCCCTTCACTTTCAGTTTGTGAGTGTCTGTAGGTCTGATGTGTGTCTCTTGTGTGCAGCATATATATGGGTCTTGTTTTTAATTCAATTGGCCACACTATGTCTTTTGATTGGAGCATTTATTCCATTGACATTTAAAGTAGCTATTGATAAATATGTATTTAGGGCGATTTTGTTACTTTTTTTCTGGGTGTTTGAGTAGTTCTTCTCTGTTCCTTTCTTCTTCCCTTGTGATTTGATGGCTTTCTTTAGTAATAAGTTTGATTTCCTTTCTCTTACTTATTTGTGTATTTATTATAAGTTTCCGGTTTGTGATTACGATGACGTTCATATATAATAATCTTTGTATATAGCAATCTATATCGAGGTGATGGTCTCACTAGTGGAACCTCTTTCTAAAAGCTCTACACTTTTACTCCTCTCCTCCGACATTTTATGTTTTTGAAATAACAGCTAATCTCTTATTCTGTGTGTGCCTATCCATTAACCTCTTATCATTGAAATAGTTCATTTTAATACTTTTGTCTTTTAACCTTCATATTATCTTCATAGGTGGTTGATCTGCCACCTTTACTGTATCTTTGCCTTTACCAGTGATTTTATTTTATTGCTGGGTGTTTTGGGGGGTTTTTTTGGGTAATTTTCTTATTTCTATTTGTGGTCTTCTCTTTCCCACTTACATAAGTCCCTTCAATGTTTCTTGTAGAACTTGTTTCTTGGTGATAAACTCCTTTAATTTTTGCTTGTGTGGGAAAATCTTTATCTCTACTTCCATTCTGAATGATAATCTTGTTGGGTAGATTATTCTTGGCTGTAGGCTTTTTCCTTTAAGCGCTTCAAATATATAATGCCACGCTCTTCTAGCCTTAGGATTTCAGCTGAGAGGTCAGCTGATAGCCTTCTGGGGTTTCCTTTGTATGTCACTTGTTGCCTTTCTCTTGCAGCTTTTAGAATTCTCTCTTTATCTTTAATTTTGGACATTTTAATTATAAGGTATCTTGGTGTGGGCCTCTTTTGGATTACCTTGTTTGGTGCTCTCTGTGCTTCCTGTAGTTGGATGTCTGTTTCCTTCCTTAGGTTAGGAAAGTTTTCAGCTATTATTTCTTCAGATAGATTCTCTGCCCCTTTGTCTCTCTTCTCCTTCTGGGACACCTATACTATGAATGTTAGTGCGCTTGATATTGTCCCAGAGTTCCCTTAGACTATTGTTGTTCTTTTAAATTCTTTTTTCTTTTATCTGTTCAGCTTGGGTGATTTACTCTAGTCTTTCATCCGGCTCTCCGATCCATTCTTCTGAATCATCTACTCTGCTATTGAGTTCCTCTAGTGAATTTTTCATTTTCAGTATTGTATTCTTCATTTCTGACTGGTTCTTTTTTATATTTTCCAATTCTTTGTTGACATTCTCACTGTGTTCATCCAGTCTTCTCCCAAGGTCAGTGAGCATCCTTATGACTTCTTGTTAGAACTCTGGCAGGTAGATTGCTTATTTCTGTTTCATTTAGTTCTTTTTCTGGGGTTTTGTCCTGTTCCCTTGCTTGGAACATATTCCTTTGCCTTCTCATTTTGCCTCTTTCTCTATGCTTATATCTATGTATTATGTGAGTGAGCTATGTCTCCTGATCTAGGAGAAGTGGCCTTATGTAAGAGATGCCTTTTGAGGCCCAGCAGTGTGCTTCCCTCTCGTCATCAGTCTAAATGTTCCAAGAATGACCCCTGTATGGGCTACATGTGCCCTTCTGCTGTGTCAGGGTTGCTCTTACTGCAGATACTCAGAGAGTCTGAGCTTTCCCCTCTGGCCAGCTGTTTGTAAATTGTTTGGGGAACCTCAGCACAGTTGGCTGCAAGTTCTAATAGCACACTCCTGTTGCAGTTTTTCTGTTAAGTGAGTAGGCACCCAGTGTGGCTGGTTGCTAGGCTCAGGGGCTTACAATTGCTATAGGCCTCAGGCCTACAAGAACGTTGTCAGCTCTGTTAGGATTACAGCTGACTGGGGTTGGTCTCAGGTATGGGAGCATCAAATTGTTTCAGGCCTTGGGAGCCAAGTCCAATCCCCTTTGTGGCTGTTTGTGTAGCATAAGTCTTCTGCCACTGATAAACCCCTCCCCCACAGGTCCACACAGACTGTCAACACAGTGCTGGCCCATGCGCACTTCCTGACCTCCTGGAGCACACTCAGTCACCCCACTGCAGAGGCCCCCACATTCTCCACCAACACACCACACACTTCACCTTCTCATGCAGGCCCTACCCCACAGAGGTAGACACATTTGCCTGCCTGCAGAGGATTGAGGTACCCTGCCTATGCAGGCTGACATGTAGCCTGAGGGTTTGGGGTTGGGTGGGACCAGTCCCTAGGGTGTGCTGTCTCCCCTGCATGAGCTGGATTAAATCTGTGCCTTAGTAGGTGGGGCAGACCCCTGGGCTAACAGGCCAGGGGAAGACCCCCAATGGTGTTGACTAGCATCTGTGTCAGCATGCCTGTAGTAGGTCACTACAATGGCTACTGCCAATGTCTCAGTCCCCAAAGAGGTCTCACCTCTCAGCAAGATGCACCCAGAGCCTATCAGGTGAGTTTCTTTTCACCAAAGGACTGTGCATTTTTCTTTCTGGTGATTTTAGGTTACTTTCTAAGACAGGTGAATTTGTCTGGGAGCCCTTTAAGAGGTGGATTTTTCTGCTTATGTCTGATAGCTTTTCTGGGGGTATTCCCCGTTGTAGTTAATAGCCAGCAAAGGCAAGTATTACGAGACTCATCTCAGTTGTGCTGAGTCCAAAGGATGCTTATAGCAGTAATGTGACCCTGCTCAGGTTCCTGCTTCTCCAGGGAAGGCTGTGTTTACCTTAGGGCTGCTCTCATCTGGCTATGAAGCTCCACAGTGCTAAAAGCTGGCTTTCTTCACTCCACCTCAGTCAGGACTGTCCCTTGTTGTAGAGGTTCTTTTTATCTAGTTTTCAGTTCTCTTTCTGGGGTAATTTTTCCAAGAATAGCTGTAATCTGGTTGTGTTCATGGGAGTAGGTGAGTTCAGAGCCCACCTATGCCCCCATCTTCAATATCCAGGTTCAATCTCCTTTCTAGTTATAGGTCTATTCAGTTTTTCTATTTCTTTGTGATTTATCATTGGTAAGTTTCATGTTTCTAGGAATTTGTCCATTTCATCTAGGTTATCCAATTTTTTGGTGTACCATTCTTCATAGTACTATCCTGTTTGGGGTTAGTCTTGGCCTATCAATAGTGATGCTATCAGCTAGAAATGCCTGTGGGCAGTCACCAGGGCCTGTACTATTTGTGATGAGCCCTCACAGACATTTCCCTTACTGGAGCTAATGTTGTTACTGGCCCAGCCCTTGTGGTTCTTATTACAATTGTAAGATGCACCTCAGCAACAACCATCAGAAAACTTTGAAAAGACCAAGTATATTACTCACAGATCCTGGAGGCTACACAGCATCCCTAGGGCCACACAGCAAGGTGATGGGGAGAAAGAGAGAGTGTGAACGTGAGGTTCTGCCTTTACAGGGGTGGGGTGCCTAGGGTTTCCCAGTTTCACTCTTTATTGGTAAATTTAAATCATAAGAGTGGGAGTTAAAGCATGAGAAGAGAAAAGCAAGTGGTCAAATGGTCAGTTATCTTCAACCAGAAGAACACCTGGTTTCAGGTCAACCAGAGCTTTCCAAAAACAGGAACTCCTGGTGAGGTGGCCTGGTTCCTTATCTAGTTGTGTAGTCAGCAATGTGCTTATTTGAGATGCATGTCTTTGAAGTGGATGCCTTGACAATTGAAAGCTTAATGTCAGGCTATTGTTGGGTGGAGGGTTCTGTGTATGTCTATTAGATCTAGTTGGTTTATTGTGTTGTTTAAGTCCTCTATTTCCTCACTTACTTTTTGTCTGGTTGTTCTATCCATTATTGTGAAAGGGGTATGGAATTCTCCAACTATTATTGTAGAACTGTTTCTCCCTTCAATTCTGTCAGTTTTGCTTCATGTTTTGATAGTGTGTTGTTAGCTGTGTAATTGTTTATAATTGTTATATCTTTTTGTGGAATTTAACCTTTATATGGTAGCTGCTAGTGTGCTAAGAACTAAAATTAACCACAATTTACCATCCAAGCTTTCCCCTGGAAGTTGCAAGTCTTTAACAGACTCCAGTGTTCCAAAATAGTTAAATCAGACAGATTCTGCCAGTGCAACTATTGTCTAGGTGTGAAGACAGATTCTTGGTGCTTCCTACTCTGCCATCTTCCAAGAATCTTCCTTCATACTGTTTTAGAAGATGAAAATTTTGAATGAAGATGAGGAAAACGTAGTTAAAATTATATTTTAAATGAAATATACCTGGAGATTTTACTTTTCCTTTTCTGTATATTTTCATTGATATTTGCTCCTAAGTATGTACATATTTCTTGTATGTATACCCTCAAAATCAATGGTTGTAACCACTTATTTGTAGTCACCATTTATGAAGCCCTGAGCTCATACCAAACACTGGGCTAGATGTGCTTGATGCAGAGATAAATAAGACACAGTCCTAGAAGCTCATAACCTCATAGGGAAGTCAGACATGCCAAAACACATTCAAAATCTGCTGAGTTAAAAAAAAAAAGTAATAGGACTAGGTACAAGTTCAAGGCTAAGACACAGGAAGTCACGGAGGCAGGCTCAGGCATAGGGAAGAGGGATTGACAGTTGCAGAGTTGGTCCTAAGCTTTAAAATGATCTCTCCTTGGAAAACAAAAATCCTTTGCTAGCTTGTCACCTGAATTCATTTGTTTACCCTTCTTTTTCATGTAGTAGAATTTTGGAGAGGATTTAACATGTAATGGGAAGAACTCTACATTTGCAGTCAGGAGACTGCATGTTGACCCACCTGAGAGACCAGCAATCTTGTTCAATCCCCTGGGTTGTTATGTGCTGAGATCCTTATTTGTAATTGTGGTGGTTTGGCTATATGATGTCTGCATTCCTCCCAGGCGTTACTGGCACTTTCCTGAAAATTTTTCTAACATATTCTACACGGTAAATTTAGCCAAACAGCATGCAAATGTGTGTTTTGTGGTTCCTTGTTAACACAATTTTGTATGGCTTTTGAGAGCACAAGTATGTTCAAAGTTATGCAAAGCTGTGAGATTATTCATGTGGTTCTAGGCATTAATACAAAGACAGAGCTTGCTGCATTTTGGGACTCTGAATTAGTAGCAGTCTCTATTTATAATGCAACTCTACCTTGACATGGAACATACTTATTTTTAAGAAAGATTTTATATATAAATACTCTTATAAGATAGCTAGCTTGCTAGCTTCAAGTAGTGTTAGTTTTTAGGGTTTTTGAGGGAGGCTGGAGGAGTGGTTGGTTATGACAGGATTTGCTGGCCCTGTAGAAAGCCCTATGGAACAGATAACATAATGAGCTGTGGACCAGACTACAGTTTACTCTGTGTGACTGTTCAACACCCCCACAAAGCGACACAAGCATAATATTTCTTTTAATTAAATACACAGAAAGTAAATCAGAGCTCTTCATTTTACAAAACTTCTTGGAAGTGTGAAGGAGCATCACAGGAGGGCCAGTGTCTGTGCCCCAGGACTTCAAGAATGTCCCTGTGCCAGACTTTGCTGTTCCTCATGAGACTTTCTAGAACTTGAAGGAATCAGATCCAGCTTTGCCAGGTCAGTTCATTGGTTCATCATTGCTAGTGGTAGCTCAGTCTAACCTGCCTTTACCCACATCCTTAAGCAAGTAAGTGCACATATCTGAAATGACTCAGAGAGTCTTTGAATAAATCAATTTTCTCCTTTTATTTGAAATTTAAAATAGGTGTTTTTTTGTTTTTTTTTTTTTTTACCAGAAATTACCTCTTATGCGTTTATAGCTTACGTATATCTCCTGGAATTTACTGCATTTTTAAAATCAGCACTTGAGAGATCTGCACACATATGAGCCTGGCTATGGCTTTCTGTTTTATTAGGTCAGGTGGTCACACACTTAGTCCAGCTCCAAGGATCAATAACTGGGAGTGCAATGAATGTCCCGTAGAAGGTAAAAGCGCCGTGATTGTTTTGTTGAGATAGAGTGCGTTTGTATCCCCATTTATTTTATTGAAAGGAGCAGCTGGGGGAGGATATTATCTGGATGCTTACTCTCCAGAGATCTTTCTGCGAGTCCTTTGCAAATGCCTCCTGTGAATGTTCTAAATGCTTAGAATGACCACTTTATCATCAGAAGTGTGACGCTGGACTTCACAGATGCCCTGAGTAACCCCATCTCTACTGTTGCAGAGTGTTACCTCCATTCTAATTGGAGTCTCGTTGTGGGTTTGTATATTTGATAACTACTTTTTATGGTTGATTTAATTCAGGTGAGGCTGATGAGAGGCTGTACTTTTCAAAATGAAATGAAAACTATACCGAGTGTTAGCTTGGGGTTGAGGGAAAAGAACATTATACCCTACTTATGTTAAAGGTTGGAGCACTTAGAAAGGAGGAATGCCCTGCAGCTGCATCAAAGAACACCAATTTTCCAGGATCGTGTACCCAAATGAAAGCTCATCTTGAATATGATGTCATGATAAAGCCAGATTCTCCCAGATTGTGGATTATATGCTAGAAATGAATATTGCTTTTTGATGTGCCTAACGCATTTAGGCCACAGTATTTTAGGTGCAATTTTTCAAACCATATTTTTAGAGCACAAATAATTTCCTCTGAAATTTCCTAAAGTTCCCATGCTGAGCCCCCTTTTCAAAGTCCAGATCAAGCATGTCACTCTGCATTAAGGAAGCTGTCCTCCTCTCCTGACCCTCTCCCTCAGAAAATAAAGTATCTTTTTAACACTGTGATCTTGTTTCCACGGTCTGTTCCTGGTCGGGCTAGGATGTGAGACCACCCAGGAATACACCTTCATCCTCTCCTCACACCCTCCACCACAGGCCCTGGCAATTCACAATTATGTCCAAAAGATCCAAAATACCAGCTTGCCCCACAAACATATGGCAGAGATTTCTCCAAGGGATCTGGTCTGCCATCCCATTGAATGAAATGGCCTTCCCATGACAGGGAAGGGTAAAGGGAACAAACTAACCTTATACGCAGTGTGCAGTACCCATGGTATAGTCCCGAGTAAACAGGACATCGTTGGGCCTCATGACTCTTAGGCCCATTCACCTCCACTGCTTCTGAGAAATAAAGAGGTGCTTCTTCAAGTCCATGGGTGTCACTGCAGTAGGGGAGAAACACACACACTCACATATACACATAAACACAAACATCCTCTGCTCCTTCAGGTCCATCCACCAGGCCCCGGCAGCAAGGGGCTCAGAAAATGGCCCAGGAGACCATTGCGGCCAGTTCCTGGAGCCCTTCACCTGAAGGCCAGTCTCAGGTCAGTGCTATCTCTTCCTGGCCCAGCCCAAGCACCAGCACTCAGACATGGGGGAGCTGGCCTCTTCCCTCAAACCTCTCAATCAGGAAATGTTCTCTTCCTTTGAAGACCATGGGCATTGCCCTGAAAGTGGAGTGTGAGGTTGCTGAGGAAGGCAGGCAGGGCTCGGCCAGAGCTCTCTGAGAGATCTCTGAGGCTTAAGGTGTGTAGGAGGAGGTAAGTTGTGGAGTGGCTGGAAGGGCAGCAAGGGGAAGGGCTCAGATGAGGACCAGGTGGAGTTCGGAAGACCTCAGAAACAGGCCCTGGACATGGCCAACCACACTTCCCAGAGTGAGCCCAATCTCATGGGATCTCAGAAGCTATGCTGGGACTGGTAGGTAGTCCCTGGATGAGAGACCTGGATGCTTTGAGCTCTGGAGAGGCCTTGCACCCCTGACTAGGCAGCAGGGCAGTACAGGGTCTGGCTCATGCCACCTTTCCAGCCTCTGTGTCAGGGGCAAAAAGAGGAGGCCCATGCACCCCATGGGATTGCCAGGTACTCTGGGCCAGGCCCTATCCCCGTACTCCTAGGGAAGACCTGGATTGCCAGAGGCCACATCAAGGGAGCAAGCTGTGTGTTACTACACTGCTCAGCTCTCTGCAGCCAGGGGGCCCAGAGCGGCATCCCAGGATCCAGACCAGGGCCCATGTCAGCAGAGGCAAGAGTCCCTGGCTCAGGGTATTAGGGCCAAATGTTGCCAACATCCAAGCTTGTACCAATACAAATGTGCTTATTCCCCTCTGAAATGGAAAATTCAGTGTTATCAAGACCAAGCAACTGGAACAAATACCTTAACTTGTGGTATAATCTCCAGTAAAGTAGACGGTGCAAGGCCTCAGTCACCTCAGGCCTGCTCACTGCCCTGGACAAAGAGAGAGGAGCTTCCTTAAGAGTGTGGGCTTAACTTCAGGAAGGGGAGAAGCAGAGATACACATACACAGACTGACTCCCTAGGGCCTGCAGTATGGGGAGCAGAAAATGTCCCTGGAGACTGCTGAAGTGTTGCTGCCAGTTCCTGGAGACCTTGGCCTGAGGGTCAGCCTCAGGGCAGTGCCCATGTGTGAGCATCCTGTGATGAGGAGCTGGCCTCTCCACCCAAGCCTCTCAATTGAGAAATGTTCTCTTCTTCTAGCTAAACCTGCCTCCCTGCCCTCCTTTATCACCCACCCCTCTCCTGGCGAGCAGAGCCTGGTCTAGGCAGGTTTTGTGTAGGTTCTCAGAGGAAGGGAAACAGGCTTGAGCTGGACTCCCTTGTAGCCGGGGGTGTGTGTGGTGTAAGTTAGCACCTGGCTGTATGGGCAGCCAAGGGTTGAGCTTGGATTTGCTGAGGGTTGGAGGGATCTCAGAGAAGGGCAGAAATGAGTTTAGTCCGGACAGTCTACATGCTTCTCAGAGTAAGCCAGATCTCGGGGATCTCAGAAGCCCTGTAGGGGCCTGAGAATCTTTGGATGGAAGAAACCTGGGACCCCTGGGTGCCAGAGGCCCCATATCCCATATTTGGCAGCAGGGCAACACGAGGTCTGGCCCATACCATCTTTCCAGCCACCCCATTAGAGTTTGAGATGCAGTGGGGTGGCTGCCCCCAGGTTGGTGGCCAGGTGTGGAGGCCATGATCTGGCCTGACAAACATGGAGGGGTGAGACTGACCAAGACCAGGTCTGGGGGAGCGAACTGCACATGTGCTCACCATGAGGCTATCTGCAGCCAAGAGGCCCAGGGCCCAGGGGCAGGGCCAACCAGGTTTCCTTGGATACCAATTCACATATGCCTAGGTCCAAGGCCACAGCAAGCCACACTTGCTGTTCCTTTCCAAAATCAGAAACTAAGGGGCGTCCAGCCCACAGAGGACCTGAATGGGAGCCCACCTGAGAATACTGGGTGCTGTCGGCTTTTGCCACCCTTCTCTGCCTGCCCCTGCTATCCTCCTCTGTCTTCTGCCTGGGAACAGAGGACGGCTCCCTCCAAAAACCACCTGCCCCACGTCAACACAAACCACAGTCCCTGCCATTCTCACCTGCCCAATGCCTCCTAAGGCAGAGGCAGTTTGGGCATCCCGGCCCCAAGATGCCCTGGGCGCACACATATCTGAGACCCAAGGAGGTTGCCGGGGCTCCACTTTCGATTCCCTGGAGAAAGGCTACCTGATCTCCGTCTCTAGGCAGCACCAGGGGACCCTGGCAATTCTCACCCACACACCATCATTCCTAAACAATGGCTTACTGCCCCGCCCAATGGCAGTGTAGACCTTCTCACCACTAGACTGGGGCTGCTATCCCATCCAATGAAATGCCTTTTCACAACAAGGAGGGGGATAGGGAACAAATGGCCCTTTCACCCAGAACCCAAGGCACACTCCCAAGTAAAGAGTCTACAGCAGGGCCTCAGACCCCTCGGGTCTGCTTATCACCATGTCTATCAAGAAACAGGAAGGTGCTTCATCAATTCCATGAGCTTGAGGCAGTAAGGGGAGAAACAAAGACACACACACAGAGATAACTCCCAAGGCCAGAGAGAAATGCTTCATAAATACTCCTCTCTGTCTCATCAGGAGGCCCTGGCACTTCTCATGCATCTGCAATGGTCTGAAACAGTAGCTGGATGCACACACCAATAGCAAAAAGAGCTTCTCTCTGCTAGACTTGGGCTCCTAGCTCAGTGAATGAAATGGCCAACACAAGACAGTGTCTAAGAAATACACACCCTGACATTTAGGGTTCAGGGGCTGATCGCCATGTGTTAACTGGAACAATTAGTATATTTCTTGGTAGCGTTGACCTTTCCAAGGCAGGCATTTTAAAACGGGGTGGGGCTGGGGTCATCCTAAGGACACAGCCTTATGCTGTCAGAAGCCATGCCAGAGTTTGGTCAAGTCTCTTAGTGCAGGTCTTTGGATGGGGTCGTTATGTGCTGAGAGTTCTGCAGTTCTCAATGTGTTGTTCTCAATTTACAAATTTTGTGTCGTTTCTGGGGAGAAATTCAATAGAAATCAGAAGAAAAAACACATATGCAACCTTGAAATGAATATACAAAATACCAAGTGTCCCAGGCAATTGAGTTGGGGACACCCAGTGTCCAGCTGAGCCATATTGGAACCTGAGGCAAAAGGGAAAATCTGTGCCCTATATACACACATGCTTTTATTAAGTTTTTTCATAGTTAATTTTTCCTACAATATTTAAGCAGTTTAAAAAACGTTGAGAAAATTTAAAGTAGGTGTACAAAATTCACAATATATGTTATTTATATTATGTTATGTTATTGTATTAGTTGTGTTATTTACACCCAAATCAGAATTTATTGTAATTTTACTTTCCCAGCTTTAATGGAAGCATACTAGTCAATAATATTTTAACTATATATTTCTTAACATCCCTGATTTTGAGTGGGAAGAAATGCTACATCTGACAAGTTTTCATGGCTCAGTGACCATAAACATTTTTCTTTAATTTAAACTTAGTGAAATACCTTTTCCAGGTCCCCACTATGACTGCTGTTTTCCAAATATACAATCAATATTGTTAGCTATAATAACCATGCTGTACATTACAGCCCCAGGACTTAGTTGTGTAACTGGAAATGTGTGCCTTTTGACCACCATCACCGATTTCACCCAGCCCCCAGCCCCCAGCCCCCACCTCTGGCAACCACCAATCTGTTCTCTGTATCTTTGAGTTTATTTTTTTTCTTAGATTCTACATATAAGTGAGATCATACCATATTTGTCTTTCTCTGTCTAACTTATTTCCCTTAGCATAATGCCCTCAAAGTCCATCCATGTCGTTGCAAGTGGCAGGATTTCCTTTTTTGTGGCTGAATAATATTCCAGTGTGTGTGTGTGTGTGTGTGTGTCTGTGTGTCTGTCTGTCTGTGTGTGTCTGTGCCTGTGTATATACCACATTTTCCTTACACATTCATCTGGTGATGAACACAGGTTGTTTGCATGTCTTGGCTATTGTGAATGATAGTGTAATCAACATGGGGGTGCAGATATCTTTTTGAGATAGTGATTTCATTATTTTGGATAAATACTCAGAGGTGAAATTTCTGGATCATATTGTAGTTCTATTTTGAATTTTTTGAGGATCCTCCTTACTGTTTTCCATAGTGGCTGCACAAATTTACATTCCCACCAATAGCATACAAGTGTTCCTTTTTCTCCACATCATCACCAATGCTTGTTATTTCTTGTCTTTTGATGATACCCATTCCAACAGGTGTGAGGTGATATCTCATTGTGGTTTTGATTTGCATTTCCCTGATGGTTAGTGATTTTGAGCACCTTTTCAGCTACTTGTTGGCCATTTGGATATCTTCTTTGGAAAATTGTCTATTTAGCTCCTCTGCCCATTTTAAAATAGGATTGTTTGCTTTTTGTTGCTGAGTTGTATGAGTTCTTTATATATTTTGTATATTAACCCCATATCAGATACATAATTTGTAAAAATTTTCTCCCACTCAGTAGGTTGCGTTTTCATTTTGTTGATGGTTTCCTTTGCTGTGTAGAAGCTTCTTACTTTGGTATAGTCCCACTTGTTTTTCATTTTGTTTCCTTGCTTTTTGGTGTCAAATCCAAAATCGTTGCCAAGACCAATGTCAAGAAACTTACTGTCTATGTCTTATTCTAGACGTTTCGTGGTTGTAGATCTTATGTTCAAGTCTTTAGTCCATTTTGAGTTCATTTTTGTGTGTGGTGAAGATAGTGGCCTAGTATCATTCTTTTCCATGTAGCTGTCCAGTTTTCCCAACACTATTTATGAAGAGACTGTCCTTTCCCCGTTGTATTTTCTTGGCTCCTTTGTCATAAATTAGTTGACCATATATGTGTGGGTTTATTTCTGGGCTCTCTATGCTGTTTCATTGATTTATGTGTCTGTTTTTACACCAATATCATACTTCTTTGATTACTATAGCTTTGTAATATACTTTGAAATCAGGAAGCATGATGCATCCTCTTTGTTGTTCTTTCTCAAGATTGCTTTGGCTATTTTGGGTTTTTGTGGTTCCATACAGATTTTATGACTGTTTGTTTTATTTCTGTAAAAGGAGCCATTGGAATTCTGATATGGATTTCTTTAATCTGTAGATTGCTTTGGGTAGTATGGACGTTTTGATAATATTAATTCTCCCAGTCCATGAGCATGGAATATCTTTCCATTTATTCACGTCTTCTTCAGTTTCTTTCATCAATTTCTTACAGTTTTCAGTGCACAGGTCTTTCACTTTCTTGGTTAAATTTATTCCTAGGTATTGTATTCTTTTTAACACAATTGTAAATGAGATTGCTTTCTTAATTTCTCTTTCTGATAGTTCACTATTAGTGTATAGAATCACAATTGATTTTTGTATATTGATTTCATATCCTGCAACTTTACTGAATTCATTTATTAGTTCTAACAACTTTTGGGGAGAATCTTATGGCTTTCTATATGTAACATTAGACATCTACAAGTAGAGACAGTTTTACTTCCTTTGTGATTTGGATGCCTTATATATATATTTTTTTTTTCTTGTCTAATTGCTCTAGCTAGGACTTCTAGTACCATGTTGATTAAAAGTGGTGAGAGTGGGCATCTTTATCTTGTTCCTGACCTTAGAGGAAAAGTTTTCAGAGCAAGACCTGATGGCCTCGTGGTTAAAGTTCAGCACACTCCATTTCGGCAGCCTAGGTTCAGTGCCTGGGCACAGAACCACACCATTCGTCTCTCAGTAGCTATGCTGTGGCAGCAGCTCACATAGAAAAGCTAGAAGGACCCATAACTAGAATATACAACTACGTACTGGGGCTTTGGGGAGGGGAACAAAAACAAGAAGATTGGTGATGGACATTAGCTAAAGGTGAATCTTTCCTAGTAAAAAGAAAGAAAAGAAAAAAAAGAACCCTGAAATATAGCATTTCCTGAAAGATCCCGTAACATAATTAAAGCCATTGGTACAGGGAGCTAAAGTGACTTAAAAAAAAAAAAACTTTCAGTTTTCCATCATTAAGTATGATGTTGGCTGTGGGCTTGTCATATATGACCTTTATTATGTTGAGGTACATTCCCTCCAAACCCACGTTGTGAAGAATTTTTTAGATGAATGGATGTTGAATTTTATCAAATGCTTCTTATGCATCTATTGAGATGATCATATGATTTTTATCCTTTATTTCATTAATATAGTGTATCATATTGATTTGTGGATGTTAAACCATCCTTGCATCCCAAGAGCAAATCCCGCTTGATCATGATGCATGATCCTTTTAATGTATGTTTGAATTCAGTTTGCTAATACTTTCTCGAGAATTTTTACATCAATGTTCTTCAAAGTTATTGGCCTATAATTTTCTTTTCTTATAGTGTCTTGTCTGGTTTTGATATCAAAGTAATTCTGGCTTCATAAAGTGAATTTGGAAGTATTTTCTCCATCTTCTCTTTTTTGGAAGAGTTTGACAAGGATTGGTATTAATTCCTCTTTAAATGTTTGGTAGAGTTCTCCAGTGATGCCGTCTGGTTCTGGACTTTTGTTTTTTAGGAGGTTTTGCTTAATGATTCAATCTCCCTATTAGTACTTGGTCTCTTCAGATTTTATGTTTCTTCGTGATTCAGTCTTGGTAGGTTATATATTTCTAGGAATTTATCTATTTATTCTAGGCTGTCTAATTTGTTGGCACATAGCTGTTCATGGTAGTCTCTCGTGATCCTTTGTATTTCTGTGGTCTCAATTGTAACGTCTCCTCTTTCATTTCTGGTTTTATTATTTATTTATTTATTTGCAAGGAAGATTGGCCCTGAGCTAACATCTGTACCAATCTTCCTCTATTTTATGAGGGATGCCACTACAGTGTGGCTGGACGAGCAGTGCTAGGTCTGCGCCCAGGATCTAATCCTGCAAACCCTGGGCTGCCGAAGCAGAGCACGCCAACTTAATCACTACACCACTGCACTGGCCCCATCATTTCTGGTTTTGTTTATTTGAGTCCTCCCTCTTTTTTTCTTCATAAGTCTAGCTAAAGTTTTGGCTATTTTTTTTATCTTTTCAAAACAACAACTCAATTTTATTGATCATTTCTAATATCTTTTTAGTCTCTATTTCATTTATTTCCACTCTGACCTTTGTTATTTTCTTCCTTCTGCTAACTTTGGGTGTGGTTTATTCTTCTTTTACTAGTTCCCTGAAGCATTAATTTAGGTTGTTTATTTGAGATCTTTCTTATTTCTTAAAATAGGCATTTCTTGCTGTGAACTTTCCTCCTAGGACTGTTCTTTTCCACATCCCATAAATTTTGGTATGTAATATTTCCATTTTCAATCTGTCTCAAGATTTTTTTATTTCTCTTTTGATTTCTTCAATGGTCCATTGAGTATTCAGTAGTATGTTGTTTAATCTCCACATATTTGTGAATTTTCCAGTTTTCTTCTTGTTGAATTCTAGTTTCATACCATTGTGGTCAGAAAAGGTGTGTGATATGATTTAAATCTTCTTAAACTTATTAAGACTTGTTTTGTGGCCTAACATGATCTACCTTGGAGAATGTTCCATTTGCACTTGAGAAGAATGTGTGTTCTGCTGCTTTTGGATGGAATGTTCTGTAAATGTCTCTCAAGTCCATCTGGTCTAATGTGCAGTTTAAGTCCAATGTTTTGCTATTCTCTTTCTGTCTGAATTATCTATCCAATCATGAAAGTGGGATATTGAAGTTCCCTACTGGTATTGTATTACTGTGTATTTCTCCCTTTAGATCTGTTAATATTTGATTTATATATTTATGTGCTCCTATGTTGGATGCATCAATATTTACAAATGTTATATCTTTGTTGGATTGATTTCTTTTATCATTATGTGATGACTTTCTTTGTCTCTTATCACAGTCTTTGTCTTAAAGTGTTTTTGTCTGATATAAGTGTAGCCATTTCAGCTTTCCCTTGGATTCCTTTGTGTGGAATATCTTTTTCCATCCCTTTACTTTCAGTCTATGTGTGAACTTAAAGCTGAAGTGAGTGTCTTATAGGTGGCATACAGTTGGGTCTTGTTTTTTTAATCCATTCAGCCATTCTGTGTATTTTGATTGGAGTGTTTTGTCCATTTACATTTAAAGTAGTTATTGATAGGTATGGACTTGTCATTTTGTCAATTGTTTTCTTGCTGTTTTGTAATTCGTTTGTTTCTTTCGTCTCTTGCTCTCTTTCTTTGTGATTGATGACTTTGTGCAGTGGTATGCTTAGATTCCTTTTTCTTTATCTTTTGTGTATCTACTACAGGTTTTTGCTTTGTGGCTACCATGAAGCTTATGTAAAGCATCTTATGTTGATAGCAGTCTAGTTTAAGTTGCTAACACCTAAGTTCAAATGCATTCTAAAGCTCTACATTCTTACTGCTCCCATCATGTTTTATGTTTTTGATGTCACAATTTACATCTTTTTACCTTGTGCATCCATTAACAAAGGATTGTAGTTTTAGTTATTTTTACTACTTTTGTCTTTTAACCTTCATACTAGCTTTTTAAGTGATTAACCCACCACCATTACAATATTGGATTATTCTGAATTTAACTATATACTTACCTTTACCAGTGAGATTTATACTTTTGTATGTCTTCCTATTACTAATTAGCACCCTTTTGTTTCAGCTTAATGAGGTCTCTTTATCATTGCTTACAAGGCCAATCTAGTGGTGCTGAATTCTTTTAGCTTTTGCTTGTCTGAAAAAGTCTTTCTCTCTCCTTCAATTCTGAAAGACAAGTTTGCTGGGAAGAGTACTCTTGGTTGGCAGTATTTTCTTTCAGTGCCTTGAAGATAACATGCCACTCCCTTCTCACTTGCAAAATTTCTGCTGAAAAATCTGCTTATAGGGGTTCCTTTGTACATAGCAAGTTGTTTTTTCTCTTGCTGCTTTTAACACTGTCTCCTTGTCTTTAACATTTTACAATTTAATTATAACATGCCTTGGCATGGGTCTGTTTGGATTCATCTTTCTTTGGAACTCTATGGGCTTTCTAGATCTGGATGTCTGTTTCTTTCCCAGGTTAGGGAATTTTTCAGCCATTATTTCTTCAAATACATTTTCTTCTCCTTTCTCTCTCTTCTCTTCATGGGACCCCTATAATACGAATATTGGCCATCTGTATATTGTCCCATAGGTCTCTCAACCCATCTTCACTCTTTTTCATTTTCTCCTCTGATTGAATGAATTCCACTGCCTTGTCTTTGAGATTGCGGATCCCTTTTTCTTTTTCATGTAGTCTGCTGTTGAGTCCCTCTATTGAAATTTTCAGTAGAGTTATTGTAGTCTTCAGCTCTGTGATTTCTGTTAGTACTTTCTTATATTTTCCGTTTCTTTGTTGAACTTTGTTCACGTATCCTACCTTGGTGAGCATCTTTATGATATTATTTTGAACACTTTATTAGGTAAATCACTTATCTCCATTTCATTAAGGTCTTTTTCTGAGGTTTTATGTTGTTCTCTCCTTTGGAACATTTTCCTTTGTTTCTTCATTTTCCTTGACTCTCTGTGTTGATTTCTTTGCATTAGATAAAATAGCCACTCCTCATTTGAAGAAGTGGTCTTATGTAGGAGATGAAGCTTTTCATTCAACCCTATCCCAGTTGTGGGTTGCCACTTAAACCTTCAAAATTATCCAAGCAGTCTTCTTTGTTCTTAGTGGCTTCCAGTAGCTGAAGGTGTGCTAAGACCTGACAGTGTCCCAAAGTGAAGGGTCTCAGTCAGCACCTAGATGTAGGGTGACTGGAAGCCAGACCCTCAGGCAACAGCTTTTAAAGTATAGAAATATACTTCTTCCAGGGGAAGAACTGGGAGATGGGCACTCTGTCTGCTCCCTCTGCACTGAGCCCTGGGGAGATAGCCAGTTAAGAACTGTTTGTTTGCTACTATCTCATTGACAGTGAACACAAGTCCCTCTGGCCACCAGAGCCAGGCTATCAAGGGATGTGTCCTCTGGGCAGCAACCACAAAATCTGGGGTTCCAGATTTGTGCACATGCTCCTTTCTCAGAGACACCAGCAACCTGGAGCAGAGCAGAGGGACAGCACAAAGATGGTGCCCCCTAGCCTCTCTGATTTCTGGACAAGATTGCAGTCAGCCCTTAAATGTGTGTAAAATTACAAGCCCTGCCCCTCAGGCCCCAGATTTTAAGATAAGTAAATACACCTTTTCCACAGAAAGACTAAGTATTTCTGCCTGCTGCCTCTGCAGTGTGCCCTGGTAGGATAGCTGCTTAAGAACTATTTCCCTATTTGGTACAGTCCTGTGGGACTTGCTAACTTAAGCCCTGGTGGCCACCAAGCCCAGAATCAAGAGGCAGCCCCTGGGTGGTAGCCACAAAAACTGCAGCACCAGACATAAATGCACAAGCTCCTTTCTGGGAGATCCCAGTGACCTAGAGCAAGGCAAAGGGAGAGTGGGGAGATGGGGCCTACTGGCCTCCCCAGTGTCTGGAGAGTATTTCAGTCAGCTCCTAGATGTCTTGTAAATTAGAAGACTACCCCTCAGGATGTAGCTTTCAAGTTAAGCAAAGAAGAACTTTCAGTGAAATACTGGGTGCATTTCAGTCTGCTGCCTCTGGGTTTGGCTCTGAGGGATTAGCCAAGGTGAATCCATGTGATCCCTTTAAGAGCTATCTCTGAGTTTTTATAGCCTTGTGGGTCTCATTGGACACAAGCCCCACTGACTTTCAAAGCTAGATGTTTTGGGGGCCCATCTCTCAGGGGGAAGTCTTAAAATCCAGGGCACCAGATATGAGGTCCAAGCCCTTCATTTTATTCCTCAGGGAGAAGCTGAAAGTTATCAATCCCCTCCTGGTTATATGTTGCCACACTAGGGGTGGGGTTTATGGTGAGATTGTATCTCAATCACCCCTACTTGTTTTTTCTCATCTACCCAATGCATAAGAGTCGCTCAGCTAGTTTCTGGATTTCTTTCAGAAGAAATTCTCCTGTAGGTAGCTGTAGATTTAGCGTGTCCATGGTGAGTTCAGGAGTCTACATCTCCATCTTGAACCAGAACCCCCCAGCTGTGACTGGTATTGTATAGACAAATATATGTCGAGTACTTCTAAATTGGGATAATATTACAGTAAGCAAAATTCATGAATCAATTTCAGAGGATGGAAACTTGATGGTGATTTTAAAAATAAACCTATTGATATTTCATGTTATTTAAGATAAGGACATTTCAATAGGGCCTGAATCATCAGAATATTTAATAAACGTCAGTGACTACTTTTTGGATTTTAGATGTATTAACTGAAAATAAATTTTCTCCTCTTAAAAATTCAATATCTCAAAGCACTGTCAATGCAAACAATCTATAATCAATCTGTAATCCAAATTGGGGTATGATCATTATGAGCCAGGTTTGAGGACTGTAGCCCAGGGCCTTCCAAGGAAGGAAGAGAACCAAAGAAGAGGTGCATACAGAGTGGTTACGTACCATCTTGGAACAAAGAGCATACATCACATATGACAGGAATGTCTCTTTTGCTACTGTCACAAGATGCTTAGCGGGCACAGCAGGTCAGTGGTCACAAGGTGAGCACAGCAGATCAGTAATTAATCCTCAGTTTCCAAGAAGAAATGCATGCCCTTAAAGAAATGCCGATATGGGGGTAAGCTACATCCCTATCTTTAATGGCATCGTTCTTATCTTTGGAACATAGTAAATGTTTAAAGCAGACGTACAATGCCTGCTCAACAGGCCACACCAGGCCTTTTTGGAAAAACAGTCAGGCCGAATTAGTTTTAAAGCAAACAGCTTCCTCATATACCCCAGTATTTCCTATTGCCTTTTATTTATTCACCAGCACTTTGTTTATTTTTATATATCTGTGTTTCATTGTGAAATTAGGAGGACTATTATCTCCTTATTTTTGTTACTGGCCTATTTCCTTGAATAATTAATCCGTTCATATGGTTTTCATACATTTCTACTTTTTTCTTTTATTATTTATTTTCAAATTCAGGAAGCATATCCATATGTTTTGTTAAAGTTTTGCATTCACTGAACAGACTTTCAAATAGATTCTGTCAAATCTTAATCTCCCCGAGCTTAGAGTGATCAGCTCTTTAAAGAGCAAATCAAGGACACAGCCATACCAGAACTGCAATAACAACAAAAAGATAATAACAATCTATACAGTATGGACTGTATGTCGTGTTGGTTCTGTGTTTTCTTTGATTCTGTATTTGCCTATTTAGCATCCATTCACTACAGGGCTCATTACATTAACTATATTTCCATACTTTCCATATTCTTGATATTCTGGCATTAGGGGGCCTTACAGAACTGGGGAGACTGCCCCTCTCAGGGATAGTTAACTCCTAAAGATGAGAATAACTTTCCCAGGACTATGTCTTTCATATGCAAACCAAACAATTCCAAGTCAGTAGCTCCAGCCGCCTCATTATCAAACTCTCATATACCAAGTCCAACATTTCCCCCGCCCTAAATCAGCCCGGACCCAATATCACGTGCCTGGGGTTGCCTCTAGCTCTCGAGGCTGCTGGAATTATTTAAACTAGCCAAACCTAAGCTGTTCACTCTGCACTGCTTTGCCTTTCCTGAGGAAATCCCAATAAAAGCTCTGGCCTAAGATTTTCCTCTCACTCCCAAATTCTGCCTCCTGACCATCCTGGTATTGTCCCTGGGGCCCCAGGTAGAGTGGCATGTACCTTCTTCTTGGCCTTTCCCCATGACATTGGCCTCTCCATATGGTCACCCAGTTATACCTATGTAAGTTAAAGTGAAAGTATAATTTTAGAACAGTGTCTCCCCCAAATTTGTATGTTGAAGCCCTGATACGCGCCATGTGGCTGTGTGTGGAGATGAGGCCTCTAAAGATACAATTAAGATTAAGTGAGGTCATAAAGGTGGGGTCTTGATATCATAGCATTAGTGTCCTTGCAAGAACAGGCACCAGAGAAATTTCTCCTTCTCTGTCCGTACATAGGCACTAGGGACTTCCGTGTGAAGATCCAGCCAGAAGGCAGCCATCTGCAAGCCAGGAAGACAGCCCTCACCAGGGACCAAACTGGCTGGCACCCTCCGAGACTCCAGAATTCTGATAAATCCATTTCTGTTGTTTAAGCCACCCAGTCAATGCTATCTTGTTATAGCAGCCCAAGCAGGCTGATATTATACAAAAACTATAATCGTATGTGTTATTACTTTAAAGTAAAATATGCGTTTGATACTATACATTATCCTCTATCATTAATTTTTCTTACAAAGTTGCTATTAATTGAACAAAACCATAATAGGATTAGTTAATAGTGACAAATATTAGTAGGATTATTTAATATGGTTTAGAAAAAACATAATGGTTTTAGAAAAATATAACAATATTTTAAAATAATTTTTTTGCTTTAGAATTGTTTTACATTTACAGAAGAATTGTGAAGACAGTGCAGAGATTTCCTATGTAGCCCAGAACCAGTTCCTTTTCTTAATAACATCTTATCCTTGTGTGGTACATTTGTCACAATACTGATACGTTATAATTATACAAAGTAGAGCCTTTATCCACATGTCCTCAGTTTCTTCTTCTTTCCCAGGATTCTATCCAAGGATCATGACATTTTGCTGTCATGTTCCATTAAGCTGCCTTTGACTGACAGTTTTTCCGAGTTATGTCAGATTTAATGATCTTGACAATTTGGGGGAGTGCTACTCACATATTTGTAGAATGTCTCCCAGTTTGGATATATCTTATTTTTTTCTCTTGATTAGATTTGAGTTATGAGTTATGTAACCAAAGTGGTAAAATGCCATTCCCATCGCTTCATATCAAGGGCACCTGGTCTGAAGACTCTTTGTCACTCTTGATGTTCACCCATGATCTCCTGGCTGAGGAGTGGTGATCAGGTTTCCTCACTGTAAACCTACTCTTATTGCCTTGTCCATACTGTGTTTTACTCTTTGTGAGGAAGTCACTAGGTGCAGCCCACACTTAAGAAGTGGAAAGTTGTATGTTCCACCTCTTTGATGACTATGATTTATTTAGAATCTTCTCTGTGGGAGATTTCTATTAGTCAGCACTTATTTATTTACTTATATACACATGGAATGATGGGTGTTTTATACTTTGGATTGTCATCCATTTTACTTATTTTGTTACTTAAATTGTCCCAATTTTGGCTATTGGGATTTCTTTCAGTTGGCTCCTCTTTTCCTTTGGCATAACCTCATCTTTGTAGATTTTTTGAACATTCCTAATTTCTGACACTACAAGATTCTCCAGGCTTTTTTGTATGTTTCCTGCCCCAGTCCTGCTATCAGCCATTTCTCCAAGGATCCGTGGTTCCATTTATTGGTGAATAGTATTAAGAACCTGGACAATGAAGATAAGTCACCTCTGTTCTAAGTGTGCTTACTGCTACTGGAGTGATACAGATTCTCTGCTCCCTCAGCTGATAGTGCAAGGAAATATATGCATGTATCCTAAACTGTGTATATGCCTAGACACAAATATTCCCATAGAGAATCATCTGTATCTATATTGATGTCTCTAACTCTAATTCACTGCCACATGAATCATTCTAGCTTTTTCATCTTGCTTATCCTTAACCTTCTACTCCAACAGTGAGACACCTGGCAGCCACCTTTTGCCATCCATCAATTGTCCAGTTCCAGGATACTAGTATATATGTATAACAGTTTCTGAATTAACTAGTGGCTCTGTGGGAAATAAGGTTATCATATAGAGTCAAATATTTGTATACAATTCATTCGCCTTAATTCTTAAAGGTTTGACTCCTTTACAGTAACTTGCATCAGTGTCTTCCTTTCACACCACGTGCAGTGAGATTATTTCATTTATTTGCAATATGGCTTGATAATTTTGTCACATTCTGCATTCTTCTTTAGGATACATCAACCTCCTAAATGATTATTTTTTATTTGCATACTTTACGGCTTACTGTTTGTGCAATAAAATTTTGTGGGTTTTGACAAATGCATAATGGCAGCTCTCTGCCATCAAGGTATCCCAGGAAACGCTTCACCTATTCAGCCTCCCTGCTCCCAAGGAGGCCTGATATGTTTACCTGGTCTCTAGTTTCATCTTTTATACAATGTCATATAAATGGAATACCAGAGTATGTATTCTTTTCAGACTAACTTCTTTCACTTATAAATATGCACTTAAATTCATCAGGTCTTTGTGTGGCTCGATAGGTCATTTCTTTTTATCTTTATTATAAAACATCATATGGATGTAACAAAGTTTGGTCACTCATTCACCTATTGAAAGACACCTTGTGTCCTTCCAGGTTTGCGCCACTGTAAATAAAGCTACTCTAAATATTTACAGCTAAATATAAATATCTAAATACTTATATCTAAATACATATCTAGACCAACCTAAATATAAAAATATTTAGATATATCTAAATATAAATATATAGGTATGAAATACCTATATTTCACATCCTCATGAAAAATTGATCATAGATAGAGATAAAGTTATTCCTAGAGGTATGTAGCAATATCTCATTGTTTTGATTTCATTTTCCCTAATTGCAATCCATGTTGAGCATCTTGTATGTTAATGTGTCATCTGTATACCTTCTTTGATGTGGTGTCTGTTCAGATAGCAGGTTGCTTGATTTTTTCTTGTTGAATCTTACAGAGTCTCTGCAGACTTTGTGTACAACTTCTTTTCCAGATACATGTTTTGCAAATATGTTCTCCCAATGTGTGGCTTGGGCTTTTATTCTCATAATAATCTTTAGGAGAGTAGAGAGTTTGAACTGTAATGAAGTTCACCTTAGATTTTTTTTACTTTCTTTTTTTTTTTATTGGTACCTAAGCTAACATCTGTTGCCAATTTTCTTGTTTTTCTTCTTTTTCTTCTTCTCCCCAAAGCCCCCCAGTACACAGTTGTATATTTTAGTTGTAGGTCCTTTTGGTCGTGCCATATGGGACACCACTTCAGCATGGCTTGATGAGCGGTGCCACGTCCGGCCCCAGGATCTGAACCAGTGAAACCCTGGGCCGCACAAACTTAACCACTTGGCCACAGGCCAGCCCTTTTTTTCTTTCATAGATTGTGCTCTTGGAGTTGTAGAGACAAATCCTTCACCAACACCAAGATCAGGTTAATTTTCTCCCAGAATTTTTATATTTTTGCATTTTACGTTTAAGATTATGAACTATACTGAGTGGATTTTTGTGTAAATTGCAAAGTTTGTGTCTATGTTCATCTTATTCCACATGGTTGTCCTATTGTTCCATTACCACTTTTTGAAAAGACTACCTATTCTATATTGAATTGCTATGGCTCCTTTGACAAAGATCAGGTGCTCCATTTGTACAGATGTACTTTGAGCTCCTTATTCTATACCGTTTATCTATGTATCTATATTATTCAGGTATCATGTTCCCTTTCATGTAAATTCTAGGACACTGTTCTTTGCAACATAGATCAAGTTGGAAAGAATTGTCATCTTCACAGAGTTGAGTCAAACAGTCATGGAAAAGGAATATCTCTTTGTTTAGATAGTCTGTGACTTATTTCACTATGTTTCATCATTCCTGGATACATATTTGTAATTATTTTGTTATAATTATACCTAAGAATTTCATTTTTTGGTGTTATAGAAAGAGACATTTTTAAAATTTTGAATTCAAACACCTGTTGCCCCCACATAGGGAATAGTTGCCTGTGTGTGGAGTGTACACTTTGCTTCTTTATATCTCCGTCCGTTACAGTCAAGGCACAAGATAGTGGGCTCAGTAGGGGGCTGCTCCCCTCAGGTGGATGGCCCAGAAAGCACTCTGGAGACTGTCACTGCCAGGGTTTGGAGCCCTTGGCCTGACAGATCCTCAGGGCAGTCCTCTCCATTCATGGCCAAGCCCACATGTGAACATCCTGCAGCGAGGAGCCAGTTTCTCCACCCAAGCCTCTCAATCAAGAAATTTTCATTTCTTTTGAACGTGGGTGAACACGGAGGGGGCCCAGGCCCTTGTCCCACTGGGTAGAGTGTGGGGTTGCCCAGGAAGGTAGGCAGGACTGGGCCAGAGCCCTCTGGGTGATCTCTGTGGCTTAGGTTGTGTGGGGGTAGGTAAGCTATGGATGGGCTTCAGGAAAGAAAGGGGAAGGGCTGGGATGAGGACTTCAGGGTCTCAGGGGACCTAGGAAACAGGCCCAAGATTCAGAGGATCATACTTCCCAGAGTAAGCATGATTTCAGATGCTTTCCCCAGATGAGAGATGCCTAGGAGCCCTGAGTGCCAGAGAGGCCTAGTGTCCCGGATCAGGCAGCTGGGTTGTTATGGGTCTGGCTCAGGCCACCTTTCCAGCCTCTGCATCAGGTGCAAAAAGCTTGGGCCCCAAGCCCCAGGCTGATCACCCAGACTACAGGGCAGAGCCCTGGCTCAAAAGGCCTGAAGGGCCAGCTTTGCCCAAGGTGAGATGACAGGGAACTAACTGTATAGGCACACACCTTGTGGCTATCTGCAGCCAGGAGGCCCAGGGCCCAGTGCCAGGGTCTGGTCATGGCCCATGCAGGCAGTGGCCCCAGTTACTAACTCCTGAGGCCAAATCACACATGCCAAAGCCCGAGCTCGTACCAACATAAAGTCACCTGTTCTCCTCTGAAATGGGAAACTAAGTGCTATCAGGACCAGGCATGACCTGGAAGAGTGGACCCACTTGAGAATACTGGGTACCCTAGGATTTGGCTACCTCTCCTGCCCTAGCCATTCATCACTCTCTCCTTTTGCCAAAGGCCAGAATAGGGCTCCCTCCAAACTCCACATGCCCCTATGTGCACAAAAACCATAGTCCCTGTCACCCTCACCTGCCTAGTGCCTCATATCATGCCAGTAGGCAGAACATTCCAGGCAAACAAATCCCAGGCACATGTGTATCAAGGACCAAGCTTGGGGTTGGTGGGATTGCACCCTGACGCCAGAGTGAAAGGCTCTCTAAATCCTAGGTTTCTTCCCAGGCACCTAACCGGATGCCCTGTCAATTCACAATAATGTCCAAAATGCCCACGAACACCAGCTCACCACTCATACATTTGGCAAAGGAGATCTTCTCCCCTCAGGGCCTGCTCTGATATCCCATTGAATGAAACAGCCTTCTCACGACAGGGGAGGACTAAAAGAATGAAGCCCTTATACTCAGAGCCCATGATACAGTCCTGAGTAAACAGGATGGGGCTGAGGGTCAGGCCCCTTGGGCTCACTCACCGCCACTGCTCTTGAGAAACAGTGCAGTGCTTCCTCAGGAAGATGGGCCTCACTGTACAAAGGGGAAAAGCAGAGATGAACATAGACACACACACACACACACACATGCAGAGAAACACACACATACACATCAGGTCCAACCATCAAGGTCCCAAAGCAAGGGGCCCAGAAAACATCCCAGGAGCCCTTTGCCTAAGGCCATCTACAGGACAGCACTGTCTCTTCCTTGCCCAGCCCAAGTGCCAGCACCATGTGATGGGGCAGCTGGCCTCTAACTTCTGGCCTCCTAATCAGGAAGTGTTTTCTTCTTTATTTCATCCTGGTAAGATGCCCACAGGCCAAGCCCTTGTCCAACTGAGTGAAGTGTGGGGTTGCCCAGGAAAGTAGGCAGGGCTGGGCTGGGGCCCTCTGGGTGGTCTCTGTGGCTTAAGGTATGTGTAGAGGAAGGTAAGTAGCAGACTGACTTCAGGGGCAACAAGGGAATGGTCTGGAATAAGGACCTCAGAGGAGTCAATGGACCTAGGACAAGGGCCCAACATGCCACCAACCACACTTCCCAGAGCAAGAATGATCCTACAGGATCTTGGGAGCCGATGGGGTGGGAAATGATTCCCCAGATGAGAGACACCTGGAAGCCCTGAGTGCCAGAGAGGCCCAGCATCCCTAATCAGGCTGCAGGGCAGTATGGGGTCTGGCTCACACATTGTTTCTAGCCTCCATGTCAGGGGTGTAAAGTGGGGACCACATCCACCATGTGGATCACTGGCTGTGCAGTGCCTGGCCCTGACCACACAGGCCTGAAATGATGGGTCTGCCAGAGGCAAGGTGCCAGGAGTGAAATTCCTGTGAGCACCCTTACCCGCTCTCTTCAGCCAGGATGCCCGGTGCCCAGTGCACAGATCCAAACAAGGTCCGTGTCTGCAGGGGCACCAGTCACTGGGTGCTGGCTCCTGGGGGCCAAACCACACTCGCCAAAGGCCAAGCCCTTACCACACGAACAGGCCTCCTCACTCTGAAATGGGAAACTAAGCATGTCAGGACCAGGTATGACCTGGAAGGGTCGGCCGGAGTGAGAATACCAGGTGGTCTAGGATGCAGCCACCTCTCCTGCCCTAGCCACACACACTCTCCTCTTGCTGAAAGACAGAGTAGAGATCCCTCCAAACGCCACCTGTCCCTACATGCATAAATGTCACAGACTCCATCACCTTCACCAGCCCAGTGCTTGGTATCACAACTTCGCAGAGCAATGCCAGCCTCCCAGGATCTCTGAAGCCATTCCTGAGCAGGCAAATTTCCCTGGCTGAGACACCTGGGAGCCCTGACTGCAGGAGAGACCTCATGTCCAGAACAGAGAGCAGGGCAGGATGGGGTCAGACTCACCCCCACTCCACCTTTCCAGCTGCCACCTCAGGGGAATAGTTCTGGGAGGCCAGCTCTTCCCAGACAGATGGCCAAGTGAGTGGAACAGCCCACCTGGCCAGCTACCTGGAGTGAGAGGGTTGATCCACAACCTCTGGTGTGGTGGCTGCAAGGTGGTGAGAGTCAGACCCCATTTGGCCCTGCTGCCTGATGGGGACCCAGGACCTCTCCAGCAACCAGGACTCCCAGGTGTGTCACATTCCAGGAGGCCCTGGCCCCAACTAGCAGGGCTTCAGATTTCCTGCCATATCAGGCCATATCAGGGTGAATAGAAGCATTGGGTAGGTGTGGGCTTGGATCTTGGCAGATGCCTTGTATTCCCAAAGAGCCCCTGATAGTGACTTGGCCTCCTCCAATCCGGGTTCTGGCCAGGTTCCAGGTCCCAGGCTGGACGCTGCTCCCCCTTGCTCAAGAGAGCTGCCTGGCACAGACCTGAGCAGTTCACTCTTTTGAGCCAGGCCCCCAGCAACTCACACCCACCTGGCCTGTGGGACAGGAGGCTGGCCCCCACCAACTGGACATCTGACTGGAGTGACGGCCTCCAGCAGCTGCAACGCATTCACATGCAGCTGGTGCAAAGACGGCGAGAACCAGAACTGATCAGCAACCAGGGCTCCCAAGTGTCTCCCATTGGAGGATACCCTGGTCTGCCCTGCCCACCCAGGCAAGAATTCCCAGTTCTCACCAGACTTGGCATCAGGGGCAACTGGTGGGATTGGGTAGGTGCACGTTTGAACGTTGGCAGATGCCTTGGTCCCCCATAGCCCATACGCATGGCTCAGCCTCTTAGGACCCATGACCTGTCCCAGATCCGGGCAGACGCTAGCACAGTGATGCCTGGCTCCCAAAACCACACAGCATGAATGTGCTCTGCACGCTTCCAGACACCAAGGGCTTCTGGACATCAATGCCTGTGTGGCCAGTGCCTGGCCCAGCCAACTGGTCATCCTCCTGAGTGGAGGGGGACACTCCCACAACACACTCCAATGCAGAGCCTAGAAGTGTGGCAACAGTCAATCCTCATTTGGTCACATGCCTGATGGGGACCCGGGGCTTCTCCAGCAATCAGGGCTTCCAGTCGTCTCTTATTGGAGGATACCCCAGCCAGCCATTACCCAATCCAGCTTGACTAAGCCTTCTGAGTATCTGGTAACTCTGGCTACAGGGTGAATGGAAGACATTGCTTAGGTTAGTCTTGGAATTAAGTGGACACCATGCATCCCCCAAGAGCCTGGGCCAGTGGTCCATCATGTCACAAACCTCGACCAGTTCAAGTTCCCTGGCTACCCAGAATGGCATGGCATGGACATGAGCAGCACCCACCAGGCCTAGGGCAGGCAGGGCCGTCCGGGCCTGTGGGGCCATGGCCAGACCCAACCACCTGAATACCCTCTTGGGTGGAGAGGGACCCCTGCAATACAATCTGAAATTGAAGCTGCAAATTGGCCAAGGTCTATCTCCATTTGGTCATGCAGCCTGATGGGGACCTGGGGCTTCTCCAGCAACCAGAACTCCTAAGGGGTCCCTTATTGGAGGATACCATTGCTAGGTCCTCCCCACCCTGCCCTGGCAAGGCTTTTGAGTTCCTGCCAGATCTGCCTCCCAGGGAATAGTCACCATGTGTAGATTTGGGCTTGGAATTAGGCAGACGCCCTGTTCCTCCAAGTGCCCAATCTGATGACCCAACATCTCCTGACCTGTGACCTGTTCCAGATCCCTGGATACTCTGAAATCTGCTGCAAAGATAGGCAAAATAAACACCCCTCCACCAAGCCTTGGACAGTGAGGTCATCCAGGCCTGTGGGGCTGTGGCTATACTGAACCATCTGTATGCCCTTATGGGTAGAGGGGGCCCACCCCACCCATGAGGGCATACAGATGGTTCAGTATAGCCACAGCCCCACAGGCCTGTGGGGCCATGGCCTGTTCAAACCACCAGGATATTGTCCTGGGTAGAGGAGGCCCCCATGCAATGCGATCTGATATTTGAGCTGAAAAGGTAGTGACACTCAGTTCCCATTTGGTCGTGCTGTTGACGGGGTCCAGGCCCCTCCACGAACCAAGACTGTCAAGTATCTCTCATTCAATGACAGGCTGGTCTCACCAATCAAGGCTTCAGTATTCTTGAGATATCTGCCACCAGGGTGAATAGGAACCTCCGCACAGATGGGGTCTTGGACATTGGCAGATGCCTGGTTTCCCCCAAGAGCCCCTGAGAGTGACCTGGCCTCTCCTACACTGGGTCCTGGCCTGGGACCAGGTCCTGGGCAGGGTCTCATTTCTACTTGCTCTGGAGACCTGCACAGGACACGCCTCCAGCAGCTGTGTCCTTCCCTGCAAACAGGATTTGCAGGTGTCTCTTACCGGGAAATTCGCTGGCCAGCCCCTCTGCACCCTATCCTGGCAAGACTTTTGAATTCCCCCCACCTCTGCCTTCAGGGGGAATAGCCAACATTAGGTAAGATAGGGATTGTAATTACGCAGACACGTTGGGTCTCCCATGAACCTGCAGGCCTGAGCTGACCCCTCACAACCCTTGAACTCTTCCGGACCCCTGGTTGTCCTGAGCTGCATGTCTTGTGCATGGGTAGTATGTACCCCTTCACCAGTCCTTGGGCACCCAGGGCCCTCCAGGACTGCAGGGCCATGGCCTGTCTACACCCTCTGGCTATTGTCCTGGGTGGAGGGGCTCCCCCTGCAATAGGATCTGAAACTGGAGCTGCAAAAGGAGCAATCACCTCCATTTGATTGTGATGCTGATGAGGTCCCAGTCACCTCCAGGACCCAGGACTTCCAGGCATCTCCCATTCCAGATTGCCCCATCTCACCAATCAGGGCTTCAGAGTTCCCCCAATATCTGGTTTCAGGGTGAATAGAGTCTCTGTGCAGGTGTGGGCTTGGACACTGGCAGATGCCTGGCTTCCCCGAGAGCCCCAGAGAGTGACCCAGCCTCCCCTGAACTGGGTCCTGGCCCAGAACTGGGTACTGAGCTGGGTCTTATTTCACCTGCTCTGGGGAGCTGTGCAGGCCCTTCACTCTTGCCTCAGGCCTCGTCAGCTGCGGCCTCTACAGCAATCAGGGCTCCCAATATGCCTCCTATTAGAGGACAGCCCGGCCAGCTCCTCTCTACCCACTCTGGCAAGACTTTTGAGTTCCCCCTAGTTCTATGTTAAAACCAAACACAAAGACCAACCTTGAAAATTCCCTGAGCAGACAAAACCAGTCTAGTCATAAAAGCAAAGCTTAATTTAGCTTCTTTTGTAAGACAAGTAAGACTAACTTGACCTGGGTCATTTCTTGCTTATGCCTCTGAAAGTCATAAGCAAATCTTAAACTGTTTCCCAAAACAGATATGAAGTAACCACCAACCAATTCCCTATCATTTAAGAAAATTCTAATATAACCAATCACTGTGTTGAAAAAACCATCACTGCCCTCTCACTATATAAGCTGCTTTATAACAATATACCCCTGCGCCTTGTTCACTATTTTGGTTCAGTGCTCTCGGTTGGCAGAACTGTCTTTTTGGCATGTGCACAGTAACCTTCTACTAATTACTACTTCAGTGATGCATCGATTTTACTTCTGCTATGTCTGAACTTCTGACATTTTATGGTATCAGAAGTGTGATGAAAATACTAAGAATAGCAATAAGTTTTCACATATTGAGGTATATGGGGAAGCCATTCTGGTTTAAATGTGATTTGCCCTAAGGCTTGCTTTTCCCAGAGCAGCCCGACTTATGACCCATCAAACAAGCATTGTACATCTGCTTCAAACCTTTTCTCAAAGTACAGAATGCACTCTATAAAGATAGGGATGGCCGGCTCCCTCTCTCTGATGTTGATACCAGTACTTTGAAGATAAGCCGTCTCTCCCAGAGAGCTAAGGTCAAGTTGGCTTGTTGTGTATGTTCTGAACTGCAGCAAAACATCTTGTGGCTTTGGGGGAAAAAAATTGTATTCCTGTCATGCCTAGTGTATGTTCTTTGTTCTGAAATGGTATATAACCATGATGTAAACCATACTTCCCTGGAGGGCTTTCCTCCCTAGCCAAGAGAGTGTTTCCAGACTAGTCCTCTAATCCGCTCATTAAATCTCTCTTTCTTCTCTATAGATTGGTTACTGATTATTTGTACCTGACAGGTGGGATCCAAAGAAACCCCCACCCCCAGGACTCTGAAGGTGGTGAGCAACCAGGTGCTGGCGTCCCCAGAGCCCCTTGAGCTTGCTGCTTTCTCATGGGCCTGGAGTTTTGTAAGTCTGGAGACACCTGGAGAAGGTAAGTCTTGGATCCAAGGTCTCCTCACTTTGTGTTTTGAGCGCTACGACTTTATTTTGCATACTTGTATTTTGTTTGTTGAAGCTTCTTGGTAAGCCACTTTATTCTGTTCAAAAGGGGAAAAAACATGTGATTCCCTGTATTTTGGAAAGCTGTTAAGAACGAGGGGCCCTCATAGTTAAGATGTCTTAGAGAATCTAAAAGCAAAGATGGGTTTCACCTGGTCTAAAACTCTTTCTCCATCTCCCTCAAAAAATTCTTCTTCCAATATGTATACCCACTATGGACCAGGATCTAGTGCCTTTTTGGAAAATAGGTGAACTTTTGTATAATTTGGAATTTTAGTGACCACTTCAGGGAAACATTAGCTTAGATAAGTCCACTTTAAGGGACACAATTAAAAGAGAGGATCCCAAACCTCTCAGAGGCAAGGGAATGCATTCTTTGGTTGATAGGAATACGTTGCTAAAAGACAAAATGACCACAAAAATAGCTCTAGAAGGATTCTTACAGCATGCAAACAAAAAATCTTTAGTGAAGAATTTTGGCCATCTGAGCAGGTAAACCTAACTTAGTCCATCTGCCAGAAACACTATTTGGATCCAACTATTATTTTGAGTTTTGTGCTATTGTAGCTGAGACATGGCTTTGATGGACAGGGATTCGCAGGCCTGGATCCCAGGCATGGACCTAGGCACTGCTTATCAAGCCATGCTGTGGCAGGTGTCCCATATATAAAAAAAAAAACAGGAAGATGGGCACAGATGTTAGCTCAGGGCCAATTTTCCTTAGCAAAAAGAGTAGGATTGGTGACAGGATGTTAACTCAGGTCTAATGTTCCTCAAAAAAAAGTATACTAGTGTTGGGGCCATCCCCATGGCCCAGTGGTTAAGTTCAGCATGCTCTGTTTTGGCAGCATGGGTTCAGTTCCTGGGTCCAGACCAATACCACCCATTGGCAGCCATGCTGTGGCAGTCACTCACATATGAAATAGAGGAAATTGACATGGATATTAGCTCAGGGCAAATCTTCCTCAAGCAAAAAGAGAAAGATTGGCAATGGATGTTAGCTCAGTGTGAATCTTCCTCAGCAAAAAAAAAAAAAAAGTATACTGATGCAAAATTAGAAGTTGGTTTTCTCTCTGTTAAAAAAACAAACTTATTTTTTAGATTATTGGTCAATGCTTGATGAAAAATTATAAACAAAGGCTTTTCTTTACCTTTAGTGTAATCTGCCTAAGAAACAAAGATTCTGTGTCTTCAAAAATATTTCCTATGCACCATGTTGTCTTTCTCACGTCTTTGATTACTTAAGAAAACTATCTTCTCTATTAAAAGAACTAAGGTTGTTTTATAACTATGTAACTTTCTGAATTTGCCTTTGAAATCTTTTAATTGTCACTTTGGTTCAATGGGTAACTAAGCAACTGCATCATTTTTCATGTGTATATGTGAACTCTCACCAGATCTTTAACCATATCTATTTTTAAGTCTTTTGTCTCTCATAGATAATTACAGTTTTACTTTGATGCTTTTGCAAAGGTGTTCCTGCAAAAATGCTTCATCTTCAAAGAGATTCATGGGAAAGATCCTGACAAGTACTTTAAAATGCGGGTTTCTGATACTTTTAAGATAGTGACACCGAACTGGGTAAGAATTTCTAAAACTCTAATGGAAAACCGATTGATTCATAGAGCTCCTAATCCAAGATGAAGCAAAACAAGAATTACACGAGACTGAATGTAGTGATAAAGATGATTATAATTTTTATGACTTTTTGTTTGAAACATTATGGGTTCTTTTATGTTTTGTTTTTTCAGTTTTAAGGAAACTTTTTTCTCTTACGCTATCAGCGATTTGGTAAAATATGCATTTGTGAACAAAGATGAAACATTTTTATTTTCCTCCCTTCCACATCCCTCCAGAATTCAAAAACTCTTAGTATTCTTATTTTCATGGCAATATAGTTATTTGCATAAGTTAAATAAGAATCTGTTCTCTTTGTAAGAGGACACAATTGGACAAGTCCTTAGCTTAGATTCTTGCCTAAAGAGACTTGAAAGGTCAATCTGAGATTCCTCATGAAAAGTTTCAGCAAAGCAGATTTGAAAAAGCCTATATGGTCAATCAGTATTCTTGCTGCACTTATGTAAGTAATCAGGCCAAGTGTTTCAGAGTTGTCTTAATTTGCAAACACATGAGTCTTACTTTGGGGCTTTCTTTGATAGAAATGGGAACATAAAGGGAAAAATTATATTTCAGTAACACACTTGTGTGAATATCAGATTCTAGTCCTGTTAATTGTCTTTAAGGTTTTGTTATCTTCTTGTCAACTTCAGAAAAAACATCACAACAGATTATGAATGGGCAAGCTTCATACCTGATGCTGTATGGGCCACTCAAGAAAGTTCAACAAAACACCTGATGACAGCATCAAAGACAGTCAAACTGCAAACCAGGAAAGTCCATCGGACTAAAACTGCCATCCTCATTGCACCATCTGAAGATGCTTCCAACCCAAATCTAGTAATGGTCTCAACTGGCTGCTCTCCAAACTCAAAAAATGAATTTATAATTTGCTCCAACTATTAACCTTTGTTTTTTCTCTTGTGTCCACAGAAGTGCCTTTAATTAAATTACCTGATTCTTCATATCACATACAGGCCTAATTTAGGTGGAAGCTCACCTGCAACACTGCCGCCTGAAATTAACTCCTCATGTCCATCCTGTCCTGAGTAATCATGAGGATATGTCATGAATATAGCATGTTGTGTCCACGTAAAAACCTCAGAAAAAAAATCTGAAACCCACTTATACATTATCTCCCTCCCCCCAAGGATGTAGATTGACTTAGGTAAAACCTGAACCTTATTATAACCCATTTGAGTTATTTAATTGGTTAAATCTTGGCTCCTGGGAATCTCTGCTCTGGGGAATTTTTACATCCTTGGCTAGTGTTCTCCTTATAAGTCATCATATTAACCTCTCTAGTGCATTGTATCCTCTCAAGGGTTTTAAATGCCTTTTGGCAGCTAATCATACACACATCAAATGATATCCACCGGGATTAGACAACTCGAAGAACTGACTGCCCATGTCCATGATGATGACAGCGCAAGTGTTAGTAACAGTGACTACATGACCCTCCATCCTGTCCACTCAACTGGTAGAAACAGCAAATATGTTATTCTTCAGACTGGCTATATCAACAGTAGTAAACTAGAGTGCACTATACTTGGCACGCGGAGAGAATGATGAAAAGAGGGAATTGTTAAAATCAAATAATGGGGACCAAACTTGGAAATTCCCTGAGCAGACAAAACCAGTTTTGTCACACAGGCAAAGCTTAATTTAGCTTATTTTGCAAAACAAGTGAGACTAACTTGACCTGGGCCATTTCTTGCTTATGCTTCTGGAAATCACAAGCAAACCTTAAACTATTTCCCAAAATTCATATGAGGTAACCACTCACCAATTCCATATCATTTAAGAAAATTCTAATATTACAGCCAATCACTGTGAAGAATGGAGTCATTGCCTTCTAACTACATAAGCTACTTTGTAACAATAGATCCCTGAGCCTCATTCCATGTTTTGCTTTGAGTACTCTCTTCACAAGCTGTCTTTTTGGTGTGTGCACAATAAACTTTTGCTAATAACTACTTTGGTGACTCATTGGTTTTATTCTGCTATTTCTGAACTTTTGACATCTGTCTTCAGGGTTAATATACACCATTAGGTAGGTATGGCTAGAATTAGGTAGACACCTTAAGTCCCCCAAGAACCTGTGACAGATATCCAGCCCATCACAACCCTTGAACTCTTCTAGAACCCTGGCCACCTGAACTACACAGCATGTGTACACACAGTACCCACCCCTCCAACTGGCCTTGGGCACCCAGAGTCATCCAGGCCTGTGAGGCCCTGTCCATCTATACCACCTGATATTCTCCAAGGTCAAGGGGTCCCTCTTGCAATAAAATCTGATATTGGGGATGCAAAGGTGGCGACAATCAGTCCCCATTAATTCGTAGTGCTGATGAGGTCCCAGCCCCCCAGGACTCCCAAGAGTCTGTCATTCCAGGGCTCTCAAGTCTCACCAATTAAGGCTTCAGGGTTCTCACACTATCAGGTTCTGGCTGAATAGGAACCTCTTTGTGGTATGGGCTTGGACATTGGCAGATGCCAGGTTTTCCCCAAGAGACCCAGAGAGTGACCTGGCCTAGCCCTAAATGGTTCCTGGCCTCGCACTGGGACCCAGGCTGAACCTTATTTTCCCTTTCTCTGGAGAGCTGTGTGGGACCCACATGTGCAGTTTACTCTCCATCCACAGGTCTCCAGCATGCTGGGCTCCCAGGTGTGTCTTATTGGAGGATACTGTGGCCTTCCCCTGCCTACCTTGCCCTAACAAGGCTTTTGAAAGTTCCTCAGTTCTGCCTTCAGAGGAAGTATGCACCATTAGGTAGGAATTATGCAGAAGCCTTGAGTCCCCCCAAACATGCTCCAGTTATCCAAACCCTTACAAGCCTTGAACTCTTCTGGATCCCTGGCTACCCTGAAACTCACAGCACACCCATGGGCAGTATGCACCTTTTCAGCAGGCCTTGGGCACCCAGGGCCTTCCAGGCCTGTGGGGCCATGGATAATCCAAACCACCTGGATATTCTCCTAGGTGGAGTGGTTCCCCCCACAATACAATCTGGTGCTGGGGTTGCAAAGATGGCAGCAGTCAGTCTCCATTTGGTTGTGCTGCTGCTGAGGCCCCAGGCCACTCCAGGAAATAAGACTCACAGGTGTCTCTCATTCCAGGATGCCCAGGTCTGGCCAATTAAGGCTTCCAAGTTCCCTAATTATCAGGTTCAGTGTGAATAGGAGCCCATTTGTAGGTGCCCAGCTTAGACATTGACAGATGCCAGGTTTCCCCCAAGAACCCCCAAGAGTGACCCAGCCTCCCTGAACCAGGTCCTGTTGTGCAATTGGGTCCCAGTATGGGTCATATTTGCCTTTGCTCTGGAGCACTACACAGGATGGGCATGCACAGTTTGCTTTCTGCCCTGGGTATTTAACAACCACAGGCCCTCCAGCAACCAGGGCTCCCAGGTGTCTCTTACTGAGGTCAGCCCAGCCAGCCCTGCCCCACCCCACCCTGGCAAGACTTTTCTGATTCCCCCAGCTCTCCCTTCAGAGAGACTAGGTTGCATTAGGTGGGAGAGGGTAAATTCCCAAATAACCCACACCAGTGACCTGGCCCTTCATGACCCTTGAAGCCATCCAGACCCCTGGCTACACTGAACTGCACAGCACATGCATGGGCACTGCACACCCCTTCAGCAGGACTTGGGCACCCAGGGCCCTCCAGCTTTGTCTACTTGGAGTCATGTTACTAACTCTTCTCCTGACCAGCCCTGATGGCTTTGAATTCCAGAATTTTCTGCCAGCCTTCTAGTTTGGCACCTGATTTTTTCATCATCACCCCCTTTTTTTTTTTTTTTAAAGATTTTATTTTTTCCTTTTTCTCCCCAAAGCCCCCCGGTACATAGTTGTGTATTCTTCGTTGTGGGTTCTTCTAGTTGTGGCATGTGGGACGCTGCCTCAGCGTGGTCTGATGAGCAGTGCCATGTCCAAGCCAAGGATTCGAACTGACGAAACACTGGGCCGCCTGCAGCGGAGCGCAAGAACTTAACCACTCGGCCACGGGGCCAGCCCCGTCATCATCAACCTATTTTTGACTCCACAACCTTCTGTGAACAATCCCTCTGGTTGATCTAGAATCTTTGAAAAAATGAGTTAGGCAAGACTACAGAATTAGATGGAGAGATAGCACAATTCTAATCAGGAGAGTGTGAATACAATGCCCTTGTTTAAGGACCCTCTACTGCTCAGGCCTCCATGTCTGCACAGTCCATATCCTCTTCCTCCCATCGAAACATACTTAATCATTGTCTTAAAACACATTAGCTTGACCCTAACTGAGCCAGATAAAGATGTGAATGGCTGACAATTGCTTAATCCAGGAAGGTAGTCTTTCTAAATGACTCAATCCTCCTTCTATAGTTGCTCAATTACTAACCAGCTTTATGATCCTCCTAAATTTACTTAACCTCTAAGTCTCAGTATTCTCATCCATCAAATGGAGATAAAATATCTATCTAGCCAATAAAATTCTTGAGAGTAATGTCAGCATCAAGGCAGTGTGATTTGTTCCCTTTGTCTTTCTCCTCTAAGTTACAACCAGTGGGACGTCCATAGACCAACAAACGACTCTCTACACAGCACACCAGAACACCTGAGAGACCTGTACATCTATGCATGTAAAGGGGTGGACTGGATCTCCTAGAGGCAGCAAAAGCAGGGGAGCAATGGTGATCAGTCCTGAGACCATAGGCTCCAGGAACTGCAGTGGCATCTTTAACCAGAGGCTTCAGGAATGGTGACAGCACCCATGATTGGAAGCCCCAGTAAGAGAGGCATTACATGTAACCAGAGACTCCAGGCATCACTGCAGTGCCTGCGACCAGAGGCTCCAGGACTCTCAGTGGCACCTGCAACACAGCCCCTAGCCCTTTCCCAAGTAGTGGCAGAGGCATCTGTGACCCCAGCCCTCCTGGCAGTGGAGACTGCATCCAAGATTCCTGTGCCCTCAGCAGTGGCAGCAATGCCTATGATCTGAGGTTCCCAGAACCATGACGGCACTTGCAACCCAGCACCTCCCTCTCCCTCAGCATTGGTAGTGGTGCCCATGACCTGAGGCTACAGGAGCTGTGGTGGCACCCAAGACCAGAGGCTACAGGAACCACAGTGACACCTGTGACCATAGGCCCCAGGAACTGTGGTGGTGCCTGCAACTCAGGTACTCCCTCCCCCTGGTGGTGACAGCAGCACTCAAGACTCTGACCCACCTGGCAGTGGTGGTGACACCTGAGAAATCAGATCCCCCAGGAGTAGTGGTGCCAGCAACCCCAGAAAACCCAGGAGCAGCAGCAGAGTCAGCATGTGTGACTCCAGCCCCCTGGCCCCAAGACGACATAGAGCTGGGTAGCAACAGCAGTGGAACACATGACCCTAGCCCACCCCAACTGCAGCAGCTCCCACATCTCAGCCCGCCAACCTGTCACAGCAGTGCTTACGGATCCAACAACCCAAGATGTAACAGAGGAGCCCATGAACCTGGCTTTTGCACCACCCTCCCCCTCCTCCCACTGCAGTGAAGAAATCCACGACCCAGGCAACCCTAGAAGCAGCAGAGGTGTGCACCACCCCAGTGACTCGAGTGGCAATGCCCACCAACACAGTGACACTGGCAGCAGCAAGGCACAAGTGACCTTGGAGTAACAAGCAGCACAACAAGGACACCAACCACACTTTTGGCAGCAGCAGTGGAAAGTGGAAAGCACAGGTTCTCAAATACAACCAGAATTATCTCAAAATCAAAGTAAACAAAGCCTTACCTAAATAAGAAAGATGTTCACTACTACAATGCTCCAGCAGAAGAACAACTCATCAAGCACCATGAAAAATTATGGTAACATGGTATCATAAAAAGAAAATGACAACTCTCCAAAAACCAAACTTGAAGTTACAAAAGATTGTAATCTAACTAATAGACAATTCAAAATAGCTGTCATGAAGAAACTCAATGAGCTACAAGAAAACTCAGAAAGATGGTTCAATGAACTCAGGAATAAAATTAATAAACAGAAGAAGCACCTCACTAAAAAGATTGAAACTCTAAAAAAGAACCAGAAATTCTGGACTTGACTAACTCGATAAATGAGGTAAGAAATACAATAGAAAGCATTGAAAATACAGCAAACCATATTTTTAAAAAACCAGAATTATCAAGCTTTAAGATAGAAATCTAGAAATAATTCCGGTGGAAGAGGAGATAGAACTAAGATTTTAAAAAATGAAGAAAATCTAAGAAAAATATTTCACTCCATTAGAAAAAGAAACATAAGGATATTGGTTATCCCAGAAAGAGAGGAGAGGGAGAAAGGAGCAGAGAGCTTATTTAAAGAAATAATAGCTGAGAAATTCCAAAACTGGGGAAGGAACTGGATATACAAATTCATGAAGCTAACAGAACACCTAATTATCTCAATACAAAAAGACGTTCTCCAAGATACACTATATTAAAGCTGTCAAAAGTCAATGACAAACAAAAGAATTTAAAGACATCCAGGAGGGAAAAGGCAGTAACCTACAAAGGAACGACCATCAGGCTATCAGCAGATTTCTCAGCAGAAACTCTTCAGGCCAGGAGAGAGTGGAATGACATACTCAAAATATTAAAAGATAAAAACTGCCAGGCAAAGATACTCTATCCAGCAAAGGTTTTCTTCAGTTATGAAGGAGAAATAAAGACTTTCCCAGAAAAGCAAAAGCTGAAGGAGTTTACCACCACTAGACCTGTCTTACAAGAAATGTTGAAAGGAACTCTTCTATAAGAAACAAAAAGGCAAAAGTACACAAAGCTTTGAATAATTCAATAAATAGACAGAACCAGAAAATTTCAAAGCTACAGCATAACAGGGTGTTAAACACTTAATTATAGTATAAAGGTTAAAGGCAGAAAAGAGCATTAAAAATAACTAAAGCTAATTCAATATGGTAATGAATTCACAACATAAAAAGGGAAAACATGTGACAAGAAAAATGTAAAAGGGTGGGAGGAAAAGGATGAAATCTGCATAGGCAAATGAAGATAAGATGCTATCAGCAGAAAAAGGATTATTTTATCTATGAGACATATACAAACCTCATGGTAAGCACAAAACAAAAAATTAGAGCAGAAAGCAGAACATAAAAAAGGAGGTAACTGAGAAAAACATCATAGAAAACCACCAAACTAAAATGGCAGCTTATTTCTATTTTAAGAAAAATAAAAGAAGATATAGAACAAGCAGAAAACAAAAGATAAAATGGGAATAGTGAGTCCTCATTTATCAATGATCACCCTAAATGTAGATGGATTGAATTCACCAGTCAAAAGCCACAAAATGGCTGGATGAATTAAAAAACAAGATCCAACAATATGCTGTCTCTAGGAGACCCATCCCAGCTCTAAAAATAAACATATGCTCAAAATGATGGGGCAGAATGTGATACTCCAAGAGAATGGCAACCAAACGAGAGTGGGTATAGCCATACTTATATCAGAGAAAATAGACTTCAAGCCAAAAAAGATAATGAAAGACAAAGTTGGACATGATGTAATGATAAAGGAGACAATCCATCAAGAAGACATACATTTATTAATATATACGCACCCAACACAGAAGCAACAAAATTTAAAAAGCAAATCAACTTTTAACAGACCTAAAAGGAGAAATTACAGCAATACAATAATGGTAGGGGATTTTAACACCCCACTTACATCAATGGATAGATTATCCAGGCAAAAAGTCAACAAGGAAATGTGGGCCTTAAATGACACATTAGACCAGATGGACTTAATAGATACATACAGAACATTCCATTCAAAAGCAGCAGAACACACATTCTTCTCAAGTGCACACAGAACACTCTCCAGGACAGACCGTATGTTGGGACATGAAACAAGTCTCAATAAATTCAAGAAGATTGAAATCATATCAAGCATCTTTTTGTGACCACAAAGGTATGAAACTAAAAATCAACTATAAGAAGAAAACTGGAAAAGCCACAAATATATGGAAATTAAACAAAACACTACTAAACAACTTTTGGGTCAATGAAGAAACAAAAGGAGAAATCAAAAAATACCTAGAGATAAATGAAAATGAAAATTTATGGGACACAGCAAAAGTGATTCTAAGAGGGAAGTTTATAGAAATACAGGCCTATCTCAACAAACAAGAAAAGTCTCAAGTAAACAATCTAACAATGCACCAAAAGTAACCGGAAAAAGAAGAACAAACAAAGCCCAAAATCAGTAGAAGGAAGGAAATATTAAAAATCAGAGTGGAAATAAATGAAATAGAGACCAAAAAAAAGAGAAAAAAATCAATGAAACTAAGAGCTGGTTCTTTGAAAAGATAAACAAAATTGACAAACATTTAGCTAGACTCACCAAGAAAAAAAGAAAGAAGGCTCAAACAAAAAAATCAGAACTGAAAGAGGAGAAATTACAAGAGACACCTCAGAAATAGAAAATATTATAAGAGAATAGTATTAAAAGCTATATGTCAACAAATTGGATGATCTAGAAGGAATGGATAAATTCTTAGAGTCATACAACCTTCCAAAACTGAATCAAGAAGAAATAGAGAATCTGAATAGACCAATTACCAGTAAGGACATTGAAACAGTAATTAAAACCTCCCAAAAGTAAAAGTCCAGACCCAGATGGCTTCCCTGGTGAATTCTAACAAACAATCAAAGAAAATTTAATACCTATCCTTCCCAAACTCTTCCAAAAAACTGAAGAGGAGAGGAAGCTTCCTAACTCATTCTACAAGCCCTTGATACCAAAATCAGACAAGGACAACACAGAAAAATAAAATTGCAGGCCAATATCACTGATGAACATCAGTGCAAAAAGCCTCAACAAAATACTAGCAAATCAAATACAACAATACATTAAAAAGATCATACATCATGATCAAATGGCATTTTGTTCCAGGGATGCAGGGATGGTTCAGCATCTACAAATCTATCAATGTGATACACCACATTAACAAAATGAAAAATTAAAATCACATGATCATCTCAATAGATGCAGAGAAAACATTTGACAACTTATGATAAAAACTCTGAATAACATGAGTATAGAAGGAAAGTACCTCAAAATAATAAAGACCATATATGACAAACCCACAGCTAATATCACACTCAGTGGAGAAAAACTTAAAGCTATCCTTTTAAGAATAGGAATCAGACAAGGATGCCCACTTTCACCACTCTTATTTAACATAGTATTGGAAGTCCTAGCCAGAGCAATCAGGCAAGAAAAAAAATTAAATGGGAACCAAATTGGAAAGGAAGAAGTGAAACTGTCACTATTTGCAGATGACATGATTTTATATATAGAAACCCCTAAGGAATCCACCAAAACACTTTTAGAAATAAGTGAATACAGTAAAGTTGAAGGATATGAAATCAACACACAAAAATCAGTTACATTTCTATACACTAACCACAAAGTAGCAGAAAGAGAAGTTAAGAATAAAATCCCATTTACAATTGCAACAAAAAGAATAAAACACCTAGGCATAAACTTAACCAAAGAGGGGAAAGGCTTGTACACTGAAAACCATAAGACATTATCAAAAGAAATTGAAGAAGACACAAAAAAAGGAAAGACATTTTGTGCTCATGGATTGGAAGAATTAACATTGTTAAAATGTTCATACTTCCTAAAGCAATCTACAGATTCAATGCAATCCCTATCAAAGTTCCAAGGACATTTTTCATAGAAATAGAACAAAGAATCCTAAAATTTGTATAGAATAACAAAAGACCCCAAATAGTCAAAGGAATCCTGAGAACAAAGAATTCTACCTTGGTTAGAGGTACCACACCCCCTGATTTTAAAATATACTACAAAGTTATAGTAATCAAAACAGCATGATACTGGCACAAAAACAGACACATCGATCAGCGAAACAGAATCAAGAGCCCAGAAATAAACCCGTACATCCATGGACAGCTAATTTTCAACAAGGGAGCCAAGAGCATATGATAGAGAAAGGAAAGTCTCTTCAATCAATGGTGGTGGGAAAACTGGACAGCCACATGCAAAAGATTGAAAGTATGCCATTGTCTTATAACATACACAAAAATTAACTCGAAATGGATTAAAGACTTGAATGTAACACCTGAAACCATAAAACTTATAGAAGAAAACATAGGCAATACACTCTTTGATATCCATCTTAGCAGCATATTTTCAAATACCATGTCTGCCTGGGCAAGGGAAACAAAAGAAAAAATAAACAAATGAGACTCTATCAAACTAAAAATCTTCTGCACAGCAAAGGAAACCATCAACAAAACGAAAAGACAACCTAACAATCGGGAGAAGATATTTGCAAGCCATACATCTGATAAGGGGTTAATATCCAAAATACATAAAGAACTCATACAATTCAACAACAACAAAAAATAAACAACCCAATGAAAAAATGGCAAAAGATCTGAAGAGACATCTTTCCAAAGAAGACATATAGATGGCCAACAGGCACATGAAAAGATGTTCAACAACATTAATTATTGGGGAAATATAAATCAAAACCACAATGAGATATCACCTCATGCCTGTCAGAATGGCCTAATTAACAAGACAAGAAATAACAAGTGTTGGAGAGGAAGTGGAGAAAAGGGAACCCTCATACACTGCCCATGGGAATGCAAACTGGTCTAGCTACTATGGAAAACAGTATGGAGAGTCTTCAAAGAATTAAAAATAGAATTATCATATGATCCAGCTATTTCACCACTGAGTATTTACCCAAATAACATGAAAACACAACTGTGTAAAGATATATGCACACCTATGTTCATTGCAGCATTATTCACAATAGCCAAGACTTGGAAGCAACCTAGGTATCCATCAAGGGACGAATGGATAAAGAAGATGTGGTATATACACACAATGGAATACTACTCAACTATAATGCCATTTGTGATAACATGGATGGACCATGTTGCTATTAGGATCTTATGCTAAGTGGAATAAGTCAGACAAAGTCAGATACTGTATGATCTCACTCATAAATAGAAGATAACAACAACAAACAAACATATAGATACAGAGATTAGATTGATAGTTACCACAGGGGAAGAGGGGAGGGAGGGGAGTGAAAAGGATGATTAGGCACATGTGTATAGTGATGGATGGCAATTAGTTTTTGGGTAGTGAACATGATGCAGTCGACACAGAAATCGAAATATAATGATGTACACCTGAAATTTATATAATGTTATAAACCAATACCTCAATAAAAAAAGAAAGAAGAAAAATCTCAAATAAACAATCTAACCTTACACCTAAAGGAACTAGAAAAATAACAAATGAAGTCCAAAGTCAGTAGAGAGAAGGAAATAATAGAAATCAGAGTGGAAGTAAATGAAATCAAGACAAAAAAGACAATAGAAAAATCAATGAAACTAAAAGCTGGTTCTTCAAAAAATAAAATTGACAAAACTTTAGCTGGACCCACAAAGAAAAAAGAGAAGGCTCAAATAAATATAATCAGAAATTAAAGAGAAGTTACAATGATACCACAGAAATACAAAGGATCACAAGAGACTACTACAAACAGCTATACATGAACAAATTAGAAAATGTGAAAGAAATGGATAAATTCTTAGAATCATACAACCTTCCGAGACTGAACCATGAAGAAACAGAAAGCCTGAACAGACCAATCACTAATAAGGCGATTGAAACATAACAAAAAATGTCCCAAAAAGCAAAAGTTCAGCACTAGACAGCTTCACTGGTGAATTCTACCAAACATTCAAAGAAGATTTAATACCTAGCCTTCTCAAACTCTTCCAAAAAAATTGAAAAGGAGGGAATACTTCCTAACGCATTTTATAAAGCTATCGTTACCCTAATACCAAAACCAGACAAGGACAACACACAAAAAAGAAGGTTATAGGCCTTTATCTCTGATGGACATAGATGCAAAAATTCTCAACAAAATATCAGCAAACCAATGATAACAATACATTAAAGGGATCATAGAGCCGGCCCTGCTGGCCTAGTGGCTGAAGTTCGGCATGCTCCGCTTTAGCGGCCCAGGTTCTGTTCCCAGACACAGAACCACACCACTCATCTGTCAGTAGCCACGCTGTGGCAGCTGTTTGCATAGAAGAACCAACAGGACTTACAACTAGAATACATAACCATGTATTGGGGTTTTGGAGAGAGAAAAACAAAGAGAGAGGAAGATTAGCAACAGATGTTAGCTCAGGGCTAATCTCTCCCAGCAAAAAAATAAAAATAAAGGGATCATACTCCATGGTCAAATGAAATTGATTCTGAGGGTGCAAGGATGTTTCAACATCTGCAAATCAATCAACATGCTACACCACATTAACAAAATGAAGAATAAAAATCACACGAGCATCTCAATAGATGCAGTGAAAGCATTTGACAAGAATCAGCATCCACTTATGATAAAAATTCTCAATAAGATGACTATAGAAGGAAAGTACCTCAGCATAATAAAGGCCATTTATGACATGCCCACAGTCAATATCATGCTCATGGGGAAAAACTGAAAGTTATTCTTCTAACAGGAACCAGACATGGATGCCCACTCTCACCACTCTTATTCAACATAGTATCAGAAGTCTTAGCCAGAGCAATCAGGCAAGAAAAAGAAACAAAAGGTATCCAAATTAGAAAGGAAGAAGTAAAGCTGTCACAATTTTCAGACGACATGATTTCATATACAGAAAACCCTGCAGACTCCACCCAAAGGCTATTAGAAATAATAAACTAAGACAGTAAAGTTGCAGCATACAAAATCAATATACAAAAATCTATTGCATCTTTATATACTAACAATGAACTATCAGAAAGAGAAATTAAGAAAACAATTCCACTTACAATTGCAACAAAAAGAATAAAATATCTAGGAATAAATTTAACCAAAGAGGTGAAAGACCTGTACACTGAAAACTATAAGACATAATCAAAAGAAATTGAAGAAGACACAAAAAAATGGAAAGATATTTTGTGCTCATGGATTAGAAGAATTAACATTGTTAAAATGTCCTTATTACCCAAAGCAATGTACAGATTCAATGCCATCTCAAAGTTCCAATGGCATTTTTCACAGAAATAGAATAAAAAATCCTAAAACTTATATGGAACCACAAAAGACCCCCAATAGCCCAAGCAATCCTGAGAAAAAAGAACAAAGCTGAAAATACCACAGTCCCTGATTTCAAACTATACTAAAAAGCTGTGGTAACCAAAACAGTATAGTAATGGCAGAAAAACTGACATGTAGATCAATGGAATAAAATTGAGAGCCCAGAAATAAACCTACTCATAAAAGGACAAATAATTTACAACAAAGGAGCTAAGAATAAACAATGGAGAAAGCAAAGTCTCTTCAATAAGTGGTGTTGGGAAAACTGGACAGTCACATGCGAAAGAATGAAAGTAGACCATTATCTTATGCCATACACAAAAATTCACTCAGAATGGATTAAAGACTTAAATGTAAGAGCCAAAACCATAAAACTCCTAGAAAAAAACATAGGCAGTATGCTCTTTGACATTGGTCTTAGCAATATCTTTTTAGATATGTCTCCTTAGGCAAGGGAAACAAAAGCAAAAATAAACAAATGAGGCTACATCAAACTAAAAAGCTCCTGCACAGCAAAGGAAACCATCAACAAAACAAAAAGACAACCTACCGATTGGGAGAAGGTATTTGCAAATTGTATATGCAATAAGGGACTAATATCCAAAGTACATAAAGAACTCATACAACTCCACAACAAAAACCAAACAACCCGACTGATAAATGGGCAGAGGATCTGAACAGATATTTTTCCAAAGAAGATACACAGATGGCCAACAGGCACATGAAAAGATGCTCAACATCAGTAATTATTAGGGAAATGCAAATCAAAACCACAATGAGGGGGCCGGCCCCATGGCCGAGTGGTTAAGTTTACGCCATCTGCTTCAGCGGCCCAGGATTTCACTGGTTTGGATCCTGGGCATGGACATGGCACTGCTCTTTAGGCCATGCTGAGGCAGTATACCACATGCCACAACTAGAAGGACCCATAACTGAAATATACAACTATGTCCTGGGGGGATTTGGGGAGAAAAAGCAGGAAGTAAAAAAAGAAGAAGATTGGCAACAGTTGTTAGCTCAGGTGCCTATCTTAAGAGGAAGAAAAAAAAATCACAATGAGATATCACCTCACATCCATTAGAATGGCTATTATGAAAAAGACAAGCAATAACAAGTCTTGGCAAGGATGTGGAGAAAGAGGAACCCTGTGCACTGTTGGTGGGAATGCAAACTGGTGCAGCCACTGTGGAAAACAGTATGGAGGTTCCTCAAAAAATTAAAAGCAGAACTACCACATGATCCAGCTATTCCACTTCTGAATATTTATCCAAAAAATACAAAACCACCAATTCAAAAATATATACACCCCTATGTTCATTGAAGCATTATTTACAATAGTCAAGATATAGAAACACCTAAGTGCCCACCAATGGATGAATGGATAAAGAATATGTGGTGTGTATATATATACATGGCACCACTTGGCAAAAGCCATGCTGTGGTAGGCATCCCACGTATAAAGTAGAGGAAGTTGGGCACAGATGTTAGCTCAGGGCCAGTCTTCCTCAGCAAAAAGAGGAGGATTGGCAGTAGTTAGCTCAGGGCTAATCTTCCTCAAAAAAAAAATCTTGCTATACCTTTACATGGTTACCTTGACATTCAAAACTCTGTTCACATGCACAAAAATCTGCACAATAATTAATACAATAAATACACAAATAAATAAAACAGAGAAAGAAAGACAGCAAACAACTAAAATACATCTGGATCTTTTATCAGATCTGCTGAGCTTCATGGAGATTTTCTGCTCTGTGTTGAATAACCAGCAGTAATTACATGGCTCTGAACAGAGCTAAGTAGGGCACAGTCACTCGTCAAGAAGAAAACAATGATGCCCTATGATCTATAGGAGTAACGTTATCACAAGTTCCCCTTGCCACCACTTTGGAGCTTAAATATCGCTTACAAAGGGAAGGAATTGTTTTTCAGTCATTGAAAAGTAAGAAAATCTTAGATGCTGTAGACCCTGAGGCTTCCTTACCCCAGCAGGAGGTCTGGTCCTGTCCAGTCTCTGAGCTAATGATAATGAACCTGGGTGTGCCTTAGGACCTCATCTCTGAAAGCAGAGGTCTGCCTTTGATCTTGATGCCCTAAGGCTGGTGACCATCACCTAGGGAGCTGCAGTCCCCTCTATAAATTCTGTGATTTGTATCCAGATAGTTTATTTTCTCCCTTGCTTCCTTGTTTACATTCTAAATCTCTTCCTGACCTAGAAGACTTCCTTGTTCATGGTCCATTTGAAGAGGTCTTGCCCTGAAGCTTGGCTCCTTCTGTTCTTCTCCTGTGGACTGGACCCTGCTCTGTCTTTCTGGTTTGTACCTCCTAAAAAACTCTCCTGGAACTTGGAGGAACTCAGCCTTCATATATGGCTGGTGTAAGAAGATTGCTCCTGAAATATCTTAAAGCTCAAATCCGCTTTGAAAATGATGCTATGGCTGGCCTCCCTGGGTTTGGTACACCCCCAAGGGCTTTGGCATTAGGATGACTGGTCCTTCCTTGGGGAAAGTTCTACTATCAGGTTGGTTTCCTTATTTCCAACCCTGCCCATTATAGGCTTCCTCTACTTTCCCTACTGAGCAGGTGCCTAGAGACTTGCCCCTGAGTTCCCACTTTCCTTAGTGACCAGGATTATTTTCTCTCCATTCACATTCTTTATTCTCATAGTTCCCACAGTGAAACCACTACTTGAATACAGATCATCTAATGCAGTGCTTTTGGGTAAAAATGACAAGATAATTCTTCCCTTCATTTACATATTATTTAAAGAAGAAATGAAATAAGAAATGAAAAGGTTAGTATTGAAAGTGTCTCCTGAGCTGCCTAGACATTCCCGTGGATTTGTGAGAAATGACTGGGAGATGGCAATGTGGGGAATGGGGCGGTATGTGAAGCAGAAACCTACAACTCAATTTCTGGGCAGAGTGCAAGGATCTGCTTACTTTCTCATCCCACAGGTCACTCACTACAGACAAACACTGTCCACACAGTTATTTTCAATTCATTTCTCTTCTGCAGCACTTTGCATCTCAGAACTCAGAAGTGCCTCAGGAGTGAAATTTCTGCTAAAGATGAAGGAATTTGGCTGTGGGACGCTTGAACTGACCATATGGAGTTTTATAAAGTCATGAATGCAAATAATGAGGGATTGTTTCCTTTCTTTCTTTCTAAAGAAGATTAGCTCTGAGCTAACTACTGTGCCAATCTCCTTCCACTTTATATGTGGGTCACCTCCTCAGCATGGCTGATGAGTGGTGTAGGTCTGTGCCCAGGATCTGAACCTGTGAACCTGGGCCACTGAAGCAGAGCTCGCTGGACTTTACCACTATGCCACGGGGCTGGCTCAGGATTGGTTTATTTTTATGCATCTTTTTTACAGTTGAAAAGCCTGAGACTAACAACCAAATTGATGAATGGAGGAGTCTAGTATGCTTGATGCCAAAAGTCACTTGTCACAGAATAAGAAAAGCCTTCCTCCCATCGAGATCAACTATCAGAATGAAAACGGGTGTTGGACGAGGTTTAATTTACAGGTCTCCTGTAAACCATCACCCACACTCTACCCGAGGCTGTTGAGCTCCCCATTGAGACGACAATCCATATACCTGCAGTATGGTTCATCTCCTGTCCATTTTTTTCTAAAGTCAACAGAAGTTTCTTCTCAAATCAAAATGTCCTTAGTCCTTGACTTACTTGTAGCCTATGAACTTCAGAGCATAAACTGCTCAACACTAAAAGCCAGGCTAAGACACTACAAGAAAACTACAGACCAGTAGTCCTTGTGAACATCACTGCAAAAATCCTCGGTGAAATACTAAGAAACTGAGTTCAGCAATATATTAAAACAATTATATAGCATGAACAAGTGGGACAACAACAAATAACATCTAGAGATAGAGATTGGATTGGTGGTTACCAGAGGGGAAGCGGGGAGGGAGGAAGGCGAAAGGGTGATTAGGCACATGTGTGTGGTGATGGATGATAATTAGTCTTTGGGTAGTGAACGTGACGTAATCTAAACAGAAATAGAAATATAATGATGTACCCTAAATTTATATATTTATATGTTATAAACCAAAGTTACTTCAATAAAAAAACATAAAAAGTAAGCAAATAATATGACTTTATTTCAGTCCTAGAAAGCAAAGGTAGCTTTATCTTAAGTTCCATATTTTTAAATAGTAGTTATAAATGTAAGAGAAAGGCCTACACATTGTCATATTGTTTAGATTATTCTTTGTCATTTGTATCAGAATTTTGCAGTTTGTATTTTGTTGTCGTCAAGTTTTCTTTCCAGGAAGCAGGATAAATAAGCCACACTATTTTCTACTAATTTATCAAGAATAAAGGGCAATTTTCTAGCTATGTTGAAAACAGATATTTGTAGACATCTGAATCCCCTAACCCTGGTGGGCATTTTGGAAGAGATGGGTGGAGGGGTCCTACTTTCACAACAGCGAGTCCCCCAGGGTCAGACAGCAGCTGTGGATGACACTGCAATCATGGCAGTGCCAGAACAAGAGCAAGGTGCTGGCAGGTCAGCCTGAGGAGGGAGATCGAATGGGCTACCCAAGGGGATCAGAGGTGTCCTCTAAGACCTGCAGTGGGGAGCCACACAGTGAGACGATCAGGGAGGCCAAAGGAAGCAAGAGAAGGAAAAGCAGAATGGTGACTCCAGGGCACACCTGGGGCCAGGTCGGTCCTGGCTGAGGGGTGCTGTAAGAAGGCCGACAGGTATAAAGAACCTGGCAGTTTATGAGGCAAGGCAGTCTACTTATGATGATGTCACATCTGGGCTAGTGCATGAGAGTCCCAATTTCGAACATAGTCTCAATTCTGTCAGGTCTTATGTCCCATGTTCATTCATTCAGCAGTGTGTCACAACTACTACTAGCAGGTATTGGCCTAGTGGCCCATGATGGACTCAGAACCAGTGTGTAAACTGGGCTCTCAAATGGCTGAGCAATGATCATAAGATAACTCAGAGTGATGACCTATTGTAGGCAGAGTAACAGGTCATTAAAATCATACCCTTATCTTTCTGTCTCTGTTATTCTAACATGTTTTCCTTGTTCTGACCCTGATGGGTTTTTAGGATATGAAAGATTTCGCCCATTTCTCCAGGGGAAAGAAGACTGGTGCTTTGGGTGTAGTAAACAGTGTTACCAACCTTGGCTCTGCTGAGGAGGAGCTCTCCCTCTCTGACGGACTCCTGCTGAGCTCTCGTGCTCATTACCTTCATCGTGTCTCCTAGGTTTTCAGCGACATTTTCAGGGTCTTGTGAACAGGCCACTTGCTACCCAAAGACTCATATCACAAAGAAGGGACAGCATGATTGAAAATATCTCTAACACATTACATCTAAGGTCAAACGATGTTTTACAAAGATAGATGTTGTTGATGGATGAGGGCGAGGAAGGGACGGAGGTGGACGCAGATGGGAGTGGACACATAAGTCTACATGTCTGTGTCACAAGTGACATCTTCCAGTCAGTGGCTCACCTTATATTTATTACTAGTAGGGGATTTCCATTAGCTGGCAAATGAAATTGAAGAAGAAAAGCAAGTAAGTAATCGTTAAAGAAGCTCTCTAAGGTTATAACGCATGTTCTGAAGAGAATTAACTTGTGCTGTAAACTATTGACAGGGCCGTGTCATTGTCATGAGTGGCCAGGCACTGCCCTCTGGTGGCCATGTGAGAAATGGCAGGAGTGCTGCAGGGCTCCCTGGTTCTGTCAGTAAAAGAAGCCACATTGGAACTTTGGCATCTTCACAGGATCGCAGGTGGATCAAAAGCAAATTCTGTAAGATTCAATGTTTTGTAGCTGCCTTCTAGTAGAAGTCATTGTCTTGTCACTTGACACTATGAAAAAATAGGCCTCTCCCCAAGTGGTGTTTCAGGGAGTATTACTGAGCGCCTGAGTCAGGCCCTGGTTCCAGAGCAGAAAACAGAGACCAGGTCGCTGCCTCCCAGGACGCACAGCGGGTGGAGTGGGAAAGTGTGGGGTAACTGGTCTACATCGCAGCACCTTATGACAGGCTGAGGAAAACAATGTGTCACAACAAAGCATATTTATGGAAATCTTCTGATTAAACAATCAAACATTTTAGGCAATTGGAAAGCTATCACTCAACGCATTTGTATACTTTCATCTAAATTTAGATATAGAGTTATTCTTAAAACTGGAGCACCCTTGGGGTTGGCCCCGTGGCCGAGTGGTTAAGTTCGCGCGCTCCATGCAGGCGGCCCAGTGTTTCGTTGGTTCGAATCCTGGGCGCAGACATGGTACTACTCATCAAACCACGCTGAGGCAGTGTCCCACATTCCACAACTAAAAGGACCCACAACAAAGAATATACAACTATGTACTGGGGGGCTTTGGGGAGAAAGAGGAAAAAATAAAATCTTTAAAAAAAAATTGGAGCACCCTATATTCCTACTCATTTTTCATTTAGTATGAATAATTATTCCTGCCCTTTAATATTGTTGAATGTGTGATTTCAGTCGCTGCATAGTATTCCTTATCATATCTTGTACACAATTAACTGCTTCTGTGGTTCTTGCTGCCATCTTCCTCCACCAACAATATCTTGATTATGTCTCACAGTGGAGTTCAGTAGATAGCATGTCCAGGCAGCTTCCAAATCTAAAATTATTCCCTGAACTTCCAGAACGCTTTCATTTTATCCTTTTCTCTGAGGATGGCAGGCACTTTGTACCGTCTCATCTCCTCTAGATTGGGAGCTTCTCCCAGCCAACATGCTGCTCAGTCAATTCTCCATCCAGCCTTTAAGCAAATGCTTGGCATATACGGTAAATACTCAGCAAAGATTTGAAAAGCACAATAAATCTAAATGAGCTGCTCATTGGTGCAGAGAACTTTGTCCATCAAAATCCATTCTGCACTTCTTGGAGCGCACAGCTGCACTCCATTATCCAGCCTCCCTTGGGGCCCTATGACCACGTCTTTGCCTGGGAAAGAGGAAAGGAACTGATGTGTGCCATTCTGGACCTGGCTGATAAAGTCCTCCCATGTTCATTTCTTCACGTTCTTTCCCCTGATGCTGATGGATGCCCATGTGGGTGATGACCTAGGGACGGAGAAGGCACATGGTGGAAGTGTGGGTTCCTGAAGGACCAGGTGAAGGAGTGCAGTTTCTCCAACATGAACACCCACCCAGCACTGTAATGTGGGGCGATATATAGTGACTTGCTACTGAAATTTGGGGAGTTACTTGGTAATTCAGCATAACATCATATATCCACAAAAGGTTTAAGTCACAGGATTAACTTAAATAGTTATCAATCTAGCACATTTAAAATGGTAGAAGTCAATTTGGCCCTATCAATGGAGCTGGTCAGTGGTGGGATGGATCCTCATGTATTCATTTACCAACTGCACCCTGGGTACTCAAATAGTGCCAGGGCTGGAAAACCCAACAAGGTCCCTGCCCTCCAGGAGCTCAGTCTGGAGGGGAAAGTGGACAGAACCACGAAAACAAAAACATGTGAATAAAAAAGCAATTGCTATGTGGAAAACAGCAGGCGCTACAGTGGAGTGCTGGGATCCACTAGGTGAGGGGTCTGGCAAGGCAGCATGGGGGTGACATTTGTATTTCCAGCAGCAGGACAAGAAGGAGCCAGCCTTGCGCAAACCCGGGGAGAGTTGCCTGGCAGAAGGCACAACAGTGCAGACGCTTGGAGGCAGAAGTGAGTTTGGCCAGAGAGGAGGTTAGACTGGAGGCCAGTGTGGCTGGAGGGAGCTTGGGAGGACAGTAGGGGAGGAGGGAGGGTGGAGGGGGCAGGGCCAGGGCCTAGGGCAGGACGACAGTATTAGTGATCTATTGCTACTGCGGTGTGACAACATTTCCCCAAACTTAGCGGCTTAACCACAGACATTTATAATCTTACAGTGTCAGTGGACCAGGAGTCTAGCAACGCTCAGCTGGGTGCCTCCGCCCGGGCCTCTCAGGAGGCTGGGGCTGCGGTCTCCCCTGGGGTAGGCCCTGCTTCACCCAGGCTCTGATTCTCTCAGGGGCTATTAACAGGGTTCTGTTTGGACTGAAGGCCTGAGCCCCTCTCTGTCTGTCGGTCTCCCTCGGTGCGAGGCCACGTGGGCCTCTCTCCATCTCCACCCGTAACACAGAGGCTTGTTCTCCAGAGCGAGGGATCTGAGGGAGCGAGAGAACCAGGGCAGAGGGAGCAGCGGCCAGGCACTGATTGCCTATAACCAAGTCTTGGAAGAAGCGGCACTGGGTCACTTTGCGTCTTCTGTGGAATAGAAATGAGTCACTAATTCCAGTCCACACTCACAGGGAGGGGATTACACAAGGATGTGTCCCCCAGAAGGTGGGATCACAGGGAGCCACTGAGGGGAAAAGGTGAAGGTCCCAGAGGTTCAGGGCTTTGCCAAAAATCACAGACCGGTGAGAAGGTGGACCCAGGTGTGAATCTAGCTGTGTCCTCAGAGTGGGGCCCTGTCTGGCCCCAGGCTTTCTCAGAGGGCCCTGGAAAGGCCCATGCTGCTGTAACTGTGCACAGATATGGGGATGGCTTGCGGGTGAGGGGAGCATGCAGCAGCCTAGACAGGCATTTGGCAAGTTCTTGTCTGAGAAGGAGCCTAGGTCGGGGGACCCCCTGAGTGTACCCCTCTCCACATCGCACCCAGATAGAGGGGACAGGGGCCACCTTTATGCTGAGCTCACACTTATGCAGATGTGAATCTAATCCCTCAGTGGATAATGGGGAAACTGAGGCCCAAAGAGAGGCAGGGACTGGCCCATGGCCCATGACAGGCAGAGTTCAGGGGTAGGGTGTGTCCCGACCTTCTAGGACATGGCTTGATCCCCTGCTCTAGGGTTTGCTTTGGAAATTAGAAACCCTAAGATCTTGGCAACCTCTTGCCCATCCCTTCCTCTATGGGAGCTGTTTTATTCTGGGCATCCAGAATGTGAGCACTGACACACACACACATACACGGTGACACTAGATGTGAGAACTACAAAATGGGATCAGACACAGGGGAGGTGACAAGAGGAAGAAGAAAGAGGTTGGAGGCATTACCTGTGTGTGACACTATTCCTCCAATTTTATAGGTGTCATCCCCCGCACTGCTGTGGACATCCCTAGGAAGTACTTGCTGGAATAATCCCCATTGTGCAGGTGGGAGACAGAGGCCCTGAGAGGCACAGTGGCTTCTCCAGGATCAAGAACAGGTAAGAATGAGGAGTTGTGTCTGAATACAGATCTGTCTCAAAGCTGAGACCCTCGCTGCACCCAGACCTTCCCAGGGCTCCGTGGAGAGGGACATGTTGGTGTAACAGCTATGGTGTCGCATGGAGAAGCAGGGAGTAGTCAGCCGCCCAGAGGGCTGTTTGGATAGGTGTTATCCGAGGAGGGGACTCAGGTAAGAGACCCCAGGAAGTGAAGCCATTTCCTTGACATAGACCCCCACAGAACTTGGGACCCCTGAAACAGGCACCCACATTCTAATGACAGCCCCAGATCCAGCTCACTTGGCCAGAGATACTCGATAGTGAAAAATGTTCTCCTGCTGTATCTCTACTTCCCAGGGCTCTGGCTTCAGGACACTCCCGAGTGAGAATCTTTTCAGACGCTGCAGACCTTGGCTCATCTCTCACCCCCGGCACCTCTGGCCATTTTCCAGAGGTCCCCTAAGGTAACACCAGATGGCCTGAGTCAGGCCGATCCAGGCCAGACCACCTCTGTGAGCAGCCCCCATCCCTCCTCTACATTGTGGGGGCAGAGGGACATGTGGGGAGGGCTCGCCCTGGGCAGGAGCAGGTTGGTGGGTGGTTGATAACCTGGTGGTCCTGTCATGTTCAGACACCAGGTCAGGGCTGGCAGGCGGAAAGGGGATTGCTGAGGTGCCCCTTATTTGCACCATGTACATCCAAGGCCCTCAGGCTGTCGTCTCTTCTCCCTCCTTGGTGGAGGTTTGTACAAACTGATCAAGTAGCACAACCACAGCCCCTGCAGCAGACCTGTCCACAGGGCCAGGCACCTAGACAGCACTTTGCCTGCAGGACCCCAGTGAGCCCCTAGAGTAACCTGATGAGGTTGATCCTCTATTCACACCTTTGTATAGAGGAGCAAACTGAGGCTCAGCAACCCGCTGAACCCCACTCTGTGAGAGATTAGCCTCAGTGGGAGGAGGAGATCCACATAGGGCACCTAGTGAATCATGTAGCACACAGGCACAGGAGCTAAAGATGATGCCCTACAGAGAGGCAGAGGCAGCCTGTGAATCCAGTGCTTGAAAACCTGCATGGGGCCCAGTGGACAAAGACGCTGCATCCAGATGCTACAGGAGGGACCTCTCATCTCTGAAGTCACATGAACTTTTGCTCCTTATGCCCAGAGAGAAACCTCCTTCTGCCTAGGGATTGCCTGATCTTGGTACAGGGAGACCCTACAGTGCCCAGGGCTGGCCATCTCAGCCAACACCCCAAGCCCCAGTCACAGGGGTGACACCGCTGCCTGAGCTCAGTGAGGTCTTGAGGCCTAGGGGATTGGATCTGGAGGAATTCTGGACCCTTGAGGTCCAGGGAGGAGCAGGGTGGGTGGAGCACAGAGTCCAAAGACAGAGACTGCAGTTCTAGTCCCTGCTCAGCCTCTTTCTACCTGGGTGACCCCAGGCAAGGCTCTGAGCCTCAGTGACCCCATCTCTAAAATGGAGAAAGTAAATGGAGCTGTTTAATGTGCTGTCAGGAGAATTGTTTGAGAAATGCCTGTGCAATTCTTCCCTGGTGTCTGGAGTGCAGTAAGAGCCATATGGAAATGTGACCATTTATCCAGTGTATCTGTTTTTTCTTTTGTTGTTTTTGGTATCATCCTTGAGAAACAGATGCCAAATCCAAGGTTGTGAAGATTTGCTCCTATGTTTTATTCTATGAGTTTTACAGTTTTAGCTTTTAAATTGAGGTCTTTGATCCATTTGGGTTTAATTTTTTTATATTATTTTAGGTAAGGGTCTGCCTTCTTTCCATCATTCAGAATTTTACACTTCTGCATGTGTGAAGAGGGACATCTTCCAGACAGTGCATTACCTATAGTTGTTACTTGTGGGGAACTTTAATTAGAGGAAAAGCAAATAAATAATCCTTAAAGATATCCTCTAAGGTTAGAAAACATGTTCTGAAGAAAATTAACTTATGAAGTAAAATTCAACATGGGGCCGTGTCATCATCATGAGCAACCGCACACACACTGCCCTCTGGTGGCCACACGAGAAATGGCAGGAGTGCAGCGGGGCTCCCCGGTTCTGTCAGCAAAGAAGCCACGTTCAAACTGAGACATCTTCACAGGATTGCAGTTAGACCAAAATAAATTCTGTAAGATTCAATATTTGGGGGGGCGAAAGTCATTGTCTCCTCACTTCTCATTATGAAAAAATAGGCCTCTTCCCAAGTGCCGCCAGCATTCAGGGCACCTGAAGTCGAGCACCTGAGTCAGGCCCTGGGTTCCGGCTCAGAAAATAGACGAGGTCGCTGCCTCCCAGGACGCACATGGGGCGCGGTGGGAAATTGTGAGGAATAACGTCCACATCGCAGCTCTGTGTCTGGTTTCATGAAAATAGTATATCACACCAACGTGTATTTGTGGAACGCTTTGATTATTTTAACAGTAAAACAGTTTAGGAAATTTGAAAACTGTCCCTCAATATATCTATACACTTTCTTCTAAATTAGATGGGATCATCTTATATTCCCAGTTACTTTTTCATTTAATAGGAGTACGTACCCATGTCATTAAATGTTTTTGACAACATAATTTTAATGGCTGTTTATTATTCCTTAATATCTGGGACATAAATTACGTGAGTTTCAGTTACACCATTAAAATATATGGTCAAAAAAGTTTTAAACTTTAACCTAAAGCTTATCTTTTAAATTTAGTTTAATGAGAATTCCTCTGAAGAGCTAAAATTCCTATGAAAAGTAAGTTCATTAGAATCCTTCTTCCTTCCACTTGTCATAGCTTGTTGTAAATTACTCCTAAGGACTTCCTGACCTTATTAATATTCTTGCATTTAACTGTAATTTTCCATTGAGATAACACTTTAAATTTGGAGTTTAAGAATGTCAAGAAGGAACCTAGTGAACAAAGATGCAAAAATACTCAACAAAATATTAGCAAACCAAATTCAACAAAACATGAAAAATATCATACACCACGATCAAGTGGGATTTATTCCAGGGATGCAAGGATGGTTCAACGTCTGCAAATCAATCAATGTGATACACAACATTAACAAAATGAAGGATGAAAATCATATGATCATTCACTATACGTAGAAAAAACATTTGACAAAACCCAACAGCCATTTATGATAAAACCTCTCAATAAAGTGGATATACAGGAAACATAATTTAACATAATAAAGGCCACAGATGACAAGCCCTCAGCTAACATTATACTCAAGTGAAAAGCTGAAAGTTTTTCCTCTGAGATCGAAAACAAGACAAGAAGGCCCACTCTTGTCACTTTTATTCAGCATAATATTGGAAGTCTTTGGCAAAGCAATTAGGCAAGAAAAAAAATAAAAGCCATCCAAATCAGAAAGGAAGAAGTAAAACTGTCATTATTTGCAGATGACATGATATTATATATAGAAAACCCTAAAGAGTCCACCAAAAAACTGTGAAAATCAATAAAATTCAAGAAAGTTTCAGGATACAAAATCAATGTACAAAACTCTGTTGTGTTTCTATACACTAATAGCAAACAATCAGAAAGAGAAATTAAGAAAACAATACCTTTTACATTGCATCAAAAAGAATAAAATGCCTAGGAATAAATTTAACCAAGGAGGTGAGAGACCTGTCACTGAAAACTACAAGGCATTTATGAAAGAATTGAGGAAGCCACAAATAGATGGAAAGATATCTCGTGCTCAGGGGCTGGAAGAGCTAATATTATCAAAATGTCCATACTACCCAAAGATAACAACAGCTTCGAGGCAATCCCTATCCAATTCCAAGGCATTTTCCACAAAAATAGAAAAACAATCCTAAAATTTGTATAGAACCACAAAAGTCCCTGAATAGCTGAAGCAATCTTGAGAAAGGACAAAGCTCGAGGACTCATGCTTCCTGATTTCAAACTATCTTACAAAGCTATAGTAATCAAAATTATATGGTGTTGGCATAAAGACAACACATGCATCAATGGAACAGAGTAGAAAACCCAGAAATAAACCCACACACATATTTGGTCAACTCATTTACAACAAAGGAGGCAAGAATATACAATGGGGAAAGGAGAGTCTCTTCTATAAATAGTGCTGGGAAAACTGGACAGCCACATACAAAAGATAGAAAATGGACCCCTATCTTATATCATACATACAAACTGTCTCAAAATGGATTAACGACTTGAATGTAAGACCTGAAACCATAAAACTCCTAGAAGAAAACATAGGCGGTAAACTCCTTGACATCAGTGTTAGCACAGATGTTTTGAATTTGACATCAATAGCAAAGGCAACCAAAAGCAAAAGGAAACAAGTGGCCTATTTCAAACTAGAAAGCTTCTGCACAGCAAAGGAACTCATCAACAAAATGAAAAGGCAATGTACTGAATGCGAGAAAATATTGCAAATCATATATTTGATAAGAGGTTAATGCTGAAAATATATAAAGAATTCGTGCAACTCAAGAGCAAAAGAACAATCTGATTAAAAAATGGGCAGAGGATCTAAACAGACATTTTTCCAAAGATATACAAACAGCCAACAGGTACATGCAAAGGTGCTTAACATCACTAATCGTCAGGGAAATGCAAATCAAAACCACAATGAGATATCTGTTAGAATGGCTATTATCAAAAAGACAAGAAAGGGGGCCCGACTCCTGGCTGAGTGGTCGAGTTCATGTGCTCCACTTCGGTGGCCCGGGGTTCACCAGTTTGGATCCTGGGTGCAGACCTACGTACCACTCATCAAGCCATGCTGTGGTGGCATCCCACATAGAAGATCTAGAATGACTTGTAACTAGGATATACAACTATGTACTGGGGCTTTGGAGAGAAAAAAAGAGAGAGGAGGATTAGCAACAGATGTCAATCTAGGACCAATCTTAAAAAAAAAAAAGGCAACAAATAACAAGCATTGGTGAGGATGTGGAGAAAAAGGAACCGTTGTGTGATGCTGGTGGGAATGTAAATTGGTGCATCAACTATGGAAAACAGTATGGAGGTTCCTCAAAAAATTAAAAATAGAACTACCATATAATCCAGCAATTCTACTTCTGGGTATTTACCCAAAGAAAATGAAAACACTAACTTGGAAAGACATCTGCACCCTCATGTTCATCACAACATTATTTACAAAAAAAAAAAATACATTGCTGAAAGTCCTAGAAACGTCAAAATGCTCGTAAAAAGAACAAGGCTGGACTTGATTTCAAGACTTACTAGAAAACTATAGTGATCAAGACAGAGTGCTATTATTGGCTTAAGAAGAGAGACATAGATCAAAGAACGGAGTAGAGTCCAGAAATAGATCCGCAATGACACACTGGTTGTTTCCTGACAAAAACACAAAGACAATCCAATGGCAGGATGGAGAATTATACTTTACGTACCATTTTGTGTCTGATTTTTTCTGAATAACACAGCGTTTTTGAGATTTATCAGTCTTACTGCATTTATCAGAAGTATGATCCTTTTATTGCTGAGTGGTATTCTATTGTAAAAATATACAACATTTATATACTTACCCATTCTCCTATTGATGGATGTTCAAACTGTCTCCAATTTGGAGCATTCTGAACATTCTGGTAAAAACCTCTTTGTGGACATGTTTTATTTCTCTTGAGTAAATACTGAGGAGTGGAATGACTGCATTATAGACAGGTGTACATTTACTGTTACAAGAAACTGCCAAAGTGATTGGATTCATTTTACACTCCAAAAAGCGATGTATGGGAGTTCTGGTTGCGTCATATCCTCTCTCACATTTGGTGTTGCCTTTTAATTGTTTTTTCTTAATAAAGATTGGCACCTGAGCTAACAACTGTTGCCAATCTTCTCTTTTTTTTAACTGCTTTTTCTCCCCAAAGCCCCCCACTACATAGTTGTATATTTTCAGTTGCAGGTCCTTCTAGCTGTGGCATGTGGGACGCCACCTCAGCATGGCCTGATGAGCAGTGCCATGTCCACGCTCAGGATCCTAACCGGGGAAACCCTGGGCCGCCAGAGCGGAGCCCACGAACTTAACCACTCGGCCACGGGGCCGGCCTCGCCTTTTAAAATTTTTAGCCTTGGAGTGTTGTATTTTGGCACCTCACCGTGGTGTTAATTTGTTTCCCTGATGATTCACGTTGAGCTCTCCGTCCCTGTTTACTAACCATGAGTATAGGTTCCTTTGTGGAGGATTATTCAAATCATTTGCTCATTTTTACATCAGGTTGTTCTCTTTTATTATTGAGGTGTAAGCATATATCTATCTATCTTCTGGATTAAAGACCTGTATCAAATATATATATATATACACACACACTATATAGGTTATATGTAGTACATTTATATGATATATAAATATAGAAAATTTAATATATAAATACATAAATATATGTTTGATATATAATACTATAGTACATATTGACATATATCATATATATCATATATTTGAATATATTATGTACATTAAATATGTATTATAGTATATATTAGGTAAAATAAAAATAATGTCAAATTTTCCTCCTAAAACTTTATAATTTTAGCTCTAATATTTGGCCTATTGTCCACATTGCATTAAGGTTTGGGAATGGTAAGTGGTAAGGAGGTTCTTTTTTTCTCCCCATAAAGATGATAAATTCTGAAAATTTTTTGTAAAGTTCTTTTTAATCTTCATAACTACTGCCCAAATAAAGATATAGACATTTCTATCACTCCAGAAATTTCCCTTTTACCTCTTTACAATCCATTCAATTCTCCCCTTTTGCTATAACATTTATAGTTCCATTGTAGTTTACACAAGACAAAAGGTCAGATCCCAGGCTGTCCAGTTCAAAATAGGACATGAGTTACAAATGTGTATCAGTCAGGATCTACTCAGGAAACAGAAACCACACCAGTAATTTGAACAGAGCTAATTTAATATGATGAATTATTAACTGGTAAAGGTGCTTAACTACCAACAGGGATGAAATTCTTATAAAGAGTATAAGAATTGCAGCTAGAGTGAGTCTCCACCAATCAGGTCCGTTTTCAGGGATTTCAATTCAAAACTAAGCTAATTAAGAAGCTCTGTATTTTGCTGGCAAAAGTGGGTGCACACGTGTCTGGCTTTTGGAACCATCAAGGTTTCGAGAACACATTCCTGACACAGAAGCGGCACTGGCTCTGGTGGAAGTAGCAGTTGCAGTAAAGTCGGGAAGTGTGGCGCCATCTTGTGGCCGTGGGGGAAAGGCCAAGAGAACCACTAACATGCAGGACAGGCCATTGTGAGCTGCTTAACCACGTGCGGGTGTCTGTTGATGCTGACACTGGACAGTTTCACGTTCCAGCACTTCTTTGATCTCCATTCTCATGCCTGCCAATGCTTACCTTTGTGGTATATGAGTCTTTTTTAATAAATCATTGTTATTAGTTTTTCATAGTACCAACTTTTAGATTTGTTGATTTTCCCTATTGTACATCTGCTTTTGATTAATTAACTTCAGCTCTTACATTTCTAATTCAGTTGCTTCCACTTCTTTTGTTGAATTTGCTATTCTTTCTCTGTATTCTTGCAGTACAGGCTGAGTTAACTGGTTTTCAACATTTCTTCTTTTCTAATATGAGCATTTGAAGCTGAATTTTCTCTCCAGCTACATCCCACAGTATTAGGATATGGTATTTTTATTACCACTTGTCCAAAACATTTCCTAAATGTCACTGTGATGTCTTCTTTGATGTCTGGGTCACATAGAAGTGTGTTGCTTCGTTTACAAACAGTTGGGGCTTTTCTAGTTCTCTTTCTGCTACTGATTTCCAGTTTAATTCCACTGTTTACAGAGAACATATTCAGTGTGATTTCAGTCTTTTGAAATTTGTTGGGACTTGGTTTATTCTCCAGCTTACAGTCTATTTTGGTAATTATTTTATTTACAATATAAAAGAATGTATGCTCTGTAGTTGCCACGTGTATATATCAGGTCAAGTTAGCTAAGCATGTTGTTTGAGTCTCCACCTCCTGACTGGGTTTTTGCCCTCTGGTTCTAGCAGTTAGTTCAAGAGTCTCATCATAGTTGACATTATAGTTACATTATAGCTCCATTGTAGTTTACACAAGACAAAAGGTAATCTCCAACCGTGGTTTTGGATTTGTCTGTTTCTCTCTTTATTTTGAAGCTATGTTATTACATGCATACTAGTTTAGGGTTTGTATATTACCCTGCTGAACTGACCCTTTTATGAAATGCTCCACTTTATGTCTGGCAATAGTTCTCCTCTTGAAGTCTGCCTTGCCTTATAGTAATAGAGCTGCAGAGCTTTCTTTTGGTCTATGTTTGCAAGGTATTTATTTTTCTATCCTTTTATTTTCAACTTTCCTTGTGGGTCTGTACGTGTAAGTTGTAGGCGGCACATAGCAGAGTCTTGTTTTTCATTTCGCTCTGCGTGTGTTCACTGCTCATTTGCTTTTGATTAGTCCACTTTACATTTAATGCAGTTGTTGATATACAATTTTAGTTATGCTCACCATCTTGCTATTTTATTTTATTTCACCATTCTGCTCTTTGCTCCTTTATTCTTCTTTTCCAGTTGTTTTTGGATTAATTATTTTTTCATTATTCCATTTTCTCCTCTTTAGCTTTTTAATGATGTCTATATCATATCTCTATTAATAATAGTATTGTTATTAGTTTTGTGACTATCCTTGAGACTTGGTTGCTTTCTTATTTTCTTTTGGATTATTTTTCGTGATTCCATTTTTCTCCTCTGCTAGCTTTTTAGTTATGTATACATCTATATATTTATATCTACTTCTACATATGTGTGTATACATATATAATTGTTTTAATTCAATTGGTGGTTAACCTAGGGATTCAATATTTACCTGCACAGTCATGTGGTTTATAGTAGTTTTACTACTTGTAAACAATCAAAAATCTTAAGGTGCATTCAATTCATTTATTACCTCCTGCCTTTTTATTATTACTGTCACGTGTTTTAATTCTATGTCTTCAACCTTGCCAATTGTTATCTTTAAAAAGTCAATTTTCATTCTTTTTATATATTCATATATAGATCAATATACATAAATACATATGTATTTGTATACGTATACATACATATACCAAAATGTATATGGAACACTTTTGCTCTTCTTATTTCCTTCTTGCAGTTCTGAGACTCGAGTAGAAACATTTTCTTCAGCCTGAAGAAATCCCCTTAGCGTTTCTTGCAGGCAGATCTAGGGTGTATTCTCCTAGGTTTTGTGGGACATTGTTTTCCACTACTTAGAAAACCTTGCCTTAAAAACAAAGAATGAGTGTAAAGGTGGACATATTAGATAATGTAGGATCTGATGGATAAATATTTTTATTTATGTGGGAAATTGATTACTTATCTGATCTCCCTGGTGTGGGAAGCAAACAGCTTTATCCCTACGTACAGATGTCAAATATACTGCTCACAGCTGTCTTAGTAACTAAGTTAACAGTCTTCTTTATGGTTTGATACCTTTAACAATAATATAAATAGTGACATTTTAGCTGCTTTGTTAGTAGATCTTAATGTAAGAATGCCTGGCTTATGCTGAATACTCAGTAAATATACGCTGAATGGATGAGCATGAAAAGAGGTTTTTAAAAATAGCAATCATTAAATTGTAGAAGTAAAGATAAATATATTTCATCACTTGTCAGTTACTTGAACCCTATTTTGAGCAGCAAACATCCCTAATAAACAGAGCAGCCATCAGTTACATTGGCCAAATATTAAGTAAAAAGAAACATAAAGCATGAAATGACAGATTTTCTGGTTACAAATGAAGAGAAGATATTTGAGGAAAATTTCCAAGATGCTTAATCTTCTCTTTTTTTTATCATGACAAGAGTCACACCTTTTCTATTTAATTTTGCTGCAGAATTATATCCATATTACATAATTAGAAGCCCGTATAAATCATGTGTCAACGCCTATCCAAATGGAAATGAGTGTATATGTAGAAAATGATCACATAAATCACATCATAAATTTAAATCTATGAAGAACAAATTTTATATTTAGAACTTTGGTAATTATCAAAGATACCCTTCATCTACACCTAACAACACTAAAATGTGAGGAAGTCATATCAAGATATATCTCCTTTCACTAATCTAGGTAAATTCTCAAAATTCAATTTAGAGTACCAACACATCTGCCTTCTTTATGGTAAACACAATATGTGATGTGACTTCTTCGTGTGGAGATACATAAACGCAAAGCCCATGTATTACTGCACCACAGGACGCTTTCTTAACTTCAAATAACTTTCTTTTTATTCAGATAGTTTGGGTTTCCATTTGGTGCAAAAGTAAGGAAGGGGTCAGATTGTTATTTCCTGAAGACATTAACATAAAATAAAACTTTAAAAATCTCTATCTCTTGTTTTAAGAATTTATTGTCTAACAATTTCTGTAGCAAAATGGCTCAAAATCAAACAAAAAATACCATATTTTATTGAATCTAAGTCATCATCAGTTGTAAGATTATTTTATGTACGACTGAAAAAGAAAAAAGCCTCCAATTCTATTATTACTCAATGCTTGTGTTTTAAAGAAACTTTTTATTTTAGAAGAGTTTTAAGTTTACAGAGCCCACTGATTTTTAGTCATTAAAACTGTTTTAGTACATTTAATGACAGAGCTCTTGGAGACTTTGGATAAGGATTTTAAAGCATGTGTCTTTCTCCTGCATATGTGAAAGACTGAATATAAGCAAAATTAATTAGCTGAGACATTTCCAAAGCTTCTTGGTGTTCAGCGTTCAGCTTTCTGAATCACAGCCTCTGCTGTCCATTTTCTTTTTCGGTACCCTCTTCACCATCAAGAACCTTGACGATGCCCCAGTTTTTAAAAGCACACACCAGTCAAATTGCTGGGGTTTTCTCTCTGGTTTATATTCATTCTGCAAATTTGACTGCTGGCCCTTTTCTCGATTTACTGGGTGTAGACATGATTCTGGCTAACCATGTTATCCAAATGTTATCCATGTTAACTGGTAACATGGATAACCATGTTACAATCCCAACTGGATAACTGTGTTTTTAGGATGCAGTCAATTTCAGATTAAGTGTGAAACTAGGAAGACCATGTGAATCATAGAATGAATTCAATACTGGAATTCTTTTCTCTTCACAAGCAGCCCTCCCTCCACTACTTAGCACAAATGGGCTGGGCAATAAAATAAAATAATACAATACAACATATTTATAATTTTATTATTCCTGTTTTAATGTTAGAGAGGAAAAATATTTAAATAAAAGTTTTTCATACATTTTGAAATCATAGAATTTTTATACAAAAAGAAAAACTGTATTGTTTTGAACATTACACTTTATTATATCTGGTTAGCTCAAAGCCAGCACCAGGGGCAGCGGGGGACTGCAAGACAAGTGACTGAGACCTAGAAAGATGCATGCAAACCACAGGTGCATGACCATGTAGGGAATAGCAAGATGGGTAAGCCTATGCATTAGTTGTCACATGAGGCCAGGATCAGCAATGAGGATTACACAGGCAAGCTGCAAAGGCTCAGGGGCTCAGACAGAAGTCAGCCACCCCAGGATAGGAGGCTAGACAATGACAGCAGCAACAGGCCAGGGCACTCACTGGGGACTCGCTGACCGACACTGATTCAAACACCCTAGGTAGCCTGGCTCCTAGAATTCACGCCCAAGGCCAAGTCAGCTTTAATCCTTTGACTCAGTCACACCCACATCTCAGGGCCACCCCTGTGTCTCAGGTCCATTTGCACTGAGCGTTTGTGCTCACCTGATTTCATGAACAGGCCTTCCCATCAATCTCAGAAGTGGGTCACACTAGTTGTGAATATGACCTAAAGAGCAATACATGGGTAAGTAGACGAAGTGAGAGGAATAATGACAAAAGTGCATTTCGGAAAGGTGAAAAGACCCCTACCAAAGAAGACATGGTATCTTTATGGAAGAGGTGCCAAAAGCCTTTAGAGTCAGACAGACCAATATCTGAATTTAGATCAGTCAGTTTATAATGTGTGATCTTAGGCAAATAACTTCTCTGAGACTCAGTTTCCCTTTTGTAGACTGTCTCAAAAGACCGTAGAAGGAATAAAATGAACGAAAATACATTAGCAGAGCACCTCGCCCACAAAAAGCGTTTGACAAAATGGAGACTATCCTGTATCATTAAAGTATATTCATGAATTTTTGAGGATTCTTTTGTGAAAAACTTGCACTTAATGCTAAAATTAATTTATAAGGACTTTGGAGGCTCATATGGCCTTTCAGAGTACATTGGCTGTTCAAACAATGTATGTCATTTGAATTAACAGAAAAGTCTGTGTACATTTCAAGTTATAAATCAATTAGAGAGCAGCCGTGGACCCTATATTTTGTTATCCTATATTCGTATAAAACGTCATTTGTATATAATAAGATAGACATTATATATCATTTTTCAACATATTGGGAAGATCTGATGGTCTCCTAAGTTCCTCTTTCACACGCAGATAATGACATGCCTTGAGCTCCATTTTTAGAAATCTCCTTTGAAGTGCACATATCTGGCCTTCTGGGGACTTCTTCCGTTGCACTGCTCTTTTTTTTGCTTATGTACACAAAATAATTTTTTAAAGCTATATATCTCTTGCATATTTTAAATTTGTAAACAATTTTGTCACACATCTAATAGCTTAAAGGACACATTTTCCTGCATGTGCCACCTTATCTCTGTTCATTAAAATATATTTTTATCAAAACCTTGTAGTGCAGATTTTATCATTCAGCTTATGGCAAATGTACACCATATAATCCGATTGACAAAGCCAGCCGTCAGTGTCAAACTAATCAGTCAAATTACGTTTACTTTATGTTAGAAACAAACTGACCGGGGCTGGCCCTGTGGTGCAGCGGTTAAGGGCACACATTCCGATTCGGTGGCCCGGGTTTCACCAGCCCGGATCCCAGGTGCGGACATGGCAAGCCATGCTGTGGCAGGTGTCCCACGTATAAAGTAGAGGAAGATGGGCACAGATGTTAGCTCAGGGCTAGTCTTCCTCTGCAAAAGGAGGAGGGTTGGCAGCAGATGTTATCTCAGGGCTAATCTTCCTCAAAAACGAAAAAGAAACAAACAAACTGACCTAATTTTGCAATTCAAATAAACGTGGTAATACATGTTCTTATGACAGCTACCTCATCTTTGAATTTAATTCATAATAGATTAATGAATGAATAGCTAGATAAATAGATGGATGCATGAATGGAGAAATAATAAATAGATGAATAGATGGATGAACGGAGAGATGATAGATGCATGGGGCTTTAGCATAAGTTTGCTTTCTGAATGAAATAAGGCACTACTCTCTGCAATATTTCTTACTGAAGCTTTATTTGCTTCTCTGCCACAGGACATTCTCTCAGGAACTATGCACTTTGAAACTGTTTTTTTGTTTGTTGTCCAGATTTTTTGTGCACGGGAGTGAGATTCGGGCTGGGAGAGAGGTCTGTCATGTAAAGTAGGAGAAAGGCAGGTGTACAGGAGAAAGTGACCTTTCAAGCAGGTCAACTTTGAAGAAGACGACCTATGGCAGTTGCATATCTAGAAAATGACTCCTTTAAACTCACTATACCCTAGTGCTCTCTGTAAGGTTCTCATGTATGCCCACTGATATTCATATCCCCGTTTGAAGACCAACGCCCTGGAAGGGAAGGCTGGGATCAGTGAATAAAGTGTAACCAAACATTTAAAACTCTAAAAACAAAGGGGTCTCTTTATTTAATGCATTTCTTGTCATCGGAATTATTTACACAGAATCTAGGTGGTCTGTTGTCAAGGATGATATAGAAGGAAGGATCTTTGCGTTGAATATAAATATACTGAAGAGTGAAAGGTCTCTGCCAACTCAAGGATCTATGATATTCTAGCCAGGGTTGCTCCAACTTTAGGATGCACTTGAATCGTAAACTATTTCCTGAATCCTGAAAGGAAAAAAGAAGTCATTATCTCTTAATAAACAATGAGTGTTTATTTTATTTTTATTTATCTCTATTTCTCTGTTTTTACAGGTTGGTTCTATCTTCTGCAGTCACCTACTGTTTGCCAACTGTTAGCTAACACAATGGAATGTAATTAGCTTAATAATACAGGAGGTGATTTTTTTAACTTCAGAAGCAGGAAGGTCTAAACTTGGGTTAGAAAGGGCACATGAAGTTTATACAATTGGTCTCAACAAGGTAAGACTTACTTCTGGGCCAGGGGCACAGGGGACAGGAAGAAGGGATTGGGGTGTGGAGGGCAGGGAGAGCAGACAGGGAGAAAGGGTGGTGTAGCAACTCAGGTTTGCCACCTTGACAGGAAAGCTTATTAGGTGTGTACTGTTTGTTTCTCATACAATCAAAAAGGGAATAGAATTATGGTAAGCATTCTATCTGGGTTTTGGGGGAGTCCCTAGAAAGTCTGACCTTGAAGTGGCAGGAGTGTGGATTAGGGTGGGAGGTGGGTGGTGTGTGGGGAGCCATCTGATACCTTATCATTGCTCCACAGGTACTCCCACTGCTGTTTTGATCAATGAAAGATATGTCACTGATTCCATGACAAAGGCAGGATGCTTTTACACAATGGTATCTGAGAAATTATTTTCTTACAGCCTGACAAAGGATGGGCCTTCTTATATTATTCTGAACTTCAGGGGAGACCCGACCCTGTGAAGCAACAGTTAAAGGAACTCACAAAAGAAGAGAGCAGGACTGGCTCTGCATAAGCATCTCACTTATGAATGTCATCTATACTCTGGGCCTCAGTGATGCTTTCGATCTCAAGCTAACCGAGAGGGCAACACAATGGAGGTAACTATTTCTAAAGATATTTATCCCATGCTGGTGAAATCAGGTTTAAAAAGTCAGATTTCCAAAGAAACAACCTGTTCTAGAGGCTGTGGTGGTGCGGCAGTACTTACAGATTTGTTTGGATCCATGAGCCAAGATTTAAAGAAATATATTACCAAAGTTTCTTTCGCCCTATCAAACGAAATGTGAAAGAATCCTGGCTCTGGAGAGGTTAAGACTATATCAGAAAAACCACATTCAATCAATTATCATAGTTGCGGAGCTGCTGCACACAGGAGACAGGGAAATCTAAAAACGAAATTACTTGCTTGCAGGATGCATTCAGAAGAAACCACAGGAAAGAAACTATAACTTACTAATCTATAGCCAGGAAGCCAGCGGGAAGGAGGCCTGGAGCGTCCAGGGCCGGCTTGGGAGAGCGCCTAGACTTGCGCCCCGCCCGCCCACAGTCCCCGGGGTGCCCGAGGCCTCCCGCGCCCTGGGCGGGCGGCAGGGCAGGGCAGGGCAGGGCAGGGCAGGGCAGGGCAGGGTTTGGCTGGCCGCGGCGGCGGCGGCGGCGGCGGCGGCGGCGGCGGGAGGCAGTGGCAGGCAGGCGGCAGGCGGCGGAGCGCGGGGCGCAGGGGACGCGGGCGGCCGGTGCGCGTCACAGGGGCTCGGGCGCGCGCGTCACAGACGCCAGGCGACGGCGCGTCACAGTGGCCAGGCGACAGCGCGCGCGCGCGCGAGGCTTCTTAGGGGCGCCGGCGGCAGCCGCCAGCGTCTACGGCCATACCACCCTGAACGCGCCCGATCTCGTCTGATCTCGGAAGCTAAGCAGGGTCGGGCCTGGTTAGTACTTGGATGGGAGACCGCCTGGGAATACCGGGTGCTGTAGGCTTTTGCCTCCCGCCGCCTCCCTCTCCTTTTGCGCCCCCCCCAACGGCCCCAGCGCCGCTCCCTCCACGCTCCTCCCGCCCCTCCTCCCTCCTCACCGGTCGCCCCATCGCCCCGCCACGCCCCCACCGCTGTCCAGCCGCGCGAGTGCCCCGCGGCCGCGGCCACCGCCGCCGCCGCCGCCGCCGCCGCCCAGCCCTTCCACCTCGCGGCCCCACGGGAACCCAGGGCCAACCGGGGCCGGCCCCGCGTGGCCGTGCCCCCGACGCCGCCCTCGTCCGGCGGGCTCCCTCTGTCCTCGGCGGCCTCTTCCCACCCGCCAGGCTCCTGAGAGACCCTAGCGGTCCACTCGGCCGGCGCGGCACCCAAGCAGTTGGTCGAGTCGTGGTGTGCGATGGAACGGATCCCGCTCCGGGCTGCGGAGGCCCGGACAGCTTCAGCAAGCTGCCAGCAGCCCCTCCGTCTTCCAGAGCCCATCTAGGAAAGACCCCGGGTCAGGCCTCTCCAAACAGCACCTACAGAAGGACGGGGCCCACTGGGCTCGAGAGGAGCCTTCCGGGCCTGGCCATCCATCCCAAGCGGGACGGCTTCTGGATTTTCTGATGCCTGCGCCGTGTGTCAGCTTCTCCAAGTCGGTACCTGGCTGTCCTTGATACCGTCGTTCGCGAGAAACCCTCGTTTCCGCACCGGAGTTGGTACGGGTCCTTTTGTGTTGTCTTTCCTTAAAGACGTCCCCTTCCCCAAGTGTCTAAGTTTCAAGCGCCTCCCCCCGCTCCCCGGCTGGGATGCAACTCCGTCTCCGTCTTCGCTTTTGTCTTTTGGGGGGGGGGGGGGTCCTGCCTTCGTTTGAAAGGTCGGTGTCTGGCTCCTCGTGGATCCCTTGCATCCGTTTTGATTCTGAACAGACTGGATGGAAGGATTAGGAATCTTGCTGCGCTGGCCCAGGGTTTTGGTGTCCCCTCACTCAGGTGCCTCACTCTGTCCTGCCCCCCTCCTGGCCTCTGTCTGCCAGAGGGAGTGGACGAGTCCCCCGAGAGGACATTTCCGTCCTCAGCGGCCAGCCCTTCCTGGCTCCTTGGCTTGAGCTTTCATATCGTGCGGCTCGGGCAGCTTTGAAAGTCTGCTCTTCCCCTGCCTGTGTCCGCGCAGACTATCGCGGAAAGGGGATCCGGGAAAGCGGGAGGGGAGTTTGCTCCAGGGGAGGAGAGCGGGGATGACAGGGAGGAGGAGAGGGGAGACTTGCCTCAGATCGCACGGACTTTTACATTTTCAAGGGGGGAATTCATCAAGGTAAGCCGTCTCTTCCCCACCGCAGACAGAAAGCAATAGTTGCTCGCTGTGGAGAAGCTGGGACATGCGGGCAGAGCAGGAAGAGAGGACCTCAACCTCCATCCTCTCACCGTTCAGCAATCATCCTGGGAGCGAATATCCTCGTGTTTCCCTTTTCCCGTGGGCCCCACTTTCCCTGCCAGAGCAGACCCAGGGCACCTGTGGCCTGCTTCCTGCTTGCCCGGGATGGCGGGGTGGCGGGGCGGGGCGGGCCGCGCGTCGCTCCCTGCAGGGTAGCGCCCTGGGTGGTTCTGGTTCCGACGGCTCCCCCAATCTGACCTCCGATGAGCGTGTTCTGCTGGGAGAACTGGGGCTGTGTCTCCGTAAGTTTCCCGGAGTGCGGGCCCGGAGGCTTGGTCTCAAACGAAGGCTCGGCAGCAAGGGCCGCCGTTCCTGCGAGGGACTCGCCCTCCCTGAGCGGCAGTTGCCTCATCTGGTTGGAAAGGGGGTCCTGTTAGTGCCTCGTCGGTGGCGTTGTTGCGAGCGCGGAAGCGGGAGCACGGAGCACACCGCTCAGCACGGAGCGCGGCACTGGTTGGTGCGCGCTCATCGTCTGCCGTCCTTCCCTGTGAGCATAGTGCTTTCCGCCGACATTCGCCCGGCACCTGCGGGCCGCGTGCCTGCTTGGGGCCGGACCCAGCAGCCGAGGACGCAGGTGCCAAAATCTCTGCCTTTGGGGGAGTTCGCCGCCTCGTGCCTGGGACGGGAGGACCGACGGCAGACCAACACGTCCCGACGAGAGGCGGCGTCCCCGACGACGGGACGCGGTGCCGTGGGAAATGGAGAGCCTGGCACAGCCGAGGTCCTGGTCAGACATGCGTTGATGGCGTCGCTCTCTTTCCCCCAGCCCGCCCCCCGCCCCCCACCCCGGCCCCCCGGCCCTTTCCTCTCCCTCGCGTCCCGAGGTCCCCTTTCCAACGGGATCCAAGAACGCCCACAGGGCCCAAACTCTTGAGATGGGCAGTGCAGACATCGTGCACTGGATCCCGGGTGGACGACGGGAGAGGGCTGCGGCCCAGAACCCTGAAGCCCAGAGGTCTCGGGACGGGGATACCGGTGACGTCGGGAGGCACCAACGGGTGTTCCGACGTGCGTTTCCCTCCCCGTAATCACACCGTGGCGCTCATCCGTCCATCCTCGGCGTGCTAGCCATCTTGGTAAAACTAAGGAGACTTAACGGGTGAGCTAACCTGTGGGAGACCCTGGGTAATGTCCCTACCTGCGCTCGAGCAGACTGTGGACGCTGTGGTCGTCGGGGAGGGGGTTCTGTACGTCTGGTAGATTGCGTTGGTTTCTCGGGCGAAGTTCTCCGTGTCCTGACTTTTCTGGCTGCTCGTTCTGTCAACTCAGGAAGTCCGGGGGCGCCCCGCAGAAAGAGGAAAAGAGCCAGAACGAAGAGGCGAAGAGAGAAGGAAAGAAACACACAAACACGCACGCGCACACAAAAACGCGCACACACAGAGCGAGAGCGAGAGCGAGAGCGAGAGCGAGAGCGAGCCCGAGCCCGGCTGCCTGTCCGTGGCTCCTGGGCGTCCGGGTCGCGGGACAGGGATCCCAGGAGCGCTGCACTCCTGAGACCCTGTCTGCACGTCCCAGGGCCCCAGGGGTGATCGCCAGCCCCAGGGCCCCCGCCTCCTTGCCCGGGCCCAGCTCAAGCACCACCGCCCTCCTGTGGGGAAGCTGCCTCTTGGGCAGGGCCTCTCTGTGTCAGCGTGAGCGTCTGTGTGTCTGTCCCGGGGGGTGTCTGTCTGGGTCCGTGTCTCGGATCCTCTCAATCTCTCTGTCTCTGCCTCTGTCTCTGTCTCTGTCTCTGTGTCTCTCAGGTCGGTCAGTCAGGAGCTGTCCAGGGTGGCCGCGGGGCCTGGGGTTGAGGGCGCGGTCCGGGTCCCGTGGGCGGGGCGCGGGGCGGGGCGGGGAAGGGTGGCCCGCCCTGGTCTCCCCGCGCCCCGCCGCCCGCCCCGGAGGGGTTTCCGGTGATGCCCTCTGGTCGCGCCGGTGGCTCCAGCTGGATTTGGGCAAGTTGGGGCCGGGCCGGAGCGGCGGCCGCCGGGGGTTGTTGGGCCCGGGTTCGTTGGGAGGCGCCTCGGGCCGGAGGGGCCTCGCGGGCCCGGGGCCCCGACGCGCCGACGCGCCGACGCGCCGACGCGCCCGACGCCCCGGGCCACCTGTCCCCGAGCAGAGCAGCCGGATGTCCTGCGACCCGTCGCCGGGATGCGGGCGGACAGGAGGCCTGGAGCGTCCGGGGCCGGCTTGGGAGAGCGCCTAGACTTGCGCCCCGCCCGCCCACAGTCCCCGGGGTGCCCGAGGCCTCCCGCGCCCTGGGCGGGCGGCAGGGCAGGGCAGGGCAGGGCAGGGCAGGGCAGGGCAGGGTTTGGCTGGCCGCGGCGGCGGCGGCGGCGGCGGCGGCGGCGGCGGCGGGAGGCAGTGGCAGGCAGGCGGCAGGCGGCGGAGCGCGGGGCGCAGGGGACGCGGGCGGCCGGTGCGCGTCACAGGGGCTCGGGCGCGCGCGTCACAGACGCCAGGCGACGGCGCGTCACAGGGGCCAGGCGACAGCGCGCGCGCGCGCGAGGCTTCTTAGGGGCGCCGGCGGCAGCCGCCAGCGTCTACGGCCATACCACCCTGAACGCGCCCGATCTCGTCTGATCTCGGAAGCTAAGCAGGGTCGGGCCTGGTTAGTACTTGGATGGGAGACCGCCTGGGAATACCGGGTGCTGTAGGCTTTTGCCTCCCGCCGCCTCCCTCTCCTTTTGCGCCCCCCCCAACGGCCCCAGCGCCGCTCCCTCCACGCTCCTCCCGCCCCTCCTCCCTCCTCACCGGTCGCCCCATCGCCCCGCCACGCCCCCACCGCTGTCCAGCCGCGCGAGTGCCCCGCGGCCGCGGCCACCGCCGCCGCCGCCGCCGCCGCCGCCGCCCAGCCCTTCCACCTCGCGGCCCCACGGGAACCCAGGGCCAACCGGGGCCGGCCCCGCGTGGCCGTGCCCCCGACGCCGCCCTCGTCCGGCGGGCTCCCTCTGTCCTCGGCGGCCTCTTCCCACCCGCCAGGCTCCTGAGAGACCCTAGCGGTCCACTCGGCCGGCGCGGCACCCAAGCAGTTGGTCGAGTCGTGGTGTGCGATGGAACGGATCCCGCTCCGGGCTGCGGAGGCCCGGACAGCTTCAGCAAGCTGCCAGCAGCCCCTCCGTCTTCCAGAGCCCATCTAGGAAAGACCCCGGGTCAGGCCTCTCCAAACAGCACCTACAGAAGGACGGGGCCCACTGGGCTCGAGAGGAGCCTTCCGGGCCTGGCCATCCATCCCAAGCGGGACGGCTTCTGGATTTTCTGATGCCTGCGCCGTGTGTCAGCTTCTCCAAGTCGGTACCTGGCTGTCCTTGATACCGTCGTTCGCGAGAAACCCTCGTTTCCGCACCGGAGTTGGTACGGGTCCTTTTGTGTTGTCTTTCCTTAAAGACGTCCCCTTCCCCAAGTGTCTAAGTTTCAAGCGCCTCCCCCCGCTCCCCGGCTGGGATGCAACTCCGTCTCCGTCTTCGCTTTTGTCTTTTGGGGGGGGGGGGGTCCTGCCTTCGTTTGAAAGGTCGGTGTCTGGCTCCTCGTGGATCCCTTGCATCCGTTTTGATTCTGAACAGACTGGATGGAAGGATTAGGAATCTTGCTGCGCTGGCCCAGGGTTTTGGTGTCCCCTCACTCAGGTGCCTCACTCTGTCCTGCCCCCCTCCTGGCCTCTGTCTGCCAGAGGGAGTGGACGAGTCCCCCGAGAGGACATTTCCGTCCTCAGCGGCCAGCCCTTCCTGGCTCCTTGGCTTGAGCTTTCATATCGTGCGGCTCGGGCAGCTTTGAAAGTCTGCTCTTCCCCTGCCTGTGTCCGCGCAGACTATCGCGGAAAGGGGATCCGGGAAAGCGGGAGGGGAGTTTGCTCCAGGGGAGGAGAGCGGGGATGACAGGGAGGAGGAGAGGGGAGACTTGCCTCAGATCGCACGGACTTTTACATTTTCAAGGGGGGAATTCATCCAGGTAAGCCGTCTCTTCCCCACCGCAGACAGAAAGCAATAGTTGCTCGCTGTGGAGAAGCTGGGACATGCGGGCAGAGCAGGAAGAGAGGACCTCAACCTCCATCCTCTCACCGTTCAGCAATCATCCTGGGAGCGAATATCCTCGTGTTTCCCTTTTCCCGTGGGCCCCACTTTCCCTGCCAGAGCAGACCCAGGGCACCTGTGGCCTGCTTCCTGCTTGCCCGGGATGGCGGGGTGGCGGGGCGGGGCGGGCCGCGCGTCGCTCCCTGCAGGGTAGCGCCCTGGGTGGTTCTGGTTCCGACGGCTCCCCCAATCTGACCTCCGATGAGCGTGTTCTGCTGGGAGAACTGGGGCTGTGTCTCCGTAAGTTTCCCGGAGTGCGGGCCCGGAGGCTTGGTCTCAAACGAAGGCTCGGCAGCAAGGGCCGCCGTTCCTGCGAGGGACTCGCCCTCCCTGAGCGGCAGTTGCCTCATCTGGTTGGAAAGGGGGTCCTGTTAGTGCCTCGTCGGTGGCGTTGTTGCGAGCGCGGAAGCGGGAGCACGGAGCACACCGCTCAGCACGGAGCGCGGCACTGGTTGGTGCGCGCTCATCGTCTGCCGTCCTTCCCTGTGAGCATAGTGCTTTCCGCCGACATTCGCCCGGCACCTGCGGGCCGCGTGCCTGCTTGGGGCCGGACCCAGCAGCCGAGGACGCAGGTGCCAAAATCTCTGCCTTTGGGGGAGTTCGCCGCCTCGTGCCTGGGACGGGAGGACCGACGGCAGACCAACACGTCCCGACGAGAGGCGGCGTCCCCGACGACGGGACGCGGTGCCGTGGGAAATGGAGAGCCTGGCACAGCCGAGGTCCTGGTCAGACATGCGTTGATGGCGTCGCTCTCTTTCCCCCAGCCCGCCCCCCGCCCCCCACCCCGGCCCCCCGGCCCTTTCCTCTCCCTCGCGTCCCGAGGTCCCCTTTCCAACGGGATCCAAGAACGCCCACAGGGCCCAAACTCTTGAGATGGGCAGTGCAGACATCGTGCACTGGATCCCGGGTGGACGACGGGAGAGGGCTGCGGCCCAGAACCCTGAAGCCCAGAGGTCTCGGGACGGGGATACCGGTGACGTCGGGAGGCACCAACGGGTGTTCCGACGTGCGTTTCCCTCCCCGTAATCACACCGTGGCGCTCATCCGTCCATCCTCGGCGTGCTAGCCATCTTGGTAAAACTAAGGAGACTTAACGGGTGAGCTAACCTGTGGGAGACCCTGGGTAATGTCCCTACCTGCGCTCGAGCAGACTGTGGACGCTGTGGTCGTCGGGGAGGGGGTTCTGTACGTCTGGTAGATTGCGTTGGTTTCTCGGGCGAAGTTCTCCGTGTCCTGACTTTTCTGGCTGCTCGTTCTGTCAACTCAGGAAGTCCGGGGGCGCCCCGCAGAAAGAGGAAAAGAGCCAGAACGAAGAGGCGAAGAGAGAAGGAAAGAAACACACAAACACGCACGCGCACACAAAAACGCGCACACACAGAGCGAGAGCGAGAGCGAGAGCGAGAGCGAGAGCGAGCCCGAGCCCGGCTGCCTGTCCGTGGCTCCTGGGCGTCCGGGTCGCGGGACAGGGATCCCAGGAGCGCTGCACTCCTGAGACCCTGTCTGCACGTCCCAGGGCCCCAGGGGTGATCGCCAGCCCCAGGGCCCCCGCCTCCTTGCCCGGGCCCAGCTCAAGCACCACCGCCCTCCTGTGGGGAAGCTGCCTCTTGGGCAGGGCCTCTCTGTGTCAGCGTGAGCGTCTGTGTGTCTGTCCCGGGGGGTGTCTGTCTGGGTCCGTGTCTCGGATCCTCTCAATCTCTCTGTCTCTGCCTCTGTCTCTGTCTCTGTCTCTGTGTCTCTCAGGTCGGTCAGTCAGGAGCTGTCCAGGGTGGCCGCGGGGCCTGGGGTTGAGGGCGCGGTCCGGGTCCCGTGGGCGGGGCGCGGGGCGGGGCGGGGAAGGGTGGCCCGCCCTGGTCTCCCCGCGCCCCGCCGCCCGCCCCGGAGGGGTTTCCGGTGATGCCCTCTGGTCGCGCCGGTGGCTCCAGCTGGATTTGGGCAAGTTGGGGCCGGGCCGGAGCGGCGGCCGCCGGGGGTTGTTGGGCCCGGGTTCGTTGGGAGGCGCCTCGGGCCGGAGGGGCCTCGCCGGCCCGGGGCCCCGACGCGCCGACGCGCCGACGCGCCGACGCGCCCGACGCCCCGGGCCACCTGTCCCCGAGCAGAGCAGCCGGATGTCCTGCGACCCGTCGCCGGGATGCGGGCGGACAGGAGGCCTGGAGCGTCCGGGGCCGGCTTGGGAGAGCGCCTAGACTTGCGCCCCGCCCGCCCACAGTCCCCGGGCTGCCCGAGGCCTCCCGCGCCCTGGGCGGGCGGCAGGGCAGGGCAGGGCAGGGCAGGGCAGGGCAGGGTTTGGCTGGCCGCGGCGGCGGCGGCGGCGGCGGCGGCGGCGGCGGCGGGAGGCAGTGGCAGGCAGGCGGCAGGCGGCGGAGCGCGGGGCGCAGGGGACGCGGGCGGCCGGTGCGCGTCACAGGGGCTCGGGCGCGCGCGTCACAGACGCCAGGCGACGGCGCGTCACAGGGGCCAGGCGACAGCGCGCGCGCGCGCGAGGCTTCTTAGGGGCGCCGGCGGCAGCCGCCAGCGTCTACGGCCATACCACCCTGAACGCGCCCGATCTCGTCTGATCTCGGAAGCTAAGCAGGGTCGGGCCTGGTTAGTACTTGGATGGGAGACCGCCTGGGAATACCGGGTGCTGTAGGCTTTTGCCTCCCGCCGCCTCCCTCTCCTTTTGCGCCCCCCCCAACGGCCCCAGCGCCGCTCCCTCCACGCTCCTCCCGCCCCTCCTCCCTCCTCACCGGTCGCCCCATCGCCCCGCCACGCCCCCACCGCTGTCCAGCCGCGCGAGTGCCCCGCGGCCGCGGCCACCGCCGCCGCCGCCGCCGCCGCCGCCGCCCAGCCCTTCCACCTCGCGGCCCCACGGGAACCCAGGGCCAACCGGGGCCGGCCCCGCGTGGCCGTGCCCCCGACGCCGCCCTCGTCCGGCGGGCTCCCTCTGTCCTCGGCGGCCTCTTCCCACCCGCCAGGCTCCTGAGAGACCCTAGCGGTCCACTCGGCCGGCGCGGCACCCAAGCAGTTGGTCGAGTCGTGGTGTGCGATGGAACGGATCCCGCTCCGGGCTGCGGAGGCCCGGACAGCTTCAGCAAGCTGCCAGCAGCCCCTCCGTCTTCCAGAGCCCATCTAGGAAAGACCCCGGGTCAGGCCTCTCCAAACAGCACCTACAGAAGGACGGGGCCCACTGGGCTCGAGAGGAGCCTTCCGGGCCTGGCCATCCATCCCAAGCGGGACGGCTTCTGGATTTTCTGATGCCTGCGCCGTGTGTCAGCTTCTCCAAGTCGGTACCTGGCTGTCCTTGATACCGTCGTTCGCGAGAAACCCTCGTTTCCGCACCGGAGTTGGTACGGGTCCTTTTGTGTTGTCTTTCCTTAAAGACGTCCCCTTCCCCAAGTGTCTAAGTTTCAAGCGCCTCCCCCCGCTCCCCGGCTGGGATGCAACTCCGTCTCCGTCTTCGCTTTTGTCTTTTGGGGGGGGGGGGGTCCTGCCTTCGTTTGAAAGGTCGGTGTCTGGCTCCTCGTGGATCCCTTGCATCCGTTTTGATTCTGAACAGACTGGATGGAAGGATTAGGAATCTTGCTGCGCTGGCCCAGGGTTTTGGTGTCCCCTCACTCAGGTGCCTCACTCTGTCCTGCCCCCCTCCTGGCCTCTGTCTGCCAGAGGGAGTGGACGAGTCCCCCGAGAGGACATTTCCGTCCTCAGCGGCCAGCCCTTCCTGGCTCCTTGGCTTGAGCTTTCATATCGTGCGGCTCGGGCAGCTTTGAAAGTCTGCTCTTCCCCTGCCTGTGTCCGCGCAGACTATCGCGGAAAGGGGATCCGGGAAAGCGGGAGGGGAGTTTGCTCCAGGGGAGGAGAGCGGGGATGACAGGGAGGAGGAGAGGGGAGACTTGCCTCAGATCGCACGGACTTTTACATTTTCAAGGGGGGAATTCATCCAGGTAAGCCGTCTCTTCCCCACCGCAGACAGAAAGCAATAGTTGCTCGCTGTGGAGAAGCTGGGACATGCGGGCAGAGCAGGAAGAGAGGACCTCAACCTCCATCCTCTCACCGTTCAGCAATCATCCTGGGAGCGAATATCCTCGTGTTTCCCTTTTCCCGTGGGCCCCACTTTCCCTGCCAGAGCAGACCCAGGGCACCTGTGGCCTGCTTCCTGCTTGCCCGGGATGGCGGGGTGGCGGGGCGGGGCGGGCCGCGCGTCGCTCCCTGCAGGGTAGCGCCCTGGGTGGTTCTGGTTCCGACGGCTCCCCCAATCTGACCTCCGATGAGCGTGTTCTGCTGGGAGAACTGGGGCTGTGTCTCCGTAAGTTTCCCGGAGTGCGGGCCCGGAGGCTTGGTCTCAAACGAAGGCTCGGCAGCAAGGGCCGCCGTTCCTGCGAGGGACTCGCCCTCCCTGAGCGGCAGTTGCCTCATCTGGTTGGAAAGGGGGTCCTGTTAGTGCCTCGTCGGTGGCGTTGTTGCGAGCGCGGAAGCGGGAGCACGGAGCACACCGCTCAGCACGGAGCGCGGCACTGGTTGGTGCGCGCTCATCGTCTGCCGTCCTTCCCTGTGAGCATAGTGCTTTCCGCCGACATTCGCCCGGCACCTGCGGGCCGCGTGCCTGCTTGGGGCCGGACCCAGCAGCCGAGGACGCAGGTGCCAAAATCTCTGCCTTTGGGGGAGTTCGCCGCCTCGTGCCTGGGACGGGAGGACCGACGGCAGACCAACACGTCCCGACGAGAGGCGGCGTCCCCGACGACGGGACGCGGTGCCGTGGGAAATGGAGAGCCTGGCACAGCCGAGGTCCTGGTCAGACATGCGTTGATGGCGTCGCTCTCTTTCCCCCAGCCCGCCCCCCGCCCCCCACCCCGGCCCCCCGGCCCTTTCCTCTCCCTCGCGTCCCGAGGTCCCCTTTCCAACGGGATCCAAGAACGCCCACAGGGCCCAAACTCTTGAGATGGGCAGTGCAGACATCGTGCACTGGATCCCGGGTGGACGACGGGAGAGGGCTGCGGCCCAGAACCCTGAAGCCCAGAGGTCTCGGGACGGGGATACCGGTGACGTCGGGAGGCACCAACGGGTGTTCCGACGTGCGTTTCCCTCCCCGTAATCACACCGTGGCGCTCATCCGTCCATCCTCGGCGTGCTAGCCATCTTGGTAAAACTAAGGAGACTTAACGGGTGAGCTAACCTGTGGGAGACCCTGGGTAATGTCCCTACCTGCGCTCGAGCAGACTGTGGACGCTGTGGTCGTCGGGGAGGGGGTTCTGTACGTCTGGTAGATTGCGTTGGTTTCTCGGGCGAAGTTCTCCGTGTCCTGACTTTTCTGGCTGCTCGTTCTGTCAACTCAGGAAGTCCGGGGGCGCCCCGCAGAAAGAGGAAAAGAGCCAGAACGAAGAGGCGAAGAGAGAAGGAAAGAAACACACAAACACGCACGCGCACACAAAAACGCGCACACACAGAGCGAGAGCGAGAGCGAGAGCGAGAGCGAGAGCGAGCCCGAGCCCGGCTGCCTGTCCGTGGCTCCTGGGCGTCCGGGTCGCGGGACAGGGATCCCAGGAGCGCTGCACTCCTGAGACCCTGTCTGCACGTCCCAGGGCCCCAGGGGTGATCGCCAGCCCCAGGGCCCCCGCCTCCTTGCCCGGGCCCAGCTCAAGCACCACCGCCCTCCTGTGGGGAAGCTGCCTCTTGGGCAGGGCCTCTCTGTGTCAGCGTGAGCGTCTGTGTGTCTGTCCCGGGGGGTGTCTGTCTGGGTCCGTGTCTCGGATCCTCTCAATCTCTCTGTCTCTGCCTCTGTCTCTGTCTCTGTCTCTGTGTCTCTCAGGTCGGTCAGTCAGGAGCTGTCCAGGGTGGCCGCGGGGCCTGGGGTTGAGGGCGCGGTCCGGGTCCCGTGGGCGGGGCGCGGGGCGGGGCGGGGAAGGGTGGCCCGCCCTGGTCTCCCCGCGCCCCGCCGCCCGCCCCGGAGGGCTTTCCGGTGATGCCCTCTGGTCGCGCCGGTGGCTCCAGCTGGATTTGGGCAAGTTGGGGCCGGGCCGGAGCGGCGGCCGCCGGGGGTTGTTGGGCCCGGGTTCGTTGGGAGGCGCCTCGGGCCGGAGGGGCCTCGCCGGCCCGGGGCCCCGACGCGCTGACGCGCCGACGCGCCGACGCGCCCGACGCCCCGGGCCACCTGTCCCCGAGCAGAGCAGCCGGATGTCCTGCGACCCGTCGCCGGGATGCGGGCGGACAGGAGGCCTGGAGCGTCCGGGGCCGGCTTGGGAGAGCGCCTAGACTTGCGCCCCGCCCGCCCACAGTCCCCGGGGTGCCCGAGGCCTCCCGCGCCCTGGGCGGGCGGCAGGGCAGGGCAGGGCAGGGCAGGGCAGGGCAGGGCAGGGTTTGGCTGGCCGCGGCGGCGGCGGCGGCGGCGGCGGGAGGCAGTGGCAGGCAGGCGGCAGGCGGCGGAGCGCGGGGCGCAGGGGACGCGGGCGGCCGGTGCGCGTCACAGGGGCTCGGGCGCGCGCGTCACAGACGCCAGGCGACGGCGCGTCACAGGGGCCAGGCGACAGCGCGCGCGCGCGCGAGGTTTCTTAGGGGCGCCGGCGGCAGCCGCCAGCGTCTACGGCCATACCACCCTGAACGCGCCCGATCTCGTCTGATCTCGGAAGCTAAGCAGGGTCGGGCCTGGTTAGTACTTGGATGGGAGACCGCCTGGGAATACCGGGTGCTGTAGGCTTTTGCCTCCCGCCGCCTCCCTCTCCTTTTGCGCCCCCCCCCCCCCGCCCCCCGGCCCTAGAGCCGCTCCCTCCACGCTCCTCCCGCCCCTCCTCCCTCCTCACCGGTCGCCCCATCGCCCCGCCACGCCCCCACCGCTGTCCAGCCGCGCGAGTGCCCCGCGGCCGCGGCCACCGCCGCCGCCGCCGCCGCCGCCGCCGCCCAGCCCTTCCACCTCGCGGCCCCACGGGAACCCAGGGCCAACCGGGGCCGGCCCCGCGTGGCCGTGCCCCCGACGCCGCCCTCGTCCGGCGGGCTCCCTCTGTCCTCGGCGGCCTCTTCCCACCCGCCAGGCTCCTGAGAGACCCTAGCGGTCCACTCGGCCGGCGCGGCACCCAAGCAGTTGGTCGAGTCGTGGTGTGCGATGGAACGGATCCCGCTCCGGGCTGCGGAGGCCCGGACAGCTTCAGCAAGCTGCCAGCAGCCCCTCCGTCTTCCAGAGCCCATCTAGGAAAGACCCCGGGTCAGGCCTCTCCAAACAGCACCTACAGAAGGACGGGGCCCACTGGGCTCGAGAGGAGCCTTCCGGGCCTGGCCATCCATCCCAAGCGGGACGGCTTCTGGATTTTCTGATGCCTGCGCCGTGTGTCAGCTTCTCCAAGTCGGTACCTGGCTGTCCTTGATACCGTCGTTCGCGAGAAACCCTCGTTTCCGCACCGGAGTTGGTACGGGTCCTTTTGTGTTGTCTTTCCTTAAAGACGTCCCCTTCCCCAAGTGTCTAAGTTTCAAGCGCCTCCCCCCGCTCCCCGGCTGGGATGCAACTCCGTCTCCGTCTTCGCTTTTGTCTTTTGGGGGGGGGGGGTCCTGCCTTCGTTTGAAAGGTCGGTGTCTGGCTCCTCGTGGATCCCTTGCATCCGTTTTGATTCTGAACAGACTGGATGGAAGGATTAGGAATCTTGCTTCGTTGGCCCAGGGTTTTGGTGTCCCCTCACTCAGGTGCCTCACTCTGTCCTGCCCCCCTCCTGGCCTCTGTCTGCCAGAGGGAGTGGACGAGTCCCCCGAGAGGACATTTCCGTCCTCAGCGGCCAGCCCTTCCTGGCTCCTTGGCTTGAGCTTTCATATCGTGCGGCTCGGGCAGCTTTGAAAGTCTGCTCTTCCCCTGCCTGTGTCCGCGCAGACTATCGCGGAAAGGGGATCCGGGAAAGCGGGAGGGGAGTTTGCTCCAGGGGAGGAGAGCGGGGATGACAGGGAGGAGGAGAGGGGAGACTTGCCTCAGATCGCACGGACTTTTACATTTTCAAGGGGGGAATTCATCCAGGTAAGCCGTCTCTTCCCCACCGCAGACAGAAAGCAATAGTTGCTCGCTGTGGAGAAGCTGGGACATGCGGGCAGAGCAGGAAGAGAGGACCTCAACCTCCATCCTCTCACCGTTCAGCAATCATCCTGGGAGCGAATATCCTCGTGTTTCCCTTTTCCCGTGGGCCCCACTTTCCCTGCCAGAGCAGACCCAGGGCACCTGTGGCCTGCTTCCTGCTTGCCCGGGATGGCGGGGTGGCGGGGCGGGGCGGGCCGCGCGTCGCTCCCTGCAGGGTAGCGCCCTGGGTGGTTCTGGTTCCGACGGCTCCCCCAATCTGACCTCCGATGAGCGTGTTCTGCTGGGAGAACTGGGGCTGTGTCTCCGTAAGTTTCCCGGAGTGCGGGCCCGGAGGCTTGGTCTCAAACGAAGGCTCGGCAGCAAGGGCCGCCGTTCCTGCGAGGGACTCGCCCTCCCTGAGCGGCAGTTGCCTCATCTGGTTGGAAAGGGGGTCCTGTTAGTGCCTCGTCGGTGGCGTTGTTGCGAGCGCGGAAGCGGGAGCACGGAGCACACCGCTCAGCACGGAGCGCGGCACTGGTTGGTGCGCGCTCATCGTCTGCCGTCCTTCCCTGTGAGCATAGTGCTTTCCGCCGACATTCGCCCGGCACCTGCGGGCCGCGTGCCTGCTTGGGGCCGGACCCAGCAGCCGAGGACGCAGGTGCCAAAATCTCTGCCTTTGGGGGAGTTCGCCGCCTCGTGCCTGGGACGGGAGGACCGACGGCAGACCAACACGTCCCGACGAGAGGCGGCGTCCCCGACGACGGGACGCGGTGCCGTGGGAAATGGAGAGCCTGGCACAGCCGAGGTCCTGGTCAGACATGCGTTGATGGCGTCGCTCTCTTTCCCCCAGCCCGCCCCCCGCCCCCCACCCCGGCCCCCCGGCCCTTTCCTCTCCCTCGCGTCCCGAGGTCCCCTTTCCAACGGGATCCAAGAACGCCCACAGGGCCCAAACTCTTGAGATGGGCAGTGCAGACATCGTGCACTGGATCCCGGGTGGACGACGGGAGAGGGCTGCGGCCCAGAACCCTGAAGCCCAGAGGTCTCGGGACGGGGATACCGGTGACGTCGGGAGGCACCAACGGGTGTTCCGACGTGCGTTTCCCTCCCCGTAATCACACCGTGGCGCTCATCCGTCCATCCTCGGCGTGCTAGCCATCTTGGTAAAACTAAGGAGACTTAACGGGTGAGCTAACCTGTGGGAGACCCTGGGTAATGTCCCTACCTGCGCTCGAGCAGACTGTGGACGCTGTGGTCGTCGGGGAGGGGGTTCTGTACGTCTGGTAGATTGCGTTGGTTTCTCGGGCGAAGTTCTCCGTGTCCTGACTTTTCTGGCTGCTCGTTCTGTCAACTCAGGAAGTCCGGGGGCGCCCCGCAGAAAGAGGAAAAGAGCCAGAACGAAGAGGCGAAGAGAGAAGGAAAGAAACACACAAACACGCACGCGCACACAAAAACGCGCACACACAGAGCGAGAGCGAGAGCGAGAGCGAGAGCGAGAGCGAGCCCGAGCCCGGCTGCCTGTCCGTGGCTCCTGGGCGTCCGGGTCGCGGGACAGGGATCCCAGGAGCGCTGCACTCCTGAGACCCTGTCTGCACGTCCCAGGGCCCCAGGGGTGATCGCCAGCCCCAGGGCCCCCGCCTCCTTGCCCGGGCCCAGCTCAAGCACCACCGCCCTCCTGTGGGGAAGCTGCCTCTTGGGCAGGGCCTCTCTGTGTCAGCGTGAGCGTCTGTGTGTCTGTCCCGGGGGGTGTCTGTCTGGGTCCGTGTCTCGGATCCTCTCAATCTCTCTGTCTCTGCCTCTGTCTCTGTCTCTGTCTCTGTGTCTCTCAGGTCGGTCAGTCAGGAGCTGTCCAGGGTGGCCGCGGGGCCTGGGGTTGAGGGCGCGGTCCGGGTCCCGTGGGCGGGGCGCGGGGCGGGGCGGGGAAGGGTGGCCCGCCCTGGTCTCCCCGCGCCCCGCCGCCCGCCCCGGAGGGCTTTCCGGTGATGCCCTCTGGTCGCGCCGGTGGCTCCAGCTGGATTTGGGCAAGTTGGGGCCGGGCCGGAGCGGCGGCCGCCGGGGGTTGTTGGGCCCGGGTTCGTTGGGAGGCGCCTCGGGCCGGAGGGGCCTCGCCGGCCCGGGGCCCCGACGCGCTGACGCGCCGACGCGCCGACGCGCCCGACGCCCCGGGCCACCTGTCCCCGAGCAGAGCAGCCGGATGTCCTGCGACCCGTCGCCGGGATGCGGGCGGACAGGAGGCCTGGAGCGTCCGGGGCCGGCTTGGGAGAGCGCCTAGACTTGCGCCCCGCCCGCCCACAGTCCCCGGGGTGCCCGAGGCCTCCCGCGCCCTGGGCGGGCGGCAGGGCAGGGCAGGGCAGGGCAGGGCAGGGCAGGGCAGGGTTTGGCTGGCCGCGGCGGCGGCGGCGGCGGCGGCGGCGGCGGCGGCGGGAGGCAGTGGCAGGCAGGCGGCAGGCGGCGGAGCGCGGGGCGCAGGGGACGCGGGCGGCCGGTGCGCGTCACAGGGGCTCGGGCGCGCGCGTCACAGACGCCAGGCGACGGCGCGTCACAGGGGCCAGGCGACAGCGCGCGCGCGCGCGAGGCTTCTTAGGGGCGCCGGCGGCAGCCGCCAGCGTCTACGGCCATACCACCCTGAACGCGCCCGATCTCGTCTGATCTCGGAAGCTAAGCAGGGTCGGGCCTGGTTAGTACTTGGATGGGAGACCGCCTGGGAATACCGGGTGCTGTAGGCTTTTGCCTCCCGCCGCCTCCCTCTCCTTTTGCGCCCCCCCCAACGGCCCCAGCGCCGCTCCCTCCACGCTCCTCCCGCCCCTCCTCCCTCCTCACCGGTCGCCCCATCGCCCCGCCACGCCCCCACCGCTGTCCAGCCGCGCGAGTGCCCCGCGGCCGCGGCCACCGCCGCCGCCGCCGCCGCCGCCGCCGCCCAGCCCTTCCACCTCGCGGCCCCACGGGAACCCAGGGCCAACCGGGGCCGGCCCCGCGTGGCCGTGCCCCCGACGCCGCCCTCGTCCGGCGGGCTCCCTCTGTCCTCGGCGGCCTCTTCCCACCCGCCAGGCTCCTGAGAGACCCTAGCGGTCCACTCGGCCGGCGCGGCACCCAAGCAGTTGGTCGAGTCGTGGTGTGCGATGGAACGGATCCCGCTCCGGGCTGCGGAGGCCCGGACAGCTTCAGCAAGCTGCCAGCAGCCCCTCCGTCTTCCAGAGCCCATCTAGGAAAGACCCCGGGTCAGGCCTCTCCAAACAGCACCTACAGAAGGACGGGGCCCACTGGGCTCGAGAGGAGCCTTCCGGGCCTGGCCATCCATCCCAAGCGGGACGGCTTCTGGATTTTCTGATGCCTGCGCCGTGTGTCAGCTTCTCCAAGTCGGTACCTGGCTGTCCTTGATACCGTCGTTCGCGAGAAACCCTCGTTTCCGCACCGGAGTTGGTACGGGTCCTTTTGTGTTGTCTTTCCTTAAAGACGTCCCCTTCCCCAAGTGTCTAAGTTTCAAGCGCCTCCCCCCGCTCCCCGGCTGGGATGCAACTCCGTCTCCGTCTTCGCTTTTGTCTTTTGGGGGGGGGGGGGTCCTGCCTTCGTTTGAAAGGTCGGTGTCTGGCTCCTCGTGGATCCCTTGCATCCGTTTTGATTCTGAACAGACTGGATGGAAGGATTAGGAATCTTGCTGCGCTGGCCCAGGGTTTTGGTGTCCCCTCACTCAGGTGCCTCACTCTGTCCTGCCCCCCTCCTGGCCTCTGTCTGCCAGAGGGAGTGGACGAGTCCCCCGAGAGGACATTTCCGTCCTCAGCGGCCAGCCCTTCCTGGCTCCTTGGCTTGAGCTTTCATATCGTGCGGCTCGGGCAGCTTTGAAAGTCTGCTCTTCCCCTGCCTGTGTCCGCGCAGACTATCGCGGAAAGGGGATCCGGGAAAGCGGGAGGGGAGTTTGCTCCAGGGGAGGAGAGCGGGGATGACAGGGAGGAGGAGAGGGGAGACTTGCCTCAGATCGCACGGACTTTTACATTTTCAAGGGGGGAATTCATCCAGGTAAGCCGTCTCTTCCCCACCGCAGACAGAAAGCAATAGTTGCTCGCTGTGGAGAAGCTGGGACATGCGGGCAGAGCAGGAAGAGAGGACCTCAACCTCCATCCTCTCACCGTTCAGCAATCATCCTGGGAGCGAATATCCTCGTGTTTCCCTTTTCCCGTGGGCCCCACTTTCCCTGCCAGAGCAGACCCAGGGCACCTGTGGCCTGCTTCCTGCTTGCCCGGGATGGCGGGGTGGCGGGGCGGGGCGGGCCGCGCGTCGCTCCCTGCAGGGTAGCGCCCTGGGTGGTTCTGGTTCCGACGGCTCCCCCAATCTGACCTCCGATGAGCGTGTTCTGCTGGGAGAACTGGGGCTGTGTCTCCGTAAGTTTCCCGGAGTGCGGCCCCGGAGGCTTGGTCTCAAACGAAGGCTCGGCAGCAAGGGCCGCCGTTCCTGCGAGGGACTCGCCCTCCCTGAGCGGCAGTTGCCTCATCTGGTTGGAAAGGGGGTCCTGTTAGTGCCTCGTCGGTGGCGTTGTTGCGAGCGCGGAAGCGGGAGCACGGAGCACACCGCTCAGCACGGAGCGCGGCACTGGTTGGTGCGCGCTCATCGTCTGCCGTCCTTCCCTGTGAGCATAGTGCTTTCCGCCGACATTCGCCCGGCACCTGCGGGCCGCGTGCCTGCTTGGGGCCGGACCCAGCAGCCGAGGACGCAGGTGCCAAAATCTCTGCCTTTGGGGGAGTTCGCCGCCTCGTGCCTGGGACGGGAGGACCGACGGCAGACCAACACGTCCCGACGAGAGGCGGCGTCCCCGACGACGGGACGCGGTGCCGTGGGAAATGGAGAGCCTGGCACAGCCGAGGTCCTGGTCAGACATGCGTTGATGGCGTCGCTCTCTTTCCCCCAGCCCGCCCCCCGCCCCCCACCCCGGCCCCCCGGCCCTTTCCTCTCCCTCGCGTCCCGAGGTCCCCTTTCCAACGGGATCCAAGAACGCCCACAGGGCCCAAACTCTTGAGATGGGCAGTGCAGACATCGTGCACTGGATCCCGGGTGGACGACGGGAGAGGGCTGCGGCCCAGAACCCTGAAGCCCAGAGGTCTCGGGACGGGGATACCGGTGACGTCGGGAGGCACCAACGGGTGTTCCGACGTGCGTTTCCCTCCCCGTAATCACACCGTGGCGCTCATCCGTCCATCCTCGGCGTGCTAGCCATCTTGGTAAAACTAAGGAGACTTAACGGGTGAGCTAACCTGTGGGAGACCCTGGGTAATGTCCCTACCTGCGCTCGAGCAGACTGTGGACGCTGTGGTCGTCGGGGAGGGGGTTCTGTACGTCTGGTAGATTGCGTTGGTTTCTCGGGCGAAGTTCTCCGTGTCCTGACTTTTCTGGCTGCTCGTTCTGTCAACTCAGGAAGTCCGGGGGCGCCCCGCAGAAAGAGGAAAAGAGCCAGAACGAAGAGGCGAAGAGAGAAGGAAAGAAACACACAAACACGCACGCGCACACAAAAACGCGCACACACAGAGCGAGAGCGAGAGCGAGAGCGAGAGCGAGAGCGAGCCCGAGCCCGGCTGCCTGTCCGTGGCTCCTGGGCGTCCGGGTCGCGGGACAGGGATCCCAGGAGCGCTGCACTCCTGAGACCCTGTCTGCACGTCCCAGGGCCCCAGGGGTGATCGCCAGCCCCAGGGCCCCCGCCTCCTTGCCCGGGCCCAGCTCAAGCACCACCGCCCTCCTGTGGGGAAGCTGCCTCTTGGGCAGGGCCTCTCTGTGTCAGCGTGAGCGTCTGTGTGTCTGTCCCGGGGGGTGTCTGTCTGGGTCCGTGTCTCGGATCCTCTCAATCTCTCTGTCTCTGCCTCTGTCTCTGTCTCTGTCTCTGTGTCTCTCAGGTCGGTCAGTCAGGAGCTGTCCAGGGTGGCCGCGGGGCCTGGGGTTGAGGGCGCGGTCCGGGTCCCGTGGGCGGGGCGCGGGGCGGGGCGGGGAAGGGTGGCCCGCCCTGGTCTCCCCGCGCCCCGCCGCCCGCCCCGGAGGGGTTTCCGGTGATGCCCTCTGGTCGCGCCGGTGGCTCCAGCTGGATTTGGGCAAGTTGGGGCCGGGCCGGAGCGGCGGCCGCCGGGGGTTGTTGGGCCCGGGTTCGTTGGGAGGCGCCTCGGGCCGGAGGGGCCTCGCGGGCCCGGGGCCCCGACGCGCCGACGCGCCGACGCGCCGACGCGCCCGACGCCCCGGGCCACCTGTCCCCGAGCAGAGCAGCCGGATGTCCTGCGACCCGTCGCCGGGATGCGGGCGGACAGGAGGCCTGGAGCGTCCGGGGCCGGCTTGGGAGAGCGCCTAGACTTGCGCCCCGCCCGCCCACAGTCCCCGGGCTGCCCGAGGCCTCCCGCGCCCTGGGCGGGCGGCAGGGTAGGGCAGGGCAGGGCAGGGCAGGGCAGGGCAGGGCAGGGTTTGGCTGGCCGCGGCGGCGGCGGCGGCGGCGGCGGCGGCGGCGGCGGGAGGCAGTGGCAGGCAGGCGGCAGGCGGCGGAGCGCGGGGCGCAGGGGACGCGGGCGGCCGGTGCGCGTCACAGGGGCTCGGGCGCGCGCGTCACAGACGCCAGGCGACGGCGCGTCACAGGGGCCAGGCGACAGCGCGCGCGCGCGCGAGGCTTCTTAGGGGCGCCGGCGGCAGCCGCCAGCGTCTACGGCCATACCACCCTGAACGCGCCCGATCTCGTCTGATCTCGGAAGCTAAGCAGGGTCGGGCCTGGTTAGTACTTGGATGGGAGACCGCCTGGGAATACCGGGTGCTGTAGGCTTTTGCCTCCCGCCGCCTCCCTCTCCTTTTGCGCCCCCCCCCCCCCCGCCCCCCGGCCCTAGAGCCGCTCCCTCCACGCTCCTCCCGCCCCTCCTCCCTCCTCACCGGTCGCCCCATCGCCCCGCCACGCCCCCACCGCTGTCCAGCCGCGCGAGTGCCCCGCGGCCGCGGCCACCGCCGCCGCCGCCGCCGCCGCCGCCCAGCCCTTCCACCTCGCGGCCCCACGGGAACCCAGGGCCAACCGGGGCCGGCCCCGCGTGGCCGTGCCCCCGACGCCGCCCTCGTCCGGCGGGCTCCCTCTGTCCTCGGCGGCCTCTTCCCACCCGCCAGGCTCCTGAGAGACCCTAGCGGTCCACTCGGCCGGCGCGGCACCCAAGCAGTTGGTCGAGTCGTGGTGTGCGATGGAACGGATCCCGCTCCGGGCTGCGGAGGCCCGGACAGCTTCAGCAAGCTGCCAGCAGCCCCTCCGTCTTCCAGAGCCCATCTAGGAAAGACCCCGGGTCAGGCCTCTCCAAACAGCACCTACAGAAGGACGGGGCCCACTGGGCTCGAGAGGAGCCTTCCGGGCCTGGCCATCCATCCCAAGCGGGACGGCTTCTGGATTTTCTGATGCCTGCGCCGTGTGTCAGCTTCTCCAAGTCGGTACCTGGCTGTCCTTGATACCGTCGTTCGCGAGAAACCCTCGTTTCCGCACCGGAGTTGGTACGGGTCCTTTTGTGTTGTCTTTCCTTAAAGACGTCCCCTTCCCCAAGTGTCTAAGTTTCAAGCGCCTCCCCCCGCTCCCCGGCTGGGATGCAACTCCGTCTCCGTCTTCGCTTTTGTCTTTTGGGGGGGGGGGGGTCCTGCCTTCGTTTGAAAGGTCGGTGTCTGGCTCCTCGTGGATCCCTTGCATCCGTTTTGATTCTGAACAGACTGGATGGAAGGATTAGGAATCTTGCTTCGTTGGCCCAGGGTTTTGGTGTCCCCTCACTCAGGTGCCTCACTCTGTCCTGCCCCCCTCCTGGCCTCTGTCTGCCAGAGGGAGTGGACGAGTCCCCCGAGAGGACATTTCCGTCCTCAGCGGCCAGCCCTTCCTGGCTCCTTGGCTTGAGCTTTCATATCGTGCGGCTCGGGCAGCTTTGAAAGTCTGCTCTTCCCCTGCCTGTGTCCGCGCAGACTATCGCGGAAAGGGGATCCGGGAAAGCGGGAGGGGAGTTTGCTCCAGGGGAGGAGAGCGGGGATGACAGGGAGGAGGAGAGGGGAGACTTGCCTCAGATCGCACGGACTTTTACATTTTCAAGGGGGGAATTCATCAAGGTAAGCCGTCTCTTCCCCACCGCAGACAGAAAGCAATAGTTGCTCGCTGTGGAGAAGCTGGGACATGCGGGCAGAGCAGGAAGAGAGGACCTCAACCTCCATCCTCTCACCGTTCAGCAATCATCCTGGGAGCGAATATCCTCGTGTTTCCCTTTTCCCGTGGGCCCCACTTTCCCTGCCAGAGCAGACCCAGGGCACCTGTGGCCTGCTTCCTGCTTGCCCGGGATGGCGGGGTGGCGGGGCGGGGCGGGCCGCGCGTCGCTCCCTGCAGGGTAGCGCCCTGGGTGGTTCTGGTTCCGACGGCTCCCCCAATCTGACCTCCGATGAGCGTGTTCTGCTGGGAGAACTGGGGCTGTGTCTCCGTAAGTTTCCCGGAGTGCGGCCCCGGAGGCTTGGTCTCAAACGAAGGCTCGGCAGCAAGGGCCGCCGTTCCTGCGAGGGACTCGCCCTCCCTGAGCGGCAGTTGCCTCATCTGGTTGGAAAGGGGGTCCTGTTAGTGCCTCGTCGGTGGCGTTGTTGCGAGCGCGGAAGCGGGAGCACGGAGCACACCGCTCAGCACGGAGCGCGGCACTGGTTGGTGCGCGCTCATCGTCTGCCGTCCTTCCCTGTGAGCATAGTGCTTTCCGCCGACATTCGCCCGGCACCTGCGGGCCGCGTGCCTGCTTGGGGCCGGACCCAGCAGCCGAGGACGCAGGTGCCAAAATCTCTGCCTTTGGGGGAGTTCGCCGCCTCGTGCCTGGGACGGGAGGACCGACGGCAGACCAACACGTCCCGACGAGAGGCGGCGTCCCCGACGACGGGACGCGGTGCCGTGGGAAATGGAGAGCCTGGCACAGCCGAGGTCCTGGTCAGACATGCGTTGATGGCGTCGCTCTCTTTCCCCCAGCCCGCCCCCCGCCCCCCACCCCGGCCCCCCGGCCCTTTCCTCTCCCTCGCGTCCCGAGGTCCCCTTTCCAACGGGATCCAAGAACGCCCACAGGGCCCAAACTCTTGAGATGGGCAGTGCAGACATCGTGCACTGGATCCCGGGTGGACGACGGGAGAGGGCTGCGGCCCAGAACCCTGAAGCCCAGAGGTCTCGGGACGGGGATACCGGTGACGTCGGGAGGCACCAACGGGTGTTCCGACGTGCGTTTCCCTCCCCGTAATCACACCGTGGCGCTCATCCGTCCATCCTCGGCGTGCTAGCCATCTTGGTAAAACTAAGGAGACTTAACGGGTGAGCTAACCTGTGGGAGACCCTGGGTAATGTCCCTACCTGCGCTCGAGCAGACTGTGGACGCTGTGGTCGTCGGGGAGGGGGTTCTGTACGTCTGGTAGATTGCGTTGGTTTCTCGGGCGAAGTTCTCCGTGTCCTGACTTTTCTGGCTGCTCGTTCTGTCAACTCAGGAAGTCCGGGGGCGCCCCGCAGAAAGAGGAAAAGAGCCAGAACGAAGAGGCGAAGAGAGAAGGAAAGAAACACACAAACACGCACGCGCACACAAAAACGCGCACACACAGAGCGAGAGCGAGAGCGAGAGCGAGAGCGAGAGCGAGCCCGAGCCCGGCTGCCTGTCCGTGGCTCCTGGGCGTCCGGGTCGCGGGACAGGGATCCCAGGAGCGCTGCACTCCTGAGACCCTGTCTGCACGTCCCAGGGCCCCAGGGGTGATCGCCAGCCCCAGGGCCCCCGCCTCCTTGCCCGGGCCCAGCTCAAGCACCACCGCCCTCCTGTGGGGAAGCTGCCTCTTGGGCAGGGCCTCTCTGTGTCAGCGTGAGCGTCTGTGTGTCTGTCCCGGGGGGTGTCTGTCTGGGTCCGTGTCTCGGATCCTCTCAATCTCTCTGTCTCTGCCTCTGTCTCTGTCTCTGTCTCTGTGTCTCTCAGGTCGGTCAGTCAGGAGCTGTCCAGGGTGGCCGCGGGGCCTGGGGTTGAGGGCGCGGTCCGGGTCCCGTGGGCGGGGCGCGGGGCGGGGCGGGGAAGGGTGGCCCGCCCTGGTCTCCCCGCGCCCCGCCGCCCGCCCCGGAGGGGTTTCCGGTGATGCCCTCTGGTCGCGCCGGTGGCTCCAGCTGGATTTGGGCAAGTTGGGGCCGGGCCGGAGCGGCGGCCGCCGGGGGTTGTTGGGCCCGGGTTCGTTGGGAGGCGCCTCGGGCCGGAGGGGCCTCGCCGGCCCGGGGCCCCGACGCGCTGACGCGCCGACGCGCCGACGCGCCCGACGCCCCGGGCCACCTGTCCCCGAGCAGAGCAGCCGGATGTCCTGCGACCCGTCGCCGGGATGCGGGCGGACAGGAGGCCTGGAGCGTCCGGGGCCGGCTTGGGAGAGCGCCTAGACTTGCGCCCCGCCCGCCCACAGTCCCCGGGGTGCCCGAGGCCTCCCGCGCCCTGGGCGGGCGGCAGGGCAGGGCAGGGCAGGGCAGGGCAGGGCAGGGCAGGGTTTGGCTGGCCGCGGCGGCGGCGGCGGCGGCGGCGGCGGCGGCGGGAGGCAGTGGCAGGCAGGCGGCAGGCGGCGGAGCGCGGGGCGCAGGGGACGCGGGCGGCCGGTGCGCGTCACAGGGGCTCGGGCGCGCGCGTCACAGACGCCAGGCGACGGCGCGTCACAGGGGCCAGGCGACAGCGCGCGCGCGCGCGAGGCTTCTTAGGGGCGCCGGCGGCAGCCGCCAGCGTCTACGGCCATACCACCCTGAACGCGCCCGATCTCGTCTGATCTCGGAAGCTAAGCAGGGTCGGGCCTGGTTAGTACTTGGATGGGAGACCGCCTGGGAATACCGGGTGCTGTAGGCTTTTGCCTCCCGCCGCCTCCCTCTCCTTTTGCGCCCCCCCCAACGGCCCCAGCGCCGCTCCCTCCACGCTCCTCCCGCCCCTCCTCCCTCCTCACCGGTCGCCCCATCGCCCCGCCACGCCCCCACCGCTGTCCAGCCGCGCGAGTGCCCCGCGGCCGCGGCCACCGCCGCCGCCGCCGCCGCCGCCGCCGCCCAGCCCTTCCACCTCGCGGCCCCACGGGAACCCAGGGCCAACCGGGGCCGGCCCCGCGTGGCCGTGCCCCCGACGCCGCCCTCGTCCGGCGGGCTCCCTCTGTCCTCGGCGGCCTCTTCCCACCCGCCAGGCTCCTGAGAGACCCTAGCGGTCCACTCGGCCGGCGCGGCACCCAAGCAGTTGGTCGAGTCGTGGTGTGCGATGGAACGGATCCCGCTCCGGGCTGCGGAGGCCCGGACAGCTTCAGCAAGCTGCCAGCAGCCCCTCCGTCTTCCAGAGCCCATCTAGGAAAGACCCCGGGTCAGGCCTCTCCAAACAGCACCTACAGAAGGACGGGGCCCACTGGGCTCGAGAGGAGCCTTCCGGGCCTGGCCATCCATCCCAAGCGGGACGGCTTCTGGATTTTCTGATGCCTGCGCCGTGTGTCAGCTTCTCCAAGTCGGTACCTGGCTGTCCTTGATACCGTCGTTCGCGAGAAACCCTCGTTTCCGCACCGGAGTTGGTACGGGTCCTTTTGTGTTGTCTTTCCTTAAAGACGTCCCCTTCCCCAAGTGTCTAAGTTTCAAGCGCCTCCCCCCGCTCCCCGGCTGGGATGCAACTCCGTCTCCGTCTTCGCTTTTGTCTTTTGGGGGGGGGGGGTCCTGCCTTCGTTTGAAAGGTCGGTGTCTGGCTCCTCGTGGATCCCTTGCATCCGTTTTGATTCTGAACAGACTGGATGGAAGGATTAGGAATCTTGCTGCGCTGGCCCAGGGTTTTGGTGTCCCCTCACTCAGGTGCCTCACTCTGTCCTGCCCCCCTCCTGGCCTCTGTCTGCCAGAGGGAGTGGACGAGTCCCCCGAGAGGACATTTCCGTCCTCAGCGGCCAGCCCTTCCTGGCTCCTTGGCTTGAGCTTTCATATCGTGCGGCTCGGGCAGCTTTGAAAGTCTGCTCTTCCCCTGCCTGTGTCCGCGCAGACTATCGCGGAAAGGGGATCCGGGAAAGCGGGAGGGGAGTTTGCTCCAGGGGAGGAGAGCGGGGATGACAGGGAGGAGGAGAGGGGAGACTTGCCTCAGATCGCACGGACTTTTACATTTTCAAGGGGGGAATTCATCAAGGTAAGCCGTCTCTTCCCCACCGCAGACAGAAAGCAATAGTTGCTCGCTGTGGAGAAGCTGGGACATGCGGGCAGAGCAGGAAGAGAGGACCTCAACCTCCATCCTCTCACCGTTCAGCAATCATCCTGGGAGCGAATATCCTCGTGTTTCCCTTTTCCCGTGGGCCCCACTTTCCCTGCCAGAGCAGACCCAGGGCACCTGTGGCCTGCTTCCTGCTTGCCCGGGATGGCGGGGTGGCGGGGCGGGGCGGGCCGCGCGTCGCTCCCTGCAGGGTAGCGCCCTGGGTGGTTCTGGTTCCGACGGCTCCCCCAATCTGACCTCCGATGAGCGTGTTCTGCTGGGAGAACTGGGGCTGTGTCTCCGTAAGTTTCCCGGAGTGCGGCCCCGGAGGCTTGGTCTCAAACGAAGGCTCGGCAGCAAGGGCCGCCGTTCCTGCGAGGGACTCGCCCTCCCTGAGCGGCAGTTGCCTCATCTGGTTGGAAAGGGGGTCCTGTTAGTGCCTCGTCGGTGGCGTTGTTGCGAGCGCGGAAGCGGGAGCACGGAGCACACCGCTCAGCACGGAGCGCGGCACTGGTTGGTGCGCGCTCATCGTCTGCCGTCCTTCCCTGTGAGCATAGTGCTTTCCGCCGACATTCGCCCGGCACCTGCGGGCCGCGTGCCTGCTTGGGGCCGGACCCAGCAGCCGAGGACGCAGGTGCCAAAATCTCTGCCTTTGGGGGAGTTCGCCGCCTCGTGCCTGGGACGGGAGGACCGACGGCAGACCAACACGTCCCGACGAGAGGCGGCGTCCCCGACGACGGGACGCGGTGCCGTGGGAAATGGAGAGCCTGGCACAGCCGAGGTCCTGGTCAGACATGCGTTGATGGCGTCGCTCTCTTTCCCCCAGCCCGCCCCCCGCCCCCCACCCCGGCCCCCCGGCCCTTTCCTCTCCCTCGCGTCCCGAGGTCCCCTTTCCAACGGGATCCAAGAACGCCCACAGGGCCCAAACTCTTGAGATGGGCAGTGCAGACATCGTGCACTGGATCCCGGGTGGACGACGGGAGAGGGCTGCGGCCCAGAACCCTGAAGCCCAGAGGTCTCGGGACGGGGATACCGGTGACGTCGGGAGGCACCAACGGGTGTTCCGACGTGCGTTTCCCTCCCCGTAATCACACCGTGGCGCTCATCCGTCCATCCTCGGCGTGCTAGCCATCTTGGTAAAACTAAGGAGACTTAACGGGTGAGCTAACCTGTGGGAGACCCTGGGTAATGTCCCTACCTGCGCTCGAGCAGACTGTGGACGCTGTGGTCGTCGGGGAGGGGGTTCTGTACGTCTGGTAGATTGCGTTGGTTTCTCGGGCGAAGTTCTCCGTGTCCTGACTTTTCTGGCTGCTCGTTCTGTCAACTCAGGAAGTCCGGGGGCGCCCCGCAGAAAGAGGAAAAGAGCCAGAACGAAGAGGCGAAGAGAGAAGGAAAGAAACACACAAACACGCACGCGCACACAAAAACGCGCACACACAGAGCGAGAGCGAGAGCGAGAGCGAGAGCGAGAGCGAGCCCGAGCCCGGCTGCCTGTCCGTGGCTCCTGGGCGTCCGGGTCGCGGGACAGGGATCCCAGGAGCGCTGCACTCCTGAGACCCTGTCTGCACGTCCCAGGGCCCCAGGGGTGATCGCCAGCCCCAGGGCCCCCGCCTCCTTGCCCGGGCCCAGCTCAAGCACCACCGCCCTCCTGTGGGGAAGCTGCCTCTTGGGCAGGGCCTCTCTGTGTCAGCGTGAGCGTCTGTGTGTCTGTCCCGGGGGGTGTCTGTCTGGGTCCGTGTCTCGGATCCTCTCAATCTCTCTGTCTCTGCCTCTGTCTCTGTCTCTGTCTCTGTGTCTCTCAGGTCGGTCAGTCAGGAGCTGTCCAGGGTGGCCGCGGGGCCTGGGGTTGAGGGCGCGGTCCGGGTCCCGTGGGCGGGGCGCGGGGCGGGGCGGGGAAGGGTGGCCCGCCCTGGTCTCCCCGCGCCCCGCCGCCCGCCCCGGAGGGGTTTCCGGTGATGCCCTCTGGTCGCGCCGGTGGCTCCAGCTGGATTTGGGCAAGTTGGGGCCGGGCCGGAGCGGCGGCCGCCGGGGGTTGTTGGGCCCGGGTTCGTTGGGAGGCGCCTCGGGCCGGAGGGGCCTCGCCGGCCCGGGGCCCCGACGCGCTGACGCGCCGACGCGCCGACGCGCCCGACGCCCCGGGCCACCTGTCCCCGAGCAGAGCAGCCGGATGTCCTGCGACCCGTCGCCGGGATGCGGGCGGACAGGAGGCCTGGAGCGTCCGGGGCCGGCTTGGGAGAGCGCCTAGACTTGCGCCCCGCCCGCCCACAGTCCCCGGGGTGCCCGAGGCCTCCCGCGCCCTGGGCGGGCGGCAGGGCAGGGCAGGGCAGGGCAGGGCAGGGCAGGGCAGGGTTTGGCTGGCCGCGGCGGCGGCGGCGGCGGCGGCGGCGGCGGCGGGAGGCAGTGGCAGGCAGGCGGCAGGCGGCGGAGCGCGGGGCGCAGGGGACGCGGGCGGCCGGTGCGCGTCACAGGGGCTCGGGCGCGCGCGTCACAGACGCCAGGCGACGGCGCGTCACAGGGGCCAGGCGACAGCGCGCGCGCGCGCGAGGCTTCTTAGGGGCGCCGGCGGCAGCCGCCAGCGTCTACGGCCATACCACCCTGAACGCGCCCGATCTCGTCTGATCTCGGAAGCTAAGCAGGGTCGGGCCTGGTTAGTACTTGGATGGGAGACCGCCTGGGAATACCGGGTGCTGTAGGCTTTTGCCTCCCGCCGCCTCCCTCTCCTTTTGCGCCCCCCCCAACGGCCCCAGCGCCGCTCCCTCCACGCTCCTCCCGCCCCTCCTCCCTCCTCACCGGTCGCCCCATCGCCCCGCCACGCCCCCACCGCTGTCCAGCCGCGCGAGTGCCCCGCGGCCGCGGCCACCGCCGCCGCCGCCGCCGCCGCCGCCGCCCAGCCCTTCCACCTCGCGGCCCCACGGGAACCCAGGGCCAACCGGGGCCGGCCCCGCGTGGCCGTGCCCCCGACGCCGCCCTCGTCCGGCGGGCTCCCTCTGTCCTCGGCGGCCTCTTCCCACCCGCCAGGCTCCTGAGAGACCCTAGCGGTCCACTCGGCCGGCGCGGCACCCAAGCAGTTGGTCGAGTCGTGGTGTGCGATGGAACGGATCCCGCTCCGGGCTGCGGAGGCCCGGACAGCTTCAGCAAGCTGCCAGCAGCCCCTCCGTCTTCCAGAGCCCATCTAGGAAAGACCCCGGGTCAGGCCTCTCCAAACAGCACCTACAGAAGGACGGGGCCCACTGGGCTCGAGAGGAGCCTTCCGGGCCTGGCCATCCATCCCAAGCGGGACGGCTTCTGGATTTTCTGATGCCTGCGCCGTGTGTCAGCTTCTCCAAGTCGGTACCTGGCTGTCCTTGATACCGTCGTTCGCGAGAAACCCTCGTTTCCGCACCGGAGTTGGTACGGGTCCTTTTGTGTTGTCTTTCCTTAAAGACGTCCCCTTCCCCAAGTGTCTAAGTTTCAAGCGCCTCCCCCCGCTCCCCGGCTGGGATGCAACTCCGTCTCCGTCTTCGCTTTTGTCTTTTGGGGGGGGGGGGTCCTGCCTTCGTTTGAAAGGTCGGTGTCTGGCTCCTCGTGGATCCCTTGCATCCGTTTTGATTCTGAACAGACTGGATGGAAGGATTAGGAATCTTGCTGCGCTGGCCCAGGGTTTTGGTGTCCCCTCACTCAGGTGCCTCACTCTGTCCTGCCCCCCTCCTGGCCTCTGTCTGCCAGAGGGAGTGGACGAGTCCCCCGAGAGGACATTTCCGTCCTCAGCGGCCAGCCCTTCCTGGCTCCTTGGCTTGAGCTTTCATATCGTGCGGCTCGGGCAGCTTTGAAAGTCTGCTCTTCCCCTGCCTGTGTCCGCGCAGACTATCGCGGAAAGGGGATCCGGGAAAGCGGGAGGGGAGTTTGCTCCAGGGGAGGAGAGCGGGGATGACAGGGAGGAGGAGAGGGGAGACTTGCCTCAGATCGCACGGACTTTTACATTTTCAAGGGGGGAATTCATCAAGGTAAGCCGTCTCTTCCCCACCGCAGACAGAAAGCAATAGTTGCTCGCTGTGGAGAAGCTGGGACATGCGGGCAGAGCAGGAAGAGAGGACCTCAACCTCCATCCTCTCACCGTTCAGCAATCATCCTGGGAGCGAATATCCTCGTGTTTCCCTTTTCCCGTGGGCCCCACTTTCCCTGCCAGAGCAGACCCAGGGCACCTGTGGCCTGCTTCCTGCTTGCCCGGGATGGCGGGGTGGCGGGGCGGGGCGGGCCGCGCGTCGCTCCCTGCAGGGTAGCGCCCTGGGTGGTTCTGGTTCCGACGGCTCCCCCAATCTGACCTCCGATGAGCGTGTTCTGCTGGGAGAACTGGGGCTGTGTCTCCGTAAGTTTCCCGGAGTGCGGCCCCGGAGGCTTGGTCTCAAACGAAGGCTCGGCAGCAAGGGCCGCCGTTCCTGCGAGGGACTCGCCCTCCCTGAGCGGCAGTTGCCTCATCTGGTTGGAAAGGGGGTCCTGTTAGTGCCTCGTCGGTGGCGTTGTTGCGAGCGCGGAAGCGGGAGCACGGAGCACACCGCTCAGCACGGAGCGCGGCACTGGTTGGTGCGCGCTCATCGTCTGCCGTCCTTCCCTGTGAGCATAGTGCTTTCCGCCGACATTCGCCCGGCACCTGCGGGCCGCGTGCCTGCTTGGGGCCGGACCCAGCAGCCGAGGACGCAGGTGCCAAAATCTCTGCCTTTGGGGGAGTTCGCCGCCTCGTGCCTGGGACGGGAGGACCGACGGCAGACCAACACGTCCCGACGAGAGGCGGCGTCCCCGACGACGGGACGCGGTGCCGTGGGAAATGGAGAGCCTGGCACAGCCGAGGTCCTGGTCAGACATGCGTTGATGGCGTCGCTCTCTTTCCCCCAGCCCGCCCCCCGCCCCCCACCCCGGCCCCCCGGCCCTTTCCTCTCCCTCGCGTCCCGAGGTCCCCTTTCCAACGGGATCCAAGAACGCCCACAGGGCCCAAACTCTTGAGATGGGCAGTGCAGACATCGTGCACTGGATCCCGGGTGGACGACGGGAGAGGGCTGCGGCCCAGAACCCTGAAGCCCAGAGGTCTCGGGACGGGGATACCGGTGACGTCGGGAGGCACCAACGGGTGTTCCGACGTGCGTTTCCCTCCCCGTAATCACACCGTGGCGCTCATCCGTCCATCCTCGGCGTGCTAGCCATCTTGGTAAAACTAAGGAGACTTAACGGGTGAGCTAACCTGTGGGAGACCCTGGGTAATGTCCCTACCTGCGCTCGAGCAGACTGTGGACGCTGTGGTCGTCGGGGAGGGGGTTCTGTACGTCTGGTAGATTGCGTTGGTTTCTCGGGCGAAGTTCTCCGTGTCCTGACTTTTCTGGCTGCTCGTTCTGTCAACTCAGGAAGTCCGGGGGCGCCCCGCAGAAAGAGGAAAAGAGCCAGAACGAAGAGGCGAAGAGAGAAGGAAAGAAACACACAAACACGCACGCGCACACAAAAACGCGCACACACAGAGCGAGAGCGAGAGCGAGAGCGAGAGCGAGAGCGAGCCCGAGCCCGGCTGCCTGTCCGTGGCTCCTGGGCGTCCGGGTCGCGGGACAGGGATCCCAGGAGCGCTGCACTCCTGAGACCCTGTCTGCACGTCCCAGGGCCCCAGGGGTGATCGCCAGCCCCAGGGCCCCCGCCTCCTTGCCCGGGCCCAGCTCAAGCACCACCGCCCTCCTGTGGGGAAGCTGCCTCTTGGGCAGGGCCTCTCTGTGTCAGCGTGAGCGTCTGTGTGTCTGTCCCGGGGGGTGTCTGTCTGGGTCCGTGTCTCGGATCCTCTCAATCTCTCTGTCTCTGCCTCTGTCTCTGTCTCTGTCTCTGTGTCTCTCAGGTCGGTCAGTCAGGAGCTGTCCAGGGTGGCCGCGGGGCCTGGGGTTGAGGGCGCGGTCCGGGTCCCGTGGGCGGGGCGCGGGGCGGGGCGGGGAAGGGTGGCCCGCCCTGGTCTCCCCGCGCCCCGCCGCCCGCCCCGGAGGGGTTTCCGGTGATGCCCTCTGGTCGCGCCGGTGGCTCCAGCTGGATTTGGGCAAGTTGGGGCCGGGCCGGAGCGGCGGCCGCCGGGGGTTGTTGGGCCCGGGTTCGTTGGGAGGCGCCTCGGGCCGGAGGGGCCTCGCCGGCCCGGGGCCCCGACGCGCTGACGCGCCGACGCGCCGACGCGCCCGACGCCCCGGGCCACCTGTCCCCGAGCAGAGCAGCCGGATGTCCTGCGACCCGTCGCCGGGATGCGGGCGGACAGGAGGCCTGGAGCGTCCGGGGCCGGCTTGGGAGAGCGCCTAGACTTGCGCCCCGCCCGCCCACAGTCCCCGGGGTGCCCGAGGCCTCCCGCGCCCTGGGCGGGCGGCAGGGCAGGGCAGGGCAGGGCAGGGCAGGGCAGGGCAGGGTTTGGCTGGCCGCGGCGGCGGCGGCGGCGGCGGCGGCGGCGGCGGCGGGAGGCAGTGGCAGGCAGGCGGCAGGCGGCGGAGCGCGGGGCGCAGGGGACGCGGGCGGCCGGTGCGCGTCACAGGGGCTCGGGCGCGCGCGTCACAGACGCCAGGCGACGGCGCGTCACAGGGGCCAGGCGACAGCGCGCGCGCGCGCGAGGCTTCTTAGGGGCGCCGGCGGCAGCCGCCAGCGTCTACGGCCATACCACCCTGAACGCGCCCGATCTCGTCTGATCTCGGAAGCTAAGCAGGGTCGGGCCTGGTTAGTACTTGGATGGGAGACCGCCTGGGAATACCGGGTGCTGTAGGCTTTTGCCTCCCGCCGCCTCCCTCTCCTTTTGCGCCCCCCCCAACGGCCCCAGCGCCGCTCCCTCCACGCTCCTCCCGCCCCTCCTCCCTCCTCACCGGTCGCCCCATCGCCCCGCCACGCCCCCACCGCTGTCCAGCCGCGCGAGTGCCCCGCGGCCGCGGCCACCGCCGCCGCCGCCGCCGCCGCCGCCGCCCAGCCCTTCCACCTCGCGGCCCCACGGGAACCCAGGGCCAACCGGGGCCGGCCCCGCGTGGCCGTGCCCCCGACGCCGCCCTCGTCCGGCGGGCTCCCTCTGTCCTCGGCGGCCTCTTCCCACCCGCCAGGCTCCTGAGAGACCCTAGCGGTCCACTCGGCCGGCGCGGCACCCAAGCAGTTGGTCGAGTCGTGGTGTGCGATGGAACGGATCCCGCTCCGGGCTGCGGAGGCCCGGACAGCTTCAGCAAGCTGCCAGCAGCCCCTCCGTCTTCCAGAGCCCATCTAGGAAAGACCCCGGGTCAGGCCTCTCCAAACAGCACCTACAGAAGGACGGGGCCCACTGGGCTCGAGAGGAGCCTTCCGGGCCTGGCCATCCATCCCAAGCGGGACGGCTTCTGGATTTTCTGATGCCTGCGCCGTGTGTCAGCTTCTCCAAGTCGGTACCTGGCTGTCCTTGATACCGTCGTTCGCGAGAAACCCTCGTTTCCGCACCGGAGTTGGTACGGGTCCTTTTGTGTTGTCTTTCCTTAAAGACGTCCCCTTCCCCCAGTGTCTAAGTTTCAAGCGCCTCCCCCCGCTCCCCGGCTGGGATGCAACTCCGTCTCCGTCTTCGCTTTTGTCTTTTGGGGGGGGGGGGGTCCTGCCTTCGTTTGAAAGGTCGGTGTCTGGCTCCTCGTGGATCCCTTGCATCCGTTTTGATTCTGAACAGACTGGATGGAAGGATTAGGAATCTTGCTGCGCTGGCCCAGGGTTTTGGTGTCCCCTCACTCAGGTGCCTCACTCTGTCCTGCCCCCCTCCTGGCCTCTGTCTGCCAGAGGGAGTGGACGAGTCCCCCGAGAGGACATTTCCGTCCTCAGCGGCCAGCCCTTCCTGGCTCCTTGGCTTGAGCTTTCATATCGTGCGGCTCGGGCAGCTTTGAAAGTCTGCTCTTCCCCTGCCTGTGTCCGCGCAGACTATCGCGGAAAGGGGATCCGGGAAAGCGGGAGGGGAGTTTGCTCCAGGGGAGGAGAGCGGGGATGACAGGGAGGAGGAGAGGGGAGACTTGCCTCAGATCGCACGGACTTTTACATTTTCAAGGGGGGAATTCATCAAGGTAAGCCGTCTCTTCCCCACCGCAGACAGAAAGCAATAGTTGCTCGCTGTGGAGAAGCTGGGACATGCGGGCAGAGCAGGAAGAGAGGACCTCAACCTCCATCCTCTCACCGTTCAGCAATCATCCTGGGAGCGAATATCCTCGTGTTTCCCTTTTCCCGTGGGCCCCACTTTCCCTGCCAGAGCAGACCCAGGGCACCTGTGGCCTGCTTCCTGCTTGCCGGGGTGGGGGGGGTGGCGGGGCGGGGCGGGCCGCGCGTCGCTCCCTGCAGGGTAGCGCCCTGGGTGGTTCTGGTTCCGACGGCTCCCCCAATCTGACCTCCGATGAGCGTGTTCTGCTGGGAGAACTGGGGCTGTGTCTCCGTAAGTTTCCCGGAGTGCGGGCCCGGAGGCTTGGTCTCAAACGAAGGCTCGGCAGCAAGGGCCGCCGTTCCTGCGAGGGACTCGCCCTCCCTGAGCGGCAGTTGCCTCATCTGGTTGGAAAGGGGGTCCTGTTAGTGCCTCGTCGGTGGCGTTGTTGCGAGCGCGGAAGCGGGAGCACGGAGCACACCGCTCAGCACGGAGCGCGGCACTGGTTGGTGCGCGCTCATCGTCTGCCGTCCTTCCCTGTGAGCATAGTGCTTTCCGCCGACATTCGCCCGGCACCTGCGGGCCGCGTGCCTGCTTGGGGCCGGACCCAGCAGCCGAGGACGCAGGTGCCAAAATCTCTGCCTTTGGGGGAGTTCGCCGCCTCGTGCCTGGGACGGGAGGACCGACGGCAGACCAACACGTCCCGACGAGAGGCGGCGTCCCCGACGACGGGACGCGGTGCCGTGGGAAATGGAGAGCCTGGCACAGCCGAGGTCCTGGTCAGACATGCGTTGATGGCGTCGCTCTCTTTCCCCCAGCCCGCCCCCCGCCCCCCACCCCGGCCCCCCGGCCCTTTCCTCTCCCTCGCGTCCCGAGGTCCCCTTTCCAACGGGATCCAAGAACGCCCACAGGGCCCAAACTCTTGAGATGGGCAGTGCAGACATCGTGCACTGGATCCCGGGTGGACGACGGGAGAGGGCTGCGGCCCAGAACCCTGAAGCCCAGAGGTCTCGGGACGGGGATACCGGTGACGTCGGGAGGCACCAACGGGTGTTCCGACGTGCGTTTCCCTCCCCGTAATCACACCGTGGCGCTCATCCGTCCATCCTCGGCGTGCTAGCCATCTTGGTAAAACTAAGGAGACTTAACGGGTGAGCTAACCTGTGGGAGACCCTGGGTAATGTCCCTACCTGCGCTCGAGCAGACTGTGGACGCTGTGGTCGTCGGGGAGGGGGTTCTGTACGTCTGGTAGATTGCGTTGGTTTCTCGGGCGAAGTTCTCCGTGTCCTGACTTTTCTGGCTGCTCGTTCTGTCAACTCAGGAAGTCCGGGGGCGCCCCGCAGAAAGAGGAAAAGAGCCAGAACGAAGAGGCGAAGAGAGAAGGAAAGAAACACACAAACACGCACGCGCACACAAAAACGCGCACACACAGAGCGAGAGCGAGAGCGAGAGCGAGAGCGAGAGCGAGCCCGAGCCCGGCTGCCTGTCCGTGGCTCCTGGGCGTCCGGGTCGCGGGACAGGGATCCCAGGAGCGCTGCACTCCTGAGACCCTGTCTGCACGTCCCAGGGCCCCAGGGGTGATCGCCAGCCCCAGGGCCCCCGCCTCCTTGCCCGGGCCCAGCTCAAGCACCACCGCCCTCCTGTGGGGAAGCTGCCTCTTGGGCAGGGCCTCTCTGTGTCAGCGTGAGCGTCTGTGTGTCTGTCCCGGGGGGTGTCTGTCTGGGTCCGTGTCTCGGATCCTCTCAATCTCTCTGTCTCTGCCTCTGTCTCTGTCTCTGTCTCTGTGTCTCTCAGGTCGGTCAGTCAGGAGCTGTCCAGGGTGGCCGCGGGGCCTGGGGTTGAGGGCGCGGTCCGGGTCCCGTGGGCGGGGCGCGGGGCGGGGCGGGGAAGGGTGGCCCGCCCTGGTCTCCCCGCGCCCCGCCGCCCGCCCCGGAGGGCTTTCCGGTGATGCCCTCTGGTCGCGCCGGTGGCTCCAGCTGGATTTGGGCAAGTTGGGGCCGGGCCGGAGCGGCGGCCGCCGGGGGTTGTTGGGCCCGGGTTCGTTGGGAGGCGCCTCGGGCCGGAGGGGCCTCGCCGGCCCGGGGCCCCGACGCGCTGACGCGCCGACGCGCCGACGCGCCCGACGCCCCGGGCCACCTGTCCCCGAGCAGAGCAGCCGGATGTCCTGCGACCCGTCGCCGGGATGCGGGCGGACAGGAGGCCTGGAGCGTCCGGGGCCGGCTTGGGAGAGCGCCTAGACTTGCGCCCCGCCCGCCCACAGTCCCCGGGGTGCCCGAGGCCTCCCGCGCCCTGGGCGGGCGGCAGGGCAGGGCAGGGCAGGGCAGGGCAGGGCAGGGCAGGGTTTGGCTGGCCGCGGCGGCGGCGGCGGCGGCGGCGGCGGCGGCGGCGGGAGGCAGTGGCAGGCAGGCGGCAGGCGGCGGAGCGCGGGGCGCAGGGGACGCGGGCGGCCGGTGCGCGTCACAGGGGCTCGGGCGCGCGCGTCACAGACGCCAGGCGACGGCGCGTCACAGGGGCCAGGCGACAGCGCGCGCGCGCGCGAGGCTTCTTAGGGGCGCCGGCGGCAGCCGCCAGCGTCTACGGCCATACCACCCTGAACGCGCCCGATCTCGTCTGATCTCGGAAGCTAAGCAGGGTCGGGCCTGGTTAGTACTTGGATGGGAGACCGCCTGGGAATACCGGGTGCTGTAGGCTTTTGCCTCCCGCCGCCTCCCTCTCCTTTTGCGCCCCCCCCAACGGCCCCAGCGCCGCTCCCTCCACGCTCCTCCCGCCCCTCCTCCCTCCTCACCGGTCGCCCCATCGCCCCGCCACGCCCCCACCGCTGTCCAGCCGCGCGAGTGCCCCGCGGCCGCGGCCACCGCCGCCGCCGCCGCCGCCGCCGCCGCCCAGCCCTTCCACCTCGCGGCCCCACGGGAACCCAGGGCCAACCGGGGCCGGCCCCGCGTGGCCGTGCCCCCGACGCCGCCCTCGTCCGGCGGGCTCCCTCTGTCCTCGGCGGCCTCTTCCCACCCGCCAGGCTCCTGAGAGACCCTAGCGGTCCACTCGGCCGGCGCGGCACCCAAGCAGTTGGTCGAGTCGTGGTGTGCGATGGAACGGATCCCGCTCCGGGCTGCGGAGGCCCGGACAGCTTCAGCAAGCTGCCAGCAGCCCCTCCGTCTTCCAGAGCCCATCTAGGAAAGACCCCGGGTCAGGCCTCTCCAAACAGCACCTACAGAAGGACGGGGCCCACTGGGCTCGAGAGGAGCCTTCCGGGCCTGGCCATCCATCCCAAGCGGGACGGCTTCTGGATTTTCTGATGCCTGCGCCGTGTGTCAGCTTCTCCAAGTCGGTACCTGGCTGTCCTTGATACCGTCGTTCGCGAGAAACCCTCGTTTCCGCACCGGAGTTGGTACGGGTCCTTTTGTGTTGTCTTTCCTTAAAGACGTCCCCTTCCCCAAGTGTCTAAGTTTCAAGCGCCTCCCCCCGCTCCCCGGCTGGGATGCAACTCCGTCTCCGTCTTCGCTTTTGTCTTTTGGGGGGGGGGGGGGTCCTGCCTTCGTTTGAAAGGTCGGTGTCTGGCTCCTCGTGGATCCCTTGCATCCGTTTTGATTCTGAACAGACTGGATGGAAGGATTAGGAATCTTGCTGCGCTGGCCCAGGGTTTTGGTGTCCCCTCACTCAGGTGCCTCACTCTGTCCTGCCCCCCTCCTGGCCTCTGTCTGCCAGAGGGAGTGGACGAGTCCCCCGAGAGGACATTTCCGTCCTCAGCGGCCAGCCCTTCCTGGCTCCTTGGCTTGAGCTTTCATATCGTGCGGCTCGGGCAGCTTTGAAAGTCTGCTCTTCCCCTGCCTGTGTCCGCGCAGACTATCGCGGAAAGGGGATCCGGGAAAGCGGGAGGGGAGTTTGCTCCAGGGGAGGAGAGCGGGGATGACAGGGAGGAGGAGAGGGGAGACTTGCCTCAGATCGCACGGACTTTTACATTTTCAAGGGGGGAATTCATCAAGGTAAGCCGTCTCTTCCCCACCGCAGACAGAAAGCAATAGTTGCTCGCTGTGGAGAAGCTGGGACATGCGGGCAGAGCAGGAAGAGAGGACCTCAACCTCCATCCTCTCACCGTTCAGCAATCATCCTGGGAGCGAATATCCTCGTGTTTCCCTTTTCCCGTGGGCCCCACTTTCCCTGCCAGAGCAGACCCAGGGCACCTGTGGCCTGCTTCCTGCTTGCCCGGGATGGCGGGGTGGCGGGGCGGGGCGGGCCGCGCGTCGCTCCCTGCAGGGTAGCGCCCTGGGTGGTTCTGGTTCCGACGGCTCCCCCAATCTGACCTCCGATGAGCGTGTTCTGCTGGGAGAACTGGGGCTGTGTCTCCGTAAGTTTCCCGGAGTGCGGGCCCGGAGGCTTGGTCTCAAACGAAGGCTCGGCAGCAAGGGCCGCCGTTCCTGCGAGGGACTCGCCCTCCCTGAGCGGCAGTTGCCTCATCTGGTTGGAAAGGGGGTCCTGTTAGTGCCTCGTCGGTGGCGTTGTTGCGAGCGCGGAAGCGGGAGCACGGAGCACACCGCTCAGCACGGAGCGCGGCACTGGTTGGTGCGCGCTCATCGTCTGCCGTCCTTCCCTGTGAGCATAGTGCTTTCCGCCGACATTCGCCCGGCACCTGCGGGCCGCGTGCCTGCTTGGGGCCGGACCCAGCAGCCGAGGACGCAGGTGCCAAAATCTCTGCCTTTGGGGGAGTTCGCCGCCTCGTGCCTGGGACGGGAGGACCGACGGCAGACCAACACGTCCCGACGAGAGGCGGCGTCCCCGACGACGGGACGCGGTGCCGTGGGAAATGGAGAGCCTGGCACAGCCGAGGTCCTGGTCAGACATGCGTTGATGGCGTCGCTCTCTTTCCCCCAGCCCGCCCCCCGCCCCCCACCCCGGCCCCCCGGCCCTTTCCTCTCCCTCGCGTCCCGAGGTCCCCTTTCCAACGGGATCCAAGAACGCCCACAGGGCCCAAACTCTTGAGATGGGCAGTGCAGACATCGTGCACTGGATCCCGGGTGGACGACGGGAGAGGGCTGCGGCCCAGAACCCTGAAGCCCAGAGGTCTCGGGACGGGGATACCGGTGACGTCGGGAGGCACCAACGGGTGTTCCGACGTGCGTTTCCCTCCCCGTAATCACACCGTGGCGCTCATCCGTCCATCCTCGGCGTGCTAGCCATCTTGGTAAAACTAAGGAGACTTAACGGGTGAGCTAACCTGTGGGAGACCCTGGGTAATGTCCCTACCTGCGCTCGAGCAGACTGTGGACGCTGTGGTCGTCGGGGAGGGGGTTCTGTACGTCTGGTAGATTGCGTTGGTTTCTCGGGCGAAGTTCTCCGTGTCCTGACTTTTCTGGCTGCTCGTTCTGTCAACTCAGGAAGTCCGGGGGCGCCCCGCAGAAAGAGGAAAAGAGCCAGAACGAAGAGGCGAAGAGAGAAGGAAAGAAACACACAAACACGCACGCGCACACAAAAACGCGCACACACAGAGCGAGAGCGAGAGCGAGAGCGAGAGCGAGAGCGAGCCCGAGCCCGGCTGCCTGTCCGTGGCTCCTGGGCGTCCGGGTCGCGGGACAGGGATCCCAGGAGCGCTGCACTCCTGAGACCCTGTCTGCACGTCCCAGGGCCCCAGGGGTGATCGCCAGCCCCAGGGCCCCCGCCTCCTTGCCCGGGCCCAGCTCAAGCACCACCGCCCTCCTGTGGGGAAGCTGCCTCTTGGGCAGGGCCTCTCTGTGTCAGCGTGAGCGTCTGTGTGTCTGTCCCGGGGGGTGTCTGTCTGGGTCCGTGTCTCGGATCCTCTCAATCTCTCTGTCTCTGCCTCTGTCTCTGTCTCTGTCTCTGTGTCTCTCAGGTCGGTCAGTCAGGAGCTGTCCAGGGTGGCCGCGGGGCCTGGGGTTGAGGGCGCGGTCCGGGTCCCGTGGGCGGGGCGCGGGGCGGGGCGGGGAAGGGTGGCCCGCCCTGGTCTCCCCGCGCCCCGCCGCCCGCCCCGGAGGGCTTTCCGGTGATGCCCTCTGGTCGCGCCGGTGGCTCCAGCTGGATTTGGGCAAGTTGGGGCCGGGCCGGAGCGGCGGCCGCCGGGGGTTGTTGGGCCCGGGTTCGTTGGGAGGCGCCTCGGGCCGGAGGGGCCTCGCCGGCCCGGGGCCCCGACGCGCTGACGCGCCGACGCGCCGACGCGCCCGACGCCCCGGGCCACCTGTCCCCGAGCAGAGCAGCCGGATGTCCTGCGACCCGTCGCCGGGATGCGGGCGGACAGGAGGCCTGGAGCGTCCGGGGCCGGCTTGGGAGAGCGCCTAGACTTGCGCCCCGCCCGCCCACAGTCCCCGGGGTGCCCGAGGCCTCCCGCGCCCTGGGCGGGCGGCAGGGCAGGGCAGGGCAGGGCAGGGCAGGGTTTGGCTGGCCGCGGCGGCGGCGGCGGCGGCGGCGGCGGCGGCGGCGGGAGGCAGTGGCAGGCAGGCGGCAGGCGGCGGAGCGCGGGGCGCAGGGGACGCGGGCGGCCGGTGCGCGTCACAGGGGCTCGGGCGCGCGCGTCACAGACGCCAGGCGACGGCGCGTCACAGGGGCCAGGCGACAGCGCGCGCGCGCGCGAGGCTTCTTAGGGGCGCCGGCGGCAGCCGCCAGCGTCTACGGCCATACCACCCTGAACGCGCCCGATCTCGTCTGATCTCGGAAGCTAAGCAGGGTCGGGCCTGGTTAGTACTTGGATGGGAGACCGCCTGGGAATACCGGGTGCTGTAGGCTTTTGCCTCCCGCCGCCTCCCTCTCCTTTTGCGCCCCCCCCAACGGCCCCAGCGCCGCTCCCTCCACGCTCCTCCCGCCCCTCCTCCCTCCTCACCGGTCGCCCCATCGCCCCGCCACGCCCCCACCGCTGTCCAGCCGCGCGAGTGCCCCGCGGCCGCGGCCACCGCCGCCGCCACCGCCGCCGCCGCCGCCCAGCCCTTCCACCTCGCGGCCCCACGGGAACCCAGGGCCAACCGGGGCCGGCCCCGCGTGGCCGTGCCCCCGACGCCGCCCTCGTCCGGCGGGCTCCCTCTGTCCTCGGCGGCCTCTTCCCACCCGCCAGGCTCCTGAGAGACCCTAGCGGTCCACTCGGCCGGCGCGGCACCCAAGCAGTTGGTCGAGTCGTGGTGTGCGATGGAACGGATCCCGCTCCGGGCTGCGGAGGCCCGGACAGCTTCAGCAAGCTGCCAGCAGCCCCTCCGTCTTCCAGAGCCCATCTAGGAAAGACCCCGGGTCAGGCCTCTCCAAACAGCACCTACAGAAGGACGGGGCCCACTGGGCTCGAGAGGAGCCTTCCGGGCCTGGCCATCCATCCCAAGCGGGACGGCTTCTGGATTTTCTGATGCCTGCGCCGTGTGTCAGCTTCTCCAAGTCGGTACCTGGCTGTCCTTGATACCGTCGTTCGCGAGAAACCCTCGTTTCCGCACCGGAGTTGGTACGGGTCCTTTTGTGTTGTCTTTCCTTAAAGACGTCCCCTTCCCCAAGTGTCTAAGTTTCAAGCGCCTCCCCCCGCTCCCCGGCTGGGATGCAACTCCGTCTCCGTCTTCGCTTTTGTCTTTTGGGGGGGGGGGGGGTCCTGCCTTCGTTTGAAAGGTCGGTGTCTGGCTCCTCGTGGATCCCTTGCATCCGTTTTGATTCTGAACAGACTGGATGGAAGGATTAGGAATCTTGCTGCGCTGGCCCAGGGTTTTGGTGTCCCCTCACTCAGGTGCCTCACTCTGTCCTGCCCCCCTCCTGGCCTCTGTCTGCCAGAGGGAGTGGACGAGTCCCCCGAGAGGACATTTCCGTCCTCAGCGGCCAGCCCTTCCTGGCTCCTTGGCTTGAGCTTTCATATCGTGCGGCTCGGGCAGCTTTGAAAGTCTGCTCTTCCCCTGCCTGTGTCCGCGCAGACTATCGCGGAAAGGGGATCCGGGAAAGCGGGAGGGGAGTTTGCTCCAGGGGAGGAGAGCGGGGATGACAGGGAGGAGGAGAGGGGAGACTTGCCTCAGATCGCACGGACTTTTACATTTTCAAGGGGGGAATTCATCAAGGTAAGCCGTCTCTTCCCCACCGCAGACAGAAAGCAATAGTTGCTCGCTGTGGAGAAGCTGGGACATGCGGGCAGAGCAGGAAGAGAGGACCTCAACCTCCATCCTCTCACCGTTCAGCAATCATCCTGGGAGCGAATATCCTCGTGTTTCCCTTTTCCCGTGGGCCCCACTTTCCCTGCCAGAGCAGACCCAGGGCACCTGTGGCCTGCTTCCTGCTTGCCCGGGATGGCGGGGTGGCGGGGCGGGGCGGGCCGCGCGTCGCTCCCTGCAGGGTAGCGCCCTGGGTGGTTCTGGTTCCGACGGCTCCCCCAATCTGACCTCCGATGAGCGTGTTCTGCTGGGAGAACTGGGGCTGTGTCTCCGTAAGTTTCCCGGAGTGCGGGCCCGGAGGCTTGGTCTCAAACGAAGGCTCGGCAGCAAGGGCCGCCGTTCCTGCGAGGGACTCGCCCTCCCTGAGCGGCAGTTGCCTCATCTGGTTGGAAAGGGGGTCCTGTTAGTGCCTCGTCGGTGGCGTTGTTGCGAGCGCGGAAGCGGGAGCACGGAGCACACCGCTCAGCACGGAGCGCGGCACTGGTTGGTGCGCGCTCATCGTCTGCCGTCCTTCCCTGTGAGCATAGTGCTTTCCGCCGACATTCGCCCGGCACCTGCGGGCCGCGTGCCTGCTTGGGGCCGGACCCAGCAGCCGAGGACGCAGGTGCCAAAATCTCTGCCTTTGGGGGAGTTCGCCGCCTCGTGCCTGGGACGGGAGGACCGACGGCAGACCAACACGTCCCGACGAGAGGCGGCGTCCCCGACGACGGGACGCGGTGCCGTGGGAAATGGAGAGCCTGGCACAGCCGAGGTCCTGGTCAGACATGCGTTGATGGCGTCGCTCTCTTTCCCCCAGCCCGCCCCCCGCCCCCCACCCCGGCCCCCCGGCCCTTTCCTCTCCCTCGCGTCCCGAGGTCCCCTTTCCAACGGGATCCAAGAACGCCCACAGGGCCCAAACTCTTGAGATGGGCAGTGCAGACATCGTGCACTGGATCCCGGGTGGACGACGGGAGAGGGCTGCGGCCCAGAACCCTGAAGCCCAGAGGTCTCGGGACGGGGATACCGGTGACGTCGGGAGGCACCAACGGGTGTTCCGACGTGCGTTTCCCTCCCCGTAATCACACCGTGGCGCTCATCCGTCCATCCTCGGCGTGCTAGCCATCTTGGTAAAACTAAGGAGACTTAACGGGTGAGCTAACCTGTGGGAGACCCTGGGTAATGTCCCTACCTGCGCTCGAGCAGACTGTGGACGCTGTGGTCGTCGGGGAGGGGGTTCTGTACGTCTGGTAGATTGCGTTGGTTTCTCGGGCGAAGTTCTCCGTGTCCTGACTTTTCTGGCTGCTCGTTCTGTCAACTCAGGAAGTCCGGGGGCGCCCCGCAGAAAGAGGAAAAGAGCCAGAACGAAGAGGCGAAGAGAGAAGGAAAGAAACACACAAACACGCACGCGCACACAAAAACGCGCACACACAGAGCGAGAGCGAGAGCGAGAGCGAGAGCGAGAGCGAGCCCGAGCCCGGCTGCCTGTCCGTGGCTCCTGGGCGTCCGGGTCGCGGGACAGGGATCCCAGGAGCGCTGCACTCCTGAGACCCTGTCTGCACGTCCCAGGGCCCCAGGGGTGATCGCCAGCCCCAGGGCCCCCGCCTCCTTGCCCGGGCCCAGCTCAAGCACCACCGCCCTCCTGTGGGGAAGCTGCCTCTTGGGCAGGGCCTAAAAAAAAAAAAGTGAGCGTCTGTTGTGTGTTGCCCAACCCGGCAGCCTGCGAACCCCGACGGGTGTAGCAATCTCCCCCCTCCGAAGAAAGATAGGCCCGGCCCGCAGGGGCTTGCGGCGGACTCTATCCCGTCCTCGCCCCTCCCGTGTGGATCAAGTGCGCAGATTTCGCCCCCCTGGCGAGGAGGGCATCCGCTCCGTATGCCCCCTGAAACGCAGGCAGACGTAAGGCAGACGGCCGAAAGTGTGGTTTGCCCTCCCCAAGATTTGCTTCTGCAGCCGAGAGGGTGCCCTCCCTCAGTGCTGCCGCTCCGAACCAAGCAGTTACTTCGAGGTTCGGCCCTTTCGGACGATGCCCAGGTAGTTCACGAATGGCGGGGACTCGAGCGCTGCCCCAGGGCCCTGCCTCAGGCGGGCGCCTAAAAAGGGCCACGTGGGTTCTCCGGACCCTACTCCAGAGAGGTCGCCGCCCCCGCGCCGCACCGCCCTTCGGCCCCGGACGGCCTCCTTCGCAGCCCGGATTCAGCGGGCGAGAGGCTGGGGGGCCCGCTTCCAACACCCACTCACAATTTGGGGGGACCCCAGTCAAAGGGTGCCCCGATCCCAAGTTCGTAGGGAGTCCCCTGAACCCGCTCTGTGGTGGGGCAGGTGGGACGGGTGCTTCCCCCGGTCCCCCCTAGGCTAGAGTTGCCAAGTCCAGCTCCGGAGGGCCATCCTCCTCCGGCGTCTCAGCGCCTCAGGTCCAACTAGGCCGGTTGAAGTCCCCTGAATCAGCTGGGGAACGGCATGCCAGACCGCCCAGGGTTCGGATATGTTGACCTTTGCTTGCCTCAGAGGCCTGATCGCCTGGAGAGTTGGGCGGCCCTGACCGCTCTCGCAAGGCGGAAGTCCCCCCTCAGAACCATCCTGCGGGCTGCCCAAAGCTTACCCCTGGATAAAAAGTCCGACCCCAAGGGGTGGGGGTCCTGGGGGCCTTGCTCCCGCTGGATTAAGGCTTGCCGAGGAGCTACGCTGCTGGGGCTGTGGAGGGGATCTGGCTAGCTCCGGGCGGCGCACGCTCGGCTGCCTTCCGACGTCTCGGGCGCGTGCCCCGGGCGGCCTGCAAGGACGGATCGCCGCCAAGTGATCCATGCCAGGCACGCAATACGAAGCAGGTGGGTCCCCCGCTAGGCGCTCAAAATCGCTCTCCGCCCGGGCGCAATAGGTCCCGTCGAGACCGTCGACAGCTGACCAGTCGCTTGTAGCAATCTAGAGTCAGAAGGAAATCAGATGTCCCTCCGCTCCACAACTTTCCATGCCCGCGTCGGACCCCAAAGTTGCTCCAGCCCCAACAGGCTCATGGTGCCAACACGGGCCAGTCAACCTTCTGCCCGGGCGACACCTCCAGAGGGGCAAAGTCGACCGCAGTCGAACATGCCCGAGGGGGCACCCTCGCACCCGGTCACGCTGGTCATGATGCAGGGCCCAGGCCCGGGTGACACGTCTGCCTCTTGGCGGGCCAACTCCCCGAGTGAGGCACCCCTCCGCGGTCTGGGTTGAGGGAACCGCCCGCGGGCCTATGCGACTACTGTGGGGGGTGCCCGGACCAAGCCTCCTTCCCCCAGGACACGAGTCCGTTCCCCACAATAGCACTGGTGTCCGTCTGCCCCTTCGAGCGACTTTCGCTCGGGCAGGCCTGCCTCCTTCCTCGGGGGGTTACACCCCCTCGCATCCGGGCATGAGTCCCCTGGGGATGTACGCTGACCAGGAGCTCGACTCCGTGTGTCGAGTGGGGGCAGACTCTTCGCGTCCCCCGTCACTTCTCTTCTCAACCACTTGGTGAGACAAGGCCCCCGATTGTTGTCCGTCAATCACCGCGAGAACGCGTCCGTGAGTTCAATGTACAACCATCAGCTGAGAACGGACCGGGGCGATGAGATCCCTTCCGGGACAGTCGCACGTAGTCACTCTCCCCGTAGCGGCCCCGCCACCATTTCGAGAACCCGCTGTGGGGGTCATGTCACTTCGCTCATGCGAGATGTAAGCCAGCTGCCCTCCTGGGGCAGCCGGGCCGCTCTAGTGCTGATTTTGAAACGAGCGAAGATCCTCTGCGCTCGGCTGGTCCTTTTGTAGGGGGCTTGAGCCGAGACAGCCTGAAGTGGGCAGTGCCCAATCAGGGGCCGGTCGCCCCCTACGCTGGCTCCGACTCGGCCCCTGCCCGGGGCCCCCCTGCTTCTCCAGGGGGTCTTGACGCCGGCCCAAGCCCGAGTTCGCTAATTGTCCCCCCCCGGCCCGCCAGCGGCCCCCCAGGGGCTTCGAGAAGACGTCATGGACGGTACCGAACCCTTTGTCCCGTTGTCTAGTCGCGCCAAGCCCGTGCCTCTCAGTCAGGTTTGCCTGCCCCCTCCTTCGAAGCAGGGACCGGCTTTGACCGCTGCAGGTCGGTGAGCTGCCAAGCCGTCCCGACCCCGCTTCCGGGCCCATCTGCAGGGCCGAGGGATCCCAGCGTGCTCTGATGCGGGATCTCCACCTGTTTAGGGGCGTCAAAGGGAGACAGCCAAGCTGGGGGGGTGAGCGCTTGGGGAGGGCGCGAAAAAACTGCCCTGAGCGGCGAACTGAAGGCGGCCCATCGCCCCCTCCAGGTCATGGCCCGAGAATGGTTCGCGCCGCAGACAAAAGGTCCCCCTTCACGCCAAAGCGCGGGGAGGACCCCCTCGGCTCCAGCGTCGTCGCAGTACCCTTTGAGGTTTGGGGGCCATGCCCTGCTACGCCTGCGTGTTCCACCCTCAGGCCGCGAGCCTTCCGCAATTCACCGTCTGGCTGGGCTCGACTCCGCCAGAATCCAATGAAGAAAATTTGTCAGCTGCTGCCTCAGTGTGTCTGAGTCCGTTCCGGGGGACGCGGTCCATCGGCATGGGGCGGCTTTGCTCAGAGGCGGGGCCTTTCCCGGTGTGTTCCACGCTTTCGGCCGTGCGTCGCTGGCCACTCGGATGGGGAGGGTGGAGCGTCCTCGGCATTAATGGAGCCCTTCGGGCGCAACCCTCGGTCCCCTTGGGGCTCCGGGTTGCCTGCATTGAGCCCGCTGTGCGATTGCTGGTCTGCGGCACGATGGGCCAGTGGAGCAGGCCTCTATGGGGTTCCCAGGAGCGCGGCCGTTTTAGCAGCTGAGTCTCTTCCGCCGCGCCCCTCCTGCTCTGACCCCTTGTCCCCGAGACCCCGGGAGGTCGCCGAGCTGTGACCTCGCCGCGTGAGGATTTGACTTCGGGGGGGCCTCCGCACGCGCGGGCCGTTGGGGAGTTGCTATCGGCCACCCTTCCAACCCCCGTCCGTCCGCGCCGGGGTGCCTGCCGAAAGCTCCTCCGTCCTGAAGGAGCCCATTTTCGGTTAAGCTGCTTGTCAGTGCTGTGCAACTGCCCAGTCAATGATTGCAGGGCGTTGCGGTCGGCTTGCGGGACAGGCTGGTGAGGGCCGTGCCGGGATATTCCTTCAGGCGGACAAGGAAGGGTAAGCATAGCCAAGGTTTGCTCGCGGGAGCTGTGAGACTCCTTGAACGCGGACCATCCCTTAGCGCCGGTTGGTTGTTCCCTTGCTGGATGCCAAGAGTAAGCAGTTTCGAGGTCAGGACTGCAGGCGGCCTTTGTCCCCGGGCGGAACTCGGCGGGTCCCCAACCTCTGGGGGGCAGCCAGGGTCGACAGGACCTGCCGGAGATGCGAAGGTCACACATGGGAGTCGCCCTCCGCACTTTACTAAGCCCGCTCCGCTCACAAGCTGCCGGAGCCGAGAACTGATGCGCATCGCCTCGTCTCTGGCCACTCGGGAAGCAAATCCAGGCAGGTGATCCCCGGGAGCGCCCGGCGGTCCTCTTGCAGGCCGTGAGTGGTTCAAAGGGAGCGGAGGATGGTGGTTCATCAGCCCTATTCGAGCTTCGGCTGCCGAGAGCTTGACCTCTCGTGGGAGTCCGCGACCCGCTCGGTCCGTTGACTGGAAGGACGGGGATCTTCAGCCTCTCCTCGCGACATCCCTGGTGTCCTTGGGCAGACAAGTTCCCTGCCCTTAGGGGCCGAAGACGGGAGCGTCGTGCCGGTGCACCCCCCTGTCTCAGCGATGTCGCCTTTCGCGTCTGGATTGGGGCAGGAAGTGCCCGGGATATGACGGAAGTCGTCCCAGGACCGGCAGGCTCAGGGTTAGGACGGCAACTGAGCCCGCCAAGGGCCCGCCGTCACCATTCAGTAGTAATTTGCCTGATGACCTGGCCCTGCGGGGAAACCTCCACCCTCGTCCACGCTTCGGCCCGCGCCTCTTTGGCGACGGGCGCCCACCGGGGCCCCTCTCCCGGTTCGACTTTTCTATGGCGTCCGAAAACCCGCGCGTTCAGCCGCGCGAGCAACTAGAGCCGAGGCTGATGCTTTGCGTATGTCCCCGGCTGATCTCGATTCGACGGGCTGGCTTCGGCTGCGGAGCGCAAGCGCTCATGGTCCCACTTTAGGGCAATACTGGGCCCCAGCGGCCGGCCGCCACCGCACCCCGTTTCGCAGGTTGACATTCCAGGGCCTGAGACAGAGCAGTAGGCACCTGATGGCCTTAACTTGACAATTGCAAACTTCTTAGCGGGACGTGTCCACTGGGTTTTGCCCCCGCCCGCTCGGGTTTTTGACTTCCCGCACCCAGGGCCAGCGTTTTCTAAGGGCACTGGTCCGACCCTCTCCGCGTGCCGGCGTTTCCCTGCCAGGTCCCTTCCGCCCCGCCCTGGGCCGGCACCCGACCCTCTCGGGCTTAGGCAACCACCCCGACTTCCGGTCGGTCGGAGGGCTACGTGCGTTGGGAATGGATGCGCCTCCGGCTGAACACCAGCGCTCGCGAAGGGCTCCCGGACAGAAGGGTCAACGTTGGGTATCCGAATCGCTGGTTCCGCTTCACCAGGAGGCGGAACAGGAGTCCGTTGAGCTCCCGCCTCCCCCAAGCGCCGGTGGAAAGTAGCGGTATCTCCTTTGGGGGGCCCTCCTTAACCCCGCACCGGCAGGGTGGCAAGCCGTATGAGGCACGCTGCTCCCTCCGGATGTTCTTCAGGCCCGTTCTGGCCCCTTGTCCTCATCTCCCTTGGGAACCTTCCTGCTGCTTGGGTCCGGCCCCGTTCGCGGGTCTCTGGGTTAGTGGTGGAGTGAGCCCCGGTTCCCGCCTTCCAAACTGTCTCCGCCGGCCCCCTGCGTGTATGACTCCCCCGGGTCCCACGGGCTCTGTTTCTCCTCCCCTTAAAGCCCCAGCCGCGCAGCTCTATCCACTACTGAGGCGTGGAGAAGCGGGGACGAACCCGAGCAGGTCAAGGGAATCAACCAACACCTCGCCCCAAAGGGCCTGCGCAAGGGCGGGTTCGCCCGGCTGGCGTTTCCCTGGCCACGGCAGCACGCCGCGCACCCCGGCCTGTTCCCGGTGGGGACCCCTGAGGTTGAGGAACCGGGGGGTCTGGCACATGCATTGCGAGGGGCGTGGAAGACTGCAACCAAGCCTCGAGGCGGCCCCACGCGCCCTCCGGGTTAGCGCAGCTTCTGCCTCTACGGGTGGGGAGCCCACAGCAGTTGGCCTGGGAAGGGACCTTCGCAGCCGCCTTACTCGCTGCAGGGACGACGTCTTGGTGATGGACTGGGCCAGTGGGAGGGTCTGTCCTCTGGCAGTCAGTCGGCTGGGGGCGCTGGACCGGCGACGAGACCTCGCGGGGAGCGCTGCTCTCCCTCAGGCAGTTTGCATCTCTCCCGCCCCCCGCCCCCGGCCACGGTGGGGTTGATCGACACTGGCCGGATGAGGAGATCCAGATCCATCTGGGCATGAAAGTGCAGGGGGGGTCACCCGTCTCGGGGTCTCCCTAGTTCCGACAAGCCCCCGTAGGCGTTGAGGGCTCTTCGGCAGTGCCCCACGGGGCCGCCGGGAGACTCCTCTGTATGCTCAACGATACTTCACCGGGCACCCTAATGCGAGCCGGGGGATGAGGGTCTCATGGGCCTTCCTGTCTGGCAAGCGCGCCCCCCAGCCTAGCAGGATAAGAGGGCCTCGTCAGAAGGAGGCTGTCGCTTTCTAGGCCGTGAGCAGCGTTGCCCTGAAGGGGCCCCAGGGAGACCAGGAGTTCGGCAGGTTCCATGCTGGCTGGGGGCCCCAGAGCCTTGTGAAAAGCAAGGCATGTCTGCCAGGCCTTCCCAGGCACCCCCCGGTATTAATCGAACCACGACACCCTCTTCAACCTTCGTCAGTGCTCCCTGAGAGTGGTTCGTCTGGGCTGTCGTGATCTCGGGGCTTCCCCCCTCGCGAGCGCACCCCCAGGAACTCTAGTGATCCAGAGGGAAGTGTTCCCACTTTTGAGCCGCGCAAAAGCCTCGACAGAGGGGTGAAGCCGGGTCGCTGGCTACTGTTCTGGGCCTGGGTCAGCGCCCGGTAGAATGACGGCCCCGACAGTCCGGAGCAGTAGACTCGAGGACCAGTGACCCGGAGTGACTGGGCCTCATCTCGGGCCGTCCCATGTTCCCCGAACCTTGCCAGGACTCCCCTAGTAGAGTACACTTTCACTACGGGCCGAGAAAGGCTCCAGAACGTCCCGGAGCCTCGCCGTGGGCTGTCTCCTCCTCTGGCACGGGCTTTGGGGCCTCCGGGCTACCGGGGCCTTGCCCCGAAGGATTGCGATCTCCGAGGGGCCTGAGGCAGTGGCTCCCTGACCGCCGGGTTCGCAGCCAAGCCTTGCGGTGGGTGGTGCCCGGTCGGCAACGCGAAAGAATGTCAAGCCTACCTGAGGGGTTCGGCCCTTGTGACAGAGGTAGCGTCTTGCTGCCTCTGGCCGCGAGTCCAGTCCTGAGCAGGGCGACTGCAGTGCCTGTTTGCCTCCCAGCACAGCCAGCCCCTTCCCCGCGCGGCGCGGACCTGTGCCGGGGGTCATTATGCCCGGACACGAGTCCTGCAGCAACCATGGCCCAGAAAGGCTGGCGGCAATCAGTGAAGGGCTGCTGCCTCGCGCCTGCGAACCTTAGGGGCTGGTTTCTAACGCACCTGCGGTGCGAATGGCCTCCCTCAGCTTGACCGCCGTCTTCCGGCTATAGGATCTTTCCGTGTAGCGACTGACGCCACGGCCTCCCGGCAGGAGGTGGGCCTGCGGCGCCTCCACCCCTGTGGGCCGAGGTTCCTCCTGTTCGCCCCGTGCGGCCAGCTACGCTGCGGGCGTCGGGGTCTCAAATCAGCGGAACCTCCTCTCACGTTCCGGAGGGGAGGACCCGCACAAGCGCCGACGCTCCCGGGGTTTCGCTTGGCGCCGTGTTGAGGCTGGCCTGTTGGAGGTGATCGGCCTGCCGCGCAGGGAAGGGTCTGTGTTCATTAGAGCTTGAAACAGCTGGCAGCCTGGGCCCCTTTGTCGGGACTGGGCCCGTGTCCCTCGTGTGCGCCGGGGAGATTCCCACAGCGATTGGAAAGCGTTCCTGGAGTTGAGCGGGCCCCTTAAGGCCCGTGTGCTTGGCCCTCTTCCTACAGAAGTCGCGCTCAGTTCAGCCCCCGCGTGGCAGGAGTGGGGCAAGCGGCTTCTGGTTGCCAAGTGCTTCAGAGAAAGCGGGGAAGGGGTAGAGTCCGGTCGATTCCATCCAGTCCGGTGGGGGGGGTTTTGCCTCCTCTCCCCCGCTCGGACAGGCCTCCCTTCCGCGGGTCTTGCGCCAGTCTTGAGAACCCGGGCATCAGATGGCAACGCAACGCAGCTTTGTTCCGGCCCTTTTCGCCCCAGTCTTTGCTCGCGGCTTGGGAGTCGACCAAATGCTGCCATAACAGCATGACGCTTAGCTTCTTGCGGGTCGGCTTCCTGCAGGCGGTTCTCCTCCTCCCCGGTTGCCGCGGTCGCCATGGGCTCCGCCCAGTTCCGCCGGGTTCAGCACAAAGGGAGATCCGCCGGGGTTGGTTGGAGCCAACGCGCTTTCCGGCCTCGCTCTCTGAGGACTGCGGGGCGGAGGAGGTTCTTGGCGAAACGCCCCAACCTGGCCTTCGGTGCCATGACTTGGCGGGGTTCTCGAGCTCCGTTGGTCAGGGCAGCCGGCCGCTTGATCCTCGGGACCCCTGGGACCCAGAGTTGCTCTTCTCAGCGGGTCTCTGGCGCTGTCATCGTCCGGGGCCGGCCTCAATTCTCCAAGCAGTTTGTGAAGCTTCACATCACAGTCGGGGGGCTCGCCAACGCGTTGCTGTCGCTGTTCAAAACTAACCTCAGCAGCTTCTCGGGCCCGATCTCTGACTCCGGGCCTACTCGAAGGGGTGCGGCAGACCCGGGTGTCCACCGCGCCTGCGCTGTGAGGGAGCGCCCTTGCTTGGTCGGGGCCCGGCGAGTCCTCCCAAGAGCGGTTGCCAGGGGCGGGAGCCCGCCGCAGCGTCGCCCTTTGCCAGGCGGACCGGTCCCAACGTGAATGGTCCCTCTGACGCGGGGAACCGTTTTCCTCTGAATGGCCTCACTCCAAGTGGGTCGAAAGCCGTCCCCGCCATTGAGGTGGCCGCACCCGCCGGGATGCCGGAGCTGACTGAAGCTCGCGTGGAAGTGTCGGGCAGCGAACTCCATTGCCCGTCCCGCGCACCAGAGCCGAGGTTGGCTGCTGGAAGCGTAGCTTGCATGGAACCCGCGCCGTCCAGTGGTGCGAGACCCATTCGCACCATGCCACTTCTATTTTTCCCGGCAGGCAGGCCTGGGTCCGACTTTGTTTCGCGAACGTTCCTTCCCCTGAATTCCCTTCCCATGAGAGAGTTCGGCGCGCCAGGCCTCCCGATCTCGTGTGTTGTTTGGCACGGACTCCGTCTTGCTGAGGTGGCAAGTGCCCCTCTCAGCGCCGCGAGATGGGCTCGCCAAGTTTGGAATACAGCGACCGACGAGGACCGGGGTGCCGACTGGGCGGAACCTCGCTAGCTCCGTCCGTCTCGCAATGCGAAGCCGCGGTCCCGAGTGCAAACCGCGGCCTCTTCGCGTCTCGTGCTCACCACGAGTGGCCTCCTCAGAGCCGGCAAGGTGCCCGGGCTGTCGAAGTCGGACACCGCCCTTGCCACTTCGAGGGGTGGCGATGGCCAAGGCTCGCCGCCTGGGAGACCTGTCATCGGTCGGGGATGATCCCCACAGCTGGCCCTCAATTTAGCCTGCGCACACAAGAGACCTGCTTTCCGGGCTTCTCACCCCCATTCTTGCTCGCTCGACTTTCCAAGACGGTTGTTCGGGCACGCTCTCCCTTTGGGTGCGCGGCAGCATTGCTGGCTGGTTCTGTCCGGTTCCCGGTTGTCCCTTGCATCGCTGCGGCTACCCAGCCGGCCGGTTTCTGCGGAGGTGCGGCGGCTGTCGTGCCGGAGGAGGCACCTCCTCTTCCCGCTCGCCCTTTAGCGACCACCTCGGTGTGTGGGAGGGCGACGTCGAAGCGAAAAGAAGGGTGGCGCTCCGGGACTCGCCCCACCCCTTCAGCAATAGGTCTCTGCCAGGCCCCCTGCCCGAGAAGCTCCGGACGGGCGTGCCAGGGATGAGCGGGGGGGGAGGGGTGACCAAAGATGTTTTGGCGCCGAATGGCGCGGGCTGGCTCCCCGCCCTCTGGAGTGCCTACCGGCGGGTTCGGCTGCGCATCTCGTGGGATTGCCAGTTGCCCATCGCACGTCTTCTCAGAGCTTTGGCCCGACGGTGGCGAAGCCTGAGGCCGTCTGGCCGTCCGACCAATCAGCGCCACCCCCGAAGCGGCAGAAAGAAAGCCCGCACTTTCGTCGCACGGGAACCTTGTCGCTGGGCCCCGGAGGGTGGTTCTTTGCTGCCAGCCCGATGCCTCGAAGCTCCCGGCTTGAACCATCCCGCGTAGACGGTGCTTCAATACCTTGCGGACCTTCGTGGGGCTCGCACGGGGCAGGGCTGGCCGGAGCTCACTACAACAAGACACCCCCTTTCCTGGGCTTCCGGACGGGCGGGGACTGTGATCTGAAGCGTGTTGCTATCGGAACGAAGCCGAGGTGAGAATTGCCGGCCGTGAAGGGGGAGCACCGGTTACCTGCCGGTCGAGGCTTCCGCAATCAGATAGCTGCTAGCCATATTGCTCGGGCTTCCAGCGAACGCAGTGCCTCCAGCTTCCGGTTGAGGTTGCCCGAACAGGGTGTCCGGCACCCCGGAATAATGCCTTAACTCCAGTAACAGGGGCTTCTCTTTCCGCTCGAGCGGAGGGAGCCGGCCGGAGCCCGCCAAGTGTTGGATCCGCCTGGAGCGCTCTCTGACACCGTCCGTCGACGCTGCTACTCTCCTGGCGACCCTGTGGCATGTCATCGCCACAAGGCCCGCTTGCAACGCCGCGGCCCCGTCGCTCTGTCCCCCCCCGGATTCCGTGCAAGACCCGCCGGCCAGGCATTCTTGCGAGCTCTGCCTGGCGACTGTGCTCGCCGGTCGATGCTGTGACTCCTCGGCGGCAGGTAGGCTGGCCAACTTTCCAACAGAGCAGCCAGGGTTTGCGGCCCCCCGGAGTCGTCGTCACCCGGCGCACCTGGAAAGTGTCCCCCGTCAATTGCTTCGAGTCATGCGCTAGCCCCGCCCGCCTGGGCACCTCAGCAAAAACTTGAGAGCCTCGGTTGTCTCGCCCCGCCCGGTGGTGGGAAGTTGCCGGGGCCCTCTCCCTGCCCGGCGAACCCTGCCGTTGGGTTGGGTCGGGGTCCCCGGGCTCCTCTGAGTCCGGAGGACAAACAATAGCCCTTGTCTCCGTTCATTCTGGGCCCTCAGAAAGAGGGGCCCTGAGGCTAGAGGGGTTTCCCACAAACCGGGCAGCCAACGAGCCGCCCAGCCAATCCTGGAGGGGGCTCAGAAAGGGCTCCTCGCCGCATCGGAGAAGGCACCCTGGTCAGATCCTCTCTCGCAGGTGCCCTCATCTCTGGGGGCCATTCGAGGCGGTGCAACCCCTTGGGGGGGATCGACTGGGCCCGGGATCTCCTATTCGGCTGCTCCTTCTACGTGGAACCGACGCGGGAAGTCGAGGGACTTGGAATCTGTGGTCGGGTTGGTTTGGGCTCCTCGCGCCGAAAAGCGGGCCCTCCCACGGAAAGGCGATTGAGTCTCACGCCCTGAGATTTCGAGTTCCGAGAGTAGAGAGAGAGGCAGAGGGTTGGTACGCGGGAGCCTTTCCACGGTCCTCGCCGGGCGCGCGCAGGCCCTTTCAGGAGCCGTGTGCTGTCGCTGCTCCGCAGCTTGGCGACAGTGACTCAATGTGTGTTGCTCCAGCACAGCCACGCGGCCTTTATTCCCGCCCCCACGGGGATTGTTTTCTGAGTCCTAGCGTCCTGAGCTATAGCGTGGCGGACCCCGCGAAGTTTCAGGATGCTCGGTTCCCCCCCGCTTCCCCGGGCAACAGCCCGGGGGGGGGCAGCGGGCCGGTCTGCCGGCAGCTGTGGCCAGTGGCCCTGGACCCCGACGGAGAGAGGTCCTTTCCCAGCGCTTTGCTTCCGCAGCAGGCGGTTCCAGTTCAGCCGCTCCGCCTCATTCATCCACAGCAGACTCAAGTACTGCAGCTTGCGCTCGGTCTCTGGCGTCTCGGGTCGCTGACACGTCACTCCCGTGGGCGGAGACCTTGCCGTAGCCTTATTGTGGGCGCCCAACTCAAGGCATTACCGCCCCAGGATTTCGTCCGCTGGATCCCAAGGGGCTTGCGCTTCGCTGGGCCCTGGCTCGTGAGCGCCGTCCCCCTGGAGAGTCCCCACAGACGGAACCGCGAGTCTTCATGGAGAACCAGGGCCTCTTCCAAGCTGCGCCCCGTCAATCTAATTCGCCAGCCGCTTGTAGAGCCGCTGCCTCTGTCGATCCCGGGATCACGAACAGGAGGGGTGCTGGGGTCGGGGGGCGGGGTCAGGCTGGCTGGACTTTTGGCCAAGAGGGTTTTCTGCCTTGCGGGAGCGGACTCGGGGCCCTCCTGGGGTTGGCCGGATACGGAGAGGTCCGCCGTCCGAGCTCCGTCGGATGGTGTCTGACCTGGGAATCATTAGATCCCCACCCTTGGCGCGACTGAGAGAGGGGCGCAAAGCTGCCCTCGGCGAAAAAACCGACGGAGGAGCCACCGAAGGGAGAGCGGACATCAGGAGGCGGCGCGCTCCCCTTGGCGGCGCCGGCCTGAGCCCCCAGGCTTGCGCCGACGGAGGCTCCTTGCCTTGCAAATCAGACTTGAGTGCCTGGGCAGCCTCCCTTCCGCCGAGGTCCACGCAGCCTCCAGGTGACCTGGGAGCAGGGAAGGGGTTGAAGCTCGCCAAGACCCCACAAGGGGACCCGATGCGCTCGAGAGGGAGGACAGCAGCCGGGCTTTCGGCATGCATCGGTCAAGGGTTGTTCAGCGCGTTCCCCGGTCGGGACGGACGCAGGAACTCTGCGCCAAGCTCGTTTGGACCGGTCGAGCAGGGCGTCAAGGAGGGGAGGCACGCGTCCGATGTAACCTGAAGGGATTGTCCTGTGAGGGCGGGCCCGGAACACGCCCGGCGCCTCATGTTGGCGTCTGACGGTTTTGTGCTTGTCGGAAGCGCCCGTCTGTTTGTGTCGGGCGCTGAACGCGGCCTTGGCATCCCCGGCTGCGCTTAGGACACCGCTTCGGTCAGGAAGGAACCGACGCCAGAGTTCCCTCGGCACGGGGATGCCGCAACTTTCCTTTGGCACGTCAGGGCCCCACACGGCCTCACGGGAGTCCCTCGCTCCCCTGGTGAAGACTGAGGGTAACTACCGATATGCCCAGCCGGAGGGAGGTGGCCAATTTGCTTCGAGCCTCTGGGCCCCGTGAACGAGGAGTGCCCCCCGTCGTTGTCCTGTCCCCGTTCGGCCCGTCAGCGAGGGCCGGGGGCAGCGCATTGACGCGCTTAGTGTGACCCTTGGGGTTCGTCGCCGACCGGGGTCCGCGGGGCCAGGGAGCTCACTCATCGGACCTGCTCAGGGGGCTCAGCTCCTAACCACTGGGGCTCGGCTCGCTTGGTGGGCCTGAAGCAGAGGCTCACCATCCGGTGCACTGGAGCTTGAGATTCCCAGACTGGGGAGCAGCGAGCGCCCTACCCTCGCAACAGCCCTTTTCAAAGTTCTTCAGTTCATCACTTCACCGGTGAAGGTTGCCGCCAGCCGTGTGGGTTGTTGAATGTCCGGACCGCGTGTGCCACGCCAGTGAACGCTGTCCTCCTCGAGCGGCAGAACAAGCTGTTGGCCGGGGCAATTGCCCGTCTGCTCGGGGCCACTGAGCCCTCTCCTCGCCCGAGGAGAGGAGCAGGCGGGGCTCGCCTTGCACGCTCCCCCCGGATTGCTCTCCACCTGGATAGGCTGCACCGGGGGGGGCGGGCATGAAAGTTCACGTCAGCTTGCCTTTTCGTGGGTCCAGTGTCCTTTACCGGCTCTCCTGACACTGCGGCCCGAGAGGCCCGCGGCTCTGCGCGCATCAGGGGGGTGTTCCATCCTTCGGCAACGATCCGGCGGTGAAGTGAGCGTGATCCCCCCACATGCCTTAGGGTTTCGGCCGGGATCTTCGGAATTGATGGGTGCCAAAGGGACCCGTGGCTTCCCGGGGGGAGTGGGGCAACCACCCGCCGCGTGGCTCTAGAGGCTGCAACCCTTTGCCCCGCGTCACTGCAAGTGTTGTGGCCGGGAAAGGGGCCTCTTGGGCGGAACTCTTTCCCGCCCAGTTTTTTTCGAGTTGAACGGGACGTCGCAAAAGTCCCCCAGATGGTGTACGCTTGCTCTTCCACGCCTCACGTAACCTCGTCCCGTTGAAGTCCTCCCCCCTTGTGTACAGCGAGGGGGGGTTTAGGGCCATTGACCGTGCGTTTCTGCTTCATTCTCCCACGGGGCGGCAGAGCAAGGCTGACTTCAGCGGGAATCCTCCTCCTTATGACGAGGCCGCCCAACGCAGATCCTTACCAAGCCAAGGAGAGCTGATGCGGTTTCCCCTTTTCAGGCCAACCGCCGGGAAACCGAATCTGGCCCCGGACTCTCATGCCACGAACGAGTTGCCCGGGGCTAAATGATCAGGGTGAATAGCAGCTGTTCGAAGTCCTCCTGAGACGCCAGCCGGTGCCCTCTTTAGGGACCCGGGGGCAGCTGCGAAGGAGTGCCGTGGTGGGCGCCTCCGGGAGCGCCAGAATTTTGACAGAGCGCAGGCGCGGATCCGGCGGCCAGGCCCTGTGTGGAAGTCTCGAACTCGGGACAGGTCCTTCCCCGAGGGCTTGCGCCAAGTGGTAGGCTCTAAGGACAAAGCCTCGCCGCCGGGGCGTGAGAGGGCGGAGCGCGGAGCGAGGCCACGCTGGCGCAGTTGGTACCTCTTCCGGCTCTTTCGCCAAAATTTTCGCTTCGGACAATCCCGGTTCTGCTCTGGTCACAGCGCTCCTTAGGAATTCGGGAATCGTGAAGGAAGTCACGCCCGCTCCCTATCCGGACCTCAACTCCGTGCACCTCGCAGCCGGACTTGTCGAGCCGTCTTGGTGGTCGGAGACAAGACCTGGGGCCCTCAGGACCAGGGGCACACGGCCTTGCCTCCATCCTCCCTGGGAAACTCGCCGCCTGCGCCACTGGCTTTTCAATTTTATCCAGTGGCAGTGTCTCACAAGGCGGCGCTCCCTCCGGCCTCTCCCAAATGCCGCGCCCCCCGCCTTCGAGCTCGACTCCGGACTTTCCCCTGGAGACCCTGCCTCGAAGGATTCATAGGGGCCGGGCTCCTACCGTTACTACCCGTGCGGTTCTGACCCCCCATCCTTCCCTGGGGCCGGGCGGCTGCCTCTTGGCTGCACGTGTTGTTGCTCGAGGCCCCGGTCATTCCGGGGCGACTCCCCGGTTGCGGCACAAGCCTGCGATGCCCCCCCTAGGCAGCTCCTTGGTGTTGCATCCCGCAACCCACGGCAAGAGGCTGGTTTGGCTCGACTCTGTCTGTGGGCCACATGAGAAAGGAGCCCCTACCGCCCAGGCCGGGTTGCTTCCGGGCCCACGGAGATCCTCTTGTGGCACTGCTGCTCAGAAGGGGAGCAGCAATCCGCCGACCGTGCAGACTAGGCGGTCTCGGTGAGAGCTCCCTCGCACAGACCCTTCCTCCGGCCCTCCTCGAAAGCCCCCCCGCTGCGGTGTGGTGGCAGCGCGGATGCCAGCACCGTTTCGGAGGGAGCACTTAAGCTCCTCGCAAGCGTGAGGCGCGGTGAGTCGCGGGACTTATGCTCTGTGGCGGCTCTTCTGTCGCCTCTGGTGGGGCTCGGGGGAGGGCTATCCGCCAGGGGGGGGAACCCAAGTGACACTGAGACGCTCCCGTTCGTCAAACCACTGCTTCGCCGTTCTGGCGCATCGCAAAGATCTCAGTCCTCTCGCTGGTGGCTTCTTCAATTCACAAAGTTTCCCGGGGAGCGTTCCGCTCCCCAGCCGCTGCCACTCCTCACAAGTTGCGGTGCTTGCACCGAGGGCCAAGAGTGACCCCAGGCGCGCGTGCCGTTAAGCGGGAGTGCTGCCAGTCGGAGCTGCTGCCTGGGACCAGCTGCCTCCCCCCTCGGCCCCCCCTCGGATGGTCCGGGTTCCGGTCCTAGTTCGAAGTGGAGTCCCCGTCTCCAAGAAACTGGTGATGCGGCGGCTTAGGCCCGGCTGGTCCCGGGTGCCTCGATCACTGCTCCTGGCCAGCAATGCGCACCTTCTCCGTCTCGCTAACGGAGCGTTGAGGAAGCGAACCGGCTAACTGGAGGGTCCCTCCACGCAGGACCTCACCCGGGTGAGAAGGGACTGTAGGGCGCGGGGGGGTGGGAGAGGGGACCGCCCCGACAGATCGTGAAACAGCTTCCCCGGGAAACTCTGATGGGCGAAAGCTGAGGGGCAGATGGCACGAGCGTCGGGGTCCCTCGGCCCCCCCGAGCCCTGCTGCGCAGCGCTGGCGACCTCCGACGGCAGCTCTGGGTTCCGTCGTGCGTTCCACGTTCCCCCCGGGCTGGAACGCAGGCCAGTGCTCGACTCCGGCCCCTTTGATGAGGCGCCTCTTCTTGCTGCTTGAAGGCGCCTTGGCCGTCCGAGGGTTGGGCGAATCTCGTGGCACGGCCCTCTGGTCCCTCCTCTGAGATTCTATGCGGGGGCAGTGCGGCTTCCGTTGAGCCCCAAAGCGCACAGCTTCGTACCCTTCAGTGGTGCGGCGCTCTGAGTGGACCCAAAGAGGGGCAAAGGGAGAGGATGGGCCGTTGCTGGGGCTCGGGATCCAGGGTTCTGCCAGCTTTCTGTGCCCGGCCTTGGGCCTGTGGCCGCCCGTTGCTCGCAAGACCTGGGGATGACTCGGGAGGACCTCCAGAGCCTCGGTTTGGACAGGAGACTCTCTCCGGAAAGGCCCCGGGTGAGGAATTGCCCGGCCCGGGTCGGGTCGAACCCAGCGCTCCTCCCCCCCCAGTCCCCGAGTTGCGTAATTCAATGCGGCGGTTATTGCCCATGCGGCCCCCTAGACACTAGAGAGGGCGGAGATCTTGGGCGTCGGATGGGTCGCTCCCCCCAAGCCGACACAGTGCTCTCTGCCGCGGGAACATCCTGCGGGACCGGCTCCAGACCTCGCTAAAGGTCGCCTTCTTTCGCGCTCCGCCGTCAACGCCGAACCTCCACACAGTGAGGCCGGGGGGCCTCAAAGCGGGGCCGAGCGTCATGAACCGTGGGTTACCAAGAATCCGGCTTTCTCGGATTCTTCCCTTCCAGGGGAGTCCAGGGGAGGACTTCGAGCGTTTCGAGGCTCCCCCCCACATGCATGCAGCTTGCCTGCTAAGCTTCACCCTCCCGAGCCGCTCCGAGGTGGCGAGGTTCTCCCGCCCCTCTCCTCGGAGCTCTCTTGGGGCTAGCAGACCCCTGCGTCCATAGAGTCTCGGGGCCAGGCGGCTGCCGCCCTGGCAGGGTGCCAGCAACTCAGGGCGTCTTAGTTGAATCCTGGGCCGCAAACGGACCCCCGGCTCCTACTCGCTAAGACTGACCAGCTGCGAGAGGCTTGGGGACACACTTCCCTCCGGTGTTTCTGCGGCCTCATCACGGTGCTGAAGCTCCGAGACTTGCTCTGGCCTATTCCCCGGTCTCTTCGAAGGGGCCCCGACCGATTTCGCTCTCGCCTCGGAGAGCCGTGTAGGGCTGGCTGCAGGGCCTTGCAGCCCCCGTCCTTCCAGATACCTCTCATCCCTCGTCTGGCGGCTCACGAGGCGCGACCTGGGGCACCCGTGAAAGGCGGGGCCCAGATTGCTCCGAAGGGGTCTGACAATGCTCAGTTCCTGGCCCTCGCGCAGGAAGCCCCGGCGGGCTTCGGAGGTCCTTCCGAAGTTCGACCGCGTTTCTTTGGCCTAATGGCGCTCAGCGAAAGTGGAGGCCCGTGAGCGTCCCTTATCATGCCAGTCCCATGCCTCTGGGTGGCTCTCCCGCGTCGGAACTCGGTTTCGGGCGCGGGGACGAGAAAACAGCTCAAAGGCCTCGACCTGAGCACGTGAGTACATCGGCACCCCCGAAAAGCTGCTCCGAAGCGGAACCGTTCCTGGGCCACCGCTGAACAGGCGGACAACCGCCGGGAACGTTGGAGCCGCCGGCCCGCCCGTGGCCTGGGCCTCCCGAGGGATTCCGAGGGTCGCACGCCACTGATTCGAGGGCAGGGAAGCGAAACCATGGTGAGTCCATGAAAGCGGTCTTCCCGGCCCGTCGAGAGCCCTTGGTACCGCCCGAGCACTGCCCTGTCCGCTAGGTCGGCTCGGGGAGGCCGATGGGCGTTCTACCTAGACCCCATGATGCGTGGCTGACGGTTCTTCCGTATTAAGAGCGCCTGCGGAGGTCAGGGGGGGTTGGCTGACTATGCCTCGCCCTTGGGTTCGAGGGCTGGTGGCGTTCTGGCGGCTCTCCGGGGAGGACCCCCGGATGCCCGAGGAACTGGTAGATGCGCGAAGGGGACTGCCGTTCTCCCACGAACTGTTCATTCCGGGCGCCCTTACCGTGGACCACCGCTGGGCTGGGGCTGGCCTCCGCCGGGTCCGGTTGGATTTCTGGCGATGCACGTGACCGTGGGGCTATAGGGAGCACCGGCACTTCAGTGGTCTGTTTCCGCTACCACGGCAATCCCTGGGTTTGGCTCAAGGCTGGTCGGAGTGGGAAGCCAACCAGCCCTCAGACGGCCAAATGGGGACGCCGCGGGCGGAAGCGGTTCGACCGGCGAGGGTGGCAGCAAAGAACCCCGTGGGTGGAGTGACTGCTGCGGCGGTTGCCTTATGATTAGAATTTCCGCTCGCCGCAATCGATGGCACGACAAGCAGGGAGAGACCGTCGCAGGCTTCAGTCCGCCCCAGGGCAGTTGGCGGGGGGGACGCCGCTGTGAGGGGCTCCGGGCGCAAGACGCTCTCTTGATTGCTCGCGGAACACGAAGCCACAAGTGAGATGAGTAAGTTGAGATGGCCCCCTGGATCGGGGAAGTGCGCTGCCGCGGAGTTCAATTCAGGAGTTGCTCAAGCAGCCCGGACCGTGTGCGAGGGTGGACTCGCCTGCGCTTGGGCGGCGTGTTGGCAAGGCTCTTCTGGCGCGAAACGTGGATGAGGCCCGCGCTTTGACACGGCCCCCCCCCGCATACGAACCCTGCGAATCGTCCGCGCCAGTCCGGTGGTCACTACGGGCCTCCCTCCCTTGTTCTGGCGCCTCCCCGCCCTTGTTCTGTTTCTCGGATCTTGGGTGGTCGTTCGAGCTAACGCCCTTGTGAGCCCCGCCACAGGGCCCAGCCTATCGGGCCATGCGCTATCGCCGAGAGGGCTTCGGGTGAGCTCCATAGGCCTTCTTGTGTTTGGGATACGTCTGCAGGTCTTCCAGTCCTGGCGTCAATGCCCCCCAGGGTGGGCCCGAGGGGTCTTTTTCCGCCCCGCGGCCCAACGCCCGGTGGAAGGTGTGTTGAGGGACCGGGCGAAGGGCAGCACTGTTGGCGGGTGCAAGGGCCGCTGAAACCTCTTCATAACTGGGATCCCGAACAACCCACCACCCAAGCTCAGTTGAGGACCCGAGTTTGCTTTCAACCCCTCTTGGCGGCGACGGTTGGGGTCTCGGTCCGCCGTCCCCACTCTAAGGTGTTTTTGTTGCCAGTACCGACCCGCGTTCTCGGCCAGAGGTTCGCGGTGAGGACTTCCCTGGGGACATTGGGTGAGAAACGCGGCGCCCTGGTCGGGTCCTACGGAAGTGAGGCTGCCCTGCGACCAGCTTCACTCGGTCCGAGAGGGACCTCTGTGGTCGAGAGCTCTTGTTGGCTCCTCTTGCAAACTGGTCCTTCCCAGATGGCTGCAGCTCTGGCCGCCCAGAGGGGTGGGATCAGTGCGGGCTCAAGGTCCCGTGGGCGAACATGCAGATTGAGAGAGGCCGAGCCGTCGGTAGGCGGGTTAGGTAGCGGGGGCGGCGCTTGACGCCTCCTCGTCCGGTCGTTGGGCGCCTGGGAGATTCATCCAAAGGGCAGCGACCGCACTATTTTGCCACCGCACCGGTGGCTCGGCGAATGAGCCTCGAGGGTGCTGGATCTGGGTGAACTTGGTGGAACACCGAGGGAGGCGAAGGTTCCCCCCAATGCCCGGGTGGGATCACTCGGGCTGAATTGCCGTTGCAGTGTCCCTCCGACCGGGAGCTCCCCGGGCGTCGTGCAACGGAACCTTCCGGGTCTACGTTCGGGAGGTTGCCGCACCTGTGTGCCTCCCGTTTTGAGGGTGCCTTCTGCGGGCGTTTCACAGGTTAGCTGGAGCCCACCCTTGCAACGGAGCACCGGGCACTGAGCGGATGTCGTTTGTTTCCTGCCCTCGGTCGGCGGACTGGCGCGTTCACGAAGAACCTTCGCTGAACGGAAGCCTGTCGGGCGGTTTTGCCCGATGCCCTCCCCACGCGCAAGCAGAGTCTTCGAGGCGGGCCGGGCCCGCTGCCTCGGGGAGGGGGAGGGCACGCACGCGTCAGGACGGTTTGGGCTTTTGGCCCTCCTCACAACGTCGCGCTCCGCCGGTGGAGGGCCCGTGGAGACACTCCGCTTGTCTCTTGAGGCCTGTCACAGCTGTTGAGTGTTCCGGATGCAGGACGGCCCACTCCCGGCCCGCCCCGCTCGGGCGGTGCCGGCTCCCCTTCACGCCTGTGTCTGCACGTCCGGGGGGAGGCTAGGGGTGTCGGCAAGGACCCAAAGAGGCGGCTTCTTTCAAGCCGGCGCTTAACGGCCCCGTGGGCTCGAAGCAACCTTTGTCCCAGCCTATAATCCCGGAGGGGTGGAGACAGAGGCCCCTAGGGCGCGAAGCCGAGAAGGACATCCCATCCCGATCGGACGTCTGCGTTCTTCCCCTCCCTGAAGATTTGACCTATAGTTGGGAAGGCCGAGAGCCCCCACCAAGTCCCTATGGCTAGCAGCAGGCAACTGCTTCGGCGACCCAGGAGGGCCTGACATCCGACCTGGGTCCAGCCGGAGGTGCGGGCCCCTTCCCGCCCTGACGCTCCCGCTATCCAAAGAGGTCGCCAGAGAGGGCCGGGGCCCCCTCGGCGCACGGAGGTGTCATGCGTCTGCCCAGGTTGCAGATCGGCGCGCCTTCCGCTTCAGAAAAGCCTTTGAACATATGAGCTTGCGGAGGCGCCTTGCGACCTAGCGTCCGGTGTCCGGGCGCCGCCAGGCCGCAGTGGAGGCCTCCCCGATCTCGGGCGGACCCGACGGAGCTTGGTCTCCACCAGTCCTTCTCCGTCCTGAAGGGCTAGGTGATCCGCGTGGCTGGGCACGCGGCGGAGCTGTTGCTAATCGGGGCCGCGCCCAAGTTAGCTTCCCCCCTGGGGAGAGAGTTAGCCCGCTCGGCGTTTGGGGTAAGAGTTGGCTCCGTCTGGGCGGCGGGGCCAAGGACACGGGGAGAGGCTTCAGTAACAGCTCCGACTGACCTCTCAAACCTAATCCTCTGGAGTATGAGGGAGGATGTGAGAGCCAGGACGCTCTTCCCATGACCTGGAGGGAGGACGCTAACCGCATGTAATCTGGGGCATTGACTGCCCCGAAGCCAGCAAGACAGTGATTCTGCCATCCCTGGAAGGTGTCCCCCCCGTGGCTCAGGGGGTCTTGGAAGCGAGGACGCGGAGGGACTGACACTGAACCCCGCGTTCTCACCTACCGAGCTTTCGGTCACCCTGGACGTTTGTGGGACGGTTGCGGCTCATTGGCTGGTCGGGGCCGGGAGCTAGCTGCGCGGTGTCCCCGAGGTGCAAGCTCCGAGGGAGGCTCTTCACCCTGTGAGGTCAGATGTATTCCTCTTCGGTCAGAACCCCTGGCCGCCCCGCGGGGCCTCCCAGCTGTCTCCTTCCCTCCTCAGGTGCCCGAGAGTACGAGCTGGGGCCTTCGAAGTGCGGTGGGCCTGGCCGAGCTGCATCTCCGGACAATCGGTCGCCCTGTGGGGCCCGGCTGTGTTGCGGGGGGCGCTGATCGGGGGGGGCAGGTCCACCCGCCTGACCACGCCGACTTTGTCTGGCAGCTGCCGGTCTCGCGTCCCCGCCCCCCGCAGCAGGGGGTTTCGTGAGTGCCCGGGGAGCCCTCGAGTGTTCCTCTGGTCGAGGGCGACAGATCTCCGCACAAGCGGGGACGGTTTTGGGATGCGAAGTGCTGTTCTGGGTCCTCGGGGTACCCAAGCAACCCCAATTGTGGAAGGCAAGGCGGCATTGCGCCTCCGGCCGGTCGGCGCCCCTCTCTCCCGGTCGTTGAGGTGCGAAACCACCGGCCCGAGCTGGTCAGGCGGGGCCTGGCCCGTTTTGCCGCTTTGAGCTTGCTGCCGTCCCGGTGCAAGCTGACCACATGCTGGTCCAAGGGGGCGGCAGGCCACATGCGTCCTTCCCGTGACCCCTAGGCGAGCCTTGCTTGTCGGGACCTCCCCGCTCCGGGTACCCGCGCGCAGGGATGAATCGTGTTTAACCCGGTCACCGAGGACAGTGCCGGCGGAGACAAAAGCTTCGGGCGACACAGTATGTGGACAGGGAGGCGGCTTCAAATCCCAGCCCTGTCGGGGTCCTAGTCCCGCCAGCCCATCCTTTGAGTCGCTAGCCCCCAGGCCCAGGCGGTGTTCCGGATGCCACCAATCGTTCCAAGTAGGCGTAAAGTAGCTACCGTGGGAGCTGAAGGCGCGGGGGGGAATGGTGGCCGTGCGCATCCCCAGTCGGTCTCATAGAGGCATGCCCTTGAACAATCGTGCGCATGGTGGAGGCAGGCCTGGCAGAGCCAAAGGGCCTCGGGAGCGGGTGCGGCCCTGGAGGCCTGAGAAGGCAGTACACCTCTACCGCGGCTTTGTGTGCTAACCACACAAATGCCCCGCGTTGCACCCCGGGAGGGTTCGGTCCTTGGTCAGCCGACTGCCCGTCTCCACAGTTCGAATTCGCCTGAGCCCTGTCCCTGGCCGAGCCGGACTAGGGCCGCTTTGAGCTCGGGGAAAGAAAGGCCAACACCACTCGCACGCTGGGACATCAGCAGGCCTTGCCGAGGGGGCGCAGGCCCACCCCCGGCCTTCTCAGCGTGGCGACCAAAGCAAGTCTGCTGACCCCTGCGGGCAATGGGGCAGAACCCCAAGACGGGGTCACTGCAGTTAGCCTCAGTCAAGCCGCCCCGGATGCAGGCGACTTGGCCGGCCAACCCAGTCGGGTTCACGCCCGCCCAAACCCCCCGACTTGCTAGGCACCTGGAGCTGAGGGAGGAGAGGGGCCGGGCCTCGCCTCAGACCCGTTCTAGTCCCGTGTGCTCCCGGCGGGAAGAGGTCAGGGCCTGGCCCCACTGTGTGGGGCCCGAAGGGAAAGGAGTGACCTCTCAGGGCGGCTTCTTCGAGACGTGCGCCGCACTCTCCCACTGATCCCTCAAGGCAGCGCCCAGTAGCCCTCGGACTAAGGTGTTGCCTCTTTGAGGTCCGGCCCAGGGGGGCCCCTCGGCCAAAGGACGTTTGAGGGGTTGATCCTCTGCGGGGCGGGATGTTGCGAGTGGCAAGAGGGGAACCTTTTTTGATGCTGAGGGGCCTTAGTGGCTCACTCGCTCATCTTCACGGGTTCTCGTCCGGATTGCGTCTCCAGGCGTGCCTGCTCGGAATAGGCCGGCAAGAGTGCGTAGAGTTGCCCAGCTTTCGAACCATAGGCTGTGCCCGCCGGGGGGATGGCACTTTCTGCGCCGTGGTGGTAGTGTCGGGAGAGGCGAAACTTGTTAGGACGAAACTCCGGGGTCACGGACGCCGGTGCCGCACCGTCGGCGGGCCGAGAGGCCGGAAATCCCGATGGGTCCGGCGCATCTCGGCACTGACGCCTGCATCCACTGCGAGCTCTTGGGCCTCAGGGTGCTTCGCCTCCTCGCCGGGTTCGCCCCGTGGATCCGCCTTACCTCGTCGCGGCTTCAAGCTGATTTTTCGAACACAACCGTTTGCCTCTGGCCGGGCGCAGCCCCTGGACAGGGGGTTCGTGGGTGGCGTTCTGCTGCGTCCCTTGCCCGCGAAATCTTTTCTTGCCCTGTCCTTTGCGCGGGTGCGGGCTGCGCGGCGGCACAACGCCTTACAGTGTCTCCAAGGGGCAGTTGTAGGCAAAGCCGAACTGAGCTGGCTCGGCGAACACAGGCGGTTGAGCCCGGATAGTGCCGTTGTCCCTGCCGCGGCGGCGACGCCTGGGGGTGACCAGGCATTTGTACTGGGTTCCCCTGTTCTCCCTCTGGAAGCCTATCTCCGGCGACTCCTGTCTTCCGCCCCCCTGAGAGCTTGAGCGCGCAGTTGCAGTACCAGGTTCCGGGGGCTCTCGATGATCACACTCTGCGCTTTCTCCTGTCGGTTGCTTGTGCGCCACTGACATCTGCGCACGTGCCTCGTGTCTTGGCTTGACTCCTGACTTCTTCTTGCGTTCCCACCACGCTCGTCAACGGACGCCCAGTGGCCTTCTGGTTGGCAGCCCCAAGCAGCCGCACCAAGCGATAGAAAAGCCTGCTACGGTCTGGCCTCGAAGAAGGGCACTTCTGAACCAGAGGAAGCTGAGCCCCCGCGGGGAGGTTTGGTACTGTCCTAGATCACGGCTCGTTCGGGCCCCCAGGCCTTCACCCCCCGGCCGCGGAGCGGTGCCCGCTCGAAAGGCTGTCAGAAGGCTGACTTTCGTCGGTGATATCCTGTGCGCGGCTCGCCACTACAAAGGCAGGTGGAGCCGGCGCCAACCGGAGCTGGGGACCGAACACCGCCGCGGTTGGCCTCGGGCCGGTGCCTTCGGCGGTCCCTGTCGGCGGCTTCTCTCTGAGCGCTTCGCGGTCCCTTCAGTGGTCGCCCCAAATCGGGGACTCCCCGAGGCGTACGCAGCAGGCGCCTCCCCCCCCGGGGGGAGATAACGAGTTGGGTGTTCGACCTCGACCGGGCAGCGGCGGCAGAGCTGACTCAAGGGCGAGTTCCGGGGGAATTTTCGCCTCCCACGCCAGCTAGACGCATTGCGGGGCCCTGTCCTTGCAGGGCTGGGGGCCGAGGGCGGGCCGCAGGATTCTCCGCAAAGTTTTCGGCGCTTTGAGCAGCGCCCTTAGTGTCCACTGAACCCTTTCGAGGTTTGGGGAGCAGCGGGTCGGGCAGGCCCCCACCCTTCAGACTTGGACCTAGGCGCGGGCTCCCTAGGTGCTCGCCCCTCGTCCCTCTCGGCGTCGCAGCTGCGGAGGCGCGATGCGATTCGGACGGGGATCCCGCGGCAGGGAGGTTGAAGCATCTTGTAGGGCGCGCACCTGTGCCGGTCTGCTCATCAGTAGGCCTTCAGCAACCCAATGTCGAGCCGACGAGTGCGGACCCGGGAAGAGCGGGTCTTCTTCAGGAAGGGCCGGTCCTCCGGATCTGGCCTCTTGAACCCCGGAGTCCAGTTGCAAGCCATCAGGCCGCTCCCGATGTACGAGTGTCTCCCTGCCGATGAGGGATCTGCGTCAGCAGAGGCGTCAAGCCCTCGCAGTTCCGAGGTTGAACCGCCTCCTGTACCGGGCGCTGCAGCAAATCGTCCAAGCTGGGGGTGCGCCTCGGGCGGCTGCTCCTCTACGGCTTTTGCCCCTGTGGAGCCGCTCTCGCGGCGATCCGGCTGGCAGCTTAAAGGAGAGTTCTCCAAGTTTTCCAGCGGCTGCTGGTTGCGGCTCCGGGCCGCCTTGAGCCCAGCAGCGGTAGGCCGCCTAGCCGAACGCTGCCCCGGGCGGCCACTATCCCCCCGCCCCCCCCCTGGCAGGAGGAGAATTGGTGGTCTCGCTGCCGGCTGCAGCCTAGGATGTGGGTTTCCCCTCCCGGCGCGCCAGGCTGCACCCTAACTTCCCACGTGCACGGACGTCCAGGCCGGCGTCGCTTCGTGCCCGCCACCCCACAAGCTTCTGCGGGCCTGCAAAGGCAGGGGGGGAGATGGGTCCGTGCGGCTTATTGGCTGAGGGGGGCGGCTGCGGCATGCCCCAGGATTCTTGCCGGGAGCATCACCAGCATCGCGCCGGTTCGGCGGGAATCCACTGATTTCCAGCAGGGCGCCGCTTTGCCCCCCAGCGTCTGAAAGGCCCTCGGGAAGACAGGCAGGGCTGGGTCGATCCGTTTCCCTGCGTTGACGTAGCCCCGGACTGGGGCTGGATGTGGAAATTTGGCCAAGCCTTGGCCCAGCGCTCGCCTTAGAGCACCCGCAGAGCCACACGGAAGCCGCGTTCGCGAGGCCGCAACCGCGCCAGTCGGGAGGAGGCGTTCGGTTTCCAGGTGCCCAGGCGGGCTCTGCCAGTCACGTCGGGGAAAAGTTGTGGGGTCCAGGAAGCCAGGATCTAGCTTCCTGACGGAAGGGGAATGATGGGAGAAGCCTCGCCTTCCGTGAGTGCGGGTGGGCGTGCCTCCTCCGAAGCCGACGCCGTCCTCCGTGGAAAGGGCCGGATCCGCTGATCGGCCGCTCAGTGGGGCCGGGCACCTGGAGTCGCTCGCCTCCAAAGCGGTCCGGTTAGGCGGCACCGAAGTCCTCTCCAAGAAACGCCCCGAGTTTTTTGCAGATTTGCCGAGGGTCCAGTCTTTGAAACCTGCCAGCCCAGCTGCTGAAGAGCACGCATATGGTCGAGGTCACACCGCCCCCGCGTCGGCTTCCTCCGAACCCCATGCACTGTCAGGTCAAGGACATGTCCCCGGCGGCGCGGGCCGGGCGCCCCGGGACCCTACCCCTTAGGGGGGTGCACCGCCTGGGATTTGCCGTCGCAGGGTGAGTGGTTACGGGCCCATCTGAGCTGAAGCCAGCTCAGGATCTGAGCTAGCAGCACCCCGACCATTGCAGCATCCTCGCGTGGGGGCGTTGGTATTCCGCGGGACGGGGACATTCTTCACACACGTGGTCGGATAATGCGGAGGCTTGGGGGGGTCGGTCCGTCCTCCGTCCTCGGTGAAACCCCCCCACGACAGCGACGTGCCTCGTGACAGGAGCTTTCCGGAAAGGGGCCGGCGCGACGGTCCAGTCCCGGGCTTTGGCGCCTCCTGAGCTGCGGGCTCCGCTAGCGCTGCTTTGATCGTCCAGGGCCAGCCTCCTGGCCGCGTGCCGCCGACGAGCCGGCCCCGCTGGCGTGGCAATCCAGGGCGGGAATGTGAAATGACTCTTTATCTTAGCCATCGGTCTGGCAGCACGACCGTCTCGTGAGCGACTGTGGCAACTCCGAGAGGGCTCCCGTGGCGAACGTGGTTTCAGATCGCGGCCGCTTGTCACGCTGGGCGGGGTCTCGTGCGAAGTAAGTGGATTGGTCGGTCGACCCTAGGCACCTCCCGGCTGTACAGACTCGTTGGCCATACAGGGGCAGAGCCCCTGCCGGCGGACAAGAGCGCCCTTGGCAACCTTCGTGGTGGGAACAACGGGGATGCTTATTGAAGCCAAGGTGCCAGGGAGAGCACCAGGTCCGCTCGCGGGAATCGGTCGGTTGCTCGCTAGGGGTGGAGGCATCTATTGAAAGTCCTGTTGGGCAGGTGGGAGGCCCATGTCGAAGGGGCTCCGCGCCCTCGGCTCCGGGCCGCGCCCATCAGAGCGGGGGTGCAGACAAAACCTCTGGCCAGCAGGGAGCTCAGTGCTCCACCCGGGGGAATGAGTTCTGCCCCGCGTGAAGACTTTCCGCCTTTAGTCCCTTGGTGCGCTGCACCACGTGTGCCGTGAGGGTGTCAGATCGCCTCTGCCGGGCGAACGGACCCCGGCCTCCCTCGGCCCGCATCCCCTCTCCGGGGGGGGGAGAAATAGGGGGAAAGTGACGGGCCCTCGCGGCACGGGAAGCCTTGCCGCCCATAAGCGGGGCTCGACGTCAGCCTGACCCGCGCCTTCTCGGGCCTGTTGCCCGTGATCTCTTTCGGCTCCGGGCTCCGCAGTCCTGGCCACCCTCAATCATCCATGGAGCGTAGAGCCTGGTCCCCACCTAGCCATCGCTCAGTCTGGGTCTCGAAGTCAGTGCCACCCCGCAAAGGAAGAATGGGGGATCTAGAGGGCTCGCATGGGAGACATGCAGAGCTTCGAGGCATAGGGGCCGGCAGCCGGGGTGTTTCGGGGATTTGCAGCAGCCAGGGGCCTGCGGTCCTTCAGCAGAGCCCGCCGCGTCAGCTCTCGTTGGGCCACGATCCGTCTTCGAACTGTGACCCTAGGACATAGGTCCGGGTCCGCCCCAGGAGCCGGGGCCCCTCCTGGCTTCTGCTTCGGGGCCCTGCAAGGGCGCTGGAGCTGCAGGTGGGACTCCTGGACCGCTGACATGCGGGCGCAGGAGCGGGTCCCGACCGCACAGAAAGGGGGGGGCTTCAGCTTTGTAGGCTTCCCTGACCTCATTCGCGAGGGGGGATGGTGGGAAGCTGGGGTGCGAGGTCGGCTGCTGCCGCTGCGACCGAGCGGCGGTAGCAGCGTGTGCCTCGCCGACCGGGAGCGCTGGGACGCCAAGAAGAGCCCTCTCGAGTGATTTAAAGGGCGGTCAGCTCCTTGCGTGGCGCATTCATATCCGGGGGTCGCTCCCTGTTTCCACTGACGGCGCAGCCAGGCGCAACCCCACAGGCCCTCACCGGCCGCTCGGCGGGAAGACCGCTTTGGGGCGGGGCTCTCCCTGTTCGAGCCTTGGTCGCGGGTGACTCGGGCAGAGCCTGGTTGGTCCTGGTCGGGAGGGAGGCCAAGAGGGAGACCCAGGTGGAGGCAGCCAAACCACTCGCCGAGTGCAGCTGTAGCGGGGCTCCCGGCTCCTCAGGGGCATCGGTCAGTGCTGGGCTTTTTCGAACTCCCCTTCCTCTGGACTGACTCCGCAGTCGGAAGAGGCCTCGAGACATGGGGAATCGCGGAATGATCGGGTCGAACGCGAAAAGTCCTCGCGGACTGCCGGTTCTGGGCGTGCGGGGGTCGGCTTCCAAGGCCTCACATTGCATGGGTCATCTTGCAATGGTCTGCTGTTCCAGGTTCCTCTCAGGATGGAGTTACGAGCCTGCGGCTCGAGCGCTCGCGCCAGCCATGCTTCGTGGCCGTCACGTTCCCCAGCTCACCTTGCACCTCTCTCCGGCCCGAGGGGCTGCCCAGAGGGACTTCAGGTGGGGTCACCAAGGTGAGAGATTCGAGCTGACGCTCCAGCTTTAGGCCTCGGGCGTTGACACTGATGCCCCCTGCCCCAGGGACCCCTCCGAGACGGCATCGGGGAGGCAAAGCCCGCGGAGTCCTAACCCGCTCGGCCGGGCGCGAAGGGCAGCAGCCTGCGCCGGGGCTGGCACGGGAGCGGCCGCTGCGCCAGCGGTTTGATCCAGCCTCTCGCTCCCTCCAGGGAGGCCTTGGGCCCCTGCCGACTTGGAGGGTGTCAACCAGGCTGAGCGAGCTCACAGGAGCGCGCACGCGCTGTGTCTTCGCCTGGACCGGGGGGACTGGACGCTGCCAATCGTTGTCTTTTGGGGAGCTGCTCTGTCCCCGTCCCCGGATACTCAGGCCTGATGGGCGGCGGGAATCCGGTCTCGCGGGGCGCGCACCCGCTGCCGGGCCAGCGAGTTCAGACATTTGGCTCAAGCCTCAACGGAGCACGGACCCCACCCGCCGAAGACAAGCGAAGCCGCAATCCTGGTTTCGGTCAGGCGGGTTGTGGTCAACGCTTGCGGTCTCCGCCCAAGACTAGGCTCTATTTGCCGTGGTGGGGGAGTGGGTGTGACTCGGGCCGCTCTGGGTACCGACCTGGCTCGTGCCCGCAGGGCCGTGGAGCCCACCCCCCGTCCCAGCCCGGTCAGACTGCGGGGTTGGGCTCTATCCGCGCGAGCCTGTTCCGATCGGTGAGCCACAGGCCCGAACGACGGATGGGGCCAGGGCATTTCCATCGCTCTCAAAGAGGAGTGCTCGGCGGCGGGGGCAGACTACGGGAGGGTGGCCCCGACTCCACGTCAGCAGCGTCAGGGTTGACGTTCCAATCTCAGATCGGCAGGGCCGCTTCCCCAGCGTAGCGCATATCGTTACTCCGGCAAGGGGGAGCCACCGGAGTGGGATACCCCGTGCCAACCACTGGCGTGCTCCCAGTCTCGAATTGCCTCTTGCGGAAGGTGAAAGGCAGGAGTGGCTCCCACTTCTCCCCGGGCCTCTGGGCGGCAGCCTCAAGGAAGTCAGCGCCACTAGGCCCGCCGCGCAGGACTAGGGCCCGAGGAGACCCCACGCCGGGCGCGTCAAATGGCCATGGATGTAGCCGATGAGCCAGGGCCCCAGTCCACCCCGGGCGCTGCTCTTCTGCTGTGCCGGGGCCAAGAGGCGCCAGCCATGCGGAGACTTGCGCCGAAACAGTGGCGGGCCCTCCGGGAGCCCGTTCTCACGAGCTCGGCCGTCGGCCAGGGTCCCTCGGCAGGTCTCCCGCCTGAGACAGCGAGCCCGCTCAAGGCCCCAGAAGGCGGCAATGCCGCGAGGGGGTCGGGCGAGCCTCGGGGGCTCCTAGGAGGAGCATTGGCGGGAACTCTGGACTTCTTCAGGCCGGGAGGGTCGGGCGGCGCCATTTTCGGGTCTCATTTGCGAATCTTTCCTAGACTCCCGGGGGCTTTGGTATGCTCCTTAACCCCCTTGCCCCGGCGCTTCTCCGCCCGGCCGGAGGTTGGAGTGTAGTCGCGAGAGCGTACTTCGGTGAGGACGTCCAGCCACCGGCCCGTAGGGAAGAGCCCGCATGAGGGCGGCGGATGCCTTAGCACGGGGTTGCGGGGAGTGGCTCCCTGTGGGGCCGGGACGCTCGCAGCAAAAGAACCCTCGGCTACACCTGTAGAGTCGCCCCCGGGGAGGCATGCTCCTCAAGGTTGGGAGTTCTCCTGCACAGCGGTGCCGGGTCGCTTGGTGCGCCTCGTCTCCTCTTCTTCAGTCTCTTTCCTCTCCCGTCCAAGATGCTCCATTGGCTTTCACCGTCGGACAGACCAGGGTGCCACGGGGCACGGACCCTGGCGCGCCTCTGGCCCACTCCGCCGGGGCGCGGTTAGCGCAACTGTCGGGTGCTGATCCAGGGTTGCGCTTTCGCTCAGCCCCAAATCGCAGCCGGAGCGCTGCACGCTCTGGGTAGGACCGTACTCGCTGCTGGCGGGAAGTGGACGGGGGGAGGGAGTTAACGAGCTCCTAGGCCTCCCCGCGGGCGGTTGGTCGGGTTCATGTGGTTCAGGTGCCTAAACCGGTCTCCCCCCCCGCCGCATGTTTGGGGACGGCGCTGGGTTTGGAGCCTCGGATGCCGGCAGAGCAATGACGTGGAGGCGAGAAGTCAGGGGGAGACACGGGGCTCCAGACCTGCGCTGCCGGTGAGAAGATTCAAGCTCCTCTGCGATGCCACCGGCGAGGAGGGGATCTGCCTCCCTGCGTCTGACTCAGAGTCTTCTCTCCTCTCACTGGCAGGCTCCCACAGGTCGTCCCAGGAACCAAGAGTAGTTCCGGGGCGCAGACGTAGCTGATCTGGAACGACCACAACTGTTGCGCCTCGGGCTCAACACCGCCGGGGGGTGCAGGCCCGAGGTGAAACTTCTGTAAGGCCACGCCGGCGAGATCAGAGGTCTCGCCGCGCGGGGGGGAGGCCGTCCCCTGGCACGGCGCTTCCGCCCACCGGGGCCTCGCGGAGCCGGGCCCCCGCCGCGTTCTGGCTCCACCCGTCTGGCTGGCTTGGGCCGCGCGTAAAGGGTGCCGCTGGGCCAGACCGCGCCAGACGGGGGGGGGAGCTCGGGTCTCCGCTGGGTGAGCGCTCTCCCCCTTGGCCCCGGGCCGGGGGCTCAAGGCTTCTCGCAGAACCGGACTTGCATGGGGTTTGCAGAGTCGGGGCGGGGCCAGGCATGGTGGCCCGCGGTGGCAAGGGGGTCGTCCCAGTGTCGGCGCGCTCTCGGTCCGGTCTGCCGGGGCCCTTCTCAGATCCGCCGCGAGTCCCCGGGCTCGACGGAGTCGGAGCCGGGCCAGCGATTTGGTCGGCGTCGGCAGAAAGCGGCGCAGCACGGCAACTCCGTCTGAGAGGGAGCCGTCTCCGAACGGACCGGTCCGTAAGGACCTGGGGAAGGCCGCCAGGGGGGCCCGAGACACCCTGAGGGCCTCCGCCGGTTCCTGCCAACGGTCCGTGCCGGGTGAGGTTGGCGGGGGAGATCCGGAAGCCGCCCGGCTCGCAGGTCTTGAGCCGCACCGTCATACTTCCCCAAGAAGCTCGGGACGGATTCTCAAGCTTCCTCCGTTCCAACAGTGGCCTTCTCCACCTGACACAGCCTCCCTCTTGGGCCGGATTCCCCTACCGGTGAATTTTTTGGTGCGGCGAGTACGGGTGGTGGGCCTGAGTCCCTTAACCTCAGTCTTTGGGTCGGCTCCGAGCCTAGCAGCTTCGGAGCCCCTGCTGGTTAGCTGCTTTTTTCAACCCCCCGAAGAGGGGTTGGGCAGCCGGGCCAGGCTCGGGCTAGGCCTTTCTTAGGGGGGCCCCAAGAGGGGCCGCCAGGGCCTCGCCCCCCTGTCCCGGCGCTGACTGGAGCCACGACAGACCTTGACATGGCCCCGGTTCAGTCTCACCCTACGGCGGGAGAGCCACACGGGCTGCACCGCAAGGCCGTGATCCTCTCCGGCGCGCGTCAAACGGGCGCAGAGCTCCTTCTCCCCGTTGGGGCGGTCCCATTCTGGCCACCTGCCTAGTAGTTCGTAAAGAGGTCGGGCCTCTCGGTGCTCGCTTTTTTGGAGCGGACCTTGCCGGGACGGGCGGATGCACGAGAGCTGCATAGATTGCCAGGGGCCCGCCTTGCCGGACGGCGCCGGGGTCAGCTCCACCGCTTAATTAGTCGGTGGGCTGGCCGGGGCGTTGGTGCGGAGGGGCCCCGGGGGCTTGGGGCCCGGGCTTGCTCGGGGACCCGACCTCAACGGTTGAGGAGCCGGGGCATCGAGCGGCTCGCGTTGCCCGAGCTTAGGCCGGGGTTCTGAAAGGTTGCGATGCCCCAGCTCCTTCGGGACTGTACCGCCCCGCCGCAACCATTCGGTGGGAGGGTGGAGCTCTCTCCAGCCTTCAAATGGGGCTGCTCCCCTGGAGTGTGCAGGAGCGCCCTTCATGGTGGTTCGGCGGCCTTTTCACGTCGCGTTCGCCCCGGACGCCCTGCTGCGCCATCCGGCGCTTTCGGCTGAAATGTTCTCGGCGTCGGTAATCCACCCCTCTCCTTGCGGGGCGCGACTTCGGGAGAGCCCGGGAGGCGGGGGGTTTGGCCTTGCCCCTGGCACGCCAGCCTGGTGGAGGATCCTTGCTCCGGCGTCCCAACCGGCCTGGGTGGCCTTCCAGTCCCAATCCGGTACTCGTTGAATAATTGCTGCGCGGGGCGCATCGCTCTCAGGCAGCTGCCGCTGAGTGAGTAGCAGTGGGAGGCCGACACGGAGCGGGCCGTTCGGCGGGAATGCAGCTGCATGCCCGCCTTCACTCCCTGGGAGGATCCCACTGTCTGTTCTGCTGGTCCGGACGGCGGTCTCCGTGGCTCAGGCTGCGGGACGATCTTGAAGCCTTGAACTTCTCAAGGTGAACCTTCATCGATCGTCGCTGAGGCACCCCCTCTTAGGCTCTTCCACACTTGGGAGCAGGCTCGCGGAGACCGCTTCGCACCGATCGCACATGGAGGGAACTCCTTTGGGCGGGGGGGAGCCTGCTGTCTGGCTTTAGGGTTCCTGCCCCAGTGCTGTGCACGGTCGGTCTTGTCTTCCCGGCAGGAAACTCCGCTTGGAAGGCGGCCGCGATCGGGAGCCCGGCCGTCGGGAGGTTGGACCAGCGAAGCCTGGCTGCCGCTGGGGCGGGAGCGCGCGCAAGACCCCGGTCGCAGTGGCCGTGGCTGACCCGGCGGCATCCTTTACTGCTTCCCGCCCCCACGAAGGAATCTTAGGGCTCTTGAGTAGAACTGCGGCTGCACCGGATCACTGTCCGGCCGACGCCGCTGGGCGGGCCTGGCAGGGGACCCTAAGGCGTGCCCGCCGCATCACCGCCACTCTTCCTGCAGGCACCTAGGCGCTTTTGGGCTGTTTCGCTGGCAGAGGGGGGCCCCCACAGTCACGCTCCACGCCCTGGGGAATCTGCCACTCCGGGTGCCGCCGCGCACCATCGAGTCTGGTGGAGTCCGGGGAAATCGGGCTCTTGCCGCCGCCACCGCGTCTTGTGGTGGAAAGGGCGCGTTGTGGGTTGCCCTCCGTTGCCTGTAAGTTCGGGGCGTCCCGCAAAGCCCCTTTCGGTCCTCCCCCTCGTGCCCCGGCCGTCCCTGCCCCAAGCAAGCCTCGCTGCAGAGACGGATTCGTCAGCCTCCCCCCTTTATTCCAACCTCCGTTAGCCTCCCATGCGTCTCTTCGGGCCGCCGGGGAGGACCTCCATGGGTCAGGCAGCGCGCGTACCCGGGGCGGGCGCAGGCGACGCCGCGCAAGGGACCCCGAGGCGGGGCAGGTCTGGGCCAAGGATGGAGCGGCTCCAGTTGCTCACGTGCGCAGCAGCCCCCCCGCGACTGCTGAGTTGTTGCGCGTTGGGGGGCAGAAGTACAGCTCCGCTGTGGGAGCTGGGGAGGGTGTTGCCCATGCGTTTAGTGTACTGGGGCCTACGGAAACTGTGCGTCCCCCTCCAACTCCTGTAGCGGTCAAACTTCTCGAGGGCCCCCAGGGCTTCCCGTAAACCCGAGCGATACGGCCGAGATCTTAGTGCCCCAAGATGGCAAGTCTCCCCTCGACTGGTAGGCGGCCTGGTGCAGGGGCGGGCAGCCCGCCATCAGTGCAATATGAAAGCCCGGACTGAAGTCCTTCTCAGGCTGCTTCTCCCAAGGCCCCACCCGCAGGAGCGCCGCTTTTCGCCGCTGCCTGGCAAACCTTGAAGCGCTGCCCCCCACCCGGGTGCGCCAGGCTTTTGACGACAAAACTCGGACGTGGCCTGTTGTGAAGAGGGCAGACAGGAGGTTTATGCGGCCGGGTCAGCCTGCGGATCCTTCGAAGCGTTGGGGCTCATCGGTCCCCTGGGCGTCGCCTCTACCCGTTGGCGCACTGCAGGGTCTACGCCCGCTCGCCCGCGCGGTTCCCCCTTGCTGCCCGCCCCAAGTTGCCTAAATCGTCTTGGAGTCGCCAATCCCGAGGGGCCTGCCAAGGCCAGGCACGCCGGCCGGAGCGCAGTCCCGGGCGGCCCGGGAGGTCCGGTTTGCCTCGGCCTGCCCGTGTGCCCCGGAATGTCGTACCTCGAAGCCGTTGAGAGGGTCCTCCGGGGGAACGAGCACGGGCCATTTTCCTCCGGCGATTGGTCTAGGCACCTGCTCCACACTTCAAGGGACTCCCTCGAGGGTCGTCCCCGGCTGGGACCGCCCCGGACCCGCTTTGCGCGCTGGCTGGGGAGTGTGGGAATGAGGTAGCCGGTCCACGGCGCCCCCAAGGCGGTCCCGGGGCTAGGCCGGCGCTCCGTTGATGGGGGAGACTGACGGGGGCCTTGAGGGGTCGTGAATTCGGGCCAGAGGCTCTGGGCTCACACGAAGTTTGGAATCTCTGGGGCGGTTTCCGCCGGTCTTCAAACAACACCATGCCCAGCCCGAGCAGTCTCGCAGCGGTCCGGTCGCCAGGCTGAAGTTTGTTTGCCTGCCCCGCAACACCGGGAGGCCGGCTGGTGGACCTTCCTCTGCGTTCCCACGCCTGACTGTTCTCATTACGTCGATGCGGCAGTTCGCCGTCGTGCCCGAGAACTTCGCCTGCGTCCTGCCTTGCGAGGCGTCACCTGCGGGCTCATGGCGCCTTCAGGGTCTCAGCGCCCGAGCGCCCCTTCCGGTCCCGGCTGGCGGTAGGGAATCTGGCCTCGCACTCCGGGGGCCGCTCTCTCCCCAAGGTGCCCGGCATTCCGCCTGGTCTGCCCCTTAAAACCTGGGCCGGAGGTGGTCACTGATCCCTTCTGGGAGTCGGTGCCGGGCTGTGACCTTCCATGCCCCCGACACGAGGGACGAGGCTGTCGCCCGGTGGTTGCAGAGAAGTTCCTCGCTGGGCGACGCAGTCCAAGCTGAGGAGACAGCGGCAATCTGGTACCGTATTTGCGTATAGGATAGCAAGGAGGCGGTCTTTCTCGAACTACCCTGCAGCATCGACAGTCTAAGAGTACCAATTGGTCAGGGGCCAAACTTCAGGCCGTCGGCTTAGTCGGGGGGTTCCCCCCTCGGCGCGACCATCGAACTCATCCCCCGTCCCTGGCTCCTCTTGGATTCTTGGGATCTTCCCAGCCAGCCGCCAGCAAAGCTTGCCATTGGACCATATTGGGGAGGTACTCCTTGCACCAGGTCAGAGCGAGCCTTCGAACGCTGCTCAGAGAGATTCCATTGCCAAAGGGAGCAAGACTGAATGTCGGAGGACCTCTTTCCCTGTCTAGCGGGGTGGCCCCGAGGGTCGCAGAGACGCCGAGCCCTAGGGGTCGCCCTCATGATGAAGAGCGAGGGCTCCTTGGTGCCGCCCTCAGCTTGGAGGGCGAGCGTGAGTCTGGCCCGTCCTGCCAAACCTGAGGTCCTCTGCAACCTCCAATGGCCCTTGGGCCGCATCGCCGTCCCCGGCTTTCCTGCCACCCGGAGCGCTGACGTCTGCGACTACGTGGAGAGCCCCGGGGAACCGGAGGCTAGTGGGTTGGAGGACGTCCTCCGCTCGAGATCAAGGTCCGTCTCCCGCTGGCAAGAAGCCCGCGGAGGGTCCAGTGAGTAAGGGTTCGATCTGCCTAGCCCCCAACCTCCCGAGTGGGGTGCTCTTTGGTGGGAGGAGGGTCCTTTTGAAGCCCATCGGAGGGTCCGGCATCTGCAGTGCGGGAGCGCCCGTGAGGCGGGGGGGAATTGCCGCGGTACCATGACGCGCCCCCGGTTGCAGCGCCCCAAAGAGGTCTGAGCCCGAATTCGCATGCGTGGGCGGTGGCTGAGAAGGTGTTTACTGCCTGCCTAGAGCCTCGGTAACACATCGCTTGTCCAAACCCCGCGGGCTCCGATTTTCCCCGAGGAGGCAGGGACTTTCGGCGACCATTTAGCAGAGGGGTTCCGGTCCGTCCCGGTCCCGGCGTCCTTCCAAGCCGCCAAGCTCCTCGACACGGGTGACGTCCAGAAAGTGGCCCAGTTCCCCCCGTCCACCGAGCGAGCTTCCAGGGCCCTCAAGTAGCGCCCTGTTTCCCGGGCTCGTGAGGCACGGGTGGCCAAAGTGGCCGGGCTCGACCGGCGGGCAGGTTCGCAGCTCCTTTCGAGCCCGCCGAGCCCGCTCACAACTTCCCCACCCCTAGCCCGCCGCAGCCCCTTCCTAGGGCTCTCCGACTGGCACCCGAACAGAGGGCGACGTGGTGACCCAGCGCCCTCGTCTGGCTCCCCGGTCTCGAATCGGGACTCGAGGGTGTGGGAGAAGTCATCGCCTTTCCGAGCTTTCTGGGAGCCACCGTCCACCGGCCGAACCGTCAGGGTGAAACCATGTGGAAAACCACGATCACCTGCTGTCCATCCTCTGCGCCCCTTGGCCCGCTGCGGCAGCGTTCCCTGGGGGTCCGCGTCCCTGGACCCAGCTAAGCAGCCGGGAATGGAGCCTTGCCCTGATCGTCTGTCCGATCTTTCGCCATGCCCAAGCGAAGTGTGCGTCGCCGCCAAACCTCCCCGTGTGCCTGGCCCCAAGCTTTGGCGACGACAACATAGATCAGGCTGCTTTCGGCGTGCTCCGATGGGCGGTGTCGTGCCAAGCAGAACCCGGCCCCAGCTCGTGTTAAGGGGGCGCTCGCTTTCGTCCCCTCCGGTGGTCATCCGTCCCGATTTGCCCCGAAAGGCCTCCATGCGCGCGGGATTTCCCAGGGCGCAGAGACGCGATCTGCCCTGCGGGCGCCGTGCAAAACACCGCCCCCTTCGGCCTTCCCGGTGGCCGAATCCCAGCCCAAGTGACCTCGCGACCGCCCTGCCCTGAAACTCCTGAGCCCAACCTTCTGCAGCGGGGACTCCCGAAGGCTCTCACTGGCGGAGGAAGTGCTCTCGGTGGGTGGCAACGGGACTGCCTCCCTGTGAGCGTCCAGGCGTGTAAGCGGGCCTGCTCGCACACGAGTTTCCTGGACTTCCCGAGTGAGTCGGTTGGTGGGCGTCCTGTGATCTCGCCCAGCTAACACCCTCTCCCGTGAGATTAGTGGAGAACTGGCTCGCTCCAAGCCCCCCTCCTAGTATTCTCGGACGAGCAGATCTAGGGAACTGAATGTCGGGGCCCTCGGGGGAGCCTGGAGAACTGCGCGCCGCTTCTCCTTGCGGCGGTTCAGGGGATTCTGGTTGGCCCAGCCGCCATGTGAGCTCCGACGCTCGGGGCCTACGGGAGGCTGAGCAAGGGATGCACGCTTCATCGGGGGCCTCGTCCCGAGCTGAAAGCGGGAGGAGGGGGCCCAGTGCCAAATGCACCCGCCTGGCCCCCTTACGGTCTAGAGGGCCTAAAGAATGGCAGCAGACCGAGGGTGAGACCTTCGGCGTAGACGAGGAACTGCTTTACCCATGGGCAAGAAGGAAGCGGATTGGGCCACAGCCGGTTCGGGCGCACACGCTCGGGGACCCGAGGCCGTGGGGGATATGTCGCGGGGCGTCCTCGCTGGGCCTCTCTGGCGGTTCACGCTTCGGCGCCACGCCACTCCGTCGCAGGCTTGGTCTGATGTTTCAGACTCACGTCAGTGCCGGGGGGCCACGGAAGGCCTCCACCTACCGGGGAGCGAAGGTTCCTCCGGGGTTTCGCGGGCTGGCTCTCGTTGTGTTCTCCCTGGACCCAGGCGAAAGCCCTTCTGAATGTTCCTCCGCCAGCCCGTGGGCTCAGGTGACTTACGGAGGTCGACGGAGGTCAAACCAGGATCGGACCGCAATTCCGGTCTCCACAGTTTCCGCAGGCCCGGGATCCCGTGTGCGGCACCCCTCGGGTGGGGTATGCGCGCCCCAATATACTTACACTGAGGCTGAAGCGCGCCTCGTGCGACTCTTCATGGCGAGTCCCTCGCAAATGTGGTGGGAGGGCCCCTCCGGTGAATGGGGGCTCCCTTCCTGGCCGCCAGAGCCCTCGATTCGTCGGTCTGCAAGAGTCTTTCGGCCTGGCTCAGCACTCTGCGGTGCACTGAGTCAGAGCGTGGTGTCATTCGAGCGATCCCCTCAGGGCCGCGAGAGGGGTGCAGCTCCAAAGGGCGTCTCAACCCGGTCCCTGGATGAGGGCCGCTGGCCCGCTCAGAAAGGCCCCAGCCCAGCCGTGGCGTGTCTGGGAGCTCGCTGGGAGGGGTCGATCCTCCAGAGGGACACCAGCCTCCCGGAGCGCCGAGAAATACTGTCCCGCTCGTAGAAATCCGGTGGAGGCTGGCAAGCGTGCAGTTCACCACGCCCCAGCTCCGGCGGGCGCCGGACCCGCCGCACCCAACCCCAACCGAGGACTAATGAGGCCCCGGGCGCCCGTTTTAAGGATCCGAGCGCCGGAGTCGAAGCCTGCGTGGCGCGTCCGCTGGTCGGGCCGGAGTCATTCGCCGACGCTGTCAAGAGAAGCACTTAGGTCCGACCACGCCCGCCTTTGAATCCGAGGTGGACGCTCCGAAGCCGTTCACTGCCCCTTGCCTCAGTGGTGCCCGTCAGACCCGGCCATGTGGGCCCCAATAGCGCTCCCACTGAGGCTGTCCGCTGCCACTTCGGGCACGGTTGTTTCGGCCGCGGTCCCTCCGACCCTCTGTCCAACCCAGAAGCAAGTTGGGATGCGCGAGGGCCCAAGGCCCGGCCTCCCGCGTTTTCGCGAGCCCCGAGGACAAGGGCCGGCGAAGGGGGGGCAGCGGTCCTGATCCGTGACGCTCTTGGCCAACCTCTTCCCCCCCTGCGCACGCTCACAGAAATGCCAGTCGACAGAGAGGTCCGTCGCTTCCGCCCGCTGCGGCGTCCGATCGTGTGGAGCCCGGACGGGTGGGGCGCAGCCCGGCTGGTCCGCGCCGCCCCACCCCGTGTGAGGCCAATCGGCGGTCGGCCATTTGCAGCCGGCTAGGTGTGAGGCCCGTCGGGTCGGCTGCGGGCAGTGTTTTTCCGCCTGGAAGACTCGGATAACCAAGGCTGGAAAGGCCGTCTCCTATCAAGAATTCCCCGCACATTTTTGTCAAATGGTTTGAGGGGGGAGTCGTTCGTCCTGCTGAACGTTGGCCTGTCTATCGGAGACGCTGGGCGCCTTAGAGCAGAGGCCTCCAACCCAGGCTTCCCACCCCCCGGGGGCTCTCTCGTAGCCGAGGGCACATCCATCGCAGGCAGGACGACCCTCTGTGAACCAACTCTGTGAGCGCAATCGGGGACTCGGCCAGCGGCTGAAATTATTCGGCCGCCCCGAAAAGCCCCGCGTCCTCAACTCGAGTGAGGACGCTGTGAGTCGGCAGTACTGTCTGCTCTCCTCAAAAAACTTGATGGGGCGGCCCACTCGGCGGCCAGACCACGGGGGCGGAATCCTTCGTCGGCGATTCATGTGGGTGCGCTCTTCTGCCGCGGGAGAGGCCGAAGGTGCATTTTGCCCGCCGGCAACGGGTTGAGAGCATGCCGGGTCGCAGGCGTCGTCGGTAACATGAGAAGGGGTCCACGCCGCTCTGAATTGAGTGGGTGAGCCCCGGTCTTTGCCCTGTCACGCGGGGGCGCAGAGCCGATTCTTCCTTGCTGCAAACGGGTGACTGATCTTTATCCGTCCGAAGAGCTGCGCCAATTCGCCCCCGACGTTGAGCTCCCTGCGAGGAGGTGAGCGGGCTGGGGGTTGGTACGTAACCCCGGGAGGGAAGCCCACCGGCCAGCCTCACTGCCCCGGGGGCGCGGGGGAATGCTTCGCCCCCGCCCTCGAGGAGCTTTTCTGTGTGAGCGGCTTCCTGCTGGGGCAGGCCCAATCAGACCTTCGGGCTGGATCCTTGGACCCATGTTCGTCCTTAGAGGGCAGAGAGACGTATGGACGGATTTGTCTGCTTCACCGAAGGGCGTGACGGAAGCGGGGTGTCCGCCTCAGGCCCCAGTGCTGAGCGGCAACCTAAGCACGCTGGTCACCGCCTCACAGTGCCTGAGGGGGACAGTCACCGCCTGATAGGGCCAAAGGCCTCCTGGCCGCGATCGGGGGAGCTGCCTGGGGACGTTTGCGACCCGGCCGACTCTCTGTCACCTGGCGCAGGTAGACAGTTCGGGACAAGGCTCGGAGATCTGGATCGTGTGGAGGTCTGGCACTCTAGGGTCAACTGACTCGGGTGCTTGTCTGTGCGAGCGGAGGGACAAAAAGGCGGCCCAGACCTGTCAGGGCCCGAGGTTTCTGTCACTCCAAGGCCGGGGCTGAGGCCGGGCTCGAAGCTCAGAGGGGATCTCTGCAGCGCGGCGGATCAAATCACGCCGCGGCCCGGTCTGGCACCAAGCACCCCCTGGCAGGTCGGTATCCATCCTGCATGGAATATCTGAGTGGGGGGGAATTCCGTTGAGGGCACTCTGGTCCCCCTGTGTTGCGTGGCCTGGACGGCTCCTCCGCCATAGTGTGTTCAGCTCCTGGGCTGGGCGGGGCGAAGATGGAGTCGAAGGAGGAAGTCCGTGCCCGCCCATCTCCATTATCCGGTCACTTGCGGATTCCCCAAAGGCCCCGGCTGGGGACATCGCAAGGGTCGGCCCCCACTCCAGACCTGGGGGCGACGGGGTGCCCGGGCCTCGCCCACTTATGGGGTTGTCTTACTGCCCGGATGCTCGAGTTCGCCAAGGCTTGGCCTCTCTGCGCCCCCCAGGCCCTTGCCCGGAACCTGTTTCTGGCCCGCCCTCCTGGTCCCTGAGCTTCCCCACCGGTGCCCCTCCCAATCAGAACAGTGGCCACTGGAACACAGGGAGGAGAAAGTGTGAGCCCGCGGAGGCAGTTCATCCAGGGCCCGCGGACGCGGGCGGGTGTCGAAGGGGCTGCGGCCGTCGAGCGGCCAACTCACCGGTGGGGGCTCCCGTCGTCTAGGAACACGCCCATCGAGGGCCACGCCTCGGGCACGCCCCTGCGGACACGTGCCGGCAGGGCCAGGGAGCTGTTTCAGGCCCGAGGGGCCTTCCGTAAAGGCAGCCTCATGGTTGGGTCGCCGCCCGTCCCCCGAACGCCAGAAGCCGGTTCTTCGAGATGGCAACACGGGGTGCGGGAGAGCAACCTGACTGGCGGGGTGCAGCCTGGCGCATCTCCACGGGTTAGGTAAGTGTCGCCCAGGCGGCTGAGCGGCCCCAGCGGCGATTTCCAACACCCGACCGGAGGCCCTCTGCCCCGTTCAGGTGCCGAGGTCAGTCCCGCAAGTGCAGTGAGCCGACTCCTATGCTTGCCCAGGGGGCTCCCCCCTCGATTCCCTCCTCCTTGTCTGTACTCTCGGCGCCTCCCCTTCAGAGGCTCCTTCGCAGATGGGCGGCCGGCGGGAAGCCAATCATCCCAGAGTCTGGGAGGTCCATAACCAAGGGTGCAACTCCCCCTGGGGCAGAGGACTCGAAGCCGCAGCGCGCATACGGCGCCCATCGGAGGTGCACTCTGGGCGATGAACAGTCGTGGGCGTTCCTCCTTGCAGTCGTGATTCCCGATCGGGCGCCAACTTTATCCTGGCAAAGCCGGCCAGGACTGGGCCTCATGGAGCATCGGGACGCCGGGGCCCCTCACTTTGGGAGAGCCGTAGGTGGGCTGTTCTGCGGCTCCTAATCTGGAGAGCGGAGCAGAGGCTGGTGCAGAGGCGATTTCGTCCTACCGAATTCCGTAGTCGTGGGGGTTCGCAAGAGCTCTGGCGACTGGGGTTTGTGAGGCTGGGCAAGACAGTGGCGGAGCGCGCTCCGGAGGGGACGCAGGTGGCTTTAGGCGGTCGCTTCGCAGGGGGTGCCCTTCCAAGCTACGGTGCACCCGGGATGACGGCCATCACGCCTTCGGTCCGATGGCGCATCAACTCCGTGGGGATGGGCAAAAGCCCGTCCTGCCCCTGAGGCTAAATGCGCGCGCCGCAGACAGCGGAGAGCATGGCTCGAGCACAGTAGGGCGACGCATTCCCCGGGCGCATGCTACGAAGTTGAGACGCATTCAGGGCGATGCCCGATCTCCAGGTGCCCCTAGGGGCTTCTGCAGCAGAAGAAAGGCCGGCCCGTCTTCCGTCCACTCCTTTGGTGCGTGAAGGTCTTGCTAGGGCTGGAGAGCCCGACAAGCTGGAGTGTTGCGCCTCCGCTCCCCCCACCAGACGCGCTTCTGGCCCGACTCGTCAACTTCGCGTGTACCCCCCAAGGCCCCTGGGGGGCGGCAGCTTAGCTGTCCCCCCGGGCACGAGGGGAAGGGAGTTAAACCAAGTCCCGTCCGTCTCTCACCTGGGCAGCGGCAAGAGGTCGTTCGACTTGGATGCCAACATGCAGGGGGAGGAGCAGTCCCACGAGAACCCGAACAGCCGCGGGCGCCGCCGCGTCTCTCTCTGGAGCAAAATCGCTGCTGTCCCTGTACTCACTCTGCCGCCGTCGCCCACACCCCGGGTCAGTGGTGCGGCAGCCACAGGGGGGCATGGAACTTTCAGCTCCTGCTCTACTGCCCAGAGAGGCCCCCTCGGGGCTGCCCGCCCCATCGCCCTGGCCTCACGCTGGTCCTGCCTCCGAAATCTCCATTCAACCTGACTCCCTTCGGAAGGTCAGACCTTTATGCTTTTTCCCGCCGTCGGCCTGTCCATTCAAAGGCCTGGCTCGAGGCGCTGCAAGGGCGCCCCCCTGGCGCCACACGGCGGGAGTTCTGAGTTAGGGGTACGGTGAGAGCCAAAAGATGCCGCCGAGGGGAGTGCGTTGAGACTAGGCGGCTCGCATTTGGGCCTTTTCTTCGCCGGGCCGAGTGTTGTCCCAAGCTTGCTTTGCCAGCTTATGCGCTGGTATGAACCCTGTTGCTCCCCGCCGAACTTGCGCTGGACGCAGTTCCTTCCGGCCCCCGCAACTTGTCTCAGGCGCAGGTGCAGCCCGCCGCGGGAGAGTCTTGGAGCCAGCACGGCCGTAGGGCGGGTTGCAACTCCAAGAGTTTCCTTGCCGGTTCCAAGCACCCATACCCCCATTGGTCCCACCCGCAGCGGCGCCGGAGCGGGTCTCGGGTTTCACAGCTTCGTTTGGAGACCACCGCCGGGGGCCCCCCGGTCCTCGGCCCTCGAAGTGGCTTCCAGCCAGTGCCTCCGGGCCGACCCGTGCCCAGCCTCGGCCCTACGTTCTTCAGGAGAACAAATGGGGGCGCCCGCGAGTTTCCGCCCGCCCTTCGAGGCTCATTGCTGCCGTCATCAGTCCTCCCGCGCAGCCTCAGAGAGGTTCCTTCTGTGCGCCACGTAATCCCGACCAAGGGAGGTTCTGTCATGTAGGGTATGGGGCCACCGAGGTGGGTCCGCAGAGGGCTCAATGCAACGCAGAGACTTTCTTACGCCGTTCCCAAGTCCCAGAGGTGCTCCCGCAGGGCGCCCCACTTTTGAAGGCCGAGACTTGGGGCGCTCTCCCGAGAGCCCTGACTCGCATCCGCAAGTCTTGATCCCGAAGTAGACGGGAGCGCTTATTGCGGGCCAGGACCGCCGTCGGGAGAGTCCGGCCTCCCCAAGGGACCCCGCCGTTCACGAGCACGAAAGGGGCCTCCTTTGTGACTATCCTTGAGACTTGGTTGCTTTCTTATTTTCTTTTGGATTATTTTTTCGTGATTCCATTTTTTCTCCTCTGCTAGCTTTTTAGTTATGTATACATCTATATATTTATATCTACTTCTACATATGTGTGTATACATATATAATTCATTTTAATTCAATTGGTGGTTAACCTAGGGATTCAATATTTACCTGCACAGTCATGTGGTTTATAGTAGTTTTACTACTTGTAAACAATCAAAAATCTTAAGGTGCATTCAATTCATTTATTACCTCCTGCCTTTTTATTATTACTGTACGTGTTTTAATTCTATGTCTTGCTTCAACCTTGCCAATTGTTATCTTTAAAAAGTCAATTTTCATTCTTTTTATATATTCATATATAGATCAATATACATAAATACATATGTATTTGTATACGTATACATACATATACCAAAATGTATATGGAACACTTTTGCTCTTCTTATTTCCTTCTTGCAGTTCTGAGACTCGAGTAGAAACATTTTCTTCAACCTGAAGAAATCCCCTTAGCGTTTCTTGCAGGCAGATCTAGGGTGTATTCTCTAGGTTTTTTTGTGGGACATTGTTTTCCACTACTTAGAAAACCTTGCCTTAAAAACAAAGAATGAGTGTAAAGGTGGACATATTAGATAATGTAGGATCTGATGGATAAATATTTTTATTTATGTGGGAAATTGATTACTTATCTGATCTCCCTGGTGTGGGGAAGCAAACAGCTTTATCCCTACGTACAGATGTCAAATATACTGCTCACAGCTGTCTTAGTAACTAAGTTAACAGTCTTCTTTATGGTTTGATACCTTTAACAATAATATAAATAGTGACATTTTAGCTGCTTTGTTAGTAGATCTTAATGTAAGAATGCCTGGCTTATGCTGAATACTCAGTAAATATACGCTGAATGGATGAGCATGAAAAGAGGTTTTTAAAAATAGCAATCATTAAATTGTAGAAGTAAAGATATATTTCATCACTTGTCAGTTACTTGAACCCTATTTTGAGCAGCAAACATCCCTAATAAACAGAGCAGCCATCAGTTACATTGGCCAAATATTAAGTAAAAAGAAACATAAAGCATGAAATGACAGATTTTCTGGTTACAAATGAAGAGAAGATATTTGAGAAAATTTCCAAGATGCTTAATCTTCTCTTTTTTTTTTATCATGACAAGAGTCACACCTTTTCTATTTAATTTTGCTGCAGAATTATATCCATATTACATAATTAGAAGCCCGTATAAATCATGTGTCAACGCCTATCCAAATGGAAATGAGTGTATATGTAGAAAATGATCACATAAATCACATCATAAATTTAAATCTATGAAGAACAAATTTTATATTTAGAACTTTGGTAATTATCAAAGATACCCTTCATCTACACCTAACAACACTAAAATGTGAGGAAGTCATATCAAGATATATCTCCTTTCACTAATCTAGGTAAATTCTCAAAATTCAGTTTAGGTACCAACACATCTGCCTTCTTTATGGTAAACACAATATGTGATGTGACTTCTTCGTGTGGAGATACATAAACGCAAAGCCCATGTATTACTGCACCACAGGGGAGCGCTTTCTTAACTTCAAATAACTTTCTTTTTATTCAGATAGTTTGGGTTTCCATTTGGTGCAAAAGTAAGGAAGGGGTCAGATTGTTATTTCCTGAAGACATTAACATAAAATAAAACTTTAAAAATCTCTATCTTGTTTTAAGAATTTATTGTCTAACAATTTCTGTAGCAAAATGGCTCAAAATCAAACAAAATACCATATTTTATTGAATCTAAGTCATCATCAGTTGTAAGATTATTTTATGTACGACTGAAAAAGAAAAAGCCTCAATTCTATTATTACTCAATGCTTGTGTTTTAAAGAAACTTTTTATTTTAGAAGAGTTTTAAGTTTACAGAGCCCACTGATTTTTAGTCATTAAAACTGTTTTAGTACATTTAATGACAGAGCTCTTGGAGACTTTGGATAAGGATTTTAAAGCATGTGTCTTTCTCCTGCATATGTGAAAGACTGAATATAAACAAAATTAATTAGCTGAGACATTTCCAAAGCTTCTTGGTGTTCAGCGTTCAGCTTTCTGAATCACAGCCTCTGCTGTCCATTTTCTTTTTCGGTACCCTCTTCACCATCAAGAACCTTGACGATGCCCCAGTTTTTAAAAGCACACACCAGTCAAATTGCTGGGGTTTTCTCTCTGGTTTATATTCATTCTGCAAATTTGACTGCTGGCCCTTTTCTCGATTTACTGGGTGTAGACATGATTCTGGCTAACCATGTTATCCAAATGTTATCCATGTTAACTGGTAACATGGATAACCATGTTACAATCCCAACTGGATAACTGTGTTTTTAGGATGCAGTCAATTTCAGATTAAGTGTGAAACTAGGAAGACCATGTGAATCATAGAATGAATTCAATACTGGAATTCTTTTCTCTTCACAAGCAGCCCTCCCTCCACTACTTAGCACAAATGGGCTGGGCAATAAAATAAAATAATACAATACAACATATTTATAGTTATTATTCCTGTTTTAATGTTAGAGAGGAAAAATATTTAAATAAAAGTTTTTCATACATTTTGAAATCATAGAATTTTTATACAAAAAGAAAAACTGTATTGTTTTGAACATTACACTTTATTATATCTGGTTAGCTCAAAGCCAGCACCAGGGGCAGCGGGGGACTGCAAGACAAGTGACTGAGACCTAGAAAGATGCATGCAAACCACAGGTGCATGACCATGTAGGGAATAACAAGATGGGTAAGCCTATGCATTAGTTGTCACATGAGGCCAGGATCAGCAATGAGGATTACACAGGCAAGCTGCAAGGCTCAGGGCTCAGACAGAAGTCAACCACCCCAGGATAGGAGGCTAGACAATGACAGCAGCAACAGGCCAGGGCACTCACTGGGGACTCGCTGACCGACACTGATTCAAACACCCTAGGTAGCCTGGCTCCTAGAATTCACGCCCAAGGCCAAGTCAGCTTTAATCCTTTGACTCAGTCACACCCACATCCAGGGCCACCCCTGTGTCTCAGGTCCATTTGCACTGAGCGTTTGTGCTCACCTGATTTCATGAACAGGCTTCCCATCAATCTCAGAAGTGGGTCACACTAGTTGTGAATATGACCTAAAGAGCAATACATGGGTAAGTAGACGAAGTGAGAGGAATAATGACAAAAGTGCATTTCGGAAAGGTGAAAAGACCCCTACCAAAGAAGACATGGTATCTTTATGGAAGAGGTGCCAAAAGCCTTTAGAGTCAGACAGACCAATATCTGAATTTAGATCAGTCAGTTTATAATGTGTGATCTTAGGCAAATAACTTCTCTGAGACTCAGTTTCCCTTTTGTAGACTGTCTCAAAAGACCGTAGAAGGAATAAAATGAACGAAAATACATTAGCAGAGCACCTCGCCCACAAAAAGCGTTTGACAAAATGGAGACTATCCTGTTATCATTAAAGTATATTCATGAATTTTTGAGGATTCTTTTGTGAAAAACTTGCACTTAATGCTAAAATTAATTTATAAGGACTTTGGAGCTCATATGGCCTTTCAGAGTACATTGTGGCTGTTCAAACAATGTATGTCATTTGAATTAACAGAAAAGTCTGTGTACATTTCAAGTTATAAATCAATTAGAGAGCAGCCCCGTGGACCCTATATTTTGTTATCCTATATTCGTATAAAACGTCATTTGTATATAATAAGATAGACATTATATATCATTTTTCAACATATTGGGAAGATCTGATGGTCTCCTAAGTTCCTCTTTCACACGCAGATAATGACATGCCTTGAGCTCCATTTTTAGAAATCTCCTTTGAAGTGCACATATCTGGCCTTCTGGGGACTTCTTCCGTTGCACTGCTCTTTTTTTGCTTATGTACACAAAATAATTTTTTTAAAGCTATATATCTCTTGCATATTTTAAATTTGTAAACAATTTTGTCACACATCTAATAGCTTAAAGGACACATTTTCCTGCATGTGCCACCTTATCTCTGTTCATTAAAATATATTTTTATCAAAACCTTGTAGTGCAGATTTTATCATTCAGCTTATGGCAAATGTACACCATATAATCCGATTGACAAAGCCAGCCGTCAGTGTCAAACTAATCAGTCCGTCCCGGTTACTTTATGTTAGAAACAAACTGACCGGGGCTGGCCCTGTGGTGCAGCGGTTAAGGGCACACATTCCGATTCGGTGGCCCGGGTTTCACCAGCCCGGATCCCAGGTGCGGACATGGCAAGCCATGCTGTAGCTTGAGTGTCCCACGTATAAAGTAGAGGAAGATGGGCACAGATGTTAGCTCAGGGCTAGTCTTCCTCTGCAAAGGAGGAGGGGTTGGCAGCAGATGTTATCTCAGGGCTAATCTTCCTCAAAAACGAAAAAGAAACAAACAAACTGACCTAATTTTGCAATTCAAATAAACGTGGTAATACATGTTCTTATGGCCAGCTACCTCATCTTTGAATTTAATTCATAATAGATTAATGAATGAATAGCTAGATAAATAGATGGATGCATGAATGGAGAAATAATAAATAGATGAATAGATGGATGAACGGAGAGATGATAGATGCATGGGGGCTTTGGCATAAGTTTGCTTTCTGAATGAAATAAGGCACTACTCTCTGCAATATTTCTTACTGAAGCTTTATTTGCTTCTCTGCCACAGGACATTCTCTCAGGAACTATGCACTTTGAAACTGTTTTTTGTTTGTTGTCCAGATTTTGTGCACGGGGTGAGAGATTCGGGCTGGGAGAGAGGGTCTGTCATGTAAAGTAGGAGAAGGCAGGTGTACAGAGGAGAAAGTGACCTTTCAAGCAGGTCAGCTTTGAAGAAGACGACCTATGGCAGTTGCATATCTAGAAAATGACTCCCTTTAAACTCACTATACCCTAGTGCTCTCTGTAAGAGTTCTCATGTATGCCCACTGATATTCATATCCCCGTTTGAAGACCAACGCCCTGGAAGGGAAGGCTGGGATCAGTGAATAAAGTGTAGCAAACATTTAAAACTCTAAAAACAAAGGGTCTCTTTATTTAATGCATTTCTTGTCATCGGAATTATTTACACAGAATCTAGGTGGTCTGTTGTCAAGGATGATATAGAAGGAAGGATCTTTGCGTTGAATATAAATATACTGAAGAGTGAAAGGTCTCTGCCAACTCAAGGATCTATGATATTCTAGCCAGGGTTGCTCCAACTTTAGGATGCACTTGAATCGTAAACTATTTCCTGAATCCTGAAAGGAAAAGAAGTCATTATCTCTTAATAAACAATGAGTGTTTATTTTATTTTTTATTATCTCTATTTCTCTGTTTTTACAGTTGGTTCTATCTTCTGCAGTCACCTACTGTTTGCCAACTGTTAGCTAACACAATGGAATGTAATTAGCTTAATAATACAGGAGGTGATTTTTTTAACTTCAGAAGCAGGAAGGTCTAAACTTGGGTTAGAAAGGGCACATGAAGTTTATACAATTGGTCTCAACAAGGTAAGACTTACTTCTGGGCCAGGGGCACAGGGGACAGGAAGAAGGGATTGGGGTGTGGAGGGCAGGGAGAGCAGACAGGGAGAAAGGGTGGTGTAGCAACTCAGGTTTGCCACCTTGACAGGAAAGCTTATTAGGTGTGTACTGTTTGTTTCTCATACAATCAAAAGGGAATAGAATTATGGTAAGCATTCTATCTGGGTTTTGGGGAGTCCCTAGAAAGTCTGACCTTGAAGTGGCAGGAGTGTGGATTAGGGTGGGAGGTGGGTGGTGTGTGGGGAGCCATCTGATACCTTATCATTGCTCCACAGGTACTCCCACTGCTGTTTTGATCAATGAAAGATATGTCACTGATTCCATGACAAAGGCAGGATGCTTTTACACAATAGTATCTGAGAAATTATTTTCTTACAGCCTGACAAAGGATGGGCCTTCTTATATTATTCTGAACTTCAGGGGAGACCCGACCCTGTGAAGCAACAGTTAAAGGAACTCACAAAAGAAGAGAGCAGGACTGGCTCTGCATAAGCATCTCACTTATGAATGTCATCTGCCCTACTCTGGGCCTCAGTGATGCTTTCGATCTCAAGCTAACCGAGGGCAACACAATGGAGGTAACTATTTCTAAAGATATTTATCCCATGCTGGTGAAATCAGGTTTAAAAAGTCGAATTTCCAAAGAAACAACCTGTTCTGAGGCTGTGGTGGTGCGGCAGTACTTACAGATTTGTTTGGATCCATGAGCCAAGATTTAAAAAATATATTGCAAAAGTTTCTTTCGCCCTATCAAACGAAATGTGAAAGAATCCTGGCTCTGGAGAGGTTAAGACTATATATCAAGAAAAACCACATTCAATCAATTATCATAGTTGCGGAGCTGCTGCACACAGGAGACAGGGAAATCTAAAAACGAAATTACTTGCTTGCAGGATGCATTCAGAAGAAACCACAGGAAAGAAACTATAACTTACTAATCTATAATGAGGAAGCCAGCGGGAAGGAGGCCTGGAGCGTCCAGGGCCGGCCGGGAGAGCGCCTAGACTTGCGCCCCGCCGCCACAGTCCCCGGGGTGCCCGAGGCCTCCCGCGCCCTGGGCAGGCGGCAGGGCAGGGCAGGGCAGGGCAGGGCAGGGCAGGGCAGGGTTTAGCTTGGCCGCGGCGGCGGCGGCGGCGGCGGCGGCGGCGGCGGGAGGCGGTGGCAGGCAGGCGGCGGGCGGCGGAGCGCGGGGCGCAGGGGACGCGGGCGGCCGGTGCGCGTCACAGGGGAGCTCGGGCGCGCGCGTCACAGACGCCAGGCGACGGCGCGTCACGGGGCCAGGCGACAGCGCGCGCGCGCGCGAGGCTTCTTAGGGGCGCCGGCGGCGCTCAGCGTCTACGGCCATACCACCCTGAACGCGCCCGATCTCGTCTGATCTCCGGAAGCTAAGCAGGGTCGGGCCTGGTTGGTACTTGGATGGGAGACCGCCTGGGAATACCGGGTGCTGTAGGCTTTTGCCTCCCGCCGCCTCCCTCTCCTTTTGCGCCCCCCAACGGCCCCAGCGCCGCTCCTCACACTCCTCCCCGCCCCTCCTCCCTCCTCACCGGTCGCCCCATCGCCCCGCCACGCCCCCCACCGCTGTCCAGCCGCGCGAGTGCCCCGCGGCCGCGGCGCCACCACGCCGCCGCCGCCGCCGCCGCCGCCCAGCCCTTCCACCTCGCGGCCCCACGGGAACCCAGGGCCAACCGGGGCCGGCCCCGCGTGGCCGTGCCCCCGACGCCGCCCTCGTCCGGCGGGCTCCCTCTGTCCTCGGCGGCCTCTTCCCACCCGCCAGGCTCCTGAGAGACCCTAGCGGTCCACTCGGCCGGCGCGGCACCCAAGCAGTTGGTCGAGTCGTGGTGTGCGATGGAACGGATCCCGCTCCGGGCTGCGGGAGCCCGGACAGCTTCAGCAAGCTGCCAGCAGCCCCTCCGTCTTCCAGAGCCCATCTAGGAAAAGACCCCGGGTCAGGCCTCTCCAAACAGCACCTACAGAAGGACGGGGCCCACTGGGCTCGAGAGGGCCTTCCAGGCCTGGCCATCCATCCCAAGCGGGACGGCTTCTGGATTTTCTGATGCCTGCGCCGTGTGTCAGCTTCTCCAAGTCGGTACCTGGCTGTCCTTGATACCGTCGTTCGCGAGAAACCCTCGTTTCCGCACCGGAGTTGGTACGGGTCCTTTTGTGTTGTCTTTCCTTAAAGACGTCCCCTTCCCCCAAGTGTCTAAGTTTCAAGCGCCTCCCCCCGCTCCCCGGCTGGGATGCAACTCCGTCTCCGTCTTCGCTTTTGTCTTTTGGGGGGGGGGGGGTCCTGCCTTCGTTTGAAAGGTCGGTGTCTGGCTCCTCGTGGATCCCTTGCATCCGTTTTGATTCTGAACAGACTGGATGGAAGGATTAGGAATCTTGCTGCGCTGGCCCAGGGTTTTGGTGTCCCCTCACTCCAGAGTGCCTCACTCTGTCCTGCCCCCTCCTGGCCTCTGTCTGCCAGAGGAGTGGACGAGTCCCCGAGAGGACATTTCCGTCCTCAGCGGCGCAGCCAACTTCACAACTCCTTGGCTTGAGCTTTCATATCGTGCGGCTCAGGCAGCTTTGAAAGTCTGCTCTTCCCCTGCCTGTGTCCGCGCAGACTATCGCGGAAAGGGGATCCGGGAAAGCGGGAGGAGTTTGCTCCAGGGGAGGGAGAGCGGGGATGACGGGGAGGAGGAGAGGGGAGACTTGCCTCAGATCGCACGGACTTTTACATTTCAAGGGGGGAATTCATCAAGGTAAGCCGTCTCTTCCCCACCGCAGACAGAAAGCAATAGTTGCTCGCTGTGGAGAAGCTGGGACATGCGGGCAGAGCAGGAAGAGAGGACCTCAACCTCCATCCTCTCACCGTTCAGCAATCATCCTGGGAGCGAATATCCTCGTGTTTCCCTTTTCCCGTGGGCCCCACTTTCCCTGCAGAGCAGACCCAGGGCACCTGTGGCCTGCTTCCTGCTTGCCCGGGATGGCGGGGTGGCGGGGCGAGGCAGGCCGCGCGTCGCTCCCTGCAGGGTAGCGCCCTGGGTGGTTCTGGTTCCGACGGCTCCCCCAATCTGACCTCCGATGAGCGTGTTCTGCTGGGAGAACTGGGGCTGTGTCTCCGTAAGTTTCCCGGAGTGCGGGCCCCGGAGGCTTGGTCTCAAACGAAGGCTCGGCAGCAAGGGCCGCCCCGTTCCTGCGGGGACTCGCCCTCCCTGAGCGGCAGTTGCCTCATCTGGTTGGAAAGGGGTCCTGTTAGTGCCTCGTCGGTGGCGTTGTTGCGAGCGCGGAAGCGGGAGCACGGAGCACACCGCTCAGCACGGAGCGCGGCACTGGTTGGTGCGCGCTCATCGTCTGCCGTCCTTCCCTGTGAGCATAGTGCTTTCCGCCGACATTCGCCCGGCACCTGCGGGCCGCGTGCCTGCTTGGGGCCGGACCCGGCAACCGGACGCAGGTGCCAAAATCTCTGCCTTTAGGGGAGTTCGCCGCCTCGTGCCTGGGACAGGAGGACCCGACAGCAGACCAACACGTCCCGACGAGAGGCGGCGTCCCCGACCGAGCGGGACGCGGTGCCGTGGGAAATGGAGAGCCTGGCACAGCCGAGGTCCTGGTCAGACATGCGTTGATGACGTCGCTCTCTTTCCCCCAGCCCGCCCCCCGCCCCCACCCCGGCCCCCGGCCCTTTCCTCTCCCTCGCGTCCCGAGGTCCCCTTTCCAACGGGATCCAAGAACGCCCACAGGGCCCAAACTCTTGAGATGGGCAGTGCAGACATCGTGCACTGGATCCCGGGTGGACGACGGGGAGAGGGCTGCGGCCCAGAACCCTGAAGCCCAGGGTCTCGGGACGGGGATACCGGTGACGTCCGGGAGGCACCAACGGGTGTTCCGACGTGCGTTCCCTCCCCGTAATCACACCGTGGCGCTCATCCGTCCATCCTCGGCGTGCTAGCCATCTTGGTAAAACTAAGGAGACTTGACGGGTGAGCTAACCTGTGGGAGACCCTGGGTAATGTCCCTACCTGCGCTCGAGCAGACTGTGGACGCTGTGGTCGTCGGGGAGGGGTTCTGTACGTCTGGTAGATTGCGTTGGTTTCTCGGGCGAAGTTCTCCGTGTCCTGACTTTTCTGGCTGCTCGTTCTGTCAACTCAGGAAGTCCGGGGGCGCCCCGCCAGAAAGAGGAAAGAGCCAGAACGAAGAGGCGAAGAGAGAAGGAGAAAGAAACACACAAACACGCACGCGCACACAAAAACGCGCACACACAGAGCGGGCGGGGCGAGAGCGAGAGCGAGAGCGAGAGCCCGAGCCCGGCTTCCTGTCCGTGGCTCCTGGGCGTCCGGGTCGCGGGACAGGGATCCCAGGAGCGCTGCACTCCTGGGGCCCTGTCTGCACGTCCCAGGGCCCCAGGGGTGATCGCCAGCCCCAGGGCCCCCGCCTCCTTGCCCGGGCCCAGCTCGGCCACCACCGCCCTCTGTAGGAAGCTGCCTCTTGGGCAGGCCTCTCTGTGTCGGCGTGAGCGTCTGTGTGTCTGTCCCGGGGTGTCTGTCTGGGTCCGTGTCTCGGATCCTCTCAATCTCTCTGTCTCTGCCTCTGTCTCTGTCTCTGTCTCTGTGTCTCTCAGGTCGGTCAGTCAGGAGCTGTCCAGGGTGGCCGCGGGGCCTGGGGTTGAGGGCGCGGTCCGGGTCCCGTGGGCGGGGCGCGGGGCGGGGCGGGGAAGGGTGGCCCGCCCTCGTCTCCCGCGCCCCGCCGCCCGCCCCGGAGGGGTTTTCCGGTGATGCCCTCTGGTCGCGCCGGTGGCTCCAGCTGGATTTGGGCAAGTTGGGGCCGGGCCGGAGCGGCGGCCGCCGGGGGTTGTTGGGCCCGGGTTCGTTGGGAGGCGCCTTACTCGGGCCGGAGGGGGCCTCGCCGGCCCGGGGCCCCGACGCGCCGACGCGCCGACGCGCCGACGCCCGACGCCCCGGGCCACCTGTCCCCGAGCAGAGCAGCCGGATGTCGGCCGTCGCCGGGGATGCAGGCGGACAGGAGGCCTGGAGCGTCCAGGGCCGGCTTGGGAGAGCGCCTAGACTTGCGCCCCGCCCGCCCACAGTCCCCGGGGTGCCCGGGCCTCCCGCGCCCTGGGCGGGCGGCAGGGCGGGGCAGGGCAGGGCGGGGCGGGGCGGGGGTTTGGCTGGCCGCGGCGGCGGCGGCGGCGGCGGCGGCGGCGGCGGCGGGAGGCAGTGGCAGGCAGGCGGCGGGCGGCGGAGCGCGGGGCGCAGGGGACGCGGGCGGCCGGTGCGCGCACAGGGGCTCGGGCGCGCGTCACAGACGCCAGGCGACGGCGCGTCACGGGGGCCAGGCGACGGCGCGCGCGAAATGTAGGGGCGCCGGCGGCGGCCTCAGCGTCCTACGGCCATACCACCCTGAACGCGCCCGATCTCGTCTGATCTCCAGGCTAAGCAGGGTCGGGCCTGGTTGGTACTTGGATGGGAGACCGCCTGGGAATACCGGGTGCTGTAGGCTTTTGCCTCCCGCCGCCTCCCTCTCCTTTTGCGCCCCCCCAACGGCCCCAGCGCCGCTCCCTCCACGCTCCTCCCGCCCCTCCTCCTCCTCACCGGTCGCCCCATCGCCCCGCCCGCCCCCACCGCTGTCCAGCCGCGCGAGTGCCCCGCGGCCGCGCGGCCGCCGCCGCCGCCGCCGCCGCCGCCGCCTGCCAGCCCCTTCCACCTCGCGGCCCCACGGGAACCCAGGGCCAACCGGAGCCGGCCCCGCGTGGCCGTGCCCCCGACGCCGCCGCCCTCGTCCGGCGGGCTCCCTCTGTCCTCGGCGGCCTCTTCCACCCGCCAGGCTCCTGAGAGACCCTGGCGGTCCACTCGGCCAGCGCGGCACCCAAGCAGTTGAGTACCGAGTCGTGGTGTGCGATGGAACGGATCCCTTTCCGGAGCTGCGGAGGCCCGGACAGCTTCAGCAAGCTGCCAGCAGCCCTCCATCTTCCCAGAACCCATCTAGGAAAGACCCCGGGTCAGGCACTCTCAGCAGCACCTACAGAAGGACGGGGCCCACTGGGCTGAGAGGAGCCTTCCGGGCCTGGCCATCACGCTCCCCAAGCAGGACGGCTTCTGGATTTTCTGATGCCTGCGCCGTGTGTCAGCTTCTCCAAGTACGGTACCTGGCTGTCCTTGATACCGTCGTTGGCAGCTTCCCTGCGTTCCGCCACCGGAGTTAGTCTGGGTCCTTTTGTGTTGTCTTTCCTTAAGAACGTCCCCTTCCCCAAGTGTCTAAGTTTCAAGCGCCTCCCCCCGCTCCCCGGCTGGGATGCAACTCCGTCTCCGTCTTCGCTTTTGTCTTTTGGGGGGGGGGGGGTCCTGCCTTCGTTTGAAAGGTCGGTGTCTGGCTCCTCGTGGATCCCTTGCATCCGTTTTGATTCTGAACAGACTGGATGGAAGGATTAGGAATCTTGCTGCGCTGGCCCAGGGTTTTGGTGTCCCCTCACTCAGGTGCCTCACTCTGTCCTGCCCCCCTCTGGCCTCTGTCACAGAGGGAGTGGAGACGAGTCCCCGAGAGGACATTTCCGTCCTCAGCAGCCAGCCCTTCCTGGCTCCTTGGCTTGAGCTTTCATATCGTGCGGCTCGGGCAGCTTTGAGCGTCTGCTCTTCCCCTGCCTGTCCGCGCAGACTATCGCGGAAAGGGGATCCGGGAAAGCGGGAGGAGTTTGCTCCAGGGGAGGGAGCGGGGATGACGAGGAGGAGGAGAGGGGAGACTTGCCTCAGATCCTTACGGACTTTTACATTTTCAAGGGGGAATTCATCCAGGTAAGCCGTCTCTTCCCCACCGCAGACAGAAAGCAATAGTTGCTCGCTCGCGGAGAAGCTGGGACATGCGGGCAGAGCAGGAGAAGAGAGGACCTCAACCTCCATCCTCTCACCGTTCAGCAATCATCCTGGAATGCAATATCCTCGTGTTTCCCTTTCCCCGCTGAGCCCCACTTTCCCTGCCAGAGCAGACCCAGGGCACCTGTGGCCTGCTTCCTGCTTGCCCGGGATGGCGGGGTGGCGGGGCGGGGCGGGCCGCGCGTCGCTCCCTGCAGGGTAGCGCCCTGGGTGGTTCTGGTTCCGACGGCTCCCCCAATCTGACCTCCGATGAACGTGTTCTGCTGGAGACTGGGGCTGTGTCTCCGTAAGTTTCCCGGAGTGCGGGCCCGGAGGCTTGGTCTCAAACGAAGGCTCGGCTTGGCAGGGCGCCGTTCCTGGGGACTCGCCCTCCCTGGCGGCAGTTGCCTCATCTGGTTGGAAAGGGGTCCTGTTAGTGCCTCGTCGGTGGCGTTGTTGCGAGCGCGGAAGCGGGAGCACGGAGCACACCGCTCAGCACGGAGCGCGGCACTGGTTGGTGCGCGCTCATCGTCTGCCGTCCTTCCCTGTGAGCATAGTGCTTTCCGCCGACATTCGCCCCGGCACCTGCGGGCCGCGTGCCTGCTTGGGGCCGGACCCAGCAGCCGAGGACGCAGGTGCCAAAATCTCTGCCTTTGGGGAGTTCGCGCCTCGTGCCTGGGACGGGAGGACCGACGGCAGACCAGCACGTCCCGACGAGAGGAGGCGGCGTCCCCGACTGACGGGACGCGTTGCCGTGGGAAATGGAGAGCCTGGCACAGCCGAGGAGTCCTGGTCAGACATGCGTTGATGGCGTCGCTCTCTTTCCCCCGGCCGCCCCCCCGCCCCCACCCCGGCCCCCCGGCCCCTTTCCTCTCCCTCGCGTCCCGGGGTCCCCTTTCAACGGGATCCCAGGCGCCCACAGGGCCCAAACTCTTGAGATGGGCAGTGCAGACATCGTGCACTGGATCCCGGGTGGACGGCGGGAGAGGGCTGCCGGCCCAGAACCCTGAAGCCCAGAGGTCTCGGGACGGGGATACCGGTGACGTCGGGAGGCACCCGCGGGTGTTCCGGCGTGCGTTTCCCTCCCCGTAATCACCGTGGCGCTCATCCGTCCATCCTCGGCGTGCTAGCCATCTTGGTAAAACTAAGGAGACTTAACGGGTGAGCTAACCTGTGGGGAGACCCTGGGTAATGTCCCTACCTGCGCTCGAGCAGACTGTGGACGCTGTGGTCGTCGGGGAGGGGGTTCTGTACGTCTGGTAGATTGCATTGGTTTCTCGGGCGAAGTTCTCCGTGTCCCTGACTTTTTCTGGCTGCTCGTTCTGTCAGCTCAGGAAGTCCGGGAGCGCCCCGCAGAAAGAGGAAAGAGCCAGAACGAGGCGAGAAAGAGAGGGAAGGGGAAAGAAACACACAAACACGCACGCGCACACAAGCGCGCACACAGAGCGAGAGAGCGAGAGCGAGAGCGAGAGCGAGAAGCGAGCCCGAGCCCGGCTGCCTGTCCGTGGCTCCTGGGCGTCCGGGTCGCGGGACAGGGATCCCAAGGACGCTGCCTCCTGAGACCCTGTCTGCACGTCCCAGGGCCCCAGGGGTCGTCCTCCAACCCAGGGCCCCCGCCTCCTTGCCCAGGCCCAGCTCAGCTTCCCCACCACCGCCCTCCTGTGGGGAAGCTGCCTCTTGGGCAGGGCCTCTCTGTGTCAGCGTGAGCGTCTGTGGTGTCTGTCCCCGGGGGGTGTCTGTCTGGGTCCGTGTCTCGGATCCTCTCAATCTCTCTGTCTCTGCCTCTGTCTGTGTCTCTGTCTCTGTGTCTCTCAGGTCGGTCAGTCAGGAGCTGTCTCAGGGTGGCCGCGGGGCCTGGGGTTGAGGGCGCAGTCCGGGTCCCGTGGGCGGGGCGCGGGGCGGGGCGGGAAGGAGTGGCCGCCTGGTCTCCCCGCGCCCCGCCGCCCCGCCCGGAGGGTTTCCAGTGATGCCCTCTGGTCGCGCCGGTGGCTCCAGCTGGATTTGGGCAAGTTGGGGCCGGGCCGGAGCGGCGGCCTGCTTGAGGTTGTTGGGCCCGGGTTCGTTGGGAGGCGCCTCGGGCCGGAGGGGCCTCGCCGGCCCCGGGGCCCCGACGCGCTGACGCGCCGACGCGCCGCGCGCCCGACGCCCCGGGCCACCTGTCCCCGAGCAGAGCAGCCGGATGTCCTGCGACCCGTCGCCGGGATGCGGGCGGACAGGAGGCCTGGAGCGTCCGGGGCCGGCAGGAGAGCGCCTAGACTTGCGCCCCGCCCGCCCACGGTCCCCGGGGTGCCCGAGGCCTCCCGCGCCCTGGGCGGGCGGCGGGGGCGGGGCGGGGCGGGGCAGGGCGGGGCAGGGTTTGGCTGGCCGCGGCGGCGGCGGCGGCGGCGGCGGCGGCGGCGGCGGGGGAGGCAGTGGCAGGCAGGCGGCGGGCGGCGGAGCGCGGGGCGCAGGGGACGCGGGCGGCCGGTGCGCGTCACGGGGGCTCGGGCGCGCGCGTCACAGACGCCAGGCGACGGCGCGTCACGGGGCCCGGGCGACAGCGCGCGCGCGAGGCTTCTTAGGGGCGCCGGCGGCGCTCAGCGTCTACGGCCATACCACCCTGAACGCGCCCCGATCTCGTCTGATCTCGGAAGCTAAGCAGGGTCGGGCCTGGTTAGTACTTGGATGGGAGACCGCCTGGGAATACCGGGTGCTGTAGGCTTGCCTCCCGCCGCCTCCCTCTCCTTTTGCGCCCCCCCAACGGCCCCAGCGCCGCTCCCTCCACGCTCCTCCCGCCCCTCCTCCCCTCCTTCACCGGTCGCCCCATCGCCCCGCCACGCCCCCACCGCTGTCCAGCCGCGCGAGTGCCCGCGGCCGCGGCTGCCGCCGCCGCCGCCGCCGCCGCCGCCGCCCGGCCCTTCCACCTCGCGGCCCCACGGGAACGGAGCCAACCGGGGCCGGCCCGCGTGGCCGTGCCCCCGACGCCGCCCTCGTCCGGCGGGCTCCCTCTGTCTCGGCGGCCTCTTCCCACCCGCCAGGCTCTGAGAGACCCTAGCGGTCCACTCGGCCGGCGCGGCACCCAAGCAGTTGGTCGAGTCGTGGTGTGCGATGGAACGGATCCCGCTCCGGGCTGCGGAGGCCCGGACAGCTTCAGCAAGCTGCCAGCAGCCCCTCCGTCTTCCAGAGCCCATCTAGGAAAGACCCGGGGTCAGGCCTCTCCAAACAGCACCTACAGAAGGACGGGGCCCACTGGGCTCGAGAGGAGCCTTCCGGGCCTGGCCATCCCATCCCAAGCGGGACCGGCTTCTGGATTTTCTGATGCCTGCGCCGTGTGTCAGCTTCTCAAGTCGGTACCTGGCTGTCCTTGATACCGTCGTTCGCGAGAAACCCTCGTTTCCGCACCGGAGTTGAGTACGGGTCCTTTTGTGTTGTCTTTCATAAAAGCGTCCCTTCCCCAAGTGTCTAAGTTTCAAGCGCCTCCCCCCCGCTCCCCGGCTGGGATGCAACTCCGTCTCCGTCTTCGCTTTTGTCTTTTGGGGGGGGGGGGTCCTGCCTTCGTTTGAAAGGTCGGTGTCTGGCTCCTCGTGGATCCCTTGCATCCCGTTTTGATTCTGAACAGACTGGATGGAAGGATTAGGAATCTTGCTGCGCTGGCCCAGGGTTTTGGTGTCCCCTCACTCAGGTGCCTCACTCTGTCCTGCCCCCCTCCTGGCCTCTGTCTGCCAGGAGTGGAGCGAGTCCCCCGAGAGGACATTTCCGTCCTCAGCGGCCAACCCTTCCTGGCTCCTTGGCTTGAGCTTTCATATCGTGCGGCTCGGAGGCAGCTTTGAAAGTCTGCTCTTCCCCTGCCTGTGTCCGCGCAACTATCGCGGAAAGGGGATCCGGGAAAGCGGGAGGTTTGCTCCAGGGGAGGAGAGCGGGGATGACAGGGAGGAGGAGAGAAGGCTGCCTCAGATCGCACGGACTTTTACATTTTTCAAGGGGGAATTCATCCAGGTAAGCCGTCTCTTCCCCACCGCAGACAGAAAGCAATAGTTGCTCGCTGTGGAGAAGCTGGGACATGCGGGCAGAGCAGGAAGAGAGGACCTCAACCTCCATCCTCTCACCGTTCAGCAATCATCCTGGGAGCGAATATCCTCGTGTTTCCCTTTTCCCGTGGGCCCCACTTTCCCTGCCAGAGCAGACCCAGGGCACCTGTGGCCTGCTTCCTGCTGCCCGGGATGGCGGGGTGGCGGGCGGGGCGGGCCGCGCGTCGCTCCCTGCAGGGTGAGCGCCCTGGGTGGGTTCTGGTTCCGACGGCTCCCCCAATCTGACCTCCGATGAGCGTGTTCTGCTGGGAGAACTGGGGCTGTGTCTCCGTAAGTTTCCCGGAGTGCGGGCCCGGAGGCTTGGTCTCAAACGAAGGCTCGGCAGCAAGGGCCGCCGTTCCTGCGAGGGACTCGCCCTCCCTGAACGGCAGTTGCCTCATCTGGTTGGAAAAGGGGTCCTGTTAGTGCCTCGTCGGTGGCGTTGTTGCGAAGCGCGGAAGCGGGGCACGGGCACACCGCTCAGCACGGAGCGCGGCACTGGTTGGTGCGCGCTCATCGTCTGCCGTCCTTCCTGTGAGCACTAGTGCTTTCCGCCGACATTCGCCCGGCACCTGCGGGCCGCGTGCCTGGCAGGGCCGGACCCAGCAGCCGGGGCCCCGCAGGTGCCAAAATCTCTGCCTTTGGGGAGTTCGCCGCCTCGTGCCTGGGACGGGGAGGACCGACGGCAGACCAGCACGTCCCGACGAGAGGCGGCGTCCCCGACGACGGGACGCGGTGCCCGTGGGAAATGGAGAGCCTGGCACAGCCGAGGTCCTGGTCAGACATGCGTTGATGGCGTCGCTCTCTTTCCCCCAGCCCGCCCCCCGCCCCCACCCCGGCCCCCGGCCCTTTCCTCTCCCTCGCGTCCCGAGTCCCTTTCAACGCGGGATCCAAGAACGCCCGCAGGGCCCAAACTCTTGAGATGGGCAGTGCAGACATCGTGCACTGGATCCCGGAGTGGACGACGGGGAGAGGGCTGCGGCCCCAGAACCCTGAAGCCCAGAGGTCTCGGGACGGGGATACCGGTGACGTCGGGAGGCACCAGGTGTTCCGACGTGCCGTTTCCCTCCCCGTAATCACACCGTGGCGCTCATCCGTCCATCCTCGACGTGCTAGCCATCTTGGTAAAACTAAGGAGACTTAACGGGTGAGCTAACCTGTGGGAGACCCTGGGTAATGTCCTACCTGCGCTCGAGCAGACTGTGGACGCTGTGGTCGTCGGGGAGGGTTCTGTACGTCTGGTAGATTGCGTTGGTTTCTCGGGCGAAGTTCTCCGTGTCCTGACTTTTTCTGGCCGTTCTGTCAACTCCCAGGAAGTCCGGGGGCGCCCCGCAGAAAGAGGAAAAGAGCCAGAACGAAGAGACGAAGAGAAGGAAAGAAACACACAAACACGCACGCGCACACAAAAACGCGCACACACACAGAGCGAGAGCGAGAGCGAGAGCGAGAGCGAGAGCGAGGCAGAGCCGGCGCTGCCTGTCCGTGGCTCCTGGGCGTCCGGGTCGCGGGACAGGGATCCCAGGAGCGCTGCACTCCTGAGACCCTGTCTGCACGTCCCAGGGCCCCGGGGGTGATCGCCAGCCCCAGGGCCCCCGCCTCCTTGCCCGGGCCCAGCTCAAGCACCACCGCCCTCCTGTGGGGAAGCTGCCTCTTGGGCAGGGCCTCTCTGTGTCAGCGTGAGCGTCTGTATCTGTCCCGGGGGGTGTCTGTCTGGGTCCGTGTCTCGGGGATCCTCTCAATCTCTCTCTGTCTCTGCCTCTGTCTCTGTCTCTGTCTCTGTGTCTCTCAGGTCGGTCAGTCAGGAGCTGTCCAGGGTGGCCGCGGGGCCTGGGGTTGAGGGCGCGGTCCGGGTCCCGTGGGCGGGGCGCGGGGCGGGGCGGGGAAGGAGTGGCCCGCCCCTGGTCTCCCCGCGCCCCGCCGCGCCCCGGAGGGGCTTTCCGGTGATGCCCTCTGGTCGCGCCGGTGGCTCCAGCTGGATTTGGGCAAGTTGGGGCCGGGCCGGAGCGGCGGCCGCCCGGGGGTTGTTGGGCCCGGGTTCGTTGGGAGGCGCCTCGGGCCGGAGGGGCCTCGCCGGCCCGGGGCCCGACGCGCTGACGCGCCGACGCGCCGACGCGCCCGACGCCCCGGGCCACCTGTCCCCGAGCAGAGCAGCCGGATGTCCTGCGACCCGTCGCCGGGATGCGGGCGGACAGGAGGCCTGGAGCGTCCAGGGGCCGGCTTGGGGAGAGCGCCTAGACTTGCGCCCCGCCCGCCCACAGTCCCCGGGGTGCCGGGCCTCCCGCGCCCTGGGCGGGCGGCGGGGCGGGGCGGGGCGGGGCGGGGCGGGGCAGGGCGGGTTTGGCTGGCCGCGGCGGCGGCGGCGGCGGCGGCGGGAGGCAGTGGCAGGCAGGCGGCAGGCGGCGGAGCGCGGGGCGCAGGGGACGCGGGCGGCCGGTGCGCGTCTGAGGGCTCCGGGCGCGCGCGTCACAGACGCCGGGCGACGGCGCGTCACAGGGGCCGGGCGACAGCGCGCGCGCGCGCGGGGTTTCTTAGGGGCGCCGGCGGCGGCCGCCAGCGTCTACGGCCATACCACCCTGAACGCGCCCGATCTCGTCTGATCTCGGAAGCTAAGCAGGGTCGGGCCTGGTTAGTACTTGGATGGGAGACCGCCTGGGAATGCCGGGTGCTGTAGGCTTTTGCCTCCCGCCGCCTCCCTCTCCTTTGCGCCCCCCCCCCCGCCCCCGGCCCTAGAGCCGCTCCCTCCACGCTCTCCCGCCCCCTCCTCCCTCCTCCGCGGTCGCCGTCGCCCCGCCACGCCCCCACCGCTGTCGGCGCCCCGCGGCGAGTGCCCGCGGCCGCGGCCACCGCCGCCGCCGCCGCCGCCGCCACGCCGCCCAGCCCTTCCACCTCGCGGCCCCACGGGAACCCAGGGCCAACCGGGGCCGGCCCCGCGTGGCCGTGCCCCCGACGCCGCCCTCGTCCGGCGGGCTCCCTCTGTCCTCGGCGGCCTCTTCCCACCCGCCAGGCTCCTGAGAGACCCACAGCGGTCCACTCGGCCAGCGCGGCACCCAAGCAGTTGGTCGAGTCGTGGTGTGGAGTGGGGGCGGATCCCGCTCCGGGCTGCGGAGGCCCGGACAGCTTCAGCAAGCTGCCAGCAGCCTCCGTCTTCCAGAGCCCATCTAGGAAAGACCCCGGGTCAGGAGCCTCTCCAAGCAGCACCTACAGAAGGACGGGGCCCACTGGGCTCGAGAGGAGCCTTCGGGCCTGGCCATCCATCCCAAGCGGGACGGCTTCTGGATTTTCTGATGCCTGCGCCGTGTGTCAGCTTCTCCAAGTCGGTACCTGGCTGTCCTTGATACCGTCGTTCGCGAGAAACCCTCGTTTCCGCACCGGAGTTGGTACGGGTCCTTTTGTGTTGTCTTTCCTTAAGACGTCCCCTTCCCCCAAGTGTCTAAGTTTCAAGCGCCTCCCCCCGCTCCCCGGCTGGGAGTACGCTCCGTCTCCGTCTTCGCTTTTGTCTTTTGGGGGGGGGGGGGTCCTGCCTTCTCGTTTGAAAGGTCGGTGTCTGGCTCCTCGTGGATCCCTTGCATCCCGTTTTGATTCTAGACAGACTGGAGTGGGAAGGAATTAGAATCTTGCTTCGTTGGCCCAGGGTTTTGGTGTCCCCTCACTCAGGTGCCTCACTCTGTCCTGCCCCCTCCTGGCCTCTGTCTGCCAGAGGGAGTGGAGCCGAGTCCCCGAAGGACATTTCCGTCCTCAGCGGCCAGCCCTTCCTGGCTCCTTGGCTTGAGCTTTCATATCGTGCGGCTCGGGCAGCTTTGAGGAAGTCTGCTCTTCCCCTGCCTGTGTCCGCGCAGACTATCGCGGAAAGGGATCCGGGAAAGCGGGAGGAGTTTGCTCCAGGGGAGGAGAGCGGGGATGACAGGGAGGAGGAGAGGGGAGACTTGCCTCAGATCGCACGGACTTTTACATTTTCAAAGGGGGGAATTCATCCAGGTAAGCCGTCTCTTCCCCCACCGCAGACAGAAAGCAATAGTTGCTCGCTGTGGAGAAGCTGGGACATGCGGGCAGAGCAGGAAGAGAAGGACCTCAGCCTCATCACTCTCACCGTTCAGCAATCATCCTGGGAGCGAATATCCTCGTGTTTCCCTTTTCCCCGTGGGCCCCACTTTCCCTGCCAGAGCAGACCCAGGGGCACCTGTGGCCTGCTTCCTGCGCTTGCCCGGGATGGCGGGGTGGCGGGGCGGGGCGGGCCGCGCGTCGCTCCCTGCAGGGTAGCGCCCTGGGTGGTTCTGGTTCCGACGGCTCCCCCAATCTGACTCCCGATGAGCGTGTTCTGCTGGGAGAACTGGGGCTGTGTCTCCGTAAGTTTCCCGGAGTGCGGGCCCGGAGGCTTGGTCTCAAACGAAGGCTCGGCCTTAAGGGCCGCCGTTCCTGCGAGGGACTCGCCCTCCCCCTGAGCGGCAGTTGCCTCATCTGGTTGGAAAGGGGGGTCCTGTTAGTGCCTCGTCGGTGGCGTTGTTGCGAGCGCGGAAGCGGGGCACGGAGCACACCGCTCAGCACGGAGCGCGGCACTGGTTGGTGCGCGCTCATCGTCTGCCGTCCTTCCCTGTGAGCATAGTGCTTTCCGCCGACATTCGCCCGGCACCTGCGGGCCGCGTGCCTGCTTGGGGCCGGACCCAGCAGCCGAGACGCAGGTGCCAAAATCTCTGCCTTTGGGGAGTTCGCCGCCTCGTGCCTGGGACGGGAGGACCGACGGCAGACCAACACGTCCCGACGAGAGGGCGGCGTCCCCGACGACGGGACGCGGTGCCGTGGGAAATGGAGAGCCTGGCACAGCCGAGGTCCTGGTCAGACATGCGTTGACCTGGCGTCGCTCTCTTTCCCCCAGCCCGCCCCCGCCCCCACCCCGGCCCCGGCCCTTTCTCTCCCTCGCGTCCCGAGGTCCCCTTTCCAACGGGATCCAGGCGCCCACAGGGCCCAAACTCTTGAGATGGGCAGTGCAGACATCGTGCACTGGATCCCGGAGTGGAACGACGGGAGAGGGCTGCGGCCCAGAACCTGAAGCCCAGAGGTCTCGGGACGGGGATACCGGTGACGTCGGGAGGCACCAGCAGGTGTTCCGACGTCGTTTCCCCTCCCGTAATCACACCGTGGCGCTCATCCGTCCATCCTCGGCATTAGCCATCTTGGTAAAACTAAGGAGACTTAACGGGTGAGCTAACCTGTGGGAGACCCTGGGTAATGTCCCCTACCTGCGCTCGAGCAGACTGTGGACGCTGTGGTCGTCGGGGAGGGGGGTTCTGTACGTCTGGTAGATTGCGTTGGTTTCTCGAGGCGAAGTTCTCCGTGTCCTGACTTTTCTGGCTGCTCGTTCTGTCAACTCAGGAAGTCCCGGGGGCGCCCCGCAGAAAAGGAGAAAGAGCCAGAACGAAGGCGAAGAAGGAAAGAAACACACAAACACGCACGCGCACACAAACGCGCACACACAGAGCGAGAGCGAGAGCGAGAGCGAGAGCGAGAACGAGCCCGAGCCCGGCTGCCTGTCCGTGGCTCCTGGGCGTCCGGGTCGCGGGGCAGGGATCCCCAGGGGCTGCACTCCTGAGACCCTGTCTGCACGTCCCAGGGCCCCAGGGGTGATCGCCAGCCCCAGGGCCCCCGCCTCCTTGCCCGGGCCCAGCTCAAGCACCACCGCCCTCCTGTGGGGAAGCTGCCTCTTGGGCAGGGCCTCTCTGTGTCAGCGTGAGCGTCATGTGTCTGTCCCGGGGTGTCTGTCCGGGTCCGTGTCTCGGATCACCTCTCAATCTCTCTGTCTCTGCCTCTGTCTCTGTCTCTGTCTCTGTGTCTCTCAGGTCGGTCAGTCAGGAGCTGTCCAGGGTGGCCGCGGGGCCTGGGGTTGAGGGGCGCGGTCGGGTCCCGTGGGCGGGGCGCGGGGCGGGGCGGGGAAGGGTGGCCCGCCCTGGTCTCCCCGCGCCCCGCCGCCGCCCGGAGGAGCTTTCCGGTGATGCCCTCTGGTCGCGCCGGTGGCTCCAGCTGGATTTGGGCAAGTTGGGGCCGGGCCGGAGCGGCGGCCGCCGGGGGTTGTTGGGCCCGGGTTCGTTGGGGAGGCGCCTCGGGCCGGAGGGCCTCGCCGGCCGGGGCCCCGACGCGCTGACGCCGACGCGCCGACGCGCCCGACGCCCCGGGCCACCTGTCCCCGAGCAGAGCAGCCGGATGTCCTGCGACCCGTCGCCGGGATGCGGGCGGACAGGAGGCCTGGAGCGTCCGGGGCCGGCTTGGAGAGCGCCTAGACTTGCGCCCCGCCCGCCCACAGTCCCCGGGGTGCCCGAGGCCTCCCGCGCCCTGGCGGGCGGCAGGGCAGGGCAGGGCAGGGCAGGGCAGGGCAGGGCAGGGTTTGGCTGGCCGCGGCGGCGGCGGCGGCGGCGGCGGCGGCGGCGGCGGGAGGCAGTGGCAGGCAGGCGGCAGGCGGCGGAGCGCGGGGCGCAGGGGACGCGGGCGGCCGGTGCGTCACAGGGGCTCGGGCGCGCGCGTCACAGACGCCAGGCGACGGCGCGTCACAGGGGCCGGGCGACAGCGCGCGCGCGCGCCGGGCTTCTTAGGGGCGCCGGCGGCAGCCTCAGCGTCTGCGGCCATACCACCCTGAACGCGCCCGATCTCGTCTGATCTCGGAAGCTAAGCAGGGTCGGGCCTGGTTAGTACTTGGATGGGAGACCGCCTGGGAATACCGGGTGCTGTAGGCCCCCGCACTCCCGCCACTCCCTCTCCTTTTGCGCCCCCAACGGCCCCAGCGCCGCTCCCCTCCACGCTCCTCCCGCCCCTCCTCCCTCCTCACCGGTCGCCCCATCGCCCCGCCACGCCCCACCGCTGTCCAGCCGCGCGAGTGCCCCGCGGCCGCGGCCACCGCCGCCGCCGCCGCGCGCTGCGCACTTGGCCCTTCCACCTCGCGGCCCCACGGGAACCCAGGGCCAACCGGGGCCGGCCCGCGTGGCCGTGCCCCGACGCCGCCCTCGTCCGGCGGGCTCCCTCTGTCCTCGGCGGCCTCTTCCCACCCCGCCAGGCTCTGAGAGACCCTAGCGGTCCCTCGGCCGCGCGGCACCCAAGCAGTTGGTCGAGTCGTGGTGTGCGATGGAACGGATCCCGCTCCGGGCTGCGGAGGCCCGGACAGCTTCAGCAAGCTGCCAGCAGCCCTCCGTCTTCCAGAGGCCCATCTAGGAAAGACCCGGGTCAGGCCTCTCCAAACAGCACCTACAGAAGGACGGGGCCCACTGGGCTCGAGAGGAGCCTTCCGGGCCTGTGCATCCATCCCAAGCAGGACGGCTTCTGGATTTTCTGATGCCTGCGCCGTGTGTCAGCTTCTCCAAGTCGGTACCTGGCTGTCCTTGATACCGTCGTTCGCGAAAACCCTCGTTTCCGCACCGGAGTTGGTACGGGTCCTTTTGTGTTGTCTTTCCTTAAAGACGTCCCCTTCCAAGTGTCTAAGTTTCAAGCGCCTCCCCGCTCCCCGGCTGGGATGCAACTCCCGTCTCCGTCTTCGCTTTTTTTGTCTTTTTTTTGGGGGGGGGGGGGGTCCTGCCTTCGTTTGAAGATGGGTGTCTGGCTCCTCGTGGATCCCTTGCATCCCGTTTTGATTCTGAACAGACTGGATGGAAGGATTAGGAATCACTGCGCTGGCCCAGGGTTTTGGTGTCCCCTCACTCAGGTGCCTCACTCTGTCCTGCCCCCTCCTGGCCTCTGTCTGCCAGAGGGAGTGGACGAGTCCCCGAAGGGACATTTCCGTCCTCAGCGGCCAGCCAGCTTCCTGGCTCCTTGGCTTGAGCTTTCATATCGTGCGGCTCGGGCAGCTTTGAAAGTCTGCTCACTTCCCTGCCTGTGTCCGCACCAGACTATCGCGGAAAGGGGATCCGGGAAACGGGAGGGGAGTTTGCTCCAGGGGAGGGAGAGCGGGGATGACAGGGAGGAGGAGAGGGGAGACTTGCCTCAGATCGCACGGACTTTTACATTTTCAAGGGGAGTGTCAGGTAAGCCGTCTCTTCCCCACCGCAGACAGAAAGCAATAGTTGCTCGCTGTGGAGAAGCTGGGACATGCGGGCAGAGCAGGAGAGAGGACCTCAACCTCCATCCTCTCACCGTTCAGCAATCATCCTGGGAGCGAATATCCTCGTGTTTCCCTTTTCCCGTGGGCCCCACTTTCCCTGCCAGAGCAGACCCAGGGCACCTGTGGCCTGCTTCCTGCCCGGGATGGCGGGGTGGCGGGGCGGGCGGGCCGCGGCGCTCCCTGCAGGGTAGCGCCCTGGGTGGTTCTGGTTCCGACGGCTCCCCCAATCTGACCTCCGATGAGCGTGTTCTGCTGGGAGAACTGGGGCTGTGTCTCCGTAAGTTTCCCGGAGTGCGGCCCCGGAGGGCTTGGTCTCAAACGAAGGCTCGGCAGCAAGGGCCGCCGTTCCTGCGAGGGACTCGCCCTCCCTGGCCGGCAGTTGCCTCATCTGGTTGGAAAGGGGGTCCTGTTGAGTGCCTCGTCGGTGGCGTTGTTGCGAGCGCGGAAGCGGGAGCACGGAGGCACCGCTCCCGCGGGCGCGGCACTGGTTGGTGCGCGCTCATCGTCTGCCGTCCTTCCCTGTGAGCATAGTGCTTTCCTCGACATTCGCCCGGCACCTGCGGGCCGCGTGCCCTGCTTGGGGCCGGACCCAGCAGCCGAGGACGCAGGTGCCAAAATCTCTGCCTTTGGGGAGTTCGCCGCCTCGTGCCTGGGACGGGGAGAGGACCGACGGCAGACCAACACGTCCCGAGCGAGAGGCGGCGTCCCCCGACGACGGGACGCGGTGCCGTGGGGAAATGGAGAGCCTGGCACAGCCGAGGTCCTGGTCAGACATGCGTTGATGGCGTCGCTCTCTTTCCCCCAGCCCGCCCCCGCCCCCCACCCCGGCCCCCCGGCCCTTTCCTCTCCCTCGCGTCCCGAGGTCCCCTTTCAACGGGATCAAAGAACGCCCACAGGGCCCAAACTCTTGAGATGGGCAGTGCAGACATCGTGCACTGGATCCCGGGTGTGGACGACGGGAGAGGGCTGCGGCCCAGAACCCTGAAGCCCAGAGGTCTCGGGACGGGGATACCGATGACGTCGGGAGGCACCAACGGGTGTTCCGACGTGCGTTTCCCTCCCCGTAATCACACCGTGGCGCTCATCCGTCCATCCTCGACGTGCTAGCCATCTTGGTAAAACTAAGGAGACTTAACGGGTGAGCTAACCTGTGGGAGACCCTGGGTAATGTCCCTACCTGCGCTCGAGCAGACTGTGGACGCTGTGGTCGTCGGGGAGGGGGTTCTGTACGTCTGGTAGATTGCGTTGGTTTCTCGGGCGAAGTTCTCCGTGTCCTGACTTTTCTGGCTGCTGCGTTCTGTCAACTCAGGAAGTCCGGGGCGCCCCGCAGAAAGAGGAAAGAGCCAGACGAAGGCGAAGAGAGAAGGAAAGAGAAACACACAAACACGCACGCGCACACAAAAACGCACACACAGAGCGAGAGCGAGAGCGAGAGCGGGCGAGCGAGCCGAGCCCGGCTGCCTGTCCGTGGCTCCTGGGCGTCCGGGTCGCGGGACAGGGTCCCAGGAGCGCTGCACTCCTGAGACCCTGTCTGCACGTCCCAGGGCCCCAGGGGTGATCGCCAGCCCCAGGGCCCCCGCCTCCTTGCCCGGGCCCAGCTCAAGCACCACCGCCCTCCTGTGGGGAAGCTGCCTCTTGGGCAGGGCCTCTCTGTGTCAGCGTGAGCGTCTGTGTGTCTGTCCCGAAGTCTGTCTGGGTCCGTGTCTCGGATCCTCTCAATCTCTCTGTCTCTGCCTCTGTCTCTGTCTCTGTCTCTGTGTCTCTCAGGTCGGTCAGTCGGGAGCTGTCCAGGGTGGCCGCGGGGCCTGGGGTTGAGGGCGCGGTCCGGGTCCCGTGGGCGGGGCGCGGGGCGGGGCGGGGGAAGGGTGGCCCGCCCTGGTCTCCCCGCGCCCCGCCGCCCGCCCCGAGAGGGTTTCCGGTGATGCCCTCTGGTCGCGCCGGTGGCTCCAGCTGGATTTGGGCAAGTTGGGGCCGGGCCGGAGCGGCCGCCGGGGGTTGTTGGGCCCGGGTTCTGCGTTTGGGAGGCGCCTCGGGCCGGAGGGGGCCTCGCCGGCCCGGGGCCCCGACGCGCTGACGCGCCGACGCGCCGACGCGCCCGACGCCCCGGGCCACCTGTCCCCGAGCAGAGCAGCCGGATGTCCTGCGACCCGTCGCCGGGATGCGGGCGGACAGGAGGCCTGGAGCGTCCGGGGCCGGCTTGGGAGAGCGCCTAGACTTGCGCCCCGCCCGCCCACAGTCCCCGGGGTGCCCGAGGCCTCCCGCGCCCTGGGCGGGCGGCGGGGCAGGGCAGGGCGGGGCGGGGCAGGGCAGGGCGGGGCAGGGTTTGGCTGGCCGCGGCGGCGGCGGCGGCGGCGGCGGCGGCGGCGGGAGGCAGTGGCAGGCGGGCGGCAGGCGGCGGAGCGCGGGGCGCGGGGGACGCGGGCGGCCGGTGCGCGTCACAGGGGCTCGGGCGCGCGTCACAGACGCCAGGCGACGGCGCGTCACAGGGGCCAGGCGACAGCGCGCGCGCGCGCGAGGCTTCTTAGGGGCGCCGGCGGCAGCCGCCAGCGTCTACGGCCATACCACCTAGACGCGCCCGATCTCGTCTGATCTCGGAAGCTAAGCAGGGTCGGGCCTGGTTAGTACTTGGATGGGAGACCGCCTGGGAATACCGGGTGCTGTAGGCTTTTTTGCCTCCCACCCAGCCTCCCTCTCCTTTTGCGCCCCCCCCCGCCCCCGGCCCTAGAGCCGCTCCCTCACGCTCACTCCGCCCCTCCTCCCTCCCTCACCGGTCCGCCCCATCGCCCCGCCACGCCCCCACCGCTGTCCAGCCGCGCGGGTGCCCCCGCGGCCGCGGCCACCGCCGCCGCCGCCGCCGCCGCCGCCCAGCCCTTCCACCTCGCGGCCCCGCGGGGACAGGGCCAACGGGGCCCGGCCCGCGTGGCCGTGCCCCCGACGCCGCCCTCGTCCGAAGCGGGCTCCCTCTGTCCTCGGCGGCCTCTTCCCACCCGCCAGGCTCCTGAGAGACCCTAGCGGTCCACTCGGCCGGCGCGGCACCCAAGCAGTTGGTCGAGTCGTGGTGTGCGATGGAGCGGATCCCGCTCCGGGCTGCGGAGGCCCGGACAGCTTCAGCAAGCTGCCAGCAGCCCCTCCGTCTTCCAGAGCCCATCTAGGAAAGACCCGGGTCAGGCCTCTCCAAACAGCACCTACAGAAGGACGGGGCCCACTGGGCTCGAGAGGAGCCTTCCGGGCCTGGCCATCCATCCCAGCGGGTGTCTTCTGGATTTTCTGATGCCTGCGCCGTGTGTCAGCTTCTCCAAGTCGGTACCTGGCTGTCCTTGATACCGTCGTTCGCGAGAAACCCTCGTTTCCGCACCGGAGTTGGTACGGGTCCTTTTGTGTTGTCTTTCCTTAAGACGTCCCCTTCCCCAAGTGTCTAAGTTTCAAGCGCCTCCCCCCGCTCCCCGGCTGGGATACAGCTCCGTCTCCCGTCTTCGCTTTTGTCTTTTGGGGGGGGGGGGGTCCTGCCTTCGTTTGAAAGGTCGGTGTCTGGCTCCTCGTGGATCCCTTGCATCCGTTTTGATTCTGAACAGACTGGATGGAAGGATTAGGAATCTTGCTTCGTTGGCTTGGGGTTTTGGTGTCCCTCACTCAGGTGCCTCACTCTGTCCTGCCCCCCTCCTGGCCTCTGTCTACCAGAGAGTGGACGAGTCCCCCGAGAGGACATTTCCGTCCTCAGCGGCCAGCCCTTCCCTGGCTCCTTGGCTTGAGCTTTCATATCGTGCGGCTCGGGCAGCTTTGAAAGTCTGCTCTTCCCTGCCTGTGTCCGCGCAGACTATCGCGGAAAGGGGATCCGGGAAAGCGGGAGGAGTGCTCAGGGGAGGAGAGCGGGGATGACAGGGAGGAGGAGAGGGAGACTTGCCTCCGGTACGCACGGACTTTTACATTTTCAAGGGGAATTCATCAAGGTAAGCCGTCTCTTCCCCACCGCAGACAGAAAGCAATAGTTGCTCGCTGTGGAGAAGCTGGGACATGCGGGCAGAGCAGGAAAGAGAGGACCTCAACCTCCATCCTCTCACCGTTCAGCAATCATCCTGGGAGCGAATATCCTCGTGTTTCCCTTTTCCCGTGGGCCCCACTTTCCCTGCCAGAGCAGACCCAGGGCACCTGGCCTGCTTCCTGCTTGCCCGGGATGGCGGGGTGGCGGGGCGGGGCGGAGCCGCGCGTCGCTCCCTGGGGTAGCGCCCTGGGTGGTTCTAGTTCCGACGGCTCCCCCAATCTGACCTCCGATGAACGTATTTCTGCTGGGAGAACTGGGGCTGTGTCTCCGTAAGTTTCCCGGAGTGCGGCCCGGAGGCTTGGTCTCAAACGAAGGCTCGGCAGCAAGGGCCGCCGTTCCTGCGAGGGACTCGCCTCCCTGGCCGGCAGTTGCCTCATCTGGTTGGAAAGGGGTCCTGTTGGGCCTCGTCGGTGGCGTGTTGCGAGCGCGGAGCGAGGCACGGAACGCTCAGCACGGAGCGCGGCACTGGTTGGTGCGCGCTCATCGTCTACCGTCCTTCCCTGTGAGCATAGTGCTTTCCGCCGGCAGTCGCCGGCACCTGCGGGCCGCGTGCCTGCTTGGGGCCGGACAGCAGCCGAGGACGCAGGTGCCAAAATCTCTGCCTTTGGGGGAGTTCGCCGCCTCGTGCCTGGGACGGGAGGACCGGCCGGCAGACCAACACGTCCCGACGAGAGGCGGCGTCCCCGACCGACGGGACGGGGTGCCGTGGGGAAATGGAGAGCCTGGCACAGCCGAGTCCTGGTCAGACATGCGTTGATGGCGTCGCTCTCTTTCCCCAACCCGCCCCCGCCCCCACCCCGGCCCCCCGGCCCTTTCCTCTCCCTCGCGTCCCGAGTCCCCTTTCAACGGGATCCAAGAACGCCCACAGGGCCCAAACTCTTGAGATGGGCAGTGCAGACATCGTGCACTGGATCCCGGGTGGACGACGGGAGAGGGCTGCGGCCCAGAACCTGAAGCCCAGAGGTCTCGGGACGGGGATACCGAGACGAAAGCGTCGGGAGGCACCAACGGGTGTTCCGACGTGCGTTTTCCCTCCCCGTAATCACACCGTGGCGCTCATCCGTCCATCCTCGGCGTGCTAGCCATCTTGGTAAAAAATAAGGAGACTTAACGGGTGAGCTAACCTGTGGGAGACCCTGGGTAATGTCCCTACCTGCGCTCGAGCAGACTGTGGACGCTGTGGTCGTCGGGGAGGGTTCTGTACGTCTGGTAGATTGCGTTGGTTTCTCGGGCGAAGTTCTCCGTGTCCTGACTTTTCTGGCTGCTCGTTCTGTCAACTCAGGAAGTCCGGGGCGCCCCGCAGAAAGAGGAAAAGAGCCAGAACGAAAGGGCGAAAGAGAGAAGGAAAGAGCACACAAACACGCACGCACGCACACAAAAACGCGCGCACACACAGAGCGAGAGCGAGAGAGCGAGAGCGAGAGCGAGAAGCGAGCCGGAGGCCCGGCTGCCTGTCCGTGGCTCCTGGGCGTCCGGGTCGCGGGACAGGGATCCCAGGAGCCCCGCTGCACTCCCTGAGACCCTGTCTGCACGTCCCAGGGCCCCAGGGGTGATCGCCAGCCCCAGGGCCCCCGCCTCCTTGCCCGGGCCCAGCTCCGCTTCCACCGCCCTCCTGTGGGGAAGCTGCCTCTTGGGCAGGGCCTCTCTGTGTCCCCGCGTGAGCGTCTGTGTGTCTGTCCCGGGGTGTCTGTCTGGGTCCGTGTCTCGGATCCTCTCAATCTCTCTGTCTCTGCCTCTGTCTCTGTCTCTGTCTCTGTGTCTCTCAGGTCGGTCAGTCAGGAGCTGTCCAGGGTGGCGCAGGGCCTGGGGTTGAGGGCGCAGTCCCCGGGTCCCGTGGGCGGGGCGCGGGGCGGGGCGGGGAAGGGTGGCCCGCCCTGGTCTCCCCGCGCCCCGCCGCCCGCCCCGGAGGGTTTCCGGTGATGCCCTCTGGTCGCGCCGGTGGCTCCCAGCTGGATTTGGGCAAGTTGGGGCCGGGCCGGAGCCCGGCGGCCGCCGAGGGTTGTTGGGCCCGGGTTCGTTGGGAGGCGCCTCGGGCCGGAGGGGCCTCGCCGGCCCGGGGCTGACGCGCTGACGCGCCGACGCGCCGACGCGCCCGACGCCCCGGGCACCTGTCCCCGAGCAGAGCAGCCGGATGTCCTGCGACCCGTCGCCGGGATGCGGGCGGACGGGAGGCCTGGAGCGTCCGGGGCCGGCTTGGGAGAGCGCCTAGACTTGCGCCCGCGCCCACAGTCCCCGGGGTGCCCGAGGCCTCCCGCGCCTGGGCGGGCGGCGGGGCGGGGCGGGGCGGGGCAGGGCGGGGCGGGGCGGGGTTTGGCTGGCCGCGGCGGCGGCGGCGGCGGCGGCGGCGGCGGCCGGGGCGGGCGGCAGGCAGGCGGCAGGCGGCCGGAGCGCGGGGCGCGGGGGACGCGGGCGGCCGGTGCGCGTCACGGGGGCTCAGGCGCGCGCGTCACAGACGCCGGGCGACGGCGCGTCACAGGGGCCGAGGCGACAGCGCGCGCGCGCGCGAGGCTTCTTAGGGGCGCCGGCGGCGACCCGCCAGCGTCTACGGCCATACCACCTGTGAACGCACCCGATCTCGTCTGATCTCGGAAGCTAAGCAGGGTCGGGCCTGGTTAGTACTTGGATGGGAGACCGCCTGGGAATACCGGGTGCTGTAGGCTTTTTGCCTCCCGCCGCCTCCCTCTCCTTTTGCGCCCCCAACGGCCCCAGCGCCGCTCCTCACGCTCACTCCCGCCCCTCCCTCCCTCCTCACCGGTCGCCCCATCGCCCCGCCACGCCCCCACCGCTGTCCAGCCGCGCGAGTGCCCCGCGGCCGCGGCCACCGCCGCCGCCGCCGCCGCCGCCGCCGCCCAGCCCTTCCACCTCGCGGCCCCACGGGAACCCAGGGCCAACCGGGGCCGGCCCCGCGTGGCCGTGCCCCCGACGCCGCCCTCGTCCGGCGGGCTCCCTGTCCTCGGCCGGCCTCTTTCCCACCCCGCCAGGCTCCTGAGAGACCCTAGCGGTCCACTCGGCCGGCGCGGCACCCAAGCAGTTGGTCGAGTCGTGGTGTGCGATGGAACGGATCGCTCCGGGCTGCGGAGGCCGGACAGCTTCAGCAAGCTGCCAGCAGCCCACTCCGTCTTCCAGAGCCCATCTAGGAAAGACCCCGGGTCCAGGCCTCTCCAAACAGCACCTACAGAGGACGGGGCCCACTGGGCTGAGAGGAGGCCTTCCGGGCCTGGCCATCCATCCCAAGCGGGACGGCTTCTGGATTTTCTGATGCCTGCGCCGTGTGTCAGCTTCTCCAAGTCGGTACCTGGCTGTCCTTGATACCGTCGTTGCGAAAACCCTCGTTTCCGCACCGGAGTTAGTACGGGTCCTTTTGTGTTGTCTTTCCTTAAAGACGTCCCCTTCCCCAAGTGTCTAAGTTTCAAGCGCCTCCCCCCGCTCCCCGGCTGGGATGCAACTCCGTCTCCGTCTTCGCTTTTGTCTTTTGGGGGGGGGGGGGTCCTGCCTTCGTTTGAAAGGTCGGTGTCTGGCTCCTCGTGGATCCCTTGCATCCGTTTTGATTCTGAACAGACTGGATGGAAGGATTAGGAATCTTGCGCTGGCCCAGGGTTTTGGTGTCCCCTCACTCAGGTGCCTCACTCTGTCCTGCCCCCCTCCTGGCCTCTGTCTGCCAGAGGAGTGGACGAGTCCCCCCGAGAGGACATTTCCGTCCTCGTGACCAGCCCTTCCTGGCTCTGTGGCTTGAGCTTTCATATCGTGCGGCTCGGGCAGCTTTGAAAGTCTGCTCTTCCCCTGCCTGTGTCCGCGCAGACTATCGCGGAAAGGGGATCCGGGAAAGCGGGAGGGAGTTTGCTCCCAGGGGAGGAGAGCGGGGATGACAGGGAGGAGGAGAGGGAGACTTGCCTCAGGTCCTTACGGACTTTTACATTTTCAAGGGAAATTCATCAAGGTAAACCGTCTCTTCCCCACCGCAGACAGAAAGCAATAGTTGCTCGCTGTGGAGAAGCTGGGACATGCGGGCAGAGCAGGAAGAGGACCTCAACCTCCATCCTCTCACCGTTCAGCAATCATCCTGGGAGCGAAGAATATCCTCGTGTTTCCCTTTTCCCGTGGGCCCCACTTTCCCTGCCAGAGCAGACCCCAGGGCACCTGTGGCCTGCTTCCTGCTTGCCCGGGATGGCGGGGTGGCGGGCGGGGCGAGCCGCGCGTCGCTCCCTGCAGGGTAGCGCCCTGGGTGGTTCTGGTTTCGACGCTCCCCCAATCTGACCTCCGATGAACGTGTTCTGCTGGGAGAACTGGGGCTGTGTCTCCGTAAGTTTCCCGGAGTGCGGCCCCGGAGAGCTTGGTCTCAAACGAAGGCTCGGCAGCAAGGGCCGCCGTTCCTGCGAGGACTCGCCCTCCCTGAGCGGCAGTTGCCTCATCTGGTTGGAAAGGGGGTCCTGTTGATTGCCTCGTCGGTGGCGTTGTTGCGAGCGCGGAAGCGGGAGCACGGGCACCGCTCAGCACGGAGCGCGGCACTGGTTGGTGCGCGCTCATCGTCTGCCGTCCTTCCCTGTGAGCATAGTGCTTTCCGCCGACATTCGCCCGGCACCTGCGGGCCGCGTGCCTGCTTGGGGCCGGACCCAGCAGCCGAGGACGCAGGTGCCAAAATCTCTGCCTTTGGGGGAGTTCGCCGCCTCGTGCCTGGGACGGGAGGACCGACGGCAGACCAGCACGTCCCGACGAGAGGCGGCGTCCCCGACGACGGGACGCGGTGCCGTGGGAAATGGAGAGCCTGGCACAGCCGAGGTCCTGGTCAGACATGCGTTGATGGCGGCGTCGCTCTCTTTCCCCCCAACCCGCCCCCCCGCCCCCACCCCGGCCCCCCGGCCCTTTCCTCTCCCTCGCGTCCCGGGGTCCCCTTTCCAACGGGATCAGAACGCCCACAGGGCCCAAACTCTTGAGATGGGCAGTGCAGACATCGTGCACTGGATCCCGGGTGGACGACGGGAGAGGGCTGCGGCCCAGAACCCTGAAGCCCAGAGGTCTCGGGACGGGGATACCGGTGACGTCGGGAGGCACCAACGGGTGTTCCGACGTGCGGAACCCCTCCCCGTAATCACACCGTGGCGCTCATCCGTCCATCCTCGGCGTGCTAGCCATCTTGGTAAAACTAAGGAGACTTAACGGGTGAGCTAACCTGTGGGAGACCCTGGGTAATGTCCCTACCTGCGCTCGAGCAGACTGTGGACGCTGTGGTCGTCGGGGAGGGGGTTCTGTACGTCTGGTAGATTGCGTTGGTTTCTAGTAGAAGTTCTCCGTGTCCTGACTTTTCTGGCTGCCGTTCTGTCAACTCAGGAAGTCCGGGGGCGCCCCGCAGAAAGAGGAAAAAGAGCCAGAACGAAAGGGCGAAGAGAGAAAGAGAAGAAACACACAAACACGCACGCGCACACAAAAACATACACACAGAGAGCGAGAGCGAGAGCGAGAGCGAGAGCGAGAGCGAGAGCGAGCCCGGCTGCCTGTCCGTGGCTCCTGGGCGTCCGGGTCGCAGGACAGGGATCCCCAGGGGCGCTGCACTCCTGAGACCCTGTCTGCACGTCCCAGGGCCCCAGGGGTGATCGCCAGCCCCAGGGCCCCCGCCTCCCTTGCCCGGGCCCAGCTCAAGCACCACCGCCCTCCTGTGGGGAAGCTGCCTCTTGGGCAGGGCCTCTCTGTGTCAGCGTGAGCGTCTCTGTGTGTCTGTCCCCGGGGTGTCTGTCTGGGTCCGTGTCTCGGATCCTCTCAATCTCTCTGTCTCTGCCTCTGTCTCTGTCTCTGTCTCTGTGTCTCTCAGGTCGGTCAGTCAGGAGCTGTCCAGGGTGGCCGCGGGGCCTGGGGTTCGAGGGCGCGGTCCGGGTCCCGTGGGCGGGGCGCAGGGCAGGGCAGGGAAGGGTGGCCCGCCCTGGTCTCCCCGCCGCCCCGCCGCCGCTTGGAGGAGTTTCCGGTGATGCCCTCTGGTCGCGCCGGTGGCTCCCGCTGGATTTGGGCAAGTTGGGGCCGGGCCGGAGCGGCGGCGGCCGCCGGGGGTTGTTGGGCCCGGGTTCGTTGGGAGCGCCTCGGGCCGGAGGGGCCTCGCCGGCCCGGGGCCCCGACGCGCTGACGCGCCGACGCGCCGACGCGCCCGCGCCCCGGGCCACCTGTCCCCGAGCAGAGCAGCCGGATGTCCTGCGACCCGTCGCCGGGATGCGGGCGGACGGGAGGCCTGGAGCGTCCGGGGCCGGCTTGGGAGAGCGCCTAGACTTGCGCCCCGCCCGCCCACAGTCCCCGGGGTGCCCGGGGCCTCCCGCGCCCTGGGCGGGCGGCGGGGCAGGGCGGGGCGGGGCAGGGCAGGGCGGGGCGGGGTTTGGCTGGCCGCGGCGGCGGCGGCGGCGGCGGCGGCGGCGGCGGGAGGCGGTGGCAGGCAGGCGGCAGGCGGCGGAGCGCGGGGCGCAGGGGACGCGGGCGGCCGGTGCGCGTCACAGGGGGCTCGGGCGCGCGCGTCACAGACGCCAGGCGACGGCGCGTCACAGAGGCCAGGCGACAGCGCGCGCGCGCAGGGGGCTTCTTAGGGGCGCCGGCGGCGGCCTCGGCGTCTACGGCCATGCCACCCTGAACGCGCCCGATCTCGTCTGATCTCGGAAGCTAAGCAGGGTCGGGCCTGGTTAGTACTTGGATGGGAGACCGCCTGGGAATACCGGGTGCTGTAGGCTTTTGCCTCCCGCCGCCTCCCTCTCCTTTTGCGCCCCCCAACGGCCCCAGCGCCGCTCCCTCACGCTCCTCCCGCCCCCTCCTCCCTCCTCACCGGTCGCCCCATCGCCCCGCCACGCCCCCACCGCTGTCCAGCCGCGCGAGTGCCCCGCGGCCGCGGCCACCGCCGCCGCGCGCCCGCCTGCTTCGCCCAGCCTTCCCACCTCGCGGCCCCACGGGAACCCAGGGCCAACCGGGGCCGGCCCCGCGTGGCCGTGCCACCCCCGACGCCGCCCTCGTCGGCGGGCTCCCTCTGTCCTCGGCGGCCTCTTCCCACCCGCCAGGCTCCTGAGAGACCTAGCGGTCCACTCGGCCGCGCGGCACCCAAGCAGTTGGTCGAGTCGTGGTGTGCGATGGAACGGATCCCGCTCCCGGGCTGCGGAGGCCCGGACAGCTTCAGCAAGCTGCCAGCAGCCCCTCCGTCTTCCAGGGCCCATCTAGGAAAGACCCCGGGTCAGGCCTCTCCAAACAGCACCTACAGAAGGACGGGGCCCACTGGGCTCGAGAGGAGCCTTCCCGGGCCTGGCCATCCATCCCAAGCGGGACGGCTTCTGGATTTTCTGATGCCTGCGCCGTGTGTCCGGCTTCTCCAAGTCGGTACCTGGCTGTCCTTGATACCGTCGTTCGCGAGAAACCCCTCGTTTCCGCACCGGAGTTGGTACGGGTCCTTTTGTGTTGTCTTTCCTTAAAGACGTCCCCTTCCCCAAGTGTCTAAGTTTCAGCGCCTCCCCCCGCTCCCGGCTGGGATGCAACTCCGTCTCCGTCTTCGCTTTTGTCTTTTGGGGGGGGGGGTCCTGCCTTCGTTTGAAAAGGTCGGTGTCTGGCTCCTCGTGGATCCCTTGCATCCGTTTTGATTCTGAACAGACTGGATGGAAGGGATTAGGAATCTTGCTGCGCTGGCCCAGGGTTTTGGTGTCCCCTCACTCAGGTGCCTCACTCTGTCCTGCCCCCTCTGGCCTCTGTCTGCCAGAGGGTAAGACGGAAGTCCCCCGAAGGGACATTTCCGTCCTCAGCGGCCAGCCCTTCCTGGCTCCTTGGCTTGAGCTTTCATATCGTGCGGCTCGGGCAGCTTTGAGAAGTCTGCTCTTCCCCTGCCTGTGTCCGCGCAGACTATCGAGTGAAGGGGATCGGGAAAGCGGGAGGAGTTTGCTCCAGGGGAGAGAGCGGGGATGACAGGGAGGAGGAGAGGGAGACTTGCCTCAGATCGCACGGACTTTTACATTTTTCAAGGGGGAATTCATCAAGGTAAGCCGTCTCTTCCCCACCGCAGACAGAAAGCAATAATAGTTGCTCGCTGTGGAGAAGCTGGGACATGCGGGCAGAGCAGGAAGAGAGGACCTCAACCTCCATCCTCTCACCCGTTCAGCAATCATCCTGGGAGCGAATATCCTCGTGTTTCCCTTTTCCCGTGGGCCCCACTTTCCCTGCCAGAGCAGACCAGGGCACCTGTGGCCTCGCTTCCTGCTTGCCCGGGATGGCGGGGTGGCGGGGCGGGGCGGGCCGCGTCGCTCCCTGCAGGGTAGCGCCCTGGGTGGTTCTGGTTCCGACGGCTCCCCCAATCTGACCTCCGATGAGCGTGTTCTGCTGGGAGAACTGGAGCTGTGTCTCCGTAAGGGTTTCCCGGAGTGCGGCCCCGGAGGCTTGGTCTCAAACGAAGGCTCGGCAGCAAGGGCCGTTCCTGCGAGGGACTCGCCCTCCCTGAGCAGCCGGTGCCTCATCTGGTTGGAAAGGGGGTCCTGTTAGTGCCTCGTCGGTGGCGTTGTTGCGAGCGCGGAAGCGGGAGCACGGAGTGCCACCGCTCAGCACGGAGCGCGGCACTGGTTGGTGCGCGCTCATCGTCTGCCGTCCTTCCCTGTGAGCATAGTGCTTTCCATGACATTCGCCCGGCACCTGCGGGCTTTGCCGCGTGCCTGCTTGGGGCCGGACCAGCAGCCGAGGACGCAGGGTGCCAAAATCTCTGCCTTTGGGGGAGTTCGCCGCCTCGTGCCTGGGACAGGAGGACCGGCGGCAGACCAACACGTCCCGACGAGAGGCGGCGTCCCCGACGACGGGACGCGGTGCCGTGGGAAATGGAGAGCCTGGCACAGCCGAGGGTCCTGGTCAGACATGCGTTGATGGCGTCGCTCTCTTTCCCCAGCCCGCCCCCGCCCCCACCCCGGCCCCCGGCCCTTTCCTCTCCCTCGCGTCCCGAGGGTCCCCTTTCCAACGGGATCCAAGAACGCCCACAGGGCCCAAACTCTTGAGATGGGCAGTGCAGACATCGTGCACTGGATCCCGGAGGTGGACGACGGGAGAGGGAGCTGCGGCCCAGAACCTGAAGCCCAGAGGTCTCGGGACGGGGATACCGGTGACGTCGGGAGGCACCAACGGGTGTTCCGACGTGCGTTTCCCTCCCCGTAATCACACCAGTGAGCGCTCATCCGTCCATCCTCGGCGTGCTAGCCATCTTGGTAAAACTAAGGAGACTTAACGGGTGAGCTAACCTGTGGGAGACCCTGGGTAATGTCCCTACCTGCGCTCGAGCAGACTGTGGACGCTGTGGTCGTCGGGAGGGGGTTCTGTCGTCTGAGCCGTTGCGTTGGTTTCTCGGGCGAAGTTCTCCGTGTCCTGACTTTTCTGGCTGCTCGTTCTGTCAACTCAGGAAGTCCCGGGGCGCCCCGCAGAAAGAGGAAAAGAGCCAGAACGAAGAGCGAAGAGAGAAGGAAAGAAACACACAAACACGCACGCGCACACAAAAACGCGCACACACAGAGCGAGAGCGAGAGCGAGAGCGAGAGCGAGAGCGAGCCCGAGCCCGGCTGCCTGTCCGTGGCTCCTGGGCGTCCGGGTCGCAGGACAGGGATCCCAGGAGCGCTGCACTCCTGAGACCCTGTCTGCGTCCCAGGGCCCCAGGGGTGATCGCCAGCCCCAGGGCCCCCGCCTCCACTGCCCGGGCCCAGCTCAAGCACCACCGCCCTCCTGTGGGGAAGCTGCCTCTTGGGCAGAGACCTCTCTGTGTCAGCGTGAGCGTCTGTGTGTCTGTCCCGGGGGGTGTCTGTCTGGGTCCGTGTCTCCAGATCCTCTCAATCTCTCTGTCTCTGCCTCTGTCTCTGTCTCTGTCTCTGTGTCTCTCAGGTCGGTCAGTCAGGAGCTGTCAGGGTGGCCGCGGGGCCTGGGGTTGAGGGCGCGGTCCGGGTCCCGTGGGCGGGGCGCGGGGCGGGGCGGGGAAGGAGTGGCCCATGGTCTCCCCGCGCCCCGCCGCCCGCCCCGGAGGGGTTTCCGGTGATGCCCTCTGGTCGCGCCGGTGGCTCCAGCTTGGATTTGGGCAAGTTGGGGCCGGGCCGGAGCGGCGGCCGCCGAGGTTGTTGGGCCCGGGTTCGTTGGGAGGCGCCTCGGGCCGGAGGGGCCTCGCCGGCCCGGGGCCCGACGCGCTGACGCGCCGACGCGCCGACGCGCCCGACGCCCCAGGCCACCTGTCCCCGAGCAGAGCAGCCGGATGTCCTGCGACCCGTCGCGGGATGCGGGCGGACAGGAGGCCTGGAGCGTCCGGGGCCGGCAGGAGAGCGCCTAGACTTGCGCCCCGCCCGCCCACAGTCCCCGGGGTGCCCGAGGCCTCCCGCGCCCTGGGCGGGCGGCAGAGCGGGGCAGGGCGGGGCAGGGCAGGGCGGGGCGGGGTTTGGCTGGCCGCGGCGGCGGCGGCGGCGGCGGCGGCGGCGGCGGCGGGAGGCAGTGGCGGGCGGGCGGCGGGCGGCGGAGCGCGGGGCGCAGGGGACGCGGGCGGCCGGTGCGCGTCACAGGGGCTCGGGCGCGCGCGTCGCAGACGCCAGGCGACGGCGCGTCACAGGGGCCAGGCGACAGCGCGCGCGCGCGAGGCTTCTTAGGGGCGCCGGCGGCGGCCTCAGCGTCTACGGCCATACCACCCTGGGTGCGCCCGATCTCGTCTGATCTCGGAAGCTAAGCAGGGTCGGGCCTGGTTAGTACTTGGATGGGAGACCGCCTGGGAATACCGGGTGCTGTAGGCTTTTGCCTCCCGCCGCCTCCCTCTCCCTTTTGCGCCCCCCCAACGGCCCCAGCGCCGCTCCCTCCACGCTCCTCCCCGCCCCTCCTCCCTCCTCACCGGTCGCCCCATCGCCCCGCCACGCCCCCACCGCTGTCCCGGCCAGCGAGAGTGCCCGCGGCCGCGGCTGCGCCGCCGCCGCCGCACGCGCCGCCGCCCGGCCCTTCCACCTCGCGGCCCCACGGGAACCCAGGGCCAACCGGGGCCGGCCCCGCGTGGCCGTGCCCCCGACGCCGCCCTCGTCGGCGGGCTCCCCTCTGTCCTCGGCGGCCTCTTCCCACCCGCCAGGCTCCTGGGGAACCCTAGCGGTCACTCGGCCGGCGCGGCACCCAAGCAGTTGGTCGAGTCGTGGTGTGCGATGGAACGGATCCCGCTCCGGGCTGCGGAGGCCGGACAGCTTCCTTCAGCTGCCAGCAGCCCCTCCGTCTTCCAGAGCCCATCTAGGGAAGACCCCGGGTCAGGCCTCTCCAAACAGCACCTACAGAAGGACGGGGGCCCACTGGGCTCGAGAGGAGCCTTCCGGGCCTGGCCATCCATCCCAAGCAGGACGGCTTCTGGATTTTCTGATGCCTGCGCCGTGTCAGCTTCTCCAAGTCGGTACCTGGCTGTCCTTGATACCGTCGTTCGCGAAAACCCCTCGTTTCCGCACCGGAGTTAGTACGGGTCCTTTTGTGTTGTCTTTCCTTAAAGACGTCCCCCTTTCCCCCAGTGTCTAAGTTTCAAGCGCCTCCCCCCGCTCCCCGGCTGGGATACCAGCTCCGTCTCCGTCTTCGCTTTTGTCTTTTTGGGGGGGGGGGGTCCTGCTCGTTTGAAAGGTCGGTGTCTGGCTCCTCGTGGATCCCTTGCATCCGTTTTGATTCTGAACAGACTGGATGGAAGGATTAGGAATCTTGCTGCGCTGGCCCAGGGTTTTGAGGTGACTCCCCTCACTCAGGTGCCTCACTCTGTCCTGCCCCCCTCCTGGCCTCTGTCTGCCAGAGGAGTGGACGAGTCCCCCCGAAGGACATTTCCGTCCTCAGCGGCCAGCCCTTCACGGCTCCTTGGCTTGAGCTTTCATATCGTGCGGCTCGGGCAGCTTTGAGGGCTGCTCTTCCCCTGCCTGTGTCCGCGCAGACTATCGCGGAAAGGGGATCCGGGAAAGCGGGAGGGGAGTTTGCTCCAGGGGAGGAGCGGGGATGACAGGGAGGAGGAGAGGGGAGACTTGCCTCAGATCGCACGGACTTTTACATTTTCAAGGGGGGGAATTCATCAAGGTAAGCCGTCTGCTTCCCCACCATGGGCAGAAAGCAATAGTTGCTCGCTGTGGAGAAGCTGGGACATGCGGGCAGAGCAGGAAGAGAGGACCTCAACCTCCATCCCCTCTCACCGTTCAGCAATCATCCTGGGAGCGAATATCCTCGTGTTTCCCTTTTCCCGTGGGCCCCACTTTCCCTGCCAGAGCAGACCCAGGGCACCTGTGGCCTGCTTCCTGCTTGCCCGGGATGGCGGGGTGGCGGGGCGGGGGCGGGCCGCGCGTCGCTCCCTGCAGGGTAGCGCCCTGGGTGGTTTCTGGTTCCGACGGCTCCCCCAATCCCCCCGGCCTCCGATGAGCGTGTTCTGCTGGGAGAACTGGGGCTGTGTCTCCGTAAGTTTCCCGGAGTGCGGGCCCGGAGGCTTGGTCTCAAACGAAGGCTCGGCAGCAAGGGCCGCCGTTCCTGCGAGGGACTCGCCCTCCCTGACGGCAGTTGCCTCATCTGGTTGGAAAGGGGTCCTGTTAGTGCCTCGTCGGTGGCGTTGTTGCGAGCGCGGAAGCGGGGGCACGGAGCACACCGCTCAGCACGGAGCGCGGCACTGGTTGGTGCGCGCGCTCATCGTCTGCCGTCCTTCCCTGTGAGCATAGTGCTTTCCGCGAACGTCGCCCGGCACCTGCGGGCCGCGTGCCTGCTTGGGGCCCGGACCCAGCAGCCGAGGACGCAGGTGCCAAAATCTCTGCCTTTGGGGGAGTTCGCCGCCTCGTGCCTGGGACGGGAGGACCGACGGCAGACCAACACGTCCCGACGAGAGGCGGCGTCCCCGACGACGGGACGCGGTGCCGTGGGAAATGGAGAGCCTGGCACAGCCGAGGTCCCTGGTCAGACATGCGTTGATGAGCGTCGCTCTCTTTCCCCCAGCCCGCCCCCCGCCCCCCACCCGGCCCCCGGCCCTTTCCTCTCCCTCGCGTCCCGAGGGTCCCCTTTCCAACGGGATCCCAAGAACGCCCACAGGGCCCAAACTCTTGAGATGGGCAGTGCAGACATCGTGCCACTGGATCCCGGGTGGACGACGGGAGAGGGCTGCGGCCCAGAACCCTGAAGCCCAGAGGTCTCGGGACGGGGATACCGGTGACGTCGGGAGACGCGGGTGTTCCGACGTGCGTTTCCCTCCCCGTAATCACACCGTGGCGCTCATCCGTCCATCCTCGGCGTGCTACTTCATCTTGGTAAAACTAAGAGACTTAACGGGTGAGCTAACCTGTGGGAGACCCTGGGTAATGTCCCTACCTGCGCTCGAGCAGACTGTGGGCCTTTGTGGTCGTCGGGGAGGGTTCTGTACGTCTGGTAGACCGTTGGTTTCTCGGGCGAAGTTCTCCGTGTCCTGACTTTTCTGGCTGCTCGTTCTGTCAACTCAGGAAGTCCGGGGCGCCCCGCGAAAGAGGAAAGAGCCAGAACGAAGAGGCGAAGAGAGAGAAGGAAAGAAACACACAAACACGCACGCGCACACAAGCACGCGCACACACAGAGCGAGAGCGAGAGGCGAGAGCGAGAGCGAGCGAGCCCGAGCCCGGCTGCCTGTCCGTGGCTCCTGGGCGTCCGGGTCGCGGGACAGGGATCCCAGGAGCGCTGCTCCTGAGACCCTGTCTGCACGTCCCAGGGCCCCAGGGGTGATCGCCAGCCCCAGGGCCCCCCGCCTCCTTGCCCGGGCCCAGCTCAAGCACCACCGCCCTCCTGTGGGGAAGCTGCCTCTTGGGCAGGGCCTCTCTGTGTCAGCGTGAGCGTCTGTGTGTCTGTCCCGGGGGTGTCTGTCTGGGTCCGTGTCTCGGATCTCTCAATCTCTCTGTCTCTGCCTCTGTCTCTGTCTCTGTCTCTGTGTCTCTCAGGTCGGTCAGTCAGGAGCTGTCCAGGGTGGCCGGGGGGCCTGGGGTTGAGGGCGCGGTCCGGGTCCCGTGGGCAGGGCGCGGGGCGGGGCGGGGAAGGGGTGGCCCGCCCTGGTCTCCCCGCGCCCCGCCGCCCGCCCCGGAGGGCTCGGTGATGCCCTCTGGTCGCGCCGGTGGCTCCAGCTGGATTTAGGCAGAGTTGGGGCCGGGCCGGAGCCGGCGGCCTGCCCGAAATTTGTTGGGCCCGGGTTCGTTGGGAGGCGCCTCGGGCCGGAGGGGCCTCGCCGGCCCGGGGCCCCGACGCTGACGCCGACGCGCCCGGCACGCCGACGCCCCGGGCCACTGTCCCCGAGCAGAGCAGCCGGATGTCCTGCGACCCGTCGCCGGGATGCGGGCGGACGGGAGGCCTGGAACGTCCGGGGCCGGCTTGGGGAGAGCGCCTAGACTTGCGCCCCGCCCGCCCACAGTCCCCGGGGTGCCCGAGGCCTCCCGCGCCCTGGGCGGGCGGCGGGGCGGGGCAGGGCGGGGCGGGGCAGGGCAGGGCAGGGTTTGGCTGGCCGCGGCGGCGGCGGCGGCGGCGGCGGCGGCGGCGGCGGGAGGCAGTGGCAGGCAGGCGGCAGGCGGCGGAGCGCGGGGCGCAGGGGACGCGGGCGGCCGGTGCGCGTCACAGGGGCTCGGGCGCGCGCGTCACAGACGCCAGGCGACGGCGCGTCACAGGGGCCAGGCGACAGCGCGCGCGCGCGAGGCTTCTTAGGGGCGCCGGCGGCAGCCGCTCAGCGTCTACGGCCATACCACCCTGAACGCGCCCGATCTCGTCTGATCTCGGAAGCTAAGCAGGGTCGGGCCTGGTTAGTACTTGGATGGGAGACCGCCTGGGAATACCGGGTGCTGTAGGCTTTTGCCTCCCGCCGCCTCCCTCTCCTTTTGCGCCCCCCAACGGCCCCAGCGCCGCTCCCCTCCGCACTCCCTCCCCGCCCCTCCTCCCTCCTCGCGGTCGCCCCATCGCCCCGCCACGCCCCCACCGCTGTCCAGCCGCGCGGGCGCCCCGCGGCCGCGGCTGCCGCCGCCGCCGCCGCCGCCGCCGCCGCGGCCAGCCCTTCCACCTCGCGGCCCCACGGGAACCCAGGGCCAACCGGGGCCGGCCCCGCGTGGCCGTGCCCCCGACCGCCCTCGTCCGGCGGGCTCCCTCTGTCCTCGGCGGCCTCTTCCCACCCGCCAGGCTCTGAAGACCCTAGCGGTCCACTCGGCGGCCAGCGGCACCCAAGCAGTTGGTCGAGTCGTGGTGTGCGATGGAACGGATCCCGCTCCGGGCTGCGGAGGCCCGGACAGCTTCAGCAAGCTGCCAGCAGCCCCTCCGTCTTCCAGAGCCCATCTAGGAAAGACCCCGGGTCAGAGCCTCTCCAAACAGCACCTACAGAAGGACGGGGCTGCCCACTGGGCTCGAGAGGAGCCTTCCGGGCCTGGCCATCCATCCCAAGCGGGACGGCTTCTGGATTTTCTGATGCCTGCGCCGTGTGTCAGCTTCTCCAAGTCGGTACCTGGCTGTCCTTGATACCGTCGTTCGAGAAACCTCGTTTCCGCACCGGAGCTGGTACGGGTCCTTTTGTGTTGTCTTTCCTTAAAGACGTCCCCTTCCCCAAGTGTCTAAGTTTCAAGCGCCTCCCCCCGCTCCCCGGCTGGGATGCAACTCCGTCTCCGTCTTCGCTTTTGTCTTTTGGGGGGGGGGGGGTCCTGCCTTCGTTTGAAAGGTCGGTGTCTGGCTCCTCGTGGATCCCTTGCATCCGTTTTGATTCTGAACAGACTGGATGGAAGGATTAGGAATCTTGCTGCGCTGGCCCAGGGTTTGGTGTCCCCTCACTCAGGTGCCTCACTCTGTCCTGCCCCCCTCCCCTGGCCTCTGTCTGCCAGGGAGTGGAGCGAGTCCCCCGAGAGGACATTTCCGTCCTCAGCGGCCAGCCCTTCCTGGCTCCTTGGCTTGAGCTTTCATATCGTGCGGCTCGGGCAGCTTTGAAAGTCTGCTCTTCCCCTGCCTGTGTCCGCGCAGACTATGCTTTGGAAAGGGGATCCGGGAAAGCGGGAGGGGAGTTTGCTCAGGAGGAGAGCGGGGATGACAGGAGGGAGGAGAGGGAGACTTGCCTCAGATCGCACGGACTTTTACATTTTTCAAGGGGAATTCATCAAGGTAAGCCGTCTCTTCCCCCACCGCAGACAGAAAGCAATAGTTGCTCGCTGTGGAGAAAGCTGGGACATGCGGGCAGAGCAGGAAAGAGAGGACCTCAACCTCCATCCTCTCACCGTTCAGCAATCATCCTGGGAGCGAATATCCTCGTGTTTCCCTTTTCCCGTGGGCCCCACTTTCCTGCCAGAGCAGACCCAGGGCACCTGTGGCCTGCTTCCTGCTGCCCGGGATGGCGGGGTGGCGGGGCGGGGCGGGCCGCGCGTCGCTCCCTGCAGGGTGGCGCCCTGGGTGGTTCTGGTTCCGACGGCTCCCCAATCTGACCTCCGATGAGCGTGTTCTGCTGGGAGAACTGGGGCTGTGTCTCCGTAAGTTTCCCGGAGTGCGGGCCCGGAGGCTTGGTCTCAAACGAAGGCTCGGCAGCAAAGGCCGCCGTTCCTGCGAGGACTCGCCCTCCCTGAGCAGCGATTGCCTCATCTGGTTGGAAAGGGGTCCTGTTGGTGCCTCGTCGGTGGCGTTGTTGCGAACGCGGAAGGCGGGGGCACGGAGCACACCGCTCAGCACGGAGCGCGGCACTGGTTGGTGCGCGCTCATCGTCTGCCGTCCTTCCCTGTGAGCACGGTGCTTTCCGCCGACATTCGCCCGGCACCTGCGGGCCGCGTGCCTGCTTGGGGCCGGACCCAGCAGCCGAGACGCAGGTGCCAAAATCTCTGCCTTTGGGGGAGTTCGCCGCCTCGTGCCTGGGACGGGAGGACCGACGGCAGACCAACACGTCCCGACGAGCGGCGTCCCCGACGACGGGACGCGGTGCCGTGGGAAATGGAGAGCCTGGCACAGCCGAGGTCCTGGTCAGACATGCGTTGATAGGCGTCGCTCTCTTTCCCCAGCCCCCGCCCCCACCCCGGCCCCCCGGCCCTTTCCTCTCCCTCGCGTCCCGAGGTCCCCTTTCCAACGCGGGATCCAAGAACGCCCACGGGGCCCAAACTCTTGAGATGGGCAGTGCAGACATCGTGCACTGGATCCCGGGTGGACGACGGGGAGGGAGCTGCGGCCCAGAACCTGAAGCCCAGAGGTCTCGGGACGGGGATACCGGTGACGTCGGGAGGCACCAACGGGTGTTCCGACGTGCGTTTCCCCCTCCCCGTAATCACACCGTGGCGCTCATCCGTCCATCCTCGGCGTGCTAGCCATCTTGGTAAAACTAAGGAGACTTAACGGGTGAGCTAACCTGTGGGAGACCCTGGGTAATGTCCCTACCTGCGCTCGAGCCGGGCTGGACGCTGTGGTCGTCCGGGAGGGGTTCTGTACGTCTGGTAGATTGCGTTGGTTTCTCGGGCGAAGTTCTCCGTGTCCTGACTTTTCTGGCTGCTCGTTCTGTCAACTCAGGAAGTCCGGGGCGCCCCGCAGAAGAGGAAAGAGCCAGAACGAAGAGGCGAAGAGAGAAGGAAAGAAACACACAAACACGCACGCGCACACAAAAACGCGCACACACACAGAGCGAGAGCGAGAGCGAGAGCGAGAGCGAGAGCGAGCCCGAGCCCGGCTGCCTGTCCGTGGCTCCTGGGCGTCCGGGTCGCGGGACAGGGATCCCAGGAGCGCTGCACTCCTGAGACCCTGTCTGCACGTCCCAGGGCCCCAGGGGTGATCGCCAGCCCCAGGGCCCCCGCCTCCTTGCCCGGGCCCAGCTCAAGCACCACCGCCCTCCTGTGGGGAAGCTGCCTCTTGGGCAGGGCCTCTCTGTGTCAGCGTGAGCGTCTGTGTGTCTGTCCGGGGGTGTCTGTCTGGGTCCGTGTCTCGGATCCTCTCAATCTCTCTGTCTCTGCCTCTGTCTCTGTCTCTGTCTCTGTGTCTCTCAGGTCGGTCAGTCAGGAGCTGTCCAGGGTGGCCGCGGGGCCTGGGGTTGAGGGCGCGGTCCGGGTCCCGTGGGCGGGGCGCGGGGCGGGGCGGGGAAGGGTGGCCCGCCCTGGTCTCCCCGCGCCCCGCCGCCCGCCCCGGAGGGCTTTCCGGTGATGCCCTCTGGTCGCGCCGGTGGCTCCAGCTGGATTTGGGCAAGTTGGGGCCGGGCCGGAGCGGCCGCCGGGGGTTGTTGGGCCCGGGGTTCGTTGGGAGGCGCCTCGGGCCGGAGGGGGCCTCGCCGACCCCGGGCCCCGGCGCTGACGCGCCGACGCGCCGGCCGCGCCCGACGCCCCGGGCCACCTGTCCCCGAGCAGAGCAGCCGGATGTCCTGCGACCCGTCGCCGGGATAGCGGGCGGACAGGCCTGGAGCGTCGAGGGCCGGCAGGGAGAGAGCGCCCTAGACTTGCGCCCCGCCCGCCCCACAGTCCCCGGGGTGCCCGAGGCCTCCCGCGCCCTGGGCGGGCGGCAGGGCGGGGCGGGGCGGGGCAGGGCAGGGTTTGGCTGGCCGCGGCGGCGGCGGCGGCGGCGGCGGCGGCGGCGGCGGGAGGCGGTGGCAGGCGGAGCGGCGGGCGGCGGAGCGCGGGGCGCAGGGGACGCGAGCCGGTGCGCGTCTGGGGGGCTCCGGGCGCGCGCGTCACAGACGCCAGGCGACGGCGCGTCACAGGGGCCAGGCGACAGCGCGCGCGCGAGGCTTCTTAGGGGCGCCGGCGGCGCTGCTCGCGTCTACGGCCATACCACCCTGAACGCGCCCGATCTCGTCTGATCTCGGAAGCTAAGCAGGGTCGGGCCTGGTTAGTACTTGGATGGGAGACCGCCTGGGAATACCGGGTGCTGTAGGCTTTTGCCTCCCGCCGCCTCCTCTCCTTTTGCGCCCCCCCAACGGCCCCCAGCGCCGCTCCCTCCACGCTCCCTCCCGCCCTCCTCCCCTCCTCACGGTCGCCCCATCGCCCCGCCACGCCCCCACCGCTGTCAGCCGCGCGAGTGCCCCGCGGCCGCGGCCACCGCCGCCGCCACCGCCGCCGCCGCCGCCCAGCCCTTCCACCTCGCGGCCCCGGGAACCACGGGGCCAACCGGGGCCGGCCCCGCGTGGCCGTGCCCACGACGCCGCCCTCGTCCGACGGGCTCCCTCTGTCCTCGGCGGCCTCTTCCCACCCGCCAGGCTCTGAGAGACCCTAGCGGTCCACTCGGCCGGCACGGCACTGGCAGTTGGTCGAGTCGTGGTGTGCGATGGAACGGATCCCGCTCCGGGCCTCAGAGCCCGGACAGCTTCAGCAAGCTGCCAGCAGCCCCTCCGTCTTCCAGAGCCCATCTAGGAAAGACCCCGGGTCGAGCCTCTCCAAACAGCACCTACAGAAGGACGGGGCCCACTGGGCTCGAGAGGAGCCTTCCGGGCCTGGCCATCCATCCCAAGCGGGACGGCTTCTGGATTTTCTGATGCCTGCGCCGTGTGTCAGCTCCAAGTCGGTACCTGGCTGTCCTTGATACCGTCGTTCGCGACACCGTTTCCGCACCGGAGTTGGTACGGGTCCTTTTGTGTTGTTCTTTCCTTAAAGACGTCCCCTTCCCCAAGTGTCTAAGTTTCAAGCGCCTCCCCCCGCTCCCGGCTGGTGCAACTCCGTCTCCGTCTTCGCTTTTTTGTCTTTTGGGGGGGGGGGGGTCCTGCCTTCGTTTGAAAGGTCGGTGTCTGGCTCCTCGTGGATCCCTTGCATCCGTTTTGATTCTGAACAGACTGGATGGAAGGATTAGGAATCTTGCTGCGCTGGCTGGGGTTTTGGTGTCCCCTCACTCAGGTGCCTCACTCTGTCCTGCCCCCCTCTGGCCTCTGTCTGCCAGAGGGAGTGGACGAGTCCCCGAGAGGACATTTCCGTCCTCAGCGGCCAGCCCTTCCTGGCTCCTTGGCTTGAGCTTTCATATCGTGCGGCTCGGGCAGCTTTGAAAGTCTGCTCTTCCCCTGCCTGTGTCCGCGCAGACTATCGCCGGAAAGGGGATCCGGGGAAAGCGGGAGGGGTTTGCTCAGGGGAGGAGAGCGGGGATTGACAGGGAGGAGGAGAGGGGAGACTTGCCTCAGATCGCACGGACTTTTACATTTTCAAGGGGGAATTCATCAAGGTAAGCCGTCTCTTCCCCACCGCAGACAGAAAGCAATAGTTGCTCGCTGTGGAGAAGCTGGGACATGCGGGCAGAGCAGGAAGAGGACCTCAACCTCCATCCTCTCACCGTTCAGCAATCATCCTGGGAGCGAATATCCTCGTGTTTCCCTTTTCCCGTGGGCCCCACTTTCCCTGCTGCAGAGCAGACCCAGGGCACCTGTGGCCTGCTTCCTGCTTGCCCGGGATGGCGGCGGGGTGGCGGGGCGGGGCGAGCCGCGCGTCGCTCCCTGCAGGGTAGCGCCCTGGGTGGTTCTGGTTCCGACGGCTCCCCCAATCTGACCTCCGATGAGCGTGTTCTGCTGGGAGAACTGGGGCTGTGTCTCCGTAAGTTTCCCGGAGTGCGGGCCCGGAGGCTTGGTCTCAAACGAAGGCTCGGCAGCAGGGAGCCGCCGTTCCTGCGAGGGACTCGCCCTCCCTGAACGGCAGTTGCCTCATCTGGTTGGAAAGGGGTCCTGTTAGTGCCTCGTCGGTGGCGTTGTTGCGAGCGCGGAAGCGGAGCACGGGCTACACCGCTCAGCACGGAGCGCGGCACTGGTTGGTGCGCGCTCATCGTCTGCCGTCCTTCCCTGTGAGCATAGTGCTTTCCGCCGACATTCGCCCGGCACCTGCGGCGCGTGCCTGCTTGGGGCCGGACCCAGCAGCCGAGGACGCAGGTGCCAAAATCTCTGCCTTTGGGGGAGTTCGCCGCCTCGTGCCTGGGACGGGAGGACCGACGGCAGACCAGCACGTCCCGACGGAGCGGCGTCCCCGACGACGGGACGCGGTGCCGTGGGAAATGGAGAGCCTGGCACAGCAGGAGTCCTGGTCGGACATGCGTTGATGGCGTCGCTCTCTTTCCCCCAGCCCGCCCCCGCCCCCCACCCGGCCCCCGGCCTCCCTCTCCCTCGCGTCCCGGGGTCCCGCCCGCGGGATCCAAGACGCCCACGGGGCCCAAACTCTTGAGATGGGCAGTGCAGACATCGTGCACTGGATCCCGGGTGGACGACGGGAGAGGGCTGCGGCCCAGAACCCTGAAGCCCAGAGGTCTCGGGACGGGGATACCGGTGACGTCGGGAGGCACCAACGGGTGTTCCGACGTGCGTTTCCCTCCCCGTAATCACACCGTGGCGCTCATCCGTCCATCCTCGACGTGCTAGCCATCTTGGTAAAACTAAGGAGACTTAACGGGTGAGCTAACCTGTGGGGAGCCTGGGTAATGTCTACCTGCGCTCGAGCAGACTGTGGGCCGCTGTGGTCGTCGGGGAGGGGGTTCTGTACGTCTGGTAGATTGCGTTGGTTTCTCGGGGCGAAGTTCTCCGTGTCTGGCTTTTCTGGCTGCTCGTTCTGTCAACTCAGGAAGTCCGGGGGCGCCCCGCAGAAAGGAGGAAAAGAGCCAGAACGAAGAGGCGAAGAAAGAAGAAACACACAAACACGCACGCGCACACAAAAACGCGCACACACAGAGCGAGAGCGAGAGCGAGAGCGAGAGCGAGAGCGAGCCGAGCCCGGCTGCCTGTCCGTGGCTCCTGGGCGTCCGGGTCGCGGGACAGGGATCCCAGGAGCGCTGCACTCCTGAGACCCTGTCTGCCGTCCCAGGGCCCCAGGGGTGATCGCCAGCCCAGGGCCCCCGCTCCTTGCCCGGGCCCAGCTCAGGCACCACCGCCCTCCTGTGGGGAAGCTGCCTCTTGGGCAGGGCCTCTCTGTGTCAGCGTGAGCGTCTGTGTCTGTCCCGGGGTGTCTGTCTGGGTCCGTGTCTCGGATCCTCTCAATCTCTCTGTCTCTGCCTCTGTCTCTGTCTCTGTCTCTGTGTCTCTCAGGTCGGTCAGTCAGGAGCTGTCCAGGGTGGCCGCAGGGCCTGGGGTTGAGGGCGCGGTCCGGGTCCCGTGGGCGGGGCGGGGCAGGGCGGGGAAGGGTGGCCCGCCCTGGTCTCCCCGCGCCCCGCACCGCCGGAGGGCTTTCGGTGATGCCCTCTGGTCGCGCCGGTGGCTCCAGCTGGATTTGGGCAAGTTGGGGCCGGGCCGGGCGGCGGCCGCCGGGGGTTGTTGGGCCCGGGTTCGTTGGGAGGCGCCTCGGGCCGGAGGCCTCGCCGGCCCGGGGCCCCGTGTGACCGCGCCAGCGCCGGCGCGCGCCGACGCCCCGGGCCACCTGTCCCCGAGCAGAGCAGCCGGATGCCTGCGACCCGTCGCCGGGATGCGGGGGGACAGGAGGCCTGGAGCGTCCGGGGCCGGCGGGAGAGGCCCGGGCCGCCCCGCCCGCCCACAGTCCAGGTGGCCAGGCCTCCCGCGCCCTGGGCGGGCGCAGGGCGGGGCAGGGCAGGGCGGGGCAGGCAGGCAGGGGTTTGGCTGGCCGCGGCGGCGGCGGCGGCGGCGGCGGCGGCGGCGGCGGAGGCAGTGGCAGGCGGGCGGCGGCGGGGAGCGCGGGGCGCAGGGGACGCGGGCGGCCGGTGCCGTCACAGGGCTCGGGCGCGCGCGTCCTGACGCCGGTGGCGACGCCGTCTGAGGGGCAGCGACGGCGCGCGCGCGGAGGCTTCTTGGGGGCGCCGGCGGCGGCCTCAGCGTCTGCGGCCATACCACCCTGAACGCGCCCGATCTCGTCTGATCTCGGAAGCTAAGCAGGGTCGGGCCTGGTGGTACTTGGATGGGAGACCGCCTGGGAATACCGGGTGCTGTAGGCTTTTGCCTCCCGCCGCCTCCCTCTCCTTTTGCGCCCCCCCAACGGCCCCAGCGCCGCTCCCTCACGCTCCTCCCGCCCCTCCTCCCTCCTCACCGGTCGCCCCATCGCCCCGCCACGCCCCCACGCTGTCCAGCCGCGCGAGTGCCCCGCGGCCGCGGCCACCGCCGCCGCCGCCGCCGCCGCCGCCGCCCAGCCCTTCCACCTCGCGGCCCCACGGGAACCCAGGGCCAACCGGGGCCGGCCCCGCGTGGCCGTGCCCCCGACGCCGCCCTCGTCCGGCGGGCTCCCTCTGTCCTCGGCGGCCTCTTCCCACCCGCCAGGCTCCTGAGAGACCTGCGGTCCACTCGGCGGCGCGGCACCCAAGCAGTTGAGGTCGTGGGGTGTGCGATGGAACGGATCCCGCTCCGGGCTGCGGAGGCCCGGACAGCTTCAGCAAGCTGCCAGCAGCCCCTCCGTCTTCCAGAGCCCATCTAGGAAAGACCCCGGGTCAGGCCTCTCCCAAACAGCACCTACAGAAGGACGGGGCCCACTGGGCTCGAGAGAGGCCTTCCGGGCCTGGCCATCCATCCCAGCGGGACGGCTTCTGGATTTTCTGATGCCTGCGCCGTGTGTCAGCTTCTCCAAGTCGGTACCTGGCTGTCCTTGATACCGTCGTTCGCGAAAACCCTCGTTTCCGCACCGGAGTTGGTACGGGTCCTTTGTGTTGTCTTTCTTAAAGACGTCCCCTTCCCCAAGTGTCTAAGTTTCAAGCGCCTCCCCCCGCTCCCCGGCTGGGATACAGCTCCGTCTCCGTCTTGGCTTTTGTCTTTTTGGGGGGGGTCCTGCCTTCGTTTGAAAGGTCGGTGTCTGGCTCCTCGTGGATCCCTTGCATCCGTTTTGATTCTGAACAGACTGGATGGAAGGATTAGGAATCTTGCTGCGCTGGCCCAGGGTTTGGTGTCCCCTCACTCAGGTGCCTCACTCTGTCCTGCCCCCCTCCTGGCCTCTGTCTGCCAAGGAGTGAATGACGAGTCCCCCGAGAGGACATTTCCGTCCTCAGCGGCCAGCCCTTCCTGGCTCCTTGGCTTGAGCTTTCATATCGTGCGGCTCGGGCAGCTTTGAAAGTCTGCTCTTCCCCTGCCTGTGTCCCGCGCAGACTATCGCGGAAAGGGGATCCGGGAAGCGGGAGGAGTTTGCTCCAGGGGAGGAGGCAGGGATGACAGGGAGGAGGAGAGGGAGACTTGCCTCAGATGCACGGACTTTTACATTTTCAAGGGGGAATTCATCAAGGTGGCCCGTCTCTTCCCCACCGCAGACAGAAAGCAATAGTTGCTCGCTGTGGAGAAGCTGGGACATGCGGGCAGAGCAGGAAGAGAGGACCTCAACCTCCATCCTCTCACCGTTCAGCAATCATCCTGGGAGCGAATATCCTCGTGTTTCCCTTTTCCCGTAGGCCCCACTTTCCTGCCAGAGCAGACCCAGGGCACCTGTGGCCTGCTTCCTGCGGGGATGGCGGGGTGGCGGGCGGGGCGGGCCGCGCGTCGCTCCCTGCAGGGTAGCGCCCTGGGTGGTTCTGGTTCCGACGGCTCCCCCAATCTGACCTCCGATGAGCGTGTTCTGCTGGGAGAACTGGGGCTGTGTCTCCGTAAGTTTCCCGGAGTGCGGGCCCGGACTTGGTCTCAAACGAAGGCTCGGCAGCAAGGGCCGCCGTTCCTGCGGGGACTGCGCCCTCCCTGAGCGGCAGTTGCCTCATCTGGTTGGAAAGGGGTCCTGTTAGTGCCTCGTCGGTGGCGTTGTTGCGGCGCGGAAGCGAGGCACGGGCACCGCTCAGCACGGAGCGCGTGGTTGGTGCGCGCTCATCGTCTGCCGTCCTTCCCGTGAGCAGTGCTTTCCGCCGACATTCGCCCGGCACCTGCGGGCCGCGTGCCTGCTTGGGGCCGGACCCAGCCTTCGAGGACGCAGGTGCCAAAATCTCTGCCTTTGGGGGAGTTCGCCGCCTCGTGCCTGGGACGGGAGGACCGACGGCAGACCAACACGTCCCGACGAGAGGCGGCGTCCCCGACGACGGGACGCGGTGCCGTGGGAAATGGAGAGCCTGGCACAGCCGAGTCCTGGTCAGACATGCGTTGATGGCGTCGCTCTCTTTCCCCCAGCCCGCCCCCGCCCCCACCCGGCCCCCCGGCCCTTTCCTCTCCCTCGCGTCCCGAGGTCCCCTTTCCCACGCGGGATCCAAGAACGCCCACAGGGCCCAAACTCTTGGATGGGCAGTGCAGACATCGTGCACTGGATCCCGGGTGGACGACGGGGAGGGCTGCGGCCCAGAGCCCTGAAGCCCAGAGGTCTCGGGACGGGGATACCCCGTGACGTGGGGGCACCAACGGGTGTTCCGACGTGCGTTTCCCTCCCCGTAATCACACCGTGGCGCTCATCCGTCCATCCTCGGCGTGCTGGCCATCTTGGTAAAACTAAGGAGACTTAACGGGTGAGCTAACCTGTGGGAGACCCTGGGTAATGTCCCTACCTGCGCTCGAGCAGACTGTGGGCTTGTGGTCGTCGGGGAGGGGTTCTGTATGCGTCTGGTAGATTGCGTTGGTTTCTCGGGCGAAGTTCTCCGTGTCCTGACTTTCTGGCTGCTCGTTCTGTCAACTCAGGAAGTCCGGGGGCGCCCCGCAGAAAAGGAAAAGAGCCAGAACGAAGAGCGAGAAGGAAAGAAACACACAAACACGCACGCGCACACAAAAGCACGCACACACAGAGCGAGCGAGAGCGAGAGCGAGGCGAGAGCGAGCCCGAGCCCGGCTGCCTGTCCGTGGCTCCTGGGCGTCCGGTCGCGGGACAGGGATCCCAGGAGCGCTGCACTCCTGAGACCCTGTCTGCGTCCCAGGGCCCCAGGGGTGATCGCCAGCCCCAGGGCCCCCGCCTCCTTGCCCGGGCCCAGCTCAAGCACCACCGCCCTCTAATGGGGAAGCTGCCTCTTGGGCAGGGCCTCTCTGTGTCAGGCGTCTGTGTGTCTGTCCCGGGGTGTCTGTCTGGGTCCGTGTCTCGGATCCTCTCCAATCTCTCTGTCTCTGCCTCTGTCTCTGTCTCTGTCTCTGTCTCTCAGGTCAGTCAGTCAGGAGCTGTCCAGGGTGGCCGCGGGGCCTGGGGTTGAGGGCGCGGTCCGGGTCCCGTGGGCGGGGCGCGGGGCGGGGCGGGGGAAGGTGGCCCGCCCTGGTCTCCCCGCGCCCCGCCGCCCGCCCCGGAGGGGTTTCCGGTGATGCCCTCTGGTCGCGCCGGTGGCTCCAGCTGGATTTGGGCAAGTTGGGGCCGGGCCGGGAGCGGCCGCCGAGGGGGTTGTTGGGCGGTTCGTTGGGGAGCGCCTCGGGCCGGAGGGCCTCGCCGGCCCGGGGCCCCGACGCGCGAGACGCGCCGACGCGCCGACGCGCCCGACGCCCCGGGCCACCTGTCCCCGAGCAGAGCAGCCGGATGTCCTGCGACCCGTCGCCGGGATGCGGGCGGACAGGAGGCCTGGAGCGTCCGGGGCCGGCAGGAGGCGCCTAGACTTGCGCCCCGCCCGCCCACAGTCCCCGGGGTGCCCGAGGCCTCCCGCGCCCTGGGCGGGCGGCAGGGCAGGGCAGGGCGGGGCAGGGCGGGGCAGGGCAGGGTTTGGCTGGCCGCGGCGGCGGCAGCGGCGGCGGCGGCGGCGGCGGGAGGCAGTGGCAGGCAGGCGGCAGGCGGCGGGCGCGGGGCGCAGGGGACGCGGGCGGCCGGTGCGCGTCACAGGGGCTCGGGCGCGCGCGTCACAGACGCCAGGCGGCGACGCGTCGCAGGGGCCAGGCGGCGCGCGCGCGCGAGGCTTCTTAGGGGCGCCGGCGGCAGCCATCAGCGTCTACGGCCATACCACCCTGAACGCAGATCTCGTCTGATCTCGGAAGCTAAGCAGGGTCGGGCCTGGTTGGTACTTGGATGGGAGACCGCCTGGGAATACCGGGTGCTGTAGCTTTGCCTCCCGCCGCCTCCCCTCTCCTTTTGCGCCCCCCCCAACGGCCCCAGCGCCGCTCCCTCCACGCTCCTCCCCGCCCCTCCTCCCTCCTCACCGGTCGCCCCATCGCCCCGCCACGCCCCCACCGCTGTCCAGCCGCGAGTGCCCGCGGCCGCGGCCACCGCCGCCGCCGCCGCCGCCGCCGCCGCCCAGCCCCTTCACCTCGCGGCCCCACGGGAACCCAGGGCCAACCGGGGCCGGCCCGTGGCCGTGCCCCCGACGCCGCCCTCGTCCGGCGGGCTCCCTCTGTCCTCGGCGGCCTCTTCCCACCCGCGGGCTCCTGAGAGCCTAGCGGTCCACTCGGCCGGGCGGGCACCCAAGCAGTTGGTCGAGTCGTGGTGTGCGATGGAACGGATCCCGCTCCGGGCTGCGGAGGCCCGGACAGCTTCAGCAAGCTGCCAGCAGCCCTCCGTCTTCAGAGCCCATCTGGAAAGACCCCGGGTCAGGCCTCTCCAAACAGCACCTACAGAAGGACGGGGCCCACTGGGCTCGAGAGGAGCCTTCCGGGCCTGGCCATCCATCCCAAGCGGGGCGGCTTCTGGATTTTCTGATGCCTGCGCCGTGTCAGCTTCTCCAAGTCGGTACCTGGCTGTCCTTGATACCGTCGTTCGCGAGAAACCCTCGTTCCGCACCGGAGTTAGTACGGGTCCTTTTGTGTTGTCTTTCCTTAAAGACGTCCCCTTCCCCAAGTGTCTAAGTTTCAGCGCCTCCCCGCTCCCCGGCTGGGATGCAACTCCGTCTCCGTCTTCGCTTTTGTCTTTTTGGGGGGGGGGGGGGTCCTGCCTTCGTTTGAAAGGTCGGTGTCTGGCTCCTCGTGGATCCCTTGCATCCGTTTTGATTCTGAACAGACTGGATGGAAGGATTAGGGTCTTGCTGCGCTGGCCCAGGGTTTTGGTGTCCCCTCACTCAGGTGCCTCACTCTGTCCTGCCCCCTCCTGGCCTCTGTCTGCCAGAGGGAGTGGACGAGTCCCCCGAGAGGACATTTCCGTCCTCAGCGGCCAGCCCTTCCTGGCTCCTTGGCTTGAGCTTTCATATCGTGCGGCTCGGGCAGCTTTGAAAGTCTGCTCTTCCCCTGCCTGTGTCCGCGCAGACTATCGCGGAAAGGGGATCCGGGAAGCGGGAGGGGAGTTTGCTCAGGGGAGGAGAGCGGGGATGACAGGGAGGAGGAGAGGGGGAGACTTGCCTCAGATCGCACGGACTTTTACATTTCAAGGGGGGAATTCATCAAGGTAAGCCGTCTCTTCCCCACCGCAGACAGAAAGCAATAGTTGCTCGCTGTGGAGAAGCTGGGACATGCGGGCAGAGCAGGAAGAGAGGACCTCAGCCTCCATCCTCTCACCGTTCAGCAATCATCCTGGGAGCGAATATCCTCGTGTTTCCCTTTTCCCGTGGGCCCCACTTTCCCTGCCAGAGCAGACCCAGGGCACCTGTGGCCTGCTTCCTGCTTGCCCGGGATGGCGGGGTGGCGGGGCGGGCGGGCCGCGTCGCTCCCTGCAGGGTAGCGCCCTGGGTGGTTCTGGTTCCGACGGCTCCCCCAATCTGACCTCCGATGAGCGTGTTCTGCTGGGAGAACTGGGGCTGTGTCTCCGTAAGTTTCCCGGAGTGCGGCCCCGGAGGCTTGGTCTCAAACGAAGGCTCGGCAGCAAGGGCCGCCGTTCCTGCGAGGGACTCGCCCTCCCTGAGCGGCAGTTGCCTCATCTGGTTGGAAAGGGGTCCTGTTAGTGCCTCGTCGGTGGCGTTGTTGCGAGCGCGGAAGCGGGAGCACGGAGCACGCGCTCCAGCACGGAGCGCGGCACTGGTTGGTGCGCGCTCATCGTCTGCCGTCCTTCCCTGTGAGCATAGTGCTTTCCGCCGACATTCGCCCGGCACCTGCGGGCCGCGTGCCTGCTTGGGGCCGGACCCAGCAGCCGAGGACGCAGGTGCCAAAATCTCTGCCTTTGGGGAGTTCGCCGCCTCGTGCCTGGGACGGGAGGACCGACGGCAGACCAACACGTCCCGACGAGAGGCGGCGTCCCCGGCGGCGGGACGCGGTGCCGTGGGAAATGGAGAGCCTGGCACAGCCGAGGGTCCTGGTCAGACATGCGTTGATGGCGTGCTCTCTTTCCCCCAGCCCGCCCCCCGCCCCCCACCCCGGCCCCCCGGCCCTTTCCTCTCCCTCGCGTCCAGGTCCCCCAACGGGATCCAAGAACGCCCACAGGGCCAAACTCTTGAGATGGGCAGTGCAGACATCGTGCACTGGATCCCGGAGTGGACGACGGGAGAGGGCTGCGGCCCAGAACCCTGAAGCCCAGAGGTCTCGGGACGGGGATACCGGTGACGTCGGGAGGCACCAACGGGTGTTCCGACGTGCGTTTCCCTCCCCGTAATCACGTGGCGCTCATCCGTCCATCCTCGGCGTGCTAGCCATCTTGGTAAAACTAAGGAGACTTAACGGGTGAGCTAACCTGTGGGAGACCCTGGGTAATGTCCCTACCTGCGCTCGAGCAGACTGTGGACCGCTGTGGTCGTCGGGGAGGGTTCTGTACGTCTGTTAGTTGCGTTGGTTTCTCGGGCGAGTTCTCCGTGTCCTGACTTTTCTGGCTGCTCGTTCTGTCAACTCAGGAAGTCCGGGGGCCCCGCGAAAGAGAAAAGAGCCAGAACGAAGAGGCGAGAGAGAAGGAAAGAAACACACAAACACGCACGCGCACACAAACGCGCACACACAGAGCGAGAGCGAGAGCGAGAGCGAGAGCGAGAGCGAGCCCGAGCCCGGCTGCCTGTCCGTGGCTCCTGGGCGTCCGGGTCGCGGGACAGGGATCCCAGGAGCGCTGCACTCCTGGGACCCTGTCTGCCGTCCCAGGGCCCCAGGGGTGATCGCCAGCCCCAGGGCCCCCGCCTCCTTGCCGGGCCCAGCTCAAGCACCACCGCCCTCCTGTGGGGAAGCTGCCTCTTGGGCAGGGCCTCTCTGTGTCAGCGTGAGCGTCTGTGTGTCTGTCCCGGGGGTGTCTGTCTGGGTCCGTGTCTCGGATCCTCTCAATCTCTCTGTCTCTGCCTCTGTCTCTGTCTCTGTCTCTGTGTCTCTCAGGTCGGTCAGTCAGGAGCTGTCCAGGGTGGCCGCAGGGCCTGGGGTTGAGGGCGCGGTCCGGGTCCCGTGGGCGGGGCGCGGGGCGGGGCGAAGGGGTGGCCCGCCCTGGTCTCCCCGCGCCCCGCCGCCCGCCCCGGAGGGTTTCCGGTGATGCCCTCTGGTCGCGCCGGTGGCTCCAGCTGGATTTGGGCAAGTTGGGGCCGGGCCGGAGCGGCGGCCGCCGGGGGTTGTTGGGCCCGGGTTCGTTGGGAGGCGCCTCGGGCCGGAGGGCCTCGCCGGCCCGGGGCCCCGACGCGCTGACGCGCCGGCGCGCCGACGCGCCCGACGCCCCGGGCCACCTGTCCCCGAGCAGAGCAGCCGGATGTCCTGCGACCCGTCGCCGGGATGCGGGCGGACAGGAGGCCTGGAGCGTCCGGGGCCGGCTTGGGGAGAGCGCCTAGACTTGCGCCCCGCCCGCCCACAGTCCCCGGGGTGCCCGAGGCCTCCCGCGCCCTGGGCGGGCGGCAGGGCGGGGCGGGGCAGGGCGGGGCAGGGCAGGGCGGGGTTTGGCTGGCCGCGGCGGCGGCGGCGGCGGCGGCGGCGGCGGCGGCGGGAGGCGGTGGCAGGCGGGCGGCGGGCGGCGGAGCGCGGGGGCGCAGGGGACGCGGGCGGCCGGTGCGCGTCACAGGGGCTCGGGCGCGCGCGTCCAGACGCCAGGCGACGGCGCGTCACAGGGGCCAGGCGACGCGCGCGCGCGCGGGCTTCTTGGGGGCGCCGGCGGCGGCCGCCAGCGTCTACGGCCATACCACCCTGAACGCGCCCGATCTCGTCAGTCTCGGAAGCTAAGCAGGGTCGGGCCTGGTTAGTACTTGGATGGGAGACCGCCTGGGAATACCGGGTGCTGTAGGCTTTGCCTCCCGCCGCCTCCCTCTCCTTTTGCGCCCCCCCGCCCCCGGCCCTAGGCCGCTCCCTCACGCTCCTCCCGCCCCTCCTCCCTCCTCACCGGTCGCCCCATCGCCCCGCCACCCCCCGCTGTCCAGCCGCGCGAGCACCCCGCGGCCCGGCCCCCGCCCCGCCCCGCCGCCGCACGCCCAGCCCGCCCTCGCGGCCCCGGGAACCCAGGGCCAACCGGGGCCGGCCCCAGCGTGGCCGTGCCCCGACGCCGCCCTCGTCCGGCGGGCTCCCTCTGTCCTCGGCGGCCTCTTCCCACCCGCCAGGCTCTGAGAGACCTAGCGGTCCACTCGGCCGGCGCGGCACCCAAGCAGTTGGTCGAGTCGTGGTGTGCGATGGAACGGATCCCGCTCCGGGCTGCGGAGGCCCGGACAGCTTCAGCAAGCTGCCAGCAGCCTCCGTCTTCCAGAGCCCATCTAGGAAGGACCCGGGTCCAGGCCTCTCCAAGCAGCACCTACAGAAGGACAGGGCCTGGGCTCGAGAGGAGCCTTCCGGGCCTGGCCATCCATCCCAGCGGGACGGCTTCTGGATTTTCTGATGCCTGCGCCGCGTGTGTCAGCTTCTCCAAGTCGGTACCTGGCTGTCCTTGATACCGTCGTTCGCGAGAAACCCTCGTTTCCGCACCGGAGTTGGTACGGGTCCTTTTGTGTTGTCTTTCCTTGAGCGTCCCCTTCCCCCAAGTGTCTAAGTTTCAGCGCCTCCCCCGCTCCCCGGCTGGGATGCAACTCCGTCTCCGTCTTCGCTTTTGTCTTTTGGGGGGGGGGGGGTCCTGCCTTCGTTTGAAAGGTCGGTGTCTGGCTCCTCGTGGATCCCTTGCATCCGTTTTGATTCTGAACAGACTGGATGGAAGGATTAGGAATCTTGCTTCGTTGGCCCAGGGTTTTGGTGTCCCCTCACTCAGGTGCCTCCTCTGTCCTGCCCCCTCCTGGCCTCTGTCTGCCAGAGGGAGTGGACGAGTCCGAGAAGGACATTTCCGTCCTCAGCGGCCAGCCCTTCCTGGCTCCTTGGCTTGAGCTTTCATATCGTGCGGCTCGGGCAGCTTTGAAAGTCTGCTCTTCCCCTGCCTGTGTCCGCGCAGACTATCGCGGAAAGGGGATCCGGGAAAGCGGGAGGGGAGTTTGCTCAGGGGAGGAGAGCGGGGATGACAGGGAGGAGGAGAGGGAGACTTGCCTCAGATCGCACGGACTTTTACATTTTCAAGGGGGAATTCATCAAGGTAAGCCGTCTCTTCCCCACCGCAGACAGAAAGCAATAGTTGCTCGCTGTGGAGAAGCTGGGACATGCGGGCAGAGCAGGAAGAGAGGACCTCAACCTCCATCCTCTCACCGTTCAGCAATCATCCTGGGAGCGAATATCCTCGTGTTTCCCTTTTCCCGTGGGCCCCACTTTCCCTGCCAGAGCAGACCCAGGGCACCTGTGGCCTGCTTCCTGCTGCCCGGGATGGCGGGGTGGCGGGCGGGCGGCCGCCGTCGCTCCCTGCAGGGTAGCGCCCTGGGTGGTTCTGGTTCCGACGGCTCCCCCAATCTGACCTCCGATGAGCGTGTTCTGCTGGGAGAACTGGGGCTGTGTCTCCGTAAGTTTCCCGGAGTGGGCCCGGAGGCTTGGTCTCAAACGAAGGCTCGGCAGCAAGGGCCGCCGTTCCTGCGAGGACTCGCCCTCCCTGGCGGCAGTTGCCTCATCTGGTTGGAAAGGGGTCCTGTAGTGCCTCGTCGGTGGCGTTGTTGCGGCGCGGAAGCGGGGGCACGGAGCACACGCTCAGCACGGAGCGCGGCACTGGTTGGTGCGCTCTGTCGTCTGCCGTCCTTCCTGTGAGCATAGTGCTTTCCGCCGACATTCGCCCGGCACCTGCGGGCCGCGTGCCTGCTTGGGGCCGGACCCAGCAACCGAGGACGCAGGTGCCAAAATCTCTGCCTTTGGGGAGTTCGCCGCCTCGTGCCTGGGACGGGGAGGACCGACGGCAGACCAACACGTCCCGACGAGGCGGCCCCGACGGGACGCGGTGCCGTGGGAAATGGAGAGCCTGGCACAGCCGAGGGTCCTGGTCAGACATGCGTTGATGGCGTCGCTCTCTTTCCCCCAGCCCGCCCCCGCCCCCCACCCCGGCCCCCGGCCCTTTCCTCTCCCTCGCGTCCCGGGGTCCCCTTCCAACGGGATCCAAGAACGCCCGGGCCCCAAACTCTTGAGATGGGCAGTGCAGACATCGTGCACTGGATCCCGGGTGGACGACGGGAGAGGGCTGCGGCCCAGAACCCTGAAGCCCAGAGGTCTCGGGACGGGGATACCGATGACGTCGGGAGGCACCAACGGGTGTTCCGACGTGCGTTTCCCTCCCCGTAATCACACCGTGGCGCTCATCCGTCCATCCTCGGCGTGCTAGCCATCTTGGTAAAACTAAGGAGACTTAACGGGTGAGCTAACCTGTGGGAGACCCTGGGTAATGTCCCTACCTGCGCTCGAGCAGACTGTGGACGCTGTGGTCGTCGGGAGGGTTCTGTACGTCTGGTAGATTGCGTTGGTTTCTCGGCGAAGTTCTCCGTGTCCTGACTTTTCTGGCTGCTCGTTCTGTCAACTCAGGAAGTCCGGGGGCGCCCCGCAGAAAGAGGAAAAGAGCCAGAACGAAGAGGCGAAGAGAGAAGGAAAGAAACACACAAAAACGCACGCGCACACAAACGCGCACACACAGAGCGAGAGCGAGAGCGAGAGCGAGAGCGAGAGCGAGCCAGGCCCGGCTGCCTGTCCGTGGCTCCTGGGCGTCCGGGTCGCGGGAGAGGATCCCAGGAGCGCTGCACTCCTGAGACCCTGTCTGCACGTCCCAGGGCCCCAGGGGTGATCGCCAGCCCCAGGGCCCCCGCCTCCTTGCCCCGGGCCAAGCTCCGCACCACCGCCCTCCTGTGGGGAAGCTGCCTCTTGGGCAGGGCCTCTCTGTGTCAGCGTGAGCGTCTGTTGTCTGTCCCGGGGGTGTCTGTCTGGGTCCGTGTCTCGGATCCTCTCAATCTCTCTGTCTCTGCCTCTGTCTCTGTCTCTGTCTCTGTGTCTCTCAGGTCGGTCAGTCAGGAGCTGTCCAGGGTGGCCGCAGGGCCTGGGGTTGAGGGCGCGGTCCGGGTCCCGTGGGCGGGAGCAGGGCGGGGCGGGAAGGGTGGCCCGCCCTCGACCCGCGCCCCGCCGCCGGCCCCGAGAGGGTTTCCGGTGATGCCCTCTGGTCGCGCCGGTGGCTCCAGCTGGATTTGGGCAAGTTGGGGCCGGGCCGGAGCGGCGCCGCCGGGGGTTGTTGGGCCCGGGTTCGTTGGGAGGCGCCTCGGGCCGGAGGGGGCTCGCCGGCCCGGGGCCCCGACGCGCTGACGCGCCGACGCCCGCGCGCCGGCGCGGGCCACCTGTCCCCGAGCAGAGCAGCCGGATGTCCTGCGACCCGTCGCCGGGATGCAGGCGGACAGGAGGCCTGGAGCGTCCGGGGCCGGCTTGGAGACGCCTAGACTTGCGCCCCGCCGCCCACAGTCCCCGGGGTGCCCGAGGCCTCCCGCGCCCTGGGCAGGGCGGCAGGGCAGGGCAGGGCAGGGCGGGGCAGGGCAGGGGCAGGGTTGGCTGGCCGCGGCGGCGGCGGCGGCGGCGGCGGCGGCGGCGGGAGGCAGTGGCAGGCAGGCGGCGGCGGCGGAGCGCGGGGCGCAGGGGACGCGGGCGGCCGGTGCGCGTCACAGGGGCTCGGGCGCGCGCGTCACAGACGCCAGGCGACGGCGCGTCACAGGGGCCAGGCGACAGCGCGCGCGCGCGGGGGCTTCTTAGGGGCGCCGGCGGCGCCGTCAGCGTCTACGGCCATACCACCCTGAACGCGCCCGATCTCGTCTGATCTCGGAAGCTAAGCAGGGTCCGGGCCTAGTTAGTGCTTGGATGGGAGACCGCCTGGGAATACCGGGTGCTGTAGGCTTTTGCCTCGCCCGCCTCCTCTCCTTTTGCGCCCCCCCAACGGCCCCAGCGCCGCTCCCTCCACGCTCCCCTCCCGCCCTCCCTCCCTCCTCACCGGTCGCCCCATCGCCCCGCCACGCCCCCACCGCTGTCCAGCCGCGCAGTGCCCGCGGCCGCGGCGTACCGCCGCCGCCGCCGCCGCCGCCGCCGCCCAGCCCTTCCACCTCGCGGCCCCACGGGAACCCAGGGCCAACCGGGGCCGGCCCCGCGTGGCCGTGCCCCGACGCCGCCCTCGTCCGGCGGGCTCCCTCTGTCCTCGGCGGCCTCTTCCCCACCCGCCAGGCTCCTGAGAGACCCTAGCGGTCCACTCGGCCGGCGCGGCACCCAAGCAGTTGGTCGAGTCGTGGTGTGCGATGGAACGGATCCCGCTCCGGGCTGCGGAGGCCCGGACAGCTTCAGCAAGCTGCCAGCAGCCCCTCCGTCTTCCAGAGCCCATCTAGGAAAGACCCCGGGTCAGGCCTCTCCCAACAGCACCTACAGAGGACGGGGCCCACTGGGCTCGAGAGGGAGCCTTCCGGGCCTGGCCATCCATCCCAAGCGGGACGGCTTCTGGATTTTCTGATGCCTGCGCCGTGTGTCAGCTTCTCCAAGTCGGTACCTGGCTGTCCTTGATACCGTCGTTCGAGAAACCCTCGTTTCCGCACCGGAGTTGGTACGGGTCCTTTTGTGTTGTCTTTCCTTAAAGACGTCCCCTTCCCCAAGTGTCTAAGTTTCAAGCGCCTCCCCCCGCTCCCCGGCTGGGATGCAACTCCGTCTCCGTCTTACTTTTGTCTTTTGGGGGGGGGGGGGTCCTGCCTTCGTTTGAAAGGTCGGTGTCTGGCTCCTCGTGGATCCCTTGCATCCGTTTTGATTCTGAACAGACTGGATGGAAGGATTAGGAATCTTGCTGTTGGCCCAGGGTTTTGGTGTCCCCTCACTCAGGTGCCTCACTCTGTCCTGCCCCCCTCCTGGCCTCTGTCTGCCAGAGGGAGTGGACGGAAGTCCCCCGAGAGGACATTTCCGTCCTCAGCGGCCAGCCCTTCCTGGCTCCCTTGGCTTGAGCTTTCATATCGTGCGGCTCGGGCAGCTTTGAAAGTCTGCTCTTCCCCTGCCTGTGTCCGCGCAGACTATCGCGGAAAGGGGATCCGGGGAAAGCGGGAGGGAGTTTGCTCAGGGGAGGAGACGGGGATGACAGGGAGGAGGAGAGGGGAGACTTGCCTCAGATCGCACGGACTTTTACATTTTCAGGGGGAATTCATCAAGGTAAGCCGTCTCTTCCCCACCGCAGACAGAAAGCAATAGTTGCTCGCTGTGGAGAAGCTGGGACATGCGGGCAGAGCAGGAAGAGGACCTCAACCTCCATCCTCTCACCGTTCAGCAATCATCCTGGGAGCGAATATCCTCGTGTTTCCCTTTTCCCGTGGGCCCCACTTTCCCTGCCAGAGCAGACCCAGGGCACCTGTGGCCTGCTTCCTGCTGCCCGGGATGGCGGGGTGGCGGGGCGGGGCGGGCCGCGCGTCGCTCCCTGCCAGGGTGGCGCCCTGGGTGGTTCTGGTTCCGACGGCTCCCCCAATCTGACCTCCGATGAGCGTGTTCTGCTGGGAGAACTGGGGCTGTGTCTCCGTAAGTTTCCCGGGTGCGGGCCCGGAGGCTTGGTCTCAAACGAAGGCTCGGCAGCAAGGGCCGCCGTTCCTGCGAGGGACTCGCCCTCCCTGAGCGGCAGTTGCCTCATCTGGTTGGAAAGGGGTCCTGTTAGTGCCTCGTCGGTGGCGTTGTTGCGGCGCGGAAGCGGGAGCACGGGCCCACCGCTCAGCACGGAGCGCGGCACTGGTTGGTGCGCGCTCATCGTCTGCCGTCCTTCCCTGTGAGCATAGTGCTTTCCGCCGACATTCGCCCGGCACCTGCGGGCCGCGTGCCTGCTTGGGGCCGGACCCAGCAGCCGAGGGACGCAGGTGCCAATCTCTGCCTTTGGGGAGTTCGCCGCCTCGATGCCTGGGACGGGAGGACCGACGGCAGACCAGCACGTCCCGACGAGAGGCGGCGTCCCCCGGCCGACGGGACGCGTGCCGTGGGAAATGGAGAGCCTGGCACAGCCGAGGTCCTGGTCAGACATGCGTTGATGGCGTCGCTCTCTTTCCCCCAGCCCGCCCCCGCCCCCACCCCGGCCCCCCGGCCCTTTCCTCTCCCTCGCGTCCCGAGGTCCCCTTTCCAACGGGATCAGACGCCCACAGGGCCCAAACTCTTGAGATGGGCAGTGCAGACATCGTGCACTGGATCCCGGGTGGACGACGGGAGAGGCTGCGGCCCAGAACCCTGAAGCCCAGAGGTCTCGGGACGGGGATACCGGTGACGTCGGAGGCACCAACGGGTGTTCGACGTGCGTTTCCCTCCGTAATCACACCGTGGCGCTCATCCGTCCATCCTCGGCGTGCTAGCCATCTTGGTAAAACTAAGGAGACTTAACGGGTGAGCTAACCTGTGGGAGACCCTGGGTAATGTCCCTACCTGCGCTCGAGCAGACTGTGGACGCTGTGGTCGTCGGGGAGGGTTCTGTACGTCTGGTAGATTGCGTTGGTTTCTCGGGCGAAGTTCTCCGTGTCCTGACTTTTCTGGCTGCTCGTTCTGTCAACTCAGGAAGTCCGGGGGCGCCCCGCAGAAAAGGAAAGAGCCAGAACGAAGCGAAGAGAGAAGGAAAGAAACACACAAACACGCACGCGCACACAAACGCGCACACACAGAGCGAGAGCGAGAGCGAGAGCGAGAGCGAGAGCGAGCCCGAGCCCGGCTGCCTGTCCGTGGCTCCTGGGCGTCCGGGTCGCGGGAGAGGGATCCCAGGAGCGCTGCACTCCTGAGACCCTGTCTGCACGTCCCAGGGCCCCAGGGGTGATCGCCAACCCCAGGGCCCCCGCCTCCTTGCCCGGGCCCAGCTCAGCACCACGCCCTCCTGTGGGGAAGCTGCCTCTTGGGCAGGGCCTCTCTGTGTCAGCGTGAGCGTCTGTGTGTCTGTCCCGGGGTGTCTGTCTGGGTCCGTGTCTCGGATCCTCTCAATCTCTCTGTCTCTGCCTCTGTCTCTGTCTCTGTCTCTGTGTCTCTCAGGTCGGTCAGTCAGGAGCTGTCCAGGGTGGCCGCGGGGCCTGGGGTTGAGGGCGCGGTCCGGGTCCCGTGGGCGGGGCGCGGGGCAGGGCGGGGAAGGGTGGCCGCCTGGTCTCCCCGCGCCCCGCCGCCCCCCGGAGGGGTTTCCGGTGATGCCCTCTGGTCGCGCCGGTGGCTCCAGCTGGATTTGGGCAAGTTGGGGCCGGGCCGGAGCGGCGGCCGCCGGGTTGTTGGGCCCGGGTTCGTTGGGAGGCGCCTCGGGCGGAGGGGCCTCGCCGGCCCGGGGCCCCGACGCGCTGACGCGCCGACGCGCCGACGCGCCCGACGCCCCGGGCCACCTGTCCCCGAGCAGAGCAGCCGGATGTCCTGCGACCCGTCGCCGGGATGCGGGCGGACAGGAGGCCTGGAGCGTCCGGGGCCGGCGGGAGGCGCCTAGACTTGCGCCCCGCCCGCCCACAGTCCCCGGGGTGCCCGAGGCCTCCCGCGCCCTGGGCGGGCGGCGGGCAGGGCGGGGCAGGGCAGGGCAGGGCAGGGCAGGGTTTGGCTGGCCGCGGCGGCGGCGGCGGCGGCGGCGGCGGCGGCGGGAGGCGGTGGCAGGCGGGCGGCGGGCGGCGGAGCGCGGGGCGCAGGGGACGCGGGCGGCCGGTGCGCGTCACAGGGGCTCGGGCGCGCGCGTCCAGACGCCAGGCGACGGCGCGTCACAGGGGCCAGGCGACAGCGCGCGCGCGCGCGAGCTTCTTAGGGGCGCCGGCGGCAGCCGCTCAGCGTCTACGGCCATACCACCCTGAACGCCCGATCTCGTCTGATCTCGGAAGCTAAGCAGGGTCGGGCCTGGTTAGTACTTGGATGGGAGACCGCCTGGGAATACCGGGTGCTGTAGGCTTTTGCCTCCCGCCGCCTCCCTCTCCTTTTGCGCCCCCCCAACGGCCCCAGCGCCGCTCCCTCACGCTCCTCCCGCCCCTCCTCCCTCCTCACCGGTCGCCCCATCGCCCCGCCACGCCCCCACCGCTGTCCAGCCGCGCGAGTGCCCCGCGGCCGCGGCCACCGCCGCCGCCGCCGCCGCCGCCGCCGCCCAGCCCTTCCACCTCGCGGCCCCACGGGAACCCAGGGCCAACCGGGGCCGGCCCCGCGTGGCCGTGCCCCCGACGCCGCCCTCGTCCGGCGGGCTCCCTCTGTCCTCGGCGGCCTCTTCCCACCCGCCAGGCTCTGGGAGACCCTAGCGGTCCACTCGGCCGGCGCGGCACCCAAGCAGTTGGTCGAGTCGTGGTGTGCGATGGAACGGATCCCGCTCCGGGCTGCGGAGGCCCGGACAGCTTCAGCAAGCTGCCAGCAGCCCCTCCGTCTTCCAGAGCCCATCTAGGAAAGACCCCGGGTCAGGCCTCTCCAAACAGCACCTACAGAAGGACGGGGCCCACTGGGCTCGAGAGGAGCCTTCCGGGCCTGGCCATCCATCCCAAGCGGGACGGCTTCTGGATTTTCTGATGCCTGCGCCGTGTGTCAGCTTCTCCAAGTCGGTACCTGGCTGTCCTTGATACCGTCGTTCGCGAGAAACCCTCGTTTCCGCACCGGAGTTGTCGGGTCCTTTTGTGTTGTCTTTCCTTAAGCGTCCCCTTCCCCCAAGTGTCTAAGTTTCAAGCGCCTCCCCCCGCTCCCCGGCTGGGATGCAACTCCGTCTCCGTCTTCGCTTTTGTCTTTTGGGGGGGGGGGGGTCCTGCCTTCGTTTGAAAGGTCGGTGTCTGGCTCCTCGTGGATCCCTTGCATCCGTTTTGATTCTGAACAGACTGGATGGAAGGATTAGGAATCTTGCTGCGCTGGCCCAGGGTTTTGGTGTCCCCTCACTCAGGTGCCTCACTCTGTCCTGCCCCCCTCCTGGCCTCTGTCTGCCAGAGGAGTGGACGAGTCCCCCGAGAGGACATTTCCGTCCTCAGCGGCCAGCCCTTCCTGGCTCCTTGGCTTGAGCTTTCATATCGTGCGGCTCGGGCAGCTTTGAAATCTGCTCTTCCCCTGCCTGTGTCCGCGCAGACTATCGCGGAAAGGGGATCCGGGAAGCGGGAGGAGTTTGCTCAGGGGGAGGAGCGGGGATGACAGGGAGGAGGAGAGGGAGACTTGCCTCAGATCGCACGGACTTTTACATTTTCAGAGGGGGAATTCATCAAGGTAAGCCGTCTCTTCCCCACCGCAGACAGAAAGCAATAGTTGCTCGCTGTGGAGAAGCTGGGACATGCGGGCAGAGCAGGAAGAGAGGACCTCAACCTCCATCCTCTCACCGTTCAGCAATCATCCTGGGAGCGAATATCCTCGTGTTTCCCTTTTCCCGTGGGCCCCACTTTCCCTGCCAGAGCAGACCCAGGGCACCTGTGGCCTGCTTCCTGCTGCCCGGGATGGCGGGGTGGCGGGGGGGGCGGAGCGCGCGTCGCTCCCTGCAGGGTAGCGCCCTGGGTGGTTCTGGTTCCGACGGCTCCCCCAATCTGACCTCCGATGAGCGTGTTCTGCTGGGAGAACTGGGGCTGTGTCTCCGTAAGTTTCCCGGAGTGCGGCCCCGGAGGCTGGTCTCAAACGAAGGCTCGGCAGCAAGGGCCGCCGTTCCTGCGAGGGACTCGCCCTCCTGAGCGGCAGTTGCCTCATCTGGTTGGAAAGGGGTCCTGTTAGTGCCTCGTCGGTGGCGTTGTTGCGGCGCGGAGCGGGCACGGGCACACCGCTCAGCACGGAGCGCGGCACTGGTTGGTGCGCGCTCATCGTCTGCCGTCCTTCCCTGTGAGCATAGTGCTTTCCGCCGACATTCGCCCGGCACCTGCGGGCCGCGTGCCTGCTTGGGGCCGGACCCAGCAGCCGAGGACGCAGGTGCCAAAATCTCTGCCTTTGGGGGAGTTCGCCGCCTCGTGCCTGGGACGGGAGGACCGACGACGGGCCAACACGTCCCGACGAGAGGCGGCGTCCCCGGCCGACGGGACGCGGTGCCGTGGGAAATGGAGAGCCTGGCACAGCCGAGGTCCTGGTCAGACATGCGTTGATGGCGTCGCTCTCTTTCCCCCAGCCCGCCCCCCGCCCCCCACCCCCGGCCCCCGGCCCTTTCCTCTCCCCTCGTCCCGAGGGTCCCCTTTCCAACGGGATCCAAGAACGCCCACAGGGCCCAAACTCTTGAGATGGGCAGTGCAGACATCGTGCACTGGATCCCGGAGGGGACGGGAGAGGGCTGCGGCAGAACCCTGAAGCCCAGAGGTCTCGGGACGGGGATACCGGACGACGTCGGGAGGCACCAACGGGTGTTCCGACGTGCGTTTCCCCTCCCCGTAATCACACCGTGGCGCTCATCCGTCCATCCTCGACGTGCTAGCCATCTTGGTAAAACTAAGGAGACTTAACGGGTGAGCTAACCTGTGGGAGACCCTGGGTAATGTCCCTACCTGCGCTCGAGCAGACTGTGGACGCTGGGTCGTCGGGGAGGGGTTCTGTACGTCTGGTAGATTGCGTTGGTTTCTCGGGCGAAGTTCTCCGTGTCCTGACTTTTCTGGCTGCTCGTTCTGTCAACTCAGGAAGTCCGGGGGCGCCCCGCAGAAAGAGGAAAAGAGCCAGAACGAAGCGAAGAGAGAGGAAAGAAACACACAACACACGCACGCGCACACAAGCGCGCACACACAGAGCGAGAGCGAGAGCGAGAGCGAGAGCGAGAGCGAGCCCGAGCCCGGCTGCCTGTCCGTGGCTCCTGGGCGTCCGGGTCGCGGGACAGGGATCCCAGGGCGCTGCACTCCTGAGACCCTGTCTGCACGTCCCAGGGCCCCAGGGGTCGCCAGCCCCAGGGCCCCCGCCTCCTTGCCCGGGCCCAGCTCAAGCACCACCGCCCTCCTGTGGGGAAGCTGCCTCTTGGGCAGGGCCTCTCTGTGTCAGCGTGAGCGTCTGTGTGTCTGTCCCGGGGTGTCTGTCTGGGTCCGTGTCTCGGATCCTCTCAATCTCTCTCTGTCTCTGCCTCTGTCTCTGTCTCTGTCTCTGTGTCTCTCAGGTCGGTCAGTCAGGAGCTGTCCAGGGTGGCCGCAGGGCCTGGGGTTGAGGGCGCGGTCCGGGTCCCGTGGGCGGGGCGCAGGGCGGGGCCGGGAAGGGTGGCCTGGTCTCCCCGCGCCCCGCCGCCGCCCCGGAGGGTTTCCGGTGATGCCCTCTGGTCGCGCCGGTGGCTCCAGCTGGATTTGGGCAAGTTGGGGCCGGGCCGGAGCGGCGGCCGCCGGGGGTTGTTGGGCCGGGTTCGTTGGGAGGCGCCTCGGGCCGGAGGGGCCTCGCCGGCCCGGGGCCCCGACGCGCGACGCGCCGGCGCGCGCGACGCGCCCGGCCGCCCCGGGCCACCTGTCCCCGAGCAGAGCAGCCGGATGTCCTGCGACCCGTCGCCGGGATGCGGGCGGACAGGAGGCCTGGAGCGTCCGGGGCCGGCGGGGAGAGCGCCTAGACTTGCGCCCCGCCCGCCCACAGTCCCCGGGGTGCCCGAGGCCTCGCGCCCTGGGCGGGCGGCAGGGCAGGGCAGGGCAGGGCAGGGCAGGGCAGGGCAGGGTTTGGCTGGCCGCGGCGGCGGCGGCGGCGGCGGCGGCGGCGGCGGCGGGAGGCAGTGGCGGGCGGGCGGCAGGCGGCGGAGCGCGGGGCGCAGGGGACGCGGGCGGCCGGTGCGCGTCACAGGGGGCTCGGGCGCGCGCGTCCAGACGCCAGGCGACGGCGCGTCCAGGGGCCAGGCGACAGCGCGCGCGCGCGCGGGCTTCTTAGGGGCGCCGGCGGCGCCGCCAGCGTCTACGGCCATACCACCCTGAACGCGCCCGATCTCGTCTGATCTCGGAAGCTAAGCAGGGTCGGGCCTGGTTAGTACTTGGATGGGGAGACCGCCTGGGAATACCGGGTGCTGTAGGCTTTTGCCTCCCGCCGCCTCCCTCTCCTTTTGCGCCCCCCCGCCCCCGGCCCTAGAGCCGCTCCCTCCACGCTCCTCCCGCCCCTCCTCCCTCCTCACCGGTCGCCCCATCGCCCCGCCACGCCCCCACCGCTGTCCAGCCGCGCGAGTGCCCCGCGGCCCGCGGCCACCGCCCCGCCGCCGCCGCCGCCCCGCCCAGCCCTTCCACCTCGCGGCCCCACGGGAACCCAGGGCCAACCGGGGCCGGCCCCGCGCGTGCCCCGGCCGCCCTCGTCCGGCGGGCTCCCTCTGTCCTCGGCGGCCTCTTCCCACCCGCCAGGCTCCTGAGAGACCCTAGCGGTCCACTCGGCCGGCGCGGCACCCAAGCAGTTGGTCGAGTCGTGGTGTGCGATGGAACGGATCCCGCTCCGAGCTGCGGAGGCCCGGACAGCTTCAGCAAGCTGCCAGCAGCCCTCCGTCTTCCAGAGCCCATCTAGGAAAGACCCCGGGTCAGGCCTCTCCAAACAGCACCTACAGAAGGACGGGGCCCACTGGGCTCGAGAGGAGCCTTCCGGGCCGGCCATCCATCCCAAGCGGGACGGCTTCTGGATTTTCTGATGCCTGCGTGTGTCAGCTTCTCCAGAGTCGGTACCTGGCTGTCCTTGATACCGTCGTTCGCGAGAAACCCTCGTTTCCGCACCGGAGTTAGTACGGGTCCTTTTGTGTTGTCTTTCCTTAAAGACGTCCCCTTCCCCAAGTGTCTAAGTTTCAAGCGCCTCCCCCCGCTCCCCGGCTGGGATGCAGCTCCGTCTCCGTCTTCGCTTTTGTCTTTTGGGGGGGGGGGGGTCCTGCCTTCGTTTGAAGGTCGGTGTCTGGCTCCTCGTGGATCCCTTGCATCCGTTTTGATTCTGAACAGACTGGATGGAAGGATTAGGAATCTTGCTGCTGGCCCAGGGTTTTGGTGTCCCCTCACTCAGGTGCCTCACTCTGTCCTGCCCCCTCCTGGCCTCTGTCTGCCAGAGGGAGTGGACGAGTCCCCCGAGAGGACATTTCCGTCCTCAGCGGCCAGCCTTCCTGGCTCCTTGGCTTGAGCTTTCATATCGTGCGGCTCGGGCAGCTTTGAAAGTCTGCTCTTCCCTGCCTGTGTCCGCGCAGACTATCGCGGAAAGGGGATCCGGGAAAGCGGGAGGGAGTTTGCTCAGGGGAGGAGAGCGGGGATGACAGGGAGGAGGAGAGGGGAGACTTGCCTCAGATCGCACGGACTTTTACATTTTCAAGGGGGAATTCATCAAGGTAAGCCGTCTCTTCCCCACACAGACAGAAAGCAATAGTTGCTCGCTGTGGAGAAGCTGGGACATGCGGGCAGAGCAGGAAGAGAGACCTCAACCTCCATCCTCTCACCGTTCAGCAATCATCCTGGGAGCGAATATCCTCGTGTTTCCCTTTTCCCGTGGGCCCCACTTTCCCTGCCAGAGCAGACCCAGGGCACCTGTGGCCTGCTTCCTGCTTGCCCGGGATGGCGGGGTGGCGGGGCGGGGCGGGCCGCGCGTCGCTCCTGCGGGGTAGCGCCCTGGGTGGTTCTGGTTCCGACGGCTCCCCCAATCTGACCTCCGATGAGCGTGTTCTGCTGGGAGAACTGGGGCTGTGTCTCCGTAAGTTTCCCGGAGTGCGGGCCCGGAGGCTTGGTCTCAAACGAAGGCTCGGCAGCAAGGGCCGCCGTTCCTGCGAGGGACTCGCCCTCCCTGGCGGCAGTTGCCTCATCTGGTTGGAAAGAGGGGTCCTGTTGCCTCGTCGGTGGCGTTGTTGCGAGCGCGGAAGGCGGAGCACGGGGCACACCGCTCAGCACGGAGCGGCACTGGTTGGTGCGCGCTCATCGTCTGCCGTCCTTCCCTGTGAGCATAGTGCTTTCCGCCGACATTCGCCCGGCACCTGCGGGCCGCGTGCCGCAGGGCCGGACCCAGCAGCCGAGGACGCAGGTGCCAAAATCTCTGCCTTTGGGGGAGTTCGCCGCCTCGTGCCTGGGACGGGAGGACCGACGGCAGACCAGCACGTCCCGACGAGAGGCGGCGTCCCCGACGACGGGACGCGGTGCCGTGGGGAAATGGAGAGCCTGGCACAGCCGAGTCCTGGTCAGACATGCGTTGATGGCGTCGCTCTCTTTCCCCCAGCCCGCCCCCCGCCCCCACCCCGGCCCCCGGCCCTTTCCTCTCCCTCGCGTCCCGGGGTCCCCTTTCCAACGGGATCCAAGAACGCCCACAGGGCCCAAACTCTTGAGATGGGCAGTGCAGACATCGTGCACTGGATCCCGGGTGGACGACGGGAGAGGGCTGCGGTAGAACCCTGAAGCCCAGGGTCTCGGGACGGGGACCGGTGACGTCGGGAGGCACCAACGGGTGTTCCGACGTGCGTTTCCCTCCCCGTAATCACACGTGGCGCTCATCCGTCCATCCTCGGCGTGCTAGCCATCTTGGTAAAACTAAGGAGACTTAACGGGTGAGCTAACCTGTGGGAGACCCTGGGTAATGTCCCTACCTGCGCTCGAGCAGACTGTGGACGCTGTGGTCGTCGGGGAGGGGTTCTGTACGTCTGGTAGATTGCGTTGGTTCTCGGGCGAAGTTCTCCGTGTCCTGACTTTTCTGGCTGCTCGTTCTGTCAACTCAGGAAGTCCGGGGGCGCCCCGCAGAAAGAGGAAAGAGCCAGAACGAAGGCGAAGAGAGAAGGAAAGAAACACACAAACACGCACGCGCACACAAACGCGCACACACAGAGCGAGAGCGAGAGCGAGAGCGAGAGCGAGAGCGAGCCCGAGCCCCGGCTGCCTGTCCGTGGCTCCTGGGCGTCCGGGTCGCGGGAGAGGGATCCCAGGAGCGCTGCACTCCTGGAGACCCTGTCTGCACGTCCCAGGGCCCCAGGGGTGATCGCCAGCCCCAGGGCCCCCGCCTCCTTGCCCGGGCCCAGCTCAAGCACCACGCCCTCCTGTGGGGAAGCTGCCTCTTGGGCGGGCCTCTGTGTCAGGCGTGAGCGTCTGTGTGTCTGTCCCGGGGGTGTCTGTCTGGGTCCGTGTCTCGGATCCTCTCGTCTCTCTGTCTCTGCCTCTGTCTCTGTCTCTGTCTCTGTGTCTCTCAGGTCGGTCAGTCAGGAGCTGTCCAGGGGTGGCCGCGGGGCCTGGGGTTGAGGGGCGCGGTCCGGGTCCCGTGGGCGGGGCGCAGGGCGGGGCGGGGGAAGGGTGGCCCGCCCTGGTCTCCCCGCGCCCGCCGCCCGCCCCGGAGGGGTTCCGGTGCCCTCTGGTCGCGCCGGTGGCTCAGCTGGTTTGGGCAAGTTGGGGCCGGGCCGGAGCGGCGGCCGCCGGGGGTTGTTGGGCCCGGGTTCGTTGGGAGGCGCCTCGGGCCGGAGGGGCCTCGCCGGCCCGGGGCCCCGACGCGCTGACGCGCCGACGCGCCGACGCGCCCGCGCCCGGGCCACCTGTCCCCGAGCAGAGCAGCCGGATGTCCTGCGACCCGTCGCCGGGATGCGGGCGGACAGGAGGCCTGGAGCGTCCGGGGCCGGCAGGAGAGCGCCTAGACTTGCGCCCCGCCCGCAGTCCCCGGGGTGCCGGGCCTCCCCGCGCCCTGGGCGGGGCAGCAGGGCGGGGCAGGGCAGGGCAGGGCGGGGCGGGGTTTGGCTGGCCGCGGCGGCGCGGCGGCGGCGGCGGCGGCGGCGGCGGGAGGCAGTGGCAGGCGGGCGGCAGGCGGCGGAGCGCAGGGCGCGGGGCGGGCGGCCGGTGCGCGTCACAGGGGCTCGGGCGCGCGCGTCACAACGCCAGGCGCGGCGCGTCACAGGGGCCAGGCGACAGCGCGCGCGCGCGCGAGGCTTCTTAGGGGCGCCGGCGGCAGCAGCGTCTACGGCCATACCACCCTGAACGCGCCCGATCTCGATGTCTCGGAAGCTAAGCAGGGTCGGGCCTGGTTAGTACTTGGATGGGAGACCGCCTGGGAATACCGGGTGCTGTAGGCTTTTGCCTCCCGCTGCCTCCCTCTCGCCCCCCCCCGCCCCGGCCCTAGAGCCGCTCCCTCCCACGCTCCTCCCGCCCTCCTCCTCCTCACGGTCGCCCCATCGCCCCGCCGCCCCACCGCTGTCCAGCCGCGCGAGTGCCCCGCGGCCGCACCGCCGCCGCCGCCGCCGCCGCCGCCCAGCCCTTCCACCTCGCGGCCCCACGGGAACCAGGGCCAACCGGGGCCGGCCCCGCGTGGCCGTGCCCCGGACGCCGCCCTCGTCCGGCGGGCTCCCTCTGTCCTCGGCGGCCTCTTCCCACCCGCCAGGCTCCTGAAGACCCTAGCGGTCCACTCGGCCGGCGCGGCACCCAAGCAGTTGGTCGAGTCGTGGTGTGCGATGGAACGGATCCCGCTCCGGGCTGCGGAGGCCGGACAGCTTCAGCAAGCTGCCAGCAGCCCCTCCGTCTTCCAGAGCCCATCTAGGAAAGACCCGGGTCAGGCCTCTCCAAACAGCACCTACAGAAGGACGGGGCCCACTGGGCTCGAGAGGAGCCTTCCGGGCCTGGCCATCCATCCCAAGCGGGACGGCTTCTGGATTTTCTGATGCCTGCGCCGTGTGTCAGCTTCTCAAGTCGGTGCCTGGCTGTCCTTGATGCCGTCGTTCGCGAGAAACCCTCGTTCCGCACCGGAGTTAGTACGGGTCCTTTTGTGTTGTCTTTCCTTAAAGACGTCCCCTTCCCCAAGTGTCTAAGTTTCAAGCGCCTCCCCCGCTCCCCGCTGGGATGCAACTCCGTCTCCGTCTTCGCTTTTGTCTTTTGGGGGGGGGGGGTCCTGCCTTCGTTTGAAGGTCGGTGTCTGGCTCCTCGTGGATCCCTTGCATCCGTTTTGATTCTGAACAGACTGGATGGAAGGATTAGGAATCTTGCTTCGTTGGCCCAGGGTTTTGGTGTCCCCTCACTCAGGTGCCTCACTCTGTCCTGCCCCCCTCCTGGCCTCTGTCTGCCAGAGGGAGTGGACGAGTCCCCGAGAGGACTTCCGTCCTCAGCGGCCAGCCCTTCCTGGCTCCTTGGCTTGAGCTTTCATATCGTGCGGCTCGGGCAGCTTTGAAAGTCTGCTCTTCCCCTGCCTGTGTCCGCGCAGACTATCGCGGAAAGGGGATCCGGGAAAGCGGGAGGAGTTTGCTCCAGGGAGGAGAGCGGGGATGACAGGGAGGAGGGAGAGGGGAGACTTGCCTCAGATCGCACGGACTTTTACATTTTCAAGGGGAATTCATCAAGGTAAGCCAATCTCTTCCCCACCGCAGACAGAAAGCAATAGTTGCTCGCTGTGGAGAAGCTGGGACATGCGGGCAGAGCAGGAAGAGAGGACCTCAACCTCCATCCTCTCACCGTTCAGCAATCATCCTGGGAGCGAATATCCTCGTGTTTCCCTTTTCCCGTGGGCCCCACTTTCCCTGCCAGAGCAGACCCAGGGGCCTGTGGCCTGCTTCCTGCTGCCCCCGGGATGGCGGGGTGGCGGGGCGGGGCGGGCGCGTCGCTCCCTGCAGGGTAGCGCCCTGGGTGGTTCTGGTTCCGACGGCTCCCCCAATCCCGGCCTCCGATGAGCGTGTTCTGCTGGGAGAACTGGGGCTGTGTCTCCGTAAGTTTCCCGGAGTGCGGGCCCGGAGGCTTGGTCTCAAACGAAGGCTCGGCAGCAAGGGCCGCCGTTCCCTGCGAGGGACACGCCCTCCCTGAGCGGCAGTTGCCTCATCTGGTTGGAAAGGGGTCCTGTTAGTGCCTCGTCGGTGGCGTTGTTGCGAGCGCGGAAGCGGGAGCACGGAGCACCGCTCAGCACGGAGCGCGGCTGGTTGGTGCGCGCTCATCGTCTGCCGTCCTTCCCTGAGCATGAGTGCTTTCCGCCGACATTCGCCCGGCACCTGCGGGCCGCGTGCCTGCTTGGGGCCGGACCCAGCAGCCGAGGACGCAGGTGCCAAAATCTCTGCCTTTGGGGGAGTTCGCCGCCTCGTGCCTGGGACGGGAGGACCGACGGCAGACCAACACGTCCCGCGAGAGGCGGCGTCCCCGCCGGGACGCGGTGCCGTGGGAAATGGAGAGCCTGGCACAGCCGGGTCCTGGTCAGACATGCGTTGGTGGCGTCGCTCTCTTTCCCCCAGCCCGCCCCCGCCCCCACCCCGGCCCCCCGGCCCTTTCCTCTCCCTCGCGTCCCGAGGGTCCCCTTTCCAACGGGATCCAAGAACGCCCACAGGGCCCAAACTCTTGAGATGGGCAGTGCAGACATACACTGGATCCCGGGTGGACGACGGGAGGAGCTGCGGCCCAGAACCCTGAAGCCCAGAGGTCTCGGGACGGGGATACCGGTGACGTCGGGAGGCACCAACGGGTGTTCCGACGTGCGTTTCCCTCCCCGTAATCACACCGTCGCTCATCCGTCCATCCTCGGCGTGCTAGCCATCTTGGTAAAACTAAGGGAGACTTAACGGGTGAGCTAACCTGTGGGAGACCCTGGGTAATGTCCCTACCTGCGCTCGAGCAGACTGTGGACGCTGTGGTCGTCGGGAGGGGGTTCTGTCGTCTGGTAGATTGCGTTGGTTTCTCGGCGGGAGTTCTCCGTGTCCTGACTTTTCTGGCTGCTCGTTCTGTCAACTCAGGAAGTCCGGGGGCGCCCCGCAGAAAGAGGAAAGAGCCAGAACGAAGAGGCGAAGAGAAGGAAAGAAACACACAAACACGCACGCGCACACAAAAACGCGCACACACACGAGCGAGAGCGAGAGCGAGCGAGCGAGCGAGCCCCGGCTGCCTGTCCGTGGCTCCTGGGCGTCCGGGTCGCGGGACAGGATCCCAGGAGCGCTGCACTCCTGAGACCCTGTCTGCACGTCCCGGGCCCCAGGGGTGATCGCCAGCCCCAGGGCCCCCGCCTCCTGCCCGGGCCCAGCTCAAGCACCACCGCCCTCCTGTGGGGAAGCTGCCTCTTGGGCAGGGCCTCTCTGTGTCAGCGTGAGCGTCTGTGTCTGTCCCGGGGGTGTCTGTCTGGGTCCGTGTCTCGGATCCTCTCAATCTCTCTGTCTCTGCCTCTGTCTCTGTCTCTGTCTCTGTGTCTCTCAGGTCGGTCAGTCAGGAGCTGTCCAGGGTGGCCGCGGGGCCTGGGGTTGAGGGCGCGGTCCGGGTCCCGTGGGCGGGCGCGGGGCGGGGCGGGGAAGGGTGGCCCGCCCTGGTCTCCCCGCGCCCCGCCGCCGCCCGGAGGCTTTCCGGTGATGCCCTCTGGTCGCGCGGTGGCTCCAGCTGGATTTGGGCAAGTTGGGGCGGGCCGGGCAGGCGGCCGCCAGGGTTGTTGGGCCCGGGTTCGTTGGGGCCTCGGGCCGGAGGGCCCTCGCCGGCCCGGGGCCCGGCACGCTGACGCGCCGACGCGCCGACGCGCCCGGCGCCCCGGGCCACCTGTCCCGAGCAGAGCAGCCGGATGTCCTGCGACCCGTCGCCGGGATGCGGGCGGACAGGAGGCCTGGAGCGTCCGGGGCCGGCTTGGGAGAGCGCCTAGACTTGCGCCCCGCCCGCCCACAGTCCCCGGGGTGCCCGAGGCCTCCCGCGCCCTGGGCGGGCGGCAGGGCAGGGCAGGGCGGGGCAGGGCAGGGCAGGGCAAGGGTTTGGCTGGCCGCGGCGTGGCGGCGGCCGCGGCGGCGGCGGGAGGCAGTGGCAGGCAGGCGGCAGGCGGCGGAGCGCGGGGCGCAGGGGACGCGGGCGGCCGGTGCGCGTCACAGGGGCTCGGGCGCGCGCGTCACAGACGCCAGGCGACGGCGCGTCACAGGGCCAGGCGACAGCGCGCGCGCGCGCGGGGCTTCTTGGGCGCCGGCGGCAGCCGCCAGCGTCTACGGCCATACCACCCTGAACGCGCCCGATCTCGTCTGATCTCGGAAGCTAAGCAGGGTCGGGCCTGGTTAGTACTTGGATGGGAGACCGCCTGGGAATACCGGGTGCTGTAGGCTTTTGCCTCCCGCCGCCTCCCTCTCCTTTTGCGCCCCCCCCCGGCCCCAGCGCCGCTCCCTCCACGCTCCTCCCGCCCCTCCTCCCTCCTCACGGTCGCCCCATCGCCCCGCACGCCCCACCGCTGTCCAGCCGCGCGAGTGCCCCGCGGCCGCGGCCACCGCCGCCGCCGCCGCCGCCGCCGCCGCCGCCCAGCCCTTCCACCCTCGCGGCCCCACGGGAACCTGGGGCCAACCGGGGCCGGCCCCGCGTGGCCGTGCCCCCGGCCGCCCTCGTCCGGCGGGCTCCCTCTGTCCTCGGCGGCCTCTTCCCACCCGCCAGGCTCTGAGAGACCCTAGCGGTCCACTCGGCCGGCGCGGCACCCAAGCAGTTGGTCGAGTCGTGGTGTGCGATGGAACGGATCCCGCTCCGGGCTGCGGAGGCGGACAGCTTCAGCAAGCTGCCAGCAGCCCCTCCGTCTTCCAGAGCCCATCTAGGAAAGACCCCGGGTCAGGCCTCTCCAAACAGCACCTACAGAAGGACGGGGCCCACTGGGCTCGAGAGGAGCCTTCCGGGCCTGGCCATCCATCCCAAGCAGGACGGCTTCTGGATTTTCTGATGCCTGCGCCGTGTGTCAGCTTCTCCAAGTCGGTACCTGGCTGTCCTTGATACCGTCGTTCGCGAGAAACCCTCGTTTCCGCACCGGAGTTAGTACGGGTCCTTTTGTGTTGTCTTTCCCGTCCCCTTCCCCCAAGTGTCTAAGTTTCAGCGCCTCCCCCGCTCCCCGGCTGGGATGCAACTCCGTCTCCGTCTTCGCTTTTGTCTTTTGGGGGGGGGGGGTCCTGCCTTCGTTTGAAAGGTCGGTGTCTGGCTCCTCGTGGATCCCTTGCATCCGTTTTGATTCTGAACAGACTGGATGGAAGGATTAGGAATCTTGCTGCGCTGGCCCAGGGTTTTGGTGTCCCCTCACTCAGGTGCCTCACTCTGTCCTGCCCCCCTCCTGGCCTCTGTCTGCCAGAGGGAGTGGGGAAGTCCCCCGAAGGACATTTCCGTCCTCAGCGGCCAGCCCTTCCTGGCTCCTTGGCTTGAGCTTTCATATCGTGCGGCTCGGGCAGCTTTGAAAGTCTGCTCTTCCCCTGCCTGTGTCCGCGCAGACTATCGCGGAAAGGGGATCCGGGAAGCGGGAGGGGAGTTTGCTCCAGGGGAGGAGAGCGGGGATGACAGGGAGGAGGAGAGGGAGACTTGCCTCAGATCGCACGGACTTTTACATTTTCAAGGGGGAATTCATCAAGGTAAGCCGTCTCTTCCCCACCGCAGACAGAAAGCAATAGTTGCTCGCTGTGGAGAAGCTGGGACATGCGGGCAGAGCAGGAAGAGAGGACCTCAACCTCCATCCTCTCACCGTTCAGCAATCATCCTGGGAGCGAATATCCTCGTGTTTCCCTTTTCCCGTGGGCCCCACTTTCCCTGCCAGAGCAGACCCAGGGCACCTGTGGCCTGCTTCCTGCCCGGGATGGCGGGGTGGCGGGGCGGGGCGGGCCGCGCGTCGCTCCCTGCAGGGTAGCGCCCTGGGTGGTTCTGGTTCCGACGGCTCCCCCAATCTGACCTCCGATGAGCGTGTTCTGCTGGGAGAACTGGGGCTGTGTCTCCGTAAGTTTCCCGGAGTGCGGCCCCGGAGGCTTGGTCTCAAACGAAGGCTCGGCAGCAAGGGCCGCCGTTCCTGCGAGGGACTCGCCCTCCCTGGCGGCAGTTGCCTCATCTGGTTGGAAAGGGGTCCTGTTAGTGCCTCGTCGGTGGCGTTGTTGCGGCGCGGAGCGGAGCACGACACACGCTCAGCACGGAGCGCGGCACTGGTTGGTGCGCGCTCATCGTCTGCCGTCCTTCCCTGTGAGCATAGTGCTTTCCGCCGACATTCGCCCGGCACCTGCGGGCGCGTGCCTGCTTGGGGCCGGACCCAGCAGCCGAGGACGCAGGTGCCAAAATCTCTGCCTTTGGGGGAGTTCGCCGCCTCGTGCCTGGGACGGGAGGACCGACGGCAGACCAACACGTCCCGACGAGGCGGCGTCCCCGGCCGACGGGACGCGGTGCCGTGGGAAATGGAGAGCCTGGCACAGCCGAGGTCCTGGTCAGACATGCGTTGATGGCGTCGCTCTCTTTCCCCCAGCCCGCCCCCCGCCCCCCACCCCGGCCCCCCGGCCCCTCTCCCCTCGCGTCCCGAGGTCCCCTTTCCAACGGGATCCAAGAACGCCCACAGGGCCCAAACTCTTGAGATGGGCAGTGCAGACATCGTGCCTGGATCCCGGGTGGACGGCGGGAAGCTGCGGCCAAGAACCAGAAGCCCAGAGGTCTCGGGACGGGGATACCGGTGACGTCGGGAGGCACCAACGGGTGTTCCGACGTGCGTTTCCCTCCCCGTAATCACACCGTGGCGCTCATCCGTCCATCCCTCGGCGTGCTAGCCATCTTGGTAAAACTAAGGAGACTTAACGGGTGAGCTAACCTGTGGGAGACCCTGGGTAATGTCCCTACCTGCGCTCGAGCAGACTGTGGACGCTGTGGTCGTCGGGGAGGGGTTCTGTACGTCTGGTAGATTGCGTTGGTTTCTCGGGCGAAGTTCTCCGTGTCCTGACTTTTCTGGCTGCTCGTTCTGTCAACTCAGGAAGTCCGGGGGCGCCCCGCAGAAAGAGGAAAAGAGCCAGAACGAAGCGAAGAGAGAAGGAAAGAAACACACAAACACGCACGCGCACACAAAAACGCGCACACAGAGCGAGAGCGAGAGCGAGAGCGAGAGCGAGAGCGAGCCCGAGCCCGGCTGCCTGTCCGTGGCTCCTGGGCGTCCGGGTCGCGGGGAGAGGGATCCCAGGAGCGCTGCACTCCTGAGACCCTGTCTGCACGTCCCAGGGCCCCAGGGGTGATCCCAGCCCCAGGGCCCCCGCCTCCTTGCCCGGGCCCAGCTCAGCACCACCGCCCTCCTGTGGGGAAGCTGCCTCTTGGGCAGGGCCTCTCTGTGTCAGCGTGAGCGTCTGTGTGTCTGTCGGGGGTGTCTGTCTGGGTCCGTGTCTCGGATCCTCTCAATCTCTCTGTCTCTGCCTCTGTCTCTGTCTCTGTCTCTGTGTCTCTCAGGTCGGTCAGTCAGGAGCTGTCCAGGGTGGCCGCGGGGCCTGGGGTTGAGGGCGCGGTCCGGGTCCCGTGGGCGGGGCGCGGGGCGGGGCGGGGAAGGGTGGCCCGCCTGGTCTCCCCGCGCCCGCCGCCCCGCCCCGGAGGGTTTCCGGTGATGCCCTCTGGTCGCGCCGGTGGCTCCGCTGGATTTGGGCAAGTTGGGGCCGGGCCGGAGCGGCGGCCGCCGGGGGTTGTTGGAGCGGGTTCGTTGGGAGGCGCCTCGGGCCGGAGGGGCCTCGCCGGCCCGGGGCCCCCGACGCGCTGACGCGCCGACGCGCCGACGCGCCCGACGCCGGGCCACCTGTCCCCGAGCAGAGCAGCCGGATGTCCCTGCGACCCGTCGCCGGGATGCGGGCGGACGGGAGGCCTGGAGCGTCCGGGGCCGGCTTGGGGAGCGCCTAGACTTGCGCCCCGCCCGCCCACAGTCCCCGGGGTGCCCGAGGCCTCCCGCGCCCTGGGCGGGCGGCCGGGGCAGGGCGGGGCAGGGCAGGGCAGGGCGGGGCAGGGTTTGGCTGGCCGCGGCGGCGGCGGCGGCGGCGGCGGCGGCGGCGGGAGGCGGTGGCGGGCGGGCGGCAGGCGGCGGAGCGCGGGGCGCAGGGGACGCGGGCGGCCGGTGCGCGTCACAGGGGCTCGGGCGCGCGCGTCACAGACGCCAGGCGACGGCGCGTCACAGGGGCCAGGCGACGGCGCGCGCGCGCGAGGCTTCTTAGGGGCGCCGGCGGCGCCCTCAGCGTCTACGGCCATACCACCCTGAACGCGCCCGATCTCGTCTGATCTCGGAAGCTAAGCAGGGTCGGGCCTGGTTAGTACTTGGATGGGGGCCGCCTGGGAATACCGGGTGCTGTAGGCTTTTGCCTCCCGCCGCCTCCCTCTCCTTTTGCGCCCCCCCCCAACGGCCCCAGCGCCGCTCCCTCACGCTCCTCCCGCCCCTCCTCCCTCCTCACCGGTCGCCCCATCGCCCCGCCACGCCCCCACCGCTGTCCAGCCGCGCGAGTGCCCCGCCGGCCGCCGCCACCGCCGCCGCCGCCGCCGCCGCCGCCCAGCCCTTCCACCTCGCGGCCACGGGAACCCAGGGCCAACCGGGGCCGGCCCCGCGTGGCCGTGCCCCGACGCCGCCCTCGTCCGCGGGCTCCCTCTGTCCTCGGCAGCCTCTTCCCACCCGCCAGGCTCCTGAGAGACCCTAGCGGTCCACTCGGCCGACGCGGCACCCAAGCAGTTGGTCGAGTCGTGGTGTGCGATGGAACGGATCCCGCTCCGGGCTGCGGAGGCCCGGACAGCTTCAGCAAGCTGCCAGCAGCCCTCCGTCTTCCAGAGCCCATCTGGAAAGACCCCGGGTCAGGCCTCTCCAAACAGCACCTACAGAAGGACGGGGCCCACTGGGCTCGAGAGGGCCTTCCGGGCCTGGCCATCCATCCCAAGCGGGACGGCTTCTGGATTTTCTGATGCCTGCGCCGTGTGTCAGCTTCTCCAAGTCGGTACCTGGCTGTCCTTGATACCGTCGTTCGCAGAAACCCTCGTTTCCGCACCGGAGTTGGTACGGGTCCTTTTGTGTTGTCTTTCCTTAAAGACGTCCCCTTCCCCAAGTGTCTAAGTTTCAAGCGCCTCCCCCGCTCCCCGGCTGGGATAAACTCCGTCTCCGTCTTCGCTTTTGTCTTTTGGGGGGGGGGGGGTCCTGCCTTCGTTTGAAAGGTCGGTGTCTGGCTCCTCGTGGATCCCTTGCATCCGTTTTGATTCTGAACAGACTGGATGGAAGGATTAGGAATCTTGCTGCGCTGGCCCAGGGTTTTGGTGTCCCCTCACTCAGGTGCCTCACTCTGTCCTGCCCCCTCCTGGCCTCTGTCTGCCAGAGGGAGTGGACGAGTCCCCCGAGAGGACATTTCCGTCCTCAGCGGCCAGCCCTTCCTGGCTCCTTGGCTTGAGCTTTCATATCGTGCGGCTCGGGCAGCTTTGAAAGTCTGCTCTTCCCCTGCCTGTGTCCGCGCAGACTATCGCGGAAAGGGGATCCGGGGAAGCGGGAGGGAGTTTGCTCAGGGGAGGAGAGCGGGGATGACAGGGAGGAGGAGAGGGAGACTTGCCTCAGATCGCACGGACTTTTACATTTTCAAGGGGGAATTCATCAAGGTAAGCCGTCTCTTCCCCACCGCAGACAGAAAGCAATAGTTGCTCGCTGTGGAGAAGCTGGGACATGCGGGCAGAGCAGGAAGAGAGGACCTCAACCTCCATCCTCTCACCGTTCAGCAATCATCCTGGGAGCGAATATCCTCGTGTTTCCCTTTCCCCGTGGGCCCCACTTTCCCTGCCAGAGCAGACCCTGGGCACCTGGGGCCTGCTTCCTGCTGGCCGGGGTGGGCGGGGTGGCGGGGCGGGGCGGGCCGCGCGTCGCTCCCTGCAGGGTAGCGCCCTGGGTGGTTCTGGTTCCGACGGCTCCCCCAATCTGACCTCCGATGAGCGTGTTCTGCTGGGAGAACTGGGGCTGTGTCTCCGTAAGTTTCCCGGAGTGCGGGCCCGGAGGCTTGGTCTCAAACGAAGGCTCGGCAGCAAGGGCCGCCGTTCCTGCGAGGGACTCGCCCTCCCCTGGCGGCAGTTGCCTCATCTGGTTGGAAAGGGGTCCTGTTAGTGCCTCGTCGGTGGCGTTGTTGCGAGCGCGGAAGCGGGGGCACAGGCCACCGCTCAGCACGGAGCGCGGCACTGGTTGGTGCGCGCTCATCGTCTGCCGTCCTTCCCTGTGAGCATAGTGCTTTCCGCCGACATTCGCCCGGCACCTGCGGGCCGCGTGCCTGCTTGGGGCCGGACCCAGCAGCCGAGGACGCAGGTGCCAAAATCTCTGCCTTTGGGGAGTTCGCCGCCTCGTGCCTGGGACGGGAGGACCGACGGCAGACCAACACGTCCCGACGAGGCGGCGTCCCCGACGACGGGACGCGGTGCCGTGGAAATGGAGAGCCTGGCACAGCCGAGGTCCTGGTCAGACATGCGTTGATGGCGTCGCTCTCTTTCCCCCAGCCCGCCCCCCGCCCCCACCCCGGCCCCCCGGCCCTTTCCTCTCCCTCGCGTCCCGGGGTCCCCTTTCCAACGGGATCCAAGAACGCCCACAGGGCCCAAACTCTTGAGATGGGCAGTGCAGACATCGTGCACTGGATCCCGAGGTGGACGACGGAGAGGGCTGCGGCCAGAACCCTGAAGCCCAGAGGTCTCGGGACGGGGATACCGGTGGCGTCGGGAGGCACCAACGGGTGTTCCGGCGTGCGTTTCCCTCCCCGTAATCACACCGTGGCGCTCATCCGTCCATCCTCGGCGTGCTAGCCATCTTGGTAAAACTAAGGAGACTTAACGGGTGAGCTAACCTGTGGGAGACCCTGGGTAATGTCCCTACCTGCGCTCGAGCAGACTGTGGACGCTGTGGTCGTCGGGGAGGGGTTCTGTACGTCTGGTAGATTGCGTTGGTTTCTCGGGCGAAGTTCTCCGTGTCCTGACTTTTCTGGCTGCTCGTTCTGTCAACTCAGGAAGTCCGGGGCGCCCCGCAGAGAAGGAAAGAGCCAGAACGAAGGGCGAAGAGAAGGAAAGAAACACACAAACACGCACGCGCACACAAAAACGCGCACACACAGAGCGAGAGCGAGAGCGAGAGCGAGAGCGAGAGCGAGCCGAGCCCGGCTGCCTGTCCGTGGCTCCTGGGCGTCCGGGTCGCGGGACAGGGGATCCCAGGAGCGCTGCACTCCTGAGACCCTGTCTGCACGTCCCAGGGCCCCAGGGGTGATCGCCAGCCCCAGGGCCCCCGCCTCCTTGCCCGGGCCCAGCTCAAGCACCACCGCCCTCCTGTGGGGAAGCTGCCTCTTGGGCAGGGCCTCTCTGTGTCAGCGTGAGCGTCTGTGTATGTCCCGGGGGTGTCTGTCTGGGTCCGTGTCTCGGATCCTCTCAATCTCTCTGTCTCTGCCTCTGTCTCTGTCTCTGTCTCTGTGTCTCTCAGGTCGGTCAGTCAGGAGCTGTCCAGGGTGGCCGCGGGGCCTGGGGTTGAGGGCGCGGTCCGGGTCCCGTGGGCGGGGCGCGGGGCGGGGCGGGGAAGGGTGGCCCGCCCTGGTCTCCCCGCGCCCCGCCGCCCCGCCCCGGAGGGCTTTCCGGTGATGCCCTCTGGTCGCGCCGGTGGCTCCAGCTGGATTTGGGCAAGTTGGGGCCGGGCCGGAGCGGCGGCCGCCGGGGGTTGTTGGGCCCGGGTTCGTTGGGGAGGCGCCTCGGGCCGGAGGGCCTCGCCGGCCCGGGGCGACCGCGCTGACGCGCCGACGCGCCGGCGCGCCCGACGCCCCGGGCCACCTGTCCCCGAGAGCAGAGCAGCCGGATGTCCTGCGACCCGTCGCCGGGATGCGGGCGGACAGGAGGCCTGGAGCGTCGGGGCCGGCTTGGGAGAGCGCCTAGACTTGCGCCCCGCCCGCCCACAGTCCCCGGGGTGCCCGAGGCCTCCCGCGCCCTGGGCAGGCGGCAGGGCAGGGCGGGGCAGGGCGGGGCAGGGCAGGGTTTGGCTGGCCGCGGCGGCGGCGGCGGCGGCGGCGGCGGCGGCGGGGAGGCAGTGGCAGGCAGGCGGCAGGCGGCGGAGCGCGGGGCGCAGGGGACGCGGGCGGCCGGTGCGCGTCACAGGGGCTCGGGCGCGCGCGTCACAGACGCCAGGCGACGGCGCGTCACAGGGGCCAGGCGACAGCGCGCGCGCGCGCGGGCTTCTTAGGGGCGCCGGCGGCAGCAGCGTCTACGGCCATGCCACCCTGAACGCCCGATCTCGTCTGATCTCGGAAGCTAAGCAGGGTCGGGCCTGGTTGGTACTTGGATGGGAGACCGCCTGGGAATACCGGGTGCTGTGAGCTTTTGCCTCCCCGCCGCCTCCCTCTCCTTTTGCGCCCCCCCGCCCCCCGGCCCCAGCGCCGCTCCTCCCACGCTCCTCCCGCCCCTCCTCCCTCCTCACCGGTCGCCCCATCGCCCCGCCACGCCCCCACCGCTGTCCAGCCGCGCGAGTGCCCCGCGGCCGCGGCCACCGCCGCCGCCACCGCCGCCGCCGCCCCAGCCCTTCCACCTCGCGGCCCCACGGGAACCCAGGGCCAACCGGGGCCGGCCCCGCGTGGCCGTGCCCCCGACGCCGCCCTCGTCCGGCGGGCTCCCTCTGTCCTCGGCGGCCTCTTCCCACCCGCCAGGCTCCTGAGAGACCCTAGCGGTCACTCGGCCGGCGCGGCACCCAAGCAGTTGGTCGAGTCGTGGTGTGCGATGGAACGGATCCCGCTCCGGGCTGCGGAGGCCCCGGACAGCTTCAGCAAGCTGCCAGCAGCCCCTCCGTCTTCCAGAGCCCATCTAGGAAAGACCCCGGGTCAGGCCTCTCCAAACAGCACCTACAGAAGGACGGGGCCCACTGGGCTCGAGAGGAGCCTTCCGGGCCTGGCCATCCATCCCAAGCGGGACGGCTTCTGGATTTTCTGATGCCTGCGCCGTGTGTCAGCTTCTCCAAGTCGGTACCTGGCTGTCCTTGATACCGTCGTTCGCGAGAAACCCTCGTTTCCGCACCGGAGTTGGTACGGGTCCTTTTGTGTTGTCTTTCCTTAAAGACGTCCCCTTCCCCAAGTGTCTAAGTTTCAAGCGCCTCCCCCCCGCTCCCCGGCTGGGATGCAACTCCGTCTCCGTCTTCGCTTTTGTCTTTTGGGGGGGGGGGGTCCTGCTTCGTTTGAAAGGTCGGTGTCTGGCTCCTCGTGGATCCCTTGCATCCGTTTTGATTCTGAACAGACTGGATGGAAGGATTAGGAATCTTGCTGCGCTGGCCCAGGGTTTTGGTGTCCCCTCACTCAGGTGCCTCACTCTGTCCTGCCCCCCTCCTGGCCTCTGTCTGCCAGAGGGAGTGGACGAGTCCCCCGAGAGGACATTTCCGTCCTCAGCGGCCAGCCCTTCCTGGCTCCTTGGCTTGAGCTTTCATATCGTGCGGCTCGGGCAGCTTTGAAAGTCTGCTCTTCCCCTGCCTGTGTCCGCGCAGACTATCGCGGAAAGGGGATCCGGGAAGCGGGAGGGGAGTTTGCTCCAGGGGAGGAGAGCGGGGATGACAGGGAGGAGGAGAGGGAGACTTGCCTCAGATCGCACGGACTTTTACATTTTCAAGGGGGAATTCATCAAGGTAAGCCGTCTCTTCCCCACCGCAGACAGAAAGCAATAGTTGCTCGCTGTGGAGAAGCTGGGACATGCGGGCAGAGCAGGAAGAGAGGACCTCAACCTCCATCCTCTCACCGTTCAGCAATCATCCTGGGAGCGAATATCCTCGTGTTTCCCTTTTCCCCGTGGGCCCCACTTTCCCTGCCAGAGCAGACCCAGGGCACCTGTGGCCTGCTTCCTTGCCCGGGATGGCGGGGTGGCGGGGCGGGCGGGCGCGCGTCGCTCCCTGCAGGGTAGCGCCCTGGGTGGTTCTGGTTCCGACGGCTCCCCCAATCTGACCTCCGATGAGCGTGTTCTGCTGGGAGAACTGGGGCTGTGTCTCCGTAAGTTTCCCGGAGTGCGGGCCCGGAGGCTTGGTCTCAAACGAAGGCTCGGCAGCAAGGGCCGCCGTTCCTGCGGGGACTCGCCCTCCCCTGAGCAGCAGTTGCCTCATCTGGTTGGAAAGGGGGTCCTGTTGAGTGCCTCGTCGGTGGCGTTGTTGCGGCGCGGAGCGGGAGCACGACACCGCTCAGCACGGAGCGCGGCACTGGTTGGTGCGCGCTCATCGTCTGCCGTCCTTCCCTGTGAGCATAGTGCTTTCCGCCGACATTCGCCCGGCACCTGCGGGCCGCGTGCCTGCTTGGGGCCGGACCCCGCAGCCGAGGACGCAGGTGCCAAAATCTCTGCCTTTGGGGGAGTTCGCCGCCTCGTGCCTGGGACGGGAGGACCGACGGCAGACCAGCACGTCCCGACGAGAGGCGGCGTCCCCGACGACGGGACGCGGTGCCGTGGGAAATGGAGAGCCTGGCACAGCCGAGGTCCTGGTCAGACATGCGTTGATGGCGTCGCTCTCTTTCCCCCAGCCCGCCCCCCGCCCCCACCCCGGCCCCCCGGCCCCTTTCCTCTCCCTCGCGTCCCGAGGTCCCCTTTCCAACGGGATCCAAGAACGCCCACAGGGCCCAAACTCTTGAGATGGGCAGTGCAGACATCGTGCACTGGATCCCGGGTGGACGACGGGGAGAGGGCTGCGGCCCAGAACCCTGAAGCCCAGAGGTCTCGGGACGGGGATACCGGTGACGTCGGGAGGCACCAACGGGTGTTCCGCGTGCGTTTCCCTCCCCGTAATCACACCGTGGCGCTCATCCGTCCATCCTCGGCGTGCTAGCCATCTTGGTAAAACTAAGGAGACTTAACGGGTGAGCTAACCTGTGGGAGACCCTGGGTAATGTCCCTACCTGCGCTCGAGCAGACTGTGGACGCTGTGGTCGTCGGGGAGGGGGTTCTGTACGTCTGGTAGATTGCGTTGGTTTCTCGGGCGAAGTTCTCCGTGTCCTGACTTTTCTGGCTGCTCGTTCTGTCAACTCAGGAAGTCCGGGGGCGCCCCGCAGAAAGAGGAAAAGAGCCAGAACGAAGAGGCGAAAGAGAAAGGAAAGAAACACACAAACACGCACGCGCACACAAACGCGCACACACAGAGCGAGAGCGAGAGCGAGAGCGAGAGCGAGAGCGAGCCGAGCCCGGCTGCCTGTCCGTGGCTCCTGGGCGTCCGGGTCGCGGGAGAGGGATCCCAGGAGCGCTGCACTCCTGAGACCCTGTCTGCACGTCCCAGGGCCCCAGGGGTGATCGCCAGCCCCAGGGCCCCGCCTCCTTGCCCGGGCCCAGCTCAAGCACCACCGCCCTCCTGTGGGGAAGCTGCCTCTTGGGCAGGGCCTCTCTGTGTCAGCGTGAGCGTCTGTGTGTCTGTCCCGGGGGTGTCTGTCTGGGTCCGTGTCTCGGATCCTCTCAATCTCTCTGTCTCTGCCTCTGTCTCTGTCTCTGTCTCTGTGTCTCTCAGGTCGGTCAGTCAGGAGCTGTCCAGGGTGGCCGCGGGGCCTGGGGTTGAGGGCGCGGTCCGGGTCCCGTGGGCGGGGCGCGGGGCGGGGCGGAAGGGTGGCCCGCCCTGGTCTCCCCGCGCCCCGCCGCCCGCCCCGGAGGGCTTTCCGGTGATGCCCTCTGGTCGCGGTGGCTCCAGCTGGATTTGGGCAAGTTGGGGCCGGGCCGGAGCGGCCGCCGAGGGGTTGTTGGGCCCGGGTTCGTTGGGAGGCGCCTCGGGCCGGAGGGGCCTCGCCGGCCCGGGGCCCCGACGCGCGCGCGCCGACGCGCCGACGCGCCCGACGCCCCGGGCCACCTGTCCCCGAGCAGAGCAGCCGGATGTCCTGCGACCCGTCGCCGGGATGCGGGCGGACAGGAGGCCTGGAGCGTCCGGGGCCGGCTGGAGAGCGCCTAGACTTGCGCCCGCCCGCCCACAGTCCCCGGGGTGCCCGGGCCTCCCGCGCCCTGGGCGGGCGGCAGGGCAGGGCAGGGCAGGGCAGGGCAGGGCAGGGCGGGGTTTGGCTGGCCGCGGCGGCGGCGGCGGCGGCGGCAGCGGCGGCGAGGCAGTGGCAGGCAGGCGGCAGGCGGCGGAGCGCGGGGCGCAGGGGACGCGGGCGGCCGGTGCGTCACAGGGGCTCGGGCGCGCGCGTCACAGACGCCAGGCGACGGCGCGTCACAGGGGCCAGGCGACAGCGCGCGCGCGCGCGGGGCTTCTTAGGGGCGCCGGCGGCGCCGCCAGCGTCTACGGCCATACCACCCTGAACGCGCCCGATCTCGTCTGATCTCGGAAGCTAAGCAGGGTCGGGCCTGGTTAGTACTTGGATGGGAGACCGCCTGGGAATACCGGGTGCTGTAGGCTTTTGCCTCCCGCCGCCTCCCTCTCCTTTTGCGCCCCCCCCGCCCCCCGGCCCTAGAGCCGCTCCCTCCACGCTCCTCCCGCCCCTCCTCCCTCCTCACCGGTCGCCCCATCGCCCCGCCACGCCCCCACCGCTGTCCAGCCGCGCGAGTGCCCCGCGGCCGCGGCCACCGCCGCCGCCGCCGCCGCCGCCGCCCAGCCCTTCCACCTCGCGGCCCCACGGGAACCCAGGGCCAACCGGGGCCGGCCCCGCGTGGCCGTGCCCCCGACGCCGCCCTCGTCCGGCGGGCTCCCTCTGTCCTCGGCGGCCTCTTCCCACCCGCCAGGCTCCTGAGAGACCCTGCGGTCCACTCGGCCGGCGCGGCACCCAAGCAGTTGGTCGAGTCGTGGTGTGCGATGGAACGGATCCCGCTCCGGGCTGCGGAGGCCCGGACAGCTTCAGCAAGCTGCCAGCAGCCCCTCCGTCTTCCAGAGCCCATCTAGGAAAGACCCCGGGTCGAGGCCTCTCCAAACAGCACCTACAGAAGGACGGGGCCCACTGGGCTCGAGAGGAGCCTTCCCGGGCCTGGCCATCCATCCCAAGCGGGACGGCTTCTGGATTTTCTGATGCCTGCGCCGTGTGTCAGCTTCTCCAAGTCGGTACCTGGCTGTCCTTGATACCGTCGTTCGCGAGAAACCCTCGTTTCCGCACCGGAGTTGGTACGGGTCCTTTTGTGTTGTCTTTCCTTAAAGACGTCCCCAAGTGTCTAAGTTTCAGCGCCTCCCCCCGCTCCCCGGCTGGGATGCAACTCCGTCTCCGTCTTCGCTTTTGTCTTTTGGGGGGGGGGGGGTCCTGCCTTCGTTTGAAAGGTCGGTGTCTGGCTCCTCGTGGATCCCTTGCATCCGTTTTGATTCTGAACAGACTGGATGGAAGGATTAGGAATCTTGCTGCGCTGGCCCAGGGTTTTGGTGTCCCCTCACTCAGGTGCCTCACTCTGTCCTGCCCCCTCCTGGCCTCTGTCTGCCAGAGGGTGGGCAAGTCCCCCGAGAGGACATTTCCGTCCTCAGCGGCCTCCTGGCTCCTGGCTTGAGCTTTCATATCGTGCGGCTCGGGCAGCTTTGAAAGTCTGCTCTTCCCCTGCCTGTGTCCGCGCAGACTATCGCGGAAAGGGGATCCGGGAAAGCGGGAGGAGTTTGCTCAGGGGAGGAGAGCGGGGATGACAGGGAGGAGGAGAGAGGGGAGACTTGCCTCAGATCGCACGGACTTTTACATTTTCAAGGGGGAATTCATCAAGGTAAGCCGTCTCTTCCCCACCGCAGACAGAAAGCAATAGTTGCTCGCTGTGGAGAAGCTGGGACATGCGGGCAGAGCAGGAAGAGAGGACCTCAACCTCCATCCTCTCACCGTTCAGCAATCATCCTGGGAGCGAATATCCTCGTGTTTCCCTTTTCCCGTGGGCCCCACTTTCCCTGCCAGAGCAGACCCAGGGCACCTGTGGCCTGCTTCCTGCTTGCCCGGGATGGCGGGGTGGCGGGGCGGGCGGGCCGCGCGTCGCTCCCTGCAGGGTAGCGCCCTGGGTGGTTCTGGTTCCGACGGCTCCCCCAATCTGACCTCCGATGAGCGTGTTCTGCTGGGAGAACTGGGGCTGTGTCTCCGTAAGTTTCCCGGAGTGCGGGCACGGAGGCTTGGTCTCAAACGAAGGCTCGGCAGCAAGGGCCGCCGTTCCTGCGAGGACTCGCCCTCTGAGCGGCAGTTGCCTCATCTGGTTGGAAAGGGGGTCCTGTTAGTGCCTCGTCGGTGGCGTTGTTGCGGCGCGGAAGCGGGAGCACGGAGCCACCGCTCAGCACGGAGCGCGGCACTGGTTGGTGCGCGCTCATCGTCTGCCGTCCTTCCCTGTGAGCATAGTGCTTTCCGCCGACATTCGCCCGGCACCTGCGGGCCGCGTGCCTGCTTGGGGCCGGACCCAGCAGCAGCCGAGGACGCAGGTGCCAAAATCTCTGCCTTTGGGGGAGTTCGCCGCCTCGTGCCTGGGACGGGAGGACCGGCGGCAGACCAACACGTCCCGACGAGAGGCGGCGTCCCCGACGACGGGACGCGGTGCCGTGGGAAATGGAGAGCCTGGCACAGCCGAGGTCCTGGTCAGACATGCGTTGATGGCGTCGCTCTCTCCCCCAGCCCGCCCCCGCCCCCCACCCCGGCCCCCGGCCCTTTCCTCCTCCCTCGCGTCCCGAGGGTCCCCTTTCCAACGGGATCCAAGAACGCCCACAGGGCCCAAACTCTTGAGATGGGCAGTGCAGACATCGTGCACTGGATCCCGGGTGGACGACGGGAGAGGGCTGCGGCCCAGAACCCTGAAGCCCAGAGGTCTCGGGACGGGGATACCGGTGACGTCGGGAGGCACCAACGGGTGTTCCGACGTGCGTTTCCCTCCCCGTAATCACACCGTGGCGCTCATCCGTCCATCCTCGGCGTGCTAGCCATCTTGGTAAAACTAAGGAGACTTAACGGGTGAGCTAACCTGTGGGAGACCCTGGGTAATGTCCCTACCTGCGCTCGAGCAGACTGTGGACGCTGTGGTCGTCGGGGAGGGGGTTCTGTACGTCTGGTAGATTGCGTTGGTTTCTCGGGCGAAGTTCTCCGTGTCCTGACTTTTCTGGCTGCTCGTTCTGTCAACTCAGGAAGTCCGGGGCGCCCCGCAGAAAGAGGAAAAGAGCCAGAACGAAGGCGAAGAGAGAAGGAAAGAAACACACAAACACGCACGCGCACACACGCGCGCACACACAGAGCGAGAGCGAGCGAGAGCGAGAGCGAGCGAGCCCGAGCCCGGCTGCCTGTCCGTGGCTCCCTGGGCGTCCGGGTCGCGGGACAGGGATCCCAGGAGCGCTGCACTCCTGAGACCCTGTCTGCACGTCCCAGGGCCCCAGGGGTGATCGCCAGCCCCAGGGCCCCGCCTCCTTGCCCGGGCCCAGCTCCAACCACCGCCCTCCTGTGGGGAAGCTGCCTCTTGGGCAGGGCCTCTCTGTGTCAGCGTGAGCGTCTGTGTGTCTGTCCCGGGGGTGTCTGTCTGGGTCCGTGTGCGGATCCTCTCAATCTCTCTGTCTCTGCCTCTGTCTCTGTCTCTGTGTCTCTCAGGTCGGTCAGTCAGGAGCTGTCCAGGGTGGCCGCGGGGCCTGGGGTTGAGGGCGCGGTCCGGGTCCCGTGGGCGGGGCGCGGGCGGGGCGGGGAAGGGTGGCCCGCCCTGGTCTCCCCGCGCCCCGCCGCCCGCCCCGGAGGGGTTCCGGTGATGCCCTCTGGTCGCGCCGGTGGCTCCGCTGGTTTGGGCAAGTTGGGGCCGGGCCGGAGCGGCCGCCGGGGGTTGTTGGGCCCGGGTTCGTTGGGAGGCGCCTCGGGCCGGAGGGGCCTCGCCGGCCCGGGGCCCCGGCGCGCGCGCGCCGGCGCGCCGACGCGCCCGACGCCCCGGGCCACCTGTCCCCGAGCAGAGCAGCCGGATGTCCTGCGACCCGTCGCCGGGATGCAGGCGGACAGGAAGACCTGGAGCGTCCGGGGCCGGCTTGGGAGAGCGCCTAGACTTGCGCCCCGCCCGCCCACAGTCCCCGGGGTGCCCGAGGCCTCCCGCGCCCTGGGCGGGCGGCAGGGGCAGGGCAGGGCAGGGCAGGGCAGGGCGGGGGGGTTTGGCTGGCCGCGGCGGCGGCGGCGGCGGCGGCGGCGGCGGCGGGAGGCAGTGGCAGGCAGGCGGCGGGCGGCGGAGCGCGGGGCGCAGGGGACGCGGGCGGCCGGTGCGCGTCACAGGGGCTCGGGCACGCGCGTCACAGACGCCAGGCGCGGCGCGTCACAGGGGCCAGGCGACAGCGCGCGCGCGCGGGGGCTGTTGGGGGCGCCGGCGGCAGCCTCAGGCGTCTCCGGCCATACCACCCTGAACGCGCCCGATCTCGTCTGATCTCGGAAGCTAAGCAGGGTCGGGCCTGGTTAGTACTTGGATGGGAGACCGCCTGGGAATACCGGGTGCTGTGAGCTTTTGCCTCCCGCCGCCTCCCTCTCCTTTGCGCCCCCCCCCCGCCCCCCGGCCCTCGGCCGCTCCCTCACGCTCCTCCCGCCCCTCCTCCCTCCTCACCGGTCGCCCCATCGCCCCGCCACGCCCCCACCGCTGTCCAGCCGCGCGAGTGCCCCGCGGCCGCGGCCACCGCCGCCGCCGCCGCCGCCGCCGCCAGCCCTTCCACCTCGCGGCCCCACGGGAACCCAGGGCCAACCGGGGCCGGCCCCGCGTGGCCGTGCCCCCGACGCCGCCCTCGTCCGGCGGGCTCCCTCTGTCCTCGGCGGCCTCTTCCCACCCGCCAGGCTCCTGAGAGACCTAGCGGTCCACTCGGCCGGCGCGGCACCCAAGCAGTTGGTCGAGTCGTGGTGTGCGATGGAACGGATCCCGCTCCGGGCTCGGAGGCCCGGACAGCTTCAGCAAGCTGCCAGCAGCCCCTCCGTCTTCCAGAGCCCATCTGAGAAAGACCCCGGGTCAGGCCTCTCCCAAACAGCACCTACAGAAGGACGGGGCCCACTGGGCTCGAGAGGAGCCTTCCGGGCCTGGCCATCCATCCCAAGCGGGACGGCTTCTGGATTTTCTGATGCCTGCGCCGTGTCCAGCTTCTCCAAGTCGGTACCTGGCTGTCCTTGATACCGTCGTTCGCGAGAAACCCTCGTTTCCGCACCGGAGTTGGTACGGGTCCTTTTGTGTTGTCTTTCCTTAAAGACGTCCCCTTCCCCAAGTGTCTAAGTTTCAAGCGCCTCCCCCGCTCCCCGGCTGGGATGCAACTCCGTCTCCGTCTTCGCTTTTTGTCTTTTGGGGGGGGGGGGGGTCCTGCCTTCGTTTGAAAGGTCGGTGTCTGGCTCCTCGTGGATCCCTTGCATCCGTTTTGATTCTGAACAGACTGGATGGAAGGATTAGGAATCTTGCTGCGCTGGCCCAGGGTTTTGGTGTCCCCTCACTCAGGTGCCTCACTCTGTCCTGCCCCCCTCCTGGCCTCTGTCTGCCAGAGGGAGTGGACGAGTCCCCCGAGAGGACATTTCCGTCCTCAGCGGCCAGCCCTTCCTGGCTCCTTGGCTTGAGCTTTCATATCGTGCGGCTCGGGCAGCTTTGAAAGTCTGCTCTTCCCCTGCCTGTGTCCGCGCAGACTATCGCGGAAAGGGGATCCGGGAAAGCGGGAGGGAGTTTGCTCCAGGGGAGGAGAGCGGGGATGACAGGGAGGAGGAGAGGGAGACTTGCCTCAGATCGCACGGACTTTTACATTTTCAGGGGGGAATTCATCAAGGTAAGCCGTCTCTTCCCCACCGCAGACAGAAAGCAATAGTTGCTCGCTGTGGAGAAGCTGGGACATGCGGGCAGAGCAGGAAGAGAGGACCTCAACCTCCATCCTCTCACCGTTCAGCAATCATCCTGGGAGCGAATATCCTCGTGTTTCCCTTTTCCCGTGGGCCCCTTTCCCTGCCAGAGCAGACCCAGGGCACCTGTGGCCTGCTTCCTGCTTGCCGGGATGGCGGGGGTGGCGGGGCGGGGCGGGCCGCGCGTCGCTCCCTGCAGGGTGGCGCCCTGGGTGGTTCTGGTTCCGACGGCTCCCCAATCTGACCTCCGATGAGCGTGTTCTGCTGGGAGAACTGGGGCTGTGTCTCCGTAAGTTTCCCGGAGTGCGGGCCGGAGGCTTGGTCTCAAACGAAGGCTCGGCAGCAAGGGCCGCCGTTCCTGCGAGGACTCGCCCTCCTGAGCGGCAGTTGCCTCATCTGGTTGGAAAGGGGGTCCTGTTAGTGCCTCGTCGGTGGCGTTGTTGCGGCGGAAGCGGGGCACGGAACACACCGCTCAGCACGGAGCGCGGCACTGGTTGGTGCGCGCTCATCGTCTACCGTCCTTCCCTGTGAGCATAGTGCTTTCCGCCGACATTCGCCCGGCACCTGCGGGCCGCGTGCCTGCTTGGGGCCCGGACCCAGCTTCGAGGACGCAGGTGCCAAAATCTCTGCCTTTGGGGGAGTTCGCCGCCTCGTGCCTGGGACGGGAGGACCGACGGCAGACCAACACGTCCCGACGAGAGGCGGCGTCCCCGGCCGACGGGACGCGGTGCCGTGGGAAATGGAGAGCCTGGCACAGCCGAGGTCCTGGTCAGACATGCGTTGATGGCGTCGCTCTCTTTCCCCCAGCCCGCCCCCCGCCCCCACCCCGGCCCCCGGCCCTTTCCTCTCCCTCGCGTCCCGAGGTCCCCTTTCCAACGGGATCCAAGAACGCCCACAGGGCCCAAACTCTTGAGATGGGCAGTGCAGACATCGTGCACTGGATCCCGGGTGGACGACGGGAGAGGGCTGCGGCCCAGAACCTGAAGCCCAGAGGTCTCGGGACGGGATACCGGTGACGTCGGGAGGCACCAACGGGTGTTCCGACGTGCGTTTCCCTCCCGGTAATCACACCGTGGCGCTCATCCGTCCATCCTCGGCGTGCTAGCCATCTTGGTAAAACTAAGGAGACTTAACGGGTGAGCTAACCTGTGGGAGACCCTGGGTAATGTCCCTACCTGCGCTCGAGCAGACTGTGGACGCTGTGGTCGTCGGGGAGGGGTTCTGTACGTCTGGTAGATTGCGTTGGTTTCTCGGGCGAAGTTCTCCGTGTCCTGACTTTTCTGGCTGCTCGTTCTGTCAACTCAGGAAGTCCGGGGCGCCCCGCAGAGAAAGAGGAAAAGAGCCAGAACGAAGAGGCGAAGAGAAGGAAAGAAACACACAAACACGCACGCGCGCACACAAACGCGCACACACAGAGCGAGAGCGAGAGCGAGAGCGAGAGCGAGAGCGAGCCCGAGCCCGGCTGCCTGTCCGTGGCTCCTGGGCGTCCGGGTCGCGGAGACAGGGATCCCAGGAGCGCTGCACTCTGAGACCCTGTCTGCACGTCCCAGGGCCCCAGGGGTGATCGCCAGCCCCAGGGCCCCGCCTCCTTGCCGGGCCCAGCTCAAGCACCACCGCCCTCCTGTGGGGAAGCTGCCTCTTGGGCAGGGCCTCTCTGTGTCAGCGTGAGCGTCTGTGTCTGTCCCGGGGGTGTCTGTCTGGGTCCGTGTCTCGGATCCTCTCAATCTCTCTGTCTCTGCCTCTGTCTCTGTCTCTGTCTCTGTGTCTCTCAGGTCGGTCAGTCAGGAGCTGTCCAGGGTGGCCGCGGGGCCTGGGGTTGAGGGCGCGGTCCGGGTCCCGTGGGGCGGGGGGCGGGGCAGGGCAGAGGGTGGCCGTCCCCCGCGCCGCCCCCGCCCCGGAGGGTTTCCGTGATGCCCTCTGGTCGCGCCGGTGGCTCCAGCTGGTTGGGCAAGTTGGGGCCGGGCCGGAACGGCGGCCGCCGGGGGGTTGTTGGGCCCGGGTTCGTTGGGAGGCGCCTCGGGCCGGAGGGGCCTCGCCGGCCCGGGGCCCGACGCGCTGACGGCGCCGACGCGCCGGCCGCGCCCGACGCCCCGGAGCCACCTGTCCCCGAGCAGAGCAGCCGGATGTCCTGCGACCCGTCGCCGGGATGCGGGCGGACAGGAGGCCTGGAGCGTCCGGGGCCGGCTTGGGAGAGCGCCTAGACTTGCGCCCCGCCGCCCACAGTCCCCGGGGTGCCCGAGGCCTCCCGCGCCCTGGGCGGGCGGCAGGGCAGGGCAGGGCAGGGCAGGGCAGGGCAGGGCAGGGTTTGGCTGGCCGCGGCGGCGGCGCCGGCGGCGGCGGCGGCGCGGCGGAGCAGTGGCAGGCAGGCGGCAGGCGGCGGAGCGCGGGGGCGCAGGGGACGCGGGCGGCCGGTGCGCGTCACAGGGGCTCGGGCGCGCGCGTCTGAGACGCCAGGCGACCGGCGCGTCACAGGGGCCAGGCGACAGCGCGCGCGCGCGCGGGGCTTCTTAGGGGCGCCGGCCGGCAGCCTCGCGTCTACGGCCATACCACCCTGAACGCGCCCGATCTCGTCTGATCTCGGAAGCTAAGCAGGGTCGGGCCTGGTTAGTACTTGGATGGGAGACCGCCTGGGAATACCGGGTGCTGTAGGCTTTTGCCTCCCGCCGCCTCCCTCTCTTTTGCGCCCCCCCAACGGCCCCAGCGCCGCTCCCTCCACGCTCCTCCCCGCCCCTCCTCCCTCCTCACCGGTCGCCCCATCGCCCCGCCACGCCCCCACCGCTGTCCAGCCGCGCGGGTGCCCCGCGGCCGCGGCCACCGCCCGCCGCCGCCCCGCCGCCGCCGCCGCCCAGCCCTTCCACCTCGCGGCCCCACGGGAACCCAGGGCCAACCGGGGCCGGCCCCGCGTGGCCGTGCCCCCGACGCCGCCCTCGTCCGGCGGGCTCCCTCTGTCCTCGGCGGCCTCTTCCCACCCGCCAGGCTCTGAGAGACCCTAGCGGTCCACTCGGCCGGCGCGGCACCCAAGCAGTTGGTCGAGTCGTGGTGTGCGATGGAACGGATCCCGCTCCGGGCTGCGGAGGCCCGGACAGCTTCAGCAAGCTGCCAGCAGCCCCTCCGTCTTCCAGAGCCCATCTAGGAAAGACCCCGGGTCAGGCCTCTCCAAACAGCACCTACAGAAGGACGGGGCCCACTGGGCTCGAGAGGAGCCTTCCGGGCCTGGCCATCCATCCCAAGCGGGACGGCTTCTGGATTTTCTGATGCCTGCGCCGTGTGTCAGCTTCTCAAGTCGGTACCTGGCTGTCCTTGATACCGTCGTTCGCGAGAAACCCTCGTTTCCGCACCGGAGTTAGTACGGGTCCTTTTGTGTTGTCTTTCCTTAAAGACGTCCCCTTCCCCCAAGTGTCTAAGTTTCAGCGCCTCCCCCCGCTCCCGGCTGGGATGCAACTCCGTCTCCGTCTTCGCTTTTGTCTTTTGGGGGGGGGGGGGGTCCTGCCTTCGTTTGAAAGGTGGGTGTCTGGCTCCTCGTGGATCCCTTGCATCCGTTTTGATTCTGAACAGACTGGATGGAAGGATTAGGAATCTTGCTGCGCTGGCCCAGGGTTTTGGTGTCCCCTCACTCAGGTGCCTCACTCTGTCCTGCCCCCTCCTGGCCTCTGTCTGCCAGAGGAGTGGACGGAAGTCCCCCGAGAGGACATTTCCGTCCTCAGCGGCCAGCCCTTCCTGGCTCCTTGGCTTGAGCTTTCATATCGTGCGGCTCGGGCAGCTTTGAAAGTCTGCTCTTCCCTGCCTGTGTCCGCGCAGACTATCGCGGAAAGGGGATCCGGGAAAGCGGGAGGAGTTTGCTCAGGGGAGGAGAGCGGGGATGACAGGGAGGAGGAGAGGGGAGACTTGCCTCAGATCGCACGGACTTTTACATTTTCAAGGGGGAATTCATCAAGGTAAGCCGTCTCTTCCCCACCGCAGACAGAAAGCAATAGTTGCTCGCTGTGGAGAAGCTGGGACATGCGGGCAGAGCAGGGAGAGAGACCTCAGCCTCCATCCTCTCACCGTTCAGCAATCATCCTGGGAGCGAATATCCTCGTGTTTCCCTTTTCCCGTGGGCCCCACTTTCCCTGCCAGAGCAGACCCAGGGCACCTGTGGCCTGCTTCCTGCTGCCCGGGATGGCGGGGTGGCGGGGCGGGGCGGGCCGCGCGTCGCTCCCTGCAGGGTAGCGCCCTGGGTGGTTCTGGTTCCGACGGCTCCCCCAATCTGACCTCCGATGAGCGTGTTCTGCTGGGAGAACTGGGGCTGTGTCTCCGTAAGTTTCCCGGAGTGCGGGCCCGGAGGCTTGGTCTCAAACGAAGGCTCGGCAGCAAGGCCGCCGTTCCTGCGAGGACTCGCCCTCCCTGGCCGGCAGTTGCCTCATCTGGTTGGAAAGGGGTCCTGTTAGTGCCTCGTCGGTGGCGTTGTTGCGGCGCGGAAGCGGGAGCACGGAGCACACCGCTCAGCACGGAGCGCGGCACTGGTTGGTGCGCGCTCATCGTCTGCCGTCCTTCCCTGTGAGCATAGTGCTTTCCGCCGACATTCGCCCGGCACCTGCGGGCCGCGTGCCTGCTTGGGGCCGGACCCAGCAGCCGAGGACGCAGGTGCCAAAATCTCTGCCTTTGGGGAGTTCGCCGCCTCGTGCCTGGGACGGGAGGACCGACGGCAGACCAACACGTCCCGACGAGAGGCGGCGTCCCCGGCCGACGGGACGCGGTGCCGTGGAAATGGAGAGCCTGGCACAGCCGGGGTCCTGGTCAGACATGCGTTGATGGCGTCGCTCTCTTTCCCCAGCCCGCCCCCCGCCCCCCACCCCGGCCCCCGGCCCTTTCCTCTCCCTCGCGTCCCGAGGTCCCCTTTCAACGGGATCCAAGAACGCCCACAGGGCCCAAACTCTTGAGATGGGCAGTGCAGACATCGTGCACTGGATCCCGGGTGGACGACGGGAGAGGGCTGCGGCCCAGAACCCTGAAGCCCAGAGGTCTCGGGACGGGGATACCGGTGAGCGTCGGGAGGCACCAGCGGGTGTTCCGACGTGCGTTTCCCTCCCCGTAATCACACCGTGGCGCTCATCCGTCCATCCTCGGCGTGCTAGCCATCTTGGTAAAACTAAGGAGACTTAACGGGTGAGCTAACCTGTGGGAGACCCTGGGTAATGTCCCTACCTGCGCTCGAGCAGACTGTGGACGCTGTGGTCGTCGGGGAGGGGTTCTGCGTCTGGTAGATTACGTTGGTTTCTCGGGCGAAGTTCTCCGTGTCCTGACTTTTCTGGCTGCTCGTTCTGTCAACTCAGGAAGTCCGGGGCGCCCCGCAGAAAGAGGAAAGAGCCAGAACGAAAGGCGAAAGAGAGAAGGAAAGAAACACACAAACACGCACGCGCACACAAAAACACGCACACACAGAGCGAGAGCGAGAGCGAGAGCGAGAGCGAGAGCGAGCCCGAGCCCGGCTGCCTGTCCGTGGCTCCTGGGCGTCCGGGTCGCGGGACAGGGATCCCAGGAGCGCTGCACTCTGAGACCCTGTCTGCACGTCCCAGGGCCCCAGGGGTGATCGCCAGCCCCAGGGCCCCCGCCTCCTTGCCCGGGCCCAGCTCAAGCACCACCGCCCTCCTGTGGGGAAGCTGCCTCTTGGGCAGGGCCTCTCTGTGTCAGCGTGAGCGTCTGTGTGTCTGTCCCGGGGGGTGTCTGTCTGGGTCCGTGTCTCGGATCCTCTCAATCTCTCTGTCTCTGCCTCTGTCTCTGTCTCTGTCTCTGTGTCTCTCAGGTCGGTCAGTCAGGAGCTGTCCAGGGTGGCCGCGGGGCCTGGGGTTGAGGGCGCGGTCCGGGTCCCGTGGGCAGGGCGCAGGGCGGGGCGGGGAAGGGTGGCCGCCCTGGTCTCCCCGCGCCCCGCCGCCCGCCCCGGAGGGCTTTCGGTGATGCCCTCTGGTCGCGCCGGTGGCTCCAGCTGGATTTGGGCAAGTTGGGGCCGGGCCGGAGCGGCGGCCGCCGGGGTTGTTGGGCCCGGGTTCGTTGGGAGGCGCCTCGGGCCGGAGGGGCCTCGCCGGCCCGGGGCCCCGACGCGCTGGCCGGCCCGGCGCGCGGCGCGCCCCGGCCGCCCGGGCCACCTGTCCCCGAGCAGAGCAGCCGGATGTCCTGCGACCCGTCGCCGGGATGCGGGCGGACAGGAGGCCTGGAGCGTCGGGGCCGGCTTGGGAGAGCGCCTAGACTTGCGCCCCGCCCGCCCACAGTCCCCGGGGTGCCGAGGCCTCCCGCGCCCTGGGCGGGCGGCAGGGCAGGGCAGGGCAGGGCAGGGCAGGCAGGGCAGGGTTTGGCTGGCCGCGGCGGCGGCGGCGGCGGCGGCGGCGGCGGCGGCGGGAGGCAGTGGCAGGCAGGCGGCGGGCGGCGGAGCGCGGGGCAGGGGGACGCGGGCGGCCGGTGCGCGTCACAGGGGCTCGGGCGCGCGCGTCACAGGCGCCAGGCGACGGCGCGTCACAGGGGCCAGGCGACAGCGCGCGCGCGCGAGGGGCTTCTTGAGGGCGCCGGCGGCCGCCGGCGTCTACGGCCATACCACCCTGAACGCGCCCGATCTCGTCTGATCTCGGAAGCTAAGCAGGGTCGGGCCTGGTTAGTACTTGGATGGGAGACCGCCTGGGAATACCGGGTGCTGTGAGCTTTGCCTCCCGCCGCCTCCCTCTCCTTTTGCGCCCCCCCCAACGGCCCCAGCGCCGCTCCTCCACGCTCCCGCCCCTCCTCCCTCCTCACCGGTCGCCCCATCGCCCCGCCCGCCCCCACCGCTGTCCAGCCGCGCGAGTGCCCGCGGCCGCGGCCCGCCGCCGCCGCCGCCGCCGCCGCCGCCCAGCCCTTCCACCTCGCGGCCCCACGGGGAACCCAGGGCCAACCGGGGCCGGCCCCGCGTGGCCGTGCCCCCGACGCCGCCCTCGTCCGGCGGGCTCCCTCTGTCCTCGGCGGCCTCTTCCCACCCGCCAGGCTCCTGAGAGACTAGCGGTCCACTCGGCCGGCGCGGCACCCAAGCAGTTGGTCGAGTCGTGGTGTGCGTGGACGGATCCCGCTCCGGGCTGCGGAGGCCCGGACAGCTTCAGCAAGCTGCCAGCAGCCCCTCCGTCTTCCAGAGCCCATCTAGGAAAGACCCCGGGTCGAGCCTCTCCAAACAGCACCTACAGAAGGACGGGGCCCACTGGGCTCGAGAGGAGCCTTCCGGGCCTGGCCATCCATCCCAAGCGGGACGGCTTCTGGATTTTCTGATGCCTGCGCCGTGTGTCAGCTTCTCCAAGTCGGTACCTGGCTGTCCTTGATACCGTCGTTCGCGAGAAACCCTCGTTTCCGCACCGGAGTTAGTACGGGTCCTTTTGTGTTGTCTTTCCTTAAAGACGTCCCCTTCCCCAAGTGTCTAAGTTTCAAGCGCCTCCCCCCGCTCCCCGGCTGGGATGCAACTCCGTCTCCGTCTTCGCTTTTGTCTTTTGGGGGGGGGGGGGGCCTTCGTTTGAAAGGTCGGTGTCTGGCTCCTCGTGGATCCCTTGCATCCGTTTTTGATTCTGAACAGACTGGATGGAAGGATTAGGAATCTTGCTGCGCTGGCCCAGGGTTTTGGTGTCCCCTCACTCAGGTGCCTCACTCTGTCCTGCCCCCCTCCTGGCCTCTGTCTGCCAGAGGAGTGGACGAGTCCCCGAGAGGACATTTCCGTCCTCAGCGGCCAGCCCTTCCTGGCTCCTTGGCTTGAGCTTTCATATCGTGCGGCTCGGGCAGCTTTGAAAGTCTGCTCTTCCCCTGCCTGTGTCCGCGCAGACTATCGCGGAAAGGGGATCCGGGAAAGCGGGAGGGGAGTTTGCTCAGGGAGGAGAGCGGGGATGACAGGGAGGAGGAGAGGGAGACTTGCCTCAGATCGCACGGACTTTTACATTTTCAAGGGGGAATTCATCAAGGTAAGCCGTCTCTTCCCCACCGCAGACAGAAAGCAATGGTTGCTCGCTGTGGAGAAGCTGGGACATGCGGGCAGAGCAGGAAGAGAGGACCTCAACCTCCATCCTCTCACCGTTCAGCAATCATCCTGGGAGCGAATATCCTCGTGTTTCCCTTTTCCCGTGGGCCCCTTTCCCTGCCAGAGCAGACCCAGGGCACCTGTGGCCTGCTTCCTGCTGCCCGGGATGGCGGGGTGGCGGGGCGGGGCAGGCCGCGCGTCGCTCCCTGCAGGGTAGCGCCCTGGGTGGTTCTGGTTCCGACGGCTCCCCCAATCTGACCTCCGATGAGCGTGTTCTGCTGGGAGAACTGGGGCTGTGTCTCCGTAAGTTTCCCGGAGTGCGGGCCCGGAGGCTTGGTCTCAAACGAGGCTCGGCAGCAAGGGCCGCCGTTCCTGCGAGGGACTCGCCCTCCCTGAGCGGCAGTTGCCTCATCTGGTTGGAAAGGGGGTCCTGTTAGTGCCTCGTCGGTGGCGTTGTTGCGAGCGCGGAAGCGGGAGCACGGAGCACCGCTCAGCACGGAGCGCGGCACTGGTTGGTGCGCGCTCATCGTCTGCCGTCCTTCCCTGTGAGCATAGTGCTTTCCGCCGACATTCGCCCGGCACCTGCGGGCCGCGTGCCTGCTTGGGGCCGGACCCAGCAGCCGAGGACGCAGGTGCCAAAATCTCTGCCTTTGGGGGAGTTCGCCGCCTCGTGCCTGGGACGGGAGGGACCGGCGGCGGCAGACCAACACGTCCCGACGAGAGGGCGGCGTCCCCGGCCGACGGGGACGCGGTGCCGTGGGAAATGGAGGCCTGGCACAGCCGAGGTCCTGGTCAGACATGCGTTGATGGCGTCGCTCTCTTTCCCCAGCCCGCCCCCCGCCCCCCACCCCGGCCCCCGGCCCTTTCCTCTCCCTCGCGTCCCGAGGTCCCCTTTCCAACGGGATCCAAGAACGCCCACAGGGCCCAAACTCTTGAGATGGGCAGTGCAGACATCGTGCACTGGATCCCGGGTGGACGACGGGAGGGCTGCGGCCCAGAACCTGAAGCCCAGAGGTCTCGGGACGGGGATACCGGTGACGTCGGGAGGCACCAACGGGTGTTCAGACGTGCGTTTCCCTCCCCGTAATCACACCGTGGCGCTCATCCGTCCATCCTCGGCGTGCTAGCCATCTTGGTAAAACTAAGGAGACTTAACGGGTGAGCTAACCTGTGGGAGACCCTGGGTAATGTCCCTACCTGCGCTCGAGCAGACTGTGGACGCTGTGGTCGTCGGGGAGGGGGTTCTGTCGTCTGGTAGATTGCGTTGGTTTCTCGGGCGAAGTTCTCCGTGTCCTGACTTTTCTGGCTGCTCGTTCTGTCAACTCAGGAAGTCCGGGGGCGCCCCGCAGAAAGAGGAAGAGAGAGAAGAGAAGAGGAGAAGAGAGAGAGAGAAGAGAAACACACAAACACGCACGCGCACACAAACGCGCGCACACACAGAGCGAGAGCGAGAGCGAGAGCGAGAGCGAGAAGCGAGCCCGAGCCCGGCTGCCTGTCCGTGGCTCCTGGGCGTCCGGGTCGCGGGACAGGGATCCCAGGAGCGCTGCACTCCTGAGACCCTGTCTGCACGTCCCAGGGCCCCAGGGGTGATCGCCAGCCCCAGGGCCCCCGCCTCCTTGCCCGGGCCCAGCTCAAGCACCACCGCCCTCCTGTGGGGAAGCTGCCTCTTGGGCAGGGCCTCTCTGTGTCAGCGTGAGCGTCTGTGTGTCTGTCCCGGGGGTGTCTGTCTGGGTCCGTGTCTCGGATCCTCTCAATCTCTCTGTCTCTGCCTCTGTCTCTGTCTCTGTCTCTGTGTCTCAGGTCGGTCAGTCAGGAGCTGTCCAGGGTGGCCGCGGGGCCTGGGGTTGAGGGCGCGGTCCGGGTCCCGTGGGCGGGGCCCGGGGCGGGGCGGGGAAGGGTGGCCCGCCCTGGTCTCCCCGCGCCCCGCCGCCCGCCCCGGAGGGCTTTCCGGTGATGCCCTCTGGTCGCGCCGGTGGCTCCAGCTGGATTTGGGCAAGTTGGGGCCGGGCCGGGCGGCGGCCGCGGGGGTTGTTGGGCCCGGGTTCGTTGGGAGGCGCCTCGGGCCGGAGGGCCTCGCCGGCCCGGGGCCCCAGCCGCTGACGCGCCGGCGCGCCGGCGCGCCCGACGCCCCGGGCCACCTGTCCCCGAGCAGAGCAGCCGGATGTCCTCGACCCGTCGCCGGGATGCGGGCGGACAGGAGGCCTGGAGCGTCCGGGGCCGGCTTGGGAGACGCCTAGACTTGCGCCCCGCCCGCCCACAGTCCCCGGGGTGCCCGGCCTCCCCGCGCCCTGGGCGGGCGGCAGGGCGGGGCAGGGCGGGGCAGGGCAGGGCAGGGCAGGGTTTGGCTGGCCGCGGCGGCGGCGGCGGCGGCGGCGGCGGCGGAGGCAGTGGCGGGCAGGCGGCAGGCGGCGGAGCGCGGGCGCAGGGGACGCGGGCGGCCGGTGCGCGTCACCGGGGCTCGGGCGCGCGTCCTGACGCCAGGCGGGCGCGTCACAGGGGCCAGGCGACAGCGCGCGCGCGCACGGGGCTTCTTAGGGGCGCCGGCGGCAGCCGCCAGCGTCTACGGCCATACCACCCTGAACGCGCCCGATCTCGTCTGATCTCGGAAGCTAAGCAGGGTCGGGCCTGGTTAGTACTTGGATGGGAGACCGCCTGGGAATACCGGGTGCTGTAGGCTTTGCCTCCCGCCGCCTCCCTCTCCTTTTGCGCCCCCCAACGGCCCCCGCGCCGCTCCCTCCACGCTCCTCCCCCCCTCCTCCCTCCTCACCGGTCGCCCCATCGCCCCGCCACGCCCCCACCGCTGTCCAGCGCGCGAGTGCCCGCGGCCGCGGCCACCGCCGCCGCCACCGCCCCGCCGCCGCCCAGCCCTTCCACCTCGCGGCCCCACGGGAACCCAGGGCCAACCGGGGCCGGCCCCGCGTGGCCGTGCCCCGACGCCGCCCTCGTCCGGCAGGCTCCCTCTGTCCTCGGCGGCCTCTTCCCACCCGCCAGGCTCCTGAGAGACCTAGCGGTCCACTCGGCCGGCGCGGCACCCAAAGCAGTTGGTCGAGTCGTGGTGTGCGATGGAACGGATCCCGCTCCGGGCTGCGGAGGCCCGGACAGCTTCAGCAAGCTGCCAGCAGCCCTCCGTCTTCCAGAGCCCATCTAGGAAAGACCCCGGGTCAGGCCTCTCCAAACAGCACCTACAGAAGGACGGGGCCCACTGGGCTCGAGAGGGCCTTCCGGGCCTGGCCATCCATCCCAGCGGGACGGCTTCTGGATTTTCTGATGCCTGCGCCGTGTGTCAGCTTCTCCAAGTCGGTACCTGGCTGTCCTTGATACCGTCGTTCGCGAGAAACCCTCGTTTCCGCACCGGAGTTGGTACGGGTCCTTTTGTGTTGTCTTTCCTTAAAGACGTCCCCTTCCCCAAGTGTCTAAGTTTCAAGCGCCTCCCCCCGCTCCCCGGCTGGGATGCAACTCCGTCTCCGTCTTCGCTTTTGTCTTTTGGGGGGGGGGGGGTCCTGCCTTCGTTTGAAAGGTCGGTGTCTGGCTCCTCGTGGATCCCTTGCATCCGTTTTGATTCTGAACAGACTGGATGGAAGGATTAGGAATCTTGCTGCGCTGGCCCAGGGTTTTGGTGTCCCCTCACTCAGGTGCCTCACTCTGTCCTGCCCCCCTCCTGGCCTCTGTCTGCCAGAGAGTGGACGAGTCCCCCGAAGAGGACATTTCCGTCCTCAGCGGCCAGCCCTTCCTGGCTCCTTGGCTTGAGCTTTCATATCGTGCGGCTCGGGCAGCTTTGAAAGTCTGCTCTTCCCCTGCCTGTGTCCGCGCAGACTATCGCGGAAAGGGGATCCGGGAAAGCGGGAGGGAGTTTGCTCCAGGGGAGGAGAGCGGGGATGACAGGGAGGAGGAGAGGGGAGACTTGCCTCAGATCGCACGGACTTTTACATTTTCAAGGGGGGAATTCATCAAGGTAAGCCGTCTCTTCCCCACCGCAGACAGAAAGCAATAGTTGCTCGCTGTGGAGAAGCTGGGACATGCGGGCAGAGCAGGAAGAGAGGACCTCAACCTCCATCCTCTCACCGTTCAGCAATCATCCTGGGAGCGAATATCCTCGTGTTTCCCTTTTCCCGTGGGCCCCACTTTCCCTGCCAGAGCAGACCCAGGGCACCTGTGGCCTGCTTCCTGCTTGGCCGGGGTGGGGGGGGTGGGGGGGGGGGGCGGGCCGCGCGTCGCTCCCTGCAGGGTAGCGCCCTGGGTGGTTCTGGTTCCGACGGCTCCCCCAATCTGACCTCCGATGAGCGTGTTCTGCTGGGAGAACTGGGGCTGTGTCTCCGTAAGTTTCCCGGAGTGCGGGCCCGGAGGCTTGGTCTCAAACGAAGGCTCGGCAGCAAGGGCCGCCGTTCCTGCGAGGGACTCGCCCTCCCTGAGCGGCAGTTGCCTCATCTGGTTGGAAAGGGGTCCTGTTAGTGCCTCGTCGGTGGCGTTGTTGCGAGCGCGGAAGCGGGAGCACGGAGCACACCGCTCAGCACGGAGCGCGGCACTGGTTGGTGCGCGCTCATCGTCTGCCGTCCTTCCCTGTGAGCATAGTGCTTTCCGCCGACATTCGCCGGCACCTGCGGGCCGCGTGCCTGCTTGGGGCCGGACCCAGCAGCCGAGGACGCAGGTGCCAAAATCTCTGCCTTTGGGGGAGTTCGCCGCCTCGTGCCTGGGACGGGAGGACCGACGGCAGACCAACACGTCCCGACGAGAGGCGGCGTCCCCGGCGACGGGACGCGGTGCCGTGGGAAATGGAGAGCCTGGCACAGCCGAGGTCCTGGTCAGACATGCGTTGATGGCGTCGCTCTCTTTCCCCAGCCCGCCCCCCGCCCCCACCCCGGCCCCCGGCCCTTTCCTCTCCCTCGCGTCCCGAGGTCCCCTTTCCAACGGGATCCAAGAACGCCCACAGGGCCCAAACTCTTGAGATGGGCAGTGCAGACATCGTGCACTGGATCCCGGGTGGACGACGGGAGAGGGCTGCGGCCCAGAACCCTGAAGCCCAGAGGTCTCGGGACGGGGATACCGGTGACGTCGGGAGGCACCAACGGGTGTTCCGACGTGCGTTTCCCTCCCCGTAATCACACCGTGGCGCTCATCCGTCCATCCTCGGCGTGCTAGCCATCTTGGTAAAACTAAGGAGACTTAACGGGTGAGCTAACCTGTGGGAGACCCTGGGTAATGTCCCTACCTGCGCTCGAGCAGACTGTGGACGCTGTGGTCGTCGGGGAGGGTTCTGTACGTCTGGTAGATTGCGTTGGTTTCTCGGGCGAAGTTCTCCGTGTCCTGACTTTTCTGGCTGCTCGTTCTGTCAACTCAGGAAGTCCGGGGCGCCCCGCAGAAAGAAGAAAGAGCCAGAACGAAGAGGAGAAAGAGAGAAGGAAAGAAACACACAAACACGCACGCGCACACAAAAACGCGCACACACAGAGCGAGAGCGAGAGCGAGAGCGAGAGCGAAAGCGAGCCAGGCCCGGCTGCCTGTCCGTGGCTCCTGGGCGTCCGGGTCGCGGGACAGGGATCCCAGGAGCGCTGCACTCCTGAGACCCTGTCTGCACGTCCCAGGGCCCCAGGGGTGATCGCCAGCCCCAGGGCCCCCGCCTCCTTGCCCGGGCCCAGCTCAAGCACCACCGCCCTCCTGTGGGGAAGCTGCCTCTTGGGCAGGGCCTCTCTGTGTCAGCGTGAGCGTCTGTGTGTCTGTCCCGGGGGGTGTCTGTCTGGGTCCGTGTCTCGGATCCTCTCAATCTCTCTGTCTCTGCCTCTGTCTCTGTCTCTGTCTCTGTGTCTCTCAGGTCGGTCAGTCAGGAGCTGTCCAGGGTGGCCGCGGGGCCTGGGGTTGAGGGCGCGGTCCGGGTCCCGTGGGCGGGGCGCGGGGGCGGGGCGAGGGGAAGGGTGGCCCGCCCTGGTCTCCCCGCGCCCCGCCGCCCGCCCCGGAGGGTTTCCGGTGATGCCCTCTGGTCGCGCCGGTGGCTCCAGCTGGATTTGGGCAAGTTGGGGCCGGGCCGGAGGCGGCGGCCGCCGGGAGTTGTTGGGCCCGGGTTCGTTGGGAGGCGCCTCGGGCCGGAGGGGCCTCGCCGGCCCGGGGCCCCGACGCGCTGACGCGCCGACCGCGCCGACGCGCCCGACGCCCCGGCCACCTGTCCCCGAGCAGAGCAGCCGGATGTCCTGCGACCCGTCGCCGGGATGCGGGCGGACAGGAGGCCTGGAGCGTCCGGGGCCGGCTTGGGAGAGCGCCTAGACTTGCGCCCCGCCCGCCCCAGTCCCCGGGGTGCCCGAGGCCTCCCGCGCCCTGGGCGGGCGGCAGGGCAGGGCAGGGCAGGGCAGGGCAGGGCAGGGCAGGGTTTGGCTGGCCGCGGCGGCGGCGGCGGCGGCGGCGGCGGCGGCGGCGGGAGGCAGTGGCAGGCAGGCGGCAGGCGGCGGAGCGCGGGGCGCAGGGGACGCGGGCGGCCGGTGCGCGTCACAGGGGCTCGGGCGCGCGCGTCACAGACGCCAGGCGACGGCGCGTCACAGGGGCCAGGCGACAGCGCGCGCGAGGCTTCTTAGGGGGCGCCGGCGGCAGCCGCCAGCGTCTACGGCCATACCACCCTGAACGCGCCCGATCTCGTCTGATCTCGGAAGCTAAGCAGGGTCGGGCCTGGTTAGGACTTGGATGGGAGACCGCCTGGGAATACCGGGTGCTGTAGGCTTTTGCCTCCCGCCGCCTCCCTCTCCTTTTGCGCCCCCCCCAACGGCCCCAGCGCCGCTCCCTCCACGCTCCTCCCGCCCCTCCTCCCTCCTCACCCGGTCGCCCCATCGCCCCGCCACGCCCCCACCGCTGTCCAGCCGCGCGAGTGCCCCGCGGCCGCGGCCACCGCCGCCGCCACCGCCGCCGCCGCCGCCCAGCCCTTCCACCTCGCGGCCCCACGGGGAACCCAGGGCCAACCGGGGCCGGCCCCGCGCCAGCCGTGCCCCCGACCGCCGCCCTCGTCCGGCGGGCTCCCTCTGTCCTCGGCGGCCTCTTCCCACCCGCCAGGCTCCTGAGAGACCCTAGCGGTCCACTCGGCCGGCGCGGCACCCAAGCAGTTGGTCGAGTCGTGGTGTGCGATGGAACGGATCCCGCTCCGGGCTGCGGAGGCCCGGACAGCTTCAGCAAGCTGCCAGCAGCCCCTCCGTCTTCCAGAGCCCATCTAGGAAAGACCCCGGGTCAGGCCTCTCCAAACAGCACCTACAGAAGGACGGGGCCCACTGGGCTCGAGAGGAGCCTTCCGGGCCTGGCCATCCATCCCAAGCGGGACGGCTTCTGGATTTTCTGATGCCTGCGCCGTGTGTCAGCTTCTCCAAGTCGGTACCTGGCTGTCCTTGATACCGTCGTTCGCGAGAAACCCTCGTTTCCGCACCGGAGTTGGTACGGGTCCTTTTGTGTTGTCTTTCCTTAAAGACGTCCCCTTCCCCCCAAGTGTCTAAGTTTCAGCGCCTCCCCCCGCTCCCCGGCTGGGATGCAACTCCGTCTCCGTCTTCGCTTTTGTCTTTTGGGGGGGGGGGGGGTCCTGCCTTCGTTTGAAAGGTCGGTGTCTGGCTCCTCGTGGATCCCTTGCATCCGTTTTGATTCTGAACAGACTGGATGGAAGGATTAGGAATCTTGCTGCGCTGGCCCAGGGTTTTGGTGTCCCCTCACTCAGGTGCCTCACTCTGTCCTGCCCCCTCCTGGCCTCTGTCTGCCAGAGGAGTGGACGAGTCCCCCGAGAGGACATTTCCGTCCTCAGCGGCCAGCCCTTCCTGGCTCCTTGGCTTGAGCTTTCATATCGTGCGGCTCGGGCAGCTTTGAAAGTCTGCTCTTCCCCTGCCTGTGTCCGCGCAGACTATCGCGGAAAGGGGATCCGGGAAGCGGGAGGGAGTTTGCTCCAGGGGGAGGAGAGCGGGGATGACAGGGAGGAGGAGAGGGGAGACTTGCCTCAGATCGCACGGACTTTTACATTTTCAAGGGGGAATTCATCAAGGTAAGCCGTCTCTTCCCCACCGCAGACAGAAAGCAATAGTTGCTCGCTGTGGAGAAGCTGGGACATGCGGGCAGAGCAGGAAGAGAGGGACCTCAACCTCCATCCTCTCACCGTTCAGCAATCATCCTGGGAGCGAATATCCTCGTGTTTCCCTTTTCCCGTGGGCCCCACTTTCCCTGCCAGAGCAGACCCAGGGCACCTGTGGCCTGCTTCCTGCTTGCCCGGGATGGCGGGGTGGCGGGGCGGGGCGGGCCGCGCGTCGCTCCCTGCAGGGTAGCGCCCTGGGTGGTTCTGGTTCTCGACGGCTCCCCCAATCTGACCTCCGATGAGCGTGTTCTGCTGGGAGAACTGGGGCTGTGTCTCCGTAAGTTTCCCGGAGTGCGGGCCCGGAGGCTTGGTCTCAAACGAAGGCTCGGCAGCAAGGGCCGCCGTTCCTGCGAGGGACTCGCCCTCCCTGGCGGCAGTTGCCTCATCTGGTTGGAAAGGGGGTCCTGTTAGTGCCTCGTCGGTGGCGTTGTTGCGAGCGCGGAAGCGGGAGCACGGAGCACACCGCTCAGCACGGAGCGCGGCACTGGTTGGTGCGCGCTCATCGTCTCCGTCCTTCCCTGTGAGCATAGTGCTTTCCGCCGACATTCGCCCGGCACCTGCGGGCCGCGTGCCTGCTTGGGGCCGGACCCAGCAGCCGAGGACGCAGGTGCCAAAATCTCTGCCTTTGGGGGAGTTCGCCGCCTCGTGCCTGGGACGGGAGGACCGACGGCAGACCAACACGTCCCGACGAGAGGCGGCGTCCCCGACGACGGGACGCGGTGCCGTGGGAAATGGAGAGCCTGGCACAGCCGAGTCCTGGTCAGACATGCGTTGATGGCGTCGCTCTCTTTCCCCCAGCCCGCCCCCCGCCCCCACCCCGGCCCCCGGCCCTTTCCTCTCCCTCGCGTCCCGAGGTCCCCTTTCCAACGGGATCCAAGAACGCCCACAGGGCCCAAACTCTTGAGATGGGCAGTGCAGACATCGTGCACTGGATCCCGGGTGGACGACGGGAGAGGGCTGCGGCCCAGAACCCTGAAGCCCAGAGTCTCGGGACGGGGATACCGGTGGCGTCGGGAGGCACCAACGGGTGTTCCGACGTGCGTTTCCCCTCCCCGTAATCACACCGTGGCGCTCATCCGTCCATCCTCGGCGTGCTAGCCATCTTGGTAGAACTAAGGAGACTTAACGGGTGAGCTAACCTGTGGGAGACCCTGGGTAATGTCCCTACCTGCGCTCGAGGCAGACTGTGGACGCTGTGGTCGTCGGGGAGGGGGTTCTGTACGTCTGGTAGATTGCGTTGGTTTCTCGGGCGAAGTTCTCCGTGTCCTGACTTTTCTGGCTGCTCGTTCTGTCAACTCAGGAGTCCGGGGCGCCCCGCAGAAAGAGAAAGAGCCAGAACGAAGAGCGAGAGAGAGAAGGAAAGAAACACACAAACACGCACGCGCACACAAAAACGCGCACACACAGAGCGAGAGCGAGAGCGAGAGCGAGAGCGAGAGCGAGCCCGAGCCCGGCTGCCTGTCCGTGGCTCCTGGGCGTCCGGGTCGCGGGACAGGGGATCCCAGGAGCGCTGCACTCCTGAGACCCTGTCTGCACGTCCCAGGGCCCCAGGGGTGATCGCCAGCCCCAGGGCCCCCGCCTCCTTGCCCGGGCCCAGCTCAAGCACCACCGCCCTCCTGTGGGGAAGCTGCCTCTTGGGCAGGGCCTCTCTGTGTCAGCGTGAGCGTCTGTGTGTCTGTCCCGGGGGGTGTCTGTCTGGGTCCGTGTCTCGGATCCTCTCAATCTCTCTGTCTCTGCCTCTGTCTCTGTCTCTGTCTCTGTGTCTCTCAGGTCGGTCAGTCAGGAGCTGTCCAGGGTGGCCGCGGGGCCTGGGGTTGAGGCGCGGTCCGGGTCCCGTGGGCGGGGCGCGGGGCGGGGCGGGGAAGGGTGGCCCGCCCTGGTCTCCCCGCGCCCCGCCGCCCGCCGGAGGGTTTCCGGTGATGCCCTCTGGTCGCGCCGGTGGCTCCAGCTGGATTTGGGCAAGTTGGGGCCGGGCCGGAGCGGCGGCCGCCGGGGGTTGTTGGGCCCGGGTTCGTTGGGAGGCGCCTCGGGCCGGAGGGGCCTCGCCGGCCCGGGGCCCCGGCGCGCTGACGCGCCGACGCGCGCGACGCGCCCGACGCCCCGGGCCACCTGTCCCCGAGCAGAGCAGCCGGATGTCCTGCGACCCGTCGCCGGGATGCGGGCGGACAGGAGGCCTGGAGCGTCCGGGGCCGGCTTGGGAGAGCGCCTAGACTTGCGCCCCGCCCGCCCACAGTCCCCGGGGTGCCCGAGGCCTCCCGCGCCTGGGCGGGCGGCAGGGCAGGGCAGGGCAGGGCAGGGCAGGGCAGGGCAGGGTTTGGCTGGCCGCGGCGGCGGCGGCGGCGGCGGCGGCGGCGGGAGGCAGTGGCAGGCAGGCGGCAGGCGGCGGAGCGCGGGGCGCAGGGGACGCGGGCGGCCGGTGCGCGTCACAGGGGCTCGGGCGCGCGCGTCACAGACGCCAGGCGACGGCGCGTCACAGTGGCCAGGCGACAGCGCGCGCGCGCGCGAGGCTTCTTAGGGGCGCCGGCGGCAGCCGCCAGCGTCTACGGCCATACCACCCTGAACGCGCCCGATCTCGTCTGATCTCGGAAGCTAAGCAGGGTCGGGCCTGGTTGGTACTTGGATGGGAGACCGCCTGGGAATACCGGGTGCTGTGAGCTTTTGCCTCCCGCCGCCTCCCTCTCCTTTTGCGCCCCCCCAACGGCCCCAGCGCCGCTCCCTCCACGCTCCTCCCGCCCCTCCTCCCTCCTCACCGGTCGCCCCATCGCCCCGCCACGCCCCCACCGCTGTCCAGCCGCGCGAGTGCCCCGCGGCCGCCACCGCCGCCGCCGCCGCCGCCGCCGCCGCCCAGCCCTTCCACCTCGCGGCCCCACGGGAACCCAGGGCCAACCGGGGCCGGCCCCGCGTGGCCGTGCCCCCGACGCCGCCCTCGTCCGGCGGGCTCCCTCTGTCCTCGGCGGCCTCTTCCCACCCGCCAGGCTCCTGAGAGACCCTAGCGGTCCACTCGGCCGGCGCGGCACCCAAGCAGTTGGTCGAGTCGTGGTGTGCGATGGAACGGATCCCGCTCCGGGCTGCGGAGGCCGGACAGCTTCAGCAAGCTGCCAGCAGCCCCTCCGTCTTCCAGAGCCCATCTAGGAAAGACCCCGGGTCAGGCCTCTCCAAACAGCACCTACAGAAGGACGGGGCCCACTGGGCTCGAGAGGAGCCTTCCGGGCCTGGCCATCCATCCCAAGCGGGACGGCTTCTGGATTTTCTGATGCCTGCGCCGTGTGTCAGCTTCTCCAAGTCGGTACCTGGCTGTCCTTGATACCGTCGTTCGCGAGAAACCCTCGTTTCCGCACCGGAGTTGGTACGGGTCCTTTTGTGTTGTCTTTCCTTAAAGACGTCCCCTTCCCCAAGTGTCTAAGTTTCAAGCGCCTCCCCCCGCTCCCCGGCTGGGATGCAACTCCGTCTCCGTCTTCGCTTTTGTCTTTTGGGGGGGGGGGGGTCCTGCCTTCGTTTGAAAGGTCGGTGTCTGGCTCCTCGTGGATCCCTTGCATCCGTTTTGATTCTGAACAGACTGGATGGAAGGATTAGGAATCTTGCTGCGCTGGCCCAGGGTTTTGGTGTCCCCTCACTCAGGTGCCTCCTCTGTCCTGCCCCCCTCCTGGCCTCTGTCTGCCAGAGGGAGTGGACGAGTCCCCCGAGAGGACATTTCCGTCCTCAGCGGCCAGCCCTTCCTGGCTCCTTGGCTTGAGCTTTCATATCGTGCGGCTCGGGCAGCTTTGAAAGTCTGCTCTTCCCCTGCCTGTGTCCGCGCAGACTATCGCGGAAAGGGGATCCGGGAAAGCGGGAGGGGAGTTTGCTCCAGGGGAGGAGAGCGGGGATGACAGGGAGGAGGAGAGGAGACTTGCCTCAGATCGCACGGACTTTTACATTTTCAAGGGGGGAATTCATCAAGGTAAGCCGTCTCTTCCCCACCGCAGACAGAAAGCAATAGTTGCTCGCTGTGGAGAAGCTGGGACATGCGGGCAGAGCAGGAAGAGAGGACCTCAACCTCCATCCTCTCACCGTTCAGCAATCATCCTGGGAGCGAATATCCTCGTGTTTCCCTTTTCCCGTGGGCCCCACTTTCCCTGCCAGAGCAGACCCAGGGCACCTGTGGCCTGCTTCCTGCTGCCCGGGATGGCGGGGTGGCGGCGGGGCGGGCCGCGCGTCGCTCCCTGCAGGGTAGCGCCCTGGGTGGTTCTGGTTCCGACGGCTCCCCCAATCTGACCTCCGATGAGCGTGTTCTGCTGGGAGAACTGGGGCTGTGTCTCCGTAAGTTTCCCGGAGTGCGGGCCCGGAGGCTTGGTCTCAAACGAAGGCTCGGCAGCAAGGGCCGCCGTTCCTGCGAGGGACTCGCCCTCCCTGAGCGCAGTTGCCTCATCTGGTTGGAAAGGGGGTCCTGTTAGTGCCTCGTCGGTGGCGTTGTTGCGAGCGCGGAAGCGGGAGCACGGAGCACACCGCTCAGCACGGAGCGCGGCACTGGTTGGTGCGCGCTCATCGTCTGCCGTCCTTCCCTGTGAGCATAGTGCTTTCCGCCGACATTCGCCCGGCCTGCGGGCCGCGTGCCTGCTTGGGGCCGGACCCAGCAGCCGAGGACGCAGGTGCCAAAATCTCTGGGGAGTTCGCCGCCTCGTGCCTGGGACGGGAGGACCGACGGCAGACCAACACGTCCCGACGAGAGGCGGCGTCCCCGACGACGGGACGCGGTGCCGTGGGGAAATGGAGAGCCTGGCACAGCCGAGGTCCTGGTCAGACATGCGTTGATGGCGTCGCTCTCTTTCCCCCAGCCCGCCCCCCGCCCCCCACCCCGGCCCCCGGCCCTTTCCTCTCCCTCGCGTCCCGAGGTCCCCTTTCCAACGGGATCCAAGAACGCCCACAGGGCCCAAACTCTTGAGATGGGCAGTGCAGACATCGTGCACTGGATCCCGGGTGGACGACGGGAGAGGGCTGCGGCCCAGAACCCTGAAGCCCAGAGGTCTCGGGACGGGGATACCGGTGACGTCGGGAGGCACCAACGGGTGTTCCGACGTGCGTTTCCCTCCCCGTAATCACACCGTGGCGCTCATCCGTCCATCCTCGGCGTGCTAGCCATCTTGGTAAAACTAAGGAGACTTAACGGGTGAGCTAACCTGTGGGAGACCCTGGGTAATGTCCCTACCTGCGCTCGAGCAGACTGTGGACGCTGTGGTCGTCGGGGAGGGGTTCTGTACGTCTGGTAGATTGCGTTGGTTTCTCGGGCGAAGTTCTCCGTGTCCTGACTTTTCTGGCTGCTCGTTCTGTCAACTCAGGAAGTCCGGGGGCGCCCCGCAGAAAGAGGAAAGAGCCAGAACGAAGAGGCGAAGAGAAGGAAAGAAACACACAAACACGCACGCGCACACAAAAACGCGCACACACAGAGCGAGAGCGAGAGCGAGAGCGAGAGCGAGAGCGAGCCCGAGCCCGGCTGCCTGTCCGTGGCTCCTGGGCGTCCGGGTCGCGGACAGGGATCCCAGGAGCGCTGCACTCCTGAGACCCTGTCTGCACGTCCCAGGGCCCCAGGGGTGATCGCCAGCCCCAGGGCCCCCGCCTCCTTGCCCGGGCCCAGCTCAAGCACCACCGCCCTCCTGTGGGGAAGCTGCCTCTTGGGCAGGGCCTCTCTGTGTCAGCGTGAGCGTCTGTGTGTCTGTCCCGGGGGTGTCTGTCTGGGTCCGTGTCTCGGATCCTCTCAATCTCTCTGTCTCTGCCTCTGTCTCTGTCTCTGTCTCTGTGTCTCTCAGGTCGGTCAGTCAGGAGCTGTCCAGGGTGGCCGCGGGGCCTGGGGTTGAGGGCGCGGTCCGGGTCCCGTGGGCGGGGCGCGGGCGGGGCGGGGAAGGGTGGCCCGCCCTGGTCTCCCCGCGCCCCGCCGCCCGCCCGGAGGGGTTTCCGGTGATGCCCTCTGGTCGCGCCGGTGGCTCCAGCTGGATTTGGGCAAGTTGGGGCCGGGCCGGAGCGGCGGCCGCCGGGGGTTGTTGGGCCCGGGTTCGTTGGGAGGCGCCTCGGGCCGGAGGGCCTCGCCGGCCCGGGGCCCCGACGCGCTGACGCGCCGACGCGCGCCGCGCCCGACGCCCCGGGCCACCTGTCCCCGAGCAGAGCAGCCGGATGTCCTGCGACCCGTCGCCGGGATGCGGGCGGACAGGAGGCCTGGAGCGTCCGGGGCCGGCAGGAGAGAGCGCCTAGACTTGCGCCCCGCCCGCCCACAGTCCCCGGGGTGCCCGAGGCCTCCCGCGCCCTGGGCGGGCAGGGCAGGGCAGGGCAGGGCAGGGCAGGGCAGGGCAGGGTTTGGCTGGCCCGCGGCGGCGGCGGCGGCGGCGGCGGCGGCGGCGGGAGGCAGTGGCAGGCAGGCGGCAGGCGGCGGAGCGCGGGGCGCAGGGGACGCGGGCGGCCGGTGCGCGTCACAGGGGCTCGGGCGCGCGCGTCACAGGGGCCAGGCGACGGCGCGTCACAGTGGCCAGGCGACAGCGCGCGCGCGCGGAGGCTTCTTAGGGGCGCCGGCGGCAGCCGCCAGCGTCTACGGCCATACCACCCTGAACGCGCCCGATCTCGTCTGATCTCGGAAGCTAAGCAGGGTCGGGCCTGGTTAGTACTTGGATGGGAGACCGCCTGGGAATACCGGGTGCTGTAGGCTTTTGCCTCCCGCCGCCTCCCTCTCCTTTTGCGCCCCCCCAACGGCCCCAGCGCCGCTCCCTCCACGCTCCTCCCGCCCCTCCTCCCTCCTCACCGGTCGCCCCATCGCCCCGCCACGCCCCCACCGCTGTCCAGCCGCGCGAGTGCCCCGCGGCCGCGGCCACCGCCGCCGCCCCGCCGCCGCCGCCGCCCAGCCCTTCCACCTCGCGGCCCCACGGGAACCCAGGGCCAACCGGGGCCGGCCCCGCGTGGCCGTGCCCCCGGCCGCCGCCCTCGTCCGGCGGGCTCCCTCTGTCCTCGGCGGCCTCTTCCCACCCGCCAGGCTCCTGAGAGACCCTAGCGGTCCACTCGGCCGGCGCGGCACCCAAGCAGTTGGTCGAGTCGTGGTGTGCGATGGAACGGATCCCGCTCCGGGCTGCGGAGGCCCGGACAGCTTCAGCAAGCTGCCAGCAGCCCCTCCGTCTTCCAGAGCCCATCTAGGAAAGACCCCGGGTCAGGCCTCTCCAAACAGCACCTACAGAAGGACGGGGCCCACTGGGCTCGAGAGGAGCCTTCCGGGCCTGGCCATCCATCCCAAGCAGGACGGCTTCTGGATTTTCTGATGCCTGCGCCGTGTGTCAGCTTCTCCAAGTCGGTACCTGGCTGTCCTTGATACCGTCGTTCGCGAGAAACCCTCGTTTCCGCACCGGAGTTGGTACGGGTCCTTTTGTGTTGTCTTTCCTTAAAGACGTCCCCTTCCCCAAGTGTCTAAGTTTCAAGCGCCTCCCCCCGCTCCCCGGCTGGGATGCAACTCCGTCTCCGTCTTCGCTTTTGTCTTTTGGGGGGGGGGGGTCCTGCCTTCGTTTGAAAGGTCGGTGTCTGGCTCCTCGTGGATCCCTTGCATCCGTTTTGATTCTGAACAGACTGGATGGAAGGATTAGGAATCTTGCTGCGCTGGCCCAGGGTTTTGGTGTCCCCTCACTCAGGTGCCTCACTCTGTCCTGCCCCCCTCCTGGCCTCTGTCTGCCAGAGGGAGTGGACGAGTCCCCCGAGAGGACATTTCCGTCCTCAGCGGCCAGCCCTTCCTGGCTCCTTGGCTTGAGCTTTCATATCGTGCGGCTCGGGCAGCTTTGAAAGTCTGCTCTTCCCCTGCCTGTGTCCGCGCAGACTATCGCGGAAAGGGGATCCGGGAAAGCGGGAGGGGAGTTTGCTCCAGGGGAGGAGAGCGGGGATGACAGGGAGGAGGAGAGGGGAGACTTGCCTCAGATCGCACGGACTTTTACATTTTCAAGGGGGGAATTCATCAAGGTAAGCCGTCTCTTCCCCACCGCAGACAGAAAGCAATAGTTGCTCGCTGTGGAGAAGCTGGGACATGCGGGCAGAGCAGGAAGAGAGGACCTCAACCTCCATCCTCTCACCGTTCAGCAATCATCCTGGGAGCGAATATCCTCGTGTTTCCCTTTTCCCGTGGGCCCCACTTTCCCTGCCAGAGCAGACCCAGGGCACCTGTGGCCTGCTTCCTGCTTGCCCGGGATGGCGGGGTGGCGGGGCGGGGCGGGCCGCGCGTCGCTCCCTGCAGGGTAGCGCCCTGGGTGGTTCTGGTTCCGACGGCTCCCCCAATCTGACCTCCGATGAGCGTGTTCTGCTGGGAGAACTGGGGCTGTGTCTCCGTAAGTTTCCCGGAGTGCGGGCCCGGAGGCTTGGTCTCAAACGAAGGCTCGGCAGCAAGGGCCGCCGTTCCTGCGAGGGACTCGCCCTCCCTGAGCGGCAGTTGCCTCATCTGGTTGGAAAGGGGGTCCTGTTAGTGCCTCGTCGGTGGCGTTGTTGCGAGCGCGGAAGCGGGAGCACGGAGCACACCGCTCAGCACGGAGCGCGGCACTGGTTGGTGCGCGCTCATCGTCTGCCGTCCTTCCCTGTGAGCATAGTGCTTTCCGCCGACATTCGCCCGGCACCTGCGGGCCGCGTGCCTGCTTGGGGCCGGACCCAGCAGCCGAGGACGCAGGTGCCAAAATCTCTGCCTTTGGGGGAGTTCGCCGCCTCGTGCCTGGGACGGGAGGACCGACGGCAGACCAACACGTCCCGACGAGAGGCGGCGTCCCCGACGACGGGACGCGGTGCCGTGGGAAATGGAGAGCCTGGCACAGCCGAGGTCCTGGTCAGACATGCGTTGATGGCGTCGCTCTCTTTCCCCCAGCCCGCCCCCCGCCCCCCACCCCGGCCCCCCGGCCCTTTCCTCTCCCTCGCGTCCCGAGGTCCCCTTTCCAACGGGATCCAAGAACGCCCACAGGGCCCAAACTCTTGAGATGGGCAGTGCAGACATCGTGCACTGGATCCCGGGTGGACGACGGGAGAGGGCTGCGGCCCAGAACCCTGAAGCCCAGAGGTCTCGGGACGGGGATACCGGTGACGTCGGGAGGCACCAACGGGTGTTCCGACGTGCGTTTCCCTCCCCGTAATCACACCGTGGCGCTCATCCGTCCATCCTCGGCGTGCTAGCCATCTTGGTAAAACTAAGGAGACTTAACGGGTGAGCTAACCTGTGGGAGACCCTGGGTAATGTCCCTACCTGCGCTCGAGCAGACTGTGGACGCTGTGGTCGTCGGGGAGGGGGTTCTGTACGTCTGGTAGATTGCGTTGGTTTCTCGGGCGAAGTTCTCCGTGTCCTGACTTTTCTGGCTGCTCGTTCTGTCAACTCAGGAAGTCCGGGGGCGCCCCGCAGAAAGAGGAAAAGAGCCAGAACGAAGAGGCGAAGAGAGAAGGAAAGAAACACACAAACACGCACGCGCACACAAAAACGCGCACACACAGAGCGAGAGCGAGAGCGAGAGCGAGAGCGAGAGCGAGCCCGAGCCCGGCTGCCTGTCCGTGGCTCCTGGGCGTCCGGGTCGCGGGACAGGGATCCCAGGAGCGCTGCACTCCTGAGACCCTGTCTGCACGTCCCAGGGCCCCAGGGGTGATCGCCAGCCCCAGGGCCCCCGCCTCCTTGCCCGGGCCCAGCTCAAGCACCACCGCCCTCCTGTGGGGAAGCTGCCTCTTGGGCAGGGCCTCTCTGTGTCAGCGTGAGCGTCTGTGTGTCTGTCCCGGGGGGTGTCTGTCTGGGTCCGTGTCTCGGATCCTCTCAATCTCTCTGTCTCTGCCTCTGTCTCTGTCTCTGTCTCTGTGTCTCTCAGGTCGGTCAGTCAGGAGCTGTCCAGGGTGGCCGCGGGGCCTGGGGTTGAGGGCGCGGTCCGGGTCCCGTGGGCGGGGCGCGGGGCGGGGCGGGGAAGGGTGGCCCGCCCTGGTCTCCCCGCGCCCCGCCGCCCGCCCCGGAGGGCTTTCCGGTGATGCCCTCTGGTCGCGCCGGTGGCTCCAGCTGGATTTGGGCAAGTTGGGGCCGGGCCGGAGCGGCGGCCGCCGGGGGTTGTTGGGCCCGGGTTCGTTGGGAGGCGCCTCGGGCCGGAGGGGCCTCGCCGGCCCGGGGCCCCGACGCGCTGACGCGCCGACGCGCCGACGCGCCCGACGCCCCGGGCCACCTGTCCCCGAGCAGAGCAGCCGGATGTCCTGCGACCCGTCGCCGGGATGCGGGCGGACAGGAGGCCTGGAGCGTCCGGGGCCGGCTTGGGAGAGCGCCTAGACTTGCGCCCCGCCCGCCCACAGTCCCCGGGGTGCCCGAGGCCTCCCGCGCCCTGGGCGGGCGGCAGGGCAGGGCAGGGCAGGGCAGGGCAGGGCAGGGCAGGGTTTGGCTGGCCGCGGCGGCGGCGGCGGCGGCGGCGGCGGCGGCGGCGGGAGGCAGTGGCAGGCAGGCGGCAGGCGGCGGAGCGCGGGGCGCAGGGGACGCGGGCGGCCGGTGCGCGTCACAGGGGCTCGGGCGCGCGCGTCACAGACGCCAGGCGACGGCGCGTCACAGGGGCCAGGCGACAGCGCGCGCGCGCGCGAGGCTTCTTAGGGGCGCCGGCGGCAGCCGCCAGCGTCTACGGCCATACCACCCTGAACGCGCCCGATCTCGTCTGATCTCGGAAGCTAAGCAGGGTCGGGCCTGGTTAGTACTTGGATGGGAGACCGCCTGGGAATACCGGGTGCTGTAGGCTTTTGCCTCCCGCCGCCTCCCTCTCCTTTTGCGCCCCCCCCAACGGCCCCAGCGCCGCTCCCTCCACGCTCCTCCCGCCCCTCCTCCCTCCTCACCGGTCGCCCCATCGCCCCGCCACGCCCCCACCGCTGTCCAGCCGCGCGAGTGCCCCGCGGCCGCGGCCACCGCCGCCGCCGCCGCCGCCGCCGCCGCCCAGCCCTTCCACCTCGCGGCCCCACGGGAACCCAGGGCCAACCGGGGCCGGCCCCGCGTGGCCGTGCCCCCGACGCCGCCCTCGTCCGGCGGGCTCCCTCTGTCCTCGGCGGCCTCTTCCCACCCGCCAGGCTCCTGAGAGACCCTAGCGGTCCACTCGGCCGGCGCGGCACCCAAGCAGTTGGTCGAGTCGTGGTGTGCGATGGAACGGATCCCGCTCCGGGCTGCGGAGGCCCGGACAGCTTCAGCAAGCTGCCAGCAGCCCCTCCGTCTTCCAGAGCCCATCTAGGAAAGACCCCGGGTCAGGCCTCTCCAAACAGCACCTACAGAAGGACGGGGCCCACTGGGCTCGAGAGGAGCCTTCCGGGCCTGGCCATCCATCCCAAGCGGGACGGCTTCTGGATTTTCTGATGCCTGCGCCGTGTGTCAGCTTCTCCAAGTCGGTACCTGGCTGTCCTTGATACCGTCGTTCGCGAGAAACCCTCGTTTCCGCACCGGAGTTGGTACGGGTCCTTTTGTGTTGTCTTTCCTTAAAGACGTCCCCTTCCCCAAGTGTCTAAGTTTCAAGCGCCTCCCCCCGCTCCCCGGCTGGGATGCAACTCCGTCTCCGTCTTCGCTTTTGTCTTTTGGGGGGGGGGGGGTCCTGCCTTCGTTTGAAAGGTCGGTGTCTGGCTCCTCGTGGATCCCTTGCATCCGTTTTGATTCTGAACAGACTGGATGGAAGGATTAGGAATCTTGCTGCGCTGGCCCAGGGTTTTGGTGTCCCCTCACTCAGGTGCCTCACTCTGTCCTGCCCCCCTCCTGGCCTCTGTCTGCCAGAGGGAGTGGACGAGTCCCCCGAGAGGACATTTCCGTCCTCAGCGGCCAGCCCTTCCTGGCTCCTTGGCTTGAGCTTTCATATCGTGCGGCTCGGGCAGCTTTGAAAGTCTGCTCTTCCCCTGCCTGTGTCCGCGCAGACTATCGCGGAAAGGGGATCCGGGAAAGCGGGAGGGGAGTTTGCTCCAGGGGAGGAGAGCGGGGATGACAGGGAGGAGGAGAGGGGAGACTTGCCTCAGATCGCACGGACTTTTACATTTTCAAGGGGGGAATTCATCAAGGTAAGCCGTCTCTTCCCCACCGCAGACAGAAAGCAATAGTTGCTCGCTGTGGAGAAGCTGGGACATGCGGGCAGAGCAGGAAGAGAGGACCTCAACCTCCATCCTCTCACCGTTCAGCAATCATCCTGGGAGCGAATATCCTCGTGTTTCCCTTTTCCCGTGGGCCCCACTTTCCCTGCCAGAGCAGACCCAGGGCACCTGTGGCCTGCTTCCTGCTTGCCCGGGATGGCGGGGTGGCGGGGCGGGGCGGGCCGCGCGTCGCTCCCTGCAGGGTAGCGCCCTGGGTGGTTCTGGTTCCGACGGCTCCCCCAATCTGACCTCCGATGAGCGTGTTCTGCTGGGAGAACTGGGGCTGTGTCTCCGTAAGTTTCCCGGAGTGCGGGCCCGGAGGCTTGGTCTCAAACGAAGGCTCGGCAGCAAGGGCCGCCGTTCCTGCGAGGGACTCGCCCTCCCTGAGCGGCAGTTGCCTCATCTGGTTGGAAAGGGGGTCCTGTTAGTGCCTCGTCGGTGGCGTTGTTGCGAGCGCGGAAGCGGGAGCACGGAGCACACCGCTCAGCACGGAGCGCGGCACTGGTTGGTGCGCGCTCATCGTCTGCCGTCCTTCCCTGTGAGCATAGTGCTTTCCGCCGACATTCGCCCGGCACCTGCGGGCCGCGTGCCTGCTTGGGGCCGGACCCAGCAGCCGAGGACGCAGGTGCCAAAATCTCTGCCTTTGGGGGAGTTCGCCGCCTCGTGCCTGGGACGGGAGGACCGACGGCAGACCAACACGTCCCGACGAGAGGCGGCGTCCCCGACGACGGGACGCGGTGCCGTGGGAAATGGAGAGCCTGGCACAGCCGAGGTCCTGGTCAGACATGCGTTGATGGCGTCGCTCTCTTTCCCCCAGCCCGCCCCCCGCCCCCCACCCCGGCCCCCCGGCCCTTTCCTCTCCCTCGCGTCCCGAGGTCCCCTTTCCAACGGGATCCAAGAACGCCCACAGGGCCCAAACTCTTGAGATGGGCAGTGCAGACATCGTGCACTGGATCCCGGGTGGACGACGGGAGAGGGCTGCGGCCCAGAACCCTGAAGCCCAGAGGTCTCGGGACGGGGATACCGGTGACGTCGGGAGGCACCAACGGGTGTTCCGACGTGCGTTTCCCTCCCCGTAATCACACCGTGGCGCTCATCCGTCCATCCTCGGCGTGCTAGCCATCTTGGTAAAACTAAGGAGACTTAACGGGTGAGCTAACCTGTGGGAGACCCTGGGTAATGTCCCTACCTGCGCTCGAGCAGACTGTGGACGCTGTGGTCGTCGGGGAGGGGGTTCTGTACGTCTGGTAGATTGCGTTGGTTTCTCGGGCGAAGTTCTCCGTGTCCTGACTTTTCTGGCTGCTCGTTCTGTCAACTCAGGAAGTCCGGGGGCGCCCCGCAGAAAGAGGAAAAGAGCCAGAACGAAGAGGCGAAGAGAGAAGGAAAGAAACACACAAACACGCACGCGCACACAAAAACGCGCACACACAGAGCGAGAGCGAGAGCGAGAGCGAGAGCGAGAGCGAGCCCGAGCCCGGCTGCCTGTCCGTGGCTCCTGGGCGTCCGGGTCGCGGGACAGGGATCCCAGGAGCGCTGCACTCCTGAGACCCTGTCTGCACGTCCCAGGGCCCCAGGGGTGATCGCCAGCCCCAGGGCCCCCGCCTCCTTGCCCGGGCCCAGCTCAAGCACCACCGCCCTCCTGTGGGGAAGCTGCCTCTTGGGCAGGGCCTCTCTGTGTCAGCGTGAGCGTCTGTGTGTCTGTCCCGGGGGGTGTCTGTCTGGGTCCGTGTCTCGGATCCTCTCAATCTCTCTGTCTCTGCCTCTGTCTCTGTCTCTGTCTCTGTGTCTCTCAGGTCGGTCAGTCAGGAGCTGTCCAGGGTGGCCGCGGGGCCTGGGGTTGAGGGCGCGGTCCGGGTCCCGTGGGCGGGGCGCGGGGCGGGGCGGGGAAGGGTGGCCCGCCCTGGTCTCCCCGCGCCCCGCCGCCCGCCCCGGAGGGCTTTCCGGTGATGCCCTCTGGTCGCGCCGGTGGCTCCAGCTGGATTTGGGCAAGTTGGGGCCGGGCCGGAGCGGCGGCCGCCGGGGGTTGTTGGGCCCGGGTTCGTTGGGAGGCGCCTCGGGCCGGAGGGGCCTCGCCGGCCCGGGGCCCCGACGCGCTGACGCGCCGACGCGCCGACGCGCCCGACGCCCCGGGCCACCTGTCCCCGAGCAGAGCAGCCGGATGTCCTGCGACCCGTCGCCGGGATGCGGGCGGACAGGAGGCCTGGAGCGTCCGGGGCCGGCTTGGGAGAGCGCCTAGACTTGCGCCCCGCCCGCCCACAGTCCCCGGGGTGCCCGAGGCCTCCCGCGCCCTGGGCGGGCGGCAGGGCAGGGCAGGGCAGGGCAGGGCAGGGCAGGGCAGGGTTTGGCTGGCCGCGGCGGCGGCGGCGGCGGCGGCGGCGGCGGCGGCGGGAGGCAGTGGCAGGCAGGCGGCAGGCGGCGGAGCGCGGGGCGCAGGGGACGCGGGCGGCCGGTGCGCGTCACAGGGGCTCGGGCGCGCGCGTCACAGACGCCAGGCGACGGCGCGTCACAGGGGCCAGGCGACAGCGCGCGCGCGCGCGAGGCTTCTTAGGGGCGCCGGCGGCAGCCGCCAGCGTCTACGGCCATACCACCCTGAACGCGCCCGATCTCGTCTGATCTCGGAAGCTAAGCAGGGTCGGGCCTGGTTAGTACTTGGATGGGAGACCGCCTGGGAATACCGGGTGCTGTAGGCTTTTGCCTCCCGCCGCCTCCCTCTCCTTTTGCGCCCCCCCCAACGGCCCCAGCGCCGCTCCCTCCACGCTCCTCCCGCCCCTCCTCCCTCCTCACCGGTCGCCCCATCGCCCCGCCACGCCCCCACCGCTGTCCAGCCGCGCGAGTGCCCCGCGGCCGCGGCCACCGCCGCCGCCACCGCCGCCGCCGCCGCCCAGCCCTTCCACCTCGCGGCCCCACGGGAACCCAGGGCCAACCGGGGCCGGCCCCGCGTGGCCGTGCCCCCGACGCCGCCCTCGTCCGGCGGGCTCCCTCTGTCCTCGGCGGCCTCTTCCCACCCGCCAGGCTCCTGAGAGACCCTAGCGGTCCACTCGGCCGGCGCGGCACCCAAGCAGTTGGTCGAGTCGTGGTGTGCGATGGAACGGATCCCGCTCCGGGCTGCGGAGGCCCGGACAGCTTCAGCAAGCTGCCAGCAGCCCCTCCGTCTTCCAGAGCCCATCTAGGAAAGACCCCGGGTCAGGCCTCTCCAAACAGCACCTACAGAAGGACGGGGCCCACTGGGCTCGAGAGGAGCCTTCCGGGCCTGGCCATCCATCCCAAGCGGGACGGCTTCTGGATTTTCTGATGCCTGCGCCGTGTGTCAGCTTCTCCAAGTCGGTACCTGGCTGTCCTTGATACCGTCGTTCGCGAGAAACCCTCGTTTCCGCACCGGAGTTGGTACGGGTCCTTTTGTGTTGTCTTTCCTTAAAGACGTCCCCTTCCCCAAGTGTCTAAGTTTCAAGCGCCTCCCCCCGCTCCCCGGCTGGGATGCAACTCCGTCTCCGTCTTCGCTTTTGTCTTTTGGGGGGGGGGGGTCCTGCCTTCGTTTGAAAGGTCGGTGTCTGGCTCCTCGTGGATCCCTTGCATCCGTTTTGATTCTGAACAGACTGGATGGAAGGATTAGGAATCTTGCTGCGCTGGCCCAGGGTTTTGGTGTCCCCTCACTCAGGTGCCTCACTCTGTCCTGCCCCCCTCCTGGCCTCTGTCTGCCAGAGGGAGTGGACGAGTCCCCCGAGAGGACATTTCCGTCCTCAGCGGCCAGCCCTTCCTGGCTCCTTGGCTTGAGCTTTCATATCGTGCGGCTCGGGCAGCTTTGAAAGTCTGCTCTTCCCCTGCCTGTGTCCGCGCAGACTATCGCGGAAAGGGGATCCGGGAAAGCGGGAGGGGAGTTTGCTCCAGGGGAGGAGAGCGGGGATGACAGGGAGGAGGAGAGGGGAGACTTGCCTCAGATCGCACGGACTTTTACATTTTCAAGGGGGGAATTCATCAAGGTAAGCCGTCTCTTCCCCACCGCAGACAGAAAGCAATAGTTGCTCGCTGTGGAGAAGCTGGGACATGCGGGCAGAGCAGGAAGAGAGGACCTCAACCTCCATCCTCTCACCGTTCAGCAATCATCCTGGGAGCGAATATCCTCGTGTTTCCCTTTTCCCGTGGGCCCCACTTTCCCTGCCAGAGCAGACCCAGGGCACCTGTGGCCTGCTTCCTGCTTGCCCGGGATGGCGGGGTGGCGGGGCGGGGCGGGCCGCGCGTCGCTCCCTGCAGGGTAGCGCCCTGGGTGGTTCTGGTTCCGACGGCTCCCCCAATCTGACCTCCGATGAGCGTGTTCTGCTGGGAGAACTGGGGCTGTGTCTCCGTAAGTTTCCCGGAGTGCGGGCCCGGAGGCTTGGTCTCAAACGAAGGCTCGGCAGCAAGGGCCGCCGTTCCTGCGAGGGACTCGCCCTCCCTGAGCGGCAGTTGCCTCATCTGGTTGGAAAGGGGGTCCTGTTAGTGCCTCGTCGGTGGCGTTGTTGCGAGCGCGGAAGCGGGAGCACGGAGCACACCGCTCAGCACGGAGCGCGGCACTGGTTGGTGCGCGCTCATCGTCTGCCGTCCTTCCCTGTGAGCATAGTGCTTTCCGCCGACATTCGCCCGGCACCTGCGGGCCGCGTGCCTGCTTGGGGCCGGACCCAGCAGCCGAGGACGCAGGTGCCAAAATCTCTGCCTTTGGGGGAGTTCGCCGCCTCGTGCCTGGGACGGGAGGACCGACGGCAGACCAACACGTCCCGACGAGAGGCGGCGTCCCCGACGACGGGACGCGGTGCCGTGGGAAATGGAGAGCCTGGCACAGCCGAGGTCCTGGTCAGACATGCGTTGATGGCGTCGCTCTCTTTCCCCCAGCCCGCCCCCCGCCCCCCACCCCGGCCCCCCGGCCCTTTCCTCTCCCTCGCGTCCCGAGGTCCCCTTTCCAACGGGATCCAAGAACGCCCACAGGGCCCAAACTCTTGAGATGGGCAGTGCAGACATCGTGCACTGGATCCCGGGTGGACGACGGGAGAGGGCTGCGGCCCAGAACCCTGAAGCCCAGAGGTCTCGGGACGGGGATACCGGTGACGTCGGGAGGCACCAACGGGTGTTCCGACGTGCGTTTCCCTCCCCGTAATCACACCGTGGCGCTCATCCGTCCATCCTCGGCGTGCTAGCCATCTTGGTAAAACTAAGGAGACTTAACGGGTGAGCTAACCTGTGGGAGACCCTGGGTAATGTCCCTACCTGCGCTCGAGCAGACTGTGGACGCTGTGGTCGTCGGGGAGGGGGTTCTGTACGTCTGGTAGATTGCGTTGGTTTCTCGGGCGAAGTTCTCCGTGTCCTGACTTTTCTGGCTGCTCGTTCTGTCAACTCAGGAAGTCCGGGGGCGCCCCGCAGAAAGAGGAAAAGAGCCAGAACGAAGAGGCGAAGAGAGAAGGAAAGAAACACACAAACACGCACGCGCACACAAAAACGCGCACACACAGAGCGAGAGCGAGAGCGAGAGCGAGAGCGAGAGCGAGCCCGAGCCCGGCTGCCTGTCCGTGGCTCCTGGGCGTCCGGGTCGCGGGACAGGGATCCCAGGAGCGCTGCACTCCTGAGACCCTGTCTGCACGTCCCAGGGCCCCAGGGGTGATCGCCAGCCCCAGGGCCCCCGCCTCCTTGCCCGGGCCCAGCTCAAGCACCACCGCCCTCCTGTGGGGAAGCTGCCTCTTGGGCAGGGCCTCTCTGTGTCAGCGTGAGCGTCTGTGTGTCTGTCCCGGGGGGTGTCTGTCTGGGTCCGTGTCTCGGATCCTCTCAATCTCTCTGTCTCTGCCTCTGTCTCTGTCTCTGTCTCTGTGTCTCTCAGGTCGGTCAGTCAGGAGCTGTCCAGGGTGGCCGCGGGGCCTGGGGTTGAGGGCGCGGTCCGGGTCCCGTGGGCGGGGCGCGGGGCGGGGCGGGGAAGGGTGGCCCGCCCTGGTCTCCCCGCGCCCCGCCGCCCGCCCCGGAGGGGTTTCCGGTGATGCCCTCTGGTCGCGCCGGTGGCTCCAGCTGGATTTGGGCAAGTTGGGGCCGGGCCGGAGCGGCGGCCGCCGGGGGTTGTTGGGCCCGGGTTCGTTGGGAGGCGCCTCGGGCCGGAGGGGCCTCGCCGGCCCGGGGCCCCGACGCGCTGACGCGCCGACGCGCCGACGCGCCCGACGCCCCGGGCCACCTGTCCCCGAGCAGAGCAGCCGGATGTCCTGCGACCCGTCGCCGGGATGCGGGCGGACAGGAGGCCTGGAGCGTCCGGGGCCGGCTTGGGAGAGCGCCTAGACTTGCGCCCCGCCCGCCCACAGTCCCCGGGGTGCCCGAGGCCTCCCGCGCCCTGGGCGGGCGGCAGGGCAGGGCAGGGCAGGGCAGGGCAGGGCAGGGCAGGGTTTGGCTGGCCGCGGCGGCGGCGGCGGCGGCGGCGGCGGCGGCGGCGGGAGGCAGTGGCAGGCAGGCGGCAGGCGGCGGAGCGCGGGGCGCAGGGGACGCGGGCGGCCGGTGCGCGTCACAGGGGCTCGGGCGCGCGCGTCACAGACGCCAGGCGACGGCGCGTCACAGGGGCCAGGCGACAGCGCGCGCGCGCGCGAGGCTTCTTAGGGGCGCCGGCGGCAGCCGCCAGCGTCTACGGCCATACCACCCTGAACGCGCCCGATCTCGTCTGATCTCGGAAGCTAAGCAGGGTCGGGCCTGGTTAGTACTTGGATGGGAGACCGCCTGGGAATACCGGGTGCTGTAGGCTTTTGCCTCCCGCCGCCTCCCTCTCCTTTTGCGCCCCCCCCAACGGCCCCAGCGCCGCTCCCTCCACGCTCCTCCCGCCCCTCCTCCCTCCTCACCGGTCGCCCCATCGCCCCGCCACGCCCCCACCGCTGTCCAGCCGCGCGAGTGCCCCGCGGCCGCGGCCACCGCCGCCGCCACCGCCGCCGCCGCCGCCCAGCCCTTCCACCTCGCGGCCCCACGGGAACCCAGGGCCAACCGGGGCCGGCCCCGCGTGGCCGTGCCCCCGACGCCGCCCTCGTCCGGCGGGCTCCCTCTGTCCTCGGCGGCCTCTTCCCACCCGCCAGGCTCCTGAGAGACCCTAGCGGTCCACTCGGCCGGCGCGGCACCCAAGCAGTTGGTCGAGTCGTGGTGTGCGATGGAACGGATCCCGCTCCGGGCTGCGGAGGCCCGGACAGCTTCAGCAAGCTGCCAGCAGCCCCTCCGTCTTCCAGAGCCCATCTAGGAAAGACCCCGGGTCAGGCCTCTCCAAACAGCACCTACAGAAGGACGGGGCCCACTGGGCTCGAGAGGAGCCTTCCGGGCCTGGCCATCCATCCCAAGCGGGACGGCTTCTGGATTTTCTGATGCCTGCGCCGTGTGTCAGCTTCTCCAAGTCGGTACCTGGCTGTCCTTGATACCGTCGTTCGCGAGAAACCCTCGTTTCCGCACCGGAGTTGGTACGGGTCCTTTTGTGTTGTCTTTCCTTAAAGACGTCCCCTTCCCCAAGTGTCTAAGTTTCAAGCGCCTCCCCCCGCTCCCCGGCTGGGATGCAACTCCGTCTCCGTCTTCGCTTTTGTCTTTTGGGGGGGGGGGGGTCCTGCCTTCGTTTGAAAGGTCGGTGTCTGGCTCCTCGTGGATCCCTTGCATCCGTTTTGATTCTGAACAGACTGGATGGAAGGATTAGGAATCTTGCTGCGCTGGCCCAGGGTTTTGGTGTCCCCTCACTCAGGTGCCTCACTCTGTCCTGCCCCCCTCCTGGCCTCTGTCTGCCAGAGGGAGTGGACGAGTCCCCCGAGAGGACATTTCCGTCCTCAGCGGCCAGCCCTTCCTGGCTCCTTGGCTTGAGCTTTCATATCGTGCGGCTCGGGCAGCTTTGAAAGTCTGCTCTTCCCCTGCCTGTGTCCGCGCAGACTATCGCGGAAAGGGGATCCGGGAAAGCGGGAGGGGAGTTTGCTCCAGGGGAGGAGAGCGGGGATGACAGGGAGGAGGAGAGGGGAGACTTGCCTCAGATCGCACGGACTTTTACATTTTCAAGGGGGGAATTCATCAAGGTAAGCCGTCTCTTCCCCACCGCAGACAGAAAGCAATAGTTGCTCGCTGTGGAGAAGCTGGGACATGCGGGCAGAGCAGGAAGAGAGGACCTCAACCTCCATCCTCTCACCGTTCAGCAATCATCCTGGGAGCGAATATCCTCGTGTTTCCCTTTTCCCGTGGGCCCCACTTTCCCTGCCAGAGCAGACCCAGGGCACCTGTGGCCTGCTTCCTGCTTGCCCGGGATGGCGGGGTGGCGGGGCGGGGCGGGCCGCGCGTCGCTCCCTGCAGGGTAGCGCCCTGGGTGGTTCTGGTTCCGACGGCTCCCCCAATCTGACCTCCGATGAGCGTGTTCTGCTGGGAGAACTGGGGCTGTGTCTCCGTAAGTTTCCCGGAGTGCGGGCCCGGAGGCTTGGTCTCAAACGAAGGCTCGGCAGCAAGGGCCGCCGTTCCTGCGAGGGACTCGCCCTCCCTGAGCGGCAGTTGCCTCATCTGGTTGGAAAGGGGGTCCTGTTAGTGCCTCGTCGGTGGCGTTGTTGCGAGCGCGGAAGCGGGAGCACGGAGCACACCGCTCAGCACGGAGCGCGGCACTGGTTGGTGCGCGCTCATCGTCTGCCGTCCTTCCCTGTGAGCATAGTGCTTTCCGCCGACATTCGCCCGGCACCTGCGGGCCGCGTGCCTGCTTGGGGCCGGACCCAGCAGCCGAGGACGCAGGTGCCAAAATCTCTGCCTTTGGGGGAGTTCGCCGCCTCGTGCCTGGGACGGGAGGACCGACGGCAGACCAACACGTCCCGACGAGAGGCGGCGTCCCCGACGACGGGACGCGGTGCCGTGGGAAATGGAGAGCCTGGCACAGCCGAGGTCCTGGTCAGACATGCGTTGATGGCGTCGCTCTCTTTCCCCCAGCCCGCCCCCCGCCCCCCACCCCGGCCCCCCGGCCCTTTCCTCTCCCTCGCGTCCCGAGGTCCCCTTTCCAACGGGATCCAAGAACGCCCACAGGGCCCAAACTCTTGAGATGGGCAGTGCAGACATCGTGCACTGGATCCCGGGTGGACGACGGGAGAGGGCTGCGGCCCAGAACCCTGAAGCCCAGAGGTCTCGGGACGGGGATACCGGTGACGTCGGGAGGCACCAACGGGTGTTCCGACGTGCGTTTCCCTCCCCGTAATCACACCGTGGCGCTCATCCGTCCATCCTCGGCGTGCTAGCCATCTTGGTAAAACTAAGGAGACTTAACGGGTGAGCTAACCTGTGGGAGACCCTGGGTAATGTCCCTACCTGCGCTCGAGCAGACTGTGGACGCTGTGGTCGTCGGGGAGGGGGTTCTGTACGTCTGGTAGATTGCGTTGGTTTCTCGGGCGAAGTTCTCCGTGTCCTGACTTTTCTGGCTGCTCGTTCTGTCAACTCAGGAAGTCCGGGGGCGCCCCGCAGAAAGAGGAAAAGAGCCAGAACGAAGAGGCGAAGAGAGAAGGAAAGAAACACACAAACACGCACGCGCACACAAAAACGCGCACACACAGAGCGAGAGCGAGAGCGAGAGCGAGAGCGAGAGCGAGCCCGAGCCCGGCTGCCTGTCCGTGGCTCCTGGGCGTCCGGGTCGCGGGACAGGGATCCCAGGAGCGCTGCACTCCTGAGACCCTGTCTGCACGTCCCAGGGCCCCAGGGGTGATCGCCAGCCCCAGGGCCCCCGCCTCCTTGCCCGGGCCCAGCTCAAGCACCACCGCCCTCCTGTGGGGAAGCTGCCTCTTGGGCAGGGCCTCTCTGTGTCAGCGTGAGCGTCTGTGTGTCTGTCCCGGGGGGTGTCTGTCTGGGTCCGTGTCTCGGATCCTCTCAATCTCTCTGTCTCTGCCTCTGTCTCTGTCTCTGTCTCTGTGTCTCTCAGGTCGGTCAGTCAGGAGCTGTCCAGGGTGGCCGCGGGGCCTGGGGTTGAGGGCGCGGTCCGGGTCCCGTGGGCGGGGCGCGGGGCGGGGCGGGGAAGGGTGGCCCGCCCTGGTCTCCCCGCGCCCCGCCGCCCGCCCCGGAGGGCTTTCCGGTGATGCCCTCTGGTCGCGCCGGTGGCTCCAGCTGGATTTGGGCAAGTTGGGGCCGGGCCGGAGCGGCGGCCGCCGGGGGTTGTTGGGCCCGGGTTCGTTGGGAGGCGCCTCGGGCCGGAGGGGCCTCGCCGGCCCGGGGCCCCGACGCGCTGACGCGCCGACGCGCCGACGCGCCCGACGCCCCGGGCCACCTGTCCCCGAGCAGAGCAGCCGGATGTCCTGCGACCCGTCGCCGGGATGCGGGCGGACAGGAGGCCTGGAGCGTCCGGGGCCGGCTTGGGAGAGCGCCTAGACTTGCGCCCCGCCCGCCCACAGTCCCCGGGGTGCCCGAGGCCTCCCGCGCCCTGGGCGGGCGGCAGGGCAGGGCAGGGCAGGGCAGGGCAGGGCAGGGCAGGGTTTGGCTGGCCGCGGCGGCGGCGGCGGCGGCGGCGGCGGCGGCGGCGGGAGGCAGTGGCAGGCAGGCGGCAGGCGGCGGAGCGCGGGGCGCAGGGGACGCGGGCGGCCGGTGCGCGTCACAGGGGCTCGGGCGCGCGCGTCACAGACGCCAGGCGACGGCGCGTCACAGGGGCCAGGCGACAGCGCGCGCGCGCGCGAGGCTTCTTAGGGGCGCCGGCGGCAGCCGCCAGCGTCTACGGCCATACCACCCTGAACGCGCCCGATCTCGTCTGATCTCGGAAGCTAAGCAGGGTCGGGCCTGGTTAGTACTTGGATGGGAGACCGCCTGGGAATACCGGGTGCTGTAGGCTTTTGCCTCCCGCCGCCTCCCTCTCCTTTTGCGCCCCCCCCAACGGCCCCAGCGCCGCTCCCTCCACGCTCCTCCCGCCCCTCCTCCCTCCTCACCGGTCGCCCCATCGCCCCGCCACGCCCCCACCGCTGTCCAGCCGCGCGAGTGCCCCGCGGCCGCGGCCACCGCCGCCGCCACCGCCGCCGCCGCCGCCCAGCCCTTCCACCTCGCGGCCCCACGGGAACCCAGGGCCAACCGGGGCCGGCCCCGCGTGGCCGTGCCCCCGACGCCGCCCTCGTCCGGCGGGCTCCCTCTGTCCTCGGCGGCCTCTTCCCACCCGCCAGGCTCCTGAGAGACCCTAGCGGTCCACTCGGCCGGCGCGGCACCCAAGCAGTTGGTCGAGTCGTGGTGTGCGATGGAACGGATCCCGCTCCGGGCTGCGGAGGCCCGGACAGCTTCAGCAAGCTGCCAGCAGCCCCTCCGTCTTCCAGAGCCCATCTAGGAAAGACCCCGGGTCAGGCCTCTCCAAACAGCACCTACAGAAGGACGGGGCCCACTGGGCTCGAGAGGAGCCTTCCGGGCCTGGCCATCCATCCCAAGCGGGACGGCTTCTGGATTTTCTGATGCCTGCGCCGTGTGTCAGCTTCTCCAAGTCGGTACCTGGCTGTCCTTGATACCGTCGTTCGCGAGAAACCCTCGTTTCCGCACCGGAGTTGGTACGGGTCCTTTTGTGTTGTCTTTCCTTAAAGACGTCCCCTTCCCCAAGTGTCTAAGTTTCAAGCGCCTCCCCCCGCTCCCCGGCTGGGATGCAACTCCGTCTCCGTCTTCGCTTTTGTCTTTTGGGGGGGGGGGGGTCCTGCCTTCGTTTGAAAGGTCGGTGTCTGGCTCCTCGTGGATCCCTTGCATCCGTTTTGATTCTGAACAGACTGGATGGAAGGATTAGGAATCTTGCTGCGCTGGCCCAGGGTTTTGGTGTCCCCTCACTCAGGTGCCTCACTCTGTCCTGCCCCCCTCCTGGCCTCTGTCTGCCAGAGGGAGTGGACGAGTCCCCCGAGAGGACATTTCCGTCCTCAGCGGCCAGCCCTTCCTGGCTCCTTGGCTTGAGCTTTCATATCGTGCGGCTCGGGCAGCTTTGAAAGTCTGCTCTTCCCCTGCCTGTGTCCGCGCAGACTATCGCGGAAAGGGGATCCGGGAAAGCGGGAGGGGAGTTTGCTCCAGGGGAGGAGAGCGGGGATGACAGGGAGGAGGAGAGGGGAGACTTGCCTCAGATCGCACGGACTTTTACATTTTCAAGGGGGGAATTCATCAAGGTAAGCCGTCTCTTCCCCACCGCAGACAGAAAGCAATAGTTGCTCGCTGTGGAGAAGCTGGGACATGCGGGCAGAGCAGGAAGAGAGGACCTCAACCTCCATCCTCTCACCGTTCAGCAATCATCCTGGGAGCGAATATCCTCGTGTTTCCCTTTTCCCGTGGGCCCCACTTTCCCTGCCAGAGCAGACCCAGGGCACCTGTGGCCTGCTTCCTGCTTGCCCGGGATGGCGGGGTGGCGGGGCGGGGCGGGCCGCGCGTCGCTCCCTGCAGGGTAGCGCCCTGGGTGGTTCTGGTTCCGACGGCTCCCCCAATCTGACCTCCGATGAGCGTGTTCTGCTGGGAGAACTGGGGCTGTGTCTCCGTAAGTTTCCCGGAGTGCGGGCCCGGAGGCTTGGTCTCAAACGAAGGCTCGGCAGCAAGGGCCGCCGTTCCTGCGAGGGACTCGCCCTCCCTGAGCGGCAGTTGCCTCATCTGGTTGGAAAGGGGGTCCTGTTAGTGCCTCGTCGGTGGCGTTGTTGCGAGCGCGGAAGCGGGAGCACGGAGCACACCGCTCAGCACGGAGCGCGGCACTGGTTGGTGCGCGCTCATCGTCTGCCGTCCTTCCCTGTGAGCATAGTGCTTTCCGCCGACATTCGCCCGGCACCTGCGGGCCGCGTGCCTGCTTGGGGCCGGACCCAGCAGCCGAGGACGCAGGTGCCAAAATCTCTGCCTTTGGGGGAGTTCGCCGCCTCGTGCCTGGGACGGGAGGACCGACGGCAGACCAACACGTCCCGACGAGAGGCGGCGTCCCCGACGACGGGACGCGGTGCCGTGGGAAATGGAGAGCCTGGCACAGCCGAGGTCCTGGTCAGACATGCGTTGATGGCGTCGCTCTCTTTCCCCCAGCCCGCCCCCCGCCCCCCACCCCGGCCCCCCGGCCCTTTCCTCTCCCTCGCGTCCCGAGGTCCCCTTTCCAACGGGATCCAAGAACGCCCACAGGGCCCAAACTCTTGAGATGGGCAGTGCAGACATCGTGCACTGGATCCCGGGTGGACGACGGGAGAGGGCTGCGGCCCAGAACCCTGAAGCCCAGAGGTCTCGGGACGGGGATACCGGTGACGTCGGGAGGCACCAACGGGTGTTCCGACGTGCGTTTCCCTCCCCGTAATCACACCGTGGCGCTCATCCGTCCATCCTCGGCGTGCTAGCCATCTTGGTAAAACTAAGGAGACTTAACGGGTGAGCTAACCTGTGGGAGACCCTGGGTAATGTCCCTACCTGCGCTCGAGCAGACTGTGGACGCTGTGGTCGTCGGGGAGGGGGTTCTGTACGTCTGGTAGATTGCGTTGGTTTCTCGGGCGAAGTTCTCCGTGTCCTGACTTTTCTGGCTGCTCGTTCTGTCAACTCAGGAAGTCCGGGGGCGCCCCGCAGAAAGAGGAAAAGAGCCAGAACGAAGAGGCGAAGAGAGAAGGAAAGAAACACACAAACACGCACGCGCACACAAAAACGCGCACACACAGAGCGAGAGCGAGAGCGAGAGCGAGAGCGAGAGCGAGCCCGAGCCCGGCTGCCTGTCCGTGGCTCCTGGGCGTCCGGGTCGCGGGACAGGGATCCCAGGAGCGCTGCACTCCTGAGACCCTGTCTGCACGTCCCAGGGCCCCAGGGGTGATCGCCAGCCCCAGGGCCCCCGCCTCCTTGCCCGGGCCCAGCTCAAGCACCACCGCCCTCCTGTGGGGAAGCTGCCTCTTGGGCAGGGCCTCTCTGTGTCAGCGTGAGCGTCTGTGTGTCTGTCCCGGGGGGTGTCTGTCTGGGTCCGTGTCTCGGATCCTCTCAATCTCTCTGTCTCTGCCTCTGTCTCTGTCTCTGTCTCTGTGTCTCTCAGGTCGGTCAGTCAGGAGCTGTCCAGGGTGGCCGCGGGGCCTGGGGTTGAGGGCGCGGTCCGGGTCCCGTGGGCGGGGCGCGGGGCGGGGCGGGGAAGGGTGGCCCGCCCTGGTCTCCCCGCGCCCCGCCGCCCGCCCCGGAGGGGTTTCCGGTGATGCCCTCTGGTCGCGCCGGTGGCTCCAGCTGGATTTGGGCAAGTTGGGGCCGGGCCGGAGCGGCGGCCGCCGGGGGTTGTTGGGCCCGGGTTCGTTGGGAGGCGCCTCGGGCCGGAGGGGCCTCGCCGGCCCGGGGCCCCGACGCGCTGACGCGCCGACGCGCCGACGCGCCCGACGCCCCGGGCCACCTGTCCCCGAGCAGAGCAGCCGGATGTCCTGCGACCCGTCGCCGGGATGCGGGCGGACAGGAGGCCTGGAGCGTCCGGGGCCGGCTTGGGAGAGCGCCTAGACTTGCGCCCCGCCCGCCCACAGTCCCCGGGGTGCCCGAGGCCTCCCGCGCCCTGGGCGGGCGGCAGGGCAGGGCAGGGCAGGGCAGGGCAGGGCAGGGCAGGGTTTGGCTGGCCGCGGCGGCGGCGGCGGCGGCGGCGGCGGCGGCGGCGGGAGGCAGTGGCAGGCAGGCGGCAGGCGGCGGAGCGCGGGGCGCAGGGGACGCGGGCGGCCGGTGCGCGTCACAGGGGCTCGGGCGCGCGCGTCACAGACGCCAGGCGACGGCGCGTCACAGGGGCCAGGCGACAGCGCGCGCGCGCGCGAGGCTTCTTAGGGGCGCCGGCGGCAGCCGCCAGCGTCTACGGCCATACCACCCTGAACGCGCCCGATCTCGTCTGATCTCGGAAGCTAAGCAGGGTCGGGCCTGGTTAGTACTTGGATGGGAGACCGCCTGGGAATACCGGGTGCTGTAGGCTTTTGCCTCCCGCCGCCTCCCTCTCCTTTTGCGCCCCCCCCAACGGCCCCAGCGCCGCTCCCTCCACGCTCCTCCCGCCCCTCCTCCCTCCTCACCGGTCGCCCCATCGCCCCGCCACGCCCCCACCGCTGTCCAGCCGCGCGAGTGCCCCGCGGCCGCGGCCACCGCCGCCGCCACCGCCGCCGCCGCCGCCCAGCCCTTCCACCTCGCGGCCCCACGGGAACCCAGGGCCAACCGGGGCCGGCCCCGCGTGGCCGTGCCCCCGACGCCGCCCTCGTCCGGCGGGCTCCCTCTGTCCTCGGCGGCCTCTTCCCACCCGCCAGGCTCCTGAGAGACCCTAGCGGTCCACTCGGCCGGCGCGGCACCCAAGCAGTTGGTCGAGTCGTGGTGTGCGATGGAACGGATCCCGCTCCGGGCTGCGGAGGCCCGGACAGCTTCAGCAAGCTGCCAGCAGCCCCTCCGTCTTCCAGAGCCCATCTAGGAAAGACCCCGGGTCAGGCCTCTCCAAACAGCACCTACAGAAGGACGGGGCCCACTGGGCTCGAGAGGAGCCTTCCGGGCCTGGCCATCCATCCCAAGCGGGACGGCTTCTGGATTTTCTGATGCCTGCGCCGTGTGTCAGCTTCTCCAAGTCGGTACCTGGCTGTCCTTGATACCGTCGTTCGCGAGAAACCCTCGTTTCCGCACCGGAGTTGGTACGGGTCCTTTTGTGTTGTCTTTCCTTAAAGACGTCCCCTTCCCCAAGTGTCTAAGTTTCAAGCGCCTCCCCCCGCTCCCCGGCTGGGATGCAACTCCGTCTCCGTCTTCGCTTTTGTCTTTTGGGGGGGGGGGGGGTCCTGCCTTCGTTTGAAAGGTCGGTGTCTGGCTCCTCGTGGATCCCTTGCATCCGTTTTGATTCTGAACAGACTGGATGGAAGGATTAGGAATCTTGCTGCGCTGGCCCAGGGTTTTGGTGTCCCCTCACTCAGGTGCCTCACTCTGTCCTGCCCCCCTCCTGGCCTCTGTCTGCCAGAGGGAGTGGACGAGTCCCCCGAGAGGACATTTCCGTCCTCAGCGGCCAGCCCTTCCTGGCTCCTTGGCTTGAGCTTTCATATCGTGCGGCTCGGGCAGCTTTGAAAGTCTGCTCTTCCCCTGCCTGTGTCCGCGCAGACTATCGCGGAAAGGGGATCCGGGAAAGCGGGAGGGGAGTTTGCTCCAGGGGAGGAGAGCGGGGATGACAGGGAGGAGGAGAGGGGAGACTTGCCTCAGATCGCACGGACTTTTACATTTTCAAGGGGGGAATTCATCAAGGTAAGCCGTCTCTTCCCCACCGCAGACAGAAAGCAATAGTTGCTCGCTGTGGAGAAGCTGGGACATGCGGGCAGAGCAGGAAGAGAGGACCTCAACCTCCATCCTCTCACCGTTCAGCAATCATCCTGGGAGCGAATATCCTCGTGTTTCCCTTTTCCCGTGGGCCCCACTTTCCCTGCCAGAGCAGACCCAGGGCACCTGTGGCCTGCTTCCTGCTTGCCCGGGATGGCGGGGTGGCGGGGCGGGGCGGGCCGCGCGTCGCTCCCTGCAGGGTAGCGCCCTGGGTGGTTCTGGTTCCGACGGCTCCCCCAATCTGACCTCCGATGAGCGTGTTCTGCTGGGAGAACTGGGGCTGTGTCTCCGTAAGTTTCCCGGAGTGCGGGCCCGGAGGCTTGGTCTCAAACGAAGGCTCGGCAGCAAGGGCCGCCGTTCCTGCGAGGGACTCGCCCTCCCTGAGCGGCAGTTGCCTCATCTGGTTGGAAAGGGGGTCCTGTTAGTGCCTCGTCGGTGGCGTTGTTGCGAGCGCGGAAGCGGGAGCACGGAGCACACCGCTCAGCACGGAGCGCGGCACTGGTTGGTGCGCGCTCATCGTCTGCCGTCCTTCCCTGTGAGCATAGTGCTTTCCGCCGACATTCGCCCGGCACCTGCGGGCCGCGTGCCTGCTTGGGGCCGGACCCAGCAGCCGAGGACGCAGGTGCCAAAATCTCTGCCTTTGGGGGAGTTCGCCGCCTCGTGCCTGGGACGGGAGGACCGACGGCAGACCAACACGTCCCGACGAGAGGCGGCGTCCCCGACGACGGGACGCGGTGCCGTGGGAAATGGAGAGCCTGGCACAGCCGAGGTCCTGGTCAGACATGCGTTGATGGCGTCGCTCTCTTTCCCCCAGCCCGCCCCCCGCCCCCCACCCCGGCCCCCCGGCCCTTTCCTCTCCCTCGCGTCCCGAGGTCCCCTTTCCAACGGGATCCAAGAACGCCCACAGGGCCCAAACTCTTGAGATGGGCAGTGCAGACATCGTGCACTGGATCCCGGGTGGACGACGGGAGAGGGCTGCGGCCCAGAACCCTGAAGCCCAGAGGTCTCGGGACGGGGATACCGGTGACGTCGGGAGGCACCAACGGGTGTTCCGACGTGCGTTTCCCTCCCCGTAATCACACCGTGGCGCTCATCCGTCCATCCTCGGCGTGCTAGCCATCTTGGTAAAACTAAGGAGACTTAACGGGTGAGCTAACCTGTGGGAGACCCTGGGTAATGTCCCTACCTGCGCTCGAGCAGACTGTGGACGCTGTGGTCGTCGGGGAGGGGGTTCTGTACGTCTGGTAGATTGCGTTGGTTTCTCGGGCGAAGTTCTCCGTGTCCTGACTTTTCTGGCTGCTCGTTCTGTCAACTCAGGAAGTCCGGGGGCGCCCCGCAGAAAGAGGAAAAGAGCCAGAACGAAGAGGCGAAGAGAGAAGGAAAGAAACACACAAACACGCACGCGCACACAAAAACGCGCACACACAGAGCGAGAGCGAGAGCGAGAGCGAGAGCGAGAGCGAGCCCGAGCCCGGCTGCCTGTCCGTGGCTCCTGGGCGTCCGGGTCGCGGGACAGGGATCCCAGGAGCGCTGCACTCCTGAGACCCTGTCTGCACGTCCCAGGGCCCCAGGGGTGATCGCCAGCCCCAGGGCCCCCGCCTCCTTGCCCGGGCCCAGCTCAAGCACCACCGCCCTCCTGTGGGGAAGCTGCCTCTTGGGCAGGGCCTCTCTGTGTCAGCGTGAGCGTCTGTGTGTCTGTCCCGGGGGGTGTCTGTCTGGGTCCGTGTCTCGGATCCTCTCAATCTCTCTGTCTCTGCCTCTGTCTCTGTCTCTGTCTCTGTGTCTCTCAGGTCGGTCAGTCAGGAGCTGTCCAGGGTGGCCGCGGGGCCTGGGGTTGAGGGCGCGGTCCGGGTCCCGTGGGCGGGGCGCGGGGCGGGGCGGGGAAGGGTGGCCCGCCCTGGTCTCCCCGCGCCCCGCCGCCCGCCCCGGAGGGGTTTCCGGTGATGCCCTCTGGTCGCGCCGGTGGCTCCAGCTGGATTTGGGCAAGTTGGGGCCGGGCCGGAGCGGCGGCCGCCGGGGGTTGTTGGGCCCGGGTTCGTTGGGAGGCGCCTCGGGCCGGAGGGGCCTCGCCGGCCCGGGGCCCCGACGCGCTGACGCGCCGACGCGCCGACGCGCCCGACGCCCCGGGCCACCTGTCCCCGAGCAGAGCAGCCGGATGTCCTGCGACCCGTCGCCGGGATGCGGGCGGACAGGAGGCCTGGAGCGTCCGGGGCCGGCTTGGGAGAGCGCCTAGACTTGCGCCCCGCCCGCCCACAGTCCCCGGGGTGCCCGAGGCCTCCCGCGCCCTGGGCGGGCGGCAGGGCAGGGCAGGGCAGGGCAGGGCAGGGCAGGGCAGGGTTTGGCTGGCCGCGGCGGCGGCGGCGGCGGCGGCGGCGGCGGCGGCGGGAGGCAGTGGCAGGCAGGCGGCAGGCGGCGGAGCGCGGGGCGCAGGGGACGCGGGCGGCCGGTGCGCGTCACAGGGGCTCGGGCGCGCGCGTCACAGACGCCAGGCGACGGCGCGTCACAGGGGCCAGGCGACAGCGCGCGCGCGCGCGAGGCTTCTTAGGGGCGCCGGCGGCAGCCGCCAGCGTCTACGGCCATACCACCCTGAACGCGCCCGATCTCGTCTGATCTCGGAAGCTAAGCAGGGTCGGGCCTGGTTAGTACTTGGATGGGAGACCGCCTGGGAATACCGGGTGCTGTAGGCTTTTGCCTCCCGCCGCCTCCCTCTCCTTTTGCGCCCCCCCCAACGGCCCCAGCGCCGCTCCCTCCACGCTCCTCCCGCCCCTCCTCCCTCCTCACCGGTCGCCCCATCGCCCCGCCACGCCCCCACCGCTGTCCAGCCGCGCGAGTGCCCCGCGGCCGCGGCCACCGCCGCCGCCACCGCCGCCGCCGCCGCCCAGCCCTTCCACCTCGCGGCCCCACGGGAACCCAGGGCCAACCGGGGCCGGCCCCGCGTGGCCGTGCCCCCGACGCCGCCCTCGTCCGGCGGGCTCCCTCTGTCCTCGGCGGCCTCTTCCCACCCGCCAGGCTCCTGAGAGACCCTAGCGGTCCACTCGGCCGGCGCGGCACCCAAGCAGTTGGTCGAGTCGTGGTGTGCGATGGAACGGATCCCGCTCCGGGCTGCGGAGGCCCGGACAGCTTCAGCAAGCTGCCAGCAGCCCCTCCGTCTTCCAGAGCCCATCTAGGAAAGACCCCGGGTCAGGCCTCTCCAAACAGCACCTACAGAAGGACGGGGCCCACTGGGCTCGAGAGGAGCCTTCCGGGCCTGGCCATCCATCCCAAGCGGGACGGCTTCTGGATTTTCTGATGCCTGCGCCGTGTGTCAGCTTCTCCAAGTCGGTACCTGGCTGTCCTTGATACCGTCGTTCGCGAGAAACCCTCGTTTCCGCACCGGAGTTGGTACGGGTCCTTTTGTGTTGTCTTTCCTTAAAGACGTCCCCTTCCCCAAGTGTCTAAGTTTCAAGCGCCTCCCCCCGCTCCCCGGCTGGGATGCAACTCCGTCTCCGTCTTCGCTTTTGTCTTTTGGGGGGGGGGGGGGTCCTGCCTTCGTTTGAAAGGTCGGTGTCTGGCTCCTCGTGGATCCCTTGCATCCGTTTTGATTCTGAACAGACTGGATGGAAGGATTAGGAATCTTGCTGCGCTGGCCCAGGGTTTTGGTGTCCCCTCACTCAGGTGCCTCACTCTGTCCTGCCCCCCTCCTGGCCTCTGTCTGCCAGAGGGAGTGGACGAGTCCCCCGAGAGGACATTTCCGTCCTCAGCGGCCAGCCCTTCCTGGCTCCTTGGCTTGAGCTTTCATATCGTGCGGCTCGGGCAGCTTTGAAAGTCTGCTCTTCCCCTGCCTGTGTCCGCGCAGACTATCGCGGAAAGGGGATCCGGGAAAGCGGGAGGGGAGTTTGCTCCAGGGGAGGAGAGCGGGGATGACAGGGAGGAGGAGAGGGGAGACTTGCCTCAGATCGCACGGACTTTTACATTTTCAAGGGGGGAATTCATCAAGGTAAGCCGTCTCTTCCCCACCGCAGACAGAAAGCAATAGTTGCTCGCTGTGGAGAAGCTGGGACATGCGGGCAGAGCAGGAAGAGAGGACCTCAACCTCCATCCTCTCACCGTTCAGCAATCATCCTGGGAGCGAATATCCTCGTGTTTCCCTTTTCCCGTGGGCCCCACTTTCCCTGCCAGAGCAGACCCAGGGCACCTGTGGCCTGCTTCCTGCTTGCCCGGGATGGCGGGGTGGCGGGGCGGGGCGGGCCGCGCGTCGCTCCCTGCAGGGTAGCGCCCTGGGTGGTTCTGGTTCCGACGGCTCCCCCAATCTGACCTCCGATGAGCGTGTTCTGCTGGGAGAACTGGGGCTGTGTCTCCGTAAGTTTCCCGGAGTGCGGGCCCGGAGGCTTGGTCTCAAACGAAGGCTCGGCAGCAAGGGCCGCCGTTCCTGCGAGGGACTCGCCCTCCCTGAGCGGCAGTTGCCTCATCTGGTTGGAAAGGGGGTCCTGTTAGTGCCTCGTCGGTGGCGTTGTTGCGAGCGCGGAAGCGGGAGCACGGAGCACACCGCTCAGCACGGAGCGCGGCACTGGTTGGTGCGCGCTCATCGTCTGCCGTCCTTCCCTGTGAGCATAGTGCTTTCCGCCGACATTCGCCCGGCACCTGCGGGCCGCGTGCCTGCTTGGGGCCGGACCCAGCAGCCGAGGACGCAGGTGCCAAAATCTCTGCCTTTGGGGGAGTTCGCCGCCTCGTGCCTGGGACGGGAGGACCGACGGCAGACCAACACGTCCCGACGAGAGGCGGCGTCCCCGACGACGGGACGCGGTGCCGTGGGAAATGGAGAGCCTGGCACAGCCGAGGTCCTGGTCAGACATGCGTTGATGGCGTCGCTCTCTTTCCCCCAGCCCGCCCCCCGCCCCCCACCCCGGCCCCCCGGCCCTTTCCTCTCCCTCGCGTCCCGAGGTCCCCTTTCCAACGGGATCCAAGAACGCCCACAGGGCCCAAACTCTTGAGATGGGCAGTGCAGACATCGTGCACTGGATCCCGGGTGGACGACGGGAGAGGGCTGCGGCCCAGAACCCTGAAGCCCAGAGGTCTCGGGACGGGGATACCGGTGACGTCGGGAGGCACCAACGGGTGTTCCGACGTGCGTTTCCCTCCCCGTAATCACACCGTGGCGCTCATCCGTCCATCCTCGGCGTGCTAGCCATCTTGGTAAAACTAAGGAGACTTAACGGGTGAGCTAACCTGTGGGAGACCCTGGGTAATGTCCCTACCTGCGCTCGAGCAGACTGTGGACGCTGTGGTCGTCGGGGAGGGGGTTCTGTACGTCTGGTAGATTGCGTTGGTTTCTCGGGCGAAGTTCTCCGTGTCCTGACTTTTCTGGCTGCTCGTTCTGTCAACTCAGGAAGTCCGGGGGCGCCCCGCAGAAAGAGGAAAAGAGCCAGAACGAAGAGGCGAAGAGAGAAGGAAAGAAACACACAAACACGCACGCGCACACAAAAACGCGCACACACAGAGCGAGAGCGAGAGCGAGAGCGAGAGCGAGAGCGAGCCCGAGCCCGGCTGCCTGTCCGTGGCTCCTGGGCGTCCGGGTCGCGGGACAGGGATCCCAGGAGCGCTGCACTCCTGAGACCCTGTCTGCACGTCCCAGGGCCCCAGGGGTGATCGCCAGCCCCAGGGCCCCCGCCTCCTTGCCCGGGCCCAGCTCAAGCACCACCGCCCTCCTGTGGGGAAGCTGCCTCTTGGGCAGGGCCTCTCTGTGTCAGCGTGAGCGTCTGTGTGTCTGTCCCGGGGGGTGTCTGTCTGGGTCCGTGTCTCGGATCCTCTCAATCTCTCTGTCTCTGCCTCTGTCTCTGTCTCTGTCTCTGTGTCTCTCAGGTCGGTCAGTCAGGAGCTGTCCAGGGTGGCCGCGGGGCCTGGGGTTGAGGGCGCGGTCCGGGTCCCGTGGGCGGGGCGCGGGGCGGGGCGGGGAAGGGTGGCCCGCCCTGGTCTCCCCGCGCCCCGCCGCCCGCCCCGGAGGGGTTTCCGGTGATGCCCTCTGGTCGCGCCGGTGGCTCCAGCTGGATTTGGGCAAGTTGGGGCCGGGCCGGAGCGGCGGCCGCCGGGGGTTGTTGGGCCCGGGTTCGTTGGGAGGCGCCTCGGGCCGGAGGGGCCTCGCCGGCCCGGGGCCCCGACGCGCTGACGCGCCGACGCGCCGACGCGCCCGACGCCCCGGGCCACCTGTCCCCGAGCAGAGCAGCCGGATGTCCTGCGACCCGTCGCCGGGATGCGGGCGGACAGGAGGCCTGGAGCGTCCGGGGCCGGCTTGGGAGAGCGCCTAGACTTGCGCCCCGCCCGCCCACAGTCCCCGGGGTGCCCGAGGCCTCCCGCGCCCTGGGCGGGCGGCAGGGCAGGGCAGGGCAGGGCAGGGCAGGGCAGGGCAGGGTTTGGCTGGCCGCGGCGGCGGCGGCGGCGGCGGCGGCGGCGGCGGCGGGAGGCAGTGGCAGGCAGGCGGCAGGCGGCGGAGCGCGGGGCGCAGGGGACGCGGGCGGCCGGTGCGCGTCACAGGGGCTCGGGCGCGCGCGTCACAGACGCCAGGCGACGGCGCGTCACAGGGGCCAGGCGACAGCGCGCGCGCGCGCGAGGCTTCTTAGGGGCGCCGGCGGCAGCCGCCAGCGTCTACGGCCATACCACCCTGAACGCGCCCGATCTCGTCTGATCTCGGAAGCTAAGCAGGGTCGGGCCTGGTTAGGACTTGGATGGGAGACCGCCTGGGAATACCGGGTGCTGTAGGCTTTTGCCTCCCGCCGCCTCCCTCTCCTTTTGCGCCCCCCCCAACGGCCCCAGCGCCGCTCCCTCCACGCTCCTCCCGCCCCTCCTCCCTCCTCACCGGTCGCCCCATCGCCCCGCCACGCCCCCACCGCTGTCCAGCCGCGCGAGTGCCCCGCGGCCGCGGCCACCGCCGCCGCCACCGCCGCCGCCGCCGCCCAGCCCTTCCACCTCGCGGCCCCACGGGAACCCAGGGCCAACCGGGGCCGGCCCCGCGTGGCCGTGCCCCCGACGCCGCCCTCGTCCGGCGGGCTCCCTCTGTCCTCGGCGGCCTCTTCCCACCCGCCAGGCTCCTGAGAGACCCTAGCGGTCCACTCGGCCGGCGCGGCACCCAAGCAGTTGGTCGAGTCGTGGTGTGCGATGGAACGGATCCCGCTCCGGGCTGCGGAGGCCCGGACAGCTTCAGCAAGCTGCCAGCAGCCCCTCCGTCTTCCAGAGCCCATCTAGGAAAGACCCCGGGTCAGGCCTCTCCAAACAGCACCTACAGAAGGACGGGGCCCACTGGGCTCGAGAGGAGCCTTCCGGGCCTGGCCATCCATCCCAAGCGGGACGGCTTCTGGATTTTCTGATGCCTGCGCCGTGTGTCAGCTTCTCCAAGTCGGTACCTGGCTGTCCTTGATACCGTCGTTCGCGAGAAACCCTCGTTTCCGCACCGGAGTTGGTACGGGTCCTTTTGTGTTGTCTTTCCTTAAAGACGTCCCCTTCCCCAAGTGTCTAAGTTTCAAGCGCCTCCCCCCGCTCCCCGGCTGGGATGCAACTCCGTCTCCGTCTTCGCTTTTGTCTTTTGGGGGGGGGGGGGTCCTGCCTTCGTTTGAAAGGTCGGTGTCTGGCTCCTCGTGGATCCCTTGCATCCGTTTTGATTCTGAACAGACTGGATGGAAGGATTAGGAATCTTGCTGCGCTGGCCCAGGGTTTTGGTGTCCCCTCACTCAGGTGCCTCACTCTGTCCTGCCCCCCTCCTGGCCTCTGTCTGCCAGAGGGAGTGGACGAGTCCCCCGAGAGGACATTTCCGTCCTCAGCGGCCAGCCCTTCCTGGCTCCTTGGCTTGAGCTTTCATATCGTGCGGCTCGGGCAGCTTTGAAAGTCTGCTCTTCCCCTGCCTGTGTCCGCGCAGACTATCGCGGAAAGGGGATCCGGGAAAGCGGGAGGGGAGTTTGCTCCAGGGGAGGAGAGCGGGGATGACAGGGAGGAGGAGAGGGGAGACTTGCCTCAGATCGCACGGACTTTTACATTTTCAAGGGGGGAATTCATCAAGGTAAGCCGTCTCTTCCCCACCGCAGACAGAAAGCAATAGTTGCTCGCTGTGGAGAAGCTGGGACATGCGGGCAGAGCAGGAAGAGAGGACCTCAACCTCCATCCTCTCACCATTCAGCAATCATCCTGGGAGCGAATATCCTCGTGTTTCCCTTTTCCCGTGGGCCCCACTTTCCCTGCCAGAGCAGACCCAGGGCACCTGTGGCCTGCTTCCTGCTTGCCCGGGATGGCGGGGTGGCGGGGCGGGGCGGGCCGCGCGTCGCTCCCTGCAGGGTAGCGCCCTGGGTGGTTCTGGTTCCGACGGCTCCCCCAATCTGACCTCCGATGAGCGTGTTCTGCTGGGAGAACTGGGGCTGTGTCTCCGTAAGTTTCCCGGAGTGCGGGCCCGGAGGCTTGGTCTCAAACGAAGGCTCGGCAGCAAGGGCCGCCGTTCCTGCGAGGGACTCGCCCTCCCTGAGCGGCAGTTGCCTCATCTGGTTGGAAAGGGGGTCCTGTTAGTGCCTCGTCGGTGGCGTTGTTGCGAGCGCGGAAGCGGGAGCACGGAGCACACCGCTCAGCACGGAGCGCGGCACTGGTTGGTGCGCGCTCATCGTCTGCCGTCCTTCCCTGTGAGCATAGTGCTTTCCGCCGACATTCGCCCGGCACCTGCGGGCCGCGTGCCTGCTTGGGGCCGGACCCAGCAGCCGAGGACGCAGGTGCCAAAATCTCTGCCTTTGGGGGAGTTCGCCGCCTCGTGCCTGGGACGGGAGGACCGACGGCAGACCAACACGTCCCGACGAGAGGCGGCGTCCCCGACGACGGGACGCGGTGCCGTGGGAAATGGAGAGCCTGGCACAGCCGAGGTCCTGGTCAGACATGCGTTGATGGCGTCGCTCTCTTTCCCCCAGCCCGCCCCCCGCCCCCCACCCCGGCCCCCCGGCCCTTTCCTCTCCCTCGCGTCCCGAGGTCCCCTTTCCAACGGGATCCAAGAACGCCCACAGGGCCCAAACTCTTGAGATGGGCAGTGCAGACATCGTGCACTGGATCCCGGGTGGACGACGGGAGAGGGCTGCGGCCCAGAACCCTGAAGCCCAGAGGTCTCGGGACGGGGATACCGGTGACGTCGGGAGGCACCAACGGGTGTTCCGACGTGCGTTTCCCTCCCCGTAATCACACCGTGGCGCTCATCCGTCCATCCTCGGCGTGCTAGCCATCTTGGTAAAACTAAGGAGACTTAACGGGTGAGCTAACCTGTGGGAGACCCTGGGTAATGTCCCTACCTGCGCTCGAGCAGACTGTGGACGCTGTGGTCGTCGGGGAGGGGGTTCTGTACGTCTGGTAGATTGCGTTGGTTTCTCGGGCGAAGTTCTCCGTGTCCTGACTTTTCTGGCTGCTCGTTCTGTCAACTCAGGAAGTCCGGGGGCGCCCCGCAGAAAGAGGAAAAGAGCCAGAACGAAGAGGCGAAGAGAGAAGGAAAGAAACACACAAACACGCACGCGCACACAAAAACGCGCACACACAGAGCGAGAGCGAGAGCGAGAGCGAGAGCGAGAGCGAGCCCGAGCCCGGCTGCCTGTCCGTGGCTCCTGGGCGTCCGGGTCGCGGGACAGGGATCCCAGGAGCGCTGCACTCCTGAGACCCTGTCTGCACGTCCCAGGGCCCCAGGGGTGATCGCCAGCCCCAGGGCCCCCGCCTCCTTGCCCGGGCCCAGCTCAAGCACCACCGCCCTCCTGTGGGGAAGCTGCCTCTTGGGCAGGGCCTCTCTGTGTCAGCGTGAGCGTCTGTGTGTCTGTCCCGGGGGGTGTCTGTCTGGGTCCGTGTCTCGGATCCTCTCAATCTCTCTGTCTCTGCCTCTGTCTCTGTCTCTGTCTCTGTGTCTCTCAGGTCGGTCAGTCAGGAGCTGTCCAGGGTGGCCGCGGGGCCTGGGGTTGAGGGCGCGGTCCGGGTCCCGTGGGCGGGGCGCGGGGCGGGGCGGGGAAGGGTGGCCCGCCCTGGTCTCCCCGCGCCCCGCCGCCCGCCCCGGAGGGGTTTCCGGTGATGCCCTCTGGTCGCGCCGGTGGCTCCAGCTGGATTTGGGCAAGTTGGGGCCGGGCCGGAGCGGCGGCCGCCGGGGGTTGTTGGGCCCGGGTTCGTTGGGAGGCGCCTCGGGCCGGAGGGGCCTCGCCGGCCCGGGGCCCCGACGCGCTGACGCGCCGACGCGCCGACGCGCCCGACGCCCCGGGCCACCTGTCCCCGAGCAGAGCAGCCGGATGTCCTGCGACCCGTCGCCGGGATGCGGGCGGACAGGAGGCCTGGAGCGTCCGGGGCCGGCTTGGGAGAGCGCCTAGACTTGCGCCCCGCCCGCCCACAGTCCCCGGGGTGCCCGAGGCCTCCCGCGCCCTGGGCGGGCGGCAGGGCAGGGCAGGGCAGGGCAGGGCAGGGCAGGGCAGGGTTTGGCTGGCCGCGGCGGCGGCGGCGGCGGCGGCGGCGGCGGCGGCGGGAGGCAGTGGCAGGCAGGCGGCAGGCGGCGGAGCGCGGGGCGCAGGGGACGCGGGCGGCCGGTGCGCGTCACAGGGGCTCGGGCGCGCGCGTCACAGACGCCAGGCGACGGCGCGTCACAGGGGCCAGGCGACAGCGCGCGCGCGCGCGAGGCTTCTTAGGGGCGCCGGCGGCAGCCGCCAGCGTCTACGGCCATACCACCCTGAACGCGCCCGATCTCGTCTGATCTCGGAAGCTAAGCAGGGTCGGGCCTGGTTAGGACTTGGATGGGAGACCGCCTGGGAATACCGGGTGCTGTAGGCTTTTGCCTCCCGCCGCCTCCCTCTCCTTTTGCGCCCCCCCCAACGGCCCCAGCGCCGCTCCCTCCACGCTCCTCCCGCCCCTCCTCCCTCCTCACCGGTCGCCCCATCGCCCCGCCACGCCCCCACCGCTGTCCAGCCGCGCGAGTGCCCCGCGGCCGCGGCCACCGCCGCCGCCACCGCCGCCGCCGCCGCCCAGCCCTTCCACCTCGCGGCCCCACGGGAACCCAGGGCCAACCGGGGCCGGCCCCGCGTGGCCGTGCCCCCGACGCCGCCCTCGTCCGGCGGGCTCCCTCTGTCCTCGGCGGCCTCTTCCCACCCGCCAGGCTCCTGAGAGACCCTAGCGGTCCACTCGGCCGGCGCGGCACCCAAGCAGTTGGTCGAGTCGTGGTGTGCGATGGAACGGATCCCGCTCCGGGCTGCGGAGGCCCGGACAGCTTCAGCAAGCTGCCAGCAGCCCCTCCGTCTTCCAGAGCCCATCTAGGAAAGACCCCGGGTCAGGCCTCTCCAAACAGCACCTACAGAAGGACGGGGCCCACTGGGCTCGAGAGGAGCCTTCCGGGCCTGGCCATCCATCCCAAGCGGGACGGCTTCTGGATTTTCTGATGCCTGCGCCGTGTGTCAGCTTCTCCAAGTCGGTACCTGGCTGTCCTTGATACCGTCGTTCGCGAGAAACCCTCGTTTCCGCACCGGAGTTGGTACGGGTCCTTTTGTGTTGTCTTTCCTTAAAGACGTCCCCTTCCCCAAGTGTCTAAGTTTCAAGCGCCTCCCCCCGCTCCCCGGCTGGGATGCAACTCCGTCTCCGTCTTCGCTTTTGTCTTTTGGGGGGGGGGGGGTCCTGCCTTCGTTTGAAAGGTCGGTGTCTGGCTCCTCGTGGATCCCTTGCATCCGTTTTGATTCTGAACAGACTGGATGGAAGGATTAGGAATCTTGCTGCGCTGGCCCAGGGTTTTGGTGTCCCCTCACTCAGGTGCCTCACTCTGTCCTGCCCCCCTCCTGGCCTCTGTCTGCCAGAGGGAGTGGACGAGTCCCCCGAGAGGACATTTCCGTCCTCAGCGGCCAGCCCTTCCTGGCTCCTTGGCTTGAGCTTTCATATCGTGCGGCTCGGGCAGCTTTGAAAGTCTGCTCTTCCCCTGCCTGTGTCCGCGCAGACTATCGCGGAAAGGGGATCCGGGAAAGCGGGAGGGGAGTTTGCTCCAGGGGAGGAGAGCGGGGATGACAGGGAGGAGGAGAGGGGAGACTTGCCTCAGATCGCACGGACTTTTACATTTTCAAGGGGGGAATTCATCAAGGTAAGCCGTCTCTTCCCCACCGCAGACAGAAAGCAATAGTTGCTCGCTGTGGAGAAGCTGGGACATGCGGGCAGAGCAGGAAGAGAGGACCTCAACCTCCATCCTCTCACCGTTCAGCAATCATCCTGGGAGCGAATATCCTCGTGTTTCCCTTTTCCCGTGGGCCCCACTTTCCCTGCCAGAGCAGACCCAGGGCACCTGTGGCCTGCTTCCTGCTTGCCCGGGATGGCGGGGTGGCGGGGCGGGGCGGGCCGCGCGTCGCTCCCTGCAGGGTAGCGCCCTGGGTGGTTCTGGTTCCGACGGCTCCCCCAATCTGACCTCCGATGAGCGTGTTCTGCTGGGAGAACTGGGGCTGTGTCTCCGTAAGTTTCCCGGAGTGCGGGCCCGGAGGCTTGGTCTCAAACGAAGGCTCGGCAGCAAGGGCCGCCGTTCCTGCGAGGGACTCGCCCTCCCTGAGCGGCAGTTGCCTCATCTGGTTGGAAAGGGGGTCCTGTTAGTGCCTCGTCGGTGGCGTTGTTGCGAGCGCGGAAGCGGGAGCACGGAGCACACCGCTCAGCACGGAGCGCGGCACTGGTTGGTGCGCGCTCATCGTCTGCCGTCCTTCCCTGTGAGCATAGTGCTTTCCGCCGACATTCGCCCGGCACCTGCGGGCCGCGTGCCTGCTTGGGGCCGGACCCAGCAGCCGAGGACGCAGGTGCCAAAATCTCTGCCTTTGGGGGAGTTCGCCGCCTCGTGCCTGGGACGGGAGGACCGATGGCAGACCAACACGTCCCGACGAGAGGCGGCGTCCCCGACGACGGGACGCGGTGCCGTGGGAAATGGAGAGCCTGGCACAGCCGAGGTCCTGGTCAGACATGCGTTGATGGCGTCGCTCTCTTTCCCCCAGCCCGCCCCCCGCCCCCCACCCCGGCCCCCCGGCCCTTTCCTCTCCCTCGCGTCCCGAGGTCCCCTTTCCAACGGGATCCAAGAACGCCCACAGGGCCCAAACTCTTGAGATGGGCAGTGCAGACATCGTGCACTGGATCCCGGGTGGACGACGGGAGAGGGCTGCGGCCCAGAACCCTGAAGCCCAGAGGTCTCGGGACGGGGATACCGGTGACGTCGGGAGGCACCAACGGGTGTTCGGACGTGCGTTTCCCTCCCCGTAATCACACCGTGGCGCTCATCCGTCCATCCTCGGCGTGCTAGCCATCTTGGTAAAACTAAGGAGACTTAACGGGTGAGCTAACCTGTGGGAGACCCTGGGTAATGTCCCTACCTGCGCTCGAGCAGACTGTGGACGCTGTGGTCGTCGGGGAGGGGGTTCTGTACGTCTGGTAGATTGCGTTGGTTTCTCGGGCGAAGTTCTCCGTGTCCTGACTTTTCTGGCTGCTCGTTCTGTCAACTCAGGAAGTCCGGGGGCGCCCCGCAGAAAGAGGAAAAGAGCCAGAACGAAGAGGCGAAGAGAGAAGGAAAGAAACACACAAACACGCACGCGCACACAAAAACGCGCACACACAGAGCGAGAGCGAGAGCGAGAGCGAGAGCGAGAGCGAGCCCGAGCCCGGCTGCCTGTCCGTGGCTCCTGGGCGTCCGGGTCGCGGGACAGGGATCCCAGGAGCGCTGCACTCCTGAGACCCTGTCTGCACGTCCCAGGGCCCCAGGGGTGATCGCCAGCCCCAGGGCCCCCGCCTCCTTGCCCGGGCCCAGCTCAAGCACCACCGCCCTCCTGTGGGGAAGCTGCCTCTTGGGCAGGGCCTCTCTGTGTCAGCGTGAGCGTCTGTGTGTCTGTCCCGGGGGGTGTCTGTCTGGGTCCGTGTCTCGGATCCTCTCAATCTCTCTGTCTCTGCCTCTGTCTCTGTCTCTGTCTCTGTGTCTCTCAGGTCGGTCAGTCAGGAGCTGTCCAGGGTGGCCGCGGGGCCTGGGGTTGAGGGCGCGGTCCGGGTCCCGTGGGCGGGGCGCGGGGCGGGGCGGGGAAGGGTGGCCCGCCCTGGTCTCCCCGCGCCCCGCCGCCCGCCCCGGAGGGGTTTCCGGTGATGCCCTCTGGTCGCGCCGGTGGCTCCAGCTGGATTTGGGCAAGTTGGGGCCGGGCCGGAGCGGCGGCCGCCGGGGGTTGTTGGGCCCGGGTTCGTTGGGAGGCGCCTCGGGCCGGAGGGGCCTCGCCGGCCCGGGGCCCCGACGCGCCGACGCGCCGACGCGCCGACGCGCCCGACGCCCCGGGCCACCTGTCCCCGAGCAGAGCAGCCGGATGTCCTGCGACCCGTCGCCGGGATGCGGGCGGACAGGAGGCCTGGAGCGTCCGGGGCCGGCTTGGGAGAGCGCCTAGACTTGCGCCCCGCCCGCCCACAGTCCCCGGGGTGCCCGAGGCCTCCCGCGCCCTGGGCGGGCGGCAGGGCAGGGCAGGGCAGGGCAGGGCAGGGCAGGGCAGGGTTTGGCTGGCCGCGGCGGCGGCGGCGGCGGCGGCGGCGGCGGCGGCGGGAGGCAGTGGCAGGCAGGCGGCAGGCGGCGGAGCGCGGGGCGCAGGGGACGCGGGCGGCCGGTGCGCGTCACAGGGGCTCGGGCGCGCGCGTCACAGACGCCAGGCGACGGCGCGTCACAGGGGCCAGGCGACAGCGCGCGCGCGCGCGAGGCTTCTTAGGGGCGCCGGCGGCAGCTGCCAGCGTCTACGGCCATACCACCCTGAACGCGCCCGATCTCGTCTGATCTCGGAAGCTAAGCAGGGTCGGGCCTGGTTAGTACTTGGATGGGAGACCGCCTGGGAATACCGGGTGCTGTAGGCTTTTGCCTCCCGCCGCCTCCCTCTCCTTTTGCGCCCCCCCCCCCGCCCCCCGGCCCCAGCGCCGCTCCCTCCACGCTCCTCCCGCCCCTCCTCCCTCCTCACCGGTCGCCCCATCGCCCCGCCACGCCCCCACCGCTGTCCAGCCGCGCGAGTGCCCCGCGGCCGCGGCCACCGCCGCCGCCGCCGCCGCCGCCGCCGCCCAGCCCTTCCACCTCGCGGCCCCACGGGAACCCAGGGCCAACCGGGGCCGGCCCCGCGTGGCCGTGCCCCCGACGCCGCCCTCGTCCGGCGGGCTCCCTCTGTCCTCGGCGGCCTCTTCCCACCCGCCAGGCTCCTGAGAGACCCTAGCGGTCCACTCGGCCGGCGCGGCACCCAAGCAGTTGGTCGAGTCGTGGTGTGCGATGGAACGGATCCCGCTCCGGGCTGCGGAGGCCCGGACAGCTTCAGCAAGCTGCCAGCAGCCCCTCCGTCTTCCAGAGCCCATCTAGGAAAGACCCCGGGTCAGGCCTCTCCAAACAGCACCTACAGAAGGACGGGGCCCACTGGGCTCGAGAGGAGCCTTCCGGGCCTGGCCATCCATCCCAAGCGGGACGGCTTCTGGATTTTCTGATGCCTGCGCCGTGTGTCAGCTTCTCCAAGTCGGTACCTGGCTGTCCTTGATACCGTCGTTCGCGAGAAACCCTCGTTTCCGCACCGGAGTTGGTACGGGTCCTTTTGTGTTGTCTTTCCTTAAAGACGTCCCCTTCCCCAAGTGTCTAAGTTTCAAGCGCCTCCCCCCGCTCCCCGGCTGGGATGCAACTCCGTCTCCGTCTTCGCTTTTGTCTTTTGGGGGGGGGGGGGTCCTGCCTTCGTTTGAAAGGTCGGTGTCTGGCTCCTCGTGGATCCCTTGCATCCGTTTTGATTCTGAACAGACTGGATGGAAGGATTAGGAATCTTGCTGCGCTGGCCCAGGGTTTTGGTGTCCCCTCACTCAGGTGCCTCACTCTGTCCTGCCCCCCTCCTGGCCTCTGTCTGCCAGAGGGAGTGGACGAGTCCCCCGAGAGGACATTTCCGTCCTCAGCGGCCAGCCCTTCCTGGCTCCTTGGCTTGAGCTTTCATATCGTGCGGCTCGGGCAGCTTTGAAAGTCTGCTCTTCCCCTGCCTGTGTCCGCGCAGACTATCGCGGAAAGGGGATCCGGGAAAGCGGGAGGGGAGTTTGCTCCAGGGGAGGAGAGCGGGGATGACAGGGAGGAGGAGAGGGGAGACTTGCCTCAGATCGCACGGACTTTTACATTTTCAAGGGGGGAATTCATCAAGGTAAGCCGTCTCTTCCCCACCGCAGACAGAAAGCAATAGTTGCTCGCTGTGGAGAAGCTGGGACATGCGGGCAGAGCAGGAAGAGAGGACCTCAACCTCCATCCTCTCACCGTTCAGCAATCATCCTGGGAGCGAATATCCTCGTGTTTCCCTTTTCCCGTGGGCCCCACTTTCCCTGCCAGAGCAGACCCAGGGCACCTGTGGCCTGCTTCCTGCTTGCCCGGGATGGCGGGGTGGCGGGGCGGGGCGGGCCGCGCGTCGCTCCCTGCAGGGTAGCGCCCTGGGTGGTTCTGGTTCCGACGGCTCCCCCAATCTGACCTCCGATGAGCGTGTTCTGCTGGGAGAACTGGGGCTGTGTCTCCGTAAGTTTCCCGGAGTGCGGGCCCGGAGGCTTGGTCTCAAACGAAGGCTCGGCAGCAAGGGCCGCCGTTCCTGCGAGGGACTCGCCCTCCCTGAGCGGCAGTTGCCTCATCTGGTTGGAAAGGGGGTCCTGTTAGTGCCTCGTCGGTGGCGTTGTTGCGAGCGCGGAAGCGGGAGCACGGAGCACACCGCTCAGCACGGAGCGCGGCACTGGTTGGTGCGCGCTCATCGTCTGCCGTCCTTCCCTGTGAGCATAGTGCTTTCCGCCGACATTCGCCCGGCACCTGCGGGCCGCGTGCCTGCTTGGGGCCGGACCCAGCAGCCGAGGACGCAGGTGCCAAAATCTCTGCCTTTGGGGGAGTTCGCCGCCTCGTGCCTGGGACGGGAGGACCGACGGCAGACCAACACGTCCCGACGAGAGGCGGCGTCCCCGACGACGGGACGCGGTGCCGTGGGAAATGGAGAGCCTGGCACAGCCGAGGTCCTGGTCAGACATGCGTTGATGGCGTCGCTCTCTTTCCCCCAGCCCGCCCCCCGCCCCCCACCCCGGCCCCCCGGCCCTTTCCTCTCCCTCGCGTCCCGAGGTCCCCTTTCCAACGGGATCCAAGAACGCCCACAGGGCCCAAACTCTTGAGATGGGCAGTGCAGACATCGTGCACTGGATCCCGGGTGGACGACGGGAGAGGGCTGCGGCCCAGAACCCTGAAGCCCAGAGGTCTCGGGACGGGGATACCGGTGACGTCGGGAGGCACCAACGGGTGTTCGGACGTGCGTTTCCCTCCCCGTAATCACACCGTGGCGCTCATCCGTCCATCCTCGGCGTGCTAGCCATCTTGGTAAAACTAAGGAGACTTAACGGGTGAGCTAACCTGTGGGAGACCCTGGGTAATGTCCCTACCTGCGCTCGAGCAGACTGTGGACGCTGTGGTCGTCGGGGAGGGGGTTCTGTACGTCTGGTAGATTGCGTTGGTTTCTCGGGCGAAGTTCTCCGTGTCCTGACTTTTCTGGCTGCTCGTTCTGTCAACTCAGGAAGTCCGGGGGCGCCCCGCAGAAAGAGGAAAAGAGCCAGAACGAAGAGGCGAAGAGAGAAGGAAAGAAACACACAAACACGCACGCGCACACAAAAACGCGCACACACAGAGCGAGAGCGAGAGCGAGAGCGAGAGCGAGAGCGAGCCCGAGCCCGGCTGCCTGTCCGTGGCTCCTGGGCGTCCGGGTCGCGGGACAGGGATCCCAGGAGCGCTGCACTCCTGAGACCCTGTCTGCACGTCCCAGGGCCCCAGGGGTGATCGCCAGCCCCAGGGCCCCCGCCTCCTTGCCCGGGCCCAGCTCAAGCACCACCGCCCTCCTGTGGGGAAGCTGCCTCTTGGGCAGGGCCTCTCTGTGTCAGCGTGAGCGTCTGTGTGTCTGTCCCGGGGGGTGTCTGTCTGGGTCCGTGTCTCGGATCCTCTCAATCTCTCTGTCTCTGCCTCTGTCTCTGTCTCTGTCTCTGTGTCTCTCAGGTCGGTCAGTCAGGAGCTGTCCAGGGTGGCCGCGGGGCCTGGGGTTGAGGGCGCGGTCCGGGTCCCGTGGGCGGGGCGCGGGGCGGGGCGGGGAAGGGTGGCCCGCCCTGGTCTCCCCGCGCCCCGCCGCCCGCCCCGGAGGGCTTTCCGGTGATGCCCTCTGGTCGCGCCGGTGGCTCCAGCTGGATTTGGGCAAGTTGGGGCCGGGCCGGAGCGGCGGCCGCCGGGGGTTGTTGGGCCCGGGTTCGTTGGGAGGCGCCTCGGGCCGGAGGGGCCTCGCCGGCCCGGGGCCCCGACGCGCCGACGCGCCGACGCGCCGACGCGCCCGACGCCCCGGGCCACCTGTCCCCGAGCAGAGCAGCCGGATGTCCTGCGACCCGTCGCCGGGATGCGGGCGGACAGGAGGCCTGGAGCGTCCGGGGCCGGCTTGGGAGAGCGCCTAGACTTGCGCCCCGCCCGCCCACAGTCCCCGGGGTGCCCGAGGCCTCCCGCGCCCTGGGCGGGCGGCAGGGCAGGGCAGGGCAGGGCAGGGCAGGGCAGGGCAGGGTTTGGCTGGCCGCGGCGGCGGCGGCGGCGGCGGCGGCGGCGGCGGCGGGAGGCAGTGGCAGGCAGGCGGCAGGCGGCGGAGCGCGGGGCGCAGGGGACGCGGGCGGCCGGTGCGCGTCACAGGGGCTCGGGCGCGCGCGTCACAGACGCCAGGCGACGGCGCGTCACAGGGGCCAGGCGACAGCGCGCGCGCGCGCGAGGCTTCTTAGGGGCGCCGGCGGCAGCCGCCAGCGTCTACGGCCATACCACCCTGAACGCGCCCGATCTCGTCTGATCTCGGAAGCTAAGCAGGGTCGGGCCTGGTTAGTACTTGGATGGGAGACCGCCTGGGAATACCGGGTGCTGTAGGCTTTTGCCTCCCGCCGCCTCCCTCTCCTTTTGCGCCCCCCCCCCCCGCCCCCCGGCCCCAGCGCCGCTCCCTCCACGCTCCTCCCGCCCCTCCTCCCTCCTCACCGGTCGCCCCATTGCCCCGCCACGCCCCCACCGCTGTCCAGCCGCGCGAGTGCCCCGCGGCCGCGGCCACCGCCGCCGCCGCCGCCGCCGCCGCCGCCCAGCCCTTCCACCTCGCGGCCCCACGGGAACCCAGGGCCAACCGGGGCCGGCCCCGCGTGGCCGTGCCCCCGACGCCGCCCTCGTCCGGCGGGCTCCCTCTGTCCTCGGCGGCCTCTTCCCACCCGCCAGGCTCCTGAGAGACCCTAGCGGTCCACTCGGCCGGCGCGGCACCCAAGCAGTTGGTCGAGTCGTGGTGTGCGATGGAACGGATCCCGCTCCGGGCTGCGGAGGCCCGGACAGCTTCAGCAAGCTGCCAGCAGCCCCTCCGTCTTCCAGAGCCCATCTAGGAAAGACCCCGGGTCAGGCCTCTCCAAACAGCACCTACAGAAGGACGGGGCCCACTGGGCTCGAGAGGAGCCTTCCGGGCCTGGCCATCCATCCCAAGCGGGACGGCTTCTGGATTTTCTGATGCCTGCGCCGTGTGTCAGCTTCTCCAAGTCGGTACCTGGCTGTCCTTGATACCGTCGTTCGCGAGAAACCCTCGTTTCCGCACCGGAGTTGGTACGGGTCCTTTTGTGTTGTCTTTCCTTAAAGACGTCCCCTTCCCCAAGTGTCTAAGTTTCAAGCGCCTCCCCCCGCTCCCCGGCTGGGATGCAACTCCGTCTCCGTCTTCGCTTTTGTCTTTTGGGGGGGGGGGGGTCCTGCCTTCGTTTGAAAGGTCGGTGTCTGGCTCCTCGTGGATCCCTTGCATCCGTTTTGATTCTGAACAGACTGGATGGAAGGATTAGGAATCTTGCTGCGCTGGCCCAGGGTTTTGGTGTCCCCTCACTCAGGTGCCTCACTCTGTCCTGCCCCCCTCCTGGCCTCTGTCTGCCAGAGGGAGTGGACGAGTCCCCCGAGAGGACATTTCCGTCCTCAGCGGCCAGCCCTTCCTGGCTCCTTGGCTTGAGCTTTCATATCGTGCGGCTCGGGCAGCTTTGAAAGTCTGCTCTTCCCCTGCCTGTGTCCGCGCAGACTATCGCGGAAAGGGGATCCGGGAAAGCGGGAGGGGAGTTTGCTCCAGGGGAGGAGAGCGGGGATGACAGGGAGGAGGAGAGGGGAGACTTGCCTCAGATCGCACGGACTTTTACATTTTCAAGGGGGGAATTCATCAAGGTAAGCCGTCTCTTCCCCACCGCAGACAGAAAGCAATAGTTGCTCGCTGTGGAGAAGCTGGGACATGCGGGCAGAGCAGGAAGAGAGGACCTCAACCTCCATCCTCTCACCGTTCAGCAATCATCCTGGGAGCGAATATCCTCGTGTTTCCCTTTTCCCGTGGGCCCCACTTTCCCTGCCAGAGCAGACCCAGGGCACCTGTGGCCTGCTTCCTGCTTGCCCGGGATGGCGGGGTGGCGGGGCGGGGCGGGCCGCGCGTCGCTCCCTGCAGGGTAGCGCCCTGGGTGGTTCTGGTTCCGACGGCTCCCCCAATCTGACCTCCGATGAGCGTGTTCTGCTGGGAGAACTGGGGCTGTGTCTCCGTAAGTTTCCCGGAGTGCGGGCCCGGAGGCTTGGTCTCAAACGAAGGCTCGGCAGCAAGGGCCGCCGTTCCTGCGAGGGACTCGCCCTCCCTGAGCGGCAGTTGCCTCATCTGGTTGGAAAGGGGGTCCTGTTAGTGCCTCGTCGGTGGCGTTGTTGCGAGCGCGGAAGCGGGAGCACGGAGCACACCGCTCAGCACGGAGCGCGGCACTGGTTGGTGCGCGCTCATCGTCTGCCGTCCTTCCCTGTGAGCATAGTGCTTTCCGCCGACATTCGCCCGGCACCTGCGGGCCGCGTGCCTGCTTGGGGCCGGACCCAGCAGCCGAGGACGCAGGTGCCAAAATCTCTGCCTTTGGGGGAGTTCGCCGCCTCGTGCCTGGGACGGGAGGACCGACGGCAGACCAACACGTCCCGACGAGAGGCGGCGTCCCCGACGACGGGACGCGGTGCCGTGGGAAATGGAGAGCCTGGCACAGCCGAGGTCCTGGTCAGACATGCGTTGATGGCGTCGCTCTCTTTCCCCCAGCCCGCCCCCCGCCCCCCACCCCGGCCCCCCGGCCCTTTCCTCTCCCTCGCGTCCCGAGGTCCCCTTTCCAACGGGATCCAAGAACGCCCACAGGGCCCAAACTCTTGAGATGGGCAGTGCAGACATCGTGCACTGGATCCCGGGTGGACGACGGGAGAGGGCTGCGGCCCAGAACCCTGAAGCCCAGAGGTCTCGGGACGGGGATACCGGTGACGTCGGGAGGCACCAACGGGTGTTCGGACGTGCGTTTCCCTCCCCGTAATCACACCGTGGCGCTCATCCGTCCATCCTCGGCGTGCTAGCCATCTTGGTAAAACTAAGGAGACTTAACGGGTGAGCTAACCTGTGGGAGACCCTGGGTAATGTCCCTACCTGCGCTCGAGCAGACTGTGGACGCTGTGGTCGTCGGGGAGGGGGTTCTGTACGTCTGGTAGATTGCGTTGGTTTCTCGGGCGAAGTTCTCCGTGTCCTGACTTTTCTGGCTGCTCGTTCTGTCAACTCAGGAAGTCCGGGGGCGCCCCGCAGAAAGAGGAAAAGAGCCAGAACGAAGAGGCGAAGAGAGAAGGAAAGAAACACACAAACACGCACGCGCACACAAAAACGCGCACACACAGAGCGAGAGCGAGAGCGAGAGCGAGAGCGAGAGCGAGCCCGAGCCCGGCTGCCTGTCCGTGGCTCCTGGGCGTCCGGGTCGCGGGACAGGGATCCCAGGAGCGCTGCACTCCTGAGACCCTGTCTGCACGTCCCAGGGCCCCAGGGGTGATCGCCAGCCCCAGGGCCCCCGCCTCCTTGCCCGGGCCCAGCTCAAGCACCACCGCCCTCCTGTGGGGAAGCTGCCTCTTGGGCAGGGCCTCTCTGTGTCAGCGTGAGCGTCTGTGTGTCTGTCCCGGGGGGTGTCTGTCTGGGTCCGTGTCTCGGATCCTCTCAATCTCTCTGTCTCTGCCTCTGTCTCTGTCTCTGTCTCTGTGTCTCTCAGGTCGGTCAGTCAGGAGCTGTCCAGGGTGGCCGCGGGGCCTGGGGTTGAGGGCGCGGTCCGGGTCCCGTGGGCGGGGCGCGGGGCGGGGCGGGGAAGGGTGGCCCGCCCTGGTCTCCCCGCGCCCCGCCGCCCGCCCCGGAGGGCTTTCCGGTGATGCCCTCTGGTCGCGCCGGTGGCTCCAGCTGGATTTGGGCAAGTTGGGGCCGGGCCGGAGCGGCGGCCGCCGGGGGTTGTTGGGCCCGGGTTCGTTGGGAGGCGCCTCGGGCCGGAGGGGCCTCGCCGGCCCGGGGCCCCGACGCGCCGACGCGCCGACGCGCCGACGCGCCCGACGCCCCGGGCCACCTGTCCCCGAGCAGAGCAGCCGGATGTCCTGCGACCCGTCGCCGGGATGCGGGCGGACAGGAGGCCTGGAGCGTCCGGGGCCGGCTTGGGAGAGCGCCTAGACTTGCGCCCCGCCCGCCCACAGTCCCCGGGGTGCCCGAGGCCTCCCGCGCCCTGGGCGGGCGGCAGGGCAGGGCAGGGCAGGGCAGGGCAGGGCAGGGCAGGGTTTGGCTGGCCGCGGCGGCGGCGGCGGCGGCGGCGGCGGCGGCGGCGGGAGGCAGTGGCAGGCAGGCGGCAGGCGGCGGAGCGCGGGGCGCAGGGGACGCGGGCGGCCGGTGCGCGTCACAGGGGCTCGGGCGCGCGCGTCACAGACGCCAGGCGACGGCGCGTCACAGGGGCCAGGCGACAGCGCGCGCGCGCGCGAGGCTTCTTAGGGGCGCCGGCGGCAGCTGCCAGCGTCTACGGCCATACCACCCTGAACGCGCCCGATCTCGTCTGATCTCGGAAGCTAAGCAGGGTCGGGCCTGGTTAGTACTTGGATGGGAGACCGCCTGGGAATACCGGGTGCTGTAGGCTTTTGCCTCCCGCCGCCTCCCTCTCCTTTTGCGCCCCCCCCCCCGCCCCCCGGCCCCAGCGCCGCTCCCTCCACGCTCCTCCCGCCCCTCCTCCCTCCTCACCGGTCGCCCCATCGCCCCGCCACGCCCCCACCGCTGTCCAGCCGCGCGAGTGCCCCGCGGCCGCGGCCACCGCCGCCGCCGCCGCCGCCGCCGCCGCCCAGCCCTTCCACCTCGCGGCCCCACGGGAACCCAGGGCCAACCGGGGCCGGCCCCGCGTGGCCGTGCCCCCGACGCCGCCCTCGTCCGGCGGGCTCCCTCTGTCCTCGGCGGCCTCTTCCCACCCGCCAGGCTCCTGAGAGACCCTAGCGGTCCACTCGGCCGGCGCGGCACCCAAGCAGTTGGTCGAGTCGTGGTGTGCGATGGAACGGATCCCGCTCCGGGCTGCGGAGGCCCGGACAGCTTCAGCAAGCTGCCAGCAGCCCCTCCGTCTTCCAGAGCCCATCTAGGAAAGACCCCGGGTCAGGCCTCTCCAAACAGCACCTACAGAAGGACGGGGCCCACTGGGCTCGAGAGGAGCCTTCCGGGCCTGGCCATCCATCCCAAGCGGGACGGCTTCTGGATTTTCTGATGCCTGCGCCGTGTGTCAGCTTCTCCAAGTCGGTACCTGGCTGTCCTTGATACCGTCGTTCGCGAGAAACCCTCGTTTCCGCACCGGAGTTGGTACGGGTCCTTTTGTGTTGTCTTTCCTTAAAGACGTCCCCTTCCCCAAGTGTCTAAGTTTCAAGCGCCTCCCCCCGCTCCCCGGCTGGGATGCAACTCCGTCTCCGTCTTCGCTTTTGTCTTTTGGGGGGGGGGGGGTCCTGCCTTCGTTTGAAAGGTCGGTGTCTGGCTCCTCGTGGATCCCTTGCATCCGTTTTGATTCTGAACAGACTGGATGGAAGGATTAGGAATCTTGCTGCGCTGGCCCAGGGTTTTGGTGTCCCCTCACTCAGGTGCCTCACTCTGTCCTGCCCCCCTCCTGGCCTCTGTCTGCCAGAGGGAGTGGACGAGTCCCCCGAGAGGACATTTCCGTCCTCAGCGGCCAGCCCTTCCTGGCTCCTTGGCTTGAGCTTTCATATCGTGCGGCTCGGGCAGCTTTGAAAGTCTGCTCTTCCCCTGCCTGTGTCCGCGCAGACTATCGCGGAAAGGGGATCCGGGAAAGCGGGAGGGGAGTTTGCTCCAGGGGAGGAGAGCGGGGATGACAGGGAGGAGGAGAGGGGAGACTTGCCTCAGATCGCACGGACTTTTACATTTTCAAGGGGGGAATTCATCAAGGTAAGCCGTCTCTTCCCCACCGCAGACAGAAAGCAATAGTTGCTCGCTGTGGAGAAGCTGGGACATGCGGGCAGAGCAGGAAGAGAGGACCTCAACCTCCATCCTCTCACCGTTCAGCAATCATCCTGGGAGCGAATATCCTCGTGTTTCCCTTTTCCCGTGGGCCCCACTTTCCCTGCCAGAGCAGACCCAGGGCACCTGTGGCCTGCTTCCTGCTTGCCCGGGATGGCGGGGTGGCGGGGCGGGGCGGGCCGCGCGTCGCTCCCTGCAGGGTAGCGCCCTGGGTGGTTCTGGTTCCGACGGCTCCCCCAATCTGACCTCCGATGAGCGTGTTCTGCTGGGAGAACTGGGGCTGTGTCTCCGTAAGTTTCCCGGAGTGCGGGCCCGGAGGCTTGGTCTCAAACGAAGGCTCGGCAGCAAGGGCCGCCGTTCCTGCGAGGGACTCGCCCTCCCTGAGCGGCAGTTGCCTCATCTGGTTGGAAAGGGGGTCCTGTTAGTGCCTCGTCGGTGGCGTTGTTGCGAGCGCGGAAGCGGGAGCACGGAGCACACCGCTCAGCACGGAGCGCGGCACTGGTTGGTGCGCGCTCATCGTCTGCCGTCCTTCCCTGTGAGCATAGTGCTTTCCGCCGACATTCGCCCGGCACCTGCGGGCCGCGTGCCTGCTTGGGGCCGGACCCAGCAGCCGAGGACGCAGGTGCCAAAATCTCTGCCTTTGGGGGAGTTCGCCGCCTCGTGCCTGGGACGGGAGGACCGACGGCAGACCAACACGTCCCGACGAGAGGCGGCGTCCCCGACGACGGGACGCGGTGCCGTGGGAAATGGAGAGCCTGGCACAGCCGAGGTCCTGGTCAGACATGCGTTGATGGCGTCGCTCTCTTTCCCCCAGCCCGCCCCCCGCCCCCCACCCCGGCCCCCCGGCCCTTTCCTCTCCCTCGCGTCCCGAGGTCCCCTTTCCAACGGGATCCAAGAACGCCCACAGGGCCCAAACTCTTGAGATGGGCAGTGCAGACATCGTGCACTGGATCCCGGGTGGACGACGGGAGAGGGCTGCGGCCCAGAACCCTGAAGCCCAGAGGTCTCGGGACGGGGATACCGGTGACGTCGGGAGGCACCAACGGGTGTTCGGACGTGCGTTTCCCTCCCCGTAATCACACCGTGGCGCTCATCCGTCCATCCTCGGCGTGCTAGCCATCTTGGTAAAACTAAGGAGACTTAACGGGTGAGCTAACCTGTGGGAGACCCTGGGTAATGTCCCTACCTGCGCTCGAGCAGACTGTGGACGCTGTGGTCGTCGGGGAGGGGGTTCTGTACGTCTGGTAGATTGCGTTGGTTTCTCGGGCGAAGTTCTCCGTGTCCTGACTTTTCTGGCTGCTCGTTCTGTCAACTCAGGAAGTCCGGGGGCGCCCCGCAGAAAGAGGAAAAGAGCCAGAACGAAGAGGCGAAGAGAGAAGGAAAGAAACACACAAACACGCACGCGCACACAAAAACGCGCACACACAGAGCGAGAGCGAGAGCGAGAGCGAGAGCGAGAGCGAGCCCGAGCCCGGCTGCCTGTCCGTGGCTCCTGGGCGTCCGGGTCGCGGGACAGGGATCCCAGGAGCGCTGCACTCCTGAGACCCTGTCTGCACGTCCCAGGGCCCCAGGGGTGATCGCCAGCCCCAGGGCCCCCGCCTCCTTGCCCGGGCCCAGCTCAAGCACCACCGCCCTCCTGTGGGGAAGCTGCCTCTTGGGCAGGGCCTCTCTGTGTCAGCGTGAGCGTCTGTGTGTCTGTCCCGGGGGGTGTCTGTCTGGGTCCGTGTCTCGGATCCTCTCAATCTCTCTGTCTCTGCCTCTGTCTCTGTCTCTGTCTCTGTGTCTCTCAGGTCGGTCAGTCAGGAGCTGTCCAGGGTGGCCGCGGGGCCTGGGGTTGAGGGCGCGGTCCGGGTCCCGTGGGCGGGGCGCGGGGCGGGGCGGGGAAGGGTGGCCCGCCCTGGTCTCCCCGCGCCCCGCCGCCCGCCCCGGAGGGCTTTCCGGTGATGCCCTCTGGTCGCGCCGGTGGCTCCAGCTGGATTTGGGCAAGTTGGGGCCGGGCCGGAGCGGCGGCCGCCGGGGGTTGTTGGGCCCGGGTTCGTTGGGAGGCGCCTCGGGCCGGAGGGGCCTCGCCGGCCCGGGGCCCCGACGCGCCGACGCGCCGACGCGCCGACGCGCCCGACGCCCCGGGCCACCTGTCCCCGAGCAGAGCAGCCGGATGTCCTGCGACCCGTCGCCGGGATGCGGGCGGACAGGAGGCCTGGAGCGTCCGGGGCCGGCTTGGGAGAGCGCCTAGACTTGCGCCCCGCCCGCCCACAGTCCCCGGGGTGCCCGAGGCCTCCCGCGCCCTGGGCGGGCGGCAGGGCAGGGCAGGGCAGGGCAGGGCAGGGCAGGGCAGGGTTTGGCTGGCCGCGGCGGCGGCGGCGGCGGCGGCGGCGGCGGCGGCGGGAGGCAGTGGCAGGCAGGCGGCAGGCGGCGGAGCGCGGGGCGCAGGGGACGCGGGCGGCCGGTGCGCGTCACAGGGGCTCGGGCGCGCGCGTCACAGACGCCAGGCGACGGCGCGTCACAGGGGCCAGGCGACAGCGCGCGCGCGCGCGAGGCTTCTTAGGGGCGCCGGCGGCAGCTGCCAGCGTCTACGGCCATACCACCCTGAACGCGCCCGATCTCGTCTGATCTCGGAAGCTAAGCAGGGTCGGGCCTGGTTAGTACTTGGATGGGAGACCGCCTGGGAATACCGGGTGCTGTAGGCTTTTGCCTCCCGCCGCCTCCCTCTCCTTTTGCGCCCCCCCCCCCGCCCCCCGGCCCCAGCGCCGCTCCCTCCACGCTCCTCCCGCCCCTCCTCCCTCCTCACCGGTCGCCCCATCGCCCCGCCACGCCCCCACCGCTGTCCAGCCGCGCGAGTGCCCCGCGGCCGCGGCCACCGCCGCCGCCGCCGCCGCCGCCGCCGCCCAGCCCTTCCACCTCGCGGCCCCACGGGAACCCAGGGCCAACCGGGGCCGGCCCCGCGTGGCCGTGCCCCCGACGCCGCCCTCGTCCGGCGGGCTCCCTCTGTCCTCGGCGGCCTCTTCCCACCCGCCAGGCTCCTGAGAGACCCTAGCGGTCCACTCGGCCGGCGCGGCACCCAAGCAGTTGGTCGAGTCGTGGTGTGCGATGGAACGGATCCCGCTCCGGGCTGCGGAGGCCCGGACAGCTTCAGCAAGCTGCCAGCAGCCCCTCCGTCTTCCAGAGCCCATCTAGGAAAGACCCCGGGTCAGGCCTCTCCAAACAGCACCTACAGAAGGACGGGGCCCACTGGGCTCGAGAGGAGCCTTCCGGGCCTGGCCATCCATCCCAAGCGGGACGGCTTCTGGATTTTCTGATGCCTGCGCCGTGTGTCAGCTTCTCCAAGTCGGTACCTGGCTGTCCTTGATACCGTCGTTCGCGAGAAACCCTCGTTTCCGCACCGGAGTTGGTACGGGTCCTTTTGTGTTGTCTTTCCTTAAAGACGTCCCCTTCCCCAAGTGTCTAAGTTTCAAGCGCCTCCCCCCGCTCCCCGGCTGGGATGCAACTCCGTCTCCGTCTTCGCTTTTGTCTTTTGGGGGGGGGGGGGGTCCTGCCTTCGTTTGAAAGGTCGGTGTCTGGCTCCTCGTGGATCCCTTGCATCCGTTTTGATTCTGAACAGACTGGATGGAAGGATTAGGAATCTTGCTGCGCTGGCCCAGGGTTTTGGTGTCCCCTCACTCAGGTGCCTCACTCTGTCCTGCCCCCCTCCTGGCCTCTGTCTGCCAGAGGGAGTGGACGAGTCCCCCGAGAGGACATTTCCGTCCTCAGCGGCCAGCCCTTCCTGGCTCCTTGGCTTGAGCTTTCATATCGTGCGGCTCGGGCAGCTTTGAAAGTCTGCTCTTCCCCTGCCTGTGTCCGCGCAGACTATCGCGGAAAGGGGATCCGGGAAAGCGGGAGGGGAGTTTGCTCCAGGGGAGGAGAGCGGGGATGACAGGGAGGAGGAGAGGGGAGACTTGCCTCAGATCGCACGGACTTTTACATTTTCAAGGGGGGAATTCATCAAGGTAAGCCGTCTCTTCCCCACCGCAGACAGAAAGCAATAGTTGCTCGCTGTGGAGAAGCTGGGACATGCGGGCAGAGCAGGAAGAGAGGACCTCAACCTCCATCCTCTCACCGTTCAGCAATCATCCTGGGAGCGAATATCCTCGTGTTTCCCTTTTCCCGTGGGCCCCACTTTCCCTGCCAGAGCAGACCCAGGGCACCTGTGGCCTGCTTCCTGCTTGCCCGGGATGGCGGGGTGGCGGGGCGGGGCGGGCCGCGCGTCGCTCCCTGCAGGGTAGCGCCCTGGGTGGTTCTGGTTCCGACGGCTCCCCCAATCTGACCTCCGATGAGCGTGTTCTGCTGGGAGAACTGGGGCTGTGTCTCCGTAAGTTTCCCGGAGTGCGGGCCCGGAGGCTTGGTCTCAAACGAAGGCTCGGCAGCAAGGGCCGCCGTTCCTGCGAGGGACTCGCCCTCCCTGAGCGGCAGTTGCCTCATCTGGTTGGAAAGGGGGTCCTGTTAGTGCCTCGTCGGTGGCGTTGTTGCGAGCGCGGAAGCGGGAGCACGGAGCACACCGCTCAGCACGGAGCGCGGCACTGGTTGGTGCGCGCTCATCGTCTGCCGTCCTTCCCTGTGAGCATAGTGCTTTCCGCCGACATTCGCCCGGCACCTGCGGGCCGCGTGCCTGCTTGGGGCCGGACCCAGCAGCCGAGGACGCAGGTGCCAAAATCTCTGCCTTTGGGGGAGTTCGCCGCCTCGTGCCTGGGACGGGAGGACCGACGGCAGACCAACACGTCCCGACGAGAGGCGGCGTCCCCGACGACGGGACGCGGTGCCGTGGGAAATGGAGAGCCTGGCACAGCCGAGGTCCTGGTCAGACATGCGTTGATGGCGTCGCTCTCTTTCCCCCAGCCCGCCCCCCGCCCCCCACCCCGGCCCCCCGGCCCTTTCCTCTCCCTCGCGTCCCGAGGTCCCCTTTCCAACGGGATCCAAGAACGCCCACAGGGCCCAAACTCTTGAGATGGGCAGTGCAGACATCGTGCACTGGATCCCGGGTGGACGACGGGAGAGGGCTGCGGCCCAGAACCCTGAAGCCCAGAGGTCTCGGGACGGGGATACCGGTGACGTCGGGAGGCACCAACGGGTGTTCGGACGTGCGTTTCCCTCCCCGTAATCACACCGTGGCGCTCATCCGTCCATCCTCGGCGTGCTAGCCATCTTGGTAAAACTAAGGAGACTTAACGGGTGAGCTAACCTGTGGGAGACCCTGGGTAATGTCCCTACCTGCGCTCGAGCAGACTGTGGACGCTGTGGTCGTCGGGGAGGGGGTTCTGTACGTCTGGTAGATTGCGTTGGTTTCTCGGGCGAAGTTCTCCGTGTCCTGACTTTTCTGGCTGCTCGTTCTGTCAACTCAGGAAGTCCGGGGGCGCCCCGCAGAAAGAGGAAAAGAGCCAGAACGAAGAGGCGAAGAGAGAAGGAAAGAAACACACAAACACGCACGCGCACACAAAAACGCGCACACACAGAGCGAGAGCGAGAGCGAGAGCGAGAGCGAGAGCGAGCCCGAGCCCGGCTGCCTGTCCGTGGCTCCTGGGCGTCCGGGTCGCGGGACAGGGATCCCAGGAGCGCTGCACTCCTGAGACCCTGTCTGCACGTCCCAGGGCCCCAGGGGTGATCGCCAGCCCCAGGGCCCCCGCCTCCTTGCCCGGGCCCAGCTCAAGCACCACCGCCCTCCTGTGGGGAAGCTGCCTCTTGGGCAGGGCCTCTCTGTGTCAGCGTGAGCGTCTGTGTGTCTGTCCCGGGGGGTGTCTGTCTGGGTCCGTGTCTCGGATCCTCTCAATCTCTCTGTCTCTGCCTCTGTCTCTGTCTCTGTCTCTGTGTCTCTCAGGTCGGTCAGTCAGGAGCTGTCCAGGGTGGCCGCGGGGCCTGGGGTTGAGGGCGCGGTCCGGGTCCCGTGGGCGGGGCGCGGGGCGGGGCGGGGAAGGGTGGCCCGCCCTGGTCTCCCCGCGCCCCGCCGCCCGCCCCGGAGGGCTTTCCGGTGATGCCCTCTGGTCGCGCCGGTGGCTCCAGCTGGATTTGGGCAAGTTGGGGCCGGGCCGGAGCGGCGGCCGCCGGGGGTTGTTGGGCCCGGGTTCGTTGGGAGGCGCCTCGGGCCGGAGGGGCCTCGCCGGCCCGGGGCCCCGACGCGCCGACGCGCCGACGCGCCGACGCGCCCGACGCCCCGGGCCACCTGTCCCCGAGCAGAGCAGCCGGATGTCCTGCGACCCGTCGCCGGGATGCGGGCGGACAGGAGGCCTGGAGCGTCCGGGGCCGGCTTGGGAGAGCGCCTAGACTTGCGCCCCGCCCGCCCACAGTCCCCGGGCTGCCCGAGGCCTCCCGCGCCCTGGGCGGGCGGCAGGGCAGGGCAGGGCAGGGCAGGGCAGGGCAGGGCAGGGTTTGGCTGGCCGCGGCGGCGGCGGCGGCGGCGGCGGCGGCGGCGGCGGGAGGCAGTGGCAGGCAGGCGGCAGGCGGCGGAGCGCGGGGCGCAGGGGACGCGGGCGGCCGGTGCGCGTCACAGGGGCTCGGGCGCGCGCGTCACAGACGCCAGGCGACGGCGCGTCACAGGGGCCAGGCGACAGCGCGCGCGCGCGCGAGGCTTCTTAGGGGCGCCGGCGGCAGCCGCCAGCGTCTACGGCCATACCACCCTGAACGCGCCCGATCTCGTCTGATCTCGGAAGCTAAGCAGGGTCGGGCCTGGTTAGTACTTGGATGGGAGACCGCCTGGGAATACCGGGTGCTGTAGGCTTTTGCCTCCCGCCGCCTCCCTCTCCTTTTGCGCCCCCCCCCCCCGCCCCCCGGCCCCAGCGCCGCTCCCTCCACGCTCCTCCCGCCCCTCCTCCCTCCTCACCGGTCGCCCCATTGCCCCGCCACGCCCCCACCGCTGTCCAGCCGCGCGAGTGCCCCGCGGCCGCGGCCACCGCCGCCGCCGCCGCCGCCGCCGCCGCCCAGCCCTTCCACCTCGCGGCCCCACGGGAACCCAGGGCCAACCGGGGCCGGCCCCGCGTGGCCGTGCCCCCGACGCCGCCCTCGTCCGGCGGGCTCCCTCTGTCCTCGGCGGCCTCTTCCCACCCGCCAGGCTCCTGAGAGACCCTAGCGGTCCACTCGGCCGGCGCGGCACCCAAGCAGTTGGTCGAGTCGTGGTGTGCGATGGAACGGATCCCGCTCCGGGCTGCGGAGGCCCGGACAGCTTCAGCAAGCTGCCAGCAGCCCCTCCGTCTTCCAGAGCCCATCTAGGAAAGACCCCGGGTCAGGCCTCTCCAAACAGCACCTACAGAAGGACGGGGCCCACTGGGCTCGAGAGGAGCCTTCCGGGCCTGGCCATCCATCCCAAGCGGGACGGCTTCTGGATTTTCTGATGCCTGCGCCGTGTGTCAGCTTCTCCAAGTCGGTACCTGGCTGTCCTTGATACCGTCGTTCGCGAGAAACCCTCGTTTCCGCACCGGAGTTGGTACGGGTCCTTTTGTGTTGTCTTTCCTTAAAGACGTCCCCTTCCCCAAGTGTCTAAGTTTCAAGCGCCTCCCCCCGCTCCCCGGCTGGGATGCAACTCCGTCTCCGTCTTCGCTTTTGTCTTTTGGGGGGGGGGGGGGTCCTGCCTTCGTTTGAAAGGTCGGTGTCTGGCTCCTCGTGGATCCCTTGCATCCGTTTTGATTCTGAACAGACTGGATGGAAGGATTAGGAATCTTGCTGCGCTGGCCCAGGGTTTTGGTGTCCCCTCACTCAGGTGCCTCACTCTGTCCTGCCCCCCTCCTGGCCTCTGTCTGCCAGAGGGAGTGGACGAGTCCCCCGAGAGGACATTTCCGTCCTCAGCGGCCAGCCCTTCCTGGCTCCTTGGCTTGAGCTTTCATATCGTGCGGCTCGGGCAGCTTTGAAAGTCTGCTCTTCCCCTGCCTGTGTCCGCGCAGACTATCGCGGAAAGGGGATCCGGGAAAGCGGGAGGGGAGTTTGCTCCAGGGGAGGAGAGCGGGGATGACAGGGAGGAGGAGAGGGGAGACTTGCCTCAGATCGCACGGACTTTTACATTTTCAAGGGGGGAATTCATCAAGGTAAGCCGTCTCTTCCCCACCGCAGACAGAAAGCAATAGTTGCTCGCTGTGGAGAAGCTGGGACATGCGGGCAGAGCAGGAAGAGAGGACCTCAACCTCCATCCTCTCACCGTTCAGCAATCATCCTGGGAGCGAATATCCTCGTGTTTCCCTTTTCCCGTGGGCCCCACTTTCCCTGCCAGAGCAGACCCAGGGCACCTGTGGCCTGCTTCCTGCTTGCCCGGGATGGCGGGGTGGCGGGGCGGGGCGGGCCGCGCGTCGCTCCCTGCAGGGTAGCGCCCTGGGTGGTTCTGGTTCCGACGGCTCCCCCAATCTGACCTCCGATGAGCGTGTTCTGCTGGGAGAACTGGGGCTGTGTCTCCGTAAGTTTCCCGGAGTGCGGGCCCGGAGGCTTGGTCTCAAACGAAGGCTCGGCAGCAAGGGCCGCCGTTCCTGCGAGGGACTCGCCCTCCCTGAGCGGCAGTTGCCTCATCTGGTTGGAAAGGGGGTCCTGTTAGTGCCTCGTCGGTGGCGTTGTTGCGAGCGCGGAAGCGGGAGCACGGAGCACACCGCTCAGCACGGAGCGCGGCACTGGTTGGTGCGCGCTCATCGTCTGCCGTCCTTCCCTGTGAGCATAGTGCTTTCCGCCGACATTCGCCCGGCACCTGCGGGCCGCGTGCCTGCTTGGGGCCGGACCCAGCAGCCGAGGACGCAGGTGCCAAAATCTCTGCCTTTGGGGGAGTTCGCCGCCTCGTGCCTGGGACGGGAGGACCGACGGCAGACCAACACGTCCCGACGAGAGGCGGCGTCCCCGACGACGGGACGCGGTGCCGTGGGAAATGGAGAGCCTGGCACAGCCGAGGTCCTGGTCAGACATGCGTTGATGGCGTCGCTCTCTTTCCCCCAGCCCGCCCCCCGCCCCCCACCCCGGCCCCCCGGCCCTTTCCTCTCCCTCGCGTCCCGAGGTCCCCTTTCCAACGGGATCCAAGAACGCCCACAGGGCCCAAACTCTTGAGATGGGCAGTGCAGACATCGTGCACTGGATCCCGGGTGGACGACGGGAGAGGGCTGCGGCCCAGAACCCTGAAGCCCAGAGGTCTCGGGACGGGGATACCGGTGACGTCGGGAGGCACCAACGGGTGTTCGGACGTGCGTTTCCCTCCCCGTAATCACACCGTGGCGCTCATCCGTCCATCCTCGGCGTGCTAGCCATCTTGGTAAAACTAAGGAGACTTAACGGGTGAGCTAACCTGTGGGAGACCCTGGGTAATGTCCCTACCTGCGCTCGAGCAGACTGTGGACGCTGTGGTCGTCGGGGAGGGGGTTCTGTACGTCTGGTAGATTGCGTTGGTTTCTCGGGCGAAGTTCTCCGTGTCCTGACTTTTCTGGCTGCTCGTTCTGTCAACTCAGGAAGTCCGGGGGCGCCCCGCAGAAAGAGGAAAAGAGCCAGAACGAAGAGGCGAAGAGAGAAGGAAAGAAACACACAAACACGCACGCGCACACAAAAACGCGCACACACAGAGCGAGAGCGAGAGCGAGAGCGAGAGCGAGAGCGAGCCCGAGCCCGGCTGCCTGTCCGTGGCTCCTGGGCGTCCGGGTCGCGGGACAGGGATCCCAGGAGCGCTGCACTCCTGAGACCCTGTCTGCACGTCCCAGGGCCCCAGGGGTGATCGCCAGCCCCAGGGCCCCCGCCTCCTTGCCCGGGCCCAGCTCAAGCACCACCGCCCTCCTGTGGGGAAGCTGCCTCTTGGGCAGGGCCTCTCTGTGTCAGCGTGAGCGTCTGTGTGTCTGTCCCGGGGGGTGTCTGTCTGGGTCCGTGTCTCGGATCCTCTCAATCTCTCTGTCTCTGCCTCTGTCTCTGTCTCTGTCTCTGTGTCTCTCAGGTCGGTCAGTCAGGAGCTGTCCAGGGTGGCCGCGGGGCCTGGGGTTGAGGGCGCGGTCCGGGTCCCGTGGGCGGGGCGCGGGGCGGGGCGGGGAAGGGTGGCCCGCCCTGGTCTCCCCGCGCCCCGCCGCCCGCCCCGGAGGGCTTTCCGGTGATGCCCTCTGGTCGCGCCGGTGGCTCCAGCTGGATTTGGGCAAGTTGGGGCCGGGCCGGAGCGGCGGCCGCCGGGGGTTGTTGGGCCCGGGTTCGTTGGGAGGCGCCTCGGGCCGGAGGGGCCTCGCCGGCCCGGGGCCCCGACGCGCCGACGCGCCGACGCGCCGACGCGCCCGACGCCCCGGGCCACCTGTCCCCGAGCAGAGCAGCCGGATGTCCTGCGACCCGTCGCCGGGATGCGGGCGGACAGGAGGCCTGGAGCGTCCGGGGCCGGCTTGGGAGAGCGCCTAGACTTGCGCCCCGCCCGCCCACAGTCCCCGGGGTGCCCGAGGCCTCCCGCGCCCTGGGCGGGCGGCAGGGCAGGGCAGGGCAGGGCAGGGCAGGGCAGGGCAGGGTTTGGCTGGCCGCGGCGGCGGCGGCGGCGGCGGCGGCGGCGGCGGCGGGAGGCAGTGGCAGGCAGGCGGCAGGCGGCGGAGCGCGGGGCGCAGGGGACGCGGGCGGCCGGTGCGCGTCACAGGGGCTCGGGCGCGCGCGTCACAGACGCCAGGCGACGGCGCGTCACAGGGGCCAGGCGACAGCGCGCGCGCGCGCGAGGCTTCTTAGGGGCGCCGGCGGCAGCTGCCAGCGTCTACGGCCATACCACCCTGAACGCGCCCGATCTCGTCTGATCTCGGAAGCTAAGCAGGGTCGGGCCTGGTTAGTACTTGGATGGGAGACCGCCTGGGAATACCGGGTGCTGTAGGCTTTTGCCTCCCGCCGCCTCCCTCTCCTTTTGCGCCCCCCCCCCCGCCCCCCGGCCCCAGCGCCGCTCCCTCCACGCTCCTCCCGCCCCTCCTCCCTCCTCACCGGTCGCCCCATCGCCCCGCCACGCCCCCACCGCTGTCCAGCCGCGCGAGTGCCCCGCGGCCGCGGCCACCGCCGCCGCCGCCGCCGCCGCCGCCGCCCAGCCCTTCCACCTCGCGGCCCCACGGGAACCCAGGGCCAACCGGGGCCGGCCCCGCGTGGCCGTGCCCCCGACGCCGCCCTCGTCCGGCGGGCTCCCTCTGTCCTCGGCGGCCTCTTCCCACCCGCCAGGCTCCTGAGAGACCCTAGCGGTCCACTCGGCCGGCGCGGCACCCAAGCAGTTGGTCGAGTCGTGGTGTGCGATGGAACGGATCCCGCTCCGGGCTGCGGAGGCCCGGACAGCTTCAGCAAGCTGCCAGCAGCCCCTCCGTCTTCCAGAGCCCATCTAGGAAAGACCCCGGGTCAGGCCTCTCCAAACAGCACCTACAGAAGGACGGGGCCCACTGGGCTCGAGAGGAGCCTTCCGGGCCTGGCCATCCATCCCAAGCGGGACGGCTTCTGGATTTTCTGATGCCTGCGCCGTGTGTCAGCTTCTCCAAGTCGGTACCTGGCTGTCCTTGATACCGTCGTTCGCGAGAAACCCTCGTTTCCGCACCGGAGTTGGTACGGGTCCTTTTGTGTTGTCTTTCCTTAAAGACGTCCCCTTCCCCAAGTGTCTAAGTTTCAAGCGCCTCCCCCCGCTCCCCGGCTGGGATGCAACTCCGTCTCCGTCTTCGCTTTTGTCTTTTGGGGGGGGGGGGGTCCTGCCTTCGTTTGAAAGGTCGGTGTCTGGCTCCTCGTGGATCCCTTGCATCCGTTTTGATTCTGAACAGACTGGATGGAAGGATTAGGAATCTTGCTGCGCTGGCCCAGGGTTTTGGTGTCCCCTCACTCAGGTGCCTCACTCTGTCCTGCCCCCCTCCTGGCCTCTGTCTGCCAGAGGGAGTGGACGAGTCCCCCGAGAGGACATTTCCGTCCTCAGCGGCCAGCCCTTCCTGGCTCCTTGGCTTGAGCTTTCATATCGTGCGGCTCGGGCAGCTTTGAAAGTCTGCTCTTCCCCTGCCTGTGTCCGCGCAGACTATCGCGGAAAGGGGATCCGGGAAAGCGGGAGGGGAGTTTGCTCCAGGGGAGGAGAGCGGGGATGACAGGGAGGAGGAGAGGGGAGACTTGCCTCAGATCGCACGGACTTTTACATTTTCAAGGGGGGAATTCATCAAGGTAAGCCGTCTCTTCCCCACCGCAGACAGAAAGCAATAGTTGCTCGCTGTGGAGAAGCTGGGACATGCGGGCAGAGCAGGAAGAGAGGACCTCAACCTCCATCCTCTCACCGTTCAGCAATCATCCTGGGAGCGAATATCCTCGTGTTTCCCTTTTCCCGTGGGCCCCACTTTCCCTGCCAGAGCAGACCCAGGGCACCTGTGGCCTGCTTCCTGCTTGCCCGGGATGGCGGGGTGGCGGGGCGGGGCGGGCCGCGCGTCGCTCCCTGCAGGGTAGCGCCCTGGGTGGTTCTGGTTCCGACGGCTCCCCCAATCTGACCTCCGATGAGCGTGTTCTGCTGGGAGAACTGGGGCTGTGTCTCCGTAAGTTTCCCGGAGTGCGGGCCCGGAGGCTTGGTCTCAAACGAAGGCTCGGCAGCAAGGGCCGCCGTTCCTGCGAGGGACTCGCCCTCCCTGAGCGGCAGTTGCCTCATCTGGTTGGAAAGGGGGTCCTGTTAGTGCCTCGTCGGTGGCGTTGTTGCGAGCGCGGAAGCGGGAGCACGGAGCACACCGCTCAGCACGGAGCGCGGCACTGGTTGGTGCGCGCTCATCGTCTGCCGTCCTTCCCTGTGAGCATAGTGCTTTCCGCCGACATTCGCCCGGCACCTGCGGGCCGCGTGCCTGCTTGGGGCCGGACCCAGCAGCCGAGGACGCAGGTGCCAAAATCTCTGCCTTTGGGGGAGTTCGCCGCCTCGTGCCTGGGACGGGAGGACCGACGGCAGACCAACACGTCCCGACGAGAGGCGGCGTCCCCGACGACGGGACGCGGTGCCGTGGGAAATGGAGAGCCTGGCACAGCCGAGGTCCTGGTCAGACATGCGTTGATGGCGTCGCTCTCTTTCCCCCAGCCCGCCCCCCGCCCCCCACCCCGGCCCCCCGGCCCTTTCCTCTCCCTCGCGTCCCGAGGTCCCCTTTCCAACGGGATCCAAGAACGCCCACAGGGCCCAAACTCTTGAGATGGGCAGTGCAGACATCGTGCACTGGATCCCGGGTGGACGACGGGAGAGGGCTGCGGCCCAGAACCCTGAAGCCCAGAGGTCTCGGGACGGGGATACCGGTGACGTCGGGAGGCACCAACGGGTGTTCGGACGTGCGTTTCCCTCCCCGTAATCACACCGTGGCGCTCATCCGTCCATCCTCGGCGTGCTAGCCATCTTGGTAAAACTAAGGAGACTTAACGGGTGAGCTAACCTGTGGGAGACCCTGGGTAATGTCCCTACCTGCGCTCGAGCAGACTGTGGACGCTGTGGTCGTCGGGGAGGGGGTTCTGTACGTCTGGTAGATTGCGTTGGTTTCTCGGGCGAAGTTCTCCGTGTCCTGACTTTTCTGGCTGCTCGTTCTGTCAACTCAGGAAGTCCGGGGGCGCCCCGCAGAAAGAGGAAAAGAGCCAGAACGAAGAGGCGAAGAGAGAAGGAAAGAAACACACAAACACGCACGCGCACACAAAAACGCGCACACACAGAGCGAGAGCGAGAGCGAGAGCGAGAGCGAGAGCGAGCCCGAGCCCGGCTGCCTGTCCGTGGCTCCTGGGCGTCCGGGTCGCGGGACAGGGATCCCAGGAGCGCTGCACTCCTGAGACCCTGTCTGCACGTCCCAGGGCCCCAGGGGTGATCGCCAGCCCCAGGGCCCCCGCCTCCTTGCCCGGGCCCAGCTCAAGCACCACCGCCCTCCTGTGGGGAAGCTGCCTCTTGGGCAGGGCCTCTCTGTGTCAGCGTGAGCGTCTGTGTGTCTGTCCCGGGGGGTGTCTGTCTGGGTCCGTGTCTCGGATCCTCTCAATCTCTCTGTCTCTGCCTCTGTCTCTGTCTCTGTCTCTGTGTCTCTCAGGTCGGTCAGTCAGGAGCTGTCCAGGGTGGCCGCGGGGCCTGGGGTTGAGGGCGCGGTCCGGGTCCCGTGGGCGGGGCGCGGGGCGGGGCGGGGAAGGGTGGCCCGCCCTGGTCTCCCCGCGCCCCGCCGCCCGCCCCGGAGGGCTTTCCGGTGATGCCCTCTGGTCGCGCCGGTGGCTCCAGCTGGATTTGGGCAAGTTGGGGCCGGGCCGGAGCGGCGGCCGCCGGGGGTTGTTGGGCCCGGGTTCGTTGGGAGGCGCCTCGGGCCGGAGGGGCCTCGCCGGCCCGGGGCCCCGACGCGCCGACGCGCCGACGCGCCGACGCGCCCGACGCCCCGGGCCACCTGTCCCCGAGCAGAGCAGCCGGATGTCCTGCGACCCGTCGCCGGGATGCGGGCGGACAGGAGGCCTGGAGCGTCCGGGGCCGGCTTGGGAGAGCGCCTAGACTTGCGCCCCGCCCGCCCACAGTCCCCGGGGTGCCCGAGGCCTCCCGCGCCCTGGGCGGGCGGCAGGGCAGGGCAGGGCAGGGCAGGGCAGGGCAGGGCAGGGTTTGGCTGGCCGCGGCGGCGGCGGCGGCGGCGGCGGCGGCGGCGGCGGGAGGCAGTGGCAGGCAGGCGGCAGGCGGCGGAGCGCGGGGCGCAGGGGACGCGGGCGGCCGGTGCGCGTCACAGGGGCTCGGGCGCGCGCGTCACAGACGCCAGGCGACGGCGCGTCACAGGGGCCAGGCGACAGCGCGCGCGCGCGCGAGGCTTCTTAGGGGCGCCGGCGGCAGCCGCCAGCGTCTACGGCCATACCACCCTGAACGCGCCCGATCTCGTCTGATCTCGGAAGCTAAGCAGGGTCGGGCCTGGTTAGTACTTGGATGGGAGACCGCCTGGGAATACCGGGTGCTGTAGGCTTTTGCCTCCCGCCGCCTCCCTCTCCTTTTGCGCCCCCCCCCCCCGCCCCCCGGCCCCAGCGCCGCTCCCTCCACGCTCCTCCCGCCCCTCCTCCCTCCTCACCGGTCGCCCCATCGCCCCGCCACGCCCCCACCGCTGTCCAGCCGCGCGAGTGCCCCGCGGCCGCGGCCACCGCCGCCGCCGCCGCCGCCGCCGCCGCCCAGCCCTTCCACCTCGCGGCCCCACGGGAACCCAGGGCCAACCGGGGCCGGCCCCGCGTGGCCGTGCCCCCGACGCCGCCCTCGTCCGGCGGGCTCCCTCTGTCCTCGGCGGCCTCTTCCCACCCGCCAGGCTCCTGAGAGACCCTAGCGGTCCACTCGGCCGGCGCGGCACCCAAGCAGTTGGTCGAGTCGTGGTGTGCGATGGAACGGATCCCGCTCCGGGCTGCGGAGGCCCGGACAGCTTCAGCAAGCTGCCAGCAGCCCCTCCGTCTTCCAGAGCCCATCTAGGAAAGACCCCGGGTCAGGCCTCTCCAAACAGCACCTACAGAAGGACGGGGCCCACTGGGCTCGAGAGGAGCCTTCCGGGCCTGGCCATCCATCCCAAGCGGGACGGCTTCTGGATTTTCTGATGCCTGCGCCGTGTGTCAGCTTCTCCAAGTCGGTACCTGGCTGTCCTTGATACCGTCGTTCGCGAGAAACCCTCGTTTCCGCACCGGAGTTGGTACGGGTCCTTTTGTGTTGTCTTTCCTTAAAGACGTCCCCTTCCCCAAGTGTCTAAGTTTCAAGCGCCTCCCCCCGCTCCCCGGCTGGGATGCAACTCCGTCTCCGTCTTCGCTTTTGTCTTTTGGGGGGGGGGGGGGGTCCTGCCTTCGTTTGAAAGGTCGGTGTCTGGCTCCTCGTGGATCCCTTGCATCCGTTTTGATTCTGAACAGACTGGATGGAAGGATTAGGAATCTTGCTGCGCTGGCCCAGGGTTTTGGTGTCCCCTCACTCAGGTGCCTCACTCTGTCCTGCCCCCCTCCTGGCCTCTGTCTGCCAGAGGGAGTGGACGAGTCCCCCGAGAGGACATTTCCGTCCTCAGCGGCCAGCCCTTCCTGGCTCCTTGGCTTGAGCTTTCATATCGTGCGGCTCGGGCAGCTTTGAAAGTCTGCTCTTCCCCTGCCTGTGTCCGCGCAGACTATCGCGGAAAGGGGATCCGGGAAAGCGGGAGGGGAGTTTGCTCCAGGGGAGGAGAGCGGGGATGACAGGGAGGAGGAGAGGGGAGACTTGCCTCAGATCGCACGGACTTTTACATTTTCAAGGGGGGAATTCATCAAGGTAAGCCGTCTCTTCCCCACCGCAGACAGAAAGCAATAGTTGCTCGCTGTGGAGAAGCTGGGACATGCGGGCAGAGCAGGAAGAGAGGACCTCAACCTCCATCCTCTCACCGTTCAGCAATCATCCTGGGAGCGAATATCCTCGTGTTTCCCTTTTCCCGTGGGCCCCACTTTCCCTGCCAGAGCAGACCCAGGGCACCTGTGGCCTGCTTCCTGCTTGCCCGGGATGGCGGGGTGGCGGGGCGGGGCGGGCCGCGCGTCGCTCCCTGCAGGGTAGCGCCCTGGGTGGTTCTGGTTCCGACGGCTCCCCCAATCTGACCTCCGATGAGCGTGTTCTGCTGGGAGAACTGGGGCTGTGTCTCCGTAAGTTTCCCGGAGTGCGGGCCCGGAGGCTTGGTCTCAAACGAAGGCTCGGCAGCAAGGGCCGCCGTTCCTGCGAGGGACTCGCCCTCCCTGAGCGGCAGTTGCCTCATCTGGTTGGAAAGGGGGTCCTGTTAGTGCCTCGTCGGTGGCGTTGTTGCGAGCGCGGAAGCGGGAGCACGGAGCACACCGCTCAGCACGGAGCGCGGCACTGGTTGGTGCGCGCTCATCGTCTGCCGTCCTTCCCTGTGAGCATAGTGCTTTCCGCCGACATTCGCCCGGCACCTGCGGGCCGCGTGCCTGCTTGGGGCCGGACCCAGCAGCCGAGGACGCAGGTGCCAAAATCTCTGCCTTTGGGGGAGTTCGCCGCCTCGTGCCTGGGACGGGAGGACCGACGGCAGACCAACACGTCCCGACGAGAGGCGGCGTCCCCGACGACGGGACGCGGTGCCGTGGGAAATGGAGAGCCTGGCACAGCCGAGGTCCTGGTCAGACATGCGTTGATGGCGTCGCTCTCTTTCCCCCAGCCCGCCCCCCGCCCCCCACCCCGGCCCCCCGGCCCTTTCCTCTCCCTCGCGTCCCGAGGTCCCCTTTCCAACGGGATCCAAGAACGCCCACAGGGCCCAAACTCTTGAGATGGGCAGTGCAGACATCGTGCACTGGATCCCGGGTGGACGACGGGAGAGGGCTGCGGCCCAGAACCCTGAAGCCCAGAGGTCTCGGGACGGGGATACCGGTGACGTCGGGAGGCACCAACGGGTGTTCGGACGTGCGTTTCCCTCCCCGTAATCACACCGTGGCGCTCATCCGTCCATCCTCGGCGTGCTAGCCATCTTGGTAAAACTAAGGAGACTTAACGGGTGAGCTAACCTGTGGGAGACCCTGGGTAATGTCCCTACCTGCGCTCGAGCAGACTGTGGACGCTGTGGTCGTCGGGGAGGGGGTTCTGTACGTCTGGTAGATTGCGTTGGTTTCTCGGGCGAAGTTCTCCGTGTCCTGACTTTTCTGGCTGCTCGTTCTGTCAACTCAGGAAGTCCGGGGGCGCCCCGCAGAAAGAGGAAAAGAGCCAGAACGAAGAGGCGAAGAGAGAAGGAAAGAAACACACAAACACGCACGCGCACACAAAAACGCGCACACACAGAGCGAGAGCGAGAGCGAGAGCGAGAGCGAGAGCGAGCCCGAGCCCGGCTGCCTGTCCGTGGCTCCTGGGCGTCCGGGTCGCGGGACAGGGATCCCAGGAGCGCTGCACTCCTGAGACCCTGTCTGCACGTCCCAGGGCCCCAGGGGTGATCGCCAGCCCCAGGGCCCCCGCCTCCTTGCCCGGGCCCAGCTCAAGCACCACCGCCCTCCTGTGGGGAAGCTGCCTCTTGGGCAGGGCCTCTCTGTGTCAGCGTGAGCGTCTGTGTGTCTGTCCCGGGGGGTGTCTGTCTGGGTCCGTGTCTCGGATCCTCTCAATCTCTCTGTCTCTGCCTCTGTCTCTGTCTCTGTCTCTGTGTCTCTCAGGTCGGTCAGTCAGGAGCTGTCCAGGGTGGCCGCGGGGCCTGGGGTTGAGGGCGCGGTCCGGGTCCCGTGGGCGGGGCGCGGGGCGGGGCGGGGAAGGGTGGCCCGCCCTGGTCTCCCCGCGCCCCGCCGCCCGCCCCGGAGGGCTTTCCGGTGATGCCCTCTGGTCGCGCCGGTGGCTCCAGCTGGATTTGGGCAAGTTGGGGCCGGGCCGGAGCGGCGGCCGCCGGGGGTTGTTGGGCCCGGGTTCGTTGGGAGGCGCCTCGGGCCGGAGGGGCCTCGCCGGCCCGGGGCCCCGACGCGCCGACGCGCCGACGCGCCGACGCGCCCGACGCCCCGGGCCACCTGTCCCCGAGCAGAGCAGCCGGATGTCCTGCGACCCGTCGCCGGGATGCGGGCGGACAGGAGGCCTGGAGCGTCCGGGGCCGGCTTGGGAGAGCGCCTAGACTTGCGCCCCGCCCGCCCACAGTCCCCGGGGTGCCCGAGGCCTCCCGCGCCCTGGGCGGGCGGCAGGGCAGGGCAGGGCAGGGCAGGGCAGGGCAGGGCAGGGTTTGGCTGGCCGCGGCGGCGGCGGCGGCGGCGGCGGCGGCGGCGGCGGGAGGCAGTGGCAGGCAGGCGGCAGGCGGCGGAGCGCGGGGCGCAGGGGACGCGGGCGGCCGGTGCGCGTCACAGGGGCTCGGGCGCGCGCGTCACAGACGCCAGGCGACGGCGCGTCACAGGGGCCAGGCGACAGCGCGCGCGCGCGCGAGGCTTCTTAGGGGCGCCGGCGGCAGCCGCCAGCGTCTACGGCCATACCACCCTGAACGCGCCCGATCTCGTCTGATCTCGGAAGCTAAGCAGGGTCGGGCCTGGTTAGTACTTGGATGGGAGACCGCCTGGGAATACCGGGTGCTGTAGGCTTTTGCCTCCCGCCGCCTCCCTCTCCTTTTGCGCCCCCCCCCCCGCCCCCCGGCCCCAGCGCCGCTCCCTCCACGCTCCTCCCGCCCCTCCTCCCTCCTCACCGGTCGCCCCATCGCCCCGCCACGCCCCCACCGCTGTCCAGCCGCGCGAGTGCCCCGCGGCCGCGGCCACCGCCGCCGCCGCCGCCGCCGCCGCCGCCCAGCCCTTCCACCTCGCGGCCCCACGGGAACCCAGGGCCAACCGGGGCCGGCCCCGCGTGGCCGTGCCCCCGACGCCGCCCTCGTCCGGCGGGCTCCCTCTGTCCTCGGCGGCCTCTTCCCACCCGCCAGGCTCCTGAGAGACCCTAGCGGTCCACTCGGCCGGCGCGGCACCCAAGCAGTTGGTCGAGTCGTGGTGTGCGATGGAACGGATCCCGCTCCGGGCTGCGGAGGCCCGGACAGCTTCAGCAAGCTGCCAGCAGCCCCTCCGTCTTCCAGAGCCCATCTAGGAAAGACCCCGGGTCAGGCCTCTCCAAACAGCACCTACAGAAGGACGGGGCCCACTGGGCTCGAGAGGAGCCTTCCGGGCCTGGCCATCCATCCCAAGCGGGACGGCTTCTGGATTTTCTGATGCCTGCGCCGTGTGTCAGCTTCTCCAAGTCGGTACCTGGCTGTCCTTGATACCGTCGTTCGCGAGAAACCCTCGTTTCCGCACCGGAGTTGGTACGGGTCCTTTTGTGTTGTCTTTCCTTAAAGACGTCCCCTTCCCCAAGTGTCTAAGTTTCAAGCGCCTCCCCCCGCTCCCCGGCTGGGATGCAACTCCGTCTCCGTCTTCGCTTTTGTCTTTTGGGGGGGGGGGGGGTCCTGCCTTCGTTTGAAAGGTCGGTGTCTGGCTCCTCGTGGATCCCTTGCATCCGTTTTGATTCTGAACAGACTGGATGGAAGGATTAGGAATCTTGCTGCGCTGGCCCAGGGTTTTGGTGTCCCCTCACTCAGGTGCCTCACTCTGTCCTGCCCCCCTCCTGGCCTCTGTCTGCCAGAGGGAGTGGACGAGTCCCCCGAGAGGACATTTCCGTCCTCAGCGGCCAGCCCTTCCTGGCTCCTTGGCTTGAGCTTTCATATCGTGCGGCTCGGGCAGCTTTGAAAGTCTGCTCTTCCCCTGCCTGTGTCCGCGCAGACTATCGCGGAAAGGGGATCCGGGAAAGCGGGAGGGGAGTTTGCTCCAGGGGAGGAGAGCGGGGATGACAGGGAGGAGGAGAGGGGAGACTTGCCTCAGATCGCACGGACTTTTACATTTTCAAGGGGGGAATTCATCAAGGTAAGCCGTCTCTTCCCCACCGCAGACAGAAAGCAATAGTTGCTCGCTGTGGAGAAGCTGGGACATGCGGGCAGAGCAGGAAGAGAGGACCTCAACCTCCATCCTCTCACCGTTCAGCAATCATCCTGGGAGCGAATATCCTCGTGTTTCCCTTTTCCCGTGGGCCCCACTTTCCCTGCCAGAGCAGACCCAGGGCACCTGTGGCCTGCTTCCTGCTTGCCCGGGATGGCGGGGTGGCGGGGCGGGGCGGGCCGCGCGTCGCTCCCTGCAGGGTAGCGCCCTGGGTGGTTCTGGTTCCGACGGCTCCCCCAATCTGACCTCCGATGAGCGTGTTCTGCTGGGAGAACTGGGGCTGTGTCTCCGTAAGTTTCCCGGAGTGCGGGCCCGGAGGCTTGGTCTCAAACGAAGGCTCGGCAGCAAGGGCCGCCGTTCCTGCGAGGGACTCGCCCTCCCTGAGCGGCAGTTGCCTCATCTGGTTGGAAAGGGGGTCCTGTTAGTGCCTCGTCGGTGGCGTTGTTGCGAGCGCGGAAGCGGGAGCACGGAGCACACCGCTCAGCACGGAGCGCGGCACTGGTTGGTGCGCGCTCATCGTCTGCCGTCCTTCCCTGTGAGCATAGTGCTTTCCGCCGACATTCGCCCGGCACCTGCGGGCCGCGTGCCTGCTTGGGGCCGGACCCAGCAGCCGAGGACGCAGGTGCCAAAATCTCTGCCTTTGGGGGAGTTCGCCGCCTCGTGCCTGGGACGGGAGGACCGACGGCAGACCAACACGTCCCGACGAGAGGCGGCGTCCCCGACGACGGGACGCGGTGCCGTGGGAAATGGAGAGCCTGGCACAGCCGAGGTCCTGGTCAGACATGCGTTGATGGCGTCGCTCTCTTTCCCCCAGCCCGCCCCCCGCCCCCCACCCCGGCCCCCCGGCCCTTTCCTCTCCCTCGCGTCCCGAGGTCCCCTTTCCAACGGGATCCAAGAACGCCCACAGGGCCCAAACTCTTGAGATGGGCAGTGCAGACATCGTGCACTGGATCCCGGGTGGACGACGGGAGAGGGCTGCGGCCCAGAACCCTGAAGCCCAGAGGTCTCGGGACGGGGATACCGGTGACGTCGGGAGGCACCAACGGGTGTTCGGACGTGCGTTTCCCTCCCCGTAATCACACCGTGGCGCTCATCCGTCCATCCTCGGCGTGCTAGCCATCTTGGTAAAACTAAGGAGACTTAACGGGTGAGCTAACCTGTGGGAGACCCTGGGTAATGTCCCTACCTGCGCTCGAGCAGACTGTGGACGCTGTGGTCGTCGGGGAGGGGGTTCTGTACGTCTGGTAGATTGCGTTGGTTTCTCGGGCGAAGTTCTCCGTGTCCTGACTTTTCTGGCTGCTCGTTCTGTCAACTCAGGAAGTCCGGGGGCGCCCCGCAGAAAGAGGAAAAGAGCCAGAACGAAGAGGCGAAGAGAGAAGGAAAGAAACACACAAACACGCACGCGCACACAAAAACGCGCACACACAGAGCGAGAGCGAGAGCGAGAGCGAGAGCGAGAGCGAGCCCGAGCCCGGCTGCCTGTCCGTGGCTCCTGGGCGTCCGGGTCGCGGGACAGGGATCCCAGGAGCGCTGCACTCCTGAGACCCTGTCTGCACGTCCCAGGGCCCCAGGGGTGATCGCCAGCCCCAGGGCCCCCGCCTCCTTGCCCGGGCCCAGCTCAAGCACCACCGCCCTCCTGTGGGGAAGCTGCCTCTTGGGCAGGGCCTCTCTGTGTCAGCGTGAGCGTCTGTGTGTCTGTCCCGGGGGGTGTCTGTCTGGGTCCGTGTCTCGGATCCTCTCAATCTCTCTGTCTCTGCCTCTGTCTCTGTCTCTGTCTCTGTGTCTCTCAGGTCGGTCAGTCAGGAGCTGTCCAGGGTGGCCGCGGGGCCTGGGGTTGAGGGCGCGGTCCGGGTCCCGTGGGCGGGGCGCGGGGCGGGGCGGGGAAGGGTGGCCCGCCCTGGTCTCCCCGCGCCCCGCCGCCCGCCCCGGAGGGCTTTCCGGTGATGCCCTCTGGTCGCGCCGGTGGCTCCAGCTGGATTTGGGCAAGTTGGGGCCGGGCCGGAGCGGCGGCCGCCGGGGGTTGTTGGGCCCGGGTTCGTTGGGAGGCGCCTCGGGCCGGAGGGGCCTCGCGGGCCCGGGGCCCCGACGCGCCGACGCGCCGACGCGCCGACGCGCCCGACGCCCCGGGCCACCTGTCCCCGAGCAGAGCAGCCGGATGTCCTGCGACCCGTCGCCGGGATGCGGGCGGACAGGAGGCCTGGAGCGTCCGGGGCCGGCTTGGGAGAGCGCCTAGACTTGCGCCCCGCCCGCCCACAGTCCCCGGGGTGCCCGAGGCCTCCCGCGCCCTGGGCGGGCGGCAGGGCAGGGCAGGGCAGGGCAGGGCAGGGCAGGGCAGGGTTTGGCTGGCCGCGGCGGCGGCGGCGGCGGCGGCGGCGGCGGCGGCGGGAGGCAGTGGCAGGCAGGCGGCAGGCGGCGGAGCGCGGGGCGCAGGGGACGCGGGCGGCCGGTGCGCGTCACAGGGGCTCGGGCGCGCGCGTCACAGACGCCAGGCGACGGCGCGTCACAGGGGCCAGGCGACAGCGCGCGCGCGCGCGAGGCTTCTTAGGGGCGCCGGCGGCAGCCGCCAGCGTCTACGGCCATACCACCCTGAACGCGCCCGATCTCGTCTGATCTCGGAAGCTAAGCAGGGTCGGGCCTGGTTAGTACTTGGATGGGAGACCGCCTGGGAATACCGGGTGCTGTAGGCTTTTGCCTCCCGCCGCCTCCCTCTCCTTTTGCGCCCCCCCCCCCGCCCCCCGGCCCCAGCGCCGCTCCCTCCACGCTCCTCCCGCCCCTCCTCCCTCCTCACCGGTCGCCCCATCGCCCCGCCACGCCCCCACCGCTGTCCAGCCGCGCGAGTGCCCCGCGGCCGCGGCCACCGCCGCCGCCGCCGCCGCCGCCGCCGCCCAGCCCTTCCACCTCGCGGCCCCACGGGAACCCAGGGCCAACCGGGGCCGGCCCCGCGTGGCCGTGCCCCCGACGCCGCCCTCGTCCGGCGGGCTCCCTCTGTCCTCGGCGGCCTCTTCCCACCCGCCAGGCTCCTGAGAGACCCTAGCGGTCCACTCGGCCGGCGCGGCACCCAAGCAGTTGGTCGAGTCGTGGTGTGCGATGGAACGGATCCCGCTCCGGGCTGCGGAGGCCCGGACAGCTTCAGCAAGCTGCCAGCAGCCCCTCCGTCTTCCAGAGCCCATCTAGGAAAGACCCCGGGTCAGGCCTCTCCAAACAGCACCTACAGAAGGACGGGGCCCACTGGGCTCGAGAGGAGCCTTCCGGGCCTGGCCATCCATCCCAAGCGGGACGGCTTCTGGATTTTCTGATGCCTGCGCCGTGTGTCAGCTTCTCCAAGTCGGTACCTGGCTGTCCTTGATACCGTCGTTCGCGAGAAACCCTCGTTTCCGCACCGGAGTTGGTACGGGTCCTTTTGTGTTGTCTTTCCTTAAAGACGTCCCCTTCCCCAAGTGTCTAAGTTTCAAGCGCCTCCCCCCGCTCCCCGGCTGGGATGCAACTCCGTCTCCGTCTTCGCTTTTGTCTTTTGGGGGGGGGGGGGGTCCTGCCTTCGTTTGAAAGGTCGGTGTCTGGCTCCTCGTGGATCCCTTGCATCCGTTTTGATTCTGAACAGACTGGATGGAAGGATTAGGAATCTTGCTGCGCTGGCCCAGGGTTTTGGTGTCCCCTCACTCAGGTGCCTCACTCTGTCCTGCCCCCCTCCTGGCCTCTGTCTGCCAGAGGGAGTGGACGAGTCCCCCGAGAGGACATTTCCGTCCTCAGCGGCCAGCCCTTCCTGGCTCCTTGGCTTGAGCTTTCATATCGTGCGGCTCGGGCAGCTTTGAAAGTCTGCTCTTCCCCTGCCTGTGTCCGCGCAGACTATCGCGGAAAGGGGATCCGGGAAAGCGGGAGGGGAGTTTGCTCCAGGGGAGGAGAGCGGGGATGACAGGGAGGAGGAGAGGGGAGACTTGCCTCAGATCGCACGGACTTTTACATTTTCAAGGGGGGAATTCATCAAGGTAAGCCGTCTCTTCCCCACCGCAGACAGAAAGCAATAGTTGCTCGCTGTGGAGAAGCTGGGACATGCGGGCAGAGCAGGAAGAGAGGACCTCAACCTCCATCCTCTCACCGTTCAGCAATCATCCTGGGAGCGAATATCCTCGTGTTTCCCTTTTCCCGTGGGCCCCACTTTCCCTGCCAGAGCAGACCCAGGGCACCTGTGGCCTGCTTCCTGCTTGCCCGGGATGGCGGGGTGGCGGGGCGGGGCGGGCCGCGCGTCGCTCCCTGCAGGGTAGCGCCCTGGGTGGTTCTGGTTCCGACGGCTCCCCCAATCTGACCTCCGATGAGCGTGTTCTGCTGGGAGAACTGGGGCTGTGTCTCCGTAAGTTTCCCGGAGTGCGGGCCCGGAGGCTTGGTCTCAAACGAAGGCTCGGCAGCAAGGGCCGCCGTTCCTGCGAGGGACTCGCCCTCCCTGAGCGGCAGTTGCCTCATCTGGTTGGAAAGGGGGTCCTGTTAGTGCCTCGTCGGTGGCGTTGTTGCGAGCGCGGAAGCGGGAGCACGGAGCACACCGCTCAGCACGGAGCGCGGCACTGGTTGGTGCGCGCTCATCGTCTGCCGTCCTTCCCTGTGAGCATAGTGCTTTCCGCCGACATTCGCCCGGCACCTGCGGGCCGCGTGCCTGCTTGGGGCCGGACCCAGCAGCCGAGGACGCAGGTGCCAAAATCTCTGCCTTTGGGGGAGTTCGCCGCCTCGTGCCTGGGACGGGAGGACCGACGGCAGACCAACACGTCCCGACGAGAGGCGGCGTCCCCGACGACGGGACGCGGTGCCGTGGGAAATGGAGAGCCTGGCACAGCCGAGGTCCTGGTCAGACATGCGTTGATGGCGTCGCTCTCTTTCCCCCAGCCCGCCCCCCGCCCCCCACCCCGGCCCCCCGGCCCTTTCCTCTCCCTCGCGTCCCGAGGTCCCCTTTCCAACGGGATCCAAGAACGCCCACAGGGCCCAAACTCTTGAGATGGGCAGTGCAGACATCGTGCACTGGATCCCGGGTGGACGACGGGAGAGGGCTGCGGCCCAGAACCCTGAAGCCCAGAGGTCTCGGGACGGGGATACCGGTGACGTCGGGAGGCACCAACGGGTGTTCGGACGTGCGTTTCCCTCCCCGTAATCACACCGTGGCGCTCATCCGTCCATCCTCGGCGTGCTAGCCATCTTGGTAAAACTAAGGAGACTTAACGGGTGAGCTAACCTGTGGGAGACCCTGGGTAATGTCCCTACCTGCGCTCGAGCAGACTGTGGACGCTGTGGTCGTCGGGGAGGGGGTTCTGTACGTCTGGTAGATTGCGTTGGTTTCTCGGGCGAAGTTCTCCGTGTCCTGACTTTTCTGGCTGCTCGTTCTGTCAACTCAGGAAGTCCGGGGGCGCCCCGCAGAAAGAGGAAAAGAGCCAGAACGAAGAGGCGAAGAGAGAAGGAAAGAAACACACAAACACGCACGCGCACACAAAAACGCGCACACACAGAGCGAGAGCGAGAGCGAGAGCGAGAGCGAGAGCGAGCCCGAGCCCGGCTGCCTGTCCGTGGCTCCTGGGCGTCCGGGTCGCGGGACAGGGATCCCAGGAGCGCTGCACTCCTGAGACCCTGTCTGCACGTCCCAGGGCCCCAGGGGTGATCGCCAGCCCCAGGGCCCCCGCCTCCTTGCCCGGGCCCAGCTCAAGCACCACCGCCCTCCTGTGGGGAAGCTGCCTCTTGGGCAGGGCCTCTCTGTGTCAGCGTGAGCGTCTGTGTGTCTGTCCCGGGGGGTGTCTGTCTGGGTCCGTGTCTCGGATCCTCTCAATCTCTCTGTCTCTGCCTCTGTCTCTGTCTCTGTCTCTGTGTCTCTCAGGTCGGTCAGTCAGGAGCTGTCCAGGGTGGCCGCGGGGCCTGGGGTTGAGGGCGCGGTCCGGGTCCCGTGGGCGGGGCGCGGGGCGGGGCGGGGAAGGGTGGCCCGCCCTGGTCTCCCCGCGCCCCGCCGCCCGCCCCGGAGGGCTTTCCGGTGATGCCCTCTGGTCGCGCCGGTGGCTCCAGCTGGATTTGGGCAAGTTGGGGCCGGGCCGGAGCGGCGGCCGCCGGGGGTTGTTGGGCCCGGGTTCGTTGGGAGGCGCCTCGGGCCGGAGGGGCCTCGCCGGCCCGGGGCCCCGACGCGCCGACGCGCCGACGCGCCGACGCGCCCGACGCCCCGGGCCACCTGTCCCCGAGCAGAGCAGCCGGATGTCCTGCGACCCGTCGCCGGGATGCGGGCGGACAGGAGGCCTGGAGCGTCCGGGGCCGGCTTGGGAGAGCGCCTAGACTTGCGCCCCGCCCGCCCACAGTCCCCGGGGTGCCCGAGGCCTCCCGCGCCCTGGGCGGGCGGCAGGGCAGGGCAGGGCAGGGCAGGGCAGGGCAGGGCAGGGTTTGGCTGGCCGCGGCGGCGGCGGCGGCGGCGGCGGCGGCGGCGGCGGGAGGCAGTGGCAGGCAGGCGGCAGGCGGCGGAGCGCGGGGCGCAGGGGACGCGGGCGGCCGGTGCGCGTCACAGGGGCTCGGGCGCGCGCGTCACAGACGCCAGGCGACGGCGCGTCACAGGGGCCAGGCGACAGCGCGCGCGCGCGCGAGGCTTCTTAGGGGCGCCGGCGGCAGCCGCCAGCGTCTACGGCCATACCACCCTGAACGCGCCCGATCTCGTCTGATCTCGGAAGCTAAGCAGGGTCGGGCCTGGTTAGTACTTGGATGGGAGACCGCCTGGGAATACCGGGTGCTGTAGGCTTTTGCCTCCCGCCGCCTCCCTCTCCTTTTGCGCCCCCCCCCCCGCCCCCCGGCCCCAGCGCCGCTCCCTCCACGCTCCTCCCGCCCCTCCTCCCTCCTCACCGGTCGCCCCATCGCCCCGCCACGCCCCCACCGCTGTCCAGCCGCGCGAGTGCCCCGCGGCCGCGGCCACCGCCGCCGCCGCCGCCGCCGCCGCCGCCCAGCCCTTCCACCTCGCGGCCCCACGGGAACCCAGGGCCAACCGGGGCCGGCCCCGCGTGGCCGTGCCCCCGACGCCGCCCTCGTCCGGCGGGCTCCCTCTGTCCTCGGCGGCCTCTTCCCACCCGCCAGGCTCCTGAGAGACCCTAGCGGTCCACTCGGCCGGCGCGGCACCCAAGCAGTTGGTCGAGTCGTGGTGTGCGATGGAACGGATCCCGCTCCGGGCTGCGGAGGCCCGGACAGCTTCAGCAAGCTGCCAGCAGCCCCTCCGTCTTCCAGAGCCCATCTAGGAAAGACCCCGGGTCAGGCCTCTCCAAACAGCACCTACAGAAGGACGGGGCCCACTGGGCTCGAGAGGAGCCTTCCGGGCCTGGCCATCCATCCCAAGCGGGACGGCTTCTGGATTTTCTGATGCCTGCGCCGTGTGTCAGCTTCTCCAAGTCGGTACCTGGCTGTCCTTGATACCGTCGTTCGCGAGAAACCCTCGTTTCCGCACCGGAGTTGGTACGGGTCCTTTTGTGTTGTCTTTCCTTAAAGACGTCCCCTTCCCCAAGTGTCTAAGTTTCAAGCGCCTCCCCCCGCTCCCCGGCTGGGATGCAACTCCGTCTCCGTCTTCGCTTTTGTCTTTTGGGGGGGGGGGGGTCCTGCCTTCGTTTGAAAGGTCGGTGTCTGGCTCCTCGTGGATCCCTTGCATCCGTTTTGATTCTGAACAGACTGGATGGAAGGATTAGGAATCTTGCTGCGCTGGCCCAGGGTTTTGGTGTCCCCTCACTCAGGTGCCTCACTCTGTCCTGCCCCCCTCCTGGCCTCTGTCTGCCAGAGGGAGTGGACGAGTCCCCCGAGAGGACATTTCCGTCCTCAGCGGCCAGCCCTTCCTGGCTCCTTGGCTTGAGCTTTCATATCGTGCGGCTCGGGCAGCTTTGAAAGTCTGCTCTTCCCCTGCCTGTGTCCGCGCAGACTATCGCGGAAAGGGGATCCGGGAAAGCGGGAGGGGAGTTTGCTCCAGGGGAGGAGAGCGGGGATGACAGGGAGGAGGAGAGGGGAGACTTGCCTCAGATCGCACGGACTTTTACATTTTCAAGGGGGGAATTCATCAAGGTAAGCCGTCTCTTCCCCACCGCAGACAGAAAGCAATAGTTGCTCGCTGTGGAGAAGCTGGGACATGCGGGCAGAGCAGGAAGAGAGGACCTCAACCTCCATCCTCTCACCGTTCAGCAATCATCCTGGGAGCGAATATCCTCGTGTTTCCCTTTTCCCGTGGGCCCCACTTTCCCTGCCAGAGCAGACCCAGGGCACCTGTGGCCTGCTTCCTGCTTGCCCGGGATGGCGGGGTGGCGGGGCGGGGCGGGCCGCGCGTCGCTCCCTGCAGGGTAGCGCCCTGGGTGGTTCTGGTTCCGACGGCTCCCCCAATCTGACCTCCGATGAGCGTGTTCTGCTGGGAGAACTGGGGCTGTGTCTCCGTAAGTTTCCCGGAGTGCGGGCCCGGAGGCTTGGTCTCAAACGAAGGCTCGGCAGCAAGGGCCGCCGTTCCTGCGAGGGACTCGCCCTCCCTGAGCGGCAGTTGCCTCATCTGGTTGGAAAGGGGGTCCTGTTAGTGCCTCGTCGGTGGCGTTGTTGCGAGCGCGGAAGCGGGAGCACGGAGCACACCGCTCAGCACGGAGCGCGGCACTGGTTGGTGCGCGCTCATCGTCTGCCGTCCTTCCCTGTGAGCATAGTGCTTTCCGCCGACATTCGCCCGGCACCTGCGGGCCGCGTGCCTGCTTGGGGCCGGACCCAGCAGCCGAGGACGCAGGTGCCAAAATCTCTGCCTTTGGGGGAGTTCGCCGCCTCGTGCCTGGGACGGGAGGACCGACGGCAGACCAACACGTCCCGACGAGAGGCGGCGTCCCCGACGACGGGACGCGGTGCCGTGGGAAATGGAGAGCCTGGCACAGCCGAGGTCCTGGTCAGACATGCGTTGATGGCGTCGCTCTCTTTCCCCCAGCCCGCCCCCCGCCCCCCACCCCGGCCCCCCGGCCCTTTCCTCTCCCTCGCGTCCCGAGGTCCCCTTTCCAACGGGATCCAAGAACGCCCACAGGGCCCAAACTCTTGAGATGGGCAGTGCAGACATCGTGCACTGGATCCCGGGTGGACGACGGGAGAGGGCTGCGGCCCAGAACCCTGAAGCCCAGAGGTCTCGGGACGGGGATACCGGTGACGTCGGGAGGCACCAACGGGTGTTCCGACGTGCGTTTCCCTCCCCGTAATCACACCGTGGCGCTCATCCGTCCATCCTCGGCGTGCTAGCCATCTTGGTAAAACTAAGGAGACTTAACGGGTGAGCTAACCTGTGGGAGACCCTGGGTAATGTCCCTACCTGCGCTCGAGCAGACTGTGGACGCTGTGGTCGTCGGGGAGGGGGTTCTGTACGTCTGGTAGATTGCGTTGGTTTCTCGGGCGAAGTTCTCCGTGTCCTGACTTTTCTGGCTGCTCGTTCTGTCAACTCAGGAAGTCCGGGGGCGCCCCGCAGAAAGAGGAAAAGAGCCAGAACGAAGAGGCGAAGAGAGAAGGAAAGAAACACACAAACACGCACGCGCACACAAAAACGCGCACACACAGAGCGAGAGCGAGAGCGAGAGCGAGAGCGAGAGCGAGCCCGAGCCCGGCTGCCTGTCCGTGGCTCCTGGGCGTCCGGGTCGCGGGACAGGGATCCCAGGAGCGCTGCACTCCTGAGACCCTGTCTGCACGTCCCAGGGCCCCAGGGGTGATCGCCAGCCCCAGGGCCCCCGCCTCCTTGCCCGGGCCCAGCTCAAGCACCACCGCCCTCCTGTGGGGAAGCTGCCTCTTGGGCAGGGCCTCTCTGTGTCAGCGTGAGCGTCTGTGTGTCTGTCCCGGGGGGTGTCTGTCTGGGTCCGTGTCTCGGATCCTCTCAATCTCTCTGTCTCTGCCTCTGTCTCTGTCTCTGTCTCTGTGTCTCTCAGGTCGGTCAGTCAGGAGCTGTCCAGGGTGGCCGCGGGGCCTGGGGTTGAGGGCGCGGTCCGGGTCCCGTGGGCGGGGCGCGGGGCGGGGCGGGGAAGGGTGGCCCGCCCTGGTCTCCCCGCGCCCCGCCGCCCGCCCCGGAGGGCTTTCCGGTGATGCCCTCTGGTCGCGCCGGTGGCTCCAGCTGGATTTGGGCAAGTTGGGGCCGGGCCGGAGCGGCGGCCGCCGGGGGTTGTTGGGCCCGGGTTCGTTGGGAGGCGCCTCGGGCCGGAGGGGCCTCGCGGGCCCGGGGCCCCGACGCGCCGACGCGCCGACGCGCCGACGCGCCCGACGCCCCGGGCCACCTGTCCCCGAGCAGAGCAGCCGGATGTCCTGCGACCCGTCGCCGGGATGCGGGCGGACAGGAGGCCTGGAGCGTCCGGGGCCGGCTTGGGAGAGCGCCTAGACTTGCGCCCCGCCCGCCCACAGTCCCCGGGGTGCCCGAGGCCTCCCGCGCCCTGGGCGGGCGGCAGGGCAGGGCAGGGCAGGGCAGGGCAGGGCAGGGCAGGGTTTGGCTGGCCGCGGCGGCGGCGGCGGCGGCGGCGGCGGCGGCGGCGGGAGGCAGTGGCAGGCAGGCGGCAGGCGGCGGAGCGCGGGGCGCAGGGGACGCGGGCGGCCGGTGCGCGTCACAGGGGCTCGGGCGCGCGCGTCACAGACGCCAGGCGACGGCGCGTCACAGGGGCCAGGCGACAGCGCGCGCGCGCGCGAGGCTTCTTAGGGGCGCCGGCGGCAGCCGCCAGCGTCTACGGCCATACCACCCTGAACGCGCCCGATCTCGTCTGATCTCGGAAGCTAAGCAGGGTCGGGCCTGGTTAGTACTTGGATGGGAGACCGCCTGGGAATACCGGGTGCTGTAGGCTTTTGCCTCCCGCCGCCTCCCTCTCCTTTTGCGCCCCCCCCCCCCCCGCCCCCCGGCCCCAGCGCCGCTCCCTCCACGCTCCTCCCGCCCCTCCTCCCTCCTCACCGGTCGCCCCATTGCCCCGCCACGCCCCCACCGCTGTCCAGCCGCGCGAGTGCCCCGCGGCCGCGGCCACCGCCGCCGCCGCCGCCGCCGCCGCCGCCCAGCCCTTCCACCTCGCGGCCCCACGGGAACCCAGGGCCAACCGGGGCCGGCCCCGCGTGGCCGTGCCCCCGACGCCGCCCTCGTCCGGCGGGCTCCCTCTGTCCTCGGCGGCCTCTTCCCACCCGCCAGGCTCCTGAGAGACCCTAGCGGTCCACTCGGCCGGCGCGGCACCCAAGCAGTTGGTCGAGTCGTGGTGTGCGATGGAACGGATCCCGCTCCGGGCTGCGGAGGCCCGGACAGCTTCAGCAAGCTGCCAGCAGCCCCTCCGTCTTCCAGAGCCCATCTAGGAAAGACCCCGGGTCAGGCCTCTCCAAACAGCACCTACAGAAGGACGGGGCCCACTGGGCTCGAGAGGAGCCTTCCGGGCCTGGCCATCCATCCCAAGCGGGACGGCTTCTGGATTTTCTGATGCCTGCGCCGTGTGTCAGCTTCTCCAAGTCGGTACCTGGCTGTCCTTGATACCGTCGTTCGCGAGAAACCCTCGTTTCCGCACCGGAGTTGGTACGGGTCCTTTTGTGTTGTCTTTCCTTAAAGACGTCCCCTTCCCCAAGTGTCTAAGTTTCAAGCGCCTCCCCCCGCTCCCCGGCTGGGATGCAACTCCGTCTCCGTCTTCGCTTTTGTCTTTTGGGGGGGGGGGGGGTCCTGCCTTCGTTTGAAAGGTCGGTGTCTGGCTCCTCGTGGATCCCTTGCATCCGTTTTGATTCTGAACAGACTGGATGGAAGGATTAGGAATCTTGCTGCGCTGGCCCAGGGTTTTGGTGTCCCCTCACTCAGGTGCCTCACTCTGTCCTGCCCCCCTCCTGGCCTCTGTCTGCCAGAGGGAGTGGACGAGTCCCCCGAGAGGACATTTCCGTCCTCAGCGGCCAGCCCTTCCTGGCTCCTTGGCTTGAGCTTTCATATCGTGCGGCTCGGGCAGCTTTGAAAGTCTGCTCTTCCCCTGCCTGTGTCCGCGCAGACTATCGCGGAAAGGGGATCCGGGAAAGCGGGAGGGGAGTTTGCTCCAGGGGAGGAGAGCGGGGATGACAGGGAGGAGGAGAGGGGAGACTTGCCTCAGATCGCACGGACTTTTACATTTTCAAGGGGGGAATTCATCAAGGTAAGCCGTCTCTTCCCCACCGCAGACAGAAAGCAATAGTTGCTCGCTGTGGAGAAGCTGGGACATGCGGGCAGAGCAGGAAGAGAGGACCTCAACCTCCATCCTCTCACCGTTCAGCAATCATCCTGGGAGCGAATATCCTCGTGTTTCCCTTTTCCCGTGGGCCCCACTTTCCCTGCCAGAGCAGACCCAGGGCACCTGTGGCCTGCTTCCTGCTTGCCCGGGATGGCGGGGTGGCGGGGCGGGGCGGGCCGCGCGTCGCTCCCTGCAGGGTAGCGCCCTGGGTGGTTCTGGTTCCGACGGCTCCCCCAATCTGACCTCCGATGAGCGTGTTCTGCTGGGAGAACTGGGGCTGTGTCTCCGTAAGTTTCCCGGAGTGCGGGCCCGGAGGCTTGGTCTCAAACGAAGGCTCGGCAGCAAGGGCCGCCGTTCCTGCGAGGGACTCGCCCTCCCTGAGCGGCAGTTGCCTCATCTGGTTGGAAAGGGGGTCCTGTTAGTGCCTCGTCGGTGGCGTTGTTGCGAGCGCGGAAGCGGGAGCACGGAGCACACCGCTCAGCACGGAGCGCGGCACTGGTTGGTGCGCGCTCATCGTCTGCCGTCCTTCCCTGTGAGCATAGTGCTTTCCGCCGACATTCGCCCGGCACCTGCGGGCCGCGTGCCTGCTTGGGGCCGGACCCAGCAGCCGAGGACGCAGGTGCCAAAATCTCTGCCTTTGGGGGAGTTCGCCGCCTCGTGCCTGGGACGGGAGGACCGACGGCAGACCAACACGTCCCGACGAGAGGCGGCGTCCCCGACGACGGGACGCGGTGCCGTGGGAAATGGAGAGCCTGGCACAGCCGAGGTCCTGGTCAGACATGCGTTGATGGCGTCGCTCTCTTTCCCCCAGCCCGCCCCCCGCCCCCCACCCCGGCCCCCCGGCCCTTTCCTCTCCCTCGCGTCCCGAGGTCCCCTTTCCAACGGGATCCAAGAACGCCCACAGGGCCCAAACTCTTGAGATGGGCAGTGCAGACATCGTGCACTGGATCCCGGGTGGACGACGGGAGAGGGCTGCGGCCCAGAACCCTGAAGCCCAGAGGTCTCGGGACGGGGATACCGGTGACGTCGGGAGGCACCAACGGGTGTTCCGACGTGCGTTTCCCTCCCCGTAATCACACCGTGGCGCTCATCCGTCCATCCTCGGCGTGCTAGCCATCTTGGTAAAACTAAGGAGACTTGGGGTGAGCTAACCTGTGGGAGACCCTGGGTAATGTCCCTACCTGCGCTCGAGCAGACTGTGGACGCTGTGGTCGTCGGGGAGGGGGTTCTGTACGTCTGGTAGATTGCGTTGGTTTCTCGGGCGAAGTTCTCCGTGTCCTGACTTTTCTGGCTGCTCGTTCTGTCAACTCAGGAAGTCCGGGGGCGCCCCGCAGAAAGAGGAAAAGAGCCAGAACGAAGAGGCGAAGAGAGAAGGAAAGAAACACACAAACACGCACGCGCACACACAAACGCGCACACACAGAGGGAGAGCGAGAGCGAGAGCGAGAGCGAGAGGCGGAGCGAGCCGAGCCCGGCTGCCTGTCCGTGGCTCCTGGGCGTCCGGGTCGCGGGACAGGGATCCCCAGGGCTCTCCTGAGACCCTGTCTGCCGCATTTGGAGCCCCAGGGGTGATCGCCAGCCCCAGGGCCCCCGCCTCCTTGCCGGAGCTGTCAAGCACCGCCCTCCTGTGGGGAAGCTGCCTCTTGGGCAGGGCCTCTCTGTGTCAGCGTGAGCGTCTGTGTGTCTGTCCCACGGGGGGTGTCTGTCTGGGTCCGTGTCTCGGATCCTCTCAATCTCTCTGTCTCTGCCTCTGTCTCTGTCTCCTTCTCTGTGTCTCTCAGGTCGGTCAGTCAGGAGCTGCCAGGAAGCGTCGTATCTGGCCCTCGAAGGCGGGTTGCGTCCCACCGGCTTCGACCCTGGCCCTCTGCGGCCTCCAACAGAGGCCTAGTCCAGGGGTCGATCCGCCTCTCCGTCTGCGTGAAGGGATGCGGGCATTTCCTGCTCTTGACTGTCTGCCCCCTCGCGAACCGGTGAGATGTGAAAAAAGGCCAGGGCACTCCCAGGACTGCACTGCCGAAAACTCAGCGGGAGGCCCAGCAAGCTGGACTCGCATCTTCCACTGGGGAGGAGCAAGTCCTTCCCTCCGCGGCCCCGCCTTCTAGCCGGATGCCGGGCTCCCTTCGGCCAACTTCTCAGGATCGGACTTGGAGCCCCTGGGTGGGGTTCGCGCGGGGCCGCTCAAGCCCGTGGGCGACTAGCTAGGTTCCCGCGCTGCGGAAGAGCGACGGATCTTGGGGGGGTTCTTCTGGTGGGTCTGCGGGATGGACCTCCAGTTCGGGCACAGGGGGTCGTTGCGCTGCGGCCTCCGCCCGCGGAGGCCAAGCCCCAGTGGGTCTTGCATCCCCGGGCGGCTCTTGGCCCCCCGTCTAGCGCGTGCCGCGCTCCGGTCGCGCCCCTCGGTCCGTTCCGCAGGAGCTCCATGGGCCGCAGCGGGGCTGGAGGGGCCAAACGCCCCCTCAGCTTGGCCCTCCGCCGCTGGGCCCGGCCAAGCGCGATGGGGGTGGATTCGTCCGAAGGCCTACGACAAGGGGGAGGGGATAAGAGGGGGGTTGGCCCCCGGTGTCTTTACCTCTCGCCCAGCGTGACTGGCGGAGATTTTCAGGCTGGGCAGGCTTCTGCCTGAGTGGAGGGGGTCCTTGCCCTGAGGTATCGGGGGGGCCTCCTTGCAATCGAGAGAGGCCGGTTGAGAGCCAACGGGCGTCCCGGCGTGCGAAACTGGTGCGAGGCGGCCGCCGAGGCGCGCCGCTTCCCTGGCCCCGGAACACCACTGGGCGCCAGCGTCTCCCTGCCCCAGACACCTGGCTGTCTCGCGTCCTTGACTGATAGACCCCTGCAGTTGACGCGGAGTTGGAGCGTCCGCGGGGCCGGACAGCTTCGGGGCTGTGAGCGCGTGTGCCAGGTTTCCGGCGGGGAACGGCAGAGTTGCCAATTGTCCCTGGCACGGAACGACGACGGTCTAGAAAAAGCAACGGCGCAGCGGCCCCCGCAAGAGTACTCTCGTCCCCTTCGGAGGCGGCGGGCCGTGTTCTGTGGGGCCAGCGTTTCACCCCCGCCCGTGCGTCTTGTTGCTCGGGGAGCCCTGACCTGGGCCGCAGACCAGTCGGACCTGCCCCCGACGTTTGACTTCCACTAGGCCGTGGGGTGCGAAGCGATTGCCCCCTGAGGGCGTTGGCTTAGCCTGGGCGCCGTTTCTGGAACGAAGACCGCTTTGGTCCGATTGGGCCAGGGGCCGTTGGTCACGCGGTTGGTGCACGCCAGGGATCCCAGTCGCCGCGGGCTTCCCCGGGGGAGCGTTCCTGTGCACAATCGACGGGTGCGAGCGCACTTTAAGCGGCTGGTTCGGCTCGACGGCATCCTGCTGGATCTGAGCTGGGCTGCTGTTTCGGTGAGCTGTCGCCCTGGGCACTTCCCGCCCCTTCCGGTGGAACCCTGGCTAGCCCCCGCCCGCCTTGGGAACCTCCATTTGCGCTGTAAGTTGGTGCGGAGGCGGGGGAGGCGTGCACCATGGGGGGACTCTGAGAGCTCCTCCGCGTCGACCTCAACGACACCCCCCCCCGGGGTAGGCTACGCTTCCCGCCTCCGGGGGCCCGTCGAGTGCACAACAACTTCCCCCGCTCCCTCGGGGCGTCTGGCCTCCCCGCGCGAGGTGTGCGCCGAATGGGAGCCAGCGGCGGGCTTGACAGCACTCTTGCTTGCAATCTTTGGGGGAGCACTCTCCCCATGCGCGGCGACGATTTGCGCGGAGGGCTCAACGCTGACACTCTGCCTGCGCCAGAGGGCCAGCCTGCCGTGCAAGATCTCTCGGTGCTGAAATCCCCTGGCCGGGCAAGTGACGGAGGAAAGCACGTTCCACGCTGGCACTTGCGTTCCCGCTCTAGGGGGTGCCACTCCGGCAGATGACTCTTCTCAGCGCCCGGTGGGAAGGCTTCCCCTCGGCGAAAAGAGCTGTCCCCCAGTTTTTGGCTGTTGGAAGAGGTTCGGTTGGCAGACCCTCTCGGCCTGACGCTCCGCCGCACTCTCCCTCAAAATAGGGGCTGTCCGCTTCCGGTCCAAAAGGGAGCCCCGACCGACAGAACCGGAAGCGGTCCGAGCCGAGGTTCCCCTCGACTCCTAGCGCTCGAAACCCTGCCCAGCGTTGACAGCGTCTCCCCCCTTGGGCCGGAGTCCTGCGTGGGCTTTGCATCGGGGCGCGAAAAAGGCCGTAGGCTCCTCGCGGCTCTCGCCCTCCAAGGCGCCGGTGGTCCTGTCTCCGGTTGAATCTCAGTCACCTCGAGAATCAGCTTCCGACTCTCAGGACGACCCTGCGTGCAGAGCACCTAGGGGCTGCCCACCGCTCACTCTTCCTGGGGCTCATCAGGATCGCCGTCGTCTAGGTCCCCGTTCGCATGAAGGCTGACCCCGCCAAGTTGTGCCCCACTGGACAGAGCCCGTTCGCTCGGGCCCACGGCACCGCATGCTCTGCCAGCCGGTGAGCCATGCTTCGGGGGTGAGCAAGCCCCTTGCAATCCCGTGCCATCATCGACCCCAGAAAAGTGGGTGCCGAAGGAGCTTGGGCCCGCGCGTACAAGCCCCGTGGGGGGAGCCTGCTGGCATGAAGCTCGCCTTCCAGAGGCCGCCTCCAGCCAAGACCTGGCGGGCGGCTTCGCAGCGGCCCCAGGGGCTACCGGCCCCTGGGGTTGGTTCTCCCGGCGCCCCGCCCGCCTCCACCCGCCCTTCCGCTCCATGCTCGGGGGTTTGCAGTCTCTCTTTCGGGGGATTTGTGCGACCGATCGGCTTCCCCAGGCTGTGCTCCCCACCCCGGAAGGGAAGCCTCCGGGTCCTGTGCCTCCCCTGTCGCCGATTGTCCGTCGCGGGCCGCCACGAGGACCCTGCCCCACCCAGCGTGCAGGCACGCTTGCGCCTCTCCGGGGCAAGCTTCCGCCAAAGCCCCGGGTGGCCCCACCCGGCCGCGTCTTCTGGGAAGCAGCTGATCCGCCTGCCTCCCTGGTGCCCCTCCCAGGAGGCTCGCGCCGAGTCGGTAGTGGCTCCCTCAGACCGGGAACCCGTCCGGGGACGACGGTCCCTGAGGTCAGAGACTCGCTAACGGGGGCGCTGTCTGGAGCCCGAACCTCAGCCCGGGCCCACCTTTGTGGAAAAACTGAACTCGGTCTGCCACAGGGCAGGGCCGCAGCCTCCCAAGCGTGACATTCGGGGGACTGGGCGGCCCCTGGGCCGCCGGCCCCTCGTGCGGGCCCCGCCTGGCTGCGAACGCGCTCAGTCCCTCCCAAGGCGGCCCGAAGCTCCCGCTCAGGCCTCCTTGACTCGCGTCGGTTGTTGCCACAAGCGGGGGTCCCAATGCCTGGACATCTCAGTGGTCAGTGAGTCAGGGAAGTGCAGGGAGTTCGGAGAAGCCCTTGCGCCCGGTGCCTCAGGCCCAAACGGTATGGGGCGGGTGCTATCCGACCGGCCCGTGGAACCCTTCTGCTGGGCTATCCCCTTGCTCCCCCCCCCTGAGAGAGGGCAGCTGGCCCATGCGAGGTGATGAAGAAAGAAACCCTGGCAATCCTGTGACCAACTGCCCTGGCGCTGAACCCTAGTCGGAGCGGGGGAAGAGACCCTTGGCGACGGCCCAGCCGGGAGTGTGTTCTTTCGAGGGGCCGGTGGTTGTTTGCCGGTCTCCAGCGTGACTGCCTCGACCACTTGTGTCAGCAATCCTCTCTGATCTGTGAGGCGCTCAATTTTGGTGTTCTGGGACAGGCCTACGGCCAGGTCGACGCGACACAAACTACGGGACAAGCCGGAGCTCCCGGGTCAGTACCGCTGGAACCGGCGGCTTCCCTCAGCTAACACGAGGAGGGAATACAAGGCCGGGTGCGGAGCAGAGCGCGCCGCAGATGGGAGTGGGGCCCCGGCTCGCTCCGGTACTCACAGTGCTCCCAGGCCCGTGTCGATGTCGGCGGGTCAGCCAGCACTCGGGTGCCACCGGGTGAGAGCGACCGGGCCCTCCCAAACGTGCTCGGGGATTCCTGCAGTAGCCTGCTCTCAGCCCTTCCTAGAGCCGGTATCAGCTTCCCTCCGTTTGCACTCTCCCCCTCGGTCTCTCCACGACGTCGCTGGTCAGGGGTCCGGCGAGGTGGCTGGCCGGGTGTTCTCCCCCCTTCGGCCCGTCTGCTGAGGCCCCCATGCCGGGCCTCCCCGCCCCGGAACACAAGCTCTCTGTCCGGCGGCGGGGGCCGCCCGGAGGCTCCCTTTTTTGTCCCGCTCTTCAGGTTTCGGACCGATGAGAACATTGCAGTCTCGGCGTGAGGGGCAGGGGGCAGGGGCCAATTAGGGGACCTGCCGCATAGTTTGTGTAGTTAATAGTTTTTGCCGCGCGATTTGGCCGTGGTTCCTGTCGTGCTTCTCCCGGCCGGCCTGTACTTGACCTTCTGGCGAAGCTCGATGGCTCGGTCGCTGCCGTGTGCGAGACAATGGCGGGGGAACTTCCGAGCGGCACGCCTAGGAGCTGGTCCTCCGTCCGCAGGCGCCGGCCCAAGGCCTTGTCTCTGCTTGGTCTCCCGGCCGAGGGGGTGAGCGCAAGTCAGGCGCATGGTGGGGCCGTCCGCTTCGGGCGAAGGGACCAGACCCTGCCTAGAGTCTCTTGGGTGAGCCCTAAGGGCCTCCTTCGCCCCTTGCCGTCCGACCGGCGAGTCGTCCGGAGACTCTCGTGAACGCAGCGCGGCCTTTCTCGGGCCTCAGCCTGAGGCTCCCTGAGTTGCGGCCCGTCCCCCGCCCTCAGCCATGGCTCGACCACGTGGGATTGCCGGGGCAACCCGGCCATGCCATGGGGGCTTCCTCCCCGGAGCACCCAGGGTTCGTGAGTGAGCATCGAAGCTCCCCGGTTCACGCCCCTGGACCTGCGCGTCTCATTTGGTTCCAAGCTCCGCCCCGTTCGCCCCTCGACAATTTCTGGCGGGGCCACTCAGGGGTCGGAACAGCCGCGGCCCGTAGCCGGTCCAGGGCTCAGCCGGCCCGGCGAAACCCCAGGCATGGGAGGCCCCCTTGATCGCCAGATGGGAATGCTCCCGGACCCTCGCCAGTTTCCCTTGCCTGCAGCATCCGCAGGGCAGCGGCAGGCTAGCGGGTGCGCTGACCGGCCCGGGGGGTTGTCGATTGCTTAGTTCCGGCGGTTAACGGTCACAATCTCCGGGCCCCTGCCCCATGTCCCCGCCAGGAGCGACCCCTCACTCGTGGGTCAGGTGAGTCGTTCGCAGGCGCCCCGTCCCGTCACTGAGCACTGCGGAGGAGAGGACCGCCGACGCCGGCTGCGCCGAGGAAGGTCGTTGCGCAGAGGTCCGCGGCTGGAGTCTGCCGCGCGAGCGGGTGATGCCCCGCCCGGGCGGACCGGAGAGTCAACGCGCCCCTACCGGCTTCGAAGTCAATCTCTCGATCCCTCGCCCTGACGTCAGTCGGTTTCGCCGCCGTTGCGGAGCAGATCCAGGGGTGCCTCGTCCCCGCAGCGGAACCCTGGCTCTCCTCAGTGGGGCCGTTCTGACGCCAGGGGGCCTCGCATGCCCGGGCAAGCGGGCACTCCTGAAAACGTGTTGACCGACCTGCGGGGGTGACGTTCCAATCTGCGCACGTTTCTCAGCCTTGCCGCCCCGAGCGTCTGACGTGGGCAGGAGAGCCAGCGAGAGGTTGCTGGGCTGGCCGGCTGTCACCTGGGCCCAGGGTACCAAGTCGGAGCAGTGAGGTTCCTGAGGGCCAACGGCCGGCCAGGCCGGGCTCGGGTCGGGTGAGGGTGAGGACAGGCCTGCGGCCCGCATGGGCATCTGCGCGTCGAGGCGGACCTGCGTGCAAAAGGTGCACCCCTGCCAGGGCGTGCTAGGCGTGCGGAGTGAGAGGAAGCTGTCGCCCCAACTGAGCATGTTCTGGATTGGACACCTTACTGGATCAGGAGCCCACATGGAATCGGACGCGGCCTCCACGCCCAAGGCCGTGGGGGGACGCCCAAAGGGCCTCGCCCGCGCAAGATTGGGAAAAAGAAGACCGAGAGGCGCTCCGTGGCTCCAGGCGCGTCCCCCTTGAGCCGCACGTGGCAGTCGTGCGTTAGGCATCTCGGTCTCCCTCTCCGGGGGCACGCCCTGACCTGCCCAGTGGGCGCTGCTCCCGGACGCTGAAGACCCGGCTGAGAGGAGAAGTCTGCGCTGTCCGCCCGACGCATGCAAGGGCGAGCGTCTGCCGCAACGAACCATGAAAGAGACTGGCTTCCCTGCCCCCTGCCATCTCAGCAAGTAAGTTCTCCTGGGCCGTTTCCCGCGCGGGGGCAGGCCAGGTCCGCGCCGGAGCCCCCCAGTCACAACGGAATTCAGAGAGCGACCAAGTCCCCGGGCGGAGGGTTCCCGCCGCGGCATGCGTTGGCTGTGCGGCACGCCTCCAGCAGAGGCTTCGGAGTGCCATGCTCCCCCCTGCTCCCTCGCCTGTCCACCTGGACGATGCACGCACAAGACTTCGGCTCACATTCTGAAGCCCCTGTCCCCGGGTAGTGAAAGGAATTGGAGAGGGTGCACCCCTCCGTGACTTTCCCCGGGAGGCAGGGCGAGACTTTCTCCGGATGGATGGCGCCTGCCCCAGGCTGTTCCGGGCCGCATACTCTGGCGACCTGTCCTGGGTCAGCGTGTGACAGGAACACGGACCCCCGCAGCCTGGTGCCCCCTCTTGAACCGCAAGGACGTCGGGTACGTGGGCGAGCGTCTCACCAGCTCCGCAATGTTCAGCCTGGTCCGTCTCTCCACACCAGACGCAAGGCGTCCAGCCGCGGCTCCCTGGCTCCCTTGGGCAGAGGTGAACCCTGCGTGCCAGGGCCGCTCCTTGTCTTGCGCGGAGCGGCGGTCCCCCCGGAAATCGCTGGTTCCAGCACTCCGCTGGGGACCGCTAATCCGACTCTGCTGTCAAAGTCGACAAAGGTGCCCCCTCGTTTTGGCGACAGTCGGACCTCTCGCGGGGAGAGTCTAGTGGCCGACGCGTACCAGGACGAAATGGGAACTGGTCGCCGTCAGAGGGTAGCCTGTCAGGGGGGGCCGGCGGACGTCGGATGAGCTTCTGTGGATCCTCGTTTCAGCCGTCGGCCCAAGGGAGCAGGATGCTTCTGTGGGCCCCTCTGCCCGATGCGTTGAGCTCCCAGCCGGGCCCCGCAGTTTCCCGTCGTTGCCCTCCTGCCCCTTCAAAAGTCTCCTCCTCCGGGGTCCCGCGGCCGGACCGCGGAGCGAACGCCCCCCGTTGCCTTCGGGACCGGGGCGAGGCGGTCCCGCCCGGTGGAGTCTTCGGGGGCCTGCCTGCTCTCGGCTTCTGGGCCGCAGTCATTGGAAGCCGCCCTCCCTCGACCCCTCGGGCCCCCGAATTCTTCGAGAAGGCCTCTACTCTGCCGAGCAGCCCCACCGGGCCGGCGTGCGGCTAGGTCGCACTTGCGTCACTGCAGTGATTGCCTTGGGACTTTCGGTCTCGCAAGCGCTGCTACACTGCACTCAGCAGCCCAAGATATTGGAACTTATAGCCCTTCCCCTTTGTCTGGAATTTCGCAAACTCGCTCGCCGGGGGGGGCGCTCCGGGAGCCCCTGCGTGAGTGCGCAGCGGCGCTTGTTCGCACGCGAACTCCGGGAGGAGACACCCGCGGGCTGGGCCTCCAACATTGGTCAGGGGGAGCCAGGGATCTGATGCACGGGATGGGAGGGCGCTGGGCCCCTAAGTGCACCGCCGGCATGGAGCAATGGCAGCGCCGCTAGACGGGAGCCCGGAAAAGCACGAAGGACTAGCCCTCTGTGGGCAGTCGTACTGGCACGGGAGACACCTTGCCCCGGCGGTTTGCTGCGGAGCCTGCCCGCCTCCAAGCTCTTCGGGCGCCTGGTTTCAGCGGGGGTGGTGGAGAAGCAAAGGCCGCCGCTCCGCCTTCCTTCACCGCTGGCCTTCCGTGGGGCGGAGCCGGCGTGAACCGCAGGCGGTCGGAGCTCACAAGCTCGCCTTGAGGTCGGTTGGGGATAGCCAGGTCTCGAGGTATCACCGTCGGAGCACGTGCCCGGCCCCTTCTCCTAGCGCGTTCGGACCAAGCGAACTGAAGGCGTCAGGAGCCAGAGCCGCACGAACCGGACTCGCCGGACGCCTCCTGCGGGTTCCCGTTAGTACGAACCGGCCTGGCCCAGAGAACGCGGCCCCTCTCTCCCTGCGGCGGACCCTTGCCTAGAGGGCTACTCAGTGAGAGGGACTGTCCGTGCAGCCTTTCGCGCGAGCCGCGTGTGGAGTTGGCGGGAGCGTGCGATCGGGCCCTCATTGTTCCCCCGCACATCGGAACGCCGCCCTGGGACGCCTCTAGACACCCCTGCTCGCCAGAAGTCCTCGTCACATTCGCCCCGTCATGTGCCTAGGCGGAGGGGAAGCTTGGTTGGAGGACTCTCGTCCCCTGAGCAGGTGGCGCTCGCGAACTGTCAGCAGATCGATTAGTAAGGTCGAGCTGCTCGACGCAATGCGTCCCCTTGTGTCCTCGGGCTCCCGGCAAGAATCCGGTGCAGCCTGTTGCGCTGCGATCTCAGCCTGGGGTTTGGAGCGCGCCGCTTGGGATTACCCGTTGAAGGACGGAGGCTGGGGCCATCCTGCCAACAGTGATGCAGGGGCTAGGCCTCAGAGTTGTCGTGCTCGCGGGGCTTGAGGACGGCCAGCAGGCGCCACGTACCGTGTCTGCAGTCCCCGTTGGCCGTTGCCGTGGGATCATCGATCGGGTGCCTTGCGAGAAGCAGGCCAGCGGGCCGGGACTCTGCCAGTGCGCGGCCAAACGCCCAAGGGAGGCAAACTCGCCGGCACGGACCTTTTCACACCTTTCAGCGCCGACTCCCGAACAAGTGTAGGACCTCCAGGCCCCGAAGAGCGCCTCTGGAGGAGCAGTTTTTCGCCGAAGCCTCCCCAGCCGAGCCAGGGGTCTAGCCACTCCGTGTGTTGGGCGATGGGTTCGCGCCCTGTTTCTCTGCGTGCGCTTCGGGGTTCGGCGGCCCCCTATGAACTTCTGTGCCCGTTGGCATGCTGCCAAGCGTAAAGAATCCGCCTCCCCCGACCCCCCTCACTACCGCCACCCGGCTCCTCGGGCCGCATCGCTAGGAAGAGAAGGACCCGTCCGCCGGCCCCCCAGGGCCCCACTCTGACGCAGAGTGCGGGCAAATCCTGGGGTCCGGCAATGGTCGAGCGGTGCCCAAGCCCGACTTGGAGGACCAACATCGGGTTTGATGCGCCGCTTCAGAGGGACTTCCCAGGTTTCGTGCCGCGGACTTCCCCTCCCGGGTCCCCACCCCAGAGCCAGGTTGCGGACCCCCTTCCCTGGGCAGGTTAGACGTTGGGAGGGATCACGGAGTCGCAACCGACGCCTCAGGCGAGGTCCGTTGCCGGTCACCACCTCCCGTTCCGAGCCCCTCCGTTCGACCAGTGGAGGAGGACCCGAAAAGGCAGACCTAGAGGTCGCACGAGACGGGCTGCAGCAGGACGCACCTGGGCGCCCCGATCCGCGGCCGCTTGCAGTAGGCCTCTCGTCCGGACCCCGCCCTCTCGATTCGAGGAGCGCCCTGGGCGACAAACGCGGAAGACTTCCCCCCCAGGAAGACGGTGCCCCTGACTCCACCTCGCTAAGTTGGCCCGGGGCTCCAATCTTGCGCCCCGAAGCTGGTCTGCCGGAGCGCCCGAGCCTGCGAAGACAGCAGGCCTTCTGTTCTGCTCAAGCTCCCGGTCTCAGCGGGTGACCTGGGTCGGGGCCCTCATAGGTCCCGCTGGCCCTCTCCGCCTTGGGGGCCGCCCACTGACGTGCTAAAACCGGCACTGCCGGCTTGGGCGGGTCCGGGCGGGCCCTCCGGGGCAGTGCTGGGTCGCGTTCCCCTTCCCTGTCGGTTTCCTCTCACCAGGCTCCCCACCGCCGCACCGCACTTCCCCGGGCCCCCGGCCGCGAAGGCGGAGCACGCCGACACGGTCCCACGCGAGGAGCAGGCGACATGCAGCCTTCGCCCGGCTCCCCCTGAGTTCTCCACGAGGAGGCTGGGATTCTCGCCGGCCAGGCGCGAGTTGCCGCGTGTCGTGGGGCCACAGGGTCCGGTGCACGGGGGCGAGTTGCGCTGTCTGGGGCGGCTCACCCGGAGGACAGAGGGTCGTGCGCCGCCCTTCAGGGACCTGTTGGCTCTGTGTTCTCCTCTCCCGACCCTGCCAGCGCGGAGGAAGGAAGACGCCCTTATGAAAAAGTGTGCAGGGCCAAATCCCTTCTGGACCCGGACACCGTCGATGCCCGGGGCTCTCCGTCCGCCACACAAATAGACGTGCATGCAGTGGGCGAACTCACATTGCCCCCACCTCTTGAGAGTCACTGTAACAGCCGCGGGGGTGGGCCCCCACGCTGCCCTTCAGAGGCTCAAGGCAGGGCGTGCAATCTGCCGCCGTCATCCAGCCCTGGGGCCGCAGTCAGGGAGGGAGTCCTTCCTGCGCCGGCGGTTTCGAGACGTGTCCGTTTTCTCCATGTCTTGCAGTTCCGGATGCGGGGGGTGAGCAGACCCCGATGACGCTCCACAGCAGTGCATGTTCGGCCCCCGCACCGCGGTGCGCGTGCTCCCGGCTCTCAGTGAGGGACTCACACGCCTCGCCGAGAAGTGGTGTCAACTCAGGACCTCCCTCGAGGCCAGTCGCCCAGGCCAGCTCAGGCCCTGGGACTGCCCCATGATTCCAGCGCGCCGCGGGTGACCCAGTCCAGGGGGCCTTTGACCCCCTCCGGCAGGTCGCCCCCGTTCGACGCTGTCGCCCGGCGCCACCAGTGCGAGGACTGGGCTGGTCGACGAAGGTTCGGGCCTCCGCTTTCACCGGCCCGGGAAAGGCCTGCCTTTGCCTCCACTGGAAATGCAAGAATTGGACATCCGAACTGTCTAGGCGCCTTCCACCCCCGGAGCCATTGGCTTCGCCGTTCCCTAGGCCGGGGTCAGCGAGGGGGCACCGGTAGGGCTCGTGGTCCCTGGGCCCTTCGTCTGGTCCGATGGCGCTGGGAGGTGGTAATGTCCCTACCTGCGCTCGAGCAGACTGTGGACGCTGTGGTCGTCGGGGAGGGGGGTTCTGTACGTCTGGTAGATTGCGTTGGTTTCTCGGGCGAAGTTCTCCGTGTCCTGACTTTTCTGGCTGCTCGTTCTGTCAACTCAGGAAGTCCGGGGGCGCCCCGCAGAAAGAGGAAAAGAGCCAGAACGAAGAGGCGAAGAGAGAAGGAAAGAAACACACAAACACGCACGCGCACACAAAAACGCGCACACACAGAGCGAGAGCGAGAGCGAGAGCGAGAGCGAGAGCGAGCACCGAGCCCGGCTGCCTGTCCGTGGCTCCTGGGCGTCCGGGTCGCGGGACAGGGATCCCAGGAGCGCTGCACTCCTGAGACCCTGTCTGCACGTCCCAGGGCCCCAGGGGTGATCGCCAGCCCCAGGGCCCCCGCCTCCTTGCCCGGGCCCAGCTCAAGCACCACCGCCCTCCTGTGGGGAAGCTGCCTCTTGGGCAGGGCCTCTCTGTGTCAGCGTGAGCGTCTGTGTGTCTGTCCCGGGGGGTGTCTGTCTGGGTCCGTGTCTCGGATCCTCTCAATCTCTCTGTCTCTGCCTCTGTCTCTGTCTCTGTCTCTGTGTCTCTCAGGTCGGTCAGTCAGGAGCTGTCCAGGGTGGCCGCGGGGCCTGAGGGGTTGAGGGCGCGGTCCGGGTCCCGTGGGCGGGGCGCGGGGCGGGGCGGGGAAAGGGTGGCCCCGCCCTGGTCTCCCCGCGCCCCCGCCGCCCGCCCCGGAGGGCTTTCCGGTGATGCCCTCTGGTCGCGCCGGTGGCTCCAGCTGGATTTGGGCAAGTTGGGGCCGGGCCGGAGCGGCGGCCGCCGGGGGTTGTTGGGCCCGGGTTCGTTGGGAGGCGCCTCGGGCCGGAGGGGCCTCGCCGGCCCGGGGCCCCGACGCGCCGACGCGCCGACGCGCCGACGCGCCCGACGCCCCGGGCCACCTGTCCCCGAGCAGAGCAGCCGGATGTCCTGCGACCCGTCGCCGGGATGCGGGCGGACAGGAGGCCTGGAGCGTCCGGGGCCGGCTTGGGAGAGCGCCTAGACTTGCGCCCCGCCGCCCACAGTCCCCCGGGGTGCCCGAGGCCTCCCGCGCCCTGGGCGGGCGGCAGGGCAGGGCAGGGCAGGGCAGGGCAGGGCAGGGCAGGGTTTGGCTGGCCGCGGCGGGCGGCGGCGGCGGCGGCGGCGGCGGCGGCGGGAGGCAGTGGCAGGCAGGCGGCAGGCGGCGGAGCGCGGGGCGCAGGGGGACGCGGGCGGCCGGTGCGCGTCACAGGGGCTCGGGCGCGCGCGTCACAGACGCCAGGCGACGGCGCGTCACAGGGGCCAGGCGACAGCGCGCGCGCGCGCGCGAGGCTTCTTAGGGGCGCCGGCGGCAGCCGCCAGCGTCTACGGCCATACCACCCTGAACGCGCCCGATCTCGTCTGATCTCGGAAGCTAAGCAGGGTCGGGCCTGGTTAGTACTTGGATGGGAGACCGCCTGGGAATACCGGGTGCTGTAGGCTTTTGCCTCCCGCCGCCTCCCTCTCCTTTTGCGCCCCCCCCCCCCGCCCCCCGGCCCCAGCGCCGCTCCCTCCACGCTCCTCCCGCCCCTCCTCCCTCCTCACCGGTCGCCCCATTGCCCCGCCACGCCCCCACGCGCTGTCCAGCCGCGCGAGTGCCCCGCGGTCCGCGGCCACCGCCGGCCGCCGCCGCCGCCGCCGCCGCCCAGCCCTTCCACCTCGCGGCCCCACGGGAACCCAGGGCCAACCGGGGCCGGCCCCGCGTGGCCGTGCCCCCGACGCCGCCCTCGTCCGGCGGGCTCCCTCTGTCCTCGGCGGCCTCTTCCCACCCGCCAGGCTCCTGAGAGACCCTAGCGGTCCACTCGGCCGGCGCGGCACCCAAGCAGTTGGTCGAGTCGTGGTGTGCGATGGAACGGATCCCGCTCCGGGCTGCGGAGGCCCGGACAGCTTCAGCAAGCTGCCAGCAGCCCCTCCGTCTTCCAGAGCCCATCTAGGAAAGACCCCGGGTCAGGCCTCTCCAAACAGCACCTACAGAAGGACGGGGCCCACTGGGCTCGAGAGGAGCCTTCCGGGCCTGGCCATCCATCCCAAGCGGGACGGCTTCTGGATTTTCTGATGCCTGCGCCGTGTGTCAGCTTCTCCAAGTCGGTACCTGGCTGTCCTTGATACCGTCGTTCGCGAGAAACCCTCGTTTCCGCACCGGAGTTGGTACGGGTCCTTTTGTGTTGTCTTTCCTTAAAGACGTCCCCTTCCCCAAGTGTCTAAGTTTCAAGCGCCTCCCCCCGCTCCCCGGCTGGGATGCAACTCCGTCTCCGTCTTCGCTTTTGTCTTTTGGGGGGGGGGGGGGTCCTGCCTTCGTTTGAAAGGTCGGTGTCTGGCTCCTCGTGGATCCCTTGCATCCGTTTTGATTCTGAACAGACTGGATGGAAGGATTAGGAATCTTGCTGCGCTGGCCCAGGGTTTTGGTGTCCCCTCACTCAGGTGCCTCACTCTGTCCTGCCCCCCTCCTGGCCTCTGTCTGCCAGAGGGAGTGGACGAGTCCCCCGAGAGGACATTTCCGTCCTCAGCGGCCAGCCCTTCCTGGCTCCTTGGCTTGAGCTTTCATATCGTGCGGCTCGGGCAGCTTTGAAAGTCTGCTCTTCCCCTGCCTGTGTCCGCGCAGACTATCGCGGAAAGGGGATCCGGGAAAGCGGGAGGGGAGTTTGCTCCAGGGGAGGAGAGCGGGGATGACAGGGAGGAGGAGAGGGGAGACTTGCCTCAGATCGCACGGACTTTTACATTTTCAAGGGGGGAATTCATCAAGGTAAGCCGTCTCTTCCCCACCGCAGACAGAAAGCAATAGTTGCTCGCTGTGGAGAAGCTGGGACATGCGGGCAGAGCAGGAAGAGAGGACCTCAACCTCCATCCTCTCACCGTTCAGCAATCATCCTGGGAGCGAATATCCTCGTGTTTCCCTTTTCCCGTGGGCCCCACTTTCCCTGCCAGAGCAGACCCAGGGCACCTGTGGCCTGCTTCCTGCTTGCCCGGGATGGCGGGGTGGCGGGGCGGGGCGGGCCGCGCGTCGCTCCCTGCAGGGTAGCGCCCTGGGTGGTTCTGGTTCCGACGGCTCCCCCAATCTGACCTCCGATGAGCGTGTTCTGCTGGGAGAACTGGGGCTGTGTCTCCGTAAGTTTCCCGGAGTGCGGGCCCGGAGGCTTGGTCTCAAACGAAGGCTCGGCAGCAAGGGCCGCCGTTCCTGCGAGGGACTCGCCCTCCCTGAGCGGCAGTTGCCTCATCTGGTTGGAAAGGGGGTCCTGTTAGTGCCTCGTCGGTGGCGTTGTTGCGAGCGCGGAAGCGGGAGCACGGAGCACACCGCTCAGCACGGAGCGCGGCACTGGTTGGTGCGCGCTCATCGTCTGCCGTCCTTCCCTGTGAGCATAGTGCTTTCCGCCGACATTCGCCCGGCACCTGCGGGCCGCGTGCCTGCTTGGGGCCGGACCCAGCAGCCGAGGACGCAGGTGCCAAAATCTCTGCCTTTGGGGGAGTTCGCCGCCTCGTGCCTGGGACGGGAGGACCGACGGCAGACCAACACGTCCCGACGAGAGGCGGCGTCCCCGACGACGGGACGCGGTGCCGTGGGAAATGGAGAGCCTGGCACAGCCGAGGTCCTGGTCAGACATGCGTTGATGGCGTCGCTCTCTTTCCCCCAGCCCGCCCCCCGCCCCCCCCCCCGGCCCCCCCGGCCCTTTCCTCTCCCTCGCGTCCCGAGGTCCCCTTTCCAACGGGATCCAAGAACGCCCACAGGGCCCAAACTCTTGAGATGGGCAGTGCAGACATCGTGCACTGGATCCCGGGTGGACGACGGGAGAGGGCTGCGGCCCAGAACCCTGAAGCCCAGAGGTCTCGGGACGGGGATACCGGTGACGTCGGGAGGCACCAACGGGTGTTCCGACGTGCGTTTCCCTCCCCGTAATCACACCGTGGCGCTCATCCGTCCATCCTCGGCGTGCTAGCCATCTTGGTAAAACTAAGGAGACTTAACGGGTGAGCTAACCTGTGGGAGACCCTGGGTAATGTCCCTACCTGCGCTCGAGCAGACTGTGGACGCTGTGGTCGTCGGGGAGGGGGTTCTGTACGTCTGGTAGATTGCGTTGGTTTCTCGGGCGAAGTTCTCCGTGTCCTGACTTTTCTGGCTGCTCGTTCTGTCAACTCAGGAAGTCCGGGGGCGCCCCGCAGAAAGAGGAAAAGAGCCAGAACGAAGAGGCGAAGAGAGAAGGAAAGAAACACACAAACACGCACGCGCACACAAAAACGCGCACACACAGAGCGAGAGCGAGAGCGAGAGCGAGAGCGAGAGCGAGCCCGAGCCCGGCTGCCTGTCCGTGGCTCCTGGGCGTCCGGGTCGCGGGACAGGGATCCCAGGAGCGCTGCACTCCTGAGACCCTGTCTGCACGTCCCAGGGCCCCAGGGGTGATCGCCAGCCCCAGGGCCCCCGCCTCCTTGCCCGGGCCCAGCTCAAGCACCACCGCCCTCCTGTGGGGAAGCTGCCTCTTGGGCAGGGCCTCTCTGTGTCAGCGTGAGCGTCTGTGTGTCTGTCCCGGGGGGTGTCTGTCTGGGTCCGTGTCTCGGATCCTCTCAATCTCTCTGTCTCTGCCTCTGTCTCTGTCTCTGTCTCTGTGTCTCTCAGGTCGGTCAGTCAGGAGCTGTCCAGGGTGGCCGCGGGGCCTGGGGTTGAGGGCGCGGTCCGGGTCCCGTGGGCGGGGCGCGGGGCGGGGCGGGGAAGGGTGGCCCGCCCTGGTCTCCCCGCGCCCCGCCGCCCCGCCCCGGAGGGGTTTCCGGTGATGCCCTCTGGTCGCGCCGGTGGCTCCAGCTGGATTTGGGCAAGTTGGGGCCGGGCCGGAGCGGCGGCCGCCGGGGGTTGTTGGGCCCGGGTTCGTTGGGAGGCGCCTCGGGCCGGAGGGGCCTCGCGGGCCCGGGGCCCCGACGCGCCGACGCGCCGACGCGCCGACGCGCCCGACGCCCCGGGCCACCTGTCCCCGAGCAGAGCAGCCGGATGTCCTGCGACCCGTCGCCGGGATGCGGGCGGACAGGAGGCCTGGAGCGTCCGGGGCCGGCTTGGGAGAGCGCCTAGACTTGCGCCCCGCCCGCCCACAGTCCCCGGGCTGCCCGAGGCCTCCCGCGCCCTGGGCGGGCGGCAGGGCAGGGCAGGGCAGGGCAGGGCAGGGCAGGGCAGGGTTTGGCTGGCCGCGGCGGCGGCGGCGGCGGCGGCGGCGGCGGCGGCGGCGGCGGGAGGCAGTGGCAGGCAGGCGGCAGGCGGCGGAGCGCGGGGCGCAGGGGACGCGGGCGGCCGGTGCGCGTCACAGGGGCTCGGGCGCGCGCGTCACAGACGCCAGGCGACGGCGCGTCACAGGGGCCAGGCGACAGCGCGCGCGCGCGCGAGGCTTCTTAGGGGCGCCGGCGGCAGCCGCCAGCGTCTACGGCCATACCACCCTGAACGCGCCCGATCTCGTCTGATCTCGGAAGCTAAGCAGGGTCGGGCCTGGTTAGTACTTGGATGGGAGACCGCCTGGGAATACCGGGTGCTGTAGGCTTTTGCCTCCCGCCGCCTCCCTCTCCTTTTGCGCCCCCCCCCCCCCGGCCCCAGCGCCGCTCCCTCCACGCTCCTCCCGCCCCTCCTCCCTCCTCACCGGTCGCCCCATTGCCCCGCCACGCCCCCACCGCTGTCCAGCCGCGCGAGTGCCCCGCGGCCGCGGCCACCGCCGCCGCCGCCGCCGCCGCCGCCGCCCAGCCCTTCCACCTCGCGGCCCCACGGGAACCCAGGGCCAACCGGGGCCGGCCCCGCGTGGCCGTGCCCCCGACGCCGCCCTCGTCCGGCGGGCTCCCTCTGTCCTCGGCGGCCTCTTCCCACCCGCCAGGCTCCTGAGAGACCCTAGCGGTCCACTCGGCCGGCGCGGCACCCAAGCAGTTGGTCGAGTCGTGGTGTGCGATGGAACGGATCCCGCTCCGGGCTGCGGAGGCCCGGACAGCTTCAGCAAGCTGCCAGCAGCCCCTCCGTCTTCCAGAGCCCATCTAGGAAAGACCCCGGGTCAGGCCTCTCCAAACAGCACCTACAGAAGGACGGGGCCCACTGGGCTCGAGAGGAGCCTTCCGGGCCTGGCCATCCATCCCAAGCGGGACGGCTTCTGGATTTTCTGATGCCTGCGCCGTGTGTCAGCTTCTCCAAGTCGGTACCTGGCTGTCCTTGATACCGTCGTTCGCGAGAAACCCTCGTTTCCGCACCGGAGTTGGTACGGGTCCTTTTGTGTTGTCTTTCCTTAAAGACGTCCCCTTCCCCAAGTGTCTAAGTTTCAAGCGCCTCCCCCCGCTCCCCGGCTGGGATGCAACTCCGTCTCCGTCTTCGCTTTTGTCTTTTGGGGGGGGGGGGGTCCTGCCTTCGTTTGAAAGGTCGGTGTCTGGCTCCTCGTGGATCCCTTGCATCCGTTTTGATTCTGAACAGACTGGATGGAAGGATTAGGAATCTTGCTGCGCTGGCCCAGGGTTTTGGTGTCCCCTCACTCAGGTGCCTCACTCTGTCCTGCCCCCCTCCTGGCCTCTGTCTGCCAGAGGGAGTGGACGAGTCCCCCGAGAGGACATTTCCGTCCTCAGCGGCCAGCCCTTCCTGGCTCCTTGGCTTGAGCTTTCATATCGTGCGGCTCGGGCAGCTTTGAAAGTCTGCTCTTCCCCTGCCTGTGTCCGCGCAGACTATCGCGGAAAGGGGATCCGGGAAAGCGGGAGGGGAGTTTGCTCCAGGGGAGGAGAGCGGGGATGACAGGGAGGAGGAGAGGGGAGACTTGCCTCAGATCGCACGGACTTTTACATTTTCAAGGGGGGAATTCATCAAGGTAAGCCGTCTCTTCCCCACCGCAGACAGAAAGCAATAGTTGCTCGCTGTGGAGAAGCTGGGACATGCGGGCAGAGCAGGAAGAGAGGACCTCAACCTCCATCCTCTCACCGTTCAGCAATCATCCTGGGAGCGAATATCCTCGTGTTTCCCTTTTCCCGTGGGCCCCACTTTCCCTGCCAGAGCAGACCCAGGGCACCTGTGGCCTGCTTCCTGCTTGCCCGGGATGGCGGGGTGGCGGGGCGGGGCGGGCCGCGCGTCGCTCCCTGCAGGGTAGCGCCCTGGGTGGTTCTGGTTCCGACGGCTCCCCCAATCTGACCTCCGATGAGCGTGTTCTGCTGGGAGAACTGGGGCTGTGTCTCCGTAAGTTTCCCGGAGTGCGGGCCCGGAGGCTTGGTCTCAAACGAAGGCTCGGCAGCAAGGGCCGCCGTTCCTGCGAGGGACTCGCCCTCCCTGAGCGGCAGTTGCCTCATCTGGTTGGAAAGGGGGTCCTGTTAGTGCCTCGTCGGTGGCGTTGTTGCGAGCGCGGAAGCGGGAGCACGGAGCACACCGCTCAGCACGGAGCGCGGCACTGGTTGGTGCGCGCTCATCGTCTGCCGTCCTTCCCTGTGAGCATAGTGCTTTCCGCCGACATTCGCCCGGCACCTGCGGGCCGCGTGCCTGCTTGGGGCCGGACCCAGCAGCCGAGGACGCAGGTGCCAAAATCTCTGCCTTTGGGGGAGTTCGCCGCCTCGTGCCTGGGACGGGAGGACCGACGGCAGACCAACACGTCCCGACGAGAGGCGGCGTCCCCGACGACGGGACGCGGTGCCGTGGGAAATGGAGAGCCTGGCACAGCCGAGGTCCTGGTCAGACATGCGTTGATGGCGTCGCTCTCTTTCCCCCAGCCCGCCCCCCGCCCCCCACCCCGGCCCCCCGGCCCTTTCCTCTCCCTCGCGTCCCGAGGTCCCCTTTCCAACGGGATCCAAGAACGCCCACAGGGCCCAAACTCTTGAGATGGGCAGTGCAGACATCGTGCACTGGATCCCGGGTGGACGACGGGAGAGGGCTGCGGCCCAGAACCCTGAAGCCCAGAGGTCTCGGGACGGGGATACCGGTGACGTCGGGAGGCACCAACGGGTGTTCGGACGTGCGTTTCCCTCCCCGTAATCACACCGTGGCGCTCATCCGTCCATCCTCGGCGTGCTAGCCATCTTGGTAAAACTAAGGAGACTTAACGGGTGAGCTAACCTGTGGGAGACCCTGGGTAATGTCCCTACCTGCGCTCGAGCAGACTGTGGACGCTGTGGTCGTCGGGGAGGGGGTTCTGTACGTCTGGTAGATTGCGTTGGTTTCTCGGGCGAAGTTCTCCGTGTCCTGACTTTTCTGGCTGCTCGTTCTGTCAACTCAGGAAGTCCGGGGGCGCCCCGCAGAAAGAGGAAAAGAGCCAGAACGAAGAGGCGAAGAGAGAAGGAAAGAAACACACAAACACGCACGCGCACACAAAAACGCGCACACACAGAGCGAGAGCGAGAGCGAGAGCGAGAGCGAGAGCGAGCCCGAGCCCGGCTGCCTGTCTGTGGCTCCTGGGCGTCCGGGTCGCGGGACAGGGATCCCAGGAGCGCTGCACTCCTGAGACCCTGTCTGCACGTCCCAGGGCCCCAGGGGTGATCGCCAGCCCCAGGGCCCCCGCCTCCTTGCCCGGGCCCAGCTCAAGCACCACCGCCCTCCTGTGGGGAAGCTGCCTCTTGGGCAGGGCCTCTCTGTGTCAGCGTGAGCGTCTGTGTGTCTGTCCCGGGGGGTGTCTGTCTGGGTCCGTGTCTCGGATCCTCTCAATCTCTCTGTCTCTGCCTCTGTCTCTGTCTCTGTCTCTGTGTCTCTCAGGTCGGTCAGTCAGGAGCTGTCCAGGGTGGCCGCGGGGCCTGGGGTTGAGGGCGCGGTCCGGGTCCCGTGGGCGGGGCGCGGGGCGGGGCGGGGAAGGGTGGCCCGCCCTGGTCTCCCCGCGCCCCGCCGCCCGCCCCGGAGGGGTTTCCGGTGATGCCCTCTGGTCGCGCCGGTGGCTCCAGCTGGATTTGGGCAAGTTGGGGCCGGGCCGGAGCGGCGGCCGCCGGGGGTTGTTGGGCCCGGGTTCGTTGGGAGGCGCCTCGGGCCGGAGGGGCCTCGCCGGCCCGGGGCCCCGACGCGCCGACGCGCCGACGCGCCGACGCGCCCGACGCCCCGGGCCACCTGTCCCCGAGCAGAGCAGCCGGATGTCCTGCGACCCGTCGCCGGGATGCGGGCGGACAGGAGGCCTGGAGCGTCCGGGGCCGGCTTGGGAGAGCGCCTAGACTTGCGCCCCGCCCGCCCACAGTCCCCGGGGTGCCCGAGGCCTCCCGCGCCCTGGGCGGGCGGCAGGGCAGGGCAGGGCAGGGCAGGGCAGGGCAGGGCAGGGTTTGGCTGGCCGCGGCGGCGGCGGCGGCGGCGGCGGCGGCGGCGGCGGGAGGCAGTGGCAGGCAGGCGGCAGGCGGCGGAGCGCGGGGCGCAGGGGACGCGGGCGGCCGGTGCGCGTCACAGGGGCTCGGGCGCGCGCGTCACAGACGCCAGGCGACGGCGCGTCACAGGGGCCAGGCGACAGCGCGCGCGCGCGCGAGGCTTCTTAGGGGCGCCGGCGGCAGCCGCCAGCGTCTACGGCCATACCACCCTGAACGCGCCCGATCTCGTCTGATCTCGGAAGCTAAGCAGGGTCGGGCCTGGTTAGTACTTGGATGGGAGACCGCCTGGGAATACCGGGTGCTGTAGGCTTTTGCCTCCCGCCGCCTCCCTCTCCTTTTGCGCCCCCCCCCCCGCCCCCCGGCCCCAGCGCCGCTCCCTCCACGCTCCTCCCGCCCCTCCTCCCTCCTCACCGGTCGCCCCATTGCCCCGCCACGCCCCCACCGCTGTCCAGCCGCGCGAGTGCCCCGCGGCCGCGGCCACCGCCGCCGCCGCCGCCGCCGCCGCCGCCCAGCCCTTCCACCTCGCGGCCCCACGGGAACCCAGGGCCAACCGGGGCCGGCCCCGCGTGGCCGTGCCCCCGACGCCGCCCTCGTCCGGCGGGCTCCCTCTGTCCTCGGCGGCCTCTTCCCACCCGCCAGGCTCCTGAGAGACCCTAGCGGTCCACTCGGCCGGCGCGGCACCCAAGCAGTTGGTCGAGTCGTGGTGTGCGATGGAACGGATCCCGCTCCGGGCTGCGGAGGCCCGGACAGCTTCAGCAAGCTGCCAGCAGCCCCTCCGTCTTCCAGAGCCCATCTAGGAAAGACCCCGGGTCAGGCCTCTCCAAACAGCACCTACAGAAGGACGGGGCCCACTGGGCTCGAGAGGAGCCTTCCGGGCCTGGCCATCCATCCCAAGCGGGACGGCTTCTGGATTTTCTGATGCCTGCGCCGTGTGTCAGCTTCTCCAAGTCGGTACCTGGCTGTCCTTGATACCGTCGTTCGCGAGAAACCCTCGTTTCCGCACCGGAGTTGGTACGGGTCCTTTTGTGTTGTCTTTCCTTAAAGACGTCCCCTTCCCCAAGTGTCTAAGTTTCAAGCGCCTCCCCCCGCTCCCCGGCTGGGATGCAACTCCGTCTCCGTCTTCGCTTTTGTCTTTTGGGGGGGGGGGGGTCCTGCCTTCGTTTGAAAGGTCGGTGTCTGGCTCCTCGTGGATCCCTTGCATCCGTTTTGATTCTGAACAGACTGGATGGAAGGATTAGGAATCTTGCTGCGCTGGCCCAGGGTTTTGGTGTCCCCTCACTCAGGTGCCTCACTCTGTCCTGCCCCCCTCCTGGCCTCTGTCTGCCAGAGGGAGTGGACGAGTCCCCCGAGAGGACATTTCCGTCCTCAGCGGCCAGCCCTTCCTGGCTCCTTGGCTTGAGCTTTCATATCGTGCGGCTCGGGCAGCTTTGAAAGTCTGCTCTTCCCCTGCCTGTGTCCGCGCAGACTATCGCGGAAAGGGGATCCGGGAAAGCGGGAGGGGAGTTTGCTCCAGGGGAGGAGAGCGGGGATGACAGGGAGGAGGAGAGGGGAGACTTGCCTCAGATCGCACGGACTTTTACATTTTCAAGGGGGGAATTCATCAAGGTAAGCCGTCTCTTCCCCACCGCAGACAGAAAGCAATAGTTGCTCGCTGTGGAGAAGCTGGGACATGCGGGCAGAGCAGGAAGAGAGGACCTCAACCTCCATCCTCTCACCGTTCAGCAATCATCCTGGGAGCGAATATCCTCGTGTTTCCCTTTTCCCGTGGGCCCCACTTTCCCTGCCAGAGCAGACCCAGGGCACCTGTGGCCTGCTTCCTGCTTGCCCGGGATGGCGGGGTGGCGGGGCGGGGCGGGCCGCGCGTCGCTCCCTGCAGGGTAGCGCCCTGGGTGGTTCTGGTTCCGACGGCTCCCCCAATCTGACCTCCGATGAGCGTGTTCTGCTGGGAGAACTGGGGCTGTGTCTCCGTAAGTTTCCCGGAGTGCGGGCCCGGAGGCTTGGTCTCAAACGAAGGCTCGGCAGCAAGGGCCGCCGTTCCTGCGAGGGACTCGCCCTCCCTGAGCGGCAGTTGCCTCATCTGGTTGGAAAGGGGGTCCTGTTAGTGCCTCGTCGGTGGCGTTGTTGCGAGCGCGGAAGCGGGAGCACGGAGCACACCGCTCAGCACGGAGCGCGGCACTGGTTGGTGCGCGCTCATCGTCTGCCGTCCTTCCCTGTGAGCATAGTGCTTTCCGCCGACATTCGCCCGGCACCTGCGGGCCGCGTGCCTGCTTGGGGCCGGACCCAGCAGCCGAGGACGCAGGTGCCAAAATCTCTGCCTTTGGGGGAGTTCGCCGCCTCGTGCCTGGGACGGGAGGACCGACGGCAGACCAACACGTCCCGACGAGAGGCGGCGTCCCCGACGACGGGACGCGGTGCCGTGGGAAATGGAGAGCCTGGCACAGCCGAGGTCCTGGTCAGACATGCGTTGATGGCGTCGCTCTCTTTCCCCCAGCCCGCCCCCCGCCCCCCACCCCGGCCCCCCGGCCCTTTCCTCTCCCTCGCGTCCCGAGGTCCCCTTTCCAACGGGATCCAAGAACGCCCACAGGGCCCAAACTCTTGAGATGGGCAGTGCAGACATCGTGCACTGGATCCCGGGTGGACGACGGGAGAGGGCTGCGGCCCAGAACCCTGAAGCCCAGAGGTCTCGGGACGGGGATACCGGTGACGTCGGGAGGCACCAACGGGTGTTCGGACGTGCGTTTCCCTCCCCGTAATCACACCGTGGCGCTCATCCGTCCATCCTCGGCGTGCTAGCCATCTTGGTAAAACTAAGGAGACTTAACGGGTGAGCTAACCTGTGGGAGACCCTGGGTAATGTCCCTACCTGCGCTCGAGCAGACTGTGGACGCTGTGGTCGTCGGGGAGGGGGTTCTGTACGTCTGGTAGATTGCGTTGGTTTCTCGGGCGAAGTTCTCCGTGTCCTGACTTTTCTGGCTGCTCGTTCTGTCAACTCAGGAAGTCCGGGGGCGCCCCGCAGAAAGAGGAAAAGAGCCAGAACGAAGAGGCGAAGAGAGAAGGAAAGAAACACACAAACACGCACGCGCACACAAAAACGCGCACACACAGAGCGAGAGCGAGAGCGAGAGCGAGAGCGAGAGCGAGCCCGAGCCCGGCTGCCTGTCCGTGGCTCCTGGGCGTCCGGGTCGCGGGACAGGGATCCCAGGAGCGCTGCACTCCTGAGACCCTGTCTGCACGTCCCAGGGCCCCAGGGGTGATCGCCAGCCCCAGGGCCCCCGCCTCCTTGCCCGGGCCCAGCTCAAGCACCACCGCCCTCCTGTGGGGAAGCTGCCTCTTGGGCAGGGCCTCTCTGTGTCAGCGTGAGCGTCTGTGTGTCTGTCCCGGGGGGTGTCTGTCTGGGTCCGTGTCTCGGATCCTCTCAATCTCTCTGTCTCTGCCTCTGTCTCTGTCTCTGTCTCTGTGTCTCTCAGGTCGGTCAGTCAGGAGCTGTCCAGGGTGGCCGCGGGGCCTGGGGTTGAGGGCGCGGTCCGGGTCCCGTGGGCGGGGCGCGGGGCGGGGCGGGGAAGGGTGGCCCGCCCTGGTCTCCCCGCGCCCCGCCGCCCGCCCCGGAGGGGTTTCCGGTGATGCCCTCTGGTCGCGCCGGTGGCTCCAGCTGGATTTGGGCAAGTTGGGGCCGGGCCGGAGCGGCGGCCGCCGGGGGTTGTTGGGCCCGGGTTCGTTGGGAGGCGCCTCGGGCCGGAGGGGCCTCGCCGGCCCGGGGCCCCGACGCGCCGACGCGCCGACGCGCCGACGCGCCCGACGCCCCGGGCCACCTGTCCCCGAGCAGAGCAGCCGGATGTCCTGCGACCCGTCGCCGGGATGCGGGCGGACAGGAGGCCTGGAGCGTCCGGGGCCGGCTTGGGAGAGCGCCTAGACTTGCGCCCCGCCCGCCCACAGTCCCCGGGGTGCCCGAGGCCTCCCGCGCCCTGGGCGGGCGGCAGGGCAGGGCAGGGCAGGGCAGGGCAGGGCAGGGCAGGGTTTGGCTGGCCGCGGCGGCGGCGGCGGCGGCGGCGGCGGCGGCGGCGGGAGGCAGTGGCAGGCAGGCGGCAGGCGGCGGAGCGCGGGGCGCAGGGGACGCGGGCGGCCGGTGCGCGTCACAGGGGCTCGGGCGCGCGCGTCACAGACGCCAGGCGACGGCGCGTCACAGGGGCCAGGCGACAGCGCGCGCGCGCGCGAGGCTTCTTAGGGGCGCCGGCGGCAGCCGCCAGCGTCTACGGCCATACCACCCTGAACGCGCCCGATCTCGTCTGATCTCGGAAGCTAAGCAGGGTCGGGCCTGGTTAGTACTTGGATGGGAGACCGCCTGGGAATACCGGGTGCTGTAGGCTTTTGCCTCCCGCCGCCTCCCTCTCCTTTTGCGCCCCCCCCCCGCCCCCCGGCCCCAGCGCCGCTCCCTCCACGCTCCTCCCGCCCCTCCTCCCTCCTCACCGGTCGCCCCATCGCCCCGCCACGCCCCCACCGCTGTCCAGCCGCGCGAGTGCCCCGCGGCCGCGGCCACCGCCGCCGCCGCCGCCGCCGCCGCCGCCCAGCCCTTCCACCTCGCGGCCCCACGGGAACCCAGGGCCAACCGGGGCCGGCCCCGCGTGGCCGTGCCCCCGACGCCGCCCTCGTCCGGCGGGCTCCCTCTGTCCTCGGCGGCCTCTTCCCACCCGCCAGGCTCCTGAGAGACCCTAGCGGTCCACTCGGCCGGCGCGGCACCCAAGCAGTTGGTCGAGTCGTGGTGTGCGATGGAACGGATCCCGCTCCGGGCTGCGGAGGCCCGGACAGCTTCAGCAAGCTGCCAGCAGCCCCTCCGTCTTCCAGAGCCCATCTAGGAAAGACCCCGGGTCAGGCCTCTCCAAACAGCACCTACAGAAGGACGGGGCCCACTGGGCTCGAGAGGAGCCTTCCGGGCCTGGCCATCCATCCCAAGCGGGACGGCTTCTGGATTTTCTGATGCCTGCGCCGTGTGTCAGCTTCTCCAAGTCGGTACCTGGCTGTCCTTGATACCGTCGTTCGCGAGAAACCCTCGTTTCCGCACCGGAGTTGGTACGGGTCCTTTTGTGTTGTCTTTCCTTAAAGACGTCCCCTTCCCCAAGTGTCTAAGTTTCAAGCGCCTCCCCCCGCTCCCCGGCTGGGATGCAACTCCGTCTCCGTCTTCGCTTTTGTCTTTTGGGGGGGGGGGGGTCCTGCCTTCGTTTGAAAGGTCGGTGTCTGGCTCCTCGTGGATCCCTTGCATCCGTTTTGATTCTGAACAGACTGGATGGAAGGATTAGGAATCTTGCTGCGCTGGCCCAGGGTTTTGGTGTCCCCTCACTCAGGTGCCTCACTCTGTCCTGCCCCCCTCCTGGCCTCTGTCTGCCAGAGGGAGTGGACGAGTCCCCCGAGAGGACATTTCCGTCCTCAGCGGCCAGCCCTTCCTGGCTCCTTGGCTTGAGCTTTCATATCGTGCGGCTCGGGCAGCTTTGAAAGTCTGCTCTTCCCCTGCCTGTGTCCGCGCAGACTATCGCGGAAAGGGGATCCGGGAAAGCGGGAGGGGAGTTTGCTCCAGGGGAGGAGAGCGGGGATGACAGGGAGGAGGAGAGGGGAGACTTGCCTCAGATCGCACGGACTTTTACATTTTCAAGGGGGGAATTCATCAAGGTAAGCCGTCTCTTCCCCACCGCAGACAGAAAGCAATAGTTGCTCGCTGTGGAGAAGCTGGGACATGCGGGCAGAGCAGGAAGAGAGGACCTCAACCTCCATCCTCTCACCGTTCAGCAATCATCCTGGGAGCGAATATCCTCGTGTTTCCCTTTTCCCGTGGGCCCCACTTTCCCTGCCAGAGCAGACCCAGGGCACCTGTGGCCTGCTTCCTGCTTGCCCGGGATGGCGGGGTGGCGGGGCGGGGCGGGCCGCGCGTCGCTCCCTGCAGGGTAGCGCCCTGGGTGGTTCTGGTTCCGACGGCTCCCCCAATCTGACCTCCGATGAGCGTGTTCTGCTGGGAGAACTGGGGCTGTGTCTCCGTAAGTTTCCCGGAGTGCGGGCCCGGAGGCTTGGTCTCAAACGAAGGCTCGGCAGCAAGGGCCGCCGTTCCTGCGAGGGACTCGCCCTCCCTGAGCGGCAGTTGCCTCATCTGGTTGGAAAGGGGGTCCTGTTAGTGCCTCGTCGGTGGCGTTGTTGCGAGCGCGGAAGCGGGAGCACGGAGCACACCGCTCAGCACGGAGCGCGGCACTGGTTGGTGCGCGCTCATCGTCTGCCGTCCTTCCCTGTGAGCATAGTGCTTTCCGCCGACATTCGCCCGGCACCTGCGGGCCGCGTGCCTGCTTGGGGCCGGACCCAGCAGCCGAGGACGCAGGTGCCAAAATCTCTGCCTTTGGGGGAGTTCGCCGCCTCGTGCCTGGGACGGGAGGACCGACGGCAGACCAACACGTCCCGACGAGAGGCGGCGTCCCCGACGACGGGACGCGGTGCCGTGGGAAATGGAGAGCCTGGCACAGCCGAGGTCCTGGTCAGACATGCGTTGATGGCGTCGCTCTCTTTCCCCCAGCCCGCCCCCCGCCCCCCACCCCGGCCCCCCGGCCCTTTCCTCTCCCTCGCGTCCCGAGGTCCCCTTTCCAACGGGATCCAAGAACGCCCACAGGGCCCAAACTCTTGAGATGGGCAGTGCAGACATCGTGCACTGGATCCCGGGTGGACGACGGGAGAGGGCTGCGGCCCAGAACCCTGAAGCCCAGAGGTCTCGGGACGGGGATACCGGTGACGTCGGGAGGCACCAACGGGTGTTCCGACGTGCGTTTCCCTCCCCGTAATCACACCGTGGCGCTCATCCGTCCATCCTCGGCGTGCTAGCCATCTTGGTAAAACTAAGGAGACTTAACGGGTGAGCTAACCTGTGGGAGACCCTGGGTAATGTCCCTACCTGCGCTCGAGCAGACTGTGGACGCTGTGGTCGTCGGGGAGGGGGTTCTGTACGTCTGGTAGATTGCGTTGGTTTCTCGGGCGAAGTTCTCCGTGTCCTGACTTTTCTGGCTGCTCGTTCTGTCAACTCAGGAAGTCCGGGGGCGCCCCGCAGAAAGAGGAAAAGAGCCAGAACGAAGAGGCGAAGAGAGAAGGAAAGAAACACACAAACACGCACGCGCACACAAAAACGCGCACACACAGAGCGAGAGCGAGAGCGAGAGCGAGAGCGAGAGCGAGCCCGAGCCCGGCTGCCTGTCCGTGGCTCCTGGGCGTCCGGGTCGCGGGACAGGGATCCCAGGAGCGCTGCACTCCTGAGACCCTGTCTGCACGTCCCAGGGCCCCAGGGGTGATCGCCAGCCCCAGGGCCCCCGCCTCCTTGCCCGGGCCCAGCTCAAGCACCACCGCCCTCCTGTGGGGAAGCTGCCTCTTGGGCAGGGCCTCTCTGTGTCAGCGTGAGCGTCTGTGTGTCTGTCCCGGGGGGTGTCTGTCTGGGTCCGTGTCTCGGATCCTCTCAATCTCTCTGTCTCTGCCTCTGTCTCTGTCTCTGTCTCTGTGTCTCTCAGGTCGGTCAGTCAGGAGCTGTCCAGGGTGGCCGCGGGGCCTGGGGTTGAGGGCGCGGTCCGGGTCCCGTGGGCGGGGCGCGGGGCGGGGCGGGGAAGGGTGGCCCGCCCTGGTCTCCCCGCGCCCCGCCGCCCGCCCCGGAGGGCTTTCCGGTGATGCCCTCTGGTCGCGCCGGTGGCTCCAGCTGGATTTGGGCAAGTTGGGGCCGGGCCGGAGCGGCGGCCGCCGGGGGTTGTTGGGCCCGGGTTCGTTGGGAGGCGCCTCGGGCCGGAGGGGCCTCGCCGGCCCGGGGCCCCGACGCGCCGACGCGCCGACGCGCCGACGCGCCCGACGCCCCGGGCCACCTGTCCCCGAGCAGAGCAGCCGGATGTCCTGCGACCCGTCGCCGGGATGCGGGCGGACAGGAGGCCTGGAGCGTCCGGGGCCGGCTTGGGAGAGCGCCTAGACTTGCGCCCCGCCCGCCCACAGTCCCCGGGGTGCCCGAGGCCTCCCGCGCCCTGGGCGGGCGGCAGGGCAGGGCAGGGCAGGGCAGGGCAGGGCAGGGCAGGGTTTGGCTGGCCGCGGCGGCGGCGGCGGCGGCGGCGGCGGCGGCGGCGGGAGGCAGTGGCAGGCAGGCGGCAGGCGGCGGAGCGCGGGGCGCAGGGGACGCGGGCGGCCGGTGCGCGTCACAGGGGCTCGGGCGCGCGCGTCACAGACGCCAGGCGACGGCGCGTCACAGGGGCCAGGCGACAGCGCGCGCGCGCGCGAGGCTTCTTAGGGGCGCCGGCGGCAGCCGCCAGCGTCTACGGCCATACCACCCTGAACGCGCCCGATCTCGTCTGATCTCGGAAGCTAAGCAGGGTCGGGCCTGGTTAGTACTTGGATGGGAGACCGCCTGGGAATACCGGGTGCTGTAGGCTTTTGCCTCCCGCCGCCTCCCTCTCCTTTTGCGCCCCCCCCCCGCCCCCCGGCCCCAGCGCCGCTCCCTCCACGCTCCTCCCGCCCCTCCTCCCTCCTCACCGGTCGCCCCATCGCCCCGCCACGCCCCCACCGCTGTCCAGCCGCGCGAGTGCCCCGCGGCCGCGGCCACCGCCGCCGCCGCCGCCGCCGCCGCCGCCCAGCCCTTCCACCTCGCGGCCCCACGGGAACCCAGGGCCAACCGGGGCCGGCCCCGCGTGGCCGTGCCCCCGACGCCGCCCTCGTCCGGCGGGCTCCCTCTGTCCTCGGCGGCCTCTTCCCACCCGCCAGGCTCCTGAGAGACCCTAGCGGTCCACTCGGCCGGCGCGGCACCCAAGCAGTTGGTCGAGTCGTGGTGTGCGATGGAACGGATCCCGCTCCGGGCTGCGGAGGCCCGGACAGCTTCAGCAAGCTGCCAGCAGCCCCTCCGTCTTCCAGAGCCCATCTAGGAAAGACCCCGGGTCAGGCCTCTCCAAACAGCACCTACAGAAGGACGGGGCCCACTGGGCTCGAGAGGAGCCTTCCGGGCCTGGCCATCCATCCCAAGCGGGACGGCTTCTGGATTTTCTGATGCCTGCGCCGTGTGTCAGCTTCTCCAAGTCGGTACCTGGCTGTCCTTGATACCGTCGTTCGCGAGAAACCCTCGTTTCCGCACCGGAGTTGGTACGGGTCCTTTTGTGTTGTCTTTCCTTAAAGACGTCCCCTTCCCCAAGTGTCTAAGTTTCAAGCGCCTCCCCCCGCTCCCCGGCTGGGATGCAACTCCGTCTCCGTCTTCGCTTTTGTCTTTTGGGGGGGGGGGGGTCCTGCCTTCGTTTGAAAGGTCGGTGTCTGGCTCCTCGTGGATCCCTTGCATCCGTTTTGATTCTGAACAGACTGGATGGAAGGATTAGGAATCTTGCTGCGCTGGCCCAGGGTTTTGGTGTCCCCTCACTCAGGTGCCTCACTCTGTCCTGCCCCCCTCCTGGCCTCTGTCTGCCAGAGGGAGTGGACGAGTCCCCCGAGAGGACATTTCCGTCCTCAGCGGCCAGCCCTTCCTGGCTCCTTGGCTTGAGCTTTCATATCGTGCGGCTCGGGCAGCTTTGAAAGTCTGCTCTTCCCCTGCCTGTGTCCGCGCAGACTATCGCGGAAAGGGGATCCGGGAAAGCGGGAGGGGAGTTTGCTCCAGGGGAGGAGAGCGGGGATGACAGGGAGGAGGAGAGGGGAGACTTGCCTCAGATCGCACGGACTTTTACATTTTCAAGGGGGGAATTCATCAAGGTAAGCCGTCTCTTCCCCACCGCAGACAGAAAGCAATAGTTGCTCGCTGTGGAGAAGCTGGGACATGCGGGCAGAGCAGGAAGAGAGGACCTCAACCTCCATCCTCTCACCGTTCAGCAATCATCCTGGGAGCGAATATCCTCGTGTTTCCCTTTTCCCGTGGGCCCCACTTTCCCTGCCAGAGCAGACCCAGGGCACCTGTGGCCTGCTTCCTGCTTGCCCGGGATGGCGGGGTGGCGGGGCGGGGCGGGCCGCGCGTCGCTCCCTGCAGGGTAGCGCCCTGGGTGGTTCTGGTTCCGACGGCTCCCCCAATCTGACCTCCGATGAGCGTGTTCTGCTGGGAGAACTGGGGCTGTGTCTCCGTAAGTTTCCCGGAGTGCGGGCCCGGAGGCTTGGTCTCAAACGAAGGCTCGGCAGCAAGGGCCGCCGTTCCTGCGAGGGACTCGCCCTCCCTGAGCGGCAGTTGCCTCATCTGGTTGGAAAGGGGGTCCTGTTAGTGCCTCGTCGGTGGCGTTGTTGCGAGCGCGGAAGCGGGAGCACGGAGCACACCGCTCAGCACGGAGCGCGGCACTGGTTGGTGCGCGCTCATCGTCTGCCGTCCTTCCCTGTGAGCATAGTGCTTTCCGCCGACATTCGCCCGGCACCTGCGGGCCGCGTGCCTGCTTGGGGCCGGACCCAGCAGCCGAGGACGCAGGTGCCAAAATCTCTGCCTTTGGGGGAGTTCGCCGCCTCGTGCCTGGGACGGGAGGACCGACGGCAGACCAACACGTCCCGACGAGAGGCGGCGTCCCCGACGACGGGACGCGGTGCCGTGGGAAATGGAGAGCCTGGCACAGCCGAGGTCCTGGTCAGACATGCGTTGATGGCGTCGCTCTCTTTCCCCCAGCCCGCCCCCCGCCCCCCACCCCGGCCCCCCGGCCCTTTCCTCTCCCTCGCGTCCCGAGGTCCCCTTTCCAACGGGATCCAAGAACGCCCACAGGGCCCAAACTCTTGAGATGGGCAGTGCAGACATCGTGCACTGGATCCCGGGTGGACGACGGGAGAGGGCTGCGGCCCAGAACCCTGAAGCCCAGAGGTCTCGGGACGGGGATACCGGTGACGTCGGGAGGCACCAACGGGTGTTCGGACGTGCGTTTCCCTCCCCGTAATCACACCGTGGCGCTCATCCGTCCATCCTCGGCGTGCTAGCCATCTTGGTAAAACTAAGGAGACTTAACGGGTGAGCTAACCTGTGGGAGACCCTGGGTAATGTCCCTACCTGCGCTCGAGCAGACTGTGGACGCTGTGGTCGTCGGGGAGGGGGTTCTGTACGTCTGGTAGATTGCGTTGGTTTCTCGGGCGAAGTTCTCCGTGTCCTGACTTTTCTGGCTGCTCGTTCTGTCAACTCAGGAAGTCCGGGGGCGCCCCGCAGAAAGAGGAAAAGAGCCAGAACGAAGAGGCGAAGAGAGAAGGAAAGAAACACACAAACACGCACGCGCACACAAAAACGCGCACACACAGAGCGAGAGCGAGAGCGAGAGCGAGAGCGAGAGCGAGCCCGAGCCCGGCTGCCTGTCCGTGGCTCCTGGGCGTCCGGGTCGCGGGACAGGGATCCCAGGAGCGCTGCACTCCTGAGACCCTGTCTGCACGTCCCAGGGCCCCAGGGGTGATCGCCAGCCCCAGGGCCCCCGCCTCCTTGCCCGGGCCCAGCTCAAGCACCACCGCCCTCCTGTGGGGAAGCTGCCTCTTGGGCAGGGCCTCTCTGTGTCAGCGTGAGCGTCTGTGTGTCTGTCCCGGGGGGTGTCTGTCTGGGTCCGTGTCTCGGATCCTCTCAATCTCTCTGTCTCTGCCTCTGTCTCTGTCTCTGTCTCTGTGTCTCTCAGGTCGGTCAGTCAGGAGCTGTCCAGGGTGGCCGCGGGGCCTGGGGTTGAGGGCGCGGTCCGGGTCCCGTGGGCGGGGCGCGGGGCGGGGCGGGGAAGGGTGGCCCGCCCTGGTCTCCCCGCGCCCCGCCGCCCGCCCCGGAGGGCTTTCCGGTGATGCCCTCTGGTCGCGCCGGTGGCTCCAGCTGGATTTGGGCAAGTTGGGGCCGGGCCGGAGCGGCGGCCGCCGGGGGTTGTTGGGCCCGGGTTCGTTGGGAGGCGCCTCGGGCCGGAGGGGCCTCGCCGGCCCGGGGCCCCGACGCGCTGACGCGCCGACGCGCCGACGCGCCCGACGCCCCGGGCCACCTGTCCCCGAGCAGAGCAGCCGGATGTCCTGCGACCCGTCGCCGGGATGCGGGCGGACAGGAGGCCTGGAGCGTCCGGGGCCGGCTTGGGAGAGCGCCTAGACTTGCGCCCCGCCCGCCCACAGTCCCCGGGGTGCCCGAGGCCTCCCGCGCCCTGGGCGGGCGGCAGGGCAGGGCAGGGCAGGGCAGGGCAGGGCAGGGCAGGGTTTGGCTGGCCGCGGCGGCGGCGGCGGCGGCGGCGGGAGGCAGTGGCAGGCAGGCGGCAGGCGGCGGAGCGCGGGGCGCAGGGGACGCGGGCGGCCGGTGCGCGTCACAGGGGCTCGGGCGCGCGCGTCACAGACGCCAGGCGACGGCGCGTCACAGGGGCCAGGCGACAGCGCGCGCGCGCGCGAGGCTTCTTAGGGGCGCCGGCGGCAGCCGCCAGCGTCTACGGCCATACCACCCTGAACGCGCCCGATCTCGTCTGATCTCGGAAGCTAAGCAGGGTCGGGCCTGGTTAGGACTTGGATGGGAGACCGCCTGGGAATACCGGGTGCTGTAGGCTTTTGCCTCCCGCCGCCTCCCTCTCCTTTTGCGCCCCCCCCCCGCCCCCCGGCCCCAGCGCCGCTCCCTCCACGCTCCTCCCGCCCCTCCTCCCTCCTCACCGGTCGCCCCATCGCCCCGCCACGCCCCCACCGCTGTCCAGCCGCGCGAGTGCCCCGCGGCCGCGGCCACCGCCGCCGCCGCCGCCGCCGCCGCCCAGCCCTTCCACCTCGCGGCCCCACGGGAACCCAGGGCCAACCGGGGCCGGCCCCGCGTGGCCGTGCCCCCGACGCCGCCCTCGTCCGGCGGGCTCCCTCTGTCCTCGGCGGCCTCTTCCCACCCGCCAGGCTCCTGAGAGACCCTAGCGGTCCACTCGGCCGGCGCGGCACCCAAGCAGTTGGTCGAGTCGTGGTGTGCGATGGAACGGATCCCGCTCCGGGCTGCGGAGGCCCGGACAGCTTCAGCAAGCTGCCAGCAGCCCCTCCGTCTTCCAGAGCCCATCTAGGAAAGACCCCGGGTCAGGCCTCTCCAAACAGCACCTACAGAAGGACGGGGCCCACTGGGCTCGAGAGGAGCCTTCCGGGCCTGGCCATCCATCCCAAGCGGGACGGCTTCTGGATTTTCTGATGCCTGCGCCGTGTGTCAGCTTCTCCAAGTCGGTACCTGGCTGTCCTTGATACCGTCGTTCGCGAGAAACCCTCGTTTCCGCACCGGAGTTGGTACGGGTCCTTTTGTGTTGTCTTTCCTTAAAGACGTCCCCTTCCCCAAGTGTCTAAGTTTCAAGCGCCTCCCCCCGCTCCCCGGCTGGGATGCAACTCCGTCTCCGTCTTCGCTTTTGTCTTTTGGGGGGGGGGGGTCCTGCCTTCGTTTGAAAGGTCGGTGTCTGGCTCCTCGTGGATCCCTTGCATCCGTTTTGATTCTGAACAGACTGGATGGAAGGATTAGGAATCTTGCTGCGCTGGCCCAGGGTTTTGGTGTCCCCTCACTCAGGTGCCTCACTCTGTCCTGCCCCCCTCCTGGCCTCTGTCTGCCAGAGGGAGTGGACGAGTCCCCCGAGAGGACATTTCCGTCCTCAGCGGCCAGCCCTTCCTGGCTCCTTGGCTTGAGCTTTCATATCGTGCGGCTCGGGCAGCTTTGAAAGTCTGCTCTTCCCCTGCCTGTGTCCGCGCAGACTATCGCGGAAAGGGGATCCGGGAAAGCGGGAGGGGAGTTTGCTCCAGGGGAGGAGAGCGGGGATGACAGGGAGGAGGAGAGGGGAGACTTGCCTCAGATCGCACGGACTTTTACATTTTCAAGGGGGGAATTCATCAAGGTAAGCCGTCTCTTCCCCACCGCAGACAGAAAGCAATAGTTGCTCGCTGTGGAGAAGCTGGGACATGCGGGCAGAGCAGGAAGAGAGGACCTCAACCTCCATCCTCTCACCGTTCAGCAATCATCCTGGGAGCGAATATCCTCGTGTTTCCCTTTTCCCGTGGGCCCCACTTTCCCTGCCAGAGCAGACCCAGGGCACCTGTGGCCTGCTTCCTGCTTGCCCGGGATGGCGGGGTGGCGGGGCGGGGCGGGCCGCGCGTCGCTCCCTGCAGGGTAGCGCCCTGGGTGGTTCTGGTTCCGACGGCTCCCCCAATCTGACCTCCGATGAGCGTGTTCTGCTGGGAGAACTGGGGCTGTGTCTCCGTAAGTTTCCCGGAGTGCGGGCCCGGAGGCTTGGTCTCAAACGAAGGCTCGGCAGCAAGGGCCGCCGTTCCTGCGAGGGACTCGCCCTCCCTGAGCGGCAGTTGCCTCATCTGGTTGGAAAGGGGGTCCTGTTAGTGCCTCGTCGGTGGCGTTGTTGCGAGCGCGGAAGCGGGAGCACGGAGCACACCGCTCAGCACGGAGCGCGGCACTGGTTGGTGCGCGCTCATCGTCTGCCGTCCTTCCCTGTGAGCATAGTGCTTTCCGCCGACATTCGCCCGGCACCTGCGGGCCGCGTGCCTGCTTGGGGCCGGACCCAGCAGCCGAGGACGCAGGTGCCAAAATCTCTGCCTTTGGGGGAGTTCGCCGCCTCGTGCCTGGGACGGGAGGACCGACGGCAGACCAACACGTCCCGACGAGAGGCGGCGTCCCCGACGACGGGACGCGGTGCCGTGGGAAATGGAGAGCCTGGCACAGCCGAGGTCCTGGTCAGACATGCGTTGATGGCGTCGCTCTCTTTCCCCCAGCCCGCCCCCCGCCCCCCACCCCGGCCCCCCGGCCCTTTCCTCTCCCTCGCGTCCCGAGGTCCCCTTTCCAACGGGATCCAAGAACGCCCACAGGGCCCAAACTCTTGAGATGGGCAGTGCAGACATCGTGCACTGGATCCCGGGTGGACGACGGGAGAGGGCTGCGGCCCAGAACCCTGAAGCCCAGAGGTCTCGGGACGGGGATACCGGTGACGTCGGGAGGCACCAACGGGTGTTCGGACGTGCGTTTCCCTCCCCGTAATCACACCGTGGCGCTCATCCGTCCATCCTCGGCGTGCTAGCCATCTTGGTAAAACTAAGGAGACTTAACGGGTGAGCTAACCTGTGGGAGACCCTGGGTAATGTCCCTACCTGCGCTCGAGCAGACTGTGGACGCTGTGGTCGTCGGGGAGGGGGTTCTGTACGTCTGGTAGATTGCGTTGGTTTCTCGGGCGAAGTTCTCCGTGTCCTGACTTTTCTGGCTGCTCGTTCTGTCAACTCAGGAAGTCCGGGGGCGCCCCGCAGAAAGAGGAAAAGAGCCAGAACGAAGAGGCGAAGAGAGAAGGAAAGAAACACACAAACACGCACGCGCACACAAAAACGCGCACACACAGAGCGAGAGCGAGAGCGAGAGCGAGAGCGAGAGCGAGCCCGAGCCCGGCTGCCTGTCCGTGGCTCCTGGGCGTCCGGGTCGCGGGACAGGGATCCCAGGAGCGCTGCACTCCTGAGACCCTGTCTGCACGTCCCAGGGCCCCAGGGGTGATCGCCAGCCCCAGGGCCCCCGCCTCCTTGCCCGGGCCCAGCTCAAGCACCACCGCCCTCCTGTGGGGAAGCTGCCTCTTGGGCAGGGCCTCTCTGTGTCAGCGTGAGCGTCTGTGTGTCTGTCCCGGGGGGTGTCTGTCTGGGTCCGTGTCTCGGATCCTCTCAATCTCTCTGTCTCTGCCTCTGTCTCTGTCTCTGTCTCTGTGTCTCTCAGGTCGGTCAGTCAGGAGCTGTCCAGGGTGGCCGCGGGGCCTGGGGTTGAGGGCGCGGTCCGGGTCCCGTGGGCGGGGCGCGGGGCGGGGCGGGGAAGGGTGGCCCGCCCTGGTCTCCCCGCGCCCCGCCGCCCGCCCCGGAGGGCTTTCCGGTGATGCCCTCTGGTCGCGCCGGTGGCTCCAGCTGGATTTGGGCAAGTTGGGGCCGGGCCGGAGCGGCGGCCGCCGGGGGTTGTTGGGCCCGGGTTCGTTGGGAGGCGCCTCGGGCCGGAGGGGCCTCGCCGGCCCGGGGCCCCGACGCGCCGACGCGCCGACGCGCCGACGCGCCCGACGCCCCGGGCCACCTGTCCCCGAGCAGAGCAGCCGGATGTCCTGCGACCCGTCGCCGGGATGCGGGCGGACAGGAGGCCTGGAGCGTCCGGGGCCGGCTTGGGAGAGCGCCTAGACTTGCGCCCCGCCCGCCCACAGTCCCCGGGCTGCCCGAGGCCTCCCGCGCCCTGGGCGGGCGGCAGGGCAGGGCAGGGCAGGGCAGGGCAGGGCAGGGCAGGGTTTGGCTGGCCGCGGCGGCGGCGGCGGCGGCGGCGGGAGGCAGTGGCAGGCAGGCGGCAGGCGGCGGAGCGCGGGGCGCAGGGGACGCGGGCGGCCGGTGCGCGTCACAGGGGCTCGGGCGCGCGCGTCACAGACGCCAGGCGACGGCGCGTCACAGGGGCCAGGCGACAGCGCGCGCGCGCGCGAGGCTTCTTAGGGGCGCCGGCGGCAGCCGCCAGCGTCTACGGCCATACCACCCTGAACGCGCCCGATCTCGTCTGATCTCGGAAGCTAAGCAGGGTCGGGCCTGGTTAGTACTTGGATGGGAGACCGCCTGGGAATACCGGGTGCTGTAGGCTTTTGCCTCCCGCCGCCTCCCTCTCCTTTTGCGCCCCCCCCCCCGCCCCCCGGCCCCAGCGCCGCTCCCTCCACGCTCCTCCCGCCCCTCCTCCCTCCTCACCGGTCGCCCCATCGCCCCGCCACGCCCCCACCGCTGTCCAGCCGCGCGAGTGCCCCGCGGCCGCGGCCACCGCCGCCGCCGCCGCCGCCGCCGCCCAGCCCTTCCACCTCGCGGCCCCACGGGAACCCAGGGCCAACCGGGGCCGGCCCCGCGTGGCCGTGCCCCCGACGCCGCCCTCGTCCGGCGGGCTCCCTCTGTCCTCGGCGGCCTCTTCCCACCCGCCAGGCTCCTGAGAGACCCTAGCGGTCCACTCGGCCGGCGCGGCACCCAAGCAGTTGGTCGAGTCGTGGTGTGCGATGGAACGGATCCCGCTCCGGGCTGCGGAGGCCCGGACAGCTTCAGCAAGCTGCCAGCAGCCCCTCCGTCTTCCAGAGCCCATCTAGGAAAGACCCCGGGTCAGGCCTCTCCAAACAGCACCTACAGAAGGACGGGGCCCACTGGGCTCGAGAGGAGCCTTCCGGGCCTGGCCATCCATCCCAAGCGGGACGGCTTCTGGATTTTCTGATGCCTGCGCCGTGTGTCAGCTTCTCCAAGTCGGTACCTGGCTGTCCTTGATACCGTCGTTCGCGAGAAACCCTCGTTTCCGCACCGGAGTTGGTACGGGTCCTTTTGTGTTGTCTTTCCTTAAAGACGTCCCCTTCCCCAAGTGTCTAAGTTTCAAGCGCCTCCCCCCGCTCCCCGGCTGGGATGCAACTCCGTCTCCGTCTTCGCTTTTGTCTTTTGGGGGGGGGGGGGTCCTGCCTTCGTTTGAAAGGTCGGTGTCTGGCTCCTCGTGGATCCCTTGCATCCGTTTTGATTCTGAACAGACTGGATGGAAGGATTAGGAATCTTGCTGCGCTGGCCCAGGGTTTTGGTGTCCCCTCACTCAGGTGCCTCACTCTGTCCTGCCCCCCTCCTGGCCTCTGTCTGCCAGAGGGAGTGGACGAGTCCCCCGAGAGGACATTTCCGTCCTCAGCGGCCAGCCCTTCCTGGCTCCTTGGCTTGAGCTTTCATATCGTGCGGCTCGGGCAGCTTTGAAAGTCTGCTCTTCCCCTGCCTGTGTCCGCGCAGACTATCGCGGAAAGGGGATCCGGGAAAGCGGGAGGGGAGTTTGCTCCAGGGGAGGAGAGCGGGGATGACAGGGAGGAGGAGAGGGGAGACTTGCCTCAGATCGCACGGACTTTTACATTTTCAAGGGGGGAATTCATCAAGGTAAGCCGTCTCTTCCCCACCGCAGACAGAAAGCAATAGTTGCTCGCTGTGGAGAAGCTGGGACATGCGGGCAGAGCAGGAAGAGAGGACCTCAACCTCCATCCTCTCACCGTTCAGCAATCATCCTGGGAGCGAATATCCTCGTGTTTCCCTTTTCCCGTGGGCCCCACTTTCCCTGCCAGAGCAGACCCAGGGCACCTGTGGCCTGCTTCCTGCTTGCCCGGGATGGCGGGGTGGCGGGGCGGGGCGGGCCGCGCGTCGCTCCCTGCAGGGTAGCGCCCTGGGTGGTTCTGGTTCCGACGGCTCCCCCAATCTGACCTCCGATGAGCGTGTTCTGCTGGGAGAACTGGGGCTGTGTCTCCGTAAGTTTCCCGGAGTGCGGGCCCGGAGGCTTGGTCTCAAACGAAGGCTCGGCAGCAAGGGCCGCCGTTCCTGCGAGGGACTCGCCCTCCCTGAGCGGCAGTTGCCTCATCTGGTTGGAAAGGGGGTCCTGTTAGTGCCTCGTCGGTGGCGTTGTTGCGAGCGCGGAAGCGGGAGCACGGAGCACACCGCTCAGCACGGAGCGCGGCACTGGTTGGTGCGCGCTCATCGTCTGCCGTCCTTCCCTGTGAGCATAGTGCTTTCCGCCGACATTCGCCCGGCACCTGCGGGCCGCGTGCCTGCTTGGGGCCGGACCCAGCAGCCGAGGACGCAGGTGCCAAAATCTCTGCCTTTGGGGGAGTTCGCCGCCTCGTGCCTGGGACGGGAGGACCGACGGCAGACCAACACGTCCCGACGAGAGGCGGCGTCCCCGACGACGGGACGCGGTGCCGTGGGAAATGGAGAGCCTGGCACAGCCGAGGTCCTGGTCAGACATGCGTTGATGGCGTCGCTCTCTTTCCCCCAGCCCGCCCCCCGCCCCCCACCCCGGCCCCCCGGCCCTTTCCTCTCCCTCGCGTCCCGAGGTCCCCTTTCCAACGGGATCCAAGAACGCCCACAGGGCCCAAACTCTTGAGATGGGCAGTGCAGACATCGTGCACTGGATCCCGGGTGGACGACGGGAGAGGGCTGCGGCCCAGAACCCTGAAGCCCAGAGGTCTCGGGACGGGGATACCGGTGACGTCGGGAGGCACCAACGGGTGTTCGGACGTGCGTTTCCCTCCCCGTAATCACACCGTGGCGCTCATCCGTCCATCCTCGGCGTGCTAGCCATCTTGGTAAAACTAAGGAGACTTAACGGGTGAGCTAACCTGTGGGAGACCCTGGGTAATGTCCCTACCTGCGCTCGAGCAGACTGTGGACGCTGTGGTCGTCGGGGAGGGGGTTCTGTACGTCTGGTAGATTGCGTTGGTTTCTCGGGCGAAGTTCTCCGTGTCCTGACTTTTCTGGCTGCTCGTTCTGTCAACTCAGGAAGTCCGGGGGCGCCCCGCAGAAAGAGGAAAAGAGCCAGAACGAAGAGGCGAAGAGAGAAGGAAAGAAACACACAAACACGCACGCGCACACAAAAACGCGCACACACAGAGCGAGAGCGAGAGCGAGAGCGAGAGCGAGAGCGAGCCCGAGCCCGGCTGCCTGTCCGTGGCTCCTGGGCGTCCGGGTCGCGGGACAGGGATCCCAGGAGCGCTGCACTCCTGAGACCCTGTCTGCACGTCCCAGGGCCCCAGGGGTGATCGCCAGCCCCAGGGCCCCCGCCTCCTTGCCCGGGCCCAGCTCAAGCACCACCGCCCTCCTGTGGGGAAGCTGCCTCTTGGGCAGGGCCTCTCTGTGTCAGCGTGAGCGTCTGTGTGTCTGTCCCGGGGGGTGTCTGTCTGGGTCCGTGTCTCGGATCCTCTCAATCTCTCTGTCTCTGCCTCTGTCTCTGTCTCTGTCTCTGTGTCTCTCAGGTCGGTCAGTCAGGAGCTGTCCAGGGTGGCCGCGGGGCCTGGGGTTGAGGGCGCGGTCCGGGTCCCGTGGGCGGGGCGCGGGGCGGGGCGGGGAAGGGTGGCCCGCCCTGGTCTCCCCGCGCCCCGCCGCCCGCCCCGGAGGGCTTTCCGGTGATGCCCTCTGGTCGCGCCGGTGGCTCCAGCTGGATTTGGGCAAGTTGGGGCCGGGCCGGAGCGGCGGCCGCCGGGGGTTGTTGGGCCCGGGTTCGTTGGGAGGCGCCTCGGGCCGGAGGGGCCTCGCCGGCCCGGGGCCCCGACGCGCTGACGCGCCGACGCGCCGACGCGCCCGACGCCCCGGGCCACCTGTCCCCGAGCAGAGCAGCCGGATGTCCTGCGACCCGTCGCCGGGATGCGGGCGGACAGGAGGCCTGGAGCGTCCGGGGCCGGCTTGGGAGAGCGCCTAGACTTGCGCCCCGCCCGCCCACAGTCCCCGGGGTGCCCGAGGCCTCCCGCGCCCTGGGCGGGCGGCAGGGCAGGGCAGGGCAGGGCAGGGCAGGGCAGGGCAGGGTTTGGCTGGCCGCGGCGGCGGCGGCGGCGGCGGCGGGAGGCAGTGGCAGGCAGGCGGCAGGCGGCGGAGCGCGGGGCGCAGGGGACGCGGGCGGCCGGTGCGCGTCACAGGGGCTCGGGCGCGCGCGTCACAGACGCCAGGCGACGGCGCGTCACAGGGGCCAGGCGACAGCGCGCGCGCGCGCGAGGCTTCTTAGGGGCGCCGGCGGCAGCCGCCAGCGTCTACGGCCATACCACCCTGAACGCGCCCGATCTCGTCTGATCTCGGAAGCTAAGCAGGGTCGGGCCTGGTTAGGACTTGGATGGGAGACCGCCTGGGAATACCGGGTGCTGTAGGCTTTTGCCTCCCGCCGCCTCCCTCTCCTTTTGCGCCCCCCCCCCCGCCCCCCGGCCCCAGCGCCGCTCCCTCCACGCTCCTCCCGCCCCTCCTCCCTCCTCACCGGTCGCCCCATCGCCCCGCCACGCCCCCACCGCTGTCCAGCCGCGCGAGTGCCCCGCGGCCGCGGCCACCGCCGCCGCCGCCGCCGCCGCCGCCCAGCCCTTCCACCTCGCGGCCCCACGGGAACCCAGGGCCAACCGGGGCCGGCCCCGCGTGGCCGTGCCCCCGACGCCGCCCTCGTCCGGCGGGCTCCCTCTGTCCTCGGCGGCCTCTTCCCACCCGCCAGGCTCCTGAGAGACCCTAGCGGTCCACTCGGCCGGCGCGGCACCCAAGCAGTTGGTCGAGTCGTGGTGTGCGATGGAACGGATCCCGCTCCGGGCTGCGGAGGCCCGGACAGCTTCAGCAAGCTGCCAGCAGCCCCTCCGTCTTCCAGAGCCCATCTAGGAAAGACCCCGGGTCAGGCCTCTCCAAACAGCACCTACAGAAGGACGGGGCCCACTGGGCTCGAGAGGAGCCTTCCGGGCCTGGCCATCCATCCCAAGCGGGACGGCTTCTGGATTTTCTGATGCCTGCGCCGTGTGTCAGCTTCTCCAAGTCGGTACCTGGCTGTCCTTGATACCGTCGTTCGCGAGAAACCCTCGTTTCCGCACCGGAGTTGGTACGGGTCCTTTTGTGTTGTCTTTCCTTAAAGACGTCCCCTTCCCCAAGTGTCTAAGTTTCAAGCGCCTCCCCCCGCTCCCCGGCTGGGATGCAACTCCGTCTCCGTCTTCGCTTTTGTCTTTTGGGGGGGGGGGGGGTCCTGCCTTCGTTTGAAAGGTCGGTGTCTGGCTCCTCGTGGATCCCTTGCATCCGTTTTGATTCTGAACAGACTGGATGGAAGGATTAGGAATCTTGCTGCGCTGGCCCAGGGTTTTGGTGTCCCCTCACTCAGGTGCCTCACTCTGTCCTGCCCCCCTCCTGGCCTCTGTCTGCCAGAGGGAGTGGACGAGTCCCCCGAGAGGACATTTCCGTCCTCAGCGGCCAGCCCTTCCTGGCTCCTTGGCTTGAGCTTTCATATCGTGCGGCTCGGGCAGCTTTGAAAGTCTGCTCTTCCCCTGCCTGTGTCCGCGCAGACTATCGCGGAAAGGGGATCCGGGAAAGCGGGAGGGGAGTTTGCTCCAGGGGAGGAGAGCGGGGATGACAGGGAGGAGGAGAGGGGAGACTTGCCTCAGATCGCACGGACTTTTACATTTTCAAGGGGGGAATTCATCAAGGTAAGCCGTCTCTTCCCCACCGCAGACAGAAAGCAATAGTTGCTCGCTGTGGAGAAGCTGGGACATGCGGGCAGAGCAGGAAGAGAGGACCTCAACCTCCATCCTCTCACCGTTCAGCAATCATCCTGGGAGCGAATATCCTCGTGTTTCCCTTTTCCCGTGGGCCCCACTTTCCCTGCCAGAGCAGACCCAGGGCACCTGTGGCCTGCTTCCTGCTTGCCCGGGATGGCGGGGTGGCGGGGCGGGGCGGGCCGCGCGTCGCTCCCTGCAGGGTAGCGCCCTGGGTGGTTCTGGTTCCGACGGCTCCCCCAATCTGACCTCCGATGAGCGTGTTCTGCTGGGAGAACTGGGGCTGTGTCTCCGTAAGTTTCCCGGAGTGCGGGCCCGGAGGCTTGGTCTCAAACGAAGGCTCGGCAGCAAGGGCCGCCGTTCCTGCGAGGGACTCGCCCTCCCTGAGCGGCAGTTGCCTCATCTGGTTGGAAAGGGGGTCCTGTTAGTGCCTCGTCGGTGGCGTTGTTGCGAGCGCGGAAGCGGGAGCACGGAGCACACCGCTCAGCACGGAGCGCGGCACTGGTTGGTGCGCGCTCATCGTCTGCCGTCCTTCCCTGTGAGCATAGTGCTTTCCGCCGACATTCGCCCGGCACCTGCGGGCCGCGTGCCTGCTTGGGGCCGGACCCAGCAGCCGAGGACGCAGGTGCCAAAATCTCTGCCTTTGGGGGAGTTCGCCGCCTCGTGCCTGGGACGGGAGGACCGACGGCAGACCAACACGTCCCGACGAGAGGCGGCGTCCCCGACGACGGGACGCGGTGCCGTGGGAAATGGAGAGCCTGGCACAGCCGAGGTCCTGGTCAGACATGCGTTGATGGCGTCGCTCTCTTTCCCCCAGCCCGCCCCCCGCCCCCCACCCCGGCCCCCCGGCCCTTTCCTCTCCCTCGCGTCCCGAGGTCCCCTTTCCAACGGGATCCAAGAACGCCCACAGGGCCCAAACTCTTGAGATGGGCAGTGCAGACATCGTGCACTGGATCCCGGGTGGACGACGGGAGAGGGCTGCGGCCCAGAACCCTGAAGCCCAGAGGTCTCGGGACGGGGATACCGGTGACGTCGGGAGGCACCAACGGGTGTTCCGACGTGCGTTTCCCTCCCCGTAATCACACCGTGGCGCTCATCCGTCCATCCTCGGCGTGCTAGCCATCTTGGTAAAACTAAGGAGACTTAACGGGTGAGCTAACCTGTGGGAGACCCTGGGTAATGTCCCTACCTGCGCTCGAGCAGACTGTGGACGCTGTGGTCGTCGGGGAGGGGGTTCTGTACGTCTGGTAGATTGCGTTGGTTTCTCGGGCGAAGTTCTCCGTGTCCTGACTTTTCTGGCTGCTCGTTCTGTCAACTCAGGAAGTCCGGGGGCGCCCCGCAGAAAGAGGAAAAGAGCCAGAACGAAGAGGCGAAGAGAGAAGGAAAGAAACACACAAACACGCACGCGCACACAAAAACGCGCACACACAGAGCGAGAGCGAGAGCGAGAGCGAGAGCGAGAGCGAGCCCGAGCCCGGCTGCCTGTCCGTGGCTCCTGGGCGTCCGGGTCGCGGGACAGGGATCCCAGGAGCGCTGCACTCCTGAGACCCTGTCTGCACGTCCCAGGGCCCCAGGGGTGATCGCCAGCCCCAGGGCCCCCGCCTCCTTGCCCGGGCCCAGCTCAAGCACCACCGCCCTCCTGTGGGGAAGCTGCCTCTTGGGCAGGGCCTCTCTGTGTCAGCGTGAGCGTCTGTGTGTCTGTCCCGGGGGGTGTCTGTCTGGGTCCGTGTCTCGGATCCTCTCAATCTCTCTGTCTCTGCCTCTGTCTCTGTCTCTGTCTCTGTGTCTCTCAGGTCGGTCAGTCAGGAGCTGTCCAGGGTGGCCGCGGGGCCTGGGGTTGAGGGCGCGGTCCGGGTCCCGTGGGCGGGGCGCGGGGCGGGGCGGGGAAGGGTGGCCCGCCCTGGTCTCCCCGCGCCCCGCCGCCCGCCCCGGAGGGCTTTCCGGTGATGCCCTCTGGTCGCGCCGGTGGCTCCAGCTGGATTTGGGCAAGTTGGGGCCGGGCCGGAGCGGCGGCCGCCGGGGGTTGTTGGGCCCGGGTTCGTTGGGAGGCGCCTCGGGCCGGAGGGGCCTCGCCGGCCCGGGGCCCCGACGCGCTGACGCGCCGACGCGCCGACGCGCCCGACGCCCCGGGCCACCTGTCCCCGAGCAGAGCAGCCGGATGTCCTGCGACCCGTCGCCGGGATGCGGGCGGACAGGAGGCCTGGAGCGTCCGGGGCCGGCTTGGGAGAGCGCCTAGACTTGCGCCCCGCCCGCCCACAGTCCCCGGGGTGCCCGAGGCCTCCCGCGCCCTGGGCGGGCGGCAGGGCAGGGCAGGGCAGGGCAGGGCAGGGTTTGGCTGGCCGCGGCGGCGGCGGCGGCGGCGGCGGGAGGCAGTGGCAGGCAGGCGGCAGGCGGCGGAGCGCGGGGCGCAGGGGACGCGGGCGGCCGGTGCGCGTCACAGGGGCTCGGGCGCGCGCGTCACAGACGCCAGGCGACGGCGCGTCACAGGGGCCAGGCGACAGCGCGCGCGCGCGCGAGGCTTCTTAGGGGCGCCGGCGGCAGCCGCCAGCGTCTACGGCCATACCACCCTGAACGCGCCCGATCTCGTCTGATCTCGGAAGCTAAGCAGGGTCGGGCCTGGTTAGGACTTGGATGGGAGACCGCCTGGGAATACCGGGTGCTGTAGGCTTTTGCCTCCCGCCGCCTCCCTCTCCTTTTGCGCCCCCCCCCCCGCCCCCCGGCCCCAGCGCCGCTCCCTCCACGCTCCTCCCGCCCCTCCTCCCTCCTCACCGGTCGCCCCATCGCCCCGCCACGCCCCCACCGCTGTCCAGCCGCGCGAGTGCCCCGCGGCCGCGGCCACCGCCGCCGCCGCCGCCGCCGCCGCCCAGCCCTTCCACCTCGCGGCCCCACGGGAACCCAGGGCCAACCGGGGCCGGCCCCGCGTGGCCGTGCCCCCGACGCCGCCCTCGTCCGGCGGGCTCCCTCTGTCCTCGGCGGCCTCTTCCCACCCGCCAGGCTCCTGAGAGACCCTAGCGGTCCACTCGGCCGGCGCGGCACCCAAGCAGTTGGTCGAGTCGTGGTGTGCGATGGAACGGATCCCGCTCCGGGCTGCGGAGGCCCGGACAGCTTCAGCAAGCTGCCAGCAGCCCCTCCGTCTTCCAGAGCCCATCTAGGAAAGACCCCGGGTCAGGCCTCTCCAAACAGCACCTACAGAAGGACGGGGCCCACTGGGCTCGAGAGGAGCCTTCCGGGCCTGGCCATCCATCCCAAGCGGGACGGCTTCTGGATTTTCTGATGCCTGCGCCGTGTGTCAGCTTCTCCAAGTCGGTACCTGGCTGTCCTTGATACCGTCGTTCGCGAGAAACCCTCGTTTCCGCACCGGAGTTGGTACGGGTCCTTTTGTGTTGTCTTTCCTTAAAGACGTCCCCTTCCCCAAGTGTCTAAGTTTCAAGCGCCTCCCCCCGCTCCCCGGCTGGGATGCAACTCCGTCTCCGTCTTCGCTTTTGTCTTTTGGGGGGGGGGGGGGTCCTGCCTTCGTTTGAAAGGTCGGTGTCTGGCTCCTCGTGGATCCCTTGCATCCGTTTTGATTCTGAACAGACTGGATGGAAGGATTAGGAATCTTGCTGCGCTGGCCCAGGGTTTTGGTGTCCCCTCACTCAGGTGCCTCACTCTGTCCTGCCCCCCTCCTGGCCTCTGTCTGCCAGAGGGAGTGGACGAGTCCCCCGAGAGGACATTTCCGTCCTCAGCGGCCAGCCCTTCCTGGCTCCTTGGCTTGAGCTTTCATATCGTGCGGCTCGGGCAGCTTTGAAAGTCTGCTCTTCCCCTGCCTGTGTCCGCGCAGACTATCGCGGAAAGGGGATCCGGGAAAGCGGGAGGGGAGTTTGCTCCAGGGGAGGAGAGCGGGGATGACAGGGAGGAGGAGAGGGGAGACTTGCCTCAGATCGCACGGACTTTTACATTTTCAAGGGGGGAATTCATCAAGGTAAGCCGTCTCTTCCCCACCGCAGACAGAAAGCAATAGTTGCTCGCTGTGGAGAAGCTGGGACATGCGGGCAGAGCAGGAAGAGAGGACCTCAACCTCCATCCTCTCACCGTTCAGCAATCATCCTGGGAGCGAATATCCTCGTGTTTCCCTTTTCCCGTGGGCCCCACTTTCCCTGCCAGAGCAGACCCAGGGCACCTGTGGCCTGCTTCCTGCTTGCCCGGGATGGCGGGGTGGCGGGGCGGGGCGGGCCGCGCGTCGCTCCCTGCAGGGTAGCGCCCTGGGTGGTTCTGGTTCCGACGGCTCCCCCAATCTGACCTCCGATGAGCGTGTTCTGCTGGGAGAACTGGGGCTGTGTCTCCGTAAGTTTCCCGGAGTGCGGGCCCGGAGGCTTGGTCTCAAACGAAGGCTCGGCAGCAAGGGCCGCCGTTCCTGCGAGGGACTCGCCCTCCCTGAGCGGCAGTTGCCTCATCTGGTTGGAAAGGGGGTCCTGTTAGTGCCTCGTCGGTGGCGTTGTTGCGAGCGCGGAAGCGGGAGCACGGAGCACACCGCTCAGCACGGAGCGCGGCACTGGTTGGTGCGCGCTCATCGTCTGCCGTCCTTCCCTGTGAGCATAGTGCTTTCCGCCGACATTCGCCCGGCACCTGCGGGCCGCGTGCCTGCTTGGGGCCGGACCCAGCAGCCGAGGACGCAGGTGCCAAAATCTCTGCCTTTGGGGGAGTTCGCCGCCTCGTGCCTGGGACGGGAGGACCGACGGCAGACCAACACGTCCCGACGAGAGGCGGCGTCCCCGACGACGGGACGCGGTGCCGTGGGAAATGGAGAGCCTGGCACAGCCGAGGTCCTGGTCAGACATGCGTTGATGGCGTCGCTCTCTTTCCCCCAGCCCGCCCCCCGCCCCCCACCCCGGCCCCCCGGCCCTTTCCTCTCCCTCGCGTCCCGAGGTCCCCTTTCCAACGGGATCCAAGAACGCCCACAGGGCCCAAACTCTTGAGATGGGCAGTGCAGACATCGTGCACTGGATCCCGGGTGGACGACGGGAGAGGGCTGCGGCCCAGAACCCTGAAGCCCAGAGGTCTCGGGACGGGGATACCGGTGACGTCGGGAGGCACCAACGGGTGTTCCGACGTGCGTTTCCCTCCCCGTAATCACACCGTGGCGCTCATCCGTCCATCCTCGGCGTGCTAGCCATCTTGGTAAAACTAAGGAGACTTAACGGGTGAGCTAACCTGTGGGAGACCCTGGGTAATGTCCCTACCTGCGCTCGAGCAGACTGTGGACGCTGTGGTCGTCGGGGAGGGGGTTCTGTACGTCTGGTAGATTGCGTTGGTTTCTCGGGCGAAGTTCTCCGTGTCCTGACTTTTCTGGCTGCTCGTTCTGTCAACTCAGGAAGTCCGGGGGCGCCCCGCAGAAAGAGGAAAAGAGCCAGAACGAAGAGGCGAAGAGAGAAGGAAAGAAACACACAAACACGCACGCGCACACAAAAACGCGCACACACAGAGCGAGAGCGAGAGCGAGAGCGAGAGCGAGAGCGAGCCCGAGCCCGGCTGCCTGTCCGTGGCTCCTGGGCGTCCGGGTCGCGGGACAGGGATCCCAGGAGCGCTGCACTCCTGAGACCCTGTCTGCACGTCCCAGGGCCCCAGGGGTGATCGCCAGCCCCAGGGCCCCCGCCTCCTTGCCCGGGCCCAGCTCAAGCACCACCGCCCTCCTGTGGGGAAGCTGCCTCTTGGGCAGGGCCTCTCTGTGTCAGCGTGAGCGTCTGTGTGTCTGTCCCGGGGGGTGTCTGTCTGGGTCCGTGTCTCGGATCCTCTCAATCTCTCTGTCTCTGCCTCTGTCTCTGTCTCTGTCTCTGTGTCTCTCAGGTCGGTCAGTCAGGAGCTGTCCAGGGTGGCCGCGGGGCCTGGGGTTGAGGGCGCGGTCCGGGTCCCGTGGGCGGGGCGCGGGGCGGGGCGGGGAAGGGTGGCCCGCCCTGGTCTCCCCGCGCCCCGCCGCCCGCCCCGGAGGGCTTTCCGGTGATGCCCTCTGGTCGCGCCGGTGGCTCCAGCTGGATTTGGGCAAGTTGGGGCCGGGCCGGAGCGGCGGCCGCCGGGGGTTGTTGGGCCCGGGTTCGTTGGGAGGCGCCTCGGGCCGGAGGGGCCTCGCCGGCCCGGGGCCCCGACGCGCCGACGCGCCGACGCGCCGACGCGCCCGACGCCCCGGGCCACCTGTCCCCGAGCAGAGCAGCCGGATGTCCTGCGACCCGTCGCCGGGATGCGGGCGGACAGGAGGCCTGGAGCGTCCGGGGCCGGCTTGGGAGAGCGCCTAGACTTGCGCCCCGCCCGCCCACAGTCCCCGGGGTGCCCGAGGCCTCCCGCGCCCTGGGCGGGCGGCAGGGCAGGGCAGGGCAGGGCAGGGCAGGGTTTGGCTGGCCGCGGCGGCGGCGGCGGCGGCGGCGGGAGGCAGTGGCAGGCAGGCGGCAGGCGGCGGAGCGCGGGGCGCAGGGGACGCGGGCGGCCGGTGCGCGTCACAGGGGCTCGGGCGCGCGCGTCACAGACGCCAGGCGACGGCGCGTCACAGGGGCCAGGCGACAGCGCGCGCGCGCGCGAGGCTTCTTAGGGGCGCCGGCGGCAGCCGCCAGCGTCTACGGCCATACCACCCTGAACGCGCCCGATCTCGTCTGATCTCGGAAGCTAAGCAGGGTCGGGCCTGGTTAGGACTTGGATGGGAGACCGCCTGGGAATACCGGGTGCTGTAGGCTTTTGCCTCCCGCCGCCTCCCTCTCCTTTTGCGCCCCCCCCCCCGCCCCCCGGCCCCAGCGCCGCTCCCTCCACGCTCCTCCCGCCCCTCCTCCCTCCTCACCGGTCGCCCCATCGCCCCGCCACGCCCCCACCGCTGTCCAGCCGCGCGAGTGCCCCGCGGCCGCGGCCACCGCCGCCGCCGCCGCCGCCGCCGCCCAGCCCTTCCACCTCGCGGCCCCACGGGAACCCAGGGCCAACCGGGGCCGGCCCCGCGTGGCCGTGCCCCCGACGCCGCCCTCGTCCGGCGGGCTCCCTCTGTCCTCGGCGGCCTCTTCCCACCCGCCAGGCTCCTGAGAGACCCTAGCGGTCCACTCGGCCGGCGCGGCACCCAAGCAGTTGGTCGAGTCGTGGTGTGCGATGGAACGGATCCCGCTCCGGGCTGCGGAGGCCCGGACAGCTTCAGCAAGCTGCCAGCAGCCCCTCCGTCTTCCAGAGCCCATCTAGGAAAGACCCCGGGTCAGGCCTCTCCAAACAGCACCTACAGAAGGACGGGGCCCACTGGGCTCGAGAGGAGCCTTCCGGGCCTGGCCATCCATCCCAAGCGGGACGGCTTCTGGATTTTCTGATGCCTGCGCCGTGTGTCAGCTTCTCCAAGTCGGTACCTGGCTGTCCTTGATACCGTCGTTCGCGAGAAACCCTCGTTTCCGCACCGGAGTTGGTACGGGTCCTTTTGTGTTGTCTTTCCTTAAAGACGTCCCCTTCCCCAAGTGTCTAAGTTTCAAGCGCCTCCCCCCGCTCCCCGGCTGGGATGCAACTCCGTCTCCGTCTTCGCTTTTGTCTTTTGGGGGGGGGGGGGTCCTGCCTTCGTTTGAAAGGTCGGTGTCTGGCTCCTCGTGGATCCCTTGCATCCGTTTTGATTCTGAACAGACTGGATGGAAGGATTAGGAATCTTGCTGCGCTGGCCCAGGGTTTTGGTGTCCCCTCACTCAGGTGCCTCACTCTGTCCTGCCCCCCTCCTGGCCTCTGTCTGCCAGAGGGAGTGGACGAGTCCCCCGAGAGGACATTTCCGTCCTCAGCGGCCAGCCCTTCCTGGCTCCTTGGCTTGAGCTTTCATATCGTGCGGCTCGGGCAGCTTTGAAAGTCTGCTCTTCCCCTGCCTGTGTCCGCGCAGACTATCGCGGAAAGGGGATCCGGGAAAGCGGGAGGGGAGTTTGCTCCAGGGGAGGAGAGCGGGGATGACAGGGAGGAGGAGAGGGGAGACTTGCCTCAGATCGCACGGACTTTTACATTTTCAAGGGGGGAATTCATCCAGGTAAGCCGTCTCTTCCCCACCGCAGACAGAAAGCAATAGTTGCTCGCTGTGGAGAAGCTGGGACATGCGGGCAGAGCAGGAAGAGAGGACCTCAACCTCCATCCTCTCACCGTTCAGCAATCATCCTGGGAGCGAATATCCTCGTGTTTCCCTTTTCCCGTGGGCCCCACTTTCCCTGCCAGAGCAGACCCAGGGCACCTGTGGCCTGCTTCCTGCTTGCCCGGGATGGCGGGGTGGCGGGGCGGGGCGGGCCGCGCGTCGCTCCCTGCAGGGTAGCGCCCTGGGTGGTTCTGGTTCCGACGGCTCCCCCAATCTGACCTCCGATGAGCGTGTTCTGCTGGGAGAACTGGGGCTGTGTCTCCGTAAGTTTCCCGGAGTGCGGGCCCGGAGGCTTGGTCTCAAACGAAGGCTCGGCAGCAAGGGCCGCCGTTCCTGCGAGGGACTCGCCCTCCCTGAGCGGCAGTTGCCTCATCTGGTTGGAAAGGGGGTCCTGTTAGTGCCTCGTCGGTGGCGTTGTTGCGAGCGCGGAAGCGGGAGCACGGAGCACACCGCTCAGCACGGAGCGCGGCACTGGTTGGTGCGCGCTCATCGTCTGCCGTCCTTCCCTGTGAGCATAGTGCTTTCCGCCGACATTCGCCCGGCACCTGCGGGCCGCGTGCCTGCTTGGGGCCGGACCCAGCAGCCGAGGACGCAGGTGCCAAAATCTCTGCCTTTGGGGGAGTTCGCCGCCTCGTGCCTGGGACGGGAGGACCGACGGCAGACCAACACGTCCCGACGAGAGGCGGCGTCCCCGACGACGGGACGCGGTGCCGTGGGAAATGGAGAGCCTGGCACAGCCGAGGTCCTGGTCAGACATGCGTTGATGGCGTCGCTCTCTTTCCCCCAGCCCGCCCCCCGCCCCCCACCCCGGCCCCCCGGCCCTTTCCTCTCCCTCGCGTCCCGAGGTCCCCTTTCCAACGGGATCCAAGAACGCCCACAGGGCCCAAACTCTTGAGATGGGCAGTGCAGACATCGTGCACTGGATCCCGGGTGGACGACGGGAGAGGGCTGCGGCCCAGAACCCTGAAGCCCAGAGGTCTCGGGACGGGGATACCGGTGACGTCGGGAGGCACCAACGGGTGTTCGGACGTGCGTTTCCCTCCCCGTAATCACACCGTGGCGCTCATCCGTCCATCCTCGGCGTGCTAGCCATCTTGGTAAAACTAAGGAGACTTAACGGGTGAGCTAACCTGTGGGAGACCCTGGGTAATGTCCCTACCTGCGCTCGAGCAGACTGTGGACGCTGTGGTCGTCGGGGAGGGGGTTCTGTACGTCTGGTAGATTGCGTTGGTTTCTCGGGCGAAGTTCTCCGTGTCCTGACTTTTCTGGCTGCTCGTTCTGTCAACTCAGGAAGTCCGGGGGCGCCCCGCAGAAAGAGGAAAAGAGCCAGAACGAAGAGGCGAAGAGAGAAGGAAAGAAACACACAAACACGCACGCGCACACAAAAACGCGCACACACAGAGCGAGAGCGAGAGCGAGAGCGAGAGCGAGAGCGAGCCCGAGCCCGGCTGCCTGTCCGTGGCTCCTGGGCGTCCGGGTCGCGGGACAGGGATCCCAGGAGCGCTGCACTCCTGAGACCCTGTCTGCACGTCCCAGGGCCCCAGGGGTGATCGCCAGCCCCAGGGCCCCCGCCTCCTTGCCCGGGCCCAGCTCAAGCACCACCGCCCTCCTGTGGGGAAGCTGCCTCTTGGGCAGGGCCTCTCTGTGTCAGCGTGAGCGTCTGTGTGTCTGTCCCGGGGGGTGTCTGTCTGGGTCCGTGTCTCGGATCCTCTCAATCTCTCTGTCTCTGCCTCTGTCTCTGTCTCTGTCTCTGTGTCTCTCAGGTCGGTCAGTCAGGAGCTGTCCAGGGTGGCCGCGGGGCCTGGGGTTGAGGGCGCGGTCCGGGTCCCGTGGGCGGGGCGCGGGGCGGGGCGGGGAAGGGTGGCCCGCCCTGGTCTCCCCGCGCCCCGCCGCCCGCCCCGGAGGGCTTTCCGGTGATGCCCTCTGGTCGCGCCGGTGGCTCCAGCTGGATTTGGGCAAGTTGGGGCCGGGCCGGAGCGGCGGCCGCCGGGGGTTGTTGGGCCCGGGTTCGTTGGGAGGCGCCTCGGGCCGGAGGGGCCTCGCCGGCCCGGGGCCCCGACGCGCTGACGCGCCGACGCGCCGACGCGCCCGACGCCCCGGGCCACCTGTCCCCGAGCAGAGCAGCCGGATGTCCTGCGACCCGTCGCCGGGATGCGGGCGGACAGGAGGCCTGGAGCGTCCGGGGCCGGCTTGGGAGAGCGCCTAGACTTGCGCCCCGCCCGCCCACAGTCCCCGGGGTGCCCGAGGCCTCCCGCGCCCTGGGCGGGCGGCAGGGCAGGGCAGGGCAGGGCAGGGCAGGGTTTGGCTGGCCGCGGCGGCGGCGGCGGCGGCGGCGGGAGGCAGTGGCAGGCAGGCGGCAGGCGGCGGAGCGCGGGGCGCAGGGGACGCGGGCGGCCGGTGCGCGTCACAGGGGCTCGGGCGCGCGCGTCACAGACGCCAGGCGACGGCGCGTCACAGGGGCCAGGCGACAGCGCGCGCGCGCGCGAGGCTTCTTAGGGGCGCCGGCGGCAGCCGCCAGCGTCTACGGCCATACCACCCTGAACGCGCCCGATCTCGTCTGATCTCGGAAGCTAAGCAGGGTCGGGCCTGGTTAGGACTTGGATGGGAGACCGCCTGGGAATACCGGGTGCTGTAGGCTTTTGCCTCCCGCCGCCTCCCTCTCCTTTTGCGCCCCCCCCCCCGCCCCCCGGCCCCAGCGCCGCTCCCTCCACGCTCCTCCCGCCCCTCCTCCCTCCTCACCGGTCGCCCCATCGCCCCGCCACGCCCCCACCGCTGTCCAGCCGCGCGAGTGCCCCGCGGCCGCGGCCACCGCCGCCGCCGCCGCCGCCGCCGCCCAGCCCTTCCACCTCGCGGCCCCACGGGAACCCAGGGCCAACCGGGGCCGGCCCCGCGTGGCCGTGCCCCCGACGCCGCCCTCGTCCGGCGGGCTCCCTCTGTCCTCGGCGGCCTCTTCCCACCCGCCAGGCTCCTGAGAGACCCTAGCGGTCCACTCGGCCGGCGCGGCACCCAAGCAGTTGGTCGAGTCGTGGTGTGCGATGGAACGGATCCCGCTCCGGGCTGCGGAGGCCCGGACAGCTTCAGCAAGCTGCCAGCAGCCCCTCCGTCTTCCAGAGCCCATCTAGGAAAGACCCCGGGTCAGGCCTCTCCAAACAGCACCTACAGAAGGACGGGGCCCACTGGGCTCGAGAGGAGCCTTCCGGGCCTGGCCATCCATCCCAAGCGGGACGGCTTCTGGATTTTCTGATGCCTGCGCCGTGTGTCAGCTTCTCCAAGTCGGTACCTGGCTGTCCTTGATACCGTCGTTCGCGAGAAACCCTCGTTTCCGCACCGGAGTTGGTACGGGTCCTTTTGTGTTGTCTTTCCTTAAAGACGTCCCCTTCCCCAAGTGTCTAAGTTTCAAGCGCCTCCCCCCGCTCCCCGGCTGGGATGCAACTCCGTCTCCGTCTTCGCTTTTGTCTTTTGGGGGGGGGGGGGTCCTGCCTTCGTTTGAAAGGTCGGTGTCTGGCTCCTCGTGGATCCCTTGCATCCGTTTTGATTCTGAACAGACTGGATGGAAGGATTAGGAATCTTGCTGCGCTGGCCCAGGGTTTTGGTGTCCCCTCACTCAGGTGCCTCACTCTGTCCTGCCCCCCTCCTGGCCTCTGTCTGCCAGAGGGAGTGGACGAGTCCCCCGAGAGGACATTTCCGTCCTCAGCGGCCAGCCCTTCCTGGCTCCTTGGCTTGAGCTTTCATATCGTGCGGCTCGGGCAGCTTTGAAAGTCTGCTCTTCCCCTGCCTGTGTCCGCGCAGACTATCGCGGAAAGGGGATCCGGGAAAGCGGGAGGGGAGTTTGCTCCAGGGGAGGAGAGCGGGGATGACAGGGAGGAGGAGAGGGGAGACTTGCCTCAGATCGCACGGACTTTTACATTTTCAAGGGGGGAATTCATCAAGGTAAGCCGTCTCTTCCCCACCGCAGACAGAAAGCAATAGTTGCTCACTGTGGAGAAGCTGGGACATGCGGGCAGAGCAGGAAGAGAGGACCTCAACCTCCATCCTCTCACCGTTCAGCAATCATCCTGGGAGCGAATATCCTCGTGTTTCCCTTTTCCCGTGGGCCCCACTTTCCCTGCCAGAGCAGACCCAGGGCACCTGTGGCCTGCTTCCTGCTTGCCCGGGATGGCGGGGTGGCGGGGCGGGGCGGGCCGCGCGTCGCTCCCTGCAGGGTAGCGCCCTGGGTGGTTCTGGTTCCGACGGCTCCCCCAATCTGACCTCCGATGAGCGTGTTCTGCTGGGAGAACTGGGGCTGTGTCTCCGTAAGTTTCCCGGAGTGCGGGCCCGGAGGCTTGGTCTCAAACGAAGGCTCGGCAGCAAGGGCCGCCGTTCCTGCGAGGGACTCGCCCTCCCTGAGCGGCAGTTGCCTCATCTGGTTGGAAAGGGGGTCCTGTTAGTGCCTCGTCGGTGGCGTTGTTGCGAGCGCGGAAGCGGGAGCACGGAGCACACCGCTCAGCACGGAGCGCGGCACTGGTTGGTGCGCGCTCATCGTCTGCCGTCCTTCCCTGTGAGCATAGTGCTTTCCGCCGACATTCGCCCGGCACCTGCGGGCCGCGTGCCTGCTTGGGGCCGGACCCAGCAGCCGAGGACGCAGGTGCCAAAATCTCTGCCTTTGGGGGAGTTCGCCGCCTCGTGCCTGGGACGGGAGGACCGACGGCAGACCAACACGTCCCGACGAGAGGCGGCGTCCCCGACGACGGGACGCGGTGCCGTGGGAAATGGAGAGCCTGGCACAGCCGAGGTCCTGGTCAGACATGCGTTGATGGCGTCGCTCTCTTTCCCCCAGCCCGCCCCCCGCCCCCCACCCCGGCCCCCCGGCCCTTTCCTCTCCCTCGCGTCCCGAGGTCCCCTTTCCAACGGGATCCAAGAACGCCCACAGGGCCCAAACTCTTGAGATGGGCAGTGCAGACATCGTGCACTGGATCCCGGGTGGACGACGGGAGAGGGCTGCGGCCCAGAACCCTGAAGCCCAGAGGTCTCGGGACGGGGATACCGGTGACGTCGGGAGGCACCAACGGGTGTTCCGACGTGCGTTTCCCTCCCCGTAATCACACCGTGGCGCTCATCCGTCCATCCTCGGCGTGCTAGCCATCTTGGTAAAACTAAGGAGACTTAACGGGTGAGCTAACCTGTGGGAGACCCTGGGTAATGTCCCTACCTGCGCTCGAGCAGACTGTGGACGCTGTGGTCGTCGGGGAGGGGGTTCTGTACGTCTGGTAGATTGCGTTGGTTTCTCGGGCGAAGTTCTCCGTGTCCTGACTTTTCTGGCTGCTCGTTCTGTCAACTCAGGAAGTCCGGGGGCGCCCCGCAGAAAGAGGAAAAGAGCCAGAACGAAGAGGCGAAGAGAGAAGGAAAGAAACACACAAACACGCACGCGCACACAAAAACGCGCACACACAGAGCGAGAGCGAGAGCGAGAGCGAGAGCGAGAGCGAGCCCGAGCCCGGCTGCCTGTCCGTGGCTCCTGGGCGTCCGGGTCGCGGGACAGGGATCCCAGGAGCGCTGCACTCCTGAGACCCTGTCTGCACGTCCCAGGGCCCCAGGGGTGATCGCCAGCCCCAGGGCCCCCGCCTCCTTGCCCGGGCCCAGCTCAAGCACCACCGCCCTCCTGTGGGGAAGCTGCCTCTTGGGCAGGGCCTCTCTGTGTCAGCGTGAGCGTCTGTGTGTCTGTCCCGGGGGGTGTCTGTCTGGGTCCGTGTCTCGGATCCTCTCAATCTCTCTGTCTCTGCCTCTGTCTCTGTCTCTGTCTCTGTGTCTCTCAGGTCGGTCAGTCAGGAGCTGTCCAGGGTGGCCGCGGGGCCTGGGGTTGAGGGCGCGGTCCGGGTCCCGTGGGCGGGGCGCGGGGCGGGGCGGGGAAGGGTGGCCCGCCCTGGTCTCCCCGCGCCCCGCCGCCCGCCCCGGAGGGCTTTCCGGTGATGCCCTCTGGTCGCGCCGGTGGCTCCAGCTGGATTTGGGCAAGTTGGGGCCGGGCCGGAGCGGCGGCCGCCGGGGGTTGTTGGGCCCGGGTTCGTTGGGAGGCGCCTCGGGCCGGAGGGGCCTCGCGGGCCCGGGGCCCCGACGCGCCGACGCGCCGACGCGCCGACGCGCCCGACGCCCCGGGCCACCTGTCCCCGAGCAGAGCAGCCGGATGTCCTGCGACCCGTCGCCGGGATGCGGGCGGACAGGAGGCCTGGAGCGTCCGGGGCCGGCTTGGGAGAGCGCCTAGACTTGCGCCCCGCCCGCCCACAGTCCCCGGGGTGCCCGAGGCCTCCCGCGCCCTGGGCGGGCGGCAGGGCAGGGCAGGGCAGGGCAGGGCAGGGTTTGGCTGGCCGCGGCGGCGGCGGCGGCGGCGGGAGGCAGTGGCAGGCAGGCGGCAGGCGGCGGAGCGCGGGGCGCAGGGGACGCGGGCGGCCGGTGCGCGTCACAGGGGCTCGGGCGCGCGCGTCACAGACGCCAGGCGACGGCGCGTCACAGGGGCCAGGCGACAGCGCGCGCGCGCGCGAGGCTTCTTAGGGGCGCCGGCGGCAGCCGCCAGCGTCTACGGCCATACCACCCTGAACGCGCCCGATCTCGTCTGATCTCGGAAGCTAAGCAGGGTCGGGCCTGGTTAGGACTTGGATGGGAGACCGCCTGGGAATACCGGGTGCTGTAGGCTTTTGCCTCCCGCCGCCTCCCTCTCCTTTTGCGCCCCCCCCCGCCCCCCGGCCCCAGCGCCGCTCCCTCCACGCTCCTCCCGCCCCTCCTCCCTCCTCACCGGTCGCCCCATCGCCCCGCCACGCCCCCACCGCTGTCCAGCCGCGCGAGTGCCCCGCGGCCGCGGCCACCGCCGCCGCCGCCGCCGCCGCCGCCCAGCCCTTCCACCTCGCGGCCCCACGGGAACCCAGGGCCAACCGGGGCCGGCCCCGCGTGGCCGTGCCCCCGACGCCGCCCTCGTCCGGCGGGCTCCCTCTGTCCTCGGCGGCCTCTTCCCACCCGCCAGGCTCCTGAGAGACCCTAGCGGTCCACTCGGCCGGCGCGGCACCCAAGCAGTTGGTCGAGTCGTGGTGTGCGATGGAACGGATCCCGCTCCGGGCTGCGGAGGCCCGGACAGCTTCAGCAAGCTGCCAGCAGCCCCTCCGTCTTCCAGAGCCCATCTAGGAAAGACCCCGGGTCAGGCCTCTCCAAACAGCACCTACAGAAGGACGGGGCCCACTGGGCTCGAGAGGAGCCTTCCGGGCCTGGCCATCCATCCCAAGCGGGACGGCTTCTGGATTTTCTGATGCCTGCGCCGTGTGTCAGCTTCTCCAAGTCGGTACCTGGCTGTCCTTGATACCGTCGTTCGCGAGAAACCCTCGTTTCCGCACCGGAGTTGGTACGGGTCCTTTTGTGTTGTCTTTCCTTAAAGACGTCCCCTTCCCCAAGTGTCTAAGTTTCAAGCGCCTCCCCCCGCTCCCCGGCTGGGATGCAACTCCGTCTCCGTCTTCGCTTTTGTCTTTTGGGGGGGGGGTGGTCCTGCCTTCGTTTGAAAGGTCGGTGTCTGGCTCCTCGTGGATCCCTTGCATCCGTTTTGATTCTGAACAGACTGGATGGAAGGATTAGGAATCTTGCTGCGCTGGCCCAGGGTTTTGGTGTCCCCTCACTCAGGTGCCTCACTCTGTCCTGCCCCCCTCCTGGCCTCTGTCTGCCAGAGGGAGTGGACGAGTCCCCCGAGAGGACATTTCCGTCCTCAGCGGCCAGCCCTTCCTGGCTCCTTGGCTTGAGCTTTCATATCGTGCGGCTCGGGCAGCTTTGAAAGTCTGCTCTTCCCCTGCCTGTGTCCGCGCAGACTATCGCGGAAAGGGGATCCGGGAAAGCGGGAGGGGAGTTTGCTCCAGGGGAGGAGAGCGGGGATGACAGGGAGGAGGAGAGGGGAGACTTGCCTCAGATCGCACGGACTTTTACATTTTCAAGGGGGGAATTCATCAAGGTAAGCCGTCTCTTCCCCACCGCAGACAGAAAGCAATAGTTGCTCGCTGTGGAGAAGCTGGGACATGCGGGCAGAGCAGGAAGAGAGGACCTCAACCTCCATCCTCTCACCGTTCAGCAATCATCCTGGGAGCGAATATCCTCGTGTTTCCCTTTTCCCGTGGGCCCCACTTTCCCTGCCAGAGCAGACCCAGGGCACCTGTGGCCTGCTTCCTGCTTGCCCGGGATGGCGGGGTGGCGGGGCGGGGCGGGCCGCGCGTCGCTCCCTGCAGGGTAGCGCCCTGGGTGGTTCTGGTTCCGACGGCTCCCCCAATCTGACCTCCGATGAGCGTGTTCTGCTGGGAGAACTGGGGCTGTGTCTCCGTAAGTTTCCCGGAGTGCGGGCCCGGAGGCTTGGTCTCAAACGAAGGCTCGGCAGCAAGGGCCGCCGTTCCTGCGAGGGACTCGCCCTCCCTGAGCGGCAGTTGCCTCATCTGGTTGGAAAGGGGGTCCTGTTAGTGCCTCGTCGGTGGCGTTGTTGCGAGCGCGGAAGCGGGAGCACGGAGCACACCGCTCAGCACGGAGCGCGGCACTGGTTGGTGCGCGCTCATCGTCTGCCGTCCTTCCCTGTGAGCATAGTGCTTTCCGCCGACATTCGCCCGGCACCTGCGGGCCGCGTGCCTGCTTGGGGCCGGACCCAGCAGCCGAGGACGCAGGTGCCAAAATCTCTGCCTTTGGGGGAGTTCGCCGCCTCGTGCCTGGGACGGGAGGACCGACGGCAGACCAACACGTCCCGACGAGAGGCGGCGTCCCCGACGACGGGACGCGGTGCCGTGGGAAATGGAGAGCCTGGCACAGCCGAGGTCCTGGTCAGACATGCGTTGATGGCGTCGCTCTCTTTCCCCCAGCCCGCCCCCCGCCCCCCACCCCGGCCCCCCGGCCCTTTCCTCTCCCTCGCGTCCCGAGGTCCCCTTTCCAACGGGATCCAAGAACGCCCACAGGGCCCAAACTCTTGAGATGGGCAGTGCAGACATCGTGCACTGGATCCCGGGTGGACGACGGGAGAGGGCTGCGGCCCAGAACCCTGAAGCCCAGAGGTCTCGGGACGGGGATACCGGTGACGTCGGGAGGCACCAACGGGTGTTCCGACGTGCGTTTCCCTCCCCGTAATCACACCGTGGCGCTCATCCGTCCATCCTCGGCGTGCTAGCCATCTTGGTAAAACTAAGGAGACTTAACGGGTGAGCTAACCTGTGGGAGACCCTGGGTAATGTCCCTACCTGCGCTCGAGCAGACTGTGGACGCTGTGGTCGTCGGGGAGGGGGTTCTGTACGTCTGGTAGATTGCGTTGGTTTCTCGGGCGAAGTTCTCCGTGTCCTGACTTTTCTGGCTGCTCGTTCTGTCAACTCAGGAAGTCCGGGGGCGCCCCGCAGAAAGAGGAAAAGAGCCAGAACGAAGAGGCGAAGAGAGAAGGAAAGAAACACACAAACACGCACGCGCACACAAAAACGCGCACACACAGAGCGAGAGCGAGAGCGAGAGCGAGAGCGAGAGCGAGCCCGAGCCCGGCTGCCTGTCCGTGGCTCCTGGGCGTCCGGGTCGCGGGACAGGGATCCCAGGAGCGCTGCACTCCTGAGACCCTGTCTGCACGTCCCAGGGCCCCAGGGGTGATCGCCAGCCCCAGGGCCCCCGCCTCCTTGCCCGGGCCCAGCTCAAGCACCACCGCCCTCCTGTGGGGAAGCTGCCTCTTGGGCAGGGCCTCTCTGTGTCAGCGTGAGCGTCTGTGTGTCTGTCCCGGGGGGTGTCTGTCTGGGTCCGTGTCTCGGATCCTCTCAATCTCTCTGTCTCTGCCTCTGTCTCTGTCTCTGTCTCTGTGTCTCTCAGGTCGGTCAGTCAGGAGCTGTCCAGGGTGGCCGCGGGGCCTGGGGTTGAGGGCGCGGTCCGGGTCCCGTGGGCGGGGCGCGGGGCGGGGCGGGGAAGGGTGGCCCGCCCTGGTCTCCCCGCGCCCCGCCGCCCGCCCCGGAGGGCTTTCCGGTGATGCCCTCTGGTCGCGCCGGTGGCTCCAGCTGGATTTGGGCAAGTTGGGGCCGGGCCGGAGCGGCGGCCGCCGGGGGTTGTTGGGCCCGGGTTCGTTGGGAGGCGCCTCGGGCCGGAGGGGCCTCGCCGGCCCGGGGCCCCGACGCGCTGACGCGCCGACGCGCCGACGCGCCCGACGCCCCGGGCCACCTGTCCCCGAGCAGAGCAGCCGGATGTCCTGCGACCCGTCGCCGGGATGCGGGCGGACAGGAGGCCTGGAGCGTCCGGGGCCGGCTTGGGAGAGCGCCTAGACTTGCGCCCCGCCCGCCCACAGTCCCCGGGGTGCCCGAGGCCTCCCGCGCCCTGGGCGGGCGGCAGGGCAGGGCAGGGCAGGGCAGGGCAGGGTTTGGCTGGCCGCGGCGGCGGCGGCGGCGGCGGCGGGAGGCAGTGGCAGGCAGGCGGCAGGCGGCGGAGCGCGGGGCGCAGGGGACGCGGGCGGCCGGTGCGCGTCACAGGGGCTCGGGCGCGCGCGTCACAGACGCCAGGCGACGGCGCGTCACAGGGGCCAGGCGACAGCGCGCGCGCGCGCGAGGCTTCTTAGGGGCGCCGGCGGCAGCCGCCAGCGTCTACGGCCATACCACCCTGAACGCGCCCGATCTCGTCTGATCTCGGAAGCTAAGCAGGGTCGGGCCTGGTTAGGACTTGGATGGGAGACCGCCTGGGAATACCGGGTGCTGTAGGCTTTTGCCTCCCGCCGCCTCCCTCTCCTTTTGCGCCCCCCCCCCCGCCCCCCGGCCCCAGCGCCGCTCCCTCCACGCTCCTCCCGCCCCTCCTCCCTCCTCACCGGTCGCCCCATCGCCCCGCCACGCCCCCACCGCTGTCCAGCCGCGCGAGTGCCCCGCGGCCGCGGCCACCGCCGCCGCCGCCGCCGCCGCCGCCCAGCCCTTCCACCTCGCGGCCCCACGGGAACCCAGGGCCAACCGGGGCCGGCCCCGCGTGGCCGTGCCCCCGACGCCGCCCTCGTCCGGCGGGCTCCCTCTGTCCTCGGCGGCCTCTTCCCACCCGCCAGGCTCCTGAGAGACCCTAGCGGTCCACTCGGCCGGCGCGGCACCCAAGCAGTTGGTCGAGTCGTGGTGTGCGATGGAACGGATCCCGCTCCGGGCTGCGGAGGCCCGGACAGCTTCAGCAAGCTGCCAGCAGCCCCTCCGTCTTCCAGAGCCCATCTAGGAAAGACCCCGGGTCAGGCCTCTCCAAACAGCACCTACAGAAGGACGGGGCCCACTGGGCTCGAGAGGAGCCTTCCGGGCCTGGCCATCCATCCCAAGCGGGACGGCTTCTGGATTTTCTGATGCCTGCGCCGTGTGTCAGCTTCTCCAAGTCGGTACCTGGCTGTCCTTGATACCGTCGTTCGCGAGAAACCCTCGTTTCCGCACCGGAGTTGGTACGGGTCCTTTTGTGTTGTCTTTCCTTAAAGACGTCCCCTTCCCCAAGTGTCTAAGTTTCAAGCGCCTCCCCCCGCTCCCCGGCTGGGATGCAACTCCGTCTCCGTCTTCGCTTTTGTCTTTTGGGGGGGGGGGTGGTCCTGCCTTCGTTTGAAAGGTCGGTGTCTGGCTCCTCGTGGATCCCTTGCATCCGTTTTGATTCTGAACAGACTGGATGGAAGGATTAGGAATCTTGCTGCGCTGGCCCAGGGTTTTGGTGTCCCCTCACTCAGGTGCCTCACTCTGTCCTGCCCCCCTCCTGGCCTCTGTCTGCCAGAGGGAGTGGACGAGTCCCCCGAGAGGACATTTCCGTCCTCAGCGGCCAGCCCTTCCTGGCTCCTTGGCTTGAGCTTTCATATCGTGCGGCTCGGGCAGCTTTGAAAGTCTGCTCTTCCCCTGCCTGTGTCCGCGCAGACTATCGCGGAAAGGGGATCCGGGAAAGCGGGAGGGGAGTTTGCTCCAGGGGAGGAGAGCGGGGATGACAGGGAGGAGGAGAGGGGAGACTTGCCTCAGATCGCACGGACTTTTACATTTTCAAGGGGGGAATTCATCAAGGTAAGCCGTCTCTTCCCCACCGCAGACAGAAAGCAATAGTTGCTCGCTGTGGAGAAGCTGGGACATGCGGGCAGAGCAGGAAGAGAGGACCTCAACCTCCATCCTCTCACCGTTCAGCAATCATCCTGGGAGCGAATATCCTCGTGTTTCCCTTTTCCCGTGGGCCCCACTTTCCCTGCCAGAGCAGACCCAGGGCACCTGTGGCCTGCTTCCTGCTTGCCCGGGATGGCGGGGTGGCGGGGCGGGGCGGGCCGCGCGTCGCTCCCTGCAGGGTAGCGCCCTGGGTGGTTCTGGTTCCGACGGCTCCCCCAATCTGACCTCCGATGAGCGTGTTCTGCTGGGAGAACTGGGGCTGTGTCTCCGTAAGTTTCCCGGAGTGCGGGCCCGGAGGCTTGGTCTCAAACGAAGGCTCGGCAGCAAGGGCCGCCGTTCCTGCGAGGGACTCGCCCTCCCTGAGCGGCAGTTGCCTCATCTGGTTGGAAAGGGGGTCCTGTTAGTGCCTCGTCGGTGGCGTTGTTGCGAGCGCGGAAGCGGGAGCACGGAGCACACCGCTCAGCACGGAGCGCGGCACTGGTTGGTGCGCGCTCATCGTCTGCCGTCCTTCCCTGTGAGCATAGTGCTTTCCGCCGACATTCGCCCGGCACCTGCGGGCCGCGTGCCTGCTTGGGGCCGGACCCAGCAGCCGAGGACGCAGGTGCCAAAATCTCTGCCTTTGGGGGAGTTCGCCGCCTCGTGCCTGGGACGGGAGGACCGACGGCAGACCAACACGTCCCGACGAGAGGCGGCGTCCCCGACGACGGGACGCGGTGCCGTGGGAAATGGAGAGCCTGGCACAGCCGAGGTCCTGGTCAGACATGCGTTGATGGCGTCGCTCTCTTTCCCCCAGCCCGCCCCCCGCCCCCCACCCCGGCCCCCCGGCCCTTTCCTCTCCCTCGCGTCCCGAGGTCCCCTTTCCAACGGGATCCAAGAACGCCCACAGGGCCCAAACTCTTGAGATGGGCAGTGCAGACATCGTGCACTGGATCCCGGGTGGACGACGGGAGAGGGCTGCGGCCCAGAACCCTGAAGCCCAGAGGTCTCGGGACGGGGATACCGGTGACGTCGGGAGGCACCAACGGGTGTTCCGACGTGCGTTTCCCTCCCCGTAATCACACCGTGGCGCTCATCCGTCCATCCTCGGCGTGCTAGCCATCTTGGTAAAACTAAGGAGACTTAACGGGTGAGCTAACCTGTGGGAGACCCTGGGTAATGTCCCTACCTGCGCTCGAGCAGACTGTGGACGCTGTGGTCGTCGGGGAGGGGGTTCTGTACGTCTGGTAGATTGCGTTGGTTTCTCGGGCGAAGTTCTCCGTGTCCTGACTTTTCTGGCTGCTCGTTCTGTCAACTCAGGAAGTCCGGGGGCGCCCCGCAGAAAGAGGAAAAGAGCCAGAACGAAGAGGCGAAGAGAGAAGGAAAGAAACACACAAACACGCACGCGCACACAAAAACGCGCACACACAGAGCGAGAGCGAGAGCGAGAGCGAGAGCGAGAGCGAGCCCGAGCCCGGCTGCCTGTCCGTGGCTCCTGGGCGTCCGGGTCGCGGGACAGGGATCCCAGGAGCGCTGCACTCCTGAGACCCTGTCTGCACGTCCCAGGGCCCCAGGGGTGATCGCCAGCCCCAGGGCCCCCGCCTCCTTGCCCGGGCCCAGCTCAAGCACCACCGCCCTCCTGTGGGGAAGCTGCCTCTTGGGCAGGGCCTCTCTGTGTCAGCGTGAGCGTCTGTGTGTCTGTCCCGGGGGGTGTCTGTCTGGGTCCGTGTCTCGGATCCTCTCAATCTCTCTGTCTCTGCCTCTGTCTCTGTCTCTGTCTCTGTGTCTCTCAGGTCGGTCAGTCAGGAGCTGTCCAGGGTGGCCGCGGGGCCTGGGGTTGAGGGCGCGGTCCGGGTCCCGTGGGCGGGGCGCGGGGCGGGGCGGGGAAGGGTGGCCCGCCCTGGTCTCCCCGCGCCCCGCCGCCCGCCCCGGAGGGCTTTCCGGTGATGCCCTCTGGTCGCGCCGGTGGCTCCAGCTGGATTTGGGCAAGTTGGGGCCGGGCCGGAGCGGCGGCCGCCGGGGGTTGTTGGGCCCGGGTTCGTTGGGAGGCGCCTCGGGCCGGAGGGGCCTCGCCGGCCCGGGGCCCCGACGCGCCGACGCGCCGACGCGCCGACGCGCCCGACGCCCCGGGCCACCTGTCCCCGAGCAGAGCAGCCGGATGTCCTGCGACCCGTCGCCGGGATGCGGGCGGACAGGAGGCCTGGAGCGTCCGGGGCCGGCTTGGGAGAGCGCCTAGACTTGCGCCCCGCCCGCCCACAGTCCCCGGGGTGCCCGAGGCCTCCCGCGCCCTGGGCGGGCGGCAGGGCAGGGCAGGGCAGGGCAGGGCAGGGTTTGGCTGGCCGCGGCGGCGGCGGCGGCGGCGGCGGGAGGCAGTGGCAGGCAGGCGGCAGGCGGCGGAGCGCGGGGCGCAGGGGACGCGGGCGGCCGGTGCGCGTCACAGGGGCTCGGGCGCGCGCGTCACAGACGCCAGGCGACGGCGCGTCACAGGGGCCAGGCGACAGCGCGCGCGCGCGCGAGGCTTCTTAGGGGCGCCGGCGGCAGCCGCCAGCGTCTACGGCCATACCACCCTGAACGCGCCCGATCTCGTCTGATCTCGGAAGCTAAGCAGGGTCGGGCCTGGTTAGGACTTGGATGGGAGACCGCCTGGGAATACCGGGTGCTGTAGGCTTTTGCCTCCCGCCGCCTCCCTCTCCTTTTGCGCCCCCCCCCCCGCCCCCCGGCCCCAGCGCCGCTCCCTCCACGCTCCTCCCGCCCCTCCTCCCTCCTCACCGGTCGCCCCATCGCCCCGCCACGCCCCCACCGCTGTCCAGCCGCGCGAGTGCCCCGCGGCCGCGGCCACCGCCGCCGCCGCCGCCGCCGCCGCCCAGCCCTTCCACCTCGCGGCCCCACGGGAACCCAGGGCCAACCGGGGCCGGCCCCGCGTGGCCGTGCCCCCGACGCCGCCCTCGTCCGGCGGGCTCCCTCTGTCCTCGGCGGCCTCTTCCCACCCGCCAGGCTCCTGAGAGACCCTAGCGGTCCACTCGGCCGGCGCGGCACCCAAGCAGTTGGTCGAGTCGTGGTGTGCGATGGAACGGATCCCGCTCCGGGCTGCGGAGGCCCGGACAGCTTCAGCAAGCTGCCAGCAGCCCCTCCGTCTTCCAGAGCCCATCTAGGAAAGACCCCGGGTCAGGCCTCTCCAAACAGCACCTACAGAAGGACGGGGCCCACTGGGCTCGAGAGGAGCCTTCCGGGCCTGGCCATCCATCCCAAGCGGGACGGCTTCTGGATTTTCTGATGCCTGCGCCGTGTGTCAGCTTCTCCAAGTCGGTACCTGGCTGTCCTTGATACCGTCGTTCGCGAGAAACCCTCGTTTCCGCACCGGAGTTGGTACGGGTCCTTTTGTGTTGTCTTTCCTTAAAGACGTCCCCTTCCCCAAGTGTCTAAGTTTCAAGCGCCTCCCCCCGCTCCCCGGCTGGGATGCAACTCCGTCTCCGTCTTCGCTTTTGTCTTTTGGGGGGGGGGGGGTCCTGCCTTCGTTTGAAAGGTCGGTGTCTGGCTCCTCGTGGATCCCTTGCATCCGTTTTGATTCTGAACAGACTGGATGGAAGGATTAGGAATCTTGCTGCGCTGGCCCAGGGTTTTGGTGTCCCCTCACTCAGGTGCCTCACTCTGTCCTGCCCCCCTCCTGGCCTCTGTCTGCCAGAGGGAGTGGACGAGTCCCCCGAGAGGACATTTCCGTCCTCAGCGGCCAGCCCTTCCTGGCTCCTTGGCTTGAGCTTTCATATCGTGCGGCTCGGGCAGCTTTGAAAGTCTGCTCTTCCCCTGCCTGTGTCCGCGCAGACTATCGCGGAAAGGGGATCCGGGAAAGCGGGAGGGGAGTTTGCTCCAGGGGAGGAGAGCGGGGATGACAGGGAGGAGGAGAGGGGAGACTTGCCTCAGATCGCACGGACTTTTACATTTTCAAGGGGGGAATTCATCCAGGTAAGCCGTCTCTTCCCCACCGCAGACAGAAAGCAATAGTTGCTCGCTGTGGAGAAGCTGGGACATGCGGGCAGAGCAGGAAGAGAGGACCTCAACCTCCATCCTCTCACCGTTCAGCAATCATCCTGGGAGCGAATATCCTCGTGTTTCCCTTTTCCCGTGGGCCCCACTTTCCCTGCCAGAGCAGACCCAGGGCACCTGTGGCCTGCTTCCTGCTTGCCCGGGATGGCGGGGTGGCGGGGCGGGGCGGGCCGCGCGTCGCTCCCTGCAGGGTAGCGCCCTGGGTGGTTCTGGTTCCGACGGCTCCCCCAATCTGACCTCCGATGAGCGTGTTCTGCTGGGAGAACTGGGGCTGTGTCTCCGTAAGTTTCCCGGAGTGCGGGCCCGGAGGCTTGGTCTCAAACGAAGGCTCGGCAGCAAGGGCCGCCGTTCCTGCGAGGGACTCGCCCTCCCTGAGCGGCAGTTGCCTCATCTGGTTGGAAAGGGGGTCCTGTTAGTGCCTCGTCGGTGGCGTTGTTGCGAGCGCGGAAGCGGGAGCACGGAGCACACCGCTCAGCACGGAGCGCGGCACTGGTTGGTGCGCGCTCATCGTCTGCCGTCCTTCCCTGTGAGCATAGTGCTTTCCGCCGACATTCGCCCGGCACCTGCGGGCCGCGTGCCTGCTTGGGGCCGGACCCAGCAGCCGAGGACGCAGGTGCCAAAATCTCTGCCTTTGGGGGAGTTCGCCGCCTCGTGCCTGGGACGGGAGGACCGACGGCAGACCAACACGTCCCGACGAGAGGCGGCGTCCCCGACGACGGGACGCGGTGCCGTGGGAAATGGAGAGCCTGGCACAGCCGAGGTCCTGGTCAGACATGCGTTGATGGCGTCGCTCTCTTTCCCCCAGCCCGCCCCCCGCCCCCCACCCCGGCCCCCCGGCCCTTTCCTCTCCCTCGCGTCCCGAGGTCCCCTTTCCAACGGGATCCAAGAACGCCCACAGGGCCCAAACTCTTGAGATGGGCAGTGCAGACATCGTGCACTGGATCCCGGGTGGACGACGGGAGAGGGCTGCGGCCCAGAACCCTGAAGCCCAGAGGTCTCGGGACGGGGATACCGGTGACGTCGGGAGGCACCAACGGGTGTTCCGACGTGCGTTTCCCTCCCCGTAATCACACCGTGGCGCTCATCCGTCCATCCTCGGCGTGCTAGCCATCTTGGTAAAACTAAGGAGACTTAACGGGTGAGCTAACCTGTGGGAGACCCTGGGTAATGTCCCTACCTGCGCTCGAGCAGACTGTGGACGCTGTGGTCGTCGGGGAGGGGGTTCTGTACGTCTGGTAGATTGCGTTGGTTTCTCGGGCGAAGTTCTCCGTGTCCTGACTTTTCTGGCTGCTCGTTCTGTCAACTCAGGAAGTCCGGGGGCGCCCCGCAGAAAGAGGAAAAGAGCCAGAACGAAGAGGCGAAGAGAGAAGGAAAGAAACACACAAACACGCACGCGCACACAAAAACGCGCACACACAGAGCGAGAGCGAGAGCGAGAGCGAGAGCGAGAGCGAGCCCGAGCCCGGCTGCCTGTCCGTGGCTCCTGGGCGTCCGGGTCGCGGGACAGGGATCCCAGGAGCGCTGCACTCCTGAGACCCTGTCTGCACGTCCCAGGGCCCCAGGGGTGATCGCCAGCCCCAGGGCCCCCGCCTCCTTGCCCGGGCCCAGCTCAAGCACCACCGCCCTCCTGTGGGGAAGCTGCCTCTTGGGCAGGGCCTCTCTGTGTCAGCGTGAGCGTCTGTGTGTCTGTCCCGGGGGGTGTCTGTCTGGGTCCGTGTCTCGGATCCTCTCAATCTCTCTGTCTCTGCCTCTGTCTCTGTCTCTGTCTCTGTGTCTCTCAGGTCGGTCAGTCAGGAGCTGTCCAGGGTGGCCGCGGGGCCTGGGGTTGAGGGCGCGGTCCGGGTCCCGTGGGCGGGGCGCGGGGCGGGGCGGGGAAGGGTGGCCCGCCCTGGTCTCCCCGCGCCCCGCCGCCCGCCCCGGAGGGCTTTCCGGTGATGCCCTCTGGTCGCGCCGGTGGCTCCAGCTGGATTTGGGCAAGTTGGGGCCGGGCCGGAGCGGCGGCCGCCGGGGGTTGTTGGGCCCGGGTTCGTTGGGAGGCGCCTCGGGCCGGAGGGGCCTCGCCGGCCCGGGGCCCCGACGCGCTGACGCGCCGACGCGCCGACGCGCCCGACGCCCCGGGCCACCTGTCCCCGAGCAGAGCAGCCGGATGTCCTGCGACCCGTCGCCGGGATGCGGGCGGACAGGAGGCCTGGAGCGTCCGGGGCCGGCTTGGGAGAGCGCCTAGACTTGCGCCCCGCCCGCCCACAGTCCCCGGGGTGCCCGAGGCCTCCCGCGCCCTGGGCGGGCGGCAGGGCAGGGCAGGGCAGGGCAGGGCAGGGCAGGGCAGGGTTTGGCTGGCCGCGGCGGCGGCGGCGGCGGCGGCGGGAGGCAGTGGCAGGCAGGCGGCAGGCGGCGGAGCGCGGGGCGCAGGGGACGCGGGCGGCCGGTGCGCGTCACAGGGGCTCGGGCGCGCGCGTCACAGACGCCAGGCGACGGCGCGTCACAGGGGCCAGGCGACAGCGCGCGCGCGCGCGAGGCTTCTTAGGGGCGCCGGCGGCAGCCGCCAGCGTCTACGGCCATACCACCCTGAACGCGCCCGATCTCGTCTGATCTCGGAAGCTAAGCAGGGTCGGGCCTGGTTAGGACTTGGATGGGAGACCGCCTGGGAATACCGGGTGCTGTAGGCTTTTGCCTCCCGCCGCCTCCCTCTCCTTTTGCGCCCCCCCCCCCGCCCCCCGGCCCCAGCGCCGCTCCCTCCACGCTCCTCCCGCCCCTCCTCCCTCCTCACCGGTCGCCCCATCGCCCCGCCACGCCCCCACCGCTGTCCAGCCGCGCGAGTGCCCCGCGGCCGCGGCCACCGCCGCCGCCGCCGCCGCCGCCGCCCAGCCCTTCCACCTCGCGGCCCCACGGGAACCCAGGGCCAACCGGGGCCGGCCCCGCGTGGCCGTGCCCCCGACGCCGCCCTCGTCCGGCGGGCTCCCTCTGTCCTCGGCGGCCTCTTCCCACCCGCCAGGCTCCTGAGAGACCCTAGCGGTCCACTCGGCCGGCGCGGCACCCAAGCAGTTGGTCGAGTCGTGGTGTGCGATGGAACGGATCCCGCTCCGGGCTGCGGAGGCCCGGACAGCTTCAGCAAGCTGCCAGCAGCCCCTCCGTCTTCCAGAGCCCATCTAGGAAAGACCCCGGGTCAGGCCTCTCCAAACAGCACCTACAGAAGGACGGGGCCCACTGGGCTCGAGAGGAGCCTTCCGGGCCTGGCCATCCATCCCAAGCGGGACGGCTTCTGGATTTTCTGATGCCTGCGCCGTGTGTCAGCTTCTCCAAGTCGGTACCTGGCTGTCCTTGATACCGTCGTTCGCGAGAAACCCTCGTTTCCGCACCGGAGTTGGTACGGGTCCTTTTGTGTTGTCTTTCCTTAAAGACGTCCCCTTCCCCAAGTGTCTAAGTTTCAAGCGCCTCCCCCCGCTCCCCGGCTGGGATGCAACTCCGTCTCCGTCTTCGCTTTTGTCTTTTGGGGGGGGGGGGTGGTCCTGCCTTCGTTTGAAAGGTCGGTGTCTGGCTCCTCGTGGATCCCTTGCATCCGTTTTGATTCTGAACAGACTGGATGGAAGGATTAGGAATCTTGCTGCGCTGGCCCAGGGTTTTGGTGTCCCCTCACTCAGGTGCCTCACTCTGTCCTGCCCCCCTCCTGGCCTCTGTCTGCCAGAGGGAGTGGACGAGTCCCCCGAGAGGACATTTCCGTCCTCAGCGGCCAGCCCTTCCTGGCTCCTTGGCTTGAGCTTTCATATCGTGCGGCTCGGGCAGCTTTGAAAGTCTGCTCTTCCCCTGCCTGTGTCCGCGCAGACTATCGCGGAAAGGGGATCCGGGAAAGCGGGAGGGGAGTTTGCTCCAGGGGAGGAGAGCGGGGATGACAGGGAGGAGGAGAGGGGAGACTTGCCTCAGATCGCACGGACTTTTACATTTTCAAGGGGGGAATTCATCAAGGTAAGCCGTCTCTTCCCCACCGCAGACAGAAAGCAATAGTTGCTCGCTGTGGAGAAGCTGGGACATGCGGGCAGAGCAGGAAGAGAGGACCTCAACCTCCATCCTCTCACCATTCAGCAATCATCCTGGGAGCGAATATCCTCGTGTTTCCCTTTTCCCGTGGGCCCCACTTTCCCTGCCAGAGCAGACCCAGGGCACCTGTGGCCTGCTTCCTGCTTGCCCGGGATGGCGGGGTGGCGGGGCGGGGCGGGCCGCGCGTCGCTCCCTGCAGGGTAGCGCCCTGGGTGGTTCTGGTTCCGACGGCTCCCCCAATCTGACCTCCGATGAGCGTGTTCTGCTGGGAGAACTGGGGCTGTGTCTCCGTAAGTTTCCCGGAGTGCGGGCCCGGAGGCTTGGTCTCAAACGAAGGCTCGGCAGCAAGGGCCGCCGTTCCTGCGAGGGACTCGCCCTCCCTGAGCGGCAGTTGCCTCATCTGGTTGGAAAGGGGGTCCTGTTAGTGCCTCGTCGGTGGCGTTGTTGCGAGCGCGGAAGCGGGAGCACGGAGCACACCGCTCAGCACGGAGCGCGGCACTGGTTGGTGCGCGCTCATCGTCTGCCGTCCTTCCCTGTGAGCATAGTGCTTTCCGCCGACATTCGCCCGGCACCTGCGGGCCGCGTGCCTGCTTGGGGCCGGACCCAGCAGCCGAGGACGCAGGTGCCAAAATCTCTGCCTTTGGGGGAGTTCGCCGCCTCGTGCCTGGGACGGGAGGACCGACGGCAGACCAACACGTCCCGACGAGAGGCGGCGTCCCCGACGACGGGACGCGGTGCCGTGGGAAATGGAGAGCCTGGCACAGCCGAGGTCCTGGTCAGACATGCGTTGATGGCGTCGCTCTCTTTCCCCCAGCCCGCCCCCCGCCCCCCACCCCGGCCCCCCGGCCCTTTCCTCTCCCTCGCGTCCCGAGGTCCCCTTTCCAACGGGATCCAAGAACGCCCACAGGGCCCAAACTCTTGAGATGGGCAGTGCAGACATCGTGCACTGGATCCCGGGTGGACGACGGGAGAGGGCTGCGGCCCAGAACCCTGAAGCCCAGAGGTCTCGGGACGGGGATACCGGTGACGTCGGGAGGCACCAACGGGTGTTCCGACGTGCGTTTCCCTCCCCGTAATCACACCGTGGCGCTCATCCGTCCATCCTCGGCGTGCTAGCCATCTTGGTAAAACTAAGGAGACTTAACGGGTGAGCTAACCTGTGGGAGACCCTGGGTAATGTCCCTACCTGCGCTCGAGCAGACTGTGGACGCTGTGGTCGTCGGGGAGGGGGTTCTGTACGTCTGGTAGATTGCGTTGGTTTCTCGGGCGAAGTTCTCCGTGTCCTGACTTTTCTGGCTGCTCGTTCTGTCAACTCAGGAAGTCCGGGGGCGCCCCGCAGAAAGAGGAAAAGAGCCAGAACGAAGAGGCGAAGAGAGAAGGAAAGAAACACACAAACACGCACGCGCACACAAAAACGCGCACACACAGAGCGAGAGCGAGAGCGAGAGCGAGAGCGAGAGCGAGCCCGAGCCCGGCTGCCTGTCCGTGGCTCCTGGGCGTCCGGGTCGCGGGACAGGGATCCCAGGAGCGCTGCACTCCTGAGACCCTGTCTGCACGTCCCAGGGCCCCAGGGGTGATCGCCAGCCCCAGGGCCCCCGCCTCCTTGCCCGGGCCCAGCTCAAGCACCACCGCCCTCCTGTGGGGAAGCTGCCTCTTGGGCAGGGCCTCTCTGTGTCAGCGTGAGCGTCTGTGTGTCTGTCCCGGGGGGTGTCTGTCTGGGTCCGTGTCTCGGATCCTCTCAATCTCTCTGTCTCTGCCTCTGTCTCTGTCTCTGTCTCTGTGTCTCTCAGGTCGGTCAGTCAGGAGCTGTCCAGGGTGGCCGCGGGGCCTGGGGTTGAGGGCGCGGTCCGGGTCCCGTGGGCGGGGCGCGGGGCGGGGCGGGGAAGGGTGGCCCGCCCTGGTCTCCCCGCGCCCCGCCGCCCGCCCCGGAGGGCTTTCCGGTGATGCCCTCTGGTCGCGCCGGTGGCTCCAGCTGGATTTGGGCAAGTTGGGGCCGGGCCGGAGCGGCGGCCGCCGGGGGTTGTTGGGCCCGGGTTCGTTGGGAGGCGCCTCGGGCCGGAGGGGCCTCGCCGGCCCGGGGCCCCGACGCGCTGACGCGCCGACGCGCCGACGCGCCCGACGCCCCGGGCCACCTGTCCCCGAGCAGAGCAGCCGGATGTCCTGCGACCCGTCGCCGGGATGCGGGCGGACAGGAGGCCTGGAGCGTCCGGGGCCGGCTTGGGAGAGCGCCTAGACTTGCGCCCCGCCCGCCCACAGTCCCCGGGGTGCCCGAGGCCTCCCGCGCCCTGGGCGGGCGGCAGGGCAGGGCAGGGCAGGGCAGGGCAGGGTTTGGCTGGCCGCGGCGGCGGCGGCGGCGGCGGCGGGAGGCAGTGGCAGGCAGGCGGCAGGCGGCGGAGCGCGGGGCGCAGGGGACGCGGGCGGCCGGTGCGCGTCACAGGGGCTCGGGCGCGCGCGTCACAGACGCCAGGCGACGGCGCGTCACAGGGGCCAGGCGACAGCGCGCGCGCGCGCGAGGCTTCTTAGGGGCGCCGGCGGCAGCCGCCAGCGTCTACGGCCATACCACCCTGAACGCGCCCGATCTCGTCTGATCTCGGAAGCTAAGCAGGGTCGGGCCTGGTTAGGACTTGGATGGGAGACCGCCTGGGAATACCGGGTGCTGTAGGCTTTTGCCTCCCGCCGCCTCCCTCTCCTTTTGCGCCCCCCCCCCCCGCCCCCCGGCCCCAGCGCCGCTCCCTCCACGCTCCTCCCGCCCCTCCTCCCTCCTCACCGGTCGCCCCATCGCCCCGCCACGCCCCCACCGCTGTCCAGCCGCGCGAGTGCCCCGCGGCCGCGGCCACCGCCGCCGCCGCCGCCGCCGCCGCCCAGCCCTTCCACCTCGCGGCCCCACGGGAACCCAGGGCCAACCGGGGCCGGCCCCGCGTGGCCGTGCCCCCGACGCCGCCCTCGTCCGGCGGGCTCCCTCTGTCCTCGGCGGCCTCTTCCCACCCGCCAGGCTCCTGAGAGACCCTAGCGGTCCACTCGGCCGGCGCGGCACCCAAGCAGTTGGTCGAGTCGTGGTGTGCGATGGAACGGATCCCGCTCCGGGCTGCGGAGGCCCGGACAGCTTCAGCAAGCTGCCAGCAGCCCCTCCGTCTTCCAGAGCCCATCTAGGAAAGACCCCGGGTCAGGCCTCTCCAAACAGCACCTACAGAAGGACGGGGCCCACTGGGCTCGAGAGGAGCCTTCCGGGCCTGGCCATCCATCCCAAGCGGGACGGCTTCTGGATTTTCTGATGCCTGCGCCGTGTGTCAGCTTCTCCAAGTCGGTACCTGGCTGTCCTTGATACCGTCGTTCGCGAGAAACCCTCGTTTCCGCACCGGAGTTGGTACGGGTCCTTTTGTGTTGTCTTTCCTTAAAGACGTCCCCTTCCCCAAGTGTCTAAGTTTCAAGCGCCTCCCCCCGCTCCCCGGCTGGGATGCAACTCCGTCTCCGTCTTCGCTTTTGTCTTTTGGGGGGGGGGTGGTCCTGCCTTCGTTTGAAAGGTCGGTGTCTGGCTCCTCGTGGATCCCTTGCATCCGTTTTGATTCTGAACAGACTGGATGGAAGGATTAGGAATCTTGCTGCGCTGGCCCAGGGTTTTGGTGTCCCCTCACTCAGGTGCCTCACTCTGTCCTGCCCCCCTCCTGGCCTCTGTCTGCCAGAGGGAGTGGACGAGTCCCCCGAGAGGACATTTCCGTCCTCAGCGGCCAGCCCTTCCTGGCTCCTTGGCTTGAGCTTTCATATCGTGCGGCTCGGGCAGCTTTGAAAGTCTGCTCTTCCCCTGCCTGTGTCCGCGCAGACTATCGCGGAAAGGGGATCCGGGAAAGCGGGAGGGGAGTTTGCTCCAGGGGAGGAGAGCGGGGATGACAGGGAGGAGGAGAGGGGAGACTTGCCTCAGATCGCACGGACTTTTACATTTTCAAGGGGGGAATTCATCAAGGTAAGCCGTCTCTTCCCCACCGCAGACAGAAAGCAATAGTTGCTCGCTGTGGAGAAGCTGGGACATGCGGGCAGAGCAGGAAGAGAGGACCTCAACCTCCATCCTCTCACCGTTCAGCAATCATCCTGGGAGCGAATATCCTCGTGTTTCCCTTTTCCCGTGGGCCCCACTTTCCCTGCCAGAGCAGACCCAGGGCACCTGTGGCCTGCTTCCTGCTTGCCCGGGATGGCGGGGTGGCGGGGCGGGGCGGGCCGCGCGTCGCTCCCTGCAGGGTAGCGCCCTGGGTGGTTCTGGTTCCGACGGCTCCCCCAATCTGACCTCCGATGAGCGTGTTCTGCTGGGAGAACTGGGGCTGTGTCTCCGTAAGTTTCCCGGAGTGCGGGCCCGGAGGCTTGGTCTCAAACGAAGGCTCGGCAGCAAGGGCCGCCGTTCCTGCGAGGGACTCGCCCTCCCTGAGCGGCAGTTGCCTCATCTGGTTGGAAAGGGGGTCCTGTTAGTGCCTCGTCGGTGGCGTTGTTGCGAGCGCGGAAGCGGGAGCACGGAGCACACCGCTCAGCACGGAGCGCGGCACTGGTTGGTGCGCGCTCATCGTCTGCCGTCCTTCCCTGTGAGCATAGTGCTTTCCGCCGACATTCGCCCGGCACCTGCGGGCCGCGTGCCTGCTTGGGGCCGGACCCAGCAGCCGAGGACGCAGGTGCCAAAATCTCTGCCTTTGGGGGAGTTCGCCGCCTCGTGCCTGGGACGGGAGGACCGACGGCAGACCAACACGTCCCGACGAGAGGCGGCGTCCCCGACGACGGGACGCGGTGCCGTGGGAAATGGAGAGCCTGGCACAGCCGAGGTCCTGGTCAGACATGCGTTGATGGCGTCGCTCTCTTTCCCCCAGCCCGCCCCCCGCCCCCCACCCCGGCCCCCCGGCCCTTTCCTCTCCCTCGCGTCCCGAGGTCCCCTTTCCAACGGGATCCAAGAACGCCCACAGGGCCCAAACTCTTGAGATGGGCAGTGCAGACATCGTGCACTGGATCCCGGGTGGACGACGGGAGAGGGCTGCGGCCCAGAACCCTGAAGCCCAGAGGTCTCGGGACGGGGATACCGGTGACGTCGGGAGGCACCAACGGGTGTTCCGACGTGCGTTTCCCTCCCCGTAATCACACCGTGGCGCTCATCCGTCCATCCTCGGCGTGCTAGCCATCTTGGTAAAACTAAGGAGACTTAACGGGTGAGCTAACCTGTGGGAGACCCTGGGTAATGTCCCTACCTGCGCTCGAGCAGACTGTGGACGCTGTGGTCGTCGGGGAGGGGGTTCTGTACGTCTGGTAGATTGCGTTGGTTTCTCGGGCGAAGTTCTCCGTGTCCTGACTTTTCTGGCTGCTCGTTCTGTCAACTCAGGAAGTCCGGGGGCGCCCCGCAGAAAGAGGAAAAGAGCCAGAACGAAGAGGCGAAGAGAGAAGGAAAGAAACACACAAACACGCACGCGCACACAAAAACGCGCACACACAGAGCGAGAGCGAGAGCGAGAGCGAGAGCGAGAGCGAGCCCGAGCCCGGCTGCCTGTCCGTGGCTCCTGGGCGTCCGGGTCGCGGGACAGGGATCCCAGGAGCGCTGCACTCCTGAGACCCTGTCTGCACGTCCCAGGGCCCCAGGGGTGATCGCCAGCCCCAGGGCCCCCGCCTCCTTGCCCGGGCCCAGCTCAAGCACCACCGCCCTCCTGTGGGGAAGCTGCCTCTTGGGCAGGGCCTCTCTGTGTCAGCGTGAGCGTCTGTGTGTCTGTCCCGGGGGGTGTCTGTCTGGGTCCGTGTCTCGGATCCTCTCAATCTCTCTGTCTCTGCCTCTGTCTCTGTCTCTGTCTCTGTGTCTCTCAGGTCGGTCAGTCAGGAGCTGTCCAGGGTGGCCGCGGGGCCTGGGGTTGAGGGCGCGGTCCGGGTCCCGTGGGCGGGGCGCGGGGCGGGGCGGGGAAGGGTGGCCCGCCCTGGTCTCCCCGCGCCCCGCCGCCCGCCCCGGAGGGCTTTCCGGTGATGCCCTCTGGTCGCGCCGGTGGCTCCAGCTGGATTTGGGCAAGTTGGGGCCGGGCCGGAGCGGCGGCCGCCGGGGGTTGTTGGGCCCGGGTTCGTTGGGAGGCGCCTCGGGCCGGAGGGGCCTCGCCGGCCCGGGGCCCCGACGCGCTGACGCGCCGACGCGCCGACGCGCCCGACGCCCCGGGCCACCTGTCCCCGAGCAGAGCAGCCGGATGTCCTGCGACCCGTCGCCGGGATGCGGGCGGACAGGAGGCCTGGAGCGTCCGGGGCCGGCTTGGGAGAGCGCCTAGACTTGCGCCCCGCCCGCCCACAGTCCCCGGGGTGCCCGAGGCCTCCCGCGCCCTGGGCGGGCGGCAGGGCAGGGCAGGGCAGGGCAGGGCAGGGTTTGGCTGGCCGCGGCGGCGGCGGCGGCGGCGGCGGGAGGCAGTGGCAGGCAGGCGGCAGGCGGCGGAGCGCGGGGCGCAGGGGACGCGGGCGGCCGGTGCGCGTCACAGGGGCTCGGGCGCGCGCGTCACAGACGCCAGGCGACGGCGCGTCACAGGGGCCAGGCGACAGCGCGCGCGCGCGCGAGGCTTCTTAGGGGCGCCGGCGGCAGCCGCCAGCGTCTACGGCCATACCACCCTGAACGCGCCCGATCTCGTCTGATCTCGGAAGCTAAGCAGGGTCGGGCCTGGTTAGGACTTGGATGGGAGACCGCCTGGGAATACCGGGTGCTGTAGGCTTTTGCCTCCCGCCGCCTCCCTCTCCTTTTGCGCCCCCCCCCCCCCGCCCCCCGGCCCCAGCGCCGCTCCCTCCACGCTCCTCCCGCCCCTCCTCCCTCCTCACCGGTCGCCCCATCGCCCCGCCACGCCCCCACCGCTGTCCAGCCGCGCGAGTGCCCCGCGGCCGCGGCCACCGCCGCCGCCGCCGCCGCCGCCGCCCAGCCCTTCCACCTCGCGGCCCCACGGGAACCCAGGGCCAACCGGGGCCGGCCCCGCGTGGCCGTGCCCCCGACGCCGCCCTCGTCCGGCGGGCTCCCTCTGTCCTCGGCGGCCTCTTCCCACCCGCCAGGCTCCTGAGAGACCCTAGCGGTCCACTCGGCCGGCGCGGCACCCAAGCAGTTGGTCGAGTCGTGGTGTGCGATGGAACGGATCCCGCTCCGGGCTGCGGAGGCCCGGACAGCTTCAGCAAGCTGCCAGCAGCCCCTCCGTCTTCCAGAGCCCATCTAGGAAAGACCCCGGGTCAGGCCTCTCCAAACAGCACCTACAGAAGGACGGGGCCCACTGGGCTCGAGAGGAGCCTTCCGGGCCTGGCCATCCATCCCAAGCGGGACGGCTTCTGGATTTTCTGATGCCTGCGCCGTGTGTCAGCTTCTCCAAGTCGGTACCTGGCTGTCCTTGATACCGTCGTTCGCGAGAAACCCTCGTTTCCGCACCGGAGTTGGTACGGGTCCTTTTGTGTTGTCTTTCCTTAAAGACGTCCCCTTCCCCAAGTGTCTAAGTTTCAAGCGCCTCCCCCCGCTCCCCGGCTGGGATGCAACTCCGTCTCCGTCTTCGCTTTTGTCTTTTGGGGGGGGGGGGTGGTCCTGCCTTCGTTTGAAAGGTCGGTGTCTGGCTCCTCGTGGATCCCTTGCATCCGTTTTGATTCTGAACAGACTGGATGGAAGGATTAGGAATCTTGCTGCGCTGGCCCAGGGTTTTGGTGTCCCCTCACTCAGGTGCCTCACTCTGTCCTGCCCCCCTCCTGGCCTCTGTCTGCCAGAGGGAGTGGACGAGTCCCCCGAGAGGACATTTCCGTCCTCAGCGGCCAGCCCTTCCTGGCTCCTTGGCTTGAGCTTTCATATCGTGCGGCTCGGGCAGCTTTGAAAGTCTGCTCTTCCCCTGCCTGTGTCCGCGCAGACTATCGCGGAAAGGGGATCCGGGAAAGCGGGAGGGGAGTTTGCTCCAGGGGAGGAGAGCGGGGATGACAGGGAGGAGGAGAGGGGAGACTTGCCTCAGATCGCACGGACTTTTACATTTTCAAGGGGGGAATTCATCAAGGTAAGCCGTCTCTTCCCCACCGCAGACAGAAAGCAATAGTTGCTCGCTGTGGAGAAGCTGGGACATGCGGGCAGAGCAGGAAGAGAGGACCTCAACCTCCATCCTCTCACCATTCAGCAATCATCCTGGGAGCGAATATCCTCGTGTTTCCCTTTTCCCGTGGGCCCCACTTTCCCTGCCAGAGCAGACCCAGGGCACCTGTGGCCTGCTTCCTGCTTGCCCGGGATGGCGGGGTGGCGGGGCGGGGCGGGCCGCGCGTCGCTCCCTGCAGGGTAGCGCCCTGGGTGGTTCTGGTTCCGACGGCTCCCCCAATCTGACCTCCGATGAGCGTGTTCTGCTGGGAGAACTGGGGCTGTGTCTCCGTAAGTTTCCCGGAGTGCGGGCCCGGAGGCTTGGTCTCAAACGAAGGCTCGGCAGCAAGGGCCGCCGTTCCTGCGAGGGACTCGCCCTCCCTGAGCGGCAGTTGCCTCATCTGGTTGGAAAGGGGGTCCTGTTAGTGCCTCGTCGGTGGCGTTGTTGCGAGCGCGGAAGCGGGAGCACGGAGCACACCGCTCAGCACGGAGCGCGGCACTGGTTGGTGCGCGCTCATCGTCTGCCGTCCTTCCCTGTGAGCATAGTGCTTTCCGCCGACATTCGCCCGGCACCTGCGGGCCGCGTGCCTGCTTGGGGCCGGACCCAGCAGCCGAGGACGCAGGTGCCAAAATCTCTGCCTTTGGGGGAGTTCGCCGCCTCGTGCCTGGGACGGGAGGACCGACGGCAGACCAACACGTCCCGACGAGAGGCGGCGTCCCCGACGACGGGACGCGGTGCCGTGGGAAATGGAGAGCCTGGCACAGCCGAGGTCCTGGTCAGACATGCGTTGATGGCGTCGCTCTCTTTCCCCCAGCCCGCCCCCCGCCCCCCACCCCGGCCCCCCGGCCCTTTCCTCTCCCTCGCGTCCCGAGGTCCCCTTTCCAACGGGATCCAAGAACGCCCACAGGGCCCAAACTCTTGAGATGGGCAGTGCAGACATCGTGCACTGGATCCCGGGTGGACGACGGGAGAGGGCTGCGGCCCAGAACCCTGAAGCCCAGAGGTCTCGGGACGGGGATACCGGTGACGTCGGGAGGCACCAACGGGTGTTCCGACGTGCGTTTCCCTCCCCGTAATCACACCGTGGCGCTCATCCGTCCATCCTCGGCGTGCTAGCCATCTTGGTAAAACTAAGGAGACTTAACGGGTGAGCTAACCTGTGGGAGACCCTGGGTAATGTCCCTACCTGCGCTCGAGCAGACTGTGGACGCTGTGGTCGTCGGGGAGGGGGTTCTGTACGTCTGGTAGATTGCGTTGGTTTCTCGGGCGAAGTTCTCCGTGTCCTGACTTTTCTGGCTGCTCGTTCTGTCAACTCAGGAAGTCCGGGGGCGCCCCGCAGAAAGAGGAAAAGAGCCAGAACGAAGAGGCGAAGAGAGAAGGAAAGAAACACACAAACACGCACGCGCACACAAAAACGCGCACACACAGAGCGAGAGCGAGAGCGAGAGCGAGAGCGAGAGCGAGAGCGAGAGCGAGCCCGAGCCCGGCTGCCTGTCCGTGGCTCCTGGGCGTCCGGGTCGCGGGACAGGGATCCCAGGAGCGCTGCACTCCTGAGACCCTGTCTGCACGTCCCAGGGCCCCAGGGGTGATCGCCAGCCCCAGGGCCCCCGCCTCCTTGCCCGGGCCCAGCTCAAGCACCACCGCCCTCCTGTGGGGAAGCTGCCTCTTGGGCAGGGCCTCTCTGTGTCAGCGTGAGCGTCTGTGTGTCTGTCCCGGGGGGTGTCTGTCTGGGTCCGTGTCTCGGATCCTCTCAATCTCTCTGTCTCTGCCTCTGTCTCTGTCTCTGTCTCTGTGTCTCTCAGGTCGGTCAGTCAGGAGCTGTCCAGGGTGGCCGCGGGGCCTGGGGTTGAGGGCGCGGTCCGGGTCCCGTGGGCGGGGCGCGGGGCGGGGCGGGGAAGGGTGGCCCGCCCTGGTCTCCCCGCGCCCCGCCGCCCGCCCCGGAGGGGTTTCCGGTGATGCCCTCTGGTCGCGCCGGTGGCTCCAGCTGGATTTGGGCAAGTTGGGGCCGGGCCGGAGCGGCGGCCGCCGGGGGTTGTTGGGCCCGGGTTCGTTGGGAGGCGCCTCGGGCCGGAGGGGCCTCGCCGGCCCGGGGCCCCGACGCGCTGACGCGCCGACGCGCCGACGCGCCCGACGCCCCGGGCCACCTGTCCCCGAGCAGAGCAGCCGGATGTCCTGCGACCCGTCGCCGGGATGCGGGCGGACAGGAGGCCTGGAGCGTCCGGGGCCGGCTTGGGAGAGCGCCTAGACTTGCGCCCCGCCCGCCCACAGTCCCCGGGGTGCCCGAGGCCTCCCGCGCCCTGGGCGGGCGGCAGGGCAGGGCAGGGCAGGGCAGGGCAGGGTTTGGCTGGCCGCGGCGGCGGCGGCGGCGGCGGCGGGAGGCAGTGGCAGGCAGGCGGCAGGCGGCGGAGCGCGGGGCGCAGGGGACGCGGGCGGCCGGTGCGCGTCACAGGGGCTCGGGCGCGCGCGTCACAGACGCCAGGCGACGGCGCGTCACAGGGGCCAGGCGACAGCGCGCGCGCGCGCGAGGCTTCTTAGGGGCGCCGGCGGCAGCCGCCAGCGTCTACGGCCATACCACCCTGAACGCGCCCGATCTCGTCTGATCTCGGAAGCTAAGCAGGGTCGGGCCTGGTTAGGACTTGGATGGGAGACCGCCTGGGAATACCGGGTGCTGTAGGCTTTTGCCTCCCGCCGCCTCCCTCTCCTTTTGCGCCCCCCCCCCCGCCCCCCGGCCCCAGCGCCGCTCCCTCCACGCTCCTCCCGCCCCTCCTCCCTCCTCACCGGTCGCCCCATCGCCCCGCCACGCCCCCACCGCTGTCCAGCCGCGCGAGTGCCCCGCGGCCGCGGCCACCGCCGCCGCCGCCGCCGCCGCCGCCCAGCCCTTCCACCTCGCGGCCCCACGGGAACCCAGGGCCAACCGGGGCCGGCCCCGCGTGGCCGTGCCCCCGACGCCGCCCTCGTCCGGCGGGCTCCCTCTGTCCTCGGCGGCCTCTTCCCACCCGCCAGGCTCCTGAGAGACCCTAGCGGTCCACTCGGCCGGCGCGGCACCCAAGCAGTTGGTCGAGTCGTGGTGTGCGATGGAACGGATCCCGCTCCGGGCTGCGGAGGCCCGGACAGCTTCAGCAAGCTGCCAGCAGCCCCTCCGTCTTCCAGAGCCCATCTAGGAAAGACCCCGGGTCAGGCCTCTCCAAACAGCACCTACAGAAGGACGGGGCCCACTGGGCTCGAGAGGAGCCTTCCGGGCCTGGCCATCCATCCCAAGCGGGACGGCTTCTGGATTTTCTGATGCCTGCGCCGTGTGTCAGCTTCTCCAAGTCGGTACCTGGCTGTCCTTGATACCGTCGTTCGCGAGAAACCCTCGTTTCCGCACCGGAGTTGGTACGGGTCCTTTTGTGTTGTCTTTCCTTAAAGACGTCCCCTTCCCCAAGTGTCTAAGTTTCAAGCGCCTCCCCCCGCTCCCCGGCTGGGATGCAACTCCGTCTCCGTCTTCGCTTTTGTCTTTTGGGGGGGGGGGTGGTCCTGCCTTCGTTTGAAAGGTCGGTGTCTGGCTCCTCGTGGATCCCTTGCATCCGTTTTGATTCTGAACAGACTGGATGGAAGGATTAGGAATCTTGCTGCGCTGGCCCAGGGTTTTGGTGTCCCCTCACTCAGGTGCCTCACTCTGTCCTGCCCCCCTCCTGGCCTCTGTCTGCCAGAGGGAGTGGACGAGTCCCCCGAGAGGACATTTCCGTCCTCAGCGGCCAGCCCTTCCTGGCTCCTTGGCTTGAGCTTTCATATCGTGCGGCTCGGGCAGCTTTGAAAGTCTGCTCTTCCCCTGCCTGTGTCCGCGCAGACTATCGCGGAAAGGGGATCCGGGAAAGCGGGAGGGGAGTTTGCTCCAGGGGAGGAGAGCGGGGATGACAGGGAGGAGGAGAGGGGAGACTTGCCTCAGATCGCACGGACTTTTACATTTTCAAGGGGGGAATTCATCAAGGTAAGCCGTCTCTTCCCCACCGCAGACAGAAAGCAATAGTTGCTCGCTGTGGAGAAGCTGGGACATGCGGGCAGAGCAGGAAGAGAGGACCTCAACCTCCATCCTCTCACCATTCAGCAATCATCCTGGGAGCGAATATCCTCGTGTTTCCCTTTTCCCGTGGGCCCCACTTTCCCTGCCAGAGCAGACCCAGGGCACCTGTGGCCTGCTTCCTGCTTGCCCGGGATGGCGGGGTGGCGGGGCGGGGCGGGCCGCGCGTCGCTCCCTGCAGGGTAGCGCCCTGGGTGGTTCTGGTTCCGACGGCTCCCCCAATCTGACCTCCGATGAGCGTGTTCTGCTGGGAGAACTGGGGCTGTGTCTCCGTAAGTTTCCCGGAGTGCGGGCCCGGAGGCTTGGTCTCAAACGAAGGCTCGGCAGCAAGGGCCGCCGTTCCTGCGAGGGACTCGCCCTCCCTGAGCGGCAGTTGCCTCATCTGGTTGGAAAGGGGGTCCTGTTAGTGCCTCGTCGGTGGCGTTGTTGCGAGCGCGGAAGCGGGAGCACGGAGCACACCGCTCAGCACGGAGCGCGGCACTGGTTGGTGCGCGCTCATCGTCTGCCGTCCTTCCCTGTGAGCATAGTGCTTTCCGCCGACATTCGCCCGGCACCTGCGGGCCGCGTGCCTGCTTGGGGCCGGACCCAGCAGCCGAGGACGCAGGTGCCAAAATCTCTGCCTTTGGGGGAGTTCGCCGCCTCGTGCCTGGGACGGGAGGACCGACGGCAGACCAACACGTCCCGACGAGAGGCGGCGTCCCCGACGACGGGACGCGGTGCCGTGGGAAATGGAGAGCCTGGCACAGCCGAGGTCCTGGTCAGACATGCGTTGATGGCGTCGCTCTCTTTCCCCCAGCCCGCCCCCCGCCCCCCACCCCGGCCCCCCGGCCCTTTCCTCTCCCTCGCGTCCCGAGGTCCCCTTTCCAACGGGATCCAAGAACGCCCACAGGGCCCAAACTCTTGAGATGGGCAGTGCAGACATCGTGCACTGGATCCCGGGTGGACGACGGGAGAGGGCTGCGGCCCAGAACCCTGAAGCCCAGAGGTCTCGGGACGGGGATACCGGTGACGTCGGGAGGCACCAACGGGTGTTCGGACGTGCGTTTCCCTCCCCGTAATCACACCGTGGCGCTCATCCGTCCATCCTCGGCGTGCTAGCCATCTTGGTAAAACTAAGGAGACTTAACGGGTGAGCTAACCTGTGGGAGACCCTGGGTAATGTCCCTACCTGCGCTCGAGCAGACTGTGGACGCTGTGGTCGTCGGGGAGGGGGTTCTGTACGTCTGGTAGATTGCGTTGGTTTCTCGGGCGAAGTTCTCCGTGTCCTGACTTTTCTGGCTGCTCGTTCTGTCAACTCAGGAAGTCCGGGGGCGCCCCGCAGAAAGAGGAAAAGAGCCAGAACGAAGAGGCGAAGAGAGAAGGAAAGAAACACACAAACACGCACGCGCACACAAAAACGCGCACACACAGAGCGAGAGCGAGAGCGAGAGCGAGAGCGAGAGCGAGCCCGAGCCCGGCTGCCTGTCCGTGGCTCCTGGGCGTCCGGGTCGCGGGACAGGGATCCCAGGAGCGCTGCACTCCTGAGACCCTGTCTGCACGTCCCAGGGCCCCAGGGGTGATCGCCAGCCCCAGGGCCCCCGCCTCCTTGCCCGGGCCCAGCTCAAGCACCACCGCCCTCCTGTGGGGAAGCTGCCTCTTGGGCAGGGCCTCTCTGTGTCAGCGTGAGCGTCTGTGTGTCTGTCCCGGGGGGTGTCTGTCTGGGTCCGTGTCTCGGATCCTCTCAATCTCTCTGTCTCTGCCTCTGTCTCTGTCTCTGTCTCTGTGTCTCTCAGGTCGGTCAGTCAGGAGCTGTCCAGGGTGGCCGCGGGGCCTGGGGTTGAGGGCGCGGTCCGGGTCCCGTGGGCGGGGCGCGGGGCGGGGCGGGGAAGGGTGGCCCGCCCTGGTCTCCCCGCGCCCCGCCGCCCGCCCCGGAGGGGTTTCCGGTGATGCCCTCTGGTCGCGCCGGTGGCTCCAGCTGGATTTGGGCAAGTTGGGGCCGGGCCGGAGCGGCGGCCGCCGGGGGTTGTTGGGCCCGGGTTCGTTGGGAGGCGCCTCGGGCCGGAGGGGCCTCGCCGGCCCGGGGCCCCGACGCGCTGACGCGCCGACGCGCCGACGCGCCCGACGCCCCGGGCCACCTGTCCCCGAGCAGAGCAGCCGGATGTCCTGCGACCCGTCGCCGGGATGCGGGCGGACAGGAGGCCTGGAGCGTCCGGGGCCGGCTTGGGAGAGCGCCTAGCCTTGCGCCCCGCCCGCCCACAGTCCCCGGGGTGCCCGAGGCCTCCCGCGCCCTGGGCGGGCGGCAGGGCAGGGCAGGGCAGGGCAGGGCAGGGTTTGGCTGGCCGCGGCGGCGGCGGCGGCGGCGGCGGGAGGCAGTGGCAGGCAGGCGGCAGGCGGCGGAGCGCGGGGCGCAGGGGACGCGGGCGGCCGGTGCGCGTCACAGGGGCTCGGGCGCGCGCGTCACAGACGCCAGGCGACGGCGCGTCACAGGGGCCAGGCGACAGCGCGCGCGCGCGCGAGGCTTCTTAGGGGCGCCGGCGGCAGCCGCCAGCGTCTACGGCCATACCACCCTGAACGCGCCCGATCTCGTCTGATCTCGGAAGCTAAGCAGGGTCGGGCCTGGTTAGGACTTGGATGGGAGACCGCCTGGGAATACCGGGTGCTGTAGGCTTTTGCCTCCCGCCGCCTCCCTCTCCTTTTGCGCCCCCCCCCCGCCCCCCGGCCCCAGCGCCGCTCCCTCCACGCTCCTCCCGCCCCTCCTCCCTCCTCACCGGTCGCCCCATCGCCCCGCCACGCCCCCACCGCTGTCCAGCCGCGCGAGTGCCCCGCGGCCGCGGCCACCGCCGCCGCCGCCGCCGCCGCCGCCCAGCCCTTCCACCTCGCGGCCCCACGGGAACCCAGGGCCAACCGGGGCCGGCCCCGCGTGGCCGTGCCCCCGACGCCGCCCTCGTCCGGCGGGCTCCCTCTGTCCTCGGCGGCCTCTTCCCACCCGCCAGGCTCCTGAGAGACCCTAGCGGTCCACTCGGCCGGCGCGGCACCCAAGCAGTTGGTCGAGTCGTGGTGTGCGATGGAACGGATCCCGCTCCGGGCTGCGGAGGCCCGGACAGCTTCAGCAAGCTGCCAGCAGCCCCTCCGTCTTCCAGAGCCCATCTAGGAAAGACCCCGGGTCAGGCCTCTCCAAACAGCACCTACAGAAGGACGGGGCCCACTGGGCTCGAGAGGAGCCTTCCGGGCCTGGCCATCCATCCCAAGCGGGACGGCTTCTGGATTTTCTGATGCCTGCGCCGTGTGTCAGCTTCTCCAAGTCGGTACCTGGCTGTCCTTGATACCGTCGTTCGCGAGAAACCCTCGTTTCCGCACCGGAGTTGGTACGGGTCCTTTTGTGTTGTCTTTCCTTAAAGACGTCCCCTTCCCCAAGTGTCTAAGTTTCAAGCGCCTCCCCCCGCTCCCCGGCTGGGATGCAACTCCGTCTCCGTCTTCGCTTTTGTCTTTTGGGGGGGGGTGGTCCTGCCTTCGTTTGAAAGGTCGGTGTCTGGCTCCTCGTGGATCCCTTGCATCCGTTTTGATTCTGAACAGACTGGATGGAAGGATTAGGAATCTTGCTGCGCTGGCCCAGGGTTTTGGTGTCCCCTCACTCAGGTGCCTCACTCTGTCCTGCCCCCCTCCTGGCCTCTGTCTGCCAGAGGGAGTGGACGAGTCCCCCGAGAGGACATTTCCGTCCTCAGCGGCCAGCCCTTCCTGGCTCCTTGGCTTGAGCTTTCATATCGTGCGGCTCGGGCAGCTTTGAAAGTCTGCTCTTCCCCTGCCTGTGTCCGCGCAGACTATCGCGGAAAGGGGATCCGGGAAAGCGGGAGGGGAGTTTGCTCCAGGGGAGGAGAGCGGGGATGACAGGGAGGAGGAGAGGGGAGACTTGCCTCAGATCGCACGGACTTTTACATTTTCAAGGGGGGAATTCATCAAGGTAAGCCGTCTCTTCCCCACCGCAGACAGAAAGCAATAGTTGCTCGCTGTGGAGAAGCTGGGACATGCGGGCAGAGCAGGAAGAGAGGACCTCAACCTCCATCCTCTCACCGTTCAGCAATCATCCTGGGAGCGAATATCCTCGTGTTTCCCTTTTCCCGTGGGCCCCACTTTCCCTGCCAGAGCAGACCCAGGGCACCTGTGGCCTGCTTCCTGCTTGCCCGGGATGGCGGGGTGGCGGGGCGGGGCGGGCCGCGCGTCGCTCCCTGCAGGGTAGCGCCCTGGGTGGTTCTGGTTCCGACGGCTCCCCCAATCTGACCTCCGATGAGCGTGTTCTGCTGGGAGAACTGGGGCTGTGTCTCCGTAAGTTTCCCGGAGTGCGGGCCCGGAGGCTTGGTCTCAAACGAAGGCTCGGCAGCAAGGGCCGCCGTTCCTGCGAGGGACTCGCCCTCCCTGAGCGGCAGTTGCCTCATCTGGTTGGAAAGGGGGTCCTGTTAGTGCCTCGTCGGTGGCGTTGTTGCGAGCGCGGAAGCGGGAGCACGGAGCACACCGCTCAGCACGGAGCGCGGCACTGGTTGGTGCGCGCTCATCGTCTGCCGTCCTTCCCTGTGAGCATAGTGCTTTCCGCCGACATTCGCCCGGCACCTGCGGGCCGCGTGCCTGCTTGGGGCCGGACCCAGCAGCCGAGGACGCAGGTGCCAAAATCTCTGCCTTTGGGGGAGTTCGCCGCCTCGTGCCTGGGACGGGAGGACCGACGGCAGACCAACACGTCCCGACGAGAGGCGGCGTCCCCGACGACGGGACGCGGTGCCGTGGGAAATGGAGAGCCTGGCACAGCCGAGGTCCTGGTCAGACATGCGTTGATGGCGTCGCTCTCTTTCCCCCAGCCCGCCCCCCGCCCCCCACCCCGGCCCCCCGGCCCTTTCCTCTCCCTCGCGTCCCGAGGTCCCCTTTCCAACGGGATCCAAGAACGCCCACAGGGCCCAAACTCTTGAGATGGGCAGTGCAGACATCGTGCACTGGATCCCGGGTGGACGACGGGAGAGGGCTGCGGCCCAGAACCCTGAAGCCCAGAGGTCTCGGGACGGGGATACCGGTGACGTCGGGAGGCACCAACGGGTGTTCGGACGTGCGTTTCCCTCCCCGTAATCACACCGTGGCGCTCATCCGTCCATCCTCGGCGTGCTAGCCATCTTGGTAAAACTAAGGAGACTTAACGGGTGAGCTAACCTGTGGGAGACCCTGGGTAATGTCCCTACCTGCGCTCGAGCAGACTGTGGACGCTGTGGTCGTCGGGGAGGGGGTTCTGTACGTCTGGTAGATTGCGTTGGTTTCTCGGGCGAAGTTCTCCGTGTCCTGACTTTTCTGGCTGCTCGTTCTGTCAACTCAGGAAGTCCGGGGGCGCCCCGCAGAAAGAGGAAAAGAGCCAGAACGAAGAGGCGAAGAGAGAAGGAAAGAAACACACAAACACGCACGCGCACACAAAAACGCGCACACACAGAGCGAGAGCGAGAGCGAGAGCGAGAGCGAGAGCGAGCCCGAGCCCGGCTGCCTGTCCGTGGCTCCTGGGCGTCCGGGTCGCGGGACAGGGATCCCAGGAGCGCTGCACTCCTGAGACCCTGTCTGCACGTCCCAGGGCCCCAGGGGTGATCGCCAGCCCCAGGGCCCCCGCCTCCTTGCCCGGGCCCAGCTCAAGCACCACCGCCCTCCTGTGGGGAAGCTGCCTCTTGGGCAGGGCCTCTCTGTGTCAGCGTGAGCGTCTGTGTGTCTGTCCCGGGGGGTGTCTGTCTGGGTCCGTGTCTCGGATCCTCTCAATCTCTCTGTCTCTGCCTCTGTCTCTGTCTCTGTCTCTGTGTCTCTCAGGTCGGTCAGTCAGGAGCTGTCCAGGGTGGCCGCGGGGCCTGGGGTTGAGGGCGCGGTCCGGGTCCCGTGGGCGGGGCGCGGGGCGGGGCGGGGAAGGGTGGCCCGCCCTGGTCTCCCCGCGCCCCGCCGCCCGCCCCGGAGGGCTTTCCGGTGATGCCCTCTGGTCGCGCCGGTGGCTCCAGCTGGATTTGGGCAAGTTGGGGCCGGGCCGGAGCGGCGGCCGCCGGGGGTTGTTGGGCCCGGGTTCGTTGGGAGGCGCCTCGGGCCGGAGGGGCCTCGCCGGCCCGGGGCCCCGACGCGCTGACGCGCCGACGCGCCGACGCGCCCGACGCCCCGGGCCACCTGTCCCCGAGCAGAGCAGCCGGATGTCCTGCGACCCGTCGCCGGGATGCGGGCGGACAGGAGGCCTGGAGCGTCCGGGGCCGGCTTGGGAGAGCGCCTAGACTTGCGCCCCGCCCGCCCACAGTCCCCGGGGTGCCCGAGGCCTCCCGCGCCCTGGGCGGGCGGCAGGGCAGGGCAGGGCAGGGCAGGGCAGGGTTTGGCTGGCCGCGGCGGCGGCGGCGGCGGCGGCGGGAGGCAGTGGCAGGCAGGCGGCAGGCGGCGGAGCGCGGGGCGCAGGGGACGCGGGCGGCCGGTGCGCGTCACAGGGGCTCGGGCGCGCGCGTCACAGACGCCAGGCGACGGCGCGTCACAGGGGCCAGGCGACAGCGCGCGCGCGCGCGAGGCTTCTTAGGGGCGCCGGCGGCAGCCGCCAGCGTCTACGGCCATACCACCCTGAACGCGCCCGATCTCGTCTGATCTCGGAAGCTAAGCAGGGTCGGGCCTGGTTAGGACTTGGATGGGAGACCGCCTGGGAATACCGGGTGCTGTAGGCTTTTGCCTCCCGCCGCCTCCCTCTCCTTTTGCGCCCCCCCCCCCCCGCCCCCCGGCCCCAGCGCCGCTCCCTCCACGCTCCTCCCGCCCCTCCTCCCTCCTCACCGGTCGCCCCATCGCCCCGCCACGCCCCCACCGCTGTCCAGCCGCGCGAGTGCCCCGCGGCCGCGGCCACCGCCGCCGCCGCCGCCGCCGCCGCCCAGCCCTTCCACCTCGCGGCCCCACGGGAACCCAGGGCCAACCGGGGCCGGCCCCGCGTGGCCGTGCCCCCGACGCCGCCCTCGTCCGGCGGGCTCCCTCTGTCCTCGGCGGCCTCTTCCCACCCGCCAGGCTCCTGAGAGACCCTAGCGGTCCACTCGGCCGGCGCGGCACCCAAGCAGTTGGTCGAGTCGTGGTGTGCGATGGAACGGATCCCGCTCCGGGCTGCGGAGGCCCGGACAGCTTCAGCAAGCTGCCAGCAGCCCCTCCGTCTTCCAGAGCCCATCTAGGAAAGACCCCGGGTCAGGCCTCTCCAAACAGCACCTACAGAAGGACGGGGCCCACTGGGCTCGAGAGGAGCCTTCCGGGCCTGGCCATCCATCCCAAGCGGGACGGCTTCTGGATTTTCTGATGCCTGCGCCGTGTGTCAGCTTCTCCAAGTCGGTACCTGGCTGTCCTTGATACCGTCGTTCGCGAGAAACCCTCGTTTCCGCACCGGAGTTGGTACGGGTCCTTTTGTGTTGTCTTTCCTTAAAGACGTCCCCTTCCCCAAGTGTCTAAGTTTCAAGCGCCTCCCCCCGCTCCCCGGCTGGGATGCAACTCCGTCTCCGTCTTCGCTTTTGTCTTTTGGGGGGGGGGGTGGTCCTGCCTTCGTTTGAAAGGTCGGTGTCTGGCTCCTCGTGGATCCCTTGCATCCGTTTTGATTCTGAACAGACTGGATGGAAGGATTAGGAATCTTGCTGCGCTGGCCCAGGGTTTTGGTGTCCCCTCACTCAGGTGCCTCACTCTGTCCTGCCCCCCTCCTGGCCTCTGTCTGCCAGAGGGAGTGGACGAGTCCCCCGAGAGGACATTTCCGTCCTCAGCGGCCAGCCCTTCCTGGCTCCTTGGCTTGAGCTTTCATATCGTGTGGCTCGGGCAGCTTTGAAAGTCTGCTCTTCCCCTGCCTGTGTCCGCGCAGACTATCGCGGAAAGGGGATCCGGGAAAGCGGGAGGGGAGTTTGCTCCAGGGGAGGAGAGCGGGGATGACAGGGAGGAGGAGAGGGGAGACTTGCCTCAGATCGCACGGACTTTTACATTTTCAAGGGGGGAATTCATCCAGGTAAGCCGTCTCTTCCCCACCGCAGACAGAAAGCAATAGTTGCTCGCTGTGGAGAAGCTGGGACATGCGGGCAGAGCAGGAAGAGAGGACCTCAACCTCCATCCTCTCACCGTTCAGCAATCATCCTGGGAGCGAATATCCTCGTGTTTCCCTTTTCCCGTGGGCCCCACTTTCCCTGCCAGAGCAGACCCAGGGCACCTGTGGCCTGCTTCCTGCTTGCCCGGGATGGCGGGGTGGCGGGGCGGGGCGGGCCGCGCGTCGCTCCCTGCAGGGTAGCGCCCTGGGTGGTTCTGGTTCCGACGGCTCCCCCAATCTGACCTCCGATGAGCGTGTTCTGCTGGGAGAACTGGGGCTGTGTCTCCGTAAGTTTCCCGGAGTGCGGGCCCGGAGGCTTGGTCTCAAACGAAGGCTCGGCAGCAAGGGCCGCCGTTCCTGCGAGGGACTCGCCCTCCCTGAGCGGCAGTTGCCTCATCTGGTTGGAAAGGGGGTCCTGTTAGTGCCTCGTCGGTGGCGTTGTTGCGAGCGCGGAAGCGGGAGCACGGAGCACACCGCTCAGCACGGAGCGCGGCACTGGTTGGTGCGCGCTCATCGTCTGCCGTCCTTCCCTGTGAGCATAGTGCTTTCCGCCGACATTCGCCCGGCACCTGCGGGCCGCGTGCCTGCTTGGGGCCGGACCCAGCAGCCGAGGACGCAGGTGCCAAAATCTCTGCCTTTGGGGGAGTTCGCCGCCTCGTGCCTGGGACGGGAGGACCGACGGCAGACCAACACGTCCCGACGAGAGGCGGCGTCCCCGACGACGGGACGCGGTGCCGTGGGAAATGGAGAGCCTGGCACAGCCGAGGTCCTGGTCAGACATGCGTTGATGGCGTCGCTCTCTTTCCCCCAGCCCGCCCCCCGCCCCCCACCCCGGCCCCCCGGCCCTTTCCTCTCCCTCGCGTCCCGAGGTCCCCTTTCCAACGGGATCCAAGAACGCCCACAGGGCCCAAACTCTTGAGATGGGCAGTGCAGACATCGTGCACTGGATCCCGGGTGGACGACGGGAGAGGGCTGCGGCCCAGAACCCTGAAGCCCAGAGGTCTCGGGACGGGGATACCGGTGACGTCGGGAGGCACCAACGGGTGTTCGGACGTGCGTTTCCCTCCCCGTAATCACACCGTGGCGCTCATCCGTCCATCCTCGGCGTGCTAGCCATCTTGGTAAAACTAAGGAGACTTAACGGGTGAGCTAACCTGTGGGAGACCCTGGGTAATGTCCCTACCTGCGCTCGAGCAGACTGTGGACGCTGTGGTCGTCGGGGAGGGGGTTCTGTACGTCTGGTAGATTGCGTTGGTTTCTCGGGCGAAGTTCTCCGTGTCCTGACTTTTCTGGCTGCTCGTTCTGTCAACTCAGGAAGTCCGGGGGCGCCCCGCAGAAAGAGGAAAAGAGCCAGAACGAAGAGGCGAAGAGAGAAGGAAAGAAACACACAAACACGCACGCGCACACAAAAACGCGCACACACAGAGCGAGAGCGAGAGCGAGAGCGAGAGCGAGAGCGAGCCCGAGCCCGGCTGCCTGTCCGTGGCTCCTGGGCGTCCGGGTCGCGGGACAGGGATCCCAGGAGCGCTGCACTCCTGAGACCCTGTCTGCACGTCCCAGGGCCCCAGGGGTGATCGCCAGCCCCAGGGCCCCCGCCTCCTTGCCCGGGCCCAGCTCAAGCACCACCGCCCTCCTGTGGGGAAGCTGCCTCTTGGGCAGGGCCTCTCTGTGTCAGCGTGAGCGTCTGTGTGTCTGTCCCGGGGGGTGTCTGTCTGGGTCCGTGTCTCGGATCCTCTCAATCTCTCTGTCTCTGCCTCTGTCTCTGTCTCTGTCTCTGTGTCTCTCAGGTCGGTCAGTCAGGAGCTGTCCAGGGTGGCCGCGGGGCCTGGGGTTGAGGGCGCGGTCCGGGTCCCGTGGGCGGGGCGCGGGGCGGGGCGGGGAAGGGTGGCCCGCCCTGGTCTCCCCGCGCCCCGCCGCCCGCCCCGGAGGGGTTTCCGGTGATGCCCTCTGGTCGCGCCGGTGGCTCCAGCTGGATTTGGGCAAGTTGGGGCCGGGCCGGAGCGGCGGCCGCCGGGGGTTGTTGGGCCCGGGTTCGTTGGGAGGCGCCTCGGGCCGGAGGGGCCTCGCCGGCCCGGGGCCCCGACGCGCTGACGCGCCGACGCGCCGACGCGCCCGACGCCCCGGGCCACCTGTCCCCGAGCAGAGCAGCCGGATGTCCTGCGACCCGTCGCCGGGATGCGGGCGGACAGGAGGCCTGGAGCGTCCGGGGCCGGCTTGGGAGAGCGCCTAGACTTGCGCCCCGCCCGCCCACAGTCCCCGGGGTGCCCGAGGCCTCCCGCGCCCTGGGCGGGCGGCAGGGCAGGGCAGGGCAGGGCAGGGCAGGGTTTGGCTGGCCGCGGCGGCGGCGGCGGCGGCGGCGGGAGGCAGTGGCAGGCAGGCGGCAGGCGGCGGAGCGCGGGGCGCAGGGGACGCGGGCGGCCGGTGCGCGTCACAGGGGCTCGGGCGCGCGCGTCACAGACGCCAGGCGACGGCGCGTCACAGGGGCCAGGCGACAGCGCGCGCGCGCGCGAGGCTTCTTAGGGGCGCCGGCGGCAGCCGCCAGCGTCTACGGCCATACCACCCTGAACGCGCCCGATCTCGTCTGATCTCGGAAGCTAAGCAGGGTCGGGCCTGGTTAGGACTTGGATGGGAGACCGCCTGGGAATACCGGGTGCTGTAGGCTTTTGCCTCCCGCCGCCTCCCTCTCCTTTTGCGCCCCCCCCCCGCCCCCCGGCCCCAGCGCCGCTCCCTCCACGCTCCTCCCGCCCCTCCTCCCTCCTCACCGGTCGCCCCATCGCCCCGCCACGCCCCCACCGCTGTCCAGCCGCGCGAGTGCCCCGCGGCCGCGGCCACCGCCGCCGCCGCCGCCGCCGCCGCCCAGCCCTTCCACCTCGCGGCCCCACGGGAACCCAGGGCCAACCGGGGCCGGCCCCGCGTGGCCGTGCCCCCGACGCCGCCCTCGTCCGGCGGGCTCCCTCTGTCCTCGGCGGCCTCTTCCCACCCGCCAGGCTCCTGAGAGACCCTAGCGGTCCACTCGGCCGGCGCGGCACCCAAGCAGTTGGTCGAGTCGTGGTGTGCGATGGAACGGATCCCGCTCCGGGCTGCGGAGGCCCGGACAGCTTCAGCAAGCTGCCAGCAGCCCCTCCGTCTTCCAGAGCCCATCTAGGAAAGACCCCGGGTCAGGCCTCTCCAAACAGCACCTACAGAAGGACGGGGCCCACTGGGCTCGAGAGGAGCCTTCCGGGCCTGGCCATCCATCCCAAGCGGGACGGCTTCTGGATTTTCTGATGCCTGCGCCGTGTGTCAGCTTCTCCAAGTCGGTACCTGGCTGTCCTTGATACCGTCGTTCGCGAGAAACCCTCGTTTCCGCACCGGAGTTGGTACGGGTCCTTTTGTGTTGTCTTTCCTTAAAGACGTCCCCTTCCCCAAGTGTCTAAGTTTCAAGCGCCTCCCCCCGCTCCCCGGCTGGGATGCAACTCCGTCTCCGTCTTCGCTTTTGTCTTTTGGGGGGGGGGTGGTCCTGCCTTCGTTTGAAAGGTCGGTGTCTGGCTCCTCGTGGATCCCTTGCATCCGTTTTGATTCTGAACAGACTGGATGGAAGGATTAGGAATCTTGCTGCTCTGGCCCAGGGTTTTGGTGTCCCCTCACTCAGGTGCCTCACTCTGTCCTGCCCCCCTCCTGGCCTCTGTCTGCCAGAGGGAGTGGACGAGTCCCCCGAGAGGACATTTCCGTCCTCAGCGGCCAGCCCTTCCTGGCTCCTTGGCTTGAGCTTTCATATCGTGTGGCTCGGGCAGCTTTGAAAGTCTGCTCTTCCCCTGCCTGTGTCCGCGCAGACTATCGCGGAAAGGGGATCCGGGAAAGCGGGAGGGGAGTTTGCTCCAGGGGAGGAGAGCGGGGATGACAGGGAGGAGGAGAGGGGAGACTTGCCTCAGATCGCACGGACTTTTACATTTTCAAGGGGGGAATTCATCAAGGTAAGCCGTCTCTTCCCCACCGCAGACAGAAAGCAATAGTTGCTCGCTGTGGAGAAGCTGGGACATGCGGGCAGAGCAGGAAGAGAGGACCTCAACCTCCATCCTCTCACCGTTCAGCAATCATCCTGGGAGCGAATATCCTCGTGTTTCCCTTTTCCCGTGGGCCCCACTTTCCCTGCCAGAGCAGACCCAGGGCACCTGTGGCCTGCTTCCTGCTTGCCCGGGATGGCGGGGTGGCGGGGCGGGGCGGGCCGCGCGTCGCTCCCTGCAGGGTAGCGCCCTGGGTGGTTCTGGTTCCGACGGCTCCCCCAATCTGACCTCCGATGAGCGTGTTCTGCTGGGAGAACTGGGGCTGTGTCTCCGTAAGTTTCCCGGAGTGCGGGCCCGGAGGCTTGGTCTCAAACGAAGGCTCGGCAGCAAGGGCCGCCGTTCCTGCGAGGGACTCGCCCTCCCTGAGCGGCAGTTGCCTCATCTGGTTGGAAAGGGGGTCCTGTTAGTGCCTCGTCGGTGGCGTTGTTGCGAGCGCGGAAGCGGGAGCACGGAGCACACCGCTCAGCACGGAGCGCGGCACTGGTTGGTGCGCGCTCATCGTCTGCCGTCCTTCCCTGTGAGCATAGTGCTTTCCGCCGACATTCGCCCGGCACCTGCGGGCCGCGTGCCTGCTTGGGGCCGGACCCAGCAGCCGAGGACGCAGGTGCCAAAATCTCTGCCTTTGGGGGAGTTCGCCGCCTCGTGCCTGGGACGGGAGGACCGACGGCAGACCAACACGTCCCGACGAGAGGCGGCGTCCCCGACGACGGGACGCGGTGCCGTGGGAAATGGAGAGCCTGGCACAGCCGAGGTCCTGGTCAGACATGCGTTGATGGCGTCGCTCTCTTTCCCCCAGCCCGCCCCCCGCCCCCCACCCCGGCCCCCCGGCCCTTTCCTCTCCCTCGCGTCCCGAGGTCCCCTTTCCAACGGGATCCAAGAACGCCCACAGGGCCCAAACTCTTGAGATGGGCAGTGCAGACATCGTGCACTGGATCCCGGGTGGACGACGGGAGAGGGCTGCGGCCCAGAACCCTGAAGCCCAGAGGTCTCGGGACGGGGATACCGGTGACGTCGGGAGGCACCAACGGGTGTTCGGACGTGCGTTTCCCTCCCCGTAATCACACCGTGGCGCTCATCCGTCCATCCTCGGCGTGCTAGCCATCTTGGTAAAACTAAGGAGACTTAACGGGTGAGCTAACCTGTGGGAGACCCTGGGTAATGTCCCTACCTGCGCTCGAGCAGACTGTGGACGCTGTGGTCGTCGGGGAGGGGGTTCTGTACGTCTGGTAGATTGCGTTGGTTTCTCGGGCGAAGTTCTCCGTGTCCTGACTTTTCTGGCTGCTCGTTCTGTCAACTCAGGAAGTCCGGGGGCGCCCCGCAGAAAGAGGAAAAGAGCCAGAACGAAGAGGCGAAGAGAGAAGGAAAGAAACACACAAACACGCACGCGCACACAAAAACGCGCACACACAGAGCGAGAGCGAGAGCGAGAGCGAGAGCGAGAGCGAGCCCGAGCCCGGCTGCCTGTCCGTGGCTCCTGGGCGTCCGGGTCGCGGGACAGGGATCCCAGGAGCGCTGCACTCCTGAGACCCTGTCTGCACGTCCCAGGGCCCCAGGGGTGATCGCCAGCCCCAGGGCCCCCGCCTCCTTGCCCGGGCCCAGCTCAAGCACCACCGCCCTCCTGTGGGGAAGCTGCCTCTTGGGCAGGGCCTCTCTGTGTCAGCGTGAGCGTCTGTGTGTCTGTCCCGGGGGGTGTCTGTCTGGGTCCGTGTCTCGGATCCTCTCAATCTCTCTGTCTCTGCCTCTGTCTCTGTCTCTGTCTCTGTGTCTCTCAGGTCGGTCAGTCAGGAGCTGTCCAGGGTGGCCGCGGGGCCTGGGGTTGAGGGCGCGGTCCGGGTCCCGTGGGCGGGGCGCGGGGCGGGGCGGGGAAGGGTGGCCCGCCCTGGTCTCCCCGCGCCCCGCCGCCCGCCCCGGAGGGGTTTCCGGTGATGCCCTCTGGTCGCGCCGGTGGCTCCAGCTGGATTTGGGCAAGTTGGGGCCGGGCCGGAGCGGCGGCCGCCGGGGGTTGTTGGGCCCGGGTTCGTTGGGAGGCGCCTCGGGCCGGAGGGGCCTCGCCGGCCCGGGGCCCCGACGCGCTGACGCGCCGACGCGCCGACGCGCCCGACGCCCCGGGCCACCTGTCCCCGAGCAGAGCAGCCGGATGTCCTGCGACCCGTCGCCGGGATGCGGGCGGACAGGAGGCCTGGAGCGTCCGGGGCCGGCTTGGGAGAGCGCCTAGACTTGCGCCCCGCCCGCCCACAGTCCCCGGGGTGCCCGAGGCCTCCCGCGCCCTGGGCGGGCGGCAGGGCAGGGCAGGGCAGGGCAGGGCAGGGTTTGGCTGGCCGCGGCGGCGGCGGCGGCGGCGGCGGGAGGCAGTGGCAGGCAGGCGGCAGGCGGCGGAGCGCGGGGCGCAGGGGACGCGGGCGGCCGGTGCGCGTCACAGGGGCTCGGGCGCGCGCGTCACAGACGCCAGGCGACGGCGCGTCACAGGGGCCAGGCGACAGCGCGCGCGCGCGCGAGGCTTCTTAGGGGCGCCGGCGGCAGCCGCCAGCGTCTACGGCCATACCACCCTGAACGCGCCCGATCTCGTCTGATCTCGGAAGCTAAGCAGGGTCGGGCCTGGTTAGGACTTGGATGGGAGACCGCCTGGGAATACCGGGTGCTGTAGGCTTTTGCCTCCCGCCGCCTCCCTCTCCTTTTGCGCCCCCCCCCCCGCCCCCCGGCCCCAGCGCCGCTCCCTCCACGCTCCTCCCGCCCCTCCTCCCTCCTCACCGGTCGCCCCATCGCCCCGCCACGCCCCCACCGCTGTCCAGCCGCGCGAGTGCCCCGCGGCCGCGGCCACCGCCGCCGCCGCCGCCGCCGCCGCCCAGCCCTTCCACCTCGCGGCCCCACGGGAACCCAGGGCCAACCGGGGCCGGCCCCGCGTGGCCGTGCCCCCGACGCCGCCCTCGTCCGGCGGGCTCCCTCTGTCCTCGGCGGCCTCTTCCCACCCGCCAGGCTCCTGAGAGACCCTAGCGGTCCACTCGGCCGGCGCGGCACCCAAGCAGTTGGTCGAGTCGTGGTGTGCGATGGAACGGATCCCGCTCCGGGCTGCGGAGGCCCGGACAGCTTCAGCAAGCTGCCAGCAGCCCCTCCGTCTTCCAGAGCCCATCTAGGAAAGACCCCGGGTCAGGCCTCTCCAAACAGCACCTACAGAAGGACGGGGCCCACTGGGCTCGAGAGGAGCCTTCCGGGCCTGGCCATCCATCCCAAGCGGGACGGCTTCTGGATTTTCTGATGCCTGCGCCGTGTGTCAGCTTCTCCAAGTCGGTACCTGGCTGTCCTTGATACCGTCGTTCGCGAGAAACCCTCGTTTCCGCACCGGAGTTGGTACGGGTCCTTTTGTGTTGTCTTTCCTTAAAGACGTCCCCTTCCCCAAGTGTCTAAGTTTCAAGCGCCTCCCCCCGCTCCCCGGCTGGGATGCAACTCCGTCTCCGTCTTCGCTTTTGTCTTTTGGGGGGGGGGGGTGGTCCTGCCTTCGTTTGAAAGGTCGGTGTCTGGCTCCTCGTGGATCCCTTGCATCCGTTTTGATTCTGAACAGACTGGATGGAAGGATTAGGAATCTTGCTGCGCTGGCCCAGGGTTTTGGTGTCCCCTCACTCAGGTGCCTCACTCTGTCCTGCCCCCCTCCTGGCCTCTGTCTGCCAGAGGGAGTGGACGAGTCCCCCGAGAGGACATTTCCGTCCTCAGCGGCCAGCCCTTCCTGGCTCCTTGGCTTGAGCTTTCATATCGTGCGGCTCGGGCAGCTTTGAAAGTCTGCTCTTCCCCTGCCTGTGTCCGCGCAGACTATCGCGGAAAGGGGATCCGGGAAAGCGGGAGGGGAGTTTGCTCCAGGGGAGGAGAGCGGGGATGACAGGGAGGAGGAGAGGGGAGACTTGCCTCAGATCGCACGGACTTTTACATTTTCAAGGGGGGAATTCATCAAGGTAAGCCGTCTCTTCCCCACCGCAGACAGAAAGCAATAGTTGCTCGCTGTGGAGAAGCTGGGACATGCGGGCAGAGCAGGAAGAGAGGACCTCAACCTCCATCCTCTCACCGTTCAGCAATCATCCTGGGAGCGAATATCCTCGTGTTTCCCTTTTCCCGTGGGCCCCACTTTCCCTGCCAGAGCAGACCCAGGGCACCTGTGGCCTGCTTCCTGCTTGCCCGGGATGGCGGGGTGGCGGGGCGGGGCGGGCCGCGCGTCGCTCCCTGCAGGGTAGCGCCCTGGGTGGTTCTGGTTCCGACGGCTCCCCCAATCTGACCTCCGATGAGCGTGTTCTGCTGGGAGAACTGGGGCTGTGTCTCCGTAAGTTTCCCGGAGTGCGGGCCCAGAGGCTTGGTCTCAAACGAAGGCTCGGCAGCAAGGGCCGCCGTTCCTGCGAGGGACTCGCCCTCCCTGAGCGGCAGTTGCCTCATCTGGTTGGAAAGGGGGTCCTGTTAGTGCCTCGTCGGTGGCGTTGTTGCGAGCGCGGAAGCGGGAGCACGGAGCACACCGCTCAGCACGGAGCGCGGCACTGGTTGGTGCGCGCTCATCGTCTGCCGTCCTTCCCTGTGAGCATAGTGCTTTCCGCCGACATTCGCCCGGCACCTGCGGGCCGCGTGCCTGCTTGGGGCCGGACCCAGCAGCCGAGGACGCAGGTGCCAAAATCTCTGCCTTTGGGGGAGTTCGCCGCCTCGTGCCTGGGACGGGAGGACCGACGGCAGACCAACACGTCCCGACGAGAGGCGGCGTCCCCGACGACGGGACGCGGTGCCGTGGGAAATGGAGAGCCTGGCACAGCCGAGGTCCTGGTCAGACATGCGTTGATGGCGTCGCTCTCTTTCCCCCAGCCCGCCCCCCGCCCCCCACCCCGGCCCCCCGGCCCTTTCCTCTCCCTCGCGTCCCGAGGTCCCCTTTCCAACGGGATCCAAGAACGCCCACAGGGCCCAAACTCTTGAGATGGGCAGTGCAGACATCGTGCACTGGATCCCGGGTGGACGACGGGAGAGGGCTGCGGCCCAGAACCCTGAAGCCCAGAGGTCTCGGGACGGGGATACCGGTGACGTCGGGAGGCACCAACGGGTGTTCCGACGTGCGTTTCCCTCCCCGTAATCACACCGTGGCGCTCATCCGTCCATCCTCGGCGTGCTAGCCATCTTGGTAAAACTAAGGAGACTTAACGGGTGAGCTAACCTGTGGGAGACCCTGGGTAATGTCCCTACCTGCGCTCGAGCAGACTGTGGACGCTGTGGTCGTCGGGGAGGGGGTTCTGTACGTCTGGTAGATTGCGTTGGTTTCTCGGGCGAAGTTCTCCGTGTCCTGACTTTTCTGGCTGCTCGTTCTGTCAACTCAGGAAGTCCGGGGGCGCCCCGCAGAAAGAGGAAAAGAGCCAGAACGAAGAGGCGAAGAGAGAAGGAAAGAAACACACAAACACGCACGCGCACACACAGAGCGAGAGCGAGAGCGAGAGCGAGAGCGAGAGCGAGCCCGAGCCCGGCTGCCTGTCCGTGGCTCCTGGGCGTCCGGGTCGCGGGACAGGGATCCCAGGAGCGCTGCACTCCTGAGACCCTGTCTGCACGTCCCAGGGCCCCAGGGGTGATCGCCAGCCCCAGGGCCCCCGCCTCCTTGCCCGGGCCCAGCTCAAGCACCACCGCCCTCCTGTGGGGAAGCTGCCTCTTGGGCAGGGCCTCTCTGTGTCAGCGTGAGCGTCTGTGTGTCTGTCCCGGGGGGTGTCTGTCTGGGTCCGTGTCTCGGATCCTCTCAATCTCTCTGTCTCTGCCTCTGTCTCTGTCTCTGTCTCTGTGTCTCTCAGGTCGGTCAGTCAGGAGCTGTCCAGGGTGGCCGCGGGGCCTGGGGTTGAGGGCGCGGTCCGGGTCCCGTGGGCGGGGCGCGGGGCGGGGCGGGGAAGGGTGGCCCGCCCTGGTCTCCCCGCGCCCCGCCGCCCGCCCCGGAGGGCTTTCCGGTGATGCCCTCTGGTCGCGCCGGTGGCTCCAGCTGGATTTGGGCAAGTTGGGGCCGGGCCGGAGCGGCGGCCGCCGGGGGTTGTTGGGCCCGGGTTCGTTGGGAGGCGCCTCGGGCCGGAGGGGCCTCGCCGGCCCGGGGCCCCGACGCGCTGACGCGCCGACGCGCCGACGCGCCCGACGCCCCGGGCCACCTGTCCCCGAGCAGAGCAGCCGGATGTCCTGCGACCCGTCGCCGGGATGCGGGCGGACAGGAGGCCTGGAGCGTCCGGGGCCGGCTTGGGAGAGCGCCTAGACTTGCGCCCCGCCCGCCCACAGTCCCCGGGGTGCCCGAGGCCTCCCGCGCCCTGGGCGGGCGGCAGGGCAGGGCAGGGCAGGGCAGGGCAGGGTTTGGCTGGCCGCGGCGGCGGCGGCGGCGGCGGCGGGAGGCAGTGGCAGGCAGGCGGCAGGCGGCGGAGCGCGGGGCGCAGGGGACGCGGGCGGCCGGTGCGCGTCACAGGGGCTCGGGCGCGCGCGTCACAGACGCCAGGCGACGGCGCGTCACAGGGGCCAGGCGACAGCGCGCGCGCGCGCGAGGCTTCTTAGGGGCGCCGGCGGCAGCCGCCAGCGTCTACGGCCATACCACCCTGAACGCGCCCGATCTCGTCTGATCTCGGAAGCTAAGCAGGGTCGGGCCTGGTTAGGACTTGGATGGGAGACCGCCTGGGAATACCGGGTGCTGTAGGCTTTTGCCTCCCGCCGCCTCCCTCTCCTTTTGCGCCCCCCCCCCGCCCCCCGGCCCCAGCGCCGCTCCCTCCACGCTCCTCCCGCCCCTCCTCCCTCCTCACCGGTCGCCCCATCGCCCCGCCACGCCCCCACCGCTGTCCAGCCGCGCGAGTGCCCCGCGGCCGCGGCCACCGCCGCCGCCGCCGCCGCCGCCGCCCAGCCCTTCCACCTCGCGGCCCCACGGGAACCCAGGGCCAACCGGGGCCGGCCCCGCGTGGCCGTGCCCCCGACGCCGCCCTCGTCCGGCGGGCTCCCTCTGTCCTCGGCGGCCTCTTCCCACCCGCCAGGCTCCTGAGAGACCCTAGCGGTCCACTCGGCCGGCGCGGCACCCAAGCAGTTGGTCGAGTCGTGGTGTGCGATGGAACGGATCCCGCTCCGGGCTGCGGAGGCCCGGACAGCTTCAGCAAGCTGCCAGCAGCCCCTCCGTCTTCCAGAGCCCATCTAGGAAAGACCCCGGGTCAGGCCTCTCCAAACAGCACCTACAGAAGGACGGGGCCCACTGGGCTCGAGAGGAGCCTTCCGGGCCTGGCCATCCATCCCAAGCGGGACGGCTTCTGGATTTTCTGATGCCTGCGCCGTGTGTCAGCTTCTCCAAGTCGGTACCTGGCTGTCCTTGATACCGTCGTTCGCGAGAAACCCTCGTTTCCGCACCGGAGTTGGTACGGGTCCTTTTGTGTTGTCTTTCCTTAAAGACGTCCCCTTCCCCAAGTGTCTAAGTTTCAAGCGCCTCCCCCCGCTCCCCGGCTGGGATGCAACTCCGTCTCCGTCTTCGCTTTTGTCTTTTGGGGGGGGGGTGGTCCTGCCTTCGTTTGAAAGGTCGGTGTCTGGCTCCTCGTGGATCCCTTGCATCCGTTTTGATTCTGAACAGACTGGATGGAAGGATTAGGAATCTTGCTGCGCTGGCCCAGGGTTTTGGTGTCCCCTCACTCAGGTGCCTCACTCTGTCCTGCCCCCCTCCTGGCCTCTGTCTGCCAGAGGGAGTGGACGAGTCCCCCGAGAGGACATTTCCGTCCTCAGCGGCCAGCCCTTCCTGGCTCCTTGGCTTGAGCTTTCATATCGTGCGGCTCGGGCAGCTTTGAAAGTCTGCTCTTCCCCTGCCTGTGTCCGCGCAGACTATCGCGGAAAGGGGATCCGGGAAAGCGGGAGGGGAGTTTGCTCCAGGGGAGGAGAGCGGGGATGACAGGGAGGAGGAGAGGGGAGACTTGCCTCAGATCGCACGGACTTTTACATTTTCAAGGGGGGAATTCATCAAGGTAAGCCGTCTCTTCCCCACCGCAGACAGAAAGCAATAGTTGCTCGCTGTGGAGAAGCTGGGACATGCGGGCAGAGCAGGAAGAGAGGACCTCAACCTCCATCCTCTCACCGTTCAGCAATCATCCTGGGAGCGAATATCCTCGTGTTTCCCTTTTCCCGTGGGCCCCACTTTCCCTGCCAGAGCAGACCCAGGGCACCTGTGGCCTGCTTCCTGCTTGCCCGGGATGGCGGGGTGGCGGGGCGGGGCGGGCCGCGCGTCGCTCCCTGCAGGGTAGCGCCCTGGGTGGTTCTGGTTCCGACGGCTCCCCCAATCTGACCTCCGATGAGCGTGTTCTGCTGGGAGAACTGGGGCTGTGTCTCCGTAAGTTTCCCGGAGTGCGGGCCCGGAGGCTTGGTCTCAAACGAAGGCTCGGCAGCAAGGGCCGCCGTTCCTGCGAGGGACTCGCCCTCCCTGAGCGGCAGTTGCCTCATCTGGTTGGAAAGGGGGTCCTGTTAGTGCCTCGTCGGTGGCGTTGTTGCGAGCGCGGAAGCGGGAGCACGGAGCACACCGCTCAGCACGGAGCGCGGCACTGGTTGGTGCGCGCTCATCGTCTGCCGTCCTTCCCTGTGAGCATAGTGCTTTCCGCCGACATTCGCCCGGCACCTGCGGGCCGCGTGCCTGCTTGGGGCCGGACCCAGCAGCCGAGGACGCAGGTGCCAAAATCTCTGCCTTTGGGGGAGTTCGCCGCCTCGTGCCTGGGACGGGAGGACCGACGGCAGACCAACACGTCCCGACGAGAGGCGGCGTCCCCGACGACGGGACGCGGTGCCGTGGGAAATGGAGAGCCTGGCACAGCCGAGGTCCTGGTCAGACATGCGTTGATGGCGTCGCTCTCTTTCCCCCAGCCCGCCCCCCGCCCCCCACCCCGGCCCCCCGGCCCTTTCCTCTCCCTCGCGTCCCGAGGTCCCCTTTCCAACGGGATCCAAGAACGCCCACAGGGCCCAAACTCTTGAGATGGGCAGTGCAGACATCGTGCACTGGATCCCGGGTGGACGACGGGAGAGGGCTGCGGCCCAGAACCCTGAAGCCCAGAGGTCTCGGGACGGGGATACCGGTGACGTCGGGAGGCACCAACGGGTGTTCCGACGTGCGTTTCCCTCCCCGTAATCACACCGTGGCGCTCATCCGTCCATCCTCGGCGTGCTAGCCATCTTGGTAAAACTAAGGAGACTTAACGGGTGAGCTAACCTGTGGGAGACCCTGGGTAATGTCCCTACCTGCGCTCGAGCAGACTGTGGACGCTGTGGTCGTCGGGGAGGGGGTTCTGTACGTCTGGTAGATTGCGTTGGTTTCTCGGGCGAAGTTCTCCGTGTCCTGACTTTTCTGGCTGCTCGTTCTGTCAACTCAGGAAGTCCGGGGGCGCCCCGCAGAAAGAGGAAAAGAGCCAGAACGAAGAGGCGAAGAGAGAAGGAAAGAAACACACAAACACGCACGCGCACACAAAAACGCGCACACACAGAGCGAGAGCGAGAGCGAGAGCGAGAGCGAGAGCGAGCCCGAGCCCGGCTGCCTGTCCGTGGCTCCTGGGCGTCCGGGTCGCGGGACAGGGATCCCAGGAGCGCTGCACTCCTGAGACCCTGTCTGCACGTCCCAGGGCCCCAGGGGTGATCGCCAGCCCCAGGGCCCCCGCCTCCTTGCCCGGGCCCAGCTCAAGCACCACCGCCCTCCTGTGGGGAAGCTGCCTCTTGGGCAGGGCCTCTCTGTGTCAGCGTGAGCGTCTGTGTGTCTGTCCCGGGGGGTGTCTGTCTGGGTCCGTGTCTCGGATCCTCTCAATCTCTCTGTCTCTGCCTCTGTCTCTGTCTCTGTCTCTGTGTCTCTCAGGTCGGTCAGTCAGGAGCTGTCCAGGGTGGCCGCGGGGCCTGGGGTTGAGGGCGCGGTCCGGGTCCCGTGGGCGGGGCGCGGGGCGGGGCGGGGAAGGGTGGCCCGCCCTGGTCTCCCCGCGCCCCGCCGCCCGCCCCGGAGGGCTTTCCGGTGATGCCCTCTGGTCGCGCCGGTGGCTCCAGCTGGATTTGGGCAAGTTGGGGCCGGGCCGGAGCGGCGGCCGCCGGGGGTTGTTGGGCCCGGGTTCGTTGGGAGGCGCCTCGGGCCGGAGGGGCCTCGCCGGCCCGGGGCCCCGACGCGCTGACGCGCCGACGCGCCGACGCGCCCGACGCCCCGGGCCACCTGTCCCCGAGCAGAGCAGCCGGATGTCCTGCGACCCGTCGCCGGGATGCGGGCGGACAGGAGGCCTGGAGCGTCCGGGGCCGGCTTGGGAGAGCGCCTAGACTTGCGCCCCGCCCGCCCACAGTCCCCGGGGTGCCCGAGGCCTCCCGCGCCCTGGGCGGGCGGCAGGGCAGGGCAGGGCAGGGCAGGGCAGGGTTTGGCTGGCCGCGGCGGCGGCGGCGGCGGCGGCGGGAGGCAGTGGCAGGCAGGCGGCAGGCGGCGGAGCGCGGGGCGCAGGGGACGCGGGCGGCCGGTGCGCGTCACAGGGGCTCGGGCGCGCGCGTCACAGACGCCAGGCGACGGCGCGTCACAGGGGCCAGGCGACAGCGCGCGCGCGCGCGAGGCTTCTTAGGGGCGCCGGCGGCAGCCGCCAGCGTCTACGGCCATACCACCCTGAACGCGCCCGATCTCGTCTGATCTCGGAAGCTAAGCAGGGTCGGGCCTGGTTAGGACTTGGATGGGAGACCGCCTGGGAATACCGGGTGCTGTAGGCTTTTGCCTCCCGCCGCCTCCCTCTCCTTTTGCGCCCCCCCCCCGCCCCCCGGCCCCAGCGCCGCTCCCTCCACGCTCCTCCCGCCCCTCCTCCCTCCTCACCGGTCGCCCCATCGCCCCGCCACGCCCCCACCGCTGTCCAGCCGCGCGAGTGCCCCGCGGCCGCGGCCACCGCCGCCGCCGCCGCCGCCGCCGCCCAGCCCTTCCACCTCGCGGCCCCACGGGAACCCAGGGCCAACCGGGGCCGGCCCCGCGTGGCCGTGCCCCCGACGCCGCCCTCGTCCGGCGGGCTCCCTCTGTCCTCGGCGGCCTCTTCCCACCCGCCAGGCTCCTGAGAGACCCTAGCGGTCCACTCGGCCGGCGCGGCACCCAAGCAGTTGGTCGAGTCGTGGTGTGCGATGGAACGGATCCCGCTCCGGGCTGCGGAGGCCCGGACAGCTTCAGCAAGCTGCCAGCAGCCCCTCCGTCTTCCAGAGCCCATCTAGGAAAGACCCCGGGTCAGGCCTCTCCAAACAGCACCTACAGAAGGACGGGGCCCACTGGGCTCGAGAGGAGCCTTCCGGGCCTGGCCATCCATCCCAAGCGGGACGGCTTCTGGATTTTCTGATGCCTGCGCCGTGTGTCAGCTTCTCCAAGTCGGTACCTGGCTGTCCTTGATACCGTCGTTCGCGAGAAACCCTCGTTTCCGCACCGGAGTTGGTACGGGTCCTTTTGTGTTGTCTTTCCTTAAAGACGTCCCCTTCCCCAAGTGTCTAAGTTTCAAGCGCCTCCCCCCGCTCCCCGGCTGGGATGCAACTCCGTCTCCGTCTTCGCTTTTGTCTTTTGGGGGGGGGGTGGTCCTGCCTTCGTTTGAAAGGTCGGTGTCTGGCTCCTCGTGGATCCCTTGCATCCGTTTTGATTCTGAACAGACTGGATGGAAGGATTAGGAATCTTGCTGCGCTGGCCCAGGGTTTTGGTGTCCCCTCACTCAGGTGCCTCACTCTGTCCTGCCCCCCTCCTGGCCTCTGTCTGCCAGAGGGAGTGGACGAGTCCCCCGAGAGGACATTTCCGTCCTCAGCGGCCAGCCCTTCCTGGCTCCTTGGCTTGAGCTTTCATATCGTGCGGCTCGGGCAGCTTTGAAAGTCTGCTCTTCCCCTGCCTGTGTCCGCGCAGACTATCGCGGAAAGGGGATCCGGGAAAGCGGGAGGGGAGTTTGCTCCAGGGGAGGAGAGCGGGGATGACAGGGAGGAGGAGAGGGGAGACTTGCCTCAGATCGCACGGACTTTTACATTTTCAAGGGGGGAATTCATCAAGGTAAGCCGTCTCTTCCCCACCGCAGACAGAAAGCAATAGTTGCTCGCTGTGGAGAAGCTGGGACATGCGGGCAGAGCAGGAAGAGAGGACCTCAACCTCCATCCTCTCACCGTTCAGCAATCATCCTGGGAGCGAATATCCTCGTGTTTCCCTTTTCCCGTGGGCCCCACTTTCCCTGCCAGAGCAGACCCAGGGCACCTGTGGCCTGCTTCCTGCTTGCCCGGGATGGCGGGGTGGCGGGGCGGGGCGGGCCGCGCGTCGCTCCCTGCAGGGTAGCGCCCTGGGTGGTTCTGGTTCCGACGGCTCCCCCAATCTGACCTCCGATGAGCGTGTTCTGCTGGGAGAACTGGGGCTGTGTCTCCGTAAGTTTCCCGGAGTGCGGGCCCGGAGGCTTGGTCTCAAACGAAGGCTCGGCAGCAAGGGCCGCCGTTCCTGCGAGGGACTCGCCCTCCCTGAGCGGCAGTTGCCTCATCTGGTTGGAAAGGGGGTCCTGTTAGTGCCTCGTCGGTGGCGTTGTTGCGAGCGCGGAAGCGGGAGCACGGAGCACACCGCTCAGCACGGAGCGCGGCACTGGTTGGTGCGCGCTCATCGTCTGCCGTCCTTCCCTGTGAGCATAGTGCTTTCCGCCGACATTCGCCCGGCACCTGCGGGCCGCGTGCCTGCTTGGGGCCGGACCCAGCAGCCGAGGACGCAGGTGCCAAAATCTCTGCCTTTGGGGGAGTTCGCCGCCTCGTGCCTGGGACGGGAGGACCGACGGCAGACCAACACGTCCCGACGAGAGGCGGCGTCCCCGACGACGGGACGCGGTGCCGTGGGAAATGGAGAGCCTGGCACAGCCGAGGTCCTGGTCAGACATGCGTTGATGGCGTCGCTCTCTTTCCCCCAGCCCGCCCCCCGCCCCCCACCCCGGCCCCCCGGCCCTTTCCTCTCCCTCGCGTCCCGAGGTCCCCTTTCCAACGGGATCCAAGAACGCCCACAGGGCCCAAACTCTTGAGATGGGCAGTGCAGACATCGTGCACTGGATCCCGGGTGGACGACGGGAGAGGGCTGCGGCCCAGAACCCTGAAGCCCAGAGGTCTCGGGACGGGGATACCGGTGACGTCGGGAGGCACCAACGGGTGTTCCGACGTGCGTTTCCCTCCCCGTAATCACACCGTGGCGCTCATCCGTCCATCCTCGGCGTGCTAGCCATCTTGGTAAAACTAAGGAGACTTAACGGGTGAGCTAACCTGTGGGAGACCCTGGGTAATGTCCCTACCTGCGCTCGAGCAGACTGTGGACGCTGTGGTCGTCGGGGAGGGGGTTCTGTACGTCTGGTAGATTGCGTTGGTTTCTCGGGCGAAGTTCTCCGTGTCCTGACTTTTCTGGCTGCTCGTTCTGTCAACTCAGGAAGTCCGGGGGCGCCCCGCAGAAAGAGGAAAAGAGCCAGAACGAAGAGGCGAAGAGAGAAGGAAAGAAACACACAAACACGCACGCGCACACAAAAACGCGCACACACAGAGCGAGAGCGAGAGCGAGAGCGAGAGCGAGAGCGAGCCCGAGCCCGGCTGCCTGTCCGTGGCTCCTGGGCGTCCGGGTCGCGGGACAGGGATCCCAGGAGCGCTGCACTCCTGAGACCCTGTCTGCACGTCCCAGGGCCCCAGGGGTGATCGCCAGCCCCAGGGCCCCCGCCTCCTTGCCCGGGCCCAGCTCAAGCACCACCGCCCTCCTGTGGGGAAGCTGCCTCTTGGGCAGGGCCTCTCTGTGTCAGCGTGAGCGTCTGTGTGTCTGTCCCGGGGGGTGTCTGTCTGGGTCCGTGTCTCGGATCCTCTCAATCTCTCTGTCTCTGCCTCTGTCTCTGTCTCTGTCTCTGTGTCTCTCAGGTCGGTCAGTCAGGAGCTGTCCAGGGTGGCCGCGGGGCCTGGGGTTGAGGGCGCGGTCCGGGTCCCGTGGGCGGGGCGCGGGGCGGGGCGGGGAAGGGTGGCCCGCCCTGGTCTCCCCGCGCCCCGCCGCCCGCCCCGGAGGGCTTTCCGGTGATGCCCTCTGGTCGCGCCGGTGGCTCCAGCTGGATTTGGGCAAGTTGGGGCCGGGCCGGAGCGGCGGCCGCCGGGGGTTGTTGGGCCCGGGTTCGTTGGGAGGCGCCTCGGGCCGGAGGGGCCTCGCCGGCCCGGGGCCCCGACGCGCTGACGCGCCGACGCGCCGACGCGCCCGACGCCCCGGGCCACCTGTCCCCGAGCAGAGCAGCCGGATGTCCTGCGACCCGTCGCCGGGATGCGGGCGGACAGGAGGCCTGGAGCGTCCGGGGCCGGCTTGGGAGAGCGCCTAGACTTGCGCCCCGCCCGCCCACAGTCCCCGGGGTGCCCGAGGCCTCCCGCGCCCTGGGCGGGCGGCAGGGCAGGGCAGGGCAGGGCAGGGCAGGGTTTGGCTGGCCGCGGCGGCGGCGGCGGCGGCGGCGGGAGGCAGTGGCAGGCAGGCGGCAGGCGGCGGAGCGCGGGGCGCAGGGGACGCGGGCGGCCGGTGCGCGTCACAGGGGCTCGGGCGCGCGCGTCACAGACGCCAGGCGACGGCGCGTCACAGGGGCCAGGCGACAGCGCGCGCGCGCGCGAGGCTTCTTAGGGGCGCCGGCGGCAGCCGCCAGCGTCTACGGCCATACCACCCTGAACGCGCCCGATCTCGTCTGATCTCGGAAGCTAAGCAGGGTCGGGCCTGGTTAGGACTTGGATGGGAGACCGCCTGGGAATACCGGGTGCTGTAGGCTTTTGCCTCCCGCCGCCTCCCTCTCCTTTTGCGCCCCCCCCCCCGCCCCCCGGCCCCAGCGCCGCTCCCTCCACGCTCCTCCCGCCCCTCCTCCCTCCTCACCGGTCGCCCCATCGCCCCGCCACGCCCCCACCGCTGTCCAGCCGCGCGAGTGCCCCGCGGCCGCGGCCACCGCCGCCGCCGCCGCCGCCGCCGCCCAGCCCTTCCACCTCGCGGCCCCACGGGAACCCAGGGCCAACCGGGGCCGGCCCCGCGTGGCCGTGCCCCCGACGCCGCCCTCGTCCGGCGGGCTCCCTCTGTCCTCGGCGGCCTCTTCCCACCCGCCAGGCTCCTGAGAGACCCTAGCGGTCCACTCGGCCGGCGCGGCACCCAAGCAGTTGGTCGAGTCGTGGTGTGCGATGGAACGGATCCCGCTCCGGGCTGCGGAGGCCCGGACAGCTTCAGCAAGCTGCCAGCAGCCCCTCCGTCTTCCAGAGCCCATCTAGGAAAGACCCCGGGTCAGGCCTCTCCAAACAGCACCTACAGAAGGACGGGGCCCACTGGGCTCGAGAGGAGCCTTCCGGGCCTGGCCATCCATCCCAAGCGGGACGGCTTCTGGATTTTCTGATGCCTGCGCCGTGTGTCAGCTTCTCCAAGTCGGTACCTGGCTGTCCTTGATACCGTCGTTCGCGAGAAACCCTCGTTTCCGCACCGGAGTTGGTACGGGTCCTTTTGTGTTGTCTTTCCTTAAAGACGTCCCCTTCCCCAAGTGTCTAAGTTTCAAGCGCCTCCCCCCGCTCCCCGGCTGGGATGCAACTCCGTCTCCGTCTTCGCTTTTGTCTTTTGGGGGGGGGGGGTGGTCCTGCCTTCGTTTGAAAGGTCGGTGTCTGGCTCCTCGTGGATCCCTTGCATCCGTTTTGATTCTGAACAGACTGGATGGAAGGATTAGGAATCTTGCTGCGCTGGCCCAGGGTTTTGGTGTCCCCTCACTCAGGTGCCTCACTCTGTCCTGCCCCCCTCCTGGCCTCTGTCTGCCAGAGGGAGTGGACGAGTCCCCCGAGAGGACATTTCCGTCCTCAGCGGCCAGCCCTTCCTGGCTCCTTGGCTTGAGCTTTCATATCGTGCGGCTCGGGCAGCTTTGAAAGTCTGCTCTTCCCCTGCCTGTGTCCGCGCAGACTATCGCGGAAAGGGGATCCGGGAAAGCGGGAGGGGAGTTTGCTCCAGGGGAGGAGAGCGGGGATGACAGGGAGGAGGAGAGGGGAGACTTGCCTCAGATCGCACGGACTTTTACATTTTCAAGGGGGGAATTCATCAAGGTAAGCCGTCTCTTCCCCACCGCAGACAGAAAGCAATAGTTGCTCGCTGTGGAGAAGCTGGGACATGCGGGCAGAGCAGGAAGAGAGGACCTCAACCTCCATCCTCTCACCATTCAGCAATCATCCTGGGAGCGAATATCCTCGTGTTTCCCTTTTCCCGTGGGCCCCACTTTCCCTGCCAGAGCAGACCCAGGGCACCTGTGGCCTGCTTCCTGCTTGCCCGGGATGGCGGGGTGGCGGGGCGGGGCGGGCCGCGCGTCGCTCCCTGCAGGGTAGCGCCCTGGGTGGTTCTGGTTCCGACGGCTCCCCCAATCTGACCTCCGATGAGCGTGTTCTGCTGGGAGAACTGGGGCTGTGTCTCCGTAAGTTTCCCGGAGTGCGGGCCCGGAGGCTTGGTCTCAAACGAAGGCTCGGCAGCAAGGGCCGCCGTTCCTGCGAGGGACTCGCCCTCCCTGAGCGGCAGTTGCCTCATCTGGTTGGAAAGGGGGTCCTGTTAGTGCCTCGTCGGTGGCGTTGTTGCGAGCGCGGAAGCGGGAGCACGGAGCACACCGCTCAGCACGGAGCGCGGCACTGGTTGGTGCGCGCTCATCGTCTGCCGTCCTTCCCTGTGAGCATAGTGCTTTCCGCCGACATTCGCCCGGCACCTGCGGGCCGCGTGCCTGCTTGGGGCCGGACCCAGCAGCCGAGGACGCAGGTGCCAAAATCTCTGCCTTTGGGGGAGTTCGCCGCCTCGTGCCTGGGACGGGAGGACCGACGGCAGACCAACACGTCCCGACGAGAGGCGGCGTCCCCGACGACGGGACGCGGTGCCGTGGGAAATGGAGAGCCTGGCACAGCCGAGGTCCTGGTCAGACATGCGTTGATGGCGTCGCTCTCTTTCCCCCAGCCCGCCCCCCGCCCCCCACCCCGGCCCCCCGGCCCTTTCCTCTCCCTCGCGTCCCGAGGTCCCCTTTCCAACGGGATCCAAGAACGCCCACAGGGCCCAAACTCTTGAGATGGGCAGTGCAGACATCGTGCACTGGATCCCGGGTGGACGACGGGAGAGGGCTGCGGCCCAGAACCCTGAAGCCCAGAGGTCTCGGGACGGGGATACCGGTGACGTCGGGAGGCACCAACGGGTGTTCGGACGTGCGTTTCCCTCCCCGTAATCACACCGTGGCGCTCATCCGTCCATCCTCGGCGTGCTAGCCATCTTGGTAAAACTAAGGAGACTTAACGGGTGAGCTAACCTGTGGGAGACCCTGGGTAATGTCCCTACCTGCGCTCGAGCAGACTGTGGACGCTGTGGTCGTCGGGGAGGGGGTTCTGTACGTCTGGTAGATTGCGTTGGTTTCTCGGGCGAAGTTCTCCGTGTCCTGACTTTTCTGGCTGCTCGTTCTGTCAACTCAGGAAGTCCGGGGGCGCCCCGCAGAAAGAGGAAAAGAGCCAGAACGAAGAGGCGAAGAGAGAAGGAAAGAAACACACAAACACGCACGCGCACACAAAAACGCGCACACACAGAGCGAGAGCGAGAGCGAGAGCGAGAGCGAGAGCGAGCCCGAGCCCGGCTGCCTGTCCGTGGCTCCTGGGCGTCCGGGTCGCGGGACAGGGATCCCAGGAGCGCTGCACTCCTGAGACCCTGTCTGCACGTCCCAGGGCCCCAGGGGTGATCGCCAGCCCCAGGGCCCCCGCCTCCTTGCCCGGGCCCAGCTCAAGCACCACCGCCCTCCTGTGGGGAAGCTGCCTCTTGGGCAGGGCCTCTCTGTGTCAGCGTGAGCGTCTGTGTGTCTGTCCCGGGGGGTGTCTGTCTGGGTCCGTGTCTCGGATCCTCTCAATCTCTCTGTCTCTGCCTCTGTCTCTGTCTCTGTCTCTGTGTCTCTCAGGTCGGTCAGTCAGGAGCTGTCCAGGGTGGCCGCGGGGCCTGGGGTTGAGGGCGCGGTCCGGGTCCCGTGGGCGGGGCGCGGGGCGGGGCGGGGAAGGGTGGCCCGCCCTGGTCTCCCCGCGCCCCGCCGCCCGCCCCGGAGGGCTTTCCGGTGATGCCCTCTGGTCGCGCCGGTGGCTCCAGCTGGATTTGGGCAAGTTGGGGCCGGGCCGGAGCGGCGGCCGCCGGGGGTTGTTGGGCCCGGGTTCGTTGGGAGGCGCCTCGGGCCGGAGGGGCCTCGCCGGCCCGGGGCCCCGACGCGCTGACGCGCCGACGCGCCGACGCGCCCGACGCCCCGGGCCACCTGTCCCCGAGCAGAGCAGCCGGATGTCCTGCGACCCGTCGCCGGGATGCGGGCGGACAGGAGGCCTGGAGCGTCCGGGGCCGGCTTGGGAGAGCGCCTAGACTTGCGCCCCGCCCGCCCACAGTCCCCGGGGTGCCCGAGGCCTCCCGCGCCCTGGGCGGGCGGCAGGGCAGGGCAGGGCAGGGCAGGGCAGGGTTTGGCTGGCCGCGGCGGCGGCGGCGGCGGCGGCGGGAGGCAGTGGCAGGCAGGCGGCAGGCGGCGGAGCGCGGGGCGCAGGGGACGCGGGCGGCCGGTGCGCGTCACAGGGGCTCGGGCGCGCGCGTCACAGACGCCAGGCGACGGCGCGTCACAGGGGCCAGGCGACAGCGCGCGCGCGCGCGAGGCTTCTTAGGGGCGCCGGCGGCAGCCGCCAGCGTCTACGGCCATACCACCCTGAACGCGCCCGATCTCGTCTGATCTCGGAAGCTAAGCAGGGTCGGGCCTGGTTAGGACTTGGATGGGAGACCGCCTGGGAATACCGGGTGCTGTAGGCTTTTGCCTCCCGCCGCCTCCCTCTCCTTTTGCGCCCCCCCCCCCGCCCCCCGGCCCCAGCGCCGCTCCCTCCACGCTCCTCCCGCCCCTCCTCCCTCCTCACCGGTCGCCCCATCGCCCCGCCACGCCCCCACCGCTGTCCAGCCGCGCGAGTGCCCCGCGGCCGCGGCCACCGCCGCCGCCGCCGCCGCCGCCGCCCAGCCCTTCCACCTCGCGGCCCCACGGGAACCCAGGGCCAACCGGGGCCGGCCCCGCGTGGCCGTGCCCCCGACGCCGCCCTCGTCCGGCGGGCTCCCTCTGTCCTCGGCGGCCTCTTCCCACCCGCCAGGCTCCTGAGAGACCCTAGCGGTCCACTCGGCCGGCGCGGCACCCAAGCAGTTGGTCGAGTCGTGGTGTGCGATGGAACGGATCCCGCTCCGGGCTGCGGAGGCCCGGACAGCTTCAGCAAGCTGCCAGCAGCCCCTCCGTCTTCCAGAGCCCATCTAGGAAAGACCCCGGGTCAGGCCTCTCCAAACAGCACCTACAGAAGGACGGGGCCCACTGGGCTCGAGAGGAGCCTTCCGGGCCTGGCCATCCATCCCAAGCGGGACGGCTTCTGGATTTTCTGATGCCTGCGCCGTGTGTCAGCTTCTCCAAGTCGGTACCTGGCTGTCCTTGATACCGTCGTTCGCGAGAAACCCTCGTTTCCGCACCGGAGTTGGTACGGGTCCTTTTGTGTTGTCTTTCCTTAAAGACGTCCCCTTCCCCAAGTGTCTAAGTTTCAAGCGCCTCCCCCCGCTCCCCGGCTGGGATGCAACTCCGTCTCCGTCTTCGCTTTTGTCTTTTGGGGGGGGGGGTGGTCCTGCCTTCGTTTGAAAGGTCGGTGTCTGGCTCCTCGTGGATCCCTTGCATCCGTTTTGATTCTGAACAGACTGGATGGAAGGATTAGGAATCTTGCTGCGCTGGCCCAGGGTTTTGGTGTCCCCTCACTCAGGTGCCTCACTCTGTCCTGCCCCCCTCCTGGCCTCTGTCTGCCAGAGGGAGTGGACGAGTCCCCCGAGAGGACATTTCCGTCCTCAGCGGCCAGCCCTTCCTGGCTCCTTGGCTTGAGCTTTCATATCGTGCGGCTCGGGCAGCTTTGAAAGTCTGCTCTTCCCCTGCCTGTGTCCGCGCAGACTATCGCGGAAAGGGGATCCGGGAAAGCGGGAGGGGAGTTTGCTCCAGGGGAGGAGAGCGGGGATGACAGGGAGGAGGAGAGGGGAGACTTGCCTCAGATCGCACGGACTTTTACATTTTCAAGGGGGGAATTCATCAAGGTAAGCCGTCTCTTCCCCACCGCAGACAGAAAGCAATAGTTGCTCGCTGTGGAGAAGCTGGGACATGCGGGCAGAGCAGGAAGAGAGGACCTCAACCTCCATCCTCTCACCATTCAGCAATCATCCTGGGAGCGAATATCCTCGTGTTTCCCTTTTCCCGTGGGCCCCACTTTCCCTGCCAGAGCAGACCCAGGGCACCTGTGGCCTGCTTCCTGCTTGCCCGGGATGGCGGGGTGGCGGGGCGGGGCGGGCCGCGCGTCGCTCCCTGCAGGGTAGCGCCCTGGGTGGTTCTGGTTCCGACGGCTCCCCCAATCTGACCTCCGATGAGCGTGTTCTGCTGGGAGAACTGGGGCTGTGTCTCCGTAAGTTTCCCGGAGTGCGGGCCCGGAGGCTTGGTCTCAAACGAAGGCTCGGCAGCAAGGGCCGCCGTTCCTGCGAGGGACTCGCCCTCCCTGAGCGGCAGTTGCCTCATCTGGTTGGAAAGGGGGTCCTGTTAGTGCCTCGTCGGTGGCGTTGTTGCGAGCGCGGAAGCGGGAGCACGGAGCACACCGCTCAGCACGGAGCGCGGCACTGGTTGGTGCGCGCTCATCGTCTGCCGTCCTTCCCTGTGAGCATAGTGCTTTCCGCCGACATTCGCCCGGCACCTGCGGGCCGCGTGCCTGCTTGGGGCCGGACCCAGCAGCCGAGGACGCAGGTGCCAAAATCTCTGCCTTTGGGGGAGTTCGCCGCCTCGTGCCTGGGACGGGAGGACCGACGGCAGACCAACACGTCCCGACGAGAGGCGGCGTCCCCGACGACGGGACGCGGTGCCGTGGGAAATGGAGAGCCTGGCACAGCCGAGGTCCTGGTCAGACATGCGTTGATGGCGTCGCTCTCTTTCCCCCAGCCCGCCCCCCGCCCCCCACCCCGGCCCCCCGGCCCTTTCCTCTCCCTCGCGTCCCGAGGTCCCCTTTCCAACGGGATCCAAGAACGCCCACAGGGCCCAAACTCTTGAGATGGGCAGTGCAGACATCGTGCACTGGATCCCGGGTGGACGACGGGAGAGGGCTGCGGCCCAGAACCCTGAAGCCCAGAGGTCTCGGGACGGGGATACCGGTGACGTCGGGAGGCACCAACGGGTGTTCCGACGTGCGTTTCCCTCCCCGTAATCACACCGTGGCGCTCATCCGTCCATCCTCGGCGTGCTAGCCATCTTGGTAAAACTAAGGAGACTTAACGGGTGAGCTAACCTGTGGGAGACCCTGGGTAATGTCCCTACCTGCGCTCGAGCAGACTGTGGACGCTGTGGTCGTCGGGGAGGGGGTTCTGTACGTCTGGTAGATTGCGTTGGTTTCTCGGGCGAAGTTCTCCGTGTCCTGACTTTTCTGGCTGCTCGTTCTGTCAACTCAGGAAGTCCGGGGGCGCCCCGCAGAAAGAGGAAAAGAGCCAGAACGAAGAGGCGAAGAGAGAAGGAAAGAAACACACAAACACGCACGCGCACACAAAAACGCGCACACACAGAGCGAGAGCGAGAGCGAGAGCGAGAGCGAGAGCGAGCCCGAGCCCGGCTGCCTGTCCGTGGCTCCTGGGCGTCCGGGTCGCGGGACAGGGATCCCAGGAGCGCTGCACTCCTGAGACCCTGTCTGCACGTCCCAGGGCCCCAGGGGTGATCGCCAGCCCCAGGGCCCCCGCCTCCTTGCCCGGGCCCAGCTCAAGCACCACCGCCCTCCTGTGGGGAAGCTGCCTCTTGGGCAGGGCCTCTCTGTGTCAGCGTGAGCGTCTGTGTGTCTGTCCCGGGGGGTGTCTGTCTGGGTCCGTGTCTCGGATCCTCTCAATCTCTCTGTCTCTGCCTCTGTCTCTGTCTCTGTCTCTGTGTCTCTCAGGTCGGTCAGTCAGGAGCTGTCCAGGGTGGCCGCGGGGCCTGGGGTTGAGGGCGCGGTCCGGGTCCCGTGGGCGGGGCGCGGGGCGGGGCGGGGAAGGGTGGCCCGCCCTGGTCTCCCCGCGCCCCGCCGCCCGCCCCGGAGGGCTTTCCGGTGATGCCCTCTGGTCGCGCCGGTGGCTCCAGCTGGATTTGGGCAAGTTGGGGCCGGGCCGGAGCGGCGGCCGCCGGGGGTTGTTGGGCCCGGGTTCGTTGGGAGGCGCCTCGGGCCGGAGGGGCCTCGCCGGCCCGGGGCCCCGACGCGCTGACGCGCCGACGCGCCGACGCGCCCGACGCCCCGGGCCACCTGTCCCCGAGCAGAGCAGCCGGATGTCCTGCGACCCGTCGCCGGGATGCGGGCGGACAGGAGGCCTGGAGCGTCCGGGGCCGGCTTGGGAGAGCGCCTAGACTTGCGCCCCGCCCGCCCACAGTCCCCGGGGTGCCCGAGGCCTCCCGCGCCCTGGGCGGGCGGCAGGGCAGGGCAGGGCAGGGCAGGGCAGGGTTTGGCTGGCCGCGGCGGCGGCGGCGGCGGCGGCGGGAGGCAGTGGCAGGCAGGCGGCAGGCGGCGGAGCGCGGGGCGCAGGGGACGCGGGCGGCCGGTGCGCGTCACAGGGGCTCGGGCGCGCGCGTCACAGACGCCAGGCGACGGCGCGTCACAGGGGCCAGGCGACAGCGCGCGCGCGCGCGAGGCTTCTTAGGGGCGCCGGCGGCAGCCGCCAGCGTCTACGGCCATACCACCCTGAACGCGCCCGATCTCGTCTGATCTCGGAAGCTAAGCAGGGTCGGGCCTGGTTAGGACTTGGATGGGAGACCGCCTGGGAATACCGGGTGCTGTAGGCTTTTGCCTCCCGCCGCCTCCCTCTCCTTTTGCGCCCCCCCCCCCGCCCCCCGGCCCCAGCGCCGCTCCCTCCACGCTCCTCCCGCCCCTCCTCCCTCCTCACCGGTCGCCCCATCGCCCCGCCACGCCCCCACCGCTGTCCAGCCGCGCGAGTGCCCCGCGGCCGCGGCCACCGCCGCCGCCGCCGCCGCCGCCGCCCAGCCCTTCCACCTCGCGGCCCCACGGGAACCCAGGGCCAACCGGGGCCGGCCCCGCGTGGCCGTGCCCCCGACGCCGCCCTCGTCCGGCGGGCTCCCTCTGTCCTCGGCGGCCTCTTCCCACCCGCCAGGCTCCTGAGAGACCCTAGCGGTCCACTCGGCCGGCGCGGCACCCAAGCAGTTGGTCGAGTCGTGGTGTGCGATGGAACGGATCCCGCTCCGGGCTGCGGAGGCCCGGACAGCTTCAGCAAGCTGCCAGCAGCCCCTCCGTCTTCCAGAGCCCATCTAGGAAAGACCCCGGGTCAGGCCTCTCCAAACAGCACCTACAGAAGGACGGGGCCCACTGGGCTCGAGAGGAGCCTTCCGGGCCTGGCCATCCATCCCAAGCGGGACGGCTTCTGGATTTTCTGATGCCTGCGCCGTGTGTCAGCTTCTCCAAGTCGGTACCTGGCTGTCCTTGATACCGTCGTTCGCGAGAAACCCTCGTTTCCGCACCGGAGTTGGTACGGGTCCTTTTGTGTTGTCTTTCCTTAAAGACGTCCCCTTCCCCAAGTGTCTAAGTTTCAAGCGCCTCCCCCCGCTCCCCGGCTGGGATGCAACTCCGTCTCCGTCTTCGCTTTTGTCTTTTGGGGGGGGGGTGGTCCTGCCTTCGTTTGAAAGGTCGGTGTCTGGCTCCTCGTGGATCCCTTGCATCCGTTTTGATTCTGAACAGACTGGATGGAAGGATTAGGAATCTTGCTGCGCTGGCCCAGGGTTTTGGTGTCCCCTCACTCAGGTGCCTCACTCTGTCCTGCCCCCCTCCTGGCCTCTGTCTGCCAGAGGGAGTGGACGAGTCCCCCGAGAGGACATTTCCGTCCTCAGCGGCCAGCCCTTCCTGGCTCCTTGGCTTGAGCTTTCATATCGTGCGGCTCGGGCAGCTTTGAAAGTCTGCTCTTCCCCTGCCTGTGTCCGCGCAGACTATCGCGGAAAGGGGATCCGGGAAAGCGGGAGGGGAGTTTGCTCCAGGGGAGGAGAGCGGGGATGACAGGGAGGAGGAGAGGGGAGACTTGCCTCAGATCGCACGGACTTTTACATTTTCAAGGGGGGAATTCATCAAGGTAAGCCGTCTCTTCCCCACCGCAGACAGAAAGCAATAGTTGCTCGCTGTGGAGAAGCTGGGACATGCGGGCAGAGCAGGAAGAGAGGACCTCAACCTCCATCCTCTCACCGTTCAGCAATCATCCTGGGAGCGAATATCCTCGTGTTTCCCTTTTCCCGTGGGCCCCACTTTCCCTGCCAGAGCAGACCCAGGGCACCTGTGGCCTGCTTCCTGCTTGCCCGGGATGGCGGGGTGGCGGGGCGGGGCGGGCCGCGCGTCGCTCCCTGCAGGGTAGCGCCCTGGGTGGTTCTGGTTCCGACGGCTCCCCCAATCTGACCTCCGATGAGCGTGTTCTGCTGGGAGAACTGGGGCTGTGTCTCCGTAAGTTTCCCGGAGTGCGGGCCCGGAGGCTTGGTCTCAAACGAAGGCTCGGCAGCAAGGGCCGCCGTTCCTGCGAGGGACTCGCCCTCCCTGAGCGGCAGTTGCCTCATCTGGTTGGAAAGGGGGTCCTGTTAGTGCCTCGTCGGTGGCGTTGTTGCGAGCGCGGAAGCGGGAGCACGGAGCACACCGCTCAGCACGGAGCGCGGCACTGGTTGGTGCGCGCTCATCGTCTGCCGTCCTTCCCTGTGAGCATAGTGCTTTCCGCCGACATTCGCCCGGCACCTGCGGGCCGCGTGCCTGCTTGGGGCCGGACCCAGCAGCCGAGGACGCAGGTGCCAAAATCTCTGCCTTTGGGGGAGTTCGCCGCCTCGTGCCTGGGACGGGAGGACCGACGGCAGACCAACACGTCCCGACGAGAGGCGGCGTCCCCGACGACGGGACGCGGTGCCGTGGGAAATGGAGAGCCTGGCACAGCCGAGGTCCTGGTCAGACATGCGTTGATGGCGTCGCTCTCTTTCCCCCAGCCCGCCCCCCGCCCCCCACCCCGGCCCCCCGGCCCTTTCCTCTCCCTCGCGTCCCGAGGTCCCCTTTCCAACGGGATCCAAGAACGCCCACAGGGCCCAAACTCTTGAGATGGGCAGTGCAGACATCGTGCACTGGATCCCGGGTGGACGACGGGAGAGGGCTGCGGCCCAGAACCCTGAAGCCCAGAGGTCTCGGGACGGGGATACCGGTGACGTCGGGAGGCACCAACGGGTGTTCGGACGTGCGTTTCCCTCCCCGTAATCACACCGTGGCGCTCATCCGTCCATCCTCGGCGTGCTAGCCATCTTGGTAAAACTAAGGAGACTTAACGGGTGAGCTAACCTGTGGGAGACCCTGGGTAATGTCCCTACCTGCGCTCGAGCAGACTGTGGACGCTGTGGTCGTCGGGGAGGGGGTTCTGTACGTCTGGTAGATTGCGTTGGTTTCTCGGGCGAAGTTCTCCGTGTCCTGACTTTTCTGGCTGCTCGTTCTGTCAACTCAGGAAGTCCGGGGGCGCCCCGCAGAAAGAGGAAAAGAGCCAGAACGAAGAGGCGAAGAGAGAAGGAAAGAAACACACAAACACGCACGCGCACACAAAAACGCGCACACACAGAGCGAGAGCGAGAGCGAGAGCGAGAGCGAGAGCGAGCCCGAGCCCGGCTGCCTGTCCGTGGCTCCTGGGCGTCCGGGTCGCGGGACAGGGATCCCAGGAGCGCTGCACTCCTGAGACCCTGTCTGCACGTCCCAGGGCCCCAGGGGTGATCGCCAGCCCCAGGGCCCCCGCCTCCTTGCCCGGGCCCAGCTCAAGCACCACCGCCCTCCTGTGGGGAAGCTGCCTCTTGGGCAGGGCCTCTCTGTGTCAGCGTGAGCGTCTGTGTGTCTGTCCCGGGGGGTGTCTGTCTGGGTCCGTGTCTCGGATCCTCTCAATCTCTCTGTCTCTGCCTCTGTCTCTGTCTCTGTCTCTGTGTCTCTCAGGTCGGTCAGTCAGGAGCTGTCCAGGGTGGCCGCGGGGCCTGGGGTTGAGGGCGCGGTCCGGGTCCCGTGGGCGGGGCGCGGGGCGGGGCGGGGAAGGGTGGCCCGCCCTGGTCTCCCCGCGCCCCGCCGCCCGCCCCGGAGGGCTTTCCGGTGATGCCCTCTGGTCGCGCCGGTGGCTCCAGCTGGATTTGGGCAAGTTGGGGCCGGGCCGGAGCGGCGGCCGCCGGGGGTTGTTGGGCCCGGGTTCGTTGGGAGGCGCCTCGGGCCGGAGGGGCCTCGCCGGCCCGGGGCCCCGACGCGCTGACGCGCCGACGCGCCGACGCGCCCGACGCCCCGGGCCACCTGTCCCCGAGCAGAGCAGCCGGATGTCCTGCGACCCGTCGCCGGGATGCGGGCGGACAGGAGGCCTGGAGCGTCCGGGGCCGGCTTGGGAGAGCGCCTAGACTTGCGCCCCGCCCGCCCACAGTCCCCGGGGTGCCCGAGGCCTCCCGCGCCCTGGGCGGGCGGCAGGGCAGGGCAGGGCAGGGCAGGGCAGGGTTTGGCTGGCCGCGGCGGCGGCGGCGGCGGCGGCGGGAGGCAGTGGCAGGCAGGCGGCAGGCGGCGGAGCGCGGGGCGCAGGGGACGCGGGCGGCCGGTGCGCGTCACAGGGGCTCGGGCGCGCGCGTCACAGACGCCAGGCGACGGCGCGTCACAGGGGCCAGGCGACAGCGCGCGCGCGCGCGAGGCTTCTTAGGGGCGCCGGCGGCAGCCGCCAGCGTCTACGGCCATACCACCCTGAACGCGCCCGATCTCGTCTGATCTCGGAAGCTAAGCAGGGTCGGGCCTGGTTAGGACTTGGATGGGAGACCGCCTGGGAATACCGGGTGCTGTAGGCTTTTGCCTCCCGCCGCCTCCCTCTCCTTTTGCGCCCCCCCCCCCGCCCCCCGGCCCCAGCGCCGCTCCCTCCACGCTCCTCCCGCCCCTCCTCCCTCCTCACCGGTCGCCCCATCGCCCCGCCACGCCCCCACCGCTGTCCAGCCGCGCGAGTGCCCCGCGGCCGCGGCCACCGCCGCCGCCGCCGCCGCCGCCGCCCAGCCCTTCCACCTCGCGGCCCCACGGGAACCCAGGGCCAACCGGGGCCGGCCCCGCGTGGCCGTGCCCCCGACGCCGCCCTCGTCCGGCGGGCTCCCTCTGTCCTCGGCGGCCTCTTCCCACCCGCCAGGCTCCTGAGAGACCCTAGCGGTCCACTCGGCCGGCGCGGCACCCAAGCAGTTGGTCGAGTCGTGGTGTGCGATGGAACGGATCCCGCTCCGGGCTGCGGAGGCCCGGACAGCTTCAGCAAGCTGCCAGCAGCCCCTCCGTCTTCCAGAGCCCATCTAGGAAAGACCCCGGGTCAGGCCTCTCCAAACAGCACCTACAGAAGGACGGGGCCCACTGGGCTCGAGAGGAGCCTTCCGGGCCTGGCCATCCATCCCAAGCGGGACGGCTTCTGGATTTTCTGATGCCTGCGCCGTGTGTCAGCTTCTCCAAGTCGGTACCTGGCTGTCCTTGATACCGTCGTTCGCGAGAAACCCTCGTTTCCGCACCGGAGTTGGTACGGGTCCTTTTGTGTTGTCTTTCCTTAAAGACGTCCCCTTCCCCAAGTGTCTAAGTTTCAAGCGCCTCCCCCCGCTCCCCGGCTGGGATGCAACTCCGTCTCCGTCTTCGCTTTTGTCTTTTGGGGGGGGGGGTGGTCCTGCCTTCGTTTGAAAGGTCGGTGTCTGGCTCCTCGTGGATCCCTTGCATCCGTTTTGATTCTGAACAGACTGGATGGAAGGATTAGGAATCTTGCTGCGCTGGCCCAGGGTTTTGGTGTCCCCTCACTCAGGTGCCTCACTCTGTCCTGCCCCCCTCCTGGCCTCTGTCTGCCAGAGGGAGTGGACGAGTCCCCCGAGAGGACATTTCCGTCCTCAGCGGCCAGCCCTTCCTGGCTCCTTGGCTTGAGCTTTCATATCGTGCGGCTCGGGCAGCTTTGAAAGTCTGCTCTTCCCCTGCCTGTGTCCGCGCAGACTATCGCGGAAAGGGGATCCGGGAAAGCGGGAGGGGAGTTTGCTCCAGGGGAGGAGAGCGGGGATGACAGGGAGGAGGAGAGGGGAGACTTGCCTCAGATCGCACGGACTTTTACATTTTCAAGGGGGGAATTCATCAAGGTAAGCCGTCTCTTCCCCACCGCAGACAGAAAGCAATAGTTGCTCGCTGTGGAGAAGCTGGGACATGCGGGCAGAGCAGGAAGAGAGGACCTCAACCTCCATCCTCTCACCGTTCAGCAATCATCCTGGGAGCGAATATCCTCGTGTTTCCCTTTTCCCGTGGGCCCCACTTTCCCTGCCAGAGCAGACCCAGGGCACCTGTGGCCTGCTTCCTGCTTGCCCGGGATGGCGGGGTGGCGGGGCGGGGCGGGCCGCGCGTCGCTCCCTGCAGGGTAGCGCCCTGGGTGGTTCTGGTTCCGACGGCTCCCCCAATCTGACCTCCGATGAGCGTGTTCTGCTGGGAGAACTGGGGCTGTGTCTCCGTAAGTTTCCCGGAGTGCGGGCCCGGAGGCTTGGTCTCAAACGAAGGCTCGGCAGCAAGGGCCGCCGTTCCTGCGAGGGACTCGCCCTCCCTGAGCGGCAGTTGCCTCATCTGGTTGGAAAGGGGGTCCTGTTAGTGCCTCGTCGGTGGCGTTGTTGCGAGCGCGGAAGCGGGAGCACGGAGCACACCGCTCAGCACGGAGCGCGGCACTGGTTGGTGCGCGCTCATCGTCTGCCGTCCTTCCCTGTGAGCATAGTGCTTTCCGCCGACATTCGCCCGGCACCTGCGGGCCGCGTGCCTGCTTGGGGCCGGACCCAGCAGCCGAGGACGCAGGTGCCAAAATCTCTGCCTTTGGGGGAGTTCGCCGCCTCGTGCCTGGGACGGGAGGACCGACGGCAGACCAACACGTCCCGACGAGAGGCGGCGTCCCCGACGACGGGACGCGGTGCCGTGGGAAATGGAGAGCCTGGCACAGCCGAGGTCCTGGTCAGACATGCGTTGATGGCGTCGCTCTCTTTCCCCCAGCCCGCCCCCCGCCCCCCACCCCGGCCCCCCGGCCCTTTCCTCTCCCTCGCGTCCCGAGGTCCCCTTTCCAACGGGATCCAAGAACGCCCACAGGGCCCAAACTCTTGAGATGGGCAGTGCAGACATCGTGCACTGGATCCCGGGTGGACGACGGGAGAGGGCTGCGGCCCAGAACCCTGAAGCCCAGAGGTCTCGGGACGGGGATACCGGTGACGTCGGGAGGCACCAACGGGTGTTCCGACGTGCGTTTCCCTCCCCGTAATCACACCGTGGCGCTCATCCGTCCATCCTCGGCGTGCTAGCCATCTTGGTAAAACTAAGGAGACTTAACGGGTGAGCTAACCTGTGGGAGACCCTGGGTAATGTCCCTACCTGCGCTCGAGCAGACTGTGGACGCTGTGGTCGTCGGGGAGGGGGTTCTGTACGTCTGGTAGATTGCGTTGGTTTCTCGGGCGAAGTTCTCCGTGTCCTGACTTTTCTGGCTGCTCGTTCTGTCAACTCAGGAAGTCCGGGGGCGCCCCGCAGAAAGAGGAAAAGAGCCAGAACGAAGAGGCGAAGAGAGAAGGAAAGAAACACACAAACACGCACGCGCACACAAAAACGCGCACACACAGAGCGAGAGCGAGAGCGAGAGCGAGAGCGAGAGCGAGCCCGAGCCCGGCTGCCTGTCCGTGGCTCCTGGGCGTCCGGGTCGCGGGACAGGGATCCCAGGAGCGCTGCACTCCTGAGACCCTGTCTGCACGTCCCAGGGCCCCAGGGGTGATCGCCAGCCCCAGGGCCCCCGCCTCCTTGCCCGGGCCCAGCTCAAGCACCACCGCCCTCCTGTGGGGAAGCTGCCTCTTGGGCAGGGCCTCTCTGTGTCAGCGTGAGCGTCTGTGTGTCTGTCCCGGGGGGTGTCTGTCTGGGTCCGTGTCTCGGATCCTCTCAATCTCTCTGTCTCTGCCTCTGTCTCTGTCTCTGTCTCTGTGTCTCTCAGGTCGGTCAGTCAGGAGCTGTCCAGGGTGGCCGCGGGGCCTGGGGTTGAGGGCGCGGTCCGGGTCCCGTGGGCGGGGCGCGGGGCGGGGCGGGGAAGGGTGGCCCGCCCTGGTCTCCCCGCGCCCCGCCGCCCGCCCCGGAGGGCTTTCCGGTGATGCCCTCTGGTCGCGCCGGTGGCTCCAGCTGGATTTGGGCAAGTTGGGGCCGGGCCGGAGCGGCGGCCGCCGGGGGTTGTTGGGCCCGGGTTCGTTGGGAGGCGCCTCGGGCCGGAGGGGCCTCGCCGGCCCGGGGCCCCGACGCGCTGACGCGCCGACGCGCCGACGCGCCCGACGCCCCGGGCCACCTGTCCCCGAGCAGAGCAGCCGGATGTCCTGCGACCCGTCGCCGGGATGCGGGCGGACAGGAGGCCTGGAGCGTCCGGGGCCGGCTTGGGAGAGCGCCTAGACTTGCGCCCCGCCCGCCCACAGTCCCCGGGGTGCCCGAGGCCTCCCGCGCCCTGGGCGGGCGGCAGGGCAGGGCAGGGCAGGGCAGGGCAGGGTTTGGCTGGCCGCGGCGGCGGCGGCGGCGGCGGCGGGAGGCAGTGGCAGGCAGGCGGCAGGCGGCGGAGCGCGGGGCGCAGGGGACGCGGGCGGCCGGTGCGCGTCACAGGGGCTCGGGCGCGCGCGTCACAGACGCCAGGCGACGGCGCGTCACAGGGGCCAGGCGACAGCGCGCGCGCGCGCGAGGCTTCTTAGGGGCGCCGGCGGCAGCCGCCAGCGTCTACGGCCATACCACCCTGAACGCGCCCGATCTCGTCTGATCTCGGAAGCTAAGCAGGGTCGGGCCTGGTTAGGACTTGGATGGGAGACCGCCTGGGAATACCGGGTGCTGTAGGCTTTTGCCTCCCGCCGCCTCCCTCTCCTTTTGCGCCCCCCCCCCCCGCCCCCCGGCCCCAGCGCCGCTCCCTCCACGCTCCTCCCGCCCCTCCTCCCTCCTCACCGGTCGCCCCATCGCCCCGCCACGCCCCCACCGCTGTCCAGCCGCGCGAGTGCCCCGCGGCCGCGGCCACCGCCGCCGCCGCCGCCGCCGCCGCCCAGCCCTTCCACCTCGCGGCCCCACGGGAACCCAGGGCCAACCGGGGCCGGCCCCGCGTGGCCGTGCCCCCGACGCCGCCCTCGTCCGGCGGGCTCCCTCTGTCCTCGGCGGCCTCTTCCCACCCGCCAGGCTCCTGAGAGACCCTAGCGGTCCACTCGGCCGGCGCGGCACCCAAGCAGTTGGTCGAGTCGTGGTGTGCGATGGAACGGATCCCGCTCCGGGCTGCGGAGGCCCGGACAGCTTCAGCAAGCTGCCAGCAGCCCCTCCGTCTTCCAGAGCCCATCTAGGAAAGACCCCGGGTCAGGCCTCTCCAAACAGCACCTACAGAAGGACGGGGCCCACTGGGCTCGAGAGGAGCCTTCCGGGCCTGGCCATCCATCCCAAGCGGGACGGCTTCTGGATTTTCTGATGCCTGCGCCGTGTGTCAGCTTCTCCAAGTCGGTACCTGGCTGTCCTTGATACCGTCGTTCGCGAGAAACCCTCGTTTCCGCACCGGAGTTGGTACGGGTCCTTTTGTGTTGTCTTTCCTTAAAGACGTCCCCTTCCCCAAGTGTCTAAGTTTCAAGCGCCTCCCCCCGCTCCCCGGCTGGGATGCAACTCCGTCTCCGTCTTCGCTTTTGTCTTTTGGGGGGGGGGGTGGTCCTGCCTTCGTTTGAAAGGTCGGTGTCTGGCTCCTCGTGGATCCCTTGCATCCGTTTTGATTCTGAACAGACTGGATGGAAGGATTAGGAATCTTGCTGCGCTGGCCCAGGGTTTTGGTGTCCCCTCACTCAGGTGCCTCACTCTGTCCTGCCCCCCTCCTGGCCTCTGTCTGCCAGAGGGAGTGGACGAGTCCCCCGAGAGGACATTTCCGTCCTCAGCGGCCAGCCCTTCCTGGCTCCTTGGCTTGAGCTTTCATATCGTGCGGCTCGGGCAGCTTTGAAAGTCTGCTCTTCCCCTGCCTGTGTCCGCGCAGACTATCGCGGAAAGGGGATCCGGGAAAGCGGGAGGGGAGTTTGCTCCAGGGGAGGAGAGCGGGGATGACAGGGAGGAGGAGAGGGGAGACTTGCCTCAGATCGCACGGACTTTTACATTTTCAAGGGGGGAATTCATCAAGGTAAGCCGTCTCTTCCCCACCGCAGACAGAAAGCAATAGTTGCTCGCTGTGGAGAAGCTGGGACATGCGGGCAGAGCAGGAAGAGAGGACCTCAACCTCCATCCTCTCACCGTTCAGCAATCATCCTGGGAGCGAATATCCTCGTGTTTCCCTTTTCCCGTGGGCCCCACTTTCCCTGCCAGAGCAGACCCAGGGCACCTGTGGCCTGCTTCCTGCTTGCCCGGGATGGCGGGGTGGCGGGGCGGGGCGGGCCGCGCGTCGCTCCCTGCAGGGTAGCGCCCTGGGTGGTTCTGGTTCCGACGGCTCCCCCAATCTGACCTCCGATGAGCGTGTTCTGCTGGGAGAACTGGGGCTGTGTCTCCGTAAGTTTCCCGGAGTGCGGGCCCGGAGGCTTGGTCTCAAACGAAGGCTCGGCAGCAAGGGCCGCCGTTCCTGCGAGGGACTCGCCCTCCCTGAGCGGCAGTTGCCTCATCTGGTTGGAAAGGGGGTCCTGTTAGTGCCTCGTCGGTGGCGTTGTTGCGAGCGCGGAAGCGGGAGCACGGAGCACACCGCTCAGCACGGAGCGCGGCACTGGTTGGTGCGCGCTCATCGTCTGCCGTCCTTCCCTGTGAGCATAGTGCTTTCCGCCGACATTCGCCCGGCACCTGCGGGCCGCGTGCCTGCTTGGGGCCGGACCCAGCAGCCGAGGACGCAGGTGCCAAAATCTCTGCCTTTGGGGGAGTTCGCCGCCTCGTGCCTGGGACGGGAGGACCGACGGCAGACCAACACGTCCCGACGAGAGGCGGCGTCCCCGACGACGGGACGCGGTGCCGTGGGAAATGGAGAGCCTGGCACAGCCGAGGTCCTGGTCAGACATGCGTTGATGGCGTCGCTCTCTTTCCCCCAGCCCGCCCCCCGCCCCCCACCCCGGCCCCCCGGCCCTTTCCTCTCCCTCGCGTCCCGAGGTCCCCTTTCCAACGGGATCCAAGAACGCCCACAGGGCCCAAACTCTTGAGATGGGCAGTGCAGACATCGTGCACTGGATCCCGGGTGGACGACGGGAGAGGGCTGCGGCCCAGAACCCTGAAGCCCAGAGGTCTCGGGACGGGGATACCGGTGACGTCGGGAGGCACCAACGGGTGTTCCGACGTGCGTTTCCCTCCCCGTAATCACACCGTGGCGCTCATCCGTCCATCCTCGGCGTGCTAGCCATCTTGGTAAAACTAAGGAGACTTAACGGGTGAGCTAACCTGTGGGAGACCCTGGGTAATGTCCCTACCTGCGCTCGAGCAGACTGTGGACGCTGTGGTCGTCGGGGAGGGGGTTCTGTACGTCTGGTAGATTGCGTTGGTTTCTCGGGCGAAGTTCTCCGTGTCCTGACTTTTCTGGCTGCTCGTTCTGTCAACTCAGGAAGTCCGGGGGCGCCCCGCAGAAAGAGGAAAAGAGCCAGAACGAAGAGGCGAAGAGAGAAGGAAAGAAACACACAAACACGCACGCGCACACAAAAACGCGCACACACAGAGCGAGAGCGAGAGCGAGAGCGAGAGCGAGAGCGAGCCCGAGCCCGGCTGCCTGTCCGTGGCTCCTGGGCGTCCGGGTCGCGGGACAGGGATCCCAGGAGCGCTGCACTCCTGAGACCCTGTCTGCACGTCCCAGGGCCCCAGGGGTGATCGCCAGCCCCAGGGCCCCCGCCTCCTTGCCCGGGCCCAGCTCAAGCACCACCGCCCTCCTGTGGGGAAGCTGCCTCTTGGGCAGGGCCTCTCTGTGTCAGCGTGAGCGTCTGTGTGTCTGTCCCGGGGGGTGTCTGTCTGGGTCCGTGTCTCGGATCCTCTCAATCTCTCTGTCTCTGCCTCTGTCTCTGTCTCTGTCTCTGTGTCTCTCAGGTCGGTCAGTCAGGAGCTGTCCAGGGTGGCCGCGGGGCCTGGGGTTGAGGGCGCGGTCCGGGTCCCGTGGGCGGGGCGCGGGGCGGGGCGGGGAAGGGTGGCCCGCCCTGGTCTCCCCGCGCCCCGCCGCCCGCCCCGGAGGGCTTTCCGGTGATGCCCTCTGGTCGCGCCGGTGGCTCCAGCTGGATTTGGGCAAGTTGGGGCCGGGCCGGAGCGGCGGCCGCCGGGGGTTGTTGGGCCCGGGTTCGTTGGGAGGCGCCTCGGGCCGGAGGGGCCTCGCCGGCCCGGGGCCCCGACGCGCTGACGCGCCGACGCGCCGACGCGCCCGACGCCCCGGGCCACCTGTCCCCGAGCAGAGCAGCCGGATGTCCTGCGACCCGTCGCCGGGATGCGGGCGGACAGGAGGCCTGGAGCGTCCGGGGCCGGCTTGGGAGAGCGCCTAGACTTGCGCCCCGCCCGCCCACAGTCCCCGGGGTGCCCGAGGCCTCCCGCGCCCTGGGCGGGCGGCAGGGCAGGGCAGGGCAGGGCAGGGCAGGGTTTGGCTGGCCGCGGCGGCGGCGGCGGCGGCGGCGGGAGGCAGTGGCAGGCAGGCGGCAGGCGGCGGAGCGCGGGGCGCAGGGGACGCGGGCGGCCGGTGCGCGTCACAGGGGCTCGGGCGCGCGCGTCACAGACGCCAGGCGACGGCGCGTCACAGGGGCCAGGCGACAGCGCGCGCGCGCGCGAGGCTTCTTAGGGGCGCCGGCGGCAGCCGCCAGCGTCTACGGCCATACCACCCTGAACGCGCCCGATCTCGTCTGATCTCGGAAGCTAAGCAGGGTCGGGCCTGGTTAGGACTTGGATGGGAGACCGCCTGGGAATACCGGGTGCTGTAGGCTTTTGCCTCCCGCCGCCTCCCTCTCCTTTTGCGCCCCCCCCCCCCGCCCCCCGGCCCCAGCGCCGCTCCCTCCACGCTCCTCCCGCCCCTCCTCCCTCCTCACCGGTCGCCCCATCGCCCCGCCACGCCCCCACCGCTGTCCAGCCGCGCGAGTGCCCCGCGGCCGCGGCCACCGCCGCCGCCGCCGCCGCCGCCGCCCAGCCCTTCCACCTCGCGGCCCCACGGGAACCCAGGGCCAACCGGGGCCGGCCCCGCGTGGCCGTGCCCCCGACGCCGCCCTCGTCCGGCGGGCTCCCTCTGTCCTCGGCGGCCTCTTCCCACCCGCCAGGCTCCTGAGAGACCCTAGCGGTCCACTCGGCCGGCGCGGCACCCAAGCAGTTGGTCGAGTCGTGGTGTGCGATGGAACGGATCCCGCTCCGGGCTGCGGAGGCCCGGACAGCTTCAGCAAGCTGCCAGCAGCCCCTCCGTCTTCCAGAGCCCATCTAGGAAAGACCCCGGGTCAGGCCTCTCCAAACAGCACCTACAGAAGGACGGGGCCCACTGGGCTCGAGAGGAGCCTTCCGGGCCTGGCCATCCATCCCAAGCGGGACGGCTTCTGGATTTTCTGATGCCTGCGCCGTGTGTCAGCTTCTCCAAGTCGGTACCTGGCTGTCCTTGATACCGTCGTTCGCGAGAAACCCTCGTTTCCGCACCGGAGTTGGTACGGGTCCTTTTGTGTTGTCTTTCCTTAAAGACGTCCCCTTCCCCAAGTGTCTAAGTTTCAAGCGCCTCCCCCCGCTCCCCGGCTGGGATGCAACTCCGTCTCCGTCTTCGCTTTTGTCTTTTGGGGGGGGGGGGTGGTCCTGCCTTCGTTTGAAAGGTCGGTGTCTGGCTCCTCGTGGATCCCTTGCATCCGTTTTGATTCTGAACAGACTGGATGGAAGGATTAGGAATCTTGCTGCGCTGGCCCAGGGTTTTGGTGTCCCCTCACTCAGGTGCCTCACTCTGTCCTGCCCCCCTCCTGGCCTCTGTCTGCCAGAGGGAGTGGACGAGTCCCCCGAGAGGACATTTCCGTCCTCAGCGGCCAGCCCTTCCTGGCTCCTTGGCTTGAGCTTTCATATCGTGCGGCTCGGGCAGCTTTGAAAGTCTGCTCTTCCCCTGCCTGTGTCCGCGCAGACTATCGCGGAAAGGGGATCCGGGAAAGCGGGAGGGGAGTTTGCTCCAGGGGAGGAGAGCGGGGATGACAGGGAGGAGGAGAGGGGAGACTTGCCTCAGATCGCACGGACTTTTACATTTTCAAGGGGGGAATTCATCAAGGTAAGCCGTCTCTTCCCCACCGCAGACAGAAAGCAATAGTTGCTCGCTGTGGAGAAGCTGGGACATGCGGGCAGAGCAGGAAGAGAGGACCTCAACCTCCATCCTCTCACCGTTCAGCAATCATCCTGGGAGCGAATATCCTCGTGTTTCCCTTTTCCCGTGGGCCCCACTTTCCCTGCCAGAGCAGACCCAGGGCACCTGTGGCCTGCTTCCTGCTTGCCCGGGATGGCGGGGTGGCGGGGCGGGGCGGGCCGCGCGTCGCTCCCTGCAGGGTAGCGCCCTGGGTGGTTCTGGTTCCGACGGCTCCCCCAATCTGACCTCCGATGAGCGTGTTCTGCTGGGAGAACTGGGGCTGTGTCTCCGTAAGTTTCCCGGAGTGCGGGCCCGGAGGCTTGGTCTCAAACGAAGGCTCGGCAGCAAGGGCCGCCGTTCCTGCGAGGGACTCGCCCTCCCTGAGCGGCAGTTGCCTCATCTGGTTGGAAAGGGGGTCCTGTTAGTGCCTCGTCGGTGGCGTTGTTGCGAGCGCGGAAGCGGGAGCACGGAGCACACCGCTCAGCACGGAGCGCGGCACTGGTTGGTGCGCGCTCATCGTCTGCCGTCCTTCCCTGTGAGCATAGTGCTTTCCGCCGACATTCGCCCGGCACCTGCGGGCCGCGTGCCTGCTTGGGGCCGGACCCAGCAGCCGAGGACGCAGGTGCCAAAATCTCTGCCTTTGGGGGAGTTCGCCGCCTCGTGCCTGGGACGGGAGGACCGACGGCAGACCAACACGTCCCGACGAGAGGCGGCGTCCCCGACGACGGGACGCGGTGCCGTGGGAAATGGAGAGCCTGGCACAGCCGAGGTCCTGGTCAGACATGCGTTGATGGCGTCGCTCTCTTTCCCCCAGCCCGCCCCCCGCCCCCCACCCCGGCCCCCCGGCCCTTTCCTCTCCCTCGCGTCCCGAGGTCCCCTTTCCAACGGGATCCAAGAACGCCCACAGGGCCCAAACTCTTGAGATGGGCAGTGCAGACATCGTGCACTGGATCCCGGGTGGACGACGGGAGAGGGCTGCGGCCCAGAACCCTGAAGCCCAGAGGTCTCGGGACGGGGATACCGGTGACGTCGGGAGGCACCAACGGGTGTTCCGACGTGCGTTTCCCTCCCCGTAATCACACCGTGGCGCTCATCCGTCCATCCTCGGCGTGCTAGCCATCTTGGTAAAACTAAGGAGACTTAACGGGTGAGCTAACCTGTGGGAGACCCTGGGTAATGTCCCTACCTGCGCTCGAGCAGACTGTGGACGCTGTGGTCGTCGGGGAGGGGGTTCTGTACGTCTGGTAGATTGCGTTGGTTTCTCGGGCGAAGTTCTCCGTGTCCTGACTTTTCTGGCTGCTCGTTCTGTCAACTCAGGAAGTCCGGGGGCGCCCCGCAGAAAGAGGAAAAGAGCCAGAACGAAGAGGCGAAGAGAGAAGGAAAGAAACACACAAACACGCACGCGCACACAAAAACGCGCACACACAGAGCGAGAGCGAGAGCGAGAGCGAGAGCGAGAGCGAGCCCGAGCCCGGCTGCCTGTCCGTGGCTCCTGGGCGTCCGGGTCGCGGGACAGGGATCCCAGGAGCGCTGCACTCCTGAGACCCTGTCTGCACGTCCCAGGGCCCCAGGGGTGATCGCCAGCCCCAGGGCCCCCGCCTCCTTGCCCGGGCCCAGCTCAAGCACCACCGCCCTCCTGTGGGGAAGCTGCCTCTTGGGCAGGGCCTCTCTGTGTCAGCGTGAGCGTCTGTGTGTCTGTCCCGGGGGGTGTCTGTCTGGGTCCGTGTCTCGGATCCTCTCAATCTCTCTGTCTCTGCCTCTGTCTCTGTCTCTGTCTCTGTGTCTCTCAGGTCGGTCAGTCAGGAGCTGTCCAGGGTGGCCGCGGGGCCTGGGGTTGAGGGCGCGGTCCGGGTCCCGTGGGCGGGGCGCGGGGCGGGGCGGGGAAGGGTGGCCCGCCCTGGTCTCCCCGCGCCCCGCCGCCCGCCCCGGAGGGCTTTCCGGTGATGCCCTCTGGTCGCGCCGGTGGCTCCAGCTGGATTTGGGCAAGTTGGGGCCGGGCCGGAGCGGCGGCCGCCGGGGGTTGTTGGGCCCGGGTTCGTTGGGAGGCGCCTCGGGCCGGAGGGGCCTCGCCGGCCCGGGGCCCCGACGCGCTGACGCGCCGACGCGCCGACGCGCCCGACGCCCCGGGCCACCTGTCCCCGAGCAGAGCAGCCGGATGTCCTGCGACCCGTCGCCGGGATGCGGGCGGACAGGAGGCCTGGAGCGTCCGGGGCCGGCTTGGGAGAGCGCCTAGACTTGCGCCCCGCCCGCCCACAGTCCCCGGGGTGCCCGAGGCCTCCCGCGCCCTGGGCGGGCGGCAGGGCAGGGCAGGGCAGGGCAGGGCAGGGTTTGGCTGGCCGCGGCGGCGGCGGCGGCGGCGGCGGGAGGCAGTGGCAGGCAGGCGGCAGGCGGCGGAGCGCGGGGCGCAGGGGACGCGGGCGGCCGGTGCGCGTCACAGGGGCTCGGGCGCGCGCGTCACAGACGCCAGGCGACGGCGCGTCACAGGGGCCAGGCGACAGCGCGCGCGCGCGCGAGGCTTCTTAGGGGCGCCGGCGGCAGCCGCCAGCGTCTACGGCCATACCACCCTGAACGCGCCCGATCTCGTCTGATCTCGGAAGCTAAGCAGGGTCGGGCCTGGTTAGGACTTGGATGGGAGACCGCCTGGGAATACCGGGTGCTGTAGGCTTTTGCCTCCCGCCGCCTCCCTCTCCTTTTGCGCCCCCCCCCCCGCCCCCCGGCCCCAGCGCCGCTCCCTCCACGCTCCTCCCGCCCCTCCTCCCTCCTCACCGGTCGCCCCATCGCCCCGCCACGCCCCCACCGCTGTCCAGCCGCGCGAGTGCCCCGCGGCCGCGGCCACCGCCGCCGCCGCCGCCGCCGCCGCCCAGCCCTTCCACCTCGCGGCCCCACGGGAACCCAGGGCCAACCGGGGCCGGCCCCGCGTGGCCGTGCCCCCGACGCCGCCCTCGTCCGGCGGGCTCCCTCTGTCCTCGGCGGCCTCTTCCCACCCGCCAGGCTCCTGAGAGACCCTAGCGGTCCACTCGGCCGGCGCGGCACCCAAGCAGTTGGTCGAGTCGTGGTGTGCGATGGAACGGATCCCGCTCCGGGCTGCGGAGGCCCGGACAGCTTCAGCAAGCTGCCAGCAGCCCCTCCGTCTTCCAGAGCCCATCTAGGAAAGACCCCGGGTCAGGCCTCTCCAAACAGCACCTACAGAAGGACGGGGCCCACTGGGCTCGAGAGGAGCCTTCCGGGCCTGGCCATCCATCCCAAGCGGGACGGCTTCTGGATTTTCTGATGCCTGCGCCGTGTGTCAGCTTCTCCAAGTCGGTACCTGGCTGTCCTTGATACCGTCGTTCGCGAGAAACCCTCGTTTCCGCACCGGAGTTGGTACGGGTCCTTTTGTGTTGTCTTTCCTTAAAGACGTCCCCTTCCCCAAGTGTCTAAGTTTCAAGCGCCTCCCCCCGCTCCCCGGCTGGGATGCAACTCCGTCTCCGTCTTCGCTTTTGTCTTTTGGGGGGGGGGGTGGTCCTGCCTTCGTTTGAAAGGTCGGTGTCTGGCTCCTCGTGGATCCCTTGCATCCGTTTTGATTCTGAACAGACTGGATGGAAGGATTAGGAATCTTGCTGCGCTGGCCCAGGGTTTTGGTGTCCCCTCACTCAGGTGCCTCACTCTGTCCTGCCCCCCTCCTGGCCTCTGTCTGCCAGAGGGAGTGGACGAGTCCCCCGAGAGGACATTTCCGTCCTCAGCGGCCAGCCCTTCCTGGCTCCTTGGCTTGAGCTTTCATATCGTGCGGCTCGGGCAGCTTTGAAAGTCTGCTCTTCCCCTGCCTGTGTCCGCGCAGACTATCGCGGAAAGGGGATCCGGGAAAGCGGGAGGGGAGTTTGCTCCAGGGGAGGAGAGCGGGGATGACAGGGAGGAGGAGAGGGGAGACTTGCCTCAGATCGCACGGACTTTTACATTTTCAAGGGGGGAATTCATCAAGGTAAGCCGTCTCTTCCCCACCGCAGACAGAAAGCAATAGTTGCTCGCTGTGGAGAAGCTGGGACATGCGGGCAGAGCAGGAAGAGAGGACCTCAACCTCCATCCTCTCACCATTCAGCAATCATCCTGGGAGCGAATATCCTCGTGTTTCCCTTTTCCCGTGGGCCCCACTTTCCCTGCCAGAGCAGACCCAGGGCACCTGTGGCCTGCTTCCTGCTTGCCCGGGATGGCGGGGTGGCGGGGCGGGGCGGGCCGCGCGTCGCTCCCTGCAGGGTAGCGCCCTGGGTGGTTCTGGTTCCGACGGCTCCCCCAATCTGACCTCCGATGAGCGTGTTCTGCTGGGAGAACTGGGGCTGTGTCTCCGTAAGTTTCCCGGAGTGCGGGCCCGGAGGCTTGGTCTCAAACGAAGGCTCGGCAGCAAGGGCCGCCGTTCCTGCGAGGGACTCGCCCTCCCTGAGCGGCAGTTGCCTCATCTGGTTGGAAAGGGGGTCCTGTTAGTGCCTCGTCGGTGGCGTTGTTGCGAGCGCGGAAGCGGGAGCACGGAGCACACCGCTCAGCACGGAGCGCGGCACTGGTTGGTGCGCGCTCATCGTCTGCCGTCCTTCCCTGTGAGCATAGTGCTTTCCGCCGACATTCGCCCGGCACCTGCGGGCCGCGTGCCTGCTTGGGGCCGGACCCAGCAGCCGAGGACGCAGGTGCCAAAATCTCTGCCTTTGGGGGAGTTCGCCGCCTCGTGCCTGGGACGGGAGGACCGACGGCAGACCAACACGTCCCGACGAGAGGCGGCGTCCCCGACGACGGGACGCGGTGCCGTGGGAAATGGAGAGCCTGGCACAGCCGAGGTCCTGGTCAGACATGCGTTGATGGCGTCGCTCTCTTTCCCCCAGCCCGCCCCCCGCCCCCCACCCCGGCCCCCCGGCCCTTTCCTCTCCCTCGCGTCCCGAGGTCCCCTTTCCAACGGGATCCAAGAACGCCCACAGGGCCCAAACTCTTGAGATGGGCAGTGCAGACATCGTGCACTGGATCCCGGGTGGACGACGGGAGAGGGCTGCGGCCCAGAACCCTGAAGCCCAGAGGTCTCGGGACGGGGATACCGGTGACGTCGGGAGGCACCAACGGGTGTTCCGACGTGCGTTTCCCTCCCCGTAATCACACCGTGGCGCTCATCCGTCCATCCTCGGCGTGCTAGCCATCTTGGTAAAACTAAGGAGACTTAACGGGTGAGCTAACCTGTGGGAGACCCTGGGTAATGTCCCTACCTGCGCTCGAGCAGACTGTGGACGCTGTGGTCGTCGGGGAGGGGGTTCTGTACGTCTGGTAGATTGCGTTGGTTTCTCGGGCGAAGTTCTCCGTGTCCTGACTTTTCTGGCTGCTCGTTCTGTCAACTCAGGAAGTCCGGGGGCGCCCCGCAGAAAGAGGAAAAGAGCCAGAACGAAGAGGCGAAGAGAGAAGGAAAGAAACACACAAACACGCACGCGCACACAAAAACGCGCACACACAGAGCGAGAGCGAGAGCGAGAGCGAGAGCGAGAGCGAGCCCGAGCCCGAGCCCGGCTGCCTGTCCGTGGCTCCTGGGCGTCCGGGTCGCGGGACAGGGATCCCAGGAGCGCTGCACTCCTGAGACCCTGTCTGCACGTCCCAGGGCCCCAGGGGTGATCGCCAGCCCCAGGGCCCCCGCCTCCTTGCCCGGGCCCAGCTCAAGCACCACCGCCCTCCTGTGGGGAAGCTGCCTCTTGGGCAGGGCCTCTCTGTGTCAGCGTGAGCGTCTGTGTGTCTGTCCCGGGGGGTGTCTGTCTGGGTCCGTGTCTCGGATCCTCTCAATCTCTCTGTCTCTGCCTCTGTCTCTGTCTCTGTCTCTGTGTCTCTCAGGTCGGTCAGTCAGGAGCTGTCCAGGGTGGCCGCGGGGCCTGGGGTTGAGGGCGCGGTCCGGGTCCCGTGGGCGGGGCGCGGGGCGGGGCGGGGAAGGGTGGCCCGCCCTGGTCTCCCCGCGCCCCGCCGCCCGCCCCGGAGGGCTTTCCGGTGATGCCCTCTGGTCGCGCCGGTGGCTCCAGCTGGATTTGGGCAAGTTGGGGCCGGGCCGGAGCGGCGGCCGCCGGGGGTTGTTGGGCCCGGGTTCGTTGGGAGGCGCCTCGGGCCGGAGGGGCCTCGCCGGCCCGGGGCCCCGACGCGCTGACGCGCCGACGCGCCGACGCGCCCGACGCCCCGGGCCACCTGTCCCCGAGCAGAGCAGCCGGATGTCCTGCGACCCGTCGCCGGGATGCGGGCGGACAGGAGGCCTGGAGCGTCCGGGGCCGGCTTGGGAGAGCGCCTAGACTTGCGCCCCGCCCGCCCACAGTCCCCGGGGTGCCCGAGGCCTCCCGCGCCCTGGGCGGGCGGCAGGGCAGGGCAGGGCAGGGCAGGGCAGGGTTTGGCTGGCCGCGGCGGCGGCGGCGGCGGCGGCGGGAGGCAGTGGCAGGCAGGCGGCAGGCGGCGGAGCGCGGGGCGCAGGGGACGCGGGCGGCCGGTGCGCGTCACAGGGGCTCGGGCGCGCGCGTCACAGACGCCAGGCGACGGCGCGTCACAGGGGCCAGGCGACAGCGCGCGCGCGCGCGAGGCTTCTTAGGGGCGCCGGCGGCAGCCGCCAGCGTCTACGGCCATACCACCCTGAACGCGCCCGATCTCGTCTGATCTCGGAAGCTAAGCAGGGTCGGGCCTGGTTAGGACTTGGATGGGAGACCGCCTGGGAATACCGGGTGCTGTAGGCTTTTGCCTCCCGCCGCCTCCCTCTCCTTTTGCGCCCCCCCCCCCCCGCCCCCCGGCCCCAGCGCCGCTCCCTCCACGCTCCTCCCGCCCCTCCTCCCTCCTCACCGGTCGCCCCATCGCCCCGCCACGCCCCCACCGCTGTCCAGCCGCGCGAGTGCCCCGCGGCCGCGGCCACCGCCGCCGCCGCCGCCGCCGCCGCCCAGCCCTTCCACCTCGCGGCCCCACGGGAACCCAGGGCCAACCGGGGCCGGCCCCGCGTGGCCGTGCCCCCGACGCCGCCCTCGTCCGGCGGGCTCCCTCTGTCCTCGGCGGCCTCTTCCCACCCGCCAGGCTCCTGAGAGACCCTAGCGGTCCACTCGGCCGGCGCGGCACCCAAGCAGTTGGTCGAGTCGTGGTGTGCGATGGAACGGATCCCGCTCCGGGCTGCGGAGGCCCGGACAGCTTCAGCAAGCTGCCAGCAGCCCCTCCGTCTTCCAGAGCCCATCTAGGAAAGACCCCGGGTCAGGCCTCTCCAAACAGCACCTACAGAAGGACGGGGCCCACTGGGCTCGAGAGGAGCCTTCCGGGCCTGGCCATCCATCCCAAGCGGGACGGCTTCTGGATTTTCTGATGCCTGCGCCGTGTGTCAGCTTCTCCAAGTCGGTACCTGGCTGTCCTTGATACCGTCGTTCGCGAGAAACCCTCGTTTCCGCACCGGAGTTGGTACGGGTCCTTTTGTGTTGTCTTTCCTTAAAGACGTCCCCTTCCCCAAGTGTCTAAGTTTCAAGCGCCTCCCCCCGCTCCCCGGCTGGGATGCAACTCCGTCTCCGTCTTCGCTTTTGTCTTTTGGGGGGGGGGTGGTCCTGCCTTCGTTTGAAAGGTCGGTGTCTGGCTCCTCGTGGATCCCTTGCATCCGTTTTGATTCTGAACAGACTGGATGGAAGGATTAGGAATCTTGCTGCGCTGGCCCAGGGTTTTGGTGTCCCCTCACTCAGGTGCCTCACTCTGTCCTGCCCCCCTCCTGGCCTCTGTCTGCCAGAGGGAGTGGACGAGTCCCCCGAGAGGACATTTCCGTCCTCAGCGGCCAGCCCTTCCTGGCTCCTTGGCTTGAGCTTTCATATCGTGCGGCTCGGGCAGCTTTGAAAGTCTGCTCTTCCCCTGCCTGTGTCCGCGCAGACTATCGCGGAAAGGGGATCCGGGAAAGCGGGAGGGGAGTTTGCTCCAGGGGAGGAGAGCGGGGATGACAGGGAGGAGGAGAGGGGAGACTTGCCTCAGATCGCACGGACTTTTACATTTTCAAGGGGGGAATTCATCAAGGTAAGCCGTCTCTTCCCCACCGCAGACAGAAAGCAATAGTTGCTCGCTGTGGAGAAGCTGGGACATGCGGGCAGAGCAGGAAGAGAGGACCTCAACCTCCATCCTCTCACCGTTCAGCAATCATCCTGGGAGCGAATATCCTCGTGTTTCCCTTTTCCCGTGGGCCCCACTTTCCCTGCCAGAGCAGACCCAGGGCACCTGTGGCCTGCTTCCTGCTTGCCCGGGATGGCGGGGTGGCGGGGCGGGGCGGGCCGCGCGTCGCTCCCTGCAGGGTAGCGCCCTGGGTGGTTCTGGTTCCGACGGCTCCCCCAATCTGACCTCCGATGAGCGTGTTCTGCTGGGAGAACTGGGGCTGTGTCTCCGTAAGTTTCCCGGAGTGCGGGCCCGGAGGCTTGGTCTCAAACGAAGGCTCGGCAGCAAGGGCCGCCGTTCCTGCGAGGGACTCGCCCTCCCTGAGCGGCAGTTGCCTCATCTGGTTGGAAAGGGGGTCCTGTTAGTGCCTCGTCGGTGGCGTTGTTGCGAGCGCGGAAGCGGGAGCACGGAGCACACCGCTCAGCACGGAGCGCGGCACTGGTTGGTGCGCGCTCATCGTCTGCCGTCCTTCCCTGTGAGCATAGTGCTTTCCGCCGACATTCGCCCGGCACCTGCGGGCCGCGTGCCTGCTTGGGGCCGGACCCAGCAGCCGAGGACGCAGGTGCCAAAATCTCTGCCTTTGGGGGAGTTCGCCGCCTCGTGCCTGGGACGGGAGGACCGACGGCAGACCAACACGTCCCGACGAGAGGCGGCGTCCCCGACGACGGGACGCGGTGCCGTGGGAAATGGAGAGCCTGGCACAGCCGAGGTCCTGGTCAGACATGCGTTGATGGCGTCGCTCTCTTTCCCCCAGCCCGCCCCCCGCCCCCCACCCCGGCCCCCCGGCCCTTTCCTCTCCCTCGCGTCCCGAGGTCCCCTTTCCAACGGGATCCAAGAACGCCCACAGGGCCCAAACTCTTGAGATGGGCAGTGCAGACATCGTGCACTGGATCCCGGGTGGACGACGGGAGAGGGCTGCGGCCCAGAACCCTGAAGCCCAGAGGTCTCGGGACGGGGATACCGGTGACGTCGGGAGGCACCAACGGGTGTTCCGACGTGCGTTTCCCTCCCCGTAATCACACCGTGGCGCTCATCCGTCCATCCTCGGCGTGCTAGCCATCTTGGTAAAACTAAGGAGACTTAACGGGTGAGCTAACCTGTGGGAGACCCTGGGTAATGTCCCTACCTGCGCTCGAGCAGACTGTGGACGCTGTGGTCGTCGGGGAGGGGGTTCTGTACGTCTGGTAGATTGCGTTGGTTTCTCGGGCGAAGTTCTCCGTGTCCTGACTTTTCTGGCTGCTCGTTCTGTCAACTCAGGAAGTCCGGGGGCGCCCCGCAGAAAGAGGAAAAGAGCCAGAACGAAGAGGCGAAGAGAGAAGGAAAGAAACACACAAACACGCACGCGCACACAAAAACGCGCACACACAGAGCGAGAGCGAGAGCGAGAGCGAGAGCGAGAGCGAGCCCGAGCCCGGCTGCCTGTCCGTGGCTCCTGGGCGTCCGGGTCGCGGGACAGGGATCCCAGGAGCGCTGCACTCCTGAGACCCTGTCTGCACGTCCCAGGGCCCCAGGGGTGATCGCCAGCCCCAGGGCCCCCGCCTCCTTGCCCGGGCCCAGCTCAAGCACCACCGCCCTCCTGTGGGGAAGCTGCCTCTTGGGCAGGGCCTCTCTGTGTCAGCGTGAGCGTCTGTGTGTCTGTCCCGGGGGGTGTCTGTCTGGGTCCGTGTCTCGGATCCTCTCAATCTCTCTGTCTCTGCCTCTGTCTCTGTCTCTGTCTCTGTGTCTCTCAGGTCGGTCAGTCAGGAGCTGTCCAGGGTGGCCGCGGGGCCTGGGGTTGAGGGCGCGGTCCGGGTCCCGTGGGCGGGGCGCGGGGCGGGGCGGGGAAGGGTGGCCCGCCCTGGTCTCCCCGCGCCCCGCCGCCCGCCCCGGAGGGCTTTCCGGTGATGCCCTCTGGTCGCGCCGGTGGCTCCAGCTGGATTTGGGCAAGTTGGGGCCGGGCCGGAGCGGCGGCCGCCGGGGGTTGTTGGGCCCGGGTTCGTTGGGAGGCGCCTCGGGCCGGAGGGGCCTCGCCGGCCCGGGGCCCCGACGCGCTGACGCGCCGACGCGCCGACGCGCCCGACGCCCCGGGCCACCTGTCCCCGAGCAGAGCAGCCGGATGTCCTGCGACCCGTCGCCGGGATGCGGGCGGACAGGAGGCCTGGAGCGTCCGGGGCCGGCTTGGGAGAGCGCCTAGACTTGCGCCCCGCCCGCCCACAGTCCCCGGGGTGCCCGAGGCCTCCCGCGCCCTGGGCGGGCGGCAGGGCAGGGCAGGGCAGGGCAGGGCAGGGTTTGGCTGGCCGCGGCGGCGGCGGCGGCGGCGGCGGGAGGCAGTGGCAGGCAGGCGGCAGGCGGCGGAGCGCGGGGCGCAGGGGACGCGGGCGGCCGGTGCGCGTCACAGGGGCTCGGGCGCGCGCGTCACAGACGCCAGGCGACGGCGCGTCACAGGGGCCAGGCGACAGCGCGCGCGCGCGCGAGGCTTCTTAGGGGCGCCGGCGGCAGCCGCCAGCGTCTACGGCCATACCACCCTGAACGCGCCCGATCTCGTCTGATCTCGGAAGCTAAGCAGGGTCGGGCCTGGTTAGGACTTGGATGGGAGACCGCCTGGGAATACCGGGTGCTGTAGGCTTTTGCCTCCCGCCGCCTCCCTCTCCTTTTGCGCCCCCCCCCCCGCCCCCCGGCCCCAGCGCCGCTCCCTCCACGCTCCTCCCGCCCCTCCTCCCTCCTCACCGGTCGCCCCATCGCCCCGCCACGCCCCCACCGCTGTCCAGCCGCGCGAGTGCCCCGCGGCCGCGGCCACCGCCGCCGCCGCCGCCGCCGCCGCCCAGCCCTTCCACCTCGCGGCCCCACGGGAACCCAGGGCCAACCGGGGCCGGCCCCGCGTGGCCGTGCCCCCGACGCCGCCCTCGTCCGGCGGGCTCCCTCTGTCCTCGGCGGCCTCTTCCCACCCGCCAGGCTCCTGAGAGACCCTAGCGGTCCACTCGGCCGGCGCGGCACCCAAGCAGTTGGTCGAGTCGTGGTGTGCGATGGAACGGATCCCGCTCCGGGCTGCGGAGGCCCGGACAGCTTCAGCAAGCTGCCAGCAGCCCCTCCGTCTTCCAGAGCCCATCTAGGAAAGACCCCGGGTCAGGCCTCTCCAAACAGCACCTACAGAAGGACGGGGCCCACTGGGCTCGAGAGGAGCCTTCCGGGCCTGGCCATCCATCCCAAGCGGGACGGCTTCTGGATTTTCTGATGCCTGCGCCGTGTGTCAGCTTCTCCAAGTCGGTACCTGGCTGTCCTTGATACCGTCGTTCGCGAGAAACCCTCGTTTCCGCACCGGAGTTGGTACGGGTCCTTTTGTGTTGTCTTTCCTTAAAGACGTCCCCTTCCCCAAGTGTCTAAGTTTCAAGCGCCTCCCCCCGCTCCCCGGCTGGGATGCAACTCCGTCTCCGTCTTCGCTTTTGTCTTTTGGGGGGGGGGGGGTGGTCCTGCCTTCGTTTGAAAGGTCGGTGTCTGGCTCCTCGTGGATCCCTTGCATCCGTTTTGATTCTGAACAGACTGGATGGAAGGATTAGGAATCTTGCTGCGCTGGCCCAGGGTTTTGGTGTCCCCTCACTCAGGTGCCTCACTCTGTCCTGCCCCCCTCCTGGCCTCTGTCTGCCAGAGGGAGTGGACGAGTCCCCCGAGAGGACATTTCCGTCCTCAGCGGCCAGCCCTTCCTGGCTCCTTGGCTTGAGCTTTCATATCGTGCGGCTCGGGCAGCTTTGAAAGTCTGCTCTTCCCCTGCCTGTGTCCGCGCAGACTATCGCGGAAAGGGGATCCGGGAAAGCGGGAGGGGAGTTTGCTCCAGGGGAGGAGAGCGGGGATGACAGGGAGGAGGAGAGGGGAGACTTGCCTCAGATCGCACGGACTTTTACATTTTCAAGGGGGGAATTCATCAAGGTAAGCCGTCTCTTCCCCACCGCAGACAGAAAGCAATAGTTGCTCGCTGTGGAGAAGCTGGGACATGCGGGCAGAGCAGGAAGAGAGGACCTCAACCTCCATCCTCTCACCGTTCAGCAATCATCCTGGGAGCGAATATCCTCGTGTTTCCCTTTTCCCGTGGGCCCCACTTTCCCTGCCAGAGCAGACCCAGGGCACCTGTGGCCTGCTTCCTGCTTGCCCGGGATGGCGGGGTGGCGGGGCGGGGCGGGCCGCGCGTCGCTCCCTGCAGGGTAGCGCCCTGGGTGGTTCTGGTTCCGACGGCTCCCCCAATCTGACCTCCGATGAGCGTGTTCTGCTGGGAGAACTGGGGCTGTGTCTCCGTAAGTTTCCCGGAGTGCGGGCCCGGAGGCTTGGTCTCAAACGAAGGCTCGGCAGCAAGGGCCGCCGTTCCTGCGAGGGACTCGCCCTCCCTGAGCGGCAGTTGCCTCATCTGGTTGGAAAGGGGGTCCTGTTAGTGCCTCGTCGGTGGCGTTGTTGCGAGCGCGGAAGCGGGAGCACGGAGCACACCGCTCAGCACGGAGCGCGGCACTGGTTGGTGCGCGCTCATCGTCTGCCGTCCTTCCCTGTGAGCATAGTGCTTTCCGCCGACATTCGCCCGGCACCTGCGGGCCGCGTGCCTGCTTGGGGCCGGACCCAGCAGCCGAGGACGCAGGTGCCAAAATCTCTGCCTTTGGGGGAGTTCGCCGCCTCGTGCCTGGGACGGGAGGACCGACGGCAGACCAACACGTCCCGACGAGAGGCGGCGTCCCCGACGACGGGACGCGGTGCCGTGGGAAATGGAGAGCCTGGCACAGCCGAGGTCCTGGTCAGACATGCGTTGATGGCGTCGCTCTCTTTCCCCCAGCCCGCCCCCCGCCCCCCACCCCGGCCCCCCGGCCCTTTCCTCTCCCTCGCGTCCCGAGGTCCCCTTTCCAACGGGATCCAAGAACGCCCACAGGGCCCAAACTCTTGAGATGGGCAGTGCAGACATCGTGCACTGGATCCCGGGTGGACGACGGGAGAGGGCTGCGGCCCAGAACCCTGAAGCCCAGAGGTCTCGGGACGGGGATACCGGTGACGTCGGGAGGCACCAACGGGTGTTCGGACGTGCGTTTCCCTCCCCGTAATCACACCGTGGCGCTCATCCGTCCATCCTCGGCGTGCTAGCCATCTTGGTAAAACTAAGGAGACTTAACGGGTGAGCTAACCTGTGGGAGACCCTGGGTAATGTCCCTACCTGCGCTCGAGCAGACTGTGGACGCTGTGGTCGTCGGGGAGGGGGTTCTGTACGTCTGGTAGATTGCGTTGGTTTCTCGGGCGAAGTTCTCCGTGTCCTGACTTTTCTGGCTGCTCGTTCTGTCAACTCAGGAAGTCCGGGGGCGCCCCGCAGAAAGAGGAAAAGAGCCAGAACGAAGAGGCGAAGAGAGAAGGAAAGAAACACACAAACACGCACGCGCACACAAAAACGCGCACACACAGAGCGAGAGCGAGAGCGAGAGCGAGAGCGAGAGCGAGCCCGAGCCCGGCTGCCTGTCCGTGGCTCCTGGGCGTCCGGGTCGCGGGACAGGGATCCCAGGAGCGCTGCACTCCTGAGACCCTGTCTGCACGTCCCAGGGCCCCAGGGGTGATCGCCAGCCCCAGGGCCCCCGCCTCCTTGCCCGGGCCCAGCTCAAGCACCACCGCCCTCCTGTGGGGAAGCTGCCTCTTGGGCAGGGCCTCTCTGTGTCAGCGTGAGCGTCTGTGTGTCTGTCCCGGGGGGTGTCTGTCTGGGTCCGTGTCTCGGATCCTCTCAATCTCTCTGTCTCTGCCTCTGTCTCTGTCTCTGTCTCTGTGTCTCTCAGGTCGGTCAGTCAGGAGCTGTCCAGGGTGGCCGCGGGGCCTGGGGTTGAGGGCGCGGTCCGGGTCCCGTGGGCGGGGCGCGGGGCGGGGCGGGGAAGGGTGGCCCGCCCTGGTCTCCCCGCGCCCCGCCGCCCGCCCCGGAGGGCTTTCCGGTGATGCCCTCTGGTCGCGCCGGTGGCTCCAGCTGGATTTGGGCAAGTTGGGGCCGGGCCGGAGCGGCGGCCGCCGGGGGTTGTTGGGCCCGGGTTCGTTGGGAGGCGCCTCGGGCCGGAGGGGCCTCGCCGGCCCGGGGCCCCGACGCGCTGACGCGCCGACGCGCCGACGCGCCCGACGCCCCGGGCCACCTGTCCCCGAGCAGAGCAGCCGGATGTCCTGCGACCCGTCGCCGGGATGCGGGCGGACAGGAGGCCTGGAGCGTCCGGGGCCGGCTTGGGAGAGCGCCTAGACTTGCGCCCCGCCCGCCCACAGTCCCCGGGGTGCCCGAGGCCTCCCGCGCCCTGGGCGGGCGGCAGGGCAGGGCAGGGCAGGGCAGGGCAGGGTTTGGCTGGCCGCGGCGGCGGCGGCGGCGGCGGCGGGAGGCAGTGGCAGGCAGGCGGCAGGCGGCGGAGCGCGGGGCGCAGGGGACGCGGGCGGCCGGTGCGCGTCACAGGGGCTCGGGCGCGCGCGTCACAGACGCCAGGCGACGGCGCGTCACAGGGGCCAGGCGACAGCGCGCGCGCGCGCGAGGCTTCTTAGGGGCGCCGGCGGCAGCCGCCAGCGTCTACGGCCATACCACCCTGAACGCGCCCGATCTCGTCTGATCTCGGAAGCTAAGCAGGGTCGGGCCTGGTTAGGACTTGGATGGGAGACCGCCTGGGAATACCGGGTGCTGTAGGCTTTTGCCTCCCGCCGCCTCCCTCTCCTTTTGCGCCCCCCCCCCCCCGCCCCCCGGCCCCAGCGCCGCTCCCTCCACGCTCCTCCCGCCCCTCCTCCCTCCTCACCGGTCGCCCCATCGCCCCGCCACGCCCCCACCGCTGTCCAGCCGCGCGAGTGCCCCGCGGCCGCGGCCACCGCCGCCGCCGCCGCCGCCGCCGCCCAGCCCTTCCACCTCGCGGCCCCACGGGAACCCAGGGCCAACCGGGGCCGGCCCCGCGTGGCCGTGCCCCCGACGCCGCCCTCGTCCGGCGGGCTCCCTCTGTCCTCGGCGGCCTCTTCCCACCCGCCAGGCTCCTGAGAGACCCTAGCGGTCCACTCGGCCGGCGCGGCACCCAAGCAGTTGGTCGAGTCGTGGTGTGCGATGGAACGGATCCCGCTCCGGGCTGCGGAGGCCCGGACAGCTTCAGCAAGCTGCCAGCAGCCCCTCCGTCTTCCAGAGCCCATCTAGGAAAGACCCCGGGTCAGGCCTCTCCAAACAGCACCTACAGAAGGACGGGGCCCACTGGGCTCGAGAGGAGCCTTCCGGGCCTGGCCATCCATCCCAAGCGGGACGGCTTCTGGATTTTCTGATGCCTGCGCCGTGTGTCAGCTTCTCCAAGTCGGTACCTGGCTGTCCTTGATACCGTCGTTCGCGAGAAACCCTCGTTTCCGCACCGGAGTTGGTACGGGTCCTTTTGTGTTGTCTTTCCTTAAAGACGTCCCCTTCCCCAAGTGTCTAAGTTTCAAGCGCCTCCCCCCGCTCCCCGGCTGGGATGCAACTCCGTCTCCGTCTTCGCTTTTGTCTTTTGGGGGGGGGGTGGTCCTGCCTTCGTTTGAAAGGTCGGTGTCTGGCTCCTCGTGGATCCCTTGCATCCGTTTTGATTCTGAACAGACTGGATGGAAGGATTAGGAATCTTGCTGCGCTGGCCCAGGGTTTTGGTGTCCCCTCACTCAGGTGCCTCACTCTGTCCTGCCCCCCTCCTGGCCTCTGTCTGCCAGAGGGAGTGGACGAGTCCCCCGAGAGGACATTTCCGTCCTCAGCGGCCAGCCCTTCCTGGCTCCTTGGCTTGAGCTTTCATATCGTGCGGCTCGGGCAGCTTTGAAAGTCTGCTCTTCCCCTGCCTGTGTCCGCGCAGACTATCGCGGAAAGGGGATCCGGGAAAGCGGGAGGGGAGTTTGCTCCAGGGGAGGAGAGCGGGGATGACAGGGAGGAGGAGAGGGGAGACTTGCCTCAGATCGCACGGACTTTTACATTTTCAAGGGGGGAATTCATCAAGGTAAGCCGTCTCTTCCCCACCGCAGACAGAAAGCAATAGTTGCTCGCTGTGGAGAAGCTGGGACATGCGGGCAGAGCAGGAAGAGAGGACCTCAACCTCCATCCTCTCACCGTTCAGCAATCATCCTGGGAGCGAATATCCTCGTGTTTCCCTTTTCCCGTGGGCCCCACTTTCCCTGCCAGAGCAGACCCAGGGCACCTGTGGCCTGCTTCCTGCTTGCCCGGGATGGCGGGGTGGCGGGGCGGGGCGGGCCGCGCGTCGCTCCCTGCAGGGTAGCGCCCTGGGTGGTTCTGGTTCCGACGGCTCCCCCAATCTGACCTCCGATGAGCGTGTTCTGCTGGGAGAACTGGGGCTGTGTCTCCGTAAGTTTCCCGGAGTGCGGGCCCGGAGGCTTGGTCTCAAACGAAGGCTCGGCAGCAAGGGCCGCCGTTCCTGCGAGGGACTCGCCCTCCCTGAGCGGCAGTTGCCTCATCTGGTTGGAAAGGGGGTCCTGTTAGTGCCTCGTCGGTGGCGTTGTTGCGAGCGCGGAAGCGGGAGCACGGAGCACACCGCTCAGCACGGAGCGCGGCACTGGTTGGTGCGCGCTCATCGTCTGCCGTCCTTCCCTGTGAGCATAGTGCTTTCCGCCGACATTCGCCCGGCACCTGCGGGCCGCGTGCCTGCTTGGGGCCGGACCCAGCAGCCGAGGACGCAGGTGCCAAAATCTCTGCCTTTGGGGGAGTTCGCCGCCTCGTGCCTGGGACGGGAGGACCGACGGCAGACCAACACGTCCCGACGAGAGGCGGCGTCCCCGACGACGGGACGCGGTGCCGTGGGAAATGGAGAGCCTGGCACAGCCGAGGTCCTGGTCAGACATGCGTTGATGGCGTCGCTCTCTTTCCCCCAGCCCGCCCCCCGCCCCCCACCCCGGCCCCCCGGCCCTTTCCTCTCCCTCGCGTCCCGAGGTCCCCTTTCCAACGGGATCCAAGAACGCCCACAGGGCCCAAACTCTTGAGATGGGCAGTGCAGACATCGTGCACTGGATCCCGGGTGGACGACGGGAGAGGGCTGCGGCCCAGAACCCTGAAGCCCAGAGGTCTCGGGACGGGGATACCGGTGACGTCGGGAGGCACCAACGGGTGTTCCGACGTGCGTTTCCCTCCCCGTAATCACACCGTGGCGCTCATCCGTCCATCCTCGGCGTGCTAGCCATCTTGGTAAAACTAAGGAGACTTAACGGGTGAGCTAACCTGTGGGAGACCCTGGGTAATGTCCCTACCTGCGCTCGAGCAGACTGTGGACGCTGTGGTCGTCGGGGAGGGGGTTCTGTACGTCTGGTAGATTGCGTTGGTTTCTCGGGCGAAGTTCTCCGTGTCCTGACTTTTCTGGCTGCTCGTTCTGTCAACTCAGGAAGTCCGGGGGCGCCCCGCAGAAAGAGGAAAAGAGCCAGAACGAAGAGGCGAAGAGAGAAGGAAAGAAACACACAAACACGCACGCGCACACAAAAACGCGCACACACAGAGCGAGAGCGAGAGCGAGAGCGAGAGCGAGAGCGAGCCCGAGCCCGGCTGCCTGTCCGTGGCTCCTGGGCGTCCGGGTCGCGGGACAGGGATCCCAGGAGCGCTGCACTCCTGAGACCCTGTCTGCACGTCCCAGGGCCCCAGGGGTGATCGCCAGCCCCAGGGCCCCCGCCTCCTTGCCCGGGCCCAGCTCAAGCACCACCGCCCTCCTGTGGGGAAGCTGCCTCTTGGGCAGGGCCTCTCTGTGTCAGCGTGAGCGTCTGTGTGTCTGTCCCGGGGGGTGTCTGTCTGGGTCCGTGTCTCGGATCCTCTCAATCTCTCTGTCTCTGCCTCTGTCTCTGTCTCTGTCTCTGTGTCTCTCAGGTCGGTCAGTCAGGAGCTGTCCAGGGTGGCCGCGGGGCCTGGGGTTGAGGGCGCGGTCCGGGTCCCGTGGGCGGGGCGCGGGGCGGGGCGGGGAAGGGTGGCCCGCCCTGGTCTCCCCGCGCCCCGCCGCCCGCCCCGGAGGGCTTTCCGGTGATGCCCTCTGGTCGCGCCGGTGGCTCCAGCTGGATTTGGGCAAGTTGGGGCCGGGCCGGAGCGGCGGCCGCCGGGGGTTGTTGGGCCCGGGTTCGTTGGGAGGCGCCTCGGGCCGGAGGGGCCTCGCCGGCCCGGGGCCCCGACGCGCTGACGCGCCGACGCGCCGACGCGCCCGACGCCCCGGGCCACCTGTCCCCGAGCAGAGCAGCCGGATGTCCTGCGACCCGTCGCCGGGATGCGGGCGGACAGGAGGCCTGGAGCGTCCGGGGCCGGCTTGGGAGAGCGCCTAGACTTGCGCCCCGCCCGCCCACAGTCCCCGGGGTGCCCGAGGCCTCCCGCGCCCTGGGCGGGCGGCAGGGCAGGGCAGGGCAGGGCAGGGCAGGGTTTGGCTGGCCGCGGCGGCGGCGGCGGCGGCGGCGGGAGGCAGTGGCAGGCAGGCGGCAGGCGGCGGAGCGCGGGGCGCAGGGGACGCGGGCGGCCGGTGCGCGTCACAGGGGCTCGGGCGCGCGCGTCACAGACGCCAGGCGACGGCGCGTCACAGGGGCCAGGCGACAGCGCGCGCGCGCGCGAGGCTTCTTAGGGGCGCCGGCGGCAGCCGCCAGCGTCTACGGCCATACCACCCTGAACGCGCCCGATCTCGTCTGATCTCGGAAGCTAAGCAGGGTCGGGCCTGGTTAGGACTTGGATGGGAGACCGCCTGGGAATACCGGGTGCTGTAGGCTTTTGCCTCCCGCCGCCTCCCTCTCCTTTTGCGCCCCCCCCCCCCCCGCCCCCCGGCCCCAGCGCCGCTCCCTCCACGCTCCTCCCGCCCCTCCTCCCTCCTCACCGGTCGCCCCATCGCCCCGCCACGCCCCCACCGCTGTCCAGCCGCGCGAGTGCCCCGCGGCCGCGGCCACCGCCGCCGCCGCCGCCGCCGCCGCCCAGCCCTTCCACCTCGCGGCCCCACGGGAACCCAGGGCCAACCGGGGCCGGCCCCGCGTGGCCGTGCCCCCGACGCCGCCCTCGTCCGGCGGGCTCCCTCTGTCCTCGGCGGCCTCTTCCCACCCGCCAGGCTCCTGAGAGACCCTAGCGGTCCACTCGGCCGGCGCGGCACCCAAGCAGTTGGTCGAGTCGTGGTGTGCGATGGAACGGATCCCGCTCCGGGCTGCGGAGGCCCGGACAGCTTCAGCAAGCTGCCAGCAGCCCCTCCGTCTTCCAGAGCCCATCTAGGAAAGACCCCGGGTCAGGCCTCTCCAAACAGCACCTACAGAAGGACGGGGCCCACTGGGCTCGAGAGGAGCCTTCCGGGCCTGGCCATCCATCCCAAGCGGGACGGCTTCTGGATTTTCTGATGCCTGCGCCGTGTGTCAGCTTCTCCAAGTCGGTACCTGGCTGTCCTTGATACCGTCGTTCGCGAGAAACCCTCGTTTCCGCACCGGAGTTGGTACGGGTCCTTTTGTGTTGTCTTTCCTTAAAGACGTCCCCTTCCCCAAGTGTCTAAGTTTCAAGCGCCTCCCCCCGCTCCCCGGCTGGGATGCAACTCCGTCTCCGTCTTCGCTTTTGTCTTTTGGGGGGGGGGTGGTCCTGCCTTCGTTTGAAAGGTCGGTGTCTGGCTCCTCGTGGATCCCTTGCATCCGTTTTGATTCTGAACAGACTGGATGGAAGGATTAGGAATCTTGCTGCGCTGGCCCAGGGTTTTGGTGTCCCCTCACTCAGGTGCCTCACTCTGTCCTGCCCCCCTCCTGGCCTCTGTCTGCCAGAGGGAGTGGACGAGTCCCCCGAGAGGACATTTCCGTCCTCAGCGGCCAGCCCTTCCTGGCTCCTTGGCTTGAGCTTTCATATCGTGCGGCTCGGGCAGCTTTGAAAGTCTGCTCTTCCCCTGCCTGTGTCCGCGCAGACTATCGCGGAAAGGGGATCCGGGAAAGCGGGAGGGGAGTTTGCTCCAGGGGAGGAGAGCGGGGATGACAGGGAGGAGGAGAGGGGAGACTTGCCTCAGATCGCACGGACTTTTACATTTTCAAGGGGGGAATTCATCAAGGTAAGCCGTCTCTTCCCCACCGCAGACAGAAAGCAATAGTTGCTCGCTGTGGAGAAGCTGGGACATGCGGGCAGAGCAGGAAGAGAGGACCTCAACCTCCATCCTCTCACCGTTCAGCAATCATCCTGGGAGCGAATATCCTCGTGTTTCCCTTTTCCCGTGGGCCCCACTTTCCCTGCCAGAGCAGACCCAGGGCACCTGTGGCCTGCTTCCTGCTTGCCCGGGATGGCGGGGTGGCGGGGCGGGGCGGGCCGCGCGTCGCTCCCTGCAGGGTAGCGCCCTGGGTGGTTCTGGTTCCGACGGCTCCCCCAATCTGACCTCCGATGAGCGTGTTCTGCTGGGAGAACTGGGGCTGTGTCTCCGTAAGTTTCCCGGAGTGCGGGCCCGGAGGCTTGGTCTCAAACGAAGGCTCGGCAGCAAGGGCCGCCGTTCCTGCGAGGGACTCGCCCTCCCTGAGCGGCAGTTGCCTCATCTGGTTGGAAAGGGGGTCCTGTTAGTGCCTCGTCGGTGGCGTTGTTGCGAGCGCGGAAGCGGGAGCACGGAGCACACCGCTCAGCACGGAGCGCGGCACTGGTTGGTGCGCGCTCATCGTCTGCCGTCCTTCCCTGTGAGCATAGTGCTTTCCGCCGACATTCGCCCGGCACCTGCGGGCCGCGTGCCTGCTTGGGGCCGGACCCAGCAGCCGAGGACGCAGGTGCCAAAATCTCTGCCTTTGGGGGAGTTCGCCGCCTCGTGCCTGGGACGGGAGGACCGACGGCAGACCAACACGTCCCGACGAGAGGCGGCGTCCCCGACGACGGGACGCGGTGCCGTGGGAAATGGAGAGCCTGGCACAGCCGAGGTCCTGGTCAGACATGCGTTGATGGCGTCGCTCTCTTTCCCCCAGCCCGCCCCCCGCCCCCCACCCCGGCCCCCCGGCCCTTTCCTCTCCCTCGCGTCCCGAGGTCCCCTTTCCAACGGGATCCAAGAACGCCCACAGGGCCCAAACTCTTGAGATGGGCAGTGCAGACATCGTGCACTGGATCCCGGGTGGACGACGGGAGAGGGCTGCGGCCCAGAACCCTGAAGCCCAGAGGTCTCGGGACGGGGATACCGGTGACGTCGGGAGGCACCAACGGGTGTTCCGACGTGCGTTTCCCTCCCCGTAATCACACCGTGGCGCTCATCCGTCCATCCTCGGCGTGCTAGCCATCTTGGTAAAACTAAGGAGACTTAACGGGTGAGCTAACCTGTGGGAGACCCTGGGTAATGTCCCTACCTGCGCTCGAGCAGACTGTGGACGCTGTGGTCGTCGGGGAGGGGGTTCTGTACGTCTGGTAGATTGCGTTGGTTTCTCGGGCGAAGTTCTCCGTGTCCTGACTTTTCTGGCTGCTCGTTCTGTCAACTCAGGAAGTCCGGGGGCGCCCCGCAGAAAGAGGAAAAGAGCCAGAACGAAGAGGCGAAGAGAGAAGGAAAGAAACACACAAACACGCACGCGCACACAAAAACGCGCACACACAGAGCGAGAGCGAGAGCGAGAGCGAGAGCGAGAGCGAGCCCGAGCCCGGCTGCCTGTCCGTGGCTCCTGGGCGTCCGGGTCGCGGGACAGGGATCCCAGGAGCGCTGCACTCCTGAGACCCTGTCTGCACGTCCCAGGGCCCCAGGGGTGATCGCCAGCCCCAGGGCCCCCGCCTCCTTGCCCGGGCCCAGCTCAAGCACCACCGCCCTCCTGTGGGGAAGCTGCCTCTTGGGCAGGGCCTCTCTGTGTCAGCGTGAGCGTCTGTGTGTCTGTCCCGGGGGGTGTCTGTCTGGGTCCGTGTCTCGGATCCTCTCAATCTCTCTGTCTCTGCCTCTGTCTCTGTCTCTGTCTCTGTGTCTCTCAGGTCGGTCAGTCAGGAGCTGTCCAGGGTGGCCGCGGGGCCTGGGGTTGAGGGCGCGGTCCGGGTCCCGTGGGCGGGGCGCGGGGCGGGGCGGGGAAGGGTGGCCCGCCCTGGTCTCCCCGCGCCCCGCCGCCCGCCCCGGAGGGCTTTCCGGTGATGCCCTCTGGTCGCGCCGGTGGCTCCAGCTGGATTTGGGCAAGTTGGGGCCGGGCCGGAGCGGCGGCCGCCGGGGGTTGTTGGGCCCGGGTTCGTTGGGAGGCGCCTCGGGCCGGAGGGGCCTCGCCGGCCCGGGGCCCCGACGCGCTGACGCGCCGACGCGCCGACGCGCCCGACGCCCCGGGCCACCTGTCCCCGAGCAGAGCAGCCGGATGTCCTGCGACCCGTCGCCGGGATGCGGGCGGACAGGAGGCCTGGAGCGTCCGGGGCCGGCTTGGGAGAGCGCCTAGACTTGCGCCCCGCCCGCCCACAGTCCCCGGGGTGCCCGAGGCCTCCCGCGCCCTGGGCGGGCGGCAGGGCAGGGCAGGGCAGGGCAGGGCAGGGTTTGGCTGGCCGCGGCGGCGGCGGCGGCGGCGGCGGGAGGCAGTGGCAGGCAGGCGGCAGGCGGCGGAGCGCGGGGCGCAGGGGACGCGGGCGGCCGGTGCGCGTCACAGGGGCTCGGGCGCGCGCGTCACAGACGCCAGGCGACGGCGCGTCACAGGGGCCAGGCGACAGCGCGCGCGCGCGCGAGGCTTCTTAGGGGCGCCGGCGGCAGCCGCCAGCGTCTACGGCCATACCACCCTGAACGCGCCCGATCTCGTCTGATCTCGGAAGCTAAGCAGGGTCGGGCCTGGTTAGGACTTGGATGGGAGACCGCCTGGGAATACCGGGTGCTGTAGGCTTTTGCCTCCCGCCGCCTCCCTCTCCTTTTGCGCCCCCCCCCCCGCCCCCCGGCCCCAGCGCCGCTCCCTCCACGCTCCTCCCGCCCCTCCTCCCTCCTCACCGGTCGCCCCATCGCCCCGCCACGCCCCCACCGCTGTCCAGCCGCGCGAGTGCCCCGCGGCCGCGGCCACCGCCGCCGCCGCCGCCGCCGCCGCCCAGCCCTTCCACCTCGCGGCCCCACGGGAACCCAGGGCCAACCGGGGCCGGCCCCGCGTGGCCGTGCCCCCGACGCCGCCCTCGTCCGGCGGGCTCCCTCTGTCCTCGGCGGCCTCTTCCCACCCGCCAGGCTCCTGAGAGACCCTAGCGGTCCACTCGGCCGGCGCGGCACCCAAGCAGTTGGTCGAGTCGTGGTGTGCGATGGAACGGATCCCGCTCCGGGCTGCGGAGGCCCGGACAGCTTCAGCAAGCTGCCAGCAGCCCCTCCGTCTTCCAGAGCCCATCTAGGAAAGACCCCGGGTCAGGCCTCTCCAAACAGCACCTACAGAAGGACGGGGCCCACTGGGCTCGAGAGGAGCCTTCCGGGCCTGGCCATCCATCCCAAGCGGGACGGCTTCTGGATTTTCTGATGCCTGCGCCGTGTGTCAGCTTCTCCAAGTCGGTACCTGGCTGTCCTTGATACCGTCGTTCGCGAGAAACCCTCGTTTCCGCACCGGAGTTGGTACGGGTCCTTTTGTGTTGTCTTTCCTTAAAGACGTCCCCTTCCCCAAGTGTCTAAGTTTCAAGCGCCTCCCCCCGCTCCCCGGCTGGGATGCAACTCCGTCTCCGTCTTCGCTTTTGTCTTTTGGGGGGGGGGGGGTGGTCCTGCCTTCGTTTGAAAGGTCGGTGTCTGGCTCCTCGTGGATCCCTTGCATCCGTTTTGATTCTGAACAGACTGGATGGAAGGATTAGGAATCTTGCTGCGCTGGCCCAGGGTTTTGGTGTCCCCTCACTCAGGTGCCTCACTCTGTCCTGCCCCCCTCCTGGCCTCTGTCTGCCAGAGGGAGTGGACGAGTCCCCCGAGAGGACATTTCCGTCCTCAGCGGCCAGCCCTTCCTGGCTCCTTGGCTTGAGCTTTCATATCGTGCGGCTCGGGCAGCTTTGAAAGTCTGCTCTTCCCCTGCCTGTGTCCGCGCAGACTATCGCGGAAAGGGGATCCGGGAAAGCGGGAGGGGAGTTTGCTCCAGGGGAGGAGAGCGGGGATGACAGGGAGGAGGAGAGGGGAGACTTGCCTCAGATCGCACGGACTTTTACATTTTCAAGGGGGGAATTCATCAAGGTAAGCCGTCTCTTCCCCACCGCAGACAGAAAGCAATAGTTGCTCGCTGTGGAGAAGCTGGGACATGCGGGCAGAGCAGGAAGAGAGGACCTCAACCTCCATCCTCTCACCGTTCAGCAATCATCCTGGGAGCGAATATCCTCGTGTTTCCCTTTTCCCGTGGGCCCCACTTTCCCTGCCAGAGCAGACCCAGGGCACCTGTGGCCTGCTTCCTGCTTGCCCGGGATGGCGGGGTGGCGGGGCGGGGCGGGCCGCGCGTCGCTCCCTGCAGGGTAGCGCCCTGGGTGGTTCTGGTTCCGACGGCTCCCCCAATCTGACCTCCGATGAGCGTGTTCTGCTGGGAGAACTGGGGCTGTGTCTCCGTAAGTTTCCCGGAGTGCGGGCCCGGAGGCTTGGTCTCAAACGAAGGCTCGGCAGCAAGGGCCGCCGTTCCTGCGAGGGACTCGCCCTCCCTGAGCGGCAGTTGCCTCATCTGGTTGGAAAGGGGGTCCTGTTAGTGCCTCGTCGGTGGCGTTGTTGCGAGCGCGGAAGCGGGAGCACGGAGCACACCGCTCAGCACGGAGCGCGGCACTGGTTGGTGCGCGCTCATCGTCTGCCGTCCTTCCCTGTGAGCATAGTGCTTTCCGCCGACATTCGCCCGGCACCTGCGGGCCGCGTGCCTGCTTGGGGCCGGACCCAGCAGCCGAGGACGCAGGTGCCAAAATCTCTGCCTTTGGGGGAGTTCGCCGCCTCGTGCCTGGGACGGGAGGACCGACGGCAGACCAACACGTCCCGACGAGAGGCGGCGTCCCCGACGACGGGACGCGGTGCCGTGGGAAATGGAGAGCCTGGCACAGCCGAGGTCCTGGTCAGACATGCGTTGATGGCGTCGCTCTCTTTCCCCCAGCCCGCCCCCCGCCCCCCACCCCGGCCCCCCGGCCCTTTCCTCTCCCTCGCGTCCCGAGGTCCCCTTTCCAACGGGATCCAAGAACGCCCACAGGGCCCAAACTCTTGAGATGGGCAGTGCAGACATCGTGCACTGGATCCCGGGTGGACGACGGGAGAGGGCTGCGGCCCAGAACCCTGAAGCCCAGAGGTCTCGGGACGGGGATACCGGTGACGTCGGGAGGCACCAACGGGTGTTCCGACGTGCGTTTCCCTCCCCGTAATCACACCGTGGCGCTCATCCGTCCATCCTCGGCGTGCTAGCCATCTTGGTAAAACTAAGGAGACTTAACGGGTGAGCTAACCTGTGGGAGACCCTGGGTAATGTCCCTACCTGCGCTCGAGCAGACTGTGGACGCTGTGGTCGTCGGGGAGGGGGTTCTGTACGTCTGGTAGATTGCGTTGGTTTCTCGGGCGAAGTTCTCCGTGTCCTGACTTTTCTGGCTGCTCGTTCTGTCAACTCAGGAAGTCCGGGGGCGCCCCGCAGAAAGAGGAAAAGAGCCAGAACGAAGAGGCGAAGAGAGAAGGAAAGAAACACACAAACACGCACGCGCACACAAAAACGCGCACACACAGAGCGAGAGCGAGAGCGAGAGCGAGAGCGAGAGCGAGCCCGAGCCCGGCTGCCTGTCCGTGGCTCCTGGGCGTCCGGGTCGCGGGACAGGGATCCCAGGAGCGCTGCACTCCTGAGACCCTGTCTGCACGTCCCAGGGCCCCAGGGGTGATCGCCAGCCCCAGGGCCCCCGCCTCCTTGCCCGGGCCCAGCTCAAGCACCACCGCCCTCCTGTGGGGAAGCTGCCTCTTGGGCAGGGCCTCTCTGTGTCAGCGTGAGCGTCTGTGTGTCTGTCCCGGGGGGTGTCTGTCTGGGTCCGTGTCTCGGATCCTCTCAATCTCTCTGTCTCTGCCTCTGTCTCTGTCTCTGTCTCTGTGTCTCTCAGGTCGGTCAGTCAGGAGCTGTCCAGGGTGGCCGCGGGGCCTGGGGTTGAGGGCGCGGTCCGGGTCCCGTGGGCGGGGCGCGGGGCGGGGCGGGGAAGGGTGGCCCGCCCTGGTCTCCCCGCGCCCCGCCGCCCGCCCCGGAGGGCTTTCCGGTGATGCCCTCTGGTCGCGCCGGTGGCTCCAGCTGGATTTGGGCAAGTTGGGGCCGGGCCGGAGCGGCGGCCGCCGGGGGTTGTTGGGCCCGGGTTCGTTGGGAGGCGCCTCGGGCCGGAGGGGCCTCGCCGGCCCGGGGCCCCGACGCGCTGACGCGCCGACGCGCCGACGCGCCCGACGCCCCGGGCCACCTGTCCCCGAGCAGAGCAGCCGGATGTCCTGCGACCCGTCGCCGGGATGCGGGCGGACAGGAGGCCTGGAGCGTCCGGGGCCGGCTTGGGAGAGCGCCTAGACTTGCGCCCCGCCCGCCCACAGTCCCCGGGGTGCCCGAGGCCTCCCGCGCCCTGGGCGGGCGGCAGGGCAGGGCAGGGCAGGGCAGGGCAGGGTTTGGCTGGCCGCGGCGGCGGCGGCGGCGGCGGCGGGAGGCAGTGGCAGGCAGGCGGCAGGCGGCGGAGCGCGGGGCGCAGGGGACGCGGGCGGCCGGTGCGCGTCACAGGGGCTCGGGCGCGCGCGTCACAGACGCCAGGCGACGGCGCGTCACAGGGGCCAGGCGACAGCGCGCGCGCGCGCGAGGCTTCTTAGGGGCGCCGGCGGCAGCCGCCAGCGTCTACGGCCATACCACCCTGAACGCGCCCGATCTCGTCTGATCTCGGAAGCTAAGCAGGGTCGGGCCTGGTTAGGACTTGGATGGGAGACCGCCTGGGAATACCGGGTGCTGTAGGCTTTTGCCTCCCGCCGCCTCCCTCTCCTTTTGCGCCCCCCCCCCCGCCCCCCGGCCCCAGCGCCGCTCCCTCCACGCTCCTCCCGCCCCTCCTCCCTCCTCACCGGTCGCCCCATCGCCCCGCCACGCCCCCACCGCTGTCCAGCCGCGCGAGTGCCCCGCGGCCGCGGCCACCGCCGCCGCCGCCGCCGCCGCCGCCCAGCCCTTCCACCTCGCGGCCCCACGGGAACCCAGGGCCAACCGGGGCCGGCCCCGCGTGGCCGTGCCCCCGACGCCGCCCTCGTCCGGCGGGCTCCCTCTGTCCTCGGCGGCCTCTTCCCACCCGCCAGGCTCCTGAGAGACCCTAGCGGTCCACTCGGCCGGCGCGGCACCCAAGCAGTTGGTCGAGTCGTGGTGTGCGATGGAACGGATCCCGCTCCGGGCTGCGGAGGCCCGGACAGCTTCAGCAAGCTGCCAGCAGCCCCTCCGTCTTCCAGAGCCCATCTAGGAAAGACCCCGGGTCAGGCCTCTCCAAACAGCACCTACAGAAGGACGGGGCCCACTGGGCTCGAGAGGAGCCTTCCGGGCCTGGCCATCCATCCCAAGCGGGACGGCTTCTGGATTTTCTGATGCCTGCGCCGTGTGTCAGCTTCTCCAAGTCGGTACCTGGCTGTCCTTGATACCGTCGTTCGCGAGAAACCCTCGTTTCCGCACCGGAGTTGGTACGGGTCCTTTTGTGTTGTCTTTCCTTAAAGACGTCCCCTTCCCCAAGTGTCTAAGTTTCAAGCGCCTCCCCCCGCTCCCCGGCTGGGATGCAACTCCGTCTCCGTCTTCGCTTTTGTCTTTTGGGGGGGGGGGGGTGGTCCTGCCTTCGTTTGAAAGGTCGGTGTCTGGCTCCTCGTGGATCCCTTGCATCCGTTTTGATTCTGAACAGACTGGATGGAAGGATTAGGAATCTTGCTGCGCTGGCCCAGGGTTTTGGTGTCCCCTCACTCAGGTGCCTCACTCTGTCCTGCCCCCCTCCTGGCCTCTGTCTGCCAGAGGGAGTGGACGAGTCCCCCGAGAGGACATTTCCGTCCTCAGCGGCCAGCCCTTCCTGGCTCCTTGGCTTGAGCTTTCATATCGTGCGGCTCGGGCAGCTTTGAAAGTCTGCTCTTCCCCTGCCTGTGTCCGCGCAGACTATCGCGGAAAGGGGATCCGGGAAAGCGGGAGGGGAGTTTGCTCCAGGGGAGGAGAGCGGGGATGACAGGGAGGAGGAGAGGGGAGACTTGCCTCAGATCGCACGGACTTTTACATTTTCAAGGGGGGAATTCATCAAGGTAAGCCGTCTCTTCCCCACCGCAGACAGAAAGCAATAGTTGCTCGCTGTGGAGAAGCTGGGACATGCGGGCAGAGCAGGAAGAGAGGACCTCAACCTCCATCCTCTCACCGTTCAGCAATCATCCTGGGAGCGAATATCCTCGTGTTTCCCTTTTCCCGTGGGCCCCACTTTCCCTGCCAGAGCAGACCCAGGGCACCTGTGGCCTGCTTCCTGCTTGCCCGGGATGGCGGGGTGGCGGGGCGGGGCGGGCCGCGCGTCGCTCCCTGCAGGGTAGCGCCCTGGGTGGTTCTGGTTCCGACGGCTCCCCCAATCTGACCTCCGATGAGCGTGTTCTGCTGGGAGAACTGGGGCTGTGTCTCCGTAAGTTTCCCGGAGTGCGGGCCCGGAGGCTTGGTCTCAAACGAAGGCTCGGCAGCAAGGGCCGCCGTTCCTGCGAGGGACTCGCCCTCCCTGAGCGGCAGTTGCCTCATCTGGTTGGAAAGGGGGTCCTGTTAGTGCCTCGTCGGTGGCGTTGTTGCGAGCGCGGAAGCGGGAGCACGGAGCACACCGCTCAGCACGGAGCGCGGCACTGGTTGGTGCGCGCTCATCGTCTGCCGTCCTTCCCTGTGAGCATAGTGCTTTCCGCCGACATTCGCCCGGCACCTGCGGGCCGCGTGCCTGCTTGGGGCCGGACCCAGCAGCCGAGGACGCAGGTGCCAAAATCTCTGCCTTTGGGGGAGTTCGCCGCCTCGTGCCTGGGACGGGAGGACCGACGGCAGACCAACACGTCCCGACGAGAGGCGGCGTCCCCGACGACGGGACGCGGTGCCGTGGGAAATGGAGAGCCTGGCACAGCCGAGGTCCTGGTCAGACATGCGTTGATGGCGTCGCTCTCTTTCCCCCAGCCCGCCCCCCGCCCCCCACCCCGGCCCCCCGGCCCTTTCCTCTCCCTCGCGTCCCGAGGTCCCCTTTCCAACGGGATCCAAGAACGCCCACAGGGCCCAAACTCTTGAGATGGGCAGTGCAGACATCGTGCACTGGATCCCGGGTGGACGACGGGAGAGGGCTGCGGCCCAGAACCCTGAAGCCCAGAGGTCTCGGGACGGGGATACCGGTGACGTCGGGAGGCACCAACGGGTGTTCCGACGTGCGTTTCCCTCCCCGTAATCACACCGTGGCGCTCATCCGTCCATCCTCGGCGTGCTAGCCATCTTGGTAAAACTAAGGAGACTTAACGGGTGAGCTAACCTGTGGGAGACCCTGGGTAATGTCCCTACCTGCGCTCGAGCAGACTGTGGACGCTGTGGTCGTCGGGGAGGGGGTTCTGTACGTCTGGTAGATTGCGTTGGTTTCTCGGGCGAAGTTCTCCGTGTCCTGACTTTTCTGGCTGCTCGTTCTGTCAACTCAGGAAGTCCGGGGGCGCCCCGCAGAAAGAGGAAAAGAGCCAGAACGAAGAGGCGAAGAGAGAAGGAAAGAAACACACAAACACGCACGCGCACACAAAAACGCGCACACACAGAGCGAGAGCGAGAGCGAGAGCGAGAGCGAGAGCGAGCCCGAGCCCGGCTGCCTGTCCGTGGCTCCTGGGCGTCCGGGTCGCGGGACAGGGATCCCAGGAGCGCTGCACTCCTGAGACCCTGTCTGCACGTCCCAGGGCCCCAGGGGTGATCGCCAGCCCCAGGGCCCCCGCCTCCTTGCCCGGGCCCAGCTCAAGCACCACCGCCCTCCTGTGGGGAAGCTGCCTCTTGGGCAGGGCCTCTCTGTGTCAGCGTGAGCGTCTGTGTGTCTGTCCCGGGGGGTGTCTGTCTGGGTCCGTGTCTCGGATCCTCTCAATCTCTCTGTCTCTGCCTCTGTCTCTGTCTCTGTCTCTGTGTCTCTCAGGTCGGTCAGTCAGGAGCTGTCCAGGGTGGCCGCGGGGCCTGGGGTTGAGGGCGCGGTCCGGGTCCCGTGGGCGGGGCGCGGGGCGGGGCGGGGAAGGGTGGCCCGCCCTGGTCTCCCCGCGCCCCGCCGCCCGCCCCGGAGGGCTTTCCGGTGATGCCCTCTGGTCGCGCCGGTGGCTCCAGCTGGATTTGGGCAAGTTGGGGCCGGGCCGGAGCGGCGGCCGCCGGGGGTTGTTGGGCCCGGGTTCGTTGGGAGGCGCCTCGGGCCGGAGGGGCCTCGCCGGCCCGGGGCCCCGACGCGCTGACGCGCCGACGCGCCGACGCGCCCGACGCCCCGGGCCACCTGTCCCCGAGCAGAGCAGCCGGATGTCCTGCGACCCGTCGCCGGGATGCGGGCGGACAGGAGGCCTGGAGCGTCCGGGGCCGGCTTGGGAGAGCGCCTAGACTTGCGCCCCGCCCGCCCACAGTCCCCGGGGTGCCCGAGGCCTCCCGCGCCCTGGGCGGGCGGCAGGGCAGGGCAGGGCAGGGCAGGGCAGGGTTTGGCTGGCCGCGGCGGCGGCGGCGGCGGCGGCGGGAGGCAGTGGCAGGCAGGCGGCAGGCGGCGGAGCGCGGGGCGCAGGGGACGCGGGCGGCCGGTGCGCGTCACAGGGGCTCGGGCGCGCGCGTCACAGACGCCAGGCGACGGCGCGTCACAGGGGCCAGGCGACAGCGCGCGCGCGCGCGAGGCTTCTTAGGGGCGCCGGCGGCAGCCGCCAGCGTCTACGGCCATACCACCCTGAACGCGCCCGATCTCGTCTGATCTCGGAAGCTAAGCAGGGTCGGGCCTGGTTAGGACTTGGATGGGAGACCGCCTGGGAATACCGGGTGCTGTAGGCTTTTGCCTCCCGCCGCCTCCCTCTCCTTTTGCGCCCCCCCCCCCGCCCCCCGGCCCCAGCGCCGCTCCCTCCACGCTCCTCCCGCCCCTCCTCCCTCCTCACCGGTCGCCCCATCGCCCCGCCACGCCCCCACCGCTGTCCAGCCGCGCGAGTGCCCCGCGGCCGCGGCCACCGCCGCCGCCGCCGCCGCCGCCGCCCAGCCCTTCCACCTCGCGGCCCCACGGGAACCCAGGGCCAACCGGGGCCGGCCCCGCGTGGCCGTGCCCCCGACGCCGCCCTCGTCCGGCGGGCTCCCTCTGTCCTCGGCGGCCTCTTCCCACCCGCCAGGCTCCTGAGAGACCCTAGCGGTCCACTCGGCCGGCGCGGCACCCAAGCAGTTGGTCGAGTCGTGGTGTGCGATGGAACGGATCCCGCTCCGGGCTGCGGAGGCCCGGACAGCTTCAGCAAGCTGCCAGCAGCCCCTCCGTCTTCCAGAGCCCATCTAGGAAAGACCCCGGGTCAGGCCTCTCCAAACAGCACCTACAGAAGGACGGGGCCCACTGGGCTCGAGAGGAGCCTTCCGGGCCTGGCCATCCATCCCAAGCGGGACGGCTTCTGGATTTTCTGATGCCTGCGCCGTGTGTCAGCTTCTCCAAGTCGGTACCTGGCTGTCCTTGATACCGTCGTTCGCGAGAAACCCTCGTTTCCGCACCGGAGTTGGTACGGGTCCTTTTGTGTTGTCTTTCCTTAAAGACGTCCCCTTCCCCAAGTGTCTAAGTTTCAAGCGCCTCCCCCCGCTCCCCGGCTGGGATGCAACTCCGTCTCCGTCTTCGCTTTTGTCTTTTGGGGGGGGGGGGTGGTCCTGCCTTCGTTTGAAAGGTCGGTGTCTGGCTCCTCGTGGATCCCTTGCATCCGTTTTGATTCTGAACAGACTGGATGGAAGGATTAGGAATCTTGCTGCGCTGGCCCAGGGTTTTGGTGTCCCCTCACTCAGGTGCCTCACTCTGTCCTGCCCCCCTCCTGGCCTCTGTCTGCCAGAGGGAGTGGACGAGTCCCCCGAGAGGACATTTCCGTCCTCAGCGGCCAGCCCTTCCTGGCTCCTTGGCTTGAGCTTTCATATCGTGCGGCTCGGGCAGCTTTGAAAGTCTGCTCTTCCCCTGCCTGTGTCCGCGCAGACTATCGCGGAAAGGGGATCCGGGAAAGCGGGAGGGGAGTTTGCTCCAGGGGAGGAGAGCGGGGATGACAGGGAGGAGGAGAGGGGAGACTTGCCTCAGATCGCACGGACTTTTACATTTTCAAGGGGGGAATTCATCAAGGTAAGCCGTCTCTTCCCCACCGCAGACAGAAAGCAATAGTTGCTCGCTGTGGAGAAGCTGGGACATGCGGGCAGAGCAGGAAGAGAGGACCTCAACCTCCATCCTCTCACCGTTCAGCAATCATCCTGGGAGCGAATATCCTCGTGTTTCCCTTTTCCCGTGGGCCCCACTTTCCCTGCCAGAGCAGACCCAGGGCACCTGTGGCCTGCTTCCTGCTTGCCCGGGATGGCGGGGTGGCGGGGCGGGGCGGGCCGCGCGTCGCTCCCTGCAGGGTAGCGCCCTGGGTGGTTCTGGTTCCGACGGCTCCCCCAATCTGACCTCCGATGAGCGTGTTCTGCTGGGAGAACTGGGGCTGTGTCTCCGTAAGTTTCCCGGAGTGCGGGCCCGGAGGCTTGGTCTCAAACGAAGGCTCGGCAGCAAGGGCCGCCGTTCCTGCGAGGGACTCGCCCTCCCTGAGCGGCAGTTGCCTCATCTGGTTGGAAAGGGGGTCCTGTTAGTGCCTCGTCGGTGGCGTTGTTGCGAGCGCGGAAGCGGGAGCACGGAGCACACCGCTCAGCACGGAGCGCGGCACTGGTTGGTGCGCGCTCATCGTCTGCCGTCCTTCCCTGTGAGCATAGTGCTTTCCGCCGACATTCGCCCGGCACCTGCGGGCCGCGTGCCTGCTTGGGGCCGGACCCAGCAGCCGAGGACGCAGGTGCCAAAATCTCTGCCTTTGGGGGAGTTCGCCGCCTCGTGCCTGGGACGGGAGGACCGACGGCAGACCAACACGTCCCGACGAGAGGCGGCGTCCCCGACGACGGGACGCGGTGCCGTGGGAAATGGAGAGCCTGGCACAGCCGAGGTCCTGGTCAGACATGCGTTGATGGCGTCGCTCTCTTTCCCCCAGCCCGCCCCCCGCCCCCCACCCCGGCCCCCCGGCCCTTTCCTCTCCCTCGCGTCCCGAGGTCCCCTTTCCAACGGGATCCAAGAACGCCCACAGGGCCCAAACTCTTGAGATGGGCAGTGCAGACATCGTGCACTGGATCCCGGGTGGACGACGGGAGAGGGCTGCGGCCCAGAACCCTGAAGCCCAGAGGTCTCGGGACGGGGATACCGGTGACGTCGGGAGGCACCAACGGGTGTTCCGACGTGCGTTTCCCTCCCCGTAATCACACCGTGGCGCTCATCCGTCCATCCTCGGCGTGCTAGCCATCTTGGTAAAACTAAGGAGACTTAACGGGTGAGCTAACCTGTGGGAGACCCTGGGTAATGTCCCTACCTGCGCTCGAGCAGACTGTGGACGCTGTGGTCGTCGGGGAGGGGGTTCTGTACGTCTGGTAGATTGCGTTGGTTTCTCGGGCGAAGTTCTCCGTGTCCTGACTTTTCTGGCTGCTCGTTCTGTCAACTCAGGAAGTCCGGGGGCGCCCCGCAGAAAGAGGAAAAGAGCCAGAACGAAGAGGCGAAGAGAGAAGGAAAGAAACACACAAACACGCACGCGCACACAAAAACGCGCACACACAGAGCGAGAGCGAGAGCGAGAGCGAGAGCGAGAGCGAGCCCGAGCCCGGCTGCCTGTCCGTGGCTCCTGGGCGTCCGGGTCGCGGGACAGGGATCCCAGGAGCGCTGCACTCCTGAGACCCTGTCTGCACGTCCCAGGGCCCCAGGGGTGATCGCCAGCCCCAGGGCCCCCACCTCCTTGCCCGGGCCCAGCTCAAGCACCACCGCCCTCCTGTGGGGAAGCTGCCTCTTGGGCAGGGCCTCTCTGTGTCAGCGTGAGCGTCTGTGTGTCTGTCCCGGGGGGTGTCTGTCTGGGTCCGTGTCTCGGATCCTCTCAATCTCTCTGTCTCTGCCTCTGTCTCTGTCTCTGTCTCTGTGTCTCTCAGGTCGGTCAGTCAGGAGCTGTCCAGGGTGGCCGCGGGGCCTGGGGTTGAGGGCGCGGTCCGGGTCCCGTGGGCGGGGCGCGGGGCGGGGCGGGGAAGGGTGGCCCGCCCTGGTCTCCCCGCGCCCCGCCGCCCGCCCCGGAGGGCTTTCCGGTGATGCCCTCTGGTCGCGCCGGTGGCTCCAGCTGGATTTGGGCAAGTTGGGGCCGGGCCGGAGCGGCGGCCGCCGGGGGTTGTTGGGCCCGGGTTCGTTGGGAGGCGCCTCGGGCCGGAGGGGCCTCGCCGGCCCGGGGCCCCGACGCGCTGACGCGCCGACGCGCCGACGCGCCCGACGCCCCGGGCCACCTGTCCCCGAGCAGAGCAGCCGGATGTCCTGCGACCCGTCGCCGGGATGCGGGCGGACAGGAGGCCTGGAGCGTCCGGGGCCGGCTTGGGAGAGCGCCTAGACTTGCGCCCCGCCCGCCCACAGTCCCCGGGGTGCCCGAGGCCTCCCGCGCCCTGGGCGGGCGGCAGGGCAGGGCAGGGCAGGGCAGGGCAGGGTTTGGCTGGCCGCGGCGGCGGCGGCGGCGGCGGCGGGAGGCAGTGGCAGGCAGGCGGCAGGCGGCGGAGCGCGGGGCGCAGGGGACGCGGGCGGCCGGTGCGCGTCACAGGGGCTCGGGCGCGCGCGTCACAGACGCCAGGCGACGGCGCGTCACAGGGGCCAGGCGACAGCGCGCGCGCGCGCGAGGCTTCTTAGGGGCGCCGGCGGCAGCCGCCAGCGTCTACGGCCATACCACCCTGAACGCGCCCGATCTCGTCTGATCTCGGAAGCTAAGCAGGGTCGGGCCTGGTTAGGACTTGGATGGGAGACCGCCTGGGAATACCGGGTGCTGTAGGCTTTTGCCTCCCGCCGCCTCCCTCTCCTTTTGCGCCCCCCCCCCCGCCCCCCGGCCCCAGCGCCGCTCCCTCCACGCTCCTCCCGCCCCTCCTCCCTCCTCACCGGTCGCCCCATCGCCCCGCCACGCCCCCACCGCTGTCCAGCCGCGCGAGTGCCCCGCGGCCGCGGCCACCGCCGCCGCCGCCGCCGCCGCCGCCCAGCCCTTCCACCTCGCGGCCCCACGGGAACCCAGGGCCAACCGGGGCCGGCCCCGCGTGGCCGTGCCCCCGACGCCGCCCTCGTCCGGCGGGCTCCCTCTGTCCTCGGCGGCCTCTTCCCACCCGCCAGGCTCCTGAGAGACCCTAGCGGTCCACTCGGCCGGCGCGGCACCCAAGCAGTTGGTCGAGTCGTGGTGTGCGATGGAACGGATCCCGCTCCGGGCTGCGGAGGCCCGGACAGCTTCAGCAAGCTGCCAGCAGCCCCTCCGTCTTCCAGAGCCCATCTAGGAAAGACCCCGGGTCAGGCCTCTCCAAACAGCACCTACAGAAGGACGGGGCCCACTGGGCTCGAGAGGAGCCTTCCGGGCCTGGCCATCCATCCCAAGCGGGACGGCTTCTGGATTTTCTGATGCCTGCGCCGTGTGTCAGCTTCTCCAAGTCGGTACCTGGCTGTCCTTGATACCGTCGTTCGCGAGAAACCCTCGTTTCCGCACCGGAGTTGGTACGGGTCCTTTTGTGTTGTCTTTCCTTAAAGACGTCCCCTTCCCCAAGTGTCTAAGTTTCAAGCGCCTCCCCCCGCTCCCCGGCTGGGATGCAACTCCGTCTCCGTCTTCGCTTTTGTCTTTTGGGGGGGGGGGGGGTGTCCTGCCTTCGTTTGAAAGGTCGGTGTCTGGCTCCTCGTGGATCCCTTGCATCCGTTTTGATTCTGAACAGACTGGATGGAAGGATTAGGAATCTTGCTGCGCTGGCCCAGGGTTTTGGTGTCCCCTCACTCAGGTGCCTCACTCTGTCCTGCCCCCCTCCTGGCCTCTGTCTGCCAGAGGGAGTGGACGAGTCCCCCGAGAGGACATTTCCGTCCTCAGCGGCCAGCCCTTCCTGGCTCCTTGGCTTCAGCTTTCATTTCGTGCGGCTCGGGCAGCTTTGAAAGTCTGCTCTTCCCCTGCCTGTGTCCGCGCAGACTATCGCGGAAAGGGGATCCGGGAAAGCGGGAGGGGAGTTTGCTCCAGGGGAGGAGAGCGGGGATGACAGGGAGGAGGAGAGGGGAGACTTGCCTCAGATCGCACGGACTTTTACATTTTCAAGGGGGGAATTCATCAAGGTAAGCCGTCTCTTCCCCACCGCAGACAGAAAGCAATAGTTGCTCGCTGTGGAGAAGCTGGGACATGCGGGCAGAGCAGGAAGAGAGGACCTCAACCTCCATCCTCTCACCATTCAGCAATCATCCTGGGAGCGAATATCCTCGTGTTTCCCTTTTCCCGTGGGCCCCACTTTCCCTGCCAGAGCAGACCCAGGGCACCTGTGGCCTGCTTCCTGCTTGCCCGGGATGGCGGGGTGGCGGGGCGGGGCGGGCCGCGCGTCGCTCCCTGCAGGGTAGCGCCCTGGGTGGTTCTGGTTCCGACGGCTCCCCCAATCTGACCTCCGATGAGCGTGTTCTGCTGGGAGAACTGGGGCTGTGTCTCCGTAAGTTTCCCGGAGTGCGGGCCCGGAGGCTTGGTCTCAAACGAAGGCTCGGCAGCAAGGGCCGCCGTTCCTGCGAGGGACTCGCCCTCCCTGAGCGGCAGTTGCCTCATCTGGTTGGAAAGGGGGTCCTGTTAGTGCCTCGTCGGTGGCGTTGTTGCGAGCGCGGAAGCGGGAGCACGGAGCACACCGCTCAGCACGGAGCGCGGCACTGGTTGGTGCGCGCTCATCGTCTGCCGTCCTTCCCTGTGAGCATAGTGCTTTCCGCCGACATTCGCCCGGCACCTGCGGGCCGCGTGCCTGCTTGGGGCCGGACCCAGCAGCCGAGGACGCAGGTGCCAAAATCTCTGCCTTTGGGGGAGTTCGCCGCCTCGTGCCTGGGACGGGAGGACCGACGGCAGACCAACACGTCCCGACGAGAGGCGGCGTCCCCGACGACGGGACGCGGTGCCGTGGGAAATGGAGAGCCTGGCACAGCCGAGGTCCTGGTCAGACATGCGTTGATGGCGTCGCTCTCTTTCCCCCAGCCCGCCCCCCGCCCCCCACCCCGGCCCCCCGGCCCTTTCCTCTCCCTCGCGTCCCGAGGTCCCCTTTCCAACGGGATCCAAGAACGCCCACAGGGCCCAAACTCTTGAGATGGGCAGTGCAGACATCGTGCACTGGATCCCGGGTGGACGACGGGAGAGGGCTGCGGCCCAGAACCCTGAAGCCCAGAGGTCTCGGGACGGGGATACCGGTGACGTCGGGAGGCACCAACGGGTGTTCCGACGTGCGTTTCCCTCCCCGTAATCACACCGTGGCGCTCATCCGTCCATCCTCGGCGTGCTAGCCATCTTGGTAAAACTAAGGAGACTTAACGGGTGAGCTAACCTGTGGGAGACCCTGGGTAATGTCCCTACCTGCGCTCGAGCAGACTGTGGACGCTGTGGTCGTCGGGGAGGGGGTTCTGTACGTCTGGTAGATTGCGTTGGTTTCTCGGGCGAAGTTCTCCGTGTCCTGACTTTTCTGGCTGCTCGTTCTGTCAACTCAGGAAGTCCGGGGGCGCCCCGCAGAAAGAGGAAAAGAGCCAGAACGAAGAGGCGAAGAGAGAAGGAAAGAAACACACAAACACGCACGCGCACACAAAAACGCGCACACACAGAGCGAGAGCGAGAGCGAGAGCGAGAGCGAGAGCGAGCCCGAGCCCGGCTGCCTGTCCGTGGCTCCTGGGCGTCCGGGTCGCGGGACAGGGATCCCAGGAGCGCTGCACTCCTGAGACCCTGTCTGCACGTCCCAGGGCCCCAGGGGTGATCGCCAGCCCCAGGGCCCCCGCCTCCTTGCCCGGGCCCAGCTCAAGCACCACCGCCCTCCTGTGGGGAAGCTGCCTCTTGGGCAGGGCCTCTCTGTGTCAGCGTGAGCGTCTGTGTGTCTGTCCCGGGGGGTGTCTGTCTGGGTCCGTGTCTCGGATCCTCTCAATCTCTCTGTCTCTGCCTCTGTCTCTGTCTCTGTCTCTGTGTCTCTCAGGTCGGTCAGTCAGGAGCTGTCCAGGGTGGCCGCGGGGCCTGGGGTTGAGGGCGCGGTCCGGGTCCCGTGGGCGGGGCGCGGGGCGGGGCGGGGAAGGGTGGCCCGCCCTGGTCTCCCCGCGCCCCGCCGCCCGCCCCGGAGGGCTTTCCGGTGATGCCCTCTGGTCGCGCCGGTGGCTCCAGCTGGATTTGGGCAAGTTGGGGCCGGGCCGGAGCGGCGGCCGCCGGGGGTTGTTGGGCCCGGGTTCGTTGGGAGGCGCCTCGGGCCGGAGGGGCCTCGCCGGCCCGGGGCCCCGACGCGCTGACGCGCCGACGCGCCGACGCGCCCGACGCCCCGGGCCACCTGTCCCCGAGCAGAGCAGCCGGATGTCCTGCGACCCGTCGCCGGGATGCGGGCGGACAGGAGGCCTGGAGCGTCCGGGGCCGGCTTGGGAGAGCGCCTAGACTTGCGCCCCGCCCGCCCACAGTCCCCGGGGTGCCCGAGGCCTCCCGCGCCCTGGGCGGGCGGCAGGGCAGGGCAGGGCAGGGCAGGGCAGGGTTTGGCTGGCCGCGGCGGCGGCGGCGGCGGCGGCGGGAGGCAGTGGCAGGCAGGCGGCAGGCGGCGGAGCGCGGGGCGCAGGGGACGCGGGCGGCCGGTGCGCGTCACAGGGGCTCGGGCGCGCGCGTCACAGACGCCAGGCGACGGCGCGTCACAGGGGCCAGGCGACAGCGCGCGCGCGCGCGAGGCTTCTTAGGGGCGCCGGCGGCAGCCGCCAGCGTCTACGGCCATACCACCCTGAACGCGCCCGATCTCGTCTGATCTCGGAAGCTAAGCAGGGTCGGGCCTGGTTAGGACTTGGATGGGAGACCGCCTGGGAATACCGGGTGCTGTAGGCTTTTGCCTCCCGCCGCCTCCCTCTCCTTTTGCGCCCCCCCCCCCGCCCCCCGGCCCCAGCGCCGCTCCCTCCACGCTCCTCCCGCCCCTCCTCCCTCCTCACCGGTCGCCCCATCGCCCCGCCACGCCCCCACCGCTGTCCAGCCGCGCGAGTGCCCCGCGGCCGCGGCCACCGCCGCCGCCGCCGCCGCCGCCGCCCAGCCCTTCCACCTCGCGGCCCCACGGGAACCCAGGGCCAACCGGGGCCGGCCCCGCGTGGCCGTGCCCCCGACGCCGCCCTCGTCCGGCGGGCTCCCTCTGTCCTCGGCGGCCTCTTCCCACCCGCCAGGCTCCTGAGAGACCCTAGCGGTCCACTCGGCCGGCGCGGCACCCAAGCAGTTGGTCGAGTCGTGGTGTGCGATGGAACGGATCCCGCTCCGGGCTGCGGAGGCCCGGACAGCTTCAGCAAGCTGCCAGCAGCCCCTCCGTCTTCCAGAGCCCATCTAGGAAAGACCCCGGGTCAGGCCTCTCCAAACAGCACCTACAGAAGGACGGGGCCCACTGGGCTCGAGAGGAGCCTTCCGGGCCTGGCCATCCATCCCAAGCGGGACGGCTTCTGGATTTTCTGATGCCTGCGCCGTGTGTCAGCTTCTCCAAGTCGGTACCTGGCTGTCCTTGATACCGTCGTTCGCGAGAAACCCTCGTTTCCGCACCGGAGTTGGTACGGGTCCTTTTGTGTTGTCTTTCCTTAAAGACGTCCCCTTCCCCAAGTGTCTAAGTTTCAAGCGCCTCCCCCCGCTCCCCGGCTGGGATGCAACTCCGTCTCCGTCTTCGCTTTTGTCTTTTGGGGGGGGGGGGGGTGGTCCTGCCTTCGTTTGAAAGGTCGGTGTCTGGCTCCTCGTGGATCCCTTGCATCCGTTTTGATTCTGAACAGACTGGATGGAAGGATTAGGAATCTTGCTGCGCTGGCCCAGGGTTTTGGTGTCCCCTCACTCAGGTGCCTCACTCTGTCCTGCCCCCCTCCTGGCCTCTGTCTGCCAGAGGGAGTGGACGAGTCCCCCGAGAGGACATTTCCGTCCTCAGCGGCCAGCCCTTCCTGGCTCCTTGGCTTGAGCTTTCATATCGTGCGGCTCGGGCAGCTTTGAAAGTCTGCTCTTCCCCTGCCTGTGTCCGCGCAGACTATCGCGGAAAGGGGATCCGGGAAAGCGGGAGGGGAGTTTGCTCCAGGGGAGGAGAGCGGGGATGACAGGGAGGAGGAGAGGGGAGACTTGCCTCAGATCGCACGGACTTTTACATTTTCAAGGGGGGAATTCATCAAGGTAAGCCGTCTCTTCCCCACCGCAGACAGAAAGCAATAGTTGCTCGCTGTGGAGAAGCTGGGACATGCGGGCAGAGCAGGAAGAGAGGACCTCAACCTCCATCCTCTCACCGTTCAGCAATCATCCTGGGAGCGAATATCCTCGTGTTTCCCTTTTCCCGTGGGCCCCACTTTCCCTGCCAGAGCAGACCCAGGGCACCTGTGGCCTGCTTCCTGCTTGCCCGGGATGGCGGGGTGGCGGGGCGGGGCGGGCCGCGCGTCGCTCCCTGCAGGGTAGCGCCCTGGGTGGTTCTGGTTCCGACGGCTCCCCCAATCTGACCTCCGATGAGCGTGTTCTGCTGGGAGAACTGGGGCTGTGTCTCCGTAAGTTTCCCGGAGTGCGGGCCCGGAGGCTTGGTCTCAAACGAAGGCTCGGCAGCAAGGGCCGCCGTTCCTGCGAGGGACTCGCCCTCCCTGAGCGGCAGTTGCCTCATCTGGTTGGAAAGGGGGTCCTGTTAGTGCCTCGTCGGTGGCGTTGTTGCGAGCGCGGAAGCGGGAGCACGGAGCACACCGCTCAGCACGGAGCGCGGCACTGGTTGGTGCGCGCTCATCGTCTGCCGTCCTTCCCTGTGAGCATAGTGCTTTCCGCCGACATTCGCCCGGCACCTGCGGGCCGCGTGCCTGCTTGGGGCCGGACCCAGCAGCCGAGGACGCAGGTGCCAAAATCTCTGCCTTTGGGGGAGTTCGCCGCCTCGTGCCTGGGACGGGAGGACCGACGGCAGACCAACACGTCCCGACGAGAGGCGGCGTCCCCGACGACGGGACGCGGTGCCGTGGGAAATGGAGAGCCTGGCACAGCCGAGGTCCTGGTCAGACATGCGTTGATGGCGTCGCTCTCTTTCCCCCAGCCCGCCCCCCGCCCCCCACCCCGGCCCCCCGGCCCTTTCCTCTCCCTCGCGTCCCGAGGTCCCCTTTCCAACGGGATCCAAGAACGCCCACAGGGCCCAAACTCTTGAGATGGGCAGTGCAGACATCGTGCACTGGATCCCGGGTGGACGACGGGAGAGGGCTGCGGCCCAGAACCCTGAAGCCCAGAGGTCTCGGGACGGGGATACCGGTGACGTCGGGAGGCACCAACGGGTGTTCGGACGTGCGTTTCCCTCCCCGTAATCACACCGTGGCGCTCATCCGTCCATCCTCGGCGTGCTAGCCATCTTGGTAAAACTAAGGAGACTTAACGGGTGAGCTAACCTGTGGGAGACCCTGGGTAATGTCCCTACCTGCGCTCGAGCAGACTGTGGACGCTGTGGTCGTCGGGGAGGGGGTTCTGTACGTCTGGTAGATTGCGTTGGTTTCTCGGGCGAAGTTCTCCGTGTCCTGACTTTTCTGGCTGCTCGTTCTGTCAACTCAGGAAGTCCGGGGGCGCCCCGCAGAAAGAGGAAAAGAGCCAGAACGAAGAGGCGAAGAGAGAAGGAAAGAAACACACAAACACGCACGCGCACACAAAAACGCGCACACACAGAGCGAGAGCGAGAGCGAGAGCGAGAGCGAGAGCGAGCCCGAGCCCGGCTGCCTGTCCGTGGCTCCTGGGCGTCCGGGTCGCGGGACAGGGATCCCAGGAGCGCTGCACTCCTGAGACCCTGTCTGCACGTCCCAGGGCCCCAGGGGTGATCGCCAGCCCCAGGGCCCCCGCCTCCTTGCCCGGGCCCAGCTCAAGCACCACCGCCCTCCTGTGGGGAAGCTGCCTCTTGGGCAGGGCCTCTCTGTGTCAGCGTGAGCGTCTGTGTGTCTGTCCCGGGGGGTGTCTGTCTGGGTCCGTGTCTCGGATCCTCTCAATCTCTCTGTCTCTGCCTCTGTCTCTGTCTCTGTCTCTGTGTCTCTCAGGTCGGTCAGTCAGGAGCTGTCCAGGGTGGCCGCGGGGCCTGGGGTTGAGGGCGCGGTCCGGGTCCCGTGGGCGGGGCGCGGGGCGGGGCGGGGAAGGGTGGCCCGCCCTGGTCTCCCCGCGCCCCGCCGCCCGCCCCGGAGGGCTTTCCGGTGATGCCCTCTGGTCGCGCCGGTGGCTCCAGCTGGATTTGGGCAAGTTGGGGCCGGGCCGGAGCGGCGGCCGCCGGGGGTTGTTGGGCCCGGGTTCGTTGGGAGGCGCCTCGGGCCGGAGGGGCCTCGCCGGCCCGGGGCCCCGACGCGCTGACGCGCCGACGCGCCGACGCGCCCGACGCCCCGGGCCACCTGTCCCCGAGCAGAGCAGCCGGATGTCCTGCGACCCGTCGCCGGGATGCGGGCGGACAGGAGGCCTGGAGCGTCCGGGGCCGGCTTGGGAGAGCGCCTAGACTTGCGCCCCGCCCGCCCACAGTCCCCGGGGTGCCCGAGGCCTCCCGCGCCCTGGGCGGGCGGCAGGGCAGGGCAGGGCAGGGCAGGGCAGGGTTTGGCTGGCCGCGGCGGCGGCGGCGGCGGCGGCGGGAGGCAGTGGCAGGCAGGCGGCAGGCGGCGGAGCGCGGGGCGCAGGGGACGCGGGCGGCCGGTGCGCGTCACAGGGGCTCGGGCGCGCGCGTCACAGACGCCAGGCGACGGCGCGTCACAGGGGCCAGGCGACAGCGCGCGCGCGCGCGAGGCTTCTTAGGGGCGCCGGCGGCAGCCGCCAGCGTCTACGGCCATACCACCCTGAACGCGCCCGATCTCGTCTGATCTCGGAAGCTAAGCAGGGTCGGGCCTGGTTAGGACTTGGATGGGAGACCGCCTGGGAATACCGGGTGCTGTAGGCTTTTGCCTCCCGCCGCCTCCCTCTCCTTTTGCGCCCCCCCCCCCGCCCCCCGGCCCCAGCGCCGCTCCCTCCACGCTCCTCCCGCCCCTCCTCCCTCCTCACCGGTCGCCCCATCGCCCCGCCACGCCCCCACCGCTGTCCAGCCGCGCGAGTGCCCCGCGGCCGCGGCCACCGCCGCCGCCGCCGCCGCCGCCGCCCAGCCCTTCCACCTCGCGGCCCCACGGGAACCCAGGGCCAACCGGGGCCGGCCCCGCGTGGCCGTGCCCCCGACGCCGCCCTCGTCCGGCGGGCTCCCTCTGTCCTCGGCGGCCTCTTCCCACCCGCCAGGCTCCTGAGAGACCCTAGCGGTCCACTCGGCCGGCGCGGCACCCAAGCAGTTGGTCGAGTCGTGGTGTGCGATGGAACGGATCCCGCTCCGGGCTGCGGAGGCCCGGACAGCTTCAGCAAGCTGCCAGCAGCCCCTCCGTCTTCCAGAGCCCATCTAGGAAAGACCCCGGGTCAGGCCTCTCCAAACAGCACCTACAGAAGGACGGGGCCCACTGGGCTCGAGAGGAGCCTTCCGGGCCTGGCCATCCATCCCAAGCGGGACGGCTTCTGGATTTTCTGATGCCTGCGCCGTGTGTCAGCTTCTCCAAGTCGGTACCTGGCTGTCCTTGATACCGTCGTTCGCGAGAAACCCTCGTTTCCGCACCGGAGTTGGTACGGGTCCTTTTGTGTTGTCTTTCCTTAAAGACGTCCCCTTCCCCAAGTGTCTAAGTTTCAAGCGCCTCCCCCCGCTCCCCGGCTGGGATGCAACTCCGTCTCCGTCTTCGCTTTTGTCTTTTGGGGGGGGGGGGTGGTCCTGCCTTCGTTTGAAAGGTCGGTGTCTGGCTCCTCGTGGATCCCTTGCATCCGTTTTGATTCTGAACAGACTGGATGGAAGGATTAGGAATCTTGCTGCGCTGGCCCAGGGTTTTGGTGTCCCCTCACTCAGGTGCCTCACTCTGTCCTGCCCCCCTCCTGGCCTCTGTCTGCCAGAGGGAGTGGACGAGTCCCCCGAGAGGACATTTCCGTCCTCAGCGGCCAGCCCTTCCTGGCTCCTTGGCTTGAGCTTTCATATCGTGCGGCTCGGGCAGCTTTGAAAGTCTGCTCTTCCCCTGCCTGTGTCCGCGCAGACTATCGCGGAAAGGGGATCCGGGAAAGCGGGAGGGGAGTTTGCTCCAGGGGAGGAGAGCGGGGATGACAGGGAGGAGGAGAGGGGAGACTTGCCTCAGATCGCACGGACTTTTACATTTTCAAGGGGGGAATTCATCAAGGTAAGCCGTCTCTTCCCCACCGCAGACAGAAAGCAATAGTTGCTCGCTGTGGAGAAGCTGGGACATGCGGGCAGAGCAGGAAGAGAGGACCTCAACCTCCATCCTCTCACCGTTCAGCAATCATCCTGGGAGCGAATATCCTCGTGTTTCCCTTTTCCCGTGGGCCCCACTTTCCCTGCCAGAGCAGACCCAGGGCACCTGTGGCCTGCTTCCTGCTTGCCCGGGATGGCGGGGTGGCGGGGCGGGGCGGGCCGCGCGTCGCTCCCTGCAGGGTAGCGCCCTGGGTGGTTCTGGTTCCGACGGCTCCCCCAATCTGACCTCCGATGAGCGTGTTCTGCTGGGAGAACTGGGGCTGTGTCTCCGTAAGTTTCCCGGAGTGCGGCCCCGGAGGCTTGGTCTCAAACGAAGGCTCGGCAGCAAGGGCCGCCGTTCCTGCGAGGGACTCGCCCTCCCTGAGCGGCAGTTGCCTCATCTGGTTGGAAAGGGGGTCCTGTTAGTGCCTCGTCGGTGGCGTTGTTGCGAGCGCGGAAGCGGGAGCACGGAGCACACCGCTCAGCACGGAGCGCGGCACTGGTTGGTGCGCGCTCATCGTCTGCCGTCCTTCCCTGTGAGCATAGTGCTTTCCGCCGACATTCGCCCGGCACCTGCGGGCCGCGTGCCTGCTTGGGGCCGGACCCAGCAGCCGAGGACGCAGGTGCCAAAATCTCTGCCTTTGGGGGAGTTCGCCGCCTCGTGCCTGGGACGGGAGGACCGACGGCAGACCAACACGTCCCGACGAGAGGCGGCGTCCCCGACGACGGGACGCGGTGCCGTGGGAAATGGAGAGCCTGGCACAGCCGAGGTCCTGGTCAGACATGCGTTGATGGCGTCGCTCTCTTTCCCCCAGCCCGCCCCCCGCCCCCCACCCCGGCCCCCCGGCCCTTTCCTCTCCCTCGCGTCCCGAGGTCCCCTTTCCAACGGGATCCAAGAACGCCCACAGGGCCCAAACTCTTGAGATGGGCAGTGCAGACATCGTGCACTGGATCCCGGGTGGACGACGGGAGAGGGCTGCGGCCCAGAACCCTGAAGCCCAGAGGTCTCGGGACGGGGATACCGGTGACGTCGGGAGGCACCAACGGGTGTTCCGACGTGCGTTTCCCTCCCCGTAATCACACCGTGGCGCTCATCCGTCCATCCTCGGCGTGCTAGCCATCTTGGTAAAACTAAGGAGACTTAACGGGTGAGCTAACCTGTGGGAGACCCTGGGTAATGTCCCTACCTGCGCTCGAGCAGACTGTGGACGCTGTGGTCGTCGGGGAGGGGGTTCTGTACGTCTGGTAGATTGCGTTGGTTTCTCGGGCGAAGTTCTCCGTGTCCTGACTTTTCTGGCTGCTCGTTCTGTCAACTCAGGAAGTCCGGGGGCGCCCCGCAGAAAGAGGAAAAGAGCCAGAACGAAGAGGCGAAGAGAGAAGGAAAGAAACACACAAACACGCACGCGCACACAAAAACGCGCACACACAGAGCGAGAGCGAGAGCGAGAGCGAGAGCGAGAGCGAGCCCGAGCCCGGCTGCCTGTCCGTGGCTCCTGGGCGTCCGGGTCGCGGGACAGGGATCCCAGGAGCGCTGCACTCCTGAGACCCTGTCTGCACGTCCCAGGGCCCCAGGGGTGATCGCCAGCCCCAGGGCCCCCGCCTCCTTGCCCGGGCCCAGCTCAAGCACCACCGCCCTCCTGTGGGGAAGCTGCCTCTTGGGCAGGGCCTCTCTGTGTCAGCGTGAGCGTCTGTGTGTCTGTCCCGGGGGGTGTCTGTCTGGGTCCGTGTCTCGGATCCTCTCAATCTCTCTGTCTCTGCCTCTGTCTCTGTCTCTGTCTCTGTGTCTCTCAGGTCGGTCAGTCAGGAGCTGTCCAGGGTGGCCGCGGGGCCTGGGGTTGAGGGCGCGGTCCGGGTCCCGTGGGCGGGGCGCGGGGCGGGGCGGGGAAGGGTGGCCCGCCCTGGTCTCCCCGCGCCCCGCCGCCCGCCCCGGAGGGCTTTCCGGTGATGCCCTCTGGTCGCGCCGGTGGCTCCAGCTGGATTTGGGCAAGTTGGGGCCGGGCCGGAGCGGCGGCCGCCGGGGGTTGTTGGGCCCGGGTTCGTTGGGAGGCGCCTCGGGCCGGAGGGGCCTCGCCGGCCCGGGGCCCCGACGCGCTGACGCGCCGACGCGCCGACGCGCCCGACGCCCCGGGCCACCTGTCCCCGAGCAGAGCAGCCGGATGTCCTGCGACCCGTCGCCGGGATGCGGGCGGACAGGAGGCCTGGAGCGTCCGGGGCCGGCTTGGGAGAGCGCCTAGACTTGCGCCCCGCCCGCCCACAGTCCCCGGGGTGCCCGAGGCCTCCCGCGCCCTGGGCGGGCGGCAGGGCAGGGCAGGGCAGGGCAGGGCAGGGTTTGGCTGGCCGCGGCGGCGGCGGCGGCGGCGGCGGGAGGCAGTGGCAGGCAGGCGGCAGGCGGCGGAGCGCGGGGCGCAGGGGACGCGGGCGGCCGGTGCGCGTCACAGGGGCTCGGGCGCGCGCGTCACAGACGCCAGGCGACGGCGCGTCACAGGGGCCAGGCGACAGCGCGCGCGCGCGCGAGGCTTCTTAGGGGCGCCGGCGGCAGCCGCCAGCGTCTACGGCCATACCACCCTGAACGCGCCCGATCTCGTCTGATCTCGGAAGCTAAGCAGGGTCGGGCCTGGTTAGGACTTGGATGGGAGACCGCCTGGGAATACCGGGTGCTGTAGGCTTTTGCCTCCCGCCGCCTCCCTCTCCTTTTGCGCCCCCCCCCCCGCCCCCCGGCCCCAGCGCCGCTCCCTCCACGCTCCTCCCGCCCCTCCTCCCTCCTCACCGGTCGCCCCATCGCCCCGCCACGCCCCCACCGCTGTCCAGCCGCGCGAGTGCCCCGCGGCCGCGGCCACCGCCGCCGCCGCCGCCGCCGCCGCCCAGCCCTTCCACCTCGCGGCCCCACGGGAACCCAGGGCCAACCGGGGCCGGCCCCGCGTGGCCGTGCCCCCGACGCCGCCCTCGTCCGGCGGGCTCCCTCTGTCCTCGGCGGCCTCTTCCCACCCGCCAGGCTCCTGAGAGACCCTAGCGGTCCACTCGGCCGGCGCGGCACCCAAGCAGTTGGTCGAGTCGTGGTGTGCGATGGAACGGATCCCGCTCCGGGCTGCGGAGGCCCGGACAGCTTCAGCAAGCTGCCAGCAGCCCCTCCGTCTTCCAGAGCCCATCTAGGAAAGACCCCGGGTCAGGCCTCTCCAAACAGCACCTACAGAAGGACGGGGCCCACTGGGCTCGAGAGGAGCCTTCCGGGCCTGGCCATCCATCCCAAGCGGGACGGCTTCTGGATTTTCTGATGCCTGCGCCGTGTGTCAGCTTCTCCAAGTCGGTACCTGGCTGTCCTTGATACCGTCGTTCGCGAGAAACCCTCGTTTCCGCACCGGAGTTGGTACGGGTCCTTTTGTGTTGTCTTTCCTTAAAGACGTCCCCTTCCCCAAGTGTCTAAGTTTCAAGCGCCTCCCCCCGCTCCCCGGCTGGGATGCAACTCCGTCTCCGTCTTCGCTTTTGTCTTTTGGGGGGGGGGGTGGTCCTGCCTTCGTTTGAAAGGTCGGTGTCTGGCTCCTCGTGGATCCCTTGCATCCGTTTTGATTCTGAACAGACTGGATGGAAGGATTAGGAATCTTGCTGCGCTGGCCCAGGGTTTTGGTGTCCCCTCACTCAGGTGCCTCACTCTGTCCTGCCCCCCTCCTGGCCTCTGTCTGCCAGAGGGAGTGGACGAGTCCCCCGAGAGGACATTTCCGTCCTCAGCGGCCAGCCCTTCCTGGCTCCTTGGCTTGAGCTTTCATATCGTGCGGCTCGGGCAGCTTTGAAAGTCTGCTCTTCCCCTGCCTGTGTCCGCGCAGACTATCGCGGAAAGGGGATCCGGGAAAGCGGGAGGGGAGTTTGCTCCAGGGGAGGAGAGCGGGGATGACAGGGAGGAGGAGAGGGGAGACTTGCCTCAGATCGCACGGACTTTTACATTTTCAAGGGGGGAATTCATCAAGGTAAGCCGTCTCTTCCCCACCGCAGACAGAAAGCAATAGTTGCTCGCTGTGGAGAAGCTGGGACATGCGGGCAGAGCAGGAAGAGAGGACCTCAACCTCCATCCTCTCACCGTTCAGCAATCATCCTGGGAGCGAATATCCTCGTGTTTCCCTTTTCCCGTGGGCCCCACTTTCCCTGCCAGAGCAGACCCAGGGCACCTGTGGCCTGCTTCCTGCTTGCCCGGGATGGCGGGGTGGCGGGGCGGGGCGGGCCGCGCGTCGCTCCCTGCAGGGTAGCGCCCTGGGTGGTTCTGGTTCCGACGGCTCCCCCAATCTGACCTCCGATGAGCGTGTTCTGCTGGGAGAACTGGGGCTGTGTCTCCGTAAGTTTCCCGGAGTGCGGCCCCGGAGGCTTGGTCTCAAACGAAGGCTCGGCAGCAAGGGCCGCCGTTCCTGCGAGGGACTCGCCCTCCCTGAGCGGCAGTTGCCTCATCTGGTTGGAAAGGGGGTCCTGTTAGTGCCTCGTCGGTGGCGTTGTTGCGAGCGCGGAAGCGGGAGCACGGAGCACACCGCTCAGCACGGAGCGCGGCACTGGTTGGTGCGCGCTCATCGTCTGCCGTCCTTCCCTGTGAGCATAGTGCTTTCCGCCGACATTCGCCCGGCACCTGCGGGCCGCGTGCCTGCTTGGGGCCGGACCCAGCAGCCGAGGACGCAGGTGCCAAAATCTCTGCCTTTGGGGGAGTTCGCCGCCTCGTGCCTGGGACGGGAGGACCGACGGCAGACCAACACGTCCCGACGAGAGGCGGCGTCCCCGACGACGGGACGCGGTGCCGTGGGAAATGGAGAGCCTGGCACAGCCGAGGTCCTGGTCAGACATGCGTTGATGGCGTCGCTCTCTTTCCCCCAGCCCGCCCCCCGCCCCCCACCCCGGCCCCCCGGCCCTTTCCTCTCCCTCGCGTCCCGAGGTCCCCTTTCCAACGGGATCCAAGAACGCCCACAGGGCCCAAACTCTTGAGATGGGCAGTGCAGACATCGTGCACTGGATCCCGGGTGGACGACGGGAGAGGGCTGCGGCCCAGAACCCTGAAGCCCAGAGGTCTCGGGACGGGGATACCGGTGACGTCGGGAGGCACCAACGGGTGTTCCGACGTGCGTTTCCCTCCCCGTAATCACACCGTGGCGCTCATCCGTCCATCCTCGGCGTGCTAGCCATCTTGGTAAAACTAAGGAGACTTAACGGGTGAGCTAACCTGTGGGAGACCCTGGGTAATGTCCCTACCTGCGCTCGAGCAGACTGTGGACGCTGTGGTCGTCGGGGAGGGGGTTCTGTACGTCTGGTAGATTGCGTTGGTTTCTCGGGCGAAGTTCTCCGTGTCCTGACTTTTCTGGCTGCTCGTTCTGTCAACTCAGGAAGTCCGGGGGCGCCCCGCAGAAAGAGGAAAAGAGCCAGAACGAAGAGGCGAAGAGAGAAGGAAAGAAACACACAAACACGCACGCGCACACAAAAACGCGCACACACAGAGCGAGAGCGAGAGCGAGAGCGAGAGCGAGCCCGAGCCCGAGCCCGGCTGCCTGTCCGTGGCTCCTGGGCGTCCGGGTCGCGGGACAGGGATCCCAGGAGCGCTGCACTCCTGAGACCCTGTCTGCACGTCCCAGGGCCCCAGGGGTGATCGCCAGCCCCAGGGCCCCCGCCTCCTTGCCCGGGCCCAGCTCAAGCACCACCGCCCTCCTGTGGGGAAGCTGCCTCTTGGGCAGGGCCTCTCTGTGTCAGCGTGAGCGTCTGTGTGTCTGTCCCGGGGGGTGTCTGTCTGGGTCCGTGTCTCGGATCCTCTCAATCTCTCTGTCTCTGCCTCTGTCTCTGTCTCTGTCTCTGTGTCTCTCAGGTCGGTCAGTCAGGAGCTGTCCAGGGTGGCCGCGGGGCCTGGGGTTGAGGGCGCGGTCCGGGTCCCGTGGGCGGGGCGCGGGGCGGGGCGGGGAAGGGTGGCCCGCCCTGGTCTCCCCGCGCCCCGCCGCCCGCCCCGGAGGGCTTTCCGGTGATGCCCTCTGGTCGCGCCGGTGGCTCCAGCTGGATTTGGGCAAGTTGGGGCCGGGCAGGAGCGGCGGCCGCCGGGGGTTGTTGGGCCCGGGTTCGTTGGGAGGCGCCTCGGGCCGGAGGGGCCTCGCCGGCCCGGGGCCCCGACGCGCTGACGCGCCGACGCGCCGACGCGCCCGACGCCCCGGGCCACCTGTCCCCGAGCAGAGCAGCCGGATGTCCTGCGACCCGTCGCCGGGATGCGGGCGGACAGGAGGCCTGGAGCGTCCGGGGCCGGCTTGGGAGAGCGCCTAGACTTGCGCCCCGCCCGCCCACAGTCCCCGGGGTGCCCGAGGCCTCCCGCGCCCTGGGCGGGCGGCAGGGCAGGGCAGGGCAGGGCAGGGCAGGGTTTGGCTGGCCGCGGCGGCGGCGGCGGCGGCGGCGGGAGGCAGTGGCAGGCAGGCGGCAGGCGGCGGAGCGCGGGGCGCAGGGGACGCGGGCGGCCGGTGCGCGTCACAGGGGCTCGGGCGCGCGCGTCACAGACGCCAGGCGACGGCGCGTCACAGGGGCCAGGCGACAGCGCGCGCGCGCGCGAGGCTTCTTAGGGGCGCCGGCGGCAGCCGCCAGCGTCTACGGCCATACCACCCTGAACGCGCCCGATCTCGTCTGATCTCGGAAGCTAAGCAGGGTCGGGCCTGGTTAGGACTTGGATGGGAGACCGCCTGGGAATACCGGGTGCTGTAGGCTTTTGCCTCCCGCCGCCTCCCTCTCCTTTTGCGCCCCCCCCCCCGCCCCCCGGCCCCAGCGCCGCTCCCTCCACGCTCCTCCCGCCCCTCCTCCCTCCTCACCGGTCGCCCCATCGCCCCGCCACGCCCCCACCGCTGTCCAGCCGCGCGAGTGCCCCGCGGCCGCGGCCACCGCCGCCGCCGCCGCCGCCGCCGCCCAGCCCTTCCACCTCGCGGCCCCACGGGAACCCAGGGCCAACCGGGGCCGGCCCCGCGTGGCCGTGCCCCCGACGCCGCCCTCGTCCGGCGGGCTCCCTCTGTCCTCGGCGGCCTCTTCCCACCCGCCAGGCTCCTGAGAGACCCTAGCGGTCCACTCGGCCGGCGCGGCACCCAAGCAGTTGGTCGAGTCGTGGTGTGCGATGGAACGGATCCCGCTCCGGGCTGCGGAGGCCCGGACAGCTTCAGCAAGCTGCCAGCAGCCCCTCCGTCTTCCAGAGCCCATCTAGGAAAGACCCCGGGTCAGGCCTCTCCAAACAGCACCTACAGAAGGACGGGGCCCACTGGGCTCGAGAGGAGCCTTCCGGGCCTGGCCATCCATCCCAAGCGGGACGGCTTCTGGATTTTCTGATGCCTGCGCCGTGTGTCAGCTTCTCCAAGTCGGTACCTGGCTGTCCTTGATACCGTCGTTCGCGAGAAACCCTCGTTTCCGCACCGGAGTTGGTACGGGTCCTTTTGTGTTGTCTTTCCTTAAAGACGTCCCCTTCCCCAAGTGTCTAAGTTTCAAGCGCCTCCCCCCGCTCCCCGGCTGGGATGCAACTCCGTCTCCGTCTTCGCTTTTGTCTTTTGGGGGGGGGGGTGGTCCTGCCTTCGTTTGAAAGGTCGGTGTCTGGCTCCTCGTGGATCCCTTGCATCCGTTTTGATTCTGAACAGACTGGATGGAAGGATTAGGAATCTTGCTGCGCTGGCCCAGGGTTTTGGTGTCCCCTCACTCAGGTGCCTCACTCTGTCCTGCCCCCCTCCTGGCCTCTGTCTGCCAGAGGGAGTGGACGAGTCCCCCGAGAGGACATTTCCGTCCTCAGCGGCCAGCCCTTCCTGGCTCCTTGGCTTGAGCTTTCATATCGTGCGGCTCGGGCAGCTTTGAAAGTCTGCTCTTCCCCTGCCTGTGTCCGCGCAGACTATCGCGGAAAGGGGATCCGGGAAAGCGGGAGGGGAGTTTGCTCCAGGGGAGGAGAGCGGGGATGACAGGGAGGAGGAGAGGGGAGACTTGCCTCAGATCGCACGGACTTTTACATTTTCAAGGGGGGAATTCATCCAGGTAAGCCGTCTCTTCCCCACCGCAGACAGAAAGCAATAGTTGCTCGCTGTGGAGAAGCTGGGACATGCGGGCAGAGCAGGAAGAGAGGACCTCAACCTCCATCCTCTCACCGTTCAGCAATCATCCTGGGAGCGAATATCCTCGTGTTTCCCTTTTCCCGTGGGCCCCACTTTCCCTGCCAGAGCAGACCCAGGGCACCTGTGGCCTGCTTCCTGCTTGCCCGGGATGGCGGGGTGGCGGGGCGGGGCGGGCCGCGCGTCGCTCCCTGCAGGGTAGCGCCCTGGGTGGTTCTGGTTCCGACGGCTCCCCCAATCTGACCTCCGATGAGCGTGTTCTGCTGGGAGAACTGGGGCTGTGTCTCCGTAAGTTTCCCGGAGTGCGGGCCCGGAGGCTTGGTCTCAAACGAAGGCTCGGCAGCAAGGGCCGCCGTTCCTGCGAGGGACTCGCCCTCCCTGAGCGGCAGTTGCCTCATCTGGTTGGAAAGGGGGTCCTGTTAGTGCCTCGTCGGTGGCGTTGTTGCGAGCGCGGAAGCGGGAGCACGGAGCACACCGCTCAGCACGGAGCGCGGCACTGGTTGGTGCGCGCTCATCGTCTGCCGTCCTTCCCTGTGAGCATAGTGCTTTCCGCCGACATTCGCCCGGCACCTGCGGGCCGCGTGCCTGCTTGGGGCCGGACCCAGCAGCCGAGGACGCAGGTGCCAAAATCTCTGCCTTTGGGGGAGTTCGCCGCCTCGTGCCTGGGACGGGAGGACCGACGGCAGACCAACACGTCCCGACGAGAGGCGGCGTCCCCGACGACGGGACGCGGTGCCGTGGGAAATGGAGAGCCTGGCACAGCCGAGGTCCTGGTCAGACATGCGTTGATGGCGTCGCTCTCTTTCCCCCAGCCCGCCCCCCGCCCCCCACCCCGGCCCCCCGGCCCTTTCCTCTCCCTCGCGTCCCGAGGTCCCCTTTCCAACGGGATCCAAGAACGCCCACAGGGCCCAAACTCTTGAGATGGGCAGTGCAGACATCGTGCACTGGATCCCGGGTGGACGACGGGAGAGGGCTGCGGCCCAGAACCCTGAAGCCCAGAGGTCTCGGGACGGGGATACCGGTGACGTCGGGAGGCACCAACGGGTGTTCGGACGTGCGTTTCCCTCCCCGTAATCACACCGTGGCGCTCATCCGTCCATCCTCGGCGTGCTAGCCATCTTGGTAAAACTAAGGAGACTTAACGGGTGAGCTAACCTGTGGGAGACCCTGGGTAATGTCCCTACCTGCGCTCGAGCAGACTGTGGACGCTGTGGTCGTCGGGGAGGGGGTTCTGTACGTCTGGTAGATTGCGTTGGTTTCTCGGGCGAAGTTCTCCGTGTCCTGACTTTTCTGGCTGCTCGTTCTGTCAACTCAGGAAGTCCGGGGGCGCCCCGCAGAAAGAGGAAAAGAGCCAGAACGAAGAGGCGAAGAGAGAAGGAAAGAAACACACAAACACGCACGCGCACACAAAAACGCGCACACACAGAGCGAGAGCGAGAGCGAGAGCGAGAGCGAGCGCGAGCCCGAGCCCGGCTGCCTGTCCGTGGCTCCTGGGCGTCCGGGTCGCGGGACAGGGATCCCAGGAGCGCTGCACTCCTGAGACCCTGTCTGCACGTCCCAGGGCCCCAGGGGTGATCGCCAGCCCCAGGGCCCCCGCCTCCTTGCCCGGGCCCAGCTCAAGCACCACCGCCCTCCTGTGGGGAAGCTGCCTCTTGGGCAGGGCCTCTCTGTGTCAGCGTGAGCGTCTGTGTGTCTGTCCCGGGGGGTGTCTGTCTGGGTCCGTGTCTCGGATCCTCTCAATCTCTCTGTCTCTGCCTCTGTCTCTGTCTCTGTCTCTGTGTCTCTCAGGTCGGTCAGTCAGGAGCTGTCCAGGGTGGCCGCGGGGCCTGGGGTTGAGGGCGCGGTCCGGGTCCCGTGGGCGGGGCGCGGGGCGGGGCGGGGAAGGGTGGCCCGCCCTGGTCTCCCCGCGCCCCGCCGCCCGCCCCGGAGGGCTTTCCGGTGATGCCCTCTGGTCGCGCCGGTGGCTCCAGCTGGATTTGGGCAAGTTGGGGCCGGGCCGGAGCGGCGGCCGCCGGGGGTTGTTGGGCCCGGGTTCGTTGGGAGGCGCCTCGGGCCGGAGGGGCCTCGCCGGCCCGGGGCCCCGACGCGCTGACGCGCCGACGCGCCGACGCGCCCGACGCCCCGGGCCACCTGTCCCCGAGCAGAGCAGCCGGATGTCCTGCGACCCGTCGCCGGGATGCGGGCGGACAGGAGGCCTGGAGCGTCCGGGGCCGGCTTGGGAGAGCGCCTAGACTTGCGCCCCGCCCGCCCACAGTCCCCGGGGTGCCCGAGGCCTCCCGCGCCCTGGGCGGGCGGCAGGGCAGGGCAGGGCAGGGCAGGGCAGGGTTTGGCTGGCCGCGGCGGCGGCGGCGGCGGCGGCGGGAGGCAGTGGCAGGCAGGCGGCAGGCGGCGGAGCGCGGGGCGCAGGGGACGCGGGCGGCCGGTGCGCGTCACAGGGGCTCGGGCGCGCGCGTCACAGACGCCAGGCGACGGCGCGTCACAGGGGCCAGGCGACAGCGCGCGCGCGCGCGAGGCTTCTTAGGGGCGCCGGCGGCAGCCGCCAGCGTCTACGGCCATACCACCCTGAACGCGCCCGATCTCGTCTGATCTCGGAAGCTAAGCAGGGTCGGGCCTGGTTAGGACTTGGATGGGAGACCGCCTGGGAATACCGGGTGCTGTAGGCTTTTGCCTCCCGCCGCCTCCCTCTCCTTTTGCGCCCCCCCCCCCGCCCCCCGGCCCCAGCGCCGCTCCCTCCACGCTCCTCCCGCCCCTCCTCCCTCCTCACCGGTCGCCCCATCGCCCCGCCACGCCCCCACCGCTGTCCAGCCGCGCGAGTGCCCCGCGGCCGCGGCCACCGCCGCCGCCGCCGCCGCCGCCGCCCAGCCCTTCCACCTCGCGGCCCCACGGGAACCCAGGGCCAACCGGGGCCGGCCCCGCGTGGCCGTGCCCCCGACGCCGCCCTCGTCCGGCGGGCTCCCTCTGTCCTCGGCGGCCTCTTCCCACCCGCCAGGCTCCTGAGAGACCCTAGCGGTCCACTCGGCCGGCGCGGCACCCAAGCAGTTGGTCGAGTCGTGGTGTGCGATGGAACGGATCCCGCTCCGGGCTGCGGAGGCCCGGACAGCTTCAGCAAGCTGCCAGCAGCCCCTCCGTCTTCCAGAGCCCATCTAGGAAAGACCCCGGGTCAGGCCTCTCCAAACAGCACCTACAGAAGGACGGGGCCCACTGGGCTCGAGAGGAGCCTTCCGGGCCTGGCCATCCATCCCAAGCGGGACGGCTTCTGGATTTTCTGATGCCTGCGCCGTGTGTCAGCTTCTCCAAGTCGGTACCTGGCTGTCCTTGATACCGTCGTTCGCGAGAAACCCTCGTTTCCGCACCGGAGTTGGTACGGGTCCTTTTGTGTTGTCTTTCCTTAAAGACGTCCCCTTCCCCAAGTGTCTAAGTTTCAAGCGCCTCCCCCCGCTCCCCGGCTGGGATGCAACTCCGTCTCCGTCTTCGCTTTTGTCTTTTGGGGGGGGGGGGGTCCTGCCTTCGTTTGAAAGGTCGGTGTCTGGCTCCTCGTGGATCCCTTGCATCCGTTTTGATTCTGAACAGACTGGATGGAAGGATTAGGAATCTTGCTGCGCTGGCCCAGGGTTTTGGTGTCCCCTCACTCAGGTGCCTCACTCTGTCCTGCCCCCCTCCTGGCCTCTGTCTGCCAGAGGGAGTGGACGAGTCCCCCGAGAGGACATTTCCGTCCTCAGCGGCCAGCCCTTCCTGGCTCCTTGGCTTGAGCTTTCATATCGTGCGGCTCGGGCAGCTTTGAAAGTCTGCTCTTCCCCTGCCTGTGTCCGCGCAGACTATCGCGGAAAGGGGATCCGGGAAAGCGGGAGGGGAGTTTGCTCCAGGGGAGGAGAGCGGGGATGACAGGGAGGAGGAGAGGGGAGACTTGCCTCAGATCGCACGGACTTTTACATTTTCAAGGGGGGAATTCATCCAGGTAAGCCGTCTCTTCCCCACCGCAGACAGAAAGCAATAGTTGCTCGCTGTGGAGAAGCTGGGACATGCGGGCAGAGCAGGAAGAGAGGACCTCAACCTCCATCCTCTCACCGTTCAGCAATCATCCTGGGAGCGAATATCCTCGTGTTTCCCTTTTCCCGTGGGCCCCACTTTCCCTGCCAGAGCAGACCCAGGGCACCTGTGGCCTGCTTCCTGCTTGCCCGGGATGGCGGGGTGGCGGGGCGGGGCGGGCCGCGCGTCGCTCCCTGCAGGGTAGCGCCCTGGGTGGTTCTGGTTCCGACGGCTCCCCCAATCTGACCTCCGATGAGCGTGTTCTGCTGGGAGAACTGGGGCTGTGTCTCCGTAAGTTTCCCGGAGTGCGGGCCCGGAGGCTTGGTCTCAAACGAAGGCTCGGCAGCAAGGGCCGCCGTTCCTGCGAGGGACTCGCCCTCCCTGAGCGGCAGTTGCCTCATCTGGTTGGAAAGGGGGTCCTGTTAGTGCCTCGTCGGTGGCGTTGTTGCGAGCGCGGAAGCGGGAGCACGGAGCACACCGCTCAGCACGGAGCGCGGCACTGGTTGGTGCGCGCTCATCGTCTGCCGTCCTTCCCTGTGAGCATAGTGCTTTCCGCCGACATTCGCCCGGCACCTGCGGGCCGCGTGCCTGCTTGGGGCCGGACCCAGCAGCCGAGGACGCAGGTGCCAAAATCTCTGCCTTTGGGGGAGTTCGCCGCCTCGTGCCTGGGACGGGAGGACCGACGGCAGACCAACACGTCCCGACGAGAGGCGGCGTCCCCGACGACGGGACGCGGTGCCGTGGGAAATGGAGAGCCTGGCACAGCCGAGGTCCTGGTCAGACATGCGTTGATGGCGTCGCTCTCTTTCCCCCAGCCCGCCCCCCGCCCCCCACCCCGGCCCCCCGGCCCTTTCCTCTCCCTCGCGTCCCGAGGTCCCCTTTCCAACGGGATCCAAGAACGCCCACAGGGCCCAAACTCTTGAGATGGGCAGTGCAGACATCGTGCACTGGATCCCGGGTGGACGACGGGAGAGGGCTGCGGCCCAGAACCCTGAAGCCCAGAGGTCTCGGGACGGGGATACCGGTGACGTCGGGAGGCACCAACGGGTGTTCGGACGTGCGTTTCCCTCCCCGTAATCACACCGTGGCGCTCATCCGTCCATCCTCGGCGTGCTAGCCATCTTGGTAAAACTAAGGAGACTTAACGGGTGAGCTAACCTGTGGGAGACCCTGGGTAATGTCCCTACCTGCGCTCGAGCAGACTGTGGACGCTGTGGTCGTCGGGGAGGGGGTTCTGTACGTCTGGTAGATTGCGTTGGTTTCTCGGGCGAAGTTCTCCGTGTCCTGACTTTTCTGGCTGCTCGTTCTGTCAACTCAGGAAGTCCGGGGGCGCCCCGCAGAAAGAGGAAAAGAGCCAGAACGAAGAGGCGAAGAGAGAAGGAAAGAAACACACAAACACGCACGCGCACACAAAAACGCGCACACACAGAGCGAGAGCGAGAGCGAGAGCGAGAGCGAGAGCGAGCCCGAGCCCGGCTGCCTGTCCGTGGCTCCTGGGCGTCCGGGTCGCGGGACAGGGATCCCAGGAGCGCTGCACTCCTGAGACCCTGTCTGCACGTCCCAGGGCCCCAGGGGTGATCGCCAGCCCCAGGGCCCCCGCCTCCTTGCCCGGGCCCAGCTCAAGCACCACCGCCCTCCTGTGGGGAAGCTGCCTCTTGGGCAGGGCCTCTCTGTGTCAGCGTGAGCGTCTGTGTGTCTGTCCCGGGGGGTGTCTGTCTGGGTCCGTGTCTCGGATCCTCTCAATCTCTCTGTCTCTGCCTCTGTCTCTGTCTCTGTCTCTGTGTCTCTCAGGTCGGTCAGTCAGGAGCTGTCCAGGGTGGCCGCGGGGCCTGGGGTTGAGGGCGCGGTCCGGGTCCCGTGGGCGGGGCGCGGGGCGGGGCGGGGAAGGGTGGCCCGCCCTGGTCTCCCCGCGCCCCGCCGCCCGCCCCGGAGGGCTTTCCGGTGATGCCCTCTGGTCGCGCCGGTGGCTCCAGCTGGATTTGGGCAAGTTGGGGCCGGGCCGGAGCGGCGGCCGCCGGGGGTTGTTGGGCCCGGGTTCGTTGGGAGGCGCCTCGGGCCGGAGGGGCCTCGCCGGCCCGGGGCCCCGACGCGCTGACGCGCCGACGCGCCGACGCGCCCGACGCCCCGGGCCACCTGTCCCCGAGCAGAGCAGCCGGATGTCCTGCGACCCGTCGCCGGGATGCGGGCGGACAGGAGGCCTGGAGCGTCCGGGGCCGGCTTGGGAGAGCGCCTAGACTTGCGCCCCGCCCGCCCACAGTCCCCGGGGTGCCCGAGGCCTCCCGCGCCCTGGGCGGGCGGCAGGGCAGGGCAGGGCAGGGCAGGGCAGGGTTTGGCTGGCCGCGGCGGCGGCGGCGGCGGCGGCGGGAGGCAGTGGCAGGCAGGCGGCAGGCGGCGGAGCGCGGGGCGCAGGGGACGCGGGCGGCCGGTGCGCGTCACAGGGGCTCGGGCGCGCGCGTCACAGACGCCAGGCGACGGCGCGTCACAGGGGCCAGGCGACAGCGCGCGCGCGCGCGAGGCTTCTTAGGGGCGCCGGCGGCAGCCGCCAGCGTCTACGGCCATACCACCCTGAACGCGCCCGATCTCGTCTGATCTCGGAAGCTAAGCAGGGTCGGGCCTGGTTAGGACTTGGATGGGAGACCGCCTGGGAATACCGGGTGCTGTAGGCTTTTGCCTCCCGCCGCCTCCCTCTCCTTTTGCGCCCCCCCCCCCGCCCCCCGGCCCCAGCGCCGCTCCCTCCACGCTCCTCCCGCCCCTCCTCCCTCCTCACCGGTCGCCCCATCGCCCCGCCACGCCCCCACCGCTGTCCAGCCGCGCGAGTGCCCCGCGGCCGCGGCCACCGCCGCCGCCGCCGCCGCCGCCGCCCAGCCCTTCCACCTCGCGGCCCCACGGGAACCCAGGGCCAACCGGGGCCGGCCCCGCGTGGCCGTGCCCCCGACGCCGCCCTCGTCCGGCGGGCTCCCTCTGTCCTCGGCGGCCTCTTCCCACCCGCCAGGCTCCTGAGAGACCCTAGCGGTCCACTCGGCCGGCGCGGCACCCAAGCAGTTGGTCGAGTCGTGGTGTGCGATGGAACGGATCCCGCTCCGGGCTGCGGAGGCCCGGACAGCTTCAGCAAGCTGCCAGCAGCCCCTCCGTCTTCCAGAGCCCATCTAGGAAAGACCCCGGGTCAGGCCTCTCCAAACAGCACCTACAGAAGGACGGGGCCCACTGGGCTCGAGAGGAGCCTTCCGGGCCTGGCCATCCATCCCAAGCGGGACGGCTTCTGGATTTTCTGATGCCTGCGCCGTGTGTCAGCTTCTCCAAGTCGGTACCTGGCTGTCCTTGATACCGTCGTTCGCGAGAAACCCTCGTTTCCGCACCGGAGTTGGTACGGGTCCTTTTGTGTTGTCTTTCCTTAAAGACGTCCCCTTCCCCAAGTGTCTAAGTTTCAAGCGCCTCCCCCCGCTCCCCGGCTGGGATGCAACTCCGTCTCCGTCTTCGCTTTTGTCTTTTGGGGGGGGGGGTGGTCCTGCCTTCGTTTGAAAGGTCGGTGTCTGGCTCCTCGTGGATCCCTTGCATCCGTTTTGATTCTGAACAGACTGGATGGAAGGATTAGGAATCTTGCTGCGCTGGCCCAGGGTTTTGGTGTCCCCTCACTCAGGTGCCTCACTCTGTCCTGCCCCCCTCCTGGCCTCTGTCTGCCAGAGGGAGTGGACGAGTCCCCCGAGAGGACATTTCCGTCCTCAGCGGCCAGCCCTTCCTGGCTCCTTGGCTTGAGCTTTCATATCGTGCGGCTCGGGCAGCTTTGAAAGTCTGCTCTTCCCCTGCCTGTGTCCGCGCAGACTATCGCGGAAAGGGGATCCGGGAAAGCGGGAGGGGAGTTTGCTCCAGGGGAGGAGAGCGGGGATGACAGGGAGGAGGAGAGGGGAGACTTGCCTCAGATCGCACGGACTTTTACATTTTCAAGGGGGGAATTCATCAAGGTAAGCCGTCTCTTCCCCACCGCAGACAGAAAGCAATAGTTGCTCGCTGTGGAGAAGCTGGGACATGCGGGCAGAGCAGGAAGAGAGGACCTCAACCTCCATCCTCTCACCGTTCAGCAATCATCCTGGGAGCGAATATCCTCGTGTTTCCCTTTTCCCGTGGGCCCCACTTTCCCTGCCAGAGCAGACCCAGGGCACCTGTGGCCTGCTTCCTGCTTGCCCGGGATGGCGGGGTGGCGGGGCGGGGCGGGCCGCGCGTCGCTCCCTGCAGGGTAGCGCCCTGGGTGGTTCTGGTTCCGACGGCTCCCCCAATCTGACCTCCGATGAGCGTGTTCTGCTGGGAGAACTGGGGCTGTGTCTCCGTAAGTTTCCCGGAGTGCGGCCCCGGAGGCTTGGTCTCAAACGAAGGCTCGGCAGCAAGGGCCGCCGTTCCTGCGAGGGACTCGCCCTCCCTGAGCGGCAGTTGCCTCATCTGGTTGGAAAGGGGGTCCTGTTAGTGCCTCGTCGGTGGCGTTGTTGCGAGCGCGGAAGCGGGAGCACGGAGCACACCGCTCAGCACGGAGCGCGGCACTGGTTGGTGCGCGCTCATCGTCTGCCGTCCTTCCCTGTGAGCATAGTGCTTTCCGCCGACATTCGCCCGGCACCTGCGGGCCGCGTGCCTGCTTGGGGCCGGACCCAGCAGCCGAGGACGCAGGTGCCAAAATCTCTGCCTTTGGGGGAGTTCGCCGCCTCGTGCCTGGGACGGGAGGACCGACGGCAGACCAACACGTCCCGACGAGAGGCGGCGTCCCCGACGACGGGACGCGGTGCCGTGGGAAATGGAGAGCCTGGCACAGCCGAGGTCCTGGTCAGACATGCGTTGATGGCGTCGCTCTCTTTCCCCCAGCCCGCCCCCCGCCCCCCACCCCGGCCCCCCGGCCCTTTCCTCTCCCTCGCGTCCCGAGGTCCCCTTTCCAACGGGATCCAAGAACGCCCACAGGGCCCAAACTCTTGAGATGGGCAGTGCAGACATCGTGCACTGGATCCCGGGTGGACGACGGGAGAGGGCTGCGGCCCAGAACCCTGAAGCCCAGAGGTCTCGGGACGGGGATACCGGTGACGTCGGGAGGCACCAACGGGTGTTCCGACGTGCGTTTCCCTCCCCGTAATCACACCGTGGCGCTCATCCGTCCATCCTCGGCGTGCTAGCCATCTTGGTAAAACTAAGGAGACTTAACGGGTGAGCTAACCTGTGGGAGACCCTGGGTAATGTCCCTACCTGCGCTCGAGCAGACTGTGGACGCTGTGGTCGTCGGGGAGGGGGTTCTGTACGTCTGGTAGATTGCGTTGGTTTCTCGGGCGAAGTTCTCCGTGTCCTGACTTTTCTGGCTGCTCGTTCTGTCAACTCAGGAAGTCCGGGGGCGCCCCGCAGAAAGAGGAAAAGAGCCAGAACGAAGAGGCGAAGAGAGAAGGAAAGAAACACACAAACACGCACGCGCACACAAAAACGCGCACACACAGAGCGAGAGCGAGAGCGAGAGCGAGAGCGAGCCCGAGCCCGAGCCCGGCTGCCTGTCCGTGGCTCCTGGGCGTCCGGGTCGCGGGACAGGGATCCCAGGAGCGCTGCACTCCTGAGACCCTGTCTGCACGTCCCAGGGCCCCAGGGGTGATCGCCAGCCCCAGGGCCCCCGCCTCCTTGCCCGGGCCCAGCTCAAGCACCACCGCCCTCCTGTGGGGAAGCTGCCTCTTGGGCAGGGCCTCTCTGTGTCAGCGTGAGCGTCTGTGTGTCTGTCCCGGGGGGTGTCTGTCTGGGTCCGTGTCTCGGATCCTCTCAATCTCTCTGTCTCTGCCTCTGTCTCTGTCTCTGTCTCTGTGTCTCTCAGGTCGGTCAGTCAGGAGCTGTCCAGGGTGGCCGCGGGGCCTGGGGTTGAGGGCGCGGTCCGGGTCCCGTGGGCGGGGCGCGGGGCGGGGCGGGGAAGGGTGGCCCGCCCTGGTCTCCCCGCGCCCCGCCGCCCGCCCCGGAGGGCTTTCCGGTGATGCCCTCTGGTCGCGCCGGTGGCTCCAGCTGGATTTGGGCAAGTTGGGGCCGGGCAGGAGCGGCGGCCGCCGGGGGTTGTTGGGCCCGGGTTCGTTGGGAGGCGCCTCGGGCCGGAGGGGCCTCGCCGGCCCGGGGCCCCGACGCGCTGACGCGCCGACGCGCCGACGCGCCCGACGCCCCGGGCCACCTGTCCCCGAGCAGAGCAGCCGGATGTCCTGCGACCCGTCGCCGGGATGCGGGCGGACAGGAGGCCTGGAGCGTCCGGGGCCGGCTTGGGAGAGCGCCTAGACTTGCGCCCCGCCCGCCCACAGTCCCCGGGGTGCCCGAGGCCTCCCGCGCCCTGGGCGGGCGGCAGGGCAGGGCAGGGCAGGGCAGGGCAGGGTTTGGCTGGCCGCGGCGGCGGCGGCGGCGGCGGCGGGAGGCAGTGGCAGGCAGGCGGCAGGCGGCGGAGCGCGGGGCGCAGGGGACGCGGGCGGCCGGTGCGCGTCACAGGGGCTCGGGCGCGCGCGTCACAGACGCCAGGCGACGGCGCGTCACAGGGGCCAGGCGACAGCGCGCGCGCGCGCGAGGCTTCTTAGGGGCGCCGGCGGCAGCCGCCAGCGTCTACGGCCATACCACCCTGAACGCGCCCGATCTCGTCTGATCTCGGAAGCTAAGCAGGGTCGGGCCTGGTTAGGACTTGGATGGGAGACCGCCTGGGAATACCGGGTGCTGTAGGCTTTTGCCTCCCGCCGCCTCCCTCTCCTTTTGCGCCCCCCCCCCCGCCCCCCGGCCCCAGCGCCGCTCCCTCCACGCTCCTCCCGCCCCTCCTCCCTCCTCACCGGTCGCCCCATCGCCCCGCCACGCCCCCACCGCTGTCCAGCCGCGCGAGTGCCCCGCGGCCGCGGCCACCGCCGCCGCCGCCGCCGCCGCCGCCCAGCCCTTCCACCTCGCGGCCCCACGGGAACCCAGGGCCAACCGGGGCCGGCCCCGCGTGGCCGTGCCCCCGACGCCGCCCTCGTCCGGCGGGCTCCCTCTGTCCTCGGCGGCCTCTTCCCACCCGCCAGGCTCCTGAGAGACCCTAGCGGTCCACTCGGCCGGCGCGGCACCCAAGCAGTTGGTCGAGTCGTGGTGTGCGATGGAACGGATCCCGCTCCGGGCTGCGGAGGCCCGGACAGCTTCAGCAAGCTGCCAGCAGCCCCTCCGTCTTCCAGAGCCCATCTAGGAAAGACCCCGGGTCAGGCCTCTCCAAACAGCACCTACAGAAGGACGGGGCCCACTGGGCTCGAGAGGAGCCTTCCGGGCCTGGCCATCCATCCCAAGCGGGACGGCTTCTGGATTTTCTGATGCCTGCGCCGTGTGTCAGCTTCTCCAAGTCGGTACCTGGCTGTCCTTGATACCGTCGTTCGCGAGAAACCCTCGTTTCCGCACCGGAGTTGGTACGGGTCCTTTTGTGTTGTCTTTCCTTAAAGACGTCCCCTTCCCCAAGTGTCTAAGTTTCAAGCGCCTCCCCCCGCTCCCCGGCTGGGATGCAACTCCGTCTCCGTCTTCGCTTTTGTCTTTTGGGGGGGGGGGTGGTCCTGCCTTCGTTTGAAAGGTCGGTGTCTGGCTCCTCGTGGATCCCTTGCATCCGTTTTGATTCTGAACAGACTGGATGGAAGGATTAGGAATCTTGCTGCGCTGGCCCAGGGTTTTGGTGTCCCCTCACTCAGGTGCCTCACTCTGTCCTGCCCCCCTCCTGGCCTCTGTCTGCCAGAGGGAGTGGACGAGTCCCCCGAGAGGACATTTCCGTCCTCAGCGGCCAGCCCTTCCTGGCTCCTTGGCTTGAGCTTTCATATCGTGCGGCTCGGGCAGCTTTGAAAGTCTGCTCTTCCCCTGCCTGTGTCCGCGCAGACTATCGCGGAAAGGGGATCCGGGAAAGCGGGAGGGGAGTTTGCTCCAGGGGAGGAGAGCGGGGATGACAGGGAGGAGGAGAGGGGAGACTTGCCTCAGATCGCACGGACTTTTACATTTTCAAGGGGGGAATTCATCAAGGTAAGCCGTCTCTTCCCCACCGCAGACAGAAAGCAATAGTTGCTCGCTGTGGAGAAGCTGGGACATGCGGGCAGAGCAGGAAGAGAGGACCTCAACCTCCATCCTCTCACCGTTCAGCAATCATCCTGGGAGCGAATATCCTCGTGTTTCCCTTTTCCCGTGGGCCCCACTTTCCCTGCCAGAGCAGACCCAGGGCACCTGTGGCCTGCTTCCTGCTTGCCCGGGATGGCGGGGTGGCGGGGCGGGGCGGGCCGCGCGTCGCTCCCTGCAGGGTAGCGCCCTGGGTGGTTCTGGTTCCGACGGCTCCCCCAATCTGACCTCCGATGAGCGTGTTCTGCTGGGAGAACTGGGGCTGTGTCTCCGTAAGTTTCCCGGAGTGCGGGCCCGGAGGCTTGGTCTCAAACGAAGGCTCGGCAGCAAGGGCCGCCGTTCCTGCGAGGGACTCGCCCTCCCTGAGCGGCAGTTGCCTCATCTGGTTGGAAAGGGGGTCCTGTTAGTGCCTCGTCGGTGGCGTTGTTGCGAGCGCGGAAGCGGGAGCACGGAGCACACCGCTCAGCACGGAGCGCGGCACTGGTTGGTGCGCGCTCATCGTCTGCCGTCCTTCCCTGTGAGCATAGTGCTTTCCGCCGACATTCGCCCGGCACCTGCGGGCCGCGTGCCTGCTTGGGGCCGGACCCAGCAGCCGAGGACGCAGGTGCCAAAATCTCTGCCTTTGGGGGAGTTCGCCGCCTCGTGCCTGGGACGGGAGGACCGACGGCAGACCAACACGTCCCGACGAGAGGCGGCGTCCCCGACGACGGGACGCGGTGCCGTGGGAAATGGAGAGCCTGGCACAGCCGAGGTCCTGGTCAGACATGCGTTGATGGCGTCGCTCTCTTTCCCCCAGCCCGCCCCCCGCCCCCCACCCCGGCCCCCCGGCCCTTTCCTCTCCCTCGCGTCCCGAGGTCCCCTTTCCAACGGGATCCAAGAACGCCCACAGGGCCCAAACTCTTGAGATGGGCAGTGCAGACATCGTGCACTGGATCCCGGGTGGACGACGGGAGAGGGCTGCGGCCCAGAACCCTGAAGCCCAGAGGTCTCGGGACGGGGATACCGGTGACGTCGGGAGGCACCAACGGGTGTTCGGACGTGCGTTTCCCTCCCCGTAATCACACCGTGGCGCTCATCCGTCCATCCTCGGCGTGCTAGCCATCTTGGTAAAACTAAGGAGACTTAACGGGTGAGCTAACCTGTGGGAGACCCTGGGTAATGTCCCTACCTGCGCTCGAGCAGACTGTGGACGCTGTGGTCGTCGGGGAGGGGGTTCTGTACGTCTGGTAGATTGCGTTGGTTTCTCGGGCGAAGTTCTCCGTGTCCTGACTTTTCTGGCTGCTCGTTCTGTCAACTCAGGAAGTCCGGGGGCGCCCCGCAGAAAGAGGAAAAGAGCCAGAACGAAGAGGCGAAGAGAGAAGGAAAGAAACACACAAACACGCACGCGCACACAAAAACGCGCACACACAGAGCGAGAGCGAGAGCGAGAGCGAGAGCGAGCCCGAGCCCGAGCCCGGCTGCCTGTCCGTGGCTCCTGGGCGTCCGGGTCGCGGGACAGGGATCCCAGGAGCGCTGCACTCCTGAGACCCTGTCTGCACGTCCCAGGGCCCCAGGGGTGATCGCCAGCCCCAGGGCCCCCGCCTCCTTGCCCGGGCCCAGCTCAAGCACCACCGCCCTCCTGTGGGGAAGCTGCCTCTTGGGCAGGGCCTCTCTGTGTCAGCGTGAGCGTCTGTGTGTCTGTCCCGGGGGGTGTCTGTCTGGGTCCGTGTCTCGGATCCTCTCAATCTCTCTGTCTCTGCCTCTGTCTCTGTCTCTGTCTCTGTGTCTCTCAGGTCGGTCAGTCAGGAGCTGTCCAGGGTGGCCGCGGGGCCTGGGGTTGAGGGCGCGGTCCGGGTCCCGTGGGCGGGGCGCGGGGCGGGGCGGGGAAGGGTGGCCCGCCCTGGTCTCCCCGCGCCCCGCCGCCCGCCCCGGAGGGCTTTCCGGTGATGCCCTCTGGTCGCGCCGGTGGCTCCAGCTGGATTTGGGCAAGTTGGGGCCGGGCCGGAGCGGCGGCCGCCGGGGGTTGTTGGGCCCGGGTTCGTTGGGAGGCGCCTCGGGCCGGAGGGGCCTCGCCGGCCCGGGGCCCCGACGCGCTGACGCGCCGACGCGCCGACGCGCCCGACGCCCCGGGCCACCTGTCCCCGAGCAGAGCAGCCGGATGTCCTGCGACCCGTCGCCGGGATGCGGGCGGACAGGAGGCCTGGAGCGTCCGGGGCCGGCTTGGGAGAGCGCCTAGACTTGCGCCCCGCCCGCCCACAGTCCCCGGGGTGCCCGAGGCCTCCCGCGCCCTGGGCGGGCGGCAGGGCAGGGCAGGGCAGGGCAGGGCAGGGTTTGGCTGGCCGCGGCGGCGGCGGCGGCGGCGGCGGGAGGCAGTGGCAGGCAGGCGGCAGGCGGCGGAGCGCGGGGCGCAGGGGACGCGGGCGGCCGGTGCGCGTCACAGGGGCTCGGGCGCGCGCGTCACAGACGCCAGGCGACGGCGCGTCACAGGGGCCAGGCGACAGCGCGCGCGCGCGCGAGGCTTCTTAGGGGCGCCGGCGGCAGCCGCCAGCGTCTACGGCCATACCACCCTGAACGCGCCCGATCTCGTCTGATCTCGGAAGCTAAGCAGGGTCGGGCCTGGTTAGGACTTGGATGGGAGACCGCCTGGGAATACCGGGTGCTGTAGGCTTTTGCCTCCCGCCGCCTCCCTCTCCTTTTGCGCCCCCCCCCCCCGCCCCCCGGCCCCAGCGCCGCTCCCTCCACGCTCCTCCCGCCCCTCCTCCCTCCTCACCGGTCGCCCCATCGCCCCGCCACGCCCCCACCGCTGTCCAGCCGCGCGAGTGCCCCGCGGCCGCGGCCACCGCCGCCGCCGCCGCCGCCGCCGCCCAGCCCTTCCACCTCGCGGCCCCACGGGAACCCAGGGCCAACCGGGGCCGGCCCCGCGTGGCCGTGCCCCCGACGCCGCCCTCGTCCGGCGGGCTCCCTCTGTCCTCGGCGGCCTCTTCCCACCCGCCAGGCTCCTGAGAGACCCTAGCGGTCCACTCGGCCGGCGCGGCACCCAAGCAGTTGGTCGAGTCGTGGTGTGCGATGGAACGGATCCCGCTCCGGGCTGCGGAGGCCCGGACAGCTTCAGCAAGCTGCCAGCAGCCCCTCCGTCTTCCAGAGCCCATCTAGGAAAGACCCCGGGTCAGGCCTCTCCAAACAGCACCTACAGAAGGACGGGGCCCACTGGGCTCGAGAGGAGCCTTCCGGGCCTGGCCATCCATCCCAAGCGGGACGGCTTCTGGATTTTCTGATGCCTGCGCCGTGTGTCAGCTTCTCCAAGTCGGTACCTGGCTGTCCTTGATACCGTCGTTCGCGAGAAACCCTCGTTTCCGCACCGGAGTTGGTACGGGTCCTTTTGTGTTGTCTTTCCTTAAAGACGTCCCCTTCCCCAAGTGTCTAAGTTTCAAGCGCCTCCCCCCGCTCCCCGGCTGGGATGCAACTCCGTCTCCGTCTTCGCTTTTGTCTTTTGGGGGGGGGGGTGGTCCTGCCTTCGTTTGAAAGGTCGGTGTCTGGCTCCTCGTGGATCCCTTGCATCCGTTTTGATTCTGAACAGACTGGATGGAAGGATTAGGAATCTTGCTGCGCTGGCCCAGGGTTTTGGTGTCCCCTCACTCAGGTGCCTCACTCTGTCCTGCCCCCCTCCTGGCCTCTGTCTGCCAGAGGGAGTGGACGAGTCCCCCGAGAGGACATTTCCGTCCTCAGCGGCCAGCCCTTCCTGGCTCCTTGGCTTGAGCTTTCATATCGTGCGGCTCGGGCAGCTTTGAAAGTCTGCTCTTCCCCTGCCTGTGTCCGCGCAGACTATCGCGGAAAGGGGATCCGGGAAAGCGGGAGGGGAGTTTGCTCCAGGGGAGGAGAGCGGGGATGACAGGGAGGAGGAGAGGGGAGACTTGCCTCAGATCGCACGGACTTTTACATTTTCAAGGGGGGAATTCATCAAGGTAAGCCGTCTCTTCCCCACCGCAGACAGAAAGCAATAGTTGCTCGCTGTGGAGAAGCTGGGACATGCGGGCAGAGCAGGAAGAGAGGACCTCAACCTCCATCCTCTCACCGTTCAGCAATCATCCTGGGAGCGAATATCCTCGTGTTTCCCTTTTCCCGTGGGCCCCACTTTCCCTGCCAGAGCAGACCCAGGGCACCTGTGGCCTGCTTCCTGCTTGCCCGGGATGGCGGGGTGGCGGGGCGGGGCGGGCCGCGCGTCGCTCCCTGCAGGGTAGCGCCCTGGGTGGTTCTGGTTCCGACGGCTCCCCCAATCTGACCTCCGATGAGCGTGTTCTGCTGGGAGAACTGGGGCTGTGTCTCCGTAAGTTTCCCGGAGTGCGGCCCCGGAGGCTTGGTCTCAAACGAAGGCTCGGCAGCAAGGGCCGCCGTTCCTGCGAGGGACTCGCCCTCCCTGAGCGGCAGTTGCCTCATCTGGTTGGAAAGGGGGTCCTGTTAGTGCCTCGTCGGTGGCGTTGTTGCGAGCGCGGAAGCGGGAGCACGGAGCACACCGCTCAGCACGGAGCGCGGCACTGGTTGGTGCGCGCTCATCGTCTGCCGTCCTTCCCTGTGAGCATAGTGCTTTCCGCCGACATTCGCCCGGCACCTGCGGGCCGCGTGCCTGCTTGGGGCCGGACCCAGCAGCCGAGGACGCAGGTGCCAAAATCTCTGCCTTTGGGGGAGTTCGCCGCCTCGTGCCTGGGACGGGAGGACCGACGGCAGACCAACACGTCCCGACGAGAGGCGGCGTCCCCGACGACGGGACGCGGTGCCGTGGGAAATGGAGAGCCTGGCACAGCCGAGGTCCTGGTCAGACATGCGTTGATGGCGTCGCTCTCTTTCCCCCAGCCCGCCCCCCGCCCCCCACCCCGGCCCCCCGGCCCTTTCCTCTCCCTCGCGTCCCGAGGTCCCCTTTCCAACGGGATCCAAGAACGCCCACAGGGCCCAAACTCTTGAGATGGGCAGTGCAGACATCGTGCACTGGATCCCGGGTGGACGACGGGAGAGGGCTGCGGCCCAGAACCCTGAAGCCCAGAGGTCTCGGGACGGGGATACCGGTGACGTCGGGAGGCACCAACGGGTGTTCCGACGTGCGTTTCCCTCCCCGTAATCACACCGTGGCGCTCATCCGTCCATCCTCGGCGTGCTAGCCATCTTGGTAAAACTAAGGAGACTTAACGGGTGAGCTAACCTGTGGGAGACCCTGGGTAATGTCCCTACCTGCGCTCGAGCAGACTGTGGACGCTGTGGTCGTCGGGGAGGGGGTTCTGTACGTCTGGTAGATTGCGTTGGTTTCTCGGGCGAAGTTCTCCGTGTCCTGACTTTTCTGGCTGCTCGTTCTGTCAACTCAGGAAGTCCGGGGGCGCCCCGCAGAAAGAGGAAAAGAGCCAGAACGAAGAGGCGAAGAGAGAAGGAAAGAAACACACAAACACGCACGCGCACACAAAAACGCGCACACACAGAGCGAGAGCGAGAGCGAGAGCGAGAGCGAGCCCGAGCCCGAGCCCGGCTGCCTGTCCGTGGCTCCTGGGCGTCCGGGTCGCGGGACAGGGATCCCAGGAGCGCTGCACTCCTGAGACCCTGTCTGCACGTCCCAGGGCCCCAGGGGTGATCGCCAGCCCCAGGGCCCCCGCCTCCTTGCCCGGGCCCAGCTCAAGCACCACCGCCCTCCTGTGGGGAAGCTGCCTCTTGGGCAGGGCCTCTCTGTGTCAGCGTGAGCGTCTGTGTGTCTGTCCCGGGGGGTGTCTGTCTGGGTCCGTGTCTCGGATCCTCTCAATCTCTCTGTCTCTGCCTCTGTCTCTGTCTCTGTCTCTGTGTCTCTCAGGTCGGTCAGTCAGGAGCTGTCCAGGGTGGCCGCGGGGCCTGGGGTTGAGGGCGCGGTCCGGGTCCCGTGGGCGGGGCGCGGGGCGGGGCGGGGAAGGGTGGCCCGCCCTGGTCTCCCCGCGCCCCGCCGCCCGCCCCGGAGGGCTTTCCGGTGATGCCCTCTGGTCGCGCCGGTGGCTCCAGCTGGATTTGGGCAAGTTGGGGCCGGGCCGGAGCGGCGGCCGCCGGGGGTTGTTGGGCCCGGGTTCGTTGGGAGGCGCCTCGGGCCGGAGGGGCCTCGCCGGCCCGGGGCCCCGACGCGCTGACGCGCCGACGCGCCGACGCGCCCGACGCCCCGGGCCACCTGTCCCCGAGCAGAGCAGCCGGATGTCCTGCGACCCGTCGCCGGGATGCGGGCGGACAGGAGGCCTGGAGCGTCCGGGGCCGGCTTGGGAGAGCGCCTAGACTTGCGCCCCGCCCGCCCACAGTCCCCGGGGTGCCCGAGGCCTCCCGCGCCCTGGGCGGGCGGCAGGGCAGGGCAGGGCAGGGCAGGGCAGGGTTTGGCTGGCCGCGGCGGCGGCGGCGGCGGCGGCGGGAGGCAGTGGCAGGCAGGCGGCAGGCGGCGGAGCGCGGGGCGCAGGGGACGCGGGCGGCCGGTGCGCGTCACAGGGGCTCGGGCGCGCGCGTCACAGACGCCAGGCGACGGCGCGTCACAGGGGCCAGGCGACAGCGCGCGCGCGCGCGAGGCTTCTTAGGGGCGCCGGCGGCAGCCGCCAGCGTCTACGGCCATACCACCCTGAACGCGCCCGATCTCGTCTGATCTCGGAAGCTAAGCAGGGTCGGGCCTGGTTAGGACTTGGATGGGAGACCGCCTGGGAATACCGGGTGCTGTAGGCTTTTGCCTCCCGCCGCCTCCCTCTCCTTTTGCGCCCCCCCCCCCGCCCCCCGGCCCCAGCGCCGCTCCCTCCACGCTCCTCCCGCCCCTCCTCCCTCCTCACCGGTCGCCCCATCGCCCCGCCACGCCCCCACCGCTGTCCAGCCGCGCGAGTGCCCCGCGGCCGCGGCCACCGCCGCCGCCGCCGCCGCCGCCGCCCAGCCCTTCCACCTCGCGGCCCCACGGGAACCCAGGGCCAACCGGGGCCGGCCCCGCGTGGCCGTGCCCCCGACGCCGCCCTCGTCCGGCGGGCTCCCTCTGTCCTCGGCGGCCTCTTCCCACCCGCCAGGCTCCTGAGAGACCCTAGCGGTCCACTCGGCCGGCGCGGCACCCAAGCAGTTGGTCGAGTCGTGGTGTGCGATGGAACGGATCCCGCTCCGGGCTGCGGAGGCCCGGACAGCTTCAGCAAGCTGCCAGCAGCCCCTCCGTCTTCCAGAGCCCATCTAGGAAAGACCCCGGGTCAGGCCTCTCCAAACAGCACCTACAGAAGGACGGGGCCCACTGGGCTCGAGAGGAGCCTTCCGGGCCTGGCCATCCATCCCAAGCGGGACGGCTTCTGGATTTTCTGATGCCTGCGCCGTGTGTCAGCTTCTCCAAGTCGGTACCTGGCTGTCCTTGATACCGTCGTTCGCGAGAAACCCTCGTTTCCGCACCGGAGTTGGTACGGGTCCTTTTGTGTTGTCTTTCCTTAAAGACGTCCCCTTCCCCAAGTGTCTAAGTTTCAAGCGCCTCCCCCCGCTCCCCGGCTGGGATGCAACTCCGTCTCCGTCTTCGCTTTTGTCTTTTGGGGGGGGGGGTGGTCCTGCCTTCGTTTGAAAGGTCGGTGTCTGGCTCCTCGTGGATCCCTTGCATCCGTTTTGATTCTGAACAGACTGGATGGAAGGATTAGGAATCTTGCTGCGCTGGCCCAGGGTTTTGGTGTCCCCTCACTCAGGTGCCTCACTCTGTCCTGCCCCCCTCCTGGCCTCTGTCTGCCAGAGGGAGTGGACGAGTCCCCCGAGAGGACATTTCCGTCCTCAGCGGCCAGCCCTTCCTGGCTCCTTGGCTTGAGCTTTCATATCGTGCGGCTCGGGCAGCTTTGAAAGTCTGCTCTTCCCCTGCCTGTGTCCGCGCAGACTATCGCGGAAAGGGGATCCGGGAAAGCGGGAGGGGAGTTTGCTCCAGGGGAGGAGAGCGGGGATGACAGGGAGGAGGAGAGGGGAGACTTGCCTCAGATCGCACGGACTTTTACATTTTCAAGGGGGGAATTCATCAAGGTAAGCCGTCTCTTCCCCACCGCAGACAGAAAGCAATAGTTGCTCGCTGTGGAGAAGCTGGGACATGCGGGCAGAGCAGGAAGAGAGGACCTCAACCTCCATCCTCTCACCGTTCAGCAATCATCCTGGGAGCGAATATCCTCGTGTTTCCCTTTTCCCGTGGGCCCCACTTTCCCTGCCAGAGCAGACCCAGGGCACCTGTGGCCTGCTTCCTGCTTGCCCGGGATGGCGGGGTGGCGGGGCGGGGCGGGCCGCGCGTCGCTCCCTGCAGGGTAGCGCCCTGGGTGGTTCTGGTTCCGACGGCTCCCCCAATCTGACCTCCGATGAGCGTGTTCTGCTGGGAGAACTGGGGCTGTGTCTCCGTAAGTTTCCCGGAGTGCGGCCCCGGAGGCTTGGTCTCAAACGAAGGCTCGGCAGCAAGGGCCGCCGTTCCTGCGAGGGACTCGCCCTCCCTGAGCGGCAGTTGCCTCATCTGGTTGGAAAGGGGGTCCTGTTAGTGCCTCGTCGGTGGCGTTGTTGCGAGCGCGGAAGCGGGAGCACGGAGCACACCGCTCAGCACGGAGCGCGGCACTGGTTGGTGCGCGCTCATCGTCTGCCGTCCTTCCCTGTGAGCATAGTGCTTTCCGCCGACATTCGCCCGGCACCTGCGGGCCGCGTGCCTGCTTGGGGCCGGACCCAGCAGCCGAGGACGCAGGTGCCAAAATCTCTGCCTTTGGGGGAGTTCGCCGCCTCGTGCCTGGGACGGGAGGACCGACGGCAGACCAACACGTCCCGACGAGAGGCGGCGTCCCCGACGACGGGACGCGGTGCCGTGGGAAATGGAGAGCCTGGCACAGCCGAGGTCCTGGTCAGACATGCGTTGATGGCGTCGCTCTCTTTCCCCCAGCCCGCCCCCCGCCCCCCACCCCGGCCCCCCGGCCCTTTCCTCTCCCTCGCGTCCCGAGGTCCCCTTTCCAACGGGATCCAAGAACGCCCACAGGGCCCAAACTCTTGAGATGGGCAGTGCAGACATCGTGCACTGGATCCCGGGTGGACGACGGGAGAGGGCTGCGGCCCAGAACCCTGAAGCCCAGAGGTCTCGGGACGGGGATACCGGTGACGTCGGGAGGCACCAACGGGTGTTCCGACGTGCGTTTCCCTCCCCGTAATCACACCGTGGCGCTCATCCGTCCATCCTCGGCGTGCTAGCCATCTTGGTAAAACTAAGGAGACTTAACGGGTGAGCTAACCTGTGGGAGACCCTGGGTAATGTCCCTACCTGCGCTCGAGCAGACTGTGGACGCTGTGGTCGTCGGGGAGGGGGTTCTGTACGTCTGGTAGATTGCGTTGGTTTCTCGGGCGAAGTTCTCCGTGTCCTGACTTTTCTGGCTGCTCGTTCTGTCAACTCAGGAAGTCCGGGGGCGCCCCGCAGAAAGAGGAAAAGAGCCAGAACGAAGAGGCGAAGAGAGAAGGAAAGAAACACACAAACACGCACGCGCACACAAAAACGCGCACACACAGAGCGAGAGCGAGAGCGAGAGCGAGAGCGAGCCCGAGCCCGAGCCCGGCTGCCTGTCCGTGGCTCCTGGGCGTCCGGGTCGCGGGACAGGGATCCCAGGAGCGCTGCACTCCTGAGACCCTGTCTGCACGTCCCAGGGCCCCAGGGGTGATCGCCAGCCCCAGGGCCCCCGCCTCCTTGCCCGGGCCCAGCTCAAGCACCACCGCCCTCCTGTGGGGAAGCTGCCTCTTGGGCAGGGCCTCTCTGTGTCAGCGTGAGCGTCTGTGTGTCTGTCCCGGGGGGTGTCTGTCTGGGTCCGTGTCTCGGATCCTCTCAATCTCTCTGTCTCTGCCTCTGTCTCTGTCTCTGTCTCTGTGTCTCTCAGGTCGGTCAGTCAGGAGCTGTCCAGGGTGGCCGCGGGGCCTGGGGTTGAGGGCGCGGTCCGGGTCCCGTGGGCGGGGCGCGGGGCGGGGCGGGGAAGGGTGGCCCGCCCTGGTCTCCCCGCGCCCCGCCGCCCGCCCCGGAGGGCTTTCCGGTGATGCCCTCTGGTCGCGCCGGTGGCTCCAGCTGGATTTGGGCAAGTTGGGGCCGGGCCGGAGCGGCGGCCGCCGGGGGTTGTTGGGCCCGGGTTCGTTGGGAGGCGCCTCGGGCCGGAGGGGCCTCGCCGGCCCGGGGCCCCGACGCGCTGACGCGCCGACGCGCCGACGCGCCCGACGCCCCGGGCCACCTGTCCCCGAGCAGAGCAGCCGGATGTCCTGCGACCCGTCGCCGGGATGCGGGCGGACAGGAGGCCTGGAGCGTCCGGGGCCGGCTTGGGAGAGCGCCTAGACTTGCGCCCCGCCCGCCCACAGTCCCCGGGGTGCCCGAGGCCTCCCGCGCCCTGGGCGGGCGGCAGGGCAGGGCAGGGCAGGGCAGGGCAGGGTTTGGCTGGCCGCGGCGGCGGCGGCGGCGGCGGCGGGAGGCAGTGGCAGGCAGGCGGCAGGCGGCGGAGCGCGGGGCGCAGGGGACGCGGGCGGCCGGTGCGCGTCACAGGGGCTCGGGCGCGCGCGTCACAGACGCCAGGCGACGGCGCGTCACAGGGGCCAGGCGACAGCGCGCGCGCGCGCGAGGCTTCTTAGGGGCGCCGGCGGCAGCCGCCAGCGTCTACGGCCATACCACCCTGAACGCGCCCGATCTCGTCTGATCTCGGAAGCTAAGCAGGGTCGGGCCTGGTTAGGACTTGGATGGGAGACCGCCTGGGAATACCGGGTGCTGTAGGCTTTTGCCTCCCGCCGCCTCCCTCTCCTTTTGCGCCCCCCCCCCCGCCCCCCGGCCCCAGCGCCGCTCCCTCCACGCTCCTCCCGCCCCTCCTCCCTCCTCACCGGTCGCCCCATCGCCCCGCCACGCCCCCACCGCTGTCCAGCCGCGCGAGTGCCCCGCGGCCGCGGCCACCGCCGCCGCCGCCGCCGCCGCCCAGCCCTTCCACCTCGCGGCCCCACGGGAACCCAGGGCCAACCGGGGCCGGCCCCGCGTGGCCGTGCCCCCGACGCCGCCCTCGTCCGGCGGGCTCCCTCTGTCCTCGGCGGCCTCTTCCCACCCGCCAGGCTCCTGAGAGACCCTAGCGGTCCACTCGGCCGGCGCGGCACCCAAGCAGTTGGTCGAGTCGTGGTGTGCGATGGAACGGATCCCGCTCCGGGCTGCGGAGGCCCGGACAGCTTCAGCAAGCTGCCAGCAGCCCCTCCGTCTTCCAGAGCCCATCTAGGAAAGACCCCGGGTCAGGCCTCTCCAAACAGCACCTACAGAAGGACGGGGCCCACTGGGCTCGAGAGGAGCCTTCCGGGCCTGGCCATCCATCCCAAGCGGGACGGCTTCTGGATTTTCTGATGCCTGCGCCGTGTGTCAGCTTCTCCAAGTCGGTACCTGGCTGTCCTTGATACCGTCGTTCGCGAGAAACCCTCGTTTCCGCACCGGAGTTGGTACGGGTCCTTTTGTGTTGTCTTTCCTTAAAGACGTCCCCTTCCCCAAGTGTCTAAGTTTCAAGCGCCTCCCCCCGCTCCCCGGCTGGGATGCAACTCCGTCTCCGTCTTCGCTTTTGTCTTTTGGGGGGGGGGGGGTCCTGCCTTCGTTTGAAAGGTCGGTGTCTGGCTCCTCGTGGATCCCTTGCATCCGTTTTGATTCTGAACAGACTGGATGGAAGGATTAGGAATCTTGCTGCGCTGGCCCAGGGTTTTGGTGTCCCCTCACTCAGGTGCCTCACTCTGTCCTGCCCCCCTCCTGGCCTCTGTCTGCCAGAGGGAGTGGACGAGTCCCCCGAGAGGACATTTCCGTCCTCAGCGGCCAGCCCTTCCTGGCTCCTTGGCTTGAGCTTTCATATCGTGCGGCTCGGGCAGCTTTGAAAGTCTGCTCTTCCCCTGCCTGTGTCCGCGCAGACTATCGCGGAAAGGGGATCCGGGAAAGCGGGAGGGGAGTTTGCTCCAGGGGAGGAGAGCGGGGATGACAGGGAGGAGGAGAGGGGAGACTTGCCTCAGATCGCACGGACTTTTACATTTTCAAGGGGGGAATTCATCAAGGTAAGCCGTCTCTTCCCCACCGCAGACAGAAAGCAATAGTTGCTCGCTGTGGAGAAGCTGGGACATGCGGGCAGAGCAGGAAGAGAGGACCTCAACCTCCATCCTCTCACCGTTCAGCAATCATCCTGGGAGCGAATATCCTCGTGTTTCCCTTTTCCCGTGGGCCCCACTTTCCCTGCCAGAGCAGACCCAGGGCACCTGTGGCCTGCTTCCTGCTTGCCCGGGATGGCGGGGTGGCGGGGCGGGGCGGGCCGCGCGTCGCTCCCTGCAGGGTAGCGCCCTGGGTGGTTCTGGTTCCGACGGCTCCCCCAATCTGACCTCCGATGAGCGTGTTCTGCTGGGAGAACTGGGGCTGTGTCTCCGTAAGTTTCCCGGAGTGCGGGCCCGGAGGCTTGGTCTCAAACGAAGGCTCGGCAGCAAGGGCCGCCGTTCCTGCGAGGGACTCGCCCTCCCTGAGCGGCAGTTGCCTCATCTGGTTGGAAAGGGGGTCCTGTTAGTGCCTCGTCGGTGGCGTTGTTGCGAGCGCGGAAGCGGGAGCACGGAGCACACCGCTCAGCACGGAGCGCGGCACTGGTTGGTGCGCGCTCATCGTCTGCCGTCCTTCCCTGTGAGCATAGTGCTTTCCGCCGACATTCGCCCGGCACCTGCGGGCCGCGTGCCTGCTTGGGGCCGGACCCAGCAGCCGAGGACGCAGGTGCCAAAATCTCTGCCTTTGGGGGAGTTCGCCGCCTCGTGCCTGGGACGGGAGGACCGACGGCAGACCAACACGTCCCGACGAGAGGCGGCGTCCCCGACGACGGGACGCGGTGCCGTGGGAAATGGAGAGCCTGGCACAGCCGAGGTCCTGGTCAGACATGCGTTGATGGCGTCGCTCTCTTTCCCCCAGCCCGCCCCCCGCCCCCCACCCCGGCCCCCCGGCCCTTTCCTCTCCCTCGCGTCCCGAGGTCCCCTTTCCAACGGGATCCAAGAACGCCCACAGGGCCCAAACTCTTGAGATGGGCAGTGCAGACATCGTGCACTGGATCCCGGGTGGACGACGGGAGAGGGCTGCGGCCCAGAACCCTGAAGCCCAGAGGTCTCGGGACGGGGATACCGGTGACGTCGGGAGGCACCAACGGGTGTTCCGACGTGCGTTTCCCTCCCCGTAATCACACCGTGGCGCTCATCCGTCCATCCTCGGCGTGCTAGCCATCTTGGTAAAACTAAGGAGACTTAACGGGTGAGCTAACCTGTGGGAGACCCTGGGTAATGTCCCTACCTGCGCTCGAGCAGACTGTGGACGCTGTGGTCGTCGGGGAGGGGGTTCTGTACGTCTGGTAGATTGCGTTGGTTTCTCGGGCGAAGTTCTCCGTGTCCTGACTTTTCTGGCTGCTCGTTCTGTCAACTCAGGAAGTCCGGGGGCGCCCCGCAGAAAGAGGAAAAGAGCCAGAACGAAGAGGCGAAGAGAGAAGGAAAGAAACACACAAACACGCACGCGCACACAAAAACGCGCACACACAGAGCGAGAGCGAGAGCGAGAGCGAGAGCGAGAGCGAGCCCGAGCCCGGCTGCCTGTCCGTGGCTCCTGGGCGTCCGGGTCGCGGGACAGGGATCCCAGGAGCGCTGCACTCCTGAGACCCTGTCTGCACGTCCCAGGGCCCCAGGGGTGATCGCCAGCCCCAGGGCCCCCGCCTCCTTGCCCGGGCCCAGCTCAAGCACCACCGCCCTCCTGTGGGGAAGCTGCCTCTTGGGCAGGGCCTCTCTGTGTCAGCGTGAGCGTCTGTGTGTCTGTCCCGGGGGGTGTCTGTCTGGGTCCGTGTCTCGGATCCTCTCAATCTCTCTGTCTCTGCCTCTGTCTCTGTCTCTGTCTCTGTGTCTCTCAGGTCGGTCAGTCAGGAGCTGTCCAGGGTGGCCGCGGGGCCTGGGGTTGAGGGCGCGGTCCGGGTCCCGTGGGCGGGGCGCGGGGCGGGGCGGGGAAGGGTGGCCCGCCCTGGTCTCCCCGCGCCCCGCCGCCCGCCCCGGAGGGCTTTCCGGTGATGCCCTCTGGTCGCGCCGGTGGCTCCAGCTGGATTTGGGCAAGTTGGGGCCGGGCCGGAGCGGCGGCCGCCGGGGGTTGTTGGGCCCGGGTTCGTTGGGAGGCGCCTCGGGCCGGAGGGGCCTCGCCGGCCCGGGGCCCCGACGCGCTGACGCGCCGACGCGCCGACGCGCCCGACGCCCCGGGCCACCTGTCCCCGAGCAGAGCAGCCGGATGTCCTGCGACCCGTCGCCGGGATGCGGGCGGACAGGAGGCCTGGAGCGTCCGGGGCCGGCTTGGGAGAGCGCCTAGACTTGCGCCCCGCCCGCCCACAGTCCCCGGGGTGCCCGAGGCCTCCCGCGCCCTGGGCGGGCGGCAGGGCAGGGCAGGGCAGGGCAGGGCAGGGTTTGGCTGGCCGCGGCGGCGGCGGCGGCGGCGGCGGGAGGCAGTGGCAGGCAGGCGGCAGGCGGCGGAGCGCGGGGCGCAGGGGACGCGGGCGGCCGGTGCGCGTCACAGGGGCTCGGGCGCGCGCGTCACAGACGCCAGGCGACGGCGCGTCACAGGGGCCAGGCGACAGCGCGCGCGCGCGCGAGGCTTCTTAGGGGCGCCGGCGGCAGCCGCCAGCGTCTACGGCCATACCACCCTGAACGCGCCCGATCTCGTCTGATCTCGGAAGCTAAGCAGGGTCGGGCCTGGTTAGGACTTGGATGGGAGACCGCCTGGGAATACCGGGTGCTGTAGGCTTTTGCCTCCCGCCGCCTCCCTCTCCTTTTGCGCCCCCCCCCCCGCCCCCCGGCCCCAGCGCCGCTCCCTCCACGCTCCTCCCGCCCCTCCTCCCTCCTCACCGGTCGCCCCATCGCCCCGCCACGCCCCCACCGCTGTCCAGCCGCGCGAGTGCCCCGCGGCCGCGGCCACCGCCGCCGCCGCCGCCGCCGCCGCCCAGCCCTTCCACCTCGCGGCCCCACGGGAACCCAGGGCCAACCGGGGCCGGCCCCGCGTGGCCGTGCCCCCGACGCCGCCCTCGTCCGGCGGGCTCCCTCTGTCCTCGGCGGCCTCTTCCCACCCGCCAGGCTCCTGAGAGACCCTAGCGGTCCACTCGGCCGGCGCGGCACCCAAGCAGTTGGTCGAGTCGTGGTGTGCGATGGAACGGATCCCGCTCCGGGCTGCGGAGGCCCGGACAGCTTCAGCAAGCTGCCAGCAGCCCCTCCGTCTTCCAGAGCCCATCTAGGAAAGACCCCGGGTCAGGCCTCTCCAAACAGCACCTACAGAAGGACGGGGCCCACTGGGCTCGAGAGGAGCCTTCCGGGCCTGGCCATCCATCCCAAGCGGGACGGCTTCTGGATTTTCTGATGCCTGCGCCGTGTGTCAGCTTCTCCAAGTCGGTACCTGGCTGTCCTTGATACCGTCGTTCGCGAGAAACCCTCGTTTCCGCACCGGAGTTGGTACGGGTCCTTTTGTGTTGTCTTTCCTTAAAGACGTCCCCTTCCCCAAGTGTCTAAGTTTCAAGCGCCTCCCCCCGCTCCCCGGCTGGGATGCAACTCCGTCTCCGTCTTCGCTTTTGTCTTTTGGGGGGGGGGGGGTCCTGCCTTCGTTTGAAAGGTCGGTGTCTGGCTCCTCGTGGATCCCTTGCATCCGTTTTGATTCTGAACAGACTGGATGGAAGGATTAGGAATCTTGCTGCGCTGGCCCAGGGTTTTGGTGTCCCCTCACTCAGGTGCCTCACTCTGTCCTGCCCCCCTCCTGGCCTCTGTCTGCCAGAGGGAGTGGACGAGTCCCCCGAGAGGACATTTCCGTCCTCAGCGGCCAGCCCTTCCTGGCTCCTTGGCTTGAGCTTTCATATCGTGCGGCTCGGGCAGCTTTGAAAGTCTGCTCTTCCCCTGCCTGTGTCCGCGCAGACTATCGCGGAAAGGGGATCCGGGAAAGCGGGAGGGGAGTTTGCTCCAGGGGAGGAGAGCGGGGATGACAGGGAGGAGGAGAGGGGAGACTTGCCTCAGATCGCACGGACTTTTACATTTTCAAGGGGGGAATTCATCAAGGTAAGCCGTCTCTTCCCCACCGCAGACAGAAAGCAATAGTTGCTCGCTGTGGAGAAGCTGGGACATGCGGGCAGAGCAGGAAGAGAGGACCTCAACCTCCATCCTCTCACCGTTCAGCAATCATCCTGGGAGCGAATATCCTCGTGTTTCCCTTTTCCCGTGGGCCCCACTTTCCCTGCCAGAGCAGACCCAGGGCACCTGTGGCCTGCTTCCTGCTTGCCCGGGATGGCGGGGTGGCGGGGCGGGGCGGGCCGCGCGTCGCTCCCTGCAGGGTAGCGCCCTGGGTGGTTCTGGTTCCGACGGCTCCCCCAATCTGACCTCCGATGAGCGTGTTCTGCTGGGAGAACTGGGGCTGTGTCTCCGTAAGTTTCCCGGAGTGCGGGCCCGGAGGCTTGGTCTCAAACGAAGGCTCGGCAGCAAGGGCCGCCGTTCCTGCGAGGGACTCGCCCTCCCTGAGCGGCAGTTGCCTCATCTGGTTGGAAAGGGGGTCCTGTTAGTGCCTCGTCGGTGGCGTTGTTGCGAGCGCGGAAGCGGGAGCACGGAGCACACCGCTCAGCACGGAGCGCGGCACTGGTTGGTGCGCGCTCATCGTCTGCCGTCCTTCCCTGTGAGCATAGTGCTTTCCGCCGACATTCGCCCGGCACCTGCGGGCCGCGTGCCTGCTTGGGGCCGGACCCAGCAGCCGAGGACGCAGGTGCCAAAATCTCTGCCTTTGGGGGAGTTCGCCGCCTCGTGCCTGGGACGGGAGGACCGACGGCAGACCAACACGTCCCGACGAGAGGCGGCGTCCCCGACGACGGGACGCGGTGCCGTGGGAAATGGAGAGCCTGGCACAGCCGAGGTCCTGGTCAGACATGCGTTGATGGCGTCGCTCTCTTTCCCCCAGCCCGCCCCCCGCCCCCCACCCCGGCCCCCCGGCCCTTTCCTCTCCCTCGCGTCCCGAGGTCCCCTTTCCAACGGGATCCAAGAACGCCCACAGGGCCCAAACTCTTGAGATGGGCAGTGCAGACATCGTGCACTGGATCCCGGGTGGACGACGGGAGAGGGCTGCGGCCCAGAACCCTGAAGCCCAGAGGTCTCGGGACGGGGATACCGGTGACGTCGGGAGGCACCAACGGGTGTTCCGACGTGCGTTTCCCTCCCCGTAATCACACCGTGGCGCTCATCCGTCCATCCTCGGCGTGCTAGCCATCTTGGTAAAACTAAGGAGACTTAACGGGTGAGCTAACCTGTGGGAGACCCTGGGTAATGTCCCTACCTGCGCTCGAGCAGACTGTGGACGCTGTGGTCGTCGGGGAGGGGGTTCTGTACGTCTGGTAGATTGCGTTGGTTTCTCGGGCGAAGTTCTCCGTGTCCTGACTTTTCTGGCTGCTCGTTCTGTCAACTCAGGAAGTCCGGGGGCGCCCCGCAGAAAGAGGAAAAGAGCCAGAACGAAGAGGCGAAGAGAGAAGGAAAGAAACACACAAACACGCACGCGCACACAAAAACGCGCACACACAGAGCGAGAGCGAGAGCGAGAGCGAGAGCGAGAGCGAGCCCGAGCCCGGCTGCCTGTCCGTGGCTCCTGGGCGTCCGGGTCGCGGGACAGGGATCCCAGGAGCGCTGCACTCCTGAGACCCTGTCTGCACGTCCCAGGGCCCCAGGGGTGATCGCCAGCCCCAGGGCCCCCGCCTCCTTGCCCGGGCCCAGCTCAAGCACCACCGCCCTCCTGTGGGGAAGCTGCCTCTTGGGCAGGGCCTCTCTGTGTCAGCGTGAGCGTCTGTGTGTCTGTCCCGGGGGGTGTCTGTCTGGGTCCGTGTCTCGGATCCTCTCAATCTCTCTGTCTCTGCCTCTGTCTCTGTCTCTGTCTCTGTGTCTCTCAGGTCGGTCAGTCAGGAGCTGTCCAGGGTGGCCGCGGGGCCTGGGGTTGAGGGCGCGGTCCGGGTCCCGTGGGCGGGGCGCGGGGCGGGGCGGGGAAGGGTGGCCCGCCCTGGTCTCCCCGCGCCCCGCCGCCCGCCCCGGAGGGCTTTCCGGTGATGCCCTCTGGTCGCGCCGGTGGCTCCAGCTGGATTTGGGCAAGTTGGGGCCGGGCCGGAGCGGCGGCCGCCGGGGGTTGTTGGGCCCGGGTTCGTTGGGAGGCGCCTCGGGCCGGAGGGGCCTCGCCGGCCCGGGGCCCCGACGCGCTGACGCGCCGACGCGCCGACGCGCCCGACGCCCCGGGCCACCTGTCCCCGAGCAGAGCAGCCGGATGTCCTGCGACCCGTCGCCGGGATGCGGGCGGACAGGAGGCCTGGAGCGTCCGGGGCCGGCTTGGGAGAGCGCCTAGACTTGCGCCCCGCCCGCCCACAGTCCCCGGGGTGCCCGAGGCCTCCCGCGCCCTGGGCGGGCGGCAGGGCAGGGCAGGGCAGGGCAGGGCAGGGTTTGGCTGGCCGCGGCGGCGGCGGCGGCGGCGGCGGGAGGCAGTGGCAGGCAGGCGGCAGGCGGCGGAGCGCGGGGCGCAGGGGACGCGGGCGGCCGGTGCGCGTCACAGGGGCTCGGGCGCGCGCGTCACAGACGCCAGGCGACGGCGCGTCACAGGGGCCAGGCGACAGCGCGCGCGCGCGCGAGGCTTCTTAGGGGCGCCGGCGGCAGCCGCCAGCGTCTACGGCCATACCACCCTGAACGCGCCCGATCTCGTCTGATCTCGGAAGCTAAGCAGGGTCGGGCCTGGTTAGGACTTGGATGGGAGACCGCCTGGGAATACCGGGTGCTGTAGGCTTTTGCCTCCCGCCGCCTCCCTCTCCTTTTGCGCCCCCCCCCCCCGCCCCCCGGCCCCAGCGCCGCTCCCTCCACGCTCCTCCCGCCCCTCCTCCCTCCTCACCGGTCGCCCCATCGCCCCGCCACGCCCCCACCGCTGTCCAGCCGCGCGAGTGCCCCGCGGCCGCGGCCACCGCCGCCGCCGCCGCCGCCGCCGCCCAGCCCTTCCACCTCGCGGCCCCACGGGAACCCAGGGCCAACCGGGGCCGGCCCCGCGTGGCCGTGCCCCCGACGCCGCCCTCGTCCGGCGGGCTCCCTCTGTCCTCGGCGGCCTCTTCCCACCCGCCAGGCTCCTGAGAGACCCTAGCGGTCCACTCGGCCGGCGCGGCACCCAAGCAGTTGGTCGAGTCGTGGTGTGCGATGGAACGGATCCCGCTCCGGGCTGCGGAGGCCCGGACAGCTTCAGCAAGCTGCCAGCAGCCCCTCCGTCTTCCAGAGCCCATCTAGGAAAGACCCCGGGTCAGGCCTCTCCAAACAGCACCTACAGAAGGACGGGGCCCACTGGGCTCGAGAGGAGCCTTCCGGGCCTGGCCATCCATCCCAAGCGGGACGGCTTCTGGATTTTCTGATGCCTGCGCCGTGTGTCAGCTTCTCCAAGTCGGTACCTGGCTGTCCTTGATACCGTCGTTCGCGAGAAACCCTCGTTTCCGCACCGGAGTTGGTACGGGTCCTTTTGTGTTGTCTTTCCTTAAAGACGTCCCCTTCCCCAAGTGTCTAAGTTTCAAGCGCCTCCCCCCGCTCCCCGGCTGGGATGCAACTCCGTCTCCGTCTTCGCTTTTGTCTTTTGGGGGGGGGGGGGTCCTGCCTTCGTTTGAAAGGTCGGTGTCTGGCTCCTCGTGGATCCCTTGCATCAGTTTTGATTCTGAACAGACTGGATGGAAGGATTAGGAATCTTGCTGCGCTGGCCCAGGGTTTTGGTGTCCCCTCACTCAGGTGCCTCACTCTGTCCTGCCCCCCTCCTGGCCTCTGTCTGCCAGAGGGAGTGGACGAGTCCCCCGAGAGGACATTTCCGTCCTCAGCGGCCAGCCCTTCCTGGCTCCTTGGCTTGAGCTTTCATATCGTGCGGCTCGGGCAGCTTTGAAAGTCTGCTCTTCCCCTGCCTGTGTCCGCGCAGACTATCGCGGAAAGGGGATCCGGGAAAGCGGGAGGGGAGTTTGCTCCAGGGGAGGAGAGCGGGGATGACAGGGAGGAGGAGAGGGGAGACTTGCCTCAGATCGCACGGACTTTTACATTTTCAAGGGGGGAATTCATCAAGGTAAGCCGTCTCTTCCCCACCGCAGACAGAAAGCAATAGTTGCTCGCTGTGGAGAAGCTGGGACATGCGGGCAGAGCAGGAAGAGAGGACCTCAACCTCCATCCTCTCACCGTTCAGCAATCATCCTGGGAGCGAATATCCTCGTGTTTCCCTTTTCCCGTGGGCCCCACTTTCCCTGCCAGAGCAGACCCAGGGCACCTGTGGCCTGCTTCCTGCTTGCCCGGGATGGCGGGGTGGCGGGGCGGGGCGGGCCGCGCGTCGCTCCCTGCAGGGTAGCGCCCTGGGTGGTTCTGGTTCCGACGGCTCCCCCAATCTGACCTCCGATGAGCGTGTTCTGCTGGGAGAACTGGGGCTGTGTCTCCGTAAGTTTCCCGGAGTGCGGGCCCGGAGGCTTGGTCTCAAACGAAGGCTCGGCAGCAAGGGCCGCCGTTCCTGCGAGGGACTCGCCCTCCCTGAGCGGCAGTTGCCTCATCTGGTTGGAAAGGGGGTCCTGTTAGTGCCTCGTCGGTGGCGTTGTTGCGAGCGCGGAAGCGGGAGCACGGAGCACACCGCTCAGCACGGAGCGCGGCACTGGTTGGTGCGCGCTCATCGTCTGCCGTCCTTCCCTGTGAGCATAGTGCTTTCCGCCGACATTCGCCCGGCACCTGCGGGCCGCGTGCCTGCTTGGGGCCGGACCCAGCAGCCGAGGACGCAGGTGCCAAAATCTCTGCCTTTGGGGGAGTTCGCCGCCTCGTGCCTGGGACGGGAGGACCGACGGCAGACCAACACGTCCCGACGAGAGGCGGCGTCCCCGACGACGGGACGCGGTGCCGTGGGAAATGGAGAGCCTGGCACAGCCGAGGTCCTGGTCAGACATGCGTTGATGGCGTCGCTCTCTTTCCCCCAGCCCGCCCCCCGCCCCCCACCCCGGCCCCCCGGCCCTTTCCTCTCCCTCGCGTCCCGAGGTCCCCTTTCCAACGGGATCCAAGAACGCCCACAGGGCCCAAACTCTTGAGATGGGCAGTGCAGACATCGTGCACTGGATCCCGGGTGGACGACGGGAGAGGGCTGCGGCCCAGAACCCTGAAGCCCAGAGGTCTCGGGACGGGGATACCGGTGACGTCGGGAGGCACCAACGGGTGTTCCGACGTGCGTTTCCCTCCCCGTAATCACACCGTGGCGCTCATCCGTCCATCCTCGGCGTGCTAGCCATCTTGGTAAAACTAAGGAGACTTAACGGGTGAGCTAACCTGTGGGAGACCCTGGGTAATGTCCCTACCTGCGCTCGAGCAGACTGTGGACGCTGTGGTCGTCGGGGAGGGGGTTCTGTACGTCTGGTAGATTGCGTTGGTTTCTCGGGCGAAGTTCTCCGTGTCCTGACTTTTCTGGCTGCTCGTTCTGTCAACTCAGGAAGTCCGGGGGCGCCCCGCAGAAAGAGGAAAAGAGCCAGAACGAAGAGGCGAAGAGAGAAGGAAAGAAACACACAAACACGCACGCGCACACAAAAACGCGCACACACAGAGCGAGAGCGAGAGCGAGAGCGAGAGCGAGAGCGAGCCCGAGCCCGGCTGCCTGTCCGTGGCTCCTGGGCGTCCGGGTCGCGGGACAGGGATCCCAGGAGCGCTGCACTCCTGAGACCCTGTCTGCACGTCCCAGGGCCCCAGGGGTGATCGCCAGCCCCAGGGCCCCCGCCTCCTTGCCCGGGCCCAGCTCAAGCACCACCGCCCTCCTGTGGGGAAGCTGCCTCTTGGGCAGGGCCTCTCTGTGTCAGCGTGAGCGTCTGTGTGTCTGTCCCGGGGGGTGTCTGTCTGGGTCCGTGTCTCGGATCCTCTCAATCTCTCTGTCTCTGCCTCTGTCTCTGTCTCTGTCTCTGTGTCTCTCAGGTCGGTCAGTCAGGAGCTGTCCAGGGTGGCCGCGGGGCCTGGGGTTGAGGGCGCGGTCCGGGTCCCGTGGGCGGGGCGCGGGGCGGGGCGGGGAAGGGTGGCCCGCCCTGGTCTCCCCGCGCCCCGCCGCCCGCCCCGGAGGGCTTTCCGGTGATGCCCTCTGGTCGCGCCGGTGGCTCCAGCTGGATTTGGGCAAGTTGGGGCCGGGCCGGAGCGGCGGCCGCCGGGGGTTGTTGGGCCCGGGTTCGTTGGGAGGCGCCTCGGGCCGGAGGGGCCTCGCCGGCCCGGGGCCCCGACGCGCTGACGCGCCGACGCGCCGACGCGCCCGACGCCCCGGGCCACCTGTCCCCGAGCAGAGCAGCCGGATGTCCTGCGACCCGTCGCCGGGATGCGGGCGGACAGGAGGCCTGGAGCGTCCGGGGCCGGCTTGGGAGAGCGCCTAGACTTGCGCCCCGCCCGCCCACAGTCCCCGGGGTGCCCGAGGCCTCCCGCGCCCTGGGCGGGCGGCAGGGCAGGGCAGGGCAGGGCAGGGCAGGGTTTGGCTGGCCGCGGCGGCGGCGGCGGCGGCGGCGGGAGGCAGTGGCAGGCAGGCGGCAGGCGGCGGAGCGCGGGGCGCAGGGGACGCGGGCGGCCGGTGCGCGTCACAGGGGCTCGGGCGCGCGCGTCACAGACGCCAGGCGACGGCGCGTCACAGGGGCCAGGCGACAGCGCGCGCGCGCGCGAGGCTTCTTAGGGGCGCCGGCGGCAGCCGCCAGCGTCTACGGCCATACCACCCTGAACGCGCCCGATCTCGTCTGATCTCGGAAGCTAAGCAGGGTCGGGCCTGGTTAGGACTTGGATGGGAGACCGCCTGGGAATACCGGGTGCTGTAGGCTTTTGCCTCCCGCCGCCTCCCTCTCCTTTTGCGCCCCCCCCCCCGCCCCCCGGCCCCAGCGCCGCTCCCTCCACGCTCCTCCCGCCCCTCCTCCCTCCTCACCGGTCGCCCCATCGCCCCGCCACGCCCCCACCGCTGTCCAGCCGCGCGAGTGCCCCGCGGCCGCGGCCACCGCCGCCGCCGCCGCCGCCGCCGCCCAGCCCTTCCACCTCGCGGCCCCACGGGAACCCAGGGCCAACCGGGGCCGGCCCCGCGTGGCCGTGCCCCCGACGCCGCCCTCGTCCGGCGGGCTCCCTCTGTCCTCGGCGGCCTCTTCCCACCCGCCAGGCTCCTGAGAGACCCTAGCGGTCCACTCGGCCGGCGCGGCACCCAAGCAGTTGGTCGAGTCGTGGTGTGCGATGGAACGGATCCCGCTCCGGGCTGCGGAGGCCCGGACAGCTTCAGCAAGCTGCCAGCAGCCCCTCCGTCTTCCAGAGCCCATCTAGGAAAGACCCCGGGTCAGGCCTCTCCAAACAGCACCTACAGAAGGACGGGGCCCACTGGGCTCGAGAGGAGCCTTCCGGGCCTGGCCATCCATCCCAAGCGGGACGGCTTCTGGATTTTCTGATGCCTGCGCCGTGTGTCAGCTTCTCCAAGTCGGTACCTGGCTGTCCTTGATACCGTCGTTCGCGAGAAACCCTCGTTTCCGCACCGGAGTTGGTACGGGTCCTTTTGTGTTGTCTTTCCTTAAAGACGTCCCCTTCCCCAAGTGTCTAAGTTTCAAGCGCCTCCCCCCGCTCCCCGGCTGGGATGCAACTCCGTCTCCGTCTTCGCTTTTGTCTTTTGGGGGGGGGGGGGTCCTGCCTTCGTTTGAAAGGTCGGTGTCTGGCTCCTCGTGGATCCCTTGCATCAGTTTTGATTCTGAACAGACTGGATGGAAGGATTAGGAATCTTGCTGCGCTGGCCCAGGGTTTTGGTGTCCCCTCACTCAGGTGCCTCACTCTGTCCTGCCCCCCTCCTGGCCTCTGTCTGCCAGAGGGAGTGGACGAGTCCCCCGAGAGGACATTTCCGTCCTCAGCGGCCAGCCCTTCCTGGCTCCTTGGCTTGAGCTTTCATATCGTGCGGCTCGGGCAGCTTTGAAAGTCTGCTCTTCCCCTGCCTGTGTCCGCGCAGACTATCGCGGAAAGGGGATCCGGGAAAGCGGGAGGGGAGTTTGCTCCAGGGGAGGAGAGCGGGGATGACAGGGAGGAGGAGAGGGGAGACTTGCCTCAGATCGCACGGACTTTTACATTTTCAAGGGGGGAATTCATCAAGGTAAGCCGTCTCTTCCCCACCGCAGACAGAAAGCAATAGTTGCTCGCTGTGGAGAAGCTGGGACATGCGGGCAGAGCAGGAAGAGAGGACCTCAACCTCCATCCTCTCACCGTTCAGCAATCATCCTGGGAGCGAATATCCTCGTGTTTCCCTTTTCCCGTGGGCCCCACTTTCCCTGCCAGAGCAGACCCAGGGCACCTGTGGCCTGCTTCCTGCTTGCCCGGGATGGCGGGGTGGCGGGGCGGGGCGGGCCGCGCGTCGCTCCCTGCAGGGTAGCGCCCTGGGTGGTTCTGGTTCCGACGGCTCCCCCAATCTGACCTCCGATGAGCGTGTTCTGCTGGGAGAACTGGGGCTGTGTCTCCGTAAGTTTCCCGGAGTGCGGGCCCGGAGGCTTGGTCTCAAACGAAGGCTCGGCAGCAAGGGCCGCCGTTCCTGCGAGGGACTCGCCCTCCCTGAGCGGCAGTTGCCTCATCTGGTTGGAAAGGGGGTCCTGTTAGTGCCTCGTCGGTGGCGTTGTTGCGAGCGCGGAAGCGGGAGCACGGAGCACACCGCTCAGCACGGAGCGCGGCACTGGTTGGTGCGCGCTCATCGTCTGCCGTCCTTCCCTGTGAGCATAGTGCTTTCCGCCGACATTCGCCCGGCACCTGCGGGCCGCGTGCCTGCTTGGGGCCGGACCCAGCAGCCGAGGACGCAGGTGCCAAAATCTCTGCCTTTGGGGGAGTTCGCCGCCTCGTGCCTGGGACGGGAGGACCGACGGCAGACCAACACGTCCCGACGAGAGGCGGCGTCCCCGACGACGGGACGCGGTGCCGTGGGAAATGGAGAGCCTGGCACAGCCGAGGTCCTGGTCAGACATGCGTTGATGGCGTCGCTCTCTTTCCCCCAGCCCGCCCCCCGCCCCCCACCCCGGCCCCCCGGCCCTTTCCTCTCCCTCGCGTCCCGAGGTCCCCTTTCCAACGGGATCCAAGAACGCCCACAGGGCCCAAACTCTTGAGATGGGCAGTGCAGACATCGTGCACTGGATCCCGGGTGGACGACGGGAGAGGGCTGCGGCCCAGAACCCTGAAGCCCAGAGGTCTCGGGACGGGGATACCGGTGACGTCGGGAGGCACCAACGGGTGTTCCGACGTGCGTTTCCCTCCCCGTAATCACACCGTGGCGCTCATCCGTCCATCCTCGGCGTGCTAGCCATCTTGGTAAAACTAAGGAGACTTAACGGGTGAGCTAACCTGTGGGAGACCCTGGGTAATGTCCCTACCTGCGCTCGAGCAGACTGTGGACGCTGTGGTCGTCGGGGAGGGGGTTCTGTACGTCTGGTAGATTGCGTTGGTTTCTCGGGCGAAGTTCTCCGTGTCCTGACTTTTCTGGCTGCTCGTTCTGTCAACTCAGGAAGTCCGGGGGCGCCCCGCAGAAAGAGGAAAAGAGCCAGAACGAAGAGGCGAAGAGAGAAGGAAAGAAACACACAAACACGCACGCGCACACAAAAACGCGCACACACAGAGCGAGAGCGAGAGCGAGAGCGAGAGCGAGCGCGAGCCCGAGCCCGGCTGCCTGTCCGTGGCTCCTGGGCGTCCGGGTCGCGGGACAGGGATCCCAGGAGCGCTGCACTCCTGAGACCCTGTCTGCACGTCCCAGGGCCCCAGGGGTGATCGCCAGCCCCAGGGCCCCCGCCTCCTTGCCCGGGCCCAGCTCAAGCACCACCGCCCTCCTGTGGGGAAGCTGCCTCTTGGGCAGGGCCTCTCTGTGTCAGCGTGAGCGTCTGTGTGTCTGTCCCGGGGGGTGTCTGTCTGGGTCCGTGTCTCGGATCCTCTCAATCTCTCTGTCTCTGCCTCTGTCTCTGTCTCTGTCTCTGTGTCTCTCAGGTCGGTCAGTCAGGAGCTGTCCAGGGTGGCCGCGGGGCCTGGGGTTGAGGGCGCGGTCCGGGTCCCGTGGGCGGGGCGCGGGGCGGGGCGGGGAAGGGTGGCCCGCCCTGGTCTCCCCGCGCCCCGCCGCCCGCCCCGGAGGGCTTTCCGGTGATGCCCTCTGGTCGCGCCGGTGGCTCCAGCTGGATTTGGGCAAGTTGGGGCCGGGCCGGAGCGGCGGCCGCCGGGGGTTGTTGGGCCCGGGTTCGTTGGGAGGCGCCTCGGGCCGGAGGGGCCTCGCCGGCCCGGGGCCCCGACGCGCTGACGCGCCGACGCGCCGACGCGCCCGACGCCCCGGGCCACCTGTCCCCGAGCAGAGCAGCCGGATGTCCTGCGACCCGTCGCCGGGATGCGGGCGGACAGGAGGCCTGGAGCGTCCGGGGCCGGCTTGGGAGAGCGCCTAGACTTGCGCCCCGCCCGCCCACAGTCCCCGGGGTGCCCGAGGCCTCCCGCGCCCTGGGCGGGCGGCAGGGCAGGGCAGGGCAGGGCAGGGCAGGGTTTGGCTGGCCGCGGCGGCGGCGGCGGCGGCGGCGGGAGGCAGTGGCAGGCAGGCGGCAGGCGGCGGAGCGCGGGGCGCAGGGGACGCGGGCGGCCGGTGCGCGTCACAGGGGCTCGGGCGCGCGCGTCACAGACGCCAGGCGACGGCGCGTCACAGGGGCCAGGCGACAGCGCGCGCGCGCGCGAGGCTTCTTAGGGGCGCCGGCGGCAGCCGCCAGCGTCTACGGCCATACCACCCTGAACGCGCCCGATCTCGTCTGATCTCGGAAGCTAAGCAGGGTCGGGCCTGGTTAGGACTTGGATGGGAGACCGCCTGGGAATACCGGGTGCTGTAGGCTTTTGCCTCCCGCCGCCTCCCTCTCCTTTTGCGCCCCCCCCCCCCGCCCCCCGGCCCCAGCGCCGCTCCCTCCACGCTCCTCCCGCCCCTCCTCCCTCCTCACCGGTCGCCCCATCGCCCCGCCACGCCCCCACCGCTGTCCAGCCGCGCGAGTGCCCCGCGGCCGCGGCCACCGCCGCCGCCGCCGCCGCCGCCGCCCAGCCCTTCCACCTCGCGGCCCCACGGGAACCCAGGGCCAACCGGGGCCGGCCCCGCGTGGCCGTGCCCCCGACGCCGCCCTCGTCCGGCGGGCTCCCTCTGTCCTCGGCGGCCTCTTCCCACCCGCCAGGCTCCTGAGAGACCCTAGCGGTCCACTCGGCCGGCGCGGCACCCAAGCAGTTGGTCGAGTCGTGGTGTGCGATGGAACGGATCCCGCTCCGGGCTGCGGAGGCCCGGACAGCTTCAGCAAGCTGCCAGCAGCCCCTCCGTCTTCCAGAGCCCATCTAGGAAAGACCCCGGGTCAGGCCTCTCCAAACAGCACCTACAGAAGGACGGGGCCCACTGGGCTCGAGAGGAGCCTTCCGGGCCTGGCCATCCATCCCAAGCGGGACGGCTTCTGGATTTTCTGATGCCTGCGCCGTGTGTCAGCTTCTCCAAGTCGGTACCTGGCTGTCCTTGATACCGTCGTTCGCGAGAAACCCTCGTTTCCGCACCGGAGTTGGTACGGGTCCTTTTGTGTTGTCTTTCCTTAAAGACGTCCCCTTCCCCAAGTGTCTAAGTTTCAAGCGCCTCCCCCCGCTCCCCGGCTGGGATGCAACTCCGTCTCCGTCTTCGCTTTTGTCTTTTGGGGGGGGGGGGGTCCTGCCTTCGTTTGAAAGGTCGGTGTCTGGCTCCTCGTGGATCCCTTGCATCCGTTTTGATTCTGAACAGACTGGATGGAAGGATTAGGAATCTTGCTGCGCTGGCCCAGGGTTTTGGTGTCCCCTCACTCAGGTGCCTCACTCTGTCCTGCCCCCCTCCTGGCCTCTGTCTGCCAGAGGGAGTGGACGAGTCCCCCGAGAGGACATTTCCGTCCTCAGCGGCCAGCCCTTCCTGGCTCCTTGGCTTGAGCTTTCATATCGTGCGGCTCGGGCAGCTTTGAAAGTCTGCTCTTCCCCTGCCTGTGTCCGCGCAGACTATCGCGGAAAGGGGATCCGGGAAAGCGGGAGGGGAGTTTGCTCCAGGGGAGGAGAGCGGGGATGACAGGGAGGAGGAGAGGGGAGACTTGCCTCAGATCGCACGGACTTTTACATTTTCAAGGGGGGAATTCATCAAGGTAAGCCGTCTCTTCCCCACCGCAGACAGAAAGCAATAGTTGCTCGCTGTGGAGAAGCTGGGACATGCGGGCAGAGCAGGAAGAGAGGACCTCAACCTCCATCCTCTCACCGTTCAGCAATCATCCTGGGAGCGAATATCCTCGTGTTTCCCTTTTCCCGTGGGCCCCACTTTCCCTGCCAGAGCAGACCCAGGGCACCTGTGGCCTGCTTCCTGCTTGCCCGGGATGGCGGGGTGGCGGGGCGGGGCGGGCCGCGCGTCGCTCCCTGCAGGGTAGCGCCCTGGGTGGTTCTGGTTCCGACGGCTCCCCCAATCTGACCTCCGATGAGCGTGTTCTGCTGGGAGAACTGGGGCTGTGTCTCCGTAAGTTTCCCGGAGTGCGGGCCCGGAGGCTTGGTCTCAAACGAAGGCTCGGCAGCAAGGGCCGCCGTTCCTGCGAGGGACTCGCCCTCCCTGAGCGGCAGTTGCCTCATCTGGTTGGAAAGGGGGTCCTGTTAGTGCCTCGTCGGTGGCGTTGTTGCGAGCGCGGAAGCGGGAGCACGGAGCACACCGCTCAGCACGGAGCGCGGCACTGGTTGGTGCGCGCTCATCGTCTGCCGTCCTTCCCTGTGAGCATAGTGCTTTCCGCCGACATTCGCCCGGCACCTGCGGGCCGCGTGCCTGCTTGGGGCCGGACCCAGCAGCCGAGGACGCAGGTGCCAAAATCTCTGCCTTTGGGGGAGTTCGCCGCCTCGTGCCTGGGACGGGAGGACCGACGGCAGACCAACACGTCCCGACGAGAGGCGGCGTCCCCGACGACGGGACGCGGTGCCGTGGGAAATGGAGAGCCTGGCACAGCCGAGGTCCTGGTCAGACATGCGTTGATGGCGTCGCTCTCTTTCCCCCAGCCCGCCCCCCGCCCCCCACCCCGGCCCCCCGGCCCTTTCCTCTCCCTCGCGTCCCGAGGTCCCCTTTCCAACGGGATCCAAGAACGCCCACAGGGCCCAAACTCTTGAGATGGGCAGTGCAGACATCGTGCACTGGATCCCGGGTGGACGACGGGAGAGGGCTGCGGCCCAGAACCCTGAAGCCCAGAGGTCTCGGGACGGGGATACCGGTGACGTCGGGAGGCACCAACGGGTGTTCCGACGTGCGTTTCCCTCCCCGTAATCACACCGTGGCGCTCATCCGTCCATCCTCGGCGTGCTAGCCATCTTGGTAAAACTAAGGAGACTTAACGGGTGAGCTAACCTGTGGGAGACCCTGGGTAATGTCCCTACCTGCGCTCGAGCAGACTGTGGACGCTGTGGTCGTCGGGGAGGGGGTTCTGTACGTCTGGTAGATTGCGTTGGTTTCTCGGGCGAAGTTCTCCGTGTCCTGACTTTTCTGGCTGCTCGTTCTGTCAACTCAGGAAGTCCGGGGGCGCCCCGCAGAAAGAGGAAAAGAGCCAGAACGAAGAGGCGAAGAGAGAAGGAAAGAAACACACAAACACGCACGCGCACACAAAAACGCGCACACACAGAGCGAGAGCGAGAGCGAGAGCGAGAGCGAGAGCGAGCCCGAGCCCGGCTGCCTGTCCGTGGCTCCTGGGCGTCCGGGTCGCGGGACAGGGATCCCAGGAGCGCTGCACTCCTGAGACCCTGTCTGCACGTCCCAGGGCCCCAGGGGTGATCGCCAGCCCCAGGGCCCCCGCCTCCTTGCCCGGGCCCAGCTCAAGCACCACCGCCCTCCTGTGGGGAAGCTGCCTCTTGGGCAGGGCCTCTCTGTGTCAGCGTGAGCGTCTGTGTGTCTGTCCCGGGGGGTGTCTGTCTGGGTCCGTGTCTCGGATCCTCTCAATCTCTCTGTCTCTGCCTCTGTCTCTGTCTCTGTCTCTGTGTCTCTCAGGTCGGTCAGTCAGGAGCTGTCCAGGGTGGCCGCGGGGCCTGGGGTTGAGGGCGCGGTCCGGGTCCCGTGGGCGGGGCGCGGGGCGGGGCGGGGAAGGGTGGCCCGCCCTGGTCTCCCCGCGCCCCGCCGCCCGCCCCGGAGGGCTTTCCGGTGATGCCCTCTGGTCGCGCCGGTGGCTCCAGCTGGATTTGGGCAAGTTGGGGCCGGGCCGGAGCGGCGGCCGCCGGGGGTTGTTGGGCCCGGGTTCGTTGGGAGGCGCCTCGGGCCGGAGGGGCCTCGCCGGCCCGGGGCCCCGACGCGCTGACGCGCCGACGCGCCGACGCGCCCGACGCCCCGGGCCACCTGTCCCCGAGCAGAGCAGCCGGATGTCCTGCGACCCGTCGCCGGGATGCGGGCGGACAGGAGGCCTGGAGCGTCCGGGGCCGGCTTGGGAGAGCGCCTAGACTTGCGCCCCGCCCGCCCACAGTCCCCGGGGTGCCCGAGGCCTCCCGCGCCCTGGGCGGGCGGCAGGGCAGGGCAGGGCAGGGCAGGGCAGGGTTTGGCTGGCCGCGGCGGCGGCGGCGGCGGCGGCGGGAGGCAGTGGCAGGCAGGCGGCAGGCGGCGGAGCGCGGGGCGCAGGGGACGCGGGCGGCCGGTGCGCGTCACAGGGGCTCGGGCGCGCGCGTCACAGACGCCAGGCGACGGCGCGTCACAGGGGCCAGGCGACAGCGCGCGCGCGCGCGAGGCTTCTTAGGGGCGCCGGCGGCAGCCGCCAGCGTCTACGGCCATACCACCCTGAACGCGCCCGATCTCGTCTGATCTCGGAAGCTAAGCAGGGTCGGGCCTGGTTAGGACTTGGATGGGAGACCGCCTGGGAATACCGGGTGCTGTAGGCTTTTGCCTCCCGCCGCCTCCCTCTCCTTTTGCGCCCCCCCCCCCCGCCCCCCGGCCCCAGCGCCGCTCCCTCCACGCTCCTCCCGCCCCTCCTCCCTCCTCACCGGTCGCCCCATCGCCCCGCCACGCCCCCACCGCTGTCCAGCCGCGCGAGTGCCCCGCGGCCGCGGCCACCGCCGCCGCCGCCGCCGCCGCCGCCCAGCCCTTCCACCTCGCGGCCCCACGGGAACCCAGGGCCAACCGGGGCCGGCCCCGCGTGGCCGTGCCCCCGACGCCGCCCTCGTCCGGCGGGCTCCCTCTGTCCTCGGCGGCCTCTTCCCACCCGCCAGGCTCCTGAGAGACCCTAGCGGTCCACTCGGCCGGCGCGGCACCCAAGCAGTTGGTCGAGTCGTGGTGTGCGATGGAACGGATCCCGCTCCGGGCTGCGGAGGCCCGGACAGCTTCAGCAAGCTGCCAGCAGCCCCTCCGTCTTCCAGAGCCCATCTAGGAAAGACCCCGGGTCAGGCCTCTCCAAACAGCACCTACAGAAGGACGGGGCCCACTGGGCTCGAGAGGAGCCTTCCGGGCCTGGCCATCCATCCCAAGCGGGACGGCTTCTGGATTTTCTGATGCCTGCGCCGTGTGTCAGCTTCTCCAAGTCGGTACCTGGCTGTCCTTGATACCGTCGTTCGCGAGAAACCCTCGTTTCCGCACCGGAGTTGGTACGGGTCCTTTTGTGTTGTCTTTCCTTAAAGACGTCCCCTTCCCCAAGTGTCTAAGTTTCAAGCGCCTCCCCCCGCTCCCCGGCTGGGATGCAACTCCGTCTCCGTCTTCGCTTTTGTCTTTTGGGGGGGGGGGGGTCCTGCCTTCGTTTGAAAGGTCGGTGTCTGGCTCCTCGTGGATCCCTTGCATCAGTTTTGATTCTGAACAGACTGGATGGAAGGATTAGGAATCTTGCTGCGCTGGCCCAGGGTTTTGGTGTCCCCTCACTCAGGTGCCTCACTCTGTCCTGCCCCCCTCCTGGCCTCTGTCTGCCAGAGGGAGTGGACGAGTCCCCCGAGAGGACATTTCCGTCCTCAGCGGCCAGCCCTTCCTGGCTCCTTGGCTTGAGCTTTCATATCGTGCGGCTCGGGCAGCTTTGAAAGTCTGCTCTTCCCCTGCCTGTGTCCGCGCAGACTATCGCGGAAAGGGGATCCGGGAAAGCGGGAGGGGAGTTTGCTCCAGGGGAGGAGAGCGGGGATGACAGGGAGGAGGAGAGGGGAGACTTGCCTCAGATCGCACGGACTTTTACATTTTCAAGGGGGGAATTCATCAAGGTAAGCCGTCTCTTCCCCACCGCAGACAGAAAGCAATAGTTGCTCGCTGTGGAGAAGCTGGGACATGCGGGCAGAGCAGGAAGAGAGGACCTCAACCTCCATCCTCTCACCGTTCAGCAATCATCCTGGGAGCGAATATCCTCGTGTTTCCCTTTTCCCGTGGGCCCCACTTTCCCTGCCAGAGCAGACCCAGGGCACCTGTGGCCTGCTTCCTGCTTGCCCGGGATGGCGGGGTGGCGGGGCGGGGCGGGCCGCGCGTCGCTCCCTGCAGGGTAGCGCCCTGGGTGGTTCTGGTTCCGACGGCTCCCCCAATCTGACCTCCGATGAGCGTGTTCTGCTGGGAGAACTGGGGCTGTGTCTCCGTAAGTTTCCCGGAGTGCGGGCCCGGAGGCTTGGTCTCAAACGAAGGCTCGGCAGCAAGGGCCGCCGTTCCTGCGAGGGACTCGCCCTCCCTGAGCGGCAGTTGCCTCATCTGGTTGGAAAGGGGGTCCTGTTAGTGCCTCGTCGGTGGCGTTGTTGCGAGCGCGGAAGCGGGAGCACGGAGCACACCGCTCAGCACGGAGCGCGGCACTGGTTGGTGCGCGCTCATCGTCTGCCGTCCTTCCCTGTGAGCATAGTGCTTTCCGCCGACATTCGCCCGGCACCTGCGGGCCGCGTGCCTGCTTGGGGCCGGACCCAGCAGCCGAGGACGCAGGTGCCAAAATCTCTGCCTTTGGGGGAGTTCGCCGCCTCGTGCCTGGGACGGGAGGACCGACGGCAGACCAACACGTCCCGACGAGAGGCGGCGTCCCCGACGACGGGACGCGGTGCCGTGGGAAATGGAGAGCCTGGCACAGCCGAGGTCCTGGTCAGACATGCGTTGATGGCGTCGCTCTCTTTCCCCCAGCCCGCCCCCCGCCCCCCACCCCGGCCCCCCGGCCCTTTCCTCTCCCTCGCGTCCCGAGGTCCCCTTTCCAACGGGATCCAAGAACGCCCACAGGGCCCAAACTCTTGAGATGGGCAGTGCAGACATCGTGCACTGGATCCCGGGTGGACGACGGGAGAGGGCTGCGGCCCAGAACCCTGAAGCCCAGAGGTCTCGGGACGGGGATACCGGTGACGTCGGGAGGCACCAACGGGTGTTCCGACGTGCGTTTCCCTCCCCGTAATCACACCGTGGCGCTCATCCGTCCATCCTCGGCGTGCTAGCCATCTTGGTAAAACTAAGGAGACTTAACGGGTGAGCTAACCTGTGGGAGACCCTGGGTAATGTCCCTACCTGCGCTCGAGCAGACTGTGGACGCTGTGGTCGTCGGGGAGGGGGTTCTGTACGTCTGGTAGATTGCGTTGGTTTCTCGGGCGAAGTTCTCCGTGTCCTGACTTTTCTGGCTGCTCGTTCTGTCAACTCAGGAAGTCCGGGGGCGCCCCGCAGAAAGAGGAAAAGAGCCAGAACGAAGAGGCGAAGAGAGAAGGAAAGAAACACACAAACACGCACGCGCACACAAAAACGCGCACACACAGAGCGAGAGCGAGAGCGAGAGCGAGAGCGAGAGCGAGCCCGAGCCCGGCTGCCTGTCCGTGGCTCCTGGGCGTCCGGGTCGCGGGACAGGGATCCCAGGAGCGCTGCACTCCTGAGACCCTGTCTGCACGTCCCAGGGCCCCAGGGGTGATCGCCAGCCCCAGGGCCCCCGCCTCCTTGCCCGGGCCCAGCTCAAGCACCACCGCCCTCCTGTGGGGAAGCTGCCTCTTGGGCAGGGCCTCTCTGTGTCAGCGTGAGCGTCTGTGTGTCTGTCCCGGGGGGTGTCTGTCTGGGTCCGTGTCTCGGATCCTCTCAATCTCTCTGTCTCTGCCTCTGTCTCTGTCTCTGTCTCTCTGTCTCTCAGGTCGGTCAGTCAGGAGCTGTCCAGGGTGGCCGCGGGGCCTGGGGTTGAGGGCGCGGTCCGGGTCCCGTGGGCGGGGCGCGGGGCGGGGCGGGGACGGGTGGCCCGCCCTGGTCTCCCCGCGCCCCGCCGCCCGCCCCGGAGGGCTTTCCGGTGATGCCCTCTGGTCGCGCCGGTGGCTCCAGCTGGATTTGGGCAAGTTGGGGCCGGGCCGGAGCGGCGGCCGCCGGGGGTTGTTGGGCCCGGGTTCGTTGGGAGGCGCCTCGGGCCGGAGGGGCCTCGCCGGCCCGGGGCCCCGACGCGCTGACGCGCCGACGCGCCGACGCGCCCGACGCCCCGGGCCACCTGTCCCCGAGCAGAGCAGCCGGATGTCCTGCGACCCGTCGCCGGGATGCGGGCGGACAGGAGGCCTGGAGCGTCCGGGGCCGGCTTGGGAGAGCGCCTAGACTTGCGCCCCGCCCGCCCACAGTCCCCGGGGTGCCCGAGGCCTCCCGCGCCCTGGGCGGGCGGCAGGGCAGGGCAGGGCAGGGCAGGGCAGGGTTTGGCTGGCCGCGGCGGCGGCGGCGGCGGCGGCGGGAGGCAGTGGCAGGCAGGCGGCAGGCGGCGGAGCGCGGGGCGCAGGGGACGCGGGCGGCCGGTGCGCGTCACAGGGGCTCGGGCGCGCGCGTCACAGACGCCAGGCGACGGCGCGTCACAGGGGCCAGGCGACAGCGCGCGCGCGCGCGAGGCTTCTTAGGGGCGCCGGCGGCAGCCGCCAGCGTCTACGGCCATACCACCCTGAACGCGCCCGATCTCGTCTGATCTCGGAAGCTAAGCAGGGTCGGGCCTGGTTAGGACTTGGATGGGAGACCGCCTGGGAATACCGGGTGCTGTAGGCTTTTGCCTCCCGCCGCCTCCCTCTCCTTTTGCGCCCCCCCCCCCGCCCCCCGGCCCCAGCGCCGCTCCCTCCACGCTCCTCCCGCCCCTCCTCCCTCCTCACCGGTCGCCCCATCGCCCCGCCACGCCCCCACCGCTGTCCAGCCGCGCGAGTGCCCCGCGGCCGCGGCCACCGCCGCCGCCGCCGCCGCCGCCGCCCAGCCCTTCCACCTCGCGGCCCCACGGGAACCCAGGGCCAACCGGGGCCGGCCCCGCGTGGCCGTGCCCCCGACGCCGCCCTCGTCCGGCGGGCTCCCTCTGTCCTCGGCGGCCTCTTCCCACCCGCCAGGCTCCTGAGAGACCCTAGCGGTCCACTCGGCCGGCGCGGCACCCAAGCAGTTGGTCGAGTCGTGGTGTGCGATGGAACGGATCCCGCTCCGGGCTGCGGAGGCCCGGACAGCTTCAGCAAGCTGCCAGCAGCCCCTCCGTCTTCCAGAGCCCATCTAGGAAAGACCCCGGGTCAGGCCTCTCCAAACAGCACCTACAGAAGGACGGGGCCCACTGGGCTCGAGAGGAGCCTTCCGGGCCTGGCCATCCATCCCAAGCGGGACGGCTTCTGGATTTTCTGATGCCTGCGCCGTGTGTCAGCTTCTCCAAGTCGGTACCTGGCTGTCCTTGATACCGTCGTTCGCGAGAAACCCTCGTTTCCGCACCGGAGTTGGTACGGGTCCTTTTGTGTTGTCTTTCCTTAAAGACGTCCCCTTCCCCAAGTGTCTAAGTTTCAAGCGCCTCCCCCCGCTCCCCGGCTGGGATGCAACTCCGTCTCCGTCTTCGCTTTTGTCTTTTGGGGGGGGGGGGGTCCTGCCTTCGTTTGAAAGGTCGGTGTCTGGCTCCTCGTGGATCCCTTGCATCAGTTTTGATTCTGAACAGACTGGATGGAAGGATTAGGAATCTTGCTGCGCTGGCCCAGGGTTTTGGTGTCCCCTCACTCAGGTGCCTCACTCTGTCCTGCCCCCCTCCTGGCCTCTGTCTGCCAGAGGGAGTGGACGAGTCCCCCGAGAGGACATTTCCGTCCTCAGCGGCCAGCCCTTCCTGGCTCCTTGGCTTGAGCTTTCATATCGTGCGGCTCGGGCAGCTTTGAAAGTCTGCTCTTCCCCTGCCTGTGTCCGCGCAGACTATCGCGGAAAGGGGATCCGGGAAAGCGGGAGGGGAGTTTGCTCCAGGGGAGGAGAGCGGGGATGACAGGGAGGAGGAGAGGGGAGACTTGCCTCAGATCGCACGGACTTTTACATTTTCAAGGGGGGAATTCATCAAGGTAAGCCGTCTCTTCCCCACCGCAGACAGAAAGCAATAGTTGCTCGCTGTGGAGAAGCTGGGACATGCGGGCAGAGCAGGAAGAGAGGACCTCAACCTCCATCCTCTCACCGTTCAGCAATCATCCTGGGAGCGAATATCCTCGTGTTTCCCTTTTCCCGTGGGCCCCACTTTCCCTGCCAGAGCAGACCCAGGGCACCTGTGGCCTGCTTCCTGCTTGCCCGGGATGGCGGGGTGGCGGGGCGGGGCGGGCCGCGCGTCGCTCCCTGCAGGGTAGCGCCCTGGGTGGTTCTGGTTCCGACGGCTCCCCCAATCTGACCTCCGATGAGCGTGTTCTGCTGGGAGAACTGGGGCTGTGTCTCCGTAAGTTTCCCGGAGTGCGGGCCCGGAGGCTTGGTCTCAAACGAAGGCTCGGCAGCAAGGGCCGCCGTTCCTGCGAGGGACTCGCCCTCCCTGAGCGGCAGTTGCCTCATCTGGTTGGAAAGGGGGTCCTGTTAGTGCCTCGTCGGTGGCGTTGTTGCGAGCGCGGAAGCGGGAGCACGGAGCACACCGCTCAGCACGGAGCGCGGCACTGGTTGGTGCGCGCTCATCGTCTGCCGTCCTTCCCTGTGAGCATAGTGCTTTCCGCCGACATTCGCCCGGCACCTGCGGGCCGCGTGCCTGCTTGGGGCCGGACCCAGCAGCCGAGGACGCAGGTGCCAAAATCTCTGCCTTTGGGGGAGTTCGCCGCCTCGTGCCTGGGACGGGAGGACCGACGGCAGACCAACACGTCCCGACGAGAGGCGGCGTCCCCGACGACGGGACGCGGTGCCGTGGGAAATGGAGAGCCTGGCACAGCCGAGGTCCTGGTCAGACATGCGTTGATGGCGTCGCTCTCTTTCCCCCAGCCCGCCCCCCGCCCCCCACCCCGGCCCCCCGGCCCTTTCCTCTCCCTCGCGTCCCGAGGTCCCCTTTCCAACGGGATCCAAGAACGCCCACAGGGCCCAAACTCTTGAGATGGGCAGTGCAGACATCGTGCACTGGATCCCGGGTGGACGACGGGAGAGGGCTGCGGCCCAGAACCCTGAAGCCCAGAGGTCTCGGGACGGGGATACCGGTGACGTCGGGAGGCACCAACGGGTGTTCCGACGTGCGTTTCCCTCCCCGTAATCACACCGTGGCGCTCATCCGTCCATCCTCGGCGTGCTAGCCATCTTGGTAAAACTAAGGAGACTTAACGGGTGAGCTAACCTGTGGGAGACCCTGGGTAATGTCCCTACCTGCGCTCGAGCAGACTGTGGACGCTGTGGTCGTCGGGGAGGGGGTTCTGTACGTCTGGTAGATTGCGTTGGTTTCTCGGGCGAAGTTCTCCGTGTCCTGACTTTTCTGGCTGCTCGTTCTGTCAACTCAGGAAGTCCGGGGGCGCCCCGCAGAAAGAGGAAAAGAGCCAGAACGAAGAGGCGAAGAGAGAAGGAAAGAAACACACAAACACGCACGCGCACACAAAAACGCGCACACACAGAGCGAGAGCGAGAGCGAGAGCGAGAGCGAGAGCGAGCCCGAGCCCGGCTGCCTGTCCGTGGCTCCTGGGCGTCCGGGTCGCGGGACAGGGATCCCAGGAGCGCTGCACTCCTGAGACCCTGTCTGCACGTCCCAGGGCCCCAGGGGTGATCGCCAGCCCCAGGGCCCCCGCCTCCTTGCCCGGGCCCAGCTCAAGCACCACCGCCCTCCTGTGGGGAAGCTGCCTCTTGGGCAGGGCCTCTCTGTGTCAGCGTGAGCGTCTGTGTGTCTGTCCCGGGGGGTGTCTGTCTGGGTCCGTGTCTCGGATCCTCTCAATCTCTCTGTCTCTGCCTCTGTCTCTGTCTCTGTCTCTGTGTCTCTCAGGTCGGTCAGTCAGGAGCTGTCCAGGGTGGCCGCGGGGCCTGGGGTTGAGGGCGCGGTCCGGGTCCCGTGGGCGGGGCGCGGGGCGGGGCGGGGAAGGGTGGCCCGCCCTGGTCTCCCCGCGCCCCGCCGCCCGCCCCGGAGGGCTTTCCGGTGATGCCCTCTGGTCGCGCCGGTGGCTCCAGCTGGATTTGGGCAAGTTGGGGCCGGGCCGGAGCGGCGGCCGCCGGGGGTTGTTGGGCCCGGGTTCGTTGGGAGGCGCCTCGGGCCGGAGGGGCCTCGCCGGCCCGGGGCCCCGACGCGCTGACGCGCCGACGCGCCGACGCGCCCGACGCCCCGGGCCACCTGTCCCCGAGCAGAGCAGCCGGATGTCCTGCGACCCGTCGCCGGGATGCGGGCGGACAGGAGGCCTGGAGCGTCCGGGGCCGGCTTGGGAGAGCGCCTAGACTTGCGCCCCGCCCGCCCACAGTCCCCGGGGTGCCCGAGGCCTCCCGCGCCCTGGGCGGGCGGCAGGGCAGGGCAGGGCAGGGCAGGGCAGGGTTTGGCTGGCCGCGGCGGCGGCGGCGGCGGCGGCGGGAGGCAGTGGCAGGCAGGCGGCAGGCGGCGGAGCGCGGGGCGCAGGGGACGCGGGCGGCCGGTGCGCGTCACAGGGGCTCGGGCGCGCGCGTCACAGACGCCAGGCGACGGCGCGTCACAGGGGCCAGGCGACAGCGCGCGCGCGCGCGAGGCTTCTTAGGGGCGCCGGCGGCAGCCGCCAGCGTCTACGGCCATACCACCCTGAACGCGCCCGATCTCGTCTGATCTCGGAAGCTAAGCAGGGTCGGGCCTGGTTAGGACTTGGATGGGAGACCGCCTGGGAATACCGGGTGCTGTAGGCTTTTGCCTCCCGCCGCCTCCCTCTCCTTTTGCGCCCCCCCCCCCGCCCCCCGGCCCCAGCGCCGCTCCCTCCACGCTCCTCCCGCCCCTCCTCCCTCCTCACCGGTCGCCCCATCGCCCCGCCACGCCCCCACCGCTGTCCAGCCGCGCGAGTGCCCCGCGGCCGCGGCCACCGCCGCCGCCGCCGCCGCCGCCGCCCAGCCCTTCCACCTCGCGGCCCCACGGGAACCCAGGGCCAACCGGGGCCGGCCCCGCGTGGCCGTGCCCCCGACGCCGCCCTCGTCCGGCGGGCTCCCTCTGTCCTCGGCGGCCTCTTCCCACCCGCCAGGCTCCTGAGAGACCCTAGCGGTCCACTCGGCCGGCGCGGCACCCAAGCAGTTGGTCGAGTCGTGGTGTGCGATGGAACGGATCCCGCTCCGGGCTGCGGAGGCCCGGACAGCTTCAGCAAGCTGCCAGCAGCCCCTCCGTCTTCCAGAGCCCATCTAGGAAAGACCCCGGGTCAGGCCTCTCCAAACAGCACCTACAGAAGGACGGGGCCCACTGGGCTCGAGAGGAGCCTTCCGGGCCTGGCCATCCATCCCAAGCGGGACGGCTTCTGGATTTTCTGATGCCTGCGCCGTGTGTCAGCTTCTCCAAGTCGGTACCTGGCTGTCCTTGATACCGTCGTTCGCGAGAAACCCTCGTTTCCGCACCGGAGTTGGTACGGGTCCTTTTGTGTTGTCTTTCCTTAAAGACGTCCCCTTCCCCAAGTGTCTAAGTTTCAAGCGCCTCCCCCCGCTCCCCGGCTGGGATGCAACTCCGTCTCCGTCTTCGCTTTTGTCTTTTGGGGGGGGGGGGGTCCTGCCTTCGTTTGAAAGGTCGGTGTCTGGCTCCTCGTGGATCCCTTGCATCAGTTTTGATTCTGAACAGACTGGATGGAAGGATTAGGAATCTTGCTGCGCTGGCCCAGGGTTTTGGTGTCCCCTCACTCAGGTGCCTCACTCTGTCCTGCCCCCCTCCTGGCCTCTGTCTGCCAGAGGGAGTGGACGAGTCCCCCGAGAGGACATTTCCGTCCTCAGCGGCCAGCCCTTCCTGGCTCCTTGGCTTGAGCTTTCATATCGTGCGGCTCGGGCAGCTTTGAAAGTCTGCTCTTCCCCTGCCTGTGTCCGCGCAGACTATCGCGGAAAGGGGATCCGGGAAAGCGGGAGGGGAGTTTGCTCCAGGGGAGGAGAGCGGGGATGACAGGGAGGAGGAGAGGGGAGACTTGCCTCAGATCGCACGGACTTTTACATTTTCAAGGGGGGAATTCATCAAGGTAAGCCGTCTCTTCCCCACCGCAGACAGAAAGCAATAGTTGCTCGCTGTGGAGAAGCTGGGACATGCGGGCAGAGCAGGAAGAGAGGACCTCAACCTCCATCCTCTCACCGTTCAGCAATCATCCTGGGAGCGAATATCCTCGTGTTTCCCTTTTCCCGTGGGCCCCACTTTCCCTGCCAGAGCAGACCCAGGGCACCTGTGGCCTGCTTCCTGCTTGCCCGGGATGGCGGGGTGGCGGGGCGGGGCGGGCCGCGCGTCGCTCCCTGCAGGGTAGCGCCCTGGGTGGTTCTGGTTCCGACGGCTCCCCCAATCTGACCTCCGATGAGCGTGTTCTGCTGGGAGAACTGGGGCTGTGTCTCCGTAAGTTTCCCGGAGTGCGGGCCCGGAGGCTTGGTCTCAAACGAAGGCTCGGCAGCAAGGGCCGCCGTTCCTGCGAGGGACTCGCCCTCCCTGAGCGGCAGTTGCCTCATCTGGTTGGAAAGGGGGTCCTGTTAGTGCCTCGTCGGTGGCGTTGTTGCGAGCGCGGAAGCGGGAGCACGGAGCACACCGCTCAGCACGGAGCGCGGCACTGGTTGGTGCGCGCTCATCGTCTGCCGTCCTTCCCTGTGAGCATAGTGCTTTCCGCCGACATTCGCCCGGCACCTGCGGGCCGCGTGCCTGCTTGGGGCCGGACCCAGCAGCCGAGGACGCAGGTGCCAAAATCTCTGCCTTTGGGGGAGTTCGCCGCCTCGTGCCTGGGACGGGAGGACCGACGGCAGACCAACACGTCCCGACGAGAGGCGGCGTCCCCGACGACGGGACGCGGTGCCGTGGGAAATGGAGAGCCTGGCACAGCCGAGGTCCTGGTCAGACATGCGTTGATGGCGTCGCTCTCTTTCCCCCAGCCCGCCCCCCGCCCCCCACCCCGGCCCCCCGGCCCTTTCCTCTCCCTCGCGTCCCGAGGTCCCCTTTCCAACGGGATCCAAGAACGCCCACAGGGCCCAAACTCTTGAGATGGGCAGTGCAGACATCGTGCACTGGATCCCGGGTGGACGACGGGAGAGGGCTGCGGCCCAGAACCCTGAAGCCCAGAGGTCTCGGGACGGGGATACCGGTGACGTCGGGAGGCACCAACGGGTGTTCCGACGTGCGTTTCCCTCCCCGTAATCACACCGTGGCGCTCATCCGTCCATCCTCGGCGTGCTAGCCATCTTGGTAAAACTAAGGAGACTTAACGGGTGAGCTAACCTGTGGGAGACCCTGGGTAATGTCCCTACCTGCGCTCGAGCAGACTGTGGACGCTGTGGTCGTCGGGGAGGGGGTTCTGTACGTCTGGTAGATTGCGTTGGTTTCTCGGGCGAAGTTCTCCGTGTCCTGACTTTTCTGGCTGCTCGTTCTGTCAACTCAGGAAGTCCGGGGGCGCCCCGCAGAAAGAGGAAAAGAGCCAGAACGAAGAGGCGAAGAGAGAAGGAAAGAAACACACAAACACGCACGCGCACACAAAAACGCGCACACACAGAGCGAGAGCGAGAGCGAGAGCGAGAGCGAGAGCGAGCCCGAGCCCGGCTGCCTGTCCGTGGCTCCTGGGCGTCCGGGTCGCGGGACAGGGATCCCAGGAGCGCTGCACTCCTGAGACCCTGTCTGCACGTCCCAGGGCCCCAGGGGTGATCGCCAGCCCCAGGGCCCCCGCCTCCTTGCCCGGGCCCAGCTCAAGCACCACCGCCCTCCTGTGGGGAAGCTGCCTCTTGGGCAGGGCCTCTCTGTGTCAGCGTGAGCGTCTGTGTGTCTGTCCCGGGGGGTGTCTGTCTGGGTCCGTGTCTCGGATCCTCTCAATCTCTCTGTCTCTGCCTCTGTCTCTGTCTCTGTCTCTGTGTCTCTCAGGTCGGTCAGTCAGGAGCTGTCCAGGGTGGCCGCGGGGCCTGGGGTTGAGGGCGCGGTCCGGGTCCCGTGGGCGGGGCGCGGGGCGGGGCGGGGAAGGGTGGCCCGCCCTGGTCTCCCCGCGCCCCGCCGCCCGCCCCGGAGGGCTTTCCGGTGATGCCCTCTGGTCGCGCCGGTGGCTCCAGCTGGATTTGGGCAAGTTGGGGCCGGGCCGGAGCGGCGGCCGCCGGGGGTTGTTGGGCCCGGGTTCGTTGGGAGGCGCCTCGGGCCGGAGGGGCCTCGCCGGCCCGGGGCCCCGACGCGCTGACGCGCCGACGCGCCGACGCGCCCGACGCCCCGGGCCACCTGTCCCCGAGCAGAGCAGCCGGATGTCCTGCGACCCGTCGCCGGGATGCGGGCGGACAGGAGGCCTGGAGCGTCCGGGGCCGGCTTGGGAGAGCGCCTAGACTTGCGCCCCGCCCGCCCACAGTCCCCGGGGTGCCCGAGGCCTCCCGCGCCCTGGGCGGGCGGCAGGGCAGGGCAGGGCAGGGCAGGGCAGGGTTTGGCTGGCCGCGGCGGCGGCGGCGGCGGCGGCGGGAGGCAGTGGCAGGCAGGCGGCAGGCGGCGGAGCGCGGGGCGCAGGGGACGCGGGCGGCCGGTGCGCGTCACAGGGGCTCGGGCGCGCGCGTCACAGACGCCAGGCGACGGCGCGTCACAGGGGCCAGGCGACAGCGCGCGCGCGCGCGAGGCTTCTTAGGGGCGCCGGCGGCAGCCGCCAGCGTCTACGGCCATACCACCCTGAACGCGCCCGATCTCGTCTGATCTCGGAAGCTAAGCAGGGTCGGGCCTGGTTAGGACTTGGATGGGAGACCGCCTGGGAATACCGGGTGCTGTAGGCTTTTGCCTCCCGCCGCCTCCCTCTCCTTTTGCGCCCCCCCCCCCCGCCCCCCGGCCCCAGCGCCGCTCCCTCCACGCTCCTCCCGCCCCTCCTCCCTCCTCACCGGTCGCCCCATCGCCCCGCCACGCCCCCACCGCTGTCCAGCCGCGCGAGTGCCCCGCGGCCGCGGCCACCGCCGCCGCCGCCGCCGCCGCCGCCCAGCCCTTCCACCTCGCGGCCCCACGGGAACCCAGGGCCAACCGGGGCCGGCCCCGCGTGGCCGTGCCCCCGACGCCGCCCTCGTCCGGCGGGCTCCCTCTGTCCTCGGCGGCCTCTTCCCACCCGCCAGGCTCCTGAGAGACCCTAGCGGTCCACTCGGCCGGCGCGGCACCCAAGCAGTTGGTCGAGTCGTGGTGTGCGATGGAACGGATCCCGCTCCGGGCTGCGGAGGCCCGGACAGCTTCAGCAAGCTGCCAGCAGCCCCTCCGTCTTCCAGAGCCCATCTAGGAAAGACCCCGGGTCAGGCCTCTCCAAACAGCACCTACAGAAGGACGGGGCCCACTGGGCTCGAGAGGAGCCTTCCGGGCCTGGCCATCCATCCCAAGCGGGACGGCTTCTGGATTTTCTGATGCCTGCGCCGTGTGTCAGCTTCTCCAAGTCGGTACCTGGCTGTCCTTGATACCGTCGTTCGCGAGAAACCCTCGTTTCCGCACCGGAGTTGGTACGGGTCCTTTTGTGTTGTCTTTCCTTAAAGACGTCCCCTTCCCCAACTGTTTAAGTTCAAGCCCGCCTGCCTGGGATCCAATTCTGTCTCAGCTCTTCCTTTTATCTTTTGCTTGTCATTCCCTTTTAAGCCCGAATAATATTCCGTTGTAAATTAATACTACATTTCCTTCATACATATTTCTGTATGATATCATCTTGTTTGTTTTCCCCATTTGGCTATTGTGACTAATTTTACTCTGACCGTTGCTCTAAGCTACCTTATATAGTTGGTGCTTTCACTTTTTCGGGGATGAATGCCCAGGGTCGTGTGATAATTCTGTTTCATTTTTTGTGCAATCACCATAGTGTTTTCCACAGTGCCTGCAATATTTTCCATTTTCATTTGCAATGCAAAGGAGTTCTGATTTTCCCAGATCCTCTCTAACACTGTTATTTTATGTTGTTTTTATAATAGACATTGTATCTTGTGTGAGGTGATGTTTCGTTTTGGTTTTGATATGCAATTTCCTGTTGATGTGTTTGTTGAGCATGTTTTTGGCTCTGTATATCTTCTTCGTAGAAATTTATATTAAAGTCTTGCATAATTTTGAATTGTGTTTTTAATTGTTTTGTTGTCATGTTGTTGGAGTTCTTCATATAATCTGGATGTTAATCCCTTATCATACATATGATTTGTTAATATTTTCTCCTATTCCATGGCTTGTCTTTTCACTGTGTTGACTGTGCTTTTGATGCATAAAAGTTTTTAAATTTGATGAAGTCTCATTTATATTTTCTCGTTTTTGCTTCTGTTTTTGGTGTCATATTCAAGAAATCATTTTCAAACTCCATGCCATGAAGATTTTCCCCTGTTTTCTTAAAAGAGGTTTATAGTCTTGATCTTGAGTTTTGGTCTTTTGTCCACTCTGAGTGTATTTTTGTATGTGGGGTATGGTAGGTGTCCAACTTCATTCTTTTGTGTGTAGATATCCAGTTTCCCCAGCACCATTTGTTGAAAAAACTACTTTATCCATTGAGTTGTCTTGGCACCCTTGTTGATCATCTGACCATGTATGTCACAGTTTACTTCTCTGCTCTCTATTTTATTCCATTGGTTTATATATCTGTCTTTTTTCAATACCACACTGTTTTAATTGCTGTAGCTTTGTACTAAGTTTTAAAATCAGGAAGTATGATACTTCCACCTTTGTTTGTCTTCTTCAAGATTATTTGGCTGTTCAAGGTCTATTGCTGTTCCAAATAAATTTTAGGATGGACTTTCAATTTCTTCAAAAACAGCATTTAAATTTTTATAGGAATTGTATTGAATCTGCACAGTGTTTTGGGCAGTACTGGCATTGTAACAATGTTAAATCTTCCCGTTCATTAACATGAGATTCACTTCATTTATTTGTGTTAGTAATTTTCTTCAGCAATGTTTTGTAGTTGTCTGTGTACAAGTCTTTCTCTCCTGGATTAAGTTTATTCCAAAGTATTTTATTATATTTGATGCTGTTGTAAATGGCATTGTTGTCTTAATTTCCTTTTCAGAGTGTTCATTATTAGTGTATAGACATGCAACTGATTTTTGTGTGTTGATTTTGTATCCTACAACTTTGCTGAATTTATTTGTTCTAATTTTTTTTTTTTTTTTTGCGTGTGGAACCTTTAGGATTTTGTACACAGAAGATCAGACAGAGATAATGTTTTACTTCTTCCTCTCCAGTTTGGATGCCTCTATTTCTTTTTCTTACTTAATTACTTTGGCTAGAACTTCCTATACTATGTTAAATGGATCTAAGATTCTTGGTTGACAGTTTTATTTTCTTTCTATATTTTGAATTTTCATCCCAAAGCCTCCTAACCTTTATTTTTTCTAATGCAAAGTCAGTTGTTAACCTTACAGAGGATTCATTATGTGTAATGAATTGTTTTCTCTTGCTGTTTTTAATTTTCTCTCTGTCTTTCAATATTTTGACCATGAGGTGTCTGGATGTGAATTTCTTCTTGGAGTTCATTAAGGTTCTTGGATGTGTAGATTAATAATTTTCATCAAATTTGGGTGTCTTCAGCCTTTAATTCTTTGAATATTTTTTCTGTACATTTTTCTCTCTCCTCTCCTTCTAGTGCTCTCATTAGGTATCTGATGGTATGCTTAATAGTTTTTCATATTACTCTGAGGTTTTGTTTATTTTTCTCTATTGTTCTTTTCTTTTGGTTCTTTAGATTTCAGTCTCTATCAATATGTCTTCAAGTTCTTTGATTATTTCATCTGCTTGCTCAAGTTTACTGCTGATTTCCTCTAGTGAAAATTTCCTTTTGATTGTTGTACTTTTTAACTTCAGAACATTCATTTGGTTGTTGTTGATATTTTTAAAATATATTTTCTACATTTTTATTGGCATTCTCTAACTGACAAGATATTTCATCATACCTTCTTGTACTCTTTCAGCATAGTTTCCTTTAGGTTTTTGAACACATTTAAAATTGTTGCTTTGAAGTTTTTGCGCTATGTCTGATCTGGACTCTTTCAAAGGCAATTTCTGTTGCTTCTTTTCCTTTTACGGATCACACTTCCCTGTATCTCTGCGTGTCTTAAAATTTTTTGTTCAAAACTGGATGCTTTAGATAATATTTTTTAGCAACTCTGGATACTCATATGACTTTTCTCTGCCCCTCACCTTCTTGGGTTGTCGTTATTAGATTCCTTATTTTTTATTGACTTGACTGGACTATATGTTGAAGTTTATTTCTCTTGCAATTTTGGGGCCCTCTGATGTCACTCCTTAGTGCTGTATGCTTGGGTATGTGTACTCTCAAGTTGGGATGCCAAGGTTTTTAACAGTGCTCTCTTTGATTCTCTCTTTCCCTGATCTGCTAAGTTTCTGCCTCTTTGGTCATCACATCCCACTATTAGATTCCAGTAATTGATGGCTGGTTGCACTGTCATTTTTGAGAGTTCCCTGAGGCATCGATTGCTCTACTGTCTGATCTAAATATTTGGAGCTTTTATGAGAGCAGTCTTTGAAACCTGTCTTTGAAGTTTATTTTAACTTAGGAAGGCTCTTCTTAGCTGTTTCCTCGCTTGGTTTGTATTATACACTTCTGGTGGGTTTATGATTTAGATTGTTGCTCTCATTAAGCTACCATCCTCTTCTTAATTGCTTATGACCAAAATCACCACTGTTTTTCACAGTACCCTTAAGGTTGAGTTTCCCCATGCTCTTTTCCAAATAAAGTCAGTTTCCTTAGGGAGAACGAGGAAGTTCTTTTCTTTCTCTTTTTTTTTAAAGATTGGCACCTGAGCTAACATCTGTTGCCAATCTTTTTTTCCTTCTTCATCACAAAGCCCCCAGTACATGGTTGTATATTCTAGTTGTGAGTGCCTCTGGTTGTGCTACGTGGGACACCGCCTCAGCATGGCCTGATGAGTGGTGCCAAGTCTGCACCCAAGATCTGAACCAGAGAAACCCCAGGCTCTGGAAGCGGAGCGTGCACACTTAAACACTCGGCCATGGGGCCGGCCCCTGAAGCTCTTTTCTTATGGCCTGCCTCTCTCCCTGGGCAGGTCCACCATGCCACTGCTATCGAGTTAGGTTGGAGACAGTGGCATGCTATTGTCACATGACTTCTCTTCTCTGTGGGTGGGGCATAGCTCCTGTCCTTCTGCCACTCCTGGCATGGAACCTCCTCTCTTGGCGTAGAATTTCCACCCTATGAGTGATCTGGGGTAAGGGCATTCAGGGCCCATTATTCTCAGCCTGCTGTGCTTGGAATAGAGCTTCTGCCCTAAGAGTGGAGGTTGGGTGGAATAAAGGAGCTTTAGACCTCTCGATCAAGCTTGCCTGGAACAGAGCTTCTGCAGCGTAGAGCTAGATGAGATGAGAAATGGTGGTGGTCTGCCTCATCCAGGGTGAAACTATAGTTGTATACTGGGAGCTGGGGACAAGGGAGCCCTATCTTTTTAGCTGCTCATCCCCAGAGCGGAGTTTCTGTTGCACTGAGCTGGATGGAGGGGAGGGAGGGAGTGGGTCAAGGTTTAAATGCTGCAGACTCTCACTGCTCTTCCTGAAATTAGTAGGTTTTCCTGGATAACTGTTTATTCATTTGCTGTATGCTTTTAGGAAAATTTCCACTCACTTTAATATTTTTTGTTTTGCTTTTAATTTTCATCAGTAATGTTTGTTTCATTTTGGAGAGTGTCTGTGGAGCTCCCCATGCCATCATTCTGGAAATGTTTTTTGCATCATTGCTTCCCAGTTCCTGAAGAGTGAATCCTTTTTTTCAAATGAAAGGAAGCAGATAAAATTGGAGATGCTCCAGTTGAACATAAAGTGAACTAATGCAGGGGCTGGAAGTGTTGATTGACTGGCTTGTCTCTTGTTTCATCCCCAGCTGAAATCCCTATCCTCCAAGCCCTTGATCCAGGTGCAAATACTGTTGAGAATCACTTGCCTTCAGGACGAAGCCCTCACTCTGTGCACTGGCCCTACATGATCTCGCCCTTTCTGCTCTTATCCACTCACTCCTCAGCCCTTCCCTTGTGTATCAGTTAGAGTTCCATCAGAAAAACAGAACCAGAAGGATATGTGTACATATGAAGAGATTTGTTGCAAGGATTCACTTATGCGATTGTGGGATTTTGGTAAGTCAGCCTGAAATCTGTAGGTCAGGCTGTCAGGAAGGGCATGCTGGAAACTCTCAGGCAGGAGGTGATGCTACTGTCCACAGGACATTGTCCACAGGAGGAACTTCTTCCTCAGGGAAAAACTCAGTTCTGTTCTTAAAGCCTTTCAATTGATTGGATTAGGCCCACCCACATAATCCAGGACCACCTCTGTTATGTAAAGTCAACTGATTGTAGATATTAATTGCATCTATAAAATATCTTCACAGCAACATCTAGATCAGTGTTTGGTGGAATAACCAGGTACTTTAGCGTAACCAAGTTGACACGTAAAACTGACCATCACACCACACTTCAAATACTGTACTCTTTCCTGAACACTCCATATCTTATCATTCCCATGAAATTTTGGGATATTTCCTTCCCTTGGTCTGGAGGACCCTTAGCCTCCTTCTCTGTCTCCTGATTTCCACCTCCAAGAACCTACAAAAGTATTGCTTCTTCCATGGAGCCCTCCTTGACTCCTTCAGGCAGAATTAGTTGAATCTCTTATGAGTTCCCATAACTTTTGCTCATACCATGTTTTGACACATTACCATTCTCTCCCATCAGTATTTGCTCCAGTCTCCATCTCCCCCAACATATCCTGAAGTACTTGAGGGCAGGGACTGTATCTTATTCCTCTCTTGGTCTCCAGCACAATGCCAGGCACAGAGAAGCTGTAAATAGATCCCAGAGAGGTTGAGTTATTGGAGAGCCTGCAACTTGCTGGAAAGTATGGTTTTTGTGGTTGGCAAAGCAGACAGGCAGCATGAGCCTAAGTTCATCAGAGCAGCTCTAACCTCCCGTTTAGCTGGTTGCATGATCCTGAACTCATGGAGTAGACCTTGTGGCGTGTCCACAGGAAGCCTTGCAGTCCCTGTGCCCATAACTGCAGTAGGAAAGTGTGCCCTTCCAGCAGGACAACATGACTGGCCAGGGAAGTGATTGGGGATGGGTTCTTCTGATTAGTCATTTTCCCCTGGAGTGTGTTTTGTAGAACCCCACCCTCTTTTGGCCAGCTCCAAACATTTATAGCTCATTTCAGTTTCTCCTGGCCCATTTGCACAGTTAAGTAAAATTAAGCACTGACTACCACTGAGCACTAAAGAAATGCTCATTCATTGGAGATTTAGAGAAAGAAACAAAAAGCAATCAATTGTCCAGAACCCTATCTCCCCATGCCTGCCCTAGGATAGATGACTTCATAGTCCTCAGGTTGATGTTACCAGCCCCTCCCAGCCCCGTTGCTTGTTTAGCTGTCATCTGTCCCATGCCAGGAACAACAAGAGGAATAAGACTGAGTCTTAAGAAGTTTGCATATCTTTGTAGGGGTCCTGCTGTGAGGATAATGATGAACCACCTATTGCAGCTTCTTCATTCTGTGGTCAGAGCTCAGACACTTTTGGATGAGTACCTGACCTCCCCCTACCTTCTCCTCCTTTGTGCTTTCAGAACAAGACCAGACTTTTGACCAGACTTTTGAGACTTTTTGAGAAAGACATCTTCCCTTTCTCAAGCCTGTTATACAAGAAGTGGGGCAGGGCCACCCCATGCTACTGTACCTTGAGTTATGCTCTCCTAAGACCCAGGAAGGTTTACCATCTATAGCACAAACAACTACTCTCTTTTATTTAGGAAGACAAAGCTAATGAACATTCTTCCCTTTGGAACTTCTTGACTAACTTCAAAGGCACTTTTTAATCCATGAAGGACAAGATTCAAACAGACTTGTTGTATTTGTTATTAGTGTTTTTTTTTTTTCAAAAAGGAAGACACTTCCCTTACTCAGGCTGAAACCCATCTGATATTTTTATCCCACAATTAGATAAACACAAGAAATGATTTCTACAAGCTCTGACTGAGGAAGCACAAGAGAAATAGTTACTCCAAGGAGCAGTGTCTTCGGCCCTGCAAGAAGCTGGCCCTAACTCTCGTCTTAAAGGGCCCCTGGTTGTTCTCTCCCCTATCATGTCAAATGATCTTTCTTCATGCTACCTGACAGCATCCTGTGTCTTCCCTTGTTTGCTGTCTCCTGCTAGAGGCTGAGCACTCTGAGAGCTTGCCAGTTCTGTTCACTTTCACATGCACGATCCCCACAGCAAGGATTTCAGGTGACATGAAGGTGGGGAGAAAGGGAACTAGTAATTTTTTAGGCACTTTGTGCTAAGAAATTTTACATACTCTGTCTCATTTATTCTTACAACACCCCTAGAAAGTAAATATCGTTACTCAATTTTACAGAGGAGGAAGCCCAAGTTGAAACATCTCCTGAATGGTATTGTGTGTGTGTGTGTATGTGCATGTGTGTGTTTAAATGTCTCAAGTCTGTGAGAACTGCAATCAGAATCCAAGAAAGTGCCACTTAGAGTGAATAAATCTTAAAGAAGAAAAATGCTCCAGTATGACGAAAACCCAGTACCCAAAAATGTCAATTATGCCTCTGAGGTTAACTAACATTTACTAGAGCTTCATATTGCCAGGCACAGTGGTGAGCATCTTATTTGGGCAGGTACTATTCCGACCTCCACTTTACAAATGGAAAAACTGAGATAAAGAGGGACTAGGTGACATTCCCGAGGTCATATAGCTAGTAACTGGTAGAGCTTGGATTTGAATCTTGGCAGTCTAATCTCAGGACCCCAGGTGTTAATCAAAGATGTGGAGGAGAAGGGAGGTGTGATGTGTAAAATGAATGAAAAAACCCCACTTTTTGATCCAGAAGACTGATGATAAAAGCATCAACAAATAGGGGCTGGCCCAACGGCGCAGTGGTTAAGTTCACATGTTCCACTCTGGCGGCCTGGGGTTTGCCGGTTTGGATCCTGGGTGCAGACCTACGCACTGTGTCTCCAGTCATGCTGTGGCAGGTGTCCCACATATAAAGTACAGGAAGATGGGCACAGATGTTAGTTCAGGGCCAGTCTTCCTCAGCAAAAAGAGGAGGATTGGTGGAAGATGTTAGTGCAGGGCTAATCTTCCTCAAAATAAGTAAATAAAATAAAAAGTATCAACAAACATTTGTATAGCACTTCTTACGTCACAAAGCACGTGAGTTTTTTTTAAAGATTTTATTTTTTCCTTTTTCTCCCCAAAGCCCCCAAGTACATAGTTGCATATTCTTAGTTGTGGGTCCTTCTAGTTGAGGTATGTGGGACGCTGCCTCAACCGTGGTTTGATGAGCGGTGCCATGTCCTCGCCCAGGATTTGAACCAATGAAACACTGGGCCGCCTGCAGTGGAGCACGTGAACTTAACCACTGGGCCATGGGGCTAGCCCCCACATGATTTTTTCTTGCACATCATTTCACTGTGTTTCTCAGGATGGCTTTGGGAGGCAGGAGAGGTGAGTGTTCTCATTCTCAGCTGACAGTTGGGAAAGAGAAGCTCAGAAAGGTGAAGTGACTTGCCCAGTAAGTCTGTTCCATGAGGCGGCCATGATGGCTCTCCTTCATCTTCTCACCTGTCCAGGACTGGAGGCTGGTGGGATTTCACACTAGATGCCAGCTCCCCAGGGACCAAGTCTGGAACTAAAGGTACTGCTTGGAGAGGGGAAGAGGGAAGCCTGAGGTGGGAGGAAGTGGATAATGAGGGGTACACCCTTATTCTCACCCAGCTTTGGGGATAAACACTTTTCATCTTTGGCCTTGCAAGACTGGTGTGGCCAAGACCCCACAGTGCTGGGCCAGTGGCAAAGTGAAGAGCCGTTCCAGAGTGAGTGGGGGCGGGTGAGGGGAGAGCGTGATTCCATAGAGGAATCCTCTTGGTTTTCATCTCAACAGCTGGTCCCCAAGTGGTGATAGCAAAAGGGGCAGAGTGTGGAAGGTGAATCTAGGGGCTCATGGGCCACCAGGTTTCCTTACTAAGCAAATCCCTCTCAGAGGTGCCAGGAATGTCTCTGAGGCCTCCTGCATTTGAGAGGAGGCTGACTCCATCACCCACCGCTCAGTGCTCAGCACTGGGATTTGCATTACTGGATGCTTAATAAATGTTGGATCAGTGAATTTGCTTCCTGTTTAAGTCTTGATTTTTGTAGTTAGGCAAACCCCTCTGTCCTTTGATTATTCTTCATTTTGTCACCTCATTTAATCTTGTCTATAGACTCTGATATTTTACTAACGGGCTACTGCAGCTGCAGATGGTCTATGGCTCTTTTCTGTGTCCTCTTCCTTCTGGGATCAAGGCTAAAGGAGCTGCCATATCTAGAACACTACCATTTTCACGACAGGGCTACAATTTGTAGGAACTGTGCAGTGGTGTTTAAAACTTCTGTTCATGAGAAAATATGATCTCCTTAGGGGCTGGGCAGCTTTTTCAGCCTGTTTTTTTGCCCATAGAAGGTTTGGACTTACGGGTTGTTTCAAACCTCAAAAAGTCACAGTCTGCTTTAGTCTAGGCTAGTAGAAAAAAATTTTTTTGCAGTACAAATATCTCAAAAATTTAGTCAGCTGTTAATTTATTTGATATGTCAGACTCATGCTTATAGCCACACTCACACTTCATTGAGACATGTCTCCCATCTAGACTTAATTATGAGTATCTTGAATGCATCAGGTTCTCTATCCTTGTCTTCTTCTCTGAGCCATTTTTATCCAAGTGACAGGATTTGTTGAGTCACTCCTCAATTCAGAATTTATCAAAATGTCACTGCTGCCCCTTAATTCGGCACTTCACATGAGCTTGGGTTTTAACGAGCCTTTACTGCTCACAGCTTTTCTAAGTTTCATCTTGTACTGGTTGCAGATGAGAAATTGTTGTGACTTTGAACACAGCAGGTCCCGGAATTTCTGGATTCCCTCTATTCCTTTTCATCCCACTTCCAAGCTGGTCAATTATTTTCTTTTCTTTTTTTTTTTTTAAGATTTTATTTTTATTTTTTTTTCCTTTTTCTCCCCAAAGTCCCCCGGGACATAGTTGTATATTCTTAGTTGTGGTTCCTTCTAGTTGTAGCATGTGGGACGCCGCCTCAGCGTGGTTTGATGAGCAGTGCCATGTCCATGCCCAGGATTCAAACTGATGAAACACCGGACCACCTGCAGTGGAGCGTGCGAACTTAACCACTCAGCCACGGGGCCAGCCCCTTTATTTTCTGAGCTTGTTTCTTTCCTGTAGTACTTTAAGATGCATCCCACAGCAATCAAGGCACACTCTTAATAGTCTATTTTCCTAATTACTCACCTGAAAGCACAGGATTATTAGTGCATTATTTGCCTTCCAAATTATGTTTACCACTACAGAACAAGGGTTACCATCATTCCAGTCTCCAACAACAGTTTCCTCACTGCCCACTCCTAGAGCCAATCCCTCATATTTTAACAGCTGTTGTCATTATTGTTCTTGTTCTTGTTCAACACTGCATTTTTAGGTAACAATGGCAATATCACTCAGCTTTCATTGGTTATGCTGCAGTAACAAGTCTAAAATCTCGATGGTGTATGATAACAAAAGATTATTTCACATTCATTGTACATGTTGGCAACAGCTCTGCTCCACTTCCTCTGCTCCACTTCCTTTTTGCTTTTACTAAAGGAGCATTCTTTATCTGGGACATTGATGTGCTAGTGGAAAAGAGAAAAATAGTGGTAGCAGAAGCACAAGATATCATCAAATGTAATATAAATTATTAATTTCATAATAAAATATAAATTATATAATTTTATAACACATATTTCTGTATGTCTTATATTTGTAAGAATATTAAAGAAAATAGTCCATCTGGTCTAGTGTTTCATGTAAGGCCCCTGTTCCTTTGTTAACTTTCTGTCTGGATGATCTTTCCATTGAGGTAAGTGGGGTGTTAGGTCCCCTTTTATTATTGTGTTGTTATCAATTTCTCCCTTTACGTCCATTAATAGTTGCTTTATATACTTTGGTGCTCCTATATTAGGTACATATATATTAATAAGTGTTATGTCTTCTTGGTGGAATGTCCCTTTTATCATTATATAATGCCCATCTTTGTCTCTCGTTATCCTTTTTATATTGAATTCTGCTTTGTCCAATATAAATATGGCAACACCTTCTTTCTTTTGCTTCCCATTTGCCTGGAGTATCATCTTCCATCCCTTCACTCTCAGCCTACGTTTGTCTTTAGAGTTGAGATGTGTTTCCTGGAGGCAGTGTATTGTTGGGTCTTGTTTTTCAATCCATTAAGCCACTCTGTATCTTTTGATTGGAGAATTCAATCCATTTACATTTAGAGTAATTATTGATATATGAGGGCTTAATGCTGCCATTTTATCTCTTGTTTTCTGGTTGTTCTATATTTCCACTGGTTTTTTTCCCCTTGTATTTCTGTCTGCCATTTCACTTTCGTGATTTTCATTAATGGGTTTCTCAGTTTTCTCTTTATTTGTGATTTGTGACTCTGATCTGATTTTTTTATTTTGTGGTTACCATGAAGTTTGTATGAAAGATCTCATAGATGAGCTAGTCCTTTTTCTGATAGCTTTTTATCTTCATTTGCCTATGCAGGTTCCATCCCTATCTTCTTCCCCTTAAATAGTTTGTTGCCATAAATTATTGTTTTTTGTGTTGTGAGTTTGTAACCAAATTGAAATGTTTATAGTTACCTTTCATGCTTTCTTTCCTTCTATCCTTTATGTTATAATTGTTTGCTATCCTATTCTGATAGAGAGTTTCAATTTTCTGATTATGCCTATTTATCTCTTTGCTCAAAGTTTTGTAAACCTTTGCCTTTCTGTTTCAGGTACGAGGGCTCCTTTCAACATTTCTTGTATGGCAGCTCTGGTGGCAATGAGCTCCCTCAGCTTTTGTTAGTCTGGGAAAGCTTTTATTTCTCTGTCACACATGAAGGATAATTTGACTCGATAGAGTATTCTTGGCTGATATTTTCCATCTTTCAGTATTTTTAATATGTCATTCTACCCTCTCCTAGCCTCTAAAGGTTCTGCTTAGACATCTGCTGAAAGCCTGATGGGATTTCCTTTGTAGGTTATTTTCTTCTCTCTTGCTGCCCTTAATAGTTTTGCTTTTTCTTTAACTTTTGACACTTTTAATATTACATGTCTTAAAGAAGTACTTTTTGCATTGAGGTAATTAGGAGTTTATTAGTTTTATGTACTTGCATGCTCAGTTCTTTCCCCAGGTTTGGGAAGTTCTCAATTATTATTTTTTTGAATGAGCTCTCTGCCCCTTTCTCCCTCTGGGATGCCTGTGATCCTTATGTTACTTTCCCTAATTGAGTTCAATAGTTCTCAAAGAATTTCTCCATTTTTAAAAAATCTTGGTTCTCTCTCCTCTTCCATCTGAATCATTTCTAGGTTTCTGTCTTTGAACTCACTAATTCTCTCCTCCATAAGGTCTGCTCTATTTTTAATGCTTTCTACATATTTTTTAAAATCTCATTAATTGTATTCTTCATATGCAGAATTTCTGTTTGGGTTTTGTTTTAGAGCTTCAACCTTCTTGGTGAAATATTCCTTCTGTTCATTAATTTTACTCCTGAGCTCATTGAACTGTTTTTCTGAGTTTTCTTATAACTTGTTGAGTTTCTTTATGAAACCTATTTTGAATTCTCTGTCCGTTAGATTGAAACTAGAATGTAGGTCTAGTTTCTGGAGTCTTGTCAGTTTCCTTCTGTTCTGCAGTGTCCCTGTATTTCTTCATGGTTTCTGATGAATTGATTCTTTGCTGTTGCATTTGTGATAGTAATCATCTTTTCTTATTTGGATATGGCTTTGGTTACTTGATCCAGATCTGCTTCTAATTGTATTTGGGAGCCTGTACTTTCCAACTTCCACTGCCTCTATCAGAAGTATTGTCAGTGCCCTCCTTGTGCAGCTTGTGCCTCTGGGATTGCTGGTGCCTTGCTGCTTAGATGTTGCTGCAGTCTCATGTCACACCATTGGGGTCAATAGGCTGTGAGCACTTCTGATGCTTCTGGGTTCACCTGGGTTTCATGTTCCTCCACTGGTTCTCCATGGGCTTGGATGCTTCTGTCCCATGTGTCACGTACACTGCTCTTCCTGCGTTGTTTGGGTGTGCACCACTACCAGGGGTGATGGGTTCATGGGTTTGGCTGGCACTGGTAAGGGCCTGGTGACCTGGAGACTTGTATGCAGCCCTCACTGACGGTGAAGCTGGTATCGGGGTGCTGTCCCTGGGGGCTGTGTTACCAGTTCTGCTGTGGTTCCTGATGCTTCTGGTTGCAGTTTCCACCTTCCACCTGGTTGGGGGCAGGGGCTGTTTTTCTGCTCCTGTCTCATCTCTTCACATTTGTGTGGGTTGGGCTGTTGCCACTGCTGCCACTCCAGTGACTGCTGCATGGGCAGAGCCACTGCAGTGCCCATGGGAGTTTACACATGCAGGCCAGGCCACCCTCCCCTCCATTCACAGTTGCATGGGATACTGTGCAAACTCAACAAGTTTTTTTCCTGCATTGTATAATCTGCTCTTAATCCCACCCAGTGTATTATTAATTTCAGACATTGTAACTTACATCTCTGGAAATTCAATTTGAGTCTTTTTATATCTTCTTTGTCTACGTTTATTATGCTTTACTTTAGCTTCTTGAACATATGGAATATTGCTATGATGACTGTTTTAATCTCTTTGTCTACTAATTCTATTATTTTTGTCATTTCTGAGTTTGTTTTGATTCATTTTTCTCACTATGGGTATGTTTTCCTACTTATTTTCATGTCTAGTATGCAAATAATGCCTGCTATGAGAATTATTTTTAAGATTCTGTGGACATCTTAAAGAAAATAACAATGTTCAATAGTTTGTTCCAGGGAAAAATGAGCATTTCCTGTTTTTTTTTTTTTTTTTTTTTTTGCTGGTTTCTCATAGAAGCAGCACAGAGGAAAAGATTCAGAAACTAAGGATAAAGATGCAGGAAGATCGCGATGGAGAGGAATGAAATTGAGGAGCTCTAATGGATGGTATTTCTCTTCTTAGGAAGGTAGGAGATAAGGCCAATAATTGAGTGTGAGGGAAAAGTAGAAGGGGAGAAAATTGAAGAGTATGAAATGTGCTCAGGGCTGCAGCTGGGTGATAAGGAATCAACCAAAAAGTAATAACTTGATTGTTTTAATAGTTGGTCCTAGCTGAGGTTAGGGGTTAGGCCTGGAAAATGTGGGCAGTAGTATTGTCCAGGCAGGACTCCTCATTACATTCTGTAGATCCCTAAATGTGCACTAGCTTCCATGAATCTCCTTGGACAGAAGGGCTCTCTGAGTGCTAAGTCTCACAGCACAGACACTGCTTTCTTTCAGTCAGTCATGCCACACCTCTGCTTGGCACTCTTCTTTATCAGATGGAAACTTTTTGGGGTTATGCATAACTTTTCAGGGTCCCACCACTTTGGTACTCTTTCTGGATACTGCATGAGGATGTTAGAACTCTTGAATTAATCTTGTTACTTTCTTCTTTTAAGTTTCAGTATTTATCCTTTGCCTCTCTGCTTCTTTCACCCTTCTTCACCTTTCCCTCCTTCCTGTATAGCTGTATACCCATTCCCCTTTTCTTTTTTGAATCTTTGTTCTTGAGAGTAACATATAAAACTCATTCTGACTGCCAGTCTTTTGTGTAATCGCCTATCTTTAGTTTCTATTGCATTTCTGTGGCAATTGTTAATTTTTTCCAAAAATTTATTCTCCCTTTTCCTGTGCATGTGACTTCTCAGCCTGACTAAATTTCCAAGCTTCCCTTGCATCTAACTGAGGCAATGTAACAAAATTTTTGCCAGTAGAATGTGAGAAGCTATGTGTCCAACATCTGCCTCTCTTGCTTAAAATAAATTGCTTTTCCTGGGCTTCCTGTCTCTTCCCTTCTTATCAACTGAAATGTAGAGGTTGTGGCAACTTTCATTATGGTGCAGAGAATAACAGCCTAGGAGATCAAGAATTTTTGACTTGTGAAGAAGCTGGGTCCCTTATGACTTAATGGAGCAAGCCTACCCCATCAGTCTGAAACTATCCCCCCATTCACGAAGACCTTCAGACTGTTGAGTGAAAGAGAAGGTATTAAGCCACCATATATTTGGGTCTCTTTGTTATAACAGTTTAGCCTTTAACCTAACATACACATTTATTCCTAAATGGTAGTATATTATTAACATCACAGGAAGGGAATCCTTTGTTTTTGTATCTTTTATTTTGTTGGAAAAAAGATAGTCTGCTTGGGCTTAATACTGCCAAGGTAGAATTTGCCTGTGTAACTTTTCTATTGATGACTCATCCATAATAACAACTTACATGGTTTCTAAAACGGATTCATATACATCATCTTATTTAATTCAAAGAAAAATCCCAAAGGTAGATATTATTATTTCTGTTCTATAGATTAAAAAATTTAGACTCACAGGGATTATGAGACTTACACAAATTCACACAGCTACTTAAGTAACAGAGTCAAGTCTCAAAGCCATTTGCGAACTATTTAGTTTACTGCTTGTCCCAAGTAGATCATGCTGCTTAGTAAAATTAGGACTATTTGAAGTACCTTTTAATAACAAACCCAACTCTCCAACCAAACTAATCAGTCACTTAATCAACGGTTATGTAAGTGCCAGTTATATTCAAGACATTTTCATAGGGGGGTAGGTTACAGGCAAATATCAACTGTTCTCTGAGTGCTAACTAACACAGAAGAACATATATATGTAAATAGGTGCCAAAGTGGGGGAAGAGTAAATAGAATATTGCTAAGCCCTTTTCGTGTTTTAGCTACTGTGATAATGAGGTGTCTTATTGTTATTATAAGTAAGTCCTAGAGGGGTTAAGACACTCACCCAAAGTCACACAATCAGTAGGTTTCGGGGTTGGGATTTGACCCTGTGTCTGTAAAGACTTCAAAGCCCATGTTATTACCACTAAAGCATGAATGTGACAGAGCTTTATCAGAGAGCGATCATTTCCCTCCAAGGAGTCAGAAAGGCTTGATAGAGGAGATGGAGTTAGATCTGGGTGGGATTTGGATACAGACAGAAAATATGGGAATGGGAATGGGAAAGGGAAGATACCTTGGTAAGGGACCCAAGGTGTGAGTGAGGGACAGTGAAGGGCCAGCTCTGTTGGTAAGGGTGGTTTATGCAGGGGAGCATGGGGACATTTGCTCCATACCTCTAGTCTGCCAAGGAAGACAGTCTAGAAATGCTAGCTGTCTGCCTGATACCCTCTTGTCAGTCCACATGTGTTTTCACATTATTCTGAGTACCTGGATCTGGGTCTACCCTGCCCCAGATTCTGTGAACTGGGAGAGAGGGTCAGTCCTGCCCTCTGCTCAGGCTTTCACCCTTTTATGTACATTTAGATCAGAAGTCTGAACTGGCCTTCATATGAACACCAATGACAGTCAAGTACCCAGCAAAGAGGCACTTAATTTAATTGCTCCTTCAGGGTCCACTTAGAGTGATCTCTGTGGATATTTCTCCCAAGTGTCTCCCCCAGGCAGTGACAAATTTTGCTAAAGATGAGCCAAAAAATCTTGGCAAGATCAGTTTAAATAGGAGAAGAAAGCTTCATCTCATCTAGACCTGTCTTGTCTTAGTTCGCATACTGCCTTGTTGTCACTAGGTTTCCAGCCTCAGTTGTGGTCAACAGAGAAAGGACGGATATACATAAAATCTATTATCTTCACGAAAGTGAAAGAATTTTTTCAAGGTAATTAGGAATATTCTGAAGATGGTTCATTGTATAGGGTGATATAAAAGAATGAGAAAAATTCTACTCATAACTTTAAGTCTGCATAATCTGCATTATGAAATGTATAAAAGACTTGACGATTTTTGTTTAGCTGACTCAAAGTCAGTAACATTTGTGGATTTCTCACTGTGTATTATTACTATTTGATCAGGAAATGAAATAGTAAAGCAAATAGGATGCCAAAACTGGCTGAGAGTTTAGGGTTTGCCTTCCACACCTCAATCATAATAAATGTCCACATAAATTCTTGGTTGATTTTTCTTTTTCTTGACTTTTCTTTGGCATTTGACAAGGTTGGATTTAGCGGGGGCAACTGACAATTTACACAGCAAAGAATTGTAGGCTGGAATCAGAAGTCCGGGGACTAGATACCAGCTTTGTCAATAATATTCTTTGTGACGAGGATAAGTCACTTAGATGCCTTGTGTCTTTACAATAAATAGGTTGGACTAGATCATCTTCAAAGTATATTTCAGATTTAAACCTGGACATATGAGATTTTGGCGTTTCTTTTTTTTTTTTTATTTTTTTTTAAAGATTTTATTTTTTCATTTTTCTCCCCAAAGCCCCCCGGTACATAGTTGTGTATTCTTCGTTGTGGGTTCTTCTAGTTGTGGCATGTGGGACGCTGCCTCAGCGTGGTCTGACGAGCAGTGCCATGTCCGCGCCCAGGATTCGAACTAATGAAACACCGGGCCGCCTGCAGCGGAGCGCGCGAACTTAACCACTCGGCCACGGGGCCAGCCCCGATTTTGGCGTTTCTTGATTTTTAGTTTTCTGGTCTTAACATATGTTTACAATTTACCTTCATATATAATAGAAGGACATTGGATTAATTATATAGTGTCTATGAAAATCCTTAAACCCCTTAGAGATAAAAACAATGGAAGTAGTCAATTTCTCCATTATTAATTAAATACCTTAAAACAGTAATAATTCTCCATTTGTAAAATTATGAAAAATAAGTTGGAACTAAGATAAAACTTCACTAAAGCAAATTATCTTCCACAGAAAATTCCATCTATCTTTTTTTTTTTAAAGATTTTAATTTTTTCCTTTTTCTCCCCAAAGCCCTCCAGTACATAGTTGTATATTCTTCGTTGTGGGTCCTTCTAGTTGTGGCATATGGGACGCTGCCTCAGCGTGGTTTGATGAGCAGTGCCATGTCTGCGCCCAGGATTCGAACCAACGAAACACTGGGCCACCTGCAGCGGAGCGTGCGAACTTAACCACTCGGCCACGGGGCCAGTCCCAAAGATTCCACCTGTCTTTAGGAAAAACTCAATGAAGCAAACTTTTAATTTCAGAAATTTTGAGGACACTTCATGCTGTTTCTTTAAAGTGATTAAACCATCCAAGATGCATTTTTATTTTCTCTGAAACTTGAGCACTGAAGGGTCTGGTAAGTGTGGAAAATAACCACTGTTTAAATGTCCTATCACCTTGCGTGTGGGGAGTTGGGTTGTCTGAATGTAGTATGTGTTTAAACTTGACAATAGATACCTGAAATCTTTTTCTTTTCCCTCACATCTTTGGTCATAATCTTGTGAAGATTGATGAGAATTAAAGCCCATGCCCTATGAACCTCTAGAGAGAAAGGTCTTTGTTATTTTCAGAAGAGGAAATGACCGACTAAGGTCCAACAGAGATTTCGTGGTCATCCTTAGAAAGAGTCTTGGCATCTGATTCTTTGATATCCTTGTTGACCAATTGGATGAGGAGACTGTCCACCTGCCCTGGAAATTATAGTGAGAGGGTAATTATCTGAGGGATAATTTGCTCCCAGAATGTGAATTGGTTTGTTGACATTTCCTTGTGCTCAGCACCTGTTCAAAACTTGCATTTATGTTGCTGTTTATTTAATTTTTCTATCCTCACTCTGGAGCTGAGCTAAGAGAATGACCAGGTTTAAGATTTCCTTTACAATAGGTTCTCTTGGCGCTCCAGTAACGCTATAATATGATAGAGCTGGACACTACAGCTCAGTATTTGGTGATGGACATGTCTGTCTCTTCCTAGGTGTGGCCGCAGCATTCTGAGTCTCTGGTTTGTAATCTGTACTGTGGAGCAGACTGTGAGTGATGACGGGGCATCATGTGGCTAGAATCTACCTCAGCTGTTCAGTCTCACAGTGGTTAAACAGAAGTCACTCACCAGATTGTGGTGAGGAACCAATAAAGTTACAGAGCAGCAAATACAGTCTGCAGATACCCAACTTAAACTTAAAAAGTGTCCCAAACAAAAACGAAACAAGCATATTGTATTTATTACATTCACCAAAGTGATCGAGCTGACCTGATACCTTGCTGCTGGGAAGATGGAGCTGGAACTCCACCATTCCATCAGCTCTGATCAGAGTCCTCACTAATGCAACTTACTGCTCTCAGTCAGAGGAATCTTAGGCCTTTCTGTTCAAACAACAGTCTTCACCTTACAAAGTGGTGATGTGACCCGATTGCAGTTCGACAAAAACCAAAATTCTTAATTGAAAAGGAGAATCTTACTTAAATTAACTCTTTTAATGAATAAAGAGTTGAAAAGGAGAATCAAATGCGACACCATACTGATTTCACCTTAAACAATAAAGAATGAGCGCCATCTTGAGAATAGAAAACATTTTGCTTTTATTTGTATCGACTGTTCTTTAGCAATATGTATTTGTATGTATGTATCTTTAACAGATGTATTTGAGGGCCCACCTGTTCCATACCAGGCATAGAGCTATGTGCCAAGCAGAGATGTCCAGATGTGAATGAGGAAAATGTACCAACCTTAGCGGAGAGGGTTGGCTAGTGATGTATAATGGGTTCTAGGATAGAAGTCAGTACAGAATCCTGAGGGGCCATCAAGGAGAGGGTGGTTCTTTCTCTCTAGGGAAAGGATGTTAGAAAAGGAGGTGGCTGATGATCAATATGGTTCATGAGTAGGAGGGCATTCCCAGCTGAGAGGGCTGCAAGAATGATGCCATGAAAACCTGGCATGACTTGTATGTTGGTCAGCCTGGGAGTTCTGGGTGTGGCTGGAACTCTGGCTTTGAGGGATAAAATGAGTGGAAAGACATTGGCATGAAAGGAGGTGGATCCAGGAGTGGCAGCTGGAAGCCTTTGTTCTGTCAGCAGTGGGGAGCCATGGAAGAGTTGTCAGAAGGAGAATTATGTGATAGATCTGCCTTTCTGAAAGGTTATTAAATGGAAAAATCAGAAATTACAGAGCAGCAAAAAGAAGAAATGAAATCAAGTACAATCCATCCCCACTGTTCAAATTCTGGTCTATCACTAGCCAGTTCTTTTTCCATGGGTGTGTATGCGAAGATGCTTCCTCTTTTAAATCAAAATGAGATCCTACTGTACAGACTATTTTTGAACTGTTTTCATTCTGTCTTCATAATCATCAGTCAAATGCTTCTAAAACATCATTTTGGTAAGAACACAGCATTCCATTATATCAATATATCACAATTTACTCTCCTTTAAGAGTGTAGGTTGCTTTTAAATTTTTGCTATGATAAATAATGCTGTGACAACACCATGAAGAGTCTCTTAATTATTTCCTTAAGGTAAAGTCCTAGAAGTGAAAGTTCTGCCTCAAATGGAATACAAATTTTAAAAGACCTGCATCTTGGCACCCTTGCTAAAGTTAGTCAATATCATGGTTTTCTAACTTTGCCAAATTGTGGCTGATAGAGTGGATCACTGATTTAACTTGCATTTCTTTGAGGTTGAGGATGCTTCATGAGTTTAATTGGCCATTTGTACCTCCTTTTTGTTTTTGTGTGTGTGAGGAAGACTGTCCTTGAGCTAACATCTGTGCCAATCTTCCTCTACGTTATGTGGGATGCCTCCACAGCATGGCTTGATGAGCAGTGCTAGGTCCACGCCAGGGATCCGAACCTGTGAACTCTGGGCTACTGAAGTGGAGTGTGTGAACTTAACCACGATGCCATGTAGCCAACCCCAACTTGTACCTTCTTTTTATGAACTGAATGTTCATATCCTTTTCTTATTGTAACATTTCTGTGTTTATCTTGATTATAAGTCCTAGTGCATCTGTATAATATTGCTTGAGCCATGATGTCAGGGATGAATGAAACATGGTAGCAGCTTTCCTTAGGACATCTCTCGTTTCTCTCTCTAGCCCTGAAATCACGTGAAGTTGCGGGTGGAGATTCACCTGATAGCTGTAGAAACCCCTCTCAGCCCCAGGACCATGAAGAATCAGACTCTGGTAACAGAATTTATCCTGCAGGGCTTTTCGGAGCACCCAGAATACCGTGTGCTGTTTTTAAGCTGTTTCCTCTCCCTCTACTTTGTGGCCCTCCCAGGAAATATCCTCATCATTTTGTCCATCACCTTCCATCCCAGGCTGCACACTCCCATGTATGTTTTTCTCTTCAACTTGGCTACTATGGACATCATCAGCACCTCCTCCATCATGCCCAAAGCAGTGGAAGGTCTGATATCAGGAAAGCCCCCTCTCCCATGGGGGCTACATGGTCCAGCTTTATTTCCTCACATGGACTGAATCCTCTGAGCTGCTCCTCCTAACAGTCATGGCCTATGACTGGTCCGCAGCTATCTGCCACCATCTGTATTACAGCACCAGAATGAGCAAGACATTCTGCTGCATGCTGACAACAGGTGAGTGGGTGCCCTGTGCCTTCAACACAGCCATCCACACTGATGCTGCACTTGCATTTCTGTGGGCCCAGTGTCATTACCCATCTCTTCTGTAAGGTCCCTCCTCTGTTAATTCTCTCCTGTAGCTCCACATATGTGAACAGCATCATGATTGTCCTGGCTGATGCCTTTTATGGCATAATGAACTTCCTGATGATCATCGTGTCATATGGCTTTATCATCTCCAGCATCCTAAAGATGCAGACTGCTGCCAAGACCAGCTAGGCAGCCAGTTGAAGGGGCGGATGGAATTAATAGACAGAACACAGTTATATAATAGACACAACACAATATGTATTATTCAATGGGACAGGGGACTATCAGCCTCAAGGACTGAGGTGAGGTCCCTGTGATCGCCATGTATTTATTTGTGGGCAAAGAAATACAAGCATAGCAGGAACTCATGCCAGCAGGGATATGCAAGTCAAACCTCAGCAGTTCTAGTCTTCCTCCCTTCAACGTGCCCCGGCCCTACCCAAGGCCATTCCCTTAGGGAGTATCCTAGGAACAACCAGCAAGTTACGCAGACGGCGTTCTGTTCCTGCAAGAGCCCAGCGTTCCTAAGCCCCCTGCCTTCATGTTTGATAAGATACTCCCTTCCAGCCTTTGATTCCAAAGCACAATCTAGTATAGTAATTTATGAGAATTAGCAGATCATGTATTTCTCAGCCACCCATTTATAACTTATTCTTGCTAAGTTTAAAACCTAGCAAGAATGTTGCTATGATCTCCTGCAACAACGGACTGCAGAGGGGAAGAAGAAAGCCTCTACACCTGCTCTTCCCATCTTATTGTGGTGTGCATGTTTTACACTGCTGTTTTCTCTGCCTACATAAGCCCTGTCTCCAGCTGTAGTGCTGAGAAGAAGAAGTTGGCTGGCATGCTGTACACCATGGTGAGCCCTACTCTCAACCTCCTCATCTATACTTTGAGAAACAAGGATGTCAAACCAGCCCTCAGGAAGCTTTTCCCCTTCTTCAGAAATTAATCTGTGTCTTCTGAAGCTCTTCTTGGAAACTGAAGTTTTAGTGGGAATTGACCTTTCTGTGCAGGGTCTGATGAGCAAGTTTCTGGACTGGAAGGTCAGCAAACCTGTCTGTTCTACCTGTGCCATTCTGTAGCAGAATGTCTACATGGATGAGCTTAGAATTCTGATGCCCCAAGGTTGGGTGATGTGAGGACTGTGGTTTGACATGACCCTTTGAGACATGTGGTCTCAAGGTCTGACTCCAAAGTAATGTCTGTGCTGAGTTGGCAGAAAAACAAAGCTCTCTAGGAGAAGAAACGGGTCTCGTGCTTTAGACTTAACAGCTGTGTGAAAATGTTTTCCTGTTTCCTTTTTCTTTTGTATGTACAGTGTTCAGTATGTAGATCCTGAAATCACACCTAGAATTTTGGTGTGTGGGCCTGAAAAGAATTAGGCAGGATATGTGGACTTTATAGCATGTGGATTGTCAGACTGAAGAATTGCTTTAAGGTGACCACTGGCCCCTAAGAAACCATCTACTCCTACTCTCTTACCTCATGTGTTTCCTCTAGAGCCAGTCAGACTCCAAAATAGTTCAGAATGCAATGAAAACAGTTGTTTCTGTTTTTTATTTTCTTCTCACTAACAATCAAGGTAAAATGTATTATTAGGACCACCACTTTGTTTATTTGTTTTAACAGTTTTACTGAGGTATAATTGATATGCAAAAAAGCTGCATATAGTTAATGTGTACAATTTGATGAATATGGACATATGCAGTCACTATTTTGTTTTGAATGTGGAAATTTCAGCTGTAACACTTGATGCATGGGCTGTACATCTAGACCTTGCCTGAGATTTCTCATCCCTCCTTTACTTTGTCCTCATATCATGAGGATCTGACCTATCTCATTGATCTGGAGTGGGAATAACTGCTCTGATTAAGCTATAAAGTTGCACAGCATTGTAAGCATTGCTACCCTCCCATTGTTTCAGAATACAACCAGGTGGACAAATCCTCCATGTCTAATGAAGACAAGTCTTGAACTTGGCTCTGTGCTGTTAGAAAACTAGACTGGAAAATAGATTCTCTTTATCATGATCCATTAAAGATGACAGAAGAAGTTGTGAATGTTTACCTGAGTCTTTCGGATTGAATAAAAATACATACTGTTTGCTATTGAGATGTAAGCTGAGAGTAGTTTGATATTGATTTAGAAGAGATGAATTGTCCATGGTTCTTCATCCGGGATTCTCATTGTCATTCATCAGAAGCACATTGATTTTGGGTATGAAATTCAAGAATTTGATGAACCATAGACTGACTGTGGCCATAACACATAGATTGGTATGGACCAGGTCTAGTCTCTTCTAACAGAATTTTGACACCCAAATAACATGTTGAAGCCCCCAGTGGTCTCAGAGACTTTCCACTGAATAAGGCTTTGAAAACTACCACTAATGAATCAATATGATTACTAGCAGATTTTAGACATGGCAGGAAGAGCGTATATTGTGTTACTATATTCATCTTGGTTTCTTGTAATTTTTATATTTTCTACATTTTGTAATGGATTAAAAAAATAAAAAATAGATGAATATTGAGTGTTTAAGAGAGCTTTACTCATTTGACAAAACAGAAATATGAGACTTGATCTCTATTCTTGGAAAACTGGTAATCCAGTTAAGAAGGCACTAGTACCCATGATGATGCATACAAAAATAAAAGGCATGAAGACTGCTGTGTTGCAGGATGTGGTGTCATGGTGTTGTGGATGCAGAGATGTGTGTAGTTCTTGAACTGGGAGTGGGCGGATAAGATCTGGGTTCAAATTCAGCCTCTTTCAGAATACTCAACTCCTTTGAGCTGTAGTTTCTTTCTAAGTATAGTGAGGACAATAAATCAACCTAGAGATGCTGCCAAGATTGAATGAGAGAACCGAAGACAGTGATATCAAGTGCCATGTAAGCTTAAGATGTTATTTTTGGTGAGTGATCACTGAGATCAGGAGCAGCCAAGGAAGCCTGAATGTCACAGCCATTCACCACTCCTTGGCTTAGGGTGATGTTCGCAGTGGTTAGCTGGAAAGGGCAAGTTGAGGCCAAGTGGCGTGGGACCACACAGAAAGGGGCTGTTGTGTATTTGACTCTCTCAAATGACCTAGCAAGGAGAAGCAAGTGGGATGGGTAAATGAGAGACCATGCCCCGATGGTTGTTCTCCGAGGTAATGTGGATCCTCTTTATCTCAGGAAGCTTCAGGCTCGTGAGTGACACCATTTCTACTTGGGAAAGGCCAAATAAGGGAGTTTCCTGACAGAGATGGACTGCCAACCTTTCCTTAATCCTAGATTCTCTCCTAGCTCCTGAAAGCCCATCTTCTTTCAGCCCCAACACGTTTTTCCTGCTCTTCAAACTCATACAGGTCCATTTTAGTTCTCATATCACTTCTCTTCCATGCTCAGTTGAGCCCCATCTCAGTCTGTTCATCTTGTCCCCTGAGCCCCGTATGGGCAGCTGGTCCTTCTTTCTGTAGCCGTCTTGGTCCAGGAAGAGCTTCCCTTCCTGCCAGGATGCCGTCTTGCTTGGGGTTTTCCTTCTCAGGAACATATGCCTTCTTTTCCTTTAACTGACATGACAAGTGAGACTTTGTTGTTTTTGTGGCTCTTTTTCAGGAACTAGCACCAATTTTCCTCCCTTAGCTGAGACATAGAGGCAGTTCCTGCTTCCTCATAATGTTATATCTTAAAATTAGTCCTTGTGGTTTAACGCAGACAGACTCATGACCCCACAGGCATCCTGCAGGCAGCACTTCCTGTGACCAGCTGACTATGACTTCACATTGTCAATTCTTTGAAGAGCCACAGAGAAGTAATAGAACTTCCTCTTCATCCATTTTCCTCTTTTTTGTCTTTGATAATGTATATCAGTCAAGAAGGCACATCCTTTCTTCAAATGATTCTCTAAACTCAAGGCCTTACCCTTTTGACCTCTCTGGCTCAAGCAGACCTCCTGTACACGATGAGGACCATGTTGGTCTTCCAGAACCAGCAGCCATATGATAAAGAGTCTGTCTGATCCAGATAAGATATGGGCCTGTAGTGCATCCCTTTCTGTGAATGCTGCTTCATGACTGAAGTCTTTAGAGACACTCCTGTCCTTTGATCCTGGACAATAAGGTAGTTGAATGCCTGTGTTTTATATTGACTTTCCCTTTTCTTCATTTTAGGAATTAATCCTTGGGTTTGTCAACCTCAAAACCGTTGACACTTGGGCTGGGTCATTGCTGCAGGAGGTGTCCTGTGCATTGTAGGATACTTAGCAGCATCCTTGGTCTCTAACAAATAGATGCCCGTAGGATCACCCCAGTTGTGACCCTAAGAATGTCTCCAGACATAGCAAAATCAGCCCTGGAGGAGAACCAGCGAACTACAAGCAACCAGAGATGCCCTCTCACATTTGGAAGGATTTGTGGTTGTTGTTGTGCCATTTTTACCACTTTATGCCTAGTGCCTACTATTACAGCAGAGCTTCTATACATCAGGTCTGGGACTAAGTGCTGCCACTATTTGTCTTTTGTTTTCCAGTAACACTGCAAGAGCCTAAGTAATGTGTCCAAGTCACACAATGAGTGGGAGGTAGAGATAAGACTTGAATGGAAGCTCTGTGAATCCAGAGCATAAGCTCTTAACCACCAAAGTATTTTATTGCCTGTTGTGGACTCCAGCTTCTAGTGTTGTCCATGGTTGGAACAACAAGGGACTTTGCTAACAAGCAGTAAGCCTGCATCAGCTCCTGCCCAACCTGACCAATGTGTCTGGAAGAGCAATCTTTTTGAAAGTGTTTTGAAAGTGTCACACCTGCCTCAGTAGAGAACACAAGATTTAGACCCTACTAACTTTTGTCAGAGCTACAAAATTGGTGCAATGGTGTCTGCCACTTGACAGAAATTGGAGACTAGAGCCACTCTCACAAATGTAGATTTCTTAGACCCTGTCCGACAGGTGCAGGCATTTATTCCAGAGAAAGGGTGCCTCCACAACACTGGATAAGTCCCATCACATTTAACTTCCATTGCATGGAGCAGATTCTTATTTTATTTTATCTTTTAAATTTAATCTAAGAACCCTCTTTCTATTTGAAAAGGAGGCTAGAGGAGTTACTTTCATCAAAGGCAAGAAAGAGGCATTTGGCCCACCCCATCTGGGAGGGGACATAGCTAAAGGCAGGGCTAGGTCTTTGTCCTCAACCACCAACCGGGGTGAGCCCAGTAGCCTCCTCAGATGAGAGCTCTACCCGACAGCCAGCACCACTGCTGGGTCTTATAGCTAGAGAGTGCTCCTGGCATTCCCTAGAAAAGCATGTGATGAGGAGGGGACCTAGGCTTTTGAGGACATTTCTTTACACTGGTCCCATGTCAATTAAGAAAGGACCAAGTCTTGAGTTAGTCTTGCTTTGTCCTTTTTTGGGGGTAAGCAAGCCTCACGTGTTAGGCAGGCTGGGATTCCCCATACACAAGCCTGAACCTGTTAGTAGTATTGTACTGAGTTGATCTGCTTTTGTGTGCTCCCATATGCAGTCTTTTCCTCAAATATTTGTACTCAGACTATTATAGCCTAATCAGAAGAATGAGACCTATCAGAATGCTTCATTTTTCTGAATTATAATGAAATATAACCAAGAGACATGATTCGGTAGCACCATAAACGTATACTTTCTAGGACAGACTTGTCACTCATGTTTGCTGTATTGGACAGTGGAAAAATTTAGAGCCCAAATTATAATCCGACCTCCACTTAGATTCCCTGGGATGCTTTTTATGTTGCCCAGGATAACTTTTCTTGGGTCTGCATGTCAGGAAACACACCACGTTCTCCTGCTTCCTTCTGTGCTGGAGTAGCTACCCAAGCTAGTTTAGATGGAAGGGGCAGCAACTCGCTCGTTATTGACCTATTGTCTCTCAACTTCAAACCCAACTTTGGAACTCTGGGCCTGGGGTTCTGCAAACCACATTTCACCTTTACAGCTGAATTTCTTGTTTGTCTCTGCACATAGGGGGACCTAGAGGGAAGCTTAAGGACTGGAGAAGGGAGTTGGGACTTGCTCTTTCCCACTTGCTTCTGCTTCTGTCAGCATTGTCCAGTGTTGTCCTTTTACTTTGCAGCAGTGATTGGGCTCAGTGGCAGCAGCCGGATGCAGTTTTCACACTTTCAGGGGCAGCCTCATTGGGCCCCTCAGAGATTCCAGCACGTGGTCATCAGTGTTGCCTCCTCAGAGGTTTGAATCCCAACCCAGCGGAGGCTCTCCTCCAAGGTCCTGCGGAAGCAGCACCAATGAGCAGTGCATGTTCCTCAGAGGCCTGAGCCCTAGCTCTGTGGGGTCTTTTCACATGCAAGAAGACCTGGGCTGCCCAGGAAGCACACCCCAATCCAAGGTCTCTGACCCAGTGCAGTGGAGCCCCTTCTCTGGGCTTCTCAGTTACAATGGACTTAAGCTTTCCTCTTTGTTCTTCCAGTCATAGGCAATAAAGCTGCTTTCTGCACTTGCTGTCTCTGTATCGCCTCAGTGTTCCCTCCATGTCCTACAGTCCTCCAAAACTTATCTAATCAATTTCTGTATTGAATTCTCTCTGTTAAGATATGTGAGGTGGCCTCTGTTTTCCTTCCTGGACTCCAACGGATGCATACTTCCTTTCAATGGGTCATTGGCTTAATGATGCTGCTGCTGCTCCCATGGTCTCCATCAGGAGTGTTTCAGTCCCTGAGCTAAGCCTGGCTCCAACTATGTCTGACACTGACAACTGGTTGAATCCAAGCCCTTCAAGGGCCAGAGCACGTTCTGCCCCAGGAGTGAGGAGATCATAATTCTGAGTTTGTTGACATTTTTGATGACCTTAGATGATCTCTTCTATAAGAGGTAAAGCTTCTTTCAGCCATCCTCTTCCAGATTTCTAGATCCTTTTAAAAAAGAGGTTAACATGCTGTCTCATTGTGCAACTGGGTTGGAGAGGAATCTCTTTGACTAGAAAACCTCTCTTGATCTGATTTTTGGCTTCAGAACAGAGCTTATAGCCTTATTCTCCAATCACAGGATGAATGTCCTTGCTTTCCTAGTGCACCTCCCACTGAGGTTAGGGAGAGGAGCCTTATCTCTCCTTCAAACATAGGAGTAATTATCTTGGTGTCTGGAATCTAACCATGTACATTTTAAAGGTCCTTTGTTCATTAAAGTTCCTTTCATTATCCTTTCTGGAGGTCCTAAGGACCCCTGTAAAGCTCTTTCACTCTTGCCCCTTCCTAATACATCAGAGTTCTTCTGGTGGGTATACAGACCAGCTCTTTTGGATCATGGGGTCCAGTTACATGATCACAGGTCAATGTTATTAGTCACCCCCTGGTCAAAGACTGAGGGCCATTGTCCTCAATCACTGGAGGCTAATTACAGCTTTGAGAGGACTCAGGATTACAATGCAGAGTGTATAAACAAAATGAATGTAAAACAAGCCATTAGCCTATTAATTGGATCAATATATGTTATAAAGCCTATATAATTTACTCCTTAAAATATTATTTTCCCACTGGTATGACTATTTGGCCAGGATCGATCATATCATTATCTTATTCTAACTGTCTCCTTATAGAATTCCATTCCTTCTTTCCCTCTTACCACAGATACTTATGCTGCCCTCATCAACCCATGTAATACCTGCTGAGGATACAGTAGTGAGCAAGACAGGTAAAAACTGTCCTACCATCTAGTTGGAAAGGCAATTTAACAAGTAATGAAAATAAAATGTCATCGTGGGGAAGCACACCCACAGCAAGGGAACCTCATTTACCTGTAGGTGTCAAAAAAAAAAAAAAGCCGCTTAAAATTGTGTCATTTAAGCTGAGATTTAAAGGCTAGGTAGGAGATAGGCTGATTTTGGGAGGGGATGAGGAAAGAGAGTATTCTAGGTTAGAGATTCCTGGCAAGAGCAGGGGACAAGAGTGAGTGTGGCAATATGACCAGTTGAAAGAAATAAGAATAGTGCAGATTAAAAATGGTGGCAGTGACCAAGATGGTCAGACAGGAGGCTGCTGAACTTCCCTGCTCCCACAGACACCCTGAATGTACAGCTAAACGTGGAGAAATTCCCTCTAAAAGAAATTCAGAAACTAGCCGCATGGCTCCAGCACATTGAGCAAACACCCACAGCAAAATGGCTGGGAAAGGCTAAGACATACTCTTATCATAAACCCCACCCACAGCACAGTGCCATACAGTCAAGAGGGAATCTCCAACTCCCAGTTTCTCTCTGATGAGAAGGGTTTGGAGTGTATATCTAGTGCCCCAGCTTTTAAGACCCCCATCAAAGAGCTTTGAAAGCCAATGGAGCTTGTGTCCGTGAGACCCACAAGACTATAGAAAACAAAGAAGCAGTTCTTAATGGATTCATGAGCAATTGCTGTGGCTATTCCCCCAGGGCTCAGTGCAGAAAGAACAGCCAAGAATGCCCATCTTCCAATCTTTCTCCAAAAAAGGTCTAGCTGCATATGCTATAAGCGGCTTCCTGAAGATCTAGCTTGTAATTTTAGCACATATCTAGGGGCTGGCTGTGATCTCCTCAGAGACTGGGAAAGCTGGCAGATCCTTCCTCTGCTTCTCCCTCTGGCCTGCCCCAATAACAAAACCAAGTCTGTGGTATCTCCCTGGAAGGAGGTTGTGTGCATGTCTGGCACTCCAGCTTTTGGTTGCCATGTAAGGGATGGGCCCAAGGATTGCCTGGCTCTGATAGACAATGGGGCTTGCATTCATGGGTCCCATAGGACTATAGCAAACAATGAAGCAGTGTTTAAATAGGTACAGGAGCATGCTTTCCATGGGTACATACCTGGGCTTACCACAGAGGGGGCAGGAAAAAATGCCCATCTCCAAGTTTCTTCCTGGAGGAGGTTAACTATATACTTTTCCAGCTGCTAGTTGAGGATCTGGCTTCTAATTAGCCTACGTCTTGGTGCTGACTGGAATCCTTCTCCTTGGGAATGGGTGCCTCTTGGCATACCTTCAACTACTGGGAGGCACTAAGAACAAAGAAGCAACTTGAACAATCACAAAGGTTTGAGAGACAACCAGGAGCTTGGGTGAGCTGATGGACAATGTTTATCTCCAATATGAGACCACTCTGTCAAGAGAGAGAGGTCGCTGTTTTGTCTAACATGCAGAAACCAACAGAGAGTCAAGTAAAATGAAAAAAAAAAACAAAGAAATATGTTCCAAACAAAAGAACAAGATAAATCCCCAGAATCAGATCTTAATGAAATGGAAGTAAGAGATTTACCTCACAGAGAGTTCAAAATAATGTTCCTAAAGATGCTCACTGAGGTCAGGAGAGTGATGCATGAACAACACGAGAATGTCAACAAAAAGATAGAAAATGTTAAAATATTCCAAACAGAAATCACAGAGCTTAAGAATACAATAACTGAACAGAAAAATTCAATAGAGGGGTGCAACAGCAGAGTAGAGCAAGTGGAGTAAAGGATTAGTGAACTCAAAGACAAGGCAGTGGAATTCATCTAAATATGGAACAAAAAGAAATAAAATGAAAAAGAGTGAAGATAGTTTAAGGGACGTATGGGACACCATCAAGCAGACAAAATATACATTACAGAGCTTCTAGAAGGAGAAGAGGGAGAAAGGGAGCATAAAGCTTATTCAAAGAAATACTGGCTGAAAAATTCCTTAAGCTGGAAAAAGAAACAGTTGTCCAGATCCAGGAAGCCCCAAAAGTTCCAAATAAGATGAATCCAAAGAGATCCACACTGAAGCACATTACAAATAAATTGTCAAAATTTAAAGACAGAGAGAATCTTAAAAACAGCAAGAGAATGACAACTTTTTATGTACGAGGCAACCCCCATAAGACCATGGAAGACTTTTCAGCAGAAATTTTGCAGGGCAGAAGGAAGTGGTATTATATTCAAAGTGCTGAAATAAAAAAACATGCCACCCATGAATACTCTACCCAGCAAAGTTCTTTTTCAGAATTGAAGGAGTGAGAAAGAGTTTCCTAGACAAACCAACAAAAACTGAAGGAGTTCATCACTACTGGATTGGCCCTACAAGCAATGTTAAAGGAAGTTCTTCAATCTGAAATGGAAGGATGTTAACTAGTAACAGGAAAATATATGAAAGTATAAAACTCACAGATAAAAGTAAATATATAGTTACATTTAGAAAACTCTAATATTGTAATGGTGGTGGCTAAATCACTTATAACTCCAGTATGAAGGTTAAAATTCAAGAGTATTAAAAATAACTATAGCTACAATAATTTATTAATTGGATACACAATGTGAAAAGATGTTAATTGTGACATTGAAAACATAAAATGTACGTGTGTGTGGAAAGTAAAATGTTATATGCATTCAAAGTTAAGTTATCAGCCTGAAATAGAATGTTATAAATATGTTTTATGGGAGCTTCAAGGTAACCACAAAGCAAAAACCTGTAGTAGACGCATAGAAGAAGAAGAGAAGGGGATGTAAGCATACCACTATAGAAAACCATCAAATCACAAAAGAAGAGATCAAGAGAGGGAGAAAGGAGCAAAGGAATTACAAAACAGAAGAAAACAATGAACAAAATGGCAATAGTAAGCTCACATCTATCAATGATTACTTTAAATGTAAATAGAATAAATTTTCCAATCAAAAGACACAAATCGATAGCTGAATGGATAGCAATAGATAAAAAACAAAACCCATCTATATGGTACCTACAAGAGACTCACTTCAGTGTCAAGGACACAAATAGACTTAAAGTGAAGACTTAAAGTGCATGGAAGAGATATTCCATGCAAATGAAAACCAAAAGAAAGCAAGGGTAGCTATATTTATATCAGACAAAATAGACTTTAAGCCAAAGACTGTAACAAGTGAAAAGAAGGTCATTATATAATGATACGAGTGTCTTCCATCAAAAGGATATAAAATTTTTAAATATCTATGCACCCAAAATAGGAGCACCTAAATATATAAAGCAAATATTAACAGATATGAAAAGAGAAATAGACAGCAATATAATAAGAGTAAGGGACTTCAACACTCCACTTTCAACCATGAATAAATCAACTAGACAGAAAATCAATAAGGACTTAAACTACACGTTTTACCAGACAGATCAAACACACATATACCAAACATTCCATCCAATGGCAGCAGAGTAGTCATTCTTCTTAAGCACACATGTAGCATTCTTGAGGATATATCATATGTTATGTCATAAAACAAGTCTTAATAAATTTAAGAAGATTAAAGTCATATCAAGCCTCCTTTCTGACCACATGGTATAAACTAGAAATCAATTACAACAAGAAAACTGGAAAATTGGCAAATATGTGGATATTATAGGATGCAACAAAATCAGGTCTAGAGGGAAGTTTATAGTGGTAAACACTTATATTTTTTAAAAAAGGCAGGATTGAGGCCAGCCCAGGGACATAGTTGTTAAGTTCACACATTCCGGTTTGGTGGCCTGGTGTTTGCAGGTTTGGATCTGGGGTGCAGACATAGCACTGCTTATCAAGCCATGCTGTGGTGACACCTACATAAAATGGAGGCAGATTGGCACAGATGTTAGCTCATCAACAATCTTCCTCAAGCAAAAAGAGGAAGATTGGCAACAGATGTTAGCTCAAGGCCAAACCTCCTCACAACAAATGTTAAAAAAGGGAAAGATTCCAAATAAACTGCCAAACTTTACACCTTGAGGAACTAGAAAAAGAGGAATGAACTAAGCCCACAATTAGTAGAAGAAGGAAATAACAAAGATCAGAGAGGAAATAAATGAAATAGAAGCTAAAAAGACAATAGGAAAGATCAATGAAACTAAGAGCTTGGGTTTTTTGAAACATAAAATAGACAACATTTAGCTAGACTTACAAAGAAAAAAGGACTCAAATAAAATTGTAAATGAAAGAGGTGACATTGCAATTGATACTGTACAAATACAAAGGATCGTAAGAGACTACTATGAGCAATTATATGAAAACAAATTGGACCACCTGGAAGAAATGGATAAATTCCTAGAAACATACAACTTACCAAGACTGAATCACGAAGAAATAGAAAATCTGAACATACCAATTACTACTAGTGAGGAGATTGAATCAGTAATCAAAAACCTCCTAACAAAGAAAAGCTCAGGATCAGATGGCTTCATTGGTTAATTTTATCAAACATTTAAAGAGTAAATAATACCAATCCTTCTCAAACTCTTCCAAAAAATTAAAGAGAAGAGAATACTTCCAAACTCATTTTACAAGGACAGCATTACCCTGATAAGAGAACCAGACAAGGACACTACAAAAAAAGAAAATTACAGGCCAATATCTTTGATGAACATAGATGTAAAAATCGTCAACAAACTATAAGCAAACAGAATCACACAGCACATTAAAGGGATCATACACCATGATCAAGTGGGATTTACTCTAGTGACACAAGGATATTTCAACATATGCAAATCAAACAATGTGATACATACATTAACAAAATGAAGGATAAAAATCATTTGATCATCTCAATAGATGTAGAAAAAGCATCTGACAAAATTCAACATCCTTTCATGATAATAAAAGGCCACATCTGACAAGCCCACAGCTACCATTATACTCAGTGGTGAAAAGATGAAAGCTTTTCTTCTAAGATCGTGAGTAAGACAAGGGTACCCACTCTCACCACTCCCAGTCAACATAGTACTAGAAGTCCTAGCCAAAGCCATTAGGCAAGAAAAGGAAATAAAATTTATCCAAATTGGAGACTGGAGGAGCCCCCGCTAGTGTACCTAGATCATTCACATTTAATGTAGTAATGTTATTTTTGATGTCTTAGGGCTTAAGTCTGCCATTTTATGTTTTGTTTTCTGTTTGATTTTCCATTTCCTTGGCTTCCTGCATTCATACGGGTTACTTGAATATTTTTTATGATTCCATTTTGATTTATCTATAATGCTTTTGAGTGTATCTCTTTGTATAGCATTTTAGTAGTTGCTCTAGATATAATTTTATTTCTGTTTAGAGAACTTCCTTAGGCCATTCTTTTAGGATAGATATGCTGGTGTCAAACTCTCTCGGTTTTCCTTCATCTGAAAATGTCTTTATTTCTCCTTCATTCCTGAAGCATATTTCCCTGGATATAGAATTCTAGATATAGGGTTCCATATATTGACAGTTCTTCCCTTTCAGCACTTGAAAAATATTACTCTCCTTCTTTCTAGCCTCCATGGTTTCTGATGAGAAATCTACTGTCATTTGAATTGTTCTTTCACATGGGTAATGTGTTGTTTCTTTCTTGCTGCTTTCAAAAATGGTTCTTTGCCTTTAACCACCAGAAGTTTGAATATTATGTTTCTTGATGTGGACTTCTTTGGATTTTTCTTATTTGGAATTTTCTCAGTTTCTTGAATCTGTATATTACATTTTTTGCCAAATTTGAGAAGTTTTCAGCCTTTGTTTCTTCAAATCCTTTTTCAGCCTCACTCTTTTTCTCCTCTTTTTCAGACTCCAATGATATGAATGTTAGATATTTTGTTATAGTTCCATACGTCCATGAATTTGTATCTATTTTTTTTCAGTCTATTCTCTTTTTGTTGTTCATACTGGGTAGTTTCTACTGTTCTAACTTCCAGTTCATTGGTTATTCCCTCTATTCCCTACATTCTGCTGTTGAGCTTATCCATTGAACTTTTAAAAATTTTTGTTTATTGTATTTTTCAGTTCCAGAATTTCCTTTTGGTTCTTCTTTATGTCTTCTATTTCTTAGCAGAGAATTTCTATTTTTAAAATTTATCTCAAGCATGTTTGTAATTGTTCATTGAAGCAGTTTTATGATGACTGCTTTAAATTCTGTGTCATATCATTCTAATGTCTGTCATCTTGATGTTGGTGACTGACTTTTTTTCATTCAAGTTGAAAGATTCCTTGTTCTTTGTATGAAAAGTTATTATCCACTGAAATATGAACATTCTGTGTGTTATGTTATGAGACTCTAGCTCTTATTTAGACTTTGTGCATTATCTGGTGTTCTTTGGCACTGCTCTGGCAGAATAAGGGAGAGCTTCACCTTATTACCACCAGGTGTGAGTCCAAGATCCCCACTTGACCTGCCAATTCCATTTTAGTAACATAATGCAATTTGAGACTTTATAAACTCTAGGAGGATTATATGTACTCCACTTTGAAGATTTTCATGGAGGACAACACAGACATTTGGGAGTCCATATTACTATATCTGCATACATAATGAAAGAATAACTATGATGTTTGTATTATAATTTTCTATTTCCAACAAGACCCAACTGGAAGCCACCAGAGATCCTAAAGACACACTGATCTCTAGATGGCTTTGTTCCATCTTCTAATGAGGTCTGCTATGTCTGGGGTCTGCCTACTGGTCCTTGTGGATCCTGATTGGTGTCAAGAGACAGTCCAACATGAAATATATGATGAGGAAAGTTAATTTCACTGTCATCTCTGCTCTCAATGTCATGTGTATTCTCCCCAATCAGGAGAGGTAGGGGAGTAGTAACACATTTTATCTGCCCTGGAATGCATTTTTGAAAAATACTATCTACAGGGACCTGTTTGAGAGAGGAGGCTATTGTCTCCCACCACACCCTGAAGAATTTTCTCAGTGAGCAGGATCTCCTGCTGGCGGTGGCTCATGAAAGAGTAGACTGGGAGTCTGGGGACCATGGGGCCTGCAAAGAGGGTGTGAAAGCTTTTGGGATTCAAAGTGAACTCACTCCCAGACTCCAGTAGAACATTGTGGGCAGTATGTGCTCTCCTTTCTTTCCCAGGATTTCATCAGGCAAGATTGCCATGGAGCTATCACTTTGGTCTATCTCAACTTTTGAAAGCTCTGCATTCTTATGAAGAAGGATGCTTAGCAGACATGGTGCAGATGTTAAACTTTTCTCTGGGACAAATTAGGGTCATCTCAAATGCAAGTGTTTCTTTCTTTCCTTTTTTTTTTTTTTTTTTTTTTACATTTCTAACTGCCTAAACCAGCATCTTGGTTGTTGGAAGAGTGAGAGAGCAGGGGACAGAGCTCTGGCTGCTGTGAGCTGCATCTGAGTGAGTACATGATCTTAGTGTGATTGGATCATCTTGCTATTCATTTATTGTAAACTGAAGCAGAGTCTGTTCCTCTTTAAGCTAATTGCACATACTAAAAGAGTGAGTGTTTGGATAAATCAGACAGCTAGTTCAGAGATCTGAGATGAACACTAGTTGACCAGAGTGACAAAGGCTCACATAAGAGAAGTTCATGGATTTAAAGAGTGAATGAGGATATTTTATTTAGGTGGACAATAGGAGAGAAAGTGAATTAGAAAATAATTTCTGGAGTCAAGGCGTGCAATCCCTTTTCTATCCTCAGGCTGATGGACTGAAAGGGTCAAAAGACCCAAGTTCTCCCCTAGACTGACCACTTGGCCTAGAGGGAAGGGAAAATTCTTCTCTCCTACTGACTTGTCTCAAGTTGTGTAGGAAAATGGCCTGGACTAGGTCTCCAACAATCTGAGTAGAGTCCATCTGCTAATCTTCTAATCTAACTCACTTTAGAGGGCTGCAGCTGGAGCCACAGGAAGTTTTCCTACAAGTGATGTTAGGACCTCAAATATGGATGACAAATCCTAAAGATACCATGGGGGAATGTTTTTTGGTGAGATGACAGACTCCATGATGACAAGTGTTTTTTTTTTCAAGCCTCCAGTTTTCCTTCTGCAATATTCACTTTGTGGATGCGTGATATGAGTGGTGTCTTACCAGGAATGTGTTGCATGATCCGATATATCACTAAAAGAAGGACTTTTTTTCCATCTTGGCGATCGACTATATAAGAAAATGACTAACACTGTTAAAATTACATTATCATTTATGAAAACCTGAAGCCACATGCACAGTTCTTATTTATCCAGGAGTTTAGGCTGCATTTAACATAAACATATTCAAAGATAAAAATTATTTATTTTCACTTAATAATGGGCAAAAACTACACATAAAATATAATGTTTAAAATAACATCTAGTCACCATGCCTACATTAATTTATACGTTTAATGAAATTGATTTCTTCACTTTTCAGTCATGACACCCTGCAAAATAGCTCAAAGAGAGTTGACTGAAGAAATGGAAACGTCAGTGATGAAGGATGCAAGAAACAGGACAGCAGTCCAGTAATTCACCCTGGAAGGGTTTGCAGCTGTCCAGCATCATAGGAAGGTTTTCTTCCTGGTGCATCTGCTGGAGTACCTGGCCTCCATCATGGGAAACATACTCATAATCACCATCACCTGGGCTGACCATCACCTCCAGACACCTATGTACTTCTTCCTCAGCAGTTTCTCCTTTGTTGAATGCTGCTTATAACCACTGTTATTCCTAAGTTGCTGGCTATCTTTCTGTCATGGAGGAAATCAACTAAAAACATGGAAAAATCTATACCAGGGCACATACTAATCAAATTGCTCAAAACCAGTGATAAAGAGAAATCTTCAAAGCAGCCAGAAGAAAAAAAGACACATTTCATACAGAGGAACAAAGATAAAGATACCAAAGATTTCTCTTTGAAAATAACTAAGTGAGAACTCAATGACACAATTTTTAAAGGACTGTGAATAAAAATTTGCCAACCCAGAATTTAGTCATGAAAATATCTTTCAAAAGTGAAGGCATACAAAAGATAAAAGAATTAATCACCAGCAAATCTACAGAATGATAATTGGTAAAGGCAGTCCTCCAAGAGAAAGAAAATTATACCAGATAGAAATATGGATCTATGCAAAGGAATGAAGAACACCAGAAATAGTAACCATGGGGTAGGAACATAGGGTATTTTTAAATAATTTAAATTTCTTTGAAAGATCATTGACTCTGTCAACAAAAATAGTAACAATGCACTGTGGGGTTTATAACGTATGTATAAGGAAAATGTATGAAAAGAATAGCATAAAGTCTGAGGGAGTAGAAATGGAAGTATGTTATTACAAGTTGCTTATATGATATGTGAAGTGGTAAAATATCACTTGAAGGTAGACAATGATAATTTAAAGATGTATACTATAAATCCAAGGCAACCACTGAAATAAAAATCAGAGTTGTAGCTAAGGAGCCAACAAAGGAGATAAAATGGAATCATCACAATGGGGCAGCAGGAAACTTTTGGGCTGGTGAATATTTTCATTATAATCATTGTGGTGGTGATTTTACAACTGTTTAAATGTGTCAAAACTTATCAAATTGTACTCTTGAAATATGTCCATTTTATTTTGTATCAATGATACCTTAATAAAGCTGTTTCAAAGACAATAAAGCAGATTGCAATGGAATATTAAAAATGCTTCATTAATTCAAAAAAAGAAAGGAGAAAATAAGGGATATATAATGGTGGGGACAAATAGAAGGAAACATCAAAATTGTAGAGTTAAATCTAACTTTACAATAATGAGATTAAATGTAAATAGACTAAGCACTTGAATGAAAAGAGAGAGAGAGATTACTACATTAGGTAAAAAGGAAGACCTTACTAAGACTTGGTTACAGGAATAACATTTAAATACACAAACGGAGTAGAAATTTCAAACAAACATCAAGCTTGTTTGACTATAGTAGTATATAAAAAAATAGACTTCGCAGTCAAGTGTATTTTCAGAGATAAAAAGGCAAATTTATAGTGATAAATGAATGAAATCACCAAGAAGACATAGTAATTCTACATATACACGCACACAATGATAGACAATCAGATGTGGTTAGTGAAAACACAAACTGGGGTCCTACTTCCCATTATTTTAAGTGGGAAAACTATAATCAGTACTCAATCTAGTCCCACCTCCAACTAGTTTTCTAAACCACAGTAAAAATGTCTCTGTATAAATAATAAGCATCATGTTAGGGTACAAAATGCTTAAAACTTTGCTACATGATTTCCAAAAAACTAATGTCATTCTTGGCAAACTGTTGCTTCTCTGCACTAACGTGACCTTTAAGAAAGAAAATCCAAGAAACACTACCACTCTGTTGACATTCTGTGGCTTTTCAAACATTTATCTTCGTATTTTAATTTGAGTCTTTTCTCGCGTATAATTTTGTTTTAATGTTGTATTGAGCTTTGGAGTTGAAAATATTAATATTTCCCACATAAACATTATTTAGCAATTTTTACTAAGAGATATGTTCTCTGAAGTTTAAGTACTAACGCTATGGGTTTTTCTACTGGTGAAAAGTTCTGCAAGATGTGCCTATAAATGATGAACTTGGTTTAATAGTACATGTCCACATACCAGGACACCACAAACCCTTTATGTGTTAGATTGTGCCTTCTGTCAATTGTTAGCTTCATATTCTTTCTAGGTTAGGTTTTTATCTATCAGAGAAGGCTTTAATGACATTCAACAAACAACATTGAAGATGTCCAGAAAAACATGGAGAAAAATTCAAATTTCTATGGAGACTAATGAGATGCAACCATGAAGACTTTCTATACATGGGAATTCTTTACAAAGAGCAAAAAATAGTTTCCTTGCATGTACCTGTGGCCCATATTAAAGAATGAAGAAGACATCAATAATTTTTAAATAAGATATAGAGTTTACATTCTCCATTCAAAATGTACAAAAACTAGAAATTAGTAACAGTTTTATAAACAATAATTGCTTGGCAATTAAAAAATCTTCCTATACAACTTCAGCGAAAGAGATATTGAAATTACCACTATAGAAAAATCACACACTTTAATCTTCTGGGATTTAACCACCTGGGATTTCTATTTGTCCCTCTCCTTTGGTTTTATCCTTTATTTGCTTTTTTTTTCCTACTACTGAAAAATTCTCCTCCTGCACATGGTATTTGATATCACTTACAGCATCTGCCTATGCCTTCAGCTCATCTTTTCTATTTCTTCTCCATCTCACCTTCACCTGTAAGCATATGAAAGTATGCTGCATGATTTTATAACTCCATGCTTTACAAATGCTGTTGACCAACCTGAAATCCCTTCCATTTTCATTGTCCAAATGGAAAATTCCTGTGTCTTCCAAAATCACCTCTTTTATACAGTCTCAAAAATAAAGAACTCATACAACTCAACAACAAAAAACCAAACAGTCCGATTAAAAAATGGGCAGAGGAACTGAATAGACATTTTTCCAAAGAAGACATACAATTGGCCAACAAGTGCATGAAAAGATGAAAATCATTAATAAAAATGCAAAAATCACTAAGGGGAATGTAAATCAAAACCACAACGAGATATCATCTCACACTTCTTTGGATGGCTATGATCAAAAGAACAAAGGACAAGAAGTGTTGTCAAGGATGTAGAGAAAAGGGAACCCTGTACACTGTTAATGAGAATGTAAATTGGTGCATCAACTGTGGAAAACAGTATAGAGTTTCCTCAAAAGATTAACAGTAGAATTTACATTTGATCCAGCAACCACATTTTTGAGTATTTAGGGAAAGGAATTGAAATATGGACATCAAAGAGATATTTTCAGTCCCATGCTTGTTGCAGCATTATTCACAATAGCCAAGAAATGGAAAGAACATCAATGTTCATTCACAGAAGCATTCATAAAGAAAACCTAGTATATACATATAATGGAATATTATTCAACTTTAAAAAAGAAGGAAATGTTGCCATTTGTGAAAGCGTGGATGTCCCTGGAGGGCATCATTCTTAGTAAAATAAGCCTGACATGGAAAGGCAAACATTCCGTGATCTCACTTATGTGTTGGAATCTAATTAAACATATAGAAGAAGAGAGTAGAAAGGTAGTTGTCAGGGGCTGGGTAGGGAGTAGAATAAGGAAGTGTTGATCAAGGGTACAAACTTTCAGTCATATAAAATAAGATCTGGAGATCTGTACAATACAGGGCCTATGATTATCAATATTCTATTGTCTACTTAAAAATTTTCTAAAAGGGTAGAGCTTACAAGTGCTCTTACCGTATAAGAAAAAAAACCCAAACAAACAACAGAGGGGCCAGGAAGAAACTTTTGGAAGTGATAGATAGGTTTCTATCTATCACATGGCATTGATATTGATGTTGGATTTCATACTTATCTCCAAACATATCAAGTTGTATACATTGAATATTTACAACTTTTTGTATATCAATCATACTTCAATAAAGTAGTTAAAAAATTATGATTGGAAGTATCTTCAGTGTGAAACTAGTTCAGGGGATTTCTATCCATAAAATGTTTTACAGCACCAGAATCTAGTGCATTTATCTCCATATCAGAGTTTATCTTTCATTGGGTACCATCTACGGCTCATAATAACCAACCTGGATTCGTGGACTCAGTTTTGGATTTGTGGTCATCATTTTTCTATTTTTCAAGCTCACTCTTCATTCATACTTTATCTTAAAGTTATATAAAGTGCATTTGACTAGTTTATGTGTAATAAATTATTATCAAATCTTGATTAAAACCTTGAAGAGGCTCACACTCCTTTTGTAGTCTGACTATGATTACTTAATTTATTCCTACAGTTGCTAAACCTCAACCATTTCAATATACTTTTCAGTAGTTGAACTCTTACAGTGGAATATTATTTCCATGTTCCCGCAGCATCTTGATGCTATCCCCATGCGTCACCTTCAAGTGGACTCTAGAGATTATCTGGCTCAATCTCCACATTTTATGGATAAGGTGACTTAAGTGTCTTGGGAAGTCAGTCAGTTAATTGAAGGCAGCACCAGGCTTAGAACCCAGGGCTTGTCCATTGCGAAATTGTTCAGAGTCTACTATTGGTCCCCTTGAGTTCCATTCCCACTGTCACTTCCCTAAACCATCATTGTCTTTCTCCCAATTTATGTAACAGTCTCTGTACCCACTTTCCTACTCTGATCTTGGCTTTTCCAATCTCTTTTTCATACAATGTCCACAGCTATGTACTATCTGTAGCTAATCATAACGTGTCTGTGATTTGTTAGAGAATGTTGATCGTTCTTCATTGTTAGTAATATGAAATCTGAACTTTATAATAGAAATTTGAAGGCCAAGTATGATCCAATCATGGTGTAGAACATATTTCATAAAACATATTTGTAATTAACCGACCTCAGAGTTCGAGTTAAAAAACAAACAAAATAAAAGAAAAATTGCATTAATCTTTTCAGAGGTATTTTCTCTCAAGAAAAAACAGACACACTTCTATCCTGGAAGTAGGAGCTGAAAGCACACAAAGGCTAAGGATTGAGATAATGGAAAAGTTAGGTCTAAAATAGGTTATCAATGAAAAGATAACCTTGTAGTTGACAACACAAGTCCACCAGGAAAAAAATGTTTGATTTGCTTAAATTATTTTCATTACTAATATGAAGTATATAAGCAAATAACTTGCAAATAACTTCCATCACCTTGAATCTTTGGAAGAAATTATTCTTATTCCATACTTGTATGATTTCTTCCAAAGATTCAGATTCAGGTCCCTTCCTCTGGTATACATGCACATTCTGTAGTAACAGTTTTAGGATAAGAACCAATCATAAGTATGAATTATGCATCTGAGGGGCTGGATCTAGAGTAAATAATTTAGAAAAACAGGAGCATTAGTCAGCTGTGGGATGCTATTGTTATTCCCTCTCCTCAGAGAATGGTCTGAGATTGAAAAAATTCTATTTCTCTCCAGCACAGGAATGATGAATACATGTGTAGCTAAACCAAGGGCTAAGAACAGCAATTAAGAGCCCATATGATGCAAACCATATATATCCCAAGGTGAAGGGTGCTATGACCATTATTTCCTTGGGCTAGGAGTGGGAAGAATGTGGGCACAAGAATTGCTACTATTTCCATTGTTTCCTTCGTAACCACAACCTAATATATAAACTTCTATTATTTAATGCATTTTGGTAAATAGTTATTAATTATGTTGAACTATGTGTATGGCTAGAGATGAATGAAATAAAAAGAGTATAAATTACTAAATTTTGGATTTCAAGCACATTGTTTATATCAGAGGGAAGAATATAAATTCAGTAAAGGATGTTTCTATTAAAATTAATTGTCATCAACATGTGGAATACTTAGGGAGAAGATAGTTATGCACACCAAGGGAAAACGTAGCCTTGAAAAAATAGAGAATTCCCTTTTGCTAGAGATATGCAAACAGATCAAGTGAGCTCTACCAGCGACTCTCAGCTGGGAACTCTGTGGAGAGCTACATCAGCCAGAATGAAGATGCATGGTTCTCTGAAGACTTCCAATCCAAGGCCATGTGATTTTTTTTTAATCTTCATATTTTCATTCTGAACATTATCTCCTTCAGAGCCTGGTGGACCTGCTTGTTCCACATAGAGTAGATGACAGGGTTCAGCAGTGGGGTCACCACCGTGTTCCCAAGAGCAGCCTCTCTGTTGGAGTACAGGCTGTTTGTTTGCTTTGGTTTCACGTATATAAAGACACAGCTACCATACATCAGAGAGGGGACAATGATGTGAGATGAACAGGTGGAGAAAGCTTTCCATCATTCCTTGGCTGATGGGAGACAGACGATTGTGACTACCATCTTGCTGTATGCAAAGATGGTTATGATGAGGGATGTTGAAAGGATACATAAAGTGAGGACAAAGGCAAACACTTCAACAGATCTGGTGTCAGAACAGGAGAGATGGATTACGGGGCCAAGGTCACAGAAGAAGTGAGGGATGACATGGGGACCACAGAAGGATGGCTGGGAAACCTTCACCACCAGACCAGTGTTGAGAGACAAGTTCAAAGCAAAGCAGGTAGTGACCAGGAGGAGGCAAGTCCTCAGGTTCATGATGGTCGGGTAATGCAGAGGCTTGCAAATGGCCACGTGCTGATCCAGAGACATCATTGCTATGAGGAAGAAACCTGCTGCTCCTAGAAATACAAAAACAAAGCCTTGTATGAAACAGCCAGGAAAGGAAATCGTTTGCTGGCCTAAAAGGAAGATGACCAGCAACTTAGAAACAAGAGTACTTGTGAAACAACACTCAAGGAAGGAGAAAATGCTGAGGAAAAAGTGTGTAGGTGTTTGGAGGCGGGAGTCAGCACAGGTGATGGTGACTATGACCACATTGCGTAGAAGGGACGCCAGGTACACCAGCAGGTGCACCAGGAAGAGGAACTTTCCCAGCTGCTGGACAGCAGGTAACCCTTCCAAGGTGAATTCTTGGACAGTTGTTCCATTCCCCATTTCCATGGGCATCTCTTTGCACAGCAGCACCACCTGCTGGCCTTAACCTACAATAAAGAGATCACAGCAAGCGCCGAAGTTTTAGGGGAGCACAAGGTCAACTAACTTGAATATCCAAGGAGAATAGGCAGATAGTAAAGTGCTCCAGTGAGTTGATTCTTGAATCAGAAGGACCTGAGTTCAATACTGGGTTCTAACCCCTCAGAGATGGGTCATCCGTGGAAAGCTAGTAAACCTTTGAAAACTTCGCTTTCATCCTCTGTAAAATGAAGATGCTAGGGTCTATGTGTTCATGTTCTTGTGAGAATTGAGTAAGATAAAGCATGTAACTCACTTGGCATGTGATGCCAAGGTTTCCAATGTGTTCCTCAAAGTCTAATTTGACTATTATGATCATTAATATGCTCTTATATATAGCTTGATCAGTAGACAGTGTGATTGAAATTTTCCTAGTTATAGAACATTTGTGTTTTACAATATTATCAATTGGTAAATAAACATAATGGTAATATTAGCAATATTCTCTTTGAATATTCTCCTTAAAACATGCAACAAGTTCTCTGGTCCAAATCATTATCAACATCATCATCGTCATTAGTTGAGGACTTTACTAATACTTGGTACTGTGCTAGTCACCGAAATTCTGTATTTTCATTCCTCCCCACAACAATCGTGAGTGTTGGGTTGCCCCTACCACTTCTACTACTGAAGCAGAATGAGGCATAGAAAGGTTAGGTCACATTAGTGGGACTTAACTAGATATGCCTGAATCCAAAGCCCCTGCTCTTTCCAAATGCTGCAACAAAATATTTTAAAATGGGAACAAATCTATTGTTGAAGATCTCTCAAGTGAAAGTTTAGCTTTATTTAATTTTTTCTATCCTTCATTTAATATCATTGATGAATTATTAGCCTATGGAAAGACATAAGTCTTAGAGTCGATCTGCTTTAGCACAACCATTTTGTATAAGAAGCTGGAGACCAGAGACATTGGGGAGCTCAACAACATGGTATAAGTTGTAAATCCAGGATTTACTCCACTTTCCTGAGGCTCCATGCTGGCATGAGAGAGTGATGGGGAGTGACAGAAGTTCACAGATTAGCTCATTTAGGAAAGATAATCTGGGATGATGGCACCTGTGCACTCACTCTTACATCATAGCTCAATGAACATTCTCTTCCTCCTTCACTCCCCCTCGATAAATCACTTTTCCAAAGTATCCGACTGTAGCATCTCAATAGTAAGCTGCAGGTCTGCAGTGTGGAATGCGTCTCTCTCACTAACGTGTCATCGGCCATGTTCTCTGAAGTGCTGGTCATGCAACCAACAGCTCACTCCTGTGTGGCACTAGCCACAGGGCTACATAAAGGAGCCTCTGCCTCTGTTCCAGTTGACAGCATTGAGCCCACCAAGCTACCATGATTCCTGAGGCCAGGCACACAAGTGAGTCACCTCATGGGTGGCAGGGCTTCCTACTCTTGTAACTACTCTCTTCCAAAAAATTGAGAGCTTGATGTGGGCTGAGGGGAAAGGAGAGGAAAAGGAAACTCACTTGTCACAGCCTGTTGTCCCAGCTCTGGGGTAAATATGCACCCCATGTTCCCAGTGTCCCTGGCTGCAAAGCCCTGTTTCTATAGCCCAGAATGTTTCAGGCCACAACAAGGCTACATGGCAGCCTTGACATTGAAACCCCAGAGAGGAGCAGACGGAACAAAACAACCACATTTCCCAGCCCCCAATTCTGGCTCTGCCTCCCCTAGTAGACAAAAGCCCACCTAACATGCGATCTTGCTGTCCATATACTATACCAGCTAACAGGAGCAGGCAGCTTCTTCTGAGCACAGCCCTGGGAGCTACTGAGACAAGGCTTCTTCTGCTGAAGTACTCCATTGTCATGGCACATCTGCTCCAACATACGCTCTATTGCACTACACTCCTCCATCACGTCCTCACCTTCTCATGTGGAGAAGCATCCTTGTTCCACTGCATCAGCGATGAGCAGCTCCTGACATGCAGTTCTGAGGCCTCTGTGATAGTTTTCCTGCAACACTGTGTTTGGTCATCAAGCAAGATGTACCCAGCCAGTGAGCAGAGAGTACAGGCTCCCAAAACTCATTAGGAACTAAAGGGTCAGGGGCAGAAAGTAAAGGCAAGGCTGGTGCCAGGGAAGGGAGCTAATTGGTCACTGCTGAGAACAAGAGTTACTGGCACAACACTTATATTTAAGTTTCCGTTGTCTGTGATGACATTGACTCCCAGATGGCCATGCTGTTCTCTGTCAAGATTTTTCAAAGAAATTATATGACAATTTCCCAAGTGTTTCTAAAAATCCCAATTTCAATGTTGCTACTGCTTCAAGGTAAGAAAGATACTGGTTTCCGAGGAAGGAGATGGGGAAATTCATCTTCCTTTCTCAACCGCTGCTCATGCCTCCACCAACATTATGATTCTTTTCATTGGATATTTTTGTCTGAAGAATATTCTTCTTGTCCTTCCCAATCTCCTTGAAAAAGAAAAGAACACATTTCTTCTTCTTCTGGGAAGAAAAAGGAATGCTAGTTTGTTTCTGTGACATCTCTAACCTGGATGGCACCTCTCCTTTTAAAAGAATTTGGAAAGTGGAGCCCCAGATTCCTTCTGGGTGCAGAAGAGGAAGGAAGAGATGTGAGCCCCAGAGTGGAGAAGCTGTTGCCATAGCAACCACTGGCTTTGTAGGCTGCTTCCCCTCAAGGGTACCTCAGCTGAGCTGCTGTGGCAGGAGTGACCCTGCCATCCTGCTGCGGCAGGAGAGGTCATTTTTCTGTGGCCCCTGGTTTCTCATCAAAAGCCAGGTGAGTAGCTTGAACTCCTAAAGTGTGTTTTCAGGCAACTCTGGGGCATATGATAGCTGTCTAGAGGCCTGTTCTGCCTCAGTCTTCCCTCACCAATGTTGATTTTACAAGGTCAAGGCAAATATCCTAGAAATGTTTATGAGCATTTATGTGAGTCCCACCTTCCCACAATAGAAAAAACCATTTCTACAATGTCTGTCCATCTACACACTCTGCTTTCAATCCATGCCAAATGTGGATCTCATGGTGAATTCTCATTTGGAAGTTAGGGAAAATAAAGAATAATGGGAGATAAGTTAGAGAAGCTGGAGCAAAGTGAGACTATCTGTATTGATGCCCAGATAAAGGCTCACTTGCATGGCGTTGTTTTAATTTTATTCAGTTCCAGCTTCATGGTGCAGAAATACCTATTCCACCGGAGCAAGTCACAATGTGAATATGACAGTGGGAAGGTGAGAGGAGAGTGGACTGGCATGTGGTTTGGTGAAAAGGCTTACAAAGGGAACACTCAGAAATGGGGTGAACTAACCATACCATGCATCTAGCTCAAGGGGTGGTGACCTGGCACCAAGAAATGTTTCAAAGTTTACTTGGTCTAGGTTTCTCTTTTCTGGATCGTGCCTTCACAGCTCTCTAATACTCATTATTCTTTTGTGTTTTTAATGATACTCTGATATCTCATTTATCTTTGAAATTTTTCAGTAATCCATGTGCTTTGAGGATTTGGTTAGCTAGTTAATGAAAGGGATAGTTCTTCAAGCTGTGTTTGTGATTATCTAACCACGGAGAGAGAAAGCAAACATTAGCTTGTGGCTTCTCCTCTGCAGCATATTACTATGTTTGCCACTCTGTCCTTGAGCCACTCTTGAAACATTAGGCTACACCAATATCCAGGATTTAGATAATAAGAATATTTTGGTTTAAAATGTATCTGTTTAATATGATCTGTTCATAGAAAAGTTTTGGTGTCTGGTATTATATCCCTAAGTAAGAAGGCTAAGTATGGCCTAAGGAAAGGCAAATCCTATCACCCATGATATTGTGGGAGAGAGACTAGGGGATGCTAAGTTGAACAGGAAATGGGGGTTGGGATGGGGAGAAACACTGTCAGCAGGCTGAACCCCAGTCTGAGGGTGGAGTCGCTGTAATACTAATAAGACTTGAAGAACCAAACTGTCTCTTCATGGAATTTCCATAAAAATAAGCCAAGACTCCCAACAGAGACCCAGAACACATCAGTTCTGATCTAGGGGGCTCATTAATATCATACCCAATATCATGCATTCATGTGTGGAAAACCTATTAGTCTAAGTATCTTCCAACGGGGGACCAGGAGGGGAAGCTCAACGTAGAAGGTAATTTACATGTCTGAATTTCTTATTTCCTTTTTTATACAAGCATGGAAAAAAGAAGTCTTTTGTTTTTTAATGAACCTCCCACTAGAGAATGAGTAAATTGAATTATGTGGGATAGGAAGACATGGAAAAAGCTATCTGTAAATCTCAGAAGAAGCTATTTTGTAAGATTCTGGACCTTCAATTCTGTTACCTTCCTAGTAGGATTTCTTGTGTTAGTCTCACCTCTGATGTGTGGAAGCTCCAGGTGTTGGGGAGAATAACTGTGGTTCTAAGTGGTGTCTTTAGCATCAAGATTCCTAAGCATCTTTATCTCAAGATATTTCCAGCATGAAATGGTGAATGTTATGTTTTGCCAGGTCAAGATTTTACACAAAATATGGAAGACCCCCAAATGAAACATCCTAAAACAAACTCCTTTGAAATGGGGACAAAGTTCACATTTATATGTTCACACCTCTCCTGATAACACCCTCACAGCTTATTACATGACACAGAGTTTTACTGTTACAGGAGGGACAACTTCTTAGAGAAGAAGATGAAAGATGTGCAATGGAGAGAGAAAACTAATTTATGTAACCCCCTTTTAGGAAATGGGATCCTTTGGGCTGGACTTGAGACATCACCTCACCAATTATTATTACATTGCTGTGTGTCATGAAGTCAGTTTCTGAGATTCCTAGGTTTCAGTAAACCAGATTGATCTCTTTCCACATATATAACTCTGGGGATCTCAGGGTGATCAGAGCTATTTGTGTGGGTGTTGGGGAGATGTTCCCTAGACCTATAACACAAATGCTGTCTTCTTAGCCAGCACTTGTCACTGCTTCGAGGCAACGCGCCTGAAAAGAATTCTCAGGAACCAGAGAAGACAAGCTGGAATTCTTCAATCTCCTAACGTGACTGTACTGCTCAATCTTGGGTGGAGGAAGCTATCCGCCTCTTCTTCCTGATATGGTGGTCAGGCCATCCACAAGGCAGGGAAAGAAAGGGGCCAGTGCAGGCATAGTAGGGGAGCCCGTGCTCAGGCTGACTGAGAGGCACACTGCCAGGGTGAGCACATGCTGTATCCTCAGAAGGCTGGCTTCTTCTAGTAGTGTGCCTCGTATTTGTACACCGTGTCTGCTGATGGGGAAAGACACATCCAGGCAAAGATAGAGGATCTAGGTAGGCTCAGTTCTGCTTTCTCCTCATATCCATCTTAGTTTGACACTTTGTTATGAAAAGAATAGAAATCCAATCACCCTAGTCAATGGGGTGTTTTTATTTCATGAGTGGCATCTCATTCATAGAAATCCTGAAACTAGAGTCACATTAGGCCTAGTCCTTATGGACACTGAAGGTAGAGAATGGTTGCAGGTTCAAGGCAGCTCTAAGAACTTCAGCATCTGGGTTTTTGTATCATCCTTCCACTGTTCTCCCATTAACACTCCAACCACGTTCTTCATGTCTGCCACTGGCTTTCTACCAAATGATGTTCTCTATACTCTTAATTTCTATCTCTCTATCACTTCAATGACACCGGGTCCATAGTGGCTGTGATGATTTCTTCTGGTACATCTCAGTGCTTCTTTTAAGGGAGAAATGATACAAATCTTATACACTCTTCCAAAGGGTATGAAAAGGGTAAATATAATAATTTCAAAAATACTTTATGAAGCAAAATATTGCCTTTTTTCCCCCAGCTTTATTGAGATATAATTGACATATAACATTGTGTAAGTTTAAGGGATACAAAGGAATAATTATTATGAAGTGTATGCCACAATAAGGTTGCCAGTTAACACATGCTTTGCCTCACATAATAACCATTTTGTTGTTATTATGGTAAGAACATTAAAGCTCTACTCTCTTAGCAACTCTCAAGCTTGCAATACAGTATTGTTAACTATAGTCACCATGCTGTCCCTTAGATCTTCGGAACTTACTCATCTTATAATGGAAAGTTTGTACCCTTTGACCAACATTTACCCATTTCCCCCACCCCTCAGCCTCTGGCAATCACCATTCCACTTTCTGTTTCTATGAGTTCGATGTTTTTAGCTTCCAATATAAGTGAGAACATACAGTATTTGTCTTTCTCTGCCTGATTTATTTTACTTAGCAAAATGCCCTCAAGGTCTATTCATGTTGTTAAAATGGCAGGATTTCCTTCTTTTTTAAGGTTGGATAGTATTCCATTATATATATATATATGTGTGTGTATATGTACATATATGTCACATTTTCTTTCCTTTTTTTCTTTACTGGTCACCATGCTACACATTACATCTCCACGACTTATTTATTTTATAACTGTAAGTTTGTACCTTTTGACCCCCTTTGCCCATTTCACCTATCAACCCCTCCATGCCCCACCTCTGGCAACCAACAATCTGTTTTCTGTATCTATGCATTTGGGGTTTTTTGTTTTGTTTTGTTTTGTTTTTAGATTCCACATATAAGTGAGATCATACAATATTTGTCTTTCTTTGTCTGACTTATCTCACCATAATGCCCTCAAGTTCCATCCCTGTTGTTGCAAATGGCAGGATACCTTTTTTATGGCTGAATAATATTTCATTAATATATACATACATATATATACACATATATATATACACACACACGTATATCACATTTTCTTTATCCATTCATCTGCTGCTGGACACTTGGATTGTTTCCATATCTTGGCTATTGTAAGAAATGCTGCAAAGAACATGGGGTGCAGATATCTTTTTGAGATAGTGATTTCATTTCCATTGGACATATATGTAGAAGTGGAATTGCTGGATCATATGGTAGCTCTCTATATAATTTTTTGATGAAACTCCAGTCTGTTTTCCATGGTGGCTGTACCAATTTACATTCCCACCAATAGTACACCACGGTTCCCTTTTCTCTACATCCTCACTAGCACTTGCTATTTCTTGTCTTTTTGATAACAGCCATTCTGATGGATGTGAGGTAGTATCTCAGTTTGGTTTCGCTTTGCATTTCCCTGATGATTGGTGATATTGAGTACCTTTTCATTTACCTGTTGTCCATTTGTACAACTCCTTTGCAGAAATGTCTATTCAATTTCTCTACTCATTTTTAAATTGAATTGTATGGGGTTTTTTTTGTCTATGAGTTGTATGAGTTCTTTATATATTTTGGAGATTAATCCCTTATCAGATATATGGTTTTGAAATATTTTCTCCCATTCCTTAGGTTGTCTTTTCTTGTTGTTGATTTGTTTTTCTTGCTGTGCAGAAGTTTTCTAGTTTGATGTAGTCCCACTTGCTTATTTTTGCTTTTGTTGCCTGTGCTTTTAAAAAAAAAAATTAGTTAATTACTTTTTATTTATTTTACTGAGCTCACGTTGATCTATAACATTAAATAAATTTCAGGTGTACATCGTTATATTTGACTTCTGCATAGACTGCATCATGTTCACAACCAAAAGTCTAGTTTCTATCCGTCATTATACATATGTGCCCCTTTATCCCTTTTACCCTCTGCCTACCTCTTTCCCCTCTGGTAACCACCAATCTGTTCTCTGTATATAAGTTTCTTTATCTTCCGCATATGAATGAAGTCATATGGCAATTGTCTTTCTCCATCTTACTTATTTCACTTAGCATAATACCCTCAAGGTCCATCCATGTTGCAAATGGAAAAATTTTGTCTTTTTTTATGGCTGAGTAGTGTTGCATTGTATATATATATACCACATCTTTTTTATGCATCCATCCATTGATGGGCACTTTGGTTGCTTCCAAGTCTTGGCTATTTTGAATAACACTACAATGAACATAGGGGTGCATATATCTTTTCTAATTAGTATTTTCATTTTCTTTGTGTAAATACCCAGAAGTGGAATAGCTAGATCATATAGTATTTCTATTCTTAATTTTTAAAGGAATCTCCATACTGTTTTCCATAGTGGCTGCTCCAATTTACATTTCCACCAGCAGTGTACAAGTACTCGTTTTTCTCCACATCCTCTCCAACATTTGTTATTTCTTGTTCTTTTAATAATAGCCACTCTGACAGGTGTGAGGTGGTATCTCATTGTACTTTTGATTTGCATTCTTCTGGTAATTGGTGATGTTGAACATCTTTTAATGTGCCTGTTGGCCATTTGTATATCTTCTTTGGAAAAATGTCTGTTCATATCCTCTCCCCACTTTTTGATCAGGTTGTTCATTTTTGTTGTTGAGTTGTATGAGTTCTTTATATATTTTGGATATAAACCTCTTGTTGGACATATGATTTGCAAATATTTTCTCCCAATTGTTGAAGTGTATTTTCATTTTGTTGGTGGTTTTCTTTGTTGTTTGGGCTTTTGGCGTCCTATCCAAAAAACCATTGCCAAGGCTAACATCAAGGAGATTTTTTCCCCTAAATTTATTCTAGAAGTTTTATGGTTTTGGTCTTACATTTAAGTCTTCAATCCATTTTGAGTTGATTTTTGACTATGGTGAGTATTTTGAGTATGGTATCTTAATACAGGTCCAATTTCATTCCGTTGCATGTGAATGTCCAGTTTTCCCAACATCATTTATTGAAGAGACTATCCTTTCTCCATTGAGTGTTCTTGGCTCTGTGTCAAATATTAGTTGACTATATATTCATGGGTTTATTTCTAGACTCTTGATTCTGTTCCATTGTTCTATGTGTCTTTTTTTTTTTCCTGCCAGTCCTATACCATTTTGACTACTATGGCTTTGTAATATAGTTTGAAATCAGGAAGTGTGATGCCTCCAGCTTTGTTTGTTCTCAAGATGCTTTACAGATTGAGGGTCTTTTGTGGCACCTTAGAAATTTTAGGATTTTTTTTCTATTTCTGTGCAAAATGCTATTGGAATTTTGATAAGGAGTGCAATGAATCTATAGGTGGCTTTGGGCCTATAATATGGGCATTTTAACAATATTAACTCTTCTGATACATGAACATGGGATATCTTTTCATTTATTTACGTCTTCTTCAATTGCTGTCTTCAGTGTCTTATAGTTTTCAGTGTAAAGATCTTTCACTTCCTTGGTTAAATTTATTACTAACTATTTTATCATTTTAATGCTATACAACTTGCATTATTTTCTTTATATTTTTCAGATAGTTCATTGTTATTGTATTCAAACAGAGCTAATTTTTGTATGTTGATTTTATACCTTGAAACTACTGAAATTGTTGATTAGTTCTAACTGATTTTTGATGGAATTTTTAGGATTTTCTTTATACAACATCATGTCATCAGCAATCCTATAAAATGTTACTTCTTCCCAGATGCCTTTCACCTCTGTTTCTTGCCTAATTGCTGTGGCTGGGACCTTCAGTACTCTGCTGAATAGGAGAGGTGACAGTGGGTACCTTGTTTTGTTCCTGGTCCTAGAAGAAACGCTTTTCACCTTTCACTATTGAGTATGATGTTAGCTGTGGGTTTGTCATCTATGGCCTTTATCATGTTGAGGTACATTCCTTCTATATCCAAATTGTTGAGGATTTTTACTATGAAAGGATGTTGAATTTTGTCAAGTGCTTTTTTTTGCATCTATTGAGATGATCATATGTTTTATTCCTTTTTAAAATTATTTTTATTGAGGTATAATTGATATACAACATTATATTAGTTTCAGGTGTACAACGTAATAGTTCGATATTTATATATATTTTGAAATGATCACCACAAGATGTCTAGTTAACATTGTCACCATACATAATTACAGAATTTTTTCTTGTGATGAGAACTTTTATGATCTACTCTCTTAGTTGTTTTCAAATATGCAATACATAGTATTATTAACTATAGCCAGCAAGCTGTACATTACATCCCCATGACTTATTTATTTTATAATTGGAAGTTTATACCTTTTGACTCCCTTCACCCTTTTTTGCCCACTCCCCACCTCCCTGTCTCTGGCAACCGCCAATCTGTTCCTTGTATTTATGAGCTCAGTTTTCATTTTTTTAGATTCTACATATAAGTGAGATCATATGGTATTTGTCTTCCCCTGTCTGACTTATTTCACCTAGCATAATGCCCTCAAGGTCCACCCATGTTGTTGAAAATGGTAAGATTTTACTCTTTTTAATGGCTGAATAATATCCTATTGTATATATATATACACCACATCTTTGTTAACCATTTATCCATCGATAGACATTTAAGTTGATTCCCAATCTTGGCTGTTGTAAATAATGCTGCAGCAAACATGGGAGTGCATGTATCTTTTCAAGTTAATGTTTGCATTTTCTTTGGATAAATACTCAGAAGTGGAATTGTTGGATAGTAAGGTAGTGCTATTTTTAATTTTTGTGGAACCTCCATACTGCTTTCCCTAGTAGTTGCACCTATTTACATTCCCGTAAACTGTGCACAAGGGTTCCCTTTTCTCCACATCCTTGCCAACTTTGTTATTTGTTGTCTTTTTGATAATAGCCATTCTGATAGGTGCAGGGTGATATCTCGTTGTGATTTTGATTTGCAATTCCCTGATGATTAGTGATGCTGAGCATCTTTTCATGTACCTGTTGGCCATCTGTACCACTTGTTTGGAAAAATGTCTATTCAGGTCCTCTGCCCATTTTTTAATCAGATTGTTTTTTTCTTTGCTATTGAGTTGTATGTGTTCTCTATATATTTTGGATATTAACCCCTTATTAGAGATATGACTTGCAAATATTTTCTCTTATTCATTTGGTTGTCTTTTCATACTGTTTTGATTTCTATAGCTTTGTAATATAGTTTGAAATCAGGGAACATGATATCTCTAGCTTTATTCTTCTTTCTCAAGATTACTTTGTCTATTTTGTGTCTTTTGTGGTTCATACAAGTTTTAAGATTGTTTGTTCTATTTCTGTGAAAAATGCAGTTGGAATTTTGATAGAGATTACATTGAATCTCTAGATTGCTTTAGGCAGTATGGACATTTTAACAATACTAATTCTTCCAATCCATGAGCATTTATTTGGGGTTCTTCAATTTCTTTAATCAATCTCTTATAGTTTTCAGGGTATACGTGGTTCACTTCCTTGGTCATATTTATTCCTAGGTATTTTCTTCTTCTTCTTCTTCTTCTTTTTTTTGTTTTGCAGAGGAAGATTCACTCTGAGCTAACATCTGTGCCAATATTCCTTTATTTTGTATGTGGGTCACCACCACAGCATGGCTGCTGATGAGTGGTGTAGGTTTGTGCCCAGGAACTGGGCATGGGCCACCAAAACGGAGCACACTGAACTTAACCACTAGGTCATAGGGCTGGCCCCTTAATTTCTCTTTCTGATAGTTCCTTATTAGTGTATAGAAATGCAACAGATTTATGTATATTGATTTTTTATCCTACAACTTTATTGAATTCATTTATTGATTTTTATCCTTCATCCTGTTAATGTGGTGCATCACATTCATTGATTTGTGTATGTTGAATCATCCTTGCATCCTACAGATAAATCCCACTTGATCATGGTATATGATCCTTTTAATGTGCTATTGAATTTGGTTTGCAAGTATTTTTTGGAGAACGTTTGTATCTGTATTCATCAGGGATATTGATCTGTAGTTTTCTTTTCTTTTACAGTCCTTATCTGGTTTTGGTATCAGGGTAATGCTGGTCTATTAAAATGAGCTTGGGAATGTTCCCTCTTCTTCAGTACTTTGGAAGAGTTTGAGAAGAATTGGCATTAATCCTTCTTTAAATGTTTTGTAGAATTCACTAGTATAACCATGTGGTCTCATGATTTTCATTGTTGGGAAGCTTTTTATTACTTGTTCAATCTCCTTACTTGTAATTGGTCTGTTCAAATTTTCTGTCTTCATAATTCGTTCTTGGGAGGTTTCGTGTTTCTAGCAATTTAACCATTTCTTCTAGATTGTCCAATTTGTTGGTGTATAACTGTTCATAGTAGTCACTTATGATCCTTTGTATTTCAGTGGTATCAGTTATAATGTCTCTTCTTTCATTTATAAGTTTTTCACTTGCTTTCTCTCTCTTTTTTTCTCGGTTAGTCTAGCTAGTTGTCAATTCTGTTTATCTTTCTATAAAAACAACTCAGTTACATTGCTTGCCTATTCTTTATTTCATTTATTTCTTCTCTAATCTTTATTATTTCCTTCCATTTGCTAATTTTGGGCTCAGTTTGTTTTTCTGATTCTAGTTCCTTGAGGTGTAGTGTTAGGTTGTTTCTTAATGTAAGTGTTTATCTCTATAAGCTTCCCTCTTAGAATTGCTTTTGCTACATCCCATAAGTTTTGGTATTTTTTTCCCATTTTCATTTGTCTCAAGATAATTTTTGATTTTGCTTTTGATTTCTTCTTTGCTCCATTGGTTGTTCAGGAGTGTGTTGGCTAATTTCCAGTTATTTGTTAATTTCCAATTATCTTCCTGTTTTTGATTTCTAGTTTTATACTGTTGTGATTGGAAAATATATCCGATATAATTTCTTTTTCTTGAATTTGTTGTCTTCTTCTGTGCCCTATCTCTATGATCTATCCTGGAGAATGTTCTGTGTGCACTTGAGAAGAATGTGTATTCTGTTGCTGTGGAATAGAATATTCTGTATATGTTTGTTAGCTCCATCTGGTCTACAGTGTTTTTCAAATCCACTGTTTCCTTATTGATTTTCTGTCTGGATGATCTATCCATTGTTTAGAGTGAGTGTTATTGTATTGCTGTTTATTTCTCCTTTGGTTCTCTTAGTTTTTGCTTTATCTATTTAGAGGCTCTGATGTTGGGTGTATAAATGCTTATGTATGTTATATCTTCTTGATGAATTGACCCCTTTATCATTATTTAATGACTTTTTGTTTCTTGTGACCATTTTTAGCTGAAAGTCTATTTTGTCTGATATATTATAGCCACATCTGCTCTCTTTAGTTTAACATTTACTTGAAATATCTTTTTCTATCTCTTTACTTTCAGACTACGTGTATCCTTAAGCCTTGTAGGCAGAATATTGTTGAATCTTGTTTTTTTGAACTCCATTTAGACATTCTGTGTCTTTTCATTAGATAATTCAATTCATTTGTATTTAAAGTAATTATTTATAGATAAGGACTTATTATTGCCATTTTATTAATTGTATTCTGATCATTTTGTAGTTCCTTTGTTCTTTTTGTCATTGCTTGCTGTCTTCTTTTGTGATTTGATAATTTTTTTGTAGTGGTATGCTTTGGTTCCTTTCTCTAAATCTTTTGTGTATCTACTATAGGCTTTTCCTTTGTGGTTACCACGAGGATTACACAAAGCATCTTATAATATCTTATTTTAAGCTGATAACAACTTAATTTTGATAGCATACATAAATTGTACTTTTACCTCCTTCACATTTTATTGATGTTACAACTTATATACTTTTTATATTGTGGGCCCAGTAGTAAATTGTTATAGTTATAGTTAATTGTAACACTTCTTTTTTAACTTTAAAACTAGAGTTGAGGGGCTGGCCCAGTGGTGCAGTTGTTAACTTTGCACATTCTACTTCAGCAGCCCGGGGTTCGCTGGTTTGAATCCTGGGTGAGGACCTACACGCCACTTGTCAGGCCATGCTGTGGCAGGCATCTCACATAAAATAGAGGGAGATGGGCATGGATGTTAGCTCAGGGCCAATCTTCCTCAAAAAAGAAAAAATAAACCCTGGAGTTGAATATGATCTATGCACCACCATTACAATATTAGAGAATCTGACTTTGACTACATATTTACCTTTACTGGTGGGTTTCACACACTTACAAATTTTTACACTGCTAATTATCCTTTCACTCCAGCTTGAAGAACTTCTTCTAGCATTTCCTGTAAGGCAGGTCTAATGGTGATGAAGTTCCTCAGATTTTGTTTGTTTGGAAAATGATTCTCTCCTTTTCTGGACAGCTTTGCTGGTATAGAATTCTTGGTTGATATTTTTTTCTTTCAATATTTTTACTATATCATCCCACTCTCTTTTCCTGCAGTGTTTCTGCCAAGAAATATGCTTACAGTCTTACTAGGGCTCCCTTGAATGTGCTGAGTTGCTTTTCTGTTACTACTTTCAAAATTCTGTAATGTGTCTCAGTGTAACCCTTTTCAGGTTCCACCAATTTGGACACTTTTAGGCCTCATGAATCTGGATGTCCATTTCTCTACCAACGTTTGGGAAGTTTTCAGCCATTATTTCTTTAAACTGTCTTTCTGTCTCTTTCTCTCTCTCTTCTCCTTCTAGGATTCCTATAAATATTGTTTTGTCTGAAGGTTTCCCATAAGTTCCTTAGTCTTTCTTCATTCTTTTTCATTAGTTTTTCTTTTTTTCCTCTGACTGGATAATTTCAAATGACCTGTGCTTGAGTTCACTGATTTTTTCTTCTGCTTGGTCAAGTCTGAGTGTGCAGTGACTGACTTCTTCGGTTTAGTCATTGTATTCCTCAGCTCTCAGGTTTCCTTTCTTTTCTTTTCTTTTTTTTTTTTTTTGATGGTTTCTATTCTTTGTTGAACTTCTTATTTTGTTCATATCTATGTATATATGTAAGAAATACAAAATAAATTTTAGATAAAAAGTTGTAAATATACATACACATATATCCATCAAAATGTATGTGTAGCACTAACTGTAAAAGCCCAAACCTTGTAATGCAAATGTCCTTCAAGCAAAGGATGAAAAAATAAATTGTAGTATATTCAAACAGAGTACTGAACAAAATACATGTTCAGGAGACAACATAGGTGGAAAATCACAAACCTAATATTGAGTGAAAGAAGCCAGACACAAAAGAACCATGATGTATGCCTCCACTTATAAATAATATAAAAAACTGGCAAAACTAATATATCATGTTAGAAATCATGATAGTGGTTACCTTTGGGTGGGTAGTTACTGATTACTTGTATGTGTTTAGTTTGAAAAAAATATACTTATTTGGAACTTTTAAAATATGTACATTATCCTTTAATAAAAGTTCTATTTGAAAGTGTGCAAATACTTCATAAAAGGAGAATAAAAGAGAAAAAAAACAAAGAACAGAAGAGAAAAATAGAAAACAAACAGTGAGAAGGTAAAGATAACCCAAATTTACAGTAACAAATTAAATGGAGATAACCTAAACACTCCAACTAAAAGAAGATCATCAGATTAGATTTAAAAATAACCTGAGCTATATGCTGCTCGAGAGACACATCTGATGTATAAGAACATGGAAAGTTTGTAAGTAAAAGGATAGGAAAATAAAAACTAAACGTATCCCATGCAAACTAAGAGAATGGGTATGCAGGTATATGAGTATTGTACAAAGTAAACTTTAAGACAAAAAATATTACAAGATGTAAAGAGGGACATTTATACTAATAAAAGTATTGATTTAACAGGAAGGCATAATAATCTAAATTTACCTCAAAATATATGAATCAACAGCTGACAAAGATAAAATTAAATCCAAAATCCTAAATGGATATATCTAACAACTGATAGTATTACTAGTAATAGAGTAATATTGCTATCCAGTGCACACGGAACATTTACGAAAATTGATCATATGCTGACCATAAAGAAAGTTGCAGCATAGCCTTAATACTGGACCCGACAAATACATTACATAAAAGGAACATCACGGAACAATAATAATTATGGAGCATTATGGTATAATAAATATAGATGCAAAAAGGCTCAATAAAATAGTAGTGTATCAAGTCTGGCACATTTTAAAATGTTAATACAAGTTAGCTTTATACCAGGAATGCAAGTTAGTTTAATATTCAAAGTCAATCAATGTAATTCACTATATTAAGACAAAAGACATAACTTTCAAACTCAGGAAAAGAATTTCATAAAATTTAGCACCTATTCATTAACAACAAAAGCTCTTAATAAGATAAGAATAAAAGTGAATTTTCTTAATCAGAAAAATAGTAACAGCAACAACAAAAGTCTAAGTGAAACATCATATTTGATGATGAAATGCTGAAATCTTCCTCTGAGATTAGGACAGAGACAAGTATGCTACTATAACTACTTATATTCAATGTTGTTCTGAAGGTCCTAGTCATTGTAATAACTCAGAAAAAGAAAAACATACAAAATTGAAAATAAACAAATAAAATTGTCAAAATCACAGATGATATGACTGTGTATGAAAAAAAATCCAAGGGTGAATTGGCCATAGTTGCCAGATACTTAACATACAAAAACCAATTTTATTTTTACATGCTAGGAACAAAAATTACAAAATAAAAATGTTAAATAGTACTATTTGCAGTCTCATCAAAATATATCAAATATCTAGGGATAAACCTGTAAAAGACAAGTGAGGGCTCTACATAGAAAACTATAAAACATCACCGAAATAAAAGAATATCTGAATTAGTGTAGTGAGCCATACTATAACCATGTATTGGAAAACTCAGTATCATGAAGATGTCAATTCTTCCCAAACCAATCTACAAATGCAATGCAATTGTAATAAAAATACCAGCAGGCATTTTTTGTGGAAATTAATAAGCTGATTCTAAAATTTGTATAGAAATTGAAAGTACCTAGAATAGCCAAGATGGTCTTGACAAATTAGAATAAGCCTAGAGAATATACAAAACTCAAGACTTACAAAGCTATAGTGATGAAATATTGGGCAGTTTGTGCAAGAACAGATAAATAACCCAATAGAAGAACATAGCATCTTTAGTTTGATTGAGCTTCTGGAAACCAAGTTTGATTTGTGATAGAAAGTAACTCTAACTAGAATTCAATGAATAAATCAATTCTCTTAAATCCATACTTTCTGTTTAGCCATCTGGGGTAAAATGGTAAGAACAGCTGCTTGCTTGTCTTTTGTAAGCTCATGGACTGGACATGAAGGCATCATGTTCCCTCCCTCCTGGAATATCTTTTGTGCCCAAAGACACCCAATTTCAAATTTACCACTTTTATATTGAAGATAACAGTTATTTTTCATCTGGATACACTGATTCACTTTTGGTAGAAAAAAATGGGTGGAAATAAATACACGTAATTTTCTCTCACTTTTTAATTTTGAAATAATTGAAACCCTTCAGAAAAGTTGCAAGTGTTGTACAAAGAACTCCTACGTACAGTTCACCAAGGTTCCCCAATTGTTAACATTTTACCACATTTATCTTAATATTCTATTTTTTCTAAACTATGTAGCAGACATGATGACCCATTACTCATAGGTACTTCAATGTGTATTTCCTAAAACGAAGGACACTTTCTGTTATGGACTGAAATATGTTCCCCTCAAATCAATATATTGAATCCCCAACCCCCAATGTGACTGTATTTGGTAGTAGAGCCTTTAATGAGGTGATTACAGTTGAATGAAGTCATAAGGGTGTGGCCCTCATCCAATAGGACTGGTATTCCTATAAGAAGAGGAAGAGATGCCACGAGTGTACATGCACACAAAGGAAAGGCCTTGTTGAGGACACAATGAGAAGATCTGCAAGCCAGGAAAAGAAGTCTCACCAGAAACTAGCCGTGTCAGCACCTTAATCTTGGACTTCTGGCCTCTATAACTGTGAGAAAATAAATTTTTGCTGTTTAAGCCACCCAGTCAGCAGTATTATATTATGGCAGCCCTAACAGACTAATACACTCCCCTATTACAGCACAGCCATTAAAATCAAGGTATTAATATTCATACAATACCACCACTTAATCCACAGACCCTATACAAGTTTTCCAATTGTCCCAACAATGTTCTTTATAGCAAAAACAAAACAAAACAAACTTCCCTTTTTTCCCTTTCATTTCTAGTCCAGGATCTAATCCAGGATCACATGTTGATTTACTTGTCATGTGTCTTTAGTTACCTTTAATCTGGAACAATTCCTCAATCTTTCATTATCTTTTATGATTTTAAAGTTTTTGGGTACTGGTAAGTTATCTTATATCTCAATTTTATTTTGTTTGATATTTCCTTGTGACTGGATTAAGCATATGCACTTTTGGCCAGAATACTAGAGAATTGAAGCTGTGTTGTTTTCAGCGTAACATACCAAAGACCTGTGATATTCATTTGTCCCATTAATGGTGATGCTAGCTTTTATCACTTGGCTAGGATGGTGTCAGCCAATTTTCTCTGCTTTAAAAGTAATAACTATTTTTATTTATTAACTGACATATATATTTTACTTACCAATCAATAAGTAATTAAGTATGGATTTTACTTATCAATTAATAACTAATTAGTGTTTTGTGCCACAATACTTTGAACCTATGTACAAATGCTGTTTTCTCAATTATCCATTAATTCTTTTTTTTTTTTTGAGGAAGATTAACCCTGAGCTAACATCAACTGCCAATCCCCCTCTTTTTGCTGAGGAAGACTGGCCCTGAGCTATCATCTGTTCTCATCTTCCTCTACTTTATACGTGGGATGCCTGCCACAGCATGGCACATATCTAATAAAGGGCTTGTATCCAAAATATATAAAGCATACTTATAATTCAATAATAATAAGACATTCAATCCAATAAAGAAATGGGAAACATAGTTATATCAATACTTCATCCAGAAGATACATGCAAGTCAATAAGTATATGGAAAGATGATCAAAATCATTAGCCATCACGGAAATGGATTACTTTTTAGCAATAAAATGAAACCAACCGCTGACATATACAATAACATGGAAGAATCTCAAAAACGTGCAGAATAAAAGAAACTAGACACAAAGAGTACATATTGTATGATTCCAATTATATGAAGTCCAAAAATAGACAAGACTATTATATGATAATGAAAACCAGAATAGTGATTTTCTCTCAGGATAGTAGGCAGTAACTGGTAAAAGAGAGAAGGGAATTTTTGGGGGTTGTAGAAATGCTATATATCTTAATTAATATTGTGGTTACATGAATGCATATGTTTGTCAAACTAATCAAACTTTAAACTTATGAACTGTGCTTTTTATTACCTGTAAATCATACCTCCAAAAAGGAGAAATGGAAAAAAAAATGCTAATTACAAGCTGAAATTTTAACTAAATTATGAGTGGATACATAATTTCCCTCAAAATATAAAGTACTTACAAAAAATTGAAATAAAAAATAGTTTGGTCTTTAGAAATAGATCTTACAAAACAAAGCATTACAATCATCTTTGAGTTGTAAGTATATTTTTGTGAAAAAATTTCTGTTGCAAACTCTTCTCGACTCTAATGGGAGGAAGAGATCAGAGATAGTTATGAGCTAACTACAAAAAACTTCCTCTGACCCTAATGTTCAAATAATTTCATCTCTTGTTTGATAATTTTGAGGAAACTTTTAGAAAAATACTTAAGGTTTTATTTTTCAGGGGCCAGTCCTTCTACTGATAGTTAATTGCAGTCTATTAAGAAAAACTAAATATGCCTTCATACTTTTTATTTTCATGATGTTTAAATGGTATTCAATGCAGGATCACCAGGACCAGTGTTGGCATTGTCCTGGACATATTCTACTTGTTCAAAACTTCTCTGAAGTAAATGAAGAATTTCTCTTATAATGGAAGTTTTGCTTAGTCAATCAACATCTCCTTAGAAGATTATGGTGATATAGAGGAATGCTTTGGAAACAAGGACAAACTGTTCAATTACAGTATATAGTTCTGCACCTAGACATAATGATTTCTATCACAGGACACAATGATTCAGATTCCAGATTATTTATAATACTGAAATAACTGTGTCACATTAACAAAATCCATTTTTGGCTGAATAAAAATTTATATGATATTAAGAATGGTAAGAAGTCAGCCAAGAAGTCTCAGTGGGTTATTTAAGTAACATGTAGAGAGCAAGCTAATGCCATATTTGTGAAGTCTGATCATTAAAAACGTATTTGTCAGATGTTCCTAGGACCATTGAAGGAGAAAAAAAACCTGGAGGAAAGATGAGTGGATTTTTATTTTAAAAAAATGCCACTGGGGGTAATTGCCAAAATGTTATGAGTGGCTAGACAGATTAAATATCCAGGCCAACAGACTGAGCAGGCAGAGAGGGAATGGAGCCTTTTGGCATTGTCAGCCCATCTCCCAATATTTATACCCTGCTCGCTCTGCCCCCACCCACTCAGGGTGCTAGTGACAAGTTTCTTCCAAGCATGGTGGAAAAAACAGTTCAACAGGTCCTTACAACTTGACAAACAATCCAATCTGGAACACACTCTTCTCCCTATTATGCCAGAGCCAGGCAATTATTAACTCCTTACTTGCAATGGTCCCCAAACATTGGCATGCACCAATACAACCTAAAGGGCTTGTTAAAACACGGGTTGCTGGGGCCCACTCCGTGAGTTTCTGGTTCTGTAGGCAGACTCCAAGAGTTTGCATTTATAACAAGTTCTAGGTGACGTATTGCCACTGGTGTAGGGATCAAACTTTGAGAACCAATGAAATATTTAATTCTTTTGACATCATTCCAATTCTCTTCCAGTAAATGTAAGTTAGTCTTTCAAGAAGATTAGCAGTGAGGGAAATGAAGCTGCAGAAATAATAAGCTGTTTTACATCCAGGAACAAAGTGGAGTATAAGCAAATCAATATAGTGGGAAATAGTATGCTCAAATGAGGGGCCAGGTAGAATTGAGCTGTTTATAGGAAGTGGTGTTAGAAAGAATGAAGAGGCAGGGGAGAGAGGAAAGAGGAAGTTTATTTTTTTATTTTTCCCTACTTTGTGTGTCAACTGGCTATGAGAGCCATGAGCAGAAGTGGCTTGAGAGCTAGTTAGTGGTAACCGTGGTAGAACATTTTCAGGGAATTCTCCAGGGCTGCATAGGACCTTTGTAATCCATGAACACCATGAGTAAGGAGGTACCACACAGGAACTCTCTGTCCACATGGCCTTAAGATAGAAAGTAATAAATTCATTTCCTAGTTTACCAGTCACTCCAGTGGGGATAAATTAGCAGCTAATTAATTCTTCAGGGAGTACTTTTTCCATTGTCTAGTTTAACTTGAAAATTTTTTCTTTGAAACTTACCTGCTTATGTGAAATCATAAAATATTATTTTCATTATCTTGCTTATGTTCTAAGTAATTAATGCAGGAAAATAGTTACCAGGCATTTCCCCTCAAAACCTCAGTGAGTCTGCCCTTTGATCTCAGTGTGGGCTAGGCAAGGCATGCAAGTTATTTAATAATCTAGTGACTGAGTATTGGCCTTCACTGAGGAAAAAGGAAAATGAGTCTTGACCAGAAGCTGTTCAAACTTTTGAGGTCCAAGATTGGATGTAGGTGATGTGCAGAAATAAAGGAGTAAATAAGTAATCGTAGGAACCAGTTCCAGGTCAGTTGGGGAAAACATGTTCCACCCTGTATCTTCCACTGAATGCAGCTGTGAAACAGAATGGATGCAGCAGCTATTACAGGACTCTGTGAAGTGGAAAGTAGCAGGGGAATTGGCAAGAAGACCAGAATTTAAAGTACCGTCAAATCAGTGGTGAGCTTACCCTGTTTTTAATCCCCTGATCCTCATGCCTCTTGATCCAAGACACAGGTGAAGTCACAAAAGTGAGCAGCAGAGAAGAGGAACTAAGGCTCCATGTTTCTGACACAGAACCTCAGAGTCACTTCAGGGAAATGAAATGTACTGGGGAGATTATGATGAGATTATTATAAGATCTCAAGAAAGAAATCCCGTTAAATTGTTAAATAACTCCAAGGTTTACTCCCAAAATGTGCATGACTAGATCTGATCCTAATCAGTATAATAAAGATTTTGAAAACTGAATTGCCAGAAAGATTTCTAGCCAGAACCCACACTGCCACTGGGTGATGCACATGTGGGACAGATCTGAATAGCTCTGCAAAGGTTTTTGAAAACTGAACTAACATTGAAACCACAGCCTACAGAAGATGGAATAGACCTTGTGGCCTGAACCTAATCAGGTCAATTCCTTACCAAAATAAATATATCAACATTTTCCAAAGGATTTTTAAAAGACTCAGAGTCTGAAAACCTGGTATCCCAGCCCAAAATTACTCAGCATATAAGAACCAGGAAAATCTCAATTCTTATGAGAAAAGATGACTGTCATCAACTTTGACATGACACACATGCAGGAATTATCTGACAAAGACTTTAAATCAGTTAAAAGTATTCTAACAAGCAATTGAAAGAATCCCTAAAATTAAAAGAAAAATAGAGGGACTCAGCAATGATGTGTAAAAAAGAATCAAATGGAAATATTAGAACTGAAAAATATAATAACTGAAATTTAGAGGTCACTGAATGAGCTCAAAAGCATAATGGAGACGATAGGTGAGACTGTCAGTGAAACTGAAAATAGATGAATAGAAATTATCCAATCTGGGAAATAAAGAGAAAAAAAGACTTAAAACAAATGAACAGAGTCTCAGAGATCTGTGGGAAAATAACAAAAGATATAACATTCTTGTCATCAGAGTCCCAGATGGACAGCAGAAAGAATTAAGTGCTGAAAATATATATTTCAAGAGATAATGTCCTAATTTTTCCTTAATTTGACAAACCACATAAGCCTACAGATTCAAGAAGCTTAACAAATCCTAAACAGGATAAATCCAAAGAAATTCCATGCTCAGACCAATCATAATCAAACTGTTGAAAACTAAAGACAAAGAAAAATATTGAAATCTACCGGAAAAAGATGACACATTGCCTGTAGGGGAAGAACAATTTGAATGGCTGTGAATTTTCAACCAGAAACTAAGGAAGGAAGTGGTGTGATATTTTTCAGTTGCTGAAACAAAAGAACTGTCAATCTGAAATTTTATATTTAGTTAAAAAAGACCTTTATAAATGAAATGAAGGTAAAGTGAAGGTGTTCTCAGATGAAAAAAACCTAAGACAATTTGTTGTTAGCAGATCTGCTGTAAAGCAATTGTTAAAGGAAGTTCTTGAAGAAAGAAGGGAGATGATACCAGAAAGAATATGGTACATCAGGGACAACAAGCAAGAGAAATGGTAAATATCTTGGTATATATAAAAGTCTATCTTCTTGAGTTCTTGAAGATATATTTGATGGTTTAAGGCAAAAATAATAACATCATCTGCACAGGTTTTTCAATGTATACAGATATAATATATAAGACAATATAACATAAAGGGGGGAGTGTAAAGGGATCCATATGATTGAAAAGTTTCTACATTCCACTTAAGTAGTAAAGTATTGATTCTAATTAGACTGTGAAGAGTTAAACATGTGAATTGTAAGTTTCAAAGTAACTACCAAAAACAACCTATATAAATAGATATAGTAAAAAAAATAAAAACACTTGGTCAATTACAATAGAATAATAAAAATATTTAGATAAGTCAAATGAAGGCAGGATTTGGGGAAACGAAGTAAAAACCACATCAAACAAATAATGAAATGATAGACCTAAATCCAAACAGATCAATAATTTCCTTCAATGGAAATGGCCTAAACTCACCAATTAAAAGACAAAGATTGTCACAATAAGTACTGCAAGATTACTCTTATATGAGCTATCTAAAGTAGTCAAACTCTTAGAAAAAGAAGGTGGGAGGGGGAAAAGGGGAGTTGTTTGATGGGTAGAGAGTTTGAGTTTTGCAAGATGAAAAAGCTGTAGAGATCTGTCACACAACAATGTGCATGTTGTTAAAGCTACTGCACTGTACACTTAAAAATTGCTCACATGGTAAATTTTATGTTGTGTGATTTTTACCACAATAAAAAAAGACAGAGATTGTCAGATTAAAAAAACGTAAAAATAAAAAATCAACATGACCAAACCTACGTAGTTTACAAGAAACTAATTTCAAGTATCATGATATAGATAGTCACAAGTAAAATAACGGAAAATGATATAGCATAGAAACACTAATCAAAATAATGCTGGAGTAGGTATATTAATATCAGCAAAGTATACTTCAGAGCAAAGAAAATTACCAAGAATTAAAGAGGAATATTTCATAATGATAAAATTGTTCATTCACCAAGAAGATGCAAAACTCCTAAATGTATGCATACCTAACAAAAGAGCTTCAAAATACTTGGAACAAGAAAAGGGCAGAATTAAGGAGAAATAAACAAATCCACAAATATAATTCAGACTTGAACACTCCTCTATTAGTAATGGATTTAACTAGGAGAAAAACAATCAGGAATATGTGGAAGAACTGAACACCACCACTAAGTAGATATAACAGACAATTACAGACTACTTTACTGAACAACAGCAGAATACACATTATTCTCAAGTGCACATGGAACATTCACCAAGATAAACCTTTTTCCATGTCATAACACAAATCTTAACAAATTTAAAATAATTTAAATCATACAAGTATGTTTTCTGACCATAATTTTATTAAACTAGAAATTAATAATAGAAAGATAACTAGAAAATCTCCAGGTACTTGGAAGTTAAACAATACACTTCAAAATAAGCTCTTGGCCAAATAGGAATTCTTTAAGCCAATAGAAAGCATTAGCAAAAATATTTTAATATTTTGAGCTGAATGAAAAATGAAAATATAACATATCAAAATTCATTGTATGGAGCTAAAACAGTGTTTCCAGGGACAATTATAGTGTTAAATAATTATATTAAGAAAAAGAAGGTTCTCAAGTCAATAATCTAAGCTTCCATGTTAAGAAATTAGAAGCAAAAGGGGAAAACAAATTCAAAGCAAGCAGAATGAAGGAAATGATAAAGGTAAGAGCATTAAACAATGATCTTGAAAACGGAAAATAGACAAAAGAAAAGAAACAAAAATCTGGTTCTTTGAAAAGATCAATAAAGTTGATAATCAATTAATAAGATTACAAAGATAAAAAGAGAAAAGACATACATTACCAATATCAAGAATAAAAGACTGAATATCACTACAGATCAGACACATTAAAAGAATAATAAGAAACTTCTATGAACCATTCTATGGACATAAATTCAACAAAGTAGAGGAAATTGCCTATTTTCTTAAATATAAAAAATGACCAAAACTTACCTAAGATGAAATAGACAACCTGAATAGGTTTATAATTATTAAAGTAGTTGAATTCATAGTAAAAAGACTTCCAATATACTTCTGAGGTGTAAAGGGCTTGGACATATCACTCTCACCCTTATAACAAGAAAATGCTGAAAAACTTCCTGAAAATCAACACCTTTTTTGAGATTCATCAGAGAACAAGTTTGCAAGACACACTGCTACCACAAAATCTGGGGACAGGCGCATCCAGGGAGACATGGCTAGATTGGATTATGTGGAGCAGTAGCCACTGGAACCATAAATTGGTAGGAAAACTTAAATAGTCATTTTGACTTACTGCTGGAAGCTGAGTCTGGACTAGCATGAGAGTGAGAAACTATTGTGGATTGCAGCTTGGGAGGCGGGCCCAACACTTTTGTGGGCTTTATCTCTAGGAACCTTACCAAATACTGATAACGAAAATCCCAGAAAGATCTTCTGATGACTCTGGTGGGGAGAGGGGAAGAGTAACCATTGTGAAATATGCCCAGAGCTTTCTACGTAATGAAGTCCCACATTATGGGGGAAAAACTTTGCCAGAGCCTTATCCTAGACGATGCAGGGGCACTTTTCACACTCCAGCCTTGTCTAGCCTTCTCTTCTCAGGTAAGGGGGAAAACACCCAGAAATAATGGTCCAGAGTTTCAAGGAAATATGTTGGGAATACTGCAGCTAGGGAAGAGAGCAGGAACCCAGGGGAAAAACTCCACCACTGGAGAAATATTTGTGAGGATCACAGGCTCAATATTAAAATATTAAGATTTCATGAGAAGATTACAGAATGTCTCTCTCCTCCACACCTTATCACTACAGCAACATGGCTCAAATATAATAACTGTGGGTTATAGATGAAGGAGATCTGAAGAGGAGTACTTATGGAAACAAAGTCAAGAAAGGAGAAAAAAACAAGAAAATTGAGAGGAATTTGAATAATCTGATACCTACATCTGCAGCAAACATCAAACAGAGCCCAGATCCTAGCTATAACAATATAATTCCTCACAATAAAAGCATATGTACTTCAGTTCCCATTATGTGATACATGTCCAGCTTTCAACAACAAAAAAATTATGAGAAATGCTAAAACAGCAAGAAAAGACTATTTGAAGTGAAAAAGCAATAATCAGAACAAGACTCAGATATGACAGTTATTGTCCTTTTCAGATGAGTAGTTTAAAGTAACTATAATTAATGTCTTAAGGGCTACAATGGAAAAAGTAGACAACATGCAAGAACAGATGGGTCACATGAACAGAGAGATGGGCACTCTAAGAAAGAGTCACAAGAAAATGCCAGAAATAAAAACCACTGTAATAAAAATAAAGAATTCCTTTGATGGGCTAATCAGTAGAGCTGACAAAATTGAGGAATCAGTGAGCTTGACACAAGTAAGGAATAAGTGAGTTTAGGTCAGTAGAAACTTCCTAAACTGAAATGCAAAGAGAAAAAAAATGAAAAAGAAAAACCCTACCAAAACAAAGAAACATTCAAGAATTATGAGAAAATTTCAAAAGGTATAACATGTGCATAATTGAACTACCAGAAAGAAAAGACAGTGAATGAAGCAGAAGAAATAGTTGAAATAATAATGATTAAGACCTTCCAAAAATTAACAGCAGACAATAAAACACATATCCAAAAATCTCAGAAATACAAGCAGGATAAATACATAAAAACACACAGATACAAGTAGAATATTTTATTTAAACTGCAGAAAACTAAAGTCAGAAAGAAAATCTTAAAAGACTCAAGAAGGGGAAAAATGCTTTAACTGTATAGGAACAAGGATAAGAGGTGATTTCTTGGCAAAGTCCATTCAAATAAGAGAGAGTAGATTTAAATATTAGAGTTAGGGAAAGACAAAAAAATAACAACCTTGAATACTATATCCAGGAAAATTATCTTTTAAAAGTGAGGGAAAAATAAAAACTTTCTCAGACAAACAAAAACTGAGATAATTCATTGCCAGCAGACCCAGCCTTCAAGAAATGCTAAAAGAAGTTCTTTAGGTAGAAAGAAAATGATAAATCAGAAACTTAGATCTGCATAAAGGAAAGAAGAGCATTAGAGAAGAAATAAATGAAAGTAAAATAAAATCCTTTTGTTACTCCTTATCCTTAAGTGATCTAAAAGATAACTACTTGTTTAAAGTAATAACAACAATAATGTATTGGGTAGGTATTAGCCTATGGATGAGTAAAATGAGTGATGTCAATAACACAAGTGGTGGGAGGGGGAAATTGAGAATACTTTGTTATAAGGTACCTACACAAAACATAAGGTGATCTATTGTTATTTGAAGGTAGACAGAATAATTAAATATGTATATTGTAAACTCTTGGGAAACCACTAAATGAATTTGAAAAGAATTATAATTGATATTCAAAGAGAGGAGATAAGACAGAATCATACAAATTGAATCCAGAGAAGGCAGAAAAAGTGGGGGAAAAGAAACAAAGAACAAACACAACCAACAGAAAACTGTTGTAAATGTGGTAGATATTAATCAAACTACATAATTACCTTAAATATGAAAGGTATAAACACACCAATTAAAAAGCAGTGATTGTCAGGTGGATAAAATACTAAAATGCAAATATCTGCTGTCCACAAGAAACGTTAACATAAGGAATTAGATAGGTTAAAAGTAAAAGGCTGGAGAAAGATAAGCCATGCTAATGCCGATCAAAAGAAAGCTTGAGTAGCTATACTAATTTCAAACAAAGCAGACTTCAAGTACCAAAATTATCAGGAATAAAGAGGATAATTCTCCAAGAAGAGATAGCAATACTTAATGTGTATATGCCTAACAACAACGCATCAAAATCTAGAAGGCAAAATAGACAGAAATGCAAGGAGAAATGGATTAATCCACTATTATAGTTGGAGATTTCAACACCCCTTTTCCAGTAATTGATAGATCAAGCAGGCGGAATATCAGTAAGGATATGATTGACCAGGACAGCAATTTGATTTTGACATTTATAGAAGACTCCATCCAACCACAGAATACACATTTATCTCAAGCAAAAATGGAACATTTACCCAGACAGATCACATTGTGGTCCACAAAGCATTCCATAATAAATTCAAAAGAAAAGAAAAGAATAGGAATCATGCAAAATACTTTTACAAACTACAGTGGAATTCAATTAGCAATCAATAACACAAACAGAGCTGGAGTTTCTCCAAATACCTAGAAATTAAACAAAACAATTCTAAATAATCCATGGCCCAAAGAAGAAGTCTTAAGAAAATTTTAAAAATATTTCAAACTAAATGAATGAATAGCTTATCAAAATTTGTGGAATGCAGCAAAAGCAGTGCTTAGAGGAAAATTTATAGTATTAAATGAATATATTAGAAAAGAAGAAAGATATAAAATCAATAACCTAAGCTTCCACCTTAGGAAACAAAATAAAGAGCAATTTAAACCTAAGGTAACCAGAAGAAAGGAAATAATAAAAATTAGAGCAGAAATCAATGAAATTGGAAATAGGAAAATAGAGAAAATCAATGAAACCAAAATTTGGTTCTTTAAAAAGATCAATAAAATTGACAAATGTCTAGCCAGGGTAACCAAGAAAAAGAGAGAGAAGACATAAATTACTAATATCAGAAAGAATGAGAGATGATCATTACTGGTCCCATGAACATTAAAAGAATAATAAAGGAATACCGTGAACAATTCTATGCCCACAAATTTGATAACTTAGATGAAATAGACCAATTCCTTGAAAGATACAAACTACCAAAACTCACACAAGGAGAAAAAGATAAATTTAATAACTCTATACCCTTAAAAATAAATTTATTCAATAGTTAATAACTTTGCAAAAAAGAAAGTACAGGCATATCTTGGAGATGTTGAGGGTTCTGTTCCAGACCACCATAATAAAGCGAATATTGCAATAAAGTAATTAAAGGAAGTTTTTGGTTTCCCAGTGCATATAAAAACTGTGTTACAGTATACTGTAGTCTATTAAATGTGCAATAGCATTATGTCTAAAATAACAACGTACATATCTTAATTAAAAAATACTTTATTGCTAAAAAATGCTTAGCCTTCAGTGAGTTGTAATCTTTTTGCTGGTGAAGGGTCTTGCCTTGACGTTGATGGCTGTTGACTGATCAGGGTAGTGGTTGCTGAAAGCTGGGGTGGCTGTGGTGACCTCCTAAAATAAGACAACAATGCTGTTTGCCTCGTCGACTGACTCTTCCTTTCATGAACAATCTCTGTAGCATGTGATGCTGTCTGATAGCATTTTGCCCACAGTAGAATTTCTTTCAAATTTGGAGTCAAATGTCTCAAATCCTGCCCCTGCTTTACCCACTAAAGTTATGTAACATTCTAAATCCTTTGTTGTCATTTCAAGAATCTTCACAGCATCTTCACCAGGAGTAGATTCCATCTCAAGAAAGTGCTTTCTTTGCTCATCCTTAAGAAGCTACTCCTCATTCGTTAAAGTTTTATCACGAGATTGCAGCAATGCAGTCATATCTTCAGGCTCCAGTTCCAATTCTAGTTCTCTTGCTAGCTCATGTCTGCAGTTTCTTCTTCCACTAAAGCCTAACCCCTCAAAGTCATCCAGGGGGGTTGGAATCTACTTCTTTCAATCTCCCATTAATGTTGATATTTTGACCTCTTCCCATGAATCGTGAAAGTTCCTAATGGCATCTAGAATAGTGAATCCTTTCCAGAAGGTTTTCAATTTACTTTCCCAGATCCATCAGAGGAATCACTATTTATGATAGCTGGAGTCTTATAAAATGTATTTCTTAAATAGTAAGACTTGAAAGTCAAAATTACTCCTTGATCCATGGGCTAAAGAAAGGATGTTGTGTTAGCAGGCATGAAAACAATACTAATCTCATGGTACATCTCCATGTACCATCGCCAGAGCTCTTGGATGACCCGGTGCATTGTCAATGAGCAGTAATATTTTGAAAGGAATCTTTTTTTCTGAAAAGTAGGTCTCAAGAGTGGGCTTAAAATGTTCAGTCAACCATGTTGTAAACAGATGTACTGTCATCCAGGCTTTGTTTTTCTATTTATAGAGCACAGGCAGGGTTGTTTCAACATAATTCTTAAGGGCCCTAGGATTTTTGGAATGGTAAATGGGAACTGGCTTCAACTTAAAGTCACCAGCTGCATTAGCCCCTAACAAGAGAATCATCCTGTCCTTTGAAGACTTAAAGCCAGGCATTGACTTCTCCTTTCCAGCTATGAAAGTCCTAGACAGCATCTTCTTCCAATGTAAGGTTTTTTGTCTACATCAAAAATCTGTTGTTTAATGTAGCCACTTTTATTAATTATCTTAGCTGGAGATTCTGGGTAACTTGTTGCAGCTTCTACTTCAGCACTTTCTGCTTCATCTTGCACTTTTATGTTATGGAGAAGGCTTCTTTCCTTAAACCTCATAAACTAACCTCTGCTAGCTTCAAACTTTTCTTCTGCAGCTTGCTCACCTTTCTCAGCCTTCATAGAATTGAAGAGGGTTAGGGTCTTGCTCTGGATTAGATTAAATTTGGCATTAAAACTTTAAGTGTGGATTAAAATTTTCTCCATATCAGCAATGAAGTTGTTTTGCTTTCTTATCATCTGAGTATTCACTGGACTATCACTTTTAATTTCCTACAAGAAATTTTCCTTTGCATTCATGACTTGGCTAACTGGCACAAGAGGCCTACCTTTTGGCCTGTCTTAGCTTTGACACGCCTCCCTCACTAAGCTTAATCATTTGTAGTTTTTGATTTAAAGTGAGAGATGTGTGACACTTCCTTTCACTTGAACACTTAGAGGCCATTATATGGTTATTAATTGGCCTAATTTCAATACTGTTGTATCTCAGGGAATAGGGAGGTCTGAGGAGAGGGAGAGAGACGGGGGACAGCTGGTTGGTGGAGCAGTCAGAACACACACAACCTTTATTGATTAAGTTTTCCATTTTATATGGGCGTGGTTTGTGGCACCCCAAAACAGTTAGAATAGTAACATCAAAGACCACTGATCAGGAGTCACAATAACAAATACAATAATAATAAAAATGTTTGAAATATGCAAGAATTGCCAAAATGTGAAGAGAGATACGAATCAAACAAATGCTATTGGAAAATTGGTGCTGATAGACTTGCTCAATGCAGGGCTGCTACAGAACTTCAATTTGTAAAAGATGCAGTATCTGCAAAGTGCAATAAAGTGAAGCACAATAAAATGAGGTATACCCGTAGCAGGTTGGGATTATTTCACTGGTGAATTCTAAAAATCATTTAAGGAAAAGTGGTACAAATGTTCCACAACTTTTTCCAGCAAACAAAAGCAGAAGGAACATTTCTTAACTCACTCTAGACGTCAGCATTTCCTTAATACTAAACAACATTAAAAAAAATGGAAAATTACAGACCAATACGTCTCATGTGCAAGGATATAAATATCCTCAAAAAATTTTAGCCAAAAAACATCCAAAAGTAAAAACAATTGTACATCATGACCAAAGGGGATTTATTCCAAGTAAACCAGGCTGATTCAATATTTGAAAATTAATCATTGTAATCCAGCACAACACCAGGCTAAAGAAGAAAAATAACATGATTGGATCCTATCAGTTGACTTCAGAATAGTATTTTTACAGAATCCAACACCCATTCATGATAAAAACTCTTAGCACACTAAGAGTAGAAGGGAATTTCCTAACTTGATAAAGAACGTCTAGAAAATCGTACCACAGCTAACATCATAATTACTGATGAGAGACTGGACACTTTACATTTAAGATGGAGAACAACGAAAGAATGTTCCCTCTCACCGTTCCTATACAACATTGTACTGAAGTCCTGGCAAGTGCAATAACATAAGGAAATAAATAAAAGTTTATAAATTATAAAGCGAGAAAGAAAACTGTCTCTGTTCTGTGTCATGATTGTCTACATAAAAAGCCCCAAAGAATCTATTAAAGAATTCCTAGAGCTAATAAGTGAGTATAGCAATTCTGTATGGTATGTCAATATAAAAACATTAATTACTTTCCTATATACCAGCAATCAACAACTCAAATATGAAACTGAAAAAACAAGTTATAATAGCATACACATAAAATAAATAATCAGTGGAAAATCTAACAAAATATGTATGGGGTCTGTACAACTATAAAACATTGATGAAAAAATTAAAGATAATCTAAGTAAATTGAGAGATATTATATTTCTGTACTAGAAAGCTCAATATGGTTAAGATGCCAATTTTTACGTACTTGGTTTATAGATTTAACACAATTTCAACAAAAACCTCAGCAAACTATTTTGAGGATATTGACAAACTGATTCTAAAGTTTATATAAAGAGCAAAAGACCTAGAATAACCAACATAATTCTAAAGAAGAAGAAAAAAGTTGGAGAAGTCACATTACCCAATTTCAAGACTTACTGTAAAGATACCATAATCAAGACTGCATGGGATTGATGAAAGAACAGACACATAGATCAATGGAATAGAATAGGTAGCCCATAAATAGCTCAACTGATCTTTGAGAAAAAGTAAAGAAAACTTAATGGAGAAAAGATAGTAATTTCATAAAAAGTTCTGGAAAAATTGGACTTCCATATGTTAAAAAAAATAATGTAGACACAGTCCCTTTACCTTTCACAAAAATTAACTCAAGATGAATCGCAGGTCGAAATGCAAAATTCAAAACTTATCTAGAATAAAACATAGGAAAAAATCTACTTGACCTTGGGTTTGGTTATGAGCTTTTGGATACGTCACCAAAAGCTCACCTCAAGAAAGAGAAACATTGATGAGTTAGACCTTAAGAAATTATAAAATTCTGGTCTGTAAAAGACACTGTTAAGAGAATGAAAAGACAAGCCACAGACTGAGAGAAAATATTTTCAAAACACATATCTGTTACAGCACTTGTATCCAAAATATACAAAGAAATCTTAAAATTAAACAATAGAAAACAACTTGATTAAAAATGGACAAGATAGGGGCTGGCCCTGTGGCCGAGTGGTTAAGTTCGCGTGCTCCGCTGCAGGCGGCCCAGTGTTTTGTTGGTTTGAATCCTGGGTGCGGCCATGGCACTGCTCATCAAACCACGCTGAGGCAGCATCTCACATGCCACAACTAGAAGGACTCTCAACGAAGAATATACAACTATGTACCGGGGGGCTTTGGGGAGAAAAAGGAAAAAATTAAAAAAAAAAAAATCTTTAAAAAAAAATGGACAAGATATCTGAACAGATGCTCACCAAGGAAGATTTTTCAGACAGCAAATAAGTAGGTGAAAAGATGTTCAACATCACTTGTCATTAGGGGACTGAAAATTAATGCAACAATGAGCTAGCCCTATGCACCTTTTAAAATGGCTAAAACATAAACTGGTAATACCAATTGCTGGCAAGGATGCAGAGTAACGGAAACTTTCATGCAATACTGCTGGGAATGTAAAATGGTAGAACCACTTTGAAAGATAATTTGGCAGCGTCTTACAAAGCTCGTAGTATCACCATAAAATCCAGCAGCTGTACTCCTGGGTATTTATTGCTTTGAAAGCTATGTCCAAACAAAATCCAGCACAAAAATGTTTGTAGCAGCTTTACTCAATATTTCCAAAAATTAAACGTAACAAAGATGTCCTTGAGTACATGAATGGATAACTGTGGTACATCCATACAGTGGAATACTATTCAACAATAAAAAGGAACAAGCCACCAAGCCATGAAAATGCATGGATAACTCTTAAATGCATATCACTAAGTTAAAGAAACCAACCTGAAAAGGCCACATAGTGTATGATTCTTATTACATAGCATTCTGAATAAGGTAAAACTATAGGTCTTGTAAACAGATCAGTGGTTGTAAGGAATTCAGGGGACAAGTGGAGGGGGAATGAGTTTAATAGAGAAGCTCAGGGGATTTCTTAGCATGGTAAACTATTTTGTAAGATACTGTAAAAGTAAGTACATGACGTGCTTATGTCAAAACCCAAAGAACTTTACATCATAAAGAGTGAATCTTGATGTAAGCAAATTAAAAATCTTTAGGAAGTCAGGGCATCCCAGAATGGAATGTAGAGTGTAGCAAAACAATCTAACTATATACAAATGTATGTAAAATCTTACTGAAGGGAAAAAGTTGATAGCTTAAGTAACCTTGATATGAGTGGAATCCCTAAGATTAAAAGCTAAAGACACTTTACATAAGCACCATGCTTTAGCTGATAATGTTTTTTCCCACAAGGGTATGGGTTAACAATTCTGAAAGCACTATAAATGTATACTAAGACTGAACAAGTGAGTAAACGATTGGCAGATGCTGGGAGCCAGGTTTTCCATTGTTGGAGTTGGAGGTTACTTATAATCAAGGGAAAGAGGATAGAATGATCCATGTGACAATGGATTAGAGTTGGAGTCATCAATAAAAATTCACGTTTAGCTCAATATAGATACATACAGAAATGTTTATAGATATGTGTATATACACACACACATTTCCTTGATCTGTCATCTGAGAAGGCCTAGAAGCAATGATACTCCAGTAGCAATGAGCAGACCTAGCACCCAGATCATGGTTCCAAATACTATTCTCCAATAGAAAGAACTAAGGATCCTTGGAGAAATGGTTGGTTATAAGATTGCTGTAGGAAATATACAAGATGACCATGGAGCATCTTGCAGTGCCAGAAGGTAAGGAAGTGCTAAAAAAAATCCCCAAATGATGAGAGTATGGCAAAGGGAAATGGAGTCAACTGAAGGAGCTCCCAAATGCCAATGCTGGAATAATTTGACCAATGACAAAAATGATATAGCATTGGATAATAACCCAAAGTGTAAAATAAATATCCACAAGTTCATACTGACATGAATGATTGAATAAATAAATAATTGGACGAGAATAGAAAAATCTCAAATGCAGAATTCTGAATAATTTAAGGTGAAGTATAACTCCCTACTCCTTAAACGTGGGCTGCAAATAACGACTTTCTTCTGAAGAGTATAGTATTAAAGGAGTTGGGGGAGTAACTTCACAGTGGAGAAAGCTGACAAACTTTATGACACCCAGGTGATGAAAGTCAACGTCAACAATTATATTGTTGGTGGTATATATATATATATATATATGTTGATAGTACATACACTTGATATGATATAATAAAAATGGTACTTTCTCTCTGTGTTCTTCCTTCCGAAAACCTGTAAGTCTAGTCTAATCATGACAAAAATATCATATAAATCCCAATTGAGGGGAAAAAATACCTCACCAGTATTCCTCAAAATGTTCAAAGTCATCAAAAATAAGTACAGTCTGTCATATCAAGAAAATCCTAAGGAGACATTATGACTAACAATAATGTGGTAACATAGATGAGATCCTGGAACAGGAAGAAAGACATTAGGTAAAAACTAAGGAAATCTGAATAAAGTATGGGCTTTATTTAAGAATAATGTATTAATATTGGTTTAGTAGTTGTAACAAATGTACCCTGCTAGTGTAACATGTTAATAATAGGGGAAATTGGGTGTGGGTGTATGGGAACTCTCTATATTCAAAATTTTTTGTAAATCTAAAACTATTCTAAAATAAAAAAGTTATTAAAAACAAACTTCCAATAAATAAATTTTTAGACCCAGGTGGTTCACTGGTAAATTCTACCAACATCCAAAGAAGAAATACCACTAATTCTACAAATCTCTTCCAGGAAATAGAAGAAGAGGAAACAATTTTTGGTGTCCAACATCACCCTGATACCGAAGTAGAAAAAGACAGTATGGAAAAGAAAACTGTAGACAAATATCCTTCTTGAGGGCTGACCCCATGGCCTAGTGATTAAGTTCAGTGCACGCCACTTCAGTGGCCCAGGTTCATATCCCAGGCACAGACCTATACCACTGATTGGTGGCCATGCTGTGGCAGCAACCCACATACAAAATAGAGGAAGATTTGCACAGATGTTTGCTCAGGGTGAATTTTCCTCAAGCAAAAAGAGGAAGATTGGCAACTGGTGTTAGCCTAGGGCAAATCTTCCTCAGAAAAAAAAAAAAAAAAAATATATATATATATATATATATATCCTTCATTAATATAGATGCAAAAATTTCAACAAAATAGTAGCAAATTGAATTCAGAACTATATTGAAAGAATAATAAACCAAGATTTATCTAAGGAATTCATGGATGGTTCAGTTTTTGAAAATGAATCACCATAATGCACAATATTAACAGTCAAAAGAAAAACCACATCATAATATCAGTTGATATAGAACAAGCATATGACAGAATTCCACACTTATTCATGATGAAAATTTCTCAGAAATCTTCTTCAATCTAAAAAGGATATTTACAAAAAAATCTTCACTTGACATACTTAATTGTCAAAGGCTGAGTACTTTTCCCTTAAGTTCAAGAACAAATCCAGGATGTTGTCTCTTACCACTTCTATTCAACATCAGCCAGTACAATAAGATAAGAAAGAGAAATAAAAGGCACATAGATTGTAAAGGGAAAAATGAAACTATACCCATTAACAGATGATGTGATTGTAGTCATAGAAAAACTCAAGGAAACTACAGAAAGTTTTCTAGAACTAATAAATGAGTTCACAAGCCACAGGATACAAGTTCAACACACAAAAATCAATTGTATGTCTATATACTAGCAATGTACAATTGGAAACAGACATTTAAAAAATACAGTTTACAATATCTCAAAAATATTAAATATGCAGGCATAAATATAAGGAAACATGGACAGATTTGGTATGCTGAAAACCACAAATTGATGATGAAAGTAATCAAAGACCTAAATAAATATTATGTCCATGGATTGGAAGAATCAATATTGTAAAGGTGTCAATTCTCCCCAAATTGACTTAAAATTTAATTTCAATAAAAGTCTCAGCAAGATTTATAATAGATATAGAGAAACTGATTCTACAATGCAATATGTTTTTCTAACGCAAAGGTTTGGAATAGCTTAAACAATTTCAAAAAAGGAAAGTAAAATTGGAGGAATCATACTATCATATCTTAAGATTTACTAAAAACCAGAGTAATAACGACAGAGTGGCATTGGCAAAGAAATAGACACACAGATCAATAGAACAGAATAGTGAATTCAGAGATGGATCCACACAAATATGACCTACTGATTTTGTGCAAAGGTGCAAAAACAGTTCAATGGAGAAAGGACAAGCTTTTGAATAAATGGAGTTGAGGCAACTGGACATCCATATGCAAAAAGAACAAACCTCACACCTAACCCAAATTAACTCAAAATGCATCATTGATCTAAATATAAATGTAAAACTGTAAAACTTTCAGAATAAAACCAAGGAGAAAATCTTAAATTTCTAGAGTAAAGCAAAGAGATCTTAGGTTTGCAATATTTATCTACTGACTCCCACCCCTCATAGGTTGAGGGTTGCCTCTTGGGGATGGGGGTGAGGGCGTGTCAAATCATTCCTGGGCTTCCCCTGACATTGGGATGAGCAAACTCCTATAACATTGGAGAAAGACCCTGGATAGAGAAAGAGAGAGATACACATGCTTGACGTGGAAAGCTCTCAACACATGTGAGAAACGTCCATTACAACTGAATGCGAACTTGGAATTGGGATGAGAACCTCCTACAGTAAAGAGCTAAAGGCAAAGTGGTAAAGGAGCTAGAGAGGTGGGCTTATCATTGCTCACCAATGTGATTCTGTGACTCCAGTGCTGTAAGGGTAGTTCTCATGGCCAGAGCCATAGAGTGTATGAACTATTGAGGATGACTATATATGAAAAAGTTGAGAACCTTTTGAATGTTCTTGCATTTGGGAGGTGAGGAAGGATTGCTGAATTTGCTCATTGGAGGGAAGACCTCACACACATTTTCCCCTTTGTGTTCTATGTGGTCCACACTAAGTAAGAACAGATTCATTTTATAGTAGCTCTTCCCTTGTTCCTGGGTTCTCTTGCCATTGACCTCTCAATTTATGTCTCTAGATGTGATCTCTTCAATTTCCAAATTTACCGCTCTAACTATTCACTTTACATCTTTGTGGGGAGCACTCATAGATTTCTCAGATTTACAAAGTGGGTATCTTGTTTTTTCTCCACTCTGTACAATCTGAGCACCAATCCCAATGCCATTGCCAGTCATCCACATGTCAATAAATGACACCACAAGGTCCTAGTTGCTCAAGCCAGGAATCAAGAGAGAGTAGATCCATCCATTATTCTATATCTCAGCTTCCTTTTATTTCCTTTATAGAATTTCTTATAATGTTGAAGTATTTCATTGATTTGGTGGTTTGCTTGTGTTCTTTTTCGTTTGTCTCCTGCACTATAATATAAGCTCCTTGAGGACAGGGACAATATTAGTCTTCTTTGCCAAGGTACTGCCATAGTGCCAAGAATATAGTAGAATGAATGTATGAATACAGGGACTTACAAGACTAGCATGGTCACACTTGTCACCAGATTAACTTAGAGTCCCATAGGACAGGAAGCAAAGTTTTTAAGCAGGGCAGAACTGAGCATTTCTCTTCAGTAGGAGGAGTCCTTGCAGCTGTCCAGAAGTTATTATTATTCTCTTCGCCTGCCCAAATGACAGCCCAGTTCAAGGAGATAAGACCTACAGGTGAGTGTGGGTTCTACCTTGGATTAGAAGTCCCACACCCCGTAGAATCATATTTCTTGTGATGACTCTGTATATAGCTCCCAGAGTCCTCACAAAGGTCAATCCAATTAGCAGTATTACTGCACTCAGGTAAGCCCAAAGCTATGGCTTCCGATAAGGTCCAGATGCAATTTATCAACTGGGGATCATTTTACCATAAACAATCCTGCCTAGTAACATAGCTGACATACCACCTGTATTAGTTATCTACTGCTACACAACAAATTGCCACAAACAGCAGGTTAAAACAATGTTTATTTATTATCTGACAATTTCTGTGGAATCTTGGTGTGATGGTGTAGTTTAGCTAAACTACTCCAAAATATTGCTGCCTTGGTGTCTGTTTGTGCTGCCAAGTGGCCTGCACGTGCCTTGAACCAACACTAGCCTTTCTCCCACGAGTGCATGCCCTAGATAACAGCCTGCAGAGTAACAAGTAAATGTAAATTCCTGATATGACTCTTCCAGTGACCCTTGTGATCAATTATCTCTCCCACTGCCCAGGACCTTTCCCTTGTGTTCCCCTTAGAGAAGACTCTCACGAAGATTACCAAAATCCTGTTCTTTGGGATTTTAATTGACCAATCCAGCCTTAGTCTGGGAACCCCAAAGCACTCCACCTGCAGACTCTAATCAAGGAATGTGCCCAGGTCCTGCTGTGCTCTTTCTGCCTGCACCCTGCCTTGACCTGCCTGCGTGGCCCTTTGTGGCATGCTGTGTACCTACTCCAGGACCTGTGAGTAATAAATGTCTCTATTTCACTTTCCCTTGTGGTCTTTGAACCATGGCTCACCATCCCACACTCCGGGGCTCTCCATAACAAGTGTTAATTTAACAAAGTCACAACGTATGGCTTAACTGGATTCTCTTCATGAGAGTTTCTTTTAAGGCTCTAATCACACTGTCAGCCAGACCTGAGTCTTATCTGAGGCTCAACTAAGGTTTTGCTTCCAAGTGTATGTGGTTGTTGGCAGCATTCACTTTCTTGCACGTTATCAGACCAAGGCCTCAGCTTCTTGCTGGCTGTCAGCCAGTGGCTACCCTCAGTTTCTTGCCACATGGACCTCTCCACATGGCAGCTCCCTTCATCAAAGCCAGCAAGGGTGAGAGTCAATGGAGAGAGTCTCCTACCAAGACAGAAGTTACAATCTTATGTAACATAATATTGCCATCACCTTTCCCATATCCTATTGGCTAGAAGAAAGTCACAAGTCCTACCCATACTCAGTGGGAGGGGATTACGCAAGGGTGTGAATAACAAGAGCTGGGGATGTTTGGAGACAACCTAACTGTATGTCACAGCACGTTTATAAGATTTCCATAGGAACAGAGCTGGAAAGCTAACCAAAGGCAAATCTGTCCTTAGAGAAGGAGAAAGGATTTCATTAACACTTTACTCACAAAACGTTTAAAGAAAAAGTGAATAATCTCTCCTTTTCTCTTCCAATCTCCCCACTTCGGGTCCACCCCAATATAGTCCATTTCGGTAGCCAGTGTTAGTTGCTGAGTTTTTAGCCTTAAATTCTCTAGGCTCATATACTCATGTGTTAAACAGATTTAAGTTAAATATTTTAATAGGCCTTTTCTCTTCTTTACAAAAGTTAGATCATATCAATTAAATTATTTTTAAACTTACTTTTATTTCTCTTAAATTTTTAAAATTTAAGTTTTCACTTTGAAATAATTTCAAAGTTACAAAAAAGTTGCAAAATTAGCACAAAAAATTCCAATATACCCTTCACATAGCTTCCCCTAATATTAACATCTTATATAAACACAGAACAATTATTAAAACCTAGAAATTAACATTCATTGTGCCACTCTTATTCAAATTTTGTCAATTACCCCCACTAACCTCCTTTTTCTGGTCTAAGATCCAATCCAGGGACATATGTTGCATTTAATTTCTTGCCTCCTGGGTCTTCTCCAATCTGAGACGGTTCTTCTATGTTTCATTGCCTTTCATGACTCTGATACTCTTGAAGAGTACTGTCTAGTTGTTTTATACAAGACCTTCCCTTGGAGTTTGTCTGATATTTCTTCACGGCTAAACTTAGGTCACGCAATTTTGTCAAAAATGCCACATAAACGATGTTGTGCCTTTCTCAGTGCATCATATTAGGAGACATGTAATGTCACCATATCTTATTAGTACTAGTGATGCTAATTTTTATCACTTGGTTAAAGTGATGTCTATCAGAGTTCTCCTCTGTAAAGTTACTATGAATCCCTTTGTAATTAATATCTTACAGGAAGACACTTTGAGACTATGTAAATATTCTGTCATCATACTTTAGCATCCAATGATGACTCTTGCCTGAAACAATTATTACTGTGGTATTTTCAAATGCTGATGTTCTATTTCCATCATTCCATTTACAGATTAATTAGAATTCTACCATAAGGAAGTGGTTTTCCTTCTCCCTCCATTTATTTATCCAATTCTTTATTCATATCAGTATGGACTCATGGGTATTTGTTTTGTTCAATGGTCTATAGTCTATTACTACAATAGTTTATTGTGTTGCTCAAATGCTTCCATATTTGGTCATTGGGAGCCCCTTCAAGTTAGTTCCTGTGCCTTTTGATATGTTTCCATTATTTTTTGATCACCTCCCAGCTTTCTGGGATCACAAGGTGCTCCAGGCTCATCTTGATTTTTTTCTTGCCCCAGCATTCCAATCAGCCATTTTTCTACGAGCTCTGGTTCCTTTTATTGTGCTAACTTTGGCAATCTCAATCCCGATCATGACTGATGAGTGTCCCCATTGGTAATCCAAAGCTTTGAATTTTTTTATAGACTTTCTTACCACTGAATCTAGCTGCATTTATTTTATTTTCCTAGGCTTGTGGTGTGTAAGTACTTGTCCATTCCTGCATGCTTTATTTGATTATTTAGTCTTTGAAAATTAAAAACAATAGGAAGCCTGTGATAGAAACTTTCCTCCTTGGAAAGTTTGGAGAAATACTACCTTCCCATACTGTCATTTTCTTTTACTTTTATTAACCAAGTTCTGAATTTATCTCTCCTTTTTCTTGTTTGTTTTGTTTGACCCTAGGTTGAATGTTAAAAGGGAAGATTCTTAAGGAAAGGGGAGTCATGTAGTCTTTCTTAGTCACCATTCAGCTGGCCTTGGGGACTAATAGGTATGGAGACACTGTTAGGCCAGCCTCTTGCTTGCTGGAATAACAAACTATTACTCTAAAAAACACTCATTGGGAAGATTCTGTCTTGTCTGTTTAAAGATAAATTGCTTTGTTTAATACAGGATGTCCTCATTCCTAATTTTCCTACTCCAAAGCTTATGATTTCCAGGCTATTAGTCTTACAGCTTTATTATTTAATTTTAATTTTTTTAAAATAATCAAAAGCCTGAGACACCACTTCACAAGTACCACTAGATGCTGGCCATCAAGACTCACTCCTTTTGTGTGTCAAAATGGTCTCTGTCAATGTCAAGCCTTCTCCAAGCAGAACTCATGTATATTCTCACTATAATCATAATTTTTGTGCTCATATTCTAAAATAGCACAATTTCAATAAACAAGATTTAGAATTGCAAAAGCTATTATGGGGAAATTTTGAAATGGTAAAGACAATACTTCTTAGAGTAGCTTCTGGAAAGAAGAAGGAAACGTACCAAATAATCAGAAGGAAGCTTTTTTGACTGGTATGCTGAGGGCTCAAGACAAAATTTTGACTCCATTATAGCCTTCCTCAAAGAGTCTCTGGCAGTAGCTAAAGTTAAGAAATACTGCTCGAATCATCATAAACCTGTCCTCGTCGTCCTTCATCGTGTTTTACCTGGTATGATTTCACAACATACTTAGACTACTCTCCTCAAGGTCTTCTCTAGAAGGCTACTGATTTAATGGGTCACTGCTCATCCAAGATTATTATGCAAGAAGGTAGATTGATGGAAGGTGAATATAAATTAAGTCATAGTAGAGCCATAATAAAAGACTTCCAAAACCCCAGAAATGACAAAACATTGCTATGGAGTCTTGAATTCTATTAGACACTTACTGGCCAGAGATTCTAGATCTAAAACAATTTATTTTTCTCAGATAAATGAAAAATTCATTGAACCCTATCCAGTGGGAAACAGAAAAAGATTTTTAAAATTCCATCATGGAAAACACTTAAGAAAGACTAGAAAGAGCAAGAAAAGGAGATCATTTCTGAAGCCTTTCCTTAAAGACTAATATCTAAGGTTATATATTATATAACATGTATAATATATGCCTTATAGATTATATACATATGTGTGTGTATATATATATATATATATATATATATATATATATATATATATATGATTCTAGAATTCTGTTTCAAAACACTTTTAAACAATATTCTGGGGTGGACTCTGAAGCTCATGTAAAAGGATCCCTGTCCTCACTTTGTATAAATGGGCTAAAACCTGAAATAGGGAACTTGGTTGGAAAATTGTAGACTTGGGGATTTCCACTACTTGGCTGAACATTCTCAGGTGGACTTATAAAAATTGATAAGCTAAGGGCCGAGAACAAACTTATGGCCTTTCAGATAAAACAACTGGTCCCTAAAACAGAAGCTGAATTGAAAGGCCCTCCACCATCCAAGAATTAGAGAGCTATTAATGAGGATATGTGCACCTATTGCAAGCAAAAATTTCATGGGAAAAGCCAATTTCCATATTATTTAAAACCAAATTGAATCATCCCTTTCACTAGTCCTTGTAATACTCTTGTTTTTCTCTAGAAGGGCCAAATGGATGAGACTGTCGCTCTGTTCAAAATTTGCTTGCAATTAATGCAATAGTATACTTTGCTTTTGATATTGTCTAATCCAAACAGCATAGTGTCCTTCGTCCTAGATTGAAGACAAATTCTTCCCTAACATAGACTTATAGTGTCAATATTCTTTACTATCCCAGTAGATAAAGACAGTCAAAATTTATTTGCCTTTATTGGGGAAAAGTTACAATACACTTGGACAATGATGAGTCTGTGACGCTTTATTGAGGTTCCATCTCTTATCTCCCAACCTTTAGATCAGGATGTCTAAAGTAAAGTGCTTACTCTGATCTACCTTGATACAATATGTAGACGATCTCCTTCTATGCTTCACTGATTCTGATTCTTCTAAAACTGATTCTAAATATCTGTTGACTGAATTGGTTTAAAAAGGATACACAGTTTTTAAGGAAAAGCTTCCAAGTCCTAAAAGGCAACAGTTCACGATCTCAACCATGACTTATCAGCTAAAGGTAGGACTTATTTGGGGAAAGATTGTTGACTGTTGAGAACAGCCAATATTGTTTTCTAAAAGGTAGCTGTGAGACTTTCTTGGATTTACTGTTTATTGCAGATGATAGGGACCCAGTTTTTCTGAAATATCAAGACCTTTACATGAGCTTCGCTTCTGTGGAACTCAGAAGCTAAAGATGGCTTTTAGTAACATCAAAATACCCCTACAACAACCAGCTTTGCTGTGTCTTCCAGATGATCATAAACCTTTCTTCCTGTATGCCCAGGAGAGTTCAGGTCATGGTCTAGATGCATGAATGTAAAACACTGTGTAAAGCCTGCCTTCCCATCCAGTAGGCAAGGCTTTCTCTCCCTGCCTCTGAGAAACTGCAGCTTCAGCTGAATTGTTCTACTAGTGAAACTGGTCACTCTTCTCCCCTTACCTGATGACTGCGCTGTGATTATGTTTTTAACAGAAAGTATCTATGCCCCAAATTGGACATCTGGATACTCTTTTCCAAAATCTTGATGTGATATTATTTGCTGATGGATCTTATCTTAAAAATGAAAAAGGTTAATACCACATGTGGTTTTTTCTTGCCCAAGCAAGAATTTTGAAATAAATTAATTTTTTTTAGGTTTGAGAAAAGTATAATTTCCTTTAATAAACAGCTGTACAATATCCTATCATATGACTGTGCTGTACTTCCTAAGCAAGATAAGCCATCAAGTTAGTGATTTAAAAAATATACTAAAAGTTGCATATTCAACTATATAAAAGATTACTGAAATTCTATATAGAAAAAATTATATTTATATATATAAACAAATGAAGTACAAAATGATAGATTGGAAAAAAATATTTACATCATACCTGACAGATAAAGGTTAGTATTCTTAATATACAAGTCACTCCAAGGAGAAAGATAAACAATTAAACAATCCAATAAAAAATTTACAAACAATAGAAAAGGATAATTCTCAGAAGAGGAAATGTGCACGTCAAACACACTAGTAATGAAACAAACACAGGGGCTGGCTCCATGGCCTAGTGGTTAAGTTCGCACCCTCTGCTGCGATGGCCCAGGGTTTTGCTGGTTCAGATCCTGGGCACAGACATACCACTCATCATGCCATGCTGAGGTGGTGTCCCACATGCCACAACTAGAAGGACTCACAACTAAAATATACAACCATGAATTGGGGGGATTTGGGGAGAAAAAGCAGGAAAAAAAAAAAGATTGGCAACAGCTGTTAGCTCAGGTGCCAAACTTTAAAAATAAAATGCAAAGTAAAATAATAAACAGTGAAATAAAATTTTACCTATCATATTGGCCAATACTTAAAATAATTACAACAGTCAGTGCAAGCAAAGGATACTGAAAATAGGCCCCATTCCTCTGCTGTGGGTGTGTGAATTGCTGCAACTTTCATGGAATAGAACCTGACAGTACCTCATGACATTTAGAACAGCATGCCCTTTGACCTGGCAATCACACTTGGGAGCTCCATCCTACAGAACTTAAAGTCCCAGAACATAGAAATCTATGTGCCAAGATTTGTTTCCCAAACTTAACCTCCACACTAGAAAATTGTTGATCATGATGTGTACTTCTTGAGGCCACTGTGACAATTAAAGTTAATATATAGGAAATGCATTTTGCAAATTAATTATAATATTTAAACACATGGCCATGTGGAAACACTGTGGGATTTCCAAAAGAGGACCTCAGCTTTCCTAGCTTCTATTTCCTAGCTTTTTTCCTCCCAGCTTTTCTGACTCCTCATATATCATCCTCTGCGCCTGGTGTTTCCCACAGTACAGCACTCAGCAGAGGCAGCAAAGAAAATAGCAGAGACATGTGACAGTCCAGGAGAGAAGCCTGTGCTTCCTCAACCCAGAATGAAGCCACCTCCTAGAACTCTAGCTCACTAGTCTATTGATGTTTCTCTCGAGTATTAATTACTTCCAGAAAGTTCCAGGTAAGGGTGAAAAAAAGCCTCTGGATCTTGGAGGCAGAGACAGCCCTGGCTGTGGCTGCAGGGATCCTGGGGTCTGGCCATTATCTGTGAGTCACTGCGGGCTCTGTTATCTCGCGGAGGCAGGTCTCCAGTGAGTGCTTCCAGGGAGCTTGGAGGCTCTGGAGCAAGTTTTGAGGGACCACTTCTAGTCATAGGTGACTCTAGGAGCCTTTGTTAAATCTTTGTAAATCAGAAACCGATAGGCTTCAGGGGAATTACGATAACCAAGAGAAAAGTCTACAGGCTGGAGTCAGTACGTGCCAGGAGAAATGGAGGCCTCAGAGGACTCTTCATTTGGGAAATCATACACTTTTGTGCTGATGATACCCCAAGTTAGTGAGCTGGCTTTCACAAAAGCCTGGGCTACAGGGTTAGAATGCTCACAGTTGATTAATTGGAGATGTGTAGTGTTCATAGGGCCTTCCTCCCCAATGCTCACCTAACATTTATTCCTCTTACCTCATCTCCCACCCCTCTATCACCACCTCACTGGCTACTAGGATAGCATGGCCCTTTAGAAAAATAAAAGGCAGAGGGGCCAGTCCAGTGGCATACTGGTTAAGTTTGAGTGCTCCAGTTCTGCGGCCTGGGTTTGTAAATTCGGATCCTGGTCATGGACCTACACTACTTGTCAGCCATGCTGTGGCAGGGACCCAAATATAACATGGAGGAAGATTGCATGGGTGTTAGCTCAGGGCTAATCTTCCTTAGAAAAAATAAATAAATCAATAAAATAAAAGGCAGAGAAAATGCTATAAAGTTAGTGTGATGGGGTGAGTGAGTGGAATTTGACTGGACTTAATTTTGTTGCTCTGTGTCTATACAGAGAGGCATAAAGATGAAATAAATGTGGAGTCAGACAACTGAGGACACTTCTCTACCACTTGTCATGTGTGTATCACAGGTGGCTTCATCTCCAAAATTTTTCTCTTGTGTGAAGTGGCCTGAAACCACAGAGAAGCTCCTCAGATATTTGTTCCCTTACCTTTGAAATAAAGGCCATGCTTTTGAAGGTTGGTCCAATGGGCTTTATTATCTGGCTAAGGTTTCCAAATAAAATTAGCATAACTTAATAGAAAAGAAAAATAAACTCCAAACAAACCCTGAATATTTGACAAATTAACATGTAGTAAATACAGCTTCACAAGTAAATGCTGGTGTTTGAACAACAACTAAGTATTTACAGAAATATCTCCTCACTTCATAATATATCGTAAATTCTAGTTGAATTAAAGAGCTCTAAATGGACAATGAAACCATAGCAAAATATGGTGAATATTTAACTCATCTCTTAATGGCAAGTAACTTAAGCACAAAAGCGAAGAAGGAGGAGGAGGAGGAAGAGAAGGAGAAACAAGTGAGATATCAATAGATTTAACTATATAAAATTTTAAACCTCTTACATTGAAAAATATCAGGAATATACGAGAGAATTAATATTCTTTTTTTTTTTTTGAGGAAGATTAGCCCTGAGCTAACATCCATGCCCATCTTCCTCCACTTTACATATGGGATGCCTGCCACAGCATGGCTTGATAAACGGTGTGTAGGTCCACTCCTGGGATCTGCACTGGCGAACCCTGGGCCGCCAAAGCAGAGCACACAAACTTAACCACTATGCCACCCCTCCAGCCCTGGAATTAAAATTACTAAGATGAAAAAAATCTATCCAAGTCCATAAGTAAAATATAAGCACTTAAAAGAAATATGGTCAAAGGATGGGAATAGAAAACAACAAAAGAAGAATTCTAAGCGATATAAACGTGAAAAATCCAACTCATTATAAATCAAAAGAGCAAGATCTAGATGTTGCCTATAAAATGGCAAATGCTAAGAGGCATATTAATATTCAATGCTAGCAAGGGTGCAAATGGGCCATATAATGCACAGCTGTGAAGTGGGGGACACAAGTGACCCCATGTAGGGGACCTGCCACCGGAGAAACAGAAGGTGTGGGGCTGCTTGCTTCTAAGAGGAAGAGGAAAGGGAGGGCTTGGGACATACCTGTCCAGTTTTTCCTTCAAAATTCACCTGTAACACATAAGTCATCCCCAACACACACCTCTGCAGGAGAGGGGTGAATGAGGTTGGAAGAAGGCAAGTGTGTGACAGTTGGAGGAGATCTCTTGGTATGGAAAGAAACATCAGGAGTTGGACAGAAGTCCCCCATCTCAACAACAAGCATATTCATTGTTTTTTCTTTTTGACTGTTTAACTACTTATATTAATTTTCCATTGCTGAGCAACAAATTATCAAAAACTTAATAGCTTAAAACAATACACATTTATTATCTTCCTGTTTCTATGCATCAGGATTCTGGGCATAGCTTAGATGGGGCCTCTGTAATGCTCCACTTGAAGAGTTGGCCAGGATTTGGTTCTCATCCAGAGGCTCAACTGGTAATGGACCCACCTCCAACCTCACTCAGGTTTTTGGCAGAGCTCATTTCCTTGTCACTGTAAGACTTCAGGGGCCTAGCTTCTTGCTGGCTATCGGCTGGAGGCCTCGCTAAGCTCCTAATGGCTTCCTGCAATTCCTTGACATGTGGCCCTTTCTATAAGTCCTATTATAACATGACAGCTTGCTTCTTCAAATGGAAAAGAGAGAATTGCTAGTAAGATGGAGTCTCATATAACATAATGTAATCACAGGACTGACACACATCATCATCTTTGCCACATTCTATTGATTAGAAGCAAGTCAGAGGTGTCATCTACACTCAAGGGTAGACCACACAAGGGTCTGAACACCAGAGGTGAGGACTAAGGGGGCCATCTTAGAGTGTGCCCACCACACTACTGGATAACAGGTACAATCTGGCCCCAAATAAAGGGATGCTCACTATCCTCACTCTTACTATCTCATCATATTTTACAATCTGACTTTTACAATACTCTAATCCCAAGTATCATATTCCTACATTAATCAGGACTATTGGTTTTAAAATGACATATACCCAACCCAAAAATAGCTTATGAAAAACGGCAAATTTATTAACTCACAAATACAAGAAATAAATGAATATCAAAACTATAAGAATGGTAAGGATGGATCTCAGGAAAAATTGAAACTAGGCCTTCAAATGCTAACAGGACACTTTTTCCATCTGTCATGAATGCATCTCTTTGTGTGTTAGCTTCATTATCTCTTATTGTAGTGAAATTTCTCTAAATAGTGTTAAACATGGCTACTGATAGCACTTAAGTTTTGTATCTAAAGCTTCTGAACTGGGAAGAAATGGGCCCTTTCTGGTTAAAAATACCAGATAGGGACTTTTACTTCCATGCATGATGGAGTAGCCTATTGCAGAAAAAGTTAAAAGATGTTGTTGAGATCAACTTTAAAAGCCAGATAGGATATATTTTTAAAATCCACTTATTTTTAAATCAACTACACGAATAAAGCTGGGAAAGGGCCAAAAATGTGGAGACTAAACAACATGCTGCTGAACAAACAATGGATTATTGAAGAAATTAAAGAAGAAATCAAATATTATCTGGAGACAAATGAAAATGAAAACACACCGTACCAAATTATTTGGGACGCAGCAAAGGCAGTCCTAAGAGGGAAATTTATTGCAATACAGGCTCACCTCAATAAGCAAGAAAAATCTTACATAAACAACCTCAAATGACACCTAACAGAATTAGAAAAAGAAGAACAAACAAAGCCGAAAGTCAGTAGAAAGAGGGAAATAATAAAAATTAGAGCAGAAATAAATGATATTGAAACAAAAAAGACAGTAGAAAGGATCAATGAAACAAAGAGTTGGTTCTTTGAAAAAATTAACCAAATCAACAAACCCTTAGCCAGACTCACTAAAAAAAAAGTCTCAAATAAATAAAATTAGAAACGAGAGAGGAGAAATCACAACAGATACCGAAGAAATACAAAGGATCATAAGAGAATACTATGAAAAACTATATGCCAACAAATTGAACAACCTAGAAGAAATGGATAAATTCCTAGACTCATACAACCTACCCAAACTGAATCAGGAAGAATTAGAGAATCTGAATAGGCCAATCACAAGTAAAGAAATAGAAACAGTAATCAAAAACCTCCCTAAAAACAAGAGTCCAGGGCCAGATGGCTTCTCTGGAGAATTCTGCCAAACATTCAAAGAAGATTTAATACCTATCCTTCTCAAATTATTCCAGAAAATAGAGGAAGATGGAGCACTCCCTAATACATTCTACGAAGCCAACATCACCCTGATGCCCAAACCTGATAAGGACAACACAAAGAAGGAAAACTACAGGCCAATATCACTGATGAACATAGATGCAAAAATCCTCAACAAAATTTTGGCAAACCTAATACAGCAATACATCAAAAAGATTATGCACCATGATCAAGTGGGATTTATACCAGGGACACAGGGATGGTTCAACATCCGCAAGTCAATCAACGTGATTCACTACATTAACAAAACGAGAAACAAAAACCACACGATCATCTCAATAGATGCAGAGAAAGCATTCGACAAGATCCAACATCCATTTATGATAAAAACCCTCAATGAAATAGGTATAGAAGGAAAGTACCTCAACATAATAAAGGCCATATATGACAAACCCACAGCCAACATCATACTCAACGGACAAAAACTGAAACCCATCCCTCTCAGAACAGGAACAAGACAAGGGTGCCCACTTTCACCTCTCTTATTCAGCATAGTACTGGAGGTTTTGGCCAGAGCAATTTGGCAGGAAAAAGAAATAAAAGGAATCCAAATAGGCAACGAAGAAGTAAAACTCTCGCTGTTTGCAGACGACATGATCCTATATATAGAAAACCCCAAAGAATCCATAGAAAAACTATTAGAAAGAGTCAACAACTACAGCAAAGTTGCAGGGTATAAAATCAACATACATAAATCAGTAGCATTTCTATATGCTAACAATGAACTAACAGAAAAAGATCTCAAGAACTCAATCCCATTCACGATTGCAACAAAAAGAATAAAATACCTTGGGATAAATTTAGCCAAGGAAGTGAAAGATCTATACAACAAAAACTACAAGACCTTCTTGGAAGAAATCAATGACGACATAAAGAGATGGAAAGACATTCCATGCACATGGACTGGAAGAATAAAAAATGTCCATACTACCTAAAGCAATCTACAGATTCAACGCTATCCCAATCAGAATTCCAATGTCATTCTTTACAGAAATTGAACAAAGAATCCTAAAATTCATATGGGACAACAAAAGACCCCGAATTGCTAAAGCAATCCTGAGAAAGAAGAACAAAGCCGGAGGCATCACAATCCCTGACTTCAAAACATACTACAAAGCTACAGTAATCAAAACAGCATGGTACTGGTACAAAAACAGATGCACAGACCAATGGAACAGAACTGAAAGCCCAGAAATAAAACCACACATCTATGGATAGCTAATCTTTGACAAAGGAGCTGAGGGCCTACAATGGAGGAAAGAAAGTCTCTTCAACAAATGGTGCTGGGAAAACTGGACAGCCACATGTAAAAGAATGAAAATTGACCATTCTTTTTCACCATTCACTAAAATAAACTCAAAATGGATCAAAAACCTAAAGATTAGGCCTGAAACAATAAGTCTTCTAGAAGAGAATATCGGCAGTACACTCTTTGACATCAGCTTCAAAAGAATCTTTTCGGACACCATAACCCCTCACATGAGGGAAACAATAGAAAGAATAAACAAATGGGACTTCATCAGACTAAAGAGCTTCTTCAAGGCAAGGGAAAACAGGATTGAAACAAAAAAACAGCCCACTAATTGGGAAAAAATATTCACAAGTTATTTATCCGACAAAAGGTAATCTCCATAATATACAAAGAACTCACACAACTCAACAATAAAAAATCAAACAACCCAGTTACAAAATGGTCAGGGGACATGAACAGACATTTCTCCAAAGAAGATATACGGATGGCCAATAGACACATGAAAAGATGCTCATCATCACTAATCATTAGGGAAATGCAAATCAAAACTACACTAAGATATCACCTTACACCTGTTAGAATGGCAAAAATATCCAAAACCAAGAGTGACAAATGTTGGAGAGGCTGTGGAGAAAAGGGAACCCTCATACACTGTTGGTGGGAATGCAAACTGGTGCAGCCACTATGGAAAACAGTATGGAGATTCCTCAAAAACTTAAGAATAGAAATACCTTCTGACCCAGCCATCCCATTACTGGGTATCTATCCTAAGAACCTGAAATCAGCAATTCCAAAAGTTCCATGCACCCTTATGTTCATCACAGCATTATTCACAATAGCCAAGTCATGGAACCAACCTAAGTGCCCAGCAAATGATGATTGGATAAAGATGTGGTGTATATATATACAATGGAATACTACTCAGCCATAAAAAAGGACAAAGTCGTCCCATTCACAACAACATAGGTAGACCTTGAAGGTATTATGCTGAGTGAAATAAGCCAGATAGAGAAAGATGAACTCTGTATGACTCCACTCATAGGTGGTAGTTAACATATGGACAAAGAGAACTGATTGGTGGTTGCCAGGGGAAAGGGGGGTTGGGGGAGGGCACTAGGGGTGAAGTGGTGTACCTACAACAAGACTAATAATGATGTACAACTGTAATTTCACAAGGATGTTAACTTTCATAACCTTAATAAAAAAAATCCACTTATTTTTTTTCTCAGGATTGCTTTGGTTATTCAGGGTCTTTTGTTGTTCCATATAAATTTTAGGATTCTTTGTTCTATTTGTATGAAGAATGTCATTGTGATTCTGATTGGGATTGCATTGAATCTGTAGACTGCTTTAGGTAATATGGACATTTTAACTATGTTTACTCTTCTAATCCATGAGCATGGAATATCTTTTCACTTCTTTATGTCTTCTTTGATTTCTTTCAATAACGTCTTCTAGCTTTCAGTGTATAGGTCTTTCACCTCCTTGGTTAAATTTATTCCTATCAGGGGACTGCTGGGAAGACGGTGGCATAAGAGTACTCTGAACTCACCTCCTCCCATGGACACAACAAATTTACAAGTACCCTTAGAACAATTACCCCTGAGAGAGAACTGGAACTGGATAAAAAGAACCCCCACAACAAGGGATAATGCTGACTGAGGTGGAAGAGGCAGAAATACCTTTCTGGAGAGGAAAACACCACATTCTAACCATGGCACTTTGTGGCTGAGAGCAACCTTAAGCTATGAAGCTTTTCCTGGAGGAGGGAAGGATCTGAGCAGGAGAGCTTTGCCACAACAAGCAGCTTTTGAACTCAGCACAACTGAGATGAGTGCCATGATATCTGGCTTTGCTGGCTATTAAAAACAATAGGGAATACCCTCAGAAAAGCTATCAGATATAAGAGAAATAAAAGCCTGCTCTTAAAGGGCCCACACACAAATTCACCCAGTCTGGAAAGCAACACATAATCACCAAAAAAAAAAAAAAATGTGCACAGTCCTTTGGTGAAAGAGATTCACTTGATAGGCTCTGAGCACATCTCAAAGAGACAGGAGGCAGCAGGCAGCTGGGACCACCTCCCCAAGGACTGAGACATTGGTGGCAGCCATTATTGTGACCTAGTGTAGGCATGCTGACATAGACACTAGCAGATGCCATTGGAGTTCTTCCCTTGGCCTGTTAGCACAGGGGTCTGTCCCACCCACAAGAGTACAAATTGAGCTCAATCAGGGCAGGCAGCTCACCCTAGGGACTGGCCCCTCCACCAGCAAGCCCTTGGGAAACTTGTGGACCCACATAGGCAGGGTGTGTGGGGTCTCTGCAGCAGGGCAAGTGGGTCTGCTTCAGGGGGGGCAGGGCATGCACATGGGACAGAACTACACTGAGGGTGTGTGGGCCTGTGGGCGGTGGGGTTTGTCAGCTGGAGCAGACTTGTGCTTCTCCAACAGCCACATAGGGGATTGGGCTCATCTTCCAAAGCCTGAAACAATTGTGTGCTGCCACACCTGGGGCTGGCCCCACCCACCTGCATTCCTGAGAGAAATGACAACAGCCTTGCAGGCTGGAGGCCTACAGCAATTGTGAGCCCCTGAGCCTAGCAACCAGCCGTGCTGGGCGACAACTCACTTAATAGTAGAACTGTAGCAGGAATGTGCTATTAGATCTTGCAGCCAACTCTTCTGGGGCTCCTTTTCCCAATAAAGTGACTGAAGGGACCATAGTAGCCTCTCACAGCTGAGCCTTACAACCAGCCAGCCAGGGGAACAGCCTAGCCTCCCCAGGCACCTGCAGTAAGAGCAACCCTGCCACCACAGAAGGACACATGTAGCCCACACAGGGGACACTCCTGGAACATGTGGAACTGGTGAAAAGAGGAAAGCACGTTGCTGGGCCTCATAAGGTATTGCTTACATAAGACCACTTCTCCAAAATTGGCAGATGTAGCTGATCTACTAGTACATAGACATAAGCACAGAGAAACAGGCAAAATGAAGAGACAAAGGAACATTCCAAATAAGGGAATAGCACATATCCTCAGAAAAAGAGCTAAATGAAACAGAGATAACCTGCCTGATAAAGACTACAAAATAATAGTCATAAGGATGACTTTCACTTCTTCCTTTCCAATTTGGATCCCCTTTATTTCTTTTTCTTGTCTAATTGTTCTGGCAAAACTTCCAGTACTATGTTCAATAAGAGTGATGGGAGTAGGCACCCTTGTCTTGTTCCTGTTCTCAGAGGAATGGCTCTCAGTTTTTCACTGTTAAATATGATTTTGGCTGTGGGTTTGTCATATATGGCCTTTACTATGTTAAAGTACTTTCATTCTATACCCATTTTATTCAGAGTTTTTTTTAACAACATAAATTGATGTTGGATCTTATCAAATGCTTTCTCTGCCTCTATTGAGATGATCCTATGATTTTTATTCTTCATTTTGTTAATGTGGTGTATCACATTGATTGATTTGCAGATGTTGAACCATCCCTGCATCCCTGGAATAAATCACACTTGATCATGGTGTATGATGCTTTTAACATACTGTTGTATTCAATTTGCTAATATTTTGTTGAAGACATTTCCATCTATGTTCATCAGCAATATTGGCTTGTAATTTTCCTTCTTTGTGTTGTCCTCGTCTGTCTGGTCTTGGTACCAGGATAATGTTGGCCTCATAGAACTAGTTAAGAAGTGTCCCATCCTCTTCAGTGTTTTGGAATAGTTTGAGAAGGATGGGTATTAAATCTTCTTTGAATGTTTGGTAGAATTCTCCAGAGAAGCCATCTGGTCCTAAACTTTTGTTTTTCTGGAGGTTTTTGATTACTTTTTCAATCTCTTTACTTGTGATTGGTCTATTCAGATTCTCTATTTCTTCTTGATTCAGTTTTGGGAGGCTGTGTGACTCTAAAAATTTACCCATTTCTTCTAGTTTACCCAATTTGTTGGCATATAGCTTTTCATAGGATTCTCTTATAATCCTTTGATTTATGTGGTGTTTGTTGTAACTTCTCCTCTTTAAGTTCTGATGATATTTATTTGAGTTTTCTCTCTTTTTTTCTTAGTTAGTCTGGCTAAGTGTTTGTCAATTTTGTTTATCTTCTCAAAGAACAAGCCCTCAGTTTCATTGATCCTAATTATTCAGGAAATGAAAATCAAAACTACAATGAAATATGATCTCACACCCATCAGAATGGCTATAGTTAATAAGATAAGAAATAAGAAGTGTTGGAGAAAATGGAACCCTCATACACTGCTGCTGGGAATGCAAACTGGTACAGCCACTATGGTAAACAGTATGGAGATTTATCAAAAAATTAAAAATAGAAATACCATATGATCCAGCTATCCCTCTACTGGGTATTTATCCAAAGAGCATTAAATCAACAATTCAAAGAGATTTATGCATCCCTATGTTCACTGCAGCACTGTTCACAATAGCCAAGACATGGAAGCAACCCAAGTGCCCATCAACAGATAAATGGATAAAGAAGATGTATACATATACAATGGAATACTACTCAGCCATAAAAAGACAAAATCATGCCATTTGTGACAATATGGATGGATCTTGAGGGTACTATACTAAGCAAAATAAGCCAGACAAGAAAGACAAATACCATATGATTTCACTCATATGTGGAAGATAAACAAAGACGTGGGTAAGGAGAACAGATTAGTGGTTACCAGAGGGGAAGGGGGTTGGGGGAGGGCAAAAGGGGTAAAGGGGCACCTATATTAGTGGACAAGGACTTTAAAATGCCTTAATTAAAAGGATTAACATATCCAGGATATAGAGGAGAAGATGATGAAAACAATGGAGAAGAATTTTAGTTTAATTAAAAGAATCAAGCTGAAATCCTAGAACATAAGAATATAATATTCAAAATTCTTCTGGAGTTGAAGAAGAAAAATGAGAGACTTGAAGAGCCAACATTTTAATGAGAAGGGAAGGGAAAAGAACTACACTTGGCAGATGGACAATTTTCCTCTCAAGAAATTTGCTGAATCCTGAAGCTGCACAGGGAAGGGGGGTAAAAAAACTAGACTTTTGGTGGTGAACATGATGCAGTCTATACAGAAACTGAAATACAGTGATGTACACCTGAAATTTACACAATGCTATAAGCAATATGACCTCAATAAAATAATTAAATTAAAAACCACCACCAACAACAAAATATCAGAAAATATTTCAAATTAAAGTAAAATAAAATTTTTAAAAATACACTTAATACTGGGTATCTATCCTAAGAACCTGATATCAGAAATCTCAAGAGTCCGTTGCACCCCTATGTTCATCGCAGCATTATTTACAATAGCTAAGACGTGGAACCAGCCTACCTGTCCAGAAACTGATGATTGGATAAAGAAGATGTGGTATATATACACAATGGAATACTACTCAGCCATAAAAAAAGACAAAATCGGCCCATTCACAACAACGTGGATGGACCTCGAGGGTATCATGTTAAACGAAATAAGCCAGTCAGACAAAGACGAACTCTATATGACTCCACTCATAGGTGGAATTTAGTATATTGATATGGAGATCTGATCGGTGGTTACCAGGGAAAAGGGGGGGGGGAGGGCACAGAGGGGGAAGTGGTGTACCCACAACATGACTAACAAAAATGTACAACTGAAATCTCACAAGGTTGTAATCTATCATAACATTAATAATAATAAAAAAAATACACTTAAGGCACTGGGGGGTTGTTGAAGCAAAGAGGACTAGAAGCACCAATATTCCAGATGGGGGAAACCATGGATTTATCAGACAACTTTCTGCAGCCACTTTCCCTGGAAGCATTTCCTAACTTTGGGCACAGAGGAAAGAGGCTAAGAATCTGGGTTCTGCTTAGACAAAGGGTTATTACTAGGGAACAGTGAAACCAGCAGAAACTCTAGCAATCTTCTGGAGTTGAAGAAGAAAAATGAGAGACTTGAAGAGCCAACATTTTAATGAGAAGGGAAGGGAAAAGAACTACACTTGGCAGATGGACAATTTTCCTCTCAAGAAATTTGCTGAATCCTGAAGCTGCACAGGGAAGGGGGGAAAATCTCTGAAAAGTGAAGAGGTATATTTAACAAGCTCGAGTTGTTGAGGAGACAAGGTAGTTCAGGAACCTCCAAGAGGAAGAGCTCAGGTATACACACAAGGCTCTTAGCTGTAATCCCTAGAGAATTGTGCCCTAGGACTATGGGTGAGAGGTAAATGGAGCCTTTCTAAAGCTGCAGCCACACCTGACTCGCATAGATCCTGATCAAAGTGATCAGCTAGCATCTGTCTCCTTATAAGAAAAAGAATAGTTTTATTTGGAACTTTTCCAATTATTTTATATGCAATGTCCAGCATAGAATGTCAAGACTCCCTAGGACCAAATGACCAAAAACACCAAGAGAAAGAAAAAACAGACAACTTAAAAAGACTCTCGGGTGAACTAGATATTAGTGGACAAGGACTTTAAAATGCCTTAATTAAAAGGATTAACATATCCAAGATATAGAGGAGAAGATGATGAAAACAATGGAGAAGAATTTTAGTTTAATTAAAAGAATCAAGCTGAAATCCTAGAACATAAAAATATAATATTCAAAATTAATAACTCAGAAGAATGGGTTTAACAAGCAGATTGGACACAACAGAGGAAATAATTTGTAAGTTAAAGACAAATCAATAGAAAGTATTCAAACAAGCACACAGAGAAGTAATAAAAAGAACAGAAAAAAGTATAAGGGACATAAGGTACATAGTGAGAACACAACATACATAACACATAACTAGAGATATATAAGGAAAGTGAATGGGACAGAAGAAATATTTTTAAAAATATAGTGGCCAAGAATTATCCAGAACTGATAAAAAGACATCACTGCACAGATTCAAAAAGGTCTATGAAGGATAAATAGGTTAAATTTGAACCAAACCATACCTAATTACATCATAGTAAAACTGCTGAAAATCAAAGATAAATCAAAGGGATCATTAACTTCAAAGGAATAACAATAAAACTAAAGTTGAATTCTCAATAGAAACAATGGAAGGTAGAAGGTAATAGAATATCTCTGAAATGGTGAAAGAAAATAACTGTTGACTTAGAATTAAACACTCAGAAATATATCCTTCAGAAATGAAGATGCAATAGGCATTTTCAAACAAACACTCAGAAAATTGATTGCCAAAGAACTGTAGTAAAACTAAAACTAAAAGGGAGTTCTTTAGGCAGAAGGAAAAAAAAGCTAAATGGAAACATGGAAATGCAAGAGGGAATAAAGGTACAAGAGAGTAAATACAAATGAATATTGTCTATACAAAACAACAGCAATAGTTCCTTATGCAGTTTAAAATACACATAGAATTAAAATGCATGCTAAACATAAAGCAAAGACATGTGGATGATAAAATAAGTGAAATTGTTCTAAAGCACTAGTATTATCAGAGAAATAAAGTAATAACTTATATCAGACTGTAATAAGCTAAGAATGCACACTGTAATTACGAGGGTAATAACTAAAAAAGGTAAAATGTTGTCTAGGTAGCAAGAGACAATATGTATATTATAATTAAATAAAGAAACACATGCACACACATGCCCTTCCACAATAAAAGAAAGAGGAAAAGAAATATGTCAAACAGAAAAAGAAGATGGTAAATATAAACACAAAAATATCTGTAATAATGTTAAATATAAATAAGGTAGTTGCTCCAATTAAAAGAATAAGCTAATCAAACTGCGTGAGAAAACTAGAAAACTAAACCAACTATATGCTATATACAAGAGAACACCTCATTAAAGATATAAAGTTTGAAAGTAAAATGGTGGAAAATGTATATTCTAAAAAAGTAAAAAAAGGAAGAAAAACTGGTATAGAAACTCATATCAAAGCAGACTTTAAGGCAGGAAGAATTACCAGAGAAAAAAAAGAGGATATTTCAGAATGGCAAAGGAATTAATCCACAAGAGGATTTAGCAATTCTCAACCTGTATACACCAAACATCCTAGATTCTAAATATGTAAAACTAAAATTGACAAAAGTAAAAGGAGACATAGACAAATCTACAACTAAAGTGTGAGATTATAATACATCTCACTCAATAACTAATAAAATAATCTAAAAAGGGATACAGAGTAAAGATATATAGAAATTTTGAAAAACTTTTACAAAGATAGCCCAATTGATGATAGAACCCTGCATCCAACAATGACAGAATACAAAACCTTTCCAGTGGACCTGGAGTACTCATCAAAACTGACCATATTCTGGGCATAAAGCAAATTTCAACACATTTAAATGATAGAAATTATTCAAAGTATGTTCTCTAACCACAGTTAATAGAGGAAACTTCATGATCTTAAATGTATATATTACAGAAAAAACATGTCTGAAAATTAGATATTTTTGCTTACATATAAATAAGCTGGAAAAAGAAAAGTAAAAAAACCTAAAGAAAGGAAAAGGAAAGGATAAAGCAAAGAGCCAAATTCCATGAAATACAACACAAAGGAATTGCAGCTCCACATGTAAGAACGTGGAAGCTGCCACTCTGTCCTAACAACAAGCAAAACGCTGAACGAGCTGAAAAAAACCAACAACTCTTCTTAGATCTGTAAGAGAGGGGAGGACACAGGCCAAACCACAGCTTCCAAGACTGGAGAGACAGACGGGAGAACACAGGTCATCACAGCTTACCAGAGCAGAGAATCCCAAGTGGAAACCTCTGGGGGGATCCAGCGCCAGGGCAGGAAAACCGGAACTGTATTTGACAGATTGCTGGGGGCTCAGTGTAGACGACTCTGAGAGTTAAGAACTCCAGGGGGACCCAGCTGTAGAGGGGTCCCCTCAATTTTGTGAGATTACCTCCAGGAAATCAACCAGGTTCTCAAAGTAAATACTGGGGAAAAATCATCTTGTGCTTCTGGCAGGGGGAGGGAAAAAGGAACCGTTTTGTAATAAATCCGAGCACTGTTCTTAACAGAAGAACTGTCCTCAGGGAACCAATGAACCAGAGCCTAACCTGCTGGGGTGTTATCAAAGCCTAACTGACCTGGGGGAGGGGAAATATCTAACTCCAGCTATCTCTAGCCATCCTGTCCCATCTATGGCGGTAGAAAAAAACTGAGAAACACTAAAAGACTGAGACCTAATAGGGGACTACAGAATGCTTCCCCTCCCCGGACACGTCACCACCACGTTACTAAAGCCCTGCTTACAGCAGTCCCTTTTACCCAGCACATCACCTTTTGCTATCAAGAAAAATTTACAGGGCATACTAAAACCTAAAAACACAATTTGAAGAGACAGAGCAAGACTCGGAAGCAGATATGGCAGGGATGCTGGAATTATTAGATTAGGAATTTAAAACAACTATGATTAACATACTAAAAGCTCTAATGGATACACTAGACAGCACGCAAGAACAGATAGGCAATGTAAGCAGAGATGGAAATCCTAATATGGAACCAAAAAGAAACGCTGGAGATAAAACACACTGTAGTAGAAATAAAGAATGCCTTTGATGGGCTTATTAGTAGACTTGACCCAGCTGAGGAAAGAATCTCCGAGCTGGAGGATATATCAGTAGGATCCTTGAACACCAAAAAAGAAAGAGAACAAAGACTGAGTAAAACAGAACAGAATATTCAAGGACTGTGAGACTACTACAAAAGGTGTAACATATGTGTAATGTGAATACCAGAAGGTGAAGAAAGAAAGGAACAGAAGGAATATTTGAAACAATAATGACTAAGAATTTCCCCAAATTAATGTCAGACACCAACCAAAGATCTGGAAAGCTCAGAGAGCACTAAGCAGGATAAATGCTCCCCAAAACTGTACTCAGGCATATCATTTTCAAACCACAAAAAATCGAAGATGGGGCCGGCTCTGTGGCCGAGTGGTTAAGTTCGTGCGCTCCGCTATGGTGGCCCAGGGTTCGGATCCTGGGCGCGGACATGGCACCGCTCGTCAGGCCACGTTTAGGTGGCGTCCCACATCCCACAACTAGAAAGACCTGCAACTAAGATGTACAACTATGTACAGGGGGTTTGGGAAGATAAAAGCAGAAGAAAAAAAAAATAGAAGATAAACTCCTGAAAGAAGCCAGAAGAAAAAAACATCTTACCCGCAGAAGAAAGAAGATAAATATTATATCTGACTTCTCCTCAGAAACCATGCAAGTAAGAAGAGAGTGGAGTAAAATATTTAAAGTATTGAGGTAAAGAACCCACCAACCTGTAGTTCTATACCTTGTGAAATTATTGTTCAAAAATGAAGGAGAAATGAGGACTTTATCAAACAAAAATCAAGGGAATTTGTTGCCAATAGACCTGCCTTGCAAGAAATATTAAATGAAATTCTTTAGAGAGAAGGAAAATAATATATGTTATAAATTCAGATCTACATCAAGTAAGAAAGAGCATCAAGGAAGAAATAAGTGAAGGTAAAATAAACTTTTATTTTTCTTATTCTTAATTGCTCTAACAGATCACAGTTTGTTAAAAGTAATGCCAACAGTGTATTCGATTATGTGTGCTTGTGTATATATGTATATATGATATATGTAATAATATATGTATGCTTATGTATAAGTGAAATGAATGACAACAATGACAGGAGGGAGGAATTAGGATTATTTTGTTATCATAAGGTACTCACACTACCTATGAAATGGTATATGTTACTTGAAAGTGGACTTTGATTAGCTGTAAATGTATATTACAAATTCTATGGCAACCACTAAAAACAGTAAAAAAAAAAAGTATAAATGATATGCTAAGAAAGGAGAGGAAAATGGAATAATATAAAATGCAGTGAAAACACTCTGTATGCTACCATAACGACGGCTACATTTCAGTATACATTTGGGCAAAGTCATAGAATGTACAACACCACAAGTGAACTGTAATGTGAACGATGGAATTTGACTTTTTTGATAGATTAATAAAAATGTATGTCCCTAGCAACATTGATAAAGAAAGAAAAGAGAGAAAACACAAATTATCAATAACAGGAATGAAAAAAGAGACATCACTGAAAATACTATGATGTTCAAAAGCTAATAAAAGGACATTTAAAACAAGTTTATATCAATAAATTTGACGATTTAGATAAAATATATGTATTTATTGAAAATTTTGCCAAAATTGACATAAGGAGAAATAGAAAATTTGGATTGTCCTTTTTTTTGAGGAAGATTAGCTCTGAGCTAACTGCTGCCAATCCTCCTCTTTTTGCTGAGGAAGCCTGGCCCTGAGCTAACATCCATGTCCCATGCCCATCTTTCTCTACTTTATACATGGGACGCCTACCACAGCATGGCTTGCTAAGCGGCACCATGTCCGCACCCGGGATCTGAACCAGCAAACCCTGGGCCGCAGAAGCAGAACGTGCGCACCCAACTGCTGCGCCACCTGGTCGGCCCCACTGAATTGTTCTTTATATATTAAAAATATTAAACCTGTTATTTAAAAATTTCCTACACAGAAAACTTCAAGCCCATGTGGTTTCACTGATGAATTCTCCCAAACATTTAAGGAAAACATATCATCAATATGCACAGTCTCTTCCATAAAATAGAAGAAAGGAAAATGTTCCATCTCATTTATGAAGATGGAATAACTTTGGTACCTTAATATCCAAATTTGTTAAAGACATTACAAGAGAATGAGGGGCTGGCCCAGTGGCATAGTGGTTAAGTTTGTGCCCTCTGATTCAGTGGCCCCAGGGTTCACCAGTTCAGATCCTGGGCATAGACCTACATATCACTCATCAAGCCATGCTGTGGTGGCTTCCCACATGCAAAGCAGAGGAAGATTGGCATGGCTGTTAGCTCAGAGACAATATTCTTCAAGCAAAAAGAGGAAGATTGGTGGCAGGTGTTAGCTCAGGACCAATCTTCTTCACCAAAGAAAGAAAGAAAAGAAAATACAGGTGTGTCTCCCTCAGAAACATAAATACAAAATGCTAACAAAATATAAGCAAATAAAATCCAGTGACATATAAAAGAGCAATGCATCATGCATCACAACCAACTAGTGTTCATTACAGGAATCAAAGATTGTTTAAAATTTGAAAACTAATCATCTAATTCGCCACATTAACAGAAAAAGAGAAAAATCACATGATCATCTGAATAGATGAAGAGAAAGTATTTGATAAAATTAAAATTGTTTCACATTACAACCAATCTTTGGAAACTAGAAATAGATCACTCTCTATAAAAGGTTTCTACAAAAATACTTAACAAATCTCATATTTCATGGTGTAATTCTGATTTCTTTTCCTCTAAGTTTGGGAATAACACAAGAACACCTACTATGGCTAGTACTAGTCAACTTTGTACTAAATATTCTAGCCAGTGCAATCAGACAATAAAAAGAAATAGAGGGGCTGGCCCCGTGGCCGAGTGGTTAAGTTCGCGCGCTCCGCTGCAGGCGGCCCAGTGTTTCGTTAGTTTGAATCCTGGGCGCGGACATGGCACTGCTCATCAAACCACGCTGAGGCAGCGTCCCACATGCCACAACTAGAAGGACCCACAACGAAGAATACACAACTATGTACTGGGGGGCTTTGGGGAGAAAAAGGAAAAAAAATTAAAATCTTTAAAAAAAAAAAGAAACAGAAATTAAGAATATTAGGACAAAATATTTAGAGATAAAATTGTTGCATACATAGAAAAAAACAAGAGAATCAATACATTATTAGAATTAATGAGTGAATTTAGCAAGGTTGCCTGATATAAGATTAATTTAAAAATTAATTCTATTTCTATATGCTAGCAACAAACAATAAGTAATGATATAAAAGCAATTGTGTTTATAATGGCATCATAAACTACCAAATACTTAGGAAATAATCCCAATCAAAATCCCATCAAAATGTTTATGAAAATTTACAAGTGTCTCTAAAATGCAGATGCCTAAGAACAGCCAAGTCAGTCTCACAAAGAATAAGCCTGAGGACCTATGCTACCAATGTCAAGATTTACAAAACTATAATAATTAAGACAGTAGGATATTGGTGCAGGAATAGACAAAACAATGGAACAGATCACAGAATCCAGAGATAAATCCATGCATGTACAGTCAGTGAATTTAAGAGAATGGTGACATACGATATGCAGTAAAAAAAAAAAAAAAAAAAAAAAAATTGGTCCTTTAAATAAACAAATAAGAAAAAGTTGGTCTTTTAAATAAACAGTGCTGAATCAATTTGATAGCTACCAGAGAGTGAGAGAAACCAAGTTATATGCTCAAAATATGGCTAGGGTCCCTGTTTCTAACCTGCTGCTTCTGTGCCTCTCCACATAGCATCTAGAGCGATACCACTAAAGCCTTAAGGCAGAACATTACATTCCTCCACTCAAACCTCCAATGTCTAACCAGTTCACTCAGTGAGTGCGAGAGGGACCTGTGAGCTGATTCCGACCAACAGAATGTGGGAGAGGTGAGGCTATATCACTTCCATGATTATGCTAAATAAGATTGTAACTTCTGTCCTGCCAGGAAATTGTCTCTTGGCTTTGAGGGATGTTGTAAGGTCTGTATGGAAAGGCTCGCATGGCAAGGAACTGAGGCGGCTTGTGGCCAACAGCCACCATGAAATTAAGGCCTTCAGGCCAACAATTCTCAAGGAACTAAATTCTGCAAATAACCACCTGCTCTGGGAAGTGAATCCTTCCCGGGTCAAGCTTTGAAGTGAGATTGCGGCCTGGTGAGAGACCACGAAGCAGAAGGCCCTGGTAAGCTGTGTCCAAACTCTTGACCCACAGAAACTGAGATAATAAATGTGTGTTGTTCTAAGCTGCTGAGTTTGTGGTTGTTATGCAGCAACAGATAACTAATACAGCCTGTGAACTGAGAAAACTCCCCATAATTGCAGTTTGGAATGGTCCTTCCTCCTGATCCCAGTATACCATATGTGTCCCCCATCATCATAGCCAATGACTCGTGAATTAGATCTCTGTCCACCACATTCTTTCTCATATAAAAATGAGAAATTTGTTCTTTTTCTCTACAATCTGCAAGAGTTTCTTGAGCTTTCTTCCAAATAGCTCTATTGTCGAAAATTTCAGTATTTGTCTCTGCTGCTTATAGTGTGGATTTCAATTGCTGAATTTCAATTTTAGATTCCTTTAACTCTTGCTAATCCACCCACTTCCTTACTCATCTCATTTTTGTCTTTTGCTTTCTGGACTTGGGCTTCTTTCATAATTTCGAGGATAAGAAGCGTTTTCCTGAGTTTCAGTAGATAATTTTTGGAAGTATTGAAGCATCTGGTTTGGTGTTAAACTCCCATCCTCTCAGTCTCCTTTCTGATTCTAGCTGTAACTGAGGCAAACAACTCAGTGTGGGCTTTGACTCACCTCACACCAAGAGCATCTTGCCCCAAACATTCCCTGCATGTTTTTTGCACTTTATTTTGGGGTGCCCCTGACATCATAGACTACAGCCCACTGTCTGGCACACAGGCACTGTCACAATCTGGAAGTGGGGGTGGGGAGCTGTGAAGTCCTAGGCAGCAGCCCTATCAGAGGCAACAGAGAAAGACCTCTCCTGATGGCCCTCAGACAGACAACTGGGAGAAGCATTCTATGGGCTCCTTTGAAGGTTCTCATGGGATCAAGTCCCAGTTGCCCTCAGTCTTTCCTCCTTCTATCACTCTTGTCTTAAGTCTGTTTGGGCTGCTATAACAAACTACCACAGACTGGGTGGCTTAAATGACAAACATTTTTTTCTCACAGTTCTGGAGGCTAGGAAGTCTAAGATAAGGTGCCAGCACGTTCAGTGTCTGGTGAGGGCCCAATTCCTGGTTTATAGTGGCCATTTTCTCATCATACCCTCACATAATGGAAGGGACCAGAGAGTTCTCAGGGGTCTCTTTTATAAGGGCACTAATTCCATTCATGAGAACCCCACCCTATGACCTAATCACCTCCCAAGGCTCCACCTCCACATATCATTGCATTGGGGATTAGGCTTCAGCATATGAGTTTTGGGGGGACACAAACATTCAGCCCATAGTAACTTTCCCAGGGGCCTCCCTTCTACTCTCTGGGATTTCCTCCCAGTAAATTTCCTACAAACACATTCAAAACGCTATGCTTTTGGTGGTATCCCAAGTCAAGTTTATTTTTTCCATTTTAATTCTGGGAGAGTAAATCCTTTCCACTACTCTATAGTACTTGCCAACAATTTGAATGACTTGGAAGTAAATTCTTGCACAGAGCCTCCAGATAACAGCCCAGCCTGGATGATGCCTTGATTTTCATCTTGTGAGACCCTAAGCAGAAAACCCAGTTAAGCCTGCCTAGACTTCTGATCAAGAAAACTGTGCTGTTTTCAGCCACTAAATTTGTGGTTTCGGGTTTTATCACTGATTTTGAGTCATCGGAGCAGGTGGAGAGATAGAACCTGTACTCAGCTGGATAGTGTCCCCCCAAAATTCATGTCCTTGAAATGTCAGAATAGGACTTTATTTGGAAACAGGGTCATTGCAGGTATAACTAGTTAAAATGAGGTGATACTGAAGTAAAGTGGACCCTTAATCCACTATGACTGGTGTCCTTTTAAGAAGAGAAGAGACACAGAAACACATGGGGAGAATACCATGTGAAGATGGAGGAAGAGTTTGGAGTATATGTCTACAAGCCAAGGAACACCAAGGATTGCTAGCAACACCAAAACCTAAGAGAAAGGGTCCCTTAGAGCCCTGAGAGAGAAAGAGATAGAGAAAGAGAGAGAGAGAGAGAGAGAATGACCCTGTCTATACCTTGATTTCAGACATCTAGCCTCCAGAAATTTGAAAAAATAAATTTCAGTTGCTGGAAGCCACCTAGTTTGTGGTATTTGGTTGTGACAGCCCTAGGAAACTAATGCAGGACCTAGGTGTCTCCCCACCCTTTATAGGTGGTCTTTGGTTCATCAGTCAAAGCTTGAGCATGCCGTGAAATGAAGTCTGGGCTATATTTTCCTTAATCCAGCCTCATTTGCTAACAGGTTGTCTACCATTCTGAGTTTTTAGTGAGATTGTGGGTTTTTATACTCACCTGTGTGTTCATGATGATTTCAATGGCAGGTTAGAAGAAACTACTTGTGAATTCCATGCAGCACGACCATTCTGACTATTGCTGTTGATATTGATGTTGCATACTTTTTAAATCTACCAAAAACCTTTTCTGGAAACAGGTGAAGGATTAATTAATTATCAAGACAATAAATATTGACAGAAGGTAAGAGGGTCCTTCAATCCATTACCTTAGCTTTGCCTTGGCTATGGGGCTTTGGGGTTTAAAAGACCAGCTCCGGAAAGGAAAGGCAATTTCCCTTCAATCTCAGAAAGGTAATAAAATAATGTGTGATTGTCAAGTGGTGTCATTTAGAATAACATACCCTTAGCATCAGAAAGCGGTCAAGGAGAGGAAATTGAAAAGAATCAGTGAAATATGCAATACACTACATCCTTGAGACATTCTTCTACACGCTGCCAGAAAAATCCATCAAAAATGCAAATCTGCTGCTTCCTTTCCCCTACTTAAACTCCTCTGATGGTACCACACTGTTTTGAGGATATCAGTCCACTCTTCTTAGCTGGGTGTTCAAGTCTCTCCATGATCTGTCCCTGCCTACCTCGCCTACTCCCCAGCACACATTCTAAGCAACAGTCACACTGGGCTATGCACATCCCCTGAATATTCCATGCTCCTTTACCCCTCTGTGCCTTTGCACATGTTTCCACACTGGCATGCCTTCTCCTCCCTCACCCATCTCCCCCTGTACTGGCAAACCCTTCCCTGGCCCTCCCAACCCGAGCTGGTCCTCTCCATCCCCAGTGCCCTGCTGTAGCCAGTGCAGGTCTCTATTTTGCACATATCCCCATCTTATGCAATGCTTTTTTCCATGGTTGACTTTTCTACTATGCAGAGAGCTCCTAGGCAGGACCAGTGTACACTATACTGGCACTACTGGTACAGTGCCCATCAGTGTTGACTGTTGAAAAGACACAAAGTTGAGCACTGACTGAACTTTTAGAGTTGCATCAGAAGCGAGAAGCAGCTTGGTTATCCACAAAGTAGAAAGTCATAGAGGTGGATAAAACCTCATAATACATGTTGAGTAGGATGTGACTATGTAACTTTTTAAACTAAAAGAGAAAAGTCAAACCAGTGTGATCACACAGGCTTAAAAGGCATGCCTTTTCCAGCTTTGTGACTCCCATGCGCACCATAGCAACCAGATTTCTATTTCCAATATTATTTCCCAGTAAAAGGAACCAGGACCCCCTGGAGGACAACTGATTCCACGGCTCAGGAAAAATCACAGTGGGTCTGGTCTGCACTTACTGATAACAGAAAGCGAGGATGCTTTCAAGATGTCAGGGGGAGGGGCTCCCACTAGGGAGGATCAAAAGGCAGGATAATACTTATGTTTAATTAGCACAAGTGAAGCCTGTGAAGGGCCATGACAAGTTCATAAAATACTTAAAAGAGAAGAGTTAATATTATGTGATAAAACAGTAGTTGTAACATCAAAGAAAGATGAGTATAATAGGATTAAAACAAATTTATATTTATTTCAATAAGTATCAGAGTATTAATACAAGGGATTTTTTCCTCTTAATTATATGTTAGTAAAAAGGTTTATTTTATATATATGTAAGAATATACATCTGTATTTTTTATCTGAGTGAACAGGAAAAAAAGAACAAAATAATGTGTTCAGAGTGGAAATATACAATCTGAAGGGCAAAGTTAGAAAAATGTCCTAAAAATTCTACCACAAAGAATAATGTTTAAAAACCAAAACTTGAGATAGCTTAAGATGTTTTTAAGGAAAAACTGCCTGTGAGGAACTTTTCTCAATTAAGTGTGAAGTAAAATACAGTTTTAAATAAATTTAGTTTTATTACTTCTGACTAGATATGATTTACTTACTGGAAGTCCTTAGAAGATCTTATTCAATAAATATGAAAGTTTAATAATATTTTTGTAAGAATGGATACAAACATAACACAAACACATACACACAGATGAATTGTTGTTTCTTTGAAAGTAGTCATATCAGAAAGTTATGTGTTCATTATAAGGTTACCATTACTTAAAATATTGTTATATCACTAATTTGGAAATTGTCTTCAGAGCTAATTTATAAGTTTCAAGAATATAAGTCCTATTTCTTTATTCTTTTCTTGTATCTCATCTCCTCTCCTCCCTCTCTCCCTTCCTCCTTCTTCATTGTTGGAAATGGTATTACTCCTTCCCCTTGCAAAACACACACGTTAAAGACAGGAAGGAGCATTCTCCTCACAGCTGCCAGGCAGAGGGTAGCTAGAGCTGAGAAATTCCAATGGCAGCCCCTGAAGATCCGCCCATGGCCTCCAGATCCCTGGGGCTGCCTTGGCTCCCATCCTTCCTAAGGCCTAGTGGTTCAACTCTTTAACCATCTTCTTTTGCTGCTCTTTATTTTGCTTTAGTTAGCCAAAGTTTGTTTCAATAGCTTGTAGCCACAGAATCATAACTGAAACAACTGGTTTAATCGCCAAATTTGACTTCATTTGATAGATGAGCAGACTTAGAGTCAGAGAGGAAAAGTGATTTGCCTGAGGGCACGTGGATATTCTACAGCCGACCTTGATCTAGAACTCAGAATGAATCACTCGGATTCAGAGAGCTTTCTCTTATATCACTGCCTCTTACATTCAACAACCCCCCACCTCACCCCAGATGCACCCAGCTGCTGAACACAAAGATGCTCCCATGTGTAGGCTCTGTGTCATAATTCATTTTTCTTGAAAGTGGGGAAAAGAAAAGCACCAGGAAAGGGATTAGAGGAATAACTAACAGATGAGTCACGAGTTTATGAAATGCAACGCTACTTAGGACTTGCAACTCACCAGACAAAGGAGACAAAGCACCTACACGTTGCTCTGGGACCCCCGCTCCTGTTTTCTGAGACTGTTCCCAATCTCTGTCTTGCTATAGAATGCAATTGACTTTAAATTTATGTTTTAATTGTAAATATAATGCATTCACATGGTAAAAAGTTCAGCTAATTGGACGTGACCAAAGGTTCAAACCACAGAAAACAAATTGCTCTCCCAACTCTAAGGCTCTGGCCTCAGTCTCGGCAACTGTGTTCCATGCCCTGAGGGCTCCAGCCTTCCCTTTGAGCAGAGCCTTTCTCTCAATGACCTGGGCCACCGTTCTGCACATATTTTCCTGGAGAAACCTTGGAAAGAGTGTTTCTGAGCAGAACGGTGGGTGAAAGCTTGATGGGCATTGACTGGGGAGAATGCTGTAAGGAAAGGGGGAATTAGAGACAAATCTTTCAGGAAGTTGCCTGTAGAAGAAAGCGGAGAAAATAGCTATGATTTATTTAGTAAACACTTTAGATAATTTCTTTTCTTCTTCTACCAGGATAAGAAAGGGACTTACTTATCCCTCTATGCCTTATATGTTATTTAATATCTAAGTTACAGTGGAAATGGAAATGACATTCAGGTAATTTGACTAAAATATGCTCAATTTTTAAAATTATGCTTGTGTCTTCAAAGACATTTCACTGAATCCCAGCTGACTGTAAATAAAGGCCCCAAGTTTTCATTTTGAGTATGGTATTTTCAAAGGGAAATATCAAGTTGCATGTAGAGAAACTACAGGCTGGTTTCTATTCTATCTCCTTTGCTGCCATCTAGTGACAATTCTAGGTCATGTAAAGAAATGTAAGAAGGCCCAGTGTCCAGGGCCAATGAAGACTGTGTGACTGAGCACTTTCCGTTCCCTTCGCCCAGGGAGGCAGTGCCCTTATCCGGCTGGAGATGTTTCCCATTGAGCCTGGAGATTTAATCTGCAGATTTGCACCAGCGGTGACACAACCTCCTCAAGGGCACTTGCGAAACACGTTTCTGGGTCCTGTGCAAAGTGAGGCAAGCGGATTCCTGAAAATGACAGCGCAGTCCAACCACAGCTCAAGTCAAAAGCCATAAGCACATCATGAAAAACAAACCCATCACTGAACAAATATATGATATGTTTACATTGCAACTAAATATTTCACAGTGAGAAACAAGTCTTTTCTGTAAAAATGTGCTGCAATGTGTGTATATTATTTCATATTTTGGGGATTATATCTTTAGGACTAATTCCTAGAAGCATAATTTCTAGGTCAAAGAGTAAATCCATATACAAATCTGCTAGATGTTGCCAAACGCCCTTCTGTAGCACCTCCAACATTTTGTATCCCCATCAACAATGCGTGAGCTTGGCTGGTTCTCCACAGCCTCGCAACGGAGTGGGGTTTACACTTTTGGATGATTCCAAATTGATGGGTAAGAAATGGTACATCCTTGTACTTTTAGTTTGTTTCTCTTATTATTGTTGCTGCAGTCTAGATCTAGCCAGGAAGAGAGAAACCAGACCAATTATTTTAATAGAGAAAACTGAATTTGGGTAAAAGGCTAAGCAGGAATTGGTGGACTAAGCAGGCAAAGAGGAACCAGGAGGAACAGAGAGAAAGTCTAACCAGCTATATTAAAATTCTTCATAATTGGAATGTATAGAGTGGCTTCGGTATTCTCACTGAACCATAACTCCTCTCCATGACTGTTTGCCCCTGAATCGTGATATTGCCCTCTCTCTGACTCACTTGCTCAAATTCTGACACTTAGTCTTTTAATCCAACTGAATAGAGATGCTTCTTATATACTAGGGAACCCAGTTAGAGTGCCTTGAATGTAAGGATATGACCAGAGGGCTCTCTGGGATTGGAGGAGAAGGATATTCATCTCAGAAAGTTTGTTTAAATCAGCATGCCTGTCCCAAACTCCTGAATTTTTAAAAATCTGTGCCTGAGAGGTCCCTTGACAAATTAGGAGGCAGAGTGACACATTACACAAGCCACTGAATACTGCAATCTTGACCCAGTTTCTGAAAGACTCCATAATGTAATCAATAGCAATATATCTCATGACAAAGATAACACAAAAGAAGAAATTTACAACAAAGTTGATTCATGTATATTGATTCAAAAACTCTGAACAAAATACTATCAGATGTTATAGTGCTAACAATAAAATAATATTAATAATAAAATGCCATGACTTAGTAGGTATACATTCTAGCATTTATTCCAGTAGATTACCAGGTATGTGGGCGAAAGGAGAAAAATATAAATTACCATCTCATAAAATAACTATAAAAGATTTACTCTTGCTTATATGTAAAGCCATGCAATAATTCTAGGCAACAGTGCTGCTTGTGCATGATTGTACTACAAGAAATGCAACTAAAAATTGTGTTTCTATAGTTTTTGTCTTTTCACATCTTTCAGCAGCAAAATTTATCAATTTCAAACTGGAGTGGATTATTTTACACTTATTCTGAAGAAAAAAAAAACCTAATTGTTTTACCAGATACGTCACTGTGCTTTATCTGAAAATGACAGAAAAAATTTCTGGGTTATGAGTTTTACTACAAAACCCTGAATTTAAGAGACAGCCCAATACTCTTTTTTCTTAAATAAAATTAAAATAGATAGCCCCTTAGTCACTAGGGTGGTGAAAAAACCTCAGTCCTATTTTGGAGTTTCCCTAACAGCTCTAGAGTTACCATCTAGGACCTTATATGGTACTTGGAAATTGGAGGAAGGTGCTCGGGCCTCCAGTTTATCATGACTGCCCTTGGGATGTTCATTATCTAAGCTAGTTGGTCTATCTAAAATCAAGGTGAGGGTAGGGATCAGCTCCCTTGGCACAAAGGATCTTGCTGTTTCAGGTGAGTCCTCTGGTGCGCACTCATCGTCCTCTCACTGGTCCTGTCACACTCAGACTCTGCATGGTGGAGGGACACCCATCCTTTCTCCCACGGCTGAAGAAGGCATATCAGCCTCAGGACTGATTTTTCTAATCCCAGGCGTGATGTCACAGCACATTCTGGGCTCTCTAGATGAGCGGATGTTCACCCAGAGCTGCAGAGTCACAGGATATGAATAAAACACAAACACCTTTTAATGCTGCCTTTTAAGGCCTAGTGAAAAAGAAAGGGAAGGGTCCCCAGCCAAAAAAGGAAGTTAAGTGGTAGTATTTTTTGCCACTCTTGGAAGGACTTCAGGAGGAAACAGGGAAAAATAGTAAGAGAGGCAATGTTTCTCAACTATGGAGTCTCGCAAAGCTGAGTCTTTTCTCTTCAGGCCACTGAAAAGACAGAACTTTCGGGACTGGATGACTGGGTCCTGACAGGCACAAACAGAGCAGATGGGTATCAGTTGGGATAGGTTGGGTTATGTTGTGGTACCAAATTCACTCTGAAATCTCAGTGGTTTAACTCAACAGAGTTTATTTCTCATTCTCATATGTCCGATGCAGGTTGGCAAGGGACTCAGGAACTATCTGGAATGTCCCCTCTACTATAGTCTAGGAAGTGGGATCACAGAGAATCACACAACAGCTTTTAAAAGCACCATTTTTGCTTACAGTCAAATGGCCAGAGCTAGTCTTGTTTCTCACCTGACTGCAAGGGTGCCAGGAAATGTGGGGGAACACTTGGGTCTTTGCTCATCAAGCACTCATTTTCCCCCTTCTTCCACACAGAACGCATTCACCTTCCTTCCAGGGAAGACACTCTCAAATCCATACAGTCACTACAACAATCTGAAAATTCAAGATCTCTGGATCATCTCTAGATCAGGCATGGCTGTATCTCCTATTTGTCTAGAGCCCTACTAACCAAGAAGATCCACCACGTGTGCTCCCCTCCACACTCTCCCAAACATGGCAGAGGGACAGAGTAATGCATGACCATGCTCAATAGTCGACAGAATAAGAAATGCACGGGAGACCCTGATGGGTGGCAATTCTGGTGCACTGAGGGCAGACATCCTGAAAGCCTCCTCCTGGGAGGTCGGGGCATCTCCTTGTTTAGGTTTTGACTCCGAAGTACCAGGGGATGAATAAACGCTGCTATGCTTAAGTCAAAATAAAATTTTTTCATTATGATTCATTATACTTCGTATTTTTGCTGTATAAGCAACTTTTCTGATAAATTTGCCAACTCTGGGTCCAGATTTCATTGAGTTAGAGGGCTTTTTCTGTAATCACTCTCTGCCTTGTGCTATTTATAGCTTGTTGTTACTCAATGGTGCATATTCCCCGTATTCTTCACATTTCTGTACATTTTATCTCCTCCTGAATTACATGTTCCTTGAAGATAGGAAGGGTGTCTTTTCTCAAATACCTGCAGCACCCGGCACAGTGACTGCTAATACTCACCAGGGGCTCAACAGACTTTGCACTGAGCTAACTGCTAACCATCCCTCACTTCTTTACTGCAAGTCTCTCCATCCTCTGCATCTGAAACACCCCACTGTCAGGATTCTTTGACTCTTCTGATTATTACTTCTCTATTACAAACTCATTTCCTCAATTGTAACCATTCCTCAATGTTTAATCCTATGATAGTCCTCTCTTTTCTCTACAGTATCTCAATTGAAAATATTATCAGAAGAGTGATATTCAAAACAATTATCAACCAACATGGCCAAGGTCCTGTCCAATCACAGGTGGACCCCTACTGTTTCGGACATTAACTCTTCAATTACTGAAGGAGACCGAGGGGTTCTGGGAAGGACTGATGGCTGATGGAAAACAGGAGTGTGGCAGTGCTGATGGGTGATGGTAGGAAGCACTGGGGTGCTGGGGGCAATGACCAATTACCAACAAGCAGGGAAATATTTCAAAATTTTAACAAGTGGCTTGCCTTGACCAAGGTTTTCTGGCTCAATGCAGCCCTGCTTACCCCTGTAGCTTCTTGCAGGCAACTCGAAGTGAGGTGTACACCCAATAGAGATCTTTAACACGCTGTATACACGAAAGTGGCTACTACTGTCTTCCAATCTAACTCCACCCTTCTCAGAACCAGAGATGCATGTTTGCATGTTTCAGGCTTCTCTCTCTTCCTCTCCCACACAGCCTTCCCCTTTCCTTTCTGAACACTCGCCATGGCATACAGGCTTTACCCTTCATAAGCTGTAGTCTTCAACCTCAGAGAAAACAAGGGAGGAGTCACTGAATGAAATGAGGACAGAGGATCAGTATATGTAATCCTGGCCCTTTGCTATTCTTTAGCTCTGGGTATCTATCTCCTCCCGGCTTGAGGAGGCCCAGTCAATAGGGGGCAGCAAGTGTGTTTTGTTTCATGCTCAACTCCAGGGTGAATACTGCTAAAGCCACGTGTGGGACCACAGTCAACACCAGACGCGGTTAGACTTTTGGTTCCACCAAAATACTTTCCAGTAGAAGACTTCACCGTGTTCTCCCTACTTGTCAGCAATTAGAGGACAACCCTTTGTCTCTCCCCGGACCACCATTCATTTTTATTAAGTCTTCAGAAGAACTATAGATCAAGACTTGTAAAACTGTCCTTGGAGTAGCTGAGATGAACAACTAAGGTCTGCACGTAAAACAGAACCTAGCTTTTGATCCCTATGGTTCTCAAGGGACAAAGAAATCCAGACTCACAGACATCGATGAAACCAAGGTAGACACAGCCAGGGAGCCAGGAGAGCTGGAGGCTGTGTGGAGAGTCAACATTCATTCCTGTCCTACTCTATTCTGGCAAGTCTCCTCTCTTTGAGGGCAGGGAGATTGGAGTTGTCACTTTCATTTTTGATGCCCATAAAGGTGGATTCATCTCACATGTTCTAGGATAAGGTAACAAGATTTTTAAAATAGATATAGAAAAGGCCATGGACCTTCTGGTCCCATTTGACCTTGAGTAAGTTACTTGAACTCTCTTGAGTCTGTTTCCTTATCCAGACAATGGGAATATCTGTTGTGGACTGAATTGTGTCCTCCCCAAATTCATATGTTGAAGCCTTAACTTCCAATGTGACTGTACTGTTAGATAGGGCCTTTAAGGAGGGAATTAAGGTTAAATGAGGTGATAAGTGGGGCCCTAACTCAATACGACTGGCTCCTTTTAAGGAGAGATACTAGAGTGTCTTGCGCGCTTGTACGCTGTGTTTGCATGCATAGAGGAAAGGCCATGTGAAGACACAGTGAAAAGGTGGCTACCTGGAAGCCAGGAAAACAGAAAACCACCCTGCTGGGACCTTGATCTTGGGCTATTGGCCACCAGAACTGTGAGAAAAATGTCTATTTTTTAAGCTGCACAGTCTGTGGGATCTTGCTATGGCAGCTTAAGCAGACTAGTAAAATAGCTAATGTATGTAAAACACCTGACACAGAATGGTACAAATATTAATTTACTTCAATAATTTCCATGCTTCAGACACAGATATTCATTTCCTGTCATACTTTGCCACCCAGATTAGCATCTTAAGATCAGTATTTCCTAAAAAAAATTTATCATCTTCTCCCCCAAACCTCCTAGTCACCTAGGCTGGAAACCTCCATCACAGCGTTTCCTCTTGCTTGTACCTCAGATCTGATGTCTCCAGGTCTGTCCATTCTGTCACCACAGTGTCTCTTACTTTCGCCCCTCCCCCGCACTCCCCACTCCCCCCACTCCAGAGCCCTACTTTAAACATTTGTTCCTATTTGGACTATTCTAAGAGTTCTCTTGACTCTCAGTGACAACAAGTGGTTTCCTTGACCCAAGTCAATACCTTTTCAGATCATCTAGCAACAGTCTCTCCAAATAACCAACTTAAAATCTCTTCCAAAACTTCATTGACTTTCCAGTTTTGGAGGATCTGAAATTGCTTGGTCACAAAATTGATATAAAAAAAAAATGTGTTTTAAAGTCTGAAAAGTCCTTAAAATGTTCTAGATCTGTTTTTTTTTTTCCTTTGAGGAAGACTAGCCCTGAGCTAACAGCTGCTGCCAATCCTCCTCTTTTTGCTGAGGAAGACTGGCCCTGAGCCAACATCTGTGCCCATCTTCCTCCACTTTATATGTGGGACGCCTGTCACAGCATGGCTTGACAAGCGGTGCAAATGTCCGCACCTGGGATCCGAACCAGCGAACCTGGGGCAGCCAAAGCAGAAAACGCTAACTTGACCTCTGCGCCACTAGGCCAGCCCCTAGATCTAGTTTTAACAGGAAAAACATAGGGCTTTGAGTCATTTAAAAGTTGGATGTCCCACAACTAGAAGGACCTGCAACTAGGATATACAACTGTGTACGGGGGGATTTGGGGAGATAAAGCAGGCAAAAAAATAAGTTGGACGTGACATTAGTTTTCTAAACTATATAAACTCTACACATATATGTTTTATAATTCAAAGAGCATAAAAGAAGAATCTAGGTCACTAAAAACTAATCATCCAGTTTAGGAGAGGGTCAGGTAAGTGGCCTTCCAGGTCCTTTCACACCATGAGAATGTCTGATTCCTTAAGGTTTGATGCCATTTTATACATTTGTTCTTTCATTAATTACGTCATTCATGCATTCAACAAACATAAGCGTGTACACAATGTGCAAGGCTAAAGAATGAATTATGCAATGAGCAATGACTTCCAAGAGAACAGAAGATTGAAGAAGCAGGATAGGGATGGAAGATGGGGGAAGAAAAGTTCTAGGTGGGACTCTCCAGCTAGTAGGCATGGTAGCTGATAGCCAGGCTGAGAACTTTCCAGAACTAACTTCTTACCTCTTTCTCTAACCTTCATTCTGAACTTCCCTCTTGGCCTTTCTTCAGTAAAACTTTCAGTTGAATAACTGGTATAAGCCAAGAGCTAGCAGATGAGAGGAAGAATGAGAGAAAGAGATTGAAATATGGATCATTACAATTCAGTTTAAAGGAAGAGCATCTAAGGAAGGTTCAAGGCTTCCTGGAGGCCTCAGAATAGATACTGGACAAAGCAGAATAAACAAAGGTACAGAGCATTTTGGAGCTGCTGTCATTCAGTGTGGGGCAGGGAATGGAAGGAGGTAAGACTTGAGGCCCAAGGTAGGAGGTCAAGCCCTGCAGGTCCAATTAGCCAATTGGTTGGGTCCCTTTGGGGGAATGTTTCTTCTAGCTGGTTGTTACTTCTCATTGGATTAATTTCTAACCTATGCTCTAACAAACTTCTTGCATCCCATCTTATCAAACTATTCCACTCTTAAGGTTGATATTTAAGGCTCTCCTGGAGGCCCATTCCAGGCTTATCTCCCACAACTCTCTTAGATGAACCTGGACTATCTATAAAGTAGGTATCTCTTTTCTGAGAAGGATCTGTTCTCTGAGTAGATCCTTCTGTGCTTTGCAGCTTTCACTCCACCTTGTACGTCTGCCTCTCCCCTCCCCTCATTCCCTGGTCCCCCACCATGCCCTCTCTCCACCCTACCCCCACACAGTCACACACAGAGCCTTCACATCCTTAAAAGTCTAGACTAGGTCTGGCAAACTGGTAAGAATGGTTGTGACTTTTAAAATCTGGATTTCTGGTTTCTCTTGAAAAATCAAGAGCCAGCATATCTGGGCCTGAATCTCAGCAAGGTAACCACTGGCTGATACCGAGCCAGGGTTATCCTTTTGGATGGGCATTTGCACTCCTGTTCACAGCACTCTTCTCGCTCCACTCATTTACACTGGCTGCCTGGCCTCGATAGACTTTTGGGTTTCTATTCCCTAACCTAGTGTAAATGTCATCCCTTGAAGATCCTTTCCTTCTTCCCTGTACCAGATGTAAATTCTCCAGTTTGAATGGGAATCACACTGTGTATTCATCACCTCTTTTAATATTACTTTTTAAAAATGTTAATTTACGTTTCCTACCAGTCTTTTTTACATGGCAGATGCTCAACAAATATTTATTCCCTCAAAAAAATGAAAGCACTTTGCTTTCCTAACACAGGGAATAATACTGCGTTTATGGCTATGTACTTCTACTTTGAAGAGGTACTCTCACTACCTGTCAAAAAATTCATACAGATTCTTATATTTCCCTTAGAAACGTATTAGATGATTCTTGCCCTTTTTAGGTATACCTTTCTCTCCAAGAGTCTTGACTCAGCCAAAATAAAACAGAACTCACTTTTAAATTTATGGGATAAAACTTTGCCACTGACAATTTCAGATTTGATTCAACAGCTTCTCCGCCTCCAGCTCCCTAATAAGTCAATCAGAAAACAACGTCCCAGGCTCTCTGCCTGCATTACTTCATTTAATTCTACCTCCACAACTCAACCATCAGTATCTTCTTCAATGTAGTCAAGAACAAAAACTCAAATTGCCCAGTTGCTAGTTAACTGAGATGTAAACCTAAGTAGGTTTACCCCAGGGCCCAAAGTCTTCATCATTAAATCCTGCCTACCCTTGTCAAAGGTTTAGTATTATGTATGTATCTGACTTAAACACCACTTTATCTAAGCACATCACTAACCCCCAGTAATAGGCTATAGCAGTGGTTCTCAAAGTGTCCTGCACAAGCATGTTACTATCACCTGGGAGCATGTCAGAACCCTAAGTTATCCGGCTACAGCCCAGACCTACTGAATATGCAGTTCTGCGAGTGGGCCCAGAAATGTTTTACCAAGTCCTCCAGGTGACAGTGATACGTACTGAAATTGAGAACCACTGGGTCAGAGGTCCCTCCTCTGTGCTCCCATAGTGCCCTATACTTATTCTAGTTTTTCAATTCCTCTACTTGACTACTCACTTAAGTTCCTTTAAGCTAAAGCTGCCTTGATCACTTTTATTTCTACCGCATTTATTAAATGATTGAATAAATAAATAATGTGAATAAATAAAAGAATGTGGAAGCCAAGCATTTTGTTTTTAAAGCTTGGCACCTGAGTTAACATCTGTTGCCAATCTCTTTTTTTTTCTTTTTCTTCTCCCCAAAGCCCCCCAGTACATAGTTGTATACTCTAGCTGTAGCTCCTTTCAGCTGTGCTATGTGGGACTGATGAGCAGTGCCATGTCCACGCCCAAGATCCAAACTGGTGAAACCCTTGGCCCCTGACCTGAAGTGGAGCACGAGCACTTAACCACTTGGCCACGGGGCCGGCCCCAGAAACCAAGCATTTTTAACAACACATCTCACTCGCTGGTGTAGGATTGAAGAAATTTCAGCAATATTTAAAAAAAAATACACTTGGAGCTTTTTTCCCCCCTAAATAAAACATCCAGATAAAAAAGGAGCCTGCCAGAAGAATAAAAGGATTCAGAGTTTAGTAAACCTGAGTTATGGTGGAAATTCAGACCATTGAGGGGCAGCATATTTTCATGCAAGACTGTATTCAAAGAGGCAGTGCCTACAAGATTCAATTTCTAGTAGTGCAATATTTCCTTTACTCATTAATGTAAAGCAGCTGTGATATTTCTCTCTTCTAAGATACTCACAAAAGTAGCATAAAGTAGTAGTGCCACATGCTAGTTACCACAGAAGGTCACCATAAATGTTAGTGACCTATTTGCTCTGTTTTAGGGCTCTAAGAAGAAATGCAAACCACAGTCAAACTGGGAATACACCTAAATCTGAAGAGTTTCTGCTTTACTTTTATAAAGTATGTGGAAGTCCATTTAGGATAAAAATGAAAACTAAAAAGTCTAATATACACAGGTTTTTCTGTTGCCCTGTGGTTGCTGTCAAAATTGGCAAATTCATTAAATTTGAGAAAGTGATGTTGGTCCCAGTCAGAAGTTACTCCAGACCCAAAACTGCTATAAATAACATGGATGGTAGATCCTCAAAACGGCCCTAGGCACGCCTCTGCTACAGAGTGACTTGGGTGTGAGTAACACAACACTTGCTAAGCCGTCAAAGATCAAGTCTTTTGCGAAAGATAACTGCAGTTACCTCACACCCACAGGACATTTTGTGGACACCCTGTTGGATGAAACTGTTGTCAACAAGGCCATCTTCTATGACTTTGCATTCAAACGTAAGGCCAGGAGGGAGGCAAAGTTCAAGTCTGAGGCAATCAAAAATAGGCAAAACAAGTGATTCTGCCAAAAGCTGTGATTTTAGATGTTGCCTAAATTATTAAGACAACTTCCCAGGAGAAAAATGAACAGAAGGTAGTAGTAAGCAAAATATCCCACTTAAAAAATTTTTTTATAGTAACCGTTATTAATACAGCAGGAACTTGTATGATTATAAAAGATACAAAAAAATCAAAAGAATGTTAGCATTCAATAGAAATTAAAACCTGAGCTGAAGGTTGATCAGAATGTCTGACACTTGGCATTGTTCTGATGGAAGACACACGTTTACTAGACTTGGCAAATAATTCACATAATTCACAAAAAGTTAACAGATTTCAAAATCTACACATTGAGCTACAAGCACTGACATTTCAATTAAATGACTTTTGCTGTTGACAAACATTCATTTAAGATAACCAGGGTTATCCTAAAGCTCTCAAAGGGAAACACATAGAGGTTGAAAATTGTTAATTTCTAATTAGCAAGTGGAGATTGTTTCGGTAAAATATGGTTTAATTATTTATTCATGTAGATCTAAAAGGCTAGCTCACTTTGTCAGAGCACAAGAGAATGCCAAAAGAAATCAAAGCCATGGGGATGGATGGATCAACATAAACCCATCCCAACTTCCAGAAAACAAGTGACACCGAGTAAGACCATCACAAAGAATGGTACTGGTAGGAATAGGAGACTTGTGGTCTAATTCAGTTCTCACTTTGGCTTCTAGAGTGCCTTTTTCTAAGAATTTGTTGAAAAACAGAGAAATTCTACACCTTTAATTAATAATTGTCCATAAGCAGAAGAGAAGAAACAAAAGAAAGCTAACATACAGTGATGGGCCTTGTTGATTAAAAATCTGTGAACATGAATACATTTTAATATATGGACCCTTGAGTGATACTTACAAACCAACGGTTAATATACTACAAAAACTTTACAAACACAAAATGTCCTCATCTGTTGCAGAACTCCAAAACTAACGGAATTAACTTCTTCTCCCTTTTAAAGTACTGATTCCACAGAAAGTCCTAAAATTGAGTTGTCATTGGAATTCCTGTACTTTTACATGTGTCATCAAAACAGGATTATTTTCTCATAATGATGCAGGAAGCAATTTCAAATGAGGTCAAGGATCTTATATTATCTCAAAAGATATTTTCAGTTCCTTGTACTCCATGTTACACACACAAAAAATGAGGACAGCTGGACACATGTAATTTCTTTCATACCAACCTCATTAAACTCCCAATGTCTCCATGCTGGGAAAGGATACCGTACTGAAGTGGTCTATTATAAAGTATCTCCAGTTCTAAAACAGATACTTTTTATTTTTTTAAAAGATGGCTGAAGTAGTGTCCTCTACCTAGCGGAGACGAGCCACTGACTTCCTTCCTGTACCAGCCTTCCAAGATGATACTGAGTGCGTTTTTGCCCTAATATTCTTGCCCCGGGTCTTACGAGGCTTCTCTTCTTTGTGCACCTTCATGTGCTGCCTAAGATGAGAGCTCTGGCTGAAGCACTTGCCACATTCACTGCACTGGTAGGGCTTCTCCCCCGTGTGGGTTCTCTGATGTTGAATAAGGTGGGAACTCTGGCTGAAACAGCGGCCACACTCATCACACTGATAGGGCTTTTCTCCAGTATGAATTCTCTGGTGCTGAATGAGATTCGAGCTCTGTTTAAAGCTTTCTCCACACTCATCACACTTATAGGGCTTCTCCCCGGTATGGATCCGTCGATGCTGAATGAGATTAGAACTCTGAAAGAAACTTTTCCCACAATCAGCACATCTATAGGATTTCTTTCCAGTATGGATCTTCTGATGTTGAAAAAGAGTTGAGCTCTGACTGAAACTCTTTTCACATTCAGTACATTTATAGGGCTTCTCATCCAGGCTTCTTCTCAGTCTACTCAAGTTTGAGATAAATGGAACAGTCATTCCCCATTTCTGCCGCTGCCGGATGGTTTTGCCCTGGTTCTCAGAGGCTTTTCCGTGGCTTGAGCTCCGAGAAATACCACCCTTAGGTTTTCCTAATCGCATGGTGAAGAGCCAAACGTGTTAAGAGTCTACTCTCTTCTTCTGAACTAATGTTTCACTTCCTAGAGCTACACAGCTCAGAATTTTCTGTTTGTAAAGGAAAAAATAAAAATACAAATTATGGGCGATTAATTATTCAGCTTTAATACCTCTTCAACACATCAAAATCGCGTCCATGTTTAAATTAAAAATGTATTCAATACATATGGAAACAAAGACAATTTTGGGGAAAAGATATTTACAAAATAATTTTAATAATTCCAGAGTTTAAGCTTAATAGCTTTTATTATGCTTTATCAAATGAGAATGTAATTCTGAAGGATTAAAAAGTGGAGACAATACCTTAATGGAAATAGAAGACATAACTCCAAAAGACAATCAAAATTTGGGTAATAGACTACCATTATGTTTTAATATTTACTCCCACATTAAACCTCTACTTACTGGTGACTATCTAATTGAGGTGTTCAACTTAGAAAGAAATGACAAACCATACTACTTTACTGAATATTTCTGTTTATCCTGATTTGTTTAGCCATTCCATTTTCACAACTATAGATAACAACTTAGCTTTAACTTGATAGCATAAGTGGTTTTGAAAGTAGGACTACTCTATAAAGAGTGATAAGTTGGGGCCGGCCCAGTGGCGCAGGGGCTCAGTTCCCACGTTCTGCTTCTGCAGCCTGGTGTTTGCCTGCCCGGATCCTGGGTGTGGACCTACGTGCTGCTTGTCAAGTCATGCTGTGGCAAGTGTCTCACATATAAAGTGGAGAAAGATGGGCACGGATGTTAGCTCAGGGCCAAGCTTCCTCAGCAAAAAGAGGAGGATTGGCAGCAGATGTTAGCTCAGGGCTAATCTTCCTCAAAAAAAAAAAAGAGTGATAAGTTTCCGTAAGTCAATTCAATAAATACCAGATGACAAAAACGTCAAAGAGATGCTTTATTATTATTTTTTCTAGATTCTAATGATTCAAGAAAAAGGACAATTCTTTGAAAACTTGAAACAAGAGGATTGTTTCTGGAGAGAGAAACAAAAATTTCAAGACCTTTTACCAGATGGCGAAATGAAATTGAGTAGACAAAAAGGCCATAGGCAGAACACAAGCAAAAGAGGAGGAGAAAGCAAGTTTACATGACAGAATTTTAAAAATACCCAAATGCTGCAAAAACTCAAAATTCCAAAAATTAATTTCACTCACTTGCTTATAAGGTTATTTAAAATAATGGCCATAAACAAACAAACAAGCCACAAACTCCAAATAGATGACAATGTAGGAGAAGCTAAGCTGTGAAAATAAGATTACTGCAACTATTTTCCACATCCTGTGTCAAGAAGTAGACTTTAAAATGGGAATAATTGTCCTGGGACTCTGCATAGAGGCTTATAAAGCAAAGAAGAGGAAACACAAATTACATCATTGTTCTCGCCTTTCCTTCATCTCATTGCATAACTGAGACTCCAGGCCTGATAGTGCTGAGAACTTTATCTGGGATTTAATAATTCTATCTGCTGTATCACAAAGAGCGAACTGCATAAAACAAAATTACAGAGAGCACTATTCATTCCTCAACTTTAGTAAATACTTATAGAACATCTATTACAAGGAGACATTTATTAGGTAATGTTACTGTTGAAAAGATAGCTTTAACGGTAATTATACATTTTTAAAAACCACATCTATTTCTTATACGATATAATTCCGATCCGCTGGGAAACTCAGAGACTATCTAATCCACCTAGAACAATACAGATGAAGAACTCATACTAACAGGTGTCCTTTGTGCTACCTTTCATAATTCCCATAGCAGCTTTATGCGGTTATCTGCGTTTTACAGCTAAGGAAAGGCAGGCATACAGCTGGGAAGACTTGGGCCAGGTTCCCAAACCCAGCGGCCCACTGACGGGCAGCCCCACCTTCTAGCGCCAAGTCCAGCGCTCGGACGGTGCTCAGCATAACTGGACGGCAGGGGCGGGTGCGAAGGTAAACTTGAGCGACACGGGCTACCAGTCGTGCGAACCCGCGTCACTGCACTGTGCCTCAGTTTCCTCCTACCTAAAACTGGGATGACAATAGAGCTGCTGCATCATCAGAGTGTCGGAAGCTTAAATGAGTCAAAATCTGTAAATGGCTCAGCACAGCCCTGCGGTGACCGAGTGTTCGTTCAGTACATGCAGCCCGGCAACGCGCCGCACGGCGGAAGGCGGAAGGACTGCGGCCCAGGGGACCTGCGCGGCCGTCTCCCGCGGCAACTCGCTGGGGCCCCGTGAAGGCCTCCGCCCCGCTGCCTCTGCCACCGCCCCCGGCCCGGCGCCGAGCCCTCCCTGCGGCGCGGGGAGCGGAGCCCGAGGCAGCGCCTGCCCCACCGCGCTTGAGGCAGCTCGCGCCCGGGCGGGCCACTCACCGCGGGGCCGGCCGCCGCCCTCTCTCTCCCGCTCGGTGCCCTGGCCCTGCCGGAAGTGCGGGCTGCGGCTCTTCGGCGCCACCGCGGTCGCTCTAGGAACGTGGCGGAGCGACCCTCTATGGTCCCGGGCCCACCTGAAAGAAGAAACGCTTCGTTGCGTCTCGTTTTGTTTCCCTCTCCCGCCCCTCGGAAGGCCTGCCTGCTGGGGTCCCAGGACCGCCAGGCCTGTGGCCGGCTCCTCTGCGGAGGAGGAGCGGCCGGCGAGCTGCAACCTGGGTCAGTCGCGGCTTCTGAAACGCAGCGCCAGCCTGCCCATCCCGAGACTTCGTTCTTTCTACAAATACTGAGCACTTATTAATTATAAAGAGGGACTTTCGGAGAGCCTCAACTGTTCCTATTTTTCATGAATCACCTCATTTAATTATCACCCAGAGGCCCCTGCAAGATGGACATGATCCTACTCATTTTACAGCTAAAGAAACGGAAGCTTAGAGAAGTTTGCTGAAGTTCACACGGTGTAAGTGGACGACCAAGGATTGGGACGGGTCTCTCGCGATTTAAAACCACCTCCTTGCTTTTCTTTAGTAACGATCTTTCCCGCTTCTCCTCTCCCACAGGCTCCTCTTCAGCCAATGTGGCGGCGCTGCGTCCGTCCTCTGGTGGCCTCCTTCCCCTGCGGACCTCCTCCAGTCTAACGGTTTCACATGCGGTCTCTATGTGCTGAAGACTCCGAATTGGCAACTCCAGTCTGACCCTGGGATGCAAATATTACTGAACTGTAGATTTGTATATCCAACTAGTTACCCAGTACCATTTGTATGTGATGGACATCCCCCAAATGAACTTCTGATAGTCACCTAGCCTGTTCCTTCAGCAGCATGCATCCCAGCAAATTGATGGCAACTCCTCCATCTTTCCAGTTGCTCAGGCCAAAACTCTTGATGTCATTGTTGTCTGTTTTTTCACCCCAAACCCAGATCCAATCCATCTGCAATTTTGTTGGGTTTATCTTCAAAATATATCCAGAATTGAGCCACTTTCAACACCTCCACTGTTAGAACATCCACCAAGCTGCTGTCATCTCCTGTTTGGATTATTGTGTTGCCTTCCTGACTAGTCTTCCTCTTGAGACCCACGTCAGATCATGTCATTCATTTTGTTCAAAACCCTTCACAGACTTCCCATGTCATTAGAGCAAAAACCGCTGGCCTCATAGTGGCACACACAGCTGTCATGATCTGTCTCCTGTTCTTGGTTGGGTCTGCAATGCTGAGAACAGCAGGTAGCAGGAACTCAGCCAGTATTTGTTGAATGAATGAATGTACAGGATGCCTCATTGTTTACAAGTGCCTTTACATCTATTCTTTGGTCATTCATCTTTACTACAGTCTCATGAAGCAGGGATCATCCTGTCTTGCAGATCAGTAAAATGAAGCTGAGAGAGGGAGACTTGCCTGAAGTGACACAGAGAGTTGATGGCAGAGGCCACACTAGATCAAAGGTTCAGACTTCAGTCTGGAGCTTTCTGCTCTGCAGATGGCAAAGCATGAAACTGACTAAGGCCTAGATAAGGAATTTCCAGTCGGTAATCTAGATAAAAGCTGGACTGTTACAAAGATTAAATGAGATAATGTGAGGCACTTAGCACAATGCATAACACATTGATATTACTTTTATTATTATTGTTATAAGTGATTGATGCTAGTGGTTGGAGAGAGTGGGGGTATGGCCAGAGATAGTTTAGGAAGCTTCAAGAGCAAATATGACCTGCTGGGACTGTTTGCTCTATGCACATTAAAATAGTAAGATAAAATTTATTCAAAAATATTTGATTAGTAAGACAGTCATTAATTAAATCTTTCCCTGTCCCACATAACGGTGGGTTATCCCTTTTTCCTGTACCTGAAAACCATCGGGCCAGCTGCAGAAGACCCAGAGATGTGTAGATTAGAAAGGGAGATAATTGGGTAAAGAAAGATGAATTTTAAAAAGGAGAGAGATGAAAGTCAGGAAATAAAGGGGTGTGGGTGGCTAAGAGTGGACAGAGTAGAAGGTAAGGATGGAGAGAGGCCAGAGATAGAAAAGGATATTGGGTGGGGAGGAGGAGGAAGAATAAAGGGAAAAGAAGAAAGGGGGAGAGAAAACAGGGAGAAGGTTGTATGCCCTCCATTACTTATTAGTATAATAACAGTCGGCACTTACTGAATGCTTAGCGTGTGGCAGGCACTGTCCAGAGCATTTGTAGTACCTCGTTCAAGATTCCTGTGGTATGACTGTTCCTGAGCATTTGCTCTGCCTTTCTCGGATTTTACATCCCTGTTTAGTGCTGTGTGACTTTCAGTGCCTCCTAGCAAACGATATGTTGTCCCAGTGATGTTGACTTTACATGTGACTAGCATTGGTCAATTGCATGAGAGTGGACGCAAAGTGTACCACATCCCAGAAGCAGCTTTGGGTCACTGTGTTCCTACCACCACCGTATTCTTTCCCTTTGCCTCAAGAATAATATGTCCCAAACAGGAGAAGACATGTGGAGCAGAGCCATATAAGCCCACCTGCAGCCACAAGTAACATGTGACAGAAATAAATGCTCTTGTTGTAGCCAGTGAGATTTTTGGTGGTGGTCCTGCAGCAGAGCCGACTAATACACCTCCCACAACTTTAAGAGATAGGAACTGGTATTATCCTCATTTTATAGATGGGAAACCAGTGGCAAGTAACTTGCATAAGGTCACACACTCCTAAGTGGCAGAGCCAGGCTTTAAAGCCAGACAGTCTGGCTCCAGAGCCTCTGCTCCTGACCTCTACATAGCAGTATCTCTCAAATGGGATTCCAAGTTATTTTAAGCAAATTAAGTTATCGAAAATGGTCACACCTGATATTTACAAAACAAAGGGGAAAGGGGGTGGGGGTTGGAGGGATGGACAGTCAGGGCAGCAAAGATAGGCTATGTCACCACGTTCTGCTAACAGCACATCTTTCAAGGGGAACTGGGCCAAGAGAGGCCAGACCCCTTAAGGGCTGGGGCTTCTCTGGGAAGCTGCACCCAGCAGGGGCCAGTGTGCCCCAAGCCCTGTCAAGACAGCTTCCTTTTATTATGGCTTTGTCCCCTGCATCCCCACTCACAGGCGCGCAGGTGCGCTCACACTCACACGCACGCACGCACGTGCGTGGAAAAGCACGTCTCAACAGGGAGCACTGCTGCCTTGGGTCTGCATTTGGCAACAACAGTGCAAGGGAGGCCAGTCACATGTGTGGCCCACGTGCAGTAACAGGAGTGGTCCACCTCCCATGAAGGGACCCTGGACAATGGTTCTGTGCACTGTGGACAGAGTTTTGGGACCTCTCTCCCAGGTGAATCTAGCAAGCAAACTGCATAGGCTATGAGTCAGTACAGCAAAATCCATGCTGTGCTGTGAAGCAGCTGTGCAGGCCATCTTCAGCCTGTGTCAGAATGACCTCGCAACCCCACATAAGACACCAGCTGGACAGATCCACAGCAGGGAAAGATAAAGGGTAACTCACTCTCACATCTCCCAGCTGCATTTCTTAGAGATTGAGAGACTAATTAAGCACCCTGGTCCTTGCCTCCCTCCATACATCGATAACATCAGCATCTCTGTACTCGTTTGATGTATAACCAAAGAATTCTTATGTTACCATCAATGTATAATCCAGAGAAAAGCCCAGATGTACTCTATCCCTTTTTTGATATTTTTGAAATCTAGTTGTAAGTTCTTTTTCTCTTCTTCTTCCCTGCACGTGCACTGTGTTGTACACACAGTATACAGATGTAAGCTGCACTTAAACTCACACCCCTCGGAGCAGCTCCATCAGAGCACGCTCTCTGTTGAACTGTTTTTCCTGGGGTTCAAACTCCTCACGCTGGTTAGTGAATAAACTTCTTCACTAATATCACCCAGGCTCTTTATTTCAGTCGACACCATCAAGCCTGAGACTTTGCTTTCTGTTTCTTTTGGGTCCTCCAGGAAAGGAAACTTGGGGAATTCCCATTCCTGGGTTTGCAGAAAACATCTCACAAGCCCAGCCAGGAGGGAGCAGAGCCCCACGCCCACGGCTGAGTCCAGGGGCAGGTCAGCAGCTGGCTTTCTCGCAGACAATCACAGCCCCTGGGGCCTAAATATACCACATGCATTTGGTTGTTTTTATACTCAGAACAGCTTGGCTCTGACTGCACTTCCTGCCTGATCATGGCTGAGGGACTGCAGGGCGGGGGTCTGCTGCCCACCTCGGGCACCTGACAAGGATATGGCCGCTGCTCTGCAGCTGCAGGGCACCTGTGTCCTGCCCACACAGGCACACTGCATGGCAGGCTCCTCCACAAGGTACCTGCTCAGATCAGATAAGCCTCCTGCTTTGTTTCCCCGGGACGAAGGGTCCAGATGTGTCCTGGGTGAACCCATGGCTTTATTTTGATAGTGGGAAGCTCTTTAATCCATTTTCTGGTAAACATCCCCAGCAGGTAGCATATGGTTATCACCACGAGAAAAACAAGCTGTTTTTTGATTCCTTCTGGTAATTTGTTCTGGGCAAACCACCCTGTTTTTCCTGAGTCCAGTCCTTTTGCAATCATGTTGACTTCATCCTGTGTTTGTGATTTTCTCAGTGCCTGAGGCCTGGCCTGGGAGGAGTCCTGTTTTAGGAGAGGACACTCTCTCTCAGGAATCTTCACCTTGTCGTTGGATCCATTTATTACCTGAGATACCCGTTAGCGAAGGAGCCTGTAAGAAATATTGTCATCTCTGTGGAGAGAGGACAGTGGAGCGCCCACAGAAATCAGCAGGAAACCACAGAGCCTAGCAGGGAAAGTCGGAAACTGTGGTGTCTTTGTGAGCTGAATTAGCAGTTTTTCAAGTGGCCTCTGAAAAGCAAATATTTTGTTGGGAAAAAGATTTGTTAACCGCTCAGATGACTATAGAAGTGTACATTTTCCCCTTTCCTGTGCAACTTGCTAGTGATTTTTCTTAGTTATGATATTCAGAAGTTAATTTTGAAAACGTCTATTTCAAAAGTGATGCTTACCTAGACATGCCTTAACTAATATTGTAAAACTGCAAAAAATTTTGAAACAAAAAATACCCCATACTGAAAAAGCAAAATCGGTGCATGCTTACAGAGGGGCTCCTGATCAACGGCTTCCCATGTGCCAGGCCCTGTCTGCTCCCGGCTGGCCAGTGTCTCTCAGGCTGGAATGCCACACACACTGTCTTAGCCAATGTGGGCTCAGTCTCAGGCGTCCTTCCCGGGACCTGTACCGGCTCCCTGCTCTGCTGGTCCCCTGAGCATCCCTGGTATCTGGCCTGCTTCTCCTGATGAGGAGACCCTTGAAAAGAGGGTGGACTGTGGCTCTGTCTTTGTCCCTCTAGGGTGGAGCACAGGTGTGGCACAAGGCAGTCACTCAATTACCGCTGAACAATGGCCTGGCAGTTGTCCTAGACCTGAGGTGGTAAATACTGGCTGGGGAGTAAAATGACCTGGGGCAGCCTGTTTGTTTTGTTTTCCACCCTCTCGTAGGCCCTGGCACCATCCCACTTGAGTCCCTGCCTGGAAGATTCCTGAGGTCCTCCTGATGCTGAGATTCTGTGATTCAGGGTGATTGTATCACTCATCTTCCAAGCTGCCCACAGACCCACACCAATGACTCCTCCTCCATGCCCAACGGGGGCCTCTGCCCCAGGCCCCACATCAATTCCCAGGATATGCAGGGAAATGAAGGAGTCATATCGTGTCAAGAGCAGCAGGCTGCGGCTCAGCTTTAGCTCTTCTGCCAAATTTGGCCATAAATACTGTAGGATAAGAGTTTCAGGGGTTAGAGCAGGGGGTCAGGGTGGACACGCACAGCAAAAAGAAAGCTTGGTCCTAATTCCAGTACAGCACACCTTTATTGAGCACCTAGGAAACTATGCTGCTAAAGGAGAGCACAGATAACAGAAACTGCGGCCGGGCCTTCCCCAGCCATCTCTCTGCATGTCTCCGTGACGATGGAGCGAGTTGAGGGAAACCCTGAAAAGTAGGTCCACATGGCATGGCTGCCCCAAGCTCTGTTCTTTATAGGTGCTGATGAGGAGCTGCAGCAAGAAGCAGAGGTGGAATCTCCTGTATTTGGAAGACTTTATGGTTCTTCTCTTTAAATTTGCTATCCACAGGCCCCAGTGGGAGAAAAATTTGCTCTGTTTTGGACAAACACTTCACATGACAGACGTAAACTGTTGCATAGTTTTACAAAGACCTTCTATTTCATTCCAGAAATTCTCCACCAGCTGATAAACCCAAATTGTTCAGTATCTGGTCCCAGGGAATTCAAAGTCCTTTCTCCTCAAACAGGCATTACTCCTTATCTTGCTCCTTTGAGAGTGGAGGAATGCAAGCCCAGAGAGGGCAAGAGGTACGCAGGTGTCCATGGAACAGCAGCAATGGGGACTGAGCCCTGCCTTCCCAAGGTGCTGCCCGGCAGCCCCTGGACTCTCACCTACAGGGGAGGCATCCTTCCAATGCCACCTGGGCTACCTCCCCCATGTGATCAAATTGACATGTTTCTTGCAGCACGCTCCCTATAAGAATTCCTTACTCACTGAGGAAGTCCAGAGCGAGTGCTGCAGAGAGAAGATAGGATGCTTGTGCTCTTATTTCTAGTCTGACCTCTGCTGCCAGGGTGCTGGGCTGTGTGAGGTTCACGGGGTGACATCAGAGGCTTGGAGGCCAGGGATGCCATGGTGAAGTGATGGGTGGGAGGAGGGCATGTCTCAAACCTGCTGGCAGCCCCTGCTTTTCCTGGCAGAGCTTCTGAGTGGCAGCATGAGGCGAAGGCAGACAGGAATCATGTAGTTCATATGGATGATGAGGACAGGGGTTTGTGGCCCTGCAGAAACTCTGAGCCAGGCACTGGGAAAGCAGATGGAGCTCAGGGCCCAGGGGCTCAGTCATCTACCGCTCCCCTGAGCAGGAGAGATGTGGAGAGAATAGGACTGGCCACACCATCCAGCCACATAATGTGGCTGGTGCCACAGCTTCAGAGCTGCTCACTACACAGGCCAGTCTATGCACAGACCCCACCAAGCAAGTTCCTGGCTCCTCAGACTTGGGTCTGGGCCCTGTGAGTAGTCACCTTGGAGCCAAGAGCCAGGGACATGGGACTCATGGGACTCAGGCAGGTAGACAGGTAGAAGCATGGCTGCTGGATTCCTCAGCTGGTGGCCATCAATCAGTGTGACCAGTCAGGGCCCGGCCACTGGCACTCAGTGTACACTGGCTGCTGGGGGCTTTGGAAGAGGCAGATGCTGTCCAGCTACTTGGCCTCCACTAGTTGTTCCAGGCGCCGCAGCATCGTCAGACGCAGGGCTTGGAACCTGGAGAGAGACACAGCCGAGAGGACTCACTGACACTGGAGGGGACAGGGAGCAGAGCAAGGGGGTGCACAGATGCCTTGGCCAGGAGACCCACAGCTCCTAAGTGGCTGATTAGCGGCCACCATCTCTCCACCACCAAGGACAGGGAAGAGCCAGGCCCACACCCTGCGAGACCACTGTCTTCGAGGAGCAGTCAAACAGGGCTGCAGACCCTGTTAAGCTTCAAAGCAGAATGCTGATGTTTCTATCCCAAAGATTTTTGAGCAGAGAAAGGAGCATGCTGGAGTGGACAGGGCAGCAGAGCAGGGATCAGGAAGCCTGTGTTCAAGCCTGGCTCTCTAATAACTTGTGTTACAACCTTCCTCATCTCGGGCCTCTGTTTCCTCTCTGTACACTGAACAGATTGACCAGGTGACCCCAGGTTTCTTCCAGCTCCAAAATCCTACAGTGACACTGCTGACTGCATGGTAGACTGTGCCCTCTGATGGAGGTCTCAGCTGATGGCCCAAATGGGGTCTGACTGCACAGATGGAAGCCGAGGGGCGCTGTGGCTTTCCAAGAATTATTCAGCCAGAAGCCAGAATCTGAACCAGTCCTCAGACCACAGGCCCTCCCAGTGAGCAGCCTCCTTCCTTCCCTTCCTAAGAGGGACTCTCACCCTGGCCCTGGCTGAGCACCCTCCACATGTCCCCTCCATGCTTCACCTTCCAGAGGGAGAGAAATCACTGGGGCACGCAACCCAGCTAACCTCACACAGCCAGGACTTGACATAGCTTCCCCAGGAGCCAGCAGGTGACGCCTACTCACCTTTCCATTGAACGGGTCCCCTGAAACTGAAAAGCTGGTGCAGGGAGTTCCAACCACCACCACTTTTTGGTAGGCTCAGAATTCCCACTAGCACAAAAGGCCAAGACCAGGCTGAATGTGCATGGAGCAGGCCCTCTACTCAGCTGCTCCTCCAGAACTGTGTCATCGGCAGAACTCACAAGCCTGGTCCAGCGCCCACCCATGCTCCTGCCTGACCCGCCTGCCCAGTTTTCAGCAGCTTCTGTCTCTCCCATGTTGGTGAGATGCTGAGGGTGGATGGTCCGACTAGACTGCATGCCACCATTTTGGCAGGCTGTCACCCCAGCTTGGTGTCAATAGGGGGGAGGGGGCCAGAGGGCGGTGCTGGGGAGCAAGGGTTAGCAGGCATCCTTGAGCCAAGAGCTGTGCAAGGGCACCCGGTGCACTGGAGGAAAGAGCTCTCCTGGTCCCAGCCCTGGGGTCTCTGCCCTGCAGACTCGACCTGATGTTCAGGACCCATGACTGGCCCTTTAAGTGCTGCTTACTTCATGGTCAGTTTGATTATTTCTCTTTCCTCCTCTTCTTTTAATTTTTCAACAAAACTGTCCAGCACCGGCATTTCAAACTTAATGTACTGAGCGACCTAGAAAATCCAAGAACATTTTAATGTGCTTTAAATTAGAAGCCAAAAACATGTTTCCTTTTCTTTGTGGCTTCCATAGTGGCCAATTCAGCACCATCTAGTCTCCATGGAAGTGGCCACCCCAGCCCCTGCCCCTCAGGCCTGTGTGTCCCAGGATGGGAGGATGGGGCCCATTCTTACTGCAAAGAAAACTACTGCCCCTGGGAGGAAAGATTAAGATGAATATTAGGAAAAGCATTCAATAGTTAGCACAGTCACACTGGGTGGTCTCTGGGGAGGGGGTGGGGAGTGGTGGGAACACTATTGTTTCTAACAATGGAATGAAGTGCAATAGCTCTGAATGGCCCCAGGGATACAGGGTCACTGGTCCAAACCCTATAGGTCTTTTCTGTGCAGGGGAGTTTGGAAATGTGCTCCTGGCCTCTCCAGGCCTCAGGCTGTGGTAAGACTTAGACACCTAGTTCCCTTCCACAGGCCCTGGTTAAGGACGTTTGTGTGGGTCTTTAATGAAATGTCAATAAAACACACTCCAACAGAGGAAGAGGTTCTACCTGCCTAAGGGGAAAAGCACAGCCTTGGTTTTCTAGGACCCAACTTCTTGTTTCCCCTAAGCCAGCCAATGGGCCTGGCGGTCACTGACAGGAAGAGGGAGGGCTGGAGCCATCCCCATGCTGGGCTTGGGGTCCTTCAGGATAGCCGTGTGGCCCCTGGAGACGTCACCTGAGAGGGCTCTGGCCAAGGTCGCCTTCAGAGCCCTCAGGAGTCCCCCATTCTGTCACCTAGGCCCTTCCTCAGGAGTAGGCCTCCAGGAGCCTCAGCCCCTACTCACGTCATGGGGGACTTCCTCGCCCAGGTCAGCTTCCATCAGGAACATCCTGGCGATCTTCTCACAAGGCCCATGCAGGATTCTGGAAATCAGCGGGTACTCACAGTCTTTTAATTTTGTCCGCTCTGAAAAAGAAGGTGATTTGGAAAATTCATGGGGCATTAGGATTGCCTCTGTTTCATCCAGGATGGGACTGTGATAGAAAATGGATGTCCAGGGGGCCCAGGAACCTTCTCCAGACCTCGCTGAGAATGTTGCCCTGAATGATATATGATTGTGTCATTCAGCAAAGGCCCAGCTCAGAGAGGAACAGGAGCCGGAGGAGCAGGAGAGAGGGGAGAGCGGACACGGGGAGGCCAGGCCTGCTCAGTTACTAGACTGAGCCGTGCAAGTGCTGCAGAGAGCACCATGCAAGTTCTCCAATACTTCTCAGGGGGTGAGGAGCTTTAGCTCCGTGTTGCAGACCCCCACATCCACCCTGAACCCCTCCCAACTGAGTGAGGCTGGAGATGGCGGATTCCCACGTGGTTTTGGTGGGATTCTGAAAGGGTTGAGAAATGTGCCTAGGTTTCGCCTGGGGAAAAGCATTTGTGGTGGGGGCACGGCGTGTCTTAAGGCCAGGAGGACGGGTTGCCCTGTGCCAGCTGCACACGCCAGCACGGCCCTGAGAAGAAGCACGATTGGTGAGCTTGCCAAATGGACAGAGACTTTTGTTTGTATGATCTGGAAGCAAAGGCAGATGCTTACCCCCAGACTCGTGAACGATGTAGAGTGCAAACTCACTGGGGCCATTTTCCACCTACAAAGGCAGCAACAGGAAGTCAGACCATGGCTTTTTGAGACCAGAGAGACAGAAAGGGACCCCTGGCAGTAACCACACCCCCAGTGCCACACACACAAGTCCCCAAGGACCCTCCCCTCTCTCTGCTTCAAATCCCAGAGATGCCAGCTCAACAGGGGAAACTCTACTAGACCTTCTACCCAGGAGCCACAGGCATCTCCCCCTAGTCTTCGCCAGCCCCTCCCCAACCACAACAGCAAACAGCAGCGTCAGGGCAAGGCTGCTCTGGCTGGACTTACTCGGAACTTGTTCAGCAGCAGGGTGAGCACGTGCAGAGTTGTCATGGTGCTGTTGACCCTCACATTGGTCACGGATCCATAGGCAGGAGTAAATATGGAGGTCTGTACAGGGAGCGGGGGAAATTCAGGGTGGGGCCAGAGGGGACATGGGGCTCACATCATGCAGGGTCTGGGCACACTGTCGGCCTAACGGTGCTGAGCAGACTGAAGCAGCAGGCAAACCTGGGCTCTGGGAACACCTGCGCCTGTCATTCACATAGGTCCACACACAAGCTGTGCCCAGATCTGGGCGCACTGGGGAAGCTATAACAGCTCATGTCTTACAGGAGACTGTGAGGGCCAGCTCTGTAGATCCTGGGAACCAGTGCCGTGGTAGTAAGTCACAAGGGGTGGGGGGAACCAGTCTCTTCCTCACTCCTGCTATTGATCAGATCACCAAGTGTCTGTTGATTCTAAGGCTGAGAGTTCTCAAATCTGTCCACTCCTCTCCAGGCTCCCTAGGGGGCCCGAGTAGAGGCCCTCAGCTCACACCGCATCAGCTTCCCAACTTTTCCCTTTCCAGTCTCAGCCCTTTCAATCCACTCTCCAGACTGCTGCCCAATAGAACAACCTTTGGGAAACCCTGCAACTAGAAGTGCATGCTGGACCAGCTGTATCAGTGAACAGACTCAGGCCCCTGGCCCCAGAATTCTGAACCAGAATCTGCATTTTGAGGAGAACGCCAGGTGGTGCCATCTGCACAGTACAATTTGAGAAGCAGTCTTATGGCATGTTCTAGTTAAAAATATCTGAATGCTCCCCATGGCCTAAAACAATGCCATCCATGGCTCTGCTCACTATGATGCACATGTGGTACGAGGATTCCCTCCCAAGCACCCTGTGTTCCAGCCACACGGCTTCTTCAGTTTTGGGGTCCCATTATATTCTTTTTTTTTTTTTAAAGATTGGCACCTGGGCTAACAACTGTTGCCAATCTTCCTTTTTTTTTTTTTTTCCTGCTTTATTTCCCAAACCCCCCTGGTACATAGTTGTATATCTTAGTTGCAGGTCCTTCTAGCTGTGGGATGTGGGACGCTGCCTCAACATAGCCTGACATGCGGTGCCATGTCCGCACCCAGGATCCGAACCCTGGGCCGCTGCAGCAGAGCGCGTGAACTTAACCACTGGGCCACAGAGCCGGCCCCCCATTATATTCTTAAAGGTACCTTGCCTTTGCCTATGAGATGTGGTATATGAAGTCAACCAGGGAATTGCCTGAATCTTAGTTAAGTCCTCAATGAACACTAGCCAGGTAGTAAACCTGTAAGCATTTTACATATAATCTTTGACTTAACCTTACAACAGCCCTTTGAAGTACCTGTCACTAGCCTCCTTTCTTAGAAAGGACACAGAGGCTTTGAGAGGTTAAATAGCTTGTCAGGGGCATCCATCTAGAAAGGGCAGAGCCACCTGAAGCCCCATGCTTTACCCCCATGGCACTTGGGCCTCCCTGAGAGATCGACTCCCCTAAGGTGAGCTCCTCCTCGCTTTTCAAAACGAAGTTCATGTTCGCACATTCCTCCTCTATGGTCCTAGCTCTGCTTTCCTTAGGATGTTACTGGGGCTCTGGGTGCATGAGGGACTTGCTCCACGCCCCCAGCTGGTCCCCAAGTACCAGAGCCAGACTCAAACCCAGACCTGCCTCCTCCATAGATGAGGTACAGAATGACTCTGGGTTACACAGAAAGCCAGACTAGGCTTTCAGTTTCCAAGAAATATGGAATAAATAGAGGAGTCAAGCTATGTCAAGGAGAACAAAGGTCTTGTCAACAAAACGTTGTTAGTGTTTTTTCTGCCTGAAGCCTTTTCTCAAGATGATATCAAGCAGCTCCAAGTAGGAACAAAGGTCCGTGGCTGCTGTCCCATCTCTAACCACAATGGCTTCTCTCTGATAGAACACATCGGAATCCAACAGGCCAGGGCAAAGCAGTGGGAATCATAGCAATATTACTGTGAATCAGCACAGTTTTGGAAAATGACTAAGTAAAGTAATAGTACACCGTTCTAGCAAACAAAACGCAGAACAACCACTGAAGGAAGTCAATTTTAGGAATTTCTTTTTCTTAAAATTGTTGCCTGTGACTCAAGTACTCTGTCACCTGATTTCTAAGGACACTGACTCTGAATGGATGTAGAGCAAGGTGAGAGAGAAGGAGCCCCTTACTCACTCAGGAGATGTGAATCAACTGTCCAGCATGCCTGAGACACTAGTCCATTTCCTAGAAGGCAGTCAGTTTTCCTGGAAGAATGGACCCATATTCCTCAGGTAGATCTGTTACTAGGAGGTAAAGCCCTGACTGGGTTACAGGACAGTGTGTGCAGTGTCAGGCTGGCTGGCTGAGGGGCCCTTCCTGACAGAGTGCTCCGATGGACATGAAAGGCTGTGATGAAAGCCCTTGCTATTCATTTCTGTTCATTTCAAAGGCTACAGAGTGCTCAGGCATCTCCATGTCCCTGTGACATTTGCAATCATTAAAATAAGGTTTAATGTGCCAGACATACCTCTCAGAGATAAATGATCCCTTAGAGGAGGGGTGGATGTACTGAAGATAAACCCTGCTATTCGGTACCTTGAGTTATGGAGCAAAGGCTCTTTCTTTAGGAACGAAGAACTAGGAAAGAGCCTAAAGCCATGCAAATATTCCTTTGAATTTTTTTAAATAATTCCTTAGAGTAGCATATCAATATCTATACAAATACTAGCGACTGGTGCTTACTTAACACTTTACAGACTAAACTCCTTTTGGAACAAGATTTAAAGAATACCCAACGCAGATAATGGTCTTTTGGCTGATCTAAACTATTCTTAATCTCTGTTTAACTCCAGCCCTGCATCCCCCTCACTGTCTCAGGAAACTCTGCTCTCAGATAGTCCCAGGTTTTCCTGGACTGAGCAAAGGCAGCCCTATTGCCACTCACTACCACTCCTAGCATGGAGTGGAAAGGAGGTCCTGATAGTAAAGCAGGGTCCCTTCAGCTTGCCTTCCTGAATTCTTCAACCCAGAGTCCAAGGCGCCCCAGGAGAGGCTTGAATGGCTCCTACAGGCCTCACCTGTGCAACTGTTCTTCGGCTCTGCCCCCAGACCACCCTCTATCCTGGCCCCCTCCCTCTCCCATGAGTCATCATCTATCAAGAAGGGCAGCCGCTTCAACTGGAAACCTCTGCTTCCATTTCCCAGGGCTGCAGGATGTGGCCCTGTTACAGGACACTCCATCTAGGACCCCACCCAAACTGCCACTCATGCCATTAATAGTAACAATCAACGTCTCCTTTTACAGTTTGGTTTGTTTATGGAATGATGTCATCTGGGGATGGAGATCTTTTCCTGAGGTCAGTACAATACATACTCGGACAAAAGGCTAAGTGCTGGGAATCGGGAGCAGTACAAGTTCTCTGGGACACAAGCACGCACCTCTGGGCACACCTCAACCATGGGCTTAACCTACCAAGCAAGAATGCCAGCAGGGTACATTATATTCCCACGAAACTATCAATCAAGCTCGATGGAACCCTCTAGAAAATTGCCTAATTAAAGATAAACTTGGCATTACTTTCCAAAACACCATGCGACTTGTGAGAATGGATTGACAGTGAGTGTTTGGTGGAGAAAATACAGGCTTTGGGGTCATCAACTGGAATGTTATTTTGATGTGACTTTGGTTAGGACAGTTCTCCTCCTGAGTCTGTTTCTCCTCTCTGGCAGGACATGGGTATGACTACACCCGCACAAAGGGCCATCGTGAGAGTGCACTCTGACATGACTATCCTGGGGCCTGGCCTACAGAAGGCCCAATAGTTATGCCCATGCTTGAGGCTGGTTCCCTATGGTCTCAGCTTCAGGGCCCGAGCAAGATGCCAGGCTGGGATGTCACCTTATGGTTGTAAAAGTGCCCGTTGATGGAGAACCGGTGTCGCCGGATCTTCTGGGCCTCTCCAGGTGTGCGGCACCTGGGCCTCCTCTGGATCACACAGGCTGCATCGCTCTTGGTCCGCATCAACTGTGGCGTCTCCTCATCCTCCTCCAGGGCCTCTGTAGCTAGAAACAGATGAGGGGGTTAGACCCAGGTGGAGCAACAGTGACAGAGAACTGCTGTGCTCCAGCAGTGGTACTGTGTGTGGGTCTTGGCTCCCTGGAGCCTTGTGGTCACACCACGCTGTAGCAGGAGGCAATGCGAATGCTGTTCCTGTCATAGAGGCTGGGGTCCAGCTCCAGCGATGCCCACTTTGCAGATAGAAAAGGTGACTCCCAGACATGATGACCTGTGTCACCATGCCACATGGCCATAAGTCTCTGGGCCTCCGTCTCCAGGCCCCAGGACAGGCCTTTGGCAGCTCCAGCCCTTTCCTCTGAGCACCCACTCTGGGACGTGCCTTTCACTGAGTGCATGGGAGAGTACAAAGAGGACAGAGCAGTTATGGATCCCAGAACATGAGGAAGATGTCCTAGAGGCTTGCAAGGCCAGGAGGGCACCATGCCCTCTACTGACATTCTCTCCTTTCTATGATGCAGCATGGTGCAGGGGACTCAAGCAACCTACGTCAAACAGCAGCACCTCTACAAGCCTCTGCTGCCCTTTTGGGAAGTGAGGAGTCGATGAGAATGCCTGGTACTGAGGGGGTATTTAGCAAAGGGTTGCTCCTGATGACAAATGAAGCCACTCTTTGCTACTCCACAAAGCTGTTCTTCAGAAATGGTGGTCATGAGCCAAGCTTCTCCTCCCCTACCCTGGATGAGTGAGACAGGGTCCTGGGTAGCTGGAGGCTCCACTTACCTGAGCTGTCTCTGGAACTCTCAGCCTGCTGCATGGGCTGAGCACTTGGCTCCTGGGCAGTGACCCTGAAATCCTGAAGAGGTGGCTCCTTTCTGAAAAGAAACAATCATGGTGCTCAGAGGGCTGCTGGTAGAGAAAAGTAGCTCAGGCCAAAGAGAAGAGGCTGGCTGCCTCTGTGGACAGGACATGGGCAAGAAGCAGGGCAGGCCAAACTGAGGCCAGGATTTCAACTGAGTCAATGTAAGATACTAAAAGAAAAGCAGAGGATTGCCACAGTGTCTGCTGGAAGGAGAGAGTCTGCGTGCAGACCTGAGTGGCCGGTGCTTGCCTGCACCGCACGGACACATGCAGTGCCCGTGTGCTCCTGGGCACCAGGCTGAGGCAGGCCGGTGTCTGCGAGCCCGTGCCCAGTGGGCCCTCTGGGCATCCCTAGCCCTGGTGGAGGGTTGGACAGGGGCAACCTTGAGGCGGCCAACTTCCGGGCCTCTGGGGAGGGTCTCCAAGCCAGGGCAGCCGGTGCCGGGCTGGAGAAGGAATGGACTCAATGGGAACTAGCCCCACATTGAGAGGGAGTCAGGGAGGAGCAGAGAGAGCAGTGGAACCCACTCTGAGAGACCCCTGAGGGTCCTGCTGTGACCGCTCATGTGACTGCTTTTACCCCAGGGAGTAGGAAGCAGGAGTGACACTTGCAGCCCTTCTAAGAAGAGCATACAAACTTTGTGCTCTAAGTCTGTGTGGCTCAAAATTCACTTTTTGAATTTTGAATTTTTTGTCTGTAACTAGGACAACTTGGGATGCACCACGGGTGTCAACGTGCTAAGTGGCCTCAGAGCAGCAACTTTACTTGAATTTTTGAAGAGGAAGGGGTTTGAATTTCCTCCTCTTAGAAGGATTTATTACATGCAGAAACAAGCAAAACTCAGCAGCTACCTGCCCTTTCTCGCGAGTCAGGGGGTGAGGAGGCCAAGGCCCACCAACAAGAAGACAGGTAAGCATTTCCTCCTGAACAAAACACTTTTCTGATATTAAAATAAATCTGATATTAAATTCTGATAAACTTATAAAAATGAATTCTGATATTAAAGTGAAAACAGAGCAGTAGGAGGCAAAATTTGTGTGATTTTTAAGAAAGAATGGGAGGTGCTGAGAAATATTCATCAGGCAAAGGGTGGGGAGCACCCTGGGCTACAGCCCTTTCTCCTTGCAGTCAAGGTGGCTCCTGTGAATGTTTGAGAAACACAACTGGAGGTGATGGGAGCCTGGAACATTCTCCAGGAGGAAGGAGACTTGGTCGTCATGTAGAAAGATCACCCTGGGTGAGGCTGCATGTTGGCAGGCGAGGCTGTGGGCTGAGGCAGCCAGGGGGTGACAGGGCTGAGGCTGGGTAACACTCCCAGGCTTGTGCCCATACAGGAGCAGGGCTTTTGCCCCGAGACTGAGGACACCACCCTTCAGACACCCCAAACAATAAGCTCAGGTTGAACAGGTGTCATGGAGGCCCCCTGACCCCGCCCCACCAGCTCAACACTTACGGGTGGCAGCTGGGCCGTCCGGGCATCCAGGAGGCCGCAGAGAGGTGCACTCGCTCCCTGTCATCCTGTATCTGGAGCCGGATGGGCCGCCTCAGTCCCCAGGCAATATTGAGGAGCCCCTCAATGATCAGAGCCCCTTCTTCCTGTAGGAACCCACAAAGGTCAGCCTCTTTCCCAAGATCAGGTGTCCTCAGGGGTCACTGCCTCCATCCCCGAGCCCCCTCAGGACCCAGCCCCTCATCCATGGGACTCCAAGTACACTTGGGCCCCCAAACATACCCTCTCCTCCTGAGGTCCCGCATCCCCCGAGGGAAGGCTCACAAACTTCTACGTGCTCTGAGGCATCAGGCCACGGGGCCACCGGGCCAAAAAGAGGAAGCCTGAGGCATGCCCTTCCACTGCTCAGCCCATGCCTGGTGAGAGGCATGGCCAGGAACAGAGTGGCTAAGTCAGGTGTCCCACAGGAACCTAGCTGCTGTCCGGCAGGCATGTCCACAAAGCATAAGGAAATACTTTCCTGGGAAGCACGGTCGCGCTGACACCAGTGCAGCACAGGCACCTCTCCACCCACCACCATGCCTGGTCACCATGGTCACCAGGTCCTGCTGGGAACGTGCCGAGGACACTGGATTTCATGCCACCAGAGCAGAAGTGGCTGTTCCTTCTCAGCCCTACCCTTCTCCCAACACTGTTCTCATTAGTGGGCAGAAACCACCCCCAGATTTCTAAGCTGGCTGCTTTCCCGAGGCCCAGTCTTGCTGTTCTCACCACCTGGGACATTGCCAGCCCCACGTCTCACCACTGACACGCACACTTAGAATATCTATAACAGCTCTCATTCCGTGTCCTCAGCCAGCCTTGATTTCCCCAGGTCTGTGGATGGCAGGGCTACTCACCTGTTGCCAAACCCTGAGGTCCTAATTGACAGAGCTCTCCAGAGGCTCTCCTAGCCAGCGCCTACCAGCACCCCTCAGGTCCTTGATTCTGTTTCTCTGGCCTATTTCAGCCTCCTGTTTATGCATGACCATGTCCAGGCTCTCTGTGCCCAGCCAGGCTGCTCTGCTTGCAGCCTTAGAGCATCTGCCAGAAACCTTCTTGGCCTTACTCTTCACCAGAGCCATGGTCCTTCCAGCTACGTGCTCTTAATCTGCTTTGATACTAGTCTTTTGGCAATGAACTTTAAGCATCATTTTCCCATTGCTATCTCAAGCGCCATTTTAGGTTCACAAATCCTGTTTCTTTCTCCTTGTTGGCACTGAAAGCCCTGTAAGGACAAGGGCCTTGTAGAGAACTTCTTTATATCCCTGGCAGCACTTACAGAGGCGTCCTGCAGTGTTGATTTCATGGGTAGTTAGTAATGGTTTAAAACTCCCTGCCGTCTGATCAAAGTTATCAAAAAAACACATAGCTTTTTTTTCCTCTTTTTTTATTTTTCCTTTTTCTCCCCAAAGCACCCCCGGTACATAGTTGTATGTTTTTAGTTGTGGGTCCTTCTAATTGTGGCATGTGGGATGCTGACTCAGCATGCTCCGACGAGCGTTGTCATGTCTGTGCCCGGGATGTGAACTGGGAAAACCTGGGCTGCTGAAGTGGAGCACGTGAACTTAACCACTTGGCCACAGGGCTGGCCCCCAAATGCTTCTTTTTCTTTCTTTTAGTTTTTTTGAGGAAGATTAGCCCTGAGCTAACTACTGCCAATCCTCCTCTTTTGCTGAGGAAGATTGGCCCTGAGCTAACATCCATGCCCGTCTTCCTCTACTTTATACGTGGGACACCTACCACAGCACGGCTTGCCAAGCGGGGCCGTGTCCACACCCAGGATCCGAAGCGGCAAACCCCAGGCCACTGAGAAGCGGAACGTGTGAACTTAACCGCTGCACTACCAAGCCGGCCCCTACACATAGCTTTCTGAAATGACCTTGAACTATTTGCTAAAAAAGCAGACAAACACAAAAAAACAGAGCTATTTGATAACCACTGATGTTACACAGGCACAGATATGTAACTAACCCTCCCTATAAAGACTAGATTGATCCGTGGAAGTTAAAGGTCTTACAGGGTTAGCAAGAAAACCCAAAGTGGGGTTCAGTTCTTTGTTCTCAGTCTTGGGTTCGGATGCCCCTGTCAGATGTCAGCACTTCATTGGAGAGAGCCCAGCCCCACCTGGAACATCTCGGCAAGTTCATTCACGCAGACCCAGCAGCCCCACACTGGACCCTGGGTGGAGGGAGACAAAGCAGAGATGGCCCCGGTCATGAGGCGCTCATGTGGGGGGAGGAAAAGAGGGCACAGCCGCGGCAGGGGCAGTAGGCTGGAGACACCAGGGCCAGGCCTTCAAAGATGCTGCGGGCAGGTTCTGGGGACCTTGCAGTGAGGAAGGAGGCAGGAGGAATTGCTCTGGGACTAGGAACGAGGGGCTGAGGCAAAGCTGCTGCTTCTGACGTCAGGGATAAGCTGTGCTGGGGAGTGGCTGGCCCGATGTGACTCAGGCCTGATGTCTCTGCACAGGCAGCTTATGTGCCCCTGACTTGTTCCTCCATCAGAATGGAGGAAAGGCCCTGTCAGCCTGCAGCTGTCTGATCAAATCAGAGGAAGCCAGAGGTCACAGCGGAGAACCTTCAGGCTACTGGGCAGCCCTCACCATACAGGCAGAGAAGGGCGTGTAAGTGGAGGCAGGATGAGACCCGGGTCCTGGGGCCTCGCGTTTCCATAAGCCAGGAAGTCATTCTGGGCCCTCTCTCTGTCCCAGTCAATATTTCCCTCCTTAGCTCAGCCTATTGACTAATTTGCTAACGTGCTAGTGAATTCAGAGAGTCAGAGAAAGAGATAAAAGGCTCTACAGAAGCATCCAGACAGAAAATCTGTCAAGGTGGGAATTGCCACATCTAGTTATAAGCCTGATTACCCAGCTCTGACGGGCTTCCTGGCCCCACGCTTTTGCCCATGAGGAATACCCCACCCAGAATGCAAGAACTTGGGACCGCCAGCCCCTCCAGTTTGCCTTAGGAGTCTGGGATCAGCCCAATAATCAGACCTCAGGCTTGGGTTGCTATCTCAGTGGCTGCTTTCTGTCACCTGTGGCTGAGGACTGCGTGGATAATCTAAGAAGTCTGAAAAAGTGCATGGCGCCAATTCTTTACCAAGAGCTTTCCTGGGACCGCCTATCTCATCCTCAGCCGCCTCTGTGCTGGTCACCCCTGGACATCTGCAGTGGCTTATAATGCTGCCCAGATGCTCCCTGGTCTCCCCATTAGCTGCCCCTTTAGCCCATGCACAGTGGCCAGGCAAATCCTTCAAAGCAGAAGCCAGACTATTGCACCCTTGTTCAAACACTGCAGTGTTGTCCATCCCCCTCAGAGGGAAACCCAGGGACCACACCAAAGTCCACTGACTTCCTCCCACATGGGCCAGTCATGTGGGCCCCTTGCTATCTCCTGAGCATGTCCAGTACACTCCTTTCAGAGGGGCTTTGCACGCCCTGCCCCATCCACTGGGAACACAAACCCCTATTTGTTCAGATCCCTGCTCAATGTCCCCTCTTAGAGATGACACTCCTGACACTCTGCCACAGCTGTCCTGTACTTTTCTTTGCAGCTGGTATCAGTTCCTGAAATTACAGCACTGATCCACAAGCACTTGACCGTCTCCCTCACTAGAAGGAAAACTCCAGGACACAAGGACTTTATTCACTGCTATGTTCCCTGAGCCTAGAGCAGTCACTGGTGCACAGGAGAACTAAGTAAGATACCTGGGAAAAAAGTAAACAGACAAGTTCTCCTTGGAAAGCACCACACCTGGGAAGCAGCAAGACCAGGACCCTGCAGGCTGCCCTTGCCTCAGAGCAGGCCCAGGGAGCTCTGCCTCAGCCACCTCCAGGCTGAGCCCTGCGTTGCCATGTCTGGCAAGGCTGCCTCACAGGTGCAGGCACAAGGCTCTCCCAGAACTAGAGCTGGGCAGAGTGTTCCAGGGTCGTAGGGTGCTGGTGTAATCTGTAGTGGGGAACTCTTCTAGGGGGTGGTGGCAGACCCTAGAGCTGCTTGTGGGAGCCCAGTGCAGCTTCCTCCTCCTCTCCCAGTGGCCTGAGGTGGCCAGGAGTCCTGTCCACCCCGCCCCGACCCTGCCCTGCAGAGTAAACACTCCCAGAGCCTCCCACAGGAGCAAACACTCTCCAGGCTGGCAGCTGGGCCAGGCCCCACCCACCAAGCTGTTTTCCTCTGAGAGCCTTCCCAGGCTGCTATTTTTGGCCCTCGTGACAGTAATTGATGGCTGGTGGAAAGATATAAAAGCAGCTGCCAGGTCTGGGGGTTTGCAGACAGCTCAGGGAAGATTTCGCTCTGGACAGTGGCACAGCAGACAGAGGCCGTGGCACATCGTCCTCACCGACCTCCTGCCGGCGATCCGACGCGGACATAGGGCTCTGACTGCTGGCCCCCCATCCCTCTGCCCTAGCTTCTTGGGGACTTCCCACAGACTGCCCTTGCTCATCCAGCATCCCTGCTAACCCCCAGAGCCCCTCTGCCACAGGTAAGAGAGAGCAACTGCCCTCTGGTTTGAGATAAAACAAAAAGGCTTTGTGTATCTTTGAGGGTGGTTCTCTACCTGGGACTTGCACAGCCTCACTGCGGATTAGAGACCAGTTAATGGCAGTGATAACAGCTGTAGAGGGCTTTATATTTATAAAGGGATTTCACATGAGGTGTCACTCCATACATTTCTCACAACCCCTGTGTGGTGAGTATTTATAACCCCATTTTATCAAGGAGTAAGTCAAGGCTTTGAGAGGTGAACTTGCCAAAGGTCCCCAGGTCAGGAAGTGGCAGAGCCTGGTTTTACCCAGGTTTCCGCTGACCCAGACTGGGTTCTCTTATCTGTACATGTTCCTAAATGATAGTCTTAGGTACGTGGGCTTTTAATATTAGCAGGAAGGAATGCCCAGGGGTTTGCACCTGGTCTAGAATCTGTAGGCTTCACAACACTCAGGCACAGGATTCACACAGCCAGCCTCAGATGAGGGAGGGGACACGGGGGTGTCAGGATGGCATGCAGACTCTCACTCTCTGCCAACCAACAGGTTGCTGCTTCTCTGTCGCTGGCAGCCATGAGGTCCCGGCTTCTGCTTTCTGTGGCCCACCTGCCCACAATCCGGGAGGCCTCGGAGGAGATGCTGCCCGGGGGGCCTGGGCAGGAACTTCCAGCCTCCCCCAGCCTGGATGACTATGTGAGGTCTATCTGTCAGCTGGCACAGCCCACCTCAGTGCTAGATATGGCTACAGCCAGGGTCCGACCCAGCAGACCCCACCGGACAGCCCGAGCCTGCGAGAAGAGCTGCCCCCCTGGGTCCCTGCAGGACATCACCACCCACTTCAGCACCCAGCAGCCTGCAGCGCCCAGGCCCGGCACTGCCGACCCCCTGGACTGGCTCTTTGGGGAGTCCCAGGAAAAGCGTCCAAGCAGGAGAGAACTGCCAAGGATGACTGGTCCTTCTGCTGAGCCCAGGGGTCCACGCAGACAGATGGACAGCAGCAAGGCCTGGAGGGCCCCCAAAGGGAGGCTCGGTGATGCCAGGATGCCCAGACACTCTCTAGCAAGACCACTGAGGGATGGGCACCAGGACACCCCCAACAGCCGCTGCCCCAGCAGTGTCCTCAAAACTCTCTATCTGCAGCTCCCGGTGATCCATGAACTCTGACCCCTCCTCAATAAAGGCTTCTGTACCGAACATGCAGGTCTATGTCATCTCCCCACCCTCCCTCCCCTGAGGTGGGCCCTGCCCCTGGCAGGTCTCTGGGAGGGAAACACCTTTCTGCAGGGGCTGCCTGCTTTGGCAATTTACAGCAAGACCCCTACTCTGAATAGGATAACAGCCTATTTCACGTGATGTGATCCGGCTCACACTGCTCATTACTGGCTGATCACCTTGGGCAAGTTGGTTAATGTCTCTGTTCCTTGGTTTTCTCATGGGTAAAGTGGGGGAAATTAATGGGACCTGTCTGCTGGGCTGTAAATGTGATAAAACCCACACACCTCATGAGGCGCATGTTACAAGCCCATACACGGAGTAGCTGTTGTCTCTGTGGCTGCCTCAGAGGACTGGAAATGAGGTTAGGTGAGAGAAGAAGCGAAGGTCTCAGCCCCCCACTGGTTTCAGAGCGAGGCCCTGGGCACTCCCAAGTCAGCCTCTTGGCCCCCACCCTCAGAGTCTGTGTTCCAGGAGGCCCAAGAGAAAACATGAGGTCTCAGCAAATGTACCCACTGTGTTTCAAGGGACCTGTCCAGGGGTGCCTGGGAGAAGCTCAGTGGCTCCAGCCCACAAGTTCTGTTGTGTCATCAGGAGAGTTCTCCCCATGCTGAGGGCCAAGACAGAAGCTGCACCAGCTCAGCCTGCAGGGCGCCCAACGCCTGGACCAGATGGCCCCATCCCCCTTCATCCCCACTCCTACCCCCTCCACCCAGGGGGGCTCCCAGCTGTGGGAGGAAGCCCAGGGTGTTGTCCAGATGTCCTGCTTTCAGGCAAGTCCAGGGACCAAGGCCTCACCCCACAGAGGCTCAGGCCAGCCTGGGCAGCCCTGGGTCCCCCACAGCCTGGCAAATCCCCGTTCCCGGAGGCATCTGGTCAGCAAGGAGGTAGGGGTAAGGAAGGAAGGTAAGGAGAGGGAGGATTTCCTTCCTCAGAGAAGCAGGTGAGGCATCAGACAACTCAAAAGATATCAGGCCTGAGGACCTGTCACCCTGTTCCCTTGGGCCAGGCTGGAGCTGGCTGACCATGGCTTGGGCAGAAGGGACAGAGACGAGAGGAAGAGGACAGAGCTGGGCCGGCAGCTGAGCTCACTGCCTACTTCAGTGGACATTCAAACTTTTCTGGCTATTTTTAAATTTCTTTGGACTTTAATAACGTTTATCTGTCCTCTTACATGTGTGTTTTGTGGAGAGGCAGAATGTAAATCAGATTTAAAAGAAGTTTCAGACAAGCAACTTAGTTTCCTTATCTGTAAAATGGGGGCCCCAACACCTACCCTTCATACCTACAGGGCTCAGGGAAATGGGACAAGTGAACGTGGAGGTGGAGTTACAAGCACCATATACAAACGTTTGCATCTGTCACAACCAGCTGAGTCTCTGCTCAGCTCAAACCTGCGGGTCTCTCACCTTCTCCGGAAAATACATGCGGGGCAGCCTTCAGCCAGAACATCCTTAGGAGGTGGTGGGCAGGCTGACCTGCCGAGTGGGCGCCTCGCTGGTGAGTGGATGGGCTGGGCTTATTGGGCCCAGCCTCACTGCAGCCCCTTCTGTGAAGCACTGTGACACTAGGTCAGAGGGAGGCAACTGGGATGATGTTGGCCAATTCCCCCCAGCTCAGAAACCACACTTCTGTATTTGGGGAGGTTAGAGGGCGTGAAGAGACCCTTGGACTCTGGGCTCCTCTGCTAATATCTCCCGATGTGAAAGAAGTTAATGATACCTTCAAAATATGCCAAAATATTTTTTTTGTTTTTGAATAAAGGGCTGTGGGAAGAAGAGGCTTCTGGCAGTGTCCCAAGCTCCTGCAGGACAGAACAGCTTAGCAGAAAGTCCTCACGGGGTGGGGGTGGGGCCTGGGCTAAAGAGCAGTCTCATTTCCTCCCACCCACTACCGGAATAGGGAAGGCACACAACGCCCAACCCAGAGGGGCAGGTTGGGAAGCACTCTGGGGTGCCCAGGGAATATGTTCAGGGGCCGAGCACTCACCCAGGGGCCAGTGGTTTGTCAACTGCCCATCGTTCCTGCCTTTAGGCCTCAGAAGAAGAGGGATCATTATAAGAGGGAAGGGCACCCTGACTTTCTGCCCCCTGGGAGAGACAGCGCTCTTTCCTTTCACACATTGAGCAGGGGGCCTGCGGCTCAGGCTGGGGACTGGGAGTGGTGCATGCTCCTGCCACCAGGGGGAGCCTGCAGCCCACTGAGTGCTGAGCGAGAGGCAGGTGGGAGGTTGGGGCCACAGGCACACACCAGGACACGGGGGTCCTACTGTCTCTTGCTCACACAATTTGTCAACGGTGATATATTTACCCACTGGTGTTTACAGGGTCTGTTTTTCTCTTGAGATGCCAACCAACTTGGTTAAAATGCTTTGCTATCTTCAAATGCACAGATTGCTCCCAGATACTCATGCTTTTCATTGTAACACAAGCAAAATTATCCCAAAGGCAAGACTTAAAATGAAGGAAGCTAGTGCCTTGGCCTCCTGAGCGGGTAATCCCTCTCCCCTAGCCCTTAGGAGGCTGGGGCAAGGTTCCCAAGGAAACACTTGCCCCAGGGTGTGCCCCCTGCCCACTGACATACTTCATCTCTCCAAGTTCTGTGGACCCCAGACAAAGCAGCAGAGGAGAGGATGCCCCTGAAGTGTAGTGGTCTGGCTACAATTGCTCCGGGGAAGCCCCAGTGACAACGGGGCGGGTCTTCCAGGGCCCCACATGGCGGTGAGAGAGCACACACCCGGTGCTGAGCCCCTCATCAGCCAGAGGAAACTTAGCTTGGGGATCGAGGGTGACAAACAGCATTCTGAGTCCCTGAGGCTTGTTGAGTGATATGCCACCAAGACCTCCAAAGACCTCCAAAGCTTAATGCTGGAAATGATACTGCTGTATTATAAACTTCTGTGCTCAGGCCCGGGAGCCATGCCAGCGTCTTTCACCTACTACAGTGCCATCTTGGATGAGAAACTTAAACTCTGAGAACCTCAATCTCTTTGTCTGGAAAGTGGTCACTCCTACGTTGCAAAGCTCTTGTATTACAACTAATAAAAGAGAGGCAAAGCATCTGGTGCATTGGAGGTGCCTGGAGAATCGTGGGTTCCTCCCGTCTGCCTGCAGTGCCCAAGGAGAAGTCGGCCTGGGGAGGCCCTGCAGCAAGTGCCTAGAATTGCAAGTTCCCCAAGGCCCAAGAGATCCCACGTCTGCAATCCGAGAAAGTGTAGAGGCCCTGGGTGGTGGGTGGGTCACTGAGGGATGTGGTGTCCCAGGAACCAGTCATGCATTTCAGCCTCAGAACCCCGTGCCTCCCAGGCCTACAGCCTGTCTTTAGGGTGGTGGTGACCTCCCAAAGACGCACACTCCCTCAGACTGGGATCCTTCACTGTTAAGGCTCCAGAAGGTTCCTGCATGGTACTTTTTGGCTCCAAGGAGATCAATTCAGACCCTCACATCTTCTTTAGGGCTAGGAAGATGAAAATCCCTGCTGTGGGATGTTAACTTCCTACCTCTGGCAGCTGTCAAGGACACCTCTTCCCTATTGTGGGTCCCCACTTCTCCAGGTGGACTGTCCCTTCACATACAAATACAGGGCACAGGTTTGGGGCTTCCCAGCCCCACTCCCCACACAGCTGTTCCTACAGAGGGGATTGTCTTGGGGAATCCCAAGAGCCAAGACCAAGCTCTTAGACTAGTGTTTCTGAAACTTTGCCTTCCATCAGAATCCCCTGGAGGGCTTGTTAAAACACAAATAGATGGGTGAAGAGTTTCTGACTCAGCAGGCCTGGGGGAAGGAGGGTGATAGGAATTTGCATTTCTAACCAGTTCCCAGGTGATGCTGAAGCTTGTTGGTGTGAGGACTATAGGTGGAGAGCCACCATGGTCTTAGATCAATCCCTGAATGGCCCAGGGCTGAGCAACAGGGCCCAGCCCATGCCTTCAGCGCAAGAACCAAAGTGAGCCTAGCTCCTCACTTAACAGCACAGATCAAAACTTCCCAGCGCAGTGGAGCTCAGGACTTACCCCAATTTGTCCCACACCTGTACCTGATGGCTAGTCATCCCACACCTCTGCACAGGTATCACCCTGTGCCTGGCCCACAGGATGCGGAACCAGGTAGGCACCTAGGCCTAGGTCTGCGGGTTTACCACCCAAGTAAGAAAAGAGACAGTGAAACCAGAGAAAGCAGGGCAATGGGATCAGAACCTGCAGGTAGCAGTAAGGGCTGAGCCAGGGCAGGCTGATGAGACAGATGTCAGAGACCACTCCGCAGGGGAAGAACATGAGGAAGGAAGCACAGGGCAGCATGGAGGGGATGGGGAACAAGATGTCAGGGCTGGCCCCAAGGCCCTGTGCAGAGCTTCAGGTCAAGGGGAGGTGGACCCTGAGGGGTATGCCATCCAGGTCATCACACACAGCCCAGCTCTGCCTGGACCATGAGCCAGCAGCCTCCCTCCCATTTAGGCTGCTGAACCATGACACTGGCCTGGCCTGGCTGACTGGAGGCTGATGGAGGCAGTCTGGTGAATGGGTTCCAGTTGGCCCTCCTTCCTGGTACTGACTGGCAATCCCTAGCTGCCTAGACATCAGGGCTCGCCCTCTGGTCTGGTAACTGAAGAAAGATGTGTGGCTGTCTGAATAACTAATGGAAGCCAGGACTAGTGAGCAGAGTGGCCTCTTTCTGGATGAGGTCTCTGTGGGTTGACCTGGGCTTGAAGTGCCCTTTCCTGTGTTCAACAACAGAAGGGGGACTTGGATGCCACTGGTCAGACTGACTGGCCGGAGAAAGTCCAGGAGCCAGCCCGATCTCACCCTCAGACACCTCCCAAATAAAACATTACCACTATAAGACTCCCCATTAGGTTTTACAAATAAATTGAATTAGACCAAGATGGGGGCCCAATGTCCCGAGTGGGGTTCCCACGTGAAAGGCAAGACTAGGCCTCTGCTTGATCTGCCTGGTGAGTGGTTCCCCGAGCCTAGGCTCTGCTGGCCACTCCATGGTGTCTGTTTGGCCTACAGACACATTTTGTTTAGCCCATAAGATGTTTCAAGGTTTGGGAAATTCCACGTGAAATTCCAGATATCTAACTTCTTTTGAAAAATCAGAAAGGGTCTGGCTGTACTTAGCCCACATTCCTGCATAGCAGTGATGAATTTGATCTGAAGGCAGCAACAGGCTGCGGACAGGACACGCTCTCCAGATTCCTCCACTCCCCACACCTGCCCTGCCTCTTGCATTCAGGCCTGCCTGGCCCTGTGAGCATCTTTTGGGGAGCTCTCCTCCATCTCAAAGCTTTCCTCTGATGTTTATTATGATTGACAAGCATGGAGGCTGCCTTCACGCCTCAAGTGTCCTGTAAAATTGGAAGCCAGGGCCCTGTGCTGAGTTCCTTATTTGCGCTGTGGAATGGGCAAAGAAAGGATCGGGCTGTGTGGTCTCAAATATTTCCAACTCCAATATCCAGGCAGTTCATGTAGGCAAAAGTGCCGGGTGGGAGGAGAAGGGCCACAGGTGATTTCCACCTGCTCTGAACTCTCCCAGGGAGGCTCAGGCCCTCAGCAACCCGTAGGGGACCTCAAAGGAGAGGTCCTGGCTACTGGGAACCTGACCCCCGACTCAGAGGACAGGTGACCTTATAATTCATTATCTGAACTGGGACACTTCAGAGAGTGCAAGGGATAGTCTTAACAATGACCCTGGGTGGGAAATAACAGGTAGAAACCAGGGCTGTCTTCAGCAAACCAGGATAAACGGGGACCCTATGAATAAAGAGAAACAGGCCTTACCTCTCGGTGTCTCAGCTGAAAGCTTCTGCCCTCATGATAGCAGTTGTAGGTTTTCAGCAGGCTTAAGAGCTCCGACCTGAAAAGGTAAAGGCACACACACAATCTTGGAGCACGGCCAGGCCTTGCACAAGGCGTTGGTTTCACTGGTCTCAGTTTCCTGATTTGTAAAATGGGCATAATAGTCCCATCTTGCCAGCCACACATAATCAGTTGAGAAATAAGACTCTGCCATCAGACACACACCTTTTAGTCTTCCAGAGGACTTCTCAGATTAGCCCTTGTGGAAGGCATAGGAGTGGGGCTGAGAAGGAAGCGAAAATCACAGATGGGCCACATCATTGCACAGCCAGGGTGTTTACACACTTTCACTATTACAGATAAGAGTGCCTGACAATCTCCCTGAACTTTACTCCTGAGTTACTTCCTCAGAATAAATCCCCTGGGCTTGGATTACTGGCATTTTAACGACTCTTGCTTTTTCCCCATATTACTTCTACAAGGCCCTGGTGTGCTGCTGTGGGGCCACCATGAGAGGCGCCTGCCTCTTCCCCATCCTGACTTTCTGGAGGTATAATCAAGGGATGAAGGTGACAGCTGTGGGAATAAGATACTGAAGGCCCTAAGGAGGCCACTCTGCCCAAACGCCTTCTCCCACGAAGAAAGGGAAAGCCACACTTGTCCCTCTGCTGGCGTGGAGCAGAGAAAAAACGAGAACAGCTCCCTGGTCTCAAGCTGGGCTCTGCAGGACAGTGCAGTCCCATAGACATGAAATGTGAGCCATGCATGTAAGTTAACATTTTCTAGTAACTATATCACAAAAGAAAATGAAATAGGTGAAATTTGTTTTAATAACATATTTTATTAAACCCAATATATATAAAATATTATCATGTCAACATGTAATCAATATAAAAATTATTAATGAGATCTTGCTCATTATTTTATTTTGTAAGAAGCGTTTGCCACCTGGAGCCTCTTTTATAGTAACTACACCTTTCCAGCCACAGGTCACGTGCCCGGCAGCCACATGTGGCTGGTGGCTCTGCTACTGCATAGCACTGCTGTAGAATCTCTTTAGGCAGTGATTTCTCCCACACTCAAGTGACCCAATGTGTGGATGAGCAAAACTTGCTCTGGTGTTCTGGTGTCATCTGTGTGTGACATGGGGATAATGGCAACTGACAGGGGAAGCGATTTACAACTTCATGGCATTAACAAAGGAGGATTCAATGTTGCACATTCACTGCGCTTACAAGTGAGTCAATGCTGACCATAAAATTATTAGGATATGTGTACATGAAATTAATCGTGTTATGGTTATTATTATTATTATTACTTTTAAAAATATTGTTACATTGGTCTTCTTATAAAATTTAAATAAGGAAAATGAAGGTAAGGGCAGTTTGTGAAATGATAAGATGGAATGCTGCCTGTTTTCTCAGGGTCCTCTAGCAGGAGGACCCCAGGGGGCAGGTCCTCAGCAAAAGCTAGCCCATTTCAGGAGGCTGATTTGTCTTCAGGGTGGCCAATAGGAGCTGCCCAAATTTAGAAAATATTTGGACTCAAGACATAAAAAAGCAAGATAAAATAAAAACTATACTGTTCTTTAGTTCAAAAACGAATTTGAAAAAGTATCCCCAAAACTTTTTATGATGAGATAGAGAATAAAGAACATAAGCAAAGTCAAAAATCATTATGTCAATAAAATACACTTTTTTCAATAAAACTCAAAATCAGGGGCTGGCCCAGTGGCGTAGCGGTTCAGTTCACGCACTCTGCTTTGGTGGCCCAGGGTTCGCAGCTTTGGATCCCAAGCAAGGACCTATGCACTGCTCATTAAGCCATGCTGTGGCAGCGTCCCACATGCAAAATAGAGGAAGATTGGCACAGATGTTATCTCAGGGCTAACCTTTCTCACACACATAAAAAAGAACAAAAAAACCCCTCAAAACTGATTTTGAGGGTTTTTTGTTTTTTCCTAAACTGTTTAACACAATAAGAGTGTTAGGATTGCTGTAGTTTTCAAATAAATTAAATGCCATCTCTGCAGAGTCACAGAGGGCATTGTCACACTCTCCTGCTTTTGTGGGCCCGAGAAGGCAGGGGTCAGACTCACACCCCAAAAAGATATTTCACTTCCAAAGAGACAGGCTTCCAAAAGAAGTCCCTCATCACTGTCCATGGGGCAGGCACGCTGTCCTATCTATGAAGAACACCCAGAATCCTTGACCCAAAGGCTGCCTAAGGCAGAGGAGTGGCCACAACAACCGCACGTCTGAAGCTCCCTCTCTGCTCACAAAGGCTTACTTCAGAATGGACTTGCTGTTGCTGATGGGCACGTGAGAACTGGGTGGACAATCTTCCTTCATCTTCTCCTCTTGTTTGCAGACTCCAAGTTACCTGCTGGGAAGATGAGGAAGGATGTAGAGACAGGCGAGCCTGGAGGAGCGCCGGCCTGTGCAACACCCAGAGTCCTGGTGCAGAGTGCGGGGACCTTGGCTTCACCTCCCACCTCCCCACTCTCTCCCACCCTCCACCTTCACTCCCCGGCACAGGGCGGCTGAGGTTGAAGGGTCAGGCCGAGAGGACTTAACACGGCCCCACACCCACACATGTCAGTCAAGCTCCCCCTGGCAGGGCAGGGTCAGAACTGCTGAGCCAGGCGCTATCAGCTCCCCTCCCCAAAACTCTCCATCAGTCTCCTAAATGGTTCAGACCACATGCCCTCTTCCCTCAGCCAGGACATCCTGGATGATGGTTTCTGCCTCAATAGCTCCTCCAAACCTCCAATCACCCTGGGGCTTTCTCCGCCATTCCCACTGAGCCCAGTGGTAGCTCCATTGCTGCCTTTAGAGTCAGTACACCTGAGCCAGCTCTCCTAGTGATGGGTTCCTTGGTACTGTACTCACTACGTGCTGGACACTGTGTTGAACATTTTCTATGAATTAGCTTATTTACTTGCAACAACATTATGAGAGAAGTACCATTCTATTCCTGTTTTATGAGTGAGAAAACAGGGACAGAAGTTAAGGACTTTGCCCCAGATTCTCAGTGGATAAGTAGTAAAGTCACTGAACACAAGCATTTAGACCCTAGATTCTGGTCTCTTAACCCCTTCTCTATACTGATCTTGGACAGTGACTTAAACCCCCCGAGCCTTCCTTTTCTCATCTACACAGTGGGGTAATCCGTATCCTACAGGAGTGTTAGTGGATTCACATATCTGTTCATATCTCTTCCCATTCACGACCTGGAAGGGTGTACGGAGCTTCTCAAACTCTCGCAGGGTTTCTTTCATGGCGGGTAAGTCCACTAGAGCCTTCTCTGTCTTCTTGGCATCTTCTGCACAGACTCCTACTCTACTCTTCTCTCTCCACATTACCCTTGCCGAGGACCTTCTCTCATCAAAGCCCCATGTGTCAGGCAGTGAGCCTCAGCTTCACATACATACACACACACACACACTCTCTCTCTCTCTCTGTCTCTCTCCAGTCTTAACCCTGCCTCTACCTCCCTTCTCCCAAGATGCAGTAGGAATCTGAGGGGTTAAGTTACACTGGCAGGTGGCACAGACAGGGCACACAGCCTGCCCTTCACACCACAGAGACTGGCTCCTTCACAAAAGCCCAACATCTGTTCACACAAAGCTGGCTCAGTCATGTCTTTCCAGCCTGTGTGTGTGCAAGTGTCACTGGGAGGCTCAAGGTCAGGTCCAGCTGCTTTCATATTAATGTCCTCAGAGTGGATGGAGCACCCCATCCCCTTGGGCACCGACTTTGACCAATCCAGCACGCTCTCTCCCTCTTGTTTGATACCATTCACAAACAAGACGAGCCTGCCTCCTGGGGTAGCACCAGCCCTGAATGAGTACTTGATTCTGGAGGCAGAGGAAAAGTGGAGAAGGGGATGATTTCAAGGAGGTGGGCTTCCCTGTGACCTCAGAATCATCCTATAAATACCTCCCCTCTGCCTCGATCCAGAGTGAAGCAAGTCATGGCCTAGACAGAGGGCAGGCCACCTTGTGGGGCAGGCCCCCAGCAGTGGCCAGCAGCAAGGCCCTTCCTCCACAGGGCAGAGGGAGGAGCACCATGGGGGCTAGAGCTGGGGACCTCCAGCTGCATTCTTCTCAGCCTATTTCAAAATAGGGTTTCAGTTCCTCAGCACCTCAGCTCTCCTGTGGAAAAAGTGATCTGCCAGGCTCCTTCTCTGGGTAGTTCCTCAAACACTTATGATGGGGAAGCTGGCTTCAGCACAGGCTAAGGCAGTGTGTCTGGGTTTCTCGCTCAACACTGTGTCTGTGGGTCTGTGGCACAACTGTCTTGCTTTAAACAAGCGCATTATAGGAAGGGCTGGATTTACTCAGAAATAACACAAGGTGGGTGTTTTCTCACCTCCCTCTATAGCCAACTTCTCTCCTGCTCCTCCTCACTTCCTGCTCTGAGCTCCAGCCTTCCTGAGCTGCTCACAGCTCCTATCTAAAAGGCCCTGTGCTTCTTCCTCACTTTGAGCTTTTACAGCGCTGTTCTCTGCTCAGAACACAGCCTGGGCCTCATCCTACGCTCTCAGGTTAGCTCCTCCAGGAAACCCTTGGGAGCAGCCCCCTCCTGTAACGTCAGCAGCAGCTCCTCTCTGCCCAGCACCTGCTCCTGGCTCCTCACCGTGCCAGGCACAGCAGGGCCTGCCTCTTCATTTGACTCCCCCAGAAGAAAAGGAGTGTGGTGGGCAGGGATGTTGCTTCTCTGCCTCTTCTTTCCAGTATCGAGCATTATAAGAGTATTATAAGAATATTGGAAACCTCATGGGATCTCCCAAAGTCAACTTTCCCAGAATTGTGCACATAAGCACCAGAACAAATCGTGTACACATCTCCAGGGGCCAGGGAGATGATCTGGCTGAGAGACACTGGCCAGTGGAGTCCACTGGGAATTGGGGGACACATTCCTCCTCTAAAGGGGCAGCTTTCCTGGTTTTCAGGAGAAACTAGAGATCTAGATTTGGGGGGCTATATTTCACCATTTAAAGCAAGGTGATGTGGCAGAGAAATTTACTGCCCCTGGAATGACCATGTGATGGCTCACATTCCAGCCCCCTGCAGCTATGGGGCCAGGTGACGAACTCTGCAAACAGCACTGTTTTGTGTCACTCCCAGGCCAACACGTTGAAGCTCATGCATGACCCTGCAGCTCTCCTGTCCTCCACTGTGGTGACTCAGAAAGCCACATGTTCCAACTGGTGCAGCTTCTTTATGGTCCTCCTGGGTCCTTGAGTGCCTCTGTGGACCAGAGCCCTCTGCCACCCACAATGGACATGAGTGAGAAAGAGAAATAAACCCCTGCTGTGATAAGCCACTGGTGTTTCAGAGATTTGTTACTGCAGCAGAAACTAGACTATCCTAATATAGTAAATAATTCCATTAAAATGAATACATACAGTTAAAAATAAAACGTAGCCAGAGAAAACATACTTGCAAGATAGATGCCCTTAGTGGGGCTCCAGTTTGTGACTTCTGATTCGCATCATGACTCAGTTTACAATACTTTCACCCTCCCACAGTATGTGGGGAAAATATCCATTCTGCTCTACGTAATAGAAACATTTATAAGTGGAATTCTCTGTAAGTCAGTCAGTGATTAGTTATGAATAGAAGATGTTTCCTAAAGAGCTCTGGGCTGCCCCAGACCTGTGTGGCTTCAGTTGCTTGCCTTTTCCTCTCTGAGTCGTAATCTTCCCATCTGTACTACGAGAATATTAATCTACAATGGGTTAGAAATTTTCTCAACTGTAAAATTTTTAGTTCAAATGGAATACGTATGCAAATCAGATTAAAGGGGGCCGCTCTGGTTGACAGTGAGGTGGGTGGAGGGAGCTCCATCCAGGGCTTTGCCTCGGGCTCCAGTAATACTATTAGTAAAGCACTGTGCTGAGTAACACATGAGATCCTCTACACTGGCCTTCCGGAGGAGTGCTTCACCCTCAAGAACCTGCTTATTTAAAGGACATGACCAACACGGTGAGCATTGCCAGTCAGAGGTGGATGGCATCAGCTAGGGGAGGCTGCTCAGAGGGAATCAGGAGGAAAGTGAAGGAGGGTCCTGGATTGCAGACGGCAAAGTGAAGGGAGGAAGAGGAAGGCAGCTCATGGGGTAAACAGCTCAGTTTGGCATGGACTGAGAATAGGGTACACCATCCAGGTGAGGGCAGGAGTTAAGTGAGCAGAGCTGAGGGAAGCAATGCAGGGCCCACTTCAGCAAAGGGTGCTCTTCCAACTTACCGGGCAGGGTCCAAGCCTTATGGGGTGATAAACTTGACCCCACAAGAAAACAGTTTCTCCTTTGAGAGAACCACGTATTTCTGAGTCCTCTGACGTTCACTGTCTGCGTGACCCTAAGCAAGTCACGCAGTCTCTCTGGTTCTTACATGTCCCATCCCTCCACCCTAAGCAGGCAGCATCTCCATCTCCCTGAGCTCCAGACCTGAGCTCTGGTACCTCTCACAGAATTCCACTCCAAATGTGAACACTGTGCATTTGAGTCTCCTTTGCCAGACTGAAGGCTGACATGATTTTCATTCATTTTGATACTCCCCATGTCTTTCGAGTTCTAAAGTAAGCTGCAAGTGGCCTAAGAGGCATCCTAGAGATAACTTGATGAGAGAGCTTCAGAGGAGGGAGAAAGCACACACATCCCTGCAAGAAAGCAAAGGGAGATTTCTCTCCATTTGGAGCATGTTCCTGAAACGTCCCCTTAAACACTCGCCTCCTTGTGCATTGGGCAGGCCTTAGAGAATCTCTAATGGAGTGTTTTTCAACCTTTCATAATAAGCACAATCTTATCTTTAAATAAAACCCTAGGCAGAAGCCCAAAACACAAATGGATTAAGGCGAGGCTGCTTTGGTTGAAGCAGGAGTCAGGGAGAGGAGAGGATGAGCTGGGGCCAGACTGCCATCCAGGCACAGTCTGAAACCACAGAGTGACAGATGCAACTGGGCAGGCCCAGCCCAGTGTTGAAGGAGTCCAGCCTTCTGTGTCCTGGCCTGCTCCCCTCCCCCAGGCCCCAGAGCACACAGCTCAGGGCTCCACGCTTGCTTCCCTGGCTAGAGGGGGCTCTGTCCCCACCCAGAGGCCTCACTGCAGCCAGGGCCCCCTGTCCCCCAGAGGAGAGGCCCCAGGGCAGTGTGCCAGCCATGGTTACCTGTCCCCAGTGAGCAGGCAGTGACTTGTTTTCGCTTTCCAGTTCAGCGGCTACTCCGTCAGCTGGGTGGAAGGGCTGCTGAGGACAGCTGGCACCACAACCTGTCCTCACCATTGTCCCTGGCCTTTGATTTGAGACAAAGGACACTGAAGCCCTTACAACTGCTAGGCTTGTCCCATCTTCCCTCTTTTGTGGTCATGGAGTTGTGATCACAGAAGAAGGCAGTGCTGTGGCTCCTCAGGTCCCCACTGCAGCCCGGTGGCAAAGGAGAAAAAGACGGCTAATGAAGTGCAGTTTTCATGAAGACTATGCACTGCCTGCTTCTTAGTCTTACAATGCCCTCTCTTTCAAAAATTGATGGCAAAAATAGATGGTCATTGTTGTCCTCACTTGGCAAAATGGAAGATGCATCAGTGCCAAATTACAATGTCCTGAGGATGTCTGTGAAATCTGAGAGCTTGGTTACCCCTGTTCTGACATTTCATAAAATTAGGATTCTTATTTTCTTATTTAGGCATGATTAAAACCAAACACATAAAGAAAGTGACATGAGAAGCCAAAGAAAGGAGGACAAAGCATGTGGGGCACAGCTGGGGGCCTTTTGGCCCAGTCTGTTCCCACTAGAAGGAGGTAGGAGGTCTCCAGGGAGAAGGCATGTGCTGGTGACACTGCCATGCATTCCTGGGAAGCTAAAGCTCCCTGCTCTGCAGCCCATGGCCACAACTTTCAAATGCCAGCCAGGGACAGCAGGACAGCACTGAAAACAAGGAAGCTTTAAATGAGCCGCCCTGGCACCTGTCAGCCAGCAAATGGCAGGCGGTTGGGCAGGGGAGAAGCTGCAGTGCCTGCTGGTACCAGCTGCCTCTGAGAGGGCATCTGGCTGGACACAGGCCACTCCTCAGCAATACATTTTTGCTGAGAAAGCCAGCTTCTGGGATATGGATGGCAAGCATCAATTCAGCAGCTGCAGCTCCTGCCCTCTTCCACACTACTGTCCTCAGCCCTCCTCCCTGTGCCACCATCACCTTGCTCTGGCTTGGCCACACCCCTCCCCACCCCAGCAGTGATGGCTAGGAAGCCCTGGGAGGACACTGTGCACAGCCCAGAAGGAGGTGATGGTGGTGACCGAGGGAGAGCAGGAGAGGAGGCCACAGAGCTACCAGCCACCTCTACTCACCACCTTCTCTTGGGCCGACCCCATGGACCGCAGCTTGCCTTTACCTTATCCTCCCCACCTCCACAGTCCGGGGCTCCCACCAGGTCTCGCTGAGCCCATTCTGGCACCCAGGCCTCCCTGACACCGTTGCCCTTCCTCTGAAGAGCCTGGCCCTTTGCACCCATGCAGACTGGCCTTCCTCACAGCTTCCTGACAACCCCAGCCCAGAGGCAGTGCCTCACTCAGACCCCTGTGGCCAGATTTCTGGTTTCTGACCTTGCTTTCAAGGCACAGCAACCTGGGGCTAGAAAAGCCATTTCCAATCCTCCTGCTCCCACTTATTACACACACACTCCCTGCCCTGTGGAACCGTCCCTCCCAAATCAGGCTCAGCTCTTGCCTAGGAAAGAGGGGATCTGTGGCCACAGGAATCCTCCTAGCCATGCTTTTTGGGCTAAACAGGTGCTCAGAATGACCACTAGCCAATATCCTGAGGGCCTGGGGCCAGGGGAGTGGCCCAGGGGACAGTCCCTCGAAGTGCTGGGTGCCAGCTGCTGCAAGGCCACACTGGGCAGTCCGTACGGCTGCCCCCAACTGTGCCATCCACTGCCAGGCCTGTGTGCCACATGCAGCTGCTGGGGGTGGTCTCCTGTGACATGCGGTGTGTCTCAGAAGCTTCTGGGTCATGGAGCCCTTTGGAGTTTCTTGAAAGTTAACATTCTCTCCCCAGAAAAATCCATGTGTGCATGAGTGTGTGTGTGTAAATATACACACACACTGAATTTGCACACCACTGCAGGGGCATCAGGAAGGCCCTGTTACGCGCCCCTAAATCCCCAGATTTCAGGTTAAGAATTTCTGCTAAAAGGTGTCGCAGCAAGAGAGGGGAGGCAAAGGAGCAGCACAGACAGAGAAGTCTGGGTGTGAGCTTTGCTGGGGCATCAACTTAGCCTGTGGCTTCAGCATGTCGTGCCATCTCTTAGGCCTCAGTTTAGCCAGGATTGTACTGGCAGCTGGTCTAGTGTCTTCAGGGCTCTTCCCAGCTCTGGGGCTATGGGGCTGTAGGACACGCCGCCCCTAACCCCCAAGGTCAGGCAGGGCAAGGGGAAGGGGTTCCAAATGTCTCCCTCAGCAGTGCATCCTGGGGAAGGACGTCAGACAGCCAGAAAAGGTGACTGAGCAATCTGCAAGTTCCCCTTTAACAAGAGTGAAAATACTGCAGAAGCTTTGGGAAGTGCAGCCACTTCCTATTTGATTTTAACTTACTTTAAAACAATTTCAAAATATTCTCTGTGACAGGATAACCACCCAGCCTTTGCAAGGATCTGGGTTCACAGCTCTGCTCTGTGATTCTTTAGCTGTGTGACTTTAGGCAAGTCCCTTTCCTGCTCTGAACCTCAGGTTCCTCATTAGCTGAATCACTGACTGCTGCGAAGGTGAAGGAGGAGGCACGTAAGATGAGTTTCATATGGGGCTCACCCACAATAAACAGAAGCTCCTCTTATAGGTCATAATGTGAGTCAGGGGCTCCGGAGATGGGAATGTGGGACTCAAAGAGGATGACAGTCCTCCCAGGAGGAGCAGCTGTGAGCAAGGACATATCACTGAGTTTACTCTCAAAACCAGGACCCAGGTCCCCAGAGGCCCAGTCCAGAGTGTGTTCTGATAGACCTCAGAGTCCCCCTTTGAGGCTTTGCATTTACAGGATCTGAACTGCAACATGTCCCAGTTCTGCTCATGTTCCTTATTATGTGTCATTGTCCACCTGACCCTGACCCAGGGGGACCCTGAACCTTCACTCTGTTCTTGACCTCCAGGCCACCCACTGGAGTCTTACGGTGGAAACACGACCCCACCTCCCAGCTTTCACACTGACACTAGAGTAAACTGTGGCCTCAATCTCACTTCACTGTCAAGTCTTGAACCACCAGCACTACACACAGAACTAGGACAAGAACTAATGACAACAGTTAGCAAACACTGGCAACGTGGGCAAACACACCCTATTACAACTTCCAGCCAGCAGTTTCTCATCTAAGTTTAACACGCTCCATGGTCCGTTCCATCTTCTCTCCCTTCTTCTTCCCCTTCTCCTCCTCCCCCTCCCCCATGCCCTCCTCCCTCCCTCCCTCTCCCCAGCACCTCTGTTCTGGTCGGGGCAGCTCAGGAATTACACAGGGGAGTGGGAGGCAGGCAGATCTGCTCCTATCTGTACCTGTTAATTCTACCAATTCCCTTACAGTTCGTTTGTTTAATCATGGCTTCTGGCAACAAATTCTGATTGTGCCCTGGGCAGCTAAACTACAGAAAAGCCAGCGAGGGTCTCTTCTGCCAGGGCAAGTGCATGGCTGTGGAGTCTAACCTGCTTGGGTTCAAACTCCAGAATCCCAGCCCTCATTTGCTGCGAACTTATTTAATTTGTTTGTGAAGTAGGTTACAGACGCTCTCCGTACAGTGTCTTAAGAAAGCACTGGCACTGGCTTGGCACTGATCCTGGTGTGAGAGGAGGCCCTCCCCCCCCACAGGGCCATGCCAGGTTAAGGAAAACACTGAGGCAGCTCTCGGGAGTTGGAAAAGTAGGACTGAAAGTCAGGAGGCTCGGGGAGAGCAGGGTGGGCTCTGCCGCCAGTGGGTGAAATGAATGAGACCTGGCACCATCAGCCCCGGGTTCAAATCCTGACTCCGCCACTGACTCATCTGGGTAAACCCGAGGATTCCACAACTCTTTAACCCTCAGTTTTCTCATCTGAAAATGGAGATTATGAAAGTATCAGGGCTGTGAGAAGTAGGTGGCATACTGTGCTAACGCCCTTAGCACAGGTCTGGGAAGGAGTCAAATCATCTATAAATAGTGTTTGTGAGGCAAATCCCTCTTTCTGCTATAATCTTGGCGTTGGTTTTCACCCATGAAATCTGAGAGTTGTGCCAGAGGCGCTTCAGGACTCTCCCCCCAACTCTAAGTTCAATGCTTCTAGGATATTGGCTAAGAGGAGAGACAAGGTGGTCAGACGTGTATGGAGCCTGCGGCGGCCTCACCTGTCTTGCTCAGGTTTTAGCCCTAAAGGGCCCTCCCCTTGAAGAGGTGCCTGGCACACTGCCCACTGTCAACATTGGGCCCAAGGCCCGGGATGCCCCAGCCTGGCAGAGGGAGGGGACCCCGCGCGCGGCAGCCAAAGGGCACCTAGTGCCCGGGCTCCACCACCTGTGGCTGGGGGTGCTCTGGGGCTCGGGGCGGAGGTCTCGGCGCTCCGTGGACGCCCCCGAACTCTCCTGCCCGTGCATCACTCACCGCCTACACATCTCGCAGTCCAGAAGCCTCTGCCCGTGCTGCGATCTCGCCGGCACCAGAGCGGCCTCCGCAGCGCCTACTGCCCAAGGCCGGGTGGGTTCCCAGCGTGGGGTCCTCCCGTCCCCGCCCCTCGCCCAGCGCCAGCCAATGCACCGCCCCGTCTCTCGCTCTCCGCCTCGCTCCCCCCGCCCCTCCCCCCGCGCCGGCCAATGGTGCCGCTTCGTCCGGCCCGCCCCGCCCCAGGCACGCGGCGCAGGATCTGCTCCAGGCGGTGCCCAAGGGGTGGCGGGGGAAGTTCGGTCCGTCTAGTGCTGGGAGGTGTCCTCGGACCGCCTCGAGGGCGCCCGGAGACGCGCGGAGGCAGCAGTCCCGGCTCCGCAGGGGTAGGGAGGGTGTGGTGCGGGCGGTGGCAGGGACCCTGGGGTAACGGGACCTTTGGGCTTCCAACAAAGGCCGCTGCGTGGGCGCTGCAACTGCTAGCGTGCCCGTGGCGGGGGGGGGGGGGGGGGGGGGGGCGGGGGGGGGAGGTTATCAGTAAAGCCCGGAGCGTTGTTATTTTTGCTCTTTATGTATGTGCTGCCCTGCTGTTTGCTTGGCGTGAACTCTTAGAGCTCCACCACGTTTAAGAAATCGGATCCGATGATAAAGAGGAAAGGATAAACTTTTATCCTAGTCACCTCCTGCCGGACGAGGATTTGCTGGCGCGGAGGCAGAGGGGACAGAAGACCACAGGCCTTTTGGGGAACTCGGAACAGTTCAGTGTTTCTGGGGTGTGAGCATGGCAGGGCGGGGGAGGGGTTAAGGAGGATGTTTGCAATTTTTGTTTTATCTCAGATTCCCAGTCCTGACCTTGAGATGGATCTCCTGTCCTCTGCCCCAACATAAATCATTTTAGTTTCATTCAATGTGTGGTTCCTAATCTTTTTAGCATCACATGGCCATTTTAGAATCTGATATGGACCTTCTAGAAAAGTGCGGGTACCCACATAGGCAAAGAGCAGCTGCGATTTGAGTCTATAGGCTCCTGGCCCCCCGTTGAGAGGGGCTGTGCTAAGCATTCTTGTTACGATTGCTGGATTCTGGGCAAAGAGATTGGGTTGCCGTCTGTTTCCTGCCTGACCTCCCCATATTGCAACCCTTCTGGGCATGTTTCCCCACTTGCAAAAATGAGGGGGTTAAAGGTGACCAATACAGGGATCCTTCAGCTCTATGATGAATAATGAAAAGCAGTGGGATATATTGAGGTATATAAGGAAGCCATTTGGTTTAAAACTAATTTGGCCTGAACTTGTTTTTCCAGAAAGGCCTGACGTGGCATGTTGGCACACATTGTACATCTGCTTTAGACATTTACAATGTTCCAAAGCCAAGAATGGTGCCCTGAAGATAGGGATCTTGCCTACCCCATATGGGCATTTCTTTAAGGATAAGCATGTCTTCCCAGAAGCTAAGGATTAATTACTCATCTGGTTTAACTCATCTCCTGACCACTGACCTGCTGACCAGCAACTTGCTGCAGTCACCTGGTGAACACTGACCTGCTGTGCTACCAAAGTATCTCGTGACTGTAGTACAAGAGATCTTCCTGTCACATGTGATGTATGCTCTTTGTTCCAATGATGAGGATCAAGGCTGCCCCTGCCCCAGGGAGAGAAGCCCAAGGCGTCCTGCCCTACATACTGATCTATATCATCCTCGGGAAGCACAGGACGTCCTGACTTAATCCGATCTGAGTCTTACCTAAAGTTATAGGACCACCCAATAACCAGACCCCACCTGCACTGATACTATTTTAATGACTTTTTTACATAATCTTTCCTTTGTCTTGTAAAAAGATAATTGACATACCTATGCCTTAAATTTAGCCCTACCCTCAACCAGTGTTTGCAGCTCTTACTGCCTGTGGGTCCTGTCCCCTTGCTGCTCCATGCTATTCTCTGAATAAAAGAGCACTACTGCCAAACCTCAAGAGTCCATGAAATCTTTCTTTCGACTCCTCGGCTCACCGAGCCTACATCACCAAGATGGTATAGAACCATGTTGTCCCCCCACTTCTTCAGAGAACTTCCTTTCTTGGTTGAAAAGTTCTCCTGGGCTATACTCCTCAAATTGGTTCATCATAAACTCCCCTCAGTTTTGATTTTTAGATTGATTATGGAGTATTTGTGTCAACATCTACCTGTGCATGAATTCATGGAGAATGGCCTATTGTCTGCCACTGCACGGCATCCCTGTGGTCAGGACCTCTGCTCCTGCACAGCCCAAAAGTCTAGAGATCAAAGCTGAGGCCAATAATTGGCTTCTAAAATTGTTTTTTAAAGCAGTGGGTAACATTCGACATAGCCCACAACCTCTGTGCATTCGTTCATGCCCGATAGGATAAGTAAACATAGCACCAGGTGACATACAATTTCCCTGGGCTCCCCAGCACTTTCGAGTGAGTCATGCTCTCTGATCTAGTTGATGCTGTCTCCAGGGCCAGGACTGGTCTGGAGTGATGATTGGACCTGAGGAAGCAGCCTGATGTATCTTGCACTCCCACTGCATTACATCGGGGGTCCAGTCCAGTCCCCTCAACACTCCTGGGGAGTGGGTGTTGCTCCCTGTATTTTATTGGATCACAAGTGCCCATCTTCAGGGTCCTAGTTCCTTCAGAGAGAAGATCCCCTTTTCCTTCAATATTCGGTGGAGCTGTATTTGACCTCCAGCTCAGTTATGGTGGGTGTTGTGGATACTGTTAGCTGTCAACCCAGCTCTGGAAAAAAGAAAGAGGAAGGAAGGAAGGAAAGAAAGAAAGGAGAGAGGGAGAGAGGGAGTGAGCAACTTGTTTGGAGCGGCAACATGCCAGCCCCTAGTGATGGATCATGGCCGCTTGTATTTTTCATACTGCGCTTACAACCCTGTAGTGGGTCGTGAAACTAAGTTAGTAGATGATGTGACTAGTATTTAAAAAAATAGAAGAGAAAATAGTGTACAGCATACATAGTAAATGTAAGTTGTGTTTTATGAAACTTTCATTTGCATTGTTTATATTTCAGTTATGTATATTAGGCTGCAATATAAAATGTGTTTCTCACCATGGGCCATGGCTAAAAGAGTTTGAAAGCTACCGTCTAAGTCAATTTTGACAATCTTTTTCATGGCTTTTCCAGCTTCCTTTGAAGCTAGAAATGGCCATATGACCCACTTCTGGGCAAAGACACAGGGAAAAGTGTGCTGGGGGAGCAAGGATTTGAAGGAGGGTGAAGACAGCTTTTGCTTTCCTGATAGAAGGAAGAGATACCCCTTTTCTCTGCCTTCCTATCTCAAATATGGATATAATGTGTAATGTCTGGAGCATTGGCAGCTATTTTGAGGTCATGATACAACATGTCTACATGCTAAGGCTGGTAGAGCATAAAGATAAAATGAATCTGGGTCTTTATTAACATCATGGAGCTAATGTACCTTGCTTGCATTGCCTACTCAAGACTTCTTGCCATGGAGAAAAATAAACACATATGTTTTTAAGCCAGAAGTTGGTAAGCCTTTTCTGTAAAGGATCAGATAGTAAGTATTTTAGGCTTTGTGGGCTAAATGGTCTTTGTTGCAACTACTTAACTCTGCCATTGTAGTTTGAAAGCAGCCATAGAGAATATGTAAACCAAAGGGCATGGCTGCAGTCCCGGTAAAACTATTTACAAAAACAGGTGGCAGGCCATGTGTGACTCATGGGCTGTAGCTTGCTAACTCTTTCCCTAGATGATCTTGCCTCCTCTGTTGCCTCTTTAATCTCATCTCCTCGTACTTCCCCTCTTTCTCTTTGCTCTGGTCATACTCTACTTCCCACATACCAGGACCACTCCTGCCTTAGGGTCTTTGTATCTGCTGTTCCCTCCGCCTAGAAGGCTCTTCCTCCAAAATTCTGCAGGACTCACTCCTTCAGCTCCTTCAGGTCTTTTCTCACATATTTCTTTCTTTTTGAGGTCTTCCCTGGCCCCCTATCTAAAATGACCCTCCCTGGCCCACAAGTCCTACTCTCTGGCATGCTATATATTTCACTTCTTATTATGAGCTCCTTTAGGCAGGTAGACTGTGTCTGTTTCCTTAGATATTGATTCTGCCTGGAGTGTCATGGTGTTTAGTCAATATCTGGTATATGATTGATTTTTTTCCCTTTCTGCCAGATTCAGGTAAGAAAACAGATTTGGGGAGGCTCATTCCCCCATTCAAGGGGACAGAGTGAGTAAAGTGGTAGAATCTGGGTTTGAACCCGGTGGCCCTGGGGGCTCGTGTCTGTGCCACCAGGGAGTGAGGGCAGAACAACATCTACCCTATTGGAAGATCAGGCCTCAGGGAAGCTGAGGCCACACAGTAGTTTCTGTAAGACTCCTAACCCTAGGGCATTGCCCCAGTAAAGGAGGCCTCTGGGAGCCCATTCAGGGAACAGGGCATTATCCTGTTCACCGTGGGCCGTCTCACTTTTTATAGCATTCCTGCATCAGAAAGTCTTTAGAAAAGTCATTGTTTTGCGAACAATCCAGACTAACTTGTAAGATCTATACAAAACCAAATGGAAACACTCGTGATCCAACATTTTTAGTCAAGAAAGAGCCACAAAGAATGACTGTATTTGACTTGCACATGGGGAAACTTAAGGGAGCCTGAGTCTGACAAAATGCATGTGACTTCCCGCGTCAGGTGAAGCTGCCGTTGGGCAGGGTGCTCTGCTCGGCTTTGGTTCAAGGCTTCTTGGCACCAGGGCTCTGCTCCAAGAAGGCCGAGAAATTACCTTCTGCCCTCTTTGAGAGGCAGGTCGTGAAAATGCCTGCGGAGGATCACATCTCGTTGAGGAACAGTTTAAATTTCTTTGAGTCTTAAAAAATAAGTTTCTATATTTTAACGTAAATGATATTAATAATTAGGACCATTTTCAAAGCCATTCCTTTACAACGGTAAATGGGAGTTTGAATTAAAATTGCTGGTTAATTGTCTAAAGCCTTTTATGGATGACATTGTATGATTTTTTTTCCCTTCATTTTCTCCAACATATGATTCAGAACAAATGACCTTTTAAAGCAATTTTTCAGAAAGTCTGCGTGATGCCAAATGTATATTCTTTAGAAAACAGTTGGATGATTGCCCTTGATTGAGATCCAGAAGATCCAGTTGGAACTAAGCAGCTTTTCTTTGCCTGCAGTGGGCCCAGTTTTATCACACCCGCCAGCAGGAAGAGGCCTGTGGAGGAGGCTTCTCGAACCATTGGCTTCCGCCGCATCTTGAGTAGTAAGGTCATCCCACTGCATGATCTTAGCATACGGAAGGATTTGCCATCAGTTTTCAGATGATTTCTTAAATAATCTGCAAATCGTCTACCCTTCTTTCCTTTGTGAAATGGTTTTCATTAACTCCATCTGTTAGCATATAAATAGTAACTTCAGGTTAATAGATGGAACTTTTCAACCCATACCAGAGGCAGGCTGGAAATGAGAATTTATTCTCCAAATGGACAAAAATGTCAATGATATGTGCCACATAAGTGCCTTCTCATGAAACACACATACACTTTACATATGATTTTTCTTTTATGGTTATGCTTCGGGAAAGCGTTTGGATCCCACCCTACAGAACTAGTAAATGCCTAGGCACAGGGTTTCCTAGGAGGGGGAGAGCTTGCTTTGCAGGTGATATAGCTAAAAATTGCTCCTGAAACTTCTTTTTGGGGAAAAATAAGTGCTTAGCTCAAGCCCTTTCTCCACTTGGTCTTGAGAAAAGATATGACTGTCCCCAAGTCTACTCCAAAAACCTCTGTGAGAACAATGATGGCTTGACCACCTATAGGCAGAGAGCATAAACAGGTCTGATTTGTTGATGACAAGGGTCTTTCTCTTCCCTCTCTCCTCCCTATCTTCCTGACACTAGAAATAGATAATTTTGGGGGGGGAGGGGTTCACCCATCAGAAGACGAGGGAAGGGACGTCTCTCCACCACCTTAGGCTTTCTCTGTCTTCCAGGTCTCCCCCAGACCTGGCTCCCTCCCCACCCAGCCACACTTCATACATCCTTCCACCTTCTGCTTGGGCTGTGCTCCTGGGTGCTAACAGTGTGGGACTGCCAGAGGTTGACTATTATTAGTGGACATTGTAAAGGCCATGAGTGATAACATCTTAAAGATAAGATGAAAATAATTATGGAAGTGCAAGACACCAGAGCAAACTGTGTTTTCAATATAATTTTAATAATACCAGAAAATGACTTTATGTTGTTCAATATTTTGATTCATTTAACAAATAGCAAGACTGTTTGCTGGACACAGGGAGCTAGGCATGAAACAGTACGAGGGCAGGAGGATTTACAGAAGGACAACAATTCTCAAAGTATAACGTCTTAAGTAAGGATTTACCTCCACAAACAGTCCAGTGTTGCTTGAGAGCCAGAATTCCTATGAATAGCAAGATACTGACTGAGATTCGAGGCTGAGAACCAGAAAGTGATTAGGACATTCTTTCGAGCCAGGATATTAAACAGCCAAAGAAAGTGGCGACCTTCCAGATGGAAAAGAAAGGAACCTTGAGAGAGCACAGAGCATTTGCACAAACAAGGGCCGCTTGTCCTGTCCCTGGGCTGTGTGTTTCAAAACAGATCACGCTCAGGGCCCTCTGGGGAGACTCACCAGCTAGAGAATGTGGCTGCTGCTGTGTCCTGGAGGGAAGAGCAGCTCCTCTGCCTCGCCTTCCAAGGAGGGGGCTTCCCCAGGAATGTGAAACACCCCTAACGGGGAAGGGGCGAGCTGACCAGACTTGACCTGCTAACCCCGTGTTTAAAAAGATGTTTTAGCTGAGTTGACCTCCCTCTGGAGCCTGCCATCAAAGCCACCACTGTTTAGCCTCTGGTGTAACAGGGTCTGCCCTTCCCAACCTTTGTAACTGTGGACTGAGGACCTAATGTTTAAGAAAGGCTGGCTCCATATAACTGCTAAACTTCTTAAATTCTGTGTCCATTTGGGAGTCATCTCTCGCTTTTGCACTTTGAAAACTCTTTCTCAGTGTAACAGATAAGATGTGGACCTGACAGCTGGGACAGAATTAGAAGACCAGTGGATTAGTTAGGGTTTTCAAGAGAAACAGAACAATAGGAGATATGTACATCTCTAATCAGATAGACAGATAGAGATGAGAGCAAGAGAGAGCAAAAGAGAGAGGGAGAGAGAGATTTATTTTAAGGGATTGGCTCATGTAATTGTGAGGGCTGACAGGCCCAAAATCTTTCAGGCAGGCCAGCAGGCTGGAGATTCAGGTAAGAGCTGATGTTGCAGTCTTGAGTCTGAAAGCTGAGGCCAGCAAGCTGGAAACTCAGGCAAGGTTTCGACATTGCAGTCTTGAGGCAGAATTGCTGCTTCTTGGGAAACCTCAATCTTTTCTCTTAAGGCCTTCAACTGATTAAACGAGGCCTACCCACATTATGGAGGGTCATCTGCTTTACTAAGAGTCTAGTGATTTAAATGTTAGTCTCATCTAAAAAATACCTTCACAGAAACATCTAGACTAGTGTTTGACCAAACAACTGGGCACCATGGTTTAAGTAAGCGGACATATAAATTAAGTATCACAACCAGTCAGTTTGACCAACAGCTTGCACCATCTCATGTCCCACTTAGGACAACTCCATGGCAGAGTGTGGCCTGATACTCGGCGTTCTGAGACTCTTCAGGATGTAACAGTGCCTCTTTTTCCAGGGATTTCATGTTTTAATGTACCTGTATAATCTGTGTCAATTTTTGAGGAACTTTTGCTTCTCTGTCAGCCTAATGGGTCTAAATTAGGGGTTGGTCAGAGAGTAAATATTTCCATATTTGTAGACCATACCATCTCTCTTGACAGTACTCAAGCAAAAACAGCCATAGACAATCTGTAAGTGAATGGTGTGGCTATGTTCCAATAAAACTTCATTTACAAAAATAGGCTGAGAGCCTAAATTGGTCCATGGGTAAAGAGAGAGTTTGTAGTGATATCAGACCTTTTCTCCCTGCCAAACCTGGCAAAGGGGGTGGGTAAACTACATTCTAGTTTGGGATGCTTTTAGCTAAGAGGAATAAAAAACCCAAACAAAGGGAACTTTATTATCTCTCATAATAAAAAGCCCCAGAAGTGAGTAGTTTCAGGGTTGGTTAAGTAAATGTCTCAAAGCCGTCTTCAAGGACCCAGGTTCTTTCCGTCTTTGCACTCTGTCCTCTTCAGCATCTTGGTTGAGTTCCCGCTGTTTACAAATGGTTCCTATATTTCCTGGCGGACGTGACCACATTCAGTAGAAGAAGAGGAAGGGTATGTTTCAGTGAGGCTCATTTTAGTAGCAAGAAAACCTTTCTCAGAAGATACCAGGCCATCTCCTCCACTTCTCATTGACAGGACAGGGTGTGGGCAGGCTGCAGAGGATGGACCTACTGCGACCTGCTGGGGAAAGAGCATGGCCGGCCAAGGGGAGGAAGGTACATTAGCCATGAAAATTCAGGTTCGACCAGCAAGCTGGGGCTCCCCGGTGCCCGTGGGAAGAAGTCCAGCAGTGCCTGCTCTGACTGCAGAGTCCTAGCAGACAAGGTGGGTCCATTCCCAGGGGCAAAGTCACCACCTGGTGATGAGTGAGCAGTATCTGAAGGGGGAGAAGAGGGGAAACAGGCTGGAGAGAAGCTGAGGAGAGCAGCTTCCCCTGTCCAGCGCCATGTAGGAGGGGAGGAGGCTCTGAGTAGCTGGGAGAGGATGCTGGCTAGAGAAAAGTAGCCTGGCCACGAGCACAGGGAGCTACCCTAGCAGGATCAACAGGCACTGAAAAAGCCCATGGAGAATTGAAGAGCGGCTGCCAGGACCGAGGCCAGAAGGGCCTCCACCAGCCACTGGGGACCCTTAGCCAGTGAGCTCTGGGGTCAGGGGAGCAAGAGGCCTTGGGGAGGCTCTGCTGGCTGGTCCGTCTGCTAACCTTCTTTGTAAGCCCTAGGAAATGGAGCCGGCAAGCAGGAGCAGCAGGGGATCTGGGCCTCTGGAAGGAAACCAGAGTGGGTGCCCAGGTGTTTTAGCTGTGTTCCTAAGTGTCAGTGACGTTTACTCAGCCACATCTTATCTGCCTGGGGCAGGGAAGCCCTTGCTGAGGCTGGGACTTTTGTCCTGGGCTTAGAGGAGGGTGTACAGGAGGCCTTAGCACAGCTCCCAGGCTCTGCCCAGGGCCATCAGCTGCCCAGGGGCAATCCAAGAGGCGCCAGGCCTCTGGCAGTGTGAGCAGCGCAATGCTGATGATCGATCATGCTGGAATCAGGAGAGCCACCATGCACAGCTCCAGCTCTGTGTGTTGGGGTGGGGGTGCTTAGCACTCAGTTTGGAAACAGTCCCTGAGCATGCGAGAGCACAAGAGTGAAAAATGAGGTAGATGTGGTCACAAATAAAGTGAGGAGCTGGTCTTCTAGGAGCGCCACCTAAGCTTACTCTCCCCACTCTCTTGCTTGCTTTCTCTCCCTGTCCCCTCCTCCTCTCCATCCACCCCCGAGAAAAGGAGTCTCAGGTGACTCAGTTGGAAGGAACCTTAGGGTCACCTGGTCAACACGCTTCTCCATCAAAAGATGAGGGGAGAGAGGCCCAGAGGGAGGAGGAGGGTGTGGCCCAGGCTGTGGTCTGGGGAGGTCTGTGGCCAGTCTCAGGCTTTGTTCTGATGGCATTAAGAATCCTGGCTCCGGAGCCTCAAATGAATACTGGCTCTACTGCTTTTTAGCTGTGTACCAGTGTGCAAGTTACTAAATTCTCCAGGCTGTGGTTTCCCATCTGTGAATGTGATCATAACAAATTCTGTCTCATAGGCTGTGAGGATTAGAGGAGACGGAACCTGCAAAGCACTGAATGCCCGGCACACTCAGCTCTCAATTCTGTCAGTTGTTATTATCATTGTTGTTGATATGGCTCTTTGCTTCTACTCTTTCCACAAAAATCTTCTTTGTTATGTATGGAAAACATGTCTGCTGACTTCAGACTGATGGACTTGGCCGTGCTTTCCTGGTCCCAGAATAGACAATTATGTGCCTAATAATATTCTAGTCCTACTTTTGAAACCAACGCAAATCTACCCTCCTAGATTTCCTTTTGAATTCATCTCTCATGGCACATTGTTTGCGATTTCACTGTAATGCTTATATCTGTCTCATATCAGTCACACTTATGGTCCATCTAGGGGGTCAGATTTGACTCACCCCTCCAGCCAGCACCTGGTATGGTGCCTACGCCACCAGTAGGTGCTTGATCAATATTTATGGAGTTACATTGGCTCTCATCCCTAGCAACCTGTTCTCTAAGTTTATAGTGGTGCTGCTGGTTTAAAAGAAAGGAATGTGTTCCACTCTGGAAAGAGGAACCCAAGACCTGGGGTCTGCAAACATCACACTGAGTTTCCTGGAAACTGGAAACTGAAGCAATAGTGGGCTGGTGGCACCCTCACCCCACTCTGGGCCATGTGCAGCCTCAGACAGAAGCAGGTGTCTAGGGACAAACAAATCATCACAGGTGTCATCCATTTACTTTATTTGTTATCTACTCTTTAAAGGGGAATTCGATTTGAGACTCATGGAGGCTTTCGATATCCATTAGGTGGTAAACATTTCATTGGCTTGGCTCTTGCACCTGCCCCAGTATATTCCCAGTATGCCTCTCTGGTTCTAATGCTCCCGGCTTTCCCGGATCACTGTTCTAAGATACTATGCAAATTTCTCAGAAGCTCAAGCTGGAAAAACCATCACACAACCTAACTTAGACCCAGTACTGGATTTTCCTTGGGCCTGCTCTGAAGTCTGGGCAAATGCTCCCTGTTAATGTGCATAGCGGGGCATCCCTGAGGCTCAGAGCTGGCAGGACCTTTAGAGATGACCTAATTCCGTCTAGTTATGTAGAAGGAATGACTCAAGGCCCCAGATTTCAGCAAAGCCAAGTGGGACCATACTCCTGTTCTCCTGGAAGCTTCCTTCTAGGAAGATGTTTTCACTGTTGTCATAGTGTGAAGCTAGGAGCATAATGTTCCACTTAAATGAAACTTGGCTTCTCTGAATGTCACATCTCTTCTGTGCAAAGGTCATGACTTATCAGTTCTTCCTTCTTCTCAGGACAATGATAAGATAACCAGTCAGGCAGATCCCATGGGAGCAGCCCCTATACAGCCAGTGGGGACAGTCCCTCTTTGTCTCCCAGGAGCATTATGTTTTCTCCCATCTCCAGGAGGTCAAACAGCTGCTATCCACCTGCAGGCCAGCAGCTCTGGACTCCAGCTGAGCCCAGGGCTTTGAGGGGAAGATTTAGGCTGGATGACTGATCAGTTTACAGAGAGACCTTGAAATTTTGTGCAGGTGGGGGATGGGGCAAGAGGTTTTCCCATTTGGACATGCCAAAGTATGTTTCCTTTGAGAGATTAGTGAGGTGTGGGGTGGCATAAGAGGCTCCAGTTTGTTCCTAGGACAAACATGCAAAATATTGGCTACAGGCTAAGCTAAAAGGAGCAGGTGAGACTTGGCAAGAGGAACGTGCAGCCTGCAGAGAGAGGTGAATCCCAGCAGAGCTGACCAAGGAGGGACAAAAGATGCCAGAGCGGCTGTAGGCACCCATGCCCCAGGCAAGGAGCACTCAAGGACCAGGAGTACCAGGGGGCTGGTGTGTCCTGAGCCCCTGCCAGCTGCTGTACTTCACACATAGCATCAACTTTAACCCTCAGTCAATTCTTGGAAGTACCTACTATTATTATCCTCACTTTACAAATGGAGAAGTTGGGGCTCAGAGGGGTTACATGAGCTCAGGCCATACAGCTGGTGCAGAACAGATCTAGGGCTCAAGCCTAGGTTTTGTGCACTTCATGGTCAAAATTCTCATTGGCGTGCTCCATTTCTTGATGGTCATGACAAAAAAAAATTAGGAACAAGACGTCTGGACTGGCAGTGCAAGGAGCTTGAGGGACCCTCTCCCCAACAAAACAGCTATTTAAGTGGAGAAAATTGTAAATATCAATTATTTAAAACCTCTGGAAATTGTCCTAAGAGCATATACCAAATGGAGAAACATTCGTTCAAGAAAATCTACTAAATTGTGGTAGGAATAGTGAGGTCTATGGCATTTGAACCACTACACATTCCCTTATTCCTTCTCAGCTCCATCTCTTGGGAATCACCTTACTCTGGGCAAGTATGGCCAATAACACAGGGGCTCCCTCTCCCTTCAGATTCCAGTTTTTTACCCTGAGAGGGGCAAGATGCTAGTATGTCTCACCCCTCATGGCCCTGTGTTGCAGAAGTTCTGTTCTAGGGGGGCATATCCAAGATGACTGAGGCCTGGTTCTCCCACTGAGCCCTCACTCATACAGCAGAAGCTCTGCTCCAGGTGCAGCAGGCTGAGAATTCTGGGGCCTCAATTGCCCCATCTCAGCTGACTTTTAGGATAGAGGTTCTATGCTGGAAGTGGCGAGCTGAGAATACCAGGGCCTGTCCCCTGATCCCACTACCTACTTGTAGAGCAGGGATGTCACTCCAGGGAAGCAGATATCTGTCCCCATCTCTGGCTCCTGTGCAGTGCTGCAGAGGTTCTGCCCAGGGAGAAAGCAGATAGAAGGATGAAGAGCTCATAGTTCTGCCTGAGAGGACTGACTTTACTTAGAACAGAATGTGGAGAATTCCATTTATCAGCGAGTTATTGAGAACAATGGAGGTCTTGGTGGAGAGCAATTAAAAGAGTGTTCACAACTCCATGGTTCTGGTGGCAACAAGCAAAAGGGCAGAACAACCAGAAGTTTACTAGAAAACTGGGTAAAGAGATGGCCAAGAAGAGCCCTCCTGGGATCACAGTCAACTCTGGGGGTTGGGAAGGCTGGGTGCAAGTGCTAGGCTATAATCACTCAAGAGGAATCGTCAGGATGTGGGGAAGACTTGAAGAGATCCCCCAAGCCCACACAGAGATCCACAGACAGAGGGTGATGCCTCACTGGCACAAGGGGCTTATGCATACTCTCTGACCAAATACTGGGCCAGGGGCAATTCCTAGAAAGTCAGGATTTCAAATAGAGTCACAAACATCCCTGACAGTCTGGCACACAGTTTTGTGTGCCCAAGTGTGTGCCCTCTCAGGAGTGAACAGAGAAGAAACATCTAAGCTACTAGTCCCCAACAGACTTTAGGAAAAAAATGTGAATTCCTCAAACTATGATAGAAGTTTTCAGGTGACACACAGACACACACACACAATGGTAAAGAGGAAGTGTCTAACTAGTCAAACGCCCTTAATCATAACTTTTGACCAATAAGTGGCTTATGCTGATCCAGAGGAAACTCTTAGAGAACCAGGCTAAAAGATTAAACACAAAGAAAAAAAATATGAGCAGGACATAAGAGGCCGACACTGGGGAAAAACTGATTAACTTCATATAATTAGTCCAGCCAAGTCAGTAAAAAAATAAATGAATAAACAAACAACAACAAGAGACCTAGGCAGGGATGGGAGGAGGACCACTATCCAGAATAGCTACCATATATTATCTCAAATGTCCAGCTGTTATAAAAAATTTTTGAGATATACAAAGAAAGAACATGTGATACATAGGGGAAAAAGCAGGCAATAGACACAGTGTTTGAGAGAGCCCAGAAGTAGGACTTAGCTGACAAAGACTTTAAGGAAGCTACTATAAATATGTTCAAAGAAGTAAAGGAAACCATGTTCAAAAAATTAAAGGAAAGTATGACAACGTGTTACCAAATAGGGAATAAAAATAAATATGCAAATAAATAAATAAAACAAGTAAAGAGAGAGAAATTATTAAAAAAATAAATGAATGAAAATTCTCTAGCTGAAAAGTACAATTAAGTAAAATGGAAATTTCACTACACTCCACAGTAGATTTGAGACAGCAGAGAAAACAATCAGCAAACTTAAAGATACATTGACAGAGATTATGCAATCTGAAGAATGGAGAAGAAAAAGAGAGAAAAAAAATGAACAGCGCCTCAGACTGATGTGGGACACCAGTAAACATAATGGGAGGAGAGAGAAAAGGGGCAGAATAAATATTCTAAGAAATAATGTCTGAAAAATTCACAAGTTTGATGAAAAACGTTAATGTACACACCCAGGAAGCTCAATGAATTCTAAGTAGGATAAACTCAGAGACTTACATTCAGGGAGATCATGGTCAAAATGTTGAAAGCCAAAGAGAAAATCTGGAAAGCAGTAAGAGAAAATGATTCATCAGGTACAAGATAAGCATAATAAGTATGACAGCTGACTTCCTGTCCGTGACCATGGAGGTCAGAAGGCAATGCAGAGACATATTCAAAGTGCTGAAAGTTAACCCAAAAAACAAAAGACAAAACTGTCAAGCAAGAATCCTATACCAAGAAAAACTCTTTCCAAAACTAAGACAAAATAAAGATATTCCCAGACAGACAGAATCTGAGAGAATTTGTTGCCAGCAGATCTGCCTAACAAGAAATACTAAAGGAAGTTCTTCAGGCAATGATGATAACAGCACAAAGGAGGCAGGTGGAAACAAAACTGTGTTGCAGTAAGGAAATGACACGGGATGGTAATTTGAACTCAAATGAGCAAATGAAGAGAACCAGAAATGGTAAATAAGAAGGTTCATATAACAAATGATAAATATATACTTGCTCTCCTTTCTTCTCTCAGCTTCTTTAAGACTTAGATCGTAAAAAGTAATAGTTACAACAATGTATTACTGGGTTTGTAATATTTATAGACCCAGTTTACATAACAATAATCCACGAAAACGTCAGGACAGGATGATGGAGCAATATAGAAGTAAAATTTCTATATTTCAATGGAATTAAGTCAGTATGAATCTGAACTAAATTTTGATATGTTAAAATCTATATTGTAATCCCCAGAACAACCACTAAGAAAATAATTGAAAAGTATAATTTAAAAAATCATTAAAGGGGGGCTGGCCTGGTGGTGCAGTGGTTAAGTTCATGCGCTCTGCTTTGGTGGCCCAGGGTTCACTGGTTTGGATCCTGGGTGTAGACCTATGCACTGCTCATCAAGCCATGCTGTAGCAGGTGTCCCACATATAAAGTGGAGGAAGATGGGCACAGATGTTAGCTCAGGGCAATCCTCCTCAGCAAAAAGAGGAGGATTGGCAGTGGATGTTAGCTCAGGCCTAATCTTCCTCACCAAAAAAAGAAAAAAAATCATTAAAGGAATTAAATTTTTACACTAGAAAATATATACTCAATAAAAAGAAGGTGGAGAGAAAAAATACATGAGACATATAGAAAGCAAAAAGCAAAATGGAATATATAAATCCTCCTACATCAATAACATTAAATGTAAATGAATTCAACAATAAAATCAAAAGGCAGAGGTTAACAGATTGAATGAGAAAACAAGATTTAACTGTATCCTGTAAATAAGAAAAATACTTTAATTTCAAAGACACAAATAGGTTGAAAGTAAAAGATAAAAAATTTATACCAGGCAAATAGCAATCATGAGAGCTAAAGTGGATACAATAATATCAGACAAAATCCACTTAAAACAAAAATGCTACTAAGGGTAAAGAGAGACATTTCATAATGATAAAGAGTCAATGCCTCAAGGATATATACTATTATAAACATACGTATCTAACATCAGAGCCTCAAACACATGGAGCAAAAATGGATAGAATTGAACCACACTTCAAATAATGGACAGAACAACTATCCAATGATCAACAAGGATTTAGAAGACATCAATAACACTACAAACCACTTATACCTCCATGGACCACCCCATCCAACAATGGGAAAATTACACACTCTTCCTAAGAGCATGTGAAACATTCTCCAAGGTAGACCACAGTAGATGATAGACTATAGGACAAGCTCAATATATTTAAAAGGTTTGAAATCATACCAAGTGTGTTCTCCAACCACAATGGAATTGAATTAGAACATGTGTAAATTAAATCACACACTCCTAAATGGCCAATGAGTCAAAGAAGAAATTACAAACAAAACTAGAAAATACTTTTCAGATAAATGAAAACAAAAACTCAACATGCCAAATTATATGGGAGGCAGCTAGACTAGTTCTCAGAAATTTATAGATGTAAGTGTACACATTAAAAAATATCTCATATCAGAAACCTAAACATTCACCTGAAGAAACTAGGGAAAGAAGAGTAAACTAAATGCAAAGTAAGCATAAGGAAGGAAAGAATAAAAATTAGAACAGAAATAAATGAAATAGAGAATATAAAAACAGTAAAGAAAAATCAATGAAACCATAAGTTGATTCTTTGAAAAGATCAATGAAATTGACAATCCCTTAGCTAGATTAACCAAGACAAAAAGAGAGAAGACTCAAATTACTAAAATTGAGAATAAAAAGAGTGGCTATCACTATTGATCTCACAGAAATAAAGGGACTCTAAGGTGATATTATGAACAACAGTATGCTAACAAATTAGATAACTTAGATGAAATGGACAAATTCCTAGAAAGACACAGACTACTGAAACTGATTCAAGAAGAAATTTTTTGAAAATCTAAAAAGTAAAGAGTTTGAATTAGGCCTAGGCCTAAATGGCTTCACTAGTGAATTCTACAAAAGTGTAAAGAAGAATTGACATCAGTCCTTCACAAACTCTTTCAAAAATAGAAGAGCAGGGAACACTTCCTAACTCATTCTATGAGGTCAGTATTACTCCATTACCAAAACAAGACAAAGACATCACAAGAATAGAAAACTACTGATAAATAGCCCTAGGAATATAGACACAAAAATCCTCAACAAAATACAGCAATTATAAAACATAATCCAGCAACATATAAAAAGGATTGTATACTATGAGCAATTGGGATTTATCCCATGAATACAAGGTTGGTTGAACATTTTAAAATCAATGAATGGAATAAACTGCATCAATAGAATAAAGAACAAAAGACAAATGATCATATCAAAAGATGCAGAAAAAGCATTTAATGAAATCCAATAAACTTTCATTATGAAATCACTCAAAAAACTGGAAATAGAAGGGAACGTCCTTAACCTCATAACAGACATCTACGAAAAATCTTGCCAACATCATACTCAATGGTGAAAGACTGAATGCTTTCCCTGAGGATCAGGGGCAAGAAAAGTTGTTTGCTCTTGTTTTGTTCAATGTTGTACTGGTGGTTCTAGCCAGGGAAATTAGGCAAGAAAGAGAAATATAAGGCTTTCAGGTCAGAGAGGAAGAAGTAAAACTATCTCTATTTGCAGATGACATGATATTATGTGTAGATGATGATAAAGAATCCATTCAAAAACTATTGTAACATAAAGTAGTTCAGAAGCACCACATTTCCTGACTTCAAACTATATTTCAAAGCTATAGAAATCAAAACATATGATATTGGCATAAAAACAGACATATAGATCAATGGAACAGAATAGAGAGCCCAGAAATAAACCCAGGCATATATGGTCAACTAATTTATGACAAAGAAGCCAAGAATATACAATGGGGAAAGGACAGTCTCTTCAATAAATGATGCCGGGAAAACTGGATGTTCACACGCAAACGAACAAACCTGGAACCCTATCTTAAACCATACGCAAATATCAACTCAAAATGGATTAAAGACCTGAACACAGGACCTGAAACCAGGAAACTCTTAAAAGAAAACATAGCGGGTAAGCTCCTTGACAGTGGTCTTGGCAGTGATTTTTTTGGATTTGACACCAAAGCAAAGGCAATAAACGCAAAAATAAACAAGCAGGACTACATCAAACTAAAAAGCTTCTGCACAGCAAAGGAAACTATCAGCAAAATGAAAAGGCAGCCTACTGAACTGAATAAGATATTTGCAAATCATATATCTGATAGGGTTTAATATACAAAATATATAAAGAACTCATACAATTCAATAGAGAAACAAGTACAATTAAAAAATGGGCAGAGGAATTGAATAAGCATTTTTCCAAAGAAAACATACAAATGGCGGACAGGTACATGAAAAGGTGCTCAACATCACTAATCATCAGGGAAATGCAAATCAAAATCACAAGGAGATATTATCTCACACCTGTTAGAATGGTTATCATCAAATAGACAAGAGATAGTCTTATTACAAGGAAAAAAATTGTTTCTTTTGTCTCTATATCAGATGATGGATGTCAGCTAAACTTATTGTAGTAATCAATTCACAATATATGTAAAGTCAAGTCATTATGCAGTATACCTTAAATTTACACAGTGCTGTATGTCAATTACATCTCAATAAAATTGGAAGAATAAAAAGACAAGAGAGAAGTGTTGGCGAGAATGTGGAGAGAAGGGAATCCTTGTGCACTTTGGTGGGAATGTAAATTGGTGCAGCCACTGTGGAAAACAGTATGGAGTTCCTCAACAAATTAAAGGAAATGAAAGGGATTTTGAGGAGATATCTACATCCCCACATTCATTGCAGCAGTATTCACAGTAGGCAAGACATGAAAACAACTTAAGTGTCCATCGACAGAGGAATGAAAAAAGATGTGCTGTGTGTATGTATGTATGTATATATATATATACACAATGGAATCTTATTCAGCCATGAGGAAGAAGGAAACCATGCCATTTGTGACAACATGGATGGGCCCTGAGGGCATTATGTTAAGTGAAATAAGTCAGACAGAGGAAGACAAATACTGCATGGTATCACTTATATGTGGAAACTAAAGAAAAAAGATCAAACTATTAAAAACAGAGCAAAAAGTAATTGCCAGTGGCTGAAGGGTGGGAGAAATAGGGAGAGGTTGGTAAAGGGTACAAACTTTCAGTTATGAAATGAATAATTTCTGAGAATAAAATGTAAAACATAGTGACTATAGTTGATAAACTGCATTATATAATTGAAATTTAAAAAATAAGTAAATTATTCAGTAAGTTTGCAAGATATAAGATCAATACACAAAAACCAATCGTATTCTGTCTACTAGCATCTGAAAATGAAATTTAAAAAAGGTAACTATGGGGACTGACCCGGTGGTGCAGCGGTTAAGTGCGCATGTTCTGCTTTGGTGGCCCAGGGTTCAACGGTTCGGATCCCAGGTGTGGACATGGCACCGCTTGGCAAGCCATGCTGTGATAGGCGTCCCACATATAAAGTAGAGGAAGATGGGCATGGATGTTAGCTCAGGGCCAGTCTTCCTCAGCAAAAAGAGGAGGATTGGCAGCAGATGTTAGCTCAGGGCTAATCTTCCTCAAAAAAATAAAAAGAAAGGTAACTATGTGAGGTGGTGGATATGTTAATCAACTTGACTGTGGAAATCATTTCACAATGTATATGTATACCAAATCATCACATTGTACACTTAAACATATGCAATTTTATTTGTCAATTATACTTAATAAAGCCCTGAAAATAGGAAAATAATTCCATTTACAAAAGTCATGAAAAAGAATAAAATACTTATGAATAATTTTAGCAAAAGAAGTGTAAGACTTGCACATTGGAAACTACAAAACATTACTGAAAGAAATTACAGCACATCTAAATAAATGGAAAGACACCCCACATTCATGGATTGGAAGACTTCATACTGTGAGGATGGGGATACTCCCAAATTGATCTACAGAGTGAATGAAATCCCTATCAGAATCCCAGCTTGCCTTTTTGCAGAAATTGATAAGATCCTAAAATTCATATGGAAGTAGGAGGGACCTTGAATAACCAAGACAATCCTGAAAAAGAACAAAGTTGGGGGCTCATATTTCCAGGTTTTGAAACATACTTAATACAAAGCTACAGTAATCAAAACAGTGTTGTAATGTTACAACGATAGACATACAAATATATGAAAGAGAGTTGCAATTCCAGAAATAAACGCTTAGATTTATGATTTATAAAGTTTGATAAACGTGCCAAGAAAATTCAATTCAGCACATGGTGCTGGAACAACTGAATATCTGCATGGAAGGGAATTAAGTTAGAGTCTATCTCACACCATACGCAAAAACTACTTCAAAACTGATCATATTTCTAAATTTAAGAACTAAAACTATAAAACCCTTAGAAGAAAATACAGGAATGAATCTTCGTGACCTTTGGTTAGGCAATGGTTTCTTAGATTTGACCCCCAAAAATTAAGCAAGAAAAGAAAAAAACAGATAAATTGGACTTCACCAAATTAAATCTTTTGTGTTTCAAAGGACAGTTCAAGAAAGTGTAAAGACAACCCACAGAATTGGAGAAAATATTTGAAAATCATATATCTAGTATCCAGACTATATAAAGAACTTTTGCAACTCAAAATAAAAAGACAAATAACCCACGCAAAAAAAAAAAAAAAAAAAAACAAGCAAAGCGTTCACATAGATATTTCTCAATGAAGATAGGTAAATGGTCAATAATTACATGAAAAGATGCTCAAAACTACTAGCCACTAGGGAAATGCATACCAAAACCATAATGGATGGAGGACTATAATAAAAAAGACAGACAATAGCAAATGTTGGCAAGAATGGGGAGAAATCAGAACCCTCATACACTATTGGTGGGAATGTAAAATGGTGCAGCTCCTTTGGAAAACAGTTTGGCAGTTTCTCAAGAAGTTAAACATTGAGTTACCATTTGACCTAGCAATTCTACCCCTAGGTATATAGCTAAGAGAAATGAATACATATGTCCACCCCAAAACTTGTACATGAATGTTCATAGCAGCATTATTCATAACAGACACAAAGTGGAAACAATTCAAATGTCCATCAACAAAAGAACAGATAAACACAAGTAGTATATCCATATATTGGAATACTATTCAGCCACAAAAAAGAATGAAATAAAGACACATGTTTCAAGGATGAACCTTGAAAAATTGTGCTAAGTGAACAAAGCAAGTCGTGGCAGACCACATTTTATATGATTCCATTTATATGAAATGTATAGAAAAGGAAAATCTAAAAAGACAGAGAATAGACTAGCGGTTGCTTAGTGTGGGTGTGGGATGGAGTGGGGAATGATTGCTAATGGGTTTTTTGGGGGGTTGATGAAAAATAATGTGAACTTTGATTGTGGTGAACTTGATTATGAATACACTAAAAACCGTTTAAATTGTTCAATTTTATATTTGAGCTATATCTCAATAAAGACATTTTAAAAACTAAAATAAAAAATCCCTTAGGATTGGTGGGAGAGAGATTGGACACCCTGGGTGACCTCCAGGGCATGGCTCCTCATGATTGGGGTCCACTACGGCTCTCTCTCTAATCTGGAGGGTGGTGGCTGCACCCTTCCCACTGGAATCTGGAGTTGAGAAAGGAGCTCTTGGACCAACATTGGCTTTGCCCCACAGACAAGTCTTGGTAGCGTTTCCTCAGTGCTTCCTTGCTTTGGGGCGTCCTCACCATGAGACCCCCATGGTCATAGGAACATTCAGTCACAATGATGTGGGTGATTTGTAATCTGAAGAGCACTTTCCCCATCTCTCTTGGTTGAGGTCATTGTACCAGTCCTGAGAGAAGTGCTGTTATTCGCACTTACTAGGGGAACCTGAGACCAGAGAGGTGAAGGGGTTTGGCCAAGATCACTCAACGTGTTAGTGGCATGTTTAATGATTCGTCTTTCTACTTCCAATCGCTTTTTTCTACATCTGCAAAGTATCTGCTCTGCTTTCTGCTGAGAAAGGGAGGCGGGCCACAACGGGTCAGCCCTTCTGGCTTTTGTTTCTTGGCAAGAATGAGGGCTCTTACAGCTTCTTTGCAGGGACAGCAGTGGATAAGGATGCAGCTATAGAGTGTCTCGGGCTACGAATCAAGTGGAGACGCATGGTGTTCATCTGCTTAATGGGAGGTGCCTCTTTTTGCCTGGTCCACTGTCGGAGGTGAGGGTTCTGGTCTAGTCAATGATCTCATCCCAGTTGTTTTTGGGGTAAGGGGCAGCAATAAGAGTGTTTGAGGGCTTTCCTTTGCTAAGCTAGGTAAGATCGTAATTGTCTGAGCCTCTGACGCTGCATACATAAACAGCAGGTGCCCTGAACTTAGTTCAGGCACCAGGAAGCCCAGATGTCTCAGGATCACAGGCACTTCATATCACCTGGAGCTCCCAATGCCCACCTCACCTCTAAGATGCATCCAAGACGATGATCTAACAGTTGGGTTTACAGAAGTGTATATTAAATGGGATCTGACAGCTTTGACGTTACACTTTCGGGTTTGCTTCTTGCGATCTGGTCATCCAACCAGCTCTGCTGGCTTGGGCTCTGAGAGCAGAGCCGCAGTGTCGGGTTCCCCAGAGGCCTGCCTCACCTGTGCCATGAGGGTGTCTGTGCCCATCACATTCCCCTCCCACTCATGACAGGTACAGGACCCCTGGCTCCTCCCCACTTGGGCTCCTGTGTGCAGGGGGCCTGCCTGGGCACCTGGCCCATAAGGAATTGGACGCGATCGGCGCCTACCCATACCCACTTTCTGTATTATTCACTCTCCCTCGACTGTGACTCTCAGATCCTGAAGTCCCTCCTTGGTGGCAGCTAAAGAAACAGTTCTATTGCTTCCACCATGGAGGGCTTATGGGAATGCATTCATTTGCCTTTTCTCACTCGGTTTCAGAGAAGAACTAGGTTATTTCAGGAAGAAGTCTGTTTATTTGGGACACCTGCTGCATTTAGCCACCAAACTGATACTAGCTTCGGGTTGGCTGTTATTTTCATACCTTTGCAAAATAACTGGTAGGGGATGTTGAAAAGTGTGCAAGACGAACGCACATTTCTTATCTAGACCTTAAATCATGTCTTTTCAGCCTTGCTCTACAGAACCCAGGGGTTTGCTCACACACACGAGCTGGGGAGCCACATAACTGTTTCTTCAGACTGCTCAGTAATTAAGATTGCCTATGAAAAATGATGTGTCTGATCTTCCGTGCAACAATCCTGTGGAACAAAGGACACTTTTTAGAAATAAAAACCATATTGTAAATTTTTTAGCTAAGAACTATATGATTCATATTTCTTTGTTCATTCTAGGTTAACTGTCACTTCCATAGCCCTGTGGGAGAAAGCTAGCCTGCCTGGCCATTTTCCTCCAATCCTCCCTCTTTTTCTCCTCTTCCCTCCCTCCCACTCATTTTGAACAAACATGTATTTATCACTCATTCTGCTACCAGGCACCAAAGTGTGGCAGAGCCACTTCTCTGTGCTGTGTGAGTCTCAGGGCACCGCCTCCATGGTTCCTGCACACAGCAGGCACTGTGTGCTGTGCCATGGCATTCACTGCTGAAGATTGTCATCGGCTTTCAGGATCTTTTAGTTTACATCATCTACTTGGAATCTTGGAGAAGTCCATGTGGTGGGGTTCAGGGAGCCCTCAGCAATGCTTCTGGAATGAGCATCACTCATTTGGCCCGGCTTTCCTGAAGTGAGCACAGAGCAGCATTGTTTCCCTGAGCGACTCTGTAACTCCTGCTGCTCAGCGCCAGCCCCAGAGCATGCAAAGAATGCAGCCTGCTGCTCGCTCACTGGGCACTGCTCCACCCTGAGGGCTTCAGCTTTGCCTTTCCTCCCTATCCTGGGCAATCTCGCTTGGGGGTTGGGACCCCGCGCCACTGTTGACACCTGCCTTTGAGATGCTTAAGTTACCAACGCATCCCTGGGCCTTCAGAGCTGGAATGTTGCATCAGAGATGGGCTGGCCATGAGTCCTTGCTGAGTGCTGGACCCTGTGTCAGGAGCCAGAGGCCTGATGGCTCCTCCTGGGGGTGAGGCAGCCTTGTGTGAAATGGGAGTGATGGCCTCTTTTGGGGAAAGCACAAGGATTTCACCACTCTTTGTCCAGGAGGGAGGAAGCTGTACTGGCTTGAGGCAGCATGAGCTTCATTTGTGTCTCCCTGAAGGCCTCTGCAGGACCTGTCATGCTGCTCAATGGCCCAGAGGTCCAGCCGCCATGGGGATGTCTGGTCATTTCTTAAAGAGCTGACCTGTGAAGACCCTGAGCTCCCTGGAGGGCACTTGGATCTCAGGAAACTCCAGGCAGGAGCATCAGTCTATGCAGACCCCTCTCTGAGCATCCCCCAGGCTTGAACTTGAGCTCAGAATAAGCCAGTGCCCGTGAGAGAAGGCAGGAAGAGTGGGGCCTGGTGGGGAGGGATGATGGGGGTGGTGTCAGAGGTGGTCTCCTCTGGCTCGCTGTCCCCATCATCCAGGCCTTCAGCAAGGGACGGGATGATTCTGACCACACTGTCTTCAAAGTGTACCTGCTTCTTCTTGGCCAGCGAGTCAGCTGGCTCCAGAGTCAGCTCCGTCAGGGTGTCTGGGCGCTGGAAGGTGTTGGGCTTCTTGGTCCGCTTCAGGATGCTCTTCATGTGGATGAAGAGGGAGCCAGGCCCCTCCTTGAGGGCCCCGTGGAAGGTATAGGTTTGTTCGGTGTCCCCAGAGCCAGTGGTGCTCGTGGCACTGCTGGAGGGGTCTGTGTACTGCTCTGGGGAGGCCAGCACCTTGGGGGCAGCTTTGCTCTTCTTCCTCTTGCTCAGCAGGAAGTAGGCCAGACCAGTGATGATGAGCATGGAGCCTGGAAGAGATCTGGGAGGTCAGGATGCTGGACGTGTCCTGGAGAAAAGCCAGAGGCTGTCTAAGCCCACGGTTCCAAAGGGCCACTGCAGCATGCCTATGTGGCCACACTTAGGCCCCTGGGCTCCAGCCGTCACCCCTGACTTGTCCTCATACACCCACATCAGACTCAGGGGGCAGGCCTGACATCCAGCCAAGGGATATCAGTAGGGCTGGTGCCATGTTAGGGCCATCACCCTGACTGCTAGTGAAGGGACCCTGTGCCTGAGGCCCTTTTTCTGTTGACAGCCGACCCTGGTGCTGCCCGCCCAGCCTCCCATCTCCATGCTCAGCCTCCCTCTCGGGATGGCTTCTTGGGGCTGGAGCTGAAACTCCTCCCATGGGCCTGGACTCTGTTTTGGATATCGGGCCCTCCGTGCTAAACTGGGCTGCCTTCTGTTCCCAGAAGTAGAGAGGTCCCCCGTCACTTCAGCCTCCCAATAAACACAGAGGAAAGTGCAGTTTGGGTGGGGCTAGCATAGCACTGGTGCCCCTCCTGGCCCCTCACCCAGCCTCCAGGCCAGAGGCCCCTCGGTCCCAGGCTGAGACCTGCTGCTCTGCCTTGTCTGCCAGGATTCCACCCCGTCCTGAGGAAATGGGAAAGGTGGCTGTCCTGCCTGCCAGGACCCGAGCCTCCTGAGTGTCTCTCACTCTCCAAGGAGTGGGAGGTTGTGGCTGGCTCTGGCCTCGGCAGTGCTGAGTCCAGCTCAGGAGTCCACTGGAGGCCATGTAGAGTGGTCTTGAGAGGCTGTGACAGGCACGTTAAGAGAACCTGCGGGAAGGAATAGGTGGCTCTGCCTTTCCACCTCGTCTCCCTGGCGGCTGGTGGCCCCGGCATTGTAGACTAGTCACAAGGAGGGGCACAGTTTTACAGCTAGGGAGGAAAGAGGAAGAGGGCACTAGCAGAAAAGGCCAGGGACAAACACAGGAGATGGGAGCACTGAGTCCTGGCTTCTGCGATCAGAAACCAGGCTGACCAGTAGGGTCTATGAGGTAGAGTGGGAGAAGACAATGAGGCTGTGAGGGTCTTTTGGGGTCCCATCTTGGCACGACTTCTGAACCAGACCGAGGAGTTTAGACCTGAATTGGTAGCTGCTGGGGAGACACAGAAGGGTTTGGGCAGAGAAGTGACCATCTTGTGCTCTCTGAAAGCTCCAACCACACACAGGCATCAGAGGAAAGGCCAGGTCCCTTTTGTGAGTGCAGCCTTTGGATACCTACATGAAGGATGCACTTCTCGGGACATCCTTGCCACTTAATCAGCATGGAGGACGTCTGACAGCTCCTCATCCCCACAACCTAGGCCAGAGAGGGCAGTGGGGCCGCCAGTGGAGGCCCTGCAGCCAGCATCACTGCAGGCCTCTGTAAGGGGCATTCAGCCCCTTCTGCTCAGAGCCTGTCTGCAGTGGGGGCTGCCTGCCTCTACTACCTCCCGGAGCTCCTACCTGGGATGGTCACATGCCAGACCAGAACAGGGTGGAGAAAGCAGGCCACGGACAGCAGTATGTAGGCCAGGAACTTCTGGAAGCAGCCCAGCCAGCAGGCCTTCTCCCTTGCTCTGTAGGCCAGGGACCCTGGCTGACACCTGGCGGGAGCGAGTTCAGGGTTAGCAGGAAGCAGGAAGCAACCCGGGAAAGTCCCAGCCACACACGAGGCTGTTGGAGGCTGGAATAGGGTCCTGCTGTGGTCATGTTGTCTGCAGTGGCCTCTGGCTGAACCTCCCAGGGGCTGGAGTTCTCACTATGGGATCCACAGTTAGAGGTCTTGCCCATGCCCCTCCAGAGGATCCACAATTTATTTGAAAGGTTGCCCAGCCCTGCCTTTCTGCTCAAGGAGGAAGGAAGGTTAATGCTCTCAGGATGCTGCAAAGGCAGTGGGAAGGAGAGTAGGGGACTCAGGGGCCTGCTTGGAAGCCCACAGTGGAATGGAGAAGGCGAGCAGCACAGGAGACACCTGGCTGGGATGGTTGTGTGGATTGTGTACTGCACAAGGGGCCCGGCCATGGGGGTGAGTGGGCTGGAATCCAGCTGCACCCTGCTCACGGAGCCTTGCCTAGGCATGGGATGGCATCAGCCCAAAGGGGCTTCTCTCTTAACTGGCACGCAGGGACCACACATGGGCCTGGCAGCGGCCTGATACCCAGCAGGTTTCCTCAGGGGTGCTGCCTTTCTCCAAGTTTCAAATGAGGAAAACGCTTGCCTTAGGTGCATCTTCTTATCCTCTGAACTGGTCTGGAGCTGGGCCCTGTACAGCTGCATCCTGCCCAGGCTAACTTTGGGAAGTGATTGGGGCTGGCAGAAGGTGTGTTGGCCTAGAGCAAGGCTCGCCTCCCACACCCAGCTGCCATGGCTCTTTGGTGCCCTCTGGTGGTCATGGAGAGGTCCAGGGCAGGTAAAACACCCAGGGGTCCTCCATCCCCTGATGCTGGAGAAGTTGCAAGCACCCCTTGTCAGTGGAATTCAGCAGAAAGGGGGATGCATGCTGCCTCAGAGCTGGTAACCTTGGGAAGCAGCTGGTTGTCTTGCAAGGTAGCAGGACAGCTGGGTTTGAGACTTGGCTCTTAAACTGACCACCTAGAGCCCAACTGTCTAGGTCCTGAGAGCCGTGGTCCAGAGACAGCCCTTGGCCATGCTGATGACAGCTTCCACGAACTGGGCACTGCTGGACAGCAGGTATGGGCCTCCGTGGCCACATGGCTTCCCAAGATCCTGCAAGGTCTGTGCTCCTGTTCCGGCAATCAGGCGTGGAGGCTTGTGACCCCTGGCTTGTCCCTGGGTCCTGGCAGGAGGCAGAGCCAGTTCTCAAACTCAGCTCTGCTCACTCCATGCCGAGCCTTCTGCAGGGTTCTCACCCTGCAATGGACGGCTCAGACGGTAAGGTGCAGAGACTGGCTCTTCCTGGAGGTCAGAGATGGACTCTGCAGGGGGATTCTGGGTGGGAGCAGGCCCTGAATGAATGTGTTAGTCCGCTCCCCTGTCGGGATCAGGGAAAAGGGGATGATTGAGCTCTTCAGGCCTGAGCCCATGGCCAGGCCAGGGCTCACTGCACTGCGGGGAGGGAACCTGTCCATGGCTGCTTTGAGAATAAATATCGCCTAGGCTGTGTTCTTACAGCTGGAGGCGTCTGGGGGTGTCTAGGGCTGGGGAGTAGTGGAGGGGCGACTCTGGAAGCTACTTACTGGAAGCAGATGGCCAGAAGCTGAGCTACAAAGTAGGCCCCTTCGCACACGGAGATGGCAGCTCCTATCGACCTGTGGTGGAGACAGAAGAGCGAGGCTGGGCACCCTCTGATTCCCCCTTTGCTTTCCTACAGGCTGTCTTCACACAGCACCTGGCCCTCCTGGGCATCTACAGCTGACCAACTGTCCAGGAACTTCTTGACCTAATCCTGTCACCCAGCCAACATCTACCAGGAGTGGCCTCGACGCCAGGGCCTGTGCTGGGCCCAGGGACCAGAGACAAGTGAGGAAGGAGCTGCAGGCCAGCAGGGGAGACCACCTTGACCCCAGCAACCTGTGTGGACACTGACAGGCATGTCCTTCTACCTACTGTCACCAGGATGGACACCCACTGCTTGACTGTGTAAGCCTTAAATTTGGATCCATTCCTGACCCCTTTCCCTCTTCCTCTTCTGCAATCATCCAGTCACCAGGAGTGGTCCTTTGCGTTCCTCAAATAGCCTTAGAATTGCGCCCATTCTCTCTGGCCTCACCTGTATCGCCTGAGTTTGGGCATTGCCCACTGAGCCCCTTGTGCCAGCTTTCCCCTTTGGGTCTCACTGACTCCCTGGCGCTCACCTCCCTGCCTCCTGCTCCTCTGCTTTCTCACCGCCAGGCTGCCCTGATGGCTCCTTCTGACACCTGGATCTGACCATATTCCTCTCAGTGCAGAATGATTCAGAGGCTCCTCAGGCTCCAAGTGTGGTCCAGGGACCCTCCAACAGAATCTTCTGGGGAATATGTAAAACCATAGATTCCTGGGCCAGCCCCAGACTTTATATATCAGTCTTTGAGGTGGAACTTACATTTTTATTGGAGGGTCTCACTGTCCTATAGAACTGAAATTTCTTAACATGCCTTTTAAAGCCCTATATGAACTTTCATATTCCTCTAACTACACAGGAAGCTATCAGGTGCCACAGGGCCTTTGAACAGGCTAGTCCCTCTTAGAAGGACTCTGCCTTCCTCCTCTTGTCTATCTGGTCACCTCTTGCTTCTCTATATTGTATTGTGTGGCTATAGCCACCAGTCTGAACTCCCTGTTGGAGCTCCCTCTCTAATTCTGCCACACAGTCCAGGCTACTAAGAAAGGCCTATTGTGAAGTGCTCCATGGACATGCATTGGAGCGAACAAGTGAGAGGAGATGCTACCTTACAGGGGAAAGTGGGTCAGAGCCAGGGTTCCTCAGGGCCCTGGGCCTTGCCCCTGCTATTGATCAGTTGACTTCTCCATGCCTCAGTTTCCTCATCTGTAAACTGAGAGTAATTATAGTGCTTCAACAATGAAATTGTTATAAGGACTAAATGAGTTAATATTTGTAAAGCCCTTCGGATGTCCTTGGCACACAGAGCTTATTATGTAAATGTTAGTTATCATCAATTCTCTCTCTCTCTCTCTGTGACCATTTAGTGCTTAATCTCCATTTTCTCCCACTTTCTTTATGCCTCCTAGGGTCTCCCCAACTCCTACTGCTCAGCTTTTAAATGGTATAATAGCTAATATTTATGTAAGGATGACTATGCACCAAACATGTTCTAAGGGCTTTACAAATATCAATTCATTTAGTCCTTGTAACAATTTCATTGTTGAAGCACTATAATTACCCTCAGTTTACAGATGAGGAAACTGAGGCACAGAGAGGTCAAGTCCCTTGCTATGGTCACACAGCCAATCAATATGACGGGCAAGATTCGAACCCAGCACTCAGACTCCAGAGCCTGTGTGCCTAACAAGTACGCCAAAGCACGTGCTTCGCAAAACAAGTAGCATTGCCTTTTCCTACATCCTGGGACAGAGGGAAACTGAGCCTTGGGGAATAAAGTGACTTATTCAGACTTGCCATCTGGTGCTTCAGAGGCTGTGCCTCTTGAGTCCAGGGAAGCCTGGTCACTCAGGCAGGGCAGGAATCCAAGCCAAGAGCCCCGCCATGGCAGCAAAACCCTACACTCCAACATCTCTGCCCAGGGCTCCACGTGGGCCACATGGGTCCTTCGGCCACCGTTGGTGGGTGAGGAAGGCAGTAAGGGCCTCACAGAAGGAGGAAGACAGGAGAGGAAGCACGTGTGGAGAGGAGAAGTGGAAAACAACGAGGAGACAGCCAGTGACAGCTCAGTTCCTACTGATGCTTGCTCTTGGCCACAATCCCTGCTGGGTCCTGGGGACACAGAGAGGGAGAGATGTCCTACGGAGGATCTGTTACCCTGGGTGACCCTCAGAGATGAGGGAACACACTTAGGAGTCCGCGATCTGCAGGGGAGACCGCACGGGTGCGCAGGCGCAGGGGCAGCGGGTGCCACGCTGCAGGGGCAAAGAGCAGGGTACGGGTGGAGAACGTAGACTAGTTCACAGTGAGGGGCAGGGGCACCCGAGGCTGGAAGTGACAGTTCCTAGGACTGGACCACAGAGTGACCAGATGGGCAGTGTGTCCCCTCAAGACAGGTAAAGAGCAGTCAGGAAGAGGCAGTGTCCTGGGGAGAAAGCGGTCTTCATGAGCCAGCCTCGGCCCTGACCTGTTACAGTTGGATCATAACCTCTACCTCTTTCCCAAAGTGATGTTTGTGGGTGAAATGGGCAACCATGGGGAGAAGGCAAGACAGGGCATGCGGCCGAGAACAGGCTCAGTAAGACGTGGAGGGAATTCCGAGTGAGGAGAAGTCACTTCCAGCCAGCGGGCTCCAGGCTCGGGGCAGGCTTCCCAGGGCAGAAAGCCAGGGAGAATGTAGGGCTTTAGGAATGCTGAAGTGGGTGGAAAGGGCCCCGGGGGTGCTCAATGGGATGAGCAATGGCTTAGAGGTGAGGTGATGCTGGTGAGTTTGAGAAAGAGTCAGAAGCTCCCGGGATATAAATTGGGTGGCAAGAAATAAGGTGGAGGACAGAAGATAGAAAGCGTGTGTGGACTGGAGGCAGTGGCAGCTCTTGAAGGTTGTCAGAGTGACCTGTGTGTCTAGGTGGCTAATTTTGTGGTGGTGTGGAAATGGCCTGGAAGGGTAGAACATGATTGGGAGATGGTGGATGCGATTCATCCAGCAAACCAAAGAGCCTGCCCTGAGACAGGAGGGCTCCTTAGGATGCAGACCAGGCCACCGTGATGAGGGTGGATGTGGAGGGTGGAGGATGGAAAGCACAGGCTCCCAATGTCCTTCAAATGGGGCTGCTGAGAAACTGGGCGGTCAGAGCCAGCAGGGACCCCAGGCTCTCCTCCCCCTCTGGGACACAGTCATCTCCTTCCTGCCAGGGAGTGTTTGCAGAGACAGCTGGCAGAGAGGAAAGGACAGAGGCTGGGAAACTAAGTGGACCTGGGCCTGAGTCTGTGCCCTAATGCTCATGAGCTTGGTGATGTGGGCTGAGCTGCTTACTCCCTGAATTTTCTCATCTGCAAAACTAGGACAATATGCACTCCTATGGTGCTGTCAGAGTTAAAGGACATAATGTAAATAAAACATTTAACTGTGCTCAGCATGTAGAAGGGCTCATATATATAGTCCTTTGAGCTGATTCCCCTCTCTTTAAAACAAGAGCTCGTTAATGTTTGCTGAATAAAGAAAAGACTCGAGATGGATGGGTGGATAGATGGCTGGGTGTGTGGATGGATAGATGGATGGATGAGTGGATGGGTGGATGGGTGGGTAGATGGATAGATGGATGGGTGGATCAGTGGGTGGATGGATAGATGGATGGACGGATGGGTGGATAAGTGGGTGGATGGATAGATGGACGGATGGATGGGTGGATGGGTGGGTGAGTGGATGGAAGGATAATTGGTTGATACGTGGTATGGTCTGACCAAAGCCCTGCCCAAACCGGGGAATATCTTGGAAGCCCCCTTGACTCCTTCCATCTCTGGGATAGGGTAGAGTTAGCGCAGGAAAGGGAGGGCTGCTCTAGGTTAGTCTGATCAGATAGACTAAAGTGAACTTGAGGAGAACATGCAGGCAGGGAGGGGCACATGCACACATACTCACAGTAGATAGAAAGCCAGGCTTTTGAATTGCCCCTGGATGAAGGTCTCAGTGCCCACGCCGATCAACACTATGGGGGGAAGAGGAGAGAGGAGAGTAGGCCCAGGTGATTTGTGCCACAGCACTGACCGGTGGAAGGCTCCTGGGCCATGCATTGACCCTTCTTCCTGGAGATGGGGAGCCAGGGTAGGCTCTTCTCTACGTGCACAGGGAGCTGTGTCTGGGAAGATACAAGACAGCAAGGAGCCTTCTGGACTGGTCTCTGGAAACCAGGAGGATTTCAGGTAGAACCCCAGATGTCTTTTAGTCCAGCCTCGCCAGAGCACCAATGCTGGCCTTTCTTTCCCCAGATTGGTCATGCACCCAGAGACAGCCCACATTGATGGGCCACCAACGCCCCTGCTTCACAGCTGTCTTGCACATGTCATGGCTTCAAGGGCCCTCACCTCCTGGATGCCCCCACCAGAGTATGCTGTATGTCTGGGTTCAGTGCTTGGCTGTGGGACCTGCCCCACCCTCCTTCCCTTGCCTGGATCTCTGTTCTTACTGTTTCTGTGACCTCATTTTCACTTGCTGTTTTGGCAGCTGCATCACACACTCTTGGCTCATGGCTTTGGACCCAGAGCTGGCTAAGCCCCTGGGGTTTTGCTCTGACATGAGATGCTACTCAGCCTCGTCTCTCCTGCTCTTTCTTGGCAGTGGTCTATGCTCAAAAACCTCACCTTCCATTTGTCCAGAGTGAATTTTATCTTGGCCTCACCGTTCCAGACTTGCTGGCTCCCAGTCATCTACTTAGGGAGATTCCCTCCCTCTTCTGGTTTTACTCAACCAGCCATGGCTCTGACCCCAACCACTCACTGATGGAACATTCTAGACAGCACTCAGGTGCCCAAGATCTTCCTCCAGGACCATGTCGGCCCACTAATCAGACTTCTTTCTGGCCTTAGTTGATTATACCCCATGCACCCTGCATTTCTCTCTCTGGACTCTGATGACACACCCAGATATTTGCTGAATTGTGGCTTCACCTTGTCTCACTCCCAGAAAGTCAAAGGGCTGAGCTGTGGTACTGGCTGCCCATGTGTGTCCTTTGTCTCTGCCGCTCAGGGGGCTGCTTTCCTGGGCCCAGTGCCTCCTATTTTCCCTGGCAGACACGCTGTGTAAGCTTCCATCCTCGGGCATCCCTAGCCCTTTGTCCACTGCAGAAATGCTGCCTCCTGAAACACGGGACAGAGCCCCTCACTGAGGCTACTAATATCTCCACCCACTTCTAGGGGGCATTGTGGGAGTACTTCAGGGAGAAGGGGACAGAGAACTTCCATCTAGGAAGGGAAGGGGGATGTGGCTGTGTTTTCTTAGTGATGGAGGGTTGCAGTGCTCCCCTGTGCTTCAGGTCCAGAGCGGAGGACGACGCAGTGCCTCCACCCTCTCTAGCTGCTAGCTGCTCGCTGGCTCCTCCCAGGTGAGGGGCCGGGTATGGTAGTCAGCCACACACCCCTCTGCAGGGTCAGCATAACTTGCAAAGCTTAAGAGTTTATATGCAATGGTCACACACAGGTCCTGGCTCCTCATAGCAGCCTTGTGACACAGGGGAGCTCTATTGTCTCCATTTTACTGGGAGGAAAAAGAGGCTCAGTGACCTTGTGTAATTCTCTCAAGGACACATGCCAGAAAGTAAGGGACTGACAGACTAAACTTGAGACTTCTGGCTCCAGGTTGTGGGCATTTTCCTGGTTTCTACTGTCTGCCAGTGTGTGTGTATGTGTGTGTGTGTGTGCGCGCGCGCGCGAGTTGTGCAGGCAAATGTCTATTTAGTTTTCACATTTAGGTTTCACTGTGTATCCTGTCCTGTTCTCAGCACTTAGCCTTTATTAACCTATTTAAGCATCACAACAGTCCAAGGTGAAAGTCATGTTATGCTCATTTTACAGAAGAGGAAATTGAGGCACAGAGAATGTAAGCAAAACAAACAAAAAAACAACCATGGGTGCCTGGGTCAGATCCTGCATTTCAGTCTCGCGTTTGCCGGTTGATAGCTGAGTCACGCAGTCTCTCTGATCCTCAGTTTCCTCATTATGCCTCCTGCACATAATGGTTATGAGGATTCAATAAGCCAACTGATAGCAAGCACATCGCAGTCCATGAAATCACTTGTTAATTTTTGGTGCAAGGATCCAGCCTGGGGAAGGGTCTTTCCACCCAAGTGGGGACGGGCCCTCAGCTCAAGGCTGATGCTTATTACTGTGCACTTCCCTGGCAAGCAGGGGGCTGCATTCACGTCCCTGGTCTCTGTGGATCTGCGTGGTCTTGTGGTGGACGACCAGCAGGTGGCAGGAAAGGGTCTTGGGAACTCAGCCCCTTTCTCTGACCTGACATACGGAGAGCTATTTTGATGCCTTTTGACTGAAACAAAGGGTCAGTAGTCAAAAGGGCATGCAAGGAATGCTCTAGAGGCAGCACTGGTTTGCAGTTAAAAAACAAATCAAACTAACAACAGAGGAAAGAAAGAGCTGGGGTGGAATCCCAGTTCTGTGTGTTATTATTGGAGTGATAGTGAGAAAGTACTGAACGCCTCTGAGTTGGGTCTTCCCATCTGTGGAACGGGAAGTGTTATTGCTTGGATTGGAGAAAATAAAGAGTCTGAAATGCGTGGCTCTGCCTGGTAGATATCATGTGGCCAGTGTGCATGAGCTCCTTCCTCTCCCTGCCTCCGGCATTTCCTAGCCTGAGTTAGCTTTCCCAGCCTCCATCTATCCTATTTGCACCAAGGAGTCACCCTCCCAAAAGTTCTCAACCAACCATTGCCCTGCTGGATTCTGCAAGCCTGGGGACGGAGGAATGCCCTTTGGCTGGAGGAGGAGAGCAGAGGGATGGAGTCAGAAGTGTGGGTCCTCAGGCCAGGAGATTCATAAAGGGATCCAGTGGGATTCTCATGGGAGGCCTAAGGCCTTTTGACACTGGGGCCAAGGGGTCACCACTTTCTGCTTGATCCTTTTAGTTCTGGGGCTCACATTCTAGGAGGCAGACCATGTGAGGTTGAGACAATGCTGACAACATGAAGTCCTTCCTTCTGTCCCTCATGTCTGTCTTTTGGCCTGTGGCTTCGACCCACGGGCCTGCTTCTGCCTGGGAGCTGCCCGCCCATGCTCCTTGGTGTCTCCTGGCAGCTCTTCCTAGACTATGCTTCCATCTCATCTTCTATGGTTTCCTCTTGGGGACATTTGGGATCAGGCCCAACACTGGGCTCGAGTTAGGCATCGGGCTCATCTCTGGGGCATGCTTGGTCCAGGAGGAGAGAGTGATATTAATTGAGAAATGTACAGCGACTCAGGCTGTAAGAGAGGCTCGTGGAAGTGCTCTGGGGCCAGAAGAGGGAAGGGCCATTCATGGGGACTATCAGGAAAGACTTTATGAAGAGGTTTCAACCAAGGGGGACTGGAAGTGGCAGGAAATGGACAAGCGCAAATGGAGGGGTGTGGCACTGCAGGAAGACCCCCTCCTCCCCACCACAGCAGCAAGGAGCAGAGGCACAGAAGGGGGCAATGGGCGGTACATGTGGACCGAGGCTGGACTGTGGGTCTTTAAATATCAGACTGCACAGGTTGGGCGGGGGGACTTGAGTGTTTTGGAGCAGCTGAGTGACATGTTCATATTGGCATTTCAGCCGATGGGGTCAGGGACTTTTCTGACATTTGGCCGAGACTGCCCGTCAGATGTGAGGCGGTGGCGAGGGACAGGGCCGTGTTCTGGGTGTTTGGCCTCTTGCTCTCCTAGGACGCTGGTAGCTGCTAGTTACTTTGTTGGCTTGGCTTGAAGCAAAGTTCTGGTTGTGGCTTCTCATGGTGTGGCCAGGTGACCCTGTTCACTTGCCTGCAGGGCAGTGTGCTTGGCATAGGGGCCTGGTTCTGTCTGGGGGCCCCGTCAAGGAGGCTTCCCAGGCACAGAGAAGGGCATGCCCTGCTGTGGCAGCTGGTCTTTTGGCTTTTTGGGCAGTGGAAGGCAGAGGCGTGGCATGGTTACGGGTGACCAGAAGGTATCTGGGTTTGGAAGTTCCCTGGGAGTGCCAGCCCCACTGCCTCTCAAGGAGGTCCTACTATGGTGTGGGGATGCATCTTGTTTAATCGGCACAACATCCCCTGAGGAGGGGGTTGTCAACCCCATGCCAGGTATGGAGAGATCCAAACAAGTTTCCTAGAGGTGCAGCACCTTGCCCAAGGCATGCTGATAGACAAGGGCAGAGGGAGCCAGGAGCAGCTTGATTCCCACTGCTCCCCAGGCCCCGGGCAGGGGTTGAGGAAGGACTCTGGGAGAGCAGTGCAGTGGGGGAGGACATTTCCTGCGGGCCTTCAAGAGCATAGGGGGTTGCCACATGGATGAGACTCATGTTGTTATGGGCAGTGGACCACTGTGTCCCCCAGGCCCAGCTGTGAATGGATTTTTGTAATGTCCGCATCAGAATGAGGCAGGAAACTACCCCTTTACTACTTTAATGACTAGCCTGGTGCCCAAGTTGTGGGTCAGTGTGGTGACTGCCCATTGGTCCCTCACCCCAGGTATCTGGCATGAGCGCCTCAGCCTGGGCAGAGCTCTCTTCTGAGTGTCAGAAGCAGTTGCAGCCTGAATCTTCCCACCCAGGGCAGTTCCATCCAGCAACCCAAGAGTTACCCTAGTCAGTCAGGGCCCAAAGTTCCCAGTGGTCAGCCTGCACCCCCATTCATGGCATGTCCTCTGTGACAGGTCTGGTAAAGCACAGTGGTGCAAAGGAAATATGCGTTGGAGCCCGGGCAGATGGTCCCAGACCCAGGAAACAGAGAGATGTTGAGGTTGGGAACAGGCACAGCACTCTGGGAACAGGACTGTGCAGACTCCATTCTGCCTGGGAACCCAGGACAGCTCCGCAAAGAGGGAAGGCAAGGTGATGCCAGGAGGATGGAGCAGTGTGAGCGAAAGTCTGGAACTGCCACAGCTGTTCCACGTACCAATAATGGACAGGAACTTGTCTCTGGGTGCTTCTCTGTGCAGCTCCCAGGGCTGGGCAAGGCCACAGGGCCACACTAGGGCAGTGACAGTTGGCTTTCTAGGCCCACACCCTCAAGTCCTTCTACACTTTGCGACTTCCTCCCATCCCACCAAGAGAGCCAGGCCCACTGAGAAAGCTGTGCCCTATGGTCCTAGGAAAATCCCTCCCTCCACAGTCCGAGTGCAGCCAGGTTACCTGGGGACCAGCTCTGCTGCTGCAAGGACTTACTCTAGTCCCTAACACCTATCTCGCCAAAGGTCTCCCAGGCTCTCAAGGTCGTGCTAGTTGCCATCTCTAGGTGAGTGAGCCAGGAATTGTCTTGTGAAGACGTTCCTGCAGATCCCTGGGGTGGCAACACTCCCAGTGAACTTGTGAGGTGATTGTAGGGCTCTGTGGCAGAAAATGGAGATTGAGCCCCATGTGCTTTAGACTGTTAGGTGAGAGACAGAGACCCTAGTCACAGCAATGCAATTTGGGGTTTCTTTATTGCAGCATGTGTTAGACTGAAGCTGGCCACAAATTCTTTTCAATTCTTCTCATTGAGAGAGGGAGTCTAATTTGTTTTCTCTTGAATGTGGGCTGTCCTCAGGACTCACTTCTCCAACAGAATGATGTAGACATAACGTTTGAGGACTTGCATGGCTAATTCACAAAGAGCACCCACCCAGCCCTCTTAAAATGCTTGTTCTGGGGGAAGCCACCCACTGTGTAAGAAGTCTGATGCTCCTGAGATTGCCATGTATGAGGAAGCCCAAGCTTATTATGTAGAGAGATTCCTAGAGAAAGAGAAAGAGAGGCAGAGGTTCAGCCCCCTCAGCCAGGCAAAGGACATGTGAGTGAAGAAGTTATCTTGGACATCCTGGCCCCAGAAGGTACCAAGTGGAGAAGAACTGATGAACCAAGCCAAAAGTCAGAATTAAAGCTGCAGACATATGGTTCTCGAGCCATTCCAGCCACCCCACCTGAGACCATCATCACGGAGCAGAGAAGAGCCGGCTCCACTGCGCCCTGCCTGGATTCATGAGCCACAACATTTTGAGCATAATAAAGTGGTTGCAATCTTAGCCACTAGGTTTTGGAGTGGTTTTATTATGCACCCACAGATAATTAGAAAAGTGGTTTGTCCTATCCTCTAACTACCTGAGATTTTTGGCCCAGAAGTCCTTGTCCTGGTGTGGTCTATATTCTGACTCTTGCAGCAGTGGGCATGCTTCAAGGCCCCATGGGCCTGTGGCGTGTCTCACTGGGTCCTCAGCTTGGTTGTCATAAAGCCAACTCCCAGGTTCCTGCAGCTCCTGTCCCCCTCCCCAAGTGTGAGCAGCCTTGGAGATGGAGTCTGCTAGGAGTAGGAGTGGTATCTGGGGACTTCTTTTGCGCCATAAAATCCTACTGGTGATTTTATATCTTAGGATTTCATGGAGGATCTGTGAGCCCTGCCTCATCCAAAGCAGGTCTCTCCTATGGCTTCATGTTGCAAAGATTCCCAGTGGAAAAAGTGAGGAAAACAGAAATTGAGATCCCCCTCCCGCAGGAGAATTCTGTGAACTGTATCCAACACTCACGCCAGGCAGCCACATAGGCTGGTGTCATGGAAGCCCCTCGCCTGTGTGCTGCATGAGCTGGGCCGGGAACAAGCTATCTTTGGAAGGCACCATAGTTCCACGTGACATAGATATAAGACTCATGTTTTTACTGAGCGCCTGGAGTTTCCTAAATTTTTTCAGGGAACCAGTCTCCGGAACTGGGCATTTCAGAAGCCAGGAAGTGTGGCCTTAAATTGGAAGGTGGGGCGTTGTGTGGAGAACAAGATTGGTGTGAGAATGGGTTTGGCCATCCTGTCTCCTGACTGTCTCCTCAAGACTGCATAGGTGGCCACCTGCTCTCTCAAAGGCCTCCCACCAACCCTGTGGATGAGGACGGGTGTAGTCACTGTTGTGTGGAATTGGACTGAGGAACTCTGCCAGGTTTCCAAATTTAGGCAGGTGGTCTGTAAAACACAGAAGTTAGGGCATCCAACAAAGCCAGGACTAGGAGGGGCAGGCAAGGCCCCTGGGCACAAAATTTAGAGGTGCTCACTAGAAATTTAAGGAAGCACTTGCTCCCAGGGCTGTGCAGCAGCAGCGATGGCCCTTGTGTGACCCTGAGAGTGGTGCCTCTAGCCCTGGTGTCCAGAGATGTACATGACCCAGGGTTGAGGGCTTCTAGCTCCTCCGGAACTTGGCCTGCACTTGTGGTCCTCTTTCCTCCTCAGGTGGCAGCCTGGCTGGCATCTCTGAAACTCTGCCTTCACAGGGCTCTAGTTCAGTGCAAAATGGGCAACCTGCATCAGCAAATGACCCTAAGCTGAGCATGGGGACCGAGGAACTGTCAGTTTGACAATGGAAACAGAGGGATAAATGCCATTCATGTCCCCAGAATCAGGACTTCATTGTAACAAATTCAGTACAAGAAAGAATTGCCCCCAAGAGCAGCCTTGACCCCAGCTGCATTGTTCTTCACGCTGCCAGTGGGAGGGGTGCTGTGGCAGAACCACTCTGTTAAGTGGCCTGTTAACTCCTTCCATCCTTCCCCAATATCTGTCCCTCAGGATCCTGTTACCCCTTGTCCCAGCCCAACAGAACCACGTTACAAGCCCACCTCACTGCAGTACCCCCACCCATCCGTCTCTCTTCCCCACATGGTCTCCAGGGAGGTATCTTGCATGGTGCCAGTTAGAGCCAGCTCTTCTTCCTCAAGCATCTGTGGACAAGCCTGGTCTCCTCATCTTGTCCCCTTCCTTCTAGTCTCTGTCTCTCCTGTCTGGGCTGAGTCTAACCCAAGTACAGTATTTTCTTCTTCCAGAGGCCAGGGCTTTCTTCCGAGGTGCCTTCCCAAGCTGTTTATTGTAGTTCAGGCTTAGCAGGGATCAGAGATTCTGGACCAAGAGCCTGTCGTTCAGGCCTGGACCAGGCAGCTACCTTCAGAGCATCTTTCAGGGCATCCTGAAGCTCTGGTCTCAGAGCATGGATGGATGAAATCTCTGAGGGTGCTGTGCTGTAGCAAAGAGAACATGAGGTTTGATCAGAAAAGCTGAGTCCTGGCTCCTCAAGCAAATCATAACTCTCTTGTCTGCTTCCTCTTCTGTAAAATGAGAATAATAGAAATTTGCATAACTCACTATAAGCCTTCAGTCTTAGGAAATTATAAAGTATTAAGCAAATGTAGTTGATGGGTAATGGAATTATTAGGAGAGGCCGGTTGTTCCCATCAGTACTCTCAAGGGGGTGGTGAGGGTTTATTCTCATCCTTTCCTTCCATTAATACACATTTTTATGTGGCTAAAGAGCTCTTCTCCATGCGCTGATGTTGCTCATTGATTTTTCTGTCTTGGGTTTCTTCTACAGGCCCCACTGTAGGTCCCAAGCCCCAGCCACCTCAACATCTCTTGTATAACATCCTCTGTGCAATCTGCTAGGGACCTGAAGGGCTCAGGGCCAGTGTGCTCCTGAGGATGGGGCCTGTCTATGGTGCTGACCACTGAGGGGCCATCCCCACCCCAACAGCTTCCATCCTTGTGTTCATTTTGCCTCAGGACGAACATCATGGTTGGCTGTAGGTTGTCCATTCTGACTCCATCGCTGGGTTGAGTCTTGACACCTCTCTTACATTCATTGCAGGGCCCGGGTGGCAACATAGGACACTTCACAGAGGCCACCCTAAGTGGCTTTTCATGCCAGGCTGTGATTTTGGCCCTGGATGCCTTGGGAGCCCGATGAGAATGTCATATTCACTGCTGCTGAGGGCAGCCTCACAGCTCACCATGTTGTATTTATCACTCCTCTTCATCCTCAAGTATGGTGCATCTCCTACTGGTCTTAGGGTCTGTAAGGAAATCTTAGGTAAGGACATACTGGCTGATGACAAATGGGGATGGTTTACATTCTGAAGGGGTCACAGCTGGTTGTAGAGATGAAAGCTAGATTTGCAACATTTCTAAGAACATGAAGATGTTGGAACCATCTTCTCGCTAAGAATCCACTGAGACAATAAGGTGGTAGCTGCAGGCTTCTTAACTCAGGAGAAGTTGTGGCAGATTCTAAGCATGGGAGGGAGGTTTACCTGTGCATTGAGAGCCATTCAGCTGACACCTATGAGCCAGGATTCAGAGACACTGTGAGAAAAGGCCAAGATTTCATAGAAGAAGATTCTAGATACTCAGATGTGATTTTAGAGTATAGCATGGCAGTCAGTACACTTCAACACCTCTCACAAGCCTGTTTGGGCAGAATTTCCTGAAGGCGAGAGCATCCACTCGTTCTCTACTAGATTCTCTAAATATGAGTCATAGAATAAAACTCCCCAGCCAAGAGGCCTATTTTGTTTGACCTTGTAGGGTCCCTATGGTAGATTACAATGATGCCCCCAAATCTTCCCCACTCAGTATCCGTGCCTTCATTATGTGACTTTGCAGTCCCTCATGCTGAAGAGAAGTCTGTTTCCTCATCCTGTGAATCTGAGCCCAGTAATGTGACCTGCTTTAGGCAACAAGATATTATCAGGCACTATGCAAACAGATATGCAATGGGCTCATGAACTGGGCCTGCTCTCTTGTGCCCCTGCCATTATCATGAGCACGTGCCTGGGCCAGCCTGCTGGAGCATGAGGGATGCAGAGAGCTGAGTGGCCCTTATCATCCCAGTCAAGGCCCGTCTTGACAGACCAACGGCCATCTGAGCTGTTGCTCAGGTAGCATACCCAGCCAATGTCAGGAGGACTGCCTGGCCTACTCACCCAGATGTGTGAACAGCAAAAACTTACTGCTGGATGCCACTAAGGTTTTGCAGCTGTTATACAGCATGACTTGGCAATAGAGAGCTGACACATCTACTTTTAAAAAGAGCTTTATTGAGGTATAATTGACATCCAACAAATTGCCCATACGTAAAGTGCGCAATTTGCTAAGTATCAACATATGTACCCACCCAGGAAACCATCACTACAATCAAGATAATGAACATATTTATCACCTCATAAGTTTCCTCGTACCCTTGTAATCCTACCCTCCTACCTTTTCATCCACCCCCAGGCAACCACTGATCTGCTTTCTGTCACTAGAGATTAGTCCACACTTTCTAGAAGTTGATACAAATAGAATCATACAGCGTGTACATTTTTTTTTGCTATCTACTTTCATTCAGTGTACTTATTTTGAGACTCATCCATGTTGCAGCACGTACAGATAGTTCATGTCTTTCTATTGCTGAGGAGTGTGGATGTGCCTCAGTTAGTTTATCACTCATATGTTGATGGGCACTTGGGTTGTTTCTAGTTTTGGTCATTACAAATAAAGATGCTATGAACATTCATGTACAATCTTTGTATGGCCATAGGCTTCTTTTCTCTTGGGTAAATACCTAGGAGTGGAACAGCAGGACGATATGGTAAGTGTGTGTTTAATTTTTTAAGAAACTGCCAAACCATTTCCAAAGTAAGTATACTATTTTATATCTTCATCAGTTGTGTATGAGTTCCACGTCTTTGCCAACACTCCAATGTGTGGTATGGTGAGTCTTTTTAATTTCAGCCATTCTAATGGGTGTGCAGTAGAATCTCACTGTGGTTTAATTTGCATTTCCCTAAGGACGATTGATGTGGAATGTCTCTTGTGTTTTTCTGCCATCATATCTCTTTGTTGACTTGTTTTTCATTCTTTTAACGTATTTTGAAGAGGGAAATTTTTAGTTTTGATGGTGTGCAGTTTAGCAATTTGTTCTTCTATGTGCTGAACTTTTGGTATTGTATCTAAGAAATCTCTGTCTAACACATTACTAAAGTTTTATACTATTGTCTAGAAGTTTTATAGTTTTAGCTTTCACATTTAGGTCTAGAATCCATTTTGAGTCACTATTTTTTTGTATATGGTACAAAATATAGATAAAGTTTATTTTTTGGTAAGTGGATATTTAATTGTTCAGTACCATTTGTATAAAAAGTTATCCTTTCTACACTAAATTCTCTTTGTACTTTTGTCAAAACCCTGTTGTTCATGTATGTCCAGGTCTATTTCTGGACTCTTCTGTTCCATTAGTCTCTTTGTCTTTCTTTGTGTTAATACTGTACTGTCGATTTCTGTAGCTTTATAATAAGTCTTAAAATCAGTGTTAATCTTCTAATTTTTCTCTTTGTTTACAAAGTTATTTTGGTTAAATTAGGACCTTTGTATTTTCAGATGAATTTTAGAAATGGTCTGTCAATTTTTAGAAAAAAAATCCTTCTGATTTTGACTGGGGTTGCATTCAAACTGTAGAGTAATTTTTTTTTTTTTTAAAGATTTTAGTTTTTTCCTTTTTCTCCCCATAAGCCCCCCGGTACATAGTTGTAGGTCCTTCTAGTTGTGGCATGTGGGATGCCACCTCAGCATGGTTTGATGAGCAGTGCCATGTCTGCACCCAGGATTCAAACTGACAAAACACTGGGCCGCCTGCAGCAGAGTGTGTGAACTTAACCACTTGGCTATGGGGCCAGCCCCTGTAGAGTAATTTTGGAGACAAATGACATCTTAACAATATTGAGTCTTCTGACCCACAAATAAAATATAACTATTTATTTAGGTGTTCTTTACTATGCCTCAGCAATATTTTTTAGTTTCCAGTGTACAGGGTTTTTTTTTTTTACATTTTTTGTCAGATTTATCTGTAATTATTTCAAATTTTTGATGTTATGATGAATTGTATTTTGAAAAATTTATTTTCTAATTGTTTGTTGCTAGTATATTGAAATATAATTGTTTGTTGTATAGTGATCTTATTTGTAGGTGTCTTGCAACCTTGCTAAACCCTTTATTAATTCTGATAGCCTTTCTGGTAGATTCCATCAGATTTTCCACAATCATGTCATCTGTTAGTAACAAGTCTTCTTCTTCCTTGTCAACCTGCATGCATTTTCTTTCTTTTTCTTGCCTTATTGCACTGGCTCGAAACTCTAGTGCAATGTTGACTAGAAGTGACAAGAGTGGACATCCTTCTCTTGTTACCAACCTTAGGAGAAAAGCATTCAGTCTTTTACTTTTAAGTAGCTGTATGTTTTTTGTAGATGCTCTTTTTAGGCTGAGAAAGTTTCCCTCTATTACTAGTTTGATAATGGTTTTTATCATGACAAAATGTTGATTTTGTCAAATGCTTTCTCTGTATTTAGTTAGATAATAATATAGCTTTTCTTTTTTAGTTTAATATGGTCAGTTACATTCATTGATTTTCAAATATTAAAGTAACCTTAGCTCTCTGAGATAAACTTAACTTGCTTATTATGTATTATCCTTTTTATATATTTTTATTGATTTGCTAGAACTTCATTCAGAATTTTTACGTCTATGTTGATGAGGGATATTTGTGTATAGTTTTCTTTTCACGTGATATCTTTGTCTAGTTTTGGTATCAGAGTAATGTTAACTTCATAGATTGAGTTAAGAAATATTCCCTCCTTTTCAAATTTCTGGAATGGTTGTGTAGCATAGTATTAATTCTTCCCTCAATGTTGTAGAATTCACCTGTGAAGCCATCAGGGCCAATACACCACTTTTTGGTGATGACATCATGTACACGGAAGGACTCTACAGACCTGCAGTCTTCACTGATACTATTAAGGACATTGCCTCTGATGCAGAATCGAATCCTCCTCGTAAGGAATCACAGAGAAAATTTCTTCTAGGTTTTGATTTCAGGTCAAGGTATTTGGCCAAAGTGTTTCTTTCTTATTCTTTCTCACATTCAAAGAGAATGTATGGACTCACTCTTCCACAAGGCAGCTTTCCTGGTGCCAGAAAACAATGACCATGCTTCTAAGTGTTCTCTATCCATGCCACACATGCCACATTTCTTCATCTGACCTTTACTTGGCCTATGGCAAGCTAGGAAGGCTCAGAGGGAAGACAGGAGGGCTTCCTTTCCCCAACACAAGCCACTTGTATCTGACTACATTCCTTTTTGATAAGAGCCCTCTTAGATGGTTGTACAGAGCTAAGGAAAAATCTTAAAACAAGAGTCAGCCCATGAAAAATAAAATGAGGCTACCATCTTCCTTCTGGTTTGATCACTACGTGTGGTGTAGAATGACCAAATTCCTGTGGGCCAATTTTAATGACCCAAGCTCAGAATGTGAAGGAAAATGTTACTCAGTGTAAGACCTTTCACAGTCTAGCCCCTTCATCTCGTTCTAGCCTCTAGGGTCATATATTGCCTTGTTCCTTTCCTCTGATCTCTCTTATTTATCCAACATGCAGGAAGAGCCCATCACTTATGCTGTGCGGTCCCTTTGTCCTGCACTTTCCTGTAAAATTACCCAGTACTGAGTGAGAATCTGGGTGCCAGGCAGTTTTCTGCTTTAGTCATTGTTTCCCTGAATGCTCACAACACCAGAGGGTAGATACACTTGTTATCCCCATTTTATAGGTGAGAAGACTGACGTTTAAAGTGATTAGGTGACATGCCTGAGGTCACACACGTTGTAAGTGGTAGAGAAGGACAAAAGTTCACCCTCCCTAACACTAAACTTCAATGCTTGGTGCTGAGATGTGTATTTACTAGCTTGTCTCCCTTGTCAGACCACGCGCTTCTCTAGGGCAGAGGTCATACCACCCTAATCCATATGTCTACACTGAACAAAGTGAGAACTCAGCAAATATTTTCCAAATAAATGACTCCTGAGTGGAGTTCCAGATATCTTGTTCTAAATCTAAGAAGGAGGATACAGGCATAAAGAAGTAAAGAAATAAATGCTTCAACAAAATCATATTATCTTTTAGTGGTACGAAGATGGAACAGAGGTAGGAATATTTCATGTACTCATTGGGACAATTGGATCGGAAAAGGAAAACAGTCAACATCCACTGAGAGATGCTGAAAACAATGTGATCCTGATCGGGTAATAAATCCATCTGTGGACATGTTGGAGCGCGTGAAGTGTCCTTAGACGGCAGGAAGTGGTCATGGGGATATACATTTAAGATGGGTGGAAATTAGCATGGAGGGCCAAAGATGACTGCCTCAGAAGCATTAGTTTGTTTTTATTTTGAAGGCTTTGATGGGGCTAAGGTCAAATTATGCATTTGCTGTGCTCTTTAAAAAATAATGAGAACATCTGGGTTTAAATGCTTCTTTTCTCTTAGGCTACATTAATAAGCCAGTCTCCATTTTGAATGGAGTGTGGCAAGGAATGAGGCTGTTGGGAGTGGGGCTCTGTCTTTTCTGTAGAGAAGAGGTTAATGGGTCAAAAGCCTCGATCAAACAAAACCCCTAAGTGATCCCAGGTTGATCCAACGTAGTTGATTTGTGAGAAAGAGTACGTTAGCCTGATAAGCAAGCCTTGCTCAAAATGACCTTGTCTCAGTCCCAGGGCATTTCCTTGTTGGCTGTGTAGTGCCCTTCTCTTTGGAGCTTTGTGCTGACAGCCCCCAGACATCCCACTGCATCCCTGCCCTGTGAATGGGCAGACTAGAGATCCAGCACCAGTCCTCCTGTCTCCTGGCTGTGTGACCTCTGCCAAGTTACCTAAACATTCTGAGCCTCAGTTTCCTCATTCATAAAATGGGACTAAGCTCTGCATTTGGCCCTCAAAGACACTGGGTGTCTCTGGGGGGGCTTCAGCAAGATAATGATTTTATAGCATGTTGTCAGTAGTGAACCTCTGGACCCATAAATGGAAGGTCCTACTGTGATAGTTCCCTCTGGAAATGTGTGCAGATTTGTCTGTCCCCACATGAGGTCCAGGACTGGGTTTGGCTGGATGGTCGTGGTAGTGCCAGTCAAATTATGCATAGCAATCATTCAGAGACAGAAAATGAGCATCTGGATCAAACAGCAGTGTCTTTAGATTTAGGAAGTGTTTGGTCATCCTTACTATGCTTCAATGTAACTATGCCCATTCTCACCAGGACCCTACCTGCCTGAGCCTGTGCATGGGCAGAACTGACTGATAGCGGGGCCACTAGGGTAGACTGATGGAATGACCTCAATTAGACCTCTTTGGTACACTCTGCGTGTTTTGCATCCTACATCCTGGGGTCACAAAGACCTGCCCTTCAGCCTGGTTAAGGTGGAGAGCACATTGATTAAGAGTAGGGCCTCAGGAGTCGACTGTCATCAGTCAGAATCTTGCCTCTTTTCTTCCTAGTTGTGAGATGTTGAGCAAAGTGCTTCACCCCCAGGCCTCAGTTTCCCTTGCTTACAATGGTGAGGAGGGTGAGCAAGATGGTGCTTCAAAGGGTAGTTATGAGGACGAAATGAAATACTGCATTTAAAACAGGAAGCACAGAGCTTGACTCACAGTAAATGCTCAAATAAGAATGTTCGTTATCCAGCTATTGACCCCAGAGCAGAGGCTGGGAGAGTGAAGAAGAGCCCTTGAGTGTTGGCAGTGAGAAGCCTCAAGCTTGGGCCCCTTTGCTCTGAGGAGAGTTGGGAGGCCTCACCAAAGGGCTCAGAGACATTTCCTCTTTTGGGGAGGCCCATGCCCTTCCGTGTGCAAGGACATAGCTGTGAGGAGACGGCTTTCCCTCCAGCACTTGGGGCCTGGGGAAGCGAGGCTCCCCTCTTCCCTTCACACCCCTACCTGAGTCTGGAGGGCCTTTAAGGTGCATCATCTATCCCAACACAGGGGCCTATTCCCATTCTCCTGCCCACAGGCTTGGGGCAGGGGCTGATGAGTGGTGAGGAAGTCCCTGGAGATCCACCCTCAGGGATAGAGAGGATGCTGAAGTTTAAAGGGATGCCAATCCTGCCTTCTAAGAACAGGGATGGGACCAAGCCTGTCAGACAGGTCCTTTTCTTATTTTATAGAGAAGCACCCTGGGCCTCTGTGCTCCCATCTCAGTTAAAACCCATTTTCCCAGCCCCCGTCTTCTGAAAGTTAGTTGGTAGTGAGAACAAATCACAGGGGTGAGCCTCCCCTGGGGCCTGAGCCTCTAACTCAGGATATCATGGCCCTGCCTTCAGGTGGACACAGTGAGAAGCTGCTTTGAGAGATGGACAGGTAGGTGTCAAGGAGAGGCAGGGTGCTCATGACCTTTGTGTGGTCCCCCAGTTGTGCCTGCTTCTTTGGGTGGCTCCTTGGGCCACATCTCAGTAACAGAGGCACTCAGAGGTCACACATGCAGGTGTGCTTGCATGTGCGCGCGCGCACAAACACACACACACACACACACACACACACACACACACACACACTGCCTTCCTGGGCCAGGGAGGTAATGCAAATGAGTGAAGTTAGCCAAGAGTAAGACAAATGGGGCAGAGTGGGTCTGTAATAGCCTGGAAACCTTATGATTTGTTCTAAGGGAGAGAATTTTCTAATTTTAGAAATACTTCCACTGGGTGCAGTCTTCCCATGCCCTGTCAATCCTGTTTTGGCTTTGGTGGTGGCAATGCCCTGTCTGTGCCAACTCATGGTGTGGGATGGAATGTGGGGGTGGGGCAACAATGGCCCTTGGGATCACTGGATATCCTAATGAAACTTCATCCAAAGGGGCTGGGTGGAGAGGAAGAGATGAACTCAGCCACCCAGCATCTGCACAGGACATGCTGCAGCCATAGCCACTGGGCCCTGCCGTCCTGGTGGAGTCCCCCAGAGCCTTGTGCCTGTGAAACCTCTGACAGCCCCAGATCCTGTCTGCAGAGGGGAAGGGGGTCTAGGGAGGAGGCCGCTGGGTCGGGAGCCACCTGGTCCTTGCAGGTGAAGCTTCAGGCAACCTTGGATCACATGGTTTTCCTAGCTTCTGGAGAACACAAACTCCTTCCCATAGGGGGACCAGGGGCCCCCTTAGGCCTCCTGGGGTTTCTGCAAAGTGATAGCCTCTGTCTCAAGTCTTATTTCCTCTCTAGCAGCAACGCCCCCATGAATGAGGCCTGGACTTCTCAACAGAGATTTCAACAAAAAAGAGGCTTAAAGGAATAAGGAATTTGCAAATCTTACATGCTGGAAACAGGCCAGGAGTTCAGTGACGCTGCAGGAAACTTGAGATTTTCCCAAGAGCACCAAAGCCCCTCTCTCTAGCTTCCTGCTTGCCCCCAGCACTCTAGAAAGCTCAAATAAGATTATTGGAAAGCCTGGCCATTAGAAGGCAACTCATGGTCTATTTTTAGCCTGGATCCTGTATCAAAACCAAGTGACAAGCATATCCTTAGCATTAACAGCAGCCCTTTGCTCAGAGATAAGGGCTGTGGTTAAGAGTAGTATGCATGTGCATGTACGTGTGTGTGTGTGTCTGTGGCTGCAGACCCTTCCACTGGCTAAGACTTTTAAACTGTCTTTTGCTAATCTATCAGAAGGATGGACACATCTTTAGAAAGCTTCCCAAGAGGAATAGGCCTCAGCTTTGGGCAGAATGTGGCAGAGGGAAGCATCCCTGTGCTGACAGCTAGAAGGGGTACGTTTTACATATTTGGAAACCAAGGCCTAGAGGAAGGCAGAGTGGACTCAAGACAACAATGTCAGATCAGGACTTGAACCCCATACATGAAAACCCTATTTAATGTTACCTTCCCCTCCCCAGGATGGATGGTTGGGGGCCTTGGTGGTCATTCCCTTTCACGTAGGTGACAAGGTGGTTCTCAGGGAACCGGCTACCCGCAGCGCATTTACTCAAGGCCCTCAGCAGAGCGATTCCAGACCCTTCCTCCTGTTTTCTGGGGAGAGCTTCCTACCCTGGGAAGCAGGGAGCTCTTTAGCCAGAGTCCTGGCCTTTTCAAAAGTCAAGGGACACAGGCTCCAAGCTGGCTGTCCCTCTGACCTGCAGCGTGACCTTGGGGAAGGTCACTGCCCCTGCTGAGCTCAGGTGCTCCGTCTCACCATGTGAGGGGTGGGATGAGACCTCCAGCAGCCCTTCCCGTGTTCACTCAGGGCCTCGATGCAGAAGAGCCCACCAGCCCAGCACCCTGGGAATGACACAGGCCCCCACTGGGCTCTGAACTATGTCCCGGGGGCTTCTCTCGAGAGATCTATGTCCTCAGTTCCACCTAGCTATGCTCAGTTTGTGCATCCTTGATCCTCCAAAACACCCGGCCAGTATGTCCAGTTATCTCCACTTACAGATCAGAAAGTGGCATCCCAGAGGGGCCAGGTGGCTCTCCCAAGGTCACACATCAGCAAGTGACAGGGCTAGGACTGGAGCCAGCACTGTTCAAGTCTGAGCTGGGGGACATTTCCCACTTTCCAAGACCCATGCGTAAAACTTGTGGAATTCTATCTCCAGGAAATGGGGCTGTGGTTTGAGTAAAACAAGAGGGGCTCCGTTGACCATTTTCATAACTATACAGTGAGGCATCCAATTCTCACATTTGCCTGGCACTTTACAACTTCAGCCCCCACCTCCACCTCACAACAGTCCTTGAGGAGGTAGAGCAGACCCCCTCAATTCATGCCACACATGAGGATGCGGAGGGCTCCCCAGGTCACAGGTGGTGGGTAGCCAAGGAGAGATTCATCACTGGGCCCCCTCGCCCCAGCCCCAGGCTCACCCAGGTACACTGCTGCTGCCCTGCAGAGCAGTGCTTCTTGAGGGACTGAGAAGGAAAGCGAGGGGCAGATGTTGATAGATGTGCCCACCTGTCCCTGGCTGGCTTGCTCCCACCCCTTGGGTAGCCCTGTATGCTGTGCCCAGTGTGCAGGGGATTACAGCCAGGAGGTGGGGTCTTACCAGCAGCAGTGGCGATGCCTAGGAGCCGGCAGGTGTATTCCAGCCCGGTCCAGAACACCTGCAGTTTCATGGTGCCCGGGTCAAGGAGAGGGTCCCAGCAGGGTGGGCAGTAGAGGCTCTGGCCCGAGATGCTCCTGGAAGCCTATGTGCAGGGGGAGGCTGTGGCTGCCAGCTCCAGGCCCCCGTGCCTGGGGGCCCTGCCTTCCCAAACAGTCCGGGCCACCACAGCCTGGCTGAGGTGTGAATAGGGCTCACCTTCCTTGCTTGGGCGACCGTGCCCTTGCCTGGCGCTCAGCTTAATCATTACCTTGGAAGAATTCCCCTACTGCTCTGCACAGCCCTGGCCTGGCCTGGAGCCGCTGTGGCTCCAGCGCAGCCGCCTGAGATCAGGCCGATTAGGGCTGGGCTGGAGGCAGCCTGGGGCTGGCAATTAACCATTTCCAGCGGGGAGGAGACAGACGAGGACCCAGCCCAGTCCCTTCCTTCCTGGGCAGCTCTGAAAAAGTCACACCTGGACCTCAGGCCTGCGGGGGCGGGGAGAGTATGTCTGGAGGTGATGATGTGCATGCAGGTTCATGTGTGTGCCCCTGTGAGAGAGGGGGATGTGTCTTTAAATCACCAGCAGAAACAACTTTTGAAATGAGTTCCAGGCTTCTATTCTTCCGCATATAGGTGGATTAGAAAGCTTTCCAGTCTGTGGTGGATTTGAACTCTGACCAGACATACTTAGCTCAGGCCCACGCCACACATGGACCTTCCTTTATCCCCAACATGCATCCCAGACGTGTGATGTAGGAAATTATCATGATTCTTTGGGAGGAGAGTTGCCACGTCAATAATTAACTGGGTGACTTTGGCGAAACTCAAAGATATCTGGGAGCCTTAGTAACTTCTGCAGAAAATGAATGAGAGGGTTTGGCTGGATGGGTGGTTCTCAAGCTGTGTTCTGAGAGCTCCGCCAAGAAGCCTAGCCTCTAAAATTTGACAATCGTGGGCTTTTATTAATTCTTAATTTACTGACTGATAGAACGCATTGAATGATATCAAGTTTTAATTTTCCTCCCAGGCATTTTTCTGAAATCTTTGACCTGTTTGCTTGTATGGGATAGACAACAAAACAACCAAAAAAATTCAGGGGAAAAAGTCCCCCAAACCAAATTACAATAATAATGGGGAACTCAGGCATAGTCTGTCTTGCTTTTTTCTTTGGTGAAGATGAATAGACCCTCATATAATGAATAGATATTTTTTGCTATTAAAATTATTCTAATTTGATTAATTTGATCAAGACTTCATAGCATCCATAAAGACTACCATTTTCTCATCTTGCTTTCTGAATGAGTTTAAGAACCTCTGTGTTCGTGTGATCCTCAAGACCAACTTTAAAAATGTTTGATTTGACATACTTATTTCTTGAGTTAGCTGACTGTATTTAATAGCAGACTGTTTATCAACTGCAGACTCCCCAGTTTTCCACAGGTCTTGATACCTGTGTACCCCGCCCCCAGATTCTGGCGCCCGGATCTCTGTGGTACACACCGACCTGCACAGATGTTGCTGCTGGGGCCTGGGCATCAGAGCCCCATGACTGGATGCCCTTTAGGAGCCTGTTCTCTCTGAGCTCCTTGGGAAGCTCTGCTGGCCCCACAGCATCCTTGCTTCTTCCTTGAAGTTCTCCATCTCCCCCAAGCTGAGCCTAGTGCACAGGAAAGTGCTTCCTGAGGAAAAGGCTGTGGAGAGAACTCAGTTCAGGCACTACCCACCATATCAGGCAAAGTGCTTTTAGCTGTTAGGAGGTTAGGGGTGTTCTTCCATCCCTGAAGGTGTCCCTGCTTCACTGGAGCTGCCTCCTAAGAGGGGTGGAAGAGTTGGGTGTTGGGCTGATGGTGGAAGGAGTGTAGGGCTTGTGGCAAAAGCAAAATGTGGAGGGACCCCAGAGAGAGCCCCTCTTGAAGAAACTGCAAAGAAGCATCCCACAGAGTTTCTGAGTCCTCTTACTACCATTCAGCCATCTATGGAGCTCCATGGGGAAAGGAGAAATCTGGCTGGGCAAGCGAGTCCCTTTGACCTCTCAGAATTCAGAGAAAAGACTGCCAGGAACTAGGGGCCAGAGACTCTAATATGGAAGAGGGCAGAGAAGGTGGTGAAGCTCTCAGACATTCAAGTCTGACTTTGCAGTCACTAATTGCCCAGAGGAAGAAGAGAAGGGACATTTCCCAGAGAACTCAGTGGACCGCCTAGGGAGCTCGTGGAAGGCTGAGAAAGGGGCAGGATAGAGGGAAGGACAAGGAACTGTGGAAGGCTGTGAGGAACCTGCAGAGTGTGGAAAAGTGCTCTGAGCAACAAAAAGGGAGTCTCAGATTACAGCAGCACAGGAAGCAGAGTTCCAGGGACCCTGCTGTTCTGGACAATGGTAGAGAAAGCCCAATTTCAACCTCTATTGCGTCCTAAGGAGTCCAAACTTGCATTAGGGGGTGGAAACTATGGGCGAAGCTTTTAGCTCAGATAGGGGAAGGTGCTCTGACAGTCAATCATCCCCCGACTGCTGAGATGGCTGAGGTCATGAGTTCCCCGGAGCCCACATGAATACTGGGGGGATGCGGAAGGGGTTGGAGCGACGCTGTGTGCAGTTCTCAAGCACTGATTGAGCAATTATGTCCCAGGACTCTGGTTCTGGACGGCTAGGATTCCTGGAAGAATCCAGACAAGCGCTCGGAGGAGTGCAGGGATGCCACCTAGAACACAAAGGAAGAGAGCCGGGGTCTCTTACCTTGTCTGGTTCCTCTTCTGCCCATCTGCCCACCATCTCTGGATGCCCGGAAGGGGCAGAGAGCAGAGTGGGGAGAGAAAAGAAGAGGTGCCAAGCTCAGCTCTGCAGTTACCAGCTGTGCAGCCTAGGGAGTTCCTTACCCCCTCTCAGTCCTAACCTCCTTACCTGTAAAATGGGTCTACAAGGGGTCTTACTGGGTTAGATGTACTGTGTCAAAAGTACCTATGTAGAGCAGATGCCAGGAGATGGGAGCCAATATGAGTGAACAAAGAAAACTTGACTGTACTGTGGCCAACCCAAGGTATGTTTTATTAACGCAGAATTCCAGCCATTGAATCAACAAGACCCCAAACTGAGGGCACAACCTGGCCCTGACCTCATGTAGAACCAGGGTAAAGGGAGTACCTGATCTTTGGGATGACAGGGCTCGTCCAGAGATTTCTTTACTATGTTGTTTCATTTCCTTGTATACCAACCAGAGTCCCTGTGTGCTGCAGCCATAGAAAGGCAGGTTGACTCAATCACTTAAATAATCCAAGTCCCTTGGTGATAGAATGTCCTGCCTCCACGGCTGTGAAAACTTGTGCTGACATCAGCAACGATTCTAGCAGCTGGTGTTGGCTCAACAGTAACTGCATTCCAGGAGCTGTGCTCACTGCCGTACATGCATGTCTATTCTTCTTCTTATTTACATTTTACAGACGAGGAAGCACAGTCACATTCGGTTAAGTGCATTTGCTCACGCTCACACAAAACAGACATGAAGGGATGATGAGTCCAGTGCTCTCAGCTCGGCCCCTCTGCTGCCCATTGTGGTTTTACAGGTGCCTCTGTCATAAAGTGGCCCAGCCAGAGGAGACCATCCCAGGAGCCCTGGGGCAGATCATTCAGGTGAGTTTCAGGTGGAAACTGGTGTTGACTTGTTCACTGCTCCTAGATCTGAGGAGGCAGTTGTGGACTCGCGGAAGCTCTCCAATGTGTTCTCCTGATGGTGGTCCATGGGAATGAATGCCTCCAGCAGTCAGGCTGCAGCTCTCCCCCCACCTTGTCTAGAGCTTCTGTGTGTTGCTATAAATGGATGCTTCACAGATACTCCTCACCCTACTCCTCAACATATGGGATGGCCATAAATTGTGCATCATTAAAAAGAGTACAAAAATTCTGCATGCCCACGATGGCTCTGGGGAATGCGAGAAGTCAGGAAAAGATGAAATGTGAATATGTGCTAATCTTCATCTGTTGAGGATGAGGAAGCTTCCACAAAATAGTAGGAAGCTCATGGGCATAGCTCAAAGCAAATACCTGGCCCTGGAGAAAAATCCCTGGAGGCAGTCTAAGCCTTTGACCTCTTCAGATCCTTTTGTCACCTCACCTCTCCTCTCAGTGTCTGCAGAAGAAAATAGAAACCCTCAGGCCTGCACCCTCCAAACTCCTTGCGTTCCTCCTAATTGCACCCTCTCCCTCACCTGTTCTTTACTTCCAGCGGAGGAAGAGGGGTTAATCCTTGTACTTGTGCTTTCAATTGCTGTCCTTGTGTGTCTTCTGGGATCTGGGACCCATGTCTTCCAACTTTTCCCTCCACCTGTCCCCTCTACTCATCTATAGCTAAGAGCAAAGCTTTCCTGCAAGACACTGCTTTCCCCTGCCCACCACATGTGGTCTCTCTTCCCTTCATCACCTAGGTTTTTGAAAGTGGTCTAAATTTACCACTGTCTCCTATGTCTTTGTTTTCCATTCCCTTGTCTATCTACTGAAATGTAGTTTCTACCTGCTTCCACGTCACTATGACCACACTGGCCTGACATCTGACCACCAGATCCAGTGGCCTAATTTCTGTGCTCATTAAGCTCCACCTCTTGGGATTTTTAGCATTTGAAACTGTTAACTGTTTCTTCCTTCTGGAAAAGCTCCCTGTCACATTATCCATGGTAATCATCCGTGTGAACTACATGCATTAGGGCTTGCATTCTTTCTACTTTCTCTGTGTCCTTTAATGAGTCCTTTTTCTTTGCTGTTTTCCTAGTGATGATCTGTGGTGAGCAGCCTCCAGATGGTCTCAATGATCCCCTCTCCTGGTATTCACACTTTGTATGATCTCCTCCCGCATTGTACTAGGGTTGGTCTGTGTGACAGAACACGACAGAAGAGGTAGCATGTCAATCCCAATGTTAGGTTATAAAAGACACTACCTTGGTCACTTTCTCTCTTTTAGGGGAAGCCAGTTGCCAGGTCCTGAGGAACCCTGCCTAGAAGCCTGCATGGCGAGGAAATGACATCTCCTGCCAACAGCAGCCATGTGAGTGTGCTTCAAAGCAAGTGCCCAGCCCCAGTCCAACCTTCAGGTGAGTGCAGCCCCGGCTGCCAGCGTGACTGAACTCTCAGGAGAAACTCTGAGCCAGACCCACACAGTTGTTTGTTCTTTCAAGTTGCTAAGCTTTAGGGTAATCTGTTACTCAGCAAGGTGAAGTAATATATCATTTGGAAACCTCTTTTCTCTCATCCACTCTCTGCTCGTTCTGATTATTTTCTAATTCCATGGTTCGAGTGTTGTCAGGATAAGGATAATTCCCAGTGAAGGCCTCTGCCCCAGGCCCTCTTCTTAGCTGCAGAGCTAAATTTCCTCCTGTTTATTGGTCATCTCTGTATCAAACTCAGTATGTCCTGAATTGAATCTAATGTTTCCACTCAGTTATTTTCCTTTTTTCTGAGTTTTACACCTTGGCTACTAGCCTCATTATTATTCTAGTTACCAAAGCCAGAAATACACAAATCGGTTTTGACAACTCTTCTTTTTCCCCAGTTCTGCCAATTCTGCCTTATAATTACTTTTCATCTGCCTCCCCATGTCTGCTGCTCTTAGCCCTCTTTGAGCTTAGCCCTCATTATTTCTGTCTCAGTTCACTGACACAGCAGGGTCTTCCCGCCTCCAGTGTCACCGTCTCCAGTCAACCCTCCACCCTGCGCCTGAGTTGTCTGTGGAGACTGCAGCTCTTCACAAGTTACGTCCCTGCTCAATGCTTTCAAAGACTTTCCATTGCCTAAAGAATGACGTCTGAATTCCTTAGTTCAGAACCCAAGCCTTCTGCAAGCTGCCCCACGCCGTCTTTCCGCCTGTCCCGTCTCCATCCCCTCCCTTCTTCTCCAGACCTTCTAGGCTGTCACCTCAGCCCCGCCAGACACACGCTTTCACGCTGCCCTTCCCCATGCTGTTCTCTTGCAGTGTCTTGCCTCCTTCTTATGCAATATTCTCTCCTCCTCATCACCGCCACACTCACTATTCAAAGTCCAGGCGAATGGCACCTCCTTGAGGAGCTATTTCCATCTCCTGAAGTCAGAGTTAATTACCTCTCCTCCCAGCCTCCCAGCCCCCATCACAATGTATTCAAGTTTCCTAAGTTAATGTTGGCGTCTCCCACCCACTGGGGAGATTTGTGGACTCAGGGATAACAGATGCTTGAATGAACGAAGGCGTCTTGTTCAAGGTGACACTTTATTTACGTTTTAGTTCTTTAGGATCAGTTTAGCTAAAGCAGAGGAAGTAGGCAAAGCCACATGTCTAACAGTGTAACAAGGTGCAATGAATATATTTTCAGGCAAATTCACCTTTGCCCCTCACCTCTCCTTCCTTCTCTGTGTTCCGTGAAATCCACGTTTACTCCCTCACAGTGCAGTGGGCACCCAGAATCTGTGCAGGGCCTGTGTTACTGTATAAGGCTGTGTTAATGATTGCCCTTCGAATTTTAGCTCACGGGAGGCAGAGCTGCCCAGGGTCCCTCAGGCGTTGGTCTGTGCAGGGCGGACTGAGCTACCTGCTCTGGAATGGGGTGGGGAGGGGCTACTGAGCTGCAGCTCACATAAGGGTCTTGGAAGCTCTTGTTTTGCCATCTCGGTTCCGGCAGAGGGGATGGTGCAGTGGTCTTCCGGCCAGGTTACCTGGGGCGATTTCCACCATGCCTCTAAAGGTAGGTGTAAGCTTGAATAAATCATACCTCTTGGGCACCGATTTATCTGTACTTATAATGAGGCAGGTGGACCCTTCAGGTCCTCTGAGTCACTGAGGCTGAGGTCTTTATAGCCTTAAACTCCATTTCTTAAAAGAGAAGACTGACGGGGTGAGGGATTGTCACATCATGTGGGGGTCTGCCATGGGGACCACCTGCTTTGCTGAGCAGACCTCATCAGACACGGTCAGATGGCCTTGCCGGTACAGCCCAGGCTCCTGGGATGAGCTGTCGAGACACAGATTTAAGGTGTGGGGCCATGAGAGGTTTTAAACATTCCTCGGGCTTAGCCCTCTTGATGACCACAGATTTCTGGAAATTAGTCTCTGACATCAGTCCTCCCAGGAGACGCAGGGAGACTAAATACCTGTCTAGGTTTGTAGCATTTAGGAGGTTAAAGCCCCGCACTCCCAGGAGTGGACTTCAACATGTGGAGGAAGCAGTATTTTAGTCAAAGTCGCCGAATTGCCCTGGACAGGATCCGCCTCTGCTGTTGCTGTGAGGAAGGGGTTTCCTCATCAATCAGAGCCTCAAGGGAGGCTCAGGAGAAAGAACACAGACTCCTTCATGAGGGTCCTGGCTGTGCTCTCCCAGAAAGTCACACCGACCCTGGAATGTACGGCTGGAGTGAAATTAGGCAGGGGAAGCTAAAATTTCCCATTCCGTGTCAGTGCTTTTAATGATAGTGTCTCTGAACATTTTGATTTTTTTTTTGTCTAAATTAATTCTCAAAAGATGTTTAAGTCTTTGTCAGGAAAAATGGGAATTCTGTAGGTGAATTTTGTTTAGAAGTTGTCCAAAGTCATTTGTAACTTCCTTAAGTGCTAAAATTGTGTTTTATTCATTTGGTTCTGTTCGTTCACTCACCATGACCAAATTGCTAATCTACACACCCAAAAATATATATTTTCTGATATAACTGAAAAAAAAGTCTGTTTTTGAAAACACAAGGGCTTTCAGATGAATGTGGCTATTTAGCAATAAACATTTGGCTCCTCCTACAAAAATGGAGCATGAGAATTTAAAAAGCGTTCACTCCAAGCACACAAGATAAGCACAGACAGGAGTTCAAGTGAAGGGGCTGGAGGAGTGGTGACGCGGACTTTACAGAACATGGGGAGACCTGACTACTTGCCTGCAGTGGGTCTTTCCTGTGAGCAGTGAGAGCTTTACTCCGGAAACTCCTGAGGGGCTCAGCACTCAGGGACACCAAGAACCAAGGAGCAGAGGTCAGACTTGGAGCTAAAAATGAGGGTGGGATAGCTGAAAGTCTGTTAATAGAGCAGTTGGACCCTCAGGTCCTCCCCCTACCCCATTCCATCTGGGGGCCCCCATCCCCGCTCTCCACCCGGCCCTTCTCTTACCCCCCATCCAGTGTAGTCCGGAGGTTTACTCTCCAGATGAACTGAGTGGTGATGTGTCAGGACCTGGGAGCCTAGGCAAAGCAGAGGACAGAAGATAGGGACTAAAGTCAGACTTGTGCTGACCTGTGGGCTCTTCAGCCCCTCCCCCGCCCTGTCTCTAGAACAGCAGAGGCTGACCGGTGTCACCAGGCGGGCAGCTGGAGGACTCTTCCTGGAGAGTGTGGCTAGCTCCAGAGAAGACCTGGCTACTAACCTGTGGGGGACCAAAAAGTCTGGTGAACCTCTGGTGAAACCCACAGGTTCTTGAAATCTCCATCAACATTCACGCATAACACTTCAAATCAGTTTTTCGGTATCTCATCCTGAGTATAAGGACAGCCCAGGCTCACCAGGTATTTGAGGAAAGGCTCCCTCGTGACAGAAAGAGCCCAAAACAAACAGAAAAGGAGGATCCAGGGAGGTGGTATGGACAATGTAGGACATATAGAAAACACAAAATAATAAACCCCATAATTACTACCTCGAAACACATATGAGAAGATGTTACATCTATAAGACAAGGACAGAATAGAATGAATAAATAACCAGAGCAGAAGAATCTCAAAATGAAAAACAAACAAAACCCAAACAAAATAAAGCAAACAAAAACAACAGAACAGTTGGAAGCTAAAGTCAAGTAGAACAAAAGATGAAGAAAGGGAAATAGAACAGAAAGGCCAAGTCCATCTATTGACCTCCAGGAGTGCTAGAAAGACAGACAGAGAGGGAAAAACCGTCAAAGATGTAACACAAGGAAATTTTCCAGATCGAAGAAAACAAGTCTCCAGAATGATTATGTTTAAGGAAGATGCGAGGAGAGGTAGTGATAAGGAAGCCAAAAGTTAATGCCTACAGCTGATCAATCAAAAATTGCAACATGAGTATGTTACTAAAATATATGAAAGTGAATATCAGAAGAATTTGCTAGAAGAGTTTACAATGCTTGTCTTTGGGGAGTGGAACTGGTGACACAGGGGACAGCTTTTTGTTGTTTTTGTTTGTTGCTTTAAGACTTTTATTATTTCTTGACTTTTTAAGCTTGGTGCATGTATTACTTTGACAAAAATCAAAATGTACTTTGAAAAAGGAAACAGGGATAAAAGTTAAGAAAGCATCCCACTCCTGATGTTGATATGTTAGAGTATATCATTCTAGATATATGTTATACAGAAAAATATATTTTCTTACCACAACAGGATTATAACATCCATGCTGCTAGTTGTTTTTTTTTTTACCGAAAAATATACCAGAATTGTGCACTTCCCAGTAAAACATGTACTCCCAGTAAAAACATAAGCTATAGAGTGCTTACATATGGAAGACACTGCAGAAGAGAAGGAAGCTGTATAGAGTTAACAACTATAAAAGCTGCATGAACTGAGTGCCATGGGAAAGAAACAACAGGGCTGAGCTGAGTTATCTAGGAAGTGGTTTCCAGGAAGTACTCCAAGCCACAAATGTTGAGGCCTCAGTGATGGAGAAGACAAAATGCCCCAGGACCACGCCAGCCCTATGCCATCCACGGCTGTTGAAGTGAATGCCTGGGCCTGGCTGGAAGACTGGGCCCACGTCAGTAACAGCTGTAGCCCATGTAAGGGCCAAGGGACCGGGCCTTGCTTGGTTACAGGAAGCTCTGTCCCTGGCTAGGAAGGAGGGTGGGTGGAACCAGGTGCCTTCTCCATCTTGTTGATGATATTCACCATGTGCCTCACCACACTAGACCTGAATCTTTTTTTCCTTGCTGAGAAGTTTCCAGCAGTTCAAACACTGTAAGCTGTGTAATGATGAGCTGAGCTGCCTTGAGCCTGGCGAGGTCCCATCACTGGAGGATTCTGGGGAGAGGCTGTGTTGGGCCAGTGGGGTTTCCTATGTGATCTGCTTGGGATGAAGTAAAAGCGGTCTCGCTTTTTCTCTCTTTTGTTTTTTTCCTGTGATGCCTCACCCTTCTACTCCTTCCACCTACAGTTTCTGCCTGTATAATTCCAATCTGTTTTACCTGGTCCAAAAGACTACCTTGAAGTGGGGTTCTGGAAGCTTTGGGATGGAGGCGACTGCACCAGGGCACAAACAGGACAGGGGCAAGGGGCAGCACATGGAATATAGAACCACAGAGTTCTGGGGCTGCAAGAGGAGCCTGATTACTGTGAACATGGGGGGAACTCAGGTACACTGTTCTCCTTACTGAACCCAGTGGGAGCCATTGTTGCAACTAAAACACGTGTAAAAAATGTTAGTTCCACTTATTGCTCCCATCCTTTCTGTATGTTTCCTATTTCTGCTGTAACAAATTCCCACATTTAGTGGATTAAAATGACACAGATTCATTATATCACAGTTTTGGTGGTCAGAAGTCCCACACAGTTCTCACTGGGCTCAAATCAAGCTGCCACTAGGCTGCATTCCTCTCTGGAGCTGCTGTGTGAGGACCCCTTTCCTTGTTCATTCAGGTTGTTGGCAGAGTTCAGTTCCTTGTGGCTGTTGGACTGAAAGCCTGGTTTCCCTGCTGGCTGTCAGCTGAGGGGTGTTCCCAGCTTCTAGAGGGCACTTACATTCCTTAGTTTGTGGCCCCCTTTTTCATCTTCACAGCCATCAAATGTGGTTGAGTCCCTCTCACCTTCAAATCTCTCTTTTACATCCTCTCTCTCCAAGATGGGAAAGTGGCTCTGCTGTGATTGCGTTGGACCCACCTGGATAACTCTGCATAGTCTCCCTATCGTAAGGTCAGCTCATTAGCAACTTAATTCCATCTGCACACTCACAAGTCCCAGGGATTAGGACACGGACATTGTGGGGGGGGGCATTAATCCACCTGCTACACCCTCCATCCTTCCTCTGCAGATCTGACACAAGATTAGGGTGGAGAACCTAAGCACTAGAAGTTGGGGTATTTTATTTAGCCTTGCAGAGAATCCTTGCACTGGAGGAAAAGCTTCAATTGAGTGAAAGGTAGAAACCAGCAGCTTTTGGACCAGTGGTTCTCAAAGGATGCTCTCTGGACCAGCAGAATCAGCATCACCTGGGAACTTGTTAGAGATGAAAATTCTGGGGCCACACCCAGAACTACTGAATTAGAAAGTCTAGGGTTGGGGCCCAGCAACGTGGGGTTTAATAAGCCCTGCAGGTGACTCTGATGGGATCCCTTGCTCTGGAACAGTCATCCTTCCGTGCCTCACTGTGGTCCTGTGCTGGCCTGTCAGGGTGGCCTTAGGCTGGGCTTTCTTCTCTGCACTGTACTCAGCCACTGAGGGCTTCTTCTTAGGCTGCCAGTGCCTCCCAGCCACTCTGGGCCTCCCTGGGGAACTGGGCACTCAATTTCCTCAAAAGTCAGGATGCTAATGTTCTGCAAAGGTAACATGACCCAGAAAATTGACTAGGAGGAACTGAAAAGCCTCTGGCAGGGTTTTCTGGGAAGCCAGCTGGCCTCATAGCTCAGACAGGGCTGTGAGAAGTCAGGACTGCAGGGCAGAGCCTCAGAGATGCCTCCAGCATAGGATGCAGGCTGGCCTGAGCTCTGCAGTGTTGCTGCAGGCGTTCTTTGTGTGCTGGTGTTTGAGGACCAGGTGAAACCAGAGATCTCGACCCTAAAGAATGATCAACCTCAGGGTTCACCCTGCAGGGTTAACAAGCACCCAGGTGATGGGGTCCTTCGACTTTTCTGAGAAACCTAGACTCACTCTTTCCCTAGGAGTCACCTAAGACATTGGGCCTCATTCTTGACTGCTCATAGGAATCATCTAGGGAGGTTTTCAAAATCCTGATGCCCAGGTAGCACCTCAGACTAATTCAGTCAGAATGTCTAGCGGTAGGACCCAGGTTCAGCATCCTTTTTAAAGCTCCCAGATAACTTTAATGTGCAGGTAATGTTGAGAACCACTAGTCCAACACAATGGCTCTTCATCCTGACTGTACATTAAAATAAACTGGGAAACAAACGAAAATCAGCAGGTGCTCAGTGCTATGTACCAGTCTCCGGGGAGGCCAGCCTGGGCGTTGCAGGTGTTAGAACTCCTCAGGTGCTGCTAGTAAGGTGCAGCCAGGATGAAACCCCCGGTCTAATGGGAGTAGTGCTGTCTCTTGTTGGCTGTGTGAGGTCTTGAGGTTCAGCTCCATCCATCAACTGTGGGGCGGGGTCCTCATCATTTAATTTCAAGATGTGAAGCACCTCACCTAGCCTTGGCCCATGGCAGTGCTCCGAGAATTTTCCTTTGTCCTCTGTTAAACTGGCTTTTATCTGTGTCCAGCAAGGAAAACTGTGGTAGAAGAGAGGATTGGGCCCACATACGGGACCTGAGTGGTATCCCTGAAGTGACCATGGAGATTGAAGCCTAGCTTTAGTCAGAGCTCTTTTTTTTTTCTTAATGAAGACTCAGTACTCATATTTTGATGGATTGTAAAACAATTTCCCTCATCTTCCCTCTCTGCCTTTCTCCTCTGGCAGTTCTGTATAATGCACAGAGAAGCCAGACAAAGGAACAGAAAAGCTGACGACTCCTCAGCACTTGCAGGTATGACAACATGGCAACCACACGAACCTTCCAGGTCCCCGTTTGGGGAAGGAGGGTGAAGCAGCAGTGTCTGGAAGCCCACTCTCAGCCTTCCTCTCTTTCTGACAGGCAGGTAGGATGTCTCATGAGCTATCCTCTCTGCAGCTCTTAGCCTTCAGGGTTCACTTTATAGCTGCCAAAATCGGTGGGCCATTTCCCTTCAGCTACAGGCCCCCAGAGTATCGTGTAGTGTGGTTGATAACAGCAGGGTCTGTGGGCTGCTCAGGTTCAGCTGTTTACCAGATGTGTCACCCTAGGCAAGTTACTTACTCTCTGAGCCTCGGTCACTCCATCTGTTCTTAGTGGGTACAGATTTTAGTTCGTGACACTCAAGTATGAGAATCATCACATTTCTCCAAAGTTGATAATCTGCCCCAGCTTTTAATGACTAAGCCGGTGGGTGACGTGTTCTGTCCAGTTAGAGGACCTCCTTCTCCATTGGATTGAGCAAGAGTCTCAGGGGATTTAAATGGCCCAAACACTCAGAAGAGGCCCTCTGGTATTCATTCCACGTTTATCACCACTGAAATTTCCTTTGTTCAAATCCACATGTTTACTGAAGACACACGGTCCTGAATCATCTGTATCAGGTCACGGGATGGTGGCAGAGTGCACGAATGGCCACGATCCTTCACTCCTTCGTGTATCCTCACTCTTGGCAATGTGACATTGCAGCTCCTCCCCTTGCCTTTGAACCAGGGCTGGCCTGTGTCTTTCTTTAGTCAATGGAAGGCAGTGGAAATGAAGGTGGGCCAGCTCTGAGCCTCAAGGCCTCATGTGCTTCCGTGTTCTCTCTTTCTCTAAACTCACCCAGGTGCCAGTGGAACAAGTCCAGGCCAGTCTTCTGGAAGACAGGCTGTCCCAGACCAGCCAGGCCTGAGCGGAGTCAGCAACAGGAGACAAAACTGTAGTTGAACCTGGCTCAAGTTGCCAAGCTGCAGAATTGTGGGATGAGAAGTGCTTGTATTCTAAGTCACTTTGACATAGGATGTTTGTTAGTCGAAGCTGACATGGGGGCCTCCACCACTTTGGGACTGCACAGACATAGCTGCTGCTACTTGTTGAAAGAAATCCAACTCGTGCCCAGACTCGTGAAGAATTCCCCTCCCCACTCTCTCCGCAAGTTCCCCAGTGTTCCCTCTCAGCTCAGCCACCTTCAGCAAACTAGAGTCTGTGAGGGTGATGTCTTTCTTTTGAGCACTGTGCAGCTTTGGCTCCGGTTTCTGGAACACGAACACTAGGCACAACTCACTGGGGAAGGGCTCCTAGGTTAGAAGACACAGAGTGGCCTTTATCTCACAATGAAGGGCATCATTTCATTTCATTCTCTGTAGCAAGGAAAACAAAGTACAACTCTATAGAGAAAATGGCACTGGAGCCTGCCAGGACCTAATAAATGAGGGTGAACTAATGTGTGTGGGGTCATAGCACAGAGCTGGGTACACAGTTTCTGTGAGATGGTGGGGAAAGGGGCTGTCATTAGTATCACTGTTGCTCTGTCCACACTGCACTGAGGTTGTGCTGGCCTCCTGCCTGGGGCCTGCCCATTGTTGCAGCCATAGAGAGAGGCAGGATTGTCTCTCGCGGGTGCCTGGCAATGAATGAGCTGGGACGAGGGATTCCTGCTCTCCCCAGCCTGAAGGGCTGTGCCCAAACTTGCTTCCTTCAGAAAAGGCCCCGAACTCTCTGGATGTGGGGCAGCTCCCACTTGCCAGTACTCCTCTAAGCAGTTGGCTTGTGTGCTCAAAATAGTTATTCTCCCCATGCAAAGCTACTCTCCCACGCGTCCTGTCAAAGGGAGAGCAACGAGGGCTGGGTGGGTCTTGGTGCCTCCCAGCCTGTTGTTCTATAGGATGCCCTGGGATAATGAGTGACTTTTGACCCTGCTGACCTTTCTGCTTATGAGTTTCAGCCTGTACTAAGTGACAGCCCTGGTGATACTGAGCCTGTGGGATTCAGAAGTCCTCCTAGGGCCTCTCTTGGTCTTTGTTCCCTGGGTGTTGGGAGGGACTTGGAGGAACACAGTAGACTCAGGGAGCAGAGTGGAGCTGCCATTCAGTATGGCCATGGGCCCTCCCCATGGGGTTGTTCCATTTTTCTTGTCCCAGGAGCTTGGGGTGTATGTGCACTCCTGGAGAGCCGGCCTTGCCTTCTTCCAAGGAAGTTTCTCATGCCTCATAGGGGGAGATTTGGTTTCTAGTCCTGCCTGATGTCCCTTTCCAATCAGCGTATTTGGCTTCCCTTCTTTTGGGACTGCCACGGCATAATGATGTATTTCATGCTTCTTCTGAAGGGGATCTTATGTCTGAGTTCACCTATTGACATGTAAACCTTTTGTTCTTGCTGAATGACTCAGCTGGGATGCAAAGGTCAGTTTCTTTGAACAGATTTGTTAACGATGATCTCAAAATAATGTCACCCATTTGAGGAACAGCAGGTACTGCCCTTAATAGACCTTGATGGGCTTGTCTGGGCCAAGGGCTGGCCTGGGAGTGATAGGCTTGGGGCCTGCTTACCTTGTATAAACCCTGGGCCTTGCTGATCTCATCTGTACAATGAAGTGAGAGGGTCTGAGGATCACAAACATCCTCCAGCTCTGAAACCCTGAGACTGTAAAACGAGGTGAAACTTATTAAGTAGGGGAGATGATCTCTAGCCAAGAACACAGATATCTTTCCTTCAATCTCCACTTAACTCCTGCTGACGTCCCCAAGGTGCCCCTCCCTAAGAGTTCAAGATCTGACCTTGTGTAACTCTTAGGCAAGAGAGCACCTTCTTGCTCCCTGTTTTTTCAGACCGTGGAATGCCAGCATACGAACCAGCTGGGATTTATATCTCTAGCATTGGTCACTGTTTGGTGCTTGTTGGATTTTGAGATATAAATTATGCCTGTGAATGTGGCCTGCTCCAGGACACGTGTTACTTATTGTTTGAGGTTGAGATGTATAAAGGATCAGATGTGGGAGACCGAGCGAGTCTGGGTAGGGACAGTTTACAGGACCTGTATTCTTGTCCCCTGTTCTTCATTCACTCACGTTGGTTCCAGGCATTTTGAAAATGAGCAATGGCCCATAAACTTGAATGCAAAGCTTGGGTGAGCTGCCTTTGGCCTTGCCATCCTCTCCAGCCCTGGTCTGTGCCACACACAGGAGTGGCGGGGTAGAAGGGGAAGGAAGTGCTGGGACTGACCCTCAGATTCCCTAGGTCTGACAGTGACACATTGCCAAGCTTGCTAGACAGGCTGCCAGTGCCCTGTCACCTCTCTTTCTATGGAAAGAAACGTAGAGACAGTTATAAATTTGTTGAGATTACCTTTGACAATGCCTTAAACTGCCTGTAAGGTATAGAATAAATAGGCTGGTGTCTACAGCCCTGGACAAAAATGTGTGCTATAGATGAATAATGCACAGAGCAATGGAAGCATGCAATAAACATATCTGCAGGATGCAATCTGACACTATTTCATTGTGATTACTTAAAAGAGAGCAAAAGACTACTTCACACCCATTCGCATGACTTTACTAGAAAAATGGAAAATAATGGGTGTTGGTGAGGATCTGGAGAAATTGGAACCCTTCTGCATTGCTGGTGGGAAAGGAAAATGGAGCAGTCACTTTGGAAAACAGCTTGGCAGTGCCTCAAAGAGGTCAACATAGAATTAGCATATGATCTAGCAATTCCACTTCTAGGTGAAGCTAAGTGAAATGTCAGACACAAAAGGACAAATACTGTGAGATCCCACTTAAATGAGGTACTTAAAACAGGCAAATTCAGGGAGTAAAATGGAAGTTCCTCGGGGCTGGGGGAATGTGGGCAGTGGGGAGTTGTTGTTTAACAGGTACAGAGTTTCAGTTTGGGAAGATGGAAAAGTTCTGGAGATGGACGGTGGTGATGGTTGCACAACATTGCGAATGTTCTTAATGCCACTTAAAAATGGTTAGGATGGTAAGTTTTGTGTCTATTTTAGCACAATAAAAAAAAGAGAGCAAAAGCACCGGTGGCTGAAGTCAGCTCGTTGGCCCTACCCTGCAGTGGACGCCAGCACGTCCCATCTGTGCTTCACCATGGTCCTGTTTCGGGGCAGAGCTGGGACACTGGTCCCATGGTATAGATGAGTAAACAAGGGGACAGGGAATTTCCCAAGGGCCTGTTATTCTCTTTTAGTTTCTTCATAGCACATCCGTACATATTCTTGTTTGTTTGTCTCTCTTCCATTGGGATATGCATTTTCTCAGCACAGGGACTTCATGGAGTTGCACACCTCAGTATTCCCAGGGCCTGCTACATGAAAGACATTTCTATTGAAGGAAGAAGCAAATGACACTATTCGTCTGAGGCTGATGCCTGGGCTGGCAGGGAGCACACACAGAACATGAGCGTCGTCCTTCTGGTTCCAGCTCCCTGTGTTCTCCTCCTCAGGATGCTGGATGGGCAAGTGGGGACCCCATAAACATGAAGGCCCTTCATGTTCCAAACCAGGATAAAGGGCCTCCAAAGAGCTGCACTCTGAGCAATAGGGGCCTCTCTTGATGGCTGTGGGGCCTCCCCACTGGAACTGCCCCATTTTCTGGGCTGGAACTCTTCCTGGCCTCCCTCCCCACCCTACCTTGCCCCGTCCCAGCATACCCCAGCACTTGGACGGGTGTGCTCTCTTCTTTTCCTTTGCTCCCACTGGACCCAGGCTGTTCTGCCTCCCTAGTCCTGTGCCAGAGCAAGAGCTCGCCCTGCCCCTCTCAGGGTAGCCAAGAGCCAGGGCCTGGGCACATTTGGGGAGAAGGTGAAAGCTGACTCCAGGCTGAGCCCTCAGCAGCCTTCTCCACCCTTTAGCACTTCCTCTCCATTCCCAGAGCTCCCTGGGGCTGCCATTTCACCTTTGCTTCTCACCCTCATCTCCTGCACAACGTGCCTGCCCTGTCAATGCTGACCATAAATCAAGTTGCCCCTTGTTGAACGAGCAAGTGCTGCCTCTACCAGACCTGGGTCCCACTCCTGTTTTTGGATACATCAGGGATGTGGGGCCAGCCTGGGAGTGACAGGCTTGGGGCCTGCTTACCTCATATGAACCTCTGGGCTGTGATGATCTCATCTGTATGATAAGGTGATAGGATCTGAAGATCACAAACATCCTTCCAGTTCTGACACCCTGAGATTGTAAAAAGAGGTGAAAGCTTGCTGAGCAGTGTTGATGATCTGCCAGCCAAGGACATGGACATATTTCCTCCAATCCCTGCTTGGCTGATATCCTGTGTTCAGAGTCATGGGGCACCACCAGTTACTTCTGCTTCAAAATAGCTCAAAGCTTTCGTCTTTTCTCAGTCCTGATCCTCAGTTTAAGCCTCCTTCTGAGGCTTCTAACTTGGCCGATGACATCAGCCTCTACCCATCACTTGGGCTTAAAACCTCAGAGTCAGCTTCTGCTTCTAGTTTTCCTTCAGCCCTTCCCAGTTCAGCATAAGCCCTGCTCTTCCCACTTCCCTGGCATTGAGCTCATCTGCCTCCTTATTTCCACCCCAGGGCCTGCCTGTTTATCCTCTTATGTGTGCCGTTGACTGCTAGCTGATTTCCCCACCTCTCGTACCTCCTCTCACCATTCCAGATGCTGCACTACAGCTAGAGGGGTCATTCAGAGACACAGAATGAACCATGTCACTCCTCATTGTAAAATGTCAACAGTTCCTGCAGGGTACACATGCAGCCCTCACTAGGCTCTGGGACGAGTGTGCTGGCTGGTAAATGTTTAACAGGCGGCCATGAAAAAAGCCCTTATTTATAGTGTCTGCCAATTTGTGTGGGGTAAATACTCCCATTGTGGCTGATTTCAAGCTACCAACCTGATGTTACTGAATGCAGAGCTGTGAAGACACACAGTAGCACACAGTTATATATATTTCCTTCATGCAGATACAATGGGCGCTAAATGACTTTGAGAGCAGAGATACGAGTGAAATGTAATAAATTAATTGGACCATGATGAGTTTTGAATATTTATTAGATTTTACTATATAATTTATTTATTCGAATACAATTTAACTTTTAATGATGACTTTGTTTAACAACAAGCTCTTAAAATACCTGAAAATTTAACAATCATCTCTCACAAAACAACATGCGTCGACTCCAGCACGTAACTGCCTATGACCCAGCTGGTCTCTGTCTTGACTGGGCTGTAGCAAAGGACCGTTGGCTTGGGAGTTGAACTTCATCAGCTTGCACAGGGATTCTTGCCTGGTTTCTGATGAGCAAGTCCTGATGAGGTCTTGTCCTACTCTGGTCTCCTCCTCAGAATCTCAGGTCCTCCAAAAAGTGGTCCCATCTTGTGGTTCTCCAGTTCCTTCCACCTTCAACAATCTACTCTCAGTTGTGTTTGTGATGTATTAGCAGCAGCCAATGCCAGCCCCCTGCATGGGCCAGTGCAGGGGCATGCTCTCTGTGGGGTTCTGTGTTGCCAGACCACCTATTTCCTTTTCACCATCATTCTCGCAGAGTCTGAAGGCAGGAACTCTGTTCTGTTTTCTTTTTGGTGGAGTGGCTTGGATAGCCTGTGACCTGGGCTGTGTGTGTCTGACAGTCTTCTTGCTGTGAAGCATGCACATCATTAGACTTCACTTTACTGCTTCCCACAAGGAAACGGGGGGCTCCAGATTTCTTCCTGCAAGAGGAAGTATATTAAAAATAAAACAAAACCAAATGAAAGATGTCCTCAGCACATCTGGGCGATGTACACATCAGGTTCCTTTGTCTTTTGGGGGTCCAGGAAGTTGGAAGAGGCCAGGGAGATTAATAAGTAGAAAAAAAGGAAGAGGGAGAGAGAGGTCTGTCCCTCCTCCCCCCATCCTCTCATGAAGTCAGCCTCTTGGAGGATTGCTGTGCTGTTCTCAGAGTCAGAATAGGCCCCAGTGACCTTCACACCCACTTAAGGAGCTCTAGTGAAATAGACTCTCCGAATAGAAATCACCTCCTTATCTTACAAGGAGAGGCTTGTGCACACTTGGGAAAACTGTGCTCTAATTTGGATCCAGACAGAATTAAGTGCTAGAGGCATATTCCAGAGTCTGAGAACCTGAAGGACAACCATCCCGAAATGTCAGAATGGAGAAAACTATCTGTGGAATTGAAATAGAAAGCATTGCGTATTCAATATTCAATCCTTAATCCATGCATCCTTTTCACTTATGGAAAACAAAGCGCAGATGGCTTTGGAAAGCTCCTGGAATCTGATAAAATGCCATTTAAAATCATTCTGTGGTTTTCCATTATGAGAAGTCTGAGAGATTGGTAAGATTTATGGTTGGTGTTGTAAGATCCCTGTAGAAGAAGTTTTCTTTGTAATCAGTCATCCTTAATCTCTGATATTCATTTTCAAATACGCAGAGTAAATGGGAAGGAACCCCTTCCTGGGAGGGGACAAAACCAACGTAGCTTTCCTTGAAGACTGCTCATAGCAATGGTGCCAGTGCAAGCTTAAATGTGAGCCAGCCTGATCCTTGGGCCAGGATTCTGGGTTGTTGGCCCAGCCCCTCAGTCCTCCATAAGGGACTCTGCACCCCAGGACTCTTTGTAGGCCCTTTGCAGTTGGCCCAGACATTTTTCTGACCCTCTGTGTCTTGTCTCTTGCTCTGTCCACCAGCTTGAGCACCTTTCATCCTGTGGGCTCTTTGCCCATTGTGACAGACTTGGTCATTTGTGTTCTATGCTGCCAGAAAACCTTATCCACACCTTTAAGGTTGTCCTTATCTCACTGTAATCATCATCATCATCACCATAATCGTCACAGCCACTACTAGTTCTGAAGACTTACAAGGTGCTAAGCACTGAGCTGAGCAGTTTGAGTGGTTTATGTGTCTATGTCCCCTACCCCTTGTTCTCGGAGCTCTGGGAGGCAGGGACCAAGTTTAATACACCTTAGTCCCTTTGCTCCGGTGGCTAACATAATGCAGAATTTACAGTGGGTAGCCTATATGTAAATATTTATTAAAGGAACTTGGGAGTATTGATTTGTAACTGTGTCCTTTATAAAATCAAACTCATTTCTATTTAACATTTTAATAAAATGGCTTTAGTCATTTGTCTTTTGCAAGAAAGTCCTTCCTCCTCTTAATGTCCCTTCTCCCATATTAGATGTAATACATCCACAGGACACTTACTCAGTCCACAAGCTCAGCCCAGCTTCTCCTCCCTTCCCACTGAGGCCGAGATTGGAGGACTCCATTGCTGGGACGAGAAGCTGTTTCCTGTGATGTGGCTACAGGGTGGTCACATTGATCTTGTTCCTGTCATGAAACATGCCTCATCATTGGGTGTTTCTGCAGCCCCCTAGGGGTCTCCTTCACGTGGTTGAGGGATTAAACTTGGACAATAAAAATTCAGTGTATGTCCACCACATGGGTGGATGTCACGAGAGTGTCATTGATACTCCAAACTGCTGAGCTCAAACTTCAGTATTAGATTTAGAAATAGTTGCTTCTGTACGTCCCCATAACCCTAGTGGTGGATGACCTCTTACATCTTAATTAAAATCATCCCTTTATCACTCGTCTTCCAGCTCTAAATAACTCTGTCTTGTTGTTAAAATTTAGTTCCCTGTACACTAGCAATTTTTATTGTTTCCCAGAGGTGGAGATGTTCTCACAGTGATGCTGGCAAAGGTGCAGGTACTTCAATCTGACCTACCAGGGACTTGTGGGGTCTGTGTTGGGGCCAATGGATCCGAAGCAGAAGTTATAAACCCCCTTTCTATCTCCTATCTGCACTCCAGTGCAAAAGAAAGTCGGGGAAAGCAGAAGTGAGGTGGATGAAGGAGAAGGACCTCATGTGGCTTTTTCCCCTTAATAAATCTCTTCACAAAATACATACATGATTGTTCCCATCAGCATGGCGACATGCTGGGATTTCTTGGAGAGAGAGAGACAGAGCAAGAATATCAATGTTTAGTTGCCGCCCCATTTCTCTGCTCCCCTGAGAACATGGCTTCTGAGCGAGTGGTCTGCATTTGCTGTCTGTTTGGTGTGTGGCATAAGGAGAAAGCTATCCCACCCCACACTGTTGGGTTGTAGAAATTGTATAATTATATGGTTGGTCAATGCATGTTGACAAATTGGATACTTTAACGTCTGAGTCTGGGTTTTCTGAGTCATCCATAGTTGACCTTGGTATTTAGTATAAATACTGAAGGTCATCCATAGTTGACCTTCAGTATTTATAGAGCACCTATGGACTGCTTGCCCCTGCCAGGCAGAGGGGATACAGACAGGAATGACACACTTCACTGTGTCGCACGAGTTTCTGGTTTGGGAGCTCAGAACTGGGGGAAGCAGGCAAGGGTTGTGACTCAGGAATGCATTTCATAGACTCTGCCTCTGTAGGACTCAGGGAGAGGCGAGGTTAGATCCATATCCATGTGGGCATCGAAACCCTTCCTGGCAAGTCCCCAGCAACTAATTCAACTTGGGAATTCAAGGTGGGGCCTGTAGCAGTAGACACGATTTGTCCTTTATAACCCAGGGCATCTCCTCCCACCCAGAGATCTCCATACAATTCTTAGGCCCATGATCTTCACTGAGCTTTTTAAAATTGCTTTAATTGAAGTACAACCAATATACAGTAAAATGGAAGATTTTAAGCCTTCGGTTTGGAGAATTTTGATAATCATATCTATCTGTGTAACCACCACTCAAAACAAAATGTAGAGCATCTTTAACCCCGAGAGAGCCGCCTCACACCCCTCTCCAACCAACCACCCAACATTGGTGTTCTTACTTTCGTCTCTCCAGATTAGTTTTGACTATTCCAGATTTAATATAAATGGAATTGTAAGTATGTACCCTCCTGTATTTGGCTTCTAAATATTTTAAGATTCATCCATTCAGTTTTTATATTGGTAGTTCCTTCCTCGCTATTATGCCACAGTTCGTTTATCAATTCGCCTGCTGTTTCCAGGGTCTTTTTTTGACTATTTGAAGCAAGCTGCTATGAACATTCAAGTACGATGTTCTTTTGTAGACACAGGTTTTTATTTCTTGTGGTAAATACTTGTGAGGGGAATTGCTGAGTCAGAGGGTAGATGTATGTTTAACTTTATAGAAACTAACCAGTCTCTTTCGGGGTGTGCTGATCTACACGCCCAGCAGCCGTGAAGGAGAGCTCTGGCTGGCTCTGATTTTAGCAACACTAGTGGGTGTGAAATAGGATCTCATCGTGGAGTTTTAATTCACACTTGTTTGGCACATTTCACACCATCCTCCTGGATGTGCACAGCTTACCTGTTAGGTAGTTTGAGGATGTCTTGGGGTGTTTATAGATAAGGAACCCGATGCTCATGTAGAGTGTGTGCCTTGCCCAATCAGCCAGATGAAGCCGGCAGAGCCAGCATTCCAGCCTGGCTCTGGCTGTGTGGTAAAATGAAAAATAGACATTCGATCTTTGACCCTGGTTCCTGGCACAGAGCTCCTAAAACCCTCGGAACTTCCTGATAGGAGTTCTTTTATTATTCATAATGAGCCCCTTTACACCACACCTGAGTTTATGCTATTGCAGCAACTATGCTAATACAGGTGCCTAGAGAGCTTCAGGAAGGGGGCTGGTTGCCAGAGGAACCAACTACATGATCAGAGGATTAGAATTTTCAGCCCCACCCCCCTGACCTCCGGGGAGGAAAGAGGGGCTGGAGATGGACTTTAATCAGAAATGGTCATGGTTTAATCAATTGTGCTTACATTAAAAATAACCAACAATAAAAAACCAATAAAAGCAAACTTGGATAAAAATTCTGAAAGAGTGAATCAGAGCTTCTGAGTTGGTGAACACATCCAGCTGCTGGGAGGGTGGTGCACCTGGAGAGGGCACTGAAGCTCCCTGCACCCCCACCCCCATACCTTACCTCTCTCTCATTTGGCTATTCATTTATATCCTTTATAATAAAACTATAATTGTAAGTACAGTTATTTTCCTGAGTTTTGTGAATCTTTTTAGCAAATTAACCTGAGGGGCAGTCATGGGAACCCTGAATTTAGTTGGCCAGGCAGATGTGCAGATTGTCTGGGGACTCCATTTGCAGCTGCATGTGAAGTGGGGACAGTTTTGTGGGACTGAGCCTTTCACCTGTGGGGTCTGCACTAGCTCCAGGTGGTTAGTGTCAGAATCTAATTGAATTGTTGGACCTCCACACGGTGTCGGAGAAACAGAGAACTGGTGTTAAAATGATTTATGTGACGTCAGCAAAAACCACACTGGCTGACTCTTAGCTACTTCCTCCCACTGCCCCTGTATTTTCTGTGGGCACATAATACTAAGTTGCCTGCCAGTGTTGGAACCTAAGAGTGACAAGAGAGCCCTCTGAGCCGTGTGAAATATGCTGACGTTCGTGTTAAAACAGCAGCCTCATTATGTGAGCGGAAGTCTCCAGGGATTTGCCAGACACTATCTATCAAGCTTCTTGAGACAGACTCTTACAAACACTGAATTCCAGAACGTGTCACAGAGCCACGGAGGGGAAGCAGACAACATAAATTGTCAACTGTGAGTTGAGGGAGGTGACATGGCAAAGTCTTGGAAGAATACTTTAATGGAAATGTAAATATCATCAATGAGCAAGACTAAATGGCAGTAGAGTGATACTTAGGGATGTTTTATGAGTTTTGTTATGTTTTGTGCATTTTAAAGGACTAATAATAGGAAAAGAGGGATACATAATTTTAATCTCTCATTAATATTTTTACATAATAAAAATATACATTAATGGTCTTTGGACTACTTATTAGTTTCAATTTTTCCAGAAATGTTGCTTTCCAGAGTATTTAGGACTTCCCTGCTCGTACTGAATTGTTGAGCCTGGAGCCTGTTGCAGTTCAGAATCTGAAGCCGACTTTTTCACGAGGATATCTGGGTGATAACACTAAACTGCTTAGGCAAGCTTTCCCACAATCTGTCTATGAATTCCTGGTGCATTGAGACTGCACAGGCACATGAGCATGTATTGAGGAGAACCACAATGTTGGACTTCCAGTTCTGTAGAATTTTGCAAGAAGTGGCCCTACACATCATCTGTTTTTACCACTTGTTGGAAGACGAAAAGCTCAATCCTGGAGTGGGAAAGTGCTTGTCCAAGTCCAGCTGGTCACTGACAGCAGTGGGAGGAGAACTCCATCTCCTTTGGCTTTTGTGCTGTGCGGGATTCAGGTCATGGGACAATACCTCACCTCTAGAGAGAAAGGAAAGGGAGAGAGTAGTCGTGTCTTAGGAAAATAAAGGCCATGGTTTTCGAGCACTTACCATGTGTCAGCATTTTGTCAATGCTTTACAGGCATCCACAGCCCTAAGGAGATAAGGACATTAGCCCAGGAAAGGTGAAGTCAGTTCTCCAAGGTCAAGCAAGTGGGTGTCTGCCATGGGGACCAGGCTCCGACTGTGCAGTAGCCCAGTGTAGTAAACGTTGCCCTCCCTCTTGTTTAGACAGTCTGTCTCACTTATCCTCATTGTCCAGATGATGATGTAATTTGGGGTTTTCCCAGCCTCAGTTTTCCAGAATCCATTGGTGGTTATTTTTTTAGGCTGGTCCCTGATAGCCCAAGGACCATGTCCCTGTTGTCCTCATGGGGAATGCTCAGGCTGGCTCTGAATCACCCACCTCCATTTTCTCGGGTCTTCCCTGTAGCTCTGAAAAGGGAATGCCACACACGGAACACTACTGGTCCAGCATTCAGTTATGCCTTTTACTCATCTAGAGTGAATTGGTCTAGTCAATGGCTCTGTTTTCTAGTGGCTGAAGGAACAAGTGCCTTCCGTTTTAGCTCATGTTCTGTGTCTTCCACAGAGTCCCCTGTGCGGCAGGTAGACCTGGGGACTGTTCTAAAGTTGCCTATCCTCACTCACCATCTGCCTTGCTTGCTGTACCAAGCTCCCATGGCCCATAAGTGCTCTCAACACTCATCATTCTCCTTGACGCAAGTGTGAGGAAGGTGTTCTCTCCCCATTCTACAGGTGGCAGACTGATGCTCACAAGCTGTAAGTGGCTTGCCTTTGAGGACACAGGGTGTTGCGGAGCTGACTTGAGGCCAGGCTTTCAGACTTCTCCTCTGGGGTTTCTGTCATCTCACTCCAACTCCTCATCCAGCCTCAGGCCTGAATTTCCCCACTAGGTACCTGCTCTGCATGAGAGACCAGGCAGGGATGTCTCCTTAACATCCTTGGGGAATAACCTGTTCTTGGAGTGATTTCCAGAACTATACAATCCACCGCCTCCTAGATGTCCCCATCTGGGTCTTCCACAGGTCTATCAGTCCTTCTGTTCCTAAAACAGATCATGTCCTTCCCCCTCCCACACCTACTCTCTTTGCAAGAGCTGCACCTTTTATCCAACAACCCACTAGGAGCCCGGGGCTGAGCTCATCTTCCACATTCAATTCTAGTGTCCTTGTCTTCTTAATAGCTATTTAATCCATCCCCTTCTCTGCACACTCACTGCTCCTGTTTCAGCTTAGGCACTATTCATTTCTCATTGTGGCAGCTGGAATAGTCTAAGACAGGGTTCCCCTGCAACTGGTGTCCCCTGCTCCCTGTGGTCCTGCGTGCCTTGCCTGCTCACACTGAGTTGGAGGGATGCAAGTTTGCCCATGGGACTGAAGGGAGGGCTGGTGAACCAGGCCTGGAGCAGGCAGATGTTGAGGGTCTCACCAGAGAGAATAAACCCACCTCCCTCACCTTTACTCTTATAAATCAAATGTCCACAACAGCTTCCAACTGTGCGATAGTGTCCAGAGATAAGGGAGCCAGAGGCTGGCTGAGGGCATGGCTTCCCAGGGCCCTGAGTGAAGAATTTGGGAATCAGTGAATGAGGCAATGGGCAGTGTCTTTGGGAGGAAAATGAAATCAAAGCTTGGAAGGCCACGTAACTAATCATCAACTGGAAGAAGCAAGGCAAGGAGAGCCGGGGGGGGGGGGGGGGGGGGGGGGGGGGGGGAGGGGAAGGGAAGGAAGTGGGAGAAAGAGAGAGAGGGAGATAGGGAGGGAGGGAGAGAGGGAAGGAGAGACGGAGGAAGAGAGGAGACAAAGAGGAAGAAAGGAAGATAAATGCAGAAGGAAGGAAAGAAGGAACGAGGGATGGAGGGAGGAAAGAGGAGATTCGAGATCTGAGATAGTGGCTAGAACCCAGGAAACCCAGACAGGTGTTGAAAGGTTTGAAGCAGAGTGTAGATGGGGAAGTGCCTTGGGCTGCAGGCTGCAGCCTCTGGAGCTTCTTGTGGGATTTGAGGCCTCAGGTGTGTACAGAAGAAAGTCTTGAAGGCCACTTACCCAGAACCATGCTAGGCACAAGAAGAGCAAGAGGAATGAGCCACAGACCTGTCCTCAGTGCCCACGGGGTAGCAGGGGCCCTGAGACTGCCTGGGAGATTTGAGTGGAACCAGGGATGGGAGAGGATGCAAATAGCTAAGGCTGTTGAGCACGAGGTTGTTCCAGGTCCTCTAGGTGTTCTAGGTGATGTCACTGTCCCCCTCACAGATGAGGACAGTCAGACTCAGAGATTGAGAGACCTCATCAAGATCACAGCTAAAAAGTGGCACCACTGGGGTCTGAACGCAGGGCTGTCTGCTTCCAAAGCACATGTGCTTACCTTCATACCACATCTGCAGCCTCTGTGTGTGGCTACAGGATCTGAGGCTCAGGGAGGCTAGAGGAGGCTGGGGAGCACAAGGGGGTATTTGTATCAGGCAAAGGTGCCGCTGCATCAAGGCCACTTCTCCACCTGGCCCAGGCACACCAGGGTCCCTCTGCAGACATCCATCTCTGCAGCTGGGTGGGCAGCGTTGGGGGGGCCTTTCCCACCTCCTCCAAGCTGGCCTTTCAATGTCACCAAGCTGCTCTTTCCCAGGTTTCTAGCATATTCCCAGCTGTTGATTGCTCCAGGGCCTGCAGGAATGCGTCCTGTGACCTGGCTGTTTTCTCAACCCAGCACAGTCACAAGGGCTTGTTTTGTTTTCCGCCACTGCTATTAACTCAACATTTGCAGTGCAGCATTGAATTGTGGACTTCGAGCATCCTTGTTATATCTCATTTCCAGGCCTGCCTCCATTTGTCATGCCTTTCAGTACACCATCTGGAAATCCTGTGACCATTCTGAAAGACAAGGGACCTTGTTACTTGGAATTCTCTGTCTCCTAATGAGGAGTCAGTGGATCGAATACCAACAAGTCATTAGGTAAACTGAAAATACCACACTTGGATGGATCTGAGTTGGCATTAGGTATTTTCTAGATCTTGGCCCAGCATACGAATAAATAAACATTTGAAAATTGTCCAGTTACAATGTTTGATGTGGTCAGGTAGAACGCCGGTCTCTCACAAATGATAATTCAGGTCTCAGTGTGGTTTTAGTGAATTCGCTGATTTGTCTATTGCTGTGATTAATAAGAGAATTGCTGGCTTTTCCTTCCTTTTGGAAGGAGCCTGGGAAATGCCAACTTCCCCTGTGCCCTTGAATGTAAAAATGAAGCTGGAATTGGTGACACAGAGCATCCTCACTGCCACTGCTGGTGAGGGACACTTCTCCTGTGGTCCCTGCTCCATGCAGGAGTACCGTAGCTCTGGGGACTAGAGTGAGGAGTAGTGAACCTCATGGTCATATGCTCACTGGAGGTAGCAATTTGGAGCAGACCTTTTCCACTTGGAAGACGACTGCAAGCTGTTGTGGGTGGAGCTGAGCCTGGGCTCTTGGACTCTGTGCTGCACTGGTGGGACGGGGTACACAGAGGGGAGCAGAAGGAAGCAGCACCCTGCAGGCCTGGGGAGCCGGGGTCACCCTGACCCAGTAGGGTTGCTTGCTTGCTCCACTGGTCCACACTGGTGGCATCTTTGCAGACACAGAGGTCGTGCTTGTATTTTATACTAATCCACATTTTATACATGTTTCCACTCAGTGGGTGTGGGGTGAGTTCTGTCCAGCCTATTCTCTTGCCCTTATTTCACAATCCCCTTACTTTCTGAGAGTGACAAGAACAGAGCACAAAGGATGGGTGTATTTCAGGTGCTGTCCTGGCTGGGAGGACAGGCCCCCTTTCACATAGGTGTGGTTTAGGGTTCCATTTCCAGGCCAGAGCCTTGGCCTATTATGCACTGCTTCCGTCTTCCCCTTTCTGGCTCATTGTCGGGGACCATGACTTTCCTCTATGTTCTAAGGGCTCACACCTTGCAGCTGGTTTCCAACTCCCTCTCACACCCCAAATCTTTCCCTCTCTCACCTTATGGTAACCATACTGTATCTACACTGGCCCCTGCTGTTGTGCTTTCTGAAGTCATGTTAAGAAATCAAAGGGCAATCTGTAGATAAATTGGGCTGATGGTGGACGGAATGAGGTCCAGAGCTGAGATGCAGACACATCATAAGTATGCCTGTGTGGGAATAGGGAGTAGCACCGTTAGGTAATGAGAAGAACTTCCTTTCCCGGAGAGGGGGGCGGGGCATGCTGGCAAGAGCCCAGTTATGGAGGCCCAGACATGTCTGGGGAGCAGGGGTGGGGCCATGCCTTGTCTTTAAAGCTGGATGAAAGCTCTGGTTATCTGCAATCTACCCTTCCTCCCCCAAGTCGCTCGCCTCATTATGAAGATACAGCTAACCTGATGATGACTCTTGTTTGAATCTAATAGTTTAGGAACACAGCAGAAGTCCGTCATTCTTCTGAGTGCCATTCTCTTCATTAATTGGCATTTACTGATCATCCCTGGATGCTGGAAGAGCAGAGCCCATAAGAGACAAACCACTCGCTCTAGCAAGACAGGGCTGCATCTAGTTAACTGAAATCGGTGGCGTGTATAAGATAAACATACATTTATATCTATATGGGACCATGTTACCACACACGTATGACCACGGTGCAGGCTCTGAAGTCCGAATTCATTCTTACCTCATATAGACAGGAGGATCCAGCATTTTCCCATCAGTAAAACACCTCACAGCTTCGCTTATCCACTCTAATTGGACAGGGAATTCTTATAGTTACTCTGCTTAGGAAAAGTGACCTCTATGTTCAATATCCAACTCAGAGGAGGGAACAAAGGCTCCACCTTGCTTAACACATAGAATGAAAGGGTATTGAACATGTGAAAATGTTTTGGAAATCATAGAATATACAGAAATGTCAGGAATTATTTTTATTATTATCACTGTGCCTTCATATATGCATATAGGAACTCTGCCTTTGCTCTAAACTCACTGACTCTTAATTTAAGTATATGCAACCCCAAATTACATGGGCCTGCTTGACTTGATCTTAAGGTCCAGTCTTAACACTGTAGTAAATCAAAAGAAATGGAGTTTCAACTCTAAAAGCATTTCAGAGTAACATAAAATTTTAATTAAGTCTTTGGAGGGCTAGCATACAGGGACCATAACACGCAGCCAAGGGTCTCACAAAACCTTTAGGAACGATTCATTGCAGTTCCCGTCATTAAGGCCTTCTCCCTCACCCCCTTTCACAGGCCACAGGCCTCTTCTGGTGCCTCCTGAAAGCTATGGCCAGCCTCCCTTTCACAACCACTTCCCACCTCTTATAGCTCTCCTCTTGGTCCCATGGCTGAACCCACAAGCAATTCAGGATCCTGCTTCCACTCGTGCTCCCAAGGTGAGGTAGGGGGAAGCTTAGGAATACTTTAGGCCATATTTTTATCTTTGTGACATACTATAAAACCCATCCAGGATGGGTCTAAAGCATTCTTTGACTACATATTCTGTAGGTATTGAGCAGTGTGAGAAGCTGCACCTTCATAACAACTCACGAAGCATCCCCTGTGGGATCCACAGGGATGGGAATTTCAGCCTCATTTACTGATGAGGACACAAAGGTTCAGAGGGGTGATTTGACTTGCCCAAATCACAGAGCCTTAAAGAGCAGAGCCTGGTCTTAAACCCAGGTCTCTGGCTCCCATTTTAAGGGTATGTCCATTAACTTCCAGAAAGTGGGAGCTGAGTAGCAGAGTCGATCTTTGGGTCACGCACGGTACAGTGGGAGTCACAGCTTCACGGGGAATGAGTGTAATTTTGCTTTGCTGCACAAGCTTGTGGCACTTCTAGCAGTAACATTGGCTGAGGGATGAGTGGGGCTTGGTGGAGAGTGGGGGTAGGGAGCTGCCTTTGGGACTCAGACTGGGTGACCCTCATGTCACTTGTGCTACATGAGCCCACCCAGAGAAACACTGTGGTCTAGCCATCCTGGTGGGGCTGCACTAAGACTACTGGTTCCTCAGCAGCCAAAGCTGCTTTTCTTGATGGAATGCAAACCATTCCTTGACTGGGGCTCTGCCAAGCCTTGGCAGGATCAAATGTGACATTCAGTTCCAGATTAATTCAAATTGGAACAGTTTTGCTGAAGGTGTAGAGACCTGTGATTTATTTATTTATATATTTGGTTGGTTTTTTATTTATTATTTTCTGAAACCCCGAAATGACTTTAACAACATGGTTTTAGATTTCTGCATGTGAGATGCGTAAGTACATAGAAGCATTTTTGTAATAGATACTATTGTAATTATAATAACAATGGCACCTTATTATATTTCTTTAAGGTTTGCTTCCTTCTTTTAAGCTTCATCCTAGGAATTTGGGCTGGAATTTAGGGATTTCTAGAACTGCACAGTGTGAGAGGAATGGACGTGTCCTATCTGCTTTCTGAATCCTCTCTATGAAATTTCCACCAAGTGTCCTCTAGTTGGACTCCCCCAGCCATGGGGAACTTCCTACCTTACTGAACAGCCCATTTACCCTCTGACAGCCTGGTTGTCTATATCAAACTGAATCAATATTAATTTTTTAATTAATCAAAATTAAACAGATTAAATTATTAATTACTAAATTATTAAAGGTATGCGATTAGAACTTTTTAATGTAACCTTGTGGGGGGCTCAGGACTGGGTGGGCATTTTTCTGGGGCTTAAAAAGCAAATCCTTCTTGTTGAAAATGTAAACGTTGGAAAAATTGTCAAATTGTTATTATGCAGAGTATACAGATCAGAAACACATATTTCTGTGATGGTTGTTCATGATGCTCAGTGTCGTCACTTAGAGCCAAGCAGTGATCACACTATGCAGCAGGGGTTCTCAAAGTGTGGTCCCTGGAGCAGCACCATCAGCATCACAGGGAACTTGTTACAAAGGCCACCCCACCCTACTGAGTCAGAAGCTAGGGGGATGGGGCCCCACAAAGTGTTTGCACAAGTCCTCCGCAGGATTCCCATACATGCTAACTTTGAAGCCCACTGCTCTACAGAATATTGTCTTCCTGCTCTATGACTGTGTGATGGTGAATTTTTTATGTCAGCTTGGCCAGGCCATGGTGCCCAGTTGATTGGTCAAATACCAGTCTAGATGTTGGTATGAGGAATTTTTTAGATTTAAATCAGTAGACTTTGGGTAAAACAGATTACCCTTCATAACATGGGTGGACCTCATCCAATCAGATGAAAGGCTTAAGAGAAAAGACTGAGGTCCCCTGGGGAGGAAGGAATTCTGCCTCTAGACTGCTCTGGAACTCAAGACCGCAAAACCAACTCTATCAGAAGTTCCAGTTTGCCAGCCTGCCCTACAAATTTTGGACTTGCCAGCCCCCATAACTGCATGAACCAATTCCTTAAAATCTCTCTCTCTCTTTCCATATTTCCATCTTTTTATCTTTCTATCCATCCATCCATCCTATTGACTTTTTCTCTGGAGAACTCTGACTAATACAAACAGCATTAGAACCTAGTCTTGGCAATCCTTCTCACTAAGCCCAAACTCAGCTACACGATCTTTCTTAGCACAAGACTCTAGACAGCTACTTTCCTTAGGCAAGGGTTGGTACAGGCATGAAACTTAGCTATTCAGGACTTAAAATACTAACTAAGAGCTTAAAATTTTATAGGTATACCTGGTTTAGCAGAAACCATTTGATTTTAGGTCATCCTTTGAAAGCTTCTTTATTTAAAAAAAAATTCCAGCTTTCAGTGAGCAGTTTAAAACCCGATGGATCTCAGTTTGAATCCCCACTCTTACTTACCAAATGACCTCAGACAAGTCACTTAACACATGTGAGCCACATTTTCCTCATCAGTGAAACAAGGTTACTAAGATTTTTTCCTTTTATGGCTTTAATAAAGCTTCTAGGTAGCATATCCGAAGTGCTTATACTAGGCATTCAGTGAATGGTAGTTGTTATTTCAGCTTGTTGTTTCTAAAAGTGGGGTGTACTAGAAACATATTACTGTCAATTGGGAGTTCTAGGTAACCGTTCTCTGGTTAATCTTGGATTTATTGTGATGTAGCAGAGACAGCACTTTCAATTGTAATCAATACTATGATTATTTGGGCAACGCACTAGGCACTGAGTGGGAAGGGATAAATCTTATGAACATGGAAGACGCAATATCAGCCCTTAGCAGAATGAAATACCGAAGGGAGGAAGAAGAGAGTGAAGGATTCACCTACAGTTTATTGTAGAAAGAACCCAGGCAAGCCATAAGTTCTTGAAATTTCTATTAAAGCAAAACAGACTTTCAAAGGAGGACATAGAGTACACAGTCTCTTGGAGACATTATTGGTTGTACACAATTCTAGAGATATGTATGAACATCATCAAACGAAACAATTTTCTGTTTTCAACTGGGAGGAAGCCTGACTTATATAAATAAGCACAGATTGGTAAGTGAACTCAGCATAGCCCAAACGGGCCAAACCCTCTTGTTCCTGGAAATGCTCATATATATTATGTTTAATTTTATGTTAACAACTTCAAAAAAACAGATGCAGTGGATAGAATTTTAGAAAAATAAGGGTCAAAATTAGTTCATGAAGAAATTAGAAAACTTATATAAACCAATAATTATTAAGGCTAGGTATTCAGAGACTTCCTGTCTTCAAAGCCTTGAGTCCAGGTGAGTTATAGCTGAATTTTACAAAACTTTAAGGAATACTTAATTCCTGATTTTTATAAGTGATTCCATCAAATAGAAAAAGGGAAAGTTTTCTGGCTCATTTAACAAGTCTAATGTAATTTTTAATTCAAGATTCAAATAAGAACAATAAATGTAAAGAAAACAGTACTCTAACTTCACTTAATGTAGCAGGAAAAACCTAAATCTGAGCTAAGTGAATGAAACAATATGTTAAAAAATATATCATGATCAAGTAGAGTATAACCTACAAATGTGCCTCACCATTAGAAAAGTTATCACAAAGCCCTTTGGTAAAAAAATTTACCGTGTTAAAAGCCTAGCAAAGAAAAATTACATGACAATGTAAATTAATACAGAAAAGTATTTCATGGAGTTCAACAACTTTTATGATTTAAGAAAAAAATAGAAAACTAGGAACTGGAGCAATTTTCCTTAACTCGGCAAAAGTTATACTCAAAAATCCAATAGCAAACTTACTATTTAATGGAGAAACATTAGTCCCATATTCTTTTACATTAGCAACAAGATAAGGATGCACATGGGTACTGTTTGCTTGACATGGCATTTGGGGTTCTGGCCAATGCTGTAAGAAAAGGAAAAAGAGATGTAAGAGTTGAGTGGGAGAGAGATTCTAGCTGCTTTATTGACAGTTCAGTGAAGGGAAAGGTGGAAGGAAGGAGATCTCAGAAGAGACTAAATAATCCAGGTGAGAGGTAATGGTGGCCAGGGTGGTAGCAGTATAGGTGGTGAGAAGTGGTTGGATTCTGGGTAAATTCTGAAGTTAGAGTTGACAAATTTCCTAAAGGATTTGGAACTGGGGTGTGAGAAAAAAAGAGGAGTTAAGGGTAACCCAAAGGTTTTTCATTTTATTTTGTTTTGTTTGACCTGAGCAATGACAATTACTAAAATGGGGGAGAAAGCAGTAAGAACCGTTGGTGGGGAAGATCCAGAGTCAACTCTGAAAATGCGAAGTTTGAAATTTCTATTGGATATTCAACTGATAGAGAGGAGCCTAGGGTTCAAGGAGGAAGCCTGAGCTATAGAGATAAATTTGAGAGCTGCTGGTGTATAGATGGTATTCAAAGCTATGAAGTTAGGTGACATCACCAAGGGCGATGACTGAGAGACAGGAAGAGGTGAAAGGACTGAGCTTCAGGGCAGTGCAAGCTGAGAGGTGGGGGTAACGTTGGGGTAAGGAGAGAGAGTAGCCAGGAAAGTATGGAGAAAATCGCAGGAGTGTAGTGTCCCAAAAGTCAAGTGGAAAGTTCTTGTGAAAGAAACTGTGCATTGATTGTTTACTGATAATCTGAACAAGTGACACAAGTGAGTGAATAATGATGATCACAAATTACTTAGTTGCTGTTCCAAGATTCATTTCCTCCCTCCCTCCCTCTCTTGCTTTTCTTCCTTACCTATGTATTTTAACAGCTTTATTGAGGTATAAATGATGTAAAATAAATTGCACGTATTTAAAGTGTACAATTGATAAGTTCTGACATATGCATACACCTATAAAATCACCACCACAGTCAAGAAAGTCAACATCTCCATCACTCCAAAAATTTCCTTCTGCCCTTTTGTAATCCTCCCCTCCTGCCCCTCCTCGTTCCCTCCCTCAACATGTGCAATACTTATGACACAGGATCTACTTTCCATCAGCGTAAATTATTTCTAGGATTTTATGTGAATAGAATCTTAAACATTCTTACAAAGACTTTTTCATCTGGCTGCTTTCACTCAGCATAATTTGAGTTTTGTCTATGTTGTTGCTTGCATCAACAGTTTATTACTTTTTACTGCTGAGTAATACTCCATTGAATGGATGTATAACAGTTAGCTTATCCATTCATCTGTTGATGAACATTTGGGTTGTTTCCAGTTTTTGACAATTAGAAATAGAGCTGCTAGGAGCATTTATACACAAGTCTTTGTACAAACATGTGCTTTCATTTCTTTTGGTAAATACCTACATATGGAATGGCTGGATCACATAATAGCCATATGTTTAACTTTTCAAGAAACTGCCAAACTATTTCCAATGTGATTGTATCATTTTACATTTGTGCTAGCAGTGAATGAGGGTTCCAGTTCTTGCACACGGCCTCTGACATTTGGAAAGATCAGGTTTTTCCATTTTAGCAGTTCCAATGAGTGTGTAGTGGTGTCTCATTATGGTTTTAATTTGCATTTCCATAATGACATCTTTTTATGTGCTTATTTATCACCGATATCTTTTTGGTGATGTGTCTTACACATCTTTTGCCCGTTTTTTAAATTGGCTTCTTTGCTTTCTCATTATTGAGTTTTGACAATTCCTCATATATTCTGGATACAAGCCCTTATTGGATATATAATTTGAAAGTATTTTTTCCCATTCCGTGGCTTGTGTTTTCATTCTTATCATACTATTTTTTGAGGGACAGAAGCTTTACTTTTGATGAAGTCTAATTTATCATTTTGTTCTTTTGGTAAATCATGCTTTTGTTGTCATACCTAAGAAATTTTTGCCTAAGCCAAAGATCACACATAATTTCTTCTATGTTTTCTTTTAAAAGTTTCATAGTTTGATTTCGAGTTAATTTTGGTAGATGATGTAAAGTACGGTTTGGAACTCATTTTTATCCATATGGATATCAAATTGTTTCAGCATCATTTGTGGACAGCCTATTCTTCTGACATTGAATTGTCTTTGCACATTTGTCAGGTCTTAGGTGTTCTTATGTGTGGGTCTATTTTTGGACTCTCCATTCTTTCTATTAAGCTGTTTGTATATTTTTGCCCCAATACCATATTATTTTGATTACTGTAGTTTTATAATAATTCTTGAAATCGGATAGTGTTAGTCATCTTTGTTCTTGAGAATCAGTGTCTCAATTTCAACAAAATAAATCCAGCTTTTTGGGTTTCCAATGGGATTTGGATTACAGAGTTTATAGATCAGTTTGTAAAAAATTGACATCTTGGTGGTATTACATCTTCTGTTCCATGGATGCAATGTATCTCTCTATTTTTTGAGGTTTTCTTAAATTTTCCTCAGCAATATTTTTTGGTTTTTAGTATATAGACCTTGAACATATACTGTCAGATTTATCCCTAAGTATTTTATATTTTTGATGGTATTGTAAATGTTATTGTGTTTAAATTTCTGTTGTTCATTGATAGTATATATATGAAACACAATTGATTTTTGTATGTTGATTCTCCAACCTGAAACCTTTGCTAAACTCATTTATTAATTCTGGTATCTTTTTTGTAGAGTCCATTGGATTTTCAACATGGTGTGCTATCTCGGAGTAAAGATAAACATGTCACCTGGCAATCTTAATGCCTTTTATTTCTTTCTCTTGTCTTGTTGTGTTTGCTAGAACCTACAGAAAAATGTTGAATAGAAGTTCAAAGAATGGACATCCATGTCTTGATCTTGATCTGAGGGTGAAAACATTAATCTTTCCCCATTAATTGTAATGTGAACAGTAGGTTTTTTGTAGAAGTACTCTATCAGTTTGAAGAGGTTCCTTGTATTTCTGGTTTTCTGAGAGTTATTATGATGGATGGATGTTGGATTTTTAAAAATGTTTTTACTGTCTATTGAGATACTTATATGGTTTTCCTTTTTTTAATTTACAAATATGGCGAATTACATTGATTGATTTTCAAGTCATAAACCAACCTTGCATTCCTGGGATATGCCTCACTTGGTAGTGATGTATTATCTTTTGATTTTGTTGGATTTGATTTGCTAGATTTTCTTTGACTTTTTCTTTTTGCATCTGTGTTTGTAGGGATATTGGTCTGTACTTTTCTTAGTTTGTAATGTCTTTGTCTGGTTTTGGTATCAGGGTAATACTGGCTTCTTAGAGTGGGTTGAGAAGTATTTCTCTTTTTTACAGTTTTCTGAAAGAGTTTATGTAGACTTGGTATTAGTTCTTCCTTAATTGTCAGATAATGAAGCCATCTAGACCCGGAATTTTCTTGTGGGAAGATTTTAAAGTAAAAATCCAATTAAAAAAATAGACACAGGTTCTTTCAGATTATGTTTACTCTTAACTGAGCATTGATAATGTTTTTCAAGGAATTTGTCCAATTTATCTAACTTGTTGAATATATTGGCCTCAAGTTTTTCATAATTTTCTCTTATTTTATTTTTTAACATCTGTAGAGTCTATAATAATATCATTATCCCATTCCTGATATTAGTAATTCAAATCTTCTCCCTTTTTTTGTGATCAATATGACCTAGAGGTTTATCAATTTCATTGATCATCTAAAAAGAACACCTCCAGCTTTTAATTTCATTGATGTTTCTCTCACATTTTTAAAATTTTGTATCCCATTGATTTATTCTTTGATTATTTCCTTTTTTTCCTCTTTACTTTGGGCTTAATTTGCTTTTCTTTTCTAGTTTTTTTAAGGTGGAAGCTGAGATCATAGATTTGATAGTTTTCTTCTTTTCTAACCTAGTTTAGCACTATAAATTTCCCTCCAAGTAAAGTTTTATCCACAACCCACGTATGCTGATATGTCACATTTTGGCACTCAATCCATTGATTGAGTTTTCTCCTCATTATGGGTCATTTTCCCTGCCTCTTTGCATGTGTGGTCAGTTTTCATCAGATACCAGACATTTTACTTTTTTTTTTGCTGTGTGCTGAATAGTTTTGTTCTTCTGTATATATTTTTGGGCATTGCTCTGGGACATAGTGAAGTTACTTAGAAACAGTTCAATTCTTTTAGATCATGTCTTAAAACTTTCTTAAGGGGAATTATTCCTCACTCCTGTAGCAAGCCACTACCTAATGCCTCAGGGTCTGTGAGGTTTTCAGTCTGGTTGGTGGAAGAGACACTATTCTGGTCCTGTGTGGATGCCAGATATTCTTGCCTCCTATCCCTTCAGGTGGCTCTTTTTCAGGCTCTGCTAACTTCCTCGCACACCCTAGAGATGAACAGCGCCCTGCTGCACGCTTAAAGGTCCCTGTGCGGTTCTCTGGAGCTGTCTCTCTCTGCTGCTCTCTTCCTCCAGGTGCTCTCTGCCTGCCTTGGTTTCTCTTAACTCTCCGTTTTATCTCCTTAACTCATGGAGTCTGCGCATGGTGCCAGGGTCCTCTCTCTGTGCTGTGGCCAGAAACTCTGAGCAGGGAGGCGGGAAATCACAGGGATCACTGTCCTTCGTGTCTTATGTGCTGTGTCTTGAAAACTGTTATTTCAGATATTTTGTCAGATTTTTCTCTCTGGTTCTTTCAGGTGGGAGGATAAATCTGGCCCCTGTTACTTCTTCTTGGCCATTTAAACCTCATACCATGCTTACAGGTAAGGACAACTATATCCCCACCTTACAAATGAGAAAACTTCTGCACAATTGTTTTAAATAACCTCCCAAGGTCCCCCACTAGAGAGTGGCAGCAGTGGACCCAGCCTCAGAGGAACCCCTGGTCTCTGGGCTCCCACAGCAGAGGAGGAGTTGCGGGCAGGGGCTTCTAGGGGGCGCCAGAGGTCCAGTGTTTGGATAAACCGGGTTGCTTTTTTTCCTTGTGGCTTCTTCCAGTTGGTTCTCGTTGTTGGTTCTTAGCCTGTCACCGCTTTAGTGTCCACTTCTGGCAATTTCTTAGCTTTAAGCTTATTGCCTCACAGCTTTGTTTCTTGGATGGTGGACTGAGCTGAAGCCCCAGAGACACTCCCTGAGGACAACAGCTTACAGAACCCCCAGGGAGGGAGCTGAGAGGCCGCGGTACTGGGCCAAGCACAGACTGACACACGTGGGAAAGCTGGATTTCTTTCACTCTCCAGCGTAACTTATACAAAATTGTATCGCATTTAAAAATATGTTTACAGACTTTGACAAGCTAAAACCTGGTTCCAGATTCCATTGGGCTTGGCAGTCTAGCAATTCTGGGCTCCCTCGACACTGCATCAGTTTACTCTGCTTATTTAAAAAATTTTCTTTTTGCTTTCCTAGACCTTGAGGAAATACATAAAAAAGGTTAAATGCCATAAATTTATTCTTTAAGTAGGCGGTTCAGGGAACTGATTTCAATTGATTACTCTTGTTGAAAGTTCTTGGACTAAAACAGGCCGTCTGCTCAGTGCAGAGGCAGCCTTTCCGACAGACATCTGGGCGTGGTCTCCTTCCTGGCACTGCCTTTCCTCCAGGCTCAAATACAGACCTCCGAGGGACAAAGGGAGGCAGAAGTCACCAGAAACCTTAACGGAATGCAGCTGCATGGAGACCGCTCCCATACATGTGTGTTCACATCTCCTGTGTCTGGGCTCCTGGCCGGCTTACCTTTGTACTCATGGAGCCCACCCAGCTCAGAGTCAGTGCCAATATTCATTTTTTTTTTAAAAGATTTTACTTTTTCCTTTTTCTCCCCAAAGCCCCCCGGTACATAGTTGCGTATACTTCATTGTGGGTCCTTCCAGTTGTGGCATGTGGGACGCCGCCTCAGCGTGGCTTGATGAGCAGCGCCTGTCTGCGCCCAGGACTTGAACCAACAAAACACTGGGCCGCCTGCAGCAGAGCACGCAAACTTAACCACTCGGCCAAGGGGCCAGCACCCTAATATTCATTCTTAATCAAACAATGGATTCCAGCTGCATATATTATATTCTCTTTCCTTATACCCATGGCATCATGATCTCAAAGACTTGTCAACGTTTTTTTCATTTATTTATTCACTAGTTAAAAATATGTTCATAGATCCTGTGAGGGTTTTGGTGTGCAAAACAGACATAATCACTTGTTCGTAGAGCTTGACATCAAGCAGGAGGATCGATGCAGAGGGTGCAGGCGACATGAAGCCAGGAGACCTAACTGGGTCCTGGGGTCGAGGAAGACTTCATGGAGAAGCGAGCTTTAAGGTGGGAAGGGTAGGACCAGCCGGGCAGCAGGGAGGAGCTGGGGAGGGCGTGGACGGCCTTGGAGCCAGCAGTGCCTGGGACACTGTGGCTGTAGCTGCGGGGCTTTGCTCAGGGTTTGGAGGGAAGCGGAGCTGCCCTGGGTATTTTGAATAGAGAGAGATTTCATATGGGGAACTGGGGCTTTTTCAACTGTGGAGAGACTGGGGGAGTGGCAGTCAGGAAGCCTCTCTCAGGACTTCCAGGACAGAAATTGAAGGGAAGTCTTCACTAGTGACCTTGGGGCCTGCTGTCCCAAAGCTGGTGTTGTCAGGAAGGCACCTGGAGACCCGAGAGCCACCTGTCTGCCGTGTCACCTCCCTGCAGCACCCAGAGGGGGATTCTCAGGAGAAGCCCTGGAGGCCAGAGAGAGCATGGCTGATGACCACAGCTGCGGGACAGAGAAACGCGCAATTTCTCCACTTCCTGCTCCAGATCCAGCACCTGTGCTCACGGACTGAGTGTAAGCTCGACCCAGAGGTGACAGTGATTTTGTGGCTCCAGGTGTATCCTTGAGAAGCAGAGGACAGTGTAGCAAGGACAAAGAGACACTGACGACAACAGACAGTCCAGAAAAAGCAGTTTTGGAGAAAGAACTGGGTTCGTGTCCTGACTCTATCACTTCCTGGCTACGTGCCTATCTCCGGTCCTCAGTTTCCTCCTCTGTAAAGTGGGATGACAATACTATCTATCATAGGATCTATCATAAAACATTTGACCCATCGTAAAACACTAGACAAGGTAACATAGGGAAAGTTCTTAGCACAGTACCTGGCGTGGAGGTTTCAATGATTTCTGTTTATTATGATTGTTAGTAATGTTTTTGTTATTATATATTGAAAATAAAGGTGTAAGCCATTAAAGGATTTTAAAACAGAAGAGAAATATGCTCATCTTTTTAAAACATAAACACAGTGGATACCTTCTGACAAAACTGATTCTTTCTGTTTATTCATTTGTTCTTTATCGTTTTAATGGAGGCGACATTGGTCCCAAGGGAAGAAGTTTAGAAATCGAGCCTCTGTGTTTTACTAGCATTTGGTAACCTAGCAACCACTGTTCCCATCTCCATCCCCAGACACACACACTCTGTTCAGACAACAACAGACAAACGGAGTCTCAGGATCTCAAACTTGCAAAGGCCCTGTACAACCTATCTTTCTGAGGAGCTCAAATGTCTCTTCCTGAATCGTCCACTTATTAATCCTGGCTCCGGGCTCCAAGACTTTGTTTCCTCATCTGAAAACCTGCTTCTTCTCAGGGCGTTCTGGGGGGTAAGTGAAGGAGCACATGGAGAACATTAGTTGGACTCGACATGCCCTTGGCAGCCCTCAGATGTTGACTCACTTTACGCTCTTCAGTTTTCATCCCGGGGCCCGACAGCATGCGTGCTACTCTCCCTGGGCCCTGTAAGAGGTCCGACAAAAGGTGAATGATCTAGCAATGTGGGGTGTTGCTCTTCTTAGGGAGGTGACATGCTCCCCGAGGCTTCAGAAGAGGGCCTTGGCGTGATCACCAGGCTCTTCCTCTTCTTCACCATCCCTGCCCTGGGCTGCCTACTCAGAAGTGGGATGGTGGAAGCCCAGCCATCAGGAGAAGGATCTGTCCCCTCCCTTCTTTCCTCTCTATCCCAGACTCCACCCCTTGTCAGTGGTCCTGACATGGCAGGGGCCCCACAGAAGGGGAAGGAAGGGCAGGTTGGGACGACCTGTGTCCAATCATGCAGGGGCTGCCAGGGCAAGGTGGGGGAGGGCTTGTCATCCTGTCAGTCCCTCAGCACCTCCTTCCCTGGACTCCCAAATTCCAGTAAGCTTTCCATGCTTCCTTTTCCAAGGATAACCCACTCCCATGTTTGTACAGGCACCTGGATGTTTTTCCCCCAGTTCAGAGTGGTTCACGCCTTCTCCTCTCTCTTATCAACAGGGATCTTGTTCTGAGGAAAGATCTATTTGGCCTGAATTTATACCTTATTCCAGAATGTTTCCAAGGGCTTCTGAGCAGATGGTGAACCAGGGGAATGCAGGGCAGCCCGTCACCTTCTCTCCATCCCAGCCACTGGGAAGGAACAGCACAGAGAGAGGTTTGAAGGCCTTGCCACTGTGGTTGCCTAAAGTCCAGCCAATACCTGGACTGGGACTTGAATTCCTGTCATATGAACAAGGCTCCTGACCCAAGAAGGGCTATGGACAGGAAAGTTCTCTTTGGGGTGTCCATGCGGCAGGTACTGGACAGCTCAAGCTGAACATGGCATAGCCAGATCACTGAGTTTAATTTTCCAGCTGAACAAACTGGGACCCAACCACTGCGACTTCCACTCTGCTTTGGAGTTGATAAAATGTTGCTGCAAAGTAACAGAGAAGAAGGTCATTGCTGTCCAGTCCCACCAAGTTCCGGGGCTGGGCCCTTTCCATTGTAGCTGCCCTCTGGGTGTCAGGGGTGGCAGCCTCTGTCTCAGGGGACTTGTGAGAGTTGGAAGAGATGATCCATGGATGGACCAGTCTGGATGGGGAGCTGTGAAGCCTCAGCTTTGGAGGGAATCACTTCTGCGTGCAGCATGTGGACAGCTGCGGCGGGATGACCCCAGTCCACAGCAGTGGAAGGAACCGCTCACTTGGCTCTCAACACGGGCCCCTCAGAAGGTGACCATCCAGTCAGTGGCCCTCTGGTGCTGGATGGAAGGCTCTTTCAATGCTGACCCTTCTTTATTTATGGTCCCCCAGGCCCCAGCCTCCCACCTTCCCTCAGTCCAGGTGCCAGTACTCATCCTTTCTCCCAGGCCCAGGCCTAGCTCTTTTCTCTCCCTAATCTGTTGTTGTGGGTAGAAAGTTATTCCTGCTCTCCAGGAAGTCTTCCCTTTAGAGTCCCAAATTGTCTTAACACAACTTGCCTATTGCAAATCAAAAGTTTTGGCTTTTCTCACTATTGTCTCCTATGTGAGCTTTAAGACCTAGCCGAGGAGTTCAAAAAACTGAATATTGAATATTTTCTTCCCTTGTGTTCCTGCTACATCAGTCCTGATTCTCCTTCCAGCAAGACAGACTGGAGGAAGGGTGGTATACGGGAAATGGTGGGGAGTAAATGCACAAAAGTAGCATTTCTATCATCACCTTACTCCTCCTTCTAGACAGAAGATGCCTGTGTTCATTCGGTGGGCTGGCCCTCACCTTGAAGTCGTGGGTTTGCAGCCATCTCCTGGCAGACAATGGAGGCCCAGGGACCGCATTCAGAAGTCCAGACACCCTGTCTTTCAGCTCTCAGTCTCCTGCCCTTTGGCCTTCAGTGTGAGCTCAGAGCAATTACCACCACCTCAAGACTCATGTGTCTCTCCCGTTTGTTTCCAGGGATGTTTATAAAACAACTTAGACTAATGATAGTTTTTTAAAAACCTCATGAAGAATTCCCCAAATCTTCCCATGACCTCTACTGCAGAGTTAATAATGTCCCCAGAAGGCAGTGCGGTGTAGTGGGGACAGCACCTGCCTGGGGAGCTGCAGACCTCCTCAGCTACCCGTCCCTCCCTCCACCCCACTCCACAGCCATGCAAACTGCATGCCCTCTTTGAGCCTCCATGATATGCAATGCAATGTAGCACAATCTTGCCCTGCTGGATTCACGGGATTGTTTTAAGAATCCAACCATTGTAGATGGGAAGGTCTTTGTAAACCAAACAATGCTGGACCCCTTGTGCTTTTATTCACCATCTCCTGGTCACAGCTGAAAGACTGGGAGCCCTCCCTTCCTTATCCTCAGCACTTGTCTCACACAGGTCACTCTCCTGACCACAGGGGGCAGTCCTGCCTCCGTCCTGGGGGTGCCCTGGCTGGAGGTCTGCTCTGGACTGAGGCTGAGTTCAGAGTGCAGTCTAACTAGCTGAACAATTCACAGTGTTGCTCAGCAAAGAAACCCTTAGGGGAGCGCGTGGAGCGTGAGTCACATTCCAACTTCCTGATGAAGGAGAGTGCTTTGAAAGTCATTCTAGCGCTGCAGCCTGGGGTCACACGATCCATACACTTGGCTTCTCTTCCTTCCCCAGCATTCCTAAGACCTTTCTTTTTATCCCTCCCCCCACCCCCCACACCATGCACCAATGGGCTTAGTCAGAGCAAGGGATCAAGAGTCCGCTGGAATAAAGACTCTCTGTGTCCATGCTGCCCAACATTGGGCTCCTTTTCCACACCAGGTCCTGGCCAGACCCAAGGTCTTTTTTACAGACGTGTGAACACAGAATCAAAGGGCCTGGACAGAGCATGCAGTCTAATGGAATCGGTAAAGTGTAAACTGTACCTGACAAAGGAAGGAGGTGGAAGGAGGTTGGACATTCCTTGATGACCTACTGTGTGCAAGCCCTGTGTGGAGCTCACTTCATCTCCACAGCAGTCCTACGTAGAGCCTTGGGAACTTGATTGTCTGATGGGAAAGCAGGGAACTGAAGAAGGTACAAGAAGCCAGAGAGGCAGTGCTGGACCATGCAAGGCCTTCTGGGCCATGGGAAAGATTTGGGTCTTTTGCTCAAAAGCAACTGGAAGTTTTTGAAGGGATTTAGAGGGTGAGTAATACAATCAGGTTTGCTTTTTTTTTTTTTTTTTTTTTTTTAAAGTGAATCAATTGCAGAGAGTCAGTACTGCAGTCCAGGAGGAGAATATTGCAGTGGTCCAGGTAGGCAGGGAGGATGGCAGCAGGGATTAAGGTGGTGAGGGTGGAGATGAAAAGAGTGGATAGATGATAGCTCAGAGCCAATCTTTAAAAAAAAAAGAGTGGACAGATTTGAGGGATGTTTAGTAGCTAAAGACACAAACCTGCTCCTGCCAGAGCAACTGTTCAACCAATTGCTAGCAATCAACTCAAAGAAGTGAATCCCGGTCCTAGGAGATAGATCCGTAGGTCCAAGGGCAGGGGGACTTGCATGAGGCACACAGCAAATTGGATGCAGAGCCTGATGCAAATTCATGGGAACCACAATGGGGCCTCACAACATCGCCCATCTGTGGACCAGGCACCTCCTCAGGGGCTGCTGGACTTGTTTCAGGGAAAGGAGATGAGAGGAACCTGGTCCCCAGCCTCCAGGGGCATTGAAAACCTGGTGTTCTAATTATAAGGGGACCTGGGGAGGCGAGAAAGACTAGAGGAGGGGAACAGGGCACTGGGGTCTCCGTTTAGTCCCTCTCCCAGTTTCACTGTACCTACAACACATGTTTCAGCCAAGGACTCGAAAGGCAGCAGAGTAGAGAATCCTAGAACAACTGGGCATTTGATGCCTCTGGGGGCAGGGCAGATAATGAGATGCAGGCATGAGCCCAGGGGGGCTGTTTGCAGTCTGACTGTCCCCCTTCCTGGCACTGAGGGCAAACTTAAAGGTCAAGAGGCCCCTTCCCCTAGTGCAGTTCCTTCCTTCCAGCTCCTCGGACGTGGGATCCTCTCATGGGGGGCTGTCCTGGCGGCCCCCTTCCTCTGTGCTAGTCTTCCTTGCCCCTGCATGCTTCTGCCCTCATCAGCTTCAATGCCTCCATTGTGGCAGCAGCTGCAGCACTGTGGGCTCTGGCTCACTCTCTCTCTCTCTTCTCCCTTCCTGCAACCCCCGGGAGAAGCTCGGTCCTATGGGTGGAAAGCGGAGCAGCTTTGTTGTGTTCTGTACCCCCAGGACCCTATTGCATGGTTTCTGGTTCCCCTTCTCCAGTCTGGGCAGGTGGCTGCCAGTGGCCCTGTTCCTTCTCCTGAGTTTTCTGGGAGGATGCTGTGAGCGAGGCAGGAAAGCTATTCCTCTCGCAGGTGGACTTGGGGCGACCAGGATCCACCTTCTCCACCTCCACAGAAGCATCTTACTGGTGCAGATCTTGGCTTTTTTGCAGGATCTGCATTGGAAGGAAGATGACAGACCCTGAAGAAAAGGGCCGTGCTTTTGGTTATAACTTTTGGAATCAAAGCTAGAGACAGAGAGAGAGGAGGAGAAAAGCATTTTTAAGATACCACCTTTATTCTTTTATTCTGTAGGTGCACTACACCAATCCTGGTAAAATAGAACTTTGGAGTCACCTGGTTTGAGTGGATAAGCCGTTCACTTTGATATGGAACTTAAACAAGTCTCCTCTCTTTTCTGGCTTTGGTTTCCTTATCTGCTATCAGGGTCTCAGAGCTCTAACACCTCTGTGGGTTGTGCGATTCCAGGAGATCAGGGAGCAAATGCCTGAATGAATGACAAGGGCCACACAGGAAATATTCGGTACAGGTTGCTCCATCCTGCAACCCCTGCCTTTCATTAGAGTGCCATTAAGTGCAAGCGCATGTGATAAGCGACAAAGCAGGATTTTTTTTAAAAAGGTGAAGATTTCATGAAGAACTGGGCATTTGAGCTGGATGGGGGAGGTTGTCTCAAGTCCTGGCAGCCCCATAAGCCCAACCAGCTGGCCTCCCAGACAGGCTCCGTGTGCCGGAGAGAGGGTTTGCTCTTTGCTCCCTGCTCCAAGCTGCCAGCAAACTCCTGCAGGCAGTGGGCATGTAGGGGAGGGTTGGGGGCCTCACTGGGCAGTCTGGAGCCCCAGGCCACGGCACACAACTGAGCAAGGCTGGGATCCCCCAAGGCTCCTGTTGGGCATGCGAACAAGCTCTTGCAGAGGCCTAGAGAGGGAGCCCATGTTGGCCAAGTCTGGCTCTTGGATGCCCCACCGTGAGGCCACCTCTTAGCAGTTGGTGACTGTGCACTTCTTCGTAGGGAGACAGCTGCCTGGGAAGGCACCACCTTGACTTAATTGTTACCCAGAGGCATTAAGGCTGCTAGCCTCCTGGAGAAGCAGGCGGCACCCTCGCTCCCTGTGGTCGGGGTAGCCTCTGCTCCCTGTGATGAGAGACTGTTGCTTAGAGACCACACTGACCCACAGTGTCCCTGGTCTCAGAGTCCTACTGGAGCCACGGGGAGCCAGTGAGCCTGTCTAGCTCTATGAACAAAAACCTCTCGTGAGGAAGGGACTAGGGAAGCATGACACCGCCTCGTCCCAGTCCATCCACCAACAGGAGTCATTGGGAGCCCTTTGTGCTGCGGAAGAGAAATCTACCAGCAGGCCCTCCTGCCTGCTCTGTCCTCACTCTCTATGAGTTCCAGCGACAAGTTTAGCATGACTGAGGCCCATGTGCCTGGCATTCACCGGTGATGAGCAGTCAGTGAGGAGCTGTTCATGGCTGGGGTCCCGGCCCCAATTTAGCCCCTGGCTCTGGGGTAAGTGCTGACACAGGGTACAGGGTTGGGGTAACGAGGTGAATGCGTGCTTGATAACTGTGTGTGGACACGTAGAAGCAGGGTGGTCTCATTGTGAACCAGGTACTCCCTGGTTTTGGCAGCTGCTGGGCAAATTGGGCAGATTGCTTCCTCTCTCACAGGCTGTCCCTGCACTGGAGGCCCTCTGTGAGGCTGGGGTTGAAGGTAGAAGCAGAGATGACCTGCTAGCCCAGGCAGAATTGGCCTGGAAAGGAAGCAGCGGCCAAACATGTGGTGCTGTCTCAGGATCTCTGGGAAGGCTTGGGTCCATAAACATCCCCCCAGGTTCACAGATACCTTTAATTTCATGTTGTAGTTGCTTTCCTTCTGCTTAAGGTGCCACCTCTTAAAGCAGATTCTACCAAAGGCTGTCCCCTCCTTTCGCTTTTGTTAATTGAGCTATAATTTTTTTTTTAAGCACAGGGAACTCAGCTCCCAACGTTCTGGGGGCATGGTAGGCCCCTCCAAGGCTCCAGGGCTGACTCTAGAAAAATAATCATGGTAATTCCATTTTTATGGCCAGTGATTTGTTTACTAATGGGCAGAAATATAACCCTGGTCATTGAGGTGTGAGGAGAGGTTTAGTTGAGGTGCTCTCAAAAGGGTGAGAATTCCCATTTCTGACTTTGCTGAATCTTGTCAAGTGTGCATGTGATGCCTGGGACAATGGCAGCTGTTTTGTGATCATGAGGCAACAAGTTTAAGGACTAAGTCAACAGGCTGGAAATGTCAGAGTGGAAAGATGGAAAGAACCTGAATGGTCCATGACATCTTTGAGTCAACCATGCAGCCACCATACCTCAGAATTCTTTTTGTGTAGAATAATAAGTGCCTGTGTTTTTGAAGCCACTGTGGTTGGGTTTTCTGTTTCATGCTGTGAAAGCACTCATACAGATATAGCCTCTCTTCAGGTATGTAGCAGACAGTCTTGGTGCTTGGCCTGGATCCCCTCAGATCTCTTATTCCCGTTTCTTTCCACCCACCACCCACCTCCACTCTCACCCTAGTGTAATCTCAGCATCCAGGGCCTGGGGATCTTCCTTGGAGGACTCTGAGGCAATTGGACCTGCTTTAACACTGGAGAGCAGAAAGTGCCTGGGAGACTCTGTGTCCTGGTCTCTGCCCAGCTCCCTGCCAATCCCTCATCTCCCTGGGGCACATCCTTGGTAATTCACATGTGTGGATCCTCATCTTGGGGTCTGCTTCCAGGAACCCAACTAAGACAAGGTGTAGCTTCTCCTGGGCAGCTGGCTGGCCATCACAGTGCAGGTGGGAGGCAGGGCCAGTCCCAGGACAACGCCCTCCCAGAACTTCCCACACCATTGCAGTCCCTGCCCATGATTCCTGGTGCTCAAAGGTGCCCTTCTGAGGGACACCCCACTGACCTTCTCACCCCTGTTTGGCATGTGTACCAGGCTGGGCCCAGCTGCATTCTCCATGCTCTGGATCGCTCCTTCTCCAGGCCCCTGTGATCCTCCCAGCCGGCTGTGGGGGGCATCATGGCAGCATAAACCCTCTCTTCCCGCCCACTAAGGAAGCCTGGTCTTCCCTGACTTAGTTTTGGTGTCTCTTATTGCTGAGCCTTTCTTAGAACTGTTCTCTTGGCCTCGATTTCCACCCTTCTATCTCCTCTCATATATTGACTCTTAGATCTTATAGATCCTTCAGGGAACTTGTCACATGCTTCTTCCTGCAGGAAGTCTTCCAGGAACCTCCTAAGAACTGACCTCTCCTTTTGTTGGGCTCACACAGCATGTGCATGTGGCCTTCGTTTGTGGCCTGATTACGCTGAGCCTTGCATTGCTGTGGACTGTGGGTGTGGCTTACTTCATCAGACCACGAGCTCCCTGTGGGTCTCTGAGCCTTTCAGTCACCCAGGGTTTACAGAGAACTTACCATGTGCCGGGCCTGAACAAGCACTGCAGCTGCCAAAGGGACAGGAGGAAGTCCCACACAGAGCGGGAGAGACAGACCCAGAATTCCACCAATAAGCAAGGGCGATGGAGAGGGGCACCCAGTGGGTGGGAGCCAGGGCAGGGTGGTGGGGTGGACAGAGCGTGGGCTGGAAAGCTGGCTGGGTCTGATCAGGAAGTCTTTTCAGGTGAAGAGCGTTGCATTTGTGGGAGAGTAGTGGTCTAGCCCAGGGCTACCTGAAGCAGAGGATGCTTTATAACTTGTGGCTGAGTTCCTGAGGCCCCGCCTTTGGGCCTTCACCCCTCATCACCCACAGGCCCTGCCTCTCCTCTCCACCTCTGCAAAGCTCAGGCCGCCCTGCGAGCTCTGCCCGCTTCCCCTGCCCTGTGTGTGCAGCACCCGCTCAGCATTCACCACCCTGCATGAGCCGTCAGCTGTCCTGCGGGGCATCCTGCAGGGGCCGGGTTGCAGCTCTTCAAGGACAGGGCTGTCCAACCTTCTTGTACTCTAGGGTGCCCGGGGGTGTCCTGGGCTCACAGGAGTTATCCAGCTTATTGTTGCTGACTGATTGGCTGATGCCAGGTCTGCCAGCCAACACGGTGCAAACTAAAGTACATGCATGAAAAAATGAGAGCTGTCACCTGGTCTGAGGGCCTTTCTCCTGGCTCTTAGTGGTCCCACCCCTTTGCTGTGAGATGCTCCTGCCCCGTCCCTCCAGCCCATGAGTTCCATCTGCATTCGCCAAGAAGCACAGCACTTTTATCCTCCGATGACAGGTCAGACCCTGTAAGATGCCTTGTTCTTTCTTTGTGGGGAACTGGATGCTACTTTCACGCCTGGGCAGAGAGCATGTGGATGATGCTGCACTGCTGTTTCTCCACTGTGAACTCATGACTCCGGGCTCTAACAAAGAGCCCCTGCCCTTGGCTCCCCCCACCTCAGATGAGGCTCTCGGGTGTCCGGGGAGCCACTCCAGGGCTGGGACAGCTTCACCCTCCCCACTTCTGTGTGGGGGTTGCCTCCTGGTGTGCAGTAACCTGGTAAAAGTCAAAACTTTTGTCTCCCCAGCCCATGTTGGGTGTCCAGGGCCCTTTATACAAATAGGACCAGGTGGCATGAGAGGAGGTCCCATTCCTGGGAGCCTGGGTGGTGGGACCCTGATCCCGAGCAGCAGCGCCATCCTATCTTAGGGCAGCCTTCACCAAGCATTGCCCACTGGGGCAGTTTCCATACACAAACCTGAGAAGTTTGAGAGAGGAGCTTTCTGGTCTAGTTATCTATTGATGTATAATAAAGAACTCCTAAATTTAGCAGCTTAAACCAACAACATTTAATTTGCTCAGGAATCTGCAATTTGGGCCACTTAGCACCATCTGGGGCAACTCGACAGCCTGGACATGCAATTGTCAGAGGCCTCAAACACTCACACCCACATGGATTTCCATGTGGCTGCCTGGCTTCCTAACAAGATGGTGACTGGGTGCCAAGTGCCAGCTTCCTGAGAGAGAGGGAGAAAGGGAAAGGGAGATTAGAGATGGAGAGAGAGGGAGAAGGAGAGAGGGAGAGAGAGAGAGTCAGGTAGAAGCTGCATCATCCCCTTTTATGATCTAGCTTTGCAAGTTACTTCTGGTACATTCTATTGGTTAGGAGTAAGTCACTAAGACTGGCCCATATTCAAGGGGAGGGAGAATAGACTCCACTATTTGATAGGAGGAGTGTCAAAGAACTTGTGGGTTTGTGGACATGCTTCAGTACCACCACACTTTTCAGGCCCCTTCCACTTCTAAAGAGGCTGTGGGTGCGACATGGTGAGTGACAGCAGTGTGAGGGCCAGGCTTTCTCCTATTGCCCCACTCTGCCAGTGCTGCTTCCTAAATCTCACTCCTCTACCCAACGGAATCTACACGCTCCCAGGGACAGGACATCACAGCCGTCCAGAGGCGGCAGCATAGCCAGCATCTCTTTTTGGGCAACTTTAGCAAGAAAGTAGCTCAGTGCATAAAGAGGTAAGTTGGGGAGTATCTGAAAAGCGCATTTCTGGAAATCTCCAATCTGAAGAAAGAAACCTTCTTACTTTTCTTTGAAGACTCCCCAGAGTGGTTCTAGCCCAGATGCAAGGTGCCTCACCCAGTTGTCCTCCAGCTGGCTCCTCTAGCTCAGCTGGCGGTCACCCTGAGCTGAGAGCACTTGCCCAGCCTGGGATCAGGGGCTGGACACCTCCATGTTGTTCACGTGTCTTTCTTCTCCTTTGTATCGGCTTCTCTGTCAAGAAGGCTTTCATTATTTCCAATGGTCTGAGCCCCTCAAGTTCCCCTTCCTTAGGAGAAGTGCATTTCTAAAGATGGGTTTTCAGTCAAGCACTGTATAATTGTGATGGATGCTACCTGGGGAGGGGGTCTGGGGTCCAGGTGTTGGTGGTCACCAGCCATGCTCAGAAGGGAGTCAGTTAAAGGGGCCTCACTCAGCCCATGCTGCTTTGATGACAGAAGCTTCATTTTCTGTCCTCGGCTTATATCCTGGGAAGTCTCCATCCTGTGCGTTTCCCATCCCATGGCCTCTAGGTGGCAGCAGCAGAGAACTGGAGGGCAGAGAAGTGGGAGTGGGAGGTGGTTGGTAGAGCAGGAAGGGAAACAGCAGTCATCTCTGATCCCTCTCCCTGCCCAGCTCATTTCTGTTGCTGAAGAAGACGCTGTTCTCGTCCCCTGACACTGGGAACTTTCCTTCCCTGAGGCAGGAGGGCTCTGGTGCAACTCTCAGTCATTTCTGCTCATCATCACGAACCCCCAACATGGCAGGCACGGAGAGCAGAAAGAAGCTGCTGTAAGTCCACGGCCGGTGTTTGCAGCCCCTTGTGTGGCGTAGTGCAGCAAGCATGCCACACGACTCTGAGGGGCACCTGGGGACCCGTCCACAGAGAACAAGGTGAACAAGTTGTGCAAAGCAGCTGCTAACCCGTGAACACAGGATTAGCCATTATGAGACCTAGATGCAGATTTCAACTTCACCCCTATCTAGATGTGTGACAAGTGACAGGTCATTTCCCTTCTCTGGCTTTCAATTTCCCCCTCTGCACAAGGACAATTTTGGACTAAGCTATCGCTAAGCCACTTTCAGTTTGAATGTTCTGTTATCCTAGCTGTGATGAAAGATTATGAATGCCCAGTTCATGACAAAGAAAATGAGACACTCTTTTGGTTGTAGTTCTGGGGTAGTTCCTAAAAAGGAGACAGAGGGCCAGAGTGCACCACACAAACATGCTGCAAGGTATCAGAGACTGGTTGCAATTAGAAACTAGGGAACCATAGCGGGCCAGGCCTAAGGGGACTGTGGGCCTAGACTCAGAGGCACATCTGCTGGTGCCCCTCTGCTGAGCTTTTACTCCAGCCCCCCGCCTCCCACATGGTTCCCTTCACTTGGTCCCCTCTTCCTCCTCATTACCTGATTACCTCCAACCCACTCTTCAAGACTCAGTTTATGCATCAGCTTCTCCATGAAGATTCCTCTGGACTCCGCATCTCTGTCAGGCACCCTCCTTTGTGTTTCTTCTGGGCTCTGTGCTTATCATCACTGAGTTTTCATCTTTTACACACAAAACGGTTGCAGTGCTTTGTTTCTGTAAAATCAGTCATGACCAGCTTGAAGCCCCACTTCTGCTAGGGCTGACCGAAAGAGCCGTCATCTCTGCAGTTGAGGTTCCTTCCACCCACCTCAAAATTCTGTGAAGGTTCGGGGGTCTTACTTCCAACAAGACATCTGGGGGACTCTGCTGGCTGCCTTGGATTTACTCCTTGTCCAAGTCCACCAGGGCTCCTGCCTGCCTCCCTGTGGGCAGACAGTACAGTAGTAGGCTTCCATCCCAGCCTTTGGTGTTATGCTCCTTGCTGAGACTGAGAACGCTGGGGCCTGGGTCCAGTCTCCCTGAGGTTCCCACATGGGCAGTCCTCTCTGAGGTCCTCCCACCTCCCTAGGGTGCTCCACGTGGGTTAGTGCAGGTGCCTGCTGATGACACAGTCCCATCTGATGTGCTCTTTCTAGTGTCGGGGAATCTCTTTCTCCCTTTTTTTGCCCTTGCTGTTTCTCTTCCTCCCTGTACTCACCTTCTCTCCTCCTCCAGGAGGATTCATGCGCTACTCTCAATGAGCCACAAATTCACATCTTAGTAAATCGTTTACCATATGAGATTGAAAAGCTGTGTATATATATATGTTTTCGTAATTAGCAACAAACTTCGGGAGGGCAAGAGCTGTGTCTTATTAATCTTTATAATTCCAACAGCTGGAAAAGTGCCAGACACATGAGAACTAAAGACGTTTTTATTAAATTAAATTGAATTGAACGTCCCAGTTGTCCAAAGTTGTTCAAGATGAGTCTGAATCAGGATAATTCTCTCTCTTTTTTTGGTGGATCTGGTTATGTGAGTGCAGAAAAATCAACAATAATTTCTGTTTCATGGCATTCTGGAAACATTTTTGAATCTTTGAGAACTGGCAAAACTCAAAGTCAGATGAGTGATAACATCTTGAGTTGTCAGTAGCTGGGAGGTAAAGGACTCAGGTTTCAGCCCTTAAAGAAAGAGAAGCCTGTCCACGCCAGAAAAATTTGGGTCACAGCCAAATAGGAACTAAAATACAAATTTAGAGACAGAGGAGAAAGCCAGTCTCAGAGACTGCACATATTTGGTGGTGATTGGAGCAAGGCAGTGGTGGGTGGGAGTGCTGAGGGGAGCATGTGATGCTAAGGCATAGAGTAAGGTGTGGTAATCTGGAGCTTTAAGCATTGGTTTTATCAGCTAGCTAGCCCCCGTCGAATTTCTGATTTTGTCTCTGCCTGAGATTGACTACAAAATGTACTCCAAATTTAAGTAATGGAGCCCACTGACTCATTGAATAGAATGGTGTGGAATGTCTGCCAAGAGCAAAAGTGACACTTCAGCCAAGTTAACGCTCTACTCTTCTTTCCAAGCGCAATTAGCCCACAGGGTCGGCTGTTTCTAAAGGTCTCTTCTGGCTCACAATAGTAAATCTTGCCACTAGCAGAGGTGGTGGAGGGGGGTGCTCATTTTCCTGTTTGTTGTGGCACACAGACATTCATGAAGTTTGTTTAAAAATCCCGAATCAAGGTATCTAGACATAAGTGAAAGCAAAGGGTGCTAGTCCTGAGTTTAGGTTTGGAAACTGAGCTGTTAAGAGATTTCCTTCCCACCTTCATTTGGCAATAACTTTGTGGTAGAGGTTCTCAACAAGCATTTCCAGTCAACCTGGTTTCCAATTAACTTTCTAGGGAGCTTAATCAGGTTGTTTTAGTGATTGGTCGTGGAACGGCTCTGTCTAAAGCCTCATTTAAGCCTCCGTAGAGCTTGTGAGATAACAGACTGATTGGACTTTATCACAGGCAGAGGCGATCGGGAGGAGATGTGCAGCGCACTGAGATAATGGTGATGACTCCCCCTCGATTCCATCTTCAGGATTAGGAGTAGATTATTTGGCTAGAATTAGAGGTCCTATTCAGGAAAGGCCCTGAGGAATTTGTGAAAGACAGTTTGTAGTGGAAAGAATTAACAGAGTCATTTATTCATTAATCCATTTTTTTCCTGTTTCCATTTGCCTACAGGATTGATTTTTTCCTTCTTAAAAAATCAAACTTTTTATTTTGAGATAACTGTAGGTTCACATGAAATTGTAAAGAATAATACACAGTGCAGACTTTACTCAGTTTCCCCAATGAATAAACAATTTGTGGTACGTCCATACTACGGAACTATAGTACAACATCACAACCAGGATATTAATATTAAAGTAGTCAAGATACAAATATTTCCACCCCACGGACCCCTCAAGTTGCCCTTTAATAATCATGCCCACTTTCTGTTCCCATCACTCCTCAACCCCTGGAAACCACTATTCTGTTCTCTATGACTATCTTTTTTTATTTTAAGAATGTTATATAAATGGAATCAGAAAGTACATTATCTTTCGGGGATTGGCATTTTTCACTCAGCATAATTCTCTAGAGATGTATTCTGGTTGTTGTATAAATAGTTTGTCTCTTTTCACTGCTGAGCAGTGTTCCGTGGTACGGATATACCCAGTGTGTTTTACCATTTACTTGTTGAATGACCTCTGTGTTGTTTCCATCTTTTAATTGTTATAAATAAAGCTCCTATAAATATTTGTGAAACAGTTTTTATGGGAACACGTCTTCATGGATCTAAGTTTCAGTCCTTTATTAATTAGTTTAACTCCAGGTTTAATGCCCGTAATTATTGGTTCATATGGAAGTTGCTTGTTTAGTTTCGTAGAAATTGCTAAATTGTTCTTCAGAGTGGCTGTACCATTTTACATCCCTAACAGCATTGCACAAGGGATCCAGTTTCCTTGCCTCCATAACAGCACTTGGTGGTGTTACTATTTTTTAGTTTGGCCATTCTGATAGGTGTATCTCACTGTGGTTTTAACTTCATTTCCTTAAAGGCTAACGCTGAATATCATTTCATGTGCGTATTTGCCATCTGTGTATCTGCTTTGTTAAAATGCCTCTTTGTGTCTTTTATGCATTTTCTAATTTTATTGTTAGTATTATTTTTCCTATTGAGTTTTGAGGCTTCTTTGTATATTCTAGGTGTCAGTCTTTTGTTGGATGTGTGGTTTGCTAGTGTTCTCTCACACTCTGTAGCTCGTCTTATTATTCTCTTAACAAAAGCTTTCAACTTGGGTAAAGTGTTCCTTTCTCTCCTAATTTCTGGAAAAGATGTGTAGAATTAGTCTTACTTCTTTAAACATTTGGTAAAATTCTCCAGTGAAGCCATCTGGGCCTGAAGATTTCTTTTTGGGTTTTTTAAAATTACAAATTCAATGTCCTTAACAATTATGGGCTATTCAAATTATTTATTTATAGTGGATAAGGTGTGGTAATTTGCCCTGTTCAAGGAATTGGTCCAGTTAATCTAATTTTCAAATTTATGTATGTTGAGTTGTTCATAGTATTCCTTTATTATCCTTTTGATGTCTAAAGTGTCTGTAGTGATAGCTCCCGTTACACTTCTGATATTGGTAATTTGTGTCTTCTCTCTTTTTAGTTTGTCCATCTTGCTAGAGGTTTGTCATTTTCACTGATCTTTTCAAAGATGTTTGTTTCATTGATTTTCTGTTTTCAACTTCACTGATTTCTGCTGTTTCTTTAATTATTTCCAGAAGCTTGCTTTGGGTTTATTTTGCTCTTCTTTTTCCAGCTTCTTGGGGAGGGTGGAGGAAGATTAAATTGTTGAGACTTGTCTTTTTTCTTAATGTGTGCATTTAGTGACAGAAGATTCCCTCTCAGCACTGCTTTTAGCCGTGCCCCACAAATTTTGATGTTATATTTTTGTTTTCATTTTCTTCAATGTCTTTTGATTTCCATTAGATGCTCTCTTTGATTCATAGGTTATATAGAAGTGTGCTGTTTAATTTCCAAGTGTTTGGAAATTTTCCTGTCACCTTTCTATTACTGATTTCTAGTTTAATTTTATTGTGGTCAGAGAATACAGTCTCTGTGATTTCAATTCTTTTACCCTTGTTGAAGCTAGTTTTATAGTGTAAGATAGTGTGTATCTTGGCGTTTGTTCTGTGGGCTCTTGAAAAGAATGTGTATTCTGCTGTTGAGTGGAGTTTTCCATAAATGATTATTTCCTGTTGGCTGTTAGTATCCTTGCCCATTTTCTATCTAGTTAGTACATCAATTGTTAAGATGGGTTTTGAAGTTTCCAATTATAATTGATAATTTGTCTATTTCTCCTTTCAGTTCTGTCACTTTCTGCTTTACACATGTTGTAGCTCTGTTGTTTGGTGCATACACATTTAGCATTGCTATGTCTTCTTGGTAGATAGACTCTTTAATCATTGTATAATGTCTTTGTCTCTGGTAATTATTTTTGCTCTGAAATCTTCTTTATTTGATATTAATATAGTTACTCCTGCTTTATTTGATTAATGTTGGCATGATATATCTTTTTCCATCCTTTTACTTTAAATCTGCCTATATTATTATAAATGAAATGAGTTTCTTGTAGACAACATATATTGGGTCATGTTTTTTAATGTAGTCTGCCAATCTCTGTCTTTTAATTGGTGTATTTAGTCTGTTTACAGAATGCTTAATTGTATTCCAAATTAAAGTGTTGTGAAAGCTTATCTGATTGGCAGAAAATAAATAAACAAGAATCCTAGCTGTTAGGGAGTTTAGGAAAGCTGCTTTTAACTTTCCAAACTCTGTGTTCCAGTCACACACATAAGAAGTTAAAACAGAAGCTGAGTGAGGTGTCAACTCACTTCTCAGAGACGGCCCACCACTTGCTGAGGGACTCCGGAACGCCTCAGTTCCCGGAACTGCTATTCTCCTTCTCAGGTTCTAGTCACAACCTACCTCCTGGGAATCAGTGGGGTGTGGTGAATTCATGATGAACCTCCTTACTTAAAGGTGGCTTTCCTTATGGTGATCTCTTTATGTGATCTTTGCTACTGGTAAAAACATTGGAGCTATTCTGTTAAGTGTCTGCAGACGTGGGTTGATGGGCTAATATGTTAGGCTTCTTCAAGTTCTCAACTTATTAAGGGAACGTCTTCTCTCTGAGGTAAAGGAAAAGAAGCACAGGAAGCATCTATCTATCAGGTCACACTTAATGCTGCAAAGTTCTGAGGGAGTTTGGCTTTGTATGCTAATGGCAGATTTAAATGGAATTGATGCACATGGACCTGAAGGTCCAATCATCTCTTTCAGAAGGACAGTGATGTTAACATGCATCTGTAGAGGCATCATCTGTCCTCACTGCTGGGAAGACCTGGACAAGACATCTAAAGCAGCACTAGATGGCACAGCCAAGAAAATCACGGGAAGGCTGGAGAATTAACTGGTGGAGTCTAAAGCTCTATCGAGCGGCCAGAGTGAAGTGTAAGAAACAGAGTTAGAATTCAGTTACCAATGTGCAAGAGATGCCCGAGTCCAAGAGAGCAAATGCTAGAGGTCGAGCCCAACTGCCCGTACAGGTAAAACCAAAGGGACCTGAAGAAAGACACAAGGCTGCAGTGTGCCTTCCTGCAAGGGCAGTTTGGTTCAAGGCTTTTATTCCAGTCAAGAGGCCCAGAAGTCTAAGGTGTCAACCTAGAGAAAAAAGGAAGGTGTGAAAAAGATAAGGGAGACTCTCAGGGCTCTGGGCTTAGGTGGAAGAAAGAGAGAGGTGGTATGTGCTGAAAGCCCATCGGGAATGCCCTCTCACCTGGAGTGAGGGCCTGTCTGTGCTCTGCTGTGTGGGTCCCAGCATCTTCTGCACCAGGACCCAACCTGGTCCCTTCATGCACCAATCATCATTGTCTCCTTTCTCTCCCATCTCCACATTTTCTTACATGCCATGTGTCAAAACTGTCCTGCTTTTTAAATATCAATTTCAACACTCCCTTCTATGAGATTTTCACATTCCCCCACTGTTCTCAGAGAAGATTGCTTGAACCTTTACTCGAGTTCTTATTTATTTTGTAGTTAATGTGATAGAATATCAGAATGTATTATTATGAGGGCAATAAAAGACTCAGGAACAGGTGAGTGACATGGAAATGAGAAAACTCTGACAGGGAATTAAAAAAAAACAAACAATAAAAAATGTACATCTGTCCATGCTACCTAAAGCAATCGACAGATTCAGCGCTATCCCAATCAGAATTCCAATGTCATTCTTTACAGAAATTGAACAAAGAATCATAAAATTCATATGGGGCAACAGAAGACCCCGAATTGCTAAAGCAATCCTGAGAAAGAAGAACAAAGCCGGAGGCATCACAATCCCTGACTTCAAAACATACTACAAAGCTACAGTAATCAAAACAGCATGGTACTGGTACAAAAACAGATGCACAGACCAATGGAACAGAATTGAAAGCCCAGAAATAAAACCACACATCTATGGACAGCTAATCTTTGACAAAGGAGCTGAGGGCCTACAATGGAGGAAAGAAAGTCTCTTCAACAAATGGTGCTGGGAAAACTGGACAGCCACATGTAAAAGAATGAAAATCAACCATTCTTTTTCACCATTTACTGAAATGAACTCAAAATGGATCAAAGACCTAAAGATTAGGCCTGAAACAATAAGTCTTCTAGAAGAGAATATCGGCAGTACACTCTTTGACATCAGCTTCAAAAGAATCTTTTCGGACACCATAACCCCTCACATGAGGGAAACAATAGAAAGAATAAACAAATGGGACTTCATCAGACTAAAGAGCTTCTTCAAGGCAAGGGAAAACAGGATTGAAACAAAAAAACAGCCCATTAATTGGGAAAAAATATTCACAAGTTATTTATCCAACAAAGGGTTAATCTCCATAATATACAAAGAACTCACACAACTCAACAATAGAAAATCAAACAACCCAGTTACAAAATGGGCAGGGGACATGAACAGACATTTCTCCAAAGAAGATATACGGATGGCCAATAGACACATGAAAAGATGCTCATCATCACTAATCATTAGGGAAATGCAAATCAAAACTACACTAAGATATCACCTTACACCTGTTAGAATGGCAAAAATATCCAAAACCAAGAGTGACAAATGTTGGAGAGGCTGTGGAGAAAAGGGAACCCTCATACACTGTTGGTGGGAATGCAAACTGGTGCAGCCACTATGGAAAACAGTATGGAGATTCCTCAAAAACTTAAGAATAGAAATACCTTCTGACCCAGCCATCCCATTACTGGGTATCTATCCTAAGAACCTGAAATCAGCAATTCCAAAAGTTCCATGCACCCCTATGTTCATCACAGCATTATTCACAATAGCCAAGTCATGGAACCAACCTAAGTGCCCAGCAACTGATGATTGGATAAAGAAGATGTGGTATATATACACAATGGAATACTACTCAGCCATAAAAAAGGACGAAGTTGTCCCATTTACAACAACATGGATAGACCTTGAGGGTATTATTTTGAGTAAAATAAACCAGACAGAGAAAGACGAACTCTGTATGACTCCACTCATAGGTGGTAGTTAACATATGGACAAAGAGAACTGATCGGTGGTTACCAGGGGAAAGGGGGGTCGGGGGAGGGCACTAGGGGTGAAGTGGTGTACCTACAACATGACTAATAATGATGTACAATTGTAATTTCACAAGGATGTTAACTTTCATAACCTTAATAAAAAAAAAAAAATGTACATCTGTATAAGGGGCCAGCCCAGTGGCACAGTGGTTAAATTCACACGTTCCACTTCAGCAGCCCGGGGTTTGCTGGTTCGGATCCCGGGTGTGGACTTACACCGCACTGCTCGTCAAGCCATGCTGTGACAGGCGTCCCACATATAAAGTGGAGGAAGATGGGCATGGATGTTAGCTCAGGGCCAAGCTTCCTCAGCAAAAAGAGGAGGATTGGCAGCAGATGTTAGCTCAGGACAAAAAAAAAGTACCTCTGTATAAATGAAGCAATTACATTTACTGAAGGACATAGCAAGACCTGAATAAATGGAGAGACCAGTTGTGTCCCTGAACAGGAAGACTTGATACTAAGGGCACCAATTTTCCTTAAATCAGAGGATGCTTCTTTGTCTCAGTTTTAATCCAGTTCTTCTCTTGATTTCTGCCTCCACATCATTATTTTAAAATTTACTCAACTACTGCCTCTTTCATGTTTATTGGCTATTAATACCTTTTGCTATGAATCTCATATTCATATACTTTGACTACGTTACATGTTACGTTGTATGTCTTTTTAAATTTTTGTAGGAATTCCATATGGAATTCCATTAGGAATCTTATTGGCATGTGGATTTTTTTAAAGAGAACTTTTTCTATTATTCTTTTTTAAAGTTACTGGTGTTCTTATTTTTAATCACCCACCTCATTGGATTCTATTATAATTTTAATATTTAGTTATTTCTTTTGTTATTCTAGGTACATGACCCTTTTAATCTGCAAATATAAAATTTTATGTTTTGTTTTCAAAATTACAGTTTTGATTTTTATTGTCATTGCATTAGCTGAAACCTCTGTGCAATGCCACATAATAGCAAGAATTATAGGCTTGTCTGATTCCTGATTTTGTTATATTTTCTAATACCTAGAAAATGAACCAATATTCAAGAATTTTAGTTCTATTTCCATCTCAGTTGCTACCCCTTGTTTGTTTTCAACCTTTTTAAAAATAAGGGGCTTGAATTCATTGACATCTTATTTCCTTTCCAGTTCATATATTCTTTTAATATGTAATTTAATGGATGAGCATTAGAACAAAGATCAGCTTTTGAAAACAAAATGTAAAATGAAATGAAATCTCAATGATTTATAGCGAAATGGAGTGTAACTGATAACTAGACTATAATTTCCCTAACAAGATTTGAGAAGTCAAGTGAACCTGCCAGTTGGAGATGCTGAAGCCCAGAGATGTCTCTCACAATAATGGACAAAGTGGGAGGAGAAACTGGAGGGAATTAGATGGTTGTGTTAACAAAACGTAGGACAGTGAGGGATGCAGCACTGGTTTAGCCTCTAACCCATGCCTTCTGAAAGTCAGCCATAATTCTTTGGTCAAATTGTCTGAACAAGGATCCTAAGGGGTGTCAGAGAAAATGGAGTAGATCAGAGAGTTATGGGGCCTCTGTCCACTCAGGAGAAAGCTAAGGGGCCTCGTGGAAGACAGTGATGGATTCAAGCCATGTGAAAAAGCATATATCAGGTGCCTCAACTTCATCCCTATCTTTGGAGGATGTATGTAATTTATAGAGTGTTTAAATTAGACAAATGGCCCAATCAATTTAGAATAAGGAACAGGAAACATGTTTCTTTTGCATTAAACTGAACTTCACCAGAGTAGAAATGCTTATGATTTCCTGAGTTATAGAGCTTGGGTTCTTCATCAAAGGGCTCCTAATTACAGGGATTGTGCTTTTCCACAAAGGTGATCCATTATGGAGCATGCTGTCTCCATAAAGACAAGAATACGCTAAGCAGCTCAAGCTAAGTGGTAATTTATATTATTGTTTATAAGAAGAAAGAGCAGGAGCTAGCAGGAGAGTGAGGGTGAGAGCAACAGAACAAGAGAGAAAGTAACCTGAAGAATGGACGTTTGAGTGAAGATGGAAAAGGACAGGAAAAACGACTGAAACACACCGTGGAAAATGACACTAGCCTTCTGTTCAGAGGAATTGAGCTGTGAGCTGAGGAAAAGAGGAGCTGCAGAGAGTTAAGTTTATGTTTCTTTAAATTTCTTACTTACGCCTGGGTAGGTGACCAACGTGAATGCTCTGGAAGCCACAGGTGCAAGACCCTGCTTAGAGCCTTTTCCTGGGAAGCAAAGTCACTGAAAACCAATTTGCCAATAGCTAGTTCATTGAGAATCAAGTGACCAAATTCCAAAGCACAGAGTGACCTGCTCCTTGATATGTTGAGGGATTTGCTCCTCTGCGTTTGCATATACCATTTTATAGGTGAATGGGTCGGCTTTCCCTTAAATGCAATTTACTGTGGTGCCCCCTTTGTTAATCTATGCTCTGACTCTGTATGCAGCACTGCCTTGGCCCAGGTTTCCGCTCCTGCCTCTGCTTCTGTCAGCAGGCAGCTGCAATAACCCTGCAATACCTGGGATATTCATCTGGTGTACACTGTGAATTGGCTTTTGGAAAATTGATTTTCAGTAAATTGAACTATAGTTCTTCTATAGGTTAATCAGAGTCCCTCTACATCTGAGCCATCAGGCTTTGCCGTATTCCTACATGCTATTTATCACCTCCCTGAACCCAGCTGAGAATTAGTGGGGAGATGGTGGAATTACATATGAAATGACATTGGCCACCCCAGTCACTCTCCAGTGTGTGCCAATTACCAGGTGGCTTTAGACCCAGAATGCAGCTTCCAAAATGTGAATGCACATGCAAAGGCAACACATCCTATTTTCTATACAAAGCACACATTTCTTAGCATGCATTTGAGGCCCTGCAGAGCCTGGCATCGGTCTCCTTTTCTATCTCATTGTTGTGACTCCTCAGATTTCACTGTTCTCGGAGCAAACTGAGCTCGCCAAAGTCACTGCTTGTGTCTGAAATGCCTCTGCTTTCCTTCACCTTTTTCCAGGGCCTCTTTACCTGCCTAGAGCAGTTTAAATGCCATCTTTCCATGTGTCCTTCCCAAACACCTTTGGGCAGGCATGTTTCCTGTTCGTCTGTCTTTCCATAGCTCCTCAGAGATTCTTCTATTACAGGGCCCAGCACCACCTTGTAGTGAACCTCCCAATGGAATGTGAGCTCCACGAAGGAAGAGGCTGTGTCTTATTTTCCTTGGTGTCTCCACGGTCCGGCACTGGGTCTGCACTGAGTAACTTCTCCATGTTGGGGGGTGATGATCAGTGGAAAGAAAACTAAGCAGTGATGGACCTGAGAGAAGAGGACCCCAGGCCAAGGGTGGTTCCTTGGCATACCGAACTTTAATGTGCTGAGTGACAAGAAGAATGCCAGGGGAGCTCGAGGAAGGCTGGGAAGGAGTAGAGGGTCTCCATGGGTTGAGAGTCCCTTCTAATCCCATACATCCAGAGTAGGAAGTGAATCTTTGAAAGTTCAGAGCCCTCTGTCTGTACTATGCAATCACTTACACTCCAGGACCAGTTGACAAGGTGGTAAAACCCTTAGTGAATTCAAGCAGGTATCTCCGATTTATTTTTAGTTGGAATATTATTTAGTCATTCACAGCAATGCTCTACACCAGCACTGTCCAATCATATTTTCTGCAGTGACAGAAATGTTCTATATTCACACTCTCCAATATGGTAGCCATTTGCTACACTGAGCACTTGAAACATAACTAGCGCAACTGAGAAACTGAACCTTTCATTTTTTCAGTTTTTTAATTAATTTTGGCTACTGTGTTGGATAGAGCAGTGAGATGCAAACCATATGGACTCAAACCATATGGCTCTGCCAAATGTATACTGGCTGTTTGCCCCTATTTCCTCATTTATTAAATAAAGATAATAGTATACTTACTCCTTATGTTGTTGTAAAGATTAAATCAGTTATTAATGTGCATTAGTTATCTATTACTGCATAAAAATTACTCCAAATTTAGTGGCTTAAAATACCAATAATTTATGATCCTCCTTGGTTTCTGTAGGTCAGGACTTTGGGTAAGGCTTATGTGCAGTTTTTCCACGTAGGTCTCATGTAGTTGCTGTCATGTTGGCCTGGGCTGCGATCATCTGAAGGTTCCACTGAGTGATCCTCTTCCACGGTGGCTCTTTCACATGGCGTTGTTTAGGGGCTTCTCCATGGGCTGCTTGAGTGTGTGCCCCAGCATAGCAGCTGCTTCCCCCAGAGCAAGTGACCCAAGAGAACAAGGGGCAGCTGCAATGTCTTTTCTAGTGTAGCCTCAGAAGCCACACACACAGTCTGACGACCAGTGCCAACTATCTTGAAGGTAGCTCCAGAATCTGTAAAGTGTTTTGAAGGGTGCTTGGCACATAGTAAATGTGGATATTAGTGTTTCTTATCTGATGCTTCCCAAAGGCAGCAAAACCTTGTGGCTCCCAGCTTACACTCATAATACTGGAAGCAGCTGCCCTGGAGCAGAGCAGGGGAGCTGGGGACGTGGTTACACCCTCTGAAGTGCTCACAGCCCGGCACGGACTCCTTGCATTGTCTTCCTCCCAGTGCAGCCCCAGAAGATGACTTCATGGGAATTTTGGTGTGGGCCAATCAAAAATGGCAAAGTCAGTCCTTCCTAACTTAGGATCTGACTTAACTTTGAGAATACAGCATGTGAAAGAAACAGAATCAGAAGCTCTGGGACCAGCTTCCAACTCCTAGACTTAGAGTTAGGAAAAGAAAAAATCATAGCCTCAGTTTATTTGTCCAAAAATGGGAATGCTGTTCTTGTCCTATAATGATGACTGTTTAGATCAGTCAACTCAGCCTGAATGCACTGGGCACTTCCTGTGTTCCAGGCGCTGTGCTAGTGAAGACGGCATAAATGTCTCTGCTTTATGCATCAAACAGACAAGTGAGAGAGATGGATGTGAAATCACTGCAGGGGTGGGAAGCACGGGCTGTGCTGGAGCCTAGTCTGAAGACTCCGTGAAGGAAGGAGCTTGGCTCATCAGAAATGTTGAGAGATGGCCATGCAGCTGAAGCAAGTGGAGCCAGGACGGAAGTATCAGAGCACTGACGCGTGTGAAAGGGTTTGTAAACTGCTCTTACTGCTTTGGGTCAGACATCCTTACTTTCTCTACTGCTCCCAAGGATCCCTTTTTACTGCTGCCCCCTCTTCTTAATGATGTTTCCAAATGAGTAGTGCCAACCCGGGTCCCGGGGGCAGTGTAATGGACTGAGGCTTTTGGTTTCTCTTCACCCTCACACAGCCCGGAGATGTCCTCCTTCCCAGCAGTTCAATGGCTCAACACCACCATGCTGGCCTCTGAACGGAGGGCATGACCCCTTTGCAGAACACAGCAAGAACTTGGGTTGCAGCTCATTCTTCAATGGCTCTTGTTTTGCCACCCGTTCCCAAAGTGCAAGTATCTTAGAGGACAATGACACAGGTATCTGACAAAGCTATTTGGCCATCGCTGTATATCAATATATCATCTTGACCCTTCCCTTCACAGCTCCTCTCCCTAGCAGACAGCCAGGAGCCAAGAGAGATGTGGTGTTGCCTCCACTGCTGAGACATCACTCTCCCCTGAAATGTGCCTGTCTCGCCCCCATGGCTGTGTGTGCACATTAATAACAGAGCCAGGCACTGGCCTCTCTGTGGCCTCTCCTGAGAGCATCTTAGGGTCTCCACCATGGATCTTCTGCCTCCCCCTCCACCGTTTTCCAGGATCCAGCCAGCTGTGAGCAAACACTTCTTCTTGGCAAAAGAGAATCTCCGGGCTTCCAGCGGTTTTAGCACAGCGAGGAATGGTGATTTGGGATACTTTACAGGGGTGATCATCTTTTGTCCTCCATGGCCCTCCTCCCCCAAACCCTGAAATGTGAGGCGGCCCCTCAGCTGCCCGGTGTGGCTGTCCGTCGAAGGGAAGCTTCTCTTGGCTGTGGAAGCCGGCAAGGGTCTCCGCCTCAGGGACTTAGTTTATTTATCTAGCTGGACTCCATCTCTTAGTATTCAGCTCGTGGAGGAAGAGGCTTTTACAGCTAAGGTAGCCCCATCCCCCCTGTGGAGACAGTGAGCAGAGAAAGAACAGATATTCACTGAGGCCTGAACTCCCCTTGGTGTTGTCTGCAAGGCTGTGGACAGGTGGGGCTACAGGGTCATAGTCAGAAAGCGCAGAATCACAGCACTGGAGGCCCTAAGGTCATGGCAGCCAGCACTCTTTTCTTCCGGAGGGACTGAAGGCCTTTGTTGGTCTGATTATGGAAGCAAAACTCTTATTTCGACCCATCCTCCCAATCCCAGAACCACTGTTAACAATTTAGTGTGTGCATTTCCAGATCTTTAAATATTAACTCAGCCATTTAATTGAGATATTTTTTACATACATGTAAGATGGACTGCAATTTCAAAGGAACACTATCTATTTCATATTATATAATCAGTATATTCAGCAAGAAGTACAAACAAATAATCTCTTATTTTATAATAATCTCATTTGTTTAATGAGATGAGAAATGGAAGTTCAAATAGTGAGTTGTCCAGGCTGGCAAATGATGGAACTGGAAATTCATTCAACCACATCCAGAAGGTTCTACTTGCTTTGCAAAAGAATCATTTGACCAGTGACAAAGAGGCTGACACATGAGCCAGGCAGCAGGGAGAGAGCCTGAGCCCTGGCAGGGATGGCATCATGCTCTCCTGCTCCCCGTACCTGGAGGATCCTCCAAGTTTGAGCCGACACTGTCTTGTCAGGATGGGGGTCCTCCGGTTTCCTGCTTACCTTGTCTTGTTCTTATGCCAATGGGCTGCTTCCTGGTTGTGCTGATGGGCCACTTCCTGGATGGCTTTCTCTGGTCTCGTTGGCCCCTGGCCAGAGAGCTATGCTCTGTCAGGCACATGGAACTGTGGAAGGATGAAGGAATTGCCATTGCTCTTGCACAGCACAGACCCTGGAGGGGACTGCCACATGGACCCAGTGACCTCTGCGCCTGCACACGTGTGGGAGGCTACAGCTCTGTCTGGAAAGGAGAAGGTACCATGTTTGTACAAGCAGTTCTACATGGTGCGGTGTGTTCAGTGCCTGCTGCTCACCTTCGTGACGTCACCATGGGTCAGACCTTCTCCTCTCCCACTCAGGCTTCAGGTATCAAATGAAGGATTGCATGGACTGGCTGTACCATTCTTTTTACCTCTGACATTCTGTAACTTATACAGTTTTAAACTTGCAACACAGCTGTTAAAATAAAACAGTCAACCTTTATAGTTATGTTTTCGCTGCCTTTGGGAGGAAATAGGTCTATTGAGTCTTCCTTTTTTTTTTTTTAATTCACATAAAAGAAAAGCTTTGGATACTCCAATAGAGGAAGTTTTATTTTGTTTTGTTTTGTTTTCCTTTTCCTTAAAGATCAAAGTTTGTCCAGTTTTCTCTTTCCTCGGAGGAACTGGTCTTCTGGAGATGCAGGCCTGTGTCCTCGTCCCTTCCTGCATATTTCCTCCCTTCTCCTCTCAGGGGAAGAGGCCAGATGCTCTCCTTGAACTCAGTGCTCAGCACAGGTGCTTTCTCCAGAAGAGGCAGGCAGGGGGATATGCACGTTAATAGCTCAGCTGGGGGGGCTGTCACCAACCTGTGCTAGGGGAGAAGATCAGACACTGATCAGAAGTCCCTGAGGAGATCTCAGGACCTGCCACCTGCCCTCTGGTCATCTTGTAATGAGTTGGAGTCTGAGGCACCCTGTGGCCTATTCTTGCCAAGGAGAGAGATAGCTTCTGCTTCCACATACACATCTTCTCTCTCCATTTGTCTAAGCATAAGAGCTGCTGAAGTATGGATCATTTAGAGAAAGAACTTTCTGAGGAGAGCTGGGCAAAGATGGGCCAAGCTGCTTCTGAGGTGGTGAGTTCAGCATCACTAAGACATGTAATGCCACCCAGGCATTATGATGTATGAGGTAGGTCTCAGAACTCCATTCAGAGAAGACTTCATGTGAGGCATCAGGTAGGTGAGACCTCCAGCTCAGAGAAGACTAATTATTTTATTATCTTCTTATTACATTTCATTCTCATTTAACTAGCTTCTGTATTATCTTCATGAATTCCTTCCTCAGCTTTTTTTTTTCTTTTTACTTTGCAGAGCTACCGAAATAGAATGTTTATTTCAGTATTTTCAGAAAAATTTTAAGGGAAATACATTTTTAAGGCTATAAATGTTCCTCAGAGTACTACTTTGGCCATATCTTACAGATGTTGATATATATAACATTCTCAATTACATTCTCTCTTAAATAGCTTTAAATTTTTACCTTGGATTTCTTTCTTAGTACAAATATTATTTTGAAGTTGTTTTATCTTTTTAAATGTTAACCTTATTTTGGAGGATAAAGGCTATCCTTTATTCTTAGTATCTGGATTTATTTTACATATGGACTCATTATGATTAAAAATCTTTCAAATTAAGATTTTATTGGGAATAAAATACACAGTAGATTTTTATAAAATTTCCATGCATTTTTAAAACATTATATTGTTTTTGGTGAAACAATATCTTTATCTATATTTTATATCTCTAGCTATATAATCAAGATTGCTAATTTTATTATTTAAGTCCTTGGCCTTTTGTGTTTTTATTTTATCAATTTATTAAATAAGTTTAAGTTCCACCTGTTTTTGACAATTAGGGAGAGATAAATACTTATACATCTTCTCTGGTTTCCTAAACAACAGGGAATAGAGCTGGATAAGTGCCAAGAACAGTAATGGCTTTATTACGGAAAACTAATTCTGTGCCCAAGGGCAAAAGGGAATTTTCTTTTCCTTCTACCTTGAATTGAGGAAACTTGGTACTGTAGACTGAGATGACCAAGTTACCTAATCAGCTAAAGTCTGGAAATCTAGGAACAAATGAGCAGGGTGCCAACTTGGCCTCCAAGATACAATGATAAAGCTCAGACAGGTCCTAGAAACAGCAAGATAAAGCAGAATATGCCCTCTCTGCTGAATTTTTAATGTGAAGTATGTGAATGTGGTCACTGAATCCGTTAGAAGTCACTTTCTCTGCATTCCTCTGGTCAGATAATTCCTTCTCAGATAGAGACTTGCACATGAGGGAGTGGAAAGGGAAACAAGCCAGGGGCTGGAACAACTTCCTTACCTCTCTAGAAATGTGAGAAACAAGGAGATAAGCAGGATTGTATTACAACTTTGATACTCTTGTCTATCTTAGTTTTAATCTTATGTATATATGTGTTTGTGTGTGAGAGAGAGTTTGTATTAAGTAAACAACACATTTGGTTTGACATAATGTGATAGTCTTTGTCTTTCAAAAGAGAAATTTAACCCAGTAATAGTCATTATAATCAGTGATATATTTGGTTTTATTTATTCAATCTAATTTTATGATTTCTATTCAATAGACTATACCAAGAAAGCAGCAGAGTATAGTTGTTAAGAGTGTGGGCTCTGGGTTTGAATTCCAGCTCTTCAAGCTACTAGAAGGGCCACCATAAGAAAGCCATTTATTATGTGTCTAAGGTTTCTCTTCTTTAAAATTCATGTCACAGAATTGTGAAAAAAACAAGTGATTTCATATTTATAAAATGTTTAGAATAGTACTTGGCACAGAGTAAATCCTCCGGCTGTTATTGTTGTTTTACTCTCATCTCAAATTTTGCAACATTTCTTGAATTTTGACTGGTTCTTTTTTCCTCTCAGAATAGTTTGGCTTGAAAGTTCCACCTTTTATTAAGGGTGCACATTTTTAATTAATATATATCTGTTTTATATTAAGTATACTATGAATTTTCCTGTTAATTAAAGAATAATTAATCTTAAGGCACTGAGATTTATGGTTTAAAGATGCTTTGAATACTGCTGAAAACAACAATAAAACCTAAAATGGAATGGAGAGAAAATGAACAACTTAAACGGAACAACAAATTGCCACAATTTCAAACCAGAAATGAGGTAAAACATCTGCCAAATACCACGCCTTTGGGCAAACACGAGATGAATACTGTGCATGCCGAGGGGCTACACACCTCCTGGGACCATGGGCCACACACAAAACCTCTCAATTGTTATTACCACCCAGAAGATGCCTTCAATGAACCTTAGATTAACCACAGTCTAATCCACGATGGTTTAACTATGGAACCACTTGGCCACAGCTGACCCCACTCATCTGCATGGACACTGAAATCTATGGAATCCTGCATGAGGTCAAGGTTCCCTTGTGTTCATTGTTGCTGATGTATTTGCTAATAAAATCCTAGTGCTTCATTTTATTGACTTCCTTTATGTAATGAAAGAAAATCCAACACATTGCCTTTCTTTTTGACAGTTCACTGCAACAGAACTAACCCCAGTTGAGATGTGTTTGTGAGGCACCAATTTAACGCGTTCTTTGTCTTTGCAGGAAGCGTTTTCTTGGTCTGCTTTCCTAAGCGGGGTTTCTTCTTGCAGACTGCAGCTTGCGGTTCCAGAGCAGAGAAGATGTTCTTGTCTTCCATTGAAGTGAATTGATGCTCCTCCGGGAGTCTGGAGATTATCAAGATGATAAACGTTGAGGATTTGTTTCAGGAGCAGTAAATCAGATTCTCTGTGAGGTGTACATTCAATCTCCTTGCTCCTCTTTCTTCTAGAAGTGGCTAAGCCAGAGTGATGCCTTTGTCTTAGCTACTGTAGATGGAGGTGGGGAAGGATGTCTAGTCACCAAGGCCCCTGCTCCGGACCCAGAGACCTGCTGGCTTCCATTTGACTTCCAAATGTTCACGCATCCAGGGCAGCTCGTTGTATCCAAAGTCCCCCACATTCCCTCATTGGAACCGACTGGCTTCCCATTGCCTCATCTACACATTCCAATACTTTGGGGTCTTCCCTGTGCATTTACTAGGAATACACGAGGCCTTATCAGGTGAGCTGGGCCCGACTGATGCTTTGTCTTCTTGCATGTTTTCCCATCTCAGGCGAGGTGCCTGTGTCCACCCTGGTGCTTTGCTTTAGGAGTGCCTTCCAAAGCCCTCAGAGGCACAGGAGAAGGAGTTAAATTTGTGTTAATTGCAGACAGAATTAGGAGTGATTAACATAAAATATTTATTTTTCATTCAGAAGTTAATTGCACCAATGTTAGGTAGTGAATGTTTTGGAGTTTAGGTGTCTTGTAGCTTCAGTGGGAGCCAACATCAACACACATTGCTAAAAAGGCAATCCTGGGCTGCATTAATAGAGAAATGGAGTGTGGATCAGAGGAGGAGATAGCCCCACTGTCCTCTGTGCTGTCTACTTTGTCTGGAACTGCGTATGTTGAGTGTCCATTGCATTATAGAAAGTACTTTGAAAATGAATATAGGAGACAGCGACTTACATCTTGAGGAATCTAGAAACCATTCTATATGGAGAGAAGTGAAAGAATGGTCTAATCCAAAAGCGCTGTCTACTGGAAGATAAAAAAGAGGACTGGAGGGAGAAAGACTGCTGTCTCCAGATGTTTAGAGAACTACAGTGTGGTAGAGAAAACAAGCCGATTCCGTATAGACACCGCAGGGTAGAACTTTGATCTGTAGGCGTAAATTCCAGGGGACAGATTTCATTTCATTCTATCTTAACCCAGGGGCAGTTGCGTGGGAGAGCGGTTGCCGTGTCACCGGAATGCCAGAGCCAAGGCTTCTTTCTCCAGGAGCTCGGGTGGTGAGCTCCGGGACTCTTGCCTCTGAGCACAAGTGACTCTACATTTGCAGGAACAAGAGGCGATGGCGTCTCTCCCGGGGCTCCGGAAATGTGGAAGGAGAGCAGCAGGGCCAAGCTGTGCTCACGGGAGGGCCTCGCTGCTGCCTGTGAGGGATGTTTGTTCAGCTTTAAGACTCGAGTTGATGCAGCAAGCCTGGAGCTTCACCTGCAGCCTCTACTGCACTCCTCCCGTCTGAAGGGACGGCTCCAACCCCGAATCAGACAGATCCATCCGCGCCCTGAGGACAAGGCCAGCGGTGAGCAGCGTTGGCCTGAGGATGAAAGGCAGAGACTGAAGTTCTGGGTCGGAGGCTGGGCTGCAAACATGCTGCAAGGCTTTCTCTTTCCTGGGGCTCTTCCCAGCTGTGAAACCCATTCCCATGAACATTTCAGGCGCTGTCCGTCTGGTTAAGGTGAAAAGCTAAGACGGCTCCGCAGGAAGCAGCTCCAATATTTATCCAAATCCAATGGAGTCCTTTGTCCCGCCCCGTCCAGCTGAAGGGCGCTAGGGCCCGTGGGCTTGAGTTGCCACTTGTCCCTCTTGACTGACGGGAAGCGTATCAGTAAATTGGCAGACTAGTCCGACGGCGCCGAGCAGGGTTTCTGAGGCTGATACTCACACCACGGCATTGCAAGTGCCTACAGCCTTCTCATGGGCACCGTCGGAAATAAGAGTCCTTCCCGACGCCTTAACACGCAGATTCCGTCTTTCATAGGAAAGAGAAAAGCAGAAGGAAAGGAAAACTGGTGTTGAATTTACTAAAAAAATCAAGTTCCAAGGGAATCCTGAAATTATTCTCATTCTTTCCAATTAATCTACACCTTTCTTTCACTTCCATTTTTAACTTACATTTTAATATAATTTTATACTTACATAAAAGTGCACAAAAATGTACAAAGAATTCCCATATACCTTTTGCCCAACTTTACCAGATGTTAGTGTTTTATGTAACACAAGTACGATGATCAAAATCAGGAAATTAGCATTGATATGACACTAATCTGTAGGCCTTACACAGATTACACCAATTGTTCCATAAATGTCCCTTTTCTGGTCCAGGTTCCAAACCAGGTTCATACATTGGATTCAGTTGTCCTATCTCCACAGTCTCCTCTAATCTAGAATAGTTTTACCTACACCTTTGGCAAATTCAAATCTAGAGAGGGAGAACGTATTCATTCGAGAAATACTAAGTGTTGGCTTCACTGTGCTATGCCCTGCTGGGAATGAGGGAATACCACATGGAAGAGGACAGACACTGTCTCTGCAATCCGAGGGCTCTCAGTCCAGTGTTAAACATAGACAAGAAAACCGACAATTTCCATGTGGTATGGCAATTACTGTAAGAGGAACAAAGGGGACATACAGGTTGGGAAGGCAGACACCTAAACCAAGGTGGGAAGAGGCAGGGAAGGATTCTTGGAAGAGATATTGCTGGAGGTGAAGCCCATGGGATAAGCAGGAGTTAGGCTGGGAGAAGGATGTTGCTGATGAGATCATACGGGCAGTGGTAATGGCATTGCTGAAAGCCCCGTGGCCCATGGCACCTGCTCTGTTCACTGAACTGAAATGCATTCGAGAGTCTGGACATGAGATGTGAAGTAGAGAGGCATGTGGGGGGCTGGAGAGGCAGGGAATGGCTGGATCGTGCAAAGGCTTGGAAGTCGTAATAAGCGATTATTGTCGACCATAGTGCAATGGAAACACGTTGAAAGATGTTTTGTACAGGAGTGTGATCATCTGATTTGTGTTTTAAAAAGACTACAAAAGATGATGTCGGCCTGAAGTAAGGTGAAGCAGCGGGGGTAGAGAGACGCGAACAAACCTGAGATATGGAGGAAGTAGAAAAGACAGGACGTGGCGATTGGTTGGATGGAGAGGGTGAGGGAGAGGCAGTGGTGAAAGATGAAGCCCAGGCTTCTGCCTTTGACACTGAGCAGAAGTTGGTGCCATTCTCTGTTAGAAGACACCGTGGGAGCAGGAGTTTTGAGGATGTTTTATGCTGAAGAGTTTGGCGAACTTGTGTAAAGTTGGAATGTGAGGCTGAGGTCCTCTCGACTCCCAGTCCAGGGCTGTTGATGCTACAGCATGTCTCCTAGCTCTTTTCAATCCAGCAAGCCATTAGGTGTGAAAGACACAGACAGGCAGCCCTGAGAAGCAGGCTGCATGCCCTGGTCCCTGCCCCCAGGGAGACCACGGCCAGGGGATGCCCCAGGATTGGGCAGATACTGTAATAAAGGCAGTGCAAGGAGGCCCAGGCCCGGGCAAGAATTTCTGTTGTGTCCCGTCCAGCTGGGAGAGGCAGAGGCAAGTCAGGCTGGCTCGATCTGGTGTGAGGCTCTGCCTGATGCTCCTTCCTCGTCCTTCATTCAGGATCTTGTTCTTGATCCACTGCAAGGCTAGTCTTGGATAAAAGCTGGTCTAAAAGTGGCCATGTCCAGTTCTGGCTTCAGCTCCAGGGGCTTTTGTTGATATTTATAGAGGCTGTCTCTTCCTTTCTGACCCATAGTCACCCCTGTTTGCAGACCTGCTCTGTCCCACCTGGTTGGGCTGGAAGCACTTAAGAAGACAAGGTCTCAGCTGGACTCTTCCTCTCCGTCCAGCATCGGAGAGATGGAAGTCTGCTCCCACCCAACAGTCAGTCAGCCACTTGGCAGTTCAGCTGGAGGGGGAAGTCCAGTCAGCTGGGGGCAGTTTGGCTCAACTAAATCCTCCAAGGCGGGGTGCTAAGAACAGAGGAGAGAGAACACGACTGGAATGTGAAGGACTCAGGGGAAATAACTTGCCATGCCCCAGTTTCTCATCTGCCAGGATTGTAACTGAGGAAGTGGCTGCTGTCAGGTAGCATTAATTGACATTCAGGGTCACCTGCCCATCTTCTCAGCACTGTGTCCCCTCTTCATGTCTGGGCAAACCCACCACCCACAGATCGGCACCGAGTCTGCACTCACAGGCTGATTTCAGACCTGAGAGGCAGGAATGATGGCTAGTCTAGAATGGGACATACTCCTGGCTCAGTGCGGGGTTTTTCCTACTATCAGGATGTCCTGGGCATCCAGCTCCAAGGAACTTTTGGACCACGTAGGAAGAACACAAACAAGCAGAAAAAACTTGCGATGTATTTATGGACCGAGTCAGGCTGCCACAAATGGCTGGGCAGCATCCCTGAAAAACGAGTCAGGGGTCTCCCATGCAGAATCTGGGAGCAGAAGTGAGCAGTGTGAAGATTTTTTGTGCTAAAATTTGCTTTATGTCTTGGGAAAAGAACCTCAAGCTTCTTCGATCCCCCTCTATCATGTATCCTTGGCAGCTCTGGGAGATATTTTCCCTATTAAGCAAACCAACAGCTGCTGATTTTGGCTACAGTTTGCCTTGCTTAGTTCTTGGGAGGAAAGAAGATGCTCAGCTATCCTCAAAAGCCACCAGTGGAAATCAAAATAAAAACACAGAACAGATGGGCCTGGAGGATGGAAACCCGGAGGGGGGCCGTGGCTTCCCATCCTCAGCAAAGCCGCAAACCCCCAGCGGTTGTAGAGTTCTCCTCCTGCCCAGGCCTGGCCTCCTGTGGGGCTGTGGGGTGTTCCTCAGGGCTCCTCCCATCTGACCTTTCAGGAGATGATACACAGGCAGACAAGAGACATGGCAGATTTCTATGAGGGGACAGTGAAGAAGGCACAGGGAAATTTCCTGGATCAAAATACTTCGCCCATCATCACATTACCAATTCTACCATAAGTGATTCATTCTTTTGCGTGTCAACTTCTTCATTACTGGGTTCTGATCTGAACCAACTAAAACAGCAGTTAACCTTTGTATTGTTGTTTCCTATGTGCCAGGCCCTCACTAGTATACAGATTTGCAAGGTCACACTTAATCCTCACCTTATTCTTGTGCTGTACCCATTTTACTGATTAAAAGTTAAGGCTAAGAGAAGTCAAACAATTTAGTCAAATTCAGAGAGTTAGTAAGTGCCATTGCTGGTTAGTCCACCACCAAAAATACTAAAAATGCTTAAATACCAGGATAGATTGCCTCCCTGAGAAGACTGACACCATTCATTCAATACATAGAAATATAAGTAGAAGCATATGTGTATGGCAGACTTAACCCCCAGCAGAAATATACATCCATCTACTCCTCAGTCAAGGAGACAAATGCAAAGATGGCCACACAGCCAAGAATTTCTAAACATTGGAAGAAAATCAGCATCATCAGAGGGACATGTCAAATTACATTAAAATTACATTGAAATTACAAATTACATGAAGAAGATATTGCTGTAGGAAACAAAATTTAGAGCATCAGGAAATTCTTCAGAATAAGTATAGTTATAATTAACATATAACATTGCAAAAATGGATGAGAGTATTTCATATATAAATGAAAACAAAACCTTAGAGATCTGCAGAAAAAATAAGATCAATGAAATAAAAAAGTGAGTTAAAGAACAGAATTAACACAGCTGAAAATTGAATTTGTAAGATGGAAGATAGCAACAAAAAATAATTTCAACGTGAAGCCTCAAAGACAAAGAAATGGAACGTACAAACGGAGACAGAGTGGATTTATCCCAAAGACTTCCAAATTCTGCCTAATTGAACTTGCAAAAGGAAAAACATAAACAAAACAGAGAAGTGAAGGGAGGAAATAAAAAACAGAAGACACAGTTTTCAGGAATGAGGACGAGCTCTCAAATTGAGACAGTCCACTGGGTGCTAGTTATGACAAATGTAACAGACAAGCCATATGCACACAAGGTGGTGACAGTTCAGAAAACCAATGACAAGAAAAGTGTTCTAAAGGCTAACAAGGAAAAACTAAAGAGACTGTAGATTCTCTATGAAGGCAGGAGCATCAGTTTGGAATCAGATTTCTCAAAAGCAAGAGAGGATTTCTGAAAGCAATAGAGCAATATCTTCAAAGTGTTGAACTAGAATTCTATTCCAAGCAAAAACAAGGAAATTAAATATAAGGTAAAAAATATTTTTAAAGCCCTTTAAGGACTCAGAAAATTTACCAATCAGAAGCTCTATCGGAAATTTCTGGAGAATCTATTACAGCAAAATAAACTAAAAAATATTGGTAATTGAGTTGAGGAAGACTTGGGATATGGGGAGTAGTACTTAGCCAAAAAAAATAGTTATTATTTCTAAATAACTATTGATTTTAGAAATAATTAATGTTAATAAAAAATGAAATCCATTTTCCTTAAATGATTTCAGAATAGTTCAGATCACAGAAGAAAGGAAAACATTTATATTTTACAATCTCTATTAGAGCTTTTATTCCAGCCTTTTGAACAAGGGGGCTCATGTTTTCATTTTGTACTTGGCGCCATAATCTATGTAGACACATCTGTCACCCACACAGGAGACTTGAGATTTTTTTTGCTGAAGAAACTGAAACAAAGAGGCTCCATATTTGGAGACATCAGGCACATAGGAAAATTGGGTGAAAAGAGGAGAATTATGTGAGCTGCTAACAACTGATTTAGAGATACCTCCAGACCCCCACTGCCAAGGTGGTAGATTGCAGGGTCTTTCGCTGGAACAACCAAATCATTCAGGGCAAAAGACCTGCGCATCCTGACATTTGAAGGTCACTAACATCGTTGTTGGTTGGCTGTCCCCTCAAGCTGCTGTGGAACTCTCCAGTATATAATCTCTTCCATGCACCTATGGCTAGTTCCAAGCCATTTTCATCTCCGCCAAAGGAGATGGTATATCCAGGGGTTAATGAAGCATTTCTATTTCCCCTCCTGCCTTTTAATTGGGGAATTGTATCCATTTGCATTTAAGGTAATTATTAATTAACATGTTGTGCCTCAGGTTCTGTTGGTTTTCTTCCCAACATTTGTCACAATGTACAATTACTTCACTGTCATTGACTTATGAACTTTTTTCACACCTATCTTCCCATAGGCCACAAGCTCCCTGAGGACAGGAGCCATCCCTGTCTTGTTCATTGCTAGATCCTCAGAATCTCATGCTGTGCCTCTCCAGGATGTCTCTGAGTAAACTGATTTGAGTGAACAAATGTGAAAGGACTTAGTAACCTGTATACTGATGTGAGCAAAATGGTAGCTTCTTATTACAGGATGGATAGAGAGCAGATTCCAAGGAGGCCTGTGATTATAAGATGCTGATTCTAAGACAGTATGAATGACAGATATGCTACCTAGGTCCCCATACCCTCATCAGCATCCTGGGAACTGTGAGGAGTCAGACAGGATGAGAACTGGGTGATTTCTTAGCTGGAGTGGGGCAGAAGCAAAGGCCGATATATCGTTCTTTTCTCTTCTCCCCTGCCCGACCCAAGCACAGTGGGACCTATGAAGTTCAGCTTGATTTTGAAGATTCTTATTCTCCCTTGCACTCCCAGACCTTTCCTTTATCTCTGGCTCCATCCCTAGGAATAAATTTCTTGGTCACACTCTTCAATCAGGTTCTCCTAGAGAAAGGACCCAGCTGCAGGAATGATAAGAACCAGACTTCAAATGGTTTTCCAGGAGCTGAGGGAAGTAAAGTCTTTTCCTACAGTTTCTCCAGCCATGGAATTAAGGAAAGGAAGTGGGTCATAGAGCTATAGCAGTGTAAGGCAGAAATCCAAGACTTCTCTGGGACTCCTGGGAAGGCCTCTTTCCCTTCACACAGAAGCTTCCCTCTGCTTTCCATGCGGAGCCTGGCTCACCTCATGAGAGGCTCTGTGTGGAGACACCAGTGGCATTTTTCACTTGAGTGGATTATTCTGAGGAAAGACATAGAGGAAGAAAATTTAGCCCTTTATTTCTCTTGTCTCTTTGGGCAATGGCAAGAAATGCTGCCTTTAGACCCTTATTTCATCCATGAGAGTTGCCTTTTCCATTCAGGAGTGATTCCTGCCTCTCCAAGCAGCTGTCGCCCTAAGTAGCCACTTGATTCCCAATCACCTGAGCCTGAAGGTGTCCTGTGGCATAAGCATGCCTATGTGCATTGTCCCTGGTCACCATCAGTGCAGCATGAAAGAGCACGGGCAGCGGGAACACGCTCCCCGTGTCACAGCCTGCCTTCCACATTATAAAGTTTGAGGACAGCTTCCTACCGCCCAAGGGGGAAGCAGCACAGTCCGCCAGAACAAGGCAGAGCACGGATCATCATTGTACCCAGGATCACCTACACAAAGTTGAAAAGAGAAACTCTGTGTCCTGCAACAGTGCAGACAACTCAAATTCATATTCAAGATAAAAGCTAAAACAAAAGCCATGGGAGACCTACTACTCTCTAGGTAGATGGTGCCTTTCCGGCAGACTTCAGCCTCCACTGGACACTTCGCAGGACCTACTCCTGCCGATCAGCTCAGCCTGGACCACCACGAATTCAGGACAAGCTGGAGCAAGGAGACTTCCAGGCTTCCTCTGCAAATGACGTCACTGCTCAGGAACTAAATGGAGCCACCTCCCTCTGGTTTCTCAAAGCAGTTTCTCTGGGTCCCTCACCTGCCGCTTTGTACTACTTTAACTGGATTTTTTTTTACGTTCTATTACCTGATAAAAACTTTCCTATATCTTATTAATATCCTTCCTACAGACTCCACGTGGAATTTTAAAAATTATATCTTGACTACGTTTAAACAAGGCTTGGCTCATGGGAGGCATGAAATACATCCACGTAAATAAATGAGAGGCTCAGCACTCCAGGCTTCTGTGTCCAGCGCCACCTCTGACTGTTCCAGGCCACCGAAGAGATCGCCCAAATTCCTTTTTCTGAGGAGAAATGATGCCCAAGTACATATTCAGACTCCTCTAGGGGGCCTCACTGGATAGAGGGGTAGAACAAGGCTGAGTCTTGGTTTAAAAATCAAAACTTTAAAGACTCTGGAAGGAAGTGGACTATAAAGCAATTCAGTTTTCTGCAAAATTACTGTATTGAATTTATACTGATCAACTTAGTGAGCAGGAGGAAGAAACTAATATTCATTCTAAAGTTACAGAAACAAGCTTATGTTCACCTCGCTTATTTTGCACTACTTCTTCTAACCAATCTAAAGGGTTACTTTTATTTATTTTAATTTAAAATGCCTTTATGCATTTATATGGCAAATAATACTGCCTAACAATGGTATTTGACTTTCAGTCTGGTGAGTGTAGCTAAGAAATTCATGTCTCTTTTGTATAACACGTATTGAAAGATAGGAAAAGTCAACTTAATAGATGTTATTAACTAATTCACACATATGCCACAGCTGGATAAATGGTTCAGGTACAGATGAGCAGTCAGTGTGGGTACCTGATGGGCAGGTGACATTCTGGGTGCTCTGCAGGGTTTAACACAGAAGATTTATTTCCACTGATTTATGCTAACAACTTGCTCTCTGTGAATCTTTAAAGTAACCAATTCCAAATCTTCTAGCTCTTGGAGAAGGGTAATGCCTTTGCAAATTTTTCCCAACTTGTTGCTTTTCTAGCTGTGTTTTTCAGTTGCTGCTTGTTCGGTCAAGGTTCAGTTGCTTTCAGGTCTTCTTTAAGCTTCTTGAACTTTTCCTCTGCCTCCACACTCACTGAGACACAGGACTCCCTGATCTGCGCTGTGGGGCAGGCATAGGTGCCGAATCTTGGTTCCTGTCACTTCTTGCTTCCTGCTTTGCAGCTTTCTTAGCCTCATATTTCCTTTGATTTTCAAGGGCTGCTTTTGATAATGGCTTATCATTTCCTGGTTGTGATTTCTTATTCTGGGGTGATTTCTCCTCAGGCAGCTTGGAATTGGTGATTGGTTTATTTCTTAAAGCTGAGAGTCTATCAACCATTGCAAACTTAGGTTCCTCAGGGGGCGCTTCACTTGTAACTGCTTGGGAAGCTATTGTTTTTGCTGGAAATAGTCCATCCAAAAATGGTTGCCAGGGTAGGGCTGGCATAAGGCCTGTACCCATTATTAGTGCCCAGCCTGGAAACATGCATGGCAGTTAAAATGTGCTCCCCCTCTGGTCATTGAGCAAAATATGTAGGATCAGAGGCTAATGGTCGACAAACAGGTTTGTATTTTTTAACATCCCATGATTGCATTTGTCCCTTATATTTCTAAATCCAGCTACCATTAATGTATGGCCACGAGGACCAAATAAGCTGCATTAGAGCACCAGTTCCAAATTCAAACACAGGACCACACTTCAAGTTGAAAATCGTTGCTTTGACAGGCATAAAACTCTAAACGGTATAAAACTCAGTAGAATTAGAAGTCTAACTCACATTATAAATGGGACTATGTTTTGGTAATTGAACGAATTACAGAACTTTCTCCATTTGTTGGTGTGGCATTGCTCACTGTAGTAGGAAGTTCCTGTCTTTTCAAATCTGTTGTAGCTATGACAACACAGCAGTAGCTTTTTCATTCCATATTGTCAGAAGCTTATCAACCTTAGAGGAACAGTTGTTGACTAAAGCTGCGTGAGGTCCTCTAAAGTTGAGTAGAGGTGGAACCTAACAAACGAAGGTGCACCTTTGCTCCTTGGAACATAGACAGTCCCCATGTGCTTAAGTGATAACACACAAGAATTAATATTTTGGAAATGCCAACTACTTGCAATTTTATTAAAATTGTTTTTTAAAGAAGTGAACTTCCTTGTTAGCATTTCAGGCACAAATAGTTTCATCATCTGACTAGGATGGATACCAATTTTTCATTGTTTCTGGATGAAAGACTTTAGGAGGTCCCAGTTTTAACATCATGGAGTTGCAAGTTGGGTCTCCCAGGGGCACATGTGTAGGGGGAGTGTAAGGCTTCTATGTTGCCAGAACATGGTTTTGTTTTGGAGATAATTCAAGTCAAACTGCCTTTGGAGGTTAAAGGAGTGTAGTAATCCTGTGTTAGTGACATTGATAATGTTTACTGTTTTTTCCCTTGCCTCAGCAAATAAAGTGTCACCCTCACTAAAGGTGTAGACTTTGCAATTTTCCTGTGGTTCCCTGTGCTTTATGTAAAATATGGTGGTACATTCACTATAGAGGGTCCTTCTGGGACCTTGAAAACATCGCTACCTCTGAATCCATGCCCAAATCTGCCAGAGGTGGCTGGATGGCCCCATCTTCCCCTGGAAAACAGTTACATTCATTTTCAATGCCTCATACTGTCGTAAATCATTCTACTGCTGCTGGGCTTCTTATCTAACTTGGAAGAAGTCAGTATTTGGGTCCTCTTCTCACTGCTGAAAATACATAATTCCTCAAGGAGTGCAGACTTTTCTTCTCCAGTTTCTCTTTGGTCATGCCAATAAGTCCAGGATGAATATCTGAGCAGCAGGATCTTGGAGCCCCATCCAGTGCTTTCTGTCACTGCTTTATTGACAGATGGCTGCAGAAAGCACCACTCAGTCTTTAGTGGGGGTCTGAATGAACAGAGTGGGAGTAAAGACGTAAGCTGTGTGGACCAGTGCACAACACCCCCTGTGCATGTAGAGCTCACATCGAATTCACGCTCACCTACAGAGGAGGCCTGTCACCATGACTTACATTTCGGCTCCTTCAGGGCAAGGAATAACATCTAACCTTCCTTCCCCACCTTCCAGCCTGAGTCTTCCTCTGGTATCCTCATCTCAGGCTCAGGAAGGGTCACTGCCATGCGTGATTTGCTCAGTTCAAAGTCCTAAGAGTTTGGCTAGATTCTCTTCTTTCACTTCCCTTCCACAAAGAACCCATGATTGGATCCAAATATGCCTCACACTCCTCCACATGTCTCCACTTGTACTGCCACCCTCTGTGTAAAAGCTCCATCTTCTCGTCCTGTCTCCACGATGGCCGCCAAGCTGTTCTCTATGCTGCCCCTCTTCCAATCACATACCACACAACAGCAGAGCAACCCTGCAGACATGACTCTGACCCACTCTCTCACTGTTTACAGCTCTAGAGCACTGCCCATCACATCTATAATAGCTCCAGAAGCCTCTTACTCCCTTTTCCTCCAGCCTCACGCCAAGCCCCTCTCTGCCTTGCTCAGTACCCCAGCCAGCCTCCCTCCAGTGCTGTGAACACACATGGCCTTTCCCACCTCTGAGCTTTGCACTCTTCTCTAAGCTTGAAATGCTCATTGTGGCTTTTTATGTGACTACTTCCTCTTTACCTTGCAGATTTTAGTGGAAATATCATCCTTTCCAAAGTAGCCTCTCCCGGGTAATGTCTACCTCAATGTCCTATTACTTCCCTCTCAGTCATTATCCTTCTTAGTTGTGTGTTTGTTTGTCCACTTTCTCTTCCCTAGCAAAATGTAGTCTCCATGAGGGAAAGAAGCTTGTTGGTCTGACTTACCACTGATCCCGGTCCATAACACAGAACCTGGAACCCAGTAAGTACTCAATAGTTGCTTGTTATATGAATTAATTTCTGTCTCTTCCCTAGCCCTCAGTGCCCAACATGCTCAGTCAATAGCTATTGAATGAAGAAAAATAGATGAATGAATTGATAAATGCGTATTTCTAATGTTAATCCCACTTCACATGCCCTCCAAGCATGGTGTAGCTGAACCTGAGCACGATAGTACTTCCCCATCTTTCTTCCTGGTCCTGTTCATGCAGCAGCATTGTTTATAACCTCGTCTCCTTTGATCACTTCCAGGACAAGAATGAATCATATGTAGGTGGAAGACATCATGATTGTGGAATCCCGAATATCTTCCAGCTCGACTCTTTCACTGGAAAAAAGGAGCCTGAGGATGGGGGGCCCTGGACGAGAGAGAAAGTTCTGAGTTTCCTTGTCTGTGGTTTAGACTGAAACGAAAGTGAGTCCCTGACCTGGTATTCCCCCTGACTAGGTCTCCTGTTCTTGTGCATTTTCTCCAGGGAGAAGTGCAAAAGAGGAGACCACACCAGGAAGGGCACAGCAGTTGGAGAACTCTGAATCCACTGGTCTCAGGCTCTGGCCTCAGAGTCTAGGACCAGAGCCACCTGGAAGTGGTCAAGTAGTTAATCAGAGAAGCCATAGTGGCAATGGAGATGGTGTGAAGATGTAGAGAAGAGATTTGCCTCAACAAGCCACCAAGACCTGCCTCCAGATTTGCCTTTTGTCTTCTGTTCCAGGGCCTTAGTCTCTAACCCTGGCCATCCTCAGCATCTTTTGGAGAAGGCTTCTCCTAAGACTGACTGTAAAGTAGGACATGTGCCTTCAGATTTGACTCCCACCCCTCAGGTCCCAAAGACAAGCCTGGATGAGAAACAAAGAATATTCCCCTGGCTTTCTTTTTTTTTGAGGAAGTTCAGCTCTGAGCTAACTACTGCCAATCATCCTCTTTGTGCTGAGGGAGACTGTCCCTGAGCTAACATCCGTGCCCGTCTTCCTCTACTTTATATGTGGGACGCCTACCACAGCGTGGCTTGCCAAGCGGTGCCATGTCCATACATGGGATCCAAAACAGCCAACCCCGGGCTGCTGAAGTGCAATGTGCACACATAATTGCTGCACCACCAGGCCAGCCCTCCCCTGGCTTTCTAGAACCTCTTCTCCCCTCTGCTAAGCACTTGGCCCTGCCCATGGAAAGAGCTGTGTGGGCACTCTAGGAAAGTTTGATATTCATAATCCTGCATCCAGGTGCTCTGTCCAATGAGTGAAGCAAGGCTCCTTGGGAACCCTCTCTCGCATGCCTGTCCTCCAAGGCTCTGGTTCTGGGGGTGGACTCGCTCCCTTCCACTCAGGGTCAGAGACCCGGTTTGCTTCACATGTTTATGCTTTTAGTTCCTTTGGTGTAACGCATTGCTGGTGAAAACTTGGCGCACTCAACATCTCTATCCAGTAACTCATTTGTTTTAAATTTTGGAACCATCTGAAAAATACATGATGGTGTTAAAATGTGTGTGTGTGTGCGCGTGTGTGTTGTGTGTGTGTGTGTGTGTGTGTGTTTGAAAGAGCATGTGGGAAAATCCCTTTCCCTTGGCTATTTATAACCCTTCCCAGGCACTAAAAGCTCAATGGCCATAACTCTCACCCTTCCAAAAAGTGCCGAGTGCAGCACTTTCTTATTTTATGCACCTCCTTGCTCTTAAGTGCTCACTGTTTGGATTTCTGGTGTGATAACTTTATTTAAAAATTGAGATTTCCTGGAATTGTGCGCTTGTCTGAGCTCTTTTTTCTGGCCAAGCACTTCTTCCTCCCACTCTGCAGAGCCTGACCAGCATGGCGCCTGCTCTCAGTGGTGCTGCAGGCTCCAGTCAGAGACACTGATTGTCATTCAACTAGGGGCACCTGAATATGGTTCTCCAGAAGACCCTAACACTGCAGAAGAAATGTCATGCAGACCATGCAAAGTACTGCACCTTGTGGCACCGGGCTGTCCCTCTCACTTCATCCCCTGACACTTGGCAGAAGCCTGGGACCCAGAAGGTGCTCTGTAAATTCTTGTTCAATGAACATTCCCAACTCTATCCTCTGCTACCCAAGTTCCTGAGATTCTCTGGTTACATCATGCTCTTTCTTGAATCTGGGCCTTTGAACAAACTCTTCTATCTTCCCATTTGCTTTCAGAAGGCACCTTTTCCAGTTTCCCAAATGGTAAATTAGGTCCATGTGTTTATCTTTGAAATGAAGAAATTGAAAGAAGTTTGCAAAGCATTTGGAAGATGGAAAATGGTGCTATAAATAATCTCTAGACATAAAGGAATTTTTGAGAGACAGGGGGCTAATGGCATTGGAACCAGCCGTTTCCAGATTTCCAGGATTCAGCATTGCAAGAGAAAGGGCCCAAAGAGCCCAAAAACCACTCAGCTTGAGTGGTGGGGCTGGAAGTACTGGGGGGCCATACAGAACGTAGGCTCAGAGAATAGGATTTTGGGGACCCCACTAATGCCCTGCTGAGCTTCCCTTTGCTCAGCCAGCATGCAGAGGAGAAGAAAGATGTGCCTGCAGGCTCTGAGATTGCTTAGGCAGGGGCATAGGGAATCTTGGCTGACTCTGGAGTGTACCATGAACCGGGACACACTAGCCAACAACCCGGCCCTGCAGCGAACCCCTAATTCTCCTGATGATTGAGGCAAGATAAGCTAAGTCTATCTCTATGCAGAAGGGAGGATGATCAGAATCTACCATTGAGTGAAAAAATGTCACAAAAATTACATGTTTATACATACAGCACGTGTGTGCGTGTGCACGCACGCACGCACACACACACACACACACACACACACACACACACACACAAGCTCCTCGAAGAGTAACCAGCAGCACACTAATGCAGGGTTCAGGATTTGAATGGATGCTCTCTTACAGGTGCTGTCACCTCATCAGTTTCAACCCCAGTTTCCACAGAGACAGTTCTCAGAATTTGTGTGCTCCCTCCAGACCTTCGCATACGGATGCAGGATGTTATTTTGTGGTTGGTTCTATTATATGTTAGTTGGCCTTTCATAGCTATAAAAATGTTCAAAGCTGAACGTTGTCCTTGAATATGATTTTCGCTGTAGGATGTAGATATTGATATGCAAGAGTCTCCTTTTCATTGAATTATAGGTAACCTTCCATATGTAATTTCCTCTTTATTCCAGGGGATAGTTTAGAGACTATTTTTGAATTTTCAAATGGATATTTTAGTCATCTTTTGGTTGTAATTGATTTTACTGAGTAATGATTGTAAACACAACTTGTACAACCCCTTCTTCTGGAAATTCATTGAGATTTTCTTTATGAATAATTGCATGGTTTGCTTTTGTAAATATTTCATGGGCTAGGAGAAGAAAACCTTCTCTGGAGAGCTGGAGCAGAAACCTTTTCAGGTATCCACGAAATCAAGTTCCCTGATTATGGTTGTTGAAATCTTGTAGACCTGAACTGAAGGAAATGCATGAAAGTCTTCTGCTATGATTGAGCTACTTTTTAAAGGTTTTAAAAGTATTTCCATAAAGTGTTATTTTATTTATTCATTTTACTCCTGGGTTGTTTTATGAAAAAGTTAATGACTATTATATATTTTTATGGATATCTTTTATTATTGCTGGTATATCATTAATTATCCCAATTTAACATTTTAATTGATTTTAATATTTAATATTGATTAACATTGTTTATTTTGTCTTATAGTCTACTTACTACATTTTTCCCAATCCTCTCATTTTCAAGCCATCATTGTCATTTTTACTTATTTATTTTTGCAATTTTAACTTTTTATTTCAAAATAGTTACATAGTCATTTCCACCAGCAATGTATGAGAGAGAATTTCTCCACGTCCTTGCCACCATTTGGTATTGTTACTATTTTTTGTTTTAGCTGTTCTCATAGGTGTGCAGTATATTTCATTATGGTATTGATTTGCATTTCCCTAGTGGCTAGTGCTGTTGAATATCTTTTCATATACCTGTTTGCCCATCATATATCTTCTTTGATGAAATATATTGTCTTGTCTTTTGCCTATTTTCTAATTGGAATGCTAGTTTTTTTATTACTGTTGTGTTTTGAGAGGTCTTTATAAATTCTAGATATGAGGACTTTGTCAGATGCATAGTTTGCAAATATTTCTTCAAGTCTGTAGCTTGTCTTTTCATCTTCTTAAAACGGTCTTTCACAGAGCAAAATGATTTAATTTTGATGAAGTCCAGTTTATTGATTTTTTTCCTTTTAAGGCTCATGGTTTTGCTATCATGTCTAAGAATTCTTCACTGAGCTGTAGACAATTATTTTTTTCCTATACTAACTTCTAAAAGTTGTATAGTTTACATTTCCCATTAAATCTATGATACATTTTGAGTTAATTTTGCTTAAAGTGTGAGGTTTAAGCTGAGGTTAACTTTTTTGCCTGTGGATGGATACCTAATTGCTCCAGTGGCATTTGTGGCAAAAACTGTCGTTCCTCCACTGAATTGCTTTTCAGTTTTGTCAAAAATGTGTTTGCTGTACTTTGTGAGCCTGTTTTTTGCCTTTTTATCCTGTTCCATTGATCTATGTGTCTATTCCTCTGAAAATACAGCATATTCTTGAGTAATAAAGCTGTATCATATGTAGAGTACTCCCACTTGATTCTTCTTTTTCAAAATTGTTTTAGTTATACCAGTTCCTTTGTATTTCATATAAACTTTTGAATATGTTTGCCTATATCTACAAAAATTCTTGCTGGAATTTTCATAGGAATTTTATTAACCTTGTTTATCTATTTGGGGAGAACTGACATCTTTACTCTACTGAGCCTTTCAATCCATGAACACAGTGTATCTCGCCATTTATTTAGATCATTTTTTATTTCATTCATTAGGGTTTTGTAGTTTTCAGCATGCGAGTCCTATACATGATTTGTTAGATTTACATCTAAGTATTTCATTTTGGGGGTAGCTGTTGTAAATTGTATTATATTTGTAATTTTGGGTTCCATGTGTTCATTGCTAGCATACAGAAATAACGGTTATTTTTGTGTGTTGATCTTTTGTCCCGTGACCTTGCTGAACTCACTTATTCTAGAGTGTTGTTTGTTTTGTTTGACTCATGGATTATTTAGATCTTCATTTAATTTCCAAGTGTTTGGAGATTGTTCTGTTATCTTTTATTGAATTCTAGTTTGACTCCATTGGAGTCAGGGAATAATCTCTGCATAATTTAAATTCTTTTAAATTTGTTGGTTAAATTCCTTTTCTGGGCCAGTCTATGGTCTGTCTTGGCAAACGTTCTGCAGATTATTGAAAAGAATGTGTATTCTGCTGTTTTGGGCTGGAGTGTTCTATATATGTCAATTAGATCCTGTTGATTGATCATGCTGTTGAGTTCTTCTATATTGCTGCTGGTTTTTTGTCCAATTGTTCCATCATTGTTGAGAGAGGGGTGTTGAAGCCTGCAACTGTAATTGCAGACTTGTCTATTTCTCCTTTCAGTTGTATCAGCCTTCGCTTCATGTATTTTTCACCTCTGTTGCTTGGTATGTACACTTTGGGATTGCTATGTCTTCTTGGTGGATTGACTCTTTTATTATTACATAATGTGTCTCTCTGCCCCTGATAATTTTCTTTCTCTGAAGTCTACTTTGTCTGATATTAATGTACTCACTCCTGATTGCTTTTGATTAATATATGCATGGTACATTTTTCTGTTCTTTACTTCCAACCTACCTGTGTCATTATAACTGAAGTGAGTTGTTTTGTAGATGGTATGTAGTTAGATCATGCAATTTGTTTAATCCACCCTGAAAATCTGTTTTTAACTGGTGCATTTAGACCACTTACATTTACAATAATTATTGCTATGTTAGGACTTAAGCCTACTGTTTTATTTTTTGTTTTCTGATTGTTCTACTGTCTGTTCTATTTTTATTCTCTTCCTGTGAGTTACTTGACATTTTTTAGAATTCCATTTTGACTTATCTATAGTGTTTTTCAGTGTATCTTCTCATATACAGCTTTTCCAGTAATTGCTTAGGTATTATATTATATATGTGCCACTTCCTTCTGGCGTTAATGGTTTCTGATGAAAATCTGTCCTCGTTTGAACTGTTTTTCCTCTACAGTTAACTTATCCTTCCTCTCTAGCTACTTTTAAGACTTTATCTTTAGTTTTCATAAACTTGCCTATTATATATCTTGGTATGAATTTCTTTGGTTTTATTCTGTTTGGTGCTTGCTTGGCTTCTTGAATATATAAATTTATATATTTTTCCATATTTGGGAAATTTTCTTTTGTTTTTCTTAAAGTTTGTCACCTGAACTAACAACTTGCCAATCTTCTTTTTTTTTTTTGCTTTTTCTCCCCAAATCCCCCCAGTATATATGTGTGTATATATATATATATATATATATATATATATATATTTTTTTTTTTTTTAGTTGTGGATCCTACTAGTTGTGGCATATGGGACGCGGCCTCATCATGGCCTGATGAGCAGTGCCATTGTCTGCGCCCAGGATCTGAACCAGCAAAACCCTGGGCTGCTGAAGCAGAGCATGCGAGCGTAACTGCTTGGCCATGGGCCCCGCCCCAGATTTGGGAAATTTTCTGCCATTATTCTTTGAATACTTTTTCAGCTCCAATCCTTTTCTCCTCTCCTTCTGGGACTCTATTAACATAAATATTAGGTCTCTAGTTATAGTCTCACATGTCTCTGAGTCTCTTTTCTTATTTTTTTCAATGTATTTTCTGTCTATTGTTCAGATTGAGAAATTTGTGTTTTATCTTCAAGTTCACTTATTCTCTCCTCTGTTTTGTCCGTTCTGCTGTTGAGCCCATCTTTTGTATCTTTGTTTTTGTTTTTGTATTTTTCAGTTTTAAAATTTCCATTTTGTTTTTCTTTTGTGCTTTTATCCTGAGGCTATATATATACATGTATATGGAGTAGAATGGTTATTGTCAAAAACTTTTCTGTCTTGTGAGGCTGCTCCAATTCTGGTCTTTGGCTAGAGAAAGCAGGCTTTTCTTGGGGGCTATTTTTTTCTATGCCTCTTGGCAGTTCCATGTTGCTATCACCATCAATGAGGTGGACCCACATTGACTCTAGGGATGTTTGAACACAGCTGTCCTCTCTGGGCATGATGATAATCCCTACAAGTTAAGGCAATGACCTAAAACCTCACACTGTCATCATCTGATTCTGCTCCATATTAAATGAACTTGCTGGTCACAGCCCAGTGGGAGCCTTTTGGGCAAACATATATATATATATTTTCAAGCATCTTTATAATTGTTCCTTGAAGAATTTTTATCATGGCTGCTATGAAATCCTTGTCAGACTATTCCAACATCTGTGACATCTTTATGTTGGTGTTTGTTGATTGTCTTTTCTCATTCAAGTTGAGATCTTCCTAGATCTTGGTATATTTAATTGAGTCCTGGACATTTTAGCTATTATGTTATGAGATTCTGGATATTCATTAAATCTTGTGTTTTTGCAAGCTTCCTCTGACACCATCCTAGCCATGAGTGGGAAAGGTGCCTCATTAGTGCTGGGAGGGCATTAAAGTTCAGGGTCTGACATGGTGTCTACTGAGAGTGGGGAGTGGGGAGGAGCTCATTGTTTCTCAGCAAAGATGAAATTCCAGGCTCCCCACTTAGTTTACCTTACCACCATCTTACAGAGGAGTGGGAGAGGGGCCTTTTTAACACCCTAGTGAGAGTGGAAGTGTTGACTTTCCATTCAACCTTTACTGGTGGAGACGAAGGTGGAGCAGCAGTTTTTTCTGTGATGTTTGGCTGGAGTAGAATGGTTATTGTCAAAAACTTTTCTGTCTTGTGAGGCTGCTCCAATTCTGGTCCTTTGGCTAGAGACAGCAGGATTTTCTTGTGGGGCTATTTATTTCTATGCCTCTTGGCATTTCGAGGTTGCTGTCTTCTCTAGTACCCAGTCTGGCATTTGTGAAGGTAAAATAAAACCCTGGAAATTCACCACTATATTATTCTTTGGCTCTGAGGTCCCTCAACAGTCTGTTTTTTTCCTCTCTACTTTTCACTCTTCTTATATTTGTTTCGTAATGCCCAGATTTTTGGCTGTACTCAGCAGGAGGAATAGAAGTAAGTATATTTACTCCATCATTGTGAAATTGGAAGTCCTCCACCATTTGTTTTCAGTGTGTTTCTTTTAGACAGTTTACTTCTCAATTTTAGTTTTACCTATCTGTCTTTATATTTGGATAAGGAAATTCAGCCCATTCACATTGTTTTCAAGTACTGATACAGAGCAAATAATTTCTTCCATTTTGTTTACTATCTCTGTACTTTGTAGTGATCTTTTTCTTCCCTTAGTTTGTTGATTTAATCAGGTAAAGTTTTATTTCTTTTCTCTGTGTCTCAGTTTCTCTAATTTGGATGTTCTGTTATGCATCTCCGTTGCGCTCTGAGTGACTTCTTATCCTGAGTGGTCCATAGCTAACAAATAGAGAGTTATTGATCCTCTGTGAGTATTTTGAGATCCTGGGGCAGTTTTCATCTAGGAACACATAAGTTGTGGCTTCTCAATCAGTCTTTTGGAGTAAGTACACACACTTATGCCTCTATGAAAGAACATCAGAAAGCTAAATCATGGAGGCAGGAAGCAGTGGAGGTGGACCACATTGACTCTAGGGGTGTTTGAATATAGCTGTCTTCTCTGGGCATGATGATAATCCCTATAAGCTAAGGCAATGACCTAAAACCTCACACTGTCATCATCTGATTCTGCTCCATATTAAACAAACTTACTGGTCACAGCCCAGCAGGAGCCTTTTGGGCAAAGAACTTTGGGTAGGGAACATAATTTCAAAGAAGGCCTTCTGGTCTTAAGCTGGTTTTTCTTAAAAGGTGACATGAGGTCATGACCTAGAATCTCAGAGAATCTCAAATATCTGTCTTTTGGGAGCAGGCCTTCCTTATCCATCATAATGGTTTGATAGATGGAGATGGAGTGCCTGGGCCTGGAGTCACCTGGGCTAATAGGACATTGGGTTAATTGTTTCCACCCAGTACTTGTCATTCCTGTTGCCTTCTAACGGCCCCTTGTCTTAGGCCACAGTTAGTGAAGAAAAGCAAAGAGTGGTGGTGATTTTTTATTTTATTTTTTCCTGATGCAGCACCACCTCCCAAAAGGCTGTGCCTCACAAGTCCAGGTATTCACTCAAGGTAGGTCAGGACACAAGTTGAAGATTAGCCATGTGTCTACCTCATCTGACGCAGAACACTTGCTTAGCCTTTCTATGTCTCAATGTCCCCCTAGAGAGTTTGTTGTTAGCAGTCCCAAGTTAATAAGAAATCACTCAGAAATGTATCTCAGTGTGGAGAAGGGATTTATGAATCTGTCCTGCCAGTCCGACATGGCGGATATTTTCCTGTTGTGTGCTAGTAGGCAAGAGAATGCTACCAAAGTGTGTCTTAAATGTAGTGAAACTGCTTCGTCTCCATGGGATTCATTTTCCAAATAGAAATATCTAACTTGTACATGTAAAATTCAGTTCCTGAAGAATTTTAGAATATTGATGTCTTAAGGTACCAGTCCTCCTCTGGAGCCTGTGTTGTGTTCTTGCCACGAATCAGCCTTGGCACATCTGGAAGGTGACTGAAAAGGACTCTCAGGGACTATCTGCATAAAGGACCAAGGAGCATCCTGGGATGGGCCTCATCCTAAGGAAAAGGCAGTGGAAATGGGCTTGGAGTGATTCAGGGCAGAGACTTGCAATAAGGCAGTGTACTGACTGAATGGGACGAAGCGGTGTGAGCACCAGGCATGAGCAACACTGATTCCAGGTGTTCAACGTGACAGGGCGTATCACGTATTTTACACTGTGAAAAACTCAGACTGGCTATGACTGGCCAAAGGTCTTTCAGCCCCCATCCCAGAGTGCTTTCCTCCACACCCAGGAGATCACTGGTCTTTTGGTACCACTAGGCTGCTCACAGAGCTGTGACGAGGGACAATCACATGGTGGGATGTGAACAAGGCAGTTTCACCCGGACAAAATTGTCCTTTTCCCTCTGTCTGATCCTTCCCCTCTGAGCTCAGACTCACACTGTGCTTTGTCCATGGCCTGAACTTTATCCTATGTTCCATTTTACGGGTTCTCATTCAGTGATTCAGTGCATCTTTGTTAAATATTTGCTCATTTATTCTCCTCCCTCTCTTCCTTCCACAAATATATATATATTGGGGGTGGAGTGGCAAAGGGCTAGACCCTATAAGAAATTGTAAGCACTTTGTGCTTTCCTCTGTGTATAATAAGGAGCCACTGAAGCCTTCTAAATGAGGAGTGACATGACCTGGTCTTTGTTTTAACAAGTTCACTCTGGCTGCTGTGTGGAGTGTAGAGTGTAGGGGTTCGAGGGCAGAAGCAGGGATGTCAGTTAGGAGGCTACTGCAGAAGGCCAGGGAGTGGTGGTGGTATCTGGACACGGTAGAGGTGATGACAAGTGGTCAGATGCCAGAGATATTTTGGAAAGAGACGTGAAAGGCTATACTGATGAATTATGTGGAGTGTGAAACAGAGAAGTAATAGATGATTCTGAGAGTTTGGCTGAGCAAGTGGGAACTCATATTGGAAATATGAAATTCAGAGTGCAACTGGCCACAGATACATCTTATTTTAAATTTTGTACTTCTGGCTTCTCTTGAACAATTGGAAGACCTGACATTAATGAGTCCAAAGTCTTGCATAGCAACAATTTGCTAGACATGCTAGACGTGAGTTGATACTCTCTTTTAGAGTGGGGCAAGGGCCCTCCAATTTGTCACAGTCCCCACTGCCCCTTGTTGTTATATCTACCTGCTTCACTCAGGATATTGCCATATTGCCTGCCTGATCCCTGCAGTTATTTGATTTTGTAGGTTTTGTGTTCTAAGTGCTGTATTCGATACTTCCATATGTCCTTACATATATACTTATTGTTGAGAACTCTGACTCTCACTTGCGTTTCTAGGGCCACACCAGCAGAAGTGGCCATGGTGATGAAAAGTTTCTGCCCCTTCCCATTTTGCAGAAGCTCCAATCCCGTCCATCTCCTTCCTTACAGTTCTAGGAGACCAAGAGTGTGACTCATGCGTTTTCTGGACCACCATGTAGTATCTGCCGTTTCCTGTCTCTGTTGAGCCTGCTCATCTTTCCTGATGCCTGTGATACGTCCTGTCACGTTGAACACCTGGAATCAGTGTTGCTCATGCCTGGTGCTCACACCGCTTCGTCCCATTCAGTCAGTACACGGCCTTATTGCAAGTCTCTGCCCTGAATCACTCCAAGCCCATTTCCACTGCCTTTTCCTTAGGATGAGGCCCATCCCAGGATGCTCCTTGGTCCTTTATGCAGATAGTCCCTGAGAGTCCTTTTCAGTCACCTTCCAGATGTGCCAAGGCTGATTCGTGGCAAGAACACAACACAGGCTCCAGCTGAGACTCTGATACTTGACCTTTGTTCTACAAATGGAAACAATGGAAAATTAGCAATGAAAAAATAACAAAATCTTACAAACTTAATATATTAAAGTTCCACATACATTTAATTTCAGTATCTCAGTAAATGAGATACATTTTTCCATAGTGTTTATCAGAGCTCTAGTTCCATAAGATGTTTCTAGAAAAAGTGTTCCTTCGACAGGTAATTATATCTGCTACTTGGGGCCTTAGGAAACACGTTAGTGTGTTCAGAGCTCAATAGGTCCTGCAGTAAAGAAGTCCGCTTATTCTGATTTAATCTAGCTGGTCCCTGGATTATGGAATGCCTTTATCAGTGAATACTTTCAGCATACATTTTGGAAACATTGTTTTGTATATTCATGACAACCATGGAGGAAACACTTAGGCTTTGAGAGGAGAGGTTCCCTCTCCCAGAAGTCAGAATATACTGGAAAGAGTGGAAAATACCCCACATCTTCCAACTCCAAACCTGGTTCTTTTGATGGATACCCTATTATCAGTTCACTCTGAAAATATTCTGCTCTCCTACTATACATACACTATATGCATACATATACATATACAGCTTACTTTGCAGTGATTCTCAAGGGGTTGGGGGGTCGAAGAATTGTCCTGAATATATTTACAACTCCAGTAGCCTCATATCCACTTTATTGTTATTACTCGTTACATGTGTTATATGTAGCAGAAGGATTAAATTACATTTCTAATCAATAACTTACTTATTTTGTATTCTGAGAATGATGTGTGCTTACTGAAGAGAATTTAGGGAAAAGTAAAAAAAGAATGAAGGAAAAAATCACTTCAACATAGAAATAACCCAGTTAACATGATGGTGTTAAGTGTGTACACATATGCATGTACACACGCATGCATGCATGCCTGCTATTGGGATAATGCACTGTCTACATTGATTTGTCATGACTTCTCTGTTTTGCTTAACATTGTATGTTGTGAAGATGTTCACGCCTCATTAACGCTCTTTGAGAGCATACTTTTAATAGCAGCATGAGCATCTTCTCAACTCTGGCTTCTATGCATCTTCTGTCTCCATGAGTTGGGGTTTCTTTGGTTGAGCTCTGACCATAGAGAGGCGCCTTTGGATTTGTCTTACAGTTAATTACCTTGTCAATGGTCTGGATGAGCACTACTGTGTCTAGATGGAAATGAAGATACCAATTCTTCGCATTTCATGTCTCTTTATTTTATTTTAATTTTAATTTTTTTATTTTCTTAATTGCAGTAACATTGGATTATAACATTGTACAGCTTTCAGATGTACATCGTAATATATTTCGAATTCTGTGTAGATTACATCATGTTCACCACCCGAAAACTAATTATAGTCCATCCCCTCACATGTGAGCTGAATCACCCTGTTTGCCCTTCCCCCTCTTCCCCTATGGTAACCACCAATCCAATCTCCGTTGCTATGTGTTTGTTTGTCATTGTTTTTATCTTCTATTTATGAGTGAGATCACATGGTATTTGATTTCTCCCTCTGACTTATTTCACTCAGCATAATACCCTCAAGGTCCATCCATGTTGTCACAAATGGCCAGATTTCATCATTTCTTATGGCTGAGTAGTAGTCCATCGTGTATAAATACCACATCTTCTTTATCCATTCATCCCTTGATGGGCACCTAGGTTGCTTCCAAGTCTTGGCTATTGTGTATAATGCTGCAATGAACATAGAGGTGCAAGTATCTTTATGCCTTTATGTTTTCAAGTTCTTTGGATAAATACCCAGCAGCGGGATAGCTGGATCATATGGTAGATCTATTCTTAATCTTCTGAGGATACTCCATACTGCTTTCCATAGTGGCTGCACCAGTTTGCACTCCTACCAGCAGTATACAAGTGTTCCCTTCTCTCCACATCCTCTCCAACATTTGTCGTTTCCTGTCTTGTTAATTATAGCCATTCTGACCCGAGTGAGGTGATACCTCATTGTAGTTTTGATTTGCATTTCCCTGATAGCTAATGATGTTGAGCATCTTTTCATATGCTTGTAGGCCATCCATATATCTTATTTGGAGAAATCTCTGTTCAGATCTTTTGTCCATTTTTTAATTGGGTTGTTGGTTTTTTTGTTGTTGAGCTGTATGGGTTCTTTGTATATTTTGGATATTAACCCCTTCTCTGATATACGGTTTGCAATATCTCCTCCCAGTTGTTAGGTTGTCTTTTCGTTTTGTTGATGGTTTCCTTTGCTGTGCAGAAGCTTTTTGGTTTGATGCAGTGCCATTTGTTCATATTTTCTTTTGTTTCCCTTGCCCAGTCAGACATGGTGCCTGAAAATATGCTGCTCAGACCGACGTCAAAGAGCGTACTGCCTATGTTTTCTTCCAGAAATTTCATGGTTTTGAGTCTTACAGTCAAGTCTTTAATACATTTTGAGTTGATTTTTTTGCATGGTGTAAAGCAATGATCTACTTTCGTTCTTTTGCATGTGGCTGTCCAGTTTTCCCAACACCGTTTATCTATTTATTTTTATTTTTTAATTTTTTCTGCTTTATCTCCCCAAACTCCCACGTACGTAGTTGTATATCTTAGTTGCAGGTCCTTCTAGTTGTGCGATGTGGGACGCCGCCTCAACGTGGCCTGACAAGTGATGCCATGTCTGTGCCCAGGATCCGATCCCTGGGCCGCCGCAGCGGAGCGTGCGAACTTAACCACTCGGCCATGGAGCCGGCCCCTCCAACACTATTTATTGAAGAGACTTTCCTTCCTCCATCGTATGCTCTTGGCTCCCTTGTCGAGTATGAGCTGTCCATAAATGTGTGGGTTTATTTCTGGGCTCTCGATTATGTTCCATTGATCTGTGTGTCTGTTTTTGTGCCAGTACCATGCTGTTTTGGTTACTATGGCTTTGTAGTATATTTTGAAATCAGGGAGTGTGATATCTCCAGCTTTGTTCTTTTTTCTCAGGAATCCTTTGGCTGTTCGGGGTCTTTTGTTGTTACATATAAATTTTAGGATTCTTTGTTCTATTTCTGTGAAAAGTGTTGTTGGAACTTTGATAGGGATTGCATTGAATCTATAGATTGCTCTAGGAAGTAGGTACATTTTAATGATGTTAATTCTTCCAATCCAAGAGCACGGAATATCTTTCCATTTCTTTGTGTCTTCTTCAATTTCTTTCAACAACGTTTTATAGTTTTTGGTGTACAGGTCTTTCACCTCTTGGGTCAATGAAGAAATCAAAGAAGAAATCAAAAGATTCCTGTAGACAAATGAAAATGAAAATACGACATGCCAAAATCTGTGGGATACAGCAAAAGCTCTTCTAAGAGGGAAGTTTATAGCAATTCAGGCCTACCTCAACAAACAAGAAAAATCCCAAATAAACAATCTAAAAGTGCACCTAAAGGTACTGGAAAAAAGAAGAATAAAGCTCAAAATCAGCAGAAGGAAAGAAATAATAAAAATCAGAGCAGAAATAAGTGAAATAGAGACTAAAAAAAAAAAATAGAAAAAAATTAATGAAACCAAGAGCTGCTTCTTTGAAAAGATAAACAAAATTGACAAACCCTTAGCTAGACTCACCAAGAAAAAAAGAGAGGAGGCTCAAATAAATAAAATAAGAAATGAAAGAGGAGAGATTACAATGGACACCTCAGAAATACAAAAGATAATAAGAGAATGCTATTAAAAGCTATACGCCAACAAATTGGATAAGCTAGAAGAAATGGATAAATTCTTAGAAACATACAACCTTCCCAAACTGGACCAAGAAGAAGTAGAAAATTTGAATATATCGAAAACCTCCCAAAAAATAAAAGTCCAGGACCAGATGGCTCCCCTGGTGAATTCTAGCAAACATTCAAAGAAGACTTAATACCTGTCCTTCTCAAACTCTTCCAAAAAATTGAAGAGGAAGGGAGGCATCCTAACTCATTCAAAATTATCCTGATACCAAAACTAGACAAAGACAACACAAAAAAAGAAAATTACAAGCCAATACCACTGATGAACATTGATGCAAAAATCCTCAACAAAATACTAGCAAATCGAATACAATACATTAAAAAGACCATACGTCATGATCGAGTGGGTTTCATTCCAGGAATGCGGGGATGGTTCAACATCTGCAAATCTATCAATGTGATACATCACATTAACAAAATGAAGAATGAAAATCAGCTGATCATCTCAATAGATGCAGAGAAAGCATTTGACAAGATACAGTACCCATTTATGATAAAAACTCTAAATAAATTGGGTATAGAAGGAAAATACCTTAGCATAATAAAGGCCATATATGACAAACCCACAGCAAATTTCATTCTCAATGGAGAAAAACTGAAAGCTATCCCTCTAAGAACAGGAGCCAGACAAGGATGCCCACTGTCACTATGCTTATTTAACATAGTATTGGAAGTCCTAGCCAGAGTAATCAGGCAAGAAAAAGAAATAAAAGGGATCCATACTGGAAAAGAAGAAGTGAAACTGTCACTCTTTGCAGATGACGTGATTTTACATATAGAAAACCCTAAAGAATCCACTAAAAAACTTTTAGAAACAATAAATGAATACAGTCAAGTCACAGGATACAAAATCAACATACAAAAATTGGTTAGGTTTCTATACACTAACAACGGAGTAGCAGAAAGAGAAATTAAGAATACAATCCCATTTACAATTCCAACAAAAAGAATAAAATACCTAGGAATACACTTAATCATGTCTCTGTAAAAGGAAGAGAAGCTCTCTTGGTTTCCTAAGGAGAAGCCCTTAGTGATTCAGGAAAGGCTTCATGGATTCCCACTAAAACTACAAAGGACTCACGGACTGTTGGGTGAGGTAGACACATGCATATATCACTACACACCCCATGGTGTGTTGCAAAATAGCCAACCAAGAGATTGCAGGAGAACAGAGAGTAGGGGGCCACTTCTGCCTGGGAGGCTGGGACATTCAAGCTGGATCTTGAAGGTGATGTTCAAGGTGACATCTAGCTTGGTCTCTGTTCCAGTTCCCAGGCTGGGTCTCGTCTTCCCCAGGCAATTCTTATGGCAGCCCATTTAATAGAGTATACAAGCCAGGTTTTCCTGTGCTGAAAGGTGATCAAATCAGACAAATTGTAAATCTACAGCTGTTGTTTTGTCAGCATGTATATTTTTATAGAAAGGAGCAAATCTCTGCTGAGCTGGCCAGATAATCATCTCTGCTTTTTGTTCAGAACTGTGAAAGAATGCCCTCGGCGGGGACCTGGTTTTAATCACCTTTGATTAACACAGAAGCTTTTGAAGGCAAAGGTGCTTTCTGTAAACTGTGGCAGGGTCCCAAGGCATTAACATTTCAGGCCTTTCCCCAGTATGTGAAATGTCTAGAACAGAGCCAAGACTTCAAGCCCGTGGAGACAATCCACTGTGTGGGGAGTTACTTTAATTCCTCTGACTCATTCTTCAAAGAAGTTTTCTGGGTTTTTTATCATTATTGTTTTTCATTCTTGAAAAATTGCAGACCATGCAAAGCTAGAGACTTCTGAGTCCAAGGAATGTTTCAGTTTGCTTTTATTTAGTACAAAAGGAAGGCTTTTAGGAGAGATTTAGAGAAGCTAGAGAAAGCCTTGGGAATGGTTTCAGAAATGATTAGAGGCTGGGAAGATAGAGCCAGAAGAAAAGCAAGAGGGTTTGGGAGACTTCCTTGGGGACAGTAGGGCATGTCACTTTCTGCTCTCAAGAAAACTCAGAGTTAAAACACAAATAGTGTTCCCTCTGCCCAGGGATTTCATTAGGAGCTGCATGGTTTGGTTGGGGATGTAGGAAGCCTGGGGCATACAGGGGTCGGTAAGGCTGCATCGTGCAGGCCTTTAAAACCAGGGGCAATATCCATCCTTTGACTCAGTTTAAGTGTTAACCACCTTGTAGGCAATGTGGATAAGCTGACACCTGACTTCTGAGGATGGGGCTCTGAGGAGCGCAGGAGGGGTGAGAACGGACAGGAAAATGCGATATTTGTGATATTTGCTTTTAGAAGTCCTAACTTGGAGCATAAACCTCTGTTTGCAAAGCACCTGAATGAACACTGAGTGAAATATGCTCATGGAGCCCGGACTGGCTAAGGAAGTCTTGGTGAATATATTCTCTCCATTCCTTCTCAAGGTCAGGCAGCACCAGGCACACACCCACTGAATATGCTTCCAATTCTTTTCTCATTTCATAGGAAGAGGTTCCCCTTGGAAAATGCAGCCATTGATAAGAGTTCACCTTTGGCTTGGGCTGCCCAGATCTCCTAGGCGCCTGGTGCTCCTCAGACATGGAGACTTGATTAGGAATCTTGGCTCTCTGATTTGCCTGACATTGATTAATTTTGCTGGGCCCAGGGTTACTGTGGCATCCATCCCACCCAGAATTGTCCAGGAGAACCAATGCACAACTTTGGGTTTTCCATGGAGCAGAGAGTGTTGCTTTTAAAACAAAACATATCTGACGCTACCCCACTGGTGAGAAGTAGGAGAAAATATTCAGAGAGAGGAGCCCACGAACATCCTTGAGAACCCAAAGACTTCTGTGTTCCATGTCGTGTATCTTCTCAGGATCACTTGGTCTCAAAAGCATCACATTCAGAAGGAGAGCTGAGAGGGAAAGAGCAGACCACACCTCAGGGCCCGTCTTCCTGGACACGGTCCTAAAGGCTGGGATGTTCTCTAAAGACCATCTGTGACCATCACACAGACATTTCTTCTTATTCAGTCATACTTATCTTCCTAAGATTCTAAAAATCAAAGTCACCTGCATTGAGACAAGTTGGGCCCCCACTTTCAAATATGAGAGTCAGCTGCGTTTGCAGGCTGGTTTCTGTGTTTGATGGAAGCATCCAGCCAGCCAATGTCCAGACTGCAGCAGCTGGGAGGGCAGGATCAAGTGTTCTATGAGGTTATGAATGTGTTGAGATAGTAAAAGCTTTGAGCCAATAGCTGGTGGGTCAAATTTGACCCATGGACACTTGGAGACTCTGGCGCACTAGGCGTTCATTCCTCCTGACTGGCCTGTAGACCTAGCAGCAGCTGCCCATGCATGAGCCATGATTTCCGCTCTTGTTTAATTCTACTTCTCGCATCTCTGCACATGCCCTGACTGCTGACCTGGGGAGGGGGGGCTCCTTTATCCTCTCAGACAATTTGAGTTTGCACTCTCAATGGTAACATTTCAAAACTTATTTAATGTACTTTTCTATGGTGAAATAATATACCACGTCATAAAATATTTGGAAAACAGAAGCACGATGAGATAAACACTGCAAATCTCGTTATCATGCATACTGTCATCATTTCTTCCAGTAATTTTTCTTTCAGTTCTCATGTCACACAATTATTTTTATGTGCTTGATTTTACTTAATATTAAATTATGTTCTCCATGTTGCTGTGCAGTTTTGTTGATCAGCACTTTTGATTACCTCATAATATTCTATATAGTTATGTGACCTTATTTGTTTGGCTTTTTCATTATGTAATGAGAAATACTGCTATGATGAACAACATCATGAATATTTATTTTTTCATATTTAAATTAAATATTAAGTAAGTACAAACTTTTGTATTTACTTTAATATATTATGGCACATTTCTTTGCAAAAAGATTATAGTGATTACAACACTTCCAAAAAATATCAGTATACAAAACTCATAGCCAGTTTTGGGTTTGTTTATGAATTTATTTATTAAGCTAATTTAGCTAGAAAAAAATGGCACATCCAGTGTCTGCGACATTTGAAAGCCCCTTCCAACATGACATCTTGAAGATCTGACATGAAATCAGACTGTGGACTGTATACTCTCGTTGTCATTGTGCCGAGCTGCATCTTGCGCGGTGGGAGAGTATCTGCCATTGACTAACTTGCGTCCCCCAGTGTGCTCATCTCTCTGCCTCTTCTGCTGTCTGTGCATATTTCCACCTATTTTCCTATATCTGTCATGCTTCACGAAAGGTCCAATGTTGTCATATGACAAAACACCACCCATTCCAAATAAGTGTGTGATGAAACAAGGGGAACACAAAACCAGGAGAGCCAGGGGGTAGTTAGAGTCTTTGTGGCCCACAGACCTCCAGGGATGACTGCAAAGGTGCTGACAAGTCCCCTTGTGGCCAAAGAGAAGAGACAATCACAACTAGTTGCAGGGGCTGCAGTGTCCATGAGGCTAAGCCAAGCCATCTGCTCAGGGAAAGCCAGAGAGGTCCGGGTACCAATCAGGAGAGACTTTCCCCGTGGTGCTAGCGATGAAGCTGCTGCATACGGTGATGTGCCACATCCATCAGCACACATAGCGTGCCTCTTGGAGGCAGTTTCCTATAAGGCCTCACTGAGTGCACTAGTGACCAGGTCACTAAACCAGTGTCTCTCAGGGCCTTGTGGGGAGGGGAACATACGAAGATGATGGGGCAAGGAGGGGTTCTCAGCTGGTTTGGCTTAATCCATAAATTAATCTTTTACAGTATTTGGAGAAATGGATGGAGGAGAATCTCTAAATTCTGCATAAACTGTGCTTTTCTCAGCCACATTTTGAATGAGTCTGAGAGGTAATGATGTTAGAATTTGACAAGCGCCTAATGCAGCAATCTTCTCTGGTCGGTTGGCCAAAGCTTGAGAAGCAAGCAGCCTCCATGTGGACATAATTGCACATGGTCTTGTTAACGTCCAGGATACGAATGATGGCCCTTGTAGGAAAGAAAGGTGCCCGTCTCTGCTCAAGGTGAGTCAAGGGAGAAAACATAGGCAGCGTGGAGTTTCTCCTCAAAGGAGGTGAAAAGAAATGGGGTTAAGAACACAGGTGAAAGGGCTAGCCCACATCAGTGGTTTTTAAGGTGTGATCCCTGGACCAGCAGCATCAGGATCACTGGGAACTTGTTAGAAATGCAGATTCTCAGGCCTACTCCAAACCCCCTGGGTCAGAAACGCTGCAGGTGGGCCCAACACTCTGTACTTTAACAAGTCCTCCATGATTCTGATGGCAACTAAATTTGAGAGCCACTTGGCCTAGGAACTGAGGAAGGATTGATTAACTTAGAACCTGGTGAGTTGGTGGAAGCAGAGAAGAATTGAAAGAACAGTGAAGGTAGAGACCTGGCATCTGGGTTCCATCTAAGCTCTGATGGTAATTTGTGGTGTAAGCTCGAGCTGGATTCAGCTCTCTCATATGAAAAATCGGTCTATTGATCTCTGTTTTACTACTCTATCACGTTGTTACGAGAAAGGAGAAGAGCCTTTGGAAACTATAGAATGCTATCAAAATTTGATTTATGTTTAAGTGTTTAAAACTACTTAAATCAAAGTGACAAAACATACAGCTTCTCTTCTTTTAAGAGAACACTGTACCAGAACGGAATCAATAGATATTTATCAAGAGAATGAGTGGATAAAGGAAATCAACAAAGGCGTGGGGAGCTGAGTGCCACTTCATGGCATGGAAGTTCCCTTTGCTGTTGCAGGTAGGTGACAGTTGTTGGTGACAGTTGTGTCTGAAGAGGCAGCGAGCAAAGTAGGTGATGAGATGAGGGTTGTGCAGAAATGGGTGGGTGGTGCTGCTGTTCACAGGGAGAGAAAATGCTGAAAGATGAACAGGATTGGCTGGGAGTGCGAGAATTTGCCTTCAATCTTGGAAGCATTGTTATGAGAGTTCCTGGGTCATCTGGGAGAAAACATTAAAGTGGGTGAGATATCCAGATCTGAAGCTGAGAGAAGGCACCCAGCTGTAGGTACACATCTGAGTGTCATCTGATTGTGGGTGGCAAGTGATGCTGTGGGGCTGGATGACATCACTCATGACAAGACTGCAGAGTGAGAAGAGAAAGTGCAAGGAGCTGCCCCTTGAGCAGTGCCCACATTGACCGTGGGCAGAGGAGGCTGAGACTGAACAGAAGGAAAAAGAAAGAGGATAGAGAGGGAGGCAGAAGGCCAAGGTCACTTGGTAGTCTTTGAGAGCATGTGTGGTTTGGATGTCACCTTCTCCGAGGAACCCGCCCTGACCAGTTTGTTGTTGACCATCAAAACCCACACGCTCCCCATCAGCACTCCTGGGCTGCCTGACTTTGCTACATGCTACTCACAGCATTTCACCCTCTGAGAAACTGTGACATTTTCTCATTTTTTATTGCTCTCTCATCACTAGGCTGTCCATTCCATGAGGGATTTTGTCTGCTTTTTTCTTCAGTGTATCCTTAGTGCCTAGAGAAGTGCTGGGACACAACAGGTGCTGCTTGGGTGAGCGAGTGAGTGAGTGAGCGAGTGAGTGAGTGAGCGAGTGAGTGGGGCTAGAGGCTGAAGTGGAGCGGGAAGTGAGTAATTACAAGACGAAGAGACACAAACAGAGATACAGGAAGCGTAGACGTGCTGTGCGATGTTTGACTGTGGGAACAGAAACCTGGAGGGGCAGGAGGAGGGTTTGCAGTGCTTGATGGGGGGCTTCTGGTTGCAATTTGTTGAGGGATAGATTTGAGAGTGTCCAAAACCCAAGGAATTGGAAGGATTCAGTTGAGAGGGAGAGGTTTAAGAGAGAGGAAGAATATTTATTATTCTTTCTGAGAAGGCATAGGGAGGGGATTCAAAGCGGGAGGAGAGGCCTGAGCCAGGTGGAGGAGAGGCCCATAGACAGGCTCAGAGTTTGGAAGTCTCATTATTATGGATAAGGAAGACATCAATGTTCCCTTCCAAGGGCTACTATGTTCTCTGCTGAGCAGGAGAAGAGGGCAGCACTCAGGAGCCAGGGGAGAGGGAGTAGAGAAGGCTGAGGCATGTTGTTTGCACAGCTGCTGAGAAGATAGTAAACTCCTGGCTATGGGAGGGCCCCAGTGAGCTTGGCTTTCTGATGGGGGCCTTTCTATATACACCGACCTCTCTGGGCCCTTGGGATTTTGCAGAAGATCAAGAGACAATAGCTCTGAGGTCTTGTCTTCACATGACAGGAAAATGTTCAGAAGACTGTGGTACACATGGATCATGTATGATACCCCATGACATTTCACAGGAGAAGAGGGGCCTGCATGTTGCAGTTGCAATGTGACCATTTTTTTTGTCCTGTGTTTCCTGGCAACCAGCAACATGCCTCCTGACCTATCAAGGCCATCTCTGGATATGCCCTGTGTCTGCCAAGCTCAGTGCCCCTGGATTTCCTTTCAATTTTGTGCCTGGTGCTTTCCATGCCAGGTTCTGGCATGGATGATTTCATTTAATCCTTGCCAAAAACCCTTTGCAATAAGTAAGTTGTCTTTATATTCAACAAAAATTAGGCTAGAGGACCAAGAAATTGTTCAAGGTCTTACAGACACAATGAGTGCAGACATGATTGGAACCAAGCTTCTCTGACTCCACAACCTGTGTTGGTAAGTGAAACGGAGTGCTGGAGTGTTTAGGGACCATTTATCAGCATGGGGAACCGAAAATGGGAGCACGCCTGAGAGAAAGAGACCTTGGCTAAGGTTTACATCTGATGTCAGGGTGAAACAGTGAGAGCTTTCTCTGAGCAGCAAGCATCACCATAACAGTATATGAAGGATGGATCCAGAGAACTGTGTGTGTGTGTGTGTGTGTGTGCAAGTTTGCGTGTGTATGTCTGGGGTGAGACGTCAGGCAGGAAGGTAGAAGTAAGATCCTACACAAGAAAACTGATAAGGCTGAGTGATAAGAGAAATAAAAGAACTGGTTGAGAAGCAGGTGCCAAATGAGAGAGGCTAGGAACAGAAGACTGAGGCTGTGGACAAGAAAAGAGCTACTGAGTCACTGCTCCATGACAGGCTGAGCAGGAGGCCGGCCAGGATGGTGTGGGCGGTATCGAACCTCTGACAATCGGAGGCTGTGACCATGTTAAGGATATCAAAAAGTCCTTTCCTTTTTATTTTTTAAGTGACATTTCCCCTAAGAATTTCAAGTAAAGTATAGGCCTGTTGTTTGAGGTCAAGAGGGCAATGCTGATGGATGACAGACAGAAAGCAGAACTCCTCACCTCCTATAATGCTTCTCCTTCTTTGTCAAGAGACATTAGACTGGAAAGGGCTGGAGGAACATTAAGCTGAAGCTCAAGCTGGTGGAACTTTCGTAAAAGGCTGTTCTGGGCGAATGCTCGTTACTGGGCTCTGAAGGACACCGTCCTTGATCTTCAAGGACCTGGAACTCCTGAGTCCCCTGAGTCACCCTCTTCCTGAGCTCTGACGTGGAGGAGGGGGAAGTGTCACTGGAGCCGGAGAGAATGCCCATGTTCTTTGTCATCCTGTACCAAACCATGACCTAAGCTGTATTCCACATGAGTCACTCTGGCACTGCAACCATAGAAGTCTTTCGTCAATTATCGGATAACCAGTAATTACGGCCCAGCACTGGCTTTTCTCTAAACAGTTCATTCACTATGAAAAGAACCAGGTGCCCAAGGCTGTTTTTTTCACCATATACAATTGAGCAGTTCTAGAAGTCTCTTAATTTGACTAGTTTGTTTTTTCTTAAAGTATAACAAACCTGATCAGCCTTACCTGTATTCCCCCTCAGCCTTATAGTTTCTCGTTGGAAAGGCCAGTTCTCCCATTGAGCTTGGCTTCGAACAGGCTGGTTGGACGGCCCCCTCTCAGGTAGCCCCCATCCCTGCTCCGGCTTCCTTAGTGCTAGAGGTTCGCTCATTCACTCCCTGATTCAGTCAGGTGTTCGTGGGGTAGACTCACTGTGCTGTGGTGCTCCACTAAGAATCCGTGCTTGAAAACCCCAATGGAGAAGGCGCAGTCATTTTTCAATCCAGGGACCTGAGTCTCACGTTTGTCCTTACTAACTTCCCACCTGGGGAGTCGCTGGTGTTCTCTGGATGATGGGATGGTGAGAAGGTTGTCCCAGGACTATTGTAGGAATGATAAATCGTACTTAAGTAAGAGAATTCTTGGATTCCAGCTATAAAATAAATAACTCATGAGGATGTAGCATATAACGTGGTGATTATAGTTAATAATACTGTATTGCATATTTGAAAGTCGTTGATTTTAAAAGTTCTCATCACAAGAAAAAAACTTGTAACTATGTATGGTGACAGATGTTAACTAGACTTGTGGTGGTCATTTCATAAAATACACAAATATAGAATTGTTATGTTGTATAGCTGAAAGTAACATAATGTTAATTATACCTTAATAAAATTTAAAAAATGACAGAGAGAATTCACGGGGAATTTGCAGACTAAACTTCTGTACAAATTGAGATGTTTAAGCTATTATTGTACTTTTTTTCAGAATAAAAAATAGTACCTTGGGAGGGAAACATGTCTGTTAAGAGTCCCAGAAAGCGGAGATGGGAGAATCACAAGCTCTTTTGCTTGAGCCAAGTTGAAGTCATACATTGAGTTTCAACAAGATAGGGCAGGCTGATGAAGACCTAACACGTCTTTACTTTCTGCTGGACTGAAATCTGCTTGGTGAGGCAAGATGATTATTCTCTGCTGATTAGAATGGAAAACAAAATGGCATTTATTGATAAAAACGAACTTGCAAAAGAAAATTTGAGAGCGGATCCTTGAATGAACATATTATTAACATTGGCCTTCCATTGTTTTCCGCTTTCTCCATAGCAACTTCCAGCTGACAGAATGGGACCCAGCATCAGAAAAGCCACATTTACAAACTTCACAAGTTTGCTAGGGCCCTGGCTCCCTCAAGAGATGTTCTTTCTAATGCACCCAGAAACCGAAGCAGAGTGGTTTCACAAGGACAGTTACAAATTTTGTCCATCATTAGGAGTTAGAAGCAGGCAATTTATTGCATCCAATTCAAAACTTGTGAAAGTATCCTTCAGATTTGGGTGCCTTCCATGTCTTTTAGGTAAGTTGAACATATCCTTCAGTTCTAAGGAAAACAGCTTGTAAAATATTTGGGAACTCCTGGGACATCAAACAGCTCTTAGGAGTGCATTTTAATGGTTTACTTGTAAAAGAATCAGTAAAAGAGGCAGAAACATATGGTTTGAATTCCTCTGAATAATACGAGGTATTTTTGCAGGCGTCTTTTTTTTTTTTTTTCCTGAGGGTCTCAACATATCTTTGAGTGCTTACCCTAAAAGTACTCAAAATAACCCTTAGATGTACTGACACAGTGAAGGAGACAGCCGTTCCACAACAGTGTCTTCTTGTTGGTCCTGGGGGCCTGGGTCCTAGCAGACCCTGGGTTCATCAAGAAATGTCGGGGGAGGAAAGAGACAAGAATGTCTGCAGAGTTGTGAGTAATTAGGTACAGAGGGAACTAGTCCAGGAGCTCAAGGCTTAAAAGTTTACAAATTCCAAGCAGGTAATATTAAGGCTTGAATTGGTTCCTGAGAATTAAAAATGGAGGGTGGCATGGGGTGAGCATCTTGAAAATTCTAGAGCTCTTGCTTGCCCAAGGGCATGCAAAGTCAACTAAAACAATGTGCTGGCTGAACAAAACAGGCCTGTGGCAGCACCTGCCACCATCTATCCCCCCACACCCCTGCAATCTAACTTCCTTGGCTGTGGATTAGGACATTTGAGGGAGAGCACCTTCCCAAAAGTCAAACCAGTAGAAAGGGGAGGGGTGGTACCTAATATAAGTCTTGGACCCCTTGCACTGTTACATCTGAGTGCATAGGCCAGCATGAGGCTGTAGAACATGAGTGAGAATAGACCAGGGTCAAGTTCATGTGACCTTGGGCCAATGACGTCATCTTATTAGTGTGAGATTTCTCAACTGTGAGACAGGAGCAGTAAGGACCGCCTCACTGACTTGTGAGGACAGAATGTTAAGGCTACGTTAATTGTTATTGTAACAATCAATTTTCCCTCTCGTAGGCACTAATTTAACAAATAGTTACAAAGTGCCTACTGTGTGGCCTGCATTAGGCATATGGTGATGAATCAACACACATACAATTTCTTCCCTCCTTCAACTTAGAGTCCAGTGGGAGAGACTGACATTACTGAAACGACCACACAAGCAAGCACAACAGTGCACTGGGGCCAGAGAGAGAGTGAGGCTGTGTGTGGAAGATTCAGAGGCTTGGACCCATGGAGAGCTGAGGAGCCAGGCAGGGTGAGTCCAGACATGGAGGAACCGAGGGAGGCCACAGGGAACTAAGGATGTGATGGGAGCTCCACTAGTTTCTGATCCCATGCTTTCGACCCAGGAGCATCTGCAGGATGCTTTGGGCTGCCCCACCTCTGTTTTCAGTTGCTCCATCCCGAGATTCTGCCCACCCACCCACTGCTTTGGTCACTCATTGACCATCCTAGTTCACAGGACTCCTGGGGACTCATCTCCGATCCCTCCTCTCTGGCTCAACTATGAGTGCTTGTCCAGATTTCTTATTTCCCTGTCAGGCTCCACCTGCCACTGCATAGTCCCCACCTGTGCCTTGTCTGTCCCAGTCCTAGTCACTGAGACTACATCCCAGGCATCACGTGTGATACTGTCCCCTCCCTTCTCCTTAACAGGGAATGATACCCAGAGGCCTAACACTCATTTGGGCAAGATCCTTGGTTGCATGCAAGAGAAACTGACCCTGGCTGATCTTTTCAAGGAAAGAGATTTGTTGACATGCTGTTGGTCAATTCAGAGATCCCCTGGGAAGGCCATGGAACAGTGTTTAGACAATGTGATGGCAAGGCACAAAGGAAGCTAAGCCATAGGCAAGACAAGTACCAAAATCACACCCAGAGTTGGTCTGTGACCCCTGTGGCCACACCTGCTCTACCCAGAGGCCTCACCTGCCCTTCTGCCTCAGCAGTGCTGGCCTTGCTCACAGGGGCTGAACGCCACTGCTGCTGCCCTTAGGAGCCAAGGCTTCTTGGCACCAGCGCAAGTTGGCAGAAGGATGGCTTACCTGTCAGGACCTTGGCAAAGTGAGTATCAAAAGTTTCCATTTTCAGAATAGGAGGCAAATGTTGCAAGACTGGCTGAAGCTCCAGAAGCTCGTGAAGCACAGAGAAGAGAAAACTCAGGTGCTCTTTCTGGCCAGATTCTGAATTGGTCCTAGAATGGAAGGACTTAGAGATTGACTAGGTTATGAGGAGTGAGCCAGAGAGGGGAAGAGAATGATGCCTAGCTTTTGGCTTCAATCATGGGGTGACAATGGTGGCACGTACTAAGATGGCCATATAGAGAAGGATCATGAACAAAAATTTTGTCATGGATGAAATGGATTTGACATAGTTGTGGGATATTAAATGGACCATTGGATTTGCACCATGTTTGGTGCATAGTAGATGCTCAGTAAATACTTGCCAAATGGATGTCTTGACCTGAAGGTCGTTTGGAAGATGAGGACTGTAGCTAATGAATAGCCATGGGTTTATGCAGGAGAGAGGCAAAAAAGGTTTCCTCACTGCCATCCCCACTGACACAAATGGCCCCCTTTCACGTAGCCTGCTTAACAGAATTCATGCTAACATGTGCTACAGGCCAATTTGGGGGCCCTGGACTCTTCTCCAGAGCTCCCTGGGGCCACAGCTCAGCTCTTAGTGTCAAGCATTGCTGTTTCTCAGTAGTGTCAAATTCCTGTGGCCTCCACTGGTCTCTCCTTTCCCTAGTGAGCTATTTGGCTACCACTTTGCTGATACTCTTCCTACTGGGGCTTTCTAAGTTTTCCATGGGGTTACACTAATGGTAGAAAAGAGGGAGTTCACATAGGCTTTTGGGAGCAGAGCAGGTTGGACAAGCACTAAATTTCTTTGAAGTTTCCTGCCCTATTTAAAAAAATTATGTAAATATGTGTTATTCTACTTTGTAAGATTTGTTTGTTTTAATGTATAAGCCCAAAGCTTTACATTTTTTATTATAAAAGCAAATTGACATTCCTGAAACACGTGTGTTCTGTATCTTCAAATACTGCTCCCTCATTCCAACCTGGCTCCAGTATGAGAAGAGAGACTAAAAGCCTTTCTCCCATTAACTCTCCTGTACCACCCACTGAGGACCAGCTACCACTCTCCCTCTTTTCGTGTTCCATGATGCCTCATATCCATGATGGTGCAGGTGGATTTATGTTTATGAGGCTGTTGAATTTGGACAAGATCAAAAAGGGGTATGTGGCCACAAATGTCATAACTTAAAGGGATCTTAGTGGTTTCCTGACCTAGGGAATAGAAGATGCCTGTATTCTGGTTTTCTGTGTCCAAAGCGGAAGGTCATCTGTCATTATCCCAGACTCCTTCCCTTAGAGCCTTAGAGCCCTTCCCAACACAGCATTCTAGGGAGCTATGGCCGCGTGCACGGAATTGGCATTGGATTTAAAACCTACCTGTGATCCTCCAGATGGTCAAACTCTCTCCGCTTTACTGAAAGTGATATTGAGGCCCAGGGAGGCTGGGGTTTACAAGGGCTTCTTACAGCAGAGCCTGGACAGGAGCCTGGGCTTCTGATGTCCAATTTAATCCACTCTGAACTGTACACTCAAGGGAGGGGCTGTTCCATTGCACGACTTGGGACAGGGACTTGTCTTCCCTCCCTCTTAAAAAAGGGACCAGCCAAACCGTCTTAAAGGGCTTTAACACAGTTCTTTGTTTAAAATTCAAATGAAGTGATTAAAATTTCTCATCAAAGTGCTGAAGACATGAAATAACCAGAAATTGCCTAATGAACTGAAAGAATAATCTGTTCCTTAAGTGAAAGGAGATGGGACTTCATGCTACCTTATAATAACTTATAATTTTCGTCAAGACAAATTCCTATAGTTGAGACTGAGGGAGGCAACATGACGTGGTGGAAAGAACACTGGCTTTGGAGAAGGTCGTATCTGGTTTGCATCCCTGCTCCACCACTTACAGGGTGAGTAATATTGGGCAAGTTACCTAACTTCTCTGAGCTCAGTATTCATCAACTGTAAATTGGGGATAATATCTACCTTGAAAAATAGAATGATTATTAAAAGAAATAATGTTTTAAATGCCTGGAATATAAAGGGCATTTGACTGAAAAGAATTTGTTGTTGTCTCCTTCCTTTTTCAAGGGAAATTATTTTCCTAGGACACTTGGGCTTAGTTCTAAAAATGCCTGTACATTCTAGACTACTGGGCAGGGTGTTCCTAGGTTCTCACAAACTACAGTAAAGAGTCTAGACAAGCTAGAGAGACTGGCATAAGACAATGAGATGTATTTTTTTTCCAACTAAAATAGGTCAGCAAAGGGCAAATGATGTGAAACAAATGTGCAAAGAATGTAGAAAATGGAGAGAAGTTCAACCTAGAAATAAGCATGGAATGTAATGCCACCAAGGAGAGGACTGGGCAGTCACAATGGACCCCAGCTGCTGGAGTCCTCCTATGGGAAGTGTAGCATCTGTTCTATGCGGAACCCAGCTGGCTCTCCAGGATCTGCAAAGGTGACAAGCCACACACAGAAGAAGGCACTTCTTGGTCTTCTGAATGTCTACAGTGGGGGGAAAGCAGCTCCAGGGACAGGCTGGTGGCCACGTGGCAAAGGGCCAAACTGTGGCTAAGAAAGCAGATGTGGACTAGCTCCCCAGGCCAAAAACAGTGCCCATCACAGTGCCAGGCCCCCGCACAGGACCAAGAACAGGTGCATATCTTAGAAAATCTGCTATTTTATGTGGCCCGCATTTTCTTTTCTGTTTTTTACTGAATTCTCAATGAGAATGCTAGTCAAATCTGTGGTACAACCCAAAGGAAAGGGTCCGCTATTGAAAAATTAGAGATGCCCCATGTGCAGTGGAGAGTGAGTGACCGGGGTTTGCATCAGGAGTAGAGACTCCAAGGAGAAGAAAGATTCAGGGAGCAGATGGGCGATTGCTGAGCAGTGTCTTCAGCAAGATCTCCTTATTCTGGAGCATGTCTTTCTTGAACCATTAGGAGTATGGGATTTGGATTTTAAAGAAGAGATCCTTTCCTTATAATTTCTCCCCTGCATTTGTTTCTCACATCCCTCTGGCTATTTATCATTCACTTTACAAGAAAATTTATTTCTTCTCTTTATAAAACGACCATTGGGATTACTACTTTGCCATTTGGGGAAAAAAAATAAGATTCTTCCTTTACACCTTACATCTATATTCCAGGTAGATTAAAATAACTGTCTCTAAAAATATGCATGCATTAGAATAAATTATGTATAGAATAAAATATAGAATATTATCTAAGTAGAAACCACAAATGAAAAGACTTGTAAATATTACTGCACAAAAAAGTAAAATTTCTGTAGAATGCAATCTACTATACATAAAGTTTAGAAACAGAGAACAAATCAAGAGAAAAAATACAACATGCAAGAAAGATGGCGTGTGATTACTTTTAACCTCAGAGATCTTACTTTAATATGAAAAATAGGATTGGTTTGATCCAAAGGGGAAAAAATGGGCCAAGGATATGTATAAGTGTCCAATGGAGATATAAAATACATTTAGCTTAGTTTATAATGAACTAAATATAAATGAAAATAGTGAAATATTGTTTTATATTTGTCAAGTCAGAAAAGATGAGAAAGATGGTTGATACTGACAAGGGCAGGAGGAGAAGAAATGGCAGCATCTGAACCATGGAGGGCCTTACTCAGAGTAGTCAGAGCACAGATACAAGCAAATCCAGTTGGGTTTGAATTCCAGTTCTACTAGTTGCTAGCTGTCACTTCCATTCTCTGTGCCTCAGCACCATCCTCTGTATAACGGGATTCATGATGCCTCAAGGCTTGTCGGGAGATTAAAGGAATCAACATGCAAAGTGCTTGAAACACTGCCTGACTTATAGTAAGTGCTACATAGCATTAAGTAACTAATCTTATTATGATTATTATTGTTGTTATTCTCAGCATGTTACATACGGGACCATAAATTGATATAAACTTGCTGAAAAATAATTGGTTTTATACATGTATTTAAATGTGCATGCACTTGAGCTCAATTTTTTCTATTATTTTATCCAAAAGTATTAACTAGAGAGTATGTAAGGAGCCATGTGCAAACATATTCATCTCTGTCTTATCACAGCAGCAAAATATTTGCAAAGAAGTTGTAACGATAAGTTTAACAATAAAAAATCATCGAATAATGGCAGTCAAATCAGTTTGATGAACTATTATGTATCAATTAAAATAAAAAATTAAGTATTACATGTATACCTATATGTGTATCCGTGTCTGTATCTGTACCTACATGTATGCTTACATTTATTTCCATTCCACTAAATCTGGAATGAAAAACAGAAAATACACACAGATGTTATCTCTATTTTGGCATTATAGGGTGATTTTTATTTTTATATTTCTCATTTATTTTCTGAATTTTCAATGAGTGCACTTAAAATGAAAATAGCTTTATTTTTTCTAATTATAAATGTAACAAATACTCTGAAATCTCAAATAATTGAAACACTTAAAACAAGTGGAACCACCTACAATTTCTAGACCTTAGTGGAATTGTGTTTATCTTTCTAGTTTGCTTTCATTGTACTTATACATATGGATGAGATGTACTTATAAACATAAACCCACACACAATAGTATAAGGAGTTCAGTATTTGCAGGTTTTTTAGTTGTTTTTGTTTATCTTACTTATCGAAATCACAGACATCACTCTCTTTGAATAAATATAGTTCTAATTCATCATTTTAATAAGCTGGTTAGTACCGTACCCTATGGATATATGATGCATTTTTCACACGTATTTGTCCAAGCTTCTAGGTTCCTAGAAGTAGAATACTATGTTAAAAGAAATGAGATTTTAAGACTCGTTAAGGATATTTCAGGTTACTTTCCAGAAAGATTATACCAATTTATACTCCCGCTAGCAGGGTTTAGGACTATCTCAATATACTTTCATTTAAATTTGTGTTAATTGAGCTATTGGAAACACCGTCTCTTTGGTCTTAGTCGGCACTCAGAGGAATCTTTCAGTCCAAAGCCCACGTGGAGGAACAGCGGAGACTCTTCTGAAAAGAAAAAACACTAATGATGCAAAGATGAGCATTTCAAGCCTTCATATATGTAGACAATTCATTTCCAAATGTCAAGAACAAAAAGTACACATCAGAAATATCATAGCTTGAGAATATATAAGAAACAGATTTTGTGGGTGCCATTCAATTCTAGTGGAGAGTCATATTTAACTCTCATATCTTTGTTTGTGGCATCTTTTGCAGTTGGAAATGAGCTATAGAAATTCAATTACAATACATTTTTTGGCACTATTTTTTCTTTTTATTATGCATGCCCCAGATGTTTACTTCTGTCTACATTGTTACTTTGTAAAACATCTCTCTTATCTTTGTGGTTACACACACGTTGACTTAGCAATCATAACTAGACACAATGTTTGCATTTTTCACTTTTACAAAAATGCATTGAGATAGCAAACTTAGTGCATGACATATGTAGGTAAATTGTGTGCAAGCAGTATGTGTGTATGAGCATGTGCATGTGTGTGCATGTGCATGTGTATGTGTGGGTACACTTGGGGTGGAGGTACAGGGAAGGATAAGGCCAAGAAAGAAATCTGGGATATTCACTGCCCTCTGGAACTGAAGCCTATTGTAAGGACTTAGATTTGCAGTGTGGTCATTGCAGCCTCATGGAGCTGATTGAGGCTTACGGCATCCCTGTGGAGTTAGGCAGACAAGTGGTATTCTTCCAAAGTCAAAGCTTAGGAGAGTCACTGGCTTGCACCCAAGGCCCTCAGCTGGAGGTGGAGGTGGAGGGACCAGGATTGCCCTATCTTCTGATTCCCAGCCCATGTTCTTTCCCTTCCAAGCTGCTGCCTTGCCCAACTCTTCTTCCTCTGTGCCCCATACTCGAGGCACTAAAGATATTTGGCATGTATAAGCCAGGAAAGGTGAGTCTGGCCTCATCCATCCCAGTCATCTGCTTCATTCTGATATTCTCCCAGCATCCTATGCTGGTGCCTCCCTGTGATTTGTGTCTGTGGGTCCCTGAAATGGTTGGAGCATGGCCCTCCTGGTTATAATTCTCTGCATCTCTCCCCTTCAAGGAGCCCAGAGCTCAGAGGACACTATCTGTGAGTATTCTGGGTAGACAGGTTCTCTTCCTCCATGCTGAGTTCACTCGCTTGTCTTCAGGATCCTGTTTTCTTTACCTCCATGCAGCGAGCCTCTCACTGTGCTCATCGCTGTGGCAGATTAATGAGATCTGGGCAAGGAGAGAATTATCCAAAGGCCCAGAAGCATCAGCCTCAGACAGGCTTGCAGACTTTAAACATAATCTGCTCTTTGGAGAGTTTGGTGGAAGATGTCAATCACAGAATCATCTTTTCATGGCCCAGCTCTGTTGAGTAGTGTCTGTTTGGGTCTCTTGCAGCCTGGTCCACAGGCAAATGGTTCCTGGCTTTCATCTCAGCAGCCAGCTGGGCATCATAAACAAGAAATCACTTGACCAAGCAGAGAGGGTTGGCATGTTCTCAGTGGCTTTGACTCCCACTCGAAAACCTTCTCTCTGGCAAAATGACTCCTCATGTTAGCCTCAAATTCTTTTTTCATTGGGGGAATAGCTTACAGAAATGAGTTTGACAGAAAATATTGTGGGCACACTTTGTTCTGTTTGCAACTGGCACATCAAAGCACTCTCATCTCAGAGTATGTCAGAGAAGGTTGTTACTTCAGATCCGTCAGAGCCCTGAACCTTGGAACAAGCTTGTCCTGAAATCCACCAGCTTCCCCATCCTCCACCTCCCCTGCCTTTTTTCTGCCTCGAGCCTGCTCAAAGATTCTTTGGCCTTGTGGCCCTCTCAGTGCACACTATGGGCAGGATCTTATGCAGGCTGTTTCCTTCTAAAGTGACTCAAAATATCCTAAATTCCCCTTCAGGACACCCCCTCTTTCTTCCTTCTTGCTGTAGGTCTCACTTTACCCACTTAGCAACAAGAATGGCCCGTTTGTGGGAGAAATTCAGCAGAGCCCCTGCAGACAGATGGCTCTTATAATGTGCTGCCATTGGGATATAGTGCAGGAACCCCAGTCACTTGGAGGGCATCTTTAGTTCAGGTGTAAAAAAAACCAAGGCACCATAGTGATTTGTTTTAAGATGCAATTATCTCACTCTTCATTCTCAACATAAATTCCTCATGATATGTCACATTGGGTGATGTGGTAAGCAGAATAATGCCCCCAAAGGGGCCCATGCCCTAATTATGAGAACATACAAATATATTCTCTTCATGGCAAAAGGGACTTTGCAGAAGTGATTAAGGATCGTGAGTTGGGGTATTATTTGGATTAACCAGGTGGCCCAATGTCATCACATGCATCCTAAAATTGGAGAAGCTCGTGGCTGTGGTCTGAGAAAGAGATGTGACAGTGGGAACAGGGTCAGGGGAAGAGGGTCAAAGGTGAAACATTACAAGCTTTGAAGATGAAAGAAGGGTCCACCAGCCAAGGGCATCCTCTGAAAACTGGAAAATAGATCCAAGCAAGGAACTAGCTCTTCCCCTAGAGCCTCCAGAAGGAACGCAGCCCTGCCTGCACCTTGCTTTTAGCCCAGTGAGCACCATGCCAGACTTCCAACCCACGGAATTGTAAGATCACAAATCTGTGTTGTTTTAAGCCACTCAGCTTGTGTTAATTTGTTATGTTGGCTATAGAAATCTAATACAGGTGAGAGGCAACCAAGTGTCACTCCTTCTGTTCAGGCTGGCCTCCCATTGTCCTGTGTACCGATGCTTCGTAAAAGCCGTCCCTCTGCATGCTGTGAAATCATGCTCCTCTAATCTGTTCCTTTTGTGGATTCCCAAACTCATGGCGTGCGGTGGTCTTTCAGTCTGCCTTTACCCCAAGGCAGTTCAGTGGCTTTTCTGAAATGGCCTGCTTCCAGTGGTTGAGACCCTTTCTCACTTTCCTGAGCCAATTAGGCAGCAGCAATGCAACACCATGTCCAAGAGTGGGAAGCTTCTTTTATTTTGAAGGAATAGAGCAAGATGGTAATATCATTCTGGAATTAAATACCCCAAGTGGCTAGCTCATCTAGAGTTGCTCAAGAGGTAGATTAACTAAAGCTGAAAAGACTTGCTCTGCCACTCATCCTCGTGCACTCTTTTCTCCTTGTACCTTAGTTTTTGCTGCTCTGAGGGCTGACTTGGCTTTCAGAAATGCACCCAGAGCCTCTCAGAGTGAATTTTCAACGTACCATCCAATGCGCAATGTGGGGACGCCGTCCTACACACATCTTCCCACGTCAGAGAAGCTGGCTGTTTCCCCACAGTGCTATTGGTAACAGGTGAGAGAAAACTAGACATTTCATGTATGCAGATTCCCTGCACAGCCTCTCCAGAAAGGAAGGTGGCATTTAAACGAAAATGAATCAGACTTCCAGAGCCTTAGGAAGGCTTCTCCTTACTGCTGTCTAATGGGGTTCTCATTCTCATCTGCCTCCAGGTGGAGCGGCTGCAGAGATGCCTGCTCTCTTTACGAAGGCAGCCAGTCCTGGGGTAATTGTTTCTTCTGCCCTCTCTCTTTCATTCTGCAAGTTCCTTAATTTCTCTCAAACAGTGCAATTAAAATATTTAGCCCAGTGCTGACATAGCAAATGCTCAATAAATGTTAGCTATTATTATAATAACAGCTATTAAGCTATTATTATAATCAGCTTAATTGGAAAACTTTTAGAAAACACAGATTAGTTATAGAATGTTCTTATCAAATTTGTGTAGAGGAAATCCCAATTTCCTTTAGAATTCTATTCCTTTGCAAGAGATATATTCACATCAGGAAATTCCCCCAAAACATTTGAATCGAAAATGAATTTTAGGGGTGCATGTTAAAATTGCATACTTCATATCCATCAGTGGTCTCACTCATCATTTCCCACACTTACATTTTATTATAAAAATCATTTAAGTCTATACACAAAATTCCACTTAAGTGTATCACTTTTCTTCTTCTCTTTTATAGTTCCCAAAAAGTGAAGTCTATGCTTCTTGAATCTCCTTTCATTTTTACAACCCAATAAAAATTGGCTTCAACTATCCTTGAACCACTAAAACTACTTTATTAATATCTTTGAGGACTGCATTATTTACTACATTTTAATTCCTTATGGATGCCCATTTCTGGAAACTTTCCTTTTATATCCTCTCTAATAGTACATATAAATCCATTACTCCATTCTCTCATTTATCCATTTATCCTTTCAATTTATTTTTATCACTATTTTTTACATTGAAATAATTTTAGACATACAGAAGAGTTGCAAAAATAGTACATGTTTCTCTTATACTCTTTACCCAGCTTCCCCTATGTTAATATCCTGTATAACCATCCAGCATTTATCGAAACTAAGAAATTAACTCTGGTATAACACTATTAACTAACGTGCAGAACTTATTTGGATTCCATCAGCCTTCCCACTAATGTCTTTTTACTGTCCCAGGAGTCTATGTCGCATTTCCTCAGTGGGAATTCCCTTTGCCCTCACAGGGAGACAGACCACAGCTAATGCTTGGCCATTGTGGAGGTTCAAAGGACTGGTTGCCTTGCCTCCATTTGGGACAACTCTGAAGGGCCACCGCAGCTCTGGAGTGCCCACAGGTACAGACAAGGCCTCAGCTGCCACTATACTGAGGTTCAGCCTCTCCCTCCCACATTCTCACTTTCTTCATTTTGTTGCAGGTATGTCTGCTGAGAGCTGTCCCCTGGAAACATTTTGCATGCAGATCTCATCTCAGAGTGTGTTTCCTGAGAATCCAACCTAATATTGTTGGTGCTGTGATTGGTCCTAGGAATGAGACTGTACAGTGGGATTGGGATGCTGGATTACTCACTGGCTGGCTGGCAAAGAGGACTCCATCCCTGATGGTGCAAGCAGTATTTGAGCAATTATTAAAGCCCCCACCTATGGTGAACTGAGATGGGATACCAGTGGAAGGTGATGTGATAGCTAGTACAATGTCTCTGGCCATTAAGAAGTATGCTAGAAATGATGACTATTACTCCTAAGAAGTTGGATGGCTGCTACTGAGCACAAGTGCTTCTTATAATAAAGTTAATGACGGGGGGACATCACCACAGTGGCACCATTGGAGACTCCAGCTTCCTTGTCCTCTCACAAAGATCAATAGTCAGATAGCTATCCATGAACAAAACAGCTCTGGGAGAGCTCTGGAGGCCACCTCAGAAATTTTAGCAACACAGTTGAACAAAATAACTGAAAATAATTGCATAAGAAGAGAAGGCAGACAGCTTGATTTTGCTGCATCATCCCATCTCCCAAGCTGGCATTGCTCAGCACCGAGAGAGAACTTTCCAGCTAGAAATACTCCTCTCACCAGGAAAGGAAGGGCAGGTGAGCAACCAGCTTCTCCAGCCTTTCTCCAGCACTGAAGGCCCTGCTTCAGTTTCACCCCACCCAGACTAGCAAAGCTGAGACATATGGAGATGGCGAGGAACAAGGAAGAAAAGCAGGGCCTACTAATAGTAGCTGTACGGCTGGAGCAATTGCAGTTCATAGTGACCTGCACTGCAGACAAATCCAGTAGATTTTACCACTGATGAAACCAATGATGAAACAGCTGCCACAGAACCCTGCAGATTTCGCCAGCCTTCACCCCACAGGTGTTCGTGTAGCTACTGATCCCTAGCTGTCTGAGTGGCCCCCCCGCCCGCACTGGAGCCTGGGATCTGTACTGGCAGTGAGCTCAGGCCTCTGTGGCTCCCCAAGTACAAGACTCCAGTCTAGACACTCCCCCCCACCACACTCACACATGCTGTGTGTGCACTCGGGGCTAGCCTCTCTAGCTGTGCACGTGTATGTGCATGTCACCTGCTTGATGCCCACCAGCCTCCACTGCAGTGAGCACTCCTGAGAGGAGAGTGTGCAGCTGTGGGAGAGCATGCTGATAGCCAGGTCCCCACAGCTGCTTGTGGGCTTGGATAAGGCCCTGTCTTCTGTCACCAGTCTGCACTACTGTGCTCACCTGTAGCTAGCCCTTCCAGCTGTGCATCTGCACACCTCTGACCTGATATTTTTCACCAACCTCCACTGCAGTGCACACACCTGGGGGAAGATTGTGCATCTATGGGAGAGCATGCTGACGGCCAGGGCTCCCACGGCTGCCAGTGAGCACTCAGTTGGCCCCAGTCCTTGCTGCCTGCCCTGGCTCATACCACTATGTGAGTGTCTGAAACTGGCCCCTAACCCTAAATAGGCCTCTGCAGCTGGCCCCCACAGCTGAGTGTGTGCAGACCACCATCAATATCTGCCATGGTCCCTAACTGCTAAGGACCCCAACAGCCCTTGTAGTCACTGTGGACCCTTCCCACAGCACTTTCCAAAGTCCACACAGTTGTCAGTGCTATGGATCTGAGTGGCCTGAGCTGGAGAGACATCATGCCCCACCTGGACCTGGTGTCATCACAGGCCCTTGCACTTGGATCACTGCATCACTAAACCTGGGGTCACCTCATGCTTCAGCATATCTGTACCTTCAAGTGAAAGTCTTTCCTTACTGAAATCAGTCCATAGAATCTGGAAGAGGTGACTGCTCCTTCAAAAGTGCAGATACCTACACAAGGCTACAGAGATCGTGAAGAACCAGGGAAACAGGATTTTACCAAAGGAACACAGTAAACCCCCAGTGACTGGCCCCAAAGAAATGGAGATCCAGGAATTGCTCAACAAAGAATTCAAAATAATTGTTCTCAAGATGCTCAGAAAGCTACAAGAAAACACAAACAGTTTAATGATATCAGGAAAAGAAAACAAGAATAAAATGAGAAGTTTGACAAAGAGATAGAAAAGATAAAAAAGAACCATACAGAAATTTTGGAGCTGAAGAATACAATGAATAAACTGAAGAACTCAATAGAGAGTTTCAATGGCAGACTTGACAAAACAGAAGAAAGAATCAGTGAGGTATAAGACAGATCAACTGAAGTAGAGCAGGAAGAAAATTGAAGACGAGCAAAAAGAAAAAAAGAATGAAAAGGAATGAAGAAAACCTGGGGACTTATAGGACACTATCAAGAGAAATAACGTAGCATCATCGGAGTCCCAGAAGAAGAAAAGGAGAAAGGGGCAGAAAGTTTATTTAAAGAAATAATGACTCAGAACTTCCCAAACATGTGGAAAAATTCAGACATTCAAATTCATGAAGCTATTAGGCCACCTTAAAATTTCAATTCAAAATGATCTTCTCCAAGACACACTATAATAAAGCTATCTAAAATTGAAGACAAAGAATGTTAAAAGCAGCCAAGAAAAATTTCTCTCATAGAGGGAAGCCACCATAAGGCCATCAGAAGATATCTCAGGAAGACTTTGCAGGCCAGGAGAGAATACGATGATATATGCAAGGTGCTGGACAAAAAAGAAACTGCCAACTAGGAATATTTTACCCAGCATTTCTCCCTTTAGAAATGAAGGTGAGCTAAAGACTTCCCCTATCGAACAAAAGCTGAGGTTCATCACCACTAAACCTGCCTTACAAGAAATGCTGAGAGGAGTTCTTCAAGCTGAAACACATGGACAATGATTAGCAGCATGAAAACATATGAAAACCTACAACACACTGGTAAAGCTAAGTATACAGTCAGATTCAGAATACTCTAGTACAGTAATATGGTGGTGTGTTAACTACTTAACCCTAGTATAAAGGTTAAAGGACAAAGGCACTAAAAATAGCTATAGCAACAACAATTTGTTAATGGATGCACAATATAAAAATATGTAAATTGTGACATCTAAAACATTAAATGTGAGGGGGAATAAAAGGGTAGTATTTATATATGTGATCAAAGTTAAATTATCAGTGTAAAATAGACTGTTATATCTATAAAATGTTTTATGTAAGCCTCACTGTAACCACGTGGTGAAAATCTACACTAGAATCACAAGAGATAAAGAGAAGGAAATCAAAGCATAGCATTGTGGGAAAACATCAATTCACAAAGGAAGGCAGCAAGAGAGAAAGAAAAGAACAAGGAAACCACAAAACAAAAAACAATTACTAAGATGACATTAACAAGTCCTTACCCATCAATAACTACTCTAAATGTAAATGGATTGACTTCTCCAATCAAGAGACACAGAGTGGTTGGATGGATTAAAAACAAAATACAAGATGCAACTATATGCTGCCTGCAAGAGAATCACTTCAGCTTTAAGTACGCACGTAGGCTTAAAGTGAAGGGATGGAAAAAGGTATTCCTTGAAAGCAGAAACCAAAGAAATGGAAAGATATTCTGTGCTCTTGGATTGGAAGAATTAACATCGTTAAAATTTCCATACTCCCTAAAGCAATCTATAGATTCAATGCAATCCTTATCAAAGTTCCAACAACATTTTTCACAGAAGTAGAACAAAGTATCATAAAATTTATATGGAACAACAAAAGACCCTGAATAGCCAAAGGATTCCTGAGAAAAAAGAACAAAGCTGGAGGTATCACACTCCCTGATTTCAAATTATACTACAAAGCTATAGTAACCAAAACAGCATGGTACTAGCACAAAAACAGAAACACAGATCAATGGAACAAAATTGAGAGCCCAGAAGTAAACCCACAGGTTTATGGACAGCTAATATCCAACAAGGGAGCCAAGAGCATACGATGGAGAAAGGAGAGTCTCCTCAATAAATGGTGTTGGGAAAACTGGACAGCCACATGCAAAGGAATGAAAGTAGACCATTCCCTTACACCATGCACAAAAATCAACTCAAAATGGATTAAAGACTTGAATGTAAGACCCAAAACTATGAGACTTCTAGAAGAAAACATAGGCAGTACGTTCTATGACATTGGTCTGAGCAACATATTTTCAAGTCCCATGTCTGACCGGGCAAGGGAAACAAATGAAAAAATGAACAAACGGGACTACATCAAACCAAAAAGCTTCTGCACAGCAAAGGAAACCATCAACAAAACGAAAAGACAACCTAACAATTGGGAGAAGATATTTGCAAACCATATACCAGATAAGGGGTTAATATCTAAAATATACAAAGAACTCATACAGCTCAACAACAAAAAAACCAACAACCCAATTAGAAAATGGGCAAAAGATTTGAATAGACATTTCTCCAAAGAAGATCTACAGATGGCCAACAGGCATATGAAAATATGCTCAACATCATTAGCTATCAGGGAAATGCAAATCAAAACTACAATGAGGTATCACCTCACTCGGGTCAGAATGGTTATAATTAACAAGAAAGGAAACGACAAATGTTGGAGAGGATGTGGAGAGAAGGGAACACTTGTTCACTGCTGGTGGCAGTGCAAACTGGTGCAGCCACTATGGAAAGCAGTATGGAGTATCCTCAGAAAATTAAGAATAGATCTACATATGATCCAGCTATCCCACTGCTGGGTATTTATCCAAAGAACCTGAAAACACAAAGGCGTAAAGATACTTGCACCCCTATGTTCATTGCGGAATTATACACAATAGCCAAGACTTGGAAGCAACCTAGGTGCCCATCAAGGGATGAATGGATAAAGAAGATGTGGTATTTATACACGATGGACTACTACTCAGCCATAAGAAATGATGAAATCTGGCCATTTGTGACAACATGGATGGACCTTGAGGGTATTATGCTGAGTGAAATAAGTCAGAGGGAGAAAGTCAAATACCATATGATCTCACTCATAAGTAGAAGATAAAAATGACAAAAAAACCCCACGTAGCATTGGAGATTGGACTGGTGGTTACCTTTGGGGAAGGGGGGAGGGGGGAGGGCAAAAGGGGTGATTAGGCTTACATGTGAGAGGATGGACTATAATTAATGTTCGGGTGGTGAACATGATGTAATGTACACAGAATTCAAAATATGATGTACATCCAAAAAAAATAGAAATTAAAAAAAAAACAATTACAATAAACTATCATTCACAACTATAAAAAAAAAAGAAAGTAGAAACCAAAAAAGAGCAAGGGTAGCTATAGTTATACTAGACAAATTCAACCCTAAGCCAAAAATGGTAACGAGACAAAGAAGGTTACTGTAAAATGATAAGGGGGTCTATTCATTAAGAAGATGTAAGAATCAAATATATGTACACCTAACATTGGAGCATCTAAATATATTAAGCAAATACTAACATATATTAAGGGAGAAATAGATGACAATACAATAATAGGAGGGGACTTCAATACTCCATTTTTAAGAATGGATAATCATCCAGATAGAAAATCAGCAAGGAAACATTGGAATTGAACTATTTAGACCAAATGAACTTAACAGTCATATAGAGAAAATTCCATCTAACAGTGGCATAATACACTTTCTTCTCAAGTGCACATGGAACATTCTCTGGGACAAATCATGAGATAGATTACAAAACAAGTCTTAGCAAATTTGAGAAGACTAAAATCATACCAAGTATCTTTTCTGACCACAGTGGTGTGAAACTAGAAGTCAATAACAGGTGGAAAACTGGAAAAATCATAAATATGTGGAAATTAAACAACATAATCCTGAACAACTAATGGGTCAAAGAAGCAACCAAAAGGGAAATCAGAAAATATTTAGAAACAAAAGAAAATGGAAACACCATAGAAAACATTAACAAAACTAAGAGTTGGTTCTTTGAAAAGATAAACAAAATTGACAAACTTTAGGCTAGACTAACCCAGAAAAAAGAGAGAAAGGACCTAAATAAATAAAATTATAAATGAAAGAGGAAACATTACAACTGATCCAACTGAAATAAGTCAGACACAGAAAGACAAATACTGTATGATATTGCTTATATGTGGAATCTAAAACAGCTGAACTCATAGAAACAGAGTAGAGTGGTGGTTTCCAGGGAGTGGGGGGTGGGGAAAATGAGGGGATGTTAGTCTAAGTGTACAAATTTCCAGTTATAAGAGGAATAAGTTCTGAGAATCTCATGTACAGCATGGTGATTATTGATAATAATACTGTATTATGTACTTGAAAGTTGCTAAGAGAGTAGATCTTAAACATTCTCACCACAAAATAAAATGGTAATTATGTGATCTGATGGAGGTGTTAAACAACATTATGCTGCTAATCATATTGCAATACATAAATGCATCAAATGAACACATTGTACACCTTAAACTTATACACTGTTATGCGTCCATTATATCTCAATAAAGCTGGGGAAAAAAAGACAATGACAGGCTCAGGGTGATTGTTCACCAATTCAAAGCAACATGTGGAAGCTAGTACACTTCCCATGTCGAATTAAGGAGGGCTGGCAGAGTAGAGGTCCAGGTTTAGGATTTATTTGTAAGAGTCGCCAAGTTTCAGAAAAGGTTAATCATCACAGCTTTTAGGGCTTCAACTCTAAAATCCCAGCTCTGACAGGGAAGGAATGGGAATCTGAGACTTGGAATGGGGATGTCTTGGTAAATGCAGACATGCTTGATTTTCCTGAGGCTGCAAGGCCCGCAGACGTGGTCCTTGTTAGAAGATGGTGGTCTCCCCTTGTTTAGGATCGTGCAGGGGATTCGGGGATTCCATGCAGTAGATGCCTTAATAGACAATTCTTGTCCCCTCAGAATCTATATCCACCTCCCCTCCTGGATTCCAAACTAAAAACAAGAATCAAATCTCATCACAGCCCACCTGGGGATTACCTGGTTTAAGAAGGATGTAATATGCCAAAGGATCTAGAGAACCTGACTAATAAGAACTGGTAGGAGCAGAGAGAGTGGATGCAGAGACTGGATCTTCAATGTATCGGATCAAGGGATTGGGAGCATAAAGTTGGATAAGGGAGAATTTATTGAAAGGAAAGCACCCTTCTGTGATATATGATTTACCACCCTGGCAAGGATCCAAGGAGAAATGGTCATAAGCTGCTAGGATGGCTCTTGTAAACTTAAAGAAAACAATGGGCCACACTAAATGAAGTATAAATGACATGGGAAATAGTGGAGGAAGGGATCTGAAGGCTCAGGGAATTGGATGTACTAGAGAAGGTATATACTACATAAGGCTGAAATGCCCACCTGCTGACTACGTGCCAAAGGAGGGTCCAGAGGACCTTCATCGCTCAAAGATAAGGAATGTTCTGGTTCTAGCATCAGGGAGAAGCTCAGTGGTGGCTATCCTCTATAGGCCAGGTTGACGGCAGGAAATGCTCTTGGGGAACTGTGCTCCCTAGTAACAATGGCAGTTAGGGAATTCCAAAACATTAGAGGTCAGCTGACTGCTGATTCAATGACTTCAGAGCCAAAGTGGGTACAGATATTATAATGATCAGGAAGATCAGAGAGTCCTTGGGGTCCTGAATTGCAGAAAGGGAGCTGATTAATAGAAAATGGTACTTCTAAGGACTAGATAGATGGTAGCTAACAAGTGTATTGCTTAATGTATACAATGAAAATAAATCAGAAGACTGAAGACAGACGTCTAAGTAAAGAGTCACAATCCCTTATACTGTTTCTGGATACGAACTAGGTCTCAGACGTGGAATCCATTGATAAAAGAAGAAGCTGAGAAGCTGCCTGGTATACCGTGGCAAGAATTTCCAGTACTGAGTCTTCTAGTCCTTCTCCAGGGGCATCTATGGCAATTTTCTCAGGTAAACATGCACTAGGGAAGGGGGTGTATCCAGATATTTCAAGTATTGCTGGATATAGAATTTACATAGATACCCAGGGACCCAATGAGTCACCAAGGCGTGCCTTTTAGAGTGGAAGTATATGGCAGACAAAAAATAAATGAATTTCCTGCCTGCAGCCCAGTTCACAGTAGGTCTTATGGGTCCCCATAAGATGACTTAGTGGTCATTTCTCTGGACCTTGAATGTGTAATTGGAATAGACATACGCTTAGCAGAACTTTCATACTGGTCCAAGGATAAGAGCTATCCTAATAGATAAGGCCAAGTGCAACCCAACTCCCCTCCCTTCCAGCCCAACACACAACCTGGGCCAAGATAATAGATCAAAACTAATATCATACCCCAGGGGAATAGGTAAGATTAGTGCCACCTTTAATGATAAGGTACACAGAGCCGATAGTTCTTATCATATCCCCATTTAAATTCATCAATCTGGCTCCTACAAAAACCTTATGGAAATGAAAGCAAACTACTGCAAACTTAACTATTTGCATCATTTGCCCTGATTGTAAATGATGTGTCAGAAGTGGCATCTGACCTAGAAGATATTAACACATCCTCTGCTGAGTGACGAATGCTTTTTCCTCCATCCTCTTCAGGGAGGAGGATCACAGGTGGTTCGGGACAGGAAACAGTATATGTTTATGGTTTTACCCCAGGGCTATGTTGATTTGTCCAACTTCTGTGATAGTATAGTCCAAAGGGACCTGGCCAGTCTGGATAAAAACATCACATTATATCAATGGCATCATGTTAATAAGACTGGTAAACAAGAAGTGGCACTTGCATTCTAGGCTTTGGTGAGATATAAAGACTCCAGAGGATGAAAGAGAAGCCCTGTGAAAATTCAGTCACTATCAATGAAGTGTGTAGGGGTCCTATGGCCTAGGGCATGCCAGAACATGCCCTCCAAAGTAAAGGATAAGTTAATGCACTTGTATCTTTCACAACTAAGAAAGAAACATAATGCTTATTAGGTCTCTTTGGGTTCCACACCTGTAGCACACTTGAAATAACGCTCCAAGCCACTCATTGGTGGCATAAAAGGCTGCTAGCTTTGAGGGAACCTGGGATAATAAAAGGCTCTGTAGCAAGTGCAGACTACACATGGTCCACACAACTCAGTAGACTCCATGGTAAAAGTGTCTTCAGTGGGAAAGATGCTATGTGGAATTTGTGGAAAGCCTCAGCCGGAGAATCACAAAGTAGACTCCAGAGTTCTAGAGCAAAGCTCTGCCATTTTTAGCAAAGAAACAAATATATACAAAACATAACTTTGAGCTTACTACTGCGCCCTGGTAGAGGAGGAATGTGTGACGATGGAATGCCAAATTCCCATGTAGCAGAGCTGCCCATACAACTGGGTAGTTCAAGTGGCAATCCACTATATGATGTAGTGGTACATCTGGGACTGGACATAAGTAGGACCAGAAAACACAAGTAGCAACACACATAGAGAGCCCATGACCTCCATGTCATCTACCACTTGTGCACTCATGCCACTCCCTCAGCTCACACACATGGCTGCTTGAAGGGTGGGTCACTTACTACCAGCTAACAGAGGAGGAAAAATGCTGGTTCACAGATGGGCTAGCTTGGTGTGTTTGTTAAAATCAAAAGTGGACTGCTGCTGCATGATAGCCCCACTCAGAGTCACCCTGAAAGACAATGGTGAGGGAAAATGTAGAAGGAGCAATAGTCCTAGGTAAAAATAAACATAAACTCATGAACATGTCAAATGTATTGGCTTGTTGGTCAAGGGCCCAGAAGGAGAAAGTTTGAAACATTGGAAATGAGAAGGTGTGGGGAAGATGCATGTGGATGGAACTGTGGAAGAGGAAAGTGTGAAGATTCTTGTGTCATATGTTAACATCCTCTAAGAGCACCCATGTAATAAAAGGCACAGATTAGCCAAGTAGTGAGAATGATTCAGCCAGCTGATATCAGACAGCCTATGTCTTTGGCAACCCTTGTGTGGCATGATGGGCACATGAGCAAAGTGGCCATGGTGGCAGGCATGGAGGCTCTGGAGGAATGGTCCAAAAGCATGGCTCCCACTTACCAGGGCTGACCTAGCTAATGCCAAGCTGCCAGCAACAGACTAATACTGAGCCCACGGTGTGGCACAGCATCCTCCATCAAGGAGACCATTCAGCCACATGGTGGCAAGTTGATTATATCAACCTCCTCTACCTGGAAGGGGCAAAGCATCATCCTGAACATGACTGACATGTGTTCTGGGTATTGTTTCGCCTTTTCTGCCTGCAGGGTCTCAGTCATCATCACTATCCGAGGACCTAGAGTGTTACATGCACCTACATAGGGTCCCACACAAGATCACCTCAGATAAGCAACCCACTTTACAGTGAAGTGGGTCCTTTCACATACCACATCCTCCAGAAACTACTTACATGGCCAGCAAGGAAATAACCTCTTAAAAACATAGGTGAGACAGCAGTTTGGACACAATTCATTGTGAGAGCAGGGCGCCTTCAGCCAAAATGCAGTATTTACCATAAATCAGTGACCACCTCATGGTAACATGCCCCAAAGGTGGAACACAATGGTTTAGAACCAAGGGGTAAAATTAGTGGGGAACACACTTGCCATCAGTCTCAATGACCCATTAGTAGTCAGATAAGAGAAAAAAATACATTAATGTTATTTTAACATGTTTGTAGTCACCAACTAGTAAACATAACATATAAATATAATTATTCTGAATAACAATAAAAGCCATACAATATCTAGGAATAGCTCTAGTAAGAAATGCAAGATTGTTATGAATAAAATTCTTCATAAATAAAAATACAATTGCAAATATATAGAAGCTAAACAAACAAAAAGGTAAACCAGTTTCATTGATGGAAAAACTCAGTACTGTAAATATATCAGTACTTTCTTAGAGAATCTATCATTTAAATTCAATACTCATTAGAGTATTACAATGCTTTTTATGGAACGTGAAATTTTAATTCTGATTCCCATGTCCGAGAAAATTCAAAAGAGGAAAATAAGCAAACATTTTCCTTATTACCTATCATCATTTATTACAAAGGCGAAGAATGTAGAACAATGTGAAAGAATAGAAAAACACACCAAAGAATAGAAAGTATAGGCATTTTCACATATATGTGGGTTGTTAATAAGTGATGCTAATATTTAAAATCTGTAGCAAGAAATGGACTATCCAATGCAGTAGAATTTTTAGCTATAGCTTTTAGCTATAAACTTGAAAAAACTTTTAGCTATAAACTTGGAAAAAACAAAAGTTAGATCTTTACCACACATACCAATCATAAAAATAAGTTCCAGATGGGTTACAGGGTTAAACAACAATAATTTAAAAAAACTGGAAAGATTTAGAATGGAGAATGTTATGACTTAGGAGTAGGAAAGACCTAAAACAAGAAATTCATTCTAAACTCATAAGGATCGACAAATGTGATGACATCAACATTTAAAACTGTATAACGAAAAACATTTTTAAAAGGTTAAAAAAGGTAATAGACATTACTTGAAAAATTAAAATTAGTAATATGTAAACATTAATAACATGTAATAGCTATAAGACCAATATTCTAAATATATGAAGACTTCCTTTATTCAATAAGAGACTAACCCAAATAGAAAAAAAGTCAAAAATATTTGAAAAGTCTGTTCACACTAAAGAAAACACAAATTGCCAGTAATTTGTATTGACTGATATTCAATTTTTCTCATCTGGAAAAGTCCATTTAAAACAGCAATGATACGGTGAAATTTTCAAAGTTTGATAAAAATGGTGATAATAGGGTGATAAGTTTCGTGGGACTGTTCATTGATACAGCTGCTTAAAGGGCAACTTTGCAGGAACTGTAATAATTAAAAATGGACATACACCTTAACTCAGAAATTCCACTTCTTGCTAACTCTCCCAGAAAAATAATCACACGGGTTCATGAAAGGGCAGGTAAAAGGATGTACTGAGATGTTAATTATAACATTATTTTTGTTAGCAAACATAAAATAAAATAAAAATGGAGCAATCTAAATTCCATCAGTGTAGAAATGGCAGGCACCCAAAGGACATGGGAGATAGACAGGCAGTAGCATTAAAAGATCTTTAAGACGTTATTTAGTGACAAAAAGATACAACACAATAAATGCAATGTGGTAAATTCATGTAAAACAAAAACAGGCACACACATCACATAAACACAAAGTCATATATTTCTGTAGGTCAGTGCAGTCCAATACAACTTTCTCTGATGACGGAAATGTCCCATAATCTGTGCTAATATGGTAGCCACTAACGACATGTGGCTTTGAGCACAGGAAATGTGGCAGTTGTGACTAAAGAGCTGAATTTTAAGCTTTATTTAATTTTAAATCATTTAAATTTAAAAAACCGTGTGTGGCTTGGGGCTTCCATATTGGACAACACAGCTGAAGATTCATGTATACGCATGACAGATCGTCAATGAGGACTGTATTCAGGTGTTGAAACGTGTCACATGAGTGAGTTCCTGTCTTACTTGTGTCATTGGAAAAGCAATGTTTGAAGAGCAAAGTACAAGAAATAGTTTCTCAAAAGATGTACAAATTCTTGTTTGCAAAAAAATGATAATTACTGGTTAAATATTTCCTTAATAATGAGATGGTTCTGAAAACATGGCCAACTGGTCAACCCCTACCTAAGAGAAAGGCATGGCCAAAGAAGGCTGGTGCTGCCATCTGAGCTGAGATCCAATTCTGGGCATGAAGAGCGGGAAGGGCAGAGGCCTCTGAGGACTCAGGGCTGAACTGCAAAGACCTATGTCAGCAGCCAAACAAAAGAACGGGCATAAGGCTGAAAATAGAAGAGCAAGAAACATTTGACAGGGTCAGGAACTTGAAATAACTGAGCCTGACTATGTGAGCCAGTGTGAGGGCTGGTAGAACAAAGGCACATGGTGTACCAAAGGTATCCTCTTGTCTCAAAAGCCCATGGACATCTCAGTTTGAGGATAGATTTTGCTGGCTGAAGCACATAGAGTCACAATGGACACTTCCATTATTGTGTTTATTTAAATGAGTGGCATCCATTCAGCCTGTCCTTTTCATCAAGAGACCACGTCCCCTGTTGATGGATTGTTGATGTGCACAGTGGAGAGGGATTAAGCATAGAATTACCACACAGGAGAAGTTCCCCTTCAGAGCCCCTATTGTACCCTGCAGACCCAGCGGGCGAAATCAGACAGTTTGATTTAATGTTAGAGAAGTGCCTCACTGCTTCCCAAGCATTGTAAAGTAAAAGAAGGATTGCTGATGGGCTGCTTTATAGAGACCAATCATCCAGCTCAGAGGGACAGACGTGCGTTTGTTTATTTATTTGCAGCTTCCTAAAGATAGCAAAAAGATCAGATTCGGTGGGTCAAAACCATAGATAGCAACATTCTGAATTCGTCCTCTTTCTCAAGAACAGGATCTGGCCTCAGGGAATAAGCTCAAAAGCTGGGTATTCTTCATTAGATTATTTTATACAGGGTGCTAAGTGCTTTTTCTCTGCACTGCTGTGTATATGTGAGTGAAAAACAAAAATGGTAATGAGGAAAGAACCCTGATTAGGAATGATTGAATGCTGTATGTGGTAAGTGATACTGTCCACCAATTCTTCAGCTCAGCTCAGTGAATTTCCGCCACGTACTCAGCCTGTGTGACTCCTTGCACTGTGCTTGGGGGTGCTAGAAAGAGAGATGAGGCTGCAGGGAAGAAAACCTGGGGCAATGAGGAGCAGAAGCCAGGGAGTGGCCTGAGGCAATATAGAGTCCAAATGGGGATGTGTCAAAACCAGGCCAAGTCAGGCGGGCAGCGGGAGTGAGAGCAGGAGACACAGGCCATCTGGAGTAGGCCCGGGACACAGCCTGGAGCACAGAGCAGTGAGGAGGAGCCTCAGACAAAGCAAGGTGGGCTTGGCGAGCAGCAGAACCTGTCCAGCGAACAAGCTGACAGTCATGAGATGGGCAACAGGCCCTGGCCAATCTGGTGGGATCTAGGGTCAGGGGCCTGACTCCTGGTAGTCATTGCAAGTTATTCATGCTGTGTATTAGTTTATTAAGTACCACAAACTAAGTGGCTTAAACATCAGAAATGTAGTGCTTCTCAGTTTTGAAGCCTAGAAGCCTGAAATCAAAGTGTTGGCAGTATTGGTTCCTTCCAGCGCTGTGAGGGAGAATGTTTCAGGCTGCTCTCCTTGGCTGGTAGGTGGCCATCTTCATGTTCATATGGTGTTCTCCTTATATGATTCTCTGTCTGTATTTATAAGGACACTAGTCATATCAGATTAGGGCCCACCCTAATTATCTCATTTTAACTTGATTACTTCTGTAAAGACCCCAACTCCAAATACAGTCACATTGTGCGATACTAGGCTAAGACTCCAACATATCTTTTTTTGGACAACACAATTCAACCCATAACACCCTGGAACTTTTCTTCTCACAGTGCCCCTCTCACTTTTCTTTCTCTCTTAAACTTTTAATCATCTTGGAAAACCTCACCTCTGGTGTCACATCTTCCAGAAAGTATTCCCAAACTTCCAGGTTGGACTAAAGCCTCCTTCTCTCTGCCCCAAACACATCCCCAGTTTCCTCTACTTTTGCTCATACTGTATCTGAGTGAGAGCTATTATGTGTCCTATAGTAACTGTGAGACTGTGAGCAATACCTTTCTGTATTCCCAGGACCCAGTGAGGCGTAGGGTGCAGAGTAAGGTGTATGCTAAATGTTTTCCAGAATCAGCCCCCCAAGACATCCTGACCAAATGGCTAGATGGGCAGTCTTCCCCTCATGCAGTTTTCCAGGACATACTGACACCCCAAAGGAGCATCCAAGTGCCTGGAAATCACGTGCTATGGACTGGATGCTTGTGTCCCCCCTCCAAATTCATATGGTGGAGCCTAATTCCCAAAGGGATGGTATTTGGAGGTGGTGCCTCTGGGAGACAATTAGGTCATGAGGGTGTAGAACTTTTGAATGGGATTAATGCCCTTGTAAAAAGAGGAGGAGACATCATATGTCTCTCTCTCTCTCTGCTCTCCACCATGTAAGCACACAAGGAGAAGCCGCCGGTAAACCAGGAAGAAGGCCCTCACCAGACATCTCTCAGTGCTTTGATCCTGGACTTCCCAGAGGCCACAACTGTGACCACAGAACAGAAATAAATTTCTGTTTTTAAGCCACCCAGTTTATGGTATTTGTTATAGCAGCCAAGCTGACTAAGACCTCATGAAACTTCCAAACCACCACTGTTTATCAGAGTTAGGACTTCTGTACACTAACCCGGGGTCCTCTGATTGCTTTCCACTGGAAGATGAGGCAACCCTAAACACCAGGGCAATAATCAGGAATAGCCAGGAACAGACAAGCATGGCCATCACCAGATAAACAAGAGTCCTCATTCTCAAGTAAGATGATCAAGCAAAGTGTATGAATGAGTGACTGCAACATAAGGAGGACAAAGGTAACTCAAAGGCTCTAAGATATCAGAGCAGCCAAAGGATCCAGCAGCAGCAGCTTCCTGGAAGAGGTGAGTCCAGCATGGAGCTCTATGATAGATAAGATTTCCACAGGCTGTAAAAGAATGGGGGAAGATGTAGTTGTTATGACACATATAGGTTTATCCACGAGGCATACTGGGCATGAGGAACAAGCTGAAGTAAATATATCTGAAGTTAAGAGGATATTTTTGGCTGTTGGTGTGTCTCCTATCCATAAAGAAAATACCCAATAGCTAATATAACAATTTTGGATAGAACATGACTGATCCAGACTCGTGTTGGTATCTCAGGAGCTCCAAATAATGGGTGTTAAAGCTACAGCAGCAGGAATCTCTGGGCAGAGACTACGAGCTAATGGTCAAGTTATAATTCCATGATCTGACCCACAGTGGAGGGAACTTGGCCTGGGAGGTGGAGAAGGCACATATTGTAAAGACACCTTGAGATCCAATCAAATGACCTTCAAAGTCAAGAGAGAGCTCTAATCCCAGTGGGAGAATTGGACTTCAATCTGGAAACCAAAGCATAAGAGGCAAACTGGGCTTAGAAGTCTGGACAACATGGCAGGAGAAGCTCTTGCAAAGCACAGATATAGGGTTCCGGACAGCAAGACTAATTTCAACAGCTTCCTCCTGGTGTCAAGGGGGCTCCCAACACACTGGGGTTTTGTAGTCTTAGAGCTTGATGAGCCTACATCTGTAGGATCCTGCCTGCCTAGAGCTGGAATAACACAGGGCACAGGATGAATTAAGACATAGGGGCAGGAATCTATGGTGCCGTTTTAGCAGGAATATCTAGAGAATACATTGCTTTTTTGCACAATTAGAGAATTTGATAGTGAAATGAGACAAAAAGAAATAATTCACCTTTTAAGGAAATTGATTATGAAAATATTCAAAGAATCTCCGTAGACACAGTCAAGGATCCAGATGTGCTTTATGAAGTCAAACACTCCCCAGATTCATGGCACCTAGTGAAACTTTGGGAAACGTTACTAACTCTTCCACGCTGTCAGCCACACAGCTTTTTGACGGAACCCTGAAAATCAGTGGTGCCCAGGTATACTTACTGAGAATAAGATTGAGACTTCACTGAAAAGTGAGATTCTCTGCCCTTTTCAGTCCTGTTTTCGTCTTGTTTTAAGGTGATCCAGACTCAGGGGAACCAAAAACACTCTCAAAATACAAACACCCAAAGTCTAGGAACCAGCTATGAAGTGGAAGCACAGAGTGGATAAGAAAAGGAAAAACATGCAAAATATTAAGGATTTTATTGTTAACTTAAAACGGAAAGAAGTGAGGTCCATGCCGTTTACCAGCCATCTGATCTCAAAGGTGATGACCAAAAAAGTGCATCTGGTCACCTGGGGGCAACAGTTTTAATAGGGGTGACACTAGCAAATGGGCAAATGACACCCACAACTTGTGAACCTTAGCTCCCACATCTGCAAAAGAGAATGCTTGTGAAGCCTGCCTGGAGCTACAAAGTCGACTTGCAGGTGAATTTTTACCATTACTTCCCCAAACTGGGACAGCCAGTGGAGCTCGGCCAGCTGCAATGAGCACCTTAAACTGTCGCCTTTGAGCTGCTGTAATTCAATACGAAAGTAAGGAAATCACATGCAAACCAAACACTCTGGGAATTTTTGAATCTTGACTACACACAAGCCCGTGAGAACACTTCACAGCATTTTACACCAGTTTCCTGTACTAAAGAGGTCCATATGGACTCAAATTGTCTTGACCTTTGTTCATCTGCTATTTCTCAAGTGGAGTTCTCGAAAAGCATGGTGCTGACCCTCTGCATGAAATGTGCCCAGCAGCTCAGATTGCTCAACAAAAATACAAAGGCATCTAGGACTCAACCATTCTCCAAACAACCACTTTCCTAACTTCAATGTGTGCAGTTGCTGAGTCTGTTTCCAATTATCCTGGGAAGCTGCAACTGCGGCCTCACCTTCTGCTCAGGATACTGTTGGGCTGCCACGGAGAGAGAGAGACACGGGGAGCAGTCACCAAGAAAGGACATTTCCATTTACATGCCAAGCACCTTCATAAGTGCGGCCACGTTATATGAGAAACGGGGCCAAAGGGAACGGCATTCCTTCAACATGTGTTTATTGAGCACTCTGATGTTTTAGAAACTATTCAAGGTGTCAGGGAAAGAAAAATGGAAGAAGATAAACTGCCTGTCCCTGTGAAGCTTACGTTCTAGTGGAGCAAGAAAATGTGTACATCTGTATCTGTATCCACCCCTAAACCTAAATCTCTATCTATATATCTGCTCTACTTTATATACGTGTGTGTGTGTGGTGTGTGTGTATACAATTTAATTACACATAGCCATAAGTCTTACGAGGCCAAGCGAAGCAGGACTGGGGACTAGTGGATGAGTGTGAGGTTGGAGGGAGGTTATTTACTTTAACTAAGTGGTCAGTGAATGGCTCTTGGAGAAGGTGATACTTGAATAAAGACTTGAATGGAGTGAGACAAGTACAGATTTGGGAAAACAAGTCTTCCAGATAAAAGAAACAGCGAAGGTAAAAAGAGTGTCATTGGAGTGGTGTGAGTTAGAGGAGGAGTGTGGCAGAGGGATCGGGGCCATTAGCCATGGCTCTTGTGCAAACTGCAGCATAATTCTGCATCGGCCTTCTCCCTCCCCTCCCCACCCAAATGCCATCCCTAACCTCTCACTCCTTCACTTGGAAAGGGTATTATTCTCTCAGCACCCAGGCTTGGTCTCATCTTGCTCCTTTCTTCTTCCTCCTATCTTTCCCACTTCCACAGTTATATTAGCTAAATATTTTATTAATGTATTTTTAAACATTTTATTGACATATAATAAACATACAGAAAAGGGCACAGAGATGTCCATCTGCACGGATTTTCATGGACTTCGCACACCCGGATGGAGACATTGAACGTGATATCAACCCAGAAGCCCTCCTCCTCTCTTTCCCAGACATCTCCCTAGAGTAACCAGCAACTTAATTTGGCTAGTTTCTGTATTTTACATAAATAGACTCGTAAAGCATATGCTCTTTCCTGTCTGGTTTCTTTCACTTAATTTAACATGATATTTGTGAGATTCATTTGTATTGTCGTGTGTAGCTGTGCATCATTCATTCCCATTGCTTATGGCACTCTGTTGTGGGAATATACCAGAATTTATCAATTTATTCTATTACTAATGGGCATTTGGACAGTTTCCAGCTTTGAGGTATCATAAATAGTGCTGCTATGAATGTTTCAGGATATAAAACTTGGTGAACTTATGTAGGCGTTTGTTGAGCCTATGCCTAGGAGTGGAATTTCTCACTCATACAATAGGTGCATGTTAAGATGGGCTAGATATTACCAATGGGTTTTTCAATGTTGATTTGTTTAAAAAGAATATTTGTTTTTATGATAATATAAGCAGTGCATATTCAGTGCTGGAAATTTAGAAAACAGATTAAAATAAAACAAAACAAACCCATAGAAAAGCCTTTATTTACTTATTTATTTATTTATTTATTTTTTGAGGAAGATTAGCCTTCAGTTAACATCTGCTGCCAATTCTCCTCTTTTTGCTGAGGAAGATTGGCCCTGAGCTAACATCCATGCCCATCTTCCTCCACTTTTCTTTTTATATGCCACAACATGGCTTGCCAAGTGGTGCCATGTCCGCACCCGGGATCTGAACCAGTGAACCCCGGGCAAAACAAAACTTCTAACAACAGCATTTGGATGTTTTAAAATAAGCATAATGATTTCAATTGTTTTTAATGTTTTATTATTGTAAACAGTGCTTCAATGAACATCACTACAATGAAATTTTATGCACACTTCTGATTATTTCCTCAGAAAGTAATTTGAGAAACAGAATTTCTGAATCAAAGCACTTAGTACATTTAAAATTCTTTCTTTATATTCCCTAATTTCTCTCCAAAAATTGAAAACAGAACTCATTTACACTTCTGCCAGTATTTGGCTCATTCATTTCATTAACGACATGAGGGTATAACATTTTATGAATTAGTATTTGCGTAATATCTATTAAGATTAAATATTTATGTGTTAATTGGCCAATTGCATCTTTGGTAACTTCCCTGCCTAAGTCTTTTGCTCATTTTCTGGGGTATTCAACTTTTTTTACTGATTTGTTAGTAACTTTTTGTTTTCAAATTATTAACTGCACTTTGTCATGCTCTTATCTTTTTACCTATATTGTGCAATTGTTAATATTCTGTGAAAGAAAGCTCATGCCCCACAGACAGAAAGGACTTGAGAGCTACAATTTACCTTCCTTGAAAGGAAAGTGCCTATACATTTTGGATACGCATCTGTACCACTTATATCATTTCTACTCACGGTGATCTATTAATTGCTGAGGGTTTATAATTGGAATGGGAATTGGAAGCGTGACCCTCTCCCACTGTTCTTAAGTGCTAATAAATGAAAGAGCTAAAAATTACCTAAGGGATGCCTCATCCAGTGTCCTCATTGTACAGGTGGGAAAATTGAGGCACAGAGGACATAAGAGACTTGCTTAAGGTCGTAACCGTGGATTGGTGTCGGGGAATCAAAACCCAGGTATCCTTCCATTCGTCACCTCACTGGCTCTTGAAGGATAATCCTACCCTCTTCTTGTGAATTTCTTTTGTGTTAAGTGCACATAGATGTACATAGTATATTTTTTGTTTTCTCTGGCAATCATGTTCTGTTTGTGGAGTGCTCTCACCAGAGGTCCCTGAATACAAGCACCTGAGAGCCCCTCCTGGACATCTGGCTTTTCTCTCCCTGGGACCCAAAATAAAGGTTCCTGCCTCAAGTCTGACTTCCCAGATCACTGGGTGAACCACCACCATAAACACATTTGTCCCCTTACATCTCCTCAAGGTCTCTTCCGCAACTCTGGCGCCTGAGGCCAGTTTCCTCCATGATCGCTTTCTGGTGATCCATATGTAGAGGTAGAGCCTAAATGATCTCCTGGAGCCCTTCCAGAGCCTTGTGGGAAAGCTGGAGGATGATGGGTGCCAAATGGGCCTGTGTGCAAGTTGGATGGGATCCAGAGATCGAAAGATGTCTGAATTCCTCTGAGCGCATCCTTTCAGTGGACATTTCCCAAAGCAAGACTGGCCCCTAAGGATGACATTTCATTAGAGTTCAGTTTCTTGGCAACGTTCTTTGTACATCTACAAGGAAGTTTATTTCAAAACCAAAAATCTGGAATATATCTCTCATCATAAAATCAGACTTGCAGAAAATTTCAAAGTGGCATGAGAAATCAAGGTCGAGGGTTTAGTTACCATGCTGAATAACACTTCAGGGTTGGCTGTTTATGACAATGGCATGGATCCACTGTCCTGTCCAACTCGAAATCACCTGGCCTCAGGGTGTGCATTAGGGACTGTCAGGTAATTCAGGAAGAAATCTTGCAGGAATTTCTGAATTGTGATAACTACATTATTCCTAACTAAACTAGGATTAAACAGTTCATATATTAACCCTTTTCAGATTGCAAAAGTAAACATAGAAAGCTTTCATTTTGCACACATTTACAAACATTCCAAGGTTAGAAAGCATAATGTATGACTAGCATTCATTTTACAAGTCCTGCTTCAAGAAACTTAAAAGTGTAGATAAGCCAGAGAACACTGGCTAATGTCTAGATTAAAACAATCTATAAGTCACTAATTGTTTTCCCATTTATAATTTAGGTAAAACACAATGTTTCTTTTCTTAACAGTACAATTCTTGGTTTTAGATTTTGGGCCTATTAATAAAATAATTTCAAAGTTACTTTAGGAATCGTTCAAATGTCATGCCTTTTATTTAATCAAGAGAATAAAGTTAAGCCAATACTTTCAAATGGAAAACAACATCAATCAAAGGGAAAGTATGATTTAATCCAACTGCCACTGGAATTGAGCGATGAAAAAGAAAGTGCTGTCATGTATTCACTGTTCTTCCCCATGGGGAAAAGAGCTCATGGTTTGGTTTTAGACTTTACCAAGGGAGATGCAGCAGAAAATAAATTGCAGGATCTCTTCCTTCCAGCTGTCTCCGTAGTCAGCATTGATCACCACTGAAATGGCTGTGGTTCTGGCTGACTTACCCACATAGCACCCGTGCTCCCTAGAACAGTTCTCTTGATCCCCAGAGCTTCTTCGTGGGAACTTGGGAAAGGATCTCCAGCTGAACACACTGTGCCTTGTCCCCTCCACAGCACCGACCGACAGGCGCCTGCTTATAACAACAGCCTGGATATCACTTATTAAAATGGGGACGCTGAGGTAACCTGATTAGGTCAAAATATCTTAATGTGTTTTGGAAGAGTGAGCAGCCAGTAACTGGACTGAGAATTATGTGGCTGCTGCTGCTCAAACTGCGTGTAGCAAACACATGCAGTCACGCAGGGTTCAGAGCTCAGAGCTCAGAGCTGACTGTGGGGTCTTGTCCTGGTCTCTTTGTTTGTATTTTCTGTGCTAGTTTTTGATGCCATGAGTTCATTACTTTTCCCCCAGCTTTTTTGAGGTATGATTGACAAATAAAAATTGTAAATATTTAGATTATACAATGCAATTTTTAAATGTGATGATTTGATATAGATACACATTGAGATATGATTACTACTACATCTAGCACCTCACAATCTTACCCTTTTCTGTGATGAGAACACTTAAGATCTACTCTCTTAATACATTTTAAGTATACAGTGCAGGGTTATAACTATAGTCACCATACTGTACTTTAGATCTCCAGAACTTATTCATCTTAAATCGCAAGTTTGTACCCTTTGATCAACGTCTTTACATTTACCCCCAACTCCCAGCCTCGGGCAACCATTGTGCTGCTCTCTGCTTCTGTGAGTTCTACCTTTTTGGATTCCACATATAAGTGAGATCTTATAGTATGAGATTGGGCATCTTTTTCGTGTTCCTAATCTTAGAGGAAAAGCTTGCAGCTTTTATCATTGAGTATGATGTTAGCTGTGGGCTTGTCATATATGGCTTTTATTACGTTCAGGTAAATTCTTCTTATACCTAATTTGTTGAGAGTTTTTTACCATGAAAGGATATTGAGTTTTGTCAAATGTTTTTCTGCATCTATTGAAATGATCATATGATTTTTATCCTTCATTCCATTAATGTAGTGTATCACATTTACTGATTTGCATTTGTTAAAACATCCTTGCATCCTAAGGATAAATCTCACTTGATCACGGTGTACAATCCTTTTAATGTGCTGTTGAATTCAGTTTGCAAGTAGTTTGCTGAGGATTTTTTTTTTTTTTTAAACAAAATTCACATTTTATTTAGGTTGAAATAAACTATACAAAATTGATTTTCTTCACCAAAAATAACAGCAATATTTTCTGTATTATTCCTAGATAAACCACAAAACGTGTATTTTTGTAGGTTTTCCAGGTGTTGCTTATAAATCAAGACGAGGCAGTAGATATAGTCATGGAAAAAGAGAGAAGACGGAGACATCGGTTGTCGGTATCCATGGCCTCTGATCCTGTGCTGACCATGAAGCAGAGGTGTTCAACAGAGACCCGCTGAAAAGCTTATGGAGCTGGAGGGAATGTAAACAGCAACAACCAGACGTGGAACAACAATGGCAGGCTCTTCCATCCAAACTTTAACTGTAATCTGTTCTTTTAAGTTCATTTAAGAGAGAGAAAATCTACACTGAAATCCTTGTTTGGTGAGTTCACATGTTTTTCTCACTGTCTGGTAATTCCCTTAACTGTCCATTACAGATTTTTAACAACATACGTAAAACTCCTACTATTCAAAGGTCAATTGTAAGCTTCATTGTAACATTTTAAAAAATGTATTCCTTCCTCCCACACCTCCTCAAAATTTATTTCTTCAAAAAACTGATAACTCAATACCTGACAATTGGATCCACAGTGATAATAAATGTGATGTCTAAAATGACTTAACTAAAACAATACCCAAGTGCCATTAGCAGAGGTCACGCAGAACTGTAACACGGCACTTTCAACGCTATCTTCTGGAAGAACAGTTAGGTCTCCAAAGCACGAGAGTTGAAACAGGAGCCATCTAAATAGGCAGATTATCAATGGCTAATGTACTCAATGGGAGGCCTATAGGTCAAGATATTCAGTGATTAAGTGGCCTACACATACCTTACAGATTTTCTGTAAGATGTTTTCAAATTTCTTACAGATTTTTTCAAATATCAAATATAAGAGAAAGCCTACTTCAAAAGTCTCTTAGGTATTCTCAATGGTTTCTGAATTCTCTGTAGGAAGCTCTGACTTAGCTGTATAGAGTTTGATATATGTGTCCACCATTAAATCCAGATCATGTTTTATATCAAAATTTATGTTAAGCAAAGCCAAGTTACTCGACCTTTGGTCTGTCAAAGTGTTCCTCAGGTATGCTTTGAGACGCTTCCGCCCGTTTTCATAGCGTTCATTCTCAACCTTCATCACAGGAAGGATACAAAGGACCTTCAGCAGTGCATAAACATTAGGAAAAAACTTGATGTCTGGCAGATGGAGGGCTTCATAAATGGTGGATGGAAGCTCTATATCTTTCCCTCTGTGTTTCCACTTGATTCTCCAACAGTGCAGCTCGGCCGAGAGCGTGTCAGGATTGGGTAAGTCGCTTCTGTACATGTCAGCATGATGCTCCTCTGACGTGTTGAACTTGAGCTGTCCCATGACAGACGGGACCAGAGATAAGCATTTAAGAGCTTTGAGGTGCTGTTCTGAGAATATATCTTTCAGTTCCTGAATAATGTGTTCCACTGTTGGGACACTCAGAGTTTCTTTATAGTAACCCTCAGAGGTTAGCTGAGATTCCAGGTTACCTTGCTGTGCTCTGCGGAATTTCCCAGGGAGCTTCATTTGAATATCAAGTTTGGTTGCCAAATTTGTGGCTTCCTCAAACCAAAATTCATGATAAACTTCAATATTTTCCATCACTTCATTTAGTGAATGCAGCACTGCAGTCAAGCTACTGGCTGCAAAGAAGACATCAGAGGTTTGCCCCTGGAGATTTTTCCCAAAGGCTCTTGTAAAAGATAGAACATTTTTAAGAACAACAATGGTAACGATGAAATCAAAATCTGTTACTGCACTACAGAGGACAAATGCTCGGCCAGCTATACAGTTATTCCATCTAATACTTGTGTCACTATTTATACCATCTAAACATAAAACAAGCGCCTGGAGGAGGTCCACTAAAATCTCGAAAGCATCATGCCTGCCTGTCCAATGAGAATGGCAAATCTCCTTCAGTTCTTTACCCCGTTCTTCATTGTTCTGAAAGAGGACAGTGATTACATTGTCAAGTTCTAAAAGCAGTTGTGGTGATCGATGGAAAAAGGAACAAACTTCCTCAATTGTTCCTAATGCAACAGACACTCCCATAACAGGCACAGATTTTGCCAACCACATATTTAAGGCACAGGAAGAGCAGAGTGTGTAGATGGCTTGGGGATATTTCTCTAAAAGTCTAGAAGCAACAACTTTCATTTTGGAAGAAAATCCACTGGACACAATGTAAGCCTGACCACGGCAATACTCCATGTTTAATCCCCACTTCTCAGTTATTGTAGTGTGAAATTTCACAGCCAAAATTTCTGCATCAGCTTCATAAGGCAGGAAGCCCACGAATTCCTCTCTCAGGTTATGAGATTCATCAACAAACCTCACCAACACAGGCAGGTGCTCTTCCCCTGCTATGTCCACGACATCGTCAGTGATGATGGAAAAGAAGCGAGAGTCTCTCACCTCCCTGAGGGTCTCTTCCCGGATGCAGCTCTCACAGATCTCCAACATCTGCTTCTGCTGTGTTTTCGAACAGAACAACGTGTTAACTGCTGTTGTCTCAAAGCGCTTTCTCAGAACCTCCTCACCAGAATTTATCCGGCACTCCAGCAGGGCTTGAAAGTTATCAGGAGTAAAGAGACCTTCCGGGATTTCATCAGCTTCATGTCCATCCAGAGGTATGTTTTGTTTTCCCATAAGAATCAAAATTTCAAATAAAGATTTTAAGTATTCTTTGTTTTCCTTCTCTTCAAGGGTTAAAGGTAAAATGTCTTCATCCTGTTCTTCACCTCCCTCTTCTGCACTGGGCTTCTGAGCACTGCTGTTGTTTATTTCTTTATGTTTCTGTTCCTGCTCAGACGTTTCATCAATTTTTTTCTGTTTCAGTGTCCTGATTTCATCTTCACTCAATTCTTTTATTCGTTTTCTGTGTCTACTATGTGGATTGTTCAAATGGCTGGTAAGATCAAATATTGTTGGTATTGCATTATCTCGAAGAACTGTCCTATAAGGACTAGTTCGACAGATCATAGAGGTCTCAAAGTGTTTGGCACATAATCGATAATGTTTATTTAGTTGATCAGGTGTTTTATCTTCTAAATCTGCTCTCCTACAATTCTCCACCCACTTCTGGCATCTGGCCGGGTCCCGCGGGAACCTGAAGAAGGCCAGGTCCGACTGAGTGCTCTTCCGCGTGCAGTTGGGGGCAGCGCAGAAGTTCGGCATCGTCGCCCGCCCGCCGGCCGGCCCAGCCCTCCCCTCCCCGCCTCCTCAGGGCAGCCCGCCCGCCCGTCGGGGCCGGGGAGGGGAGCCAGGCCGGCCGGCCGGCTCGGCAGGGCCGGCGCGCCGGGGGAGGGGCGGGCGGGCGAGGAGCCGCGAGGGGCAGGAGGGGCGCCGCTGCTGAGGATTTTTGTATCTATGTACATCAAGGATATTGGGCTGTAATTTTCTTTCCTTGTGGTGTCCTTGTCTGGTTTTAGTATCAGGGTAATGCTGGCCTTACAAAATGAGTTTGGGACTGTTCCTTCATTATTAAAGGAAGAATTCAGTGAAATTTCAGAGGACGGTAGGCATTTGCAAGCTTCAGAATGAGCATGAGATAAACATGAGAACAGAATATCCCTTCTTTACTGGCCTTACGGTCAAAGGCACAGCACCGAAACCCTGTGAGCCTCAGTGAGCACATCAGTGAAATTGGAACTCTAATACCTGCCTCACCTTGATCTGAGGGGCTGACGGAGATCGTGAGCGGGGACACACTCTATGAAATAGATCAACTGAACAGAATAGAGGATCTAGAAATAGACTGACACAAACATGTCCAACAGATTTCTGACCAAGGTGAAAAGGCAATTCAATGAAGGAAGGACAACCTTTTAAATAAATGAATAACTGGCATGGGAGCAATTGGGGATCCAGAGGCAAGAAGTAAAATAAAATTTACCTTGACCTAAATCTCATACCTTCTCAAAAGTTAACTCAAAATGCACCACTGATTTATTTGTAAAATGCTGTAATAAAGATTTATTAGTTATAGCCCTAACCTGAAACAATCCAAATGGCCTTCAGTGGGTGAATGGACATATGGCTAGGTGAAGAATTCTTAGATTTGGCAAGAAAAGCATGATCCATAAAAGCAAAAACTAATAAACTAGACTTCATCAAAACTAAAATCTTTTGCTCTGTGACTCTGTTAAGAGGATGAAAAGACAAGCTGCAAATTGGGAGAAAGAGTTTGCAGACCACATCCAACGAAGACTTATGTCCAAAATGTGGAAAGAACTTAAAAACTCACCAGTAAAAATTTAAAAAAGATCAAATTAGAAAATGAGCAAAAGATATAAACAGATATTTCACTGCAAAGAACATACAGATGGTAAATAAGCACATGAAATGATATTTAGCATCATTAGCCACTAGGGAAATGTATAATAAAGTCACAATGAGATATCACTACACACCTATTGGAATGGCTAAAATGAAAAGTGACAACGCCAAATGTTGGCAAGGATGTGGAGAAACCAGGTCACTCATATATTGCTGGTGGGAGTATAAATGATATAGTCACTTTAAAGGAGAATATGAAAGTTTCTAACAAAAGTAAAAATGCACTTACCACACAACCTAGAGGTTTCCTTTTAGGCGTTTATCCCAAAGAAAAGGCTACATGCCCATATAAAGACATGTCCATGAGTATTCTTAGAAATGTTGTTAGTAACAGCCCCAATCGAAAATAACCCAAATGTTCTTCAATGGGTGAACAGTTAAACTGTGGTACATCCATACTATGGAATAAAAAAGCAACAAAAAAGAACGATCTATTGATACGCAGAACTTAGAAGGGTCTTAAATGAAAAAAGGCAATCACAGGTTGCATACTGTATGGTCCTATTTAATAACATTCTTAAAATACTCTATTATTTCATGAAATGCTAGATTGAAAATTACAGTGATGGGGAACAGATTAGTGCTTGTCAGGTGCTGAGTCAAGAGGGGGAAGCAAGTGTCTATAAAGGATAGTACCAGGTGTCCTTGTGGTGAAACTCATCCTTATGTTGACTGTGGTCACATAAATTAGCACATGCAGTAAAATTTCATAGAACTAATACACGCACACACGAGTATATGTGAAACTGGAGAAATCTGTATAAGGTTGATAAACTATCAATGTCAATTTCCTGATTGTGATATTGTGTCATAATTATTCAGTATTGCCGTTGGGAAAAACTAGGTAAAGCATACACAGAATCTCTCTGTGTTGTTTCTCACAATTGCATGTCAATCTACAATTAACTCAAAATAAAAAGTTTTTAAAAATGAAAAAAAATGAAAGAAGATAAATTAAACTTCAAGATGTAGAGCAAAAAAGACAAAACGACAGATAATATGAGATAAAATATATGAGACAGAGAAAACATCCAAACAAGAGTCACATACAGAGAGAGCTGAGAAATCACTTTGCGGCTAATGCTGCTTGAGGATACACTCCAGCAAAATAGGTGACCAGAAACAAACAAACAAAAAGGAAACGGGATGCTGAAATCAGGGGCTGAAGGCCCAGAGACACAGTAAATAAAAGTCTTGAGATGACAGCTCTGCAGCTCACGAAGAGAACAAGCTTGGAGATCATGGCAGCAAATCAGAAAACTCCAGGAAAGACATCGCTAAGGGAAAAAGAAAGTATTTCATGCCACAGACATTATAATTGAGGATTTGGATGAACTTGAACATCTGTTGAAGGCACATTATTCTTCTTACAAAAGAAACAAGAAAGACAATTTGAAACTCCAAAAAAAACCAGAAAGCTCTGAAAACTGTGGCCCAAATATGAAACAAAGTAAAATGTGCCTTACTTCGGGCAATGATACAGAATGAGGAAACCAAATATATTTTATCTCAATGCTGTGAACATTTGTTGCCTAGGGATCTTATCATGAGACCATACAGAGATCTAACTCTCCCAGACCACTTTACCATGAAATTAACAATATTTTCACTAATAACAATGTTAATGACATTGCTTAACTTTTAAACTTTTGAATTCAACCACAGAAAATGTACAGAAGGCATAATTATGACTACAAAACAGACTGAGACGGTTAAAACCTCGACAATATAAAAGTAAGATCGACGGAAAGTAGAAAGTAGCAAAGAGAGTGTAAGAGAGAGAGAGAGAGAGAGAGAGAACAATGTTTTCATCTTTCACTAGAGAAATCTGGAATAAGCAATAGAAATACACATATGTCATTTAAATTAACGAACAAAGCGATAGTGCAACAGAGAAAGGCAACATAGATGAGTGGTTCCCAGCCTGTATTCTGATGTCACCAGCCTGGGTTCAAATCTCAGCTCCAGCACTTAATTGTTCTTTACCTTGAGTGAATCACTTAAACTCTCTGTACCTTTTCTTCCTCATCTGTAAAATAGAATTAGCAATAGCATCTGCCTCAAGGTTGTTACAAAGACAGAACTAGTTAATATTTGTAAAGTACTCAGACAGTGCCTGGCAAAAGTAAGGCCTACATAAGTATTTGATAAATAAACCATAACGTTTTGGAAAAGGCTTATGGGAGCAGAGGTTAGGAGTGCTGTATTAAGGGAGCTGAGTCATCACATTCATTGTGAACACTGGCCTGGCATTGAAAAATAAGGAATGGAAATATTTTCATGTTTTTAAATTTATGAAGAGATAAACTAAAACCAGAAAAGATTAAAGAGAATAGCTTTAGGAATGAGGACTGGGCAGGGAGAGGGATGAGGTGTGACATCGTCTCTTTTTTATTCAAAGCACACACACACACACAACTTGTCAAGCATAGCACAGGCCAGGGGTAAGGCCTGACAGAATCAGCTGGAGAAGGAACAATGAATCCTTTTTAGATAAAGACAGTTTATTACTTACATAAACAGCAGAAGGAAGAGTGGCCAAAGGTACCCACTCTCTGTGGCTCTTCCCATGGTGACACCCAAACAGAGTGGCCAGATGACTGCAGCATGAGTGATAGGACGCACTTTGCTGAGGAGCCAATCCCAGCCTGCGGTTAAGGGGTTTTATAGTCTGCAGCTGTCTTCTGAGGGGGGCGGCTACAGGCCTCCTACTTCATCAGAACTTGGGAGGAGATGAGAAAAAGTCTCATGACAGCCTCCCTTGGGAGGCAGGGAGGGGAGAGGGAGATGGCCTCCCAGCTCCTCACAGGCCTCCCATACTCTTGTGCTCTGGGACAGTCATAGGCATTCAGCCGAGAATCAGATCAGTGGTTTGAGCCTTACCTTTGTGTGTGGCCTATGTGCATACAAGCAAGATTGCCATGGCCATGCTAGACACAGAGGCATACCTGTATATATATGTGTGTATACTTACACATATGCATAAAACACTGTCATGGCTGAAAAGTGCTGCTCATTTCATGGTAAAGTATTCTTCTACGTATGTGTGTGTGTGTGTATGGTATAGAATCGTGTCGTATATTGGACATACATAAGGTATTATAGTACAGGGGCATAGCAGAGGAGGCATTCACATCTGGGCTGAATCACTCAGGCATGCAGGAGCAGGGCCAGACGACCCCCAGCTGGCAGCGAGAGGGACTGGGGCTGACCAGTGTTTGAGAAAGAGGAGCAGTTACATCCTAACACCTTGACCAGCTAGAAAACTGTCCTCAGAGCTGAAATTTACAGCAAAAGTTCAGAGAAAAGGACAGAGCTGTAGGATAGTTTGAAAATGAATAATGGAAATGACTAAGCTGGTTTGAAAATGAGTAATGGAAATGACTAATCTAACCTGGTTCAGTTAAAAACTGCACTTTCTCCTTCTAAAGGGTCATTGAATAATGACAATGAGAGCAGTGGGGCAAAAGAGTCAGCAGGGGGCCATTAGACAACTTAGTACTATTCTTAACCCTCAAGATAAAACTATTTCACACAGAACAAAAATTGGCAGGAGTGACCCCAATTAGGAGGGAAGGAGTGATAAGATAGCAAAAGAACTCTCTGAGCCCGAGTTTTTCCATCTCTAAAATTAGGATTAAATATTATACCCTGCTTATGTCACAGCTTATTGTGGAGAACAAATGAGAGAGGGAGACGTTAGCCTGCGCTGCACCACCGTCGGCATCCCGCATAGACAGATCATCGCCCAGAGGCATCTGAGTGGGAAAAGGGCCAAGGGGCCCAGGTTATGGGACAGGCCTTGTGAGAGCACTCGATAGAACATAGAGCACTGAGGAAATGGAAGGTGCTATTGAAACGATATTAAAAGCTATCAAAAAGGGTCTGATTCAAGAGTTTGGAAGCTTTTCTTACTCTTGGGTAATTCTTTTCAATACAGAGATTATGGTCAGCTTTATCGCTTCATAAAGATCTGTGCTGGAGTGAAAGCTCTGCCCCTAGTTAGCTATGGGACCTCATATGTGTTCTACCTCCTTAAACCTCAATTTCCTCAAGTGTAAAATGTCATTGATGACACAGTCTTTGCCGAGTTGTGAGAATTAAATGAGAATGTATTTAAATCCTTGACACACAGCTTAGCACCTGGCAATCAACGGAGCTATTAAAATTACTATTACTATTAGAATTACTATTTTCCTATATGATGGCTCCAGTAAAGACGGTAACTGGTGTGTGGAATCACCATGGGCTGAATTGAACAAATTATTTTGATGCTACAAATAACACGTGCACAATATCTTCTCTTCATCAGGGAGTGTCCTTGCTCACAATCCTGTTAGTCCCTCACGTTGAGTTGAGGCAGGTGTTAGGGCTCCAACTCCCCGGATGCAGGCTCTGAGCCTCAGATGCCTTCAACGATGTGCCCTTGGCTCATGGCCAGTAAAGAAGGGGACAATTCTGCTCCTCGTCTTACGTCCTTTCTGCAGCATACAAATACCTGCTGTCTGCGGATAGTTCACTAGATCCTTCATCACTAAAAACTTGCTTTTCTTAGTTCTACGATGAAAGAAATTTGCTTCAAATTTTTAAAGACATTTCATCATAGAATGTCAGACTTGGGTGATAGCTCAGAAGCCAACTCCCCAAACTCATTAACATATCAGTCTGGAAAATTTTCCTCAGGAAAAGGAGATACTCAAAGTCACAAAGCTAGTAAATATTGACAGCAGAATCCAGCTGGTCCGTGTCTTATGGAAATGCCTATTTAAGGTACACGTGGCTTCTCAGACAGACCCAGCAATTGGTTTGTGTATTTGTGTGTGTGTGTGTGAGCATGTTTGCATACTGTAAGCGTAAACATGTCACGCAAATCCACCTGTCTCTCCCTCCAGAGTGGATGAGGGCCTTCTTACCATGCATATGTAGTATATCCAGCATCTGTGGAAGAGGAGATATTCACCATCCTGTAATACACTCACAAACACGGCAAGCTTTTGTGGTAAAGTGCACTTTATAGCCAGAGTCACTGCAGCCATTTAGAGTTCAAAGCTCTTTAAAAAGGTGCAGCAGGAATTTTTTGCTGGCTCCTGCTAGACTGGCACAGGACTAGAGGAGCTTGCCTGCTACAGATGCCCCAAACCCTAGATGCTGCCCCTCAGGGGAGCTGGAGAGTAGATTAGTGAAGCGAGAACTTTACTCCACTCATGTTAAGCAAATAGTGGCAAATCAACCCAACAACAGAAGTCATCAGGCTCATGAGGAATGAAATATCATCCAGTTTACCCATCAAAATGACCGTGCCCATGGCTGGGCAGATTGTATAAACAACTACTAAAACTTCTCTCCTCCATGAAATATTCACCTGTTGTCTGCTGCCAAAACCAATAAACCACCTCCTTGGCAGAGTCTTCTAAACATTTCCTTTGACAGCAGCAGCTTTCAACTCCAACTGCAAAGCCAAGTTGCATGACTAATATACCGTTGGCTCTATCTTTGGATATGAGTGATGTTTTCTACCAGCCCATTAAAACCATCCCCTGCTGTTGTGGATGAAGTGTCAATAGTCCTTGGAAAACACATTGAAAAGAACAATGGCTCATTTCTCCATGGCTCTGAAACCTGTAGACGGATTTTGTTAAAAAGACTTAGATAGTGTTATAAAGCCAAGACATAAACCTTTCTTCTCCCCTCCATGACTGCCTCTTCCATATGTGTGCATGCACAGGCACACGCCATCTCATCTTTACATTGTGTGCTGGGGATGGGGTTAAATCCCATAGAGTCTGTCCCACAGATGAGTGTGAGGCTTGCCTGATGCCCACTTTTTTCTTGGGGCCCCTACACTAAAAATGGTCTGTAATTTATAGACTGTAAATTCCCCCAAAGTTCATATGACACTTTCCAGATTCTCTCAGCAATGGCTCTATACAAGTTTGACAGATTTCCAAATCCATCCTCTGGGGAAGTGGCACATCCATTTGAGCACAACTACGCTTACCATGTATCTGAACTGTGTAGAGAGTATTAGGTACAAACTCTCATAGTTACCATGACTAAGACTGGTTATTCAGAAGACATCAGTCACACAGGAGTCATAGATTCCAGACATTAACCTTACCCATTTTATTTCAACTTCAAACACATGAATGGGGCCAAGTTGTGTCTTATTACCTTTCTTGCATAAACCATATCTATAATTATTTGCAGTTATTTAAAATAGAACTTTTGCAAAGCAACCTGAGTGTAGAATTTTGCTAGATTTTTTAGGTGAAAAAAATTCCAATATTTTACAATTGTTTCTCTCATTCTCAATTTGAGAACAATTTTTAAATAACTCTATGGAGTTCTTCCAAAATATTCAGCTTAATTTTATTATATTCAGCAGCTCTCTCTTCATACTGTTATGCCAGTTTCATAATATTTGATTATGGTATAATAACAAATATAAGTGACATAAACAGTTTTAGAAAGTGCAGAAATTTGTATACATGCTAAGGAATAGTTTTCCAGTCCCAACTTTCTTCACTGCCGTATATATCAGTCAATGCATTTAAAGAGGGAATGAGAAGCATTGGTTAATTCAGCAAGTTTAGTTAAGGACAAGTAAGGTAGCTTCTGCTGGTTTTTTGTTTTTTGGGGTTTTTTTGCTTAAAAAAAAGTAAGTGGATGGGCTGCTTTTCCCTCTATAACTGTTCTTAAAAAAATTAATAGATTTTATTTTTTAGAGCAGTTTTTGTTTCACAGCAGAATTGAGCAGAAAGTACAGAGAGTTCTCGCATTGATGCCCTCACCACTCCCCACACACGACAGCCTCCCGCACCATCAACATCCCGCACCACAGAGTGATGTATTTATTATAATTGATGAGCCAACATTGACACATCATTGTCAACCACATTCTATAGTTTACCTGGGGCTTTACTCTGGTTACTATTTAGTCTATGGATTTTGACAAATGTATAAAGGCATGTTTTAACCCTTATGGTATCCCACAGAATTGTTTCACTACCCTAAAAATCCTCTGCAGTCTACATATTCGTCTCTCTCTCCTCACCAAGTCCCTGGAAGCCACTTATCTTTTCCATGCCCCCACAGTTTTGTCTTTTCCAGAGTGTGATGTAGCTGGGATCAGACACTATGTAGCCTTTTCAGATTAGTTTCTTTCACTTAAGAATATGCCTTTAAGGTTTCTCCATCTATTTTTGTGGCTCTATAACTCATTTCTTTTAAGTGCTGAGTAACATTCCATGTTCTGGATGTACCACAGTTTATTTATTTATTCACCAAAAAGGATATCTTGGTTGCTTTATACCTTTTTTAAATTAAAATATTATTTTGAGATAATTGTAGATTCACATGCAGTTGTTAGAAATAATACACAGAGATCTCAGGTGCCCTTTAAACAATTTCCCCCAATGACCACCACTTGCAAAATTATAGTACAATACAACAACAGGTCATAGACATTGATACAATCCACTGATATTATTCAAATTTCTCCAGCTTTACTTGCACTTATTTGTGTGTGCACATGTGTGTATTCAGTTGTATGCAACTTTGTCATGCATAAGTTTGTGTATCAAAGTCAAGACCCTGAACACTTCCATCATTACAAGAATCCCTCTTGTGACCTTTTATAACCACACCCTCCCTGACTCCCCCCAACTCTCTCCCCATCCATAACACCTTGCAAACACTAACGTATTCTCCATTTCAAAATATTACATAAATGGAATCATACAGTACGTAAGATTTTTACCAAGAGATTTATTGAAATATAACTTAAATAGCACAAAATTTAACCTTCTAAAATGTATAATTCAGTGGTTTGTAGTATAGTCATAAGATTGTGTGACCATCACCACTATCTAATTACAAATATCTAAATACCCATATCCACTAGCAGTCATTCGTCACTCCCACTTTCCCCCAGCCCCTAGCAATGACTAATGAATGGTAGCAATGTCATAAGGTGGGAGGGAGAATTTGGAAATATTCTAAGCTACCTGAACTACACATGAAGTAGAATAGTGTGATTTGAAGGTACATTTATATTAGTTAAAAATGAATATTTAAAACTCTATAGCAATTACAAAAATAAAAAATAGAACTATAAGTCATACATTATGAGAGGAGATAAAATGGAATATAAAATGCTCAATTAAAACTAGAGAAGGCAGAAAAAATGGAGAAAAAGAACCCAAAACCAAATATAATGAATAGAAAACGGCTACACAATTTCTTGATGTTAATCCAAATATTTTAATATCATATTAAATGTATATGGCCTAAATGCACACATTAAAAAACTGATTGTCAGAGTGGATGACAAAACAAGACCCAAATATATATTGTCCACAAGAAACCCACTTTAAATATGAAGAGACAGATGGGTTAAGAGTAAAGGGATGGAGAAAAATATACCATGGTAACACTAATCAAAGGAAATATGGAATAACTATATTAATTTCAGGTAAAGCAGACTTCAGAACAAGACAAATTATGAAAGATAAAGAGGGGGAATTGCATGACAACTAAGGAGACAATTCTCTAAGAAGATGTAACAATCCTTAAAGTATATACATCTATCAGTAGACTGTCAAAATATATGAAGCAAGAACTGATAGAATTGGAAAGAGTAGTAGACAAATCTATTATATGTTTGGAGACTAACAACACTCCTTCAGTAGTAATAAATCAAATACGCAGAAAATCAGTAAGGATATAGTTGACCTGCAAAGCACTATCAAGCGACTTGATCTACTTGTCATTTATAGAATATTCCTTCTAATAACAGTGGAATACACTTTCTTCTTGAGCTCATATAGAACATTCACCAAGACTGACCACATTCTAGGTCACTTTAAAATATAAAAGGTAGAAATCATACAAAGTAGGCACTCAGGCCACAGTGGAGTTAAACTAGAAATCAGTAACAGAAAGGTAGCTGGAAAATTCCAAAATGTTTGGAAATCAATCAATACCTTTCTAAATAGCATGTGGGTAAAAGAAAAAGTCTTGAGAGAAATAAAAAATATTTTGAACTAAATGAAAATATAACATCAAAATTTGTGGGATGAAGCTAAAGCAATGCTTAGAGGGAAATTTATAGGGTTAAAAGCATATATTAGAAAAGAAGAAAGATCTAAAATCAATAACCTAAGCTTCCATCTTAGGAAAGTAGAGAAAGAAGAACAGTTTAAGCTTAAAGCAAGCGGAAGGATGATAACAAAATTCAGACCAGAAATCAATGAAATTGAAAACAGGAAAACAATGGAGAAAAATTGTAAAACCAAATGCTAGCTCCCAAACGATCAAGAAAATCAACAAATCTCTAGGCAGGCTAACAAAAATAAAAGAGATAAGTTACAAACTTCCAGTATCAGAAACAAAAAGAGGTCATCACCTCTGATCCCATAGACATTAAAAAGCTAGTAAAGGAATACTATAAACAACTCTATGCCCACAAAGTTAGGTAAAATGGACTGATTCCTTAAAAAGACACTACCAAACCTCACTCAAGGGGAAATAGATAACTTGAATACCCCTGTATCTGTTAAATAAAGCATATTAATCATTACAAAATTTCTGTCAAAAAGAGTCAGTCCCTAACGGTTTCTAATTCTTCACAATTTCTTTCAGAAAATACAATCAGAATGAGCATTTCCTAACTATTTCTATGAGACTAGCATTGCTATACTACTAAAAGAAGTTAAGATATTATATGATATGAAACATACAGGAAAATATCTCTCAGGAACATAAATACAAAAATCTTCAACAAAATATTAGCATATTGAATACAATAATATATAAAAAATTTATACACCACAAACAAGTGGGATTTATCCTAGGCATGCAAAGCTGGTTTAACATTCAAAGTCTATTTACTATAATCTACCACACCAACAGCGTAAGAAAAAATATGTCATTATATTAATTAACTCAGAAAAAGCATTTAACAAAATCCCACACTCATTTATGATTAACACTCTCTACTAGCAACAACAATAGGAATTTGAATTCAAAAAATTCAATACAATAGCACAAAAATGTAGGATTGAGGTATAAATCTCAAAAAATGTGAACAGGTTCTATATGCAGAAAACTACAAAAGACTGATGGATATCTGAATAAATGGTGAGATATTTCATCTTCATGGATTGTAAAATTCAATATGGTTAAGATGTCACTTCTTCCCAAATTAATCTACAGTTCACAAGTCAACACAACTTCAATCAATACACAGCAAGCTATTTTGTAGATAACGATAAACAAATTCTAAAATTTGCATGGTAAGCAAAGGTGGTAGGGTAGCTAAATCAATCTTGAAAAAGAATAGAAAAGTGGAGGAATCAGTCAACCTGATATCAAGGCTTACTGTATAGCTATAGTAATCAAGGCAATGGTACTGGTAGAGTGGTAGGCACAGAGACGGGTGGAACAGAATATAGACCCACATAAGTACATCCAAGTGACTTTTGATAAAGATTAAAAAGCAATTCAGTGTAGGAAGAATAACTTTTTCAATAAAGGGTGCTGAAATAATTGGACATCCATGGGCAAAGAAAATGAAATTGACCTAAACCTCATGCCTTTTACAAAAGTTAACTCAAAATAGATCATAAACTTAAATGTAAAATGTAGAACTATGGAATTTATAGAATTACATGTAGGAGAAAATCTTTGGGATTTTGGGGTAGGGAAAGAAGTACTAGACTTGACACCAGAAGTACAATCCATAAAAGAAAAAATTGAATATTGAGCCTTATCAAAATTAAGAACTTTTGCTCTGCAAAAACCTGCTAATAAGATGAAAAGGCAAGCTGTAGAATGGAGAAAATACTCACTAACCACATATCCTACAAAAGGTTATGATCTAGAATATATAAAGAACTCTCAAATTAAACAGCAAAAAAATCAAAGAACCCAGAGAAAAATGGATTTCACCCAATAATCTTATATATATGGATGGCAAATAATCATGTAAAAAGAGGTTCAACATACTTGGCTAACAGGGATGCAAATTAAAGTCACAATGAGCTATCACTGCACACCAATGGAATGGCTAAAATAAAAGTAATGACCATACAAAATGCTGACAAGGATAAGGAGAATCTCCATCACGCTAATGTTGCTGGTAGGAATGTAAAAGGGGTTTTGGAAAACAGTTTGTCAGTTTCCTATAAAATTAAACGTGCAATTACCATATCACCCAGCACCAACTGTCTTTTGGGCATTTATCCCAGGGCTTTGGAAAGTTATATTCTCACAAAAAACTCTATAGAAATGGTCACAGCAGCTTTACTCATAACAGCTCAAAACTGGAAACGACCCAGATGTCTTTCAATAGGTGAATGGTTAAACGAATTGGCACATCCATACCATAGACAATACAAAGGAGCAAGCTGTTGGTACGTGCTATGACTTGGATGAATCTCTTGGAAATTATGCTGAGCGGAAAAGACAATCTCAAAAGGCTACATATTGTATGATTGTATTTATATAACATTTTTGAAACGACAAAATTTTAGAAATAGAGAACAAATTAGTGGTTGCCAAAATTTGGGATAGGAAGGGGACTACAGAAGGGAGGCTGATGTGGTTATGAAAGGGCACCACTTGAGGATCCTTGTCGAGGTGGAACTGTCCTATATGTAGATTGTTGTGGGTACACAAACCTGCACTTGTGGGAAAATCACACAGAACTCAGCAAGCACACAGAGAAATGAATAACACTGGGAAAATCTGAATAAGATGGGTGGCCTTTATCAATGTCAATATCCTGGTTGTGATATTGTACTATAGTTCTGCCACATATTACCATTGGGGGAAACTGTATAAAGGGTACGCAGGATCTGTCTGTCTTAACTTTTACAACTGCATATGAATCTATAATTCTTTCAAAATAAGAAGTTAATTAAAACTATTTTTGAGCTTTTTTCCAGGATGCAGTTATGCGGAAACAGTTGGATCCTTTAGAGATTTTCTTTAAGTTTTGTTAGGTGGGTCTTTAGTCTAGAGCTAATTTTGTCCCGTTACTTCTGAGTATTCTACCTGATGCTTCATGTATTACATGGTTTTTCAACTTTGATTAATGGGAACATGAATTATTCGTGGCCCTGCGTGAGCTCTGGAGGTTGCTCTGCCTGCTCCTCTGGACGATTTTACCCCTGGTCCCTGGTTGTTTCTCATTCGCTTGTGCTGATCATCGTCAGCTGAAGACTAGAGGGTCTCTCTGCAGATCTCTGGGGCCCTGTCTGTGAAGCACTCTCCTCTCTGGTTCTCTTCCCTGCAAACTCTAGCTGCCTTGGCCAGTCAGAACTCTCAGCTCTGTCTCCTAAACTCATGGAGATTGCCCTGTTCTTCCTGGGTTTTTCCTTCCCACATTGCAGCTTTAAACCTCCAGCATTCTTAAACCATTTGGCATCTGGGGCAATTGTACACTGAGTCTTTGTCCTAGGATGCCTGTCGTCCAGCGTCAGAACATTGTCATTTCACATAATTTGTCCTTTTAAAAATTCGTTTTAATGTGAAGGATAAATCCAGCTACTCTTACTCCGTCTTGCTGGAAGTGGGGGTGGACCACAGACTTTTTTTCCCAAATAAAGAAAATTTTAAAATTAGAAAGATACATTTAAAAAGTTAGGAAAATAGAAGCTAAGAAATAATAGCAACTGATTGGGGAAAATGTTAAATAGATAATGTTGAGAGGAATTGAGAATATTTGTTAATGAGTAGTGAGAATATGTGCAATGGGGAAATCAATACCTTGAAAGAGGGAAAAGCATTAGATTGGTTGATAAACTAGGAATGTAGGAAGTCAGTAAACTAAAATAGTATACCTTATGGAATAACAGACAAGCTAGAAGAGAAAACTATAAGATATTTGGGAAATTGGAAAGTGGCCTTAAAGCCCCCTCCCTCTCCATTCCTGCTGAATAGACACCAAAAGAAGAAAGTCAAAGGAAAAAGGAAGGACGCAGTTCAGAGTGAAAGTACAGATTCATATCACGAGAAAAATATTAAGATCCAAAATGTTATTACCTTTAAGTAGAAACTGAAAGCATTAAAATGTCATATTGAATAAACAATGGATGCATTCAGAGAAAAAGTAACTAAAAAATGTAGGTGGTCTCACATCTCACAGTATGTTAGAAACAAGTAGACATGTGTAAAAGATAATCAAACCACGGGACCTCTGCTATGAAGAGCAAGTGAAACACAGATGGATCAGCCTAACTCCAACTATTGCCACAAAATATTATAGGAAGGGAACACATAAGCCCACTCATTACCATGACATAATGGAAGCAACTGAAATGTGGGTCTTATAGATGCCAGGAGTGAGCAGTAATATAAGACCATGCCAAGAGAGAGACCGCGGAGGACTTTGCCTGAAAATAAAGGAGGAGGGGCTCTCCAGCTCTGTATAAACCTGTTTAGACATTTTCTGGCACCTCAGGCTGTTTGTGCCTCCACTGACTCTGGTCAAAGTCAGCCCCCGTCCTGGCTACACACAACCATTTATTTGTCTCTTCCAGCACCCCTAGGGACTCAGGGCCACTCAACTTCCCCTCTCACGACTGCCCCTGAGTTCCAGCTTCTGTTCTCCTCTTTCCATGTGATGTTGCCTCATCAGACAATCTGCTGATCACTTTATTCCCCAAAGTGTCACCACATGAAGGCTGCGTGTGAAGCAGACTTTACCAATGGTGGGACACTGGGAAGGGTTACATCAGAGAAAAGTACGCTAAACAACTTACCCTTGAATGGTAGACTTCTCTGTTCTTAAAAGTCCTGCAGACATTTCCAGCCCTGAGAAACTTTCAGTAGCATCTCTTTTCCAGGGCCCTGCCTCCCACTATGTTAACAGCCCTAAGCACCATGCCTGGCCTCCTGAGACCTACGTCTCTGTGTCCATAGGCTGGCTGCCTTTGGCTCCAAAAAGATCTGTTCATTATATAGAACAATAATCAGTCTCCTCTCTCTGCCTTGCACTACGTTCAAATGAAGCCATTCAGAGATTTCACAGGATTCCCCACAATAGGCAAGTGTAGTTTGTTTCTTTGTTTAATGTTTATCTTTCGAAGTAGACTGTAAGTTTCATTAAAACTGTGCTTGTGTTCTTGTTTGCTGCTTTATAAACAGGAACTTGCTCAATCCCCAGCATAGAATATAGCTCAATAAATATATGTGGAATAAATGAATAAATGACCAGTGACTCATTTTCATGATCAAATACATCTATCAAAGTGTATTCTTAAGTAATACAATTCTGTTCCTCAGAAAAATTCTTCTATTAGCTATTAAAAGAGACTTTTCTTCCTAAAAATATTTTTGGTTGAGGAATGTAGCATACTTCTTTTGGGAATTGTAGATTTGTGCAACAGCAATTTGAAGCTTTATTAATTGGTTCTGCAGCTCTGGATCTCAGAAGGGACCGGTTCTTTAGGATTCATCATCCACCAGGGTGGATCATATCAGGAAGAGAAATGATACACCATAGGAGGCAGACTTGCAGGAAGACTGGAATTCAGATGCAGCCAGGGGTCTCCTTAACCAAGTGCTTTGCTAATATTTTAGGGAAAGTAAATAGTTCACAGTACAATCATATCTTCTTTTGTGTTATATGTATTTTATTATAATTTTTGAATGTATTTATGCTTAAGTTAACTCTTTTGTAAATAGTAGATAGTTCATCCCCAAACATGTTTCTTTCTTCTTTTAGTTAGCTGCTTTTTGGTTCTGATCACAAAATTAATATATTCCTGTTTTGGAAAATGCAGGATAGGATGCAAAAGAATATAAAAATCACCTGTAATCACAATATCCAGGAAAATAAGTGGCTTTGTGTGTTTTGATAGTACTATGTTCTATATGCTGTTTTATACCTTACTATTTTTTATACTTAATCTTTTAATGAGAATATGATGTTTAAAGGCTATTTGATATCGTATCATATGATTTCTTATAATATTCTATCATAGAATTCATTACTTATTTCACTACCATTTAAAATGTAACTTGATACTCTTTTAGTATTATAAATTATATGGATAATAATGCCCTTATGGATAAATCTCTGTCTGCAGTAATGATCTTTCTTAAGAAAAATTTCTAAAAATAGAATTACCGGGTTAAAAAGTGAACAGGTTTAAAACTCATAATATATGATGACAATTTGCATTGCAAAAAAAGTTATATTAATTGAAATTTCCAATCCTAAATTTTCATATAAAATCTCAGAGAATTTGATATGAGGAAATGGTATCACATTGCAGTTTTACTTTGCAGTTAGTTTACAATCTTTTTGTGTGTGTGTGAATTATATTGTTCATGTTCTTTACTCACTTACCTAATGAGATTCTATCGTTTTATTGAATTTTATATCCTTCTACGGTAAGAATGACAATACTCTGTGCATCTCATCATTTCTTGATGTATTGTTTGCGTGCTCATCTGGTGGACTTTCAGTTTATTGGTCACATCCCATCTTTAGTTCTTTCCTTGTGATTTTTGATTTCATGTTTTGAAAGTCTTTCCCAATCTGAGATAAGATAGATATTCAAAATATTCTTCCAGTGATTTAATACTTTAATTTTAATAGTTAAGTCAATCTGAAAGATTATTTTGATGGATAGTGTTGGGTAATGATACATGCACATGATTTAAAAAATGAAAATCAAATATTTAGGGTTATAATGAAAAGCAATAGGTCCCTATTTCTCTCCTCCCCACTCCTGATATCACTCATAAAGGTAACAATTTTTAAGTGTTAATGTTTTTAGATCTTCTAAAAGTTTCTTCTATTTTTCCAAATTGTATGCCTCATATTGCTATTTCTTGATTTAATCAATTTTAAACAGTATTAATTTTCTGCTCTTATAATTGAGGATTTTGCTCATTTGAACCATATGCAGCTACTCAAATATCCTCCTTCAAATCTACTAATATTAGCAAGATCTATTCCAATATCAATCATTTCCATTATTACAAATGGTATAAATATAAAAATCCATCATTTTCCCCATTAATAATGGAGAGAATTTTGTGACTCCTTACTCTCTAAGATAAGAGAGAATATTTAAATTCCTCCACTTTTCTCTGTCTCCCTTCTCTTCCTTCCATCTCAGCTTCTTAGACCCACCCTAATATTTGTGGAGCCCAGGACAAGAATACAAACCAAAATACAAATATTTAGAAGTTATGTATCAAGCTTATAAACTGCTAACTAAAATATGCTTTATTCTCCTACTTTGACAAACATACCTTCCTAAAGACGGAAATTCCAGGTTTGGATTTAGATTTCTCTGACTCTGTGCATATCTAGATGGAACCAAGCTATATCCATAAACAAAACTCAGATTCTTCTCTAATGTAACTTTTTTCAGAGAGTTAAAATATAGATTAAGAAAGCAGTTTATATAAGGCAAACTCATGTGTAACTCTCAAATGTAACTTCCAACGAGAACTAAGAGTATATCGAGATGAGCACAGCAGTATCTATGAGATGCTTCCTAAATGTAAGCTTTCATAGACAGCTACAGAAAATCTGAGCAGAGTCAGGATGTATCCATAAATAAAATATATGGACCACTCCTCAAAGTCATTTTCACAGTTAGAGCAAATCTAGATGCCTCCAAAAAGTATCCACAAATAAAAAGTCAGGGGGCAGCCTGGTGGTGTAGTCGTTAAGTTTGCACACTCAGCTTTGGCAGCCCTGGGTTCACAGGTTCAGATCCCAGGGGTGGGCCTACACGCTGTTCATCAAGCCATGCTGTGACGGCGTCCCATATACAAAATAGAGGAAAATTGGCACAGATGTTAGCTCAGGGACAATCTTCCTCACTAAAAAAGAAAATTCAGATTCATCTTAAAAGCAAGTTTTCACAGAGGCTTTAGAGGAAATCTAGATGACAAAAATGCAGTTTATGCTTAAAGAACTTCAGATTCACAAACACTTCTCAAATGTAACTTCCCAAGGAGAGTTGGAGTAAATTTGGATGAAACCAACTAGTATCCACTAATGAAATCTCAAGATCCTTCTCAAATATGAATTTTAAGGGAAAATTAGAACCCAACTATAATAGCTAGTCTTTATTGAGTGCTTACTATATTCTAAGACATTTATATAAATTCTCTCCTTGAATTCTTCCATCAATATTTTGAGATATGTACTAGCTTTATTCACCTTTTTATATGTTGGGAAATAGAGGAATTAAATAAATTTTAATAATGAAGCCACAACTTGAACTCAGTCTTATTCTGGGGCCTTCTTTCTTTACTGCTATGTGATATGACTATGTTCCATTTCCCGGATTTGTTGTTACCTCCTAGTGCTTTGACTCCAAGTCATTATCACTAAATTATTGTTTGTATGTTAGATAGTCTCTTTTACATTCATGGTTTTGAAAGTATCATTGCTACTAATCAGTCTTATAAAACTGATTTTGGAAAATTGTTCAGGTAAATTCTTGTTTAACTGGCTTTGCATTGGCTTGATTTCATTATGTTGACTCCTGACTCATCTTTGCATGAGTTTTTAGAAAGGATTCATGGGTTGTATGTTTCTGAATAGTTGTGCATTTGAAAATATCTTTAGGTCATTCTTAGATATGACTAATGGCCTATTGTATTCTTGAATCAAAATGTTTTTTACTCAAAGCACAGCATCCATAACTCTACTGTTTTCTGCAATTTGCTGTTGTAGACTAGGGCAGTCTGAGGATTTTGGGGTGTTTGTTGTTTTCATTGCTCCTTTACAGTAACCTATTTTAATTCCTGGATGCAAGTGAGAATTTCAAATTTAATCTTATATGCAAAATTTTACTTTGTATCAATTCAATTGAACCTAAGAGATAGTTTTATTTTTCAGTTAAAAAAGAATGGTGATTTTGTTTCTACTTTTTCTTATATTCACAATTGTGTCCTTTTCTTCTTTCTTTTTTGTTGTTTTGTTCATTTGTTTTCTTCCTCAAGAATACCTTATATATGTACAAGAGTCCCAATTTCTCCACATTCTTACTAATACTTTTTTCTTTTTTTCTTTTTATTACAGCTATCCTAGTGGGTGCAAAGTGGTATCTCATTGGGTTCTGATTTGCATTTCCCAGTGACTAATGATGTTGGGCATCTTTTCATTTGCTTGTTGGCCATTTGAATATCTTCTCTGGAGAAATGTCTGTTCAAGTCTCTTGCCCACTTTTTAATTGGGTTGTTTGCCATTTTGTTACTGAATTGTTGAGGATTTTTGCATCTATGTTCATGAGATATATTGGTCTATAACTTTCTTTCTTGTAATGCCTTCGTCTAGTTCTGCTGTTAAGAGAATTCTGGCCTTATTAGGAAGTATTAGGAATTAGGAAGTATTCTCTCTGCTACTATCTTCTGGATGAGATTGCATAAAATTGGTAAAATTTCTTTCTTAAACATTTGGTCGAATTTCCCTGTGAGCCCATCTGAACCTAGTGTTTTCTCTTTTTGAAGGTTTTTAATTATTGATTCAATTTCTTTAATGGAAATAAGTCTATTCTTGCTGTCGATTTCTTGTGTTGTGTGAATTTTGACAGCTTGTGTCTTTGGAGGAATTGGTCCATTTCATCTAGGTTATCAAATTTGTGGGCATAGATTTGTTTATTTTATTTCTTTATTATCCATTTAACATCCATGGGATCTGTAATTATGTCCCCTCTTTCATTTGTGATATTAGTAATTTGTGTCTTTGCTCACTTTTTAAATTAGGCTGGCAAGAATTTTATTGATTTTATTGATCTTTTCAGAGAACCAGCCCTTGGTTTCATTGATTTTCATGAGATATTAGCCCTGATTTTCCTCAGATATTAGCCCTGAGCTAATATCTATTGCCAATCCTCCTTTTTTCGTTTTTCCCTCCCCAAAACCCCCGTGCATAGTTGAATATCCTAGTTGTAGGTCATTCTGGCTCTTCTATGTGGGATACTGCCACAGCATGGCTTGAGGAGTGTTGTCTAGGTCTGCCAGGATCCAAACAAGTGAACTGTGGTCAGCTGAAGTGGAGTGCACAAAGTTAACCACTTAGCCATGGGGCCAGCCTCTATTATTTCTTTTCTTCTACTTACTTTCAATTTAATGTCTTCTTCTTTTTCTAGTTTCCTCAGATGGAAGTTTAGCTTGTTGAATTTAGATCTTTCCTCTTTTCTAATATATGCATTCAATGCTATAAATTTCCCTCTAAACATTGGTTTTGCTGCATCCACAAATTTTGTTTAGTCTTTTCATTTTCATTTAGTTCAAAATATTTTAAAATTTCTCTTGAGATTTCTTTGACCCATGTGTTATTTAGAAGTCTGTTTAATCTCCAAGAATTTGGGGATTTTCCAGCTGTCTCTCTGATGTTCTGATGTCTTTCTGGTGAATTGTAAAAGTTCTTTATTTATTCTGGATACTAGGCTCATATCAGATATATGATTTGCAAATTTTTTCCCCGTTCTGTAGATTGTCTTTCTTGGTAATGTCCTTTGATGTATAAATGATTTTAAATTATTTTTTATTTTAAAGATTTTATTTTTCATTTTTCTCTCAAAGACCCCCGGTATATAGTTGTGTATTTTTAGTTATGGGTCCTTCTAGTCGTAGCATGTGGGATGCTGCCTCAGCATGGCTTCATGAGCAGTGCCATGTCCGCGCCCAGGATTCAAACGGGTGAAACCCTGGTCTACTGCAGCAGAGCATGCGAACTTAACCACTCCACACGGGGCTGGCCCCTAAATGATTTTAATTTTGGTAAAGTCTGATCCATCTGTTTTTTTCTTTGATTGTTTGTGCTTTTAGTGTCATATCAAGGAATTTATTGCCAAATCCACTGTCATAAATATTTGCCCCTATTTTTTTCCTAAGAATTTTATGAATTTAGCTCTTATATTTAAGTTCTTGATACATTTTGAATTAATTTTTGTATACGATGTTAAGTAGGTGCCCAACTTCATTATTTTACATGTAGATATCCAGTTGACCCAGCACCATTAGTAGAAGAGACTATTCCTTTCCCATTGAATGGAATTGCACCCTTGTTGAATTGACATGGATTTATAGATTTACCTCTGAACTCTCAGTTCTAATCTAGTGGTCTATATGTCTATATGTTTTATCCAGTTACCACACTGTTTTGATTACTGTAGCTTTGTAATAAGTTTAAAATTAGGAAATGTGAGTCCTCCAACTTTGTTCTTTTCCTACTTTGTTTTGACTATGTAGAGCCCTTTCCAATTCCTTATGAATCTGAGGATTGGCTTTTCTACTTCTCCAAAAATAAAAAGGTCGCAGGAATTTTGACAAGGCTTGCGTCAAATCTGTAGATTACTTTTGGGTAGTATCACCATCTTCACAATGTTAAGTCTTCCAATCCATGAACATGAGATGTCTTTCTATTTATTTACATCTTTTAAAATTTCTCTCAGCAATGTTTTGTAGTTTACAGGGTATAAGTTTTGGACTTCTTTTGTTAAATTTATTCCTAAGTATTTTATTCTTTTTGGTACTATTGTAATTGGAATGGTTTTCTTAATCCCTTTTTGGATTGTTCATTTTTGGTGTACAGAAACACAACTGATTTTCATTTCTTGATCTTGTAACCTGCAACTTTGCTGAATTAGTTTATTAACTCTAGCAATAGTTTTGTGGAGTATTTGGAATTTTCTATATGCGGAAAGAATTATGCCGTCTTCAGGGAGAAATAGTGTTACTTCTTCCTTTCCAATTTGGATGACTTTTATTTCTTTTTCTTGCCTATGTGTGCTGGCTTGGCTTTCCAATGAAATGATGAAAAGCAGTGATGAGGACAGGCATCCTGGTCCTTGTTCCTGATCTTAGAGGGAAGGTTTTTCGTCTTTTATAATTAAATATGATGTTGGCTGTGGGTTTCATGTCTTTTATGTAATTGAGCGAGTTCCCTTATATTCCTAGTTTTATGAGTGCTCTTATCATGAAAGGGTGTTGCAATTTGTCAAATGCTTTTTCTGTGTCAATTAAGATTATCATTTTCTGTTTGTTTGCTTTATTTTTATACCTATTAGTGTGATGTATTACACTGATTATTATTATTATTATTTTTAAAATTTTTAGCCAACCTTGCATTCAGGGGATAAATTCTGCTTGGTCATTGTGAATAATCCTTTGTATGCTCTTGTATTTGGTTTGCTAGTATTTTGTTGAGAATTTTTGCTTCTATATTTATGAGCGTTATTGGTCTGTAGTTTTCCTTTCTTGTGATATCTTTGCTTAGTTTTAGTATCAAGGTGTTGCTGGCCTTATAGATTTCATTGGGAAGTGTTCCCTCCTCTTCAATTTTTTGGAGGAGTTTGAGAAGAATTGGTGGTAGCTCTCCTTTAAATGATTCCTAGAATTCACCAGTGAAGCCAATTGATCCTAGACTTTTCTTTTGGGGAGGGTTTTGACTATTGATTTGATCTCTTTTTCATTATAGGCCTGTTTGTATTTTCTATTTCTTTTTGATTCTCTTTTGGTAATTGTGTAGTCTTAGCCATTTGCCAATTCCATCTAGTTTATCTAATTTGTTGATGTACAATTATTCATAGTATTCTCTTATAATCCTTTTGCATTTCTTAAGGTCAGCAGTAATATTCCAATTTTCTTTTCTTATTTGGTTATTTGCATCTTCTCTTTTCTCCTCAGCCAGTCTTTTGTTAATTTTGTTGATTACACTTGCTTTTAATGGTCTTTTTCCTCTTCTCTATAGAGTTTCAAGTTGAAAAGACCCTGTTAACTTATGGCAAGAGGAACTTTAACCTGTTGGATATAATTATTATATAAATATCTTTTTGGTACCGGGTCAATTGACTTACGCATAAATAAAAAGTAATAGTCAATGCTTCCTAAAATACTACAGAGATATCTTTTATTGGACAGATTCTGGCAGTATTATCTAATTTATGAGGTCTTATGGCTAGGTGTTTCTTCTTGGATATAATCTGCAACATTCAGAAATGTAGGGAAAACAAACAAACAAACAAAATACCCATTTTCTCTGTTCTCTTACAATGTTCAGGCCCAGAATTTTTTACATCTTTCTCTTAAGTGTCAATCATCATACCACATATGGCTATTAGAATCAAACAGGCCTATGTTGTTTCCTAAGCTCTACTACTCATTATTTCATTTGTCTAATCAATTACAAGATGTGTTTGTGGTATAATGGCTAAAGACCTCAATTTCTGGAAAAGACTCTTTGGGTTCAAATCCTAATCTCATGGCTCACAGTGTATTCTTGGGCCAGTTACTTAAATCTCTTTCAGCATCAATTCCCTTATATTTAAAGTATGTTTCTCAAAAATCACCTACTTCATAGAGCTTATATGCATTAAATGAGATGGTCTACATAAAGTTCCTGACACGCAGAAGGGCTCAATAAATGTTTTTGGACATTCTGGTTTTCATAAACCATTAAGAACCTCAATTTACTTATGTCATAATTAGGGATAGTAATAGCACCTACCTCATATCACTGTGAAGGATTTTGGTCATCTGTTACTGTATAACAAACCCACTCTAAACTTACCAGCATAAAATGAGTACCACTTATTATGTTCTTAGGAAATAATGGTTAAGAATTCAGATAAGGCACAGTAGGCAAGGTCTCAACTAGGGAGACTCAAATAGCTGGGGCTGGAAAAGTCGGAAGGTGTCTTTGCTCATAGGACTGGCACCTACCCTTGGATCACTCAAAGAGTAGGCTCAGATGCAATTCTCTACTAAGTGCCTATATTTGGCATCTCCATGTGGCTTGGGCTTCCCACTGAAGGTTAGTTGGATTCCAAGAAGGGGTGTCCCAATAGGGAGTATTCAAAGAGACATGATGGCAGTTGTAAGTCTTCACAGCCAGCCTCAGAAGATATGCAGCATCCATTCTGCCTCAATCGATTCGTTACCAGTGAGTCATTAACACCAGTTCAGATTGAAGAAGAGGTTAATTAGATCCCACTTCTTGATTGGACAATGAGGATAGCACACTTCAAAAGTATGTGGAGGATGGGCGACAATATTTGGCCATCTTTGGGAAGTACAATATGTGGCAGACAATGCATATATTTCACTTAACTCACTGCAGATACATAGTGAGAATTTAATAAAAATAAACCTTTATTTTGCTTTTGTTATTATGTTGATCCGACTAAGACACAAATAATTACTTTTGATGGACTTATAATTTAGTGGATTAAAAATTACGTAAAATGCATGTAATAGTATGTCATGATGGAATCCCATAACGATTATGATGGAACCTCAGAGGAAGAGATTGTTAATTATCCCTATCAGTATAAGTAGAGACTTTCTGGAGTAGATGGACCTTGAGTTGAGTTTATCCAAAGCAAGCAGAGGAAATTTCTTATGTCGAGTCTTGTTGGGCCAGAAATAAAACCCCAGAGAAATTCTAGTCACTGTTGTTGAACTCCAGCTCCTTCTCACCATTTAAGAACCACCAAGCTGGGACTTATTATCTAGAGCAATGCTCTCTAAATTGCCTGATTGATCCTCATGTGATGAGATTGATAGATATGAAATTCTTGCTTCTCTGACCAGATATAGAACCTCGTCTGCATACCAACAGACAGCTTAAAATATCGGTCCACATTTACCCAGAAATGAAGCAGGAGAGTGAAAGTTTCACTCTACTGGTAAAACCACTCTGGAAGGGAGTAGAGTCTTTTTTGTGATCAGGAAAGGTGGTCAGTATGAGGATGCTACGTGCCAAGCTCAGAATGGATTATGGCAAAAGGAAGAACAAAGAATATGACAAACTTCTTCATGTTTTGCACCTTTCTTATGGCCTTGAGATTGTTGACCTTTGCGTTATAATTAATTGAATGTTTAATAGATCCTTCTTCCATATTCCTTCTATGCCCAGCAAAACAAGTTTCTAAGAGGGCAGACACTGTGCCTTTGTAATTCCACATTGTCAGAAACATACTGGACCCTCAATAAATGTTTAACAAATAAAGAAAGATCCTTTATTTTCTCGTTCAAGAACATGCCACAGCTTTTGTTTTATATGTTAATATTTCATAAGACTAGCCACCTCAGTTTCACAATTCCTACATCACATCAAAGTTTTTGGGAAAACTAACCAATACATCTGGTATGTTTAATCTGTGTGTGTGTGAGTGTGTGCGCATGAGTATGTATGCATGCATGTATGTGTGTGTTAAGGAAGGAGGTTGGTGGGGAGATTTATGGCAACATAAACTCATCCAGATTTTCTTAATGGAATAGATGTCTGGCAGCATTTTTAATAAAGTTAATGTTTTTAGGAGTGGATTGGAGACAAGGCACCCATGTCAATGTGCTCCTTTCTTATCCTTGGAGAGAATAATTGTTTTCTTCTCTTTTTCCCTACAAGAAGCTCCAGTGGGAGTGTCAGATGACTTGGGTGATGGAAAAACATTTACAAATGTTTCCCTTTTGCCCCTAAGGAGATATTCTGGGATATTTCCATATTCCTGCAAATGAGTTTGGCTGGAGGAGGAGAGGGAAGGATTTTCACACATAGAGTTGGAGTTGTATGTTTAAATTGTCTGCAGGAAGTTGGAATGGTCATTTTGAAGTAGTCCTCAAGAACTCTAAGGCAGTTACCTAGTAGTTTTGATGTTTCTGAATATCCTCTTTCCAAAAACCTTGCATAGAAGTTTGTAATGCACAAAATGTATTATACATTCTGCAGTTCACTAAAAGTATAGATTGCTTTCTGGATAATTTCATTTTCATACCACCTACAGCCACACCAATGCCTAATTTGAAGTCAGTCTGTTTTGAAAAATATCTTTTACACTGTATATTTTCATTGCCATTAGTTGTCTGTAAGGGATTTAAGGAGGAAAAATGGCTTGTGGTGCCAGGCAGATGTGTCCCCTATGTGTAAGCCATTGATGGAGTCAAGGCAGAGATGGCAAAATGAAGTTTAATTACATGCCATTTTCTGCTGAATCACCACATAATGGCTGGGGATATTAATGGTTTGTGTCCACATTTTATGAGGCATTGGCAGAATAAGAGATGGCCAGGAGAAAGAACTGTTTTTTCTTGCAGAGACAGCTATAAAGCAGTCATGTATAGCAATTGCTTTATGTATATAATTTTTCAAACTATCCCTGCTATAGAAAAAATTATTCATGTTACCTGTTAAAGACAGCAACGAAGACTTTATTTAAGGGGGGCTACTAAAATGGGTTTTTGTAGTAAGGGCGAGAGATTGGGCTCAACTCTGAATACAATAATCAAAAGTATGGCTTTATAGCCAAGGAGCAGGGTGGGGGGCGGTGAATGAAAAATTACTAGGAGTGGAGCTAATTCTTTGCAAAACTGACCCAACAGGATTTTAGGCAGTCTAAGGGTATATGATATTGAGGGTAGGAGATTTTAACTAATCTGATTCAGCAGGATTCTTGCTAAAACTGGAATAAATTGGCCAAGAACAGAGTCCAAGGTCACAGCCTAATCAGAAAGAGGTCTCATGGGAACCTGACTTAAGTTTAGCCATGGAGAGAGTCTTTGTCATCCCCCAAATATGTTCTCCAGGATATCTTACTCTATCCAACTAAATATCATTTCAAATATTGAGGACATTTAGTTTCTAATCAAAAAGCAAATTATCCTGAAGTTGAAAATTTTATTTGGGTAAAATCTCTCTCTTTCCTTTAATCTAGGTTTGTTGATAGGGCTATTTTTTCTCACCTTTTTTATTGCATGGATTTTGCTTTTTTAAATTTTCATTTAAATGATTTCAATTTTTATTATAGATGTCAATTAGTCAATTAAGCAAGTAAAAAATTGAACTCCTATTAGGGGCCAAAGATGTCTCTCTTTAAAAAAGTAGATTGAGGTCTCAGCTTTTTGGATGGTGGAATGAGGATCTGGGTGAACTCATTGTCCCTCTAAAATAATAAAAATACAAGCAAAATGGCTAAAGTCAACTTCTTCAGAATTCTGGCAATTAACCAAAACCATAGATGGAGCTCAAAATTGTATTTCCAATAGAAACTACTGTACCTTGGTAAGAAAGTGGGGTCACAATTGAACTTAGGCAAAGCAGCAGAGTCTGTAATATTTTAACTTGGGCTATTTTCACCCTCTCTCCTTATCCTGCTCAGTGATATAAGAGTCAAAGCTGGTAACTTCACCAACAGTGGAAAGATCTGACAGCATCTGGAGGTCTTCTAAATGGAGGTCTTCTCTCAATAGAGAACAGGTAAAATTTTGCCCAAGCTTGCAGTTCTCTAGGAAATCTGTATTTTCAGTGTTAGGGGGCTAGGTGATCTGACTTAGAGCTCACCTCAGTGAGATAGGAGAGAGCCCATGTTTTTACACACATAGCCTTGGGAAAGGGTAAAAGAGAAGGCATTTTTTTTAAAAAAGCTTCTGAGCAATTATTAGCTTACCACTCAATTATACTGACCCAGGTGTGATTTTTAAGAAGCCAATTTTAACAATGAACACAAGAGCTTAAAAGAAAAAAGCTAGTTAAAAACTCAAAGGCTACACATTGAAAGAAATACAGAATCAGTCCAGGAAACTCACCAAATAAATGAGTAGCAACAAGAAAAAGAACAATGATAAAAACCCAGCAACAAATCAGCCACAACAACAAATGTCGGGGGTAGGTGGAAGAATATGGTACCAGATTTGTTACTGTATATTATCTAAAATGCCCAGTTTTCAACAAAAAAAAAATTAAAAACATGCAAAGAAACAAGTAAATATGTCACATACACCATAAGACAAAAATATAGGTAGTCAACAGGAAATGCCCCTCATAGGCTTAGTTGAAAAAGATTTTAAATCAGGTATAATGAATATTTCCAAAGAGTTAAAGGAAACCATGTCTAAAGAATTAAAGTATGACAGCAATGTCTCACCAAGTACAGAATATGAATAAAGGTGTAGACATTACCAAAAAAAGAACTAGATAGAAATTCTGGATTTGAACAGTATTATAACTGAACTGAAAAATTTAATAGAGGGGCTTAACAACAAATTTGAGTTGACAAAAGGAAAAAATTTGATAAGCTAGGAGACATGTCAATAGAGATTACTGAATCTGTGGAAGAGAAAGAAAAAAATAAAGAAAAATGAACAGAATCTCAGAGGCCTGTAAAACACCATCAAGAATAATAACATATGCATAATAGGAGGCTCAGAAAAAGAGAGACAAAAAATATTTGAAAAAATAATTACCAAAATTTCCCAAATTTGATGAAAAATAATAATCTATACATTCAGGAATCTCAGTGAACTCCATGTAGAATAAACTCAAAGAGAGCCACACATAAAAAAATCATAGTCAAATTGAAAAAATCGAAGACAAAAAGAAAATCTCAAAAGTAGCAAGAGAAAAGCAACTTATTATAATCAAGGGATCCTCAATAAGATTAACAGCTGATTATCATAAAAAATCATGGAGGGAAAATTGTGGGGTGATATCTTCAAAATGTTGAAAGTAAAAGATTATCAAGCAAGAATTTGCTTTCATATAAACTCTTCTTTAAAAATGAAGGACCATTGAAACCATTTCCAGATAAATAAAAACTAAGATAATTTTCTGCTACCAGACCTGCCCTATAAGAAATCTAAAGGGAATCTTTCCAGTTGAAATTAAAGGAAACTAAACATTCTCTTAAATATATGCAAAGAAATAAAGAGCACTGGCAATGATAACTACATATGTATTATGAAAGATGGTACAAAAGTGTTTTCAACACTTTTCCTCTTCTATAAGTTTTAAAAGATAACTACACAAAGCAATAATTTAAAAAATTGTGTTGGTGGGCTTATGATGTATACAAATATAATTTATATGACAAAAGCAGTAAAAAAGAGGGAAAGAGAACAAGGGTCTATTGGAGTAATTTTTATATACTATTTAAATTGTTAGTTTTAATCAGAACAAGATTTTATCAATTAAGATGCTGATAGTAATGCCCAAGGCAGCAACTAAGAATATACTAGAAATATATAGCAAAAGATATAACAGAGGAATTCAAAAGGTACACTAAAAATTTCTATTTCACAAAAGAGAAGCCCATAATCCAGAAACAGAGGAACAAAAATAACAGTCATGACACATAGAAAATGAATAACAAAATGGCAGATATAAACCCTACTTTATCAGTAATTACATTCAATATGAATGGCTTAAAGACCTAAGGAAAAAACTAAAAGATTGGGAGAATGGATAAATAACATGATTCAGCTATGTGCTGTTTTAAACAGACACTTTAGAATAAAAATCAAACAGGTTGAAAGTAAAAGAATAGAAATAGATATATCATGCAAGGTGTAACCAACAGAGAAATGGAGTGGCTATATCTATACTATACAAAATAGAATTTAAGGAGAAATTGATACTAGAGACAAGAAGGACATTTTATAATGATAAGAGCATTATCCCATGGAATATAGCAATTATAAACATACATGTACCTAACAACAGAGTCCCAAAATACATAAAGCAAAAACTAAGAGAACTGAATGTAAGAATAGACAATTCACCAATAATAGTTGGAGATTTCAATACCCCATTTTCAATAACGGATGGAACAATTAAGTAGAAGATTGAAAATAGAAGACTTAAAAAAATAGAAGACTCAAACGGTATTATAAATTAACCGGACAAAACAGATATCTATAAAACACTAAACCCAGGGATAGAAAAACACACATTCTTCTCAAGAGGATCCAGAGCATTCTCCAGGATTGCTAAAGTCTGAATTGGTAAGGTTCCCTTAAAGTTCATACGTGGGAATTCCAACCCTCAAAGATGATAGTATTAGTAGGTGGGGCCTGTGGGAGGTGCTCAAACCATCGTGAAGGGGACTAGTGCTTTATAAAAGAGGCTCCAGAGAGCTCTCTGATCCTTTCCACAATGAGCGGCTACCAGCTATAAAACAGAAAAAGAGCCCTCGCCAGAGAATGTAACCATGCTGGCACCTTCATCTCGGACTTCCCAGACTCTAGAACTGTGAGAAGCCTACCTGTTGGTTATAAGCTATGCAGTCAATGGTATCTTGTTATAGCAGTCCAAATGAACAAAGACAAGGATAGATTGGGTGTTAGGCCACAAAATGTCTCAGTACATTTATAAAGATTAAAATCGCAGAGTTTTTTTAATTACAGAGATTGACTTGCTTATTCTAAAATTTCTGTGGACATGCAAAGGACCAAGAATGGCCAGGGGCCAGCCCCGTGGCATGACAGCTAAGTTCACACATTCTGCATCTGCGGCCTGGGGATTGCTGGTTCGAATCCTGGGTGCAGATCTATGCACTTTTTGTCAAGCCATGCTGTTGCAGGCGTCCCACATATAAAGTGGAGGAAGATGGGCATGGATGTCAGCTCAGGACCAGTCTTCCTCTGCAAAAAGAGGACTGGTAGCACATATTAGCTCAGGGCTAATCTTCCTCAACGAAAAAAAAGAATGGCCAAAACAATCTTGTAGAAGAACAAAATAGGAGGACCTACACTTGCTGGTTTCAAACCGGAAAATTACTGTGTGTGTGTATGTGTTACTGGCATAAGGATACATATAAAGTTTAATTTAATAGAATTAAGAATCCAGAGATTAGCCCTTCCTTGATATTGAACAAGGGTGTAAAGATAGCTCAACAAGGAAAAGTACATTCTTTGCAACAAATGGTATTGCCACAACTGAGTATCCACACCTGAAACTGAATTTTGACCCTTACCTCATACCATACACACTAATTACCTCAAAATGGATCATAAAGCTACATGCAAAAGCTGAAATTATAAGACACCTAGAATAAAATTTCACAGTAAATCTTCGTGACCTTGCGTTAGACAATAGTTTCTTTTATATGACGTTAAAAGCACAAGAGACAAAAGAAAAAATAGATGAATTGTACTTATCAAAACTGAAAACTTCTGTTCCTTAAAGGTCATGATCAAGAAAGTGAAAGGACAACCCACCTCACACTTAGAGGCTTATAAATAGTAATTAACTAATTAAGCTCACAGATTCTGTGACTGAGGAATTCAGACAGAGTATAATGGAAAAGACTTGTCTCCACTCCACAATGTTTCAGGCTCAGGTGGGTAGATTCAAAAGGCTGGAAGTGACTTCAATAGTTGAAAGCTATAATCTTCTGGAGCTTTCTTCACTGACATGTCTGGTTCCTGGGCTGACATGATTTGAAAGCTGGACTTAGCTGGGACTATTGATCAGAGTCCCTCATGTGGCCTCTCCAAGTAACTTGGACTTACTCCCAGCATGGATTTTCATGGTGGTCGGACTTCTTACATATCAATTTAGGGCTAGAAGACCAAACGTTCCAGTAACGCCCTAGCTGCAGAAGGTACATAGTGTGTTTCTTTCAATTTCTATTGTTTGAAGAAGTCACAAGCTCCACCAAATTAAAGGAAATAGGACAAAGGTCATAACTTCTTGATGGGGGTAATTTTTAAGTAACTTATAGCCATGTTTTAAAACTACTGCACTCTCTAAGGGAAACAAGCACTCAATAGAAAAGATTCAGTCACTAGGCATATACCCGCTCGTTTGGGATGGGAATGATTGAACCTCACTATTATTGGGCCTCACTAAGACCTACATGGAATGTTACTCAAAATTCTTCCACATTTATATTATATTTGTGTTTCAGGCCCTTTATTAAGAAATATCCAGCTCCATGAATTAATAAATTGGTATCTTGAAAAGGCAGTCTCATCTGAGCTTGGTTACAGTGAATCGGTTTCCTGAGTGAGAAGCCTGAGTGCTCAGATGAAATGACTCTAATTTAATAAGTCATGTTGAGGACTTGATATCAGAGACCCCACACATATACTAATGCCACCTGTGTGCATAATGGAGGAGTGACCACATTTAGAGTCAGACAGACAGGTTTCTAGATCCAGCTTCACCTCTGTATGGCCCTGGATAAATCTTTTAACTCCCTGAGCAACTATTTCCTCATTTGTGAAATAGAGATAATAACACATACCTTGCTGAATAACTGTGAAGTTTGGAAATGTGTGTATAAATATAAAACACACAAATTTTACTAAATGGTAATTGTTAATACATTAAATGAAATCTTAGCATACAAGTTATTTTTAATAACAGGAAATTCTAAATATCAGCATCTATTCACAGTTCTGTCTTCTAAACTATTTAAAACAATAATATTCACACAAAGTCCTCAGATCTTCCAATAAATATTTACTGAGTGCCAACCATGTGCCAGGCATTGTCTTCCAAACTGGAAATATACCAATGAACAGTGCAGCATACAATGAACAATGAAATATACCAGTAAACAAAATCAGATGGGTAACATCTAATGGTGGGAAAATAGTTCACTGAGAATCTTTGAGGTTCCAGGGTGTCCACATTTGAAGAGGACAGACCTATGCAAGGTTTGATACTCACTCTGCATCCTTTAGCTTCTCCCTACTGATCCTTAAACTTCCAGGCTATAAAAATCAGAAATAGATCTTTATATTCAGCTGCCAGAAGAAAGAGTCAAAGGGATCTGGGCAAATAAATTCAACGGGAAACTGCCCAACATAGCCTGCAGTGGGCCAAAGAGCATTCCTGTCTGAGGACAGCAAGATCCTCGCTTTCATCAACCTGGTGCTTCCCACCCTTTCCCAGACTTTCCACTAGGCAGTTGTAAGTGTGGCTTCCTTGGGCCTAGACTCTTCCCTCATGGGCAGCAGCCTTCTCGTCCCCTGATAGGATGGCCAGCAGAGTCTTGTCCATTCTGGTTCTGTATATCTTTCCTTCTACACCAGTGGACTTCCTGTGAGTCGCTCCCTGAGGCAGATGCTTTTCCTTTTTGATGGAGGTTGCTTCAGTTCCTCACTTACTCTGTTGAAAAATTTTGCCCTTATACAAGGAAAAGCTAATCTTCTATCTTGCACACACTGCAGCACTTCTCCTCAGATCCTGAACATTATCATTGTCCCAAAGTTACCATAGTTGAAGCCATCTATAGATGTGACTGAAAAATAATTAGATAAAAATGACTCTCACTGCCCAAAGGAATGTGGGGTCCTCAGATGTCCAGGCTTCACAGTAATTAAGACCTCAATTCTGGGGCTTGTTGTGGCCATGCCCATGGTGGCCTAAACCAAATCTTGTCTATTTTTTAAAAATTATTATTATAAAAGTTAAGGCTGAACTATTCTTCTATATTTGTAGTATCTTAGCAACCATACAAATAGCACAGAGAATTTCCATCAAACTGCCTGTATTTATCTTTTCCCAGCCACCCCATCAGTCCAGGGTTTTCTTGGGAGAACACTTCTAGCCCAAGAACTGAGTTTGGCAGTTATTGAGTCATAAGCCCTCTTTTAAGGAGGACGTGGTGACTGTAATTTCTGGCCTGAAGAGCTCAGTTTGTAATAGATGAGGTGTCTGGGGGAAGCTTCAGGGAAAAGAGAAATAGTAAAAGGGGTCTGGGCTGCACCTCCTGACACCCTTCACTTGACCTACTGGGCCTGTGCAAGATGTGGAGGTTTTTGCTCTAATGGTTCCAGTATTTTCCAATTGTCCATGGATTTGGAACATTTTCTGATATATGTCAACTACCCTCACATTGCAATATCAAAATTCATTTCTACAACACATCTCTCCTTTGAATAATGCTGTCCCAAGTTGTGGGAAAACATTATTTAAGTTAAACAAACAGAAAAAAACCTCCACTCCTCGAGCTGCAAGCCAAGGTCTCCACAAGCCAAAAAAAACTGATACTGAGATGTAAAATGAAATGGCAGGCAGATCTGGGATGAGTTATCGTATGATATTTGAAGGAAAGGCCAACATTGTCTAAGCAGAGGGTTCAAGTGATTTTCAAGCAATAAAAAGCTAATGATTATTACATGTTATAGGAAAAGAGAGTTAAACCTGTGCAATGCACAAATCAAGGGTATGTGGCTGAGGTGACTGCTAGAGCAGTAAAGGCAGCTGAGAGATGAAGCCAAAATAGGAAATCTCGAAGTAAAGGGGAGGGCCCAAGAAGTAGGGCATCAGACAGAATGAGTTAGAGTCCAGAACAAGGGAGAGACTAAAGGCTCCAGCATTTGTCAGACAAGAGTACAGGATGGTATAACCTTGATAAATTTACCTATTTACTGGAAAATTTGAGGACTTCATGTGAATATTATTGTTTTATACAGTTAGGAAGACAGAGCTATGAGTTGATGGTACTGTTTAGAATTTGCTGCCATTAAAAATAAGTTGTATTCTAAGGTTTCATCTGTTGTATTAGTAATAGCTACCATTTAGTAAATATTTAAGGTATTTCCTCTTCCATAAAATGACAATTAGACCCGATCTCATGGGGCTGTCATGAAGATTGAATTACCTTATATATATTACATATAAACGTACATGATGCTTGGCATCGTGCATGACACATGATAAAAAGCACAATACATGGCAGATATTATCACCATAATCACCACTACATAGCCCATTTCTAAAAATAAAATTTATCACTTCAAGAGGGGCATTGGTAACATAAAGAACCAACAGGTTGCAAAATAGACTGCGTTTGACACACTCTTGCTTTTAAAACATTGCCTTGCATCAAAAAGAATTACAAGGAATCAAGTAATATCAGTAGATGAAGCTCGCTGAGAGGCAAGCAGAATAATGCCCCTCCCAAGGATGTCCACACCTAGTCCCCGGAAGCTGCGTATATGTTACCTTACAAGGCAAAAAGGACTTTGAAAACATGATTAAGATTATGGACCTTGAGATGAGAAGATTATTCTGCATTATCAGATTGGGCCCAATCTAATTACTTGAGTCCTTGAAAGTGAAAGGGAGAGGCAGAAGAGTGGGTCAGAGAGATAGAACAGGAGAAGGACTCAACCTTCGGCGGGCATTCTTGACTTTGAAAATGGAGGAAAGGGTCCACAAGCCAAGGAATGCAGAAAGCTCTAGAAGTTAGGAATGGCTCTTAGTTGATAGCCAGTAAGAAAATAAGGATCTCAGTCCCGCGACTGCAAGGAACTGAACTCTTCCAACAGTCTGCATAAGGAAGGGGTTCTCCCTCCAGAAAGGAAGGCAGCCTGCTGACATCTTGAGTATAGTTTGGTGAAACCTGTACCAGACTCTGATCTGCAGAACTGAAAAATAATAAATTTATATTGTCTAAGCCACTTAATTTGTGGTAATTTGTTATGGCAGCAACAGGAGACTGATATCATATCCAAAAATAAAAGATGTTTCCTCAGAGAGCAGAGAGTTCTCTGTCACTGGATAGGAAAGAGTAAGGGAATTAACATTTTGGACATCTCCTATCATCCATATATTATTTTATTTTCTCTTTTAAAATTCAGAATAACCCAGTGAACTATGCATTATTTCTATTTTATAAATGAGTAAACAGGTTCAGACAGCAAAATTAGCAAATTACTAAACAAGGTCTTCCTGACTCCAAAGTTCATGCTGTGACTAGTTTATCATTCTACCTCCTTATGCTTGAAACATTCACAGGGAATGTTTTTGTGTGAAGATTAAAGCAAGGAGTGAGGGGCTGAATTCACATTTTTCTTGTAGCTCTGAGACTTTTCCTCATTAGGATGATAGGTTTTTTCCCCTGACTTTCAACAGAAGACCTGCCTTTGTATAAATATCTAAAGCATTACATTTCACCTGATGCCCAAAGCTGACTCACCCTCACTGCACCCCCAGTGGTGATGCTGTCCCTAGAAACTCTTATATCTGAGTATCAGGAGACTCAAGTCAGCTGTAAGAACACAAATGCATTGTTTACAACAGGAAAGACTTGCTTAATAATTTAACTCAGAGCCTTCGAGGCTACCAGACAAGAAATATCTCCAGTGGGCAAGGACAGGAGATTGCATAGTCCCAATCACATCTCTTGACATTATCTGACCATTGGGATCCTTCCTTATTCCTGAAGTTGGCTCAATGTTATCTTTTCACTCAGGAGCAAGCTCAGATCTTGGCTTCTCTAAAAATAGCTGAGGCAGGCTGGTTGATTCAAACAGCTTTTCCAGGGCCTGCCTGGTGGCATAGTGGTTAAGTTTGCGTGCTCTTCTTTGGTGGCCCAGGGTTCCTGGGTTCAGATCCCAGGTGCGGACATATACACCACTCATCAAGCCATGCTGTGGTGGAGTCCCACATATAAAAAATAGAGGAACATTGGCACAGATGTTAGCAACAATCTTCCTCAAGCAAAAAGAGGAAAATTGGCAGCAGATGTTATCTCTGGGCCAATCTTCCTCACACACACACACACACAAAATTATTTCTAAAACACTAAGGGCAAGCCCAAGGGATCCATAGAGGCCACATGAGGAATACAAAAGTTCCCCCTGGAAAGTCCAGGATTTGGGTTCTACTAGATACAATTTATGTTCATATGACCTGCTGTCACAGGATGGACCTACTCTCTAATCTCAAATGACCAGAATAACAGGCCCTGTGTCTTGGTTTATGCCTTAATACCTGGCCTAACTAATAATAAAAATAGGCAACAGGTTCAGAGAGACCTTCACCTTTCTGCTGATGAAAATGAGAGCAGACCCCATTTCCCACCTCTGTTGGTTCTTAGTCTTAAGACACTTTTTCTCCTAAGTGAATGACTTCAGGGATCATCTCGTACTTTGATTTAGACCCATCTATTTTGTAAAACGCTGACTTTGTTACTATACTCATCCACTAAAAGCTTTTTATGCAGTTTCCCAAAGTATAGTATTTATGTTCCTAGTGAGCCTCAAGAGGATTTTAAATGGTATTCACACTCATACTTTTATTTCAATAATTATGACATTAATATGTATACCTATTTTAATATGTCTAATAAAATTTTAACTAGTACACCATAATGATAATTTAACTGATATTACTTAGGATAAGTTTTAAAGGGGATTCAAGTTACAGAAAACATAGTTCTTCATCCATAAAGGAGTGACATTAATTATGCCATAAAAAAACTAGAACACTGGGCAAAATACAGGAAACATCTGCTTTTATACACTGGACAGTAGGCAGCACCAGACTGTGACACCCGAGTAAAGGGAAACAAAGCAGGTAAGCTTGATTGCCTTGGCCTTCTGCCTGGAAGTAAGTTCTAGACCACAACACGGGAAGGAGAAACTCAAACAGAGCCTGGTGGTCTCTTGAATCTATGAGTCGTAGATCAGAGTTCAGGAAGGCTGAGGCAGCTAGAATTTGTGGGCCAAAGTACCATAAAGTAAGGAGTTACATGGTAAAAGAGCTCCAGAAGGATGCATTGAGTTTTTGGCTGAATACCAATCTAAATGTGCATATGGCAAAACTTTATAAGGCCAGGCAAAAAGTAACTGCTAGGAAAAGAACAATTACCTTGGACCTGTAAGCTAAACAACTCTTAGAGCTTGCACAGAGCTTGGAATCATGCTATCTTTCACTACCTAAGCCAAAATATCTTGTTGAATACAGGAGTCATTTAGTAGGGATCCCAGAAGTGTCACCCCCTAGCTGTGGGACTAAAGCATTCCTTGAGTAAACCAAATTCCTAAATATATGACCTAGAAAATCTTAAAAAGTAATACTTGAAGGGATTGAGCTACTCCATAGGTAGTGTAACTGCCTCACAAAGTTGACACTCATTAAAGAAATACAATAAAATCCAGAAAACTAAAAGACAATATCCACAATATGTGACACCAGTAAAAAATTACTAGACATGTATAGAAACAGAAAAATATGACTCATAAGTAAAAGAAAAATTAATCAATATATGTCATCGAGAAATGATAATAGAGATTATGGAATTAGCAGATAACCAGGTATAAAGAGAAATTCCAACCAGAGAGAGGGGTGAAACATTACATACATAGTACCAATGATACAAATAATAGCAGATTTCTTGTCAGGAACTATACAAGCCAAAATACAATGAAATAACATTTTTGTATAGTGAAACAAACAAAATAAAACTGTCAATTTAGAATACTATCTATAGTATAGATAGAATACTATCTATTAGAAAGTGCAAAAAGTAACTTTGTAAACTGTAAAAGTTAAATAAAAACATTTTCAGATAAACAGTAGCTGGAAGAATTTGTCGCCAACAGACCGGTGCCAGTACTTCAAGAAATGTTAAAAAAAGAGTTAATTGGGCAAAGAAAAATGATACCAGATGGAAATTTGTATCTATACAAATAAATAAAGAACACTGGGAATAATAAATATGTGGGTAAATATAAAAGCTATTTTTTTGATGGTTAAAGTTTTCTGAAAAAAATTACTGCTTCAAGTCAAAAATAATAACATTAAATGTATTGTGGGGTTTGTAATCTATGAAAACATAAACAGTATAAGAACAATAACAAAGGATGGGAGAAATAGAAATATACTGCTAAAGATTCTTACATTATACGAAGATGTACAGTTTTGGAAAGGAGCCTGAAATAAAGATGCATTTTATAAAGCCTAAAACAACTTTTGAAAAACTTAAAGAGCAGTACCATTAATAAGCCAATAACAGAGGTAAAATTGAAAAGTAATCCAAAAGAAAGCAAAAAAAGAGAAGAGGAACAAAGAAAATCCAAAACAGGTAAAGAACAAAGTAGCAGATTTAATCCAATCATATCTATAATAATAATAGTTCTTATCATTATTATTTTAAAGTCATGGAATTAGAAATAAATAGTCTAAAAACTCGTTACAAGACAAAGATTGTCAAATCAATATAAAACAAAATATTGTTTGTGATACATAGGTGAGTAATAAAGCACACATCATGAAGACTGTATAATAATGATTAAAGTTTTGGCAAACATTTTTTCATTAAAATATAATAACTACAGCATTAGTTTAATTAAAAAGTGCACACACAACGTGGGGGATTGGGAGTGAGAGTGTGTGAGGGTGCAATTCCCAAACGATATAATGATAAACATCATTGCATCTAATTCAAATCTTTTTGTGTGAATGGCTAAGATATTTTCTCTAATGTCACCTTCAAACAGTTAGGAGTGGCCCTAAGTAATCTATATATTCTTAATAAACCTTCTGATGTAATCAGTTATAAATTATGTATACTTTCTTTTGAACTTGTTCATTATTTCAGCCAATACTGTCAAGTGGAGACATAACTTCTATAATTTTATTATTTTCTATGTTTAATGCTTTCAACAGAAGCATAAGAAATATTCCTGTATACTCTGTCACATTTGATGTTCATAACAATTTTTTATTATAAGAATTTTCTATCCCCAAATTTCAAGTATTGAAACAGGTGTAAATAGATAAAATGTGTTATTTATGAGTTTATAGTGGTCATGTGGCTTAAATGAGGTTTTATATCCATGCTTTTTGACTTCAAACCTTGTCATGCTTCCATCCCACCTTCATGTTCTGCTAGAAAAAGACTCATAATGAACGTCCAGGTTTTCTTTAGTTCTTCTTCTCTTAATAAACATTTTGGATTTTTCTTCCTAGTTTTTATTTTTAAGCCAAAGCTTGTTCCCCTGGAGCGCATGCTTAAGCTGATCTCCTCATCATCTTGGCATTCTGCTTTCCTAAATCCAACATAACACCATGAAGACCTGAGGTCACCCCTAGGCCCACGTCCTCTGTCCCTTTCTGTTTTGTAGGGGTTGGAATCACACGGCCTAGACTTGGAGCGGGCCTTGCTGTGTACCTTGAGTAAGCTGTGGGTTTGCTCCAACCCTCGAGTTGCTGCACCCTGAAGGATATGATAACCCAAGGCTTGGTGGAGAACCATTGAGATCTATCATGTAAAGCTCTTAGCAGGGAATCTATAATGATATATACTCTAAAAATTGCTGTTTTTTTGGTTACTGCTACTGTTGTCACTAATGGAAGTTAAGAAAAACTTTTCGTATGACTTCTTTCAGATTTTCACCCTGGTACCAGTAAACTCTAGAGAGCTAGGAGTTTGTTGCGGATATAGGTCTCAGAGAAGCTTGACCTGGGGCATACAGCAGCCAGCAGCCAAGTTGGCTGTCCAGTCCTTGAAAGGTGACTAGTCTAAATTGAGATGAGTGTAAGTGTAAAATACAGTATAGAAAAATAATGTAAAGTATCTGTTGATAATTCTATATTAATAACGTGTTGAAATGACAACAGTTTAGATATTGGGCTAAATAAAATATTTTATTAAAATTAATTTCCCTTGTTTATTTTTACTTTGTTTTTTGGTGAGGAAGATTTGCCCTGAGCTAACATCCATTGCCAATCCTCTTTTTTCACTTGAGGAAGATTAGCCTTAAGCTAACATCTGTGCCAATCTTCTTCTACTTTTCATACATGGGACGCCTCCAGAGCATCGCTGATGAGTGGAGTACGTCCACATGCAGGATCAGAACCCACGAACGTGGGCCATCGAAGTGGAGCACACAGAACTTTAACCACTTGGCTACGGGGCTGGCCCTTATTTTTACTTTTATCATTTGGCTGCTAGAAAATGTAGAGTGACCTGTGTGGCCCCCTGTTGTTTTTTCATTGGAAAGCTCTAGTCTAGTGTTCACTTTCTCACAAACAGCTCAAAAGCAGAGTCAACTCTGTGCTACACCCTGGAGATAAAGACTCCCAATCTGTTCAGAACCTCGAGGAGGGGTTCTAGAAACAGACAGAGTTTTTATGAGTATTTAATGAAGCAGCTTACATTCGGTTACACAAAGTTGAGCATATAGAGTTCAACAAATGTTAACTAATATTACTATTGCTATCTCTGTGTTAAATGTAAGGCTGTGTGGCTCTGGGATTTAGGAGATGTGGGAATCATCTAACCTCCTCAGACAACTGATGTGTTTCTGGACTCCACAGCATGCACTGCACTTAGGGAGAATCGTTCTAGAACTGGCCGGTCCCAGAGGCCATGTGACCAGCAGCAGGGTTGTGGAGCATCTGCCTGGGTCCATGGAGCTCCGCGATGCCACCCTGTGTGATCGCCTCTAACTCTGCAGTGCGGGGCAAATTACAGACGAGAGATTTGTGGATTGCTGACTTAAGTGGTGCAGAGAATGGATGTTTGGGTAAGGACGCTGGGGAGGCCTGTGCTTTCACCGCATTCCCTGAGAACTGACTGGCTTCTCTACCCTGTGTCTCACCCCCCACTGAGGTTTCCAGGGACCAGAGTGTCTCCTTGTGAGGTGCAGACCACTGGTGATTTATTTGAGGTTCTCCTGCCAAGTACTCTCAATGGGTAACAGGTTTTCACCAGAGCATCTCATCTTCCTTCTCCCAGTTCTCTCAGTTTCTTTACTTCTCGGTGCTAGATGTTAAACACATTCGGATGGACAATTTGGCTTGCTCAGCTCCTTCCTGGCCACTGCCTGTGCTGGCTTGCACAAATAAAACCTGAGCTGACAGCAGTGGAATTTATGAAGACCAGTAAGAAATGAGGTATGTGGAGCAGCCCTCACACACTGTTGACCCTAGAAGTGCTGACGTCTCTATTTCCAGGCCAAATTGCGCAAATGGTAGGGCTTGCACCCTTGCAATTGCAAAGACCAAATATGCTAAGGTAATTAAAAGAAAATCGTTGATTTGTCTCTGGAAACCTAGGATTGGAAGTGTGCTGTGGGTCTCCTCTGCCCGTTCACCCCACACAACCCCGAGTTCCCAATTACCTCTAGGCCTGCCGCATCCCACAGTTGGGTGTGATTATTTAAATCCCACCCTAGGATCTGAGCTAGATCTTGAGCTCTAAAGAGACCACATCCAGAGATTTCCTTGTATGGCTTTCCTTCTGATGTTCTAGTTGTAGAGAAGAACAGAATCAATGTGAGCTGGTAACGTTTCCCAGATCTCCTGTTGCACTAGGCGGTCTCCTTCTCCAGAATGGGAATGTGGGCGCTGTCTCCAGGCACGTGACAGAGCTCTGTGCAGTTTATATTTCACTGGTGGATTGTGATGCCCTCAAGGGTTGAAAGGAACTGATCGCCCTGTGAGGTTGAAAGGAACTGATCACAGAGGCCAATATACTTTCTCAGCCAGACTCCTTGCCTCAGAGTTGTATGTTCATAAGTTCCAATGGAGCCCTTCTGCACATAGAATTGGAAACATGCTCTTTCCAGCCTTGAAATATAAAGGAAACAAATAAATATGCCAAATGAGCATTTAATTTCTGTTAAATCACACACATACTATGTATATACATATACATGCATACACACATATATGTCTATACACATATTTATGTATGCATACACATATGCATAGATGTACATGCATTCATATTTGCATATACATGAACAGATAGATGCTTCTATGAATAAACATATATATACCACGTACGTACACACACACACATTACCTATTTCAGAACCTCTATAGACTTACTGGCAATGCTGATTCATACTGAAATCTGGATGAAAAGTTCACTAACTCCGATTCCTCATGATTTGACTGCTTGACTTTGAGAGCTGGGCACTGAAGATCCAACCCCTTCAGAGCTGGCTTGTGATAGGGACATTTGTTATTTCGAGTTAAGAATGTGCCTAGAGAGAGTGATTCCTCCTGAGCAGAGGGCACTGCTCCGTGCTGCCCTAGATCCCTGGAGGTTTGAGCGGATGCAGTGAGGCAGACCCCTGCTCTCCTCGCGTCGGGTGCAGAGCTGACCCTCAAATAAACTCAGCCACACTTCGCTATTCTACACATTTTAATTTCAGACAGTAATGTATGGCCACTCAAATGCTTTCCCTGGAAGTAAACACGTCTGAGGAGAGGCTGTCATGACGGGCAGAGGCACAAGTGCCAAGAAAGTGCTCCCTGCTTCCTTCCTGCCTCGGCTGTCAACGTGACAAGTTCCAAAGTCAGGAACCTTGTGTTGGATGCCGAGAAATATTAATAATATAAAGTAAGTTCAAAGAAAGGAAAAAACCCAGACATGCTCCTAACAAATCATGTTTGGGAAAAACTGGAAATGATATTTGGAAATAACTTAGAGTTTGTCCAGCTCACCAGTCTCTGCTTTCTGGAATAGAAACCTCCCACCAGCCTGGATACAAGGCACTAGCTTGTGCAGGCAGGTTGCCGCCCTCGGAGTGCAAGCCAAAGGAGGCACCATGCACGTGAGCTTCATTTCTCTCCTCAGTCTTTCCCTTTTTTGCCCAAACAACCATCCCTAGGAAAATTAGAAAAAAGCAACTCTGATGATAATGGAAAAAGCAATGTTGCCTAAGTAATTGCCTGAGATTACCGCGACTATATCCAGTCTTTAAAGACACACGCATGCCGTTAAATGAACATGTTAGGTTTTTTAAAGAAATAGTAATTTATTGTGTCATAATCCACTGACTGAATTTAATGTCCTGCAATTCAGATTCGGGTCCACTGACATCAATGGTGCTTTGTCATGAAGTTGAGCAGACAGCAGCCTGTTAGTCTTGGAACATGATATTTACACCTCCCAGAGAACCGTCAGCACCTGAAACCCGACTTTCATGGGGGGGTAATTCTTCTGTTGGGCGCTACTTCCTCTTCTGAGTATTTTAGGGAAGACAAAGCAATAGTGTTAGCAGGACTCTTTGAAGTGAGTGTTGTGTGGTACCTGCATTAAACAGACTCAAGCTGCCTCATTCACGTGCCTCAGCTTAACGCAGCCCAGTCCACAACATATGGCATGGGTGTAAAATCACCCAAAACACGTGTGTATATGAATTGTCAGATTGTTTTATATCTTTTAAATCAAACTCAATTTTACCTCCACGTAGAAAGAATTTTGAACTTCATTGTTATTGGCAGACTCTTGCTGTGTTCACAGCGATTGCATTTCCCTCACAGTTGAAGTTAGATAGGGCCACGTGTCTAGATCTGGCCAATAAACCACCAGCACGGGTGGCATGCACCATTTCTCAGCTGAGATGGTGCATGTCACAACATGCACTGAGGTGGTGAAGTCTCAGCTCTACCCTCCAGCTCTCTCCTTCCTGATCAGCAAGCTTCAAAATCATATTTTCCAGATGGTGTCACTCCATATAGAAACAGGTCATCAGATCCACATTCAATTTTCTGGAAGCAACAAAGAAATTTTCACTGAGTTAAGCTAGGGACATTTAGAAGTTAATTTGTTATCATCGTGTAGCCCAATTTACTTGGCTAATTGTGTTCTCTAGGCTCATACAGGAATGGGAGGAACATGAGAGAGGGGCCCTTTCAATGCCACTCTGTCATGGTGGCCACAGATTTGCTGATTGTCTGAGCTCTAGCGACCCATTTAAAGCAGGTGCCTTTGGTGATTCCACACCATATTTAAGGGTCAGAAGTTTTACTCTTGCCAAGGGGAGCAAGGGAGAAAGCCCGAGATTCTGAGCGATAAGGCAGCGCTGAGGCAACACCCTCCAGATGCACTTCGCTCCCTGGCGGTTTGCACCGGGGCCGAAGGGACACCGTGGGCGGGTTACAGGGAAGTGTTGTTGCGCCTGTGGGATCTGAGGCTGCCATGGTCAACTTACTCGCAGCTAAGGATGAAGGAGGAGCAGAACAGCCTCCAGAGGAGAGCAGGTTTTTCTCTTCTGCCCACGATGTGCCCTAGCATCAAGCGTCTGAAGGCTGAATAACAGGAAGTGGAAGGAAATGCAGCAAAATAAAATCCCTACCCCAAACGGAAGTATATGTTTAACATAATTCCTGACAAACCCCAACAATATTTTTTATAGAAATACAGAATCTTATTCTAAAATGTATGTGGAAAGGCTCCATAATAACCATGACATTCCTGAAAAAGAACTTCGATAGAAGAATAATTCAGTAATCAAGAGAGAGTGGTGTGGTGGAAGAACAGACAGATCAATGAGACAAAATAGACATTCTGGAAATAGCCATGCTAATAAGCCCAACCGATTTTTAACAAAGGTGCAAAAGCAACGCTACAGAAGAAAGATAGCCTTTTCCATAATCGGTGCTGGTGCAACTGGACATCCATCAACGAAGAAGCGAATCTCAACCTAAACTTTACACCTTTTATATAAATTAACTCAAAATGGACTGTGGACTTAAATATAAGACGTAAAACTATAAAACTTTCAGAAAAAAACTTAGGAGAAAATCTTCTGGACCTAGGGCTACATGAAGAGGTTTTAGACTTGACATTAAAAGCACAACTTGTAAAAGGAAAAATTGATAAGCTGTAGATCATCAAAAACTTTAAAATTTGTCCAACAAAAGACTCAAAGACTCTATAAAGAGGATGAAAAGACAAGTTGCAGCCTGGGAGAAAATATTTGCAAACAACATTTCTGACAAAAGACAAATTTCTAGATTAAATAAAGAAATCTCAAAATGTAACAGAAAAGAATACTCTAGTTGGGAAAAGGGTAAAAGACATGGATGGACATTTCGCTGAAGAAGATATACAGGTGGCAAATAAATACGTAAAATTATGTTCAACATCATTAACCATTAGAGAAATGCAAATTAAAACCATAATAAGATATTGCTACACTATCAGAATGGCTGAAGTAAAAAAATAGTGACAATACCAAATAGTAGTGAGGATGAGGAAATACTGGGTCATCCACACTTTGCAGGTAGGAATTTAAAATGGTGCAGTAACTGGAAAACTGTTTGGCAATTTCTTAAAACATAAGATGCAACTATCGTAAGATCCAGCAGTTGCACTCCGGGATACTTAACCCAAAGAAATGAAGTCTCTTGATCACACAAGAATCTGTACATGAGTGTTTATAACAGCTTTATTTGTAACAGTCAAAATGAAACAACCCAGATGTCTTTTGTGGGGGTAATGGTTAAACAAACTGTGGTCTGTCCACAGCATGGAATACTACTTAGCAATAAAAAGGAACAAACTGTGGATACACTCACAGACTTGGATGGTCTCAAGGGAGTGATGCTGAGTAATAAAAGCCAATCTCAAACGATCACATATTGAATGATTCCATTTATATAACATTCTTGAAATGAAATTATAGAGATGGAGAATGAATTAGTGGTTGCTAGGAGTGAGGGATAAGGATGGGGATGCAGTGCCTATAAAGAGATAATACACAGAAAATTGTTGTGGTGACGGAACAGTGGTGAATACTGTGGTGGTGGTTACACTAATATACATATGTGGTAAAATTGCATAGAACACATGTGTACACACATAAATGAATGCATGCAAACTGATGAAATCTGAATAAGGTTATGGCCTCTCAATGCCAATTTCCTGGTTTTGACATTATACTGTAGTTATGCAAGATGCTACAACTGGGGGAACCTGGTTGAAGGGCATACGGTACTTTCCTATACATCCTTTGCCACTTCTTGTAACTCTATATTATTTCAAAATAAAAAGTTAAAGAAAAAGCCTCTGATTGCAGACCATGCCCTTAGATTCCTTGTTTTACAGACTACAGTGGGCTACCTGCAGCAGCATCTGCCCTGTCTTTGATTCTCCCCTTAACTTCTGGCAAAGACTCCAGATAGAGGAGGGAGAGTGGCTCTCTGCTGACTGAAACGCAGCTAAATAGAGACTCCCGAGTCTTAGGCTTGACATGGAGTGCAGAACTCACTCATGTTTTTATCATTTGTTCATTCAGGAAACAGGCATCAGTTGAGTACCCACTGTATGCTAGGCCTATGCTAGGACACGGGACACTAAAACCTGCACCCTGCCTGCAAGAAGGGCTCCACTTTTCTCCTCTATTGTCATGATGTGTCATAATGGGGCCTGACAAGTAGACAGTAGAGGTGAACACAGGGCATTGGGGGATCCCATGCAAGCGAACAACCCAGCTTACAGGCTTAGACACTGAAGTCAAAACCAAACTGAAATTAAGTCAAGAGCAGGTAGACTGTTTCAGGTGGAGAAGAAACCATACACAAAGGTGCAGGCCATGATGCAGTCAAAGACATGGTGGAGATCCTTGGGAACTATGGTGCCAGGGAGGCTGGTGAGGCTAGAAGCCTCAGGTAAGAGATGGGCTATAGCCCAGGGCAGATGTGGCTGTCCTGAGAAGACTGCCTCCAGGCAGAGCCAAAAGGAAGCTGTTCAAGGACATACAAGTAGGGTCGCCCACCGGAAGAAGGCTAGTTAGAGAGAGAGTCTGGCCTCACAGGCAGCAGGATGAGGGCTGAGAAGAGAGTGAGTTTGAAGTGAAGAACGAGAAGCAGGGCCTGGAACAGTTCCAGGGCACAAAGGAGGCAATGAGAGCAGCTTTTCATAGAATGCTCAGCCATAGGCTGGGCACAGCCAGAGGGGTTCAGTGTGCAGCTGGCAAGCAAACATCAATGTACATGGCAGCAGCAGCACCAGCATCCTGGCCTGGTGAGAGTTTTACAGTTTACACAGGCTCTGCATATCTCACTTACTAGTGGTATTGATTAATTAGCAGCAGTACAGTATGGTGCATGAGGACTCTTGTTCTCAACTTGTGTGACTTGGCTTCCAGCGCTGGCTTTACTAGTTACAAAAAAAGACCATCTTAAGCAAGCTGCGGATTTCCACTACTATCCAAAAGCAGAGTGTTCCTATGAAAGCTTTTGTAAGCAGAAATGACATAAAGAGAAGAAGCAATTACTATTAATTTATATGGGAAAAATTTTTGAGTGTTCCCAGATCCAAAATATAACCTGCCAAATCATACTACACCAAATAATACCACAGAACACGTAAAACCTAAAATAACTCTAACATATACTAAGAGAAGGAATGCTATGATAAACACACAGCCTGCATAAAGAAGAAATAAGGTATGTACAGTGTAGGTTTGCTTATCAAAATTGAGAAGACAGCGAGCACACTGGAAGGCCAAGAGGTGGAGGTGGTGATGATGGTGTGTTAGGCTGGGTTGTAGGAGGTTAGGGTGGTGGGAGGTACAGGAGACTGGGATGCAGCAGAGAGAGGAAGAGGGTCATCTATTAGCATCTCACCGTTGCACGTATCCATCAGGGCAAGCAGGTCGCTGACATCAACACCTTCCTCTGTCTGCCTGCCTGCATGTCGAAGGTTGAGGTTTGTTGTCTGTCGTGGCTGATGTGGAGGCTTGAAATACGAGTCTGCTGGCTGCTCAGCCTCTACAGTGGCTCACTGCAAAACCAACGCTGAATGCAGTTTTTGCTTTTTGCTTTTTTTCATAAAAGCGAAAATTCTCCTCGGATTTCTTTCAGTTATCAAAAACAGGCACTAATGTGGGTCTTTCCTGAAAGTGAAGTGGCGTAAGGCAAACTTTTGGGTAGCAGGGGAAACCTGTACCCAATTTCTCAGATTCTCAGTTTTCTTCCCCACACAATAAACATAACGTTAACCTACATGATATTGTTGTGAGGATTACATAAGATCATGAGTAAGGGGCTTGTCAGAGGGCTAGGCACAGAGTAAGTAATCGTTACTTATAGTTATTACTACAATTACCACTACATCATTATTATTATTATTCCTTGACTTGATAATCCCCGAAGTGTCTTCCGCTGTGTTTCTACAGCACCTCTCTCCGGAGAGGCGAGCTTTTCCAGGTCAGGCCTGGAATCCCCCTAGATAAATCAGGGACTGGAGAGTCAGGCTTCAATGTAGACACGTCATAGAGGATTTCCAAGCACTCTAGTGCAAGGTCAGGGTGGCCAGATCTATATATTTCTAGCGTAAGCTATTTTTTCTTTTAGGCTTTTTATGGGCTTGGGTACAAGTCAAGTTCTTCATCCTCATTTCCTCCTGTAGCCTCTTCCTCACTCTTTGGAAGTGAGACGCCATAAAGAGACTTCCCCAGGGGGCACTGAATCATGAAAGCAAAGAAAGGCATTTCACGGCATTGGAGAACATCCTTTGATTTTTTCCAGGACCACATTTTCTTCTCCAGTTAGCTTTGTCTTCTGGTTGAAGGATTAAAAAAAAAAAAAAAACACCACAGTAAAGGCTCCATGTATCTTTTGAAAGGTAAAATAGAGCCAGCTGAACCTAATCAACTTTCGGAGGTGACATAAATACCTGCCAGGCTATAAAAGCACAATCACTCTGATATGGCAAAAGAGAAGTGAGAGCTATAATGGGAATATGGCCCACCAATTCCAGGATAAACACTTCTCAAACTTGCTTTGTGCTCATGCCTGTCAGAGTTTGGAGGCTGGGCTGAGGATTAGAAAGAGAACTTTAAGTGAGGACTCCCAGAGAGCCCACACCTTGGTCCAGGTGCTTCCTGGGGATTGGAGCTTCCCAGTGTGTGTGATGGAGAGAAATGACAGCTTATGGAAGCCAAGCAACCCAGTGAAGGGGTGTTGAGGATGATGTTGTGGGGGATTGGAATTGGCCACCACAAGATATGTCTCTTTGGCATGAGGATTATTTTGTTGTGGTTACTTTTAAAAACTGCAGACATGAGAGAAGCTCTGAAAAGTAGAAGTTACTCTCTGTAAGAGACATTTACATTTGTAAGGGAAATGTCCATCTATAAAGGTGTCTCCCTCTCTGTACCAGGAAGAAGGGGGGGTTGACCTTGTCTCTAAAACCTCTTATCAATGCAAAAGGCAAGGACTTAAATCTGCATAATAACCTTATTCTTGTTTACTGTGCTTTTCTGTTAGTCTCCCATAACTGACTGCCTCCACCCCGAACATCTCCTTTATAGCTGAACATGGTATTTAAGATGATAGCCTCTGCCATTTTGGCAAGTTGCTCAGTTTTCCTAAGTCTCTTCTATGTATACATGTTATAAAGCTTTGTTTAATTTTTTCCTGTTAGTCTGTCTCGTGTGAATTTAACTCATAGCCTGGCCCTAAGGACCTAGAGTGGGTAGAGGAAATGTCTTCCTCCCCTACAATGTCATGGGAGGTTATCCTCTTTTCTGCTTGGACAATAAAGGTTTTAACTATGTGTCTAGTCTCATCTTCATCAAATTCAGCCAGTTGGGATGATTCACAAGTCTCGTTTGGGCTGCAAAACTTTCTTCCCTCAGGGTCTACAAGTAGAGCTTTCCCTTCCTTTGCAATACTCCCCCAAGTTGAGCCTTTTGGCCCCTCAGACATCAGCAGGTAATTAATGGAAAATATCAGGGACATCATAACTTTTCAATAAAATTCAACTTCGCCTTTTCCCTCCAGAGAGAACTTACGCCCTCTTCTACCCTGCACAGTGACCCACAACTTTCTTGAATATCCTCACACTTCTATTTTCTCTTCTGTTCTATCTTCTTTAAAACTTTATCCCCTTCTACTTGGCCATTATGTGTTAGTGATATGGGGCCACTGAGGAATGTCAGAATATTGGGGAGGTTGGATAAAAGCTGGTCTGGTGACTTGAAAGAGACAGACCTACTTGAAACAAACCTGGGGAGGCTTGACTTGCCCAGGTGTAGACCAGAGCTAGGATGTCCCTTCCTATACCCTCTGTTTGTATTATGAGCCACAGCACAGTCCCAGCCACATATGTTGTCAAGCCTTGTCAGAGAATGAAGAGTAGCTTCTCTCTTAGGCTCTAAGGGTCCCATTTGGGCTTAAACTGGCTCTTTTGCTCCAGTGATGATCTCTTCTCCTTGGTTGGACCCACATACAACCTGCCACTCAGGTTACTCTGAGATTCAAACCAGCAAATACTCCAGCTAACTGCAGCCCCAAGGGAAGGGATTCTTCCAGACCCTTATCTCAGTCCTGGCTGTGTCACTTGTCAGCTGTGTCACTGGGTTCTGGCAGCTATGGTGTCAAAGAAGCTGTTGTCACCAGTTTGGTGTGCACCAAGGCAAAGCAGGAGCATGGAGACGTACCAAGAGGCAAGATAGGAAAGAGATAATAGGTAATTCTCTTCATCCTAAGCAGCTTCCCCTCCTTCCTCCTCTGCGCTTGGAATCGAGGCCATTTTCTTAATTACAGAGACTGGGCTACTCAGTTAAAAGGCTTGGTAAAAATAAACATATCTGCATGGGAACTGCGAGTGTGTGTGCATGTGTGTGCGTGAAGTGAAACAGGCTCCTAAGCTAGCTTTTCATTCATTTCTGAAAATACTCCCACAGACACTTTTATTTTAAGAGGTTTACTATTAAACAACATTAATAGACAGAAATAGCAAAAAATAACAGGACTGGGGAAGGGACAAAGGGTCCTAACCTTCTTCTGAGGTGATTCTGGATCTCCCCTCACACTTTTGCTCTCTGCTGTCATTCCTAACATTGGGGATCACCAAACCTCAGTCCCATCCACCTTGATTTTCCTCCCCTCTGTAGGTCAAGCTGCAGTGCCCAGAATCTCAGAAGATAACATGACAGAAGGCACTACTTGCCTTGAAGGCTCACTTGCAGTTTGGAGGCCCTTGTTGCAAGGTACTGCCCATTTCCCTGGGCCTCAGTGGCTCACCCAAGACCCCCCCCCCCCTCAGGAATCTCTCCTCAAACCTTTGATGCCCTCCCACGCTGTCCTAGACGCAGTGGTTCCCTGGTCATGCAGCTTGCCAGAGAATCTGACTGGGAAGCAGGATTTAGAAGTAGAAGGAAGAATCTGGCGAGGAAGCAGCAGGAGGGTGGTGCCCACTAGGTGGGCTTGGATTTAGAGTGACAGAGGGGAGAGCGCTCAGAGCTTCATATCCTTCCAACCAGTGCTCAGTCCTGGAGGGATGCAGTGAGAGGAGACCTCAGCTGGATCCAGGCTCCCTCTGGATCATGACCAACAATGACACAAGGCTTCTTCCACCAGGATCACAGCAAGAACAACTCCTCATGTGGCACACGGAAGCATTCTCTGTTGTTTCAGGGTTCCCGAATCTTGCCATTTAGTACCTCAGTTTCCTTATCTGTAAAATGGACAGAACAATAATAGATATCTATAAAGATATGAAAGCTAATACTTTTGAGAGCTTACCATACGTCAGCCACACATGCTTGTGCTTTTTATGCACTGTCTCATTTAGTCTTTAAAACAACCCACTGAGGGATATGTATGATTACTTTAATCATTTTACAGGTGAGAAAATGGATCATTTCAATGATTTGGGCATAACAAATAGAAGACATTCATATCATCACCATCATCATTATCATTGTCATCATCACCATCATTTCTTCATCCACCCTCTTCCTTCTTATCCTTCTCTTGCTATCCTCATTCTCTTCTTTCTTTTATTTCTTCTTTCCAGCAAATAAGTAGGACAGGTGCCACCCTTAGCCCTGGCATGTCTGAGGCCATTGTCAATAATCAGTCACTGCATTTTTTTCCTTCTGAGCCCTGACTAGGCCTTAGGAGTCCTCCTCAATGCAGTCATCCATCAGCAGTTCAGTGAAGTTGGAAAATGAGATAAAACTTCTCTGTCGCACAGGCCTTCTCTAACTATCTTGATTTATTATTCCCAGAATCACCACTAATGTGTCATCTGATGTGCTTCTATTCACTGGTTTCCAAGGAAAAAATACCCTCAGAGTCCAAGAGGATTGAAGGGAATCTGCATAAATAGTGACAAAGTGCTGAATTTATGCCGTGCTAGCAAGGTCCAATGTGGGCATTATGATTTGTGCTGTGGCCAAGAAGAATGAATTTGAGGCAATAAAGGGCTCAGGACTCATGTTTTCCATTAAGTCTTGGAAACAGGGGACAGAGTTTAAATTGTGTTCGTGTGAGTGGGTGTGGTTTGCAAACTCTTCGTTTTCCAGAAGGAGTACAGGTCCATCTTGCTTTAAGAAACCCAATGTATCAGCAGAATTTCTAAAGGACTCATGGACCTAGGTGTCCCAATGAGTTCCTATTAACAGTAACAGTTTACAAGACTCAACATATGGCCACTGATGTAGATTGCCAGTCTGTCCCTCCTTAGTATTTGTTTCTAGGAGTGGTTTCCAATAAACTCATGACCAAGTTCCCTCTCTCTGGGTATGGCTGCTGCTTCTCCTCACTTATCGGTTCTCGGTCACTATTCTTCCTGATACCATGCAGCTTCTGCCTGGGGGAGAGAATTATGACTCTTCAGAGTTTAACATTTTCTGAGACACTTTCAAAATCTCCCACTTCTTCTTCAGTTACCATGGCACCCTCCTTCTCTATCTGGTATAATAATTTTCTCTCAGGGATGCTAAGACTTTTCCAGGAATCATCGAGCTGTGGTTGTCTCTACTAAAAAAGGTGCATTCATGTCAGGGTATACTGTTCTGGAAAATGAAGAGTATAGGTATGGTGAATGTTGGACAATGACAGTCCAGTGACAGATTATTTGTTTTGTGTAGCATCACCTCTCCCATCTGCTTGGAGAGGAGCTTCTGCTGTGCTCCTGAGGCAAAAGTTTGGGAAAAATTCTCTTCTAGGATTCTTTCCCCTAATAGAAAAGGATTTCTGATAAGACATCCCAACATATGCAAGACATGTTGCCCCATCACACAATCCACATGGGTTCCATTATAGTTCAAGGATACTCCTTTGCCTCCATGCACACAGGCTTCTGTTGGCCCATCACTTTAGTTTGCTGAGCATCAGTAGATATGTTTGAGAGTTAAAGTTAGGCTATAGACCCAAAATGTGGAAATGATGACTTAGAAAACAAGAATTTGGTCTTGAAATGCATGTGTCGCGAGGTGGAGTTTCCAGAATGGTGGGTGGTATGCAGAACTTAGCAGATAATCTCCCCATTGAAATGACAATTTGACTGGTGAAAATCACAAAAAACAAGTTCACCTTTAGAAATTATCATAAGGGCATATTGAAAATAGAGAAACATTTATTCAAGGATATCTACTAAATCTTGGTAAGAACAGCAAGAAACTATGACAGGTGAACCACAAACTGCTCCCACCTCCATCCCACCCCAGCCACATGTGACAGAAGCTCCACTCTGGGCACTCTATTCCAGATGTGTTCAGTCGAGAAGATGGGGCCTCCCTCTCCCTCCAGATCCCAGTCTACAGCTTTGGCTTCATCCAAAGAGGGGCATATTTCCACCCTGTCTCATCCCCCTCAACTCTGTTTTGGGGGCATGTGGCTAAGAGGACTGGAGCTTGCCTCCCCTACCCAGCTCCCATTCACAGGGCTGAAGCTCTACCCCAGACATGGAAAGTTGAAAATAGTGGGACTCCAATTGTCCATGCCCTAGCTTGCTCATTGGGTGGAGGTCCCATACCAGGAGAGACAAACCTAGAAGACCAAGGGCTACCATCCTTGACCCGTGACCACTCACAGATCAGGGCTATCACTTTGGGAGGAGTAGATCCTACCCACAGATCCTGTGCAGTGCCACAAGGATTCTGCACACAAGGAGAGGAAGGCCTTATGGATGGATTGCTCCACATCTCTGCCTGAGGGGACTGACTCCACCCAAAGAGCACAGAATACACTTTTTTCTCAAGTGCACTTGGAACATTCTCCTCTATGTGGCTCTATTTGAGGCCATAAAACCAGACTCAATATATTTTAAAAAAATGAATTCAGACAAAGTATTTTCTGAGACCAGAGTGGAATGAAATCAGAAGTCAATAAGAGAAGGAACTTTGGGAAATGTTCAAATATATGGAATTAAACAACATACTCCTAAATAACCTAATGGGTCAAAGAAGTCAAAAGTAAAATTAGAAAATACTCTGAGATGAATGAAAATGAAAATACAATGTATCAGAACTTTTGGGATACCATTCTTAAAGGGAAATTTACAGCCATAAATGCCTACATTAAAAAAAAAGAAGGAAGATCTCAAATCAATGACCCAACTTTCTAGCTTAATAAAATAAAAAAAGAAGCAAATTGAACTCAAGGCAAGCAGAAGGAAGGGACAAATAAAGAATAAAACACAAATAAATGAGAATAGAAAAATAATAGAGAAAATCAACATGACCAAAAATTGGTTCTTTAAAAAAGTCAACAAAATTGACAATCTTTTAGCTAAACTGACCTAGAAAAAAAAGGAAAAACCAAATTACTAAAATCAATACTGAAAGAGGGGTATTACTACTGACCATACAGAAATTAAAACGATTATAAGAGAAGAGTATGCCAACAAGTTAGATAATCTGGATGAAATGGACAGGTTCCTAGAAAGACACAAACTGTGAGTGATGTTCACGTTACTGATCCTCAGAGCACCAGTGCCTTCTAAGTCAGTAAGGAAAGATTTCATTTTGCCCCATCACTTTCTTTGGAAATTGCTGTTCTCAGCATTAATTGCAACAGTAGTGACTAAATCAGTAAAGAGATTAACACTAAGAGACGAGACCATGTAGATCCACATGTAGGGTGACCAACCATCCTAGTTTGCTTGCAACTGTCCTGGTTTTAGTCCTCAAAGTCCCTCATCCAAGGTGAACTGGGAAGGTCGCAGTAAATTTATCACTCTAATGCAAAGGCATATCCTGGGGAGACTGTTCTTGACAGAAAGGCTCATTCTCCTTCTCCACTGACTAGCTGAGGTCTGGCAGCTGATGAGACTGCATTATTACCTCTCTGAGCCCTAGTTTTTAAATCTTCATAGTGGGAAAAATAATAAACACGTCACAGGTGTCTTATAGAGTGATACATAAATATCCTGTTGTCCCACAGTCCTAGGTCGTTAATAAATATTACCCTCTCCCATGCCTAGCTAATTCCTAGGGTTCTTAGCCCTCTAACCCTGCCTTTAAACCCAGGACACTAACAAATCCTGATTTGGAAATGCCAATGCTATCATCTAAGTCAGACTTGCACTTGTGGCTCCTGGAGTCCTGGCTTGTTGTGGCTCCTGCTCATAGGTCCCTCTCATCATGCTACCCCTGACTAAGTCTCCCCTTGAAAACCTAAGACTGGTATCTGGCCATGTTCTTGCCCATTTCCCTAGAAGGTGGTCCCATTCCTCTGAACCCTAGACTCTCCCTGATGCTGATCTCAGGAAGTTTTCTGTGGTCTGTCTGCCTTTTGGGGCAACTCCTTTTCATGAGACTTCCCTGATGCCGACAGCCTGGCCATGCTCTCACCAGCTGTCACCCTTACTCTTGGCCCTGAGGTTTCTGCCCATTTCTGACAGATGAATCTGGGCGTAGTGCCTACCCACTCAGCAGGTGTTTGGTTCAAGTCCTCAATGCCACCATGCCCTAGCTGAGCCTCTCATCCCTCTGCCCACTCCATGCCCCATCCCACTCATCTGAGCTCATTAGTTTCAGGGATGATCCTGTAGTCTCTGCAATTCAATGTAATAGTGTTTCTTTGTGGTCTAGCTCCACCTGCTATTGCTTCCTGTGACAGAGGAGGAGGGAAATAGTCCTCCCTTTGTCAAGGAACCTGTGTTTTAGAAATCATGAGCAGTACACAGGTCCTTTCGTCCTCCAGGAACTGGGTAATCTTTTCTTTCTATTACGCACAGGTGTGCCTGGCTTGTCCTTCCCACTCAAGTGCTCAGAAGACAGCACACGTGTGTTCCAATCAAGGGTTCAGGGATCCAACTCATTGGATGAGCCGGGACTTGTTGAGCATCTCCCACTGATGCCTGCTTGGTAGGTAGCACTACAGTGTTGAGATATCCTCATCTAACAGGAGGAAACTTTTAGCATCCTGATAGAGCTATGGAAGCAGGTCTCACCCCAAGGAAACAAATGCATCAGAAGAGGACATAAAAAGGTCTCCCTGGAGCTTACCCAGGGTGAATGCACATGTTCCTGGATTGTGTAGGGAGCTGTCCTTAGAGAAGTGGTGGAGGAGAGGAACAGGAACAGGACTACAAGAGCTCAGCTAGCCTTTTGGGTGTGGCAGCCAGGCAGCCCAGCTCCTCCCCACACTCCCTCCTGCCTCCTGTCCATGGGTTGGCCCTGCAGGGGGCCCTGGCTCGTCCAGGACACCTACAAGAGCTCAAAGGTGGCTCCTCCTGTCTTTAATTACATGCAGATATGTCTCTGTTGTTTTTTTCAAGTCAGGCTGCATCCTTGGTTATCACTGGGAAACAATGCACCTTTTCTACAGTCGTTGATACAAACTAGCCCAAGATGGGGACGGGGAACAACACCAGACCTCCTTGGGTACTGAGCACAGTTAAGAGCAATCCGGCCATCCAGAAGCTTCCTTTAGACCAGGGTTTCTAAATTTTAGTAGGGTTGACATATGAGGCTGGGTAATTCTCTGTTGCAGGAGGACTGTCCTGTGCATTGTAGGATGTTGAACAGCATCCCTGTCCTTTACCCACTACCTTCTAGTAGCATCCAACCTCTACATTTGTGACAACCAAAAATGTCTCCAGACATTACCAAATGTCCCATGGGGGATAAGATTGCTCCCAATTGAGGACCAGTGGGGGCTTTAGAGTCAGATCAACCCAGGTTCAAGTCTGTCAGCATCCCTCAACAGTGAAGCCCCTGTCCACTCTGTAGCGTAAGAATGATGCTACTTACTCTCCTGTGCTGTCTAGGGATAAAATGAGTAGATACATATGAAGCATTCCTTTCATGAGGGCACTCAAGTCATCTCTCCTTTTGCTACCTCTCACCCCACCCTGTGGCACTACCACCACTTCCCTCTGACCCATTCCCCCTGCCCTTCCCAGACCAGCCTTTTCTAGGCAGCTCTGGACATTGGTCTTACAATCTCTGAGTCATGGAATGTGTGAGCTGGAAGGTGTTATTTCATACAACTCCTTCATTGTTCAGGTGGTGAAAGAGAAATCAGGTGGGTCGACTTGCCCAAACCTATGGGATAGTGCAGGACAGAGAAAGGATTCTCACCAGCTTCCCACCTTCTGAATTTGTCTCTCTGCTTTACCCCTCTCCCCTTCTTTTACACTCATTATCCCACTGGATTCTCCAAAGCCCCTAGCAGTAAGGAGGCAGACCAGGGATGAATGGTCTAACTTTGCAAGGAGGGAAACTGGGGCCCAGAGATCTCAGAGAACCTTTTTAAATCACACGGCTAGTTAGTGACAGAACTAGGACAAAACTGAGCTGTGCTGGCCCCTAATTTGTGCTCCTTCCAGTGCCCCTGCACGTTGAAAGAGGAAGGAGGGATCAGTCTGAAGCCTTGGGCAGAGCCTGTAGGAGAGACCTGTCAGATCACACAGGCTGCACCGTAAAACAGCAGTTCTGCAGTAATTGCTTGTTAGAATCACCAACGTAGCTTAAAACAAACAAACAAACAAACAAAATGCCATGGCCTTACCCCAGATCTGGGTCATCCATATACTAGAAAGTTCCACTCTGGGGATCCAGATGTGCAGCCAAACAGGGGGCTACTAGTGAAGACACTCCCACTTGCACATGAAAGTAGCCCTCAGATGCAGTGTACTGAGGGCGACCTGCTGCAAGGATCTCTGTGCTGGGAAAGGGAGCTTGTGCCTGTGTGCTCACCTGTTCCTGCAGAGGCCTCCTTCTTAGCAGAAGTGATTGGCAGTGATGCTACGGGCTCAAGAGCTCCCCTCTGACAGAACTGTTGGATATACAATCCAGTGAAAGTCCAGGAAAAGACTTTTCTTTCCACCTAAAATACTCCTTGTTATAAAGTGAATCTTTGTACAATCAAGAAATTATCCTTTTTATTTGTTGGCTTGAATGTTTTCTTTTCTTTTTTTGCTTTTTTGATGCAGTAGTCTTAACTGGTGAAACAGTAAAAGCTAATTTTCTTCCTCTTCCCATAGGGCATTCAGTGGAGTTTTGTGTTCCAGGCTCTGAGCTCCTTCTGCCCAGTGAATGTTAGCAGCTTTCACGTTTGGAAGTTTTGGGAAGATGGGGCCACATTCACCCAAGAAAACAATCAGCTGCCGCTGAGAGTTGGATGCCCCCCCAAACAGCTTCCTCCTCCCTGGTTCACGAGGAAACTCCATATTGCTTCTACCCAGTGGTTTCCAGCTGGGTCTGTGTAAGCATTTGGATCAGTGGCTGCTTATCCAGAAGAACGTGTCTGAATTGTCCAGAGGGGGAGGAAGTGGAAGATTTTGTATTCCAAGGATAAAAGATGGACATTGCAGACCCTGGGAGGGAATTGGATTCCAAAAGATGAAGGACAAAGAAACTGTGGATTCAAATAATAGAATCAGGAACTTAGATGTCTGCATGCTGAGCGCCACAGCCTTAGGAGCTGTAGTAAAGAGGGAGGTGGCTGAGTTTGGCCTGATAGGTGAGCAGTGAAGAGGGACACATACAGGAGGCTGGACAATGGGTATCTCTATGGCAGAGCAGTGAATGATGGACTGGAAACCAGAGGTCCATTCTCAGATAATGCCTGGGAAGGGAGAACATTTGTCCCAACCAGATGACTTGAGACTAAGTGTTCTCCAGATTTAACTGTACGTAGAAAATTATAGGAAAAGGTTTTTCCTGTGCCTAAGTGTTAGAGAGCAATTCTTGTGGTTTATAACATAAAACCATAACACCATTCCCATAATTTTACCAAGATTTGTAACATGTATTATCTCATTTGATCTTAAATGTAGTTGGCATCTTTGCAATCTGTGAATATCTGTCACCTTAATTGGGAAGGAATTGGATCCTGAAAATGATCATGTAAGTATGTGGAATCCTCATTTTTATTGTGAAGTAAGAATTTTTTTTTCATGTAAGAATTCTGACACTCAGACAAAAAAAGTGACTTGCCTTAAATCAAACAGCTTGTAAACGCTGAGGTTTGAACCAAAATTGAAGCCCTATGTCAACCTCCTTAACTAATATAGAAAATGACAATCTCTTGCTACAAGCCTGAGGGCTTGGGTCCCAGAACGCCCACTGATTTGCCCTGTGAATTTGGGCCTTCATATCCCTTCTTCAGTCTTCCATCAAAAATAGGAGGCAGGGGCTGGCCCGGTGGTGCAGTGGTTAAGTTTACATGTTCCGCTTCTCGGCGGCCCAGGGTTCGCAGGTTCGGACCCCGGGTGTGGACATGGCACCGCTTGGCACACCATGCTGTGGTAGGCGTCCCACATATAAAGTAGAGGAAGATGGGCACGGATGTTAGCTCAGGGCCAGGCTTCCTCAGCAAAAAAGAGGAGGACTGGCAGTAGTTACCTCAGGGCTAATCTTCCTCAAAAAAAAAAAAAAAAAAAAAAGGAGGCAAAGTGCTTACTTGTTCAGAATATGGCCATGGCAGGTAACATGATGAGTGGGAAGAGAACAAGGTCTAGTGGGATTAAATATTGGCTATATCACTTATTAACTATGTGCTTTTGAGCAAGTTTTTCAAACTGTCAAAGCTTTCATTTCCTCAGCTGTAAAATGGATGCTAATAAGACCAATCTCACAAATTTGTTGTAAAGATTAGAAACAATGATTTCGTAGCAGTGGGGACACCGTAGACATTCACCGAAAGCAGCTGTTTTATAACTTGAAACCAAGAGCAAGAGTAACTTTCTGATTTCCTTTGTCACAGAAGAAGGTGGAATTCTTCACTGTTGGTTAGACTATTGCAGAACTCAGCCATTACGTGCAGTCAAAGAAGAGAAGACTAGGGACACACGCAGAGCCCTGGGTCTCTGTCAGCCCACAGAAAGGGATTCCAAGTGAATCTGAGGGCTGGTTAAAATCGACACATGCTGAGGGACACTCTCTGTGTTGAGCAAGCCCATTAGAATGATGAAACCCAAAAGACACTGTTCCACCCACAGTGGTTCATTATGAGCAAAACATGACGACTTCGTTTGAACGGAGGCTAATGGTGAACAGATGGGCTGGCAAGGCAAAGAGCACAAAATGCTGTCGCCAAAAACATAGTTATGTTCTGTAAACGCTGAATACTGTTCTCACTTTTCAGTCCCCAAGACTGAGAAAGATGGCTGATGGGAGACGGAGCATAGCCAGAGAAGCTGTTTACGCTTCTGTGACACTAAGATATTACTGTTAGCTGTCTCCAGCAGGATGGAAGTGAGGTGTATGAAAAGAGAAAGGGAGCCAGGATATGGCCCTTGAAGCTTATTTAAGAGTTATCTACATGGGGATGTGTTCTTGAAATTGCTTCTCATAAGGTAATGACCCAATAAGGAAGAAGAAAATGAACACTTACTGAACTGTGTCTAGAAAGTTCCCATACTAGATTTTACACACACATAACATATACACACACTATTTTATAGTGAAACCACCTTCCAAGCTAATTTTCATTTCTTTTTTTTTTTTTTTTGGTTTTTGCCTTTTGTTTTGTCATTTTGTTTGGCTGGCACCAAAATACTGTTGAGTTTTTGGGTCAACCTCAGTGAAATGGAGTTTGGAGCAGAGTTTAGAGACTAGAGAATCAGTAGAAATGGCAGAAGACAGTACACTCTGAGACCACCACCCCCCCCCCCACAAATTTTTATAAAGTTGATTGTGACTCAATTGCATGGAAATTCATAAATAATTGCAATTTCATGTCTGGGTTGATGTGGGGACAAAACAGAGACAACATAATGGAAGGTGAACACAGGAGAAGCAAAGAAGTTTAAATTTAAGGCATTAGCAGAAATTGTGGGGAGGGATTTGGCATCCAAGGGCATAGAATTGGAAGTTTAAATAAAACCAAACTGACTTTGATTTACACTGTTTGTTTCATTAAAACTGAAAAAAAATCCTAGAGTTGAAAATTATTGGCCCCATGTTATTAGGAAATTGACAAACAAAAGAATAAAGTTAAAAATTGAGTGGGGTAATCAGCATTTGAATTCAACTCTTTTTAATTACAAAAATTCTGACTTATCAGAACCACAAAACTGCCTACCCTGTTGGCCTGGGAACATTACCACATTGCAAGAGGCTTGATCAAATGTGTCTATTCTATCCCATGACAGAAGTCGCTGATCCTGATTTAGTCTACCCCCTAAGCTGCTTTCTCCTTAACATATTTTTTAAAAAACTATTTTTTCTTTTAAACAATTGACACTTATGCATTATAAAAATAAGATGAAAACAAACTTAAAAATACAAAAATAAATTAAAAAAAATGTGTCAGCTCAAATCCCATACAGGGACATTGTTGTTACCAAGAGTTGATGATCATCATTATTGGCATCTTCTTATAAAGGCATCAGCTGGATAGAGAGATTCTGTAAAATTGATATCAAAATTTAAATCAACATATTTATTATGAAAATATGAATTTTCCCAAGATGAATTTATAGACAATGCAACTACATTAGAAAGCCCAACAGGATTAACTAGAGATTTGAAAAACTGCTTCCGAAGTTTATATGCAAAAGCTTATAGCCAAAAATAACCAAATAAAAGAGAAGAAGGTAGAGAATGCACTTTACCAGTTATCAAGACTTCTAAATATTTATGCAAAATAGAGCCCATGCTGGTTTGGTCCAGAGATATGCAAACATACAATAACTCCTCCAGAAGGAAGAAAAGTAAAATTGGAACCTATATCATGCTGTGCCCAATAGTCAGTTCCAAGTGAATTAAAACTTAAATTAGTAAAGCAAAGCAGTGTAAATCCAGAAGAAATATAGGAAGTTACATTTAATACCTAAGGGAGGGAGGGAAAAATTTCTTTTTAAAAAACCACAGAATTACAAACCATAGAGAAAAATTTAGTAAATTCACCTATATTATAATTGAAAACAGGTGGTACTTGTGGCTATGGTAAAGAGTATGCTGAAGCTTCTCCCACAAAACCAAATTTAAAACTAAAAAAAATTATTAAAAACAAGTATTTCAGGCCTCTGGAGAGTGACCAGAGGTAGAGAGCAAATTAAGAGGTATTTATTCACGAAGAGCTGCTGAAATTTTGGGCAAAAACTGTGGGAGTCTGAGGCTGCTTGCCTGGGGCTTCTTCTGTCCTCCTACCCCAGCTCTGTTTCAATAGTTTTATGAGGGGAGGACTGGCCATGAAAACTCAGTAACTTTGCTGCCAGGGGTAGCTAACTTGGTTTGCAGTAGAAGATAAAAACCCATGGCTGATGGTGTCAGGAAAAGTAAAAAAGCTAAGTAGGAAAAGAAAATAGAGACAACCCATGGCTCTGCTAGCCTAAGGTTGTTAGTCTTGGTAGTAATGAGAGGCAGACCAGCCATAAATTTAAGGGGAATACACTGAAAATTAGAGAGCCCTAGAAGGGTTAGATAAGCTCTACACAAATCTTTGGGAGACAGGGAAACTATGCATGAAAATGGTGAGAAAGTAAAAGCCAGGACAGACCTGAGAACTGCCTGAACTTTGAATGTGCCTCCCTTCCCACACACAGATCCATTGCAGCGGGTGGAAGCCTTACATTTTGAGCACAGGCTTACATTTGAGCACACACTCTTCTCCATTGTTGGCTGATTGCTGAGCTATTCAGACACTGGGGCAGTGCACGGAAGTGTCAGTGACCACGCTGTCTGCACGGCAGAGTCTACAGGTAAGTCTAGGCAAGCTAATAAACAAGCAAAACACTCAAGACAGAAATGCTTCAGAACCCACAGTTGCTACAATGTATTATCTCAGAGCTCCATTTTTTTTAACAACAAAAAATCGTGACATGCAAAGAAACAGGAAAGCGTGACCCATACTCAGGGGCAAAAAAACAGTTAACAGAAACTCACTTCGAGTGGCCCCAGATGTTACTTTGGGTAGGCAACATTCCAGCTATTACATGTTAAAAGATAAAAGGAAATAGTGTTCAAAGAATTAAGGGAAAATATAATGACGATACCTCTACAAGTAAGATATCCATATAAAGAAATATAAACTGTAAAAAAATAAGCAATGGAAATTTGATGGCTGACATAAAAAATCATCAAATAATTTCAAAGTAATATTTGAAATAGAATAATCAGTGAACTTGATGATTGAATTGCAGAAATTATCTGATGTGAAAAATATTGAAGAAAACTGAACAGAGGCTTAGAGGCCTGTTGGACAACGTGAAACACTCCATCTGGGCATATGGAAGACCCTCTCAACACTCAGGACCAGGTATATCAATGGTCACCTATTGGGCGTTGCCGGTGATTCCCAGATGCCTTCTCTTGCAATTTCTTCATCTTTTTGTGGGTTTTTTTTTAAAAGAAATTAAAACAAATTAATGTATTATTTTATTGATGCATTACTTATTCATTGTTCCTTTTAAATAATTATTGTTTAAAAGTCTCACCATATGTCACTTGATACATTCTGTTCACCACTGACCATATTTTTATTGCTTTTGCCTCACTTTGCCTCTTTTTTTTTAAAGTGATACTTTTTTAGAGCAGTTTTAGGTTCATGGCAAAATAGAGAGGAGAGTACAAAGATTTCCCAGACACCCCCGCTCCTACACAGGCATAGCCTTCTCCATTCCCAACATCCCACTCCAGAGTGTTGCCTTTGTTGCAACTGATGAACCTACAATGACACATCATAATCAACCAAAGTTTATAGTTTACATTATTGTTCACTCTTGGTGTTGTGTAGTCTCTGGGTTTAAACAAATGTATCATGACAAGTATCCATCATTATGGTATAATCAAGAGTATTTTCACTTTCTTAAAAATCCTCTGTGCTCCCCTTGTTCCTCCCTCCCCCCTCCCCAATTCCTGACAACCACTCATCTTTCTACTGTCTCCATAGTTTTGCCTTTTCCAGAATGCCACATAGTTGGAATCATACAGTTTGTAGCCTTTTCAGATTGGCTTTTTTCACTTGGTAGTATGCTTTTAAGTTTCCTCCATGTCTTTTCATGGCTCAATTGGTCATTTCTTTTTAGTGCTGAATAATATTGCATTTTCTGGATGTGCCAAAGCTTATTTATCCATTCACCTACCAAAGGAAAGTTTGGTTGCTTCTAAGTTTTGGCAATTATGAATAAAGCTGCTATAAATATTAATGTGCAAGTTTTGGTATGGACATACGTTTTCAACTCCTTTCAGTGAATACTGAGGAGTGTGATTGCTAGATCATATGGTAAGAGTATGTTTAGTTTTGTAAGAAACTACAAAATGTCTTCCAAAGTGGCGGGACCATTTTACATTCTCACCAGCAGTGAATGAAAGTTCCTGTTGCTCCATGGTCTCACCAGCATTTGGTGTCATCAGTGTTCCAGGTTTTGGCCATTCTGATACATGTACAGTGCTATCTCATTGTTGTTTTCATTTGTAATTCCCTCATGACATATGATATGGAGCATCTTTCATTTTCTTTTTGCCATCTGTATATCTTCTTCAGTGAAGTGTCTTTTAAGATCTTTAGTCTGTTTTTAAATTGAGTTCTTTGTTTTCTTATTGCTGGGTTTTAAGAATTCTTTGTATATTTTAGATAACCATCCTTTATGAGATATGTTTCTGCAAATATTTTCTCACAGTCTGTGACTTGTCTTCTCATTCTCTTGACATTGTCTTTCACAGAGCAGAAGTTTTTAAATTTAATTAAATCCAGCTTATCAATTATTTCTTTCACATATCATGTCTATGGTGTTTTATCTAAAAAGTCATAGCCATACCCCACTTCCTCTAGATTTTCTCCAACATTATCTTCTAGGATTTTTGTATTTTACATTTAGTTCCGTGATCAATTTTGAGTTAATTTTTGTGAAGTGTTCAAGGTCTGTGTCTAGATTCATTTCCCTGCGTGTGGATGTCCAGTTGTTTTAGCACCATTTGTTGAAAAGACAAAATTTGTTGCCTTGTGTTGCATTTTCTCCTCTGTCAAAGATCAGTTGACTGTATTCATGTGAGTCTATTTCTGTGCTCTCTATTTTATTCCATTGATCTGTCTGTTTTCTTGCCAGTACCACACTATCTTTGTTACTTTTGTTTTACGGTATGCCTTTAAATCAGGTAGTGTCAGTCCTCTGACTTTGCTCTTCTCTTTCCATATGTGTTGGCTATGCTGGTTCTTTCCCCTCTCCACATAAACTTTAGAATCAGTTTGTCAGTACCTACAAAATGACTTCCTGAGATTTTGATTGTGATTATATTGAATCTATAGATCAAGTTTGGAAGAACAGACATCTTAACAATATTTAATCTTCCTAGTTTTGAACATGGAGTATCTCCCCACTTGTTTAGTATCTTTTTTTTCAGTTTCATTCATGAGAGTTTTGTAGTTTTCCTCGTATAAATCTTGTATATATTTGTTAGATTTGTACCTAGGTATTTCATTTTTGGAAAGTGCTTAGGTAAATGGTATTGTATTTAATTTCGAATTCCACTTGTTCATTGTGGGTATATGGGAAAGTAACTGACTTTTGTACATTAACTTCATATCCTGCAGCCTTGCTATAATAGCTTATCAGTTCTAGAAGCTTTTTGTTGATTCTTTTGGATTTTTTATGTAGAAGGTCATGTCATCTCTGAACAAAGACAGTTTTGTTTCTTCTGCCCCAATCTATATACCTTTTATTCTCTTTTCTTGTCTTATTGCCTTAACTAGTACTTCTGGAATGATATTGAAAAGGAGTGTTCAAAGGGGATATTCTTGCCTTGTTCCTGAGCTTAGTGGCAAAACTTTAATTTCTCACCATTAAGTATGATGTTAGCTGCAGGATTTTTGTAGATATTCTTTGCGAAGTTGAGGAAGTTTCACTCTATTTTGAGTTTACTGAGAGTTTTTATTGTGAATTGGTCTTGGATTTTGTCAGGTGCTTTTTCTGGATCTATTGGCATGATCATTTGATTTTTCTTGCTTATGTGGTGGATTACATTAATTGATTTTCCAGTATGGAACCAGCCTTGTGTGTCTTGGATAAACCCCACTTGGTTGTAGTACATACTTCTTTTTACACATTGTTGGATTTGATTTACTAATATTTTGTTAAGGATTTTTGAATCTATATTCATGAGACATATTAGTCTGAAGTTTTCTTTTCTTATAATGTCTTTGCCTGATTTTGGTCTTAGGTAATTCTGGCTTCATAAAATGAGTTAGGAACTATTCCTTCTTCTTCTACCCTCTGAAAGAGATTCTAAAGAACCAGTATAATTTCTTCCTTAAATATTTAGTATCCAGAACTTCTGTGAGAAATTTTAGTGGTATTAATGCTTTTATTAAACATTCAGTGTTGTTAGAACATGACCCATTTTTTTTAATATCCTGTAAAAGTATCACTTGTGACTTCATTAATTGATGGGTGCTATTGGAGTCCCAAAATGAAACTTACTAGGTTTTTTGTTGTTGTTGCTTTTTCATGAAACACGAACTGGAGAATTGAACTTTATAATAAAGAAACATTCGGCGGAAATCCTTTAAAAATGATTATCTACCTATTTCTATTTCCTTTCCTTTGCTCCAGGTTTTTCAAGATGGAGGCATACTGAGGCATCAGTGGGGTTTTTGTTGTTTGTTTATCACTTCCTTTCCTTTCCTGATGCCTTAAGAAAAGGGAGTGGACAGAAGGAGTGACCTTACCAAAGATCGTGGCTGGGTAGATTAGAAATGGCCTTGATTGGAGAACGGCTGGATAAGGAGGGAAGAAACTATTTTTCTTGTTTTCCTAATAGGAATGTAGCTTTTCTGTTTTACTATAGTGCTTGCCTTTTTAAACTCTTAAATCACCTGGACAGAAGAAAATATTCAAAAATATATACAAGTTCCATTAGTCAATATAAAAATACATTTAATGTTTACTTTTTATACAAAAGGTTTTGAATTAGTGTGCAAATAGCATTATAACCAGGAACTTAATGTTGTTTTTTAAAAATAGAGAAGATTCTTTCTGTTCTGTTATGTAAAGAACCACCAGACTAACTTAATTACAAAATTTGCTGTGGCTAAATTCGTGTTTAGCCCCCAGAAGTTTCACTTGATTATAAATAATAAACATTGTTTGTTCTTTAAAAAAAAACACCATTTCCCACAAATGAGATTGATAAAAATATTTTAAAGTCCGACAATGCCAACTATTGGCAAACAAATATTGAAATGGGAGCACTTGTACTCTACAGTAGGAATGTAAACTTTTATAACCATTTGAAAACAATACCACAGTATCTAATTAATGAGAAGACCCACTTACAGCTCTCTGTGACTCAGCTGTTCCTCTCCTGGTTATGTAACTTGGAAAAACACCTGTACATGTACTCAATAGAAACATAAAACATGAACACCAGCATTTCTGAGAGCACAAAATTGGACCAGCTGAAATGCCCATCAGCAAAAAGAAATTATAACTAACAATTGATAGACGGTTTTTTCTATAATTATTTCCAGCAATGAAAGCAAAGGAATTAGATCTACACTTATCAGCAACCATAGATCTCATAAATGCAACAGTGAGTAAAAAAGCAGCTTTCATAAAAGTATGTACAGAGTGATTCCATTTACAACATGTTTAAAACTATGCAAAACACGATTATACATTCTGCAGATATACACACATATGTGGCAAAACGTAAAAGAATAAAAGGAATGACAAACAATACACTCAGAAGAGTGGTTACCTCTAGGAGAGGGGATGGAATGATAGCAAGGATGGATACACAAAACGCTTCAACAATAGTTACAATAGTTGCAATGTGTTCTTTTTCAATCTGAATGGGGTTAATACATAAATGTTTATTTTATTATTCTTTACATCTTTTGTCGACCTGAAACACTATACAATTTTTATAAAAGAAATACTCTCTTATGTAGTCTAATCACATTAGGCCAATTTGAAACAGAGCTACTTAAAATATTAATAAAGTTCCAGTTTATCTACAAAATTGAAAGTATTGAAAAACCCAACATTTTAATGAAAGTCAAAAATTAAATGATTTCTAACCTAGGGGGCGCCAAACACTTAGCAAATTGTTTTTACTTTATTATTTCATAGCAATGCTGATAAACAGAATTTCCCACCATTCTCTTTCAGGACATCACCTCCCAGAACTTCTGTGAGAAATTTTAGTGATATTAGTGTTTTTATTAAACATTCAGTGTTGTTAGAATATGACCTATTTTTTATATCCTGTAACAATATCATTTGTGACTTCCTTAACTGATGGATGCTATTGGAGTCCCAAAAACAATGTACTGAAAATAAGTCACTTTGGAAAAGAACCCAGATGTAATAAAAGATTTTAAAGCAGACCAAGAATTGTTGCGGCACTATTAAGACGGTATGTTTCAAAATATTAGAGATAATGAGAAAATATAAAGTAGCATTTAATCTGTATACCATTTAGTTTACTAAAAATATTGTGTAGAAATAGAATAGCACAGTATCATTAACCTCTAAGTTACACTACGCCTCTTAGTTTATATAGCCATCCTCTTGGCATTTAAGTTTGAGGCTTCTATTCCAGAAAATGCAAGAGTTTACAAATAATTTACCTTTAAATATATTAGAGTAGTTAGCCCTATATAGTAATAGTATAGTAATAGTAATGCTATTTCTACCAATAAGTGTTTCAATATACTTTCCTGAGTGGTAGGAAAAAAAGCAAAGTTATTCCCAGTATTTCTGAGTAACAACCTGGGAGCAGGTCTCACATATTGTACATTACTCACATGTGCACTGAGGAGGGAGGAAGGATTAAGAACTCCTGGCTTTTCAATGCTATATTCTATATGCTCTAAGGGTTGGGCTATATTTGGCAATTTGTATAAGTAATTCAAGTTCTTTTCCTCATGGGAAATTGGGGATAATAACATGCCCTCATATACACCATTGAAGAGATTAAAGGCAATCATGTGTGCCCATCTTAGAACTCGATACATGTTAGTCCCCAATTTCCACCTCTCTTTTCCTCTAGTTAAAATGGAGGGAATTTGGGAGGATATCATAGAGGATAGAACAGCTGAATGGTATTTTGCCTTAGAAGACAGGGCGGATTGGGATTTGCCAATGGATTTATTTCTAAAGTTTACACTGTACAGTCCTCTCCTCTCTCCCCTCCCCCCATAGAAGTAAGGAAATTAGGAGCCAGATGGTGACTCTCTTTAACTTGCAGTAGCTGCTAAGAAAGGGTGTATACTATAGTCCAGCGTTGTCTGATAGAACTGCCTGTGACGGTGGGGAGGTTCTGTACCTGTGCTGTTAATGTAGTGGCCATTTCCCGTGTGTGAGTTTTGAGGACTTAAAATGTCGCTAGTTTGGCTGAGGAACTGAATCTTTTAGTTAAATTTAAGCGCAAATAGCTACATGGGGCTAGTAGCTATTGTATTGAGGAGTGCAGGCTTAGAATTTAAGGGACATCGGTTAGGTCTAGATTCAAATCCTGGCTCTTCTAGCTCTAGGATCTCATGCAAATCACTCTCCGAGTGCAGCCCTACTCCCCCCCCCCACCCCCCCACCCCCCACGTGGCTATCAAGAGGAAGAAATGAGGTTATGAATGTAAAGTGTTGAGCACAGTGCCCAGCACACAGGAAGTGCTCAATATATCACCTACACTCTAACACTAATAGCTAATTTGAATATTGATAGTTTCTTCTTCAGCATTGTCCATGAAAGAAAAGTAAATGAACTCTGTGGAAATATCACTCAATAAGTTCTTTAGATTATAGGCAATTGATTGTGTGTGAAGATTTGAGGAATCTATCTCAGAACTTTGTCATCTGGACATTTAACAGATGATTGTAATGTCTTTAAACAACTAATCCTGCTCTTTGTAATTGTTTTGAAAAAAATGCTTATTTCCTATAGATTTATGACAGAGGTTAATGCATGCAACAAAACTGATTTTGCATGAACTAATTTGCAATTATGCTTATCCACTGGTAACTGCCAAGCCAGTGCCCTGCCAGGAAACTTCTAGATTTATTACATAGTGTGAGTGTATGTTTCCTACCTTTCGAATCTATGTGCGTGTGATGACATTGAAGTGAATGGAGCAAGTGTCCTGAGAACAGGAGAGCGTGTGGGAGCTTTACCTCAGATCAGTTACATCGTGTTGAGAGAGGTGATTGTTAGTCTGTATGTCTCAGTTTCCTTATCTATCTAAGGAAAAGACAAAATGCACCACAGTGCTGTCTGCTTTTGAGAAATACGGAGACCGTTCAGTAAATCATGAGAATGAGGTAGATGGAGTCTTAACGAAAATAAAGTGAAAATAGAAAAAAGAAAGTGTAACATATTTTATTCAACTGTCCCGTGTGGCCACGTGGATGGATGCTTCCCAAGAGAGAGCAGAATAGTAGAGCGTGTTAGTTGCAGATGTGAAACGAATGGAACTTCTAGCTGAATATTTTCCCTAGCTTTATCCAGATGAAGCAAAGATGTTTTACAAATCATCTTTATATTAAGGCTAAGGTAACCCAACTAAGTTTAAAAATGATTACATTTTTCAAATGGTGCTGTTTCCCAAGCAGTGTACTCCGGGCAGAGTTGGCTTCAGAAGATGATCCCTAACCTGATCCCCCGGGCTCCCAATCCAGTAGCCTCTGGAAACCTGAGTGTAGCCCATTCACCTCCTGATACAGAGGAATCAGGTGCAGGTCCCACACTCTGTGTCAGAGTCTCCTGAGGGGTAGTACCTCCTTTCACACAGGGAAAATGAGGAGACCCGGCCATGGACAGCTTCAGGGAAAGGCAGGTTAAAATGAAACCCCTATGAGCAAATTCTATCCCCTGCTCTCATGAGTCAAACATCTGCTATGGCCTGGGTCTTCCCGGTCCAGCTATGAAGAACCTGCATCGGACCAGCCACTACTTGGGCCTATTGGTGCCATATGCATATGAAAGAGTTAGGAGAAAACAAGTTGACTCTCAGTCTACCTGGCAGCATCTTTATCTGCCAAGAAAGTTCTCTGATGTTGATATTAGGTGAAGCCACAAACTGAGCTCAGTTCTAGGTTGCTCTGGTAGCAGCTGAATTTCATGGTACTGCTGCCTCTTCTCAAGTGTTTTTCTCCTGGGGCCTCGATATCACAGTCTAAGGTCTCCTCCATTAAATAAGCAACTCCTTTGCACTTGTCAAAGAGGCACAGATTGGCTAAAGTGATTGGCACTGGAATATCTATGCTTTGGAAGAGAAACTTTCTCCCTTGAAGACAGGAATGCGATCTTGTACACATTATACTAAGAACATAATTGTTCAAAAACAATACATTTGGAATGACTCAGTTTTAAAATTTTTTGCTTTACCTGGAGATTGATGCTTGTCCAGTCTGAAGTGTAGTACAGCACGCCAAGTGCATTTGTTTTCAGTCTGACCTCCAACTGGAGCAAACTCAGTGCCCAGGCCTGCACATCTGATGGTGCGGCCCATTTCCCCAGGTTTTCTGGCACTGACTGTGTGAAGCATGTGATCACTCAAGCATGCACACACAGACACACACTTGCCTGCTCGCAAAAAAGATAAGCAATAATCTAGCATCATTGAGATCCATAGAAAAAATAATATTTTCCCCCAAAACTAAAAGGTCTTCAGAAATGCAACACCTGGTTTACTCTGCCAAACAGGTAGCTGAACAGGAACCTGTCTTGACATCTGCATTCAGGTTAGTGGTTTACCATTCAAGTCTAGGTTTACCCCAAAGCAAGGGCTTTCTCAAACAAAACAGCAAACTCCCACATGGGCATTTTGGAAACAGGAAAAAACTTCAGCTTCTTAGATGCACGCCCAGTCTCTGCTCATCAAAATTTCAAAAGACCTTGTTGTCAGTTGCCCACATTCACACACCGTTATGTACATTATTGAATTGATGTGCAACATAGACCCAAACATTTCCTCAAGGTCATCTAGCCTTGGCCAGAAACAAGTTATTTTGGTTCCAAATCCAGTGGGGATTTTCCCCCACTTTGCAACATGCCTTATAGATGTGCCTGATCACTCCTATGATTTCCTCATTGGTGGAGATTCCCAATCTCTTGATATCAAAGCTGGAAGGCACTGACAGCATCTCTTCCCAGCTACCCCTCACTTTACAGAGGGCACTAGAGTCCCAGGAGACCCTGTGGTTTGGGCAAGTTCACAGAGAAAACAAGCAACAGAAAAATGACTAGAACACAGGCCCAGGAATCAGAGTCCAGGTCATATTCATCTTAACTTTTATTATCTGGAAAAACGTAATGGAGTCAAAGCTGCCAAAAGTCTATTCCTTTAGGGGAACTTTTGTTTCTCCAAAGTCATTAGAATATCAATTTGCAGCAAGCATCTGATATTCAGAGGCCTTGAAGATCCAGTGAGATTATTAAAAAGAACACTAAATTTTGTTGCTTTTTAACAAAATTTTTTATCTTACAAATGTGAAATTAAATTTTGCTGACCAGTTCCAGGTTCCAAACCAGACAGACTCTGTTAGTAAGAGGAATATGAGTGAACAACGGCTCTAATGGTAAAGCACAAGAGTCTCACAAATTGTCCGACACGGTGTGCAATGTTAAAAAGATACGTGAAAATCATCCTGCTTTCCTCTTTCATTCGTTTAATTGATACTTTCTTCCTTCCTCTTTTGTGTGCAAAGTTAGAAGCTCCTATGGGCGTAGGTGAGACAAACAGCAATGGAACTAAGGAGTAAACTCCCCATGTTCCGGCTGGACTTGTTTGTGGCAGTTCTGTGCTTTAGAAGTATCTGGCCAGCTACAAAAACATACCCATGCCCAAGTACCACTCTGTGGGCAAAGCCCAGGCCTGTACATCTTCAAAAGCTCATGCCAGTGAAGTTTGTGTGCAGCCAGTGTGGACAATCACCAAGAGAGAGTCACGTATTTGCTCTTGACTTCTCACACTTGCTGCAGATCCTGCCACAGGCTGGGACCTGTGATACGTGCTGAGGACAGAGATGTGATCCCCACAAAGTTCCTACAGGTTGTTGTGATTGAACAGATGGTGCAGCTCATAGGACTGGAAAGACGGCTGTGGTAACCTTTCAAATCTACTCTTCCAAATTCGAGGTCTGCTGAGTCAGCTATCTATTATGTTCAGTTCCTTCTAGAACCAGGGCTTTACTACATTTCTCTCTCCACTCCTTCCACCAGAACATGCCCTAATGTCAGCCAGACTTGTGTCCAGCAGCTGACTCTGCTGCCTTAGTTTCCTTATTTGTAAATTATGATGCCACTAATATCTGCCTTTAGGCTTCTGGTGAGGATTAATTGCTCAGCCCAGTGCCAATGAAGAGAAAAATAAAGAAACCTCAGCTAATTTCTATCAAGTGGCCTCTAACATTAAAATGATCTTGTTCTCCTCGATACTCAGAAGAATCTAGAACACACTGACTCATCTCCCCTTTCTAAAATTTGGCTTTCTCTTCTTTAAGCTGTGTAGGGTCCATCAGGGGTCCTCTTTCCATGTATCATCCTCTTGGACGAGAACATCCATCTGGTTTCTGCAAGCCCCAGGGGTCTGGAGACCCTTCCTGTTTGAATTCCAGAGGCTTGGACCTCTGAGTGTCTGGGATTACAGCAGATTATAGTTTCTTCTGTTTAGTCACAGGTTTTAAGGTCTGGCAGGAGCCTTACAGGTCATATTTTAATGCTCCGCCCACACAGGATTCTCTCTGGCAAATGATTAAACAGTCTCTCCTTGAAAACTTAAAGTGATAGAAGACTCCTTGCTTCACAAAGCGAACTCATCCCATTATTGGGCAATGCTAATTGTTCTTTTTTTAAAAAGTTCTTCTTTGTAGTGAGCAGAATCTGTCTGCCCATAGAATCTCTCCTTTGATGCTAGTTCTTCCCTCTTACTTTCAAAGATCATGCTGATGTCGGAGTAACAGATAAGTTCCATCTCAGCTTCTATCGAATTGGCAGTGGCTGCCTAGAGTGTGGTGATGCAGTCAAAGAGGTTACCTCGTGCTCCTTGGGAAACAGAAACGGGGTCCTTCCAGGCACGTCTGGCCACAGGAGAGGGCAACACCCAAACGAATGATTCATTGGCTGATCATGGTCTAACCCTCATCCATGTAGCAATCATTCAGCTGTCTGTTTTCATGTTTTCTGAATATGTTATTTTCACAATTAAACATCTTGATTTTCTGCATGCCCCCTTTCTGTGCATTTTTCAGTTTTGGTTTTTTTTTTTTGGAGTTTTTAACAATATCAATCTCAGCCTAAGTCTGACTAGAGCAGGTAAAAAGCAGTTATTTTGTCTTCCTTTTTCTCAGGATAGTGCATAACGTTTGACACCCAATTTCTGCTTGCGAAGAGTCTTTCCACTTTGTTGCTTTCACCATTTTACATTCGATTTCTCTATTCGGGCCTGGGACATCATTTCGTGTCCTGTTCTGTGGTCCAGTGCGTCCTCTCCCTCTCCCTACTTTGACACGTCTGCAAATGCAATCAGCCTGGCGTCAACATTCTCATCCAAGACACTGAGAAGTTGCAGGGTTTATCTTCCGGGCTTTCCATCAGCACCCTTTCCCCACACCATGCCTTTTACACCACTCTGAGGCTGTTAACTAGCTCCGAGCTAAGATTCCAGCCAATACCTTTGTAAGTTCTAACCCTTCCTGTGGTGTACGCATTTTAATAAAGGGCTCTGGAGGCCGTAATGTTGTTATTTCAGGCAGCACTGAAGCTAACGAGACTGGGTCAGGTGGCTCGCGTAGCCAGTTAGGAGCAGGGCCAGGACAGCTTATGTGCAACGTTCCAGGTTCCAACAGGGCGCTGAAATGTGTCTGTGAGCAGTGGGCAAACATTCTAGGTTTGTGAGATGAGTCAGTGTTCTAAATGGTCTCCAACTCCCTCTCTAGTTCTGCTCAGCTGGATACTCCCTGCTGCGGTAGCTTTCCCTTGTCTTCACTGACAGCTCCCAATTCCTATGTGTGTATGCGAGTAGGGTTGGCAGGGGCATCTTGGAGCCTTTACCAGCTGGAGACCTTCCCTGAGTGCACCTTTTTTTTTTTTTTTTTTTAGGAAGATTAAGCCTGAGCTAACTTCCGCCATCAATCCTCCTCTTTTTGCTGAGGAGGATTGGCTCTGAGCAAACATCTGTGCTCATCTTCCTCTACTTTATATGTGGGACGCCTGTCACAGCATGGCTTGATAAGTGGTGCGTGGGTCCGAACCCGGATCCCAGTCAGTGAACCCTGTAGTGAACTTAACCCCTATGCCACCGGCCGGCCCCAAGGTGAGCTTGTTTTTGATGGGGGTGATTTTGTTGTCACGGTCCCAACTATAGCCTACTTGTGATTGCATGGTAATTGAGCATGGCTCCATGCCCATCTTCCAGCCCTGAAACTGGGAGCACCAGACATTGCAGAATTTCCACCCTTCCCTGGGGAGCTGCTTTGCTGAGGACTGTCAGTCTGCCTCTTTGTGAATCCAAGACAACCTGCCCTAATTATCTACAGTATATTATAATTGTAATTTCAGCTACAAGAGGAAAGAAAACCCTAGATTAGCAATCAAGGAAAACTGTTTTTTAAATTATTTCTAACTCATAAAGCACCAGCCTGTGGACAGCCTCATCCCAGAGGTTCAAGTCTATAATCAGTTTTACTGAAGAAAAGAGTGTGGCATAAGCAGATAACTGTACACTGAAAACTGGGAGGCCCGGGTCTAATCTCAGCACCAACATTTAGCAGCAATCTAGAGGCCAGGCCCCAAGCCTAGGGCTATGGAGAGGCGGGGTTCAAGTCACACTGAGCAGAGATTAGAAACTAAAGCAAATACCATTCCAAGAGGGAGGAGAGGAACTGAAACCAGGGACCTGAGACACTGGTAACACGCCAGGGAAAACACGCTGTCCTGGAAAGGTCATGTCCATGGGAATGCGGGAGCAAAAAAGCAAGAGTTATGTTCAAGCCAAGAAAAGATGAAGAAATATGCATGCTGCTTCAGGCCTGGGTCTCTGGCATCCTCTTAACTTAGAGGCCATGCTGTTCCTGTTGTCCACAAGGTACAAAGCCCCCTCCTCGTGAATATGACAGACCCTTGATTTCACAGAGTCAGGCTTGCCACTCATGTGACTCTGGGAAAGTCACTTAACCTCTCCAAGCCACAGTCAACTCATTTGAAAAATGAGGCGAGCAGGCCAGAAGTTGTATTCCCTCTGCACCCTTAAAGTGACTCTAATTCTATGAAAGGACAATTCAAGTAGATTAGCATGCCAAAAACATATGTTTAAGTAAAACCTAATTAAAATATAATGCTAAGTCAGCATAGAGTTTATTCTGGATGCATAACCCAGTTGCTTTTCGGATCACCGAGTCTCAGCGGAGCATTAAAGTCATCCAGGCAATCCACATGGGGAAGTGTAGCCGAGAATCTATGCCATGAACCTATTCAGTTCAATTCGTAATGAAATCATTGCTTATTTTGGGCATCCAGGGCCAGGATGAAGAGAACACATACCAATGTTGATGGCAAGGTAGGTGTGTTTAAAAGTGTGGAAGATTTTCCCCAGAAATCAGAATTGGAACACTCCTCTGAAAGAAATTTGGGGCATTCAGAGTAAAAGCCTATTTTGGCCAAAGTGTACAGTCAGAATCCCGCCGCTGCCAGATGTGAAACTGTCCTGAGATCTGGGCAGGAGCAGAGAATTCCTGTTCCATGGCTGCTCCTTTGCTCTCTTCTTTTAACCCCCTGCTTCCTAATGAAATGCAGAGACTGACACATCAGGACTGGGTGTGACAAGCTCACGCAGAGAATTAAGGACAATTCGGAATTCAAAGAGCTCCTAGAGAACAGAACACTGGTGCTCCTGTGATCAGGGAAAGGCAGTGAAAACCCAGGAGGCTACACAGCACTAGCAGAGTCCCCGGGGCAGAGCCGTGAGGGGAGCACCTCTCCTGCCTAGGAGAGGTTTCGGAGGACACTGAGGCACCGTTGCTTGGACGTGGGGCAGAATCAAAACAGCGGCCCTTAACTCAGCCAGGTCGGAAATAGGATTTTCCCCAAAGTCTTTATGTCCACTTGGAATTAGTTATCCCTGTAGACTCTTCTTTATTATTTAGCATAATTTTCTAATAAAAAATACATCTTCTGTAGGGAATAATTAGAAAAAATACAAAAAGCATTAAAAAATCAGCTATATATTCAGAGAAAAACTTCAGGATGCAATACTATAGACATTCTTTGAGGAGATTTGGAAATTATGTACGATTTCTTTTCTTCATTGGAATTTAGCATGACATGTTTCTCAGTGTATTCTGTATTTTTTCCATGTCAGTGAATGATGTTTTAACATGTTCAAATATTGATCCTCCACTTCGCTCCCTATGCTCACCCCCAGTCCCTTCTCTCTTCTTTATCTCTTTCCTTTTCTGTTTGAAGGTGGATCTTCACTATAGGATTTTTCTCAGTGATCATTTCTGATGCATAAAAAAACCTCGGGAATTTTGTGTATTTGTTTTGTACTTAGCCACCAGACAGATTTTTATTATTAACTCCAATACAGCAGCTAATTATTATAGGTTCTCAGCACATGTGAATGATGTATTTATCTCTTTCTTTCCAAAGATTATAATCTTTAAGCTTCTTGCCATATGTAATGGCTAAAACTCTTTTTTTAGTCATTATTATTTTGTGTTTAACTGAAATATCTCTAAAATTATACCAATGAGTTGTATAATTGGCTTGAATATCGCTTTCAAGTATTTGCTACCAATTTAAAGAATGTATCCATTTATTCAGTTTTTCTAAATTTTGAAAAATAGTTTTAAATCAATAATGGATGTTAAATCTTATCAAATGATTTCTTCACATCTATTGAAATAATTGTATGGTTTTTTTCTTCCTCTTGAATTTTCTCTTATGATGTATTATATTCTTTTTCCCTCCTATATTGTCTTCCTTGAAATATTGGGATAAATGCTTTTATTAGTTAGTGTAAACTACTTTCTGCAACAAAAACTCCAAATTCTCAGTGACTTAATTCAACGAAGTCTTATTTCCACTCTTGTTCTGCCCAGTGTGGTTAGCGAGGGGCTTTGCTTCACTTAGGAGCCCAGCCTCCTCTATTAGTGGCTTTGCCGTCTTCCAGGGGCCAAGAGTCCTTTCTAAATCCCTTGGCTCTATCCAGGGGACAGGGAAGAAAGAGAGTATGGAGGACAGGACACCCACTGATGTAGTTGGTAACGCTCCTTATCACACTCATATTCTATTGGTGAGAATTAGTCACATGATTCCATCTAAGATGCAAGGGAGGCTGGGAAATGCAGTGTAGCTGTGTGTACAAGTGGAAAAGGAAATGGGGTTTGGTTAACACATGACATAGTCTCTGTACAACCTTCATAGTATGTATTATTTGAACAATCTGATGGATTTTATGCTTAATATTCCAGTTAGAGAATTGCATATGGATTCAAAAACAAGATTGGCTCATTGATTTTCTCTGTTTGTGATATCTTTGTAAGATTTTGTTACTAGCCATGATTTACAATGCTTTCCCTCTCCCCATCAATTTATTTTCCTGTACTCTGAAACACTGTATGAAGTATCTAGATTGTTTGTGTCAGAACTCTTCTTTTCAATTTTTTTCTGTGTTAGAACCTTATATCCAGATTGTGATTGTTATTCAAATGTTACTGTTCTACATAATTAATAATTATTTTGTAAACTTTCAAAAAGAATTATTTAGACTGAGCTCTAGTTAAACAAGTGAGTTGCATCCTTTTCCACCAATGTTTCTTGTGAAGTCCCTATGCAAATCTGGTACAAGGATTTATCTCCCAGTCAGCTAGTGTGTCCTGCTTTGATTATTTTCATGATTTTGGGGGACTTTTCAGAAATGCAAGTATACGTTTCTTGCACAAGTAGACAATTTGTCTAGGCATTTGTTGTTGTTAGTGCCATCAAGCTGATTCCAACTCCTAGCGCCCCTGTGCACAGCAGAGCTTTCTCTGTACACAGAAAGACTCACCCGGTCTTTCTGCACCATCCTCCACCTTCCAGTGCTATATCAGACAATGCCCCACTGCTGTTCATAGGGTTTTCATAGCCAGTTTTTCAGAAGTGGGTGGCCATGTCATTATTCCTAGTCTGGAAGCTCTGCTGAAACCCTGTCTACCATGCGTGACCTCCTGGTATTTGAAATCACAGTGGCATAGCTTTCAGCATCACAGCAACATGCAGTTGCCACAGTATGACAACCGACAGACTAGTGGTGTGGTTTCCTGACTGGGGAATGAACCTGTCCCTGGGGGTGAGAGCACCAAATCTTAACCACTAGAACACCATGTCTAGGCATAGATGCTTCCAATTCTTTTATCATGACTTTTCCCTTTAAAACTTGACTCTTTTCAAATGTCTTTTGACAGAATTGCAAGAAGTTTGAAGCCACCTTCACTCTTTGTTCCATTAGAATTTTCTTCTTCCGTTTCTTTCTTCTCCTTTCCTTCTTTTCTCCTCCTTCTTCTCCTCCTGTTCCCACTTCCTTTCTCTCCTCTTTCCTTACCTTTCTGCTGCTTCCTTTTTTTCTTTCTTGGATGCTTCTGAGAATTTTTTATCCTTAAATTAAAAAAATATATCTCCTAAGGATGTGCCCAGACACAGGATTATTTTAATTAATTTTGCTAGTACTTAGTGAACTTTTTCTGACTAAGATTACTTTAGTTAAGCTGAGTTGTCTTTGATTGTTTTTTATATTGTCACATTAACTGCATCTGTTTCGTTTTCTCTTTATGAATTTCTTGTTAAATATATAATCAATCTTCTGGATCTTTCTTCCATCTCTGTGTTAACTGAATATAGCAGAAAGTCTGACTTAAACTAGCTTAAACAGTAAATAAAATATATTGGTTTTGTTTCTGAAAATCCAGAGGGAGTTCATGCCTCAGATGAGAAATGAGAAGAGTCCCTGACAGCATTTCTGTCAATTCCCTTGGCTCTAGGGTCCTCCTTGTGTTGCCTCCATCTCCAGGCTGGCTTCTTGCATAGTATCAAGATGGCTTCCAGCAGCATTCAGTGTGACAGAATTCCTCCCAGACATCCAGACACATCTCTTCCCATAGTTACTGAACAGAAATCCTGATGTCTCTGGTCAAGTAACCTTGAATGACATGCTGTGCCCAGAAATAATCACGCTGGAAGGAAAGATTCGGTTGGTGGCAGGTCCACATCATCCGCGCCAGGGGGCATCATCTCCTTCAAAACTCTCTCATCTTTAGTCTAATTCTCATATATTTATCTCTCTTTGATTTCTGGATAAATTTCTCAAGTTAATTCTCTCTTGGACTCATTAAGTTCTCTGTGATTGTGGAGGTGAGAGGAATGGATTATCCTTCTCATTTCTATACACATTTTTTAAAATATGTAGATTTTTACTCCTTCAGGAACACTGGTACTGGTTATATAGATTCAATGTCTTTTCAGATCTTGGTGAGGATATCACTCAGACATTTCTCTTTTCCCTATTGGAGAGGCAGTTTGGGGAGGGGTGGATTTTTTGATTTCAGGCATCTTTCACAGGCTCAGTGACTTTTCTCTTAAATTTCCCCATACAACCCCGACACAAATTTCAAAGAAACTTTATAGTATTTCCAATAGCTGATCTAATCTAATCTGTCTCATAACTCCTTGCCCGATGAGTATGGAGGATGTTGGAGAGGGTTGCTTATACCTGCCATTTAGCAGCATCTAAATCTCTTCTTTTTCAAAATAGTCTATTTAAGGCAAATGTTGCCTTTTTCCTGTTTCCTCCTCTCCCCACTACTCCCCACAATGTGATGTTTGGGTTTTTGTGAGTGTGTGGCTATGCGTCCTTGTGGCCCTGGGAGGAATAGGGCTCCATGCCTACATACCGGAGTCTGAACAAGGTCTATGTTGGCCTCTATCTTTGCCAAATCCCTGATTTTGCCACCAGTGCCACCTGGCCTTCAAGCCTGCAATAACATTCAGTATCACTGACCACAAACCCTGTTACTATCTCTGTTGAATGATAACCCAACCCTCGGTATCCCCTTCTTTCTAATTCCGGGACTCTGCTGGTTCTTGAGTTCCATCTGCTCCACACAGTCCCTCTCCAGGAATTGCAGGAGTCTCTGGACCCCTGCCTGCTGCATAGTGGCTATGGGAAGCTGGCAACATCAGCACTGACTACTTATCCAGGCACTTCCCTCTGCTAGTGCTGCACTATCTCTTCCACATCATTTTGGCCGTGCGTCCAGCCAAATGACAAGTTTTTCTTAGTCGTGTGCAGTTCCCTCCATCATGCCATGCATACTCTAATATTCTCAGGTTTCCTCAAACTTATCTAAATTTTTATAGCTCCTTTCCACCAATTTGGGTGATCTTACCCCATGGTGGATCCCTGAAACTCATCTGCCTCCCACACCCTCCAGGGAAAGAATGGGTGGGGTTTCCACATCTCTAACCTCTCCAGCACCATGCGTGGTATGTTGAAACCTCTCCCCTCTGTGCTTATAATATAATTGCTAATTATTCTACCAGGTCGGATTCTTGTAAACAGTCACAAAATAACCAGGAAATATATTGAGTTCATATCTCCCAAACTGCTCATTGAAAAGGTGGAGGCTTTGCTTTCTGGATTTCTGCTTAAGAAAGCCATTTGTTCTGGAAGGAATCCTCAGAGAGTAGGTTTTCGGCTCCTCTTCCTTCTAGCTATACTCACCCCTCTGAGATGAGAGATATTAGAAGTCCTCCCTTGATATCTTCCTTTAGAGAAATGAAATTGTGAGTCAGGCTTTTGACTTGTTCAATCTTTACCCATCTGTTGTATTTCTAGCAAAAATTTCTATGCATAGATGGTAATTCACTTCATTGCCAATGTTAGTGTTTCTCTATTTTTGTATTCTTCTAATCCTTTCTACAGAAATCTAGAAATGGTGGATAGTGCTATCATAGTACCTAAAAATCTGAATGTGTGTAATAATCTGAAGCCATAGAAAAATGTAATGTTATCATTTCATCTATCAAAGGATTTTACCCTTTGTCTACAAAGATGACATACCAACAGTATCCTGTATTTGGTGGGCACAGATGATGCAGATGAGAACAATTGGGCAGAATGTGGTGTTTTAATGCCTGACGCTTAGAACTCACACCTTTGCAGCTTTTGGCCCCTCAGACTGTGTCTGAGACACCGTGTTTGGGAGGAGTGTGCTGTAACTGGAAGCAGCGGTGTAATGTTTACAGTAAATAGCTTTGATCCAAACATTAGCCCTCACTCTTGCTAGCTGTATGACTCCTGGTAAGGTGTTTAATTTCTCTAAGCTTCAATTTTCCTCTTTATAAACCAGAAATGATAAGAAAATCTTCCTTCTAGTTGTGGTAAAAATCTGATAATGGTAATTCTTGTTATTACCATGGTTCTAATGGTAGTAATAGAGCTAATACTAGTAATGAAACTCAATGGAAACCCCTCTTGTCTTGCCAAAATCAAATTTACTGCCAAGCGAGCTGAACATAATTGCATTCCGCTGTAGACATTTCAGGGATAAGCAATGACTTCCTGAACACAGGCCTTCTTGAGAATTAAGAAGATGGAGTTTACCAAAGAAAGCTCTACCAGCTTAGTGGGAAGTCATTAGTTAGGGATTGGAGTGGTTCATAGGGGGACAGTTGACCCTCAACATGCACTGGATTAACAGGACCCATTTATGGCTGACTACTGGCTCTTGCCCAAGTGGCCTGTAAAGTGTATCGGCCAAGCATTCGCTTTACAGTCCTTTTAAAAGAGGGATCCAAATGTTGTAGGATATCTTAAAGTCTAAGTTGTTACATATGGAAGGGACCACCCATGCATACTTAGAGTCTCTCTTTTAGAAGCAAGAGCACATTCCAAAAGCTGCACTTGGTGTGACTTGCCAGGCCAGCATTTCCAGGCTGTTAATATAAACTATTTCTTGGACGTTGGATTCCACACTCATTTGCTTAAGCTGGAATTTTTTCATTTCCCAGTAAGTGGAAGACCTTAAATAAAAAGTCGGATATTGAATTGGTGGTTTTTCAAGCCAGGCTCTGAGAGAGGGGACAAGATTTGAGCACGGCAGTTACTGTTCATAACATCAGCAGTGCAACTAGTTGCAAAATATGATTATGCAATCAGTTCTAGTGTAATAAAGACGTAGTCAGGGGTGACTACCATGGAAACCCCTAGGCTATGATGATTGAAGACAGTCTGCCCATGCTCGGCGGGCTCATGGACTAGTTTCTTATGAGGAAAGGCATATAAATCAATAGTCATTATAGATACCAGTCCTATGCAGTGGTCTGTATAAAGTGCTATGGAGAAGAGAAGAGAAGGCAACTGGTCCTGAGTAACAACCTTGGGGAGATTTCTGAGAGATGGTGAGGATATGCCTGGGCTTTGATGGATAAGTTGAACATCACCAGGAAAAGAATAACAAAACATTATGAAAAGCTAGCACCATTTTAAGAAAATAAGTGTTTGTGATAATAAAGCTAACATGATGTTAGCAAAATAACACAATTTACCAAATTTATAATTATCTAACCATGTAATTATTAATAATAGACATATTAAAGGAGTAATTTAATTCTCCCTTATGTTTTCAAAAAGGCATAGCAACTGAGCTTCCTAGGAATGAAACTTAAAATCTCTCCAAAGTGCCTCCTAGAGGGTTAGAGCAGAAAAGAGTAGATGTTCCTCACCGCCTTCCGTGGGGCACATGGAAAGCGATTCCCACCCCAGAGGGGAAGACACATCTTCTGGAGCTGTCCCCCAGCCAAGATGAGGTGTAAGTGGAGCAGCATAGTCTGACTATTCCCTGAAATACTCACAAAGGCCTTTGTCCCAGGGAGCACAGGCAAGGTAGAGATTGGTAGCCTGAGCAGAGTGCATTTAGAGCAGGAGTCGGAGAACTGGGGTCCAGACCCAGCTCCTCTGCTGTGACCCAGACTGACCTTGTCAAGACGGTGGACTTCCTGTCCAACCTCCCCTTAACCTCCACTTTAGCAACCTTCAAATTTGCTCCTTTTAAATTAAGTAGCCAGCCCTTGGTGCTGGACATTCCATCCAGATTTTTGAATGCTGTGTCTTCCATTCAGTTTCAACCCTTTAAATCCTTGTATGTGTGACCCTTGCGATGTAAGAACTGAAGATATTTCTGAAAACAACGTCTACGATCTTTTAAGAGATAGGCGCTTTATTTGGACTGTTATGCTATGCTTCATTTTAAAAGTGCCCATCGCACTAACAGACGGTGACGTGGCCCTTCCTTCTTCATGACCCACACTGGCGAGGAAGAGCATTAACTCTAAATTGTGAGACATATATTTGGTAAGCAGATGTTTCAGAGGCACCTCCTCCCATGCTATTTTCTGTCCTTACCCCTCCCTTGGTGAAAATGACCCCTCCATTCCCAACGTAGTCATTATGCTTCTGGAGCCTGGTGGTGATGCCAAGCAGACAGTAGGCTGCCTGTGGACATCAGGAAATGGATCACTTACAGAGCGGGTCACCCTGTATATTGGGCCGTTGCCAGGGAACAGGAAGTGAGGGATTTGAGTTGTTCCTAGATCATCCTCTAGCTTTCTCCTGACTTTGAGGAGATAGTTCTGACCACAAATCTCTTAACCCCAGAGGTCACATAAGTAGTGGATCACTTCCAGTGAAGTACCACATCCCTGGGAGAGGATTTAGATATTTTCAAGCCACATCTATGTGCCAGGGCCTGCATCTGAAAATTTATATGAGTTGTCTTATTTGATCTGCACAGTATCATGAAGTAGAGTTATTAAGCCGTTTCACAGATGAGATCTAGAAAGATGAAGTGGTTTGACCCAACTAGTAACTGGCAGAGCCTGGGTGAGAATTGGGCTGGTTTGGCTGCACTGTGCTGCTTCTCTGGGGGATCACCAGGCTCCTGAGCAGAGGCAGCTCTGCAAACATAGAGACTCTGAAGCATTCTCAGCAGCCCCTGCACATGTCTTCCTGGCACCTCAGCCTCCCTTGTCCAAAGCTGAACTCACATTCTTCTCCTCAGCTTGCATCCTCTCCTGTAATGAACATCTTTAATCGAATGCCTGCGGAGTGGCTAAGCTGCAGCTTCTGGAGCTAGACCACATGGGTTTGAGTCCTGGATCCACCACTTACTGTGTAATCTTGGGCAAATTACTTAATCTCTCTGTGCCTCACTTTCCTTATTTGTAAAATAGTGATAAGCACAGTATCTACTTATGGGGTTGATGGGGAGGCTTGAATAAGTTCACATGTATAAAGCGCTTAAAATTGTGCTTGGCGCACAGTAAGTGCTATGAGCATCAGCCACTATCATGATATTATCATTGTCATAAACACCATCATCCAAATGAAGCCTGGTAAGATATTTTTGAGTCCACCCCATTCCTCACTCTCCATCCTCTGGGCGCTGGATATCTTTTTCCTACATGTTTCTTGTATTCATCTCTTTGTCCCTAGTGCATTGCTGTTAACTTCACCGTCTCCAGCTCCTTGCAACTGCTTCCTGCCTGGTCCTCTGTGACTAACATCTTACCTTCCCATTCACCACCTACACTGCTACAGAGAGATCTTTCTACAGTCAAGTCTGAACACGGCATCTGCTTAAAAGCCTGGTTTGTCTCCTCATTGCCTGGAGGATCAGTTCCTAACGCCTTACTCTGGAATTTTCATTACTTCCTAATTTGACTCTTTTAGAGATGTGTATTGTCTGTCTTCTCACCCAGCCTGTTGTCTATTTGCCTCCATCTGTTCAACCTTCCCTGAAGACACTCACAATATCACATTTCCATACCTCGTCCAGTCTATTCCCTCTCCCAGATCCCATTCTCTTTCTCCACCTGGCAGATTCCTACTCCTTTCCCTGTGTCCTTTAGCAGCCATTGTGAGTTCTTTCTGGAAGTCTTGTAACTGGCACTTTGGCTCCTGCCCCCAGACAAACTCCAGGATAGCACCCTCCTCTCAAACCCTCCTGCTTCGTTCCCTCCATTCTCTGAGTTTCTCAAGTATTTATATATCCTAGCACCTGGCAGAGGGCCTCCCCCAGGGAAAGTGCTTGGTAAATGTTTGTTGATTGAAAGCTTACGTAACATTTGGGGTTGGAATGGAGAATAAGCTCCCTAATATTTTTGTTTTCAGAAAAAGACACAAGTAAAGAATGCATCAGGGCCAGTATATTTATGACTTTGGATTCACCAAATGCTTCAAAAACAGGTCTTAAAAGTCTGACTTAGATGGGTTCTAACTACACTTTCTTTCTACCCTGCTCACTTTCAAGTGTGAGCCCAGGTGTGCATGCCTATAGGGAAGTTGATTCTGTGAGCTTTGAGCTCTTTTTAATAAATTTATTCTACTATCCTTTGTGGGAGCCCATCAGAAATCCAAGATGCCTAGGTTAAACCTTAAAAGAACAGGAAGTCTCCAGTTTTTAAAATGCAAAGAAATACAAATAAATGGACTTACGCCCTAAGAATTTTAACACGACTGAAAACCCAGGTGCAAGAGACTCTCCGGCTTCCACACCTGGAGAGAGAGCACTCTCCTAGCTGCCTCTGCTGATGCAGGCTTCTGGTAGATAAGCAAGTTAGTTTTGGATTTGCCTTCTATTCCATTAGGGAGAAAAAAAAGTCATCTTAGAATAAGTGGGTCGGGATGAAAATTATCTCAGCTTCACATTTGGATATATAACTGTTTGGGTCAAAATCTTAGAATTTCAGGTTGCAAGACTGTTCTTTAGCAGATGATGAACCTGGAATCCAACAACTTGCCTGAGGGCCCTTCCCACAGTCCCCCTTTCTATCCCACTCCCCTCTGTGCCCACCACAATGCCCCCACCCCCAGCCCCTTGGTGCCTGACAGGGACTGAACTTGGGCTGTTTGCTTTAGCCAGGGCTCTCTCTAGAGCTTGGGAGAACAGTTTCCTCTGTTTTCTCTGGAGCCAAGACCCTCTTCACTTCCTGTTCCAGCTACTCCATCTGCAGAGTCACATTTTGTGTCACTGCATTTGAAGCAGTGTTGAGATGCTCTTTAAGAGGAGGGGCTGTGGGAAGGAGCCTGGTAGCTTCAGAGGGGCCTCATGGAAGGGTTGGGCTGCACCCTGAGCCAGAGTTGGGCCCAAAGCTGCAGGCTTTGCATTCACAGTTGGGGCAGGACATAAAAAAGAACCCACAGCCAGACGCAGTGGAACAGGCCTGTGGGCTAATATTTTCCAAAGCATCATTTATATACTAAGGGAGCAGCTGCTCCTGAACCATTTCCCAGTCTGAAGGGTTGAGTAAGAATGATCCAATTCAGCAAATATTCATCAATGACCCCTGCATTCTGGGTCCTGCACTGTGTGCTGGGGAAAAAGACATGGCGTGATTCCTGTCCTTAGCAAGCTCAAAGTCTGGTGGGGGAGACAGATGAGTAAATAGTGAACCATGACATAAAATGTTGGGCCTTATCCTTGCATAGTGAACAAAGTGTGATGGGAATGAAAGTGAGTGAGGGAAGATTTGCAGAGATGAGGTCTGAGAAGAGGTTGGAGGCACAGGTTGGATTGGGGAGAAAGATATAAAGATGTGAGGGGGAGAGGACGAAATGGACAGAGAGACAGGGAACAGGAGCAGGGATCAGCATTGAGAAGGGAAGTAGGGTGTGCACCATGGGCCGGGGCATGGTGTCCATGGGGACATGGGGGGAAGTGATGATACAAAAAAGGGCCCTGGGGTCGGGGAGGGGGAGACTTGAACCCTCAGGAATTTGGAGCTTTTCCTCTAGGTTAACCCCTACAGTGCTAAAAAGAAAGTATTTTCCCAGTTGCCTGTGACCTTGGCCCTAAATCCTTAGGATAAGGGCATGTGATGTTTGATTCCTGGAATCAATTAACAGAGAGCAGTAGCTGCTTTGCTTTTGTTGCAGGCTAACGATACCTGGTAACAGTGTTGTTTGTTTTAACATGTACTGTGGTGTTTTACCCAGGGGATTGATGGTGAAGACCCTGGAAACTGAGAGACAAGGCCAGCCCTGGATGTGCTTTCATAGGCCCCAAGGGGTGGGTCTCTTGACCTCTTCTCTTGTTTGATTCCTTCAGCCTGGCTCCAGTCTGTCCCTCAGTTTAGTAAGTTTTACCCTGGGGTCTTCCTTCATTTCCCAGTGTCCAAAAGGGCAAAAATTTGGCAGATTTCTATCAACACCTGATTCATCCTGTACTTCTAGAAAAGAAAGGGTGTCACCAGGGGCTTTGGGAATGTAGACACAGAGGAGACCCACAGACGCAGGGCAAGGGGCTTTGAAGGCAAGCCTACATTGAGACAGCAGCACTCCCCTTCTCTGCAAGCTGCTGTGTGCATGACACTGCATTCTTGCCAGTGGAGGGAGCTCCTTCCAGAAGCTGATGGGACTGAGAATGGTCCTAGAGCACCCTTAGTCTAAACCTCTCATGTGATAAGTAGGAAAACTGAGGCCTGAAGAGGTAAAAAGTCAAATGTGTTTAGTTAATCTAGATGTTTGGAAAAAAGATGTGGTGAAGTCAGGGAGGACCAGGTGAGGCAAAGAGGCTTGGAGAAGAATCCCCTCTCTCAGGACAGACTCCTATGAACAAGGTCACGAGAGACTAATGGAGAGACCAGACAAAAAAAGAAACTGAGAGGCTGGAAAGGCCAGAATACTGGCACCCTCTGACTGTATATATCATCCTGTGTAGGCACAAGACAAGAAGAAAGTCACCAGGGCTTTGACAGTGCCAGGTGACTTAGGCAGAATGCTATCTGCTACTCACCTGCTTTCTTCTGGTTCATCCAAACATACCTGTTGGAGCTGAATTCAAGTGACATTCTGCAGAAAGCCTTCTGGAATGCTCCCACCTAGGGCAGCTTGCTTGATTATTGGTCTTGTAGCCCCAAGTCCCTCTCCTTCAGAGAACTTATCAGAATTGCAATTGCCACCTATTTCATTAAAGTTTGTCTTCCCCTTTAAACTATAAGCCCCATGAGGGCTTGAATGATGTCTGCTTTGACTCAGTTTTGGGTCCCCAGTGCCAAACATGGTTTTCAGCAATTGGTACATTGAATTAATGAATAGAATAATGAATAAATATGATTGCCTGAGAATGAGTGGTTAGTAAGAGACAATTTAAAACTGGAAGTTTGAAATAACTACTGAGAGACACAAGAGAAGAAACATATCAAAAGCAAATAAAAAGTATGGTATAGATGAGAGATACTGGCTGAGATGGAGACTATGTCTTTATAGTGGTTTTTGTCTACAGTTGGGAAATGGTCTTAGTCACCCAACAGATATTTGTTGAGCATCAATAATGTGTCCAACTTCATGCTACTTACTGGGGACACAAGGATGGCTGTTTGTTTCATGGAATTTCCAGTCTAAACCTGACCTGTAGCCGTGGTGTAAGACAAGTCATAGGAGAGATCCAAGATAGGAATTATACTGGGTGAGTTCACTAACAGGACAGTAGTATGAGAAACTTGGCAATGCTGGTGATTAAAAACAATCAGATGATCAATCCTCAAGTTTCAGGCTGTAAAAAGAAGAAACTAAAGCTAGTTTTAAAGAGAGTCACTCTTTTTAAAGAAAGTGACTGAGAGCAAGAGTGGAAGGAAGGAAGGAAGAGAGTGAGGAAAGGAGAGAGGAGGGAGGAGGGAAAAGAGAGGAAGAGAGAGAGAAGGAGAGAAAGTCCAAGTGAGAGAACAATAATAGCCTGGTATTCTCCGTGAGTTTGAACAAGAGTTGTGATGGGATTGTGAGCACCAGAGAGTGAGAAAGATGCACATGTGACACCTAATTTAAGATTTCAGCCACAGGCATTTCTATGCGTTTGTCAGGCTTTGTCATTGGTATAGACACCTAAAGTGGGATAGCGTGAAGGATGAAGAGAATTGGAGAGGTGAAGACATTGTGAGTTCCACGTGTTGGATCACCCAAATAGCCATAGGAGACACCCAGTATAGAAAAACCAAAATACCTTAGACAACTTCTAGATCAACACTTAGTGACAAGATATCCCTGCATGTATCAAAATAGTAGTGGGTGAAGAAAAACTGCCAGTTGCAACAAGATCTTCATGGCATGGTAGATATGGGAGGGAGGGCAAAGGGATTCTGACAACCTTCATAACTAGAGAACTCCTAAAGCACAAATAAGTGCTAACTGGACATCCCAGTTGGCTATTCTGAAACCATCAGACGAAATTGTGGAGGGTCTTTTGCAGACTTCTAATATGAGGATGAGTAAAGGAACCACAGTAATGTCACATGGTTGGTGGAGGGTTCTAGGCCCTGTGTTTCTCAAGACCAACCAAAAGACACTTGTTTCCAGGATGAAGCTTGAACTGAGGAGAACTACTAGGAGTAAAATTCAAATTGATCATGGCAGGGACAATAGGGGCAAAGAAAAGAAAAGATCCAAATGGAGAAGGGAAGTGCAAGAAGACCAGCAGGTCCTGCAAAGTTTTAAACTTTTGGCAAAAAGTATAGAAGAGAGCTCTTGTATCAAGACCTCAAGAATATTATCCTGATCTACCTTTCTGTGTAAGAGTATAGTAAAATTTCTCCACTTAAACATGAGCAATAGAAAAGAATTGTTGTTAAATCCCATAGAAAGCTATATTTTAAAAAAGGGAATAAAGAATGGAATCATGTCTTGACAGATAAAGAATACACAAATAGGTAAAAGCCATCACTTAATAATAAAAAATGAGATAAAAGAAATAAGAAAATGATAGAAGATATAAAATAATAGCATAAATCAGGATTAAGAAAAAATTCAGAAATGAGATTATTGGAAGAAAAGATTTGAAAAGACAGCTAATAAAACTCAGAGAATAATTAGAAAAAATACAAAAAATCATTGTTTTGTTTCTAATTAAATTCTAATTTTATTTAAGAAATAATGACTAAATTAGAAGAAACACAAGAATGAATAACATCACTGATCACGCCTGAAGAACATAGAAGATGGAAAGAAATTAATGTATAAAAATGGATCAAGAGAAAGTGACAGTTATAGAAGATAGGCAATGAAGATCCAATATATGATGATAGGAGTCTCCAAAGAAGAAAATGAAAGAAGGAGAATAGAAAAACAATGTTGAAAATAGTATTTTATTAGTTAGAGTTCTCTAAAGATAGAAACAGAGAGATAGAAAGAAAGAGAGAGAGAGACTGGCCATATAATAAAAGATATGCATACACATGCAATCAAATAGTATGATATATGAAATAAGTAACATGATGCATTTATCCTTTACAAATTCTAAACTGGCATAATATTAAAAGCAAAAATAGTTTTAGATTGGCTAACAAAGCTAAATCCAATATTATGTTGCATACAAAAGACATATCTAAAACAAAGAGATTCTGAAATGTTAACAACAACAGCAAAATGATGGACCTCTGCCCTTACAAAGATAGCAGAAATATTTCAGGCAATTCAAAAAGAAAGAAAGTAGGAGTCACAATCCTGATATTCAATGAAGTAAAATTCATATTTAAATGTTTCAAAAGAAAAAACAAAGGATATTTTATGTAGTAACCTTATAATTCACAATGATATATAATGGTTATTAATATTCTTGAATACAGCAACACAGTAGCAATGTTTCTGAAACAGAAATTTCAGAAGATTCCAGAGAAAACTGAATCATGCTATTCATAAGATATTTTAACCTACTTTGTCACTTCAGGAAAGAAAAATGGACAAACATATAGATAGACAAAGATATCTAGGATATAGATGAGTTAATCAAATGAACTAGAATTTATTGCTCTATCACAGACTCTGAACCCAGATAATAGACAATGTCCCAAATTTTCAAGTACACATGAGAAATAACTACATTCTGGGCCATGAGAACAATTTTTTTTTTTCCTAAGGAAGATTTACCCTACTCTAACATCCATTGTCAATCTTCCTCTTTTTGTCTGAGGAAGATTAGCCCTGAGCTAACATTGTGCCAGTCTTCTTCTACTTTGTATGTGGGATGCCGCCAGTGCATGGCTGGTGAGTATACAGGTCCGTGCTGGGATCCCAACCCACGGACCTGGGCCACTGAAGCAGAGCGGGCATAACTTTAACCACTCCGCCACCGGGCCAGCCCAAACAAGAACTCTTTTACATACTCCAAATAATAGAAAAAACGTACAAACAGATTTCTCTGAACACAGTGCAATACATTTAAAAATTTACTTTAAAAAACCTCAAAAACTAATGACCTTTTGGCACAAAGGAAATTAACAATACACATTTAAACAAGGTTTTTAATGTTATACTCTTTATCGTAGCAAGAGACAGGAAGTAACCCAGTGAATAAACTTTGGTATATCCACTTGTAAAATGGAAGGAGGGATATTTATGTACAATGCCGTCACAGTGAGTATTGTTATGTGGGGAAAAAATACAATTGTGATGATAAAGTACATTTGGTATGTTATTGTTTATTAAAGAAAGGGGAAGACAAATATATATATATACCTTGTTGCTTTTATATTTTTTAATGGAAATATAAATCCCCAAAGTGTATAAAAGTGATTAGTTACTTACTTCTGGGTTGTCCAACACTCCATTTGCAGCAACTAGAAAAAATCAGCTAAACTATAATAAATAACATTTGCCAATTTGTCAGGGAGCTATGAAAGCAAAAGGATTATATCAGCTAAAATTCCAGATAGGAAAAAAATTCTGAGATGTGCTGAAAATCTCCCCTGATGAAAGAAATAAAAGAAGACCTAGCTAAATGAAGAGATATTTCATGTTCATGGATTGGAAGACTCAATATTAGTAAGACAGGAATACTTCCCAATTTGATGTATGGATTAAGCACAATCCCAATCAAAAACCCAGGAAGCTACTTTGTAGATATTGACAAGCTGATTCTAAAGCTTAGATGAAAAGGGTAAATACCTAGGACAGCCAGCACAATACTGAAGAAGAACAACAACACACGATACTGAAGAAGAAGAAGAAAATTGGAGGGCTTAAACTAGCTGATTCAAAGACTTCCTGTAAACCCACAGCAATCAAGGCAGCATGGGATTGGTGAAAGAATGGACATGTAGACCAATGGAACAGAAAGGAAAACCCAGAAGCAGAGTCATGCAAATATAATCAACTGATCTTTGACAAAGGAGCAACGACAATTCCATGGAGAAAGGCTAGCTTTTTCAACAAAGGACTTGGGCATTGAATATCCATATGCAGTTAAGTGAACCTAGGTACAAACTTTATGCCTTTCACACAAATTAACTCAAAATGAATCATGAGCCTAAATGTAAAATGAAAAACTATAAAACTACTAGAATTAACATGGGAGAAAATCTGGATGACCTTGGATGGTGAGTTTTTAGATACCATATCAAAAGAATGATTCATGAAAGAAAAAATTGATTAGCTGGACTTTATCAAAATTAAAAACTCTTTCTCTGTGAAAGAAACTGTCAATGGAATGAAAAGACCAGCCACAGACTGGGAGAAAATACTTGTAAAACACATATCTGATAAAGGACTGGTATTCAAAATACAGAAAGAGCTCTTACAACTCAACAATAAGAAAGCAAACAACTCAAATAAAAATGAGCAAAAGTACTGAACAGACACCTCACCAAAGAGGATACACAGATGGCAAATTAGCATATGAAAATACACTCTACATCACTGGGGAGATGTAAATCAAAACGTCAATAAAATACCAGTGTACAAAATATCTGGAGAGAAATTGACAGTAAGATTGAGCAAAAAATGTAAACTTACTGGCAGAACTAAGATTAAATGAAGGTTATAAGAGTTAAAGTATTTCATGTTGGCTCTGTAACGGCTATGTGCACTGACAAAAGATTGAAATTATTCATAGTATGTTTTCTGACCACAAGGGAATTAAGCAGAAATTATTAATACAAAAAATATTACAAACACCCCAACTATGTGGAAGTTAGCCAAAACACTTACAAATTGTCTATTAATTCAAAAAACGTCAAATGGAAATTAGAAAATGCTTTAAGCCAAATTATAATGAAGGCTACTTACCAAAACTTGTGGGATGAAAATAAACGATGCTTATAGAGAAATTTATAGCATTAAATGCTATATTAGAAAAGGAAAAAGGCTGAAAACCAATTAAGATTCTATTTCAAAAAACAAGAAAGTACTTTAAGGCAAGCCCAAGGAGAAGAGAAGAAAAGAAATAATAAATATAAGAGGAAATACCAATAAAATTGAAAACAAATGAGCTGTAGAAAAACATCAACAAAAGTAAAAGCTACTTAAGATTAACATAACTGATTAAATCTTGCGAAACTGATAAATATGAAAGGAGACAAATTACTAACGTACAGAATAAAAAGGAAACATTACTACAGATCTTGTAGAGAAAACCTGCATATTTTGATATACATAAAATTGAATCCATATTTCCTCAAAGAAAACCCTGGCAACAGATGGCTTCACCTGTGAATTCTTCCAGACATCGAAGGGAGAAATATCACAATCTTGCACAAAACTTCCAAGGGATAGAGGAGGGGAACGGATGGGGAACCATCCTAACTCTTTTCATGAGGTCAGCATAATATTGATTCTGAAACCTGACAAGCACATTATAAGACAAGAAAACGACAGACCAATCACTCTCGTGAGCGATTTTGCATAGGTGGAAAATTCTTAGTTAAATATTAGCAAATCAAATCCAACAATATATATAAATGAGAATACATTATGACTCAGTGAACTATTCTAGGTATGCAACCTTGGTTTCTACTATAGAATCAATCAATGTAATCTATCACTAACAGAAAAAAGTAGAAAAATTTTATGATCACCTTGAAAGTCGCAGAAAAGGCATTTGTCAGAATTCACCGTCAATTAATGATAAAAATTTCTAGCAAGTTAGAGATAAATGAGAATTTACTTAATCTGATAAAGACTCTAAAACCCCCCAGTTGATATACTCCTAGCAAAACTTTGGAAAATTTACTCCTGCAGTTAGGAACAAGACCAGGGCGCTTGCTACATCCCTCTCAATGTTATACTGGAGGCAGTGCAATGAAGCAAGAAGAAGAAATAAAAATTGTAAGAATAGAAAAAGAAGAAACAAAACTTTCATTATTTGCAGACGATATGATCTCACTTACCTACAAAATTCAAGAGAACTTATAGAAAAACTATTAGCATTAGTAAGTGAATTTAGTAAAGTCTTTGAAGATAGGGTTAATGTACAGAAATCAACTGTCTTTTTGTAGTCAACAACAGTAAAGTGCAAAGTTAAATTTAAAAAATTTACATTAACATCAAAAATATCAAATTCTAGGAGTGAATCTAACAAAGATTGCATAGGACTTCTACACTAAAATTAAAATTTTACTAAGAAAACTAAAGGAGACTTGAATGAAAGGACATATGTATTGTTTAGTAGATGTTGTCAAGATGTCAATTTGCCTCAAATTAGTATACATATTCAGTGCAATACCAATCAAAATCACAGGAGAGTTTTTTAAGGGGGGAGGAGGGTAAATTGACAAGCTGATTCTAAAATTCATACAGAAATGCAAAGAATCTGGAATACTCACAACAACTGTGAAGTTAGAGAACTTAGACTATCAGATATCATGAGGTATTATAAATCTATCACTGGTTCAAAGAAAGACAAACTGAACTGTAGGACGGACGAGAGGGTCCAAAATCAAACGCGTGTGTTGCTGCGTATGACAAAGTTAGCAGTACAGTTCATCAGAGGGGACAACGGCTTTTTCAAGAAAACATACTCGGTCAACAGGATGTCTACAGGCAAAAAATAGTGGAACTAGATTACTTCCTTTCACCAAACACATACATAAATTGCAGACGAGTCTTAGATCTAAATGTGAAGTCTAAAACAATAAAGCTGTTTAAGAGAACATAGTAATAGGTATTTGAGAACTTAGGGTAAAAACGGTTTCAGTTTTGTTTTTTTCTAAAAACAGACACAACACTGACTATTAAGAAAAAGTAATAAATCAACCTAGTGAAACTTAAGAAATTTTGTTCATCAAAGGCAACTTTCAGAGTAGGAGGAGCTATTTGCAACACATATATCCAACAAAGGACCTGTATCCAAAATATATTTTTATAAACCGTATTCATCAATAACAAATAGCATACCTTTTTTATTATAATTATCAAATGCTGGTACTCCGAAATCCGCTTAACTTATATATTGACTCTTTTAATTGGATCTCAGTTGCACAGAATTGGATACTCCCCGGTTCATAACATATTGTCATCAGTGATTAATGCATCACTTTCCTTTATTCAGTTAATTCTTTTATAATGTAATATACCCATGAACTAACCACCCTTTAAGACAAAAACTTCAAGTTTAACCTGCATCTGGCCATAAATTCTTCCTTCTCCCTGTCTCCTTGCTTCCTCCACTGCAAGTTAACCATCATCCTGAATATCATGTTCTTCTTGCCTAGTTTCCTGTTTATCTGGTTTTGCTACATCAATATATATTCCAAAAAAGTCTTTATATTTTTGTTTTAATTACTTTTAACTTTATAAGAATGCCATAAATAATTTTGGAGATCGCTTTTATCATTTGATATTACATTCTTAAGATTCATGCAAACTTTTGTTGTCGCTGTTGTTTATCCTGACTGGTATGTAATATTCCATTCTGTGACTGTGCTGCATTTCGTTCATCCTCTTCTCTACTTGTGGACATTGGGTTGGTTCCAGTTGCTATTGTAAACATTGTTTTATGTGTCTCCTATGGAATATGTATAAAAATTCATCTTAGATATATGCCTGGAAGGTCAATTGCTGGGTTATAGTGTTTATGAATAGTCAGCTATATATTCATTTTGCATCCCACAATTGTTTGTTCTTCATAGAGTTTTTCCAAATGATTTAACTTACCATATTTTGCTAATTCTAAGATGCACTTTTTTCACATTTTAAATTCTTTAAAATAAGCGTAGTCTTATAATCAACGGTGTGTCATAGTCTGTCGGTGTTTTTTTCTTTCTAAATGATACATAAAATAGTGACTTGCCTTAAAATCAACAGTATCTTAGATTTCGTAAATATTATAGTTTTCACAAAAACAACTCTTTTCACACATGTTCTTCATCACCCCTGTACTTCATCGGGTTACAAAATGTTAAATTCTATAGTTAAAATAACAGGTACAAGTGGCATTAAACAAGCGCTGGGGAGAAGACAACCAACTCTTGGAAAGCACACACAGAACTAGCAGCAGGAACAGAGACAAGGAGTAAAGAGGAGCGCTGTTGGGCAGTACTTACCTCCTGTGGGCATCACAGGATGCACTATGGAGAGAAGGGAGAGGGTCCATCTGTCAGTCAGTTAAACGGAGATGGGTGGAGAAAGCTTCCAGGAAAACCCTGCATTGTGGCTTTCCCCTACACAAAGCTGTGAACCATCCCTTTTCACACGTCGGCTTGAGAAATTACTAAGCCAGGTGGTGTGGCAGGCAGCTCAGCACGAGGCAGCTCTCTGTGCAAAGGGACTTCTGGTCCTCCCTGGCCTGTTTCAATGAGCTTGGGCTGTTAACACATGTCTCCCCAGCAAAACATTTTCACTTCCTATTCCATTCCTTTGAAAAACTAGGAAGATAACATCAAAGAAAGGAATACTGCTGCGTCTTCAGCAAAACCTTATTTTTCTTCTTCTTTAAAAATAAGATGTTCTGAGGGGTTTTTTTATTATTTGCCTCACCTTCTCATTCTCAAATATGATCTTCAAAAAGCTCAGTAATTGGAGAAGGAGGAAGGACTAAAGGGCTTTCCCTGGGGCCTCCATTTCTATGTATCTGTGGTTCTGGGATGAGTCTATGAGCTTCCAATCTGAGGATTCAAATCTGTTTTGTAATTTCCAAATCAGGCAGGCAGCATCATCCTTCAGAATGTGTGACCAGGAACAAGAGAGAGACCTGGTTCATATCTTGGCTTTACCACTACACACTGGGCCTGGGTGTCCTCACTTTGTGCCAACCCCACAGTATTCTTGCAAGGCTTAATCATGATCATTTTGGCAAGGTGTTTTGTGTTGTGCCTGCACACAGTAAGCACCCAATAAATGTCATTATCATTACCTTTATTCATTGTCTAAAGACAGCGGGGGGAGGGGGGGGGCGTTAGCTGCTCATGCTATAAAAAATAAATTTGCTTGTCACAGTGATTAGGAGCAAAACAGGAAAGTCTGGTTAACTGCCAACACTTTCCCTGCAGTTTTCAATTTCTCTTTTGTAGGAATAGAAGCAGAAAGAATAGGGAAAATGTCATTTGGCAGATAACCTCCCCTCCTCCAGTTTTGTTTTATTATTATTTTCCTTCAGGCATCACATCAAAATAAAAGGGAAAAATTATTTTATAAAATTTCTTAGCTCAAAAATTAAAACCACATTTCTCTGTCTGTGGCTTCTGACTTCTCTGAGCAGATGGCTTTGGCAGAACTCCCTGCCTCCACACCAGGATCAGTGCACCCTCCTCCTTCCGTTGATCATTGTGACACACCAGCAGTGCCGGAGCCTGGGCAGAGCAGGGAAGCCCAGGGCTAAGGTGTAGACATAGACTCATTCAAGCTGGAATATAATATTGCAGTCACAGTGGTCTTTTTCAAATATGCGTTCTGCAAATTACTTTAAACCAGAGGATTTGAGAGAAGACATTCAAATGAATTGTAAGAATCAATTAAAATAAAATCACTTTATAGTTTAGAAAATGCCTATATGCGTATATTTTATTATTCAGTCCTTACAGTGACAGCATAAAGGACCATTCATAACCCCTCACTTGCACATGAGGGAACTGAGACTTAGAAAAGTTGAATGGTTTATCCAAGAATACAGCACAATCAAGGTGCAGGGCTAGTGCTTGAAACAAGTTTCAGAGCCTCTGGTCTTCCAAGAGCTCGAGACTCAGCATTGGAAGGGATTTCAATTACATCACTCCAGCTCTGACTCCCCACTACTTCTCTCCTAAGATTGAAAAAAAAAAATTAGTTACCCTGTATGAAACTGCCAAGAAAGGAAGGAAGGAAGAATGGAAGGAGAGAGGGAAGAAAGGAAGGAAGGAAGAATGAAAAGAAGGGAGGGAAGAAGGGAGGGAGAGAGGGGGGAAAGAAAGAAGGGAAAAGAAGCAAAGAAAGAAAATAGAAAAAAAGAGAAGAAGTTGCACCTTGGCATCTGGTTTCTCCACTGAAGAAACCTCTGTGTATCCTCCAAAGCATGAGAAACGGTCCAGCTCTTTATTATAAATTATCTGGAAGAGATAGTGCAGGCTTTGACAGCACAACACGTGGAAAACCTTTACTAAAGTCCTCTTTAGAATTCTCTTCTTCTTTCTGAAGATTTAAATTCAGAAAACAACTCCCCTTCATCTTTCCGTAGAGTCCTCTGACAGCACGTTACTCTTCCTTTTCTGTCGCATGTGGGCTCACACACCCTGGCCTCCTCAGAAGCCTGGGCTCCTGTCCTGTGATTCTCAGTCAGGAATCTTCCCTCATCTTACATATAAGACCCACTGCTCCCTTAAAAAGGGAAAACAAATGAGAGGAGCTTCATGAAACAACCATATTTGGTCTTAGAAAAAAATGGAATTTCAAATAGAAACTAGGAAAGGAGATAAGGAACTAGAAGAGACTGAGGCTGCCAGGAGGAAATTAAGTTCCTCACTGAGATAAGTGAGCCAAGATGTGGGCCAGGTGAGGCTGAGAGGAGGAACACAGAGGACTGACCATGGTTGTGACCAGCAAGAGATGAAAGTACTTGCATCTAGCAAGATGCATGGGAGGGGGTGAGAAAGTGAGGTATTCCCTCCACTACCTACTTCTACATCTTGTATTTGCTGTAATAAGTGAATGGAGGTGCATAATATTTGGTAAATGCATTTGAATTTTGAAGAATATGGTACTGGATACATGGGCCTGCTTAGCACCCTGGAATGGCTCTTTTCTTTGGGAAACATGGTGAACCATGGGAGTTTTGGGGGGTTGTGGGGGGACCATAGCAGTTGGGAAGCTCAGTAACACCCAGTGTTCTGATGCCAGCCAAGGGCCCACCCCGCTGTACCACGGCTGTCTCTCACATTAGCTGGGTGATTCTAACATCTCAATCATTGATGACATGGAAAACTCTAGGAGGTAAGCCACATACTTGTGGGTTCTTAACATTTTGATAGTTTGGCTGTTATACAGGCTTTTATTAAACCCAGATCTACACACACACACACACACACACAAATAGCTCTGAAAAGAATTTGTCTGAAGATCAAAAGATATTTTGGCCTGGCACCTTCTGCCTGTCAGTATCCTGGTTGAGTGAGAGGGAGAGAGGGGAGTGATCAGACTTTCCCTGGTTCACTGAAGGTGGTAACTCAGTGCTGTGGAATCCATGGGCTGGGTGCCTCTGCCCCCCGAGTCACTCTGACCACATGATTTTAGAGATTTTAGCGTCAAGTGAATCTCTAGTGCCGTCAGTGGCTTCCATGGGAATTTGATAGGTTTACTACTTCTTGGTTTGATGAATTATGGGTGGTGAGGTTCTGTATTATGGCATAACCCCTCCATCTGCTGGATTTGGGACACGGCATATGCTAACACTGAAGAAATGCTTCTTGAATGACTGATAAAGTGACTTGTGGATGAATGAGTGAATGGACTAATGCAGGGGGACCTGGGTTCCATTATGGTTTCTGCACTGTGATTTTGGTTGTAGCCATAGGCCCCAGTCCCCCAAGGAGGAACATAATTATTTCAGAGCCTTTCCAAGGTGAGCTCAGCCCATGACCCTTGGCTAGAGGCTAGAAATGAGCCTCCAGTCCAGAAGCGACAGTGCTTCTACTTCTGAGTAATGTCACAGCAGTGTTTCCCAAAGAAGGACAGGATAAGCTGCAGGGAGGACTCACCTGGGAAGATTTGATGGGGACTTTCTGCCTAGATGCACAGCTTGCCGGGCAGGGCTACATGGAGGAGCACATTTTCCTACAAATGAACGTGTTTGACCCCATCACTGGGACCCTGTCATGCGTTCAAAGGTTTAGCAACAAATATGCAGAACAGCTGCAGCTCCTCTGTCATCTCATAGTGAGCTGTTCTGAATCGACTTATGCCCAAACTGCCGAATCTGACACTTGGATCTGTTACGAAATAACATATATCATATGCCTTTTATATAATTAATAATGAATATTATGTAAGAAAAATCCACCCCCATTAAATAAAAGGCCCAGCTGACAATAGCTAAAACTTCTCCCAGTACAATTTGTTACTGATTAAATCTTGAGCAGAAGAATAAATCTTTTGCCAAAATTCAGATCTGTCAAGTTTGACTGAGAAAATGTTGATGTCATTGAAATCATGGCCACAGCTGAACCCTGAAAGTGAGCTCTGCCCTGACTGGGAGTGCCTCTGAGGGCGCAGGAGGCTCCAGTTACAGCCTCTCCTTACTCTTTTCTGGGTGGGTCTGAACTTATTTGTCTTGGTCCCCCAAAGACTTATCTTCTTGTGGAAAGTGAGGCAAGAACAACACCCTATGAGGGCACAGGGGGAGGGGCACAAGAGCTTGGTCATGGAGGGGTGATGGGCAGGGTGCTGCAGGAGTGGGCTGTGTGAGGGGGGTGGGGCCAGGGAGCCCGGTGTGGCAGGCAAGGCAGGAAGCAGGAGGAGGAAGGGAATGAGAGCAGACTCTGGAAGAGTCCTTACAACTGGAAGAGCAGGGTCTCTTGGGAAAGGAACTTCTGGGGCGGAGGACGCACAGGCTGTTTCACACTATGGTGATTCGAACGTAAGTGTTTTACCCACAATTAAAGAAACACGATGAATTATGAAGATATGACTCACCCATAAATTTTTGTCCCTAAACAAACTTAAAGCTTCTAGGTTCTGCCTATGGCCATTTGTGACACTGTGATATAATTCACAGATATAAGTTAAAATTGTAAGACAATATGGTATTTCACTTTATTGTCCTTTGAGTTTTCCTGATCATTAATGAAAGTAATATGTTCATACATTTATTTTTTACGTATTTATTGGCCAGAAGTGACTCTTCTTCTGTGAATAGCCTGTTTCATATACTTTCTTCATTTCAAAAAATGTGGCTATATTTAGAGTCATGCATTTCTTAATGACGTGGATATGTTCTGAGAAATGCCTCATTAGGCGATTTTGTCACTGTGTGAAAATCATAGAGTTCCTCTACACAAACCCAGATGGTATAGCCTACTACATGCCTAGGCTATTTGGTACTATTCTTATGGGACCACTGTCGTGTATGTGGTCCTTCCTTGACCACAATCTCCTTATGTGACAGATGACTATACATTCCTTATAGATTTGAATGAGTGCCTTATATGTTATCTATGTTGATCCCATGTCAGTTGTGTGTATTCCAAATATTGTCTCCCTGTTTATAACATTATTTTCCTAGGGCTGTCTTTTGATGAAGAAAAGCTTATGATTTTAATATAGTCAAATTTCAATCATTTCTTGTATAGATAATATGTTTTTAATCTTGTTTAAAATTTTATTCTCTGCTACAAGGTCTAAGAATCATTCAACTATATATTCTACAAAAAATTTCCTTTTTTTATAGACATTTAAATAATTTTCAGTCTGAAATATATCTTTGCATGTGGCGTGAGGTCAGGATGCAATTTTATCTTTGTCCACTTGGATAACCATTTTTAAACACTCCTTTCTCTCCCCCACTGATCTGGTTACTGCACCCTTCACATAACAAAGGTTTTTATGTGCACAGATGTTTTTCTGAGCTCTCTTTTTTTCTCTCTGATAATATATTTTGGAGACAGTATCACACTGTCTTAATTATTATGGGATTAATATTGGGTTAGGTGTTTCCTCTCTCTGCTCTTCTTTTGAAGTATCCTGGTTATTCTTGGAACTTTATTCTTTCAAACGAATTTCAGGATCGACTTATCGAGTTTTAAGAAAACCTCACTGGGATTGGGACTGGAGTTACACAGCGTCTGTAAAGTAACTTTTAGACGATGGACATCTTAGTGATTTGTTTCATTTCTATGATCACAGTATTTTTCTCCACTTATAAACATCCTTGACATCTCTTAATAGCATTTGAATCTTCCTGTGGAACCATACACACTTCTTGTCAGAATTATTGTTAGATTCTGATACTCTATAATTTACCATTTTAAAAGGCATTGTCTTTTAAATTACACTATCTATTATTTGTTGGTGATTAATAAAAATTTAAATGCAAAATAATAAATAACATAAATGAATAAACAAATGTTGTGTAGCATTTCTAATAATTTATTTATATGTTCTTTTGATTTTGTGTGTAAAGGATCGCATCATCTGGAAGTTTTCACTTAACTGGTTATTCTCCTGCTGTTATTGCACTATTGTAGAAACCCAGCACAGTGTCGAGTAGACGGAGGAATAATGGGAAGATTTCTAATGTTTCCTCATCAGCATAGCATTTGCTGTAGTATTTTTACAGATACCCTTTATTAGATTATAAAAGTGCTTTTACATTCCTAGTTTACTAAACGTTTATAATCATTAGTATATATTGAATGTTATCTTAGGGTTTTTTCAATCTATTGATATGATAATATAATTTTAATCTATTAATATGGTTAGGTAGGTGCTTTATACACAAGTAGCATAAAGCCAGGTTTATCTTGTTTGGTTGTCTTTTTATGTGTTTGATTCGATTTGTTAATGTTTTATTTTATGTTCTTTAATATATATTAACGAGTTACTTCTTCAAAATGTCAGTGTTTGGTTTGGGTACCAGGATGATGGTAGCCTGTCACGACGGGGCGAGAAGGATTCCCCACTTCTATTTGGTGGAATAGTATGAAAGACTGGATGATTTGTGCTTGAAAAGCTTGGTAGGACTTACGGGTAAAACTGCTGAAGCCTGTTCTTTTTCTTCTTCAGAAGATTAATAACTGTTGTTTCAACTTTGTTATCTTTTATTCTTCCAATGTCAGTTTTAGTAAATTATATTTTCTATGATTTTTAAAATTTATTCTGTTTTTAAAATTGTTGGCATCTATTATATTTTAAATTTCTGTTTAAATGATTTATATCTTCTTTTACATTCAAAATATTATTTACTTTAGTTTTCCTTTTTTCCCCTTAATCTCACCAGAGGTATTTTCCTACCTTTTAGTTTTTGTTTTATCCATGAAACCACTCTTAACTATATTCATCTTCTCTATTGTACTTTTCTTTGGGATCATTCTGTTGTTCTTTCCCTAATTTTGTAATTTTCAGCCTTTCTCCTTTTCTAAGTATTTAAGGGTATAAATTTTTCTCATGGCACTACTCTTGTTACATCTCTAAATGTGGATGTGTAGTATATTTATTATTGTATAATTCTAGGAGTTTTAAATTTCCATTATAATTTGTTATTTAAACCACAAATTATTAGTAATGCTTTCTTTTAGTTTCCAAATATACAACATTTTGGGTTTAGACACTTGCTTTTAGCTTCAGGTTAATTGTTACAATGAGCAGACATGAACTCTACAGTGTGTGTGCTGTGAGTTTTATCGAGGCTTTATGACCTAGTGCCTCAACCAATGTGTAATGTTCTTTGTGTGCTTGAGAATAATCTGTATTCTCTAAGTGTTAGATATAAATTTAACTGAGTTCTTTACATCTTCAATATTCTTGCTAATTTTTGTCTTTCTGACATAGCTATAATCAAGAGAAGCATTTTGAAGTTCCTAATATATTGATGATTGTCAAAGCTTCCTAGAATTCTACAAAATTGGCATTGCGTATTCTGAGAGTATTTCACTAAGTGTGCATATGTTTAAAATTCTTATATCATCTTGACTTTTGAATATTTTATCACTTTTATCACTTATCAAGTGATTTCTTTATGCCTAATAATTATTTACCACCTAAAGGTCATTTTTCTGCAACAGCTTTCTTTTGGTTAGAGTTTTCCTGACATATCTTTTACATCCTTTGTGTGGAGCCTAGAAAATGGATGTCTAATCCAGAGAGTAAAAATTTTCTTAGTCACCTCTAAGGATAGAATTTGAATATAGAGAATTGGCTACAAATATGCTGGAGGAAATAGGGTAGCAAAAGAAGAAAAGTGAGTTAACCCAGAAATTAGAAATTGCATGAGGCCATTTCCAGTCCTGAAGCTGGAGAAGCAAATGCAAAGTGGACTTTCCCAGAGTCCACAGTGGCTGTGCTGCTGGCACCACGGCTGTGGGAACCAGCTTGAGCAGGAAGCAGGCGTCTGCACTCCTTGGCTCCCCAGGCTGCTGCTGCTGCTGGTGCATTGTTTCTGTGATTTCCTTTTTATATACTTTTATTGCATCCCTATGTGTTCCTTCAAATTGTATTTTGTATTTAAGTCTTTTTAACTTTGTGAAAATGGTATGATGCTGTATATAATCGCCTGGGCTTATTTTTACATTTAATTGTCTATAGCTAAGGTTTATTCATATTGTAGTGTGTCTCTCTAGTTTGTTTATATTTCATTGTGTAAACACACCAGAGTTTATTCATGCACTCTGCTCTCGATAAGCATTTGGATTGTTTTCAGAATTTCTGTGAATAGTACTGCTATGAACTTCTTGTGTGAAAGTTTTGTTCAAAGATACATAAACAAGTGAAATTGTGGGTCATAAGGCAGATGAATATTTAACTTTATTGGTTAATGAGCTACTGTTTTTTTCCAAAGTGCTTTCACCAATTTACATGCCATCATGATTCCATAGATAGATAGATAGATGGATAGATAGATAAGATAAGATAGATACTATTGCAAGTGCTCTAAATATTACTGACAAGGTCAAAACAAAAGTTCTAAGCTGCACAGAGTAGGATGCATATAGCTTTGCCTATGATCACAATCACATTTGCCACCTGGGAAATTTTGGCCCTTCATTCTCCAGAGGGAGGGTGGAAAGTCTAAAGCTGGAACAATTAATTTTATGTTATAGGACATTCAGGTTAACTGCTTAATGACTTTATAAAAAGGTAGATTTATTGAGGTACAATTTACATACAGGAAAAATCACTCGTTTTAGGTGTACAGTGCTATGAGTTTTGACAAATATTTACAGTAGTGTAACCCCATTACAATCAAAGTATAGAACAGTCCATCCTTCAAAAAGTCCCCCCATGCCTCTGGGTAATCAGTCCCACCCCACCCATCCACAGCCCCTGGCAGCCATCAATCTAATTTCAATCCCTATAATTTTGACTTCTCCATAAAGTCATACAAATGACACCATGCAGTGTGTCGCCTTTGTATCTGGCTTCATCCAGTTAGTATAATGCTTTTGAGACTCATCCATGCTATTGTGGGTATCAATAGTTCACTCTCTTTCATTGCTGAGAAGTATCCTGAGTACAGATGTACCATAGTTCACTGTTTCATTCACCAGTAAAAGGACATCAGTGTGGTTTACAGTTTTTGGTGATTATGGATTAAGTTGCTATGAATGTTCGTATATATATCTTTGAGTGGGGATTGTTTTCATTTATCTTGGGTAAATATCAAAGAGTGGAATTGCTGGATTGTATGGTAAGTGTATATTTAACTTTATTAGAAGCTTCCAAACTGTTTTGTAATGTAATTTTACAATGTTGTACTCTACTCACAAAACTGAAAGTTCTAGTTGCTCAGTGTCTTTGTCAGCACTTAGTATTGTCAGTCTTTTAAATTTTAGCTATTCAAGTAGGTGTGTAGAGGTACCTCATTATGGTTTTGTATTGCATTTACCTAACGTCTAATGATGTTGAGCATCTCGTCAGTTGTTTATGTGCCATCTGTATCTCTTCTTTGGTGAAGTGTCTGTATGAATCTTTTCCTCATTATTTTAATTGAGCTTTTTGTCTTCTTACTGAGTTTTAAGAGTTCTTTGTATAATCCGGTTACAAGTCCTTTATCATAGATCTGCTTTGCAAATATTTTCTCCTAGTCTGTGGATTTTCTTTTCACTTTCTTAACAATATCTTTTAGAGTCAAATTGGAAGACACACTTTCTAATTTCAAGACTTACTGTAAAGCTACAATAATCTAGATAATGTGGGATTGGTGTAGGGTGAACAAATAGATCAATGGAACAGAATAGAGTCAACTGATTTTCAACAAAACACGCAGGGTAATTGATTGAGAAATGATAGTATTTTCAACAAATGATGCTAGAGCAAATGACCAACCTTAAGAAATCAAACAAACAAAGCAAAATAAAACCTTTAATTCTTCCCTTGAACCACATGCTGGAATCAATTTGATATGGATCAGGGACCTAAAGATAAAATCTAAAACTACAAAATTCTGGAAATAAAACATAGTAGAAAATCTTTGTGATTGTGGGTTAGGCAAAAATTCCTTAGATAGAACACAAAAGTAAAAACCACAAAAAATGATGTTTGGCTTAATTTCAAAATTTCTACTTAACGACTTTTAACTTTCAAAGCACCATGTGAAATAGATAGGATAATTATTATCTTCATTTTACATATGAAGAAATTGAAACATGCGTAAGTTTAGATCCCAAAGCTAGGGAGTGGTAAAGAACGAGATCAGATGTGGGTGTTGGCTTCCAAGCGTAGGATTTTGCTCTCTGTAAACACAGAAGTTAATCTAATATAATCCAAATGCAAACGCAAGTAATTTTTATTAGCTGTGCCACAACTCTGTCAAAGACAATTGAAAGCTGGATGGGTGTTTATACGTATAGAATCTTTAGCTCTGGGATATGTATAGACAGATATTTGTGCAGCTATTTAATCCCACAGGCATTTGGCATGACCAGTGTGAGGTCAGCCTCAAATGGGCTTTTTCCAACTAATCTCCAAATTGATCTGATGGGAAACAGAAATTGCCAACTAATCTATGGCTTCTAAGGTCTATAAACCTGACATTAGCAAGGGCTTGGCACCGCCAATTTTGCCACAAGGCATTGGTGACCACACTAAAAAGAAACAGCACCCATAGTTCATCTGTCATGTGCACTCAGACATGGATATGCAAGATTACCTGTGTTACGTGGACCTAGATTTCCTGTGAGTTCCTTTCTTCCCTGCTGCTTGGTGTTCTGCTTGATTCGGAGAGCAGTAGCTGACAAAATTCCACCAACAGAGGTCACCATGAACTGGACTGGAAACTCTTCTAACACTCAGAATGCAAGCTTATATCAAATTGTATCAAACTGTCCACTGAAAACTGAACGGGGAATGGGGAACCGAAGCCAGTGTAGAAGCTTTCAGGAGCTGGAAACAAGGGTAGAAATCCACACTAGAAATCATCCATTATTCATTAAAAAAACTGAATCTCTTCCACATATTCTTTCCATTTTTTTCAGATTTATTTTTTTGATGCAGAATGTTCAATATGGAATTAGAGTCAAATAGTGGATGCCTGATGGAAAAAAAAAACAAGCTTACCTGTCTCCAGTGTAAATATATATCAGACAATAATCCTTCTTACCATTCCAGGACAAAATTCCCATTTAAGTTCTATGATCAAAAAAGAAAATAGCATATACAGTCTATCAATGGACAGATTCCTGAATTTAGTTGTCATATTAAAGTAACATTGATTAAAGCAGACTTTTCAATTTAAAATTCCGTTTGGTATTGGGTCCAGCACAGAAAGTGTCTCCTCTATTGCAGAAACCAAACCAAATCAACCAAACAAGAGCACCCTCTCAATCTGGTGCGATTTGAATCAAGCATCTGCTCCTGGACCAATTGGGTAGAGGAGGAGAGAAGGATCGCATTCGCTGGACAAGATCCTGTGATGCTGTTCAGAACAGAATTCACTGCCTTCTAAGAAGTCATTTTGTAAGGTGACTACTGTGTCTCACTGTCCACCTTCCACCTACCTTTCCCATGTTCCAAACCTTTCAGGCTCTACCTGGTGCCTAGGATAAGAGCCAGATTACTTGGAACGATACACAAAACCATTCCAGAGTTCTGGCAACCATTTAGCTTGCAACCTTGTATCTCACTTCTTTCCCTTCACCCCTAACCTGTACCTTAAGCTTCTACTACGCTACACTTTCTGTGAATCCTGGTCCTGCTCTACTCTTTTGCATGATCAGTCTTTTGAATATACTTTTATCCTGAATGAATCTGCCTGGGAAATGCCTATTCATCTTTTTAGAGATAGCTTAACTACCATATTCTCTAAAAAGACTTCCCAAATTCTCTTCATCATACTCTCTTTTAGGACTGAATCAACTTCCTTTCCTTTGGGCGTCCTGAGCTGCATTTGCTTACTTTACTTGCGGTGCTGCATTATACCATATGGCAATATTTGGAACTATGCTCTGTTCATCTATACCTTCCAAAATCCTTGGAAATCAGTAGGAAAAATCAATGCTGTTTGAAAGAATGAATAACCAATCAATTAATTAGTTTAGGCTTGGCACCAAAGTTTACGTGTTTTTTGTTGTTTATGCCCCAATCCTAGTACCCTAAATGGAATTTGTATCACTTTGTAATTTGCTAGGTTTTTCTTTCTAATTGATACTTCAAAGCCTTGAAATAAAATGTAGCTACATATTGAAAGATTTAACTAAGGATAAAAATTGAAATCAGAAAGTTTTTCAAAGAAAGAAGTAATCTTAATAGCCCAAGTTTTATAGAGCATTCTATATCCCAGGCGCTGTCCTGTGTGTGTTACTTGTATTAAGTCACCAAATTTTTATAAGAACATCATGATGTGGGTGCTCTCATTATTATCCCAACTTTGTGGATATGGAATCTGAGCTACAGAGGAGTTAAGTAATCTGCTAGGAAGTGTTTGCATCAAGATTATGTGCACACAATCTTGTTCCCAGGGCTGTGCCCGTAGCCAAGAAGGTTGTCTGCCTCTGTCAGAGATACCAGGAGCCTCAGGTCCTATAGGTCATATATTTAAGCATTACATTTAGCTCACATGTCTTAGAATTCCCCGTGGAATAAAGACAAACATATAATGAAAGAATCAGAGTTGGGTTCCTCATGCAACCTGTGCAGCTGCATAAGGCCCTGAGCTCTGGAATTGTGATGTTTTGCTATTGCCATCTTGAAATTCTTAATAATTTTTGAACAATGGGCCTTAAATTTTAATTATGCAGTGAACCTGAAAATTATGTACAGATATAAAATTTCCAAGGACGTATTTGTGAAATATATGGGTTTTGTTTTGTTTTGTTTTTAAAGATTGGCAACTGGGCTACCAACTGTTGCCAATCTTTTTTTTTTCGTTTTTCTTCTGCTTTATCTCCCCAACCTCCCCACCCCCGCCGTACATAGTTGTATATCTTAATTGTGGGTCCTTCTAGTTGTGGGACGTGGGACGCCACCTCAACGTGGCCTGACGAACAGTGCCATGTCCGTGCCCAGGATCCGAACCCTGGGCCGCTGCAGCAGAGCACGCGAACTTAACCACTCGGCCATGGAGCCGGCCCCGGGTTTTTTTTTTCTTAATAAATTGTGAGTAATAATGACTGTGCTTTTTTCCCCAGAGAATGAAAAAATGAGTTCTTTCATTTAACCATTTTAAATATCCAAGTTGTAATACTGGACAAGGTAATCAGGATGACTCCCTTTTGAATGCAAGCATACCACAGGGCTAGTTTCTTAAAAAGACTTTCTGAAAAAGATGTCTAAAGGAATGATCAGCATTTGCTTCTCTGGTCACACTTGTGGAGGGGAGAAGGGGCAGATCCATGGTCAAGAGAAGGCAAGATGAGCAGCATGGCAGTGGATGTGGGAAAGCATGAGAAATAAGGCTGAAAAGGAACACCAGATGGTTAGAAGTTGTGTAAGGAGTTTAGAAGGTATCTTGTACACATTTGGGGACAGTAGCCCCAAGGCTTTCTGTTGAGAGAAAGAACACGTAAAAATGTTGAGTTGTACAGATTAACCATGAAGCAATGTGAGGGGGAGTTGTAGAACAGGGAGCCTGTGTGTAAAGAGAGAACAAGGGTTGAGTTGATGAGGTTTTTTAAAGGAGTGCTAGGAAGAAAAGGAGTGAGGCTTCCTGAAGATGACATAGTGAGAATAAGCTCCATCTGATGACTGACTGACCATGAGCTAGGAGGAGAGTCCGATAACTCTGAGATGTTAGGCCAAAGCAACATGAAAATGTGACAGTCTCTTGAAAAGTGATAGAGCAATTCTATTATAGTCAACCTAGCATGTCTTTCCTCATTTGTCAAGTTGTAAATCCCCTAAAGGTAGGTCCTGTTTTGTCTTTGAAGCTCCCACATGCCTAGCATGGTGCACCAAACAGAGAATAACCATACCATCCCTTGTTGCAGTTCACAGAGTGTGGTGATGGTCTTGTTAATTAGTCTTATTAATTAGGTTCTCATTAATTAGTAAGTGACTGTTATCAGTGACATGGATGAGGCCCCAGAACCACGATATGGATAGGATGGTGTGGACCGTATGGGTAAATCAAAACTGTGTTGGACACTCTTCCATCTTGTGCAAATTCTTTCAATTTCATTAACAATGGCCATTTACTACTGGATGAGAAACACTTCAAATGTATATAGGTTGACAGAGACCTTTGAAAAGGCATGGCACAGGAAAGGACTACTTTCAAAAGAATTATTGAACCACTGCTCCTTCATCTCTCTCCGGCACTGTTTTTACAAATCCAGGGTAGAGATTTTGCCCAGGACTATGTATTTATTGTGATTTGATGCTATCTATAGCAATATTTTAGAACTTCAGATGTACATAAATAAGTTAATCATAATCATCTCTTCATAGCATGTATGCCAGTTATTAAGGTGCCAGTTGTTTTTTGGCTCTGAATCCATCCTTCTGTTCTTGGCTTGGTGACTCTAGGGCTGGAACTCTGAGACTCTGTTTCTCTTTGGCAGCCACTGCTTGTTAGGTTCTACCAACAGGTGAAGCTAGAGGAAGACCCCGGGGCTCGAAGAGAAGAAGGGACTTTCTTTTCCCTGTTTGCTTCCTTTCCTATTGGAGGCACCCCAGCCTCTTTCCTGGTGAGCAGTGTAAATACATTCCAAATTAAGTTTTTAACGGACACATATGGAACACTGCACCCAGTAATTATAGAATAAACATTCTTCTTGGGCACACATGGTACATATTTTCTTTTTAATTGACCAAGTATCAAGCTTTAAAGCAAGTCCCTAAAATGCCAAAGAATCTGTGACATGCAGAAAAATATTTTCCCTCATTATGATGCAAGGTAACTAAAAACAGCCTCATATATTTTGAAATGATAATAACAATAAAGAAACCACTCAAAGAAAAAACAAACAAACAAAACCACTCTACTAACTACTTCATGGACCAAAGAAAACATGGGCATTTTAAACATACTCAAAATTTAGTAAAAATGAAAATGCGACACATCTAAACTTATAGTATTTAGCTGAAACATTAATCAAAGGAAATTTAAATATTTTATTTAGGTAAGAAAGGAAAAAAGCCCTCACAAGCACAAGATTAACGAATAAACCCAAAGAAGACGGAAGAAAGGAAATAATAAAGAGTAAGCAGATATTAATGACAGAGAAAAGCAAATATATAATAGAGATCTCCCGTAAGGTCAAAGTTGTATTTGAAAGAAAAACTAATGAAATAAGCAAACCTTTGGTGAGACTGATTAATAAGACATAAGTAATAGAGAGGGAAAAGGCACAAATGAAAACTATTAAGAATAAAAAGAGAGATATTAGAGATTTAAAAGATAAGATAATATAATGTACAAATCTCAACTTATGGTTGATGGTGTTTCCGGATCTCTTGATCTACTTCATTCATTTGATTTATAATTTTTGAACATCTACTCTGTCCAAGGACTGTTTTATACTCTGGATTTCAGTGATAAACAAGACAGAAAGGTCTCTGTTCTTATGGACTGTAATACATCATTAATGGGGGAAACGGAAAAATAAGATTCTTCCAGAAAGTGGTGGGACTATGAAGAAAATAAAACAATGATGTCATTGTGGGTGGTGGCGGGCATACTTCACACTGATTAGTCAGAAAAGCCCCTCTCAGGTGGAAGTGTGTGTGCTAGGATATGATGGGTAAAAAGAAGCCAGCTGTGAAAATATCTGGGGAAAGAATATTTTAGAACACTGCTGTTCAACAGAATTTTGTGTTGATGATGGAAATATTCTTATCTATGCGGTCCAATATGGTAGCCACTAAACACATGTGGCTATTGAGTATTTGAGATGTGGCTGGTGTGACTGAAGAACTGAAATTTTAATTTAATTTAATTTTAATTAATTTAAATTTAAAGTCATATATGTATGCCAGCAAATACAAAATTTTAATTAAAAGAATACATGGAGAAATATATTTACTAAGCTACTCGTGAAAGAAAGGGAAAGGTTTAAATATTAAACCTTTACTAAAAAATCTTCCCACAAAGAAAACAACAGACCCAGTAAAACTGGCAAGTTTTATTTTCAATTCCAATCTTACACAAAATGTTCAAGAAAAGTAGATAAAGAGGAAGTGCTTCCCAAATTCCTCTGATAACAAAGCCAGACAGGAACCATATAAGGAGGAGAGATTTTGCACACCAATTTCACTTGTGAACGTGGAAATAAAAATCTTAAACAAAATATTAGGTCATCTAATCCAGCAATGACTATAAATGAGATAATGGTCCACGTGGGTTAATCCCTAGGAAGCAGGTTCAACAAATATTTACTGAATGCCACCGGGAGCTAAGCACTCCTCTGGGTACCAGGAAATGTGGCAGCAGCAAACAAAATAAGCAAACAGCCACCTTAGCTTTTGTGGAGCTAAGACAGGCTATGAACCAATAAATACGACACATAGTTGGGCTCAGCATGGTGAATGCTATGGAGAAAGATAAAGCAAAGTAAAGATGCTGGCAAGGGAAGGGTTGGCCCAAGAAGGCCTCACTTAGAAAGTGATATTTGAGCAAACATCTTACTGCTGTGAAGAGAGCTGTGTGGACGGTGGAGGAAAGAGTCAGCCAGGTAGAGGGGTTGGGCATATATGGTGTGTCTGACCTGTAGCAAGGAGGCCAATGTGACTGGTGCTGAGTGAGTGGAGAAGAGAGGTAGAGGAAGAGGTCTGGGAGGTGACAAGGGATCAGACCATTTAAGGCCCTGTAGGTCAGTGCAAACAGTGTGTATATCAGATGGGAAAACACTTGAGGGTTGACATGAAAAAGGGATATCATACAACTTGATTTTTAAGTGATTGCCTGCTGCTGTGTGGAGAATGGTCTGGACAGACGCAGAGAGAAAATGAGGAGATGAGTGCAGTTATCCAAGGGAGAGGTGACGGTGGCTTGGAATGAGGGGCTTAATAGTACAAGGGGTGGGGTGTGATTGTGTTCTGGATATATGTCAAGTCAAATTGGCAGGAGGTAAGGGCGGATGCGATGTGGAATGTGACGAGAGGGGTTAAGGGAAGCTTTAAAGTTTATGGCTGAACAACTAGAAAGATGGAGCCAACATTTCCAGAGATGGGGACACTACAGAGGAACAAGTGTGAGGAGGTCAGAAGCTGGTTTTGGACTTGCTGAGTTTGAAATGCTTGTCACATATCCGCAGGTGGGACTAGGAAAGATGTTAAAAAGTCAGCTGGATGAGTCTGGAGTTGAGGGCAGAAGTGTGGGCTGGAGGTAAACACTGGTGAGAGATCAGTTTATAGATGGTATCTAAAGCTAGAACATAAGTATGACATCTATCCCCAAACCTGACCAAGACTGAGCCAAAATAGAAAACCGGACCAATCTCACTTATGAATGCTGACGCAAAAATCCTAAATGAATAAAAGCAAATAGAATTTAATAGCACATTAAAAAATCATTACAGTAAGGAGAAATATATTCTAGAAATGTAAGGGCTCTACACCATTGGAAAAAGCATTTATATAAAGCTAAGAAGAAGAACAAAGCCAAACCTATAAATATCTCCAGGACGTAGAAAAGGCTTTTGACATTCATTAATTACAAAAATTAAATAAATGCTAAAATTCTAGCAAAAAATGCTAAAAGATGCATGCATAAAGATCTTCATTGCAACTTCACTGGTGAAAAAACAAGAAACAAAAATAAACATCAACCAGCAGATCATTGATTGAATAAACTATGGTACATACAAATTCTGCAGTTGAAAAAGTATAAAGTCATCCCTACATACAGTACAGAGCAAACTGGAGAGTATAAGGTTGAAAGAAACATAAGGTAGAGAAAAAACATGTAGTGTCCTACAATTTATCAGAGAAATCAGGGTATATGAATGTATGCACTTATTTTCCTATTTTAAAATTAAAAGAATAAAACAAAACTGCGAGGGAGGGAGGAAATAAGTTGCAGGGGACAGAGTTAAAATCTACCCTCCCCAAAATATATCTGGTTTATGAATTTGACTTTGAGAGCACTGGGCAAATATTAGCATAATTATAAAACAAAATTATATTTGACCAAAAGCAATTCCTAAAGGTTGAAAGCAAAATGAAACAAAAGCTATTACTCAGTTGTGTATTGAGTTGGTAGCCTAATCACACCTAGAGAAACTATTTCATATAGCTTTAAAACACAGCAATTTGACTGTGTATCTTTAGTAGGATAAAGTCTAAGGACCCAAAGACCTGAAGAAAGATGTTAAACAGCTCTCAGGAAACACATCGCTGTGACAGTGTTACTACTATGTTAAGACTGGTGTCCACATATGGGGAAATAAAACAAATGAGTATTTACATTTGTTCATCAGCAACCAAGATTTCTGTCTTCAGAGAAAGGATATACTGATGTAAGATTGATAAAATTTAGTGAAATCCTGTACTCCTCAATTTGAATTGGAATTTTCAGTTTAATTCTTGATGTATTTCATCTTGAAAGAATAAAAATTATTCTTTTTTTAAAAAAAGCATTTCCTAATTATTTGCACTGAAAAGAGCTAGAAATGGTCACTAACAGAATTGGTAAGAGCACTACTATCACCCAGATTATAGTGCCTAAATGTCATTTTCAATCAAATGGAATTAGGACTTCTTGGAGAAATTGTGTTTCTAGGTGGGGGAAAGAAAATGGACCATGTGGATCTGGAGCAGCTTGAAATACCAGAAGGCAAACACATTACCAAGGATTACTGAGAGCACGTCCAAAGACTCAGCTTGAAGACGCTTCCACTGGCCAAAAATGCCACAATTTAAGATGACAGTCTCTTCAACTAACGTATTAGAAAGAAAGAGAGAAACTATAGATTAAAAGACATGAGCCAGTGTCAATATATGAATTACTTGAATCTGGAATAAACAAACTGCTGAAATTAAGGAAAAAAAACAATTGAGGAAATTTTAGCATTGATTATTTCATTGTATTAAAGAAGTATTAATAATTTTACACATTTTGATTATAGTTTTTAAAAGCCATTATCTTTTATAAATTCATACTAAAATGCTTTTGGATTTCAGGATATAATGTTTGAAATTGATTGAAAATAATCTGGAAGAGAAGGAAGTGAGTCAGGGTTAAGATGAAACAAGATTGGCCATGAGTCAATAATTGTTGATGATGGATATTCACTCTTTTGTCTGTTTGCATATTTTTGAAAATTTCCACACTAAAGTGTTAATTAAGAAACTCATTTCAGCTAGGGAAACCAAATAGATCACAAACTTGGAGAGTATATTTATACCACATAGGTCAGAAAAACTCTTGCATGTATGCCCTCAGTATGTAGAGGAATGTTCAAGTGTCATTTGCAGTAACAATATATTAGAAAACATCAGGAGAAAATTAAGAAAGAATGATATTTCTATATAATGAAATGTATAGCAATGTCAAAGAGTAAGTAATATGTAGAAGATATAAAGAACTAAAAACAGAAGAGAAAAAGACAAAATTCCCAATGTGAAAGTAGATGAAAACATGAGCAGACATTTCACTGTAGAAGAAATACAAATAATAAAAAAATATGTATTCCATCTCATTAGTAATAAAATAAAAAAATTCAATCCACAATATACTATTTTCTGCATTTCCTATTGTCATAAATTAAAATGTCTCCTAACACCAAGCATTGGTGAAGATGTGGATCAATAGGAGTTCAGTAAAACTTCTGAGGTTCCCAAGCCACAGCACAGCAATTCCCTTTCACAGTTTGAGAAACTCTTGTGCGTTTTCCCTGAGCACATACAAGATTGTTCATAGCAGAGCTTTTTGCACTAACAAGACACTAGGGAAAAAATACATGTCCATCAAAAGGAAACGAATGAAAAATGGTATATAATACAATAGCAGTCATTACATTTGACTCTCATAAATGAAATACTGAGTGAAAAAAACACCTTTTAGAAAAACACGTTCAGGAAAACCTTTCATTTCTATAAAGTTAAAAGCATGTAAAATTAAACAATGTGCTATTTAGAGTTACCTACATTGTATATTCATAAAGAAAGGGAAAAGAATTATAATTTTCAGAATTTCGGTTACCTCTGGAGTCAGGAGTAGAATATGATTGAAGAAGGGAACTTCAAAGGTTTTCTAATGTCCTCTTGATTACTTTGGTTGTTAGATACACGGATGTTCATTGCATTATTATCAATTTTTAAACTGCTCTCTCTATGTCACAAATTCTTTTATATTTGTGAGGTTATTCATATAAAAACTAAAAATCAAATGAGATAAGGGAAGTATTTTATTACAAGACTCAAAATAATGATAAGAAAGCAAAGATGTTTGGGTGCAGGTGACTCTGATCAACTCTCACTCGAGTGGTGCCAGGTGGGGTGCTTCAGGCAAGGTGGCAGTGTCAGGGCAGGGCAGAGAGCACACCCACTCACACGGAGCTGATCTGGAGACGGCATACAACGCACAAGGACCTGCTCGATGGCCCAGGGCAAGGAAGCCAGGCAATTAGACTATAAAGATCTACGTTTCTTAGGAGATGTGAAAAATGAGTGCAAGTAAGGTACCGGAACCGTGCCCGAACCAGAGGACTAATGAAAGTTTTGGTAGGGTACTGAGTCTATTTCACAGCAAATCTACGGTGAAGGAATTCAACTGAAAGAAGCCAATAAGCTCTTGTGAAAAACCTTCTAACCCCTTCCCCTCTGCTAGGCACACATAGGTTGGTTGGCCTTGGTTTGTATCTGCTCCTTTACTCCAAAAGTCACTGAATCTAAGCAGTAGCGTTATTGATTCAGCAAACATCTGCTGATATGCTGTTGTATGCCTGCACTGGGAGATGGGCAGGGAGACACAAAGATGAAAGAGGCCTGGGCTCATCTGCAAAGTAACGCAGTGAGGCCTGGAGGGAGTGAGGAAGAGCCATGAGGGAAAAGGCACTGCTGAGTTAGGTAATCACTCACCAACTCGTTCTTCATTTACAAACATTCGTCTGTCAATCCCTGTGCTGGACTCTGGGCATAAAATGGTAAATATGACATTGCCAATGCCTTCAAAGACTCATGACTAGTTAAGGAGGCAGATACTTCGACAGAAATTTACAACACAATAAGTCCAGAGATAAAATTCTTCAAAGAACGTTATGAAAATAGAAAACAGTACCTCATAGGGAGGGTGGAAGAGCTGAAAGTAGAGATTTGAGGAAGCTTTGAGTTAAACATCAGACAACTAATACAAATTAAACAGGTGAAGACTATGGGAACAGGATCCCGGACAGACGGAATGGTGTGGAAAAGGCACTGAGGCAAACAAACAAAACCACAAGCACCTTGTGTGTTGGAAGCTGGGGGTGGGGCAGATCATGGAAGACCTTGGCTTTCTGGCGGGAAGCTGGATTTTTACTCAAAGAGTAATAGGGAAACCATTGCAAGAGTTGTTGATGAAGAATGACATAATATTATTTGAATTTTCCAATTAATACTATGGAGGCTGTGTGGAGAACAGTTCTGAAGAGAGGAGAATGCAATCAGAGGAGCTAATGAAAGACGAAGAGCAACAAGTTAGGGGTAGGATGGGGTTCCATTCTGGATATGTTCTATTTGAGTGACCTGTGAGGCACCACTCAGAAGAGTCAAATGAGCAGGAAGTAGCAAGTGAGGTCTGAGTATGGACACAGTCTCATGGAGATTCTACATTTGAACTGCTGCTGGGCAGTGGGAGAGGGCCTGCAGGAAAACACTGCCTCTCTGCTGTGGGTTATGTCAGGGGCTATTCCAGAACCCAGGACTGAGGGATGAAGAGGACTGGAGTAATTGGGGCAGCACATGGTCAGTGGTGGTCCTGCATGCCTTCCTAAAGCTTGGTAGATCTGGTGGAAGGCGTTTCCAGCATGTCACAATTCATATTTTCTTTCTCTCCCAACAGAACATGTTAGGAAAGAACACCACATGTCTGAACTGGATGTAAATCAGATGGAAGGTGGTTTACAGGAGATTTTGGTCCAAATAATAGGTCAGACCTTTTCAAGCTCCATAAAAAGAGTCATAAAGATCAGTATCTACAAAAACCTGAATTCCATTTTCCGCTAAAGGAAATTTGAAATCACCTGGGGCCACAGTCAACTTCATTTATTGGTGGACAGATGGGGAGAAAAGTGAATCATGTTTCATTCCTTCAGTGGGTTATAGAATCCGAGAATCACAGAATCTCATGGCTAAAGGGTATGTTTGAGGTCAATTTACTTGACCTCCCTTTAGAAACTTGACATAAATCTTCACCAGTAACATTACAAGAAAGAATTCCTTCTGTGACTCTAGTAAGGATCAGGACAAGCTAATGTTCTGAGATCACTTTGGAGATGTGGAGGAAGTGAAACGGGCCCTTGGAGTAGCAATGGAAAATCATGCATTGCATGATGTCGATGAGGAAAAAATGATCTTAGCAATAAGCCCCTTCCAGGGTAACTGGGTTACATGTGGGTTTGGCAAGAAAAAGAAAAGACAACAAATTAAGAAAAAGTAGTTAGTCTAAGCAGATAAAACAAGAATTGAAGGATGATTATCATAATACTCCATACCTTCTACCCGCATTAGTGAGAGGTACCTCTGCAGATAACATATCATATATATTAACAAAAAACTATTAAATAATTGCACATTTAATCCTCTATAAATTATCATTAAACCCAAGTTGTGTCTGATACCCAGAAGAGGTAAGTGACTTGCCCAAGTTCACACAGTTATTAGATGGAAGAGTGTAGAAGCAAAACAGTGCTCCTTGTGGTATAATTTCTTCCAGGAGAGGAGCCCACATTTTGTTGAAAACGTATTTTTGATTTTTTTATTGTAGTAAAATATATGTAAACTAAAATTTGCCATTTTAACTATTTTTAATTGTATAATTCAGTGGCATTAGTTACATTCACTGTTTTACAAAATAGCGCTACTATATATTTCCAAAATTTCTTATCACCCAAAACCAGAAACTCTGTAACCCACCCCCTCCTCTACCCGTCTAATCTGCTTTCTCTCTCTAGTAATTTGCCTGTTCAAGATATTTTATATAGAGGGAATCATACAAGATTTGTCCTTTTACGTCTGGTTTATTTTGATTGGCATAATGTTTCAAATTATGTCTGTATTTTTTAACATGTATCAGGACTTCATTCAGTTTTTAGAGCTGAATAATATTCCACTGCATGTATATATCACATTATGTTTATTAATGGCTCTCTTGATGGACACATGGGCTGCTTCCACCTTTTGGATGTTGTGAATAATGTTGTAATGAATATTGGTGTACAAGCATGTCTTTGAGTTTTTGTTTTCAATTCTTTTGGATATACTCCTAGAAGTAAATTTGCTGGGTCATAAAGAAATTCTATGTTTAGCTTTTTGAAGAACTACCAAACATTTTCCTGTGGTGGTTGCATCATTTTACAGTTCCACCAACAAAGTATGGGGGTTCCAATTTCTCCACATCCATTTGTTATTTTCTGTTTTCCCTTTGTTTCTTTGTTTGTAGCTGTCCTAGCAGACATCGTGTGCCATCTCATTGTGGTTTTGATTTATATTTCCCTGATGCCCAACGGTGTTGAGTATCTTTTCATGTTCTTATTGGCCATTTGTGTATCTTCTTTGGAGAAATGTCTATTTGAGTCCTTTCCCCATTTTTAAACTGGTTTGTTTGTTTATTTGTTGTTGAGCTGTAGGAGTTCTTTAGATATTCTGGATATTAACCCCTTATCAGATACATAATTACAAGTATTTTCTCCCATCCCACAGGTTGCCTTTTCACTCGTTGATATTGTCCTTTGATGTACAAAAGTTTTTAGTTTTAAGGAATTACAACTTATCTATTTTTTATTTTGTTGCCTGTTTTTGGTGTTATATCCAAGAAATCATTGCCAAATCCAATGTCACAAAGATTTTCCCTCATGTTTTCTAAGCATATTATAGTTTCAGCTCTTATGTTTAGGTCTTTGATCCATTTTGAGTTAACTGTTTATATCGTGTAAGGTAAGAAAATGTCATTTATATATATGTGCCTTTGTATTCATATACTTATATGTATACATATGTATACATCTTACATTTATTTATATGTATACAAATGTATATTTCAGTTTTCCCAGCGTCTTTTGTTGAAAAGACTATCCTTTCCCCACTTTATGTTCTTGGCACCCTTGTTGAAAAGTATTTGACCATCTATGTAAAGGTTTATCTCTCTGTTGTCTATTCTATTCAGTTTGTCCAAATGCCTGTCTTTATACCAGCACCACACTGTTTTGATTACCCTAGCCTTGTACTACATTTTAAAATTAGGAAGTATGAGACCTCCAACTTTGTTCTTCTTTTCAAGATTGCTTTGGTCATTTAGGGTCCCTTGAGAGTCCACATGAACTTTAGAATGGATTTTTCTATTTAAGAAAAAATATCATTGGGATTTTGATACAAATTGCACTGAATCTGTAGATCACTTTGGATATTATTGATCTCTTAACATTATTAAGTTTTCCAACTCATGAACACAGGATGTTTTTCCATTTATTTGTGTCATATTTAATTTCTTGCAGCAATGTTTTATAGTTTTAAGTATATAAGTTTTTTGCCTCCTTGGTTAGGGTTATTCCTAATACTTTATTCTTTGTGACATTTCACAAATAAAATTGTTTTCTTCATTTCCTTTGATCGTTGTTCATTGTCAGTGTATAAAAATAATTGAGTTTGAATTCTGCAAATTTCCCAAATTTGTTTATTAATTCTAACAGTTTTTTGAGGGAATTTTAGGGTTTTCTAGATACAAGGTAATGTGATCTGTGAACAGAGATAATTTTACTTCTTTCTTAGTTGAATGCCTCTTTTTCCTGTTTTTGATTAATTACTTTGGCTAGAACTTCCAATGCTATATTAAATAGAAGTGGCAAAAGCAGGCATCCTTGTCTTGTTCCTGATTTTTGAGAAAAGCTTTCAGTCTTTCACAATTGAGTACGATGTTGGCTGTAGGTTTTCCATAAGTGGCCTTTATTATGATGAGACAGTTTCCTTATATTCCTAATTTGTTGACTTTTTATGATGAAAGGGTTTTAATTTTTGGCAAATACCTTTTGTGCATCAATTGAGATGATCATCCATTTTTTCCCCTTCATTTTATAAATGCGATTTTCATTTGTTGAACAATCCTTGCATTCCAGAAGTAAATCCCAGTTGGTAATGGTGTATCACATTTTTAATAATATGTTGTTGGATTTGGTCGGCTAGCATTTTCTTGAAAGTATTGGCATCTATATTCATAAAAGCTATTGGTCTTTTCTTGTGATGTGTTTATGTGGCTTTGTAGTCAGGCTAATGCTGACCTCAAAGATTGAGCTGAGAAGTGTTTCTTCCTCTTTTTGTTTCTTAAACTAGTTTGAGAAGGATTGGTGTCAATCATTCTTTAAATATTTAGTTAAATTCACCAGTCAAGCCCTCTGGTCCCAGATTTTTCTTTTTTGGGAGGTATTTGGTAACTGGTTCATTCTCTTTAATTGTCATATGTCAGTTCACATTTTTCTATTTCTCTTTGAGTTAGTAGAAGTAATTTCTGTATTTCTAGGAATTTATCCATTTCATCTGGTTATCTAATTTATTGGTGTACAAATGTTCATAGTATTCTCATATAATTATTTTAATTTCTGTAAGATTGGTAGTGTCCACACTTTCATTTCTGATTTCAGTTATTTGTTTCTCCTCTCTTTTTTTCTTTGCCAGTATTACTAAAAGTTTGACAATTCTGTTGGTTTCTTTCAAAGAACCAACTTTGGATTTCATTGATTCTCTCTATTTTTTTATTCTTTATTTTACCTTCCTCTGGTAGCTTTGAGTTTATTTTTCTCTTCTTTTTCTTGTTCCTAAGGGTATAAAGTTAAGTTATCGATTTGAGATCTTTCTTCATTTTTGATGAAGGCATTTACAATTATAAATTTCCCTCTGAACATTGCTTTTAGTGCATCCCGTAAGTTTTGGTATGTTATATTATTATTTTATTTGTCTCTAAGTATTTTTTAATTACTCCTGAGATTTTTTTCTTTCCCTCATTTGTTTAATAATATGTTGTTTAATTTTCACACACTTGTTTAACTTGACCCTTGAGTTTTCTACTTTTCCTCATGTTGTTGATTCCCAGCTTCATTCCATTGTGGCTGGAGTAAATACCCTGCCTCTTTTGAACCCAGTAATGAGAGCTATAACATCAGCAATTATATCTCCACAGTCATGGCACGTGCTTAGGACTAAGACAAGATACAGAGAACATAATTAAGTAATATGTGTCCAAGAAATCATGTCAGGGCTTCAGTAGTCTGCCACAGGGTGGACGATGCTGCTTTGCAAAGTCAGCTTGTAGTATTAACCAAAGATTTGCTTGGAAGGTGAGACCTCAGAGGGCTGTGTTGTAAGGTACTCCTACATTGAATTATTTCCTCCAGCCTCTTTCTGTTGCTATTTCGTCGCCCGCAAAATGGTGAAAAATAATCCTAGCATTACCTATCTCATGGCAGCAGTGATTAAAATAGAAGATATTACAGGAAGATAGTCTGTAAAAGTTTGCTTTTTTATTTTTTAATCTGCTGTACGAATATATATATTATTCATATAAAGAATTTCTTCAAATCTCTTGCTCTCTAGTGCTAGAAAAACTAACATTAGGTGCCAGGTAAGACATTCTCAGATGTATTATCTCTCCCCCAGAATGATAGTGTGAAGAGTTCTGCAAACATGCTACCCAGTGAAACAAGAGTAACTATTGAAGAGTATTTTTAAAAACAATCATTTAAAGTATCCGGAGATTGTTAGAGCATACAGCAAATGAAGAAACATTTATTCAAGCAAACTTACTAAATCATAGCTAGAACAGTAAAGAGTCTGGGACACTTGAGCCTCAACCCACTCTTTTCCCCTCTGCCCCCAGCTCAGTTCCCTTTGTGAAGCTGTGGCCAAGAAGATGGGATTCTTTCTCCTTCAGCTCCCAGGCAAAGCTACAGTATATCCCAAGAGAGAGCAGGTCACCATCATTTCTCATCACCATCACCACCACCCACGTTAGTGTTGGAGAGGACAAATCCCAGGTGAGTGGCTGAGAGATCAGAGCCTCACTTCTTCCACCAAGACCTCACTCACAGGGCAGAAGTTCTATCTCAAGGAAAGCAGGCCAAGAATGCTAGAGTCCTTGTTGAGATTCTGAAATTCATATAGATATACAAAAAACCCCTAGAATACTCAAAATAATTTTGAAAAATAAAAGCAAAGTTGGAGAACTTTCATTTCTTGATTTCAAAATTCATTTTAAAGCCACATCATCAAGATAGAACTATAGACCAATATTATTATTGATTGAAATACACACTTGAAATGGATTAATTATATGATATGAAAAATATGCCTTAATAAGGTAAAAAAAAGAAAACAGAGCTTGAATTTAACTAAAGTGGTAGGCTTGCCCCAACACAGCTCAATTTCTGATTACATTTCAATGATCAGTTCTTCACACTCTCTGCCTAAAGAGGAAAGACTGAACATTCTAGGGGAAAATAATATCAACTTCAGCATCCAAAATTCTTTTACACACAATGTCTAGCATAAAATGTTAAAAATATATATAAGACAAGTAAATAGGGGAAAAATACGACTGATAATTAAAATACAAATCGGATAACAGAAGCAGCTCCAGTCATGATCCAGATGTTGGACTTAGCAGAAAAGGGCTATAAAATAATTTTTTTTAATATATAAATAAAAGATGGAGAAAGTAGGTGAAAATATGAGAATTTTAGAAGATCATTGTAATATATGATAGAATCAATATAAATTCAAAATATAGTATCTAAACTTAACAACTGTAAAAGCAGACTGAAAACAGTAGAAGACAGGCGTACTGGACACAAAGATAGGTTGATGAAAAATATCCAAATGGAGCACAGAAAAAAGAAAAAAATTGACAATGGCAAAAAAAAAAATAAGACATCAGAAAAACCTTCAAATTACCTAATGTGTGTTTAATTGGAGTCCATAAGGAGAGGAATGAGAGAGAATGGGGCAGAATCAAAGAGATGATGGTATAGAACTTTCAAAAACTGATGAAAACATCAACCCACAGTTTCAAGACATTCAACAAAGCTTAAGCAGATTGAAAAAAAGGATAAAGAAGGAAAAAAGAAGGAAATAAAGAAAGGAAGAGAGGAAGAATGAAAGGAAGGGAGGGAGGGAGAGAGGGACGGAAGGAAGGAAGGAAGCAGAGAAAGAAGGAAGGAAGAAAGAAAGAAAAATAGCTAGGCAAATTATAGTCAAACTTCTGATAACCACAGATAAAGAAAAAAAATCCTAAAAGCAGCCGCAGAGAAAAGATTCATTCATTATCTGTAAAGATACTTTCAAATATCTTTCCAAGAGAAGGTATGAAAGTTGTAAAATAATAGAATGGCATCTTTAAAATGCTGGAGGGATAGAAGGAAGGGCAGGGGCAACCTAACAACCAAGAAATTTTATACTTAGTGCAAATTTGTTCCAAAAGTGAAGGCTAAGTAAAAATATTTTCATATAAACAAATACTTGAAGAGTTTGTTACCATGAAATCTTTACCAAGTGAAATACTGAAGGAAAATCTTCAAGCTGTAGGAAAATGTTTCCAGATGGAACTGCTAAAAGGAATAGAGTGCCAGAAATAGTAAGAATGTGGGTAAATGTAAAAGAATATTGATTGTTTAAAGCAACAGTAATAATGTTCTTCAGGGTTCATAACATTTGTCAAGTGAAAGATGACAACAATAATGCAAAAAGTGGGAGGGAATATTACAGATATAAGAGTGAAAGTTTTATGTTTTCCTTGACATGATGGAAGTACTAATTTAAAGTAAAGTGTAATAATTCAAGGATGCATATTGAAATCTTCATGATAATCAGGAAAAGAGTAATACAACAAACATACAATAAAAAGCTAGTTCAATATGTATATTAAATCATGTACATCTTAAATATTTACAATTTTTCTTAAAAAAGTTTAAAGTAAATTAAATTAAAAGGTCTGTAAAACTAAAAAAAGTAAAGGAGAAACAACTTTGATTAAGCTGAAAGATGGGTACAAAGAAGATTCAAATAAAAAAGTACAGATACAATGATTAGAAAACAAATAGGAAAACAAAAACCTTAAACCCAAATGTATGAATAATTACATTAAATATAAATGGTCTAAAAACTCTAAGTAAAAGGCTGAAATTGTTAAACTAGAAATAATAATAGTGAGACTCAAATATATGCTGTTGATGAGACATGTTTTAAATATAAGGAACAGATAAGTTGAGACTAAATGGCCTAAGAGAAATTATTGTATATGTTCATCAAAAGACTTGCATAAGAATGTTCAGAGCAGCTTTATATATAAAAGCCAAAACCTAATAATGACCCAGACTATATTATTGCTATATGTAACAATATGGGTGAATCACACAGATATTATGTTGAGCAAGCAGAGTTAGGCACAAGAGAATACACATTCTATGATTTTGTTTATATGATGGTTAATAGCAGGAAAAACTAATCAATAGTAATTGAAGTCAGATAGGCATTATCTTTGAAAGAGGAGGTATATGGATTGGGAGATACACAGGGAAACCTCTGAAGAGACATAAACATTCTATGTCTTGGTCTGGGTTGTGTTAGATGGATATGTGTGTGTGTGTGTGTGTGTATGTATATTTAAAAAATTATGCACATTATAAAGTATATCATATAATATATAATAACTATATATTTGAATATATGCATGTAATATATACATGTGTATATAATATAAACATATGTATTATACATCTATAATATATATACTATATATAGAGAGAGAGAGAGAGCAGTACATTTAATATCAATTTCCTCTGTACTCTTGAATGAGTGGATGTTACACTCCATCTAGAAAGAATAGAAGCAAACAAACAAAAACAGGAATAAGGCCAAAATGCTTGATTGTATTTCTAATTTTCCATTATTAGGAGTTTAGGTTGTACCAAATTTTTCAGTGTAACAGATATTACTTTTCAGAAAGAAAATGGCATCACATTTACAATATTACAAAACAAGAATTGATAATCATCCATAAAATATAAGAAGAACAGTACGGATGAATATAAATGAGAAAAAAATGTCATGGAATTATATGATACCCCAACAGTACAACTAGGAACAAGTTATGAAAAAGAAGATACTCGTATCTCATAAGAGAATAAATATGGTATTGCCTGGAAAAGAACTGTGTATGCTCACATAAGTTACCTTTAAATTACTAATAAAAATGACAGTTTCTCAAAAATTAAAAGATTAAATGTAGCGTGTACAAACATTTTCTTTGTAATATATTTCCCTGAATCTATACATAAAAACTGCAATAAATAATATTACATGTGTTTCCAATTTCAACCTTCTATTTCTTCATCTATACAATGGGAGGGAGGGGTAGAAAAGGCTACCCAGACTAGATAATCTCTCATTTTCTTCTATCTCTAATGAATTAATTATTCTACTTAATGAGAACTTTCTCCCAACTCTAAACTCCACTTTTATCTACCCCCTAATTCTTTAAAAAAAAAAGTTTTAAATTTCCAAATTCAAATACTTAGAGATGAGGAGATAAAATTTCACAAATTTGTTTCCAATTTCAGAGCTAAAAGGAATAAGGTATGTCCTAACTATCATCTCTCGTTCTTCTCCCGTTTCTGATGGTGAACCCTTCCTCTTGGGACAGTATCTGAGGGCATCCCTCTTCAACACACTTTTGCTGAGGGAGTTGACGTTTTTCCACAATCGGCTCAGGACAAAATTCAGTCAGGCATTCGAGTATATGACTTAGTCAGTTGGAGGCAAGGCTGACAACGGAGGGCCACTCCACTGTCGCCAAGTCACAGATGGCCAGCACTGAAGGAAAGGTCAGCTGTATTATGAGGTGAGCGCAGACACGTAGGCATCCCAGCACATCCATCCTGTGGTGCGTGTGCACATCTGCTACCAATTCCCCCATTTCCCTTTCCAGGAGGCGTGTGTGTGTGTGTGCGTGTAAGAGCAATCTAAGCAGGTGTGAACTTCCAGCAAGCAGGTCACAGAGGAGAAATGTGGGACAGTTGGGACAAGGTGCAATGGTACAAGTTAAGAGCAGGCTGCTAATAAAAGTGCTCTCCCAAGGCCACTGCTGGAGAAAGAGAGCACATCACGCCTTTCCTCTCTGCCTTTCACAAACAATAAATGTTAACTTTTTAAAAGAGTTTTGGGGGATGAACTTTTCACCCGAATTTACACAGATAGGTGAACCTGCCTCCAATTAGAGCTCAGTTGCCTCCTCCCGAAATTGTGATTTTTGCTTCTTCCTCATGGTCGTTTTCAGGAATGGAATATCGTTAACATTTCATCTCTGATTTGCTCTAGGCCAAGTCTCATTCCCCACACACCACGTGCTTATGTGCTTCTTGCAGTCTGTGTACTCTCACCTCCTCGCCCCCTGTCTTCTCCCCTGTTCACCTTTCATCCCTCCTATCCCCTCAGGTCCCTGTGACTCTTTGCTAATTCAAATGTCACTACCCAGCATCTCAGGCAGACCTCTTCTCACCCTCCTCTCCCCTACCCTCATGGCTCTCATGGCTGTCTCAGGGTTTTGTGCTCAATGGTCAGCTGAAGGTGCACTTTGGGCTTAAAGGCAGGAGGATGCTGTACCACTGTCTCTGGCTCAATTTTGCACACAACCCTGCGTGGGAGTTTATCAGCCTACGTGCTACTGACTGGCACAGGCTTGAGTGTGTATTGGCCTCTAGAATTTCACAGAGAGGCACTGCTGTGCTTTAGGACAGAGTTTGAGCATTCCTGAGTTTCAGTTAGAAGACCATCTAAACTCATCAAAATATTTCCTGATTCCTAACAGGAACAACATCTGTTTGTGGAAGATCACCTTTTATTAAGTGTGAAAGGAAGAAGCAAAGAAACACTGGCACTGAGTAAAGTCATGCCATCCCAGGCTGACCCTGTGCTTTATACTCCATCTTTCAGCACTCACCATGGGTTCTATGCCATTGCCTTTGAAGTTTCAGACACATATGGATCTTGGCCCTTACTTGATTATGAGCATAATACGCATGATTATTATATGAATAATAAGCTTTATTCTTAATGTCAGAAAACACGGGACTGAGCAATGACCTGGCTATGCAACATTCATGTTAACCATGGACATGTCATTTCTAGTCTGTTGACTTCATTTTCCACACCTGAAAAAATGTGAATATTAGAAGGATCCTAGAAATTCATGAGTGTTCCTTTAATGATAATCTTTCTATGAATCAAAGTTGTATGATATAATCATAAGCATCTTTTTCTTTTGAACCTTTTCCCAGAGTTTTATGGTGCTGACACAGGAAACGCCTGCTATTTTGTTAAAGAAATGACAACTTTAAAGCAAGTAATACATTCATAAATCTGCACTGAAGATGTGTTAACCAACAAGAAGTAACCCATTATTCTCAGAGTTCTCAGGGCCTGAAGAAGGCACACAACCAACTGCCCCAGAGCCCCTGTCTGCACACAGAGGCTCTGTCTCCACCCCACAAACAAAGCCCAGAGATGCCGCATCAAAATGGTACCCAGGTACATCCAGCCCTGCCTCTGGCCTCAAGTCCCAGGAAGGTCAGAAAAGAAGAAAATAGAAGTGAAGGGTAAACCGTAAGAAATATCTTTATAGATGTTGTTTGGATTTTGATGAAAATATTCAATATATTTCTTGAATAACTAAATATAGATGAACAAAATAAGAGACTCAGAGGGATCTCCATTCTTCCCTCTTTCACTCCCTCACATCCTCTCTCGCTCTCTCCTTCCTTCTCTCTTTCTTTCTCTCCTAAGGTACATGAACAGAATGCCTCCTTTAGCTCTCTTCTAGTACGATCTGATGAGGTTCACTTTACTTGCATATGGGTAAGGTGATGGTAAGATTGGGACCCACAGTCATCACCCCCTAGGAGGGATGATGGGACCTCTGGCTCTCTGCTCTCATTTGTCACCTTCTAACACAGCCACTGCAAGATCTCACCCATCCTATAACCCACTCTCCTCTGTGAAGTGGCCATGAAACTAACCTTCCAACCCACCTTCCAACTTCCCCCCGATGCCACATTTACAGGGGCTTATAGGACAACACCACTTGGATGACATTTTACCCTTCAAACTCAACATGCCCCAACTAAATCTATCTTCTCCTTCCAACTCTCCATCTATGAGATCTGACTCTATCGTCTTCCTTTAGAAACATCTTTGAACTTTGGTCCTTATTCTTTATCCACATCACTACACCCAGGGTCACATAATGGGGATAGGATCTCAAGGGCCATTTGGTCTCATTCCTTGCTGCCATACATGACAGGTGCTCCAGCAGCTCCAGGAGCAGGGAGAACATGCACCACTGCTGAGAGCTCAAGGTGCCTTGTTTAGCTTGAACCATTATCTGCCTCCATAGTTTTCAAACCTTCTCCCTCCTGGCCCCCTTAGAATAAATCACATCTCTCCTCTACAGGACAGCCCTGAAGAAACTTAAAGCACAACCTGTCATCTCTGAGGGATCTGTTCCTTCCCAGTACCATTCAAGTCTGCATGTGGCATTGTTTACCCCTTCCTCCTCAGGTCAGCCTCCTCTGTCCATGTGAGGGCCCTGATTCATTTGAAAATGACAGAAGAAAGAATTCTGCCAGCAGACAGCCTTTGGACTCAAGCTTCAGCATCAACTCTTCCCTGGGTCTCCAGCCTGCCCTGCAGATTTTGGACTTGCCAGCATCTACAATCACATGAGCCAGTTTCTTAAAATAGATCTCTCTCTCTCTCTCTCTCTCTCTCTCTATGTATATATATAGAGAGAGATCTACATATCTGTATATCTATCTATCTATCCATATATCGCTGCTGTTTCTCTGGAGCACCCTGATTAATACACTACCCTTAAGAGATTTTTTGAATTACACTCAAGAAGTATATGCTCATTTTTTCCATTTATAATTTAGTGCATTATAAAATAACCTTCTCTTTTGGTTAATTGTATACGGTTCTCCTCAACTCCTAGCACTTTCTCCCCTCACCCTTTTTGCTCTCTTTAATCATATGAAAGACTTGAAGTTCAGATGGGAACACTATCAGGGGCTTACTACATGTGCTTAATAGTCTTCTACCCTCCTAGCCTTCTTCATACTTATGACAGATGTATATATCTCACACAATTTAAAGGGAAATATACAGTCATGATGCTTTTCCAGAAAAACACAATCTATATACATGAGAAGCCTCATATTGAGGAAGGATGGGAGAGTGTAAAATCAAATAAAACTATCTGGATTAAAAATGCTTCTTGGCACATATTTCAAAGAAATCTAAGGGTTTATTCCTTTTGCTCTAAGGAGTACATTAATTCCTTTAACTAACAAGGATTAGCTGAGTGCCCCTGCATGGAAATCTCTGCACTGTAGGTCTTGTTAGGGTTAACGGCATGTATGGACCCAGGAACCGTGTGGCTGGCTTAAAGTCTGTGGGGGGTGCATAAACAGCCAGGCTGCAGGGGGACTGGGAACAGGAACAAAGGCCAGCGTCAGGAAGCAGCAGAGAACTGTAGAGAGCAGTGTATGGTGTGAGACATCTCATATGGGTGCTGTATAGAGGGATGGAGATGGAGTGGAAAAGCTCATTCCAGAAGGAACTGCCAACATGTACACGGGCCCAAAGCCCAGGGTGTGTGGAAAGCACACGGAGCAGTAATAGTCGTCTGGCTGCAGGGTAAAAGTCACTCTGGGAGAAGCAGTAAAACATCAGGTGGGACTGACTGAGACCAGGCATGGCCTGGTGATGCACCACTCTTAGGCATTTGGCCACAGAACCATCCTCATGGATTATATAAGTTCCAATCACACATTCTTCTGCAATTGCACATAGGAGTTCCAATTTCAATCGATACCTGGTAAGAAGTATTTGAAGCAGCCTCTCTCAATTCCCCAACAAAATGCCCATACAAAAATTGCAAATGATAGAAACTCATGTGATTCAAGAAAAGGAGACAGTCAACTGACATCCGAAACCTGTAAGAAATTTCCCTAAAATAAGTTGATGCGATGAGATCCATCAGCACATTTGTCAGCCTGTTCTCTTTTACATCCAGAAACAAAGCAAACCTTTTTCCAGTATGAGGGAAGATGGTGTTCCAGAACCTTCTCTCACTGTCTATTATCTACTCAGAAACTTAAGAAGAGCTGTACCCACAAGAAAACCAAACCATAAACCTATTATTGAATTTTGAGTCACTCAGAGGGCTGTTTCCCACCCTCTACCACACGACTCATCTTGACCTTGTTCTCTATGTTTACATTTAGAATTCCCAAAACTACCAGGGGCTGAAGGATGGGATTCAAGACAGGTCACATTACACACTGGGAAATACAGCCTCTACTATTTTCCTGTTCTCCACCAAGGGCTGTAATGCATCACCCTCTTCCCTCCTCTTGCACCCGAACTCCCTCACCTCTCCCACCTCCTACTTAATACGTAAAAGAGATAGTCTCTTTCCTTTGCTTAAAACTGCCCACTGTCTCCCATTGTATTATTGTTAATATTTAAAATCCTTACTGTTACTTCCAAAGTCCCATATTAGCAGAGTCTTTTTCCCTTTCCTGCTCCTTTTGGAAAATTCTTCCAGATCTTTTCAAGGTTAGCTCTTCCTCTTTCTTCAACTCATAGCTTAAAGTCCACCTCCTTAGGAGGTCCCTGACTGCTGTCTCTAAAGTAACCATCACACCACCTACCATAATTATAATTGTCTGCTTAGACGTCTCATCATTTGGTGTTTTTCTGATTGATGGATTGATTACAGTAGTTCCCATACACATTTTGCTTCTGCTTCTATCCACAGAACTTTCCTAGGGTGGATATAGAGAAGGAGAGTGCAGATTCACTCATCAAAAAGACATTTATGGAACACAGAGTGTGTTCACAGTGTCATTTTAGAGTTTGCAGACACTGTGGTGCCCACATAGGCAAGTTCTCTGGTCACACGCCCTGTATTCCAGGACGGCATAGATGAAGAAAGGGCATTGAATGAAGTTCAACAGTCGTTCATGACATCCCTGCCAGCAAAGTCCAATGGAAAGGAAATTCCTCATTTTGATAGAGTGGCTACAAAACTCTATAGAAAACATCATACTTCTGGCAAATCATAAAGTTTTCTTTCTGAGGTTGAGCATAAGACAAAGTTGGAAGAAGAGGTTCTCGTGGGGCACTGTAAAATCTCTCTTGGTCTGATTTAGGTTAAAGAGAATGTTCCCCTTGTGAAAATTCCTCAAAATATGCACTTAGGATTTGCGCACATTTCCATTTGAATGCTATACCTCAATAAAATATTGACTTAAAAAATAATGGAAGCAATCTGGATGTCCATCAACAGGGGAATGGATAAATGAAGATACATACACACTGTAATAATTGATTCAATATTTTAAAAAGAATAAGGGAGCTCTATATGTGCTGAATTGGAAAAAGCCTCCAATATGTATTAGTGCATGAAAAAGGTGAGTCACAAAACAATATGTACCACGTGAACCCATTTAGGATATGTGCAAATATCAAAATTAAAAAAAAAAATGATTTAGAAAGGAAGTAGGCTGTAGTAGGCCAAAAGAAAATTTTACTTTTTACTCTTCTTATAGTATTCAGTTTGTTTATAGCAAAATTATATTCATGTTTTACTTGTGTAAAGTAAATACCAACGTTTTCCAAATAGGTGCAGAAGCACACCCACGCTGGTTTCACAGAACTGCACAGGGCGGCATGCTCGGGGCCACAGAGCCTTGCCTTTGCTGGAGTGGTCCTGCAGTTGTTGGGGGGCCGAAACCAGGGGCATCAGGGCTCCACCTCCAGTGCCATCTTCTAGTAGCTGGGTGACTTTGGCAAGTGGCTTGGGCACTCTAATTTGGTGTCCTGCTGTAGGAACAAGGAAGTGGAAGGCAATGCTATTAACAGCTCAATTCTGTCGTGTAGAAGCAGGATTTACCCACATTTCACTACCACTCTCCCTCTCTTATGTGAGACAGTGCAAATGTATGTGGGAGAATCATTGTTCAACTCAACTGACTTTCAGTCAACTTTCATTCCGTCCTAAAGCCAGAGAGAGCTATGATATTGAGGGTCATGGCTTTAAGAGGTGCTTACTGCTAACTCTGGGTGGGATGGGGAGCTAGTCCCTGCACATAATTTCTGGGGGCAGGGTAGCCCCAGATCTTCATTCCCCTGACAGCATTTCAAGACACAGTTGTTATTTGTCCTTTGGTGCCTTGAATGAGGAGACAAAGTCTGAGACCGTTACTTTAACAGGGAGGTACTACAAACAAACAGCAAGGAACAAATCCAAGTTTAAAAATAAACAGTCTGCACAGACAGCTCTTCAGGGCTACCTCTCGGTGAGTGAGCGGAATGACAGATCACCCAGCTGCCTACAGCCAGCAGAATGCCTACCTGTCAGCCTCACTAATTGTTCAGACGGAGATGGAACACATTTCCCCCCAGAATGGACCTGCTTAGCCAACATTAGAGCTTACTTTGTAATCTAGCTTATATTTATCTAATCTTTTCCTCCCCCATCTCTTGGCAGACAGTTCCAACCCTGCGCTCCCAGCCGGCACCCAGACTGTGTTAGCATCTGCTCTCTTCCCAACACTGCGTGGGGCTGTGTGCGCCACATCAGCATGACTGCCTGCATATCCTTAGCTACGGTGGAGATAAATGTCATCCTGGGCAGGAGAAGCCCCTGCAGGAGTCAGCGGGGGCCATAAAGGAGCAGATTCCTCCCCCACAAGCCACATACCGCTTCCTTCAGCCCAAGCCTCTGGTAAGTGGTCAAAAGAGATCACTACCTCTCCTTTGGATGGGTCCTCGTTAATCCTTCATTGGATATTTAATTGGCACCGGCTTGGGGGCGCTGTGTGTTTATGAAATGATATACAACTCCAGACATTCATTAGCACTGTCAGTGCCTTTGGAATGATAAATAGCGAGAAGGCTCGGTCAAAATGCTTCTGGAGCTAATCCCAAATTAACTTTTCTATACCCTGCCAAGAAGAAATATGAGGGCAATGAAGGTTTTATGATAGCCCATAATCCCCCGATTAAATAAGCAACTGAAAAAAATGGACAGTGCATTATGTTTTAATTGAAATGTAAGAACAAAAATAAACAGCAGAGTCTCAGAACCCTTCTGGTGACAAGGCCTAATGCACCTACACTTAAACAGTAACCCCAGCACCACTTATGACATGCTGCGTGCATCACTGGAGCACACTCAGCCTTTCCCGGGGCTGGCATCCATGGGTTTAGTTTTTGATGAGTATAAATGGACTGTCTGCAGGACTCTGTTTTCACAAGTCTCTTCACTCCAGCAGTTACCCAAATTAGACCATTGGAATTCTATGGGTAATTGAGTTAAGGCTTAACCTTACCTACAAGAAAATAACTCAATTCCACTGGGAGAACCGCCCCACAGTCTGGAGAATATATGAAAGGGAATGGAGTGCCTTTAGTTGAATTGCCAAGGAGGAGGGGAAAGAAAGGTAGGGAAGGCTGTTGTTAGCACTCTGGAGAGTTATGTAAACTAGAGATTAACTTCCCCTCCAGACCACCCAGGTTTATCTCTTTAGAAAAACATTAGCACATTTGAAATGCCTGCAGTAGCCTGGAGGCCACTCTGGAGTCAGCAAGAAGAGGCGCCTTTAGTCATGTTCCATTCACAGAAGGGTGTACCAGGAGACTTGGGACACATCAAAGCAACTGCCAAAAAGATTCACATAAATATTTTAAAATTGCATCCTAAGGGCCAATGGTTCTTTTCCTTTTTCTTCTTTTTAAATTAAATTCAAATAACCCATTTTGGTTACTGACAACTCGAGTCTTTAAGAACTTTGGAATTGATTTCCCTGCCTGTGGAATATCTGTTGCCCTTTACTTTCTCTTTCAATAGTTGAGATTTTAAAAACATGTTTTCTTTGAAAGAGAAAAGTCTAGGTGGTAGGCTTCCTTTTAACAACCAGGGCAGCGATGTGAGAGGGCCACAGTAGCCAGCCTTTGCCCTGTCGGAGGCACAGGTAAGCACGGTGGGCCCTACCCATGAAGTCACAGACGCTCCCGTGTATACACCATGTATACCTCAATGCTACCATTGGTGTCAAGGTCACTGCCTGTATCTGGATGCGTGGGTGGGTCAGTTACACAGATAGTTTCACCTGCCTGCAGACCTGCAGATCCTCTGTCTGGAGGAGTCTAGGCCTGGAGACGTGTCTGTAGGCCTTCCTGTGCTAGAGGTTGGAGGATCTGGATGCTTTTCCACCCCAGACAATCTGCTTAACCAGAGGAACAGCGCAGCCGTCCTTCTAAGGCAGCCCCAAATTCCCCTGGTCCCATTGTGGCTCTCTATGCTGTATAGACTCTGGGACATTTACCATTCTGGACCCACTTTTTGGTGTCACTTCACATATTCAAAACTGGATCTCTTCCATGGCACTTAGCATGTTTTTGTAAGATGATAAACTTTGTTTTTTCCTCCTTTAGCCATATTTTTGCACACGTTTACAGCAGATGATTTGTTACCCGCTTGTCTCTAGCCTGCTGGCCCAGACTATCTGTCCTGAGCAGAGGAAGACTGACGCTGAACAGCAGCACCAGAAAAATGTCTGCCCAGGGATTCCCACATCTCACAGAGGAGAGTGAAAGGGCTTCAGGAACCCAGCCACTCTGCAGTTAGAGCTTCCTGAGGCAACAGCCCCCAGAGATGCCTGCACAGCGTCTGGCCCTCCGCCTTGACAGCAGCCTTGTAAGAGCCATCTTTTGTGGATAGCATGTTCTGCTCAGTGCTCCATCTGAGCATCTTGGGGCAGGTCTCCACACGTGCTCCTCACCCCCAGAGCCCCTGTTCTGAGGAGGGCCCCGGGAGCTGTGCCCCTCTTCCAGCAGGAAACACAAAGCAGTGGGCAGTTTCAGTCCTGTGTGCCCATGCCTTAAAGTGCAGGGAGTGGGAACTGTATGGGCTGGGCCTCAAAGGCCTGGGTAAGAGTGAAAGGTGGGTGAGGAGAAAGGATGCTGGTGAGGTGAGGCGAGGAGAAGCAGCAGTGGTCCCCAGTACCAGTCAGTCCACTCGGAGTTCACTGGAATGAGCCATTGCTATGGAACTAATTCTAGGATGCATGGGCAGAAGTGGGGGTGGGGTGTTGAGAGACAGGGAAACTATATGTAAAATAGTCACCCCACTCCCCCAGGCTCACCATACCAAGAGGCTTGACCATGAATCTAAAGAGCTGAGGGAGGGGGCCAGACCCATGGCCTCATGGTTAAGGTTGGCATGCTCCACTTTGGCAGCCTGAGTTTGGTTCCTGAGTGCAGACCTATACCATTCATTGGTGGCCATGATGTGGTGGTGACCCACATACAAAGTAAAGGAAGGTTGGCACAGATGTTGGCTCAGGGACAAATCTTCCTCAGCAAAGAAAAAAACAGAAAGAAAAAGAATGCAGTGGGACAGCTCTTCAGGGCTGCCTCAGCCCAGCCTGACAGTCCTGGGAAGGGAGCAGCCCACACCAACAGCGCAGCTGGTGACCATGGTGATGGTCACTGTGGTTCCATCCCCAGGAAATGACCCAGCTCTCCATGCTCCCTCCTGACCCTGGTTACTCAAAGAGCTGACCATGTGTGGGCTGGGGGCATTGCACACTTGAGAAAGACAAGTTTAACTTAAGTGCATTCGGAATTCTCCTGTCAAAATATCTATAAGTAAATTATTTTAGGTTTAGCATTTATTAGGTTGAGAATCATCTAGAGAAATACAAGTTTCTTTGCAAATCCACAGTGGGGTGGGGAAGGGGATTAATATCTTTACCATCTTAGCTCAGCCCAGTCTGAGTAGCGAATATCTTGGGGTGGGGGGTGCTGGACCATATGAACTAGGCTGGGGCAGGGGACTGAGCTGCCCTGAGTGCCCTGTACGATTCAGGCCAGCCCTGAATTTTCAAACTAGCTGTAACATCCTGGGCAGTTGCTTAACTTCTGGAGGCTCCAGCTTGGATAGTGATACTTTCCTGGAAATTTTGTGATGACAGCTGAGAAAATGTATCTGTTTAGGGTTTGATGTGCCGTAAACAACAAAACACAGAGGACAGTAAGGAGAAGATTGGGAAAGGAACCTGGAGAAAGAGGTGATCATGGTGTCTACAGGGGCATGTGGTGGGGCTTCCATCAGTGCCCCCCTAAACAGTGGTTCCCAAACTTTAGTGTGTGTTTAAATCACCCGGGGGGCTTGGTAAAGGGCACGTGACTGGGTCCCATCTCCAGAGATTCTGATTCAGTGAGTCTGGGTGGCACCTGAGAATGTGAACTTCCAACAAGTTCTCAGGAGATGCTGATGCTGCTGGCCTGGGGAACACACTTTAAGAACCTAAAGCACTTGCATGCCTGCCTGCTGGCCTGGGGAAAGAAATGAGGTGGTGCCTGGGCTTGGAGGGGGAGAGGGGCCCCTTGGCCCTCAGAGGAGCTGGATTCAGGACTAAGGGCTGGTTCTAATCAGGAGCTATAACCATTACATCCACCCCTTGCCCAGACCTCCCGGATCTGCTGTGGACTAGCCTGGCAGCATGGTCTCAGCAGTCCTTCCATCTGCTGCTCCTATTCCCCAACAAGCTGACCCAATCCTTCTCCTCTCAACTCCTACTCCCTTGCCCCCCACCCCAGTGATCTAACCTCCTCCTTGCCTGGGAAAATGTAGCCTTTCATTAACTCTCCCGAAAAACAACTACACGTCTACATACAGAGCCATTGTATAGGAATATTCCCCCACTACATTGTTTGTAAAATCAAATAGGTGGAAATATCCTATGCATCCATCAACAGGGGAATGGTTGAATGGACTCTGGTACACACCTACTTCAGAATATCATGCAGCCGTTAAATGAGGAGGTGGCTGTACACGTGCTAACGTGAATTACTCCCAATACATGTCGTTAAGAGAAATACCAGTTACAGAGCAATGGGCACAGTGTGATCTCATTCAGAAAAATGAAATTTGAGAAGAAAAACACAGGAAAAGTGTCTAATCTATAGCCTGTGTTTATTTGTAGATAAAAATAAGAGACACGTAGCAAATTAAAAACATTAGTTGTCTCTGGGCAGAAGACTAGGATGGTGATGTGGTCAAGAGGAACTTTTATTTCATCTATACTGTTTGGCATTTTCAAGGACAAAGTCATGTACAACTTGAATGAGTAAAAAAGTATAGAAAAAAGAAAGGAAGCTGAGTGAGCGACAAAGACTCTTGCAACATTCTATCCCTAAGCCCTGCATCCATCTCATTTCCTTTCCTTCCATCTCAAAAGAAGATCTCCCTTCTTTCCAAGCTCCAAATGAGCCCTGAAACTGAACCCCAACATCTCCTTGACATTGTCTCCTTCAACTTCTGCACCCCCTTCCTCCTCCACATGGAGCTGCTCCTGCTGAGAACGGCAAGGTTGGGTTTCCAGAGGCCTGCTCAGTTCTCCCAGTGTAGACCATCTCAGTCGAATCCTTCTCTTCTTGAGGCTCTCCATATCATAGAGATGCATGTTTTATAAGAATTGCTTCTTCCAAAAAGTTTTCTATGGACTTTATATAATTCTTTCATGGGAATTACATGGAAATTAGGAGTTAATTTTGGGAAAAGCAGTCATTATTGCAAGATTCAGAGATCTTTGAAGATTCTGCATTTATCAAAACTCTCTTTTACGTCTTTGGAGAAGTATGTTCATCATTTAGATCCTATACGTACGTCATCAGACTTATCACCAGAGATTTTGAGTTTTTTGGGTTTTTCTTTTTTTTTAGGTGAGGAAGATTGTCTCTGAGCTAACATCTGTTGCCAATCTTCCTCTTTTTGCTTGAGGAGGAGTGTCACTGAGCTAACATCTATGCCAGTCTTCCTCTCTTTTGTATGTGGGATTCCACCACAGCATGGCTTGATGAATGGTGTGTAGGTCTGCACCCAGGATCTGAACCTCGAACTCTGGGCCACTGAAGCAGAGTGAGTGAACTATGCCAACCAGCTGGCCCCAGAGATTTTGAGGTATTTGATACAGCAAATGACATTTCCAGTTCCACTGTATTTCCTAATTAGACACTCTGTACTTGTATGTGGAAAGGCTATCATTTTAAACACTTTGGGACAATTTATTAAACTATTATTCCCAGAGATTTGGTAATCCAAAGTTTAGTTCCATGCCATCTTCAAACAATGAACGTGAGTGCTCTTTTCCAAAATTATCTTATTTATAATTCATATCTTAATTGATTTCCAAGACAATATAAAATCATAATTGTGATAAGTTTCTATCTTTTTATCTTTCCCAATTTTTGTTTTTAGAACTATATAATAATTCACTTATAAAAAGTATAATGTTTACCAGAATGCATGGCCAAAAGATTACTTCTATCTTATCTTTCTAGGATTATTTTTAGAATGAAAATATGGATATTGATTTTTATCAAATTACTTTAGCATCTTTTTGGCTGTGTTTATATTCTGTTTTTTATGTCTTAATGTTAACCTTTTGTCCTTGGGATATGCTTGGTCCTGGTGAATGATAAAATTAATGTACTGTAGGATTCAAGTTATTTTATTTTTTTGTTAAGATTTTTTGCATCTATAGCAGACGCTTGAAAATCATGTAATATGTCCAGAGACTATCCTAAATCCCCAGATTTTCTCAACAAAACACAGCAAGAAGGCATTGGTGTGCCTTGATCACCTGGTATTTCTCAATAATGTTAGGATAACTTCTTGGGTTTCTTAGGGATCATATGTGCATCTCACAGCATTTGTTTCCTGGGAGCACATCCTTATAATACAGGCATGCTTGCTACCCTTGTCTGGGCTCCCTGAAAGTAGGCCCTGAGTTGAGGATTTGGCTACAGGTAAGGTATTTGAGATATGACTCCAGGAAGCATGAGCAGGAGTAAAGAGGGAGAAGTGGAAAGCGGAAAAACCAAGAAGGGCCAATTAAGGGGCAGGTTATAGGTGTGGACAGCCAGGACTTAATCCAGCTGAAAACCATCTGAGAAACAAGAATGTACCCCAGCAAGAAGTGTCCTGAAGAGATGGGGAAGCAGGTAGGGCGCTCAGGGCCTGAGGGCTACCCTGGGGTGAGGCACTCCCGGCTGTTTTGGTCTGTTTGCACTCCCTGCAGGTGGAGTGAGCAGCCAGGACCCAGGTGCCAGAGAGGCCCCTGGGATGGGAGCTGCGCCCTGAGATGGGAGCTGCCACAGCAGCTCAGCACAGAAGATGCAGAGCAGCATCAAGTCATCTGCTACAGCCAACGTTCCCACAGTGGCTTTTTCAAAGCCTAATTCCCCCATTTTATGAGAGATCTTTGCACCAGAGACAGTATTTATTAAACATTCCCCAACTACTTTCTGCCAAATTATCTACTGGCTATGGTGAAGCTGTTCAGGTCAATGACACAAACGCATAGAAAATTTAAAGGAGAAAGTAACCAGTTCCTCGAGTGCTTTCATTCCTGATACCCTGCAGCTCCGCATGCAACCACAGGTCCCTTTAAAATAGCTCCTGTTTCCCCCAGAGGCCCGAGTGACTGTCTAGTCTTTGTCCCCAAAGAGCACATCTGGAGCCAGCTGTCCCTATGTGCTACGGTCCTGATGCTGCCCATCCCAGACCCTCAACTGGTGCTGAGCCTCAGCTGACTAGGAGACGCACCCTCCCCTCTGCCCACCTCTGAACCCACCCACTCCCTGAGCCTCACCTCTTGGGTAAGATGAGAGATGGAATAATATCCAGAAAGAGAGCAAAGCTTTGATGACCTGCATAACTTGGCAGTGAAACTAGCTGCAGACTTGATAGTTGAGAGTTTTGGTCCTACCAGGATGTCTCCAGACCTTCAGGGATACATTCTCCCTGCCCTGGGAGCTCTCTGGAGCTCTGGGAACTTAAAAGATGCTGTGCAAGCATCAACTCTGAATGTGGAAGAGCCCTGCACTGGGTACCCCGTGTAATACATGATCATCACAGAATCCCAAGCTGTGACCTTTTGTGTGTGAGGCAGGAGAAAAGGCGCACAGGCTCCAGATTGTCCCTATCTGGGTCCCATTTGTGTAGAGCACTGCTTGATGCAAAGGAACATCAGTAAATGAGCCGCTGGAGCACCAACAAACAGCCCGTCCAGATATCGGACTCTCTCACCTCTGGGCCTTTGGTTAAGCACCAACCTCTCAGCAAAGCCTTCATCGACCACGCGTCCTAAAATAGCAAACACTACTTCACACACTCCCTCCCCTCTTTCTCTGCTATATATATTTTTTTCTGTAGCATTAATCACCATCTTCCGCCCTACATATTTTACTCACCTGTGGTCCCTCTGGCTTCTCTAGAACGCGAGCTCCACCTGGTTGGAGGTTCGGTTAGTTTGGGTCATTATTGAAGAGTCAGCGCCTAAGGCAGGGCCTGGAACATATAGCCCTCAGTGATTTTTGTAGGATAAAGAAAAGAGTAAATCAATGCACGAGTAAAAGAAGCATTCAGCAACGCCCTAGACTGTGACTGCATTTTTCTTAGCCGATGCTCAGAGATGTAGATATTGAAAATGCCAGAAAACTTTTGCGAGGCAAAGATAGCAAGTTGTATATAAGTTAGAATAGGTTTAGGACCAATTAAATAATTACAGAATGTTAGACTATTCCCTTGACCCAAGACAAAGGTGATCAAAGATGAGCTAAGTCATAGTCCCTGCCTCCCCCACAAGCACCCCTTGCAAAGAAGCATAGCCCTGGGGCCAGCCTGGCGGCACAGCGGTTAAGTACCTACGTTCAGCTTCAGCAGCCCGGGGTTTGCCAGTTTGGAGCCTGGGGGCAGACATGGCACCACTTGGCATGCCATGCTGTGGTAGGTGTCCCACATATAGATAGTAGAGGAAGAAGGGCATGGATGCTAGCTCAGGGCCAGGCTTCCTCAGCAAAAAGTGGAGGATTGGTGGCAGATGTTAGCTCAGGCCTAATGTTCCTCAAAAAAAAAGCATAGCCCTAGTGGACTGATCTCTGGGAAACCCATGCCTCTGGCAGGGTGGCTAAATGCTCATCACAGAAACCTCACGTGAGAGGCCAAGAGGGAGCCCTCCTGCCCCAGGACACAGCAAGGCAGTTCTAACTGACACTGGGTAGCCGAAGCGCAAGATGGTCAGCATGAGGAGCCCGCTCAAGGAGATTCTGGCAGGGCCACCCAGGATGTATGGGACCAGGGGCAAGGACTTTTTGCAGGGTCCCTGTCATATAAACAAAGGTGCTCAGAGAAGGCTAGGTTTTCCCAACATTTTCCACAACTCCTTTTCTGAAAACGTCACCTCAGAATCTACTTGACAGCCCCACACTCACAGCAGCTGCCCCGTTCACTAGAATGTCGGGGGCTTCTGTGGGGTCCTCAGCTGCCGACTTCTCATAAGCTGCCTGAACTCAGGCGTGCTCAGCGCGGCTGCAGGGCCGCAGATTCCTCCAGTTATCCCTCAAAAACAATGCGCGGGAACCTAAATCAAATTAGCAAATGGACAATAATTGTCTGAATGAAATCAACTTCAAAATTGAATTTGCTAAACAGGGTAAGTGCAGGAACAATCCATATTCATGTTCAAAACCGACAAGATGCCTGCAGATCTCCAACAGGCACTCACAAAAAAGTAGGCAGACATGCTTTCCCCATATTTTTTTTTTTTTTATCATTCCGTTGCTTAAAAAGAAATATGTTTCCATCTGCTTTAAAGTGAAGTTTTAGGAAGACAGTTCCAGAATTTAATGTTTAGGCCAAACCTCACAGTTTCTTAATAGTCTTGCCATTTCTTGCTAAGAATGACTAACATTTGCAGAGCTCTCTCTTGTTTAGGAAAGCATCCTGTTTCACATTAATTTTCTTCTTTCACAATCTTGGGAGGAGCTAGGGCAGGGACTCATATTATTATTAGCTGAAATAGCATCCCTTTTTAAAAAAGAAGTCTAGATCTCTGAGCAGTTAAGTGACTGGCCTGGGTCACTCAGCACAAACCCTCATTCCACTGCTTCGAAGTGGTCCCGTGCATAGGGCCCACCCGAGTCCCAGCACCTGGGTTTGGCCCCTTTTGCCTCCTCAAACTGTCCCTGGATCCCTTGGTGGTTCTCTGTGTGCTTGTAACCACACCATCTTGCATTTTTGTCTTTGCTCATAGGTCTGAAACTAGGTCAGGGCCCACACTTTATGCAGACCAGAAAGAGTGGGGAGACCATGAAGCTGTGGGAACCACCTCCCTGTGCAGCCGCTGAGGGAGGGTGTGGACCACAGATGCTGCTGACCCCAGGGCTCCAGGGAAAACTACAATGCTTCAATCCATATTTTTTCCTCTGGAAAAAAAAGTATTAATAAATGAGAATTTCTGAAGTTCTCCAAATCATGGAAGCAAAGTTCAAGATGCCCAGCCACTTGTCTTCCTGTAGCACAGACATGGGTGGACACTCACAGCCTGAGAAACAGTAACAGAACGCCCCTCAGTCCTTGCCTAGTTAGTTGAGGCAGACATCTTTCTCCCTCCAGGAGTCGAGTGAGTCACTCAGTGTTTCTAGAAGGTTCCATGCTGACAATTAATGCCGCAGTTACCATGCTCACTGTCTACAGCCATCCGAACAAATGGCTTCTGGGATGCAAAGCTTCCTCACCGTGTACCCAATATTTGAGCAGACTTTAAATTTCTCTCACCTCTTCTTTCAGTCACTCACACACTCACTTGCTGTGCCCTGACTCTGGGCCATGCTTCACACCAGTTACCAGGAATAAGAGGGGGTCTGAGTTGGAATCAGGGAGCTCAGAGGCTGTTGTAACTATCTGATTAATACAAGGTTATTAGTGTGAATTGTGAAGCGTGATGAGATAAAATTAACAAAGAAGTCCTGTTTGCATGCCAGCAAGGGAAGATCTCATTTCACTGGGATGTTAGAGAAGTGTTTACATGGACGTGACATTGGGTGGGGTGATTAAGAATGAAGAGGATGGATTAACTGGACAGAGTAAAAAGGCATGTCCAATTCAGGCAGAGGGACCTCAGCACAAGGACATGAGGCCTGACAGAACACGGCAAGTGTTGAGCCTGGCCGTGAACCCGGATGTGGAGAGGAAAGGATGATAAGAGGGGTGACGGGGAATTGGTGGGACCAGGTAGGGGAAGTCCCAGAGCCTGGCCTTGATCCTGCCAGCAGCATGGGGCCAGGGAGTACTTGGAAAATGAGACTCAAGAGTCAGAGGACCTGAATCATGCCCAGCTGCCTAGCTTTGGCCTGTGTGAGCATGGCTGTCACTGGTCCTCTCTAATGGCCATCTTCATTTGGACCCCACTGCCCAACCACCCCTCGGGGAGATTGTGCAGCCACTGTGAAACAAGCATGGTGACAGGGTGTGTCCATTGTATGTCAGGAGCTGCTCTTTCTTGGTGGCACCCATCACTGGGCTGAGCACGGCCTGGGGCTTCTTTGCCTGCCTTGAATGCCCTTTAAACCACAGGTTGTCACTGGGCTTTCCATGTCTGTGTTTTCTCCCTGGAGGGTCTTCATGAATGTTTTGTTCAGTTTTTACAGTGCCCACAACATCAAGCACAGGCTCTGTGCATAGTGTAGGATCTAGAAACCTTGTGCCCTGGTAACAAGCCACTTGGGGCTCCTGGGGTCGGCCCCTGTGTGAAGTAGCCAATTCCCCCGCCTTAAGGCCAGTGTCCACACCAGTTCTGAGGACCATGTTTTGGGGCTGCAAACAGAAGTATGTGCTGGGCTTTTGGCTAATGTCTACTCAGAGCGTGGGGAGCAGTACGAAGCAAGCCAAGAGCAAGTGAAGGGGCCCGAACCTCTCGCTCGAGGACCACGGCACCTCCCAGGCCTGTTGACTGGTAGTTCTCCTGCAGGGGAAAGGGCTGGGGGTGGGCTCATCCTCAGCAAGCCAAGAGCCCTCATGGTCAGACTGGCAGAAGGAGGGAAACTTGACGTGAGCACTGGGTGGCAGGCCTATGAGGAGTGACTCCAGTGCAGGCCGGGGTGAGAGAGAAGCATCCACACAAGCAGGAACCGTGCGAGAGCGAGACCCCCAGGGGAACCTCATCGGTGCTTATGTAGGCTCTAGGCATCCCCTACAGATTTTGGGGGAGAGGACCAGCACTGTGGGTGTCACCATCCAGAGATGGCCCTCGGCATCATCACAGACGTACACACGCCCTGACACTCTCTCAGACCCAGGAAGAGTCCCAAGATCTCCATAGTCCTGGCCTCTGTCCCCAATCCAGACCATGTGAGACAGCCATCGATGGCATTTCCCCCTGCCCTGCCAGCCTGTCCTTGTCAGATACAGAGGTACCAGGGGTAGTTGCAAGGTCAGGTTCTGACGTCAGACAGGACAGCCCTAGATCCTCTCTCCCTCCCTGTCTGGCCTCGTGATTTGGGGCAAATCACCTAATCCCAATCTGAGGGTCAGTTTCCTAATCTGACATCAACTTCATAGGGGAGTTGTGGAGATTAAAGGAGATATGTTTATAAATAATGTCTTCACCTAGGGCCTGGCCCAGCACACAGACCACAGAAGGCAGCTGTTACACCACTACAGTCCTTGTGGCTGCAAGTTGACGTGATCCTTCTATTTCTAACACTAATTTCCAGATGCCATGGGCCAGGCCAATCCTGCCTCCTTCCCCGGTTGTTCTGCACAAGTATGCACCTTGATGGGTGCTACAGTGTCTTCCCCAGATGCCCCTTCAGGGGTGAAGTATCTGCTCCTCAGGTCCCCCAGTGTTGACTGCCATGGCTCACAGCTCCCTAAGCTGCCCTCTGCTAAATGCAATTGCCTGACCCAAGGTCACACTGTTTCCTGGGGGGGCATCTTGCATCTACTACCTGGTTGAAGGAGTAGGGGTACAAAGGCCTAGCCCTCGTTCCTCAATCTGGGACAACTCTCAAGGGCCACACTAGCTCCAGCACTCCCTGTGGGCTCAGCAAGGCCACTGTTGCATCACATTTTATAGCTCTGCCTAGTCTAGCTTCTCTCACTCCCAAGATTACTCCTCCAAACCCTGTTGCACACGTGTCTCCATCTCAGGGTATGTTTCCAGGGGTCCTGGCCTAGGACATGCACCTTTTCACTATAGTTTATCTAGAACCATAAGAAAGAACAGAATTCTTGATCTACAGAAAAGAAAACCAAAGGACAGCATGAGAAGGGGATCTTGTCTGCTCTCCACTATCAAATGGCAAACATCATACTCAAGTTTGCTGTCTCCCCTCCAAGCCTGGGTTTTGGAAGATATGTCTGGCTTCCTTAGGGCCAGTCTATCAAACTGGAGAATTCTATGTGCAAAGCTGCAGACCCGGCATGTCACCCAGAAAGACATCCCATCTGTCCTTCTTTTCTCTTTGCCCAGTCTCAAACATGATACCTCCAAACTGTCAAAGGAAGGAGAATCATCTGATGCTGTGTTTTCTCCTGAGCCCGGACATCCAAAAAAGATTGGTTCTGCTGGGAAACATCATTGCCCTAGAGTCAGAATGATAAACTCGACTTGACTTTTCCACTGAAAGACGTGCATCTGTGAACTGGGGAGCTGCCTTGAAGAGCTACTGTCCTACTCAACCCCAGAGAAACCTAACAATGGCTTCTTTACAGGGCAAAGCTCTTGAAGGCCTCTAACATTCTTTCCCTGAGCACCTATGGCAAGACAGCCTTCACAGATGAGGGCCAGATAGTGCAGCAAAGGTGGGAGCATCAGAAGAGTGTCCAGTGAGGAGTTCTGGGTCCTCTGAGAGCAGTGGAAGGTCCATGGAGTGGATGGGCCAGAGATGAGAGCAGAGGCACACTAAGGCCAGGTGGTGAAAGCAGCAATAAGAATTTGAACTCGATCCCATTTGCCAACGGAGAACATCACAGACTTGTATAAAGAGAAGCTGCATGCTCACATCTCCTGTTTGGAAAGGCCTTCTGAACTACAGTTCTAGAGAAGTGATGAGTTGTGGGGTAAAGGGATGACCTAAGCCATAGCTTCACTTAGGAGTCTGCTGAAGTAATTCAAGGGACAAGTAGTGGGGGGCACTGATACTTCCTGCTCATTTAGACAGAGTCACATGTCCAATTCACCATTAAACAGAGCCTGACCTTGAGGATGTTGGAACCCCCGTTCCACTTTGCAGTTGCTCAGCAGAGATGTAGGTCATGTGAAAATTCTACACTTGTTGAACCTCTCAGAGGACAATCTGAAGTGTCTCTTGGTGGAATGACCAAAGTCTCCAAATAGCTCATCAGATCTGGAGAATATTCTTTTTCCAGGCAGCACGTGGTCTCTTGGAGACCAGAGAGCAACCTTACTTGAGAGGCCATACTTCTGCCAACTTTCCCAGCAGAAGAGACTTGCCATTTTGATGTTTCTTCTCTTCTTTGAATAAGAGCTGTTCCCTTAGTCAGGATTCTTTTGCTTACAAGTGACAGAATCCTAAATCAAATATCTTAATCACAAAGGGAACATATTATCTCCTGTATGTACGAGAGTAGACTTTAGGCATTGCTGCATCTAGGCACTCAAACAATGTTAGCATGGCTATGTCTCTCAGTTTCACTCTTTATGGTTCCAGAATTACCATCAAGGGCTTTAGACATACATCCCTCTGATTTAGCAACAATAGCCATTGAGAACTTCTCTTTTCTAAGAGTTCTCAAAGTGTCATGGTTAAATCTTGTTACATCAACACAATCATGCATGTATCCCTGAAGAAGTTAGTACGGTCAGTGGGGTGGAGCATATTGATTAGTTACTTCTGCACCTGGGGGACTGGTAGGAGGGGAAGGAAGGGGAGGGGAGGGAGGCAAGAAGCCCATGTGGATAGAGATTAGGAAAGAAAGAATTCGTCAAAGGAAAATCAAGATGCTGTTACCAAAAAAGAAGAGAATGGACTCTAGGTAGATGAAACAAATGGCCACCATATGCCTCTAGGGAATTCCCATCCCCTTCACAGAATGAGAGAACTTTGAATCTTTGAACCCTTCAAGTCCTCACTTTTTCAACTGAGCCAAAACTTAATCTGCTCCTTAGCACTTTGCTTCTAAGTTTTAATGGCATTTATAAACTTTGGATTTATTTTAGGCAAATATAATGCCAGGGACCATGAACTACTTTGGAGCTGGAACGATGTCTTATTTGCTGCTCCATTCCCACTCCTCAGGATATTGTAGCCTTTCACACAGACATACTTGATTAAATACATTAAATTTGTAGCTTATTTCTGGTAACAATATGCCTCACTTTGGTAGACAGAGAAAAACAAAAGCATTCCTCCTGTATCTATACCCACTCTCCTGCCTCAATCCACTAGGTACTATGGGTGGGGAAGACATGCTGGTCAACCACGCTCTCATGAGAAAGTCAGATCTTAACAGCCCCTCACATTTGGGATGACAGAAATATATGGAGAGGCTCTCGACCTGATCCCAAAAGTCATGTCCACGAGTGGTCCCGTGGTTTCTGAGCATAAGCATTTCTACTGCCTTTGCGAAGCTCCCGAATGCTTTACCTCCCATGAGAGGACCTTCCTCCTCCCCGCTGTGGTGGTGAGTAAGAGCACACAGAGGAGCTTGTGTGTCAACAAGCCCCCCTTCGGGCCACCTTCTATTTACAGTTTTTGCTCCCATGTGAGAGCATCTCCACACACAAGACTCAAAATGACAAAACTATTATTTCCACAGAATTTTAGGGTAACTTGGGAAGAGTAGAACAGATGTTAAATTCCCTCCTGCCAGGGTCCAAGAGCCCAGAGGGGCTGCCTGTGGGCCTTCCCTTCTAGTCAGAACTTCGATCTGTTTGATGGAAGTCCTAGAGGCAGGGACAGCCATGCTTAACCTAAATTCCCTCTTCACTGAGAACCCAAGGAGCTGCATGTGTGTGCCTTAGCTTCTTCCAGCAGGAATAGCTGATATAGATGCCCTGGGCCACAGAGTTAGGAAAAGAATCCCCCAATTCCACATGGTAGAGGGTTCAAGGCCTGGGGTTTGACTGGAAAGGATTGGAACCAACCAGCTTTCCTTCCCTCGGCAAATATTTATCTCGTGGCAGTGAACGGCCAGGCACTTTTCAAGTACTAAGGGCACATGAGGCAGCAATGCGGTCCTTGCCTCTCAAACTGAGAGTCACAGGAGTAGGTCCTGTTCCTTCGGTGGCCAGGGCAGAGTACTGTAGGAGCACAGCAAAGAGGGATTTCATCCAGTGTTGGTGGGGAAGAGAGAAAGTTTGGTCAGGAAGCATTCATCAAGAGGGAAGACAAGGATATATAAGTAGTTTGTGTGGGAACCTGTGGAGTTAGAATCACCACCCTGGAAGAGGGGAAACAGTCTGAGGAGTGGGGTCCACAATTGAGCCAGGAGATAATGCCATCTTCCTAATTTCTCTCCTCTCCCTGGGTCCCCAGGAGCTCGCTTTCCTCTTCCCTTGGCCTTCCAAGCAAGACAGAAGAAAAGCTGGGATCCATGCTTCACCTTTGGGCAGGTTCATACTCATCTGTGGCTGGGCTCATTGGCTGTCTGGGGTCCTGTGTGTGTCACAGTGGGGCCACCAATTTTGAAAAAAACCCTTGCTCTGCAATGGAAGTAAACCTGGAATAGGAGTCAGGACAGCTGCCCTGGCTCTGGACTGCACTAGGCCACCTTGAACAAGTCACGCACCTTCTCCATCCTCATTTTTCTCCTCTGCAGGAGAGGGCCTGAGCATCCTTTCAGTCCCCTCATGCTGTGATCAACACTTTCAATGACAGAGCCTGAGGCTTTGTGCCAAATCAAATCTTGCTAATCATCCACAGCCACAGAATTGGAAAGCAGCAGTGTCAGGGATACAGGCTGCACCCCTCCCATCACACGCAAACACTTCTGATTCTGAGGCTATTTTGGACAAAGAGACTTGCTCTGAGCAAAAGAATCTATGACTTTCCCTTGCTCAAACCAGCCATAATGTCTCTAACCACACAGCAAACCTCAGCCACTCTGGTTTTCAGCAAGACCCTCTAATCTTCACAGAATGTGCCCGATGATCTCTTGATGTCTGGTCCCTATAGACAGCTTTGCCAGTGGTCTTCAAGAATTACAAGACACTCCTGGAGGGCTGGCCAAATGATTTTCCCTGGAGAGCTGAGTTGCTCTGTAAATTTGTGACACTTCCTGCGACCTCATCTGCTAAAGGAAGAAGTCAGTGGAGCACTCAGGTCTGACTCCAAAACCCATATTCTTCCCTACTGACCCAAGGGTAGGTGTCTCTGCCACAGCACCCACATGCTTGGGAAAAGAAAATGTCACTGTACCCAAACCTTTGGGGACTCCCTGCTTTGGTAAAACTACTTTGCTGCGGGGTTCCTGCCTGCTCTGCCTTTACTCCCCTTTCCTTTACTAACCTGTAGATCAAGTCTTAGCAAAGATTAACCAAAATGGATATTCCTTCCATTGTCCAGCTTCTGAATGCATTCATACAGATACACACACACGCAGAAAGAGAGAGAGGGAAGGAGAGAGAAAATACACACACCAAGTACATAGTGCCTTTTAAGCTTACAAAACAAGTTCACATGTGTTATTATATCCAATAGTTATGCCAATTATTAAGGGAACACCATCATTGTTATTTTTATAACTTTCAAAAGAAACTTGTTTTTTTGAACTGAAATAATTGTTGAGTCACAGGAAGTTTCAAAGATAGTACAGAGAGGTCCCCTGTACCTTTTACCAAGCTTCCCCCTGGGTTACATCTTATGTAAACATAGGACAATATCAAAGCCAGGAAATTGACATTAGAATAAAGTGTGCATGTTTATTTCTATGTCAGTTATCACATGTGTAGAATCATGTAACCCCTATGGCAAAAAAGCCAATATCAGAAGGTCATATACTAAATGGTTCCATTTATATAGCATCACTCCCAATTTAAAGATGAAAAACTGATGTTCAGAGAGATGACATGATTTGCTGAAGGTCACACAACTAATGAGTGGCATTTGAACTCAGACTATCACTCCAATTAAGTGTACCAGGGTGCTCTGTGGTTACCTTTAGGGGCAGGAAGTAACTAAGCAGACAGAGATCTCAAAAATGAAAAGAAAATTCTCAAAGAAATTGATTTCCCTGAAGGAAAGAGAAGTGCCATTGCAAGATGACTCTTTCCCTCTTCAGTCTTCACGTGGGAAGGGTCAGCCCCGTAGCAGCCTGTCTTGTGAAGTCCTGGCTGCCCCGAGTGTGCCTGAGTCTCGCCTGAGAGTGGAGGACGGACTGAATTTCGATACCAAGTTCTCCTGAAGGGTGTTGGACAACTGTGGCCTCACAGTGTGGCCACTTGTGCTGCTGTAGTTTCAAGAAGGCCTTGCCCACATCTCAGCTCCAGATTCCAGCTCTGCTGTCCCCACAGAGCTCCCAGAGAGGCTTGTCATCGCACAGTAAGGAATCAGGCATTTCCGGAGCATTTATCCCAAGTGCTGTGCTTTTTACCACAGAGGAATGTGTGCTCAGAGTTCTTGATTGCCTAAGAATCCTGCAAATGAGATTTGACCAAGCCAGTATTCTTGGCACAAGACAATTAAGGGAGGAAATTTCCTGCCATCATTAGCCTGATTCAGGCATTCATCATTTCTGCTTTGATGATGACAAATTTTCCTAATGTTTTTTCTGTTCTAAATCTTATCTTGCTCCAATCTTTCCTTCCCACATCTTTCTAGAACCGTGATTGTATTAACAATAACTGACACATCATGCGCTGCACTGAGCCGCTTTAAACCTACGATCTCCTTTATTCCTTGTGAAGATCCTACAAGATAAGATCCTCCCAGTCTCCCCATTTTACAGATAGGAAACACCTTTAGGGAGGTTTCTCTGGATACCCTAGGTCACACTGAGTAAACAGAAAGACTAGTATCGCATGCAGACCCAAGTGACCCCAGACTACTGTCTCTCACTTCCCAAACACAAATCTAACCTTATTATCACCCTGCCTAAAAGATGGAGCAGACTTGTCTCTCTGCTCTTCCCTGCTACACACAACTATCAACTCTGGAAAAAAACACAAGAGGCAACCAAAGGAAGTCTATGAAATGTGTAAAGAGGAAAGTATACTGGTTAGGGACCCCAGGATTAGAGGAACAGCACAGTGGTGGAGAGTCTCATGATCTCCAATCCAACAGCAAAAGAGGACTAACGCTCCATGTCTCTTGACCCCCTAACTCAGCAACAGAAAGTGGCCTAGGTAGGCTCATTTCTACTCTGGGTGGAACAGGAGTCCCGATCATAACACCAGGTCAGGCCAGCGTAAGTGGCTAAGGGGACTGAGCAGGAACTTGCTGACAATAAGCAGCCAGAGAAAGGGCTCACCTTTCTTGATGGGCTTGAAACTCCTTTCCACCAATCAGAGATAACTGTGAAGCTAGACATCAACGTCAGGGAGAAATCATGCCATAGTAAGCATCCACCCCAGGAAGTGCTATTTGTCCCCATGGTCTGTATAACCCCTCTCCCCACCAAGAAACACCAGGTGTCCAGGTAGCTTTGGTGGGGAAAGAAGGGTCACACTCCATAAAGTGGCAAGGTCCGGAAAGATTCTTTATCCCTGGACCATTTCCTCAAAAACCATGAGCTAGCAAAACTCAAGTAAGGTGAAACAGACAGCATAAATATTCCTGTAACCATTAAAGAAACTGAACTCATAATTCTCAATCAGAGCTCCAAAATCAAGGAAAAAGGGAGCACAGATTTTGAGTGAGCAATCAAATCTACTATAACTTCTTATAATTTATAACTTATTTATATTTCTTCCTCTCAGGCCTATGCCCTCTTTTCTCAGACTTGGTGCATCCAGTTGTTGACTGGATATTTCCATCTGAATAGAGAAACATTTCAAATTTAAGATGTTTTTAATGGAACTCATCTTGCTCCCCCAATTTTCCCTTTCATCTATTTTTCTTTAAATTAGTTGGTAGAACCACATTCTTTTCAGTCATCTACTCTAGGAAACTTTCCCTTCTTTATGCCTCATAGCCGAGCTCTAATCAACCATTTCCCTGTACCCAACATTCTTCCTTTACATCTGGCCCCATCTCTCATGCCTTACTTGTGTACTTTCATCTCTGTAACTTCTACTTATCTTTTGGATCTTAGCTTAGCCGTCATTTCTTCCCACCGTGTTTGAGCTGTATGTGTCACATGTGCTACCAATGTACCCTGTACATTCTGCCAAAGGCACAATCTTATTTTATGTCACTCATCTGTTTTGCCTCTAGACTGTGGGTTCCAAAACCAAAAGTCTCAAACTTGGCTACATATAGGAGTCACACGGAGAGCTTTAAAAAATGATCATGCCTTGGCCTGCCGCCAAGACTTTTTTTCTGATTTAAGTGGCCTCATGGGTAGCTTGGGCATTGAATATGTAAAAGCTTTCCAGGTGATTTCTATGCTTTGCCAAGTTTAAGAAACACTGTTCTAAAGCTTCCAATTCTATTTGCCCACCATTGTATACTCAGTTCCAAAATAAATCCTCACATTTAGTAAATCCACAAATACTTACCAACTGAATGAGGCGAGAAGTGAAATTTATCACTACCTTCCTGGAAATCCTAAGGTCACAGGGTCTATAAACCTTGCCCGATGCATAGGATGACTTACCTCTGAAGAGGCATGTAGCTCATGGCCCCATGGATGCAGCCAGACCCCTCTGGGAGCTGGGCCATGCTACCCTCCTCCCTGCACTTTGGCCTGAGGAAACTGCTTCCCCTGGCAGAGTCCCCAGAGTATTCGGTTGGTTCACACCCCTTCTCTCATGGCCTGAGGCACTGAAGATCAAGCCATCAGAGCTTGATTTTGGCAAAGTTAGACTCTTCCCTTCAGAGCATGAGCCAGGATATCAGATTCAGTGACTGGAGAATGGAATCTACATTCTACAGATGCCAGGAAATGTGTTTGTAGCTTGGCTGCTGTGTTGCTGCCAGCTGTGAGTACTAAGCAGCAGAATGAAAGTTGTGTTGTTGAAGACAATCAAGTCACAAATAAGTGGAAAAACATGCACAGCTGCCCCTTGCTCAAGCCCAACTTACTCCAGACAGATGTTCTTATTGTCCCAAGTCATGAAGAAAGATATTTTAAAGATACAGACAGCAAAGTCAAGACAGGAAAGTCAGGTTATTTCCTCCCACAGAAATGAGCTGAAATGTATCTACTGGATGGATAAAATTGGGATCATTTGACATGGATCCCAGAATAGCAGATTTTTAAGACTCAGAAATGTTACTTAGTCCAATGACCTCATTCCACATCTAAGAATACTTATGCATGAACACAGAGAAGTTAAGTGTTCAAGGTTCAGGATCAAATGCCTAGTTCCTGGCAGAAGCAGGAATAGAACTGATGATGATAGGAATAGCATTAAACAAGCAGTTTCAAGCTCTCAGCACTCTTCAATAAATAAATAACCACCATTAATTTATCTGCATTCAAAAGTATTTATTGAACACCTACTATAAACTAACATAACACATGGCACCAGGGAATCAAAGATGCAAAGCAGAATCCTTCCCTTAAAGAGGAGTGTAGAAAAATAAACAGAAAATAAGACACAGCAGTAATGGTGTGATTGTGGCAAGCATATGGTACCACTGAGGAGTGGTGGAGAGACACCTCATTCAGGGTGGAGATTCAGGAGGGGGAGCCAGAAAACCTGACTGAAATGATGTGAAGAGTGTATAAGAATTGAGGAAATCGAGAGAGTCTGAATGGCTAGCTCTTTCAGAAGCAATGCTATGATAAAAGTACTAAAAAAAACAGTGGGTAAATCACTTTATAACTCTGAAGTAGAGAAACCGCTTACATGTATAATTCAAAACCCAGAAGCAAGAAGAGGAAAGATTGATAAATTTGATTACTTAAAACTTTACGAAAATAGGAAACAACATGATAAGCAAAGTAAGAAGATAAAAGATAAATGGGGAAAATACAGCTTATATCATAAAGGGTTAATATGGTTTATATCCTTAATTTAGAAGGAGTTTCTAAAACAGAAGGAAAAACCTCATGGACTACAGATCTGAATAGGACAATTCTCAGAAAAAGAAATGCAACTGTCTTTTCAACTTGCTCATAATAATAGAAACAAAAATAAAACTACATTGAGAAGAGCAAATATTCCAAAGTTTGACCACATATTCTGTTGGCAAGGTTTTGAAGAAAGAGGTACTCTCATACATTCCTTGGAGAAAGTAAAATGATACAAACCCTCTTAAGGGGGAAATTGGCAATATTTAGCAAAATTGTGTATGCATTTACCTTTTGACCTAGCAATTCCACTGGTAGGGATTTACTTCAATGTTACAGCAGCAGAAATACAAAAACAACTGTGCACAAAGGTCCTTATTACACTTCTATTTGTAATTGGAAAAAAATGGGAAAAATACAGATGTTTATGGGAAAAACTTAATAAACTATTACACATCCACACAATGGAACATGAGGCAGCTAGAAAAATTAGAAATCTCTTTCTATACTACTATGTGAACAATCTCTCATATTTATTAAGTGAAAAAAAGTAGAGAAAAGTGTGTATAGTATGTTACTATTTATCTAAGTAAAGGAAGTGATAGAGAGTGGTTTCAGCATCATGGCAGAGTGAATTGTTTCCTTAATGTCTCCTTGCTAAGTTACAGCTAAAGGGATATTCATTACCCAAGAGAGGATTTCCTACAAAGCACAATCAGATGTCTGAGAGATCTGCACAGCCATACATCTGAAGATGAGAGTTCTGGATCCCTGAGAAGCAGTGGAAGAAGTTGAGTGGATCAATCCTCCTCCCCAGCAGCAGTGATCTAGGTCATGGGTCCTCACACACCAGCCAGCACACGACTGTAAGAGGAGGTGGTGGTGGGCGGGGGGGGGATGGCAGGCATGCGTGTGAATGCTTTCACTTTCTGGAGTTGCAGCCAGCCTGCAGGAGTGACCAATGAAAGCTCCCTTCCTGCCCCCCACCTAGCGCACCAGCTCAGCCAGTCCACTGGTTCCTCATGTGCACGTGTGACTCACCAAACAGCTGCAGCCAGTGGGCAAATGCAGAGAAGTTCTATTGGCACAGCTTCCAGCAGTTGCAGCAGGTTCAGAAAACACAGCTCTAGTGACCCCCAGAGGTGGTGGAATCTGCAACCTGATAATACTACAAATGGCTTAGCAAAGGATCAGTTCATCAAACACCATGAAAAACTACAGTAAAACTTCAGAGTAGAAGGAAAATGATGTCTCCACAAACAAATCCTGAAGCCACAGACATTTACAATCTAAATGACAAAGAATTCAAAATAATTGTCATAAAGAAACTCAAAGAGTTTCAAGAAAACTCATAAATACAGTTCAATGAAATCAGGAATAAAGTTAATGAACAGAGGGAGTTCTTCACAAAAGAGATTGAAACTCTAAAAAGAAAATCCAGAAATTTGGGAGATGAAGAACATAATGAATGAGTTAAAAAACAATCTAGAATCCTTACAAAACAGAGCTGACATTATGGAGGACAGAATTAGTGATTTGAAGATTAGAAATATAGAAATGCTTCAAGTGGAGGAGGAGATAGAACTAAGACTTAAAAAAAATGAAGAAATTCTTTGAGAAATATCCATCTCAATTAGGAAAGGCAACATATGGATTATACATATTGAAGAGGGAGAAGAGAGGGAGAAAGGTACAGAGAGCTTGTTCAAAGAAATAACAGCTGAGAACTTCCCTAACCTGGGGAAGGAACTGGACTTACAAGTACATGAAGTCAATAGAACTTTTCATTACATCAATGGAAAAAGACCTTCTCCAAGGCGTATAATAGTAAAATGGGCAAAAGTAAATGACAAAGAAAAAATAGAAAGGCAGAAAGGAAGAAGAGAATAATTTTACAGTTATTATATAATATTCCCCCTAACCCCAATATTATTAATTCTGGACTAGGGATTTAGGTTAGCACTAGACCAAGGGCCTTCAAAGCCCTAAGCAAGTATGAACTACTTAATTCCTGCAAACTAAGGACTGCAAGACTCTATTTCACATCAATTGAATGCAAATCAAAGACTTTAATTAAGGTAAGCACTCACTAAATTGGTGGGCTTCTATCCCATGAAGTTTTAGTTAACAACAAAATACCCTAGTCAACTAGTTTCAATCTACTTCTCCTGCTACCTAGAAAAAAAGTGGGAGAAGCCCCGGAAGAATTGAAGCTGCTTCTTTGAATTTGCAATTCAATGTGAAATTCACCACAGGGCTTGGTAAAAAGAGGATTGCAACCTCTGTCTTTAGATTTACAGTGTTCAGTTCATCAACTGCTGATTATTTTCAACAAACCAGAAAGACATCGGCACTCTATACTTATTATTTGGTGCCCAAGCTGGAATGGTAGGAACCATCCTAAGCCTCTTAATTCATGCTAAATTAGGTCAGCCCACAGCCTTATTAGGGGATGACCAAATCTATAATGTAATCGTAACTGCCCATGCATTTGTAACAATTTTCTTTATAGTAATGCCCATCATAATTGGGGAATTTGGAAACTGGCTAGTCCCACTAATAATTGGAGCACCTGACATGGCATTTCCCTGTATAAATAATATAAGCTTCTGGCTAATCCCTCCATCATTTCTACTGCTACTTGCATCTTCAATAATTGAAACGGGCAATGGAACAAGTTGAACTGTATATCCTCCCCTAGCTGGTAACTAAGCCCATGCAGGAGCTTCTGTTGACTTAACCATTTTCTCTCTCCACCTACAATATGTATCTTCAATTTTAGGTGCCATCAATTTTACCACCACAATTATTAATATAAAACCATGAGCTATGTCTCAATATCAGATAACATTATTTGTTTGATCTATCATCACAGTTGGTACTCTGTCTTAGCAGCAGGTATTGCCATGCTATTAACAGATCTTAACCTAAACACAACTTTCTTTGACCCTGCAGGAGGAGGAGACCCCATCCTTTATCAACACCTTCTCCGAGTTTTTGGCCACTCTGAAGTCTACATTCTTATCTTACCAGGCTTTGGTATGATTTCACACACTGTTGCATACTATTCAGGTGAAAAGAACCAGTGGGATACATAGGAATAGTTCGAGCTATAATATCTATTGGTTTCCTAGGCTTCATCATATGAGCCTATCACATATTTACAATGAGAATAGACATCAACACATGAGCATATTTTACATAAGCCACTATAATCATTGCTATTCCCACTGGCATAAAGGTATTCAGCTGACTAACAACCCTTCATGGAGGAAATATCAAATGATCATCAGCCATACTATAAGCACTAGGTTTCATCTTTTTATTCACAGTAGGATGTCTAACAGAGATTGTCCTGGTAAATTCATCCCTAGATATTGTACTTCACAATACTTACTATGTAGTAACACACTTTCACTATGCCTTATCTATAGGGGCAGTCTTTGCTATTATAGGGGGATTCATCCATTGATTCCCTCTATTCTCAGGTTACACATTCAACCAAACCTCAGCAAAAATCCATTTTACAATTATATTTGTAGGTGTCAACATAACTTTCTTCCCACAACACTTCCTTGGCCTTTCAGGAATGCCACAACGTTATTCCAACTATCCAGATGCATATACAACATGAAATAACATCTCATCTATAGGATCTTCCCTCTCTCTCACAGCATTAATAATCTACAAAGGAACCCCTACCAGGCTTTCAAATTGAAGAAGATGGAACACTTCCTAACTCATTCTGTGGGGCCAGCATCACCCTGATACCAAAACCAGATAATGACAATGCAAAGAAGGAAAATTACAGGCTGACGAACATAGATGTAAAAATCCTCAACAAAATATTGGCAAACTGAATACAACAATACATTAAAAGGATCATACACCATGAACAAGTGGGATTTATACCAGGGATGCAGGGCTGGTCCAACATCTGCAAATCAATGAATTTGATACACCACATTAAAAAAATGAGGAGTAAAAATCACATGATCATCTCAATAGACACTGAGAAAGCATTTGACAAGATCCAACATCCATTTATGATAAAAAACTCTCAATAAAATGGGTACCAAAGGAAAGTACCTCAACGTAATAAAGGCCACATATGACAAACCCCCAACCAACATCATACTTAATGGTAAAAAACTGAATGTCATCCATCTGAAAACTGGAACAAGAGAAGTGTGCCCACTCTCACCACTCCTATTAAAAATAGTACTGGATATTTTGGCCTAATCAATTAGTCAAGGAAAAGAAATAATGGAAATCTAAGTTTTAAAGGAAGAAGTGAAATTCTCACTGTTGTAGACAACATGATTCAATACACAGAAAGTCCTAAAGAATCCACCAGAAAACCATTAGAAGGAATCAACGACTACACCAAAGTTGCAGGGTACAAAATCAACTTACAAAAATCAGTTTCATTTCTATACACTAATAATGAACTAGCAGAAAGAGAAGTCAAGAAAACAATCCCATTTACAATCACAACAAAAGAATAAAATATCTAAGAATAAATTTAACCAAGGAAGTGAAAGACCTATACACTGAAAACTATACAACATTATTGAAAGAAATTAAAGGTAACATAAAGAAATGGAAATATATTCCATGTTCATGGATTGGAAGAATAAACATAGTTAAAATGTCCATATTACATAAAACAATCTACAAATGCAGTGCAATCTCTATCAGAATCCCAATGACATTCTTCACAGAAATGGAACAAAGAATCCTAAAATTTATATGGAACAACCTTAAATAGCTAAAGAAATCCTGAGAAAAAAGAATAAAGCTGAAGGCATCACAATCCCTGACCTCAGAATATACTACAAAGCTATAGTAATCAAAACAGCATGGAACTGGTACAAAAGCAGAGACACAGATCAATAGAACAGAACTGAAAGCCCAGAAATAAAACCACACATCTATGGACAGGTAATCTTTGATAAAGGAGTCAAAAACGTACAATGGAGAAAGGAATTTCTTTTCAATAAATGGTGTTGGGAAAACTGGACACCCACTTGCAAGAGAATGAAAGTAGACCATTATGTTGCACCATACACAAAAATTAACTCAGAATAGATTAAAGACTTGAATGTAAGACCTGAAAGCATAAAACTCTCAGATGAAAATATAGTCAGTATACTCTTTGACATCTGTCTTAGCAGCATCTTTTTGAATATCATGTCTACTCAGACAAGAGAAACAAAAGAAAAAATAAACAAATGGGACCACATCAGACTAAAAATCTTCTTCAAAGCAAAGGAAATCATGAACAAAACAAAAAGGCAACACACCAACTGGGAGAAAATATTTGCAAATCATATATCTGATGAAAGGTTAATTTTCAAACTATATAAAGAACTCATACAACTCAACCAAAAAACAAACCACTTGATCAAAACATGGACAGAGGATATAAAGAGACATTTTTCCATGGAAGTCATACAGATGGCCAAAAGACACACGAAAAGATGTTCAACATCACTAATCATCAGGGAAATGCAAACCAACGCTACAATGAGACACCACCTTACAACTGTCAGAATGGGTTAATTACAAAGACAAAAAAATAGCAAATGTTGGAGAGGATGTGAAGAAAAGGGAACCCTCAGATACTGCTGGTGGGAAAGCAAACTGGTGCAGCCACTATGGAAAACAGTGTGGAGATTCCTCAAAAAACTAATAATAGAGGGACTATATGATCCAGCTATCCCACTATGGGGATTTACCCAAAGAACTTGAAATCATCAACCCAAAGAGATTTATGCATCTCTATGTTCATTGCAGCATTATTCACAGTAGCCAAGATGTGGAAGCAACCCAAGTGCCCATACACTGACAAATCGATAAAGAAGGTGTGGTATATATATATACATATATGTATGTATATACATATATGTATGTATATATATACATGATTTCACTCATATGTGGAAGATAAACAAATATAGGGATAAAGAGAACAGATTAGCACTTACCAGAGGGGAAGGGGACTGAGGGATGGGCAAAAGGGTTAAAGGGGCATATATGTATGGCAACGGGTAAAAATTAGACTATTGGTGGTGAGCACGATGCAGTCTATATAGAAAGTGATAAATAATAATGTACACCTGAAATGACATAATGTTATAAATCATTATGAGTGCGATAAAGCACTTAAAAAAAAAGTTAAAAGAAGCCCTCCGTGACGGGGAACATTTTATCTGAGGCTGAAGGATTAGAACGATGCCACTCAAGGCTTGAGGAAGTGTATTCTTGGCCAAGAGGGTGAAGCCCGTGATGGGCGTGAGGAGGAGGAAGGAGTTCGTGTGGCAGTGGCAAGGCCAAACAGCAGAGAGGGAGAGGACCCGGGAGTCTTCACACAGAGCCTTGTAGCCCGTGGGCCTGGTAAGAAGCTTGAATTTATTCTTATAAATAATGAGAGGTCATTAAAGTTTCTTAGGCATGAGAGTTAGCACTCAAGGAGACCCAGGTTTTCTGACTTCTATGCATTTCATGGATGTGTCACCTGAGCGGCACCAGCTACACATTGAGAATCACTTACAGCATTTATATATAATGCCTGGGCCCTACTTCCAGAAACTCTGATTTCGTTGGTCTGGAGTAGGGCCTCGGCCTCATGTTTGTTGTTGCTGGGGGTTTTTTTTGTTTTCTTTTTTATGGGTTTTTTTTTTGCTGAGGAAGATTTTCCCTGAGCTCACATGTGTTGCCAATTTTCCTTTTTTTCGCTTGAGGAAGACTTGCCCTGAGCTCACATCTGTTGCCAATCTTCCTCTTTTTTGCTTGAGGAAGACTTGCCCTGAGCTCACATCTGTTGCCAATCTTCCTTTTTTTTGCTTGAGGAAGATTTTCCCTGAGCTCACATCTGTTGCCAATTTTCCTTTTTTTCACTTGAGGAAGACTTGCCCTGAGCTCACATCTGTGCCAGTCTTCTTCTATTTTGTATGTGGGTCCCCACCTCAGCTTGGCCACCAATGAGTGCTGTATGTCTGTGCCTGGGAACCGAACTCAGACTGCTGAAGTAGAGTGTGCCAAACTTCACCACTAGGCCTTGGGCCAGCCCCCTGTTGCTGCTGTTTTTTGATGCTAGTCAGGTGATTTTAACATGCAGCCAAGATGAAAACCCTGGTTCCACGTGGGCTCAGATCTTTTCTCTTAAAGCATCAATAAGCTAAGCTTCCAGCAGCCTGCCAACTGCTCTTAGTCTTCTGGGGTGTGACTCAATTGTCTTTTTTAAGCTTCTTTATTGCATTCTAGCAAAGAGGGGTGCAACGTGTCAGCACTCCCAGCTACCTGCCCAGGGGAGCCATTGTGAGAGGAAGGCCCTGCTGTCTTACTCGTCCAGTACGTTCAGGTGCAGTCCACTTGGCCCAGAGGCCCAGAAGAGTGACATTGGCAAGTAATAGAGGTGGGGTTAGCATTTCGACAGCAGAAAGGATGAGGTCAGAGAGACTCCTCACACTCACTGCTGGGAGAAGAGGTGCCTTGTTTCTGTCTCAAGAGTCCCAAATCTCATCTTGATGAAGAGGATTTTCTTGAAAGATGCTTTGAAGATTCTCTTAAAGGTAAAGTATCAGCAGGTTTTTACCCTCGGGGTTGGGGGAATTAGAATTTTACGTAATTTGTCTTCAAATCTTTGTGACTGGAAGAGTCCTGGGAGCAGGAAGTGATGGGGGTGAAGGAGCTCCTGGTCCCTGGCCCTCTCTTCTCCTCTTGGGCCATTTCTGTGGGCGCACTCCTGTCTCTTCACTCCTACCTTCCCTGAACTCCAGCCCATGAACTAGAAGTGCCTCCAGGGCACACGCAGGACTCACGCCCTCAGCAGTCCTGTCTTCCCTGTGCAAGCCTGATCCTTCCCCTTCAGGCACAGTCCCTGGTGATGGCCTCACAGCCATAAGGGCGTCAGCAGAGAGCTTTGAGTTGTCCTTGAGACAGGTGAACACATCTAGACCGTGCTTGGCAAGTGGTGAGTATGCAACTGGTAAGCATTTCTTCCCCCTCCTTTACTGCCCACACCCCGCCGTGACCAAGTCCAACACAATGTAGTCTCTAAGTGGCTCCCCAAACCATCCCACTCTCCCCGTCTGCACCTTGACCACCAAGTGCAGGTGGTGGAAGTGGTCAGCCTGGTGCAGGCTATAAGAAGGCATGCCGAATTTAAAAACAAGATTCAAACCAGCTTAAAGTCACCATCAATTCTGGATGTCAGCAATAAAATACTCCTCTCCCCCCAAAAATCTTTCATTAGTCTAAGTTCTAAACAGTTGTTGCAGTCACTGTTGATTTTCCCAACAAATCTGTAGGTTTCAAGATAGCAATTTTATTACATATGTTTGAATAACCATCGTATTTTATGTGGAAGTTAATTTGGAAATTTCCAGTCATACAGTTGGTTACTGACCCACGTAGACTTGGCCACATGGGTCCCCCTCAATATGAAAGCATTTGGATTTGCTTCAGGCGCTATTTGTGTTTCCAACCTTGTTCCACTACATATTCCAGAATTTAAATGATAGGATCAAAATACGTGACGATGGCCCAGTGATTTTATGCTGGAGGAAACAGAACTGGAGCCACTTCATTTCTGTCATCTGTGTCCTTCAGGTTGTTACCTGAAATTTTTACTTGTACTTAAAGTTTAAAACAATGATATGAAAGTATTACATGTAAAGTTAAATATTTTTGTTTGATAAGTGCAAATTTTAGCTCATTCATAAAATATTTTACTGAATTTGAAAAATACGTTTTAAATTAACATGTACTATTTTAAAACTGTTATTGATTATCATAGATTATCATCAATTATCACATGATTATTGCTAAAAATACTGTTTTCGTACAGAGGAAGGTAGACGTTAAATAATCTGGTCTATTCCAGGTATCAAACACTGGGGTGCTTCTCATGGTCACTCTCAGCTGATGGCAGTGGCCTCCCAACTTACTCCCCTGCTACAATGTTTCCAAAATTAAATTTTATTACCCACATGCAGCGTCCACTCTTTTTAGCTTGATATATTGGTCCTTCAAAATCTGGCCTGACATGCTTTAAAAAAAAGAGTAAAATGAATAAATCCACCACAGGATTGAGGGAGGCAGTAGGGGTGCAGACGGAGAGAGTGGGATGGTTGGGGAGTCACTTAGGGGCTAGAATGTCTAAAACTTGGTCAAGGCTGAGTGTGGGCAGAGAGGAGGAGCAGGCCCTGTGCTGGGCTCTGTAGCTGGCAAGCATTTTAGGCAAAAGAAGATGGCGGTTCTGGAGTTAAGAGAGCCTGAGGTGGCATCTTAGCTCCAGACTAACTAACCAGCTAGACTCGGGCACCTTTGCCGTTTCACCTTATTGTGTGCCTCCTCTTAGGGTGCTGATGTGATTAAACACCATGTGCGGTACAGGGAGCACACGTTCCTTATCCCGAGTCATGAGGACTCTGTTGCTCTGTCCAAAGGTGTCATGTAGAGGTTCCTCAACATCCTACCTTGAGGAGCTGGAGTGTGGATGGGTCACATCTTGGTAAGTGCAGGTCACATGGAAAAGGTGGAATAGCGTAGTGGGAGTTGCTGAGCTGTGTTTGGGTTCTGGTTTTTCCACCTACTGATGTGACGTTGGGTAAGGCACTCATCCTGTCTGGGCATCTAATTTCCCTCCTCTGTAGGAAAAAATCCAGACCAAATACAACTTCCAGAATGCCCAGCCACACACCCTGCATTCCAGCCACAAATCAGCGCTCACTGCTCTCCATCGCACCAAACATGTTCAATCCTCCCAACTTTGCCCATATTCAAGTCCTGCTCCCGCCAGCCCCGTGGCCAAATGGTTAAGTGCGTGCACTCTGCTTCGGCAGCCCAGGGTTTTGCTGGTTGAGATCCTGGGCGCGGCCCTATGCACCGCTCATCAAGCCACGCAGAGGCAGCATCCCACATAGCAGAACCAGAAGGACATACAACTATGTACTGAGGGGATTTGGGAAGAAGAAAAAAACCCAAAAAACGATGAAGTTTGGCAACAGATGTTAGCTCAGGGCCAAATGTTAAAAAAAAAAGTCCTGTTCAACTTATGCCTATTATTTTCCTAGTTAGTTGGGTACCCGTCAAGGTCTCCCTGGGATGAACGAGCCCCTCAAGGGAAGGGACTTTCCTTATTCATCACTGCACCAGCAAGTGTAGCCCAGAGCGTGCCAGGTGGTAGATGCATTTGGTAAGTGATGGAATGAATGATGTACTTTAATATGATATTACAGAATATTATCATAGTAGTTTTACAGGGAAATCAGTTCAGTCAATATTTAAGTTTATTGAGTCTTGGATGGGGTGCTTCTAAAATAACTGTCTTTGAAATTTTGAAGGAGTCTCATATCTTAATTGTGTCATCCCAAGAGTAAACCCCTGGAACAAGGTAAATATTAGCTCAGCTTCCTAAGGCTTATTGTTGTCTGTCAGTGGTTCTTTTAGGGAGCAGTGAATTCCATTTCTGTAGAGGGATTGAGCAGAAGCTGGACAAGGAGTGAGGAACTGAAGAGCCTGCACAAGCGCGCACAGAGGAGGAAGGGTAGCTAGGAGGTCTTCAAGGTCACTTCCTTCCATCTCTGAGATCTGTAACCTGACACAACTTTGTCTTCACAGTGGCTACGTGAGGCTTGGGGCCAGATTCACAGGAGAATGGCTTCAAAAGCGGGAGTTCCCATTTGGTATGAAATCTGGAGCAGGAAGCCTCAGGCCTCACTGTTCCTGTGACTCCACCTGCCCTCGCTTCAATTCCAGCATAGGCCGGATGCTGTCCACCTCTGTGTCAGCCTGCTTGAGTGACAATAAAATGGACAAAGACCTGGAAGGCTGGCCTTTTTTCCTAGCCGTCTCCTTCCATGAGGAGGCTCCACCACCTGGCTGTGCTCCCCCAGCCTCTGTCCATTTGGTTTCCCATAGTCCAGTCTCAATGCCGGAAGTATTCAGTAACTTTCTCTAGAGCCCGTTACCATCTTCATAGCAGAAATTGAGGTTGACTTGTTAAAGACAAATTCGAACCAGCCCCAGATTCCCTAAACCTCCCTCGTGGAGGAAAACACTAGTTGCCAGAGCACAGGAAACTTCCCTCCAGCTGGAAGAACTGGAAGAGCCCCTCACTTGCTCTGATCTGCACCCTCCACTGCACCAAAGCTCCGTGCATGGGGTCGGGCTCAGATCAGGACCTCTCCTGCAACGTCCTCACCTCCCAACTATAGACAGGATCTAGCTGACCCACACTTATAATTCTTCCTGCCTAGACTATACTCATCGACCCCTCCCCTCCATTCAGCTCACTGCCATCAGCTTTGGCTATCACTCCCTGGAATTTCTGGCCCCTAAAATCACTAGTGATGGCCTCATGACAAAATCCAGAGCCTTCTCTCAGTTTCTATGGCCAATGCAGATAGGATCCCCAAACCCAGTTGCTCTTCTTACTGAGCACACATATGTTTCGGTGGCCATAAGACAGTTCTAGTTGATGAAGTACAAGCATCACTTCCAGATTGGCACAGAAAGACCCCCACATGTGACCTCCCATGCTCTTCCCTCTGCTGGCTTGCTACAGACTGAAGTGATGTCCTTGGAAACCAGGTGTTAATGGGGTAGGGGGCAGGAGAGGTTCACAAAATCTAAGGAACCTGGGTCCCTGAATGATCACCTGCAAGTGTGAGCCAACTGCCCAGAATAAACACACATTTTGGAGTTTATGTGAATGAGAAATGAACTCTGTGTTCAGGTACTGAAATTTCGGGGTTTTATCCACTACATCACGTACTGCTAAGAGTTTTATTCCTTGTGAGCTTCTACAGCATCTGATGTCATTGACCCAAATCACTGTGCTTGGCTCTGTGCCCCTGGATTTTACCTTTTCAGCCAGGTTCAGACTCTGCTGGCCACCACTGTCCCCCAGCTCTGGGCAGAATCAGTCCCCAGACAGGGACTGAGGGACTCCCAGGTGAGCAGCACAGCTCAGAGCAAGTCCCTCCTGATAACCACTGCTGACACTTGTGGTGATAAGCTTAGCTGCTTTGGACATTTGTGATAAATGGAAAACCTAAAATCTTGTGAGGGGCATCTTGGGGCATATTTATTTGGCTATTCCAATTCATTTTTAGGGCCAGAAAGTGACTGGGTACTGGACCTCTAATAAAGTGTAATTGAAGATTTGGATATGGTCGATGTAACTATCAGTGGTTTCTCTTTGATGAGACAGTTGAGTTCCAATACGAAGGAATCGGTCTAGAAGAATAAGAGATCATGCCCTTCTGAATTGGTATGTCTTTGCTCTGGGCATGAACTTTGAAGAGGAAGGTTTGGTGGGATAGCAGAATCCTGAGTTACAGCTCAGATATGATACAGCTTTTCCCAGAGTCCATGTCTGGGTCCCTCTTGAATTGAGCCTGTTGGGGAATATGCCAGACCCAGTCTCAAATATACCTAGAAGTGGTCCAAGAAATGTCATAGTTCTTGGCGCCATCAAGTCTCTAAGGAGGCTTGTCCAGACTCAGGTTCTGGGCATCCTATAACCAGCCTTCCATAAACATGGCACAACCATCTATGCCCATAGAGGCCTGGCAAGGCTTGCTGTGGCCAGTCTGAATGCTCTGTGCTGAAGGAGCCCAGGCCCCTGAGGAGCACTGGGATCAGACATACAGAGCTAACCGGGAAAATAGGGTTTGCCCTGGAGTATGCTAGTGCAATTAGTGCAGGAAGTGGTGGGGCAAAGAAAAACTCTGTTAGGAAGCCAGGCCTGGTGAACAGAGCATGAGACACTCAAGAGTAAACTTTGAAGTGACAGAAAGCAGGGACTCCATCCCAATGCATCTCATCAATCCAGGAGTGCTAAGCCACACTGTGTGGGACACACTGGGCTGGAAGGGTGCATTTAAACAGGAACAATGTGCCCTCTGGAGACTTCCTGGATTAAGCATCTGCTCAGCTGAACAGTCCAGCCCAAACCCTGTTTACAACACTCAACAGGGACCATGTTATCTCAAGACCAGGAGCCCAAAGACGGTCCAGAGATCATAAGCCCAAATGCCTCATTTCACAAGTGAGGAAACTGAGCAGAGGTTGTGCAAGGAAGGCCAGGACCCAAGTCAGACCCTAGTCTGTGCTGCACTGCACCAGTGCATACATACAAGCAGTGCCCCCGGGGACAGTCCACAGTGAGAGCCAGCTGAGGTTACAGGCCACAAAGGAATATCAAAAGAGCTCTTATGGTCCCCTGCCAAGCTATGTAGGCATCTGGAAAGAATTGAGGTCTGGGCTGGAAACTGTGTTTACAATGACATTTTCCTGTAATATCCCTCTTTCTAAATAGGCACATCATGGCAGTTCTGAGTCTGATTTCAAGGTCTAAAATTTGTTCAAATTCACACTGACCTTGGAAGAAGAAAAAAAATATTCTGGGAGAGAGTACAACATGCAGGGAGGTACAGCCTGTCCCCAGCAACTGTCACAACTGCATGCACAGCAGACACACTCCGGCCTTCCCAGGAAAGGCGACAGGGCTTTGGCAGAGCTCCTGAAGGGGGCGCCCGCATAAGCTCAGCCCCTGCCACATTGCCTGGTATTTATACATGAACACATGGGCTGAGTCTTCCCTCCCTCCTTCACTGCAGGGAGATGGTTCATGTTTCCTTTTCCCTTCCCAGGCAGAAGCAGAGGGAGCAGCAGCTCTGGAATCAGAGAAGTGCACATCCCTAAGGGATGGACATTCCCCGAAAGGACAATTCCCTGAGGAAAGACCATAATTCACGTGAGGTTCAGAAGACAAGCCTAAATGTGTTCTTACTTTTCCCAATGAATCACCTCTCACTCTGGAGATCTCCAGGATGGGCAGCAGGGAATCACTTCTCTCTGTCTCCCTCTTTATTATTTCCTGGGGTCCCCTCTCTCAATAAGAGAGAAAGCCCTCTGAGCTTCCCCTCTCCTCTTTCACATCAGCGCCATTCAGTGCTCCTTCCGACTGAGCTGTAGGTGAGGAGAGTTTCAGAAGGAATCATCTATAGGAAAGAGAATACGCTGCTCTCTGTTAGTATCGACTTTCTTTGCACTTTGTGGACATGGTTTAAAGCTCACAGCTTCTGTCTCTTCGCAGTTTTGCTGAAGACCAAGCACAGAGGGGAGAATGGTGCTTTGTCAGTCTCACCAGGAAGGACTCTTTCCTCACGCCCACTCTCGAGAGTGAAGAGGAGCGGGGTGGAGAGGAGGTGGGCTCCCCAAGCCTCATAGTGCCTAACTGCATCCTCTATGCCACCTCAGCTCTGATCTGGAGCAGGCTTCCAGAGATCTCTGATTTTCTTCTCCAGATGATGAGATTTTCACCCCCACCCCCACCTCACACGCCCATGGGTACATGTGTGCACACACACCATAGGTAGGCACTCACTTCTCCTTTCTCAATTCCGCAGCCATACATTCATTTTGGATATATGCCTGGGTCTTCCACTTTGACCACTAAGATCTGCTGAAGAAAATATAACAATTTAATGCCAGCAGTGGTGGGTACTACTCCGTGTCGCTGCACCCTTATTTCCAGATGTCTTTATCCTCTTGCTGCTCATTTCTCTTCTCCTGGGAAGGGAATACAAACACCTCTTTTGTCCCCGTTGGTACAATTCTAGATTATCCAGGCACAGCTGTCGACATGAGTCCTCGTGGGTAGGCTCAGTTGCCTCTGCCACTTCTCTTATGGGTGAAGCATAGTTAAGGGTGTTGTTCTCACACCTCTGGCTCTGACTTCTAGCTGCAGCCAACCTGAGGATTCTGAGGATCTGACTAGACTGCCACTGAACATGATGTCCTTTCCTACAGGCTGTCTAACCAGTACTCACGAATTTTGTAGTAATTCCAGTGTCAGGCCCCATCTGTTGCCATTGTACTCCAATGTCATGGTGGTGGGCTTGAACTGGAGAAGTATTTGCAGCCACTCCACACCCTAGACTGGTTTTCTGTGTGTGTTCTGATTCTCAATAGCCTTGGTTTTCTCCACTTCTACTGAATTAACTGAAATGAAAAGTGAAACCCAGGTGTGCTTAGGAACCTCCAGCAACCCAAGATTTACTGAGGGAGATTAGCTGAGAGCATTTCCCCCTAGCAATGTAGGATTCTTTTCTCTCTCTCATCCCATTACTCTAGTCTCTCCCCACTAGTTTAGATAAAGAGGTCCTTAATCTCTTCACAAAGTTGGAAATCTTTTCATTCATTTTCTCATTCTTTCTCAGTCTCAAGGTCAAAAAATTAGCACTTGTCTTCTTAGCAAGTTCTACTCTGCCAAAGACTTAAAGAAAAGCCAGCAGTCAGTCATGCCCTCCAGGCTCCCTGGCGATACACGACCCAGGTAGGCCCCCAATGCTTTTCACATCCTGCCTGTGTTTCTGTCCAGGTTCCTCCATTCTTGCACATTTCCCTTTCATGTCCCATCCACGGTCAAGTCCTTCCTTCCCTGGCACCTGTTCTCAGCTTTCCCTACCTGGAGAGCAGTCCCTGTTCTAGTGCTTTTCATGGACCGTCAGTCTTAGGTCTTTGTGTGTGCATGCGGTGGGGGGAACACAAGATCCCATGCCAGCTGGAGCCCTCCAGCTCCCTCTGCTGTATTCTTACAGATCACCCTACCTTCTAGAGCAGCAACCCAACTTTGTCTTCTCAAACTCTTTAAACTCTTTCCAAACACAGTTGTTGGAGACCTTTACATTCAATATCACCTTTAAGAAGTCCTTCGTGCCAACTCACAGGGTAAAGTGTGACTCTGTCTTTATGCCTGAACCAGGCACTTTCAATCCAGCTGCCTCCCCAGAAGAAGAGGTCCTAGCCTTCTTCATCACACATGCTCCCACCAAAAGCGATTGTTCTTGCTGGTGCTATTCAGTAATAGTGGAAAATTCCTCAGCTCCATTGGGCTCTAAGGGATACTGAATAACTGTATTTTGACATCCCAGATGGCATCCCCCAAAATGTCCCTATTTAATGCCTGGAAGGTCATTGGCAGCAGAAAGTCATAAATACACAGAGCCCCTAGATGATGTTGAACTGTCTGCTGCCAGACCACAGAGAACTCCTCCTGGTGGGCATGAGATATGTTTTCTCTTTGCTCGCCTTCCCTGTTCCCCTCCATCACAAACCCCAGAATCTTTGTACTTATCTGCCTTCCCTGAGGGTTGGACAATCTATTTCTTCCAATTTTCTCCTTGGTGAAACTGGAGGGGGAAAGTTTGGTCTTCCAGATCTTTTAGAGTAAATGCTCTGTAAAGTGAAGGAACCTTTCTCTTAACAATATGGAAAGCTTCTTTCAATCTACTTTGGGACATTATTTCCTGTTTCTGTGCCTTTTCTCTGTGCTTTTCTCCCTGTGAAGCACTGATGGGGAGAGGAAAATCTCACCCTGCTCATAAATATAGATTTGAATCTGAACTCCACCACCTACTAGGTCTGTGGCTTTGGGAAAACTGATCAGCTTCTCTGGTTGTCAGTTTACCCAGCTATCAAATAGAGTTGTTAATACCCACCTCAGGGGGGTTTCTGAGGATTAGATAAAATAGGTAATAAGAACATTCCAGGTTTTACCCCACCCCCAGAATGCAAGTTAGGACACATTTGCATTGATGCAACAAATTTGTGAACTCCGAGGCAGCACGTGCTCCCATAGGACCTCAGTTCCCCTGAGGTTTCCCCTTGGTGTCCTTGGAGTGGCCCAGGACTGGGGATGTCCATGGGACAGCTCATCTCTACCAACCAGCACATCTCACCTCCAGCCTCTGTGAAGTTCTGCGATTCCTCACGTCCCTGAGCAGCCCCAGGCTCACCTTGTCCTCCTTCTACATCTGCATGCCTAATATTCCATACAGCAATTTGACAAATATCTTTGGAGATTTTGACAAAATTATGCTCAAGATTTGTGTAATAGAAAGGATCTAACGTGCAAGGAGTGACTTTGACTCTGTACGTGCCCCTTCTCAGTACCCACTGCCCCAGGCTCACCCTCAGTAGTTCCTGTCAGCATTGGCTGTCCACCCATCATCTGGCCTGCCTCCTGTCCCAGGGAGCATATGCATCGCAAAGTCTCAGGTTATGCCAAGTGCTGCCTGCAAAAGCACTGTCAAAGTTCACCCTTGCCCCGCTGGGTCCATTCCTTGTGGTTCCCCATTCATGCTGATTCCTTCAGCATGAAGTGAACCTCAGGCCACCATGCCCTTCCTGCAGTCTCCTGAGTCTCAGCCCTTGAACCAAGAGTGTCCACATCTTGTCCTCTGGCAAAAACTGAAAAATAATTCCAGGCTTAAAATGGCATATTCTCCCCAATCCTGTCAGTTCTATACTCACTGAAAGAAAAAATACAAACAATAACATCAAAAAGGTAAATTAAAAAAAATATAGACACCTCAGTCAGGGTGCCCTGCTTCACATATAAAGGAGTAAACAATGTTTGTCAAATACTGTCAATTGTTGTTTTTGTGGGGAGTGGTGATGAAGATTGGCCCTGAGCTAACATCTGTGCCACTGTTCCTCTATTTTTGTATGTGTGACACCATCACAGCTTGGCTTAAAGAGCGGTATGTAGGTCCACACCCGAGATTCGAACCCGCGAAGCCCAGGAAGCTAAAGTGCTGCACGAACACTTAACCACTATGCCACCAGGCTGGCCCCAAACAGTCAATTCTTAATTGACTGGGCAGAGGGCTTGTTGCATACATTTAATAATAATAATAGATTGTGCATTTATAGAAAAATGCAAATTTCTGTCCGTCAGGGAAAACTTCTGGAACTACACATGAGGCACCAGCTTGTGTGTCTTCTGCTCCATCAGAATGTCATGGGAACAAGTCAGGAACAGAGAAAAAGCAGAAATGTTAAACGGCTAGCAATAAAACATGGTGTTTTATCTCCATGAGTTAGAACCGCAGATCCCTGGACCCAGATGAGACTGTCAGTCATCCCTCCATTGGGCAAGGTCCACACCAGAGAAGAGGGGAACAAAGAAGCTGCAGTCAGAAAAAATAAAACCATTAATTTTCTTATTTTGCATCCTCTTCAACAACAACAGCAAAATTGAGTCTCTTGGCAGAAAAGAAGTGAATGAGGAGGAGGAGAAAATTCACAAACAGGAGCATGATGAGCCCTGCCCTTACTCACCAGACCATCTGCAAGACTCTGTAGAGTGAGGACAGGCCACAGAGTGCCAAGCTCATGTTGCCTAGGTTTCATTTTAACAGTTGAAAAATAAGAGGCTTAGCTGAACAACAGAAAACAATGACTGGTTGTTTTAATTGAGATTAACCTTTTGTCCATTTTTTAATCTGCAACTTTTAATGTTTTGTGTGCTTTAATTGCTGTGCTTGCAATTTTTCTTGCACTTAAAAATGACACCTAGAAAGCAATCGTTATGTTCTAAATATTTAATGTAATATTAACAGCAAACTAAATTGGAATCATGCTTTGACTAGTTTTACTTAATCTCCAATAACAATAACCTTTTCTCTTCTATTGTCGGTTAATCGAGATTGGGTAGAGATAAGCACTTGCTGTGCCATTGCTAAAGAATGTGTGAAGACCAGAAACTCCTTCAGGAGCTCAGGAGCCCCTCCCACTCTTAATTCACATCCGTCTGTAGACAGCATTGTCACCTACACCTGTATTCTCTCTCTTTCCTTTGAGCACCCTTGAATTTCACCCACTCTGCTTTGGCTCCTTGGAAAGGTGTGAGCTGGCATGGGAAAGATCTCAGGTACATGGGCGTCCGATTGATGTGAGAAGAACCCCGGGGAGATAGTGCCGCACAGGGAACTTCCATCAGAACACAGTGGCTGTGAAGTAAAGGGGGACAATGTCCTCAGAGGAAGGGAGAATGTCGAGAGGACCACTTCTAAAAAGAAAGTGATTCATTGAGTCACTATGAACTAAGTGATTTTAACCACCCACACAAGAGATTGCTCTAAGGGAAGATTACTAAATGCTATGATGAGACTAGATATTAGTGTCCACAAAAACTCCCCAAGGAAAGTAAAATGATTATAATAATGAATGTGAATTTTACAAGTCACAGTTTAAAAATGTTTTCATAGCTAGTATGTCATTTGATCCTTGAAAGACTCTAAGAGGTAGGCAGTACTATTTCCTTTTTCATGCAAAAGGAAATGATAAGAGGAAAATCCCGAGTTTCTCCCTCAGGCAAACCTGAGATTGCACCCAGATTTCGTCCTTTTCTTACTTAACTTCTCTAAATCCTTCCAACTCACTGACTATAAAATGAGAGTTTTGATAATGACCTCATTGGACTCTTGTGAAATATGTAAAGTAATTAAAACCATGCCCTGAACTTAATGGACACACACAATGGTAGCTATCGTTATAATAGATTTGAGGAAACTGAATTCTAGAGGAATGCTTTAACTTGGTATAGAGAACATTGAAAATAAGTTGGCAGTGCAAGCAGTGTCTTTATTAATGCTAAAGTCCAAAAGCTCCTCAGTATGTCAGTTGCAATCATCAAAAGAGATATTATGAAGAGGTAGCAAACTTATATATGCTTTGGTAATTCATCCCAAAGATAGTAAAAATATGAAAAGATGTATGTGTAGGTACAAGGCTACTCACTGTGAAATCATTTTTCATAGGGAAAGGCTGGAATGAATACACATGGCTGTCAAGAAGGAACTGGTAGAATAAACTTTGGTTCAGCCACACAATGAAGTGATCTGAAGCAATAAAAAGAAATGAGAAATAAATCTACCTATTATTATTGTGTGCTCTTCTGGATATAGTTTGAAGTGAACAAAGCAAGATGGACAAGAAAGTATGTATATTATGCCATCACTTATCTATGAACAAAGGGGATACACGTGTGTAAATATTCATCATATTAAAAAAGTAGAAGAGACTTCCACTTCTGTAGAGATGGAGTAAAGCACTTTTCCATATTCTTCCTGCTAAGTACAACTAAAAATGCTGGACAGAACATATAAAACAAACATTACATCGATTGTAAAGTAGAAAGAAGGAAGACTACCTGGGAACCGTGGGAACAAAGGACCACATTGGGACTAGTTGTTTGGGTTTTCTTTTTGCCTCATATTTTCCAAACATGTTGCTGAAGAAGCCAGCTACCTAGAAGTACTAATGGTTACAGAAAAAAAAAACACCCCAACAAAAGCCTGCTATCCTGAGCCAGAGAACTATGAAAGGAGCAGCCTACCAAGACAGAATGATGACTGTTCGAGCAAAACACCTCAGAGAAAACGGCAGCCTCACCCACATCCACACCAGCAAAAACTGAATGATGAGCCTAGACTTCACCATTTTGTAAAGAGGCGCCCCGACACCCTTGTTGATGTGGTGCCAGAGAAGGCTCAGTGGGGAGCCAGGACTTAAATTCCTACCAGATGAGAAAGCGTCCTCTCTCTTCATGTACAATGTCATGGAGACCATATGGGGAGTTTGAAATTCCCATTCCTACAATGCTGTAATGAGGTGCACTTCCCCTCCCCACTGAAGTGGTGACAGAGAAGATGTAGAGGAAAGTCTGGACTCTCACCACCACTCAGTGGTAATGAGGTCACACCTTCTGTGCTATCAGTGGATACACGCCACGTGGGGAGGAGTAACAAAGTATATCTACTACTCTCAGATAGGGAAGTATCAACGGAAGCCTAGAAGGCAGACAGGACTCCTGTCCCTGACCAGCAGTAATGAGAAGCTCCCCGATCTTGGATGCCAATGAAGGTCACATGGGGAAACTGGATTTGTAACTCCATCTGGCTGTAATGACAGAAAATCCCTTTTCATGGTGTAACACTGCCAGAAAATCCAGATAAAACAGAGAGTTTAAATAAGATACAGAGTCTAAAAACATAATATGCAAACTGACAACATTTCAGCAAAAGATCCCATATTATACAGAAAACCAGGAAGATCTTAAACTAAATGCAAAAATGATAATCAATAGTTGCTCAAACAGAGATGACAGAAATGTTAGAATTACCTGAAAAATATTTTAAATCATTCTTCACAGAAATGCTTCAATTAGTGATTATGAACATCCTTGAAACAAACAAAAAAAGAGAAAGTCTCAGCAGAGAAATAGAAGACATAAAGAAAAACCAAATGGAATGACAATTTCCAAATAGAAAAATACAATAACCAAGAGGACAAATTAAAAAACTAACTCACTGGGTTTGGATCATCAGCAGAATGGAGAGTCAGAGCAAAGAATAAATGAACAGACAGAACAGTATAGATTATCCAATCTGAATAACAGAAAAAATATGGACTGAAAAAATTAATAGAGCCTCCAAGACTATAACAAAAGATCTAACATTTGTGTCACTGGAGTCCTAGAAGGAGAAGAAAAAGAAGGTAGAGCTAAAAAAGTACCCAAAAGAACAATGACTGAAACATCCCAAATTTAGGGGAAAAAAGAGACAGGAATGTATAGATTCAAGAATGAGAGCAAAAGCAAACCCAAAACAAGATAAAACCAAAGAATATACACCAAGACCCATCATAGTTAAACTTTTATAAACTAAAGACAAAGAAAACATCAAGCAGCAGGAATAAATTTGTACTTTATTCATAAGAAAAGCAATTCAGATGATATCAGATTTCTCATAAAAAAGCATAGAGTTCCGAAGGAAGTGGAACACATCTTTCAAATTATGAAAGAAAAGAATTATGAACTCAGAATCCTATACCCAGTGAAAATATCCTTCAGGAATGAGGGGAAAGCAAGATATTCTTGGACAGAGGAAAACTGAAAATTTATCACCAGCAGACCTAACCTAAAAGGATGGCTAAAGGAAGTTTTCAAAACAGAAAGGAAACAAGGAACCTCTGAAAATCAGAAAGGAAGAATGAACACATAAGAGAAACTATAGGTAAATGTAATAGTCTTTCCCTCTACTTTTGAGTTTTCTAAATTGTGATTAATGGTTGAAAAAAATTATAGCACTAATACGGTTCTAAGCATATGTTGAGTAAAAACTTTGGACAATTATAAATGGGGAAGAGTGAAGGGATATAAAAGAAGCTAAGTTTCTGCAGTTCACTTGAATTGATTAAATCTGACACTAATAGACTGAGATATATATATATAATGTAATACATAGAGCAACCTCTAAAACAGCTATACAAAGGTATACACTTATGAACACTATAGATAAATCAAAATGGAATTCTAAAAAATATTCAAGTAACTCCCAGGAAGGTAGAAAAAAGAGAAAGCAAGAAAGGGAAAATAAACAAAATGGAAAGACTTAAGCCCTAATATATCAATAAATGTATTAAATGTAAATGGTCTAACACACCAGTTAAAAGACAGAGATTGGCAAAATGGATTTAAATATATCACCTAACTATATGCCATCTATAACAAACTCACTTCAAAAATAATCATATAAGCGTACTGAAAGTAAAAGGATGAAAAAAACACAGCATGCAAACGTTAATCAAGAAAAACAAGGAGTGACTATACTGATACCAGACAGACTTCAGAACAAGAAAATAACTACAGACAGAGAGACATATAATGATCAAAGGATCAATCCATCAAGACTATATGACAATCCTCAAGTGTATGCAACAGATAACAAATGGGCAAAATATGTGAAGCAAAAGCTGATAGAACTGAAAGGAGAAATACTCAAATGCACAATTATAGTTGGAGTATTCAACACCCCTCTCTCAACAATTTCTAGAAGAGCTAGACTGAAAATTGGGAAGAATATAGAAAAACTCAGCAACACCATTAACCAGCAGCGTCTATTTGACATATACGTAACATTCCACTCAACAACAGCAGAATACACACTTTTTTCAAGGACCCACAGAAAATATACCAAGATAGGCCATAACCTGGACAATAAAACAAACATTAACAAATTTAAAAGAACTGAGCTTACAGAGATTGTTCTCTGACCCCAATGAAATAAAATTAGAAATCAATAAAAGAAAAATAAGAAAACTTACAAATAGTTAGAAACTAAACAAAACACTTTTAAACAATGCATGGGTAAAAGAAAAAGTCTCAAGGGAAATCAAAAATTATATTGAACTGGATGAAAGTGAAAATAGAACATATCAAAATTCGTGGGGCACAGCTGAAACAGCACTGTGCTGGAAATTTATAGCACTAAAGCATACATTAGAAAAGAGGAAGAGTCTCAAGTCAATAATCTAAGCTACCACTTTAAGGACCTAGAAATCAAGGCCAGTATAAACCAAAAGCAAGCAGAAGGGGAAAAATAATAATGATAAGAGTAAAAATCATGGAATTAGAAAACAGAAAAGCAGTAGAGAAAAATCAGTGACTCAAAATGCTGATTCTTTGAAAAGAGTAATAAAATCGACAAACCTCTAATAAGACTGGCAAAGAAAAAGAGAGATGATACAAATTACCAGTGTTAGGAATGAATCAGGGAATATCACTTCAGACCCTTTATCTGTTGTACAAATAAAAGAACAATGTGGAAATGTTATGAATACTGCTATGCCCATAAATTTGAAAACAGACAAAATGGACCAATTTGTTGAAAAAGACAAATTACTATAGCTTGTCAAATATGAAATAAAGTAACCCTAAAACTATCCCTACTAAGAAATTAAGTATTACTAAAACTATTAAAGAAATTAAATTTATAATTAATACTCCTCACTAAAGAAATCTTCAGTCTCAGATAGTTTCACTAGAGAATTCTACCAAACTTAAAGAATTAACACCAATTCTATACCATTTGTTCCAAAAAGCAGAATATGAAGGACACTTCTCAATTCATTTTATGAAGTTAACATTACCTGGATACCAAAACCAAATGAAAACAGTACAAAAAAGAAAGCTACAGAACAATATCTCACATAAATATAGATGCAAAACATCATTAACAAAATATTAGCAAATAAAATCCAGCAACATATAAAAAGAATTATACATCATGGCCAAACAAGGTTTATTCTGGGGCTTCCTGGTTGGTTCAATGTTAACAAAATCCATCAGTGTAATTCACCATATCAGCAGCCTGAAGTAGGAAAATCACACAATCATACGAATTAATGCTGAAGAATTATTTGAAAATATCTAGGATTTGTTATGTAAAAATTCTCAAAAAACTGGAATTACAACAGAACTTCAACTTATTTTGCTTGAGGAAGATTGTCGCTGAGCTAACATCTGTGCCAATTGTCTTCTATTTTGTATGTGGGACACCACCACAGCATGGCTTGATGAGCAGTGTGTAGGTATGCACCCGGGATGCAAACCCACAAACCCCAGGCCAGGGAAGGGGAGCCTGTGAACTTTTAACTGGGCAGGCCCAGAACGTCTTCAATTTGGTGAAGAGTATCTATAAAAAACCTACAGCTAACCTCATATTTAGTGGTGAAAGACTAAATATTATCCTCATAAGTATGAGGATAAGGCAAGGATTTTGTATCTCACTAATTTTATTTAAAATAGTTCTGGTTAGTGGAATAAGGTGGGAAAAGAAAAGAAAAGGAATGCAGATTTTAAAGGAATAAATAAAATTGTCTATATCTGCAGATGGCATGATAATCTATGTGAAAGTCCAAAAAATCTACCAAAAACTCCTAGAACTAATAAATGAGCTCAGCAAGTTCATAGGATACAAGACAAACATAAACAAATCAATTGCATATCTATACACTAGCAATTAACATGTGAAAACCAAAATTAAAAATACAATATCTCTTACAATTGCTCAAAAAATACATAGGTATGAATATAGCAAAATATGTACAGAATTTGCCTGCTGAAAACTGCAAAACTGATGACAGAAATCATAGAATATCTAAGTAACAAAGAGCTATAACATGTTTCTGGATTGGAAGGTCCACATAGTAAAAATGTCAATCACCCCAAATTGATATATGGTTTTAAAACCACTCTTATCAAAACCACAATAATTTTAGGTATAAGGAAAACTATTCTAAAATTTATTTGGAATTTACTTAAAGGGAACTAGAAGAGCTGAAATAATTTGAAAAAGAAGAATAAAGTGTGAGGAATCTGCCTACCCACTTACTTTTAAGACTTACATAGCTGACAATAGTAAAGACTCTGCTATTGGCAGAGAAATAGACACATAGATCAATAGGATAGAACAGGTAAACTAGAAATATATCCACACAAATACGCCCACTTGATTTTTAACAAAGAGGCAAAGGCCATTCTATGAGAAAAGAGAGCCTTTTCAACAAATGGTGCTGGAACAAGTAGACAGCTATAGGCAAAAAAATGAACTCTCATATAAACCTCACACCTTATACAAAATTAACTCAAAATGGATTGCAGACTTGACTGTAAAATGTACAACTATAGAAGACAAATACTGCATGACTCCGCTTTCTGAGGTACTGAGAGTAGCCACGTTCCGAGAGACAGAAAGGGGAACAAGAGTTACAAGAAGCTGGGGGACGGAGATGGACAGCGATGATGGTTGCACAATAGTGTTCATGTAATTAGAGTCAATGAACTGTACCATGAAAAATGGTTACAATGATAAATTTCATGTTGTATCTATTTTACTAATAAAAAGGGAAGAGCCCAAAACAAAGCAAAACATAAACTACAGCAAAGTTGCACTTAGTAGGGGAAGAGGACATGATGGAGGGAACAGAGACAGAAGCTGGAGTTTCTCAATATGCTTTCCTCAGCCTCTCTCACTTTGGAACTATTTTATATAATTAGAATACAATTAAATTTAAAATGTGAAGTCCTTAAAAACCAAACAAAAGCTGATTCGAAGAAATACACCTAACTAGATTGACTTGTCACATATACAGATAAAAATTTCGAAGATGTCAGTGTTCTCAGTGATCATATTCTTGAAGACAGTTTTGTTGTTGCTCCTCTGAGACTGTTTTTTATGTGTTTATTGTAAGAGAAAGCAAATGAGTAATTTTGTTGGAGTTGCTGGGAACTGAGAATTTTAGCATGAGACAGAAGATACAAATGTAAGATTTATGAGGTTAAATAAAAATCCTGTAGTCTGCAGACTGCTAGTCCCAGACAGAATGGTCTAGACTGTTCTCTAAATGCAACAAAAAATCCTGCAAAAAACTCAACATGCAACAACAAAAAAGACTGCAACGTGGAAAGAGGAAGGCAGAATGGCTAGGGACCTCAGGACTTGAGGAATGACATGATGGTGTGTCCCCTGAGTTTTCTTTCGATTTACCATGTATCCCAGACTGGGCACTACAGAGGCCTGCACCTTGGAACTGCCAACAGATGTAAATGTAAAAAGCCCCAAGGAAAGCCTGCTTTCTCAGGCCAAAGCACACAAGAGGGGGCAGTCCAGCACAGCCGTAGTGGCAACCCCTGCCCTGCTCCATACCCAGTGGTAGCAGGTGAGCTTGTTCCACCTGCATAGGTGATGCCAGAGAAGATCAGATGGGAAACCTCATTTCTCACTCCCCAGCCGGCAGCAGCAGCAGATGGATCGACATCATTGCCATGCTGCCCACAGCAGTGGCACAGGCACTGACCGGGTAGGGAAACCCATCCCTGTCTGCCACCCAGCAGCAGCAGGCTGCTTTATCTGCTGAAAATGATGGCAGCTGAAGACCCCCCACTGGCATAAGCAGAGACAGAACAGGGAAACTCCACTTTTGTCCCCTCTGCAGTGACAGCAGGAGGGCCTGCTCTACCCAACCAGCTGCACCAGCAAACCCTATCCTGCAGTAGAAGGTGACTCAGATTCACCCACAGCAGACAGTGACCCAGTCCTGGTGTCTCTTGGTCCTTTGCCCATTGGCAAAAGGTGACCTAGACTCAGGGTGTTCTAACTCCCACCTCCAGTGGGCAGAAAACAGCACAAACACGTACTTTTCTTCCCTGGTGGCACCAGCAGAAATCCAACAGGAAGCCATCAGCATCAGGAGAACCCAAAAGCAGGCCCAAGGAAGCTGTATTTATCCTGCAGGTCTGGCGCTCCTCCTCTCCCACCTAGAAGCATTGGCAGGCTCAGGGAATACATGCCATTCCCGCAGGCAACACTGTTAGGGATTGAGTGAGATTCCCTAGCACTGAACAGCCAGGCACAAAATGTCCCATATTGTGTGATTCCATTTATTTGACCTAATCAGAAGAGGTAAATCCATAGAGACAGAACACAGATAGATGGTTACCAGGGCTGGGAGTTGGGGAGAAAATGGGGACGACTGTTTAATAGGTAAGAGGTTTCCTTTTTGGGTTGATGAACACAATTTAGAACTAGAAGAGATGGTGGTTGTACAACATTGTGAGTGCACTAAATGCCACCGAATTGTTCACTTAAAATGGTAAATTTTATTTTATATGAATTTCAACTCAATAAAGAAAATAAAATACTTAACATTGAAAGAGGCCAAAAAACCCCTCAAACAATCCAATTAAAAAGGGGAAAATCATGAAAAACATTTTAACAAAGAGAATACATAGATGGCAAATAAACACATAAAGAGATGCTCAACGTCATTAGCCATTAGGGAGATGCAAACTAAAACCAAAATGACACATCATTACACACCTATAGCAATGGTTAAAAAAAAAATTAGAGATGATAAAAAACACCAGTGAGGATGAGCTGTGGGAATGCAAAATGTAAAAGAGGCGGTTTCTAATGTAACTACACATACACTTCCCATACAACCCAGGAATTGCATTCCTGGACATTTATCCCAGAGAAATGAAAACTTGTCCACACAAAAGCTATACATAATTGGTTATATCAGCTTTGCTCATAACAGCCAAATACTGGAAATAAGCTAAATGCCGTTCAATGAGTGATAGGTTAAACTGTGCTACGTCCATACCATGGAGTACTACTCAACAGTAAACAGGAAACACTTCTTGATACACTCAATGATATGGAGGGATCACACGGGAATTATTTTGAATGAAAAAACAAATCTCAAATGGTTGCATGCTTTATGATTTTATTTATATGGCATTCTCAAAAAGAACTTACAGAAATGGAGAATAGCCTAGTGGTTGCCAGGGGCAAGGATTAGGGGGAGAATGGATGTGGCTATAAAGTGTTGTCACAGGGGAGCCCTATGGTGATGGGACAATTCTGGATCTTGATTGTGGTGGTGGTCACACAAATCTACACAAGTAATAAAACTGAGAAAACCGCACACATAAAAGCAGAAATGAGTGCTGGTAAGCTGTGCAGTGTGAATAAAACTTATTAATGCCCCCTCCTTGACTCCTGAGTGTGGGCTGGACTTAGCTTCCGATGAATAGAATATAGAGGAGAGAGGATAACTTTATAGTGGAGAAATCAGAAAAACACTACCTTGGCCAGGTGATAAAGGTTGATGCCACCAGTGATAGCGTAACCCCTGATATGATGTGACAGGAAGGGCACTTCATCTATGTGATATTTTTTCCAACCCACAACATCAATGTAATCATAAGAAAAACACTAGACAAACTCCTGTTGAGTCACATTCTACAAAGTATCTGACCAGTACTCCTTGAAACTGCCAAGGTCAGGAAAACAAGGAAAGACTGAGAAATGGTCATAGATCAGAGGAGACTAAGGGTACATGACGACTTTGTTAGTTTGCTAGGGCTGCCATAACAAAGCACCCAAGACTGGCAGCTTAAACAACAGAACTTCATTTTCTCATAATTCTGGAGGCTGGAATTCCAAGACCAAGGTGTCAGTAGGATCGGTTTCTTCTGAGACCTCTCTCCTCGGTTTGAAATAGCCACCTTCTCCCCGTGTCTTCACAGGGTCTTCCCGCTGTGTGTGTCCGTGTCCTAATCTCTTCCCATAAGGGCACCAGGCAGACTGGATTAGGGCCACCCTAATGACCTCGTTTAACTTCATTACCTCTTTAAAGACTCTATATCCAAATGCGGTCACATTCTGAGGTACTGGAGGTTAAAGATTCAATATAAGAATTTTAAGGGGGCACAATTCAGCCCATAACAACTACTAAAAGTAATATGATGTGCTGGATTGGATTCTGGAACAGAAAAAGGGAAACTAGTGAAATATGAATAAAGTCTGGAGTTCAAGCAATAGTCATGTGCTGAAGTTGGTTTCTTAGTTTTGACAAATGAGTACACCACGGTTATATAAGATATTAACAACAGGAGCAACTGGATATGTTCTCTGAAACTCTGAACTATCTTTGCAACTTTTCTATAAACCAAAATTTTTTCCAAAATGAAAGTTTACTTAAAAAATTCGTGAACTCATTTTTTTCACACTAATTCATGCTGCCCCCAAATTGAACACTGATCTATGGGACTTGGAAACATTTTTCTGGCTCGACACAAGTTTTTGAAAATATATGAGAGAGCCTGAGAAAGGACGATGAGTTACACCTGAGTGTTCCCAGAGTGAACCATGGACTTGCGGTGACACAGAAAAAGAGCTTTCCCGAAATCCCACAGCCTTTTACTACTGCAAGTCAGTTCTCAAAGGGATGTGAGTGCTGGACTAAATAAAGATGGTCAAGGTAGAAATTGCTGTACTTTCTACTGACCTCTTCTTCTCCAGCTTCATTTTTCCTTTAAAAAGGAAAAATAGCACAGTGCTTACACACAGTGTGCAAAATCAGACTGCTTGTAAGCAGATCTTAGCCCCAGGAGCTTAAGAAATTTATTCAGTCTCTCAGTGTCCTGGTTTCTGCATCTGTAAATGGAGAGAGTAACACTCATTTCAAAGATTTGTCAATGGAGTTACATAAGGAAACTTATGTAAAGTACTAGCACTGCGCTTAACTTAAAATAACTACATATTAAATTATTTTAACGTTTCCATCACTTCCTTAGAGTACAGCACTCGTGATTTATCTTCATTGCCTATTTGCTAGTACCAACATATGCCATGATAATTCTACAAACTTTAGGTCTCTTTGCATAGAGATTATCTTATTTAATTCCACAATAATCAAAAACGAAAGGAGATGTTATCTGCTTCAATTTACAAACAAGGAAACTGGGATTCAGAGATTAAGCAACTTGTCCAAGGGTGCAGTCAGCCTGCTTAGAACAGGCTGGCTGTTTGCCCATCATGCTTCCTCTTCCTGGGCATGTGTTTTCCAGCCTCCCTGACAGATGGTTTGGGGCCACGTGACTGGGTTCTGGCACTGGGCTGTGAGCAGAAGTGAGGTACACGACCTCCCAGCCTGGCTGTGAAGCCCACTACACAATCCTACGTCCTCTCCTTTCCCTGTCTGTGGCAACGCCAGAGGCCATGAGCTAAAGATGGCAACATCATAAGATGGAATATTGCTGGTTTCTGAGCCATCATTTGGAGAGGAGCTGCCTAGGAGAGCTGCCTGACCCAAATAAGTCTGTGACATAAGCTAAAAATAAGTATTTATCTTTATTTACTTGTATTTCAAGGTTGGGTCTCCCTGCTCTACCAGCTCCCCTATTACTTCCCTCTCAATCAACAAACTCACTGGTTTTTCCATGAAAAACAACCTCACTGCTCCTCCTTTGCTCACGGCTCTTCCTTTTTGGTCTGCTCTTTCTCAACAGAGAAGACTCAACCAGTTCCATGCCCGCCTGTCAAAACCATGCTTCTCTTGGAATGGGGTCTTCTTTATGCTTATCTGTATTTTTATATTTTTCTAGTATTAATATAAACTACTATTTTTAACACCTACATGACAAATATTTATAATAGAAATGCCCATGGTGGAAGGGAAAATAAACACAGAAGAAAACTATCGTCTTTCAAATGTGAGCTTGCATCCTTTCTCCTTGTGCTAGACTATTACTTCCCTGACTCCAATGGACCACCCCTCCTGATATCCAGGCCCTTGTGAAGTTCCCCTCCACGTTGTTGCATGACTGGACCTGTGACTGCTTTGACCAACAGAACATAACAAAAGTAATGCTGAGCCAGTTCTAGGGGTGGCGCTTATCTGGTCTGGTAGCTTTGGCTCATGGAGCACCTTTCTTGGAATCCAGCCACTGTGCCATGAGGCAGGGCAAGCAGCCACACATAGAGCTGAGGAACAGTTCTGAGGAACCGAGGAACTGAGCTGACAGCCCCAGATGAGCTCCTGGTCAAGCTGTCCATCTGCCTCAGCCAATACTACCTGAACAGAAAGGCCACCATGTCCACCCATGGAGTGGCAAGAGACAATCAAATGGTATTTCAAGCTACTAAGTTTATTTGATATCCAGAAATAGATAACTGAAACACTCTTCCACAAAGTCTTCTCTGATCTTTGCTACTGGCAATAGTCTCTTTCTCCTGTGACATGCCGTTGTTTGTGGCTGTGGTGCATTTATTAGCTATGGGGTATTATCGTTATTTGTTTACATACCTTACTTTGGTCACAAATCGTGAGCTGCCTGAAGCAGGGCTTGTGTCAAATTGGATAGTAGAAGCACTATAGAGGAGGGGGAGAGGCAGGCTTTGGAGTCAGACAACCTGGGTCAAATTTGGGTTCTACTCTTTACCTTGGGCAAGTCTTATAACTTCCCTGAACTTCAATTTCCTCATCTGTAAAATATGTTAGTGCAAGAATGAAATGAATTAATATATGTAAGGCACTTAGATCAGTGATTAGCACATAATAAACTCAGTAAATATTAGTATTGTCTTGTTTTTTCCCTATCATCCAGTTCAGCATCTGATATATTTTAAGGACTCAATAAGTCTTAAATGAATAAATAAACAATGGGTGTAAAAGTGGGCATGGCAGATTCAGGATGCCTGCAGATTCTTTGCTACTTCTCCTGAGAGGAAGCTGTTGCTCCCTTCTCTTGAATCTGGGCTAGCCTGTGACTGCTTCGACTAAGGGAGTATAGGAGAAGTGACACTGTGCCAGTTCTGGGAGCCCTAATCCACTGAGTAAGAAATCGATCTACACTGTTGGAGAGGGAGAGAGGCCCAGCTGGCCTCACTCTTCCATCTGTCTCCCCCAAGGTACCAGGCAGGTAAGTAAAGACACTTTGGACCCTTCAGACAATCCAGCTACCAATTGAGAACCACCACGTGAACTCAGTCAATACCATGTAAAGTAAAATTGCCAGCAAAGCTCTGACCAAATTCCTGACTACAACATCTTGAGACATAATAAAATGATGGTTATCTTAAGCCCAAATTTTGGGTAAGTTTGCTATGGAACAATGAGCCTCTTGGGCTTCTCACTTCCTTCTTCAGTATGCCCAAGGAGCTCACTGTGAGGAATCCCAGTCAGGGCAAGGAACAGAGTAAATGCGGGTGAGCTCAGGTTTTCTTCCAGGGGGTGTCATCAAAGTTTGATGATGACCATCTCATCTTTCTACAGCTCATGGATTACTCATAAAAAGCTGGTCCTGAGGGCCAGACCAGTGGTATGATGGTTGGGTTCACACGCTCCACTTCAGTGACCTGGGGTTTGTGGATTTGGATCCTGGGCACAGACCTGCCCACAGCTCATTGGGCCATGAAGTGGCAGCATCTCACACACAAACAGTAGAGGAAGATTGGCACAGATTTTAGTTCAGGGACCATCTTCCTTAAGCAAAAAGTGGAATACTGGCAACAGATTTTAGTTCGGGGTCAATCTTCCTCACCAAAATAAATAAATAAATAAATAAAAGCTTGTCCTCTAATGACAGCAGAGCCTATGACCAGTCCATTCATAGGGCACTACAGAAAACCCCTGCCCTTGGTGTCCAGGCCACTTTGTCTCCAAGCAAGCTTGGAGCTCCACTCACAACCACCATGACTTATAGGACATGAAGCCGGTGGACCTCAGGGTCTAGTCATGCTTGCAGCACCTGACCTGCTCTCTCTAGCTTCATAGCTTCATCAGAGCTTGTCAGCCTACTAATCCTGCTGCCTGTACCATGGATCAGCTGTGCTCTCTCTCAGTCACTCTGCTGCCTGAAAGATTGGACTTGGGGAGGGGAACAGAGGGGACAAGGGTACTGGCTAACAGAGATTGCCCAGGGCACGTAAGAACTGATGTGGGGGGAAACAAAATCAATCACAGTTCCCAATGAGCTGCCTCAGATGGCCAATTCTCTTGCTTCACTCAGACAGGCTTTCCAATCTTTATGGGATTCTGTGGTCTAAAATACTCCATAAATCTCCGGGGACCTTTCAGAGTCCTGCTCTGTATTTCATTCACACATCATGACAGTTCCTGTTCAAGTAAGGAACTCTGTGCAGAGCTGGCTGCAGCCTGGCCAGTCCCCCTGAGCTCTGAAGGATAAATCTGTCAGTAGCCTGGCAAGATGGTGCCCCTTCCCTCAGCTTTGAGATGTGTGCACAGGGCTAGGACCTGGGAGGATCAAAGTCTGGGAAGGCTTAATGACACCAGTGCTTTCCAAAAGCACGAGAAGAAGAGCATGTTCCAGGTTTATCTTATATCTTTAAGATAAACATCGGTTGTAGGGAGGTTAGTAAGGCCAATCTACATTTTCTTGGCTCTCACACAAAGTCTGGTATAAATACAAGCAAGTCTAAGATGGAAGGCCTAACTCAAGACGTTGTTAGACTGGTCCTTGGAGCTGGCATCAAGCTGAGGCCCAGGATGTGGGTGTGCGGAGAGAGGGCTATGGCAGAGGTCACCTCTGATGGAGCTCCTACCATGCACTGCCTTCCTAGGGGACAGGCCGATCCACTTCACCTTACCTTGCCTGTGTATCTTTCAGAAATCCCTGAGGCAGGGCATATGTCTGTTTTCTCTGGACGCGTGATCTGGACAGATGCCGCCCTGCCTTTCCACACCTATGTGTGTCAGATTTGGGAGGACAGGCCCAGTGGAAGAGAGCTAGATGCAAGAAGACAGGGCAGAGGTGTGGGGGAGCACTCACACCGGTGTCTCTAGAACCCTAGAGCATCTGGAAGTTCTCCTGGCCGCCTCTCCTGATGCCCAGGGCAGGCCCCATGGAAACCCCGCTGGGCTTCACATAAAGCTGACTTCCTCTTTGTGTCTCCTCCCAACCCCTGCCCTCAGCTAGAAAGCATACACTCGGGGATGGGAAGGGCTAATCTGTGTCACTATGGACATGACTGATACTCCCTCCTAGGTGATCTTAACGCAAAACGATACTCAGAGATTTGGTCTATCTTCATCAGTTAAATCTATTTCTAAAGGTGGAATGCCAAACATTGGAGCAGGCCACATGAAGACATGTGGAAACCCCAAATCACTTGATCAGGTAACTCGCTGTTCTAAACTGGCCCTGCCCTCTGTCCCTCACACAAACTCACACACGCTCTCTCTGTCTTTATTTTCTTGGGAAGAAGATTCCTCCAGTAGGCTCTATCATGCATTCTCCCATGAAAGTATGTGCTTCACATACTTTCCTGACCTTTACTTTTTCAGTGCCTGGTCTCTCCTTTCAGTTACAGCACAATGCCCAGAGCAGTCAGCCCGATTCCACTTCCTAGCTGTATGACTTGCGGCACCTTGTACAACCTCTCTGTTCCCTGATTTCCCCATTGTAAAATGAGTCTGATGATGGCATTTGCCTCCTAGGTTGTTTTGAGGGTGAAATGAGCTAATATTTGTGAATCATGTCAAATAGTGCCTGTGACACGGGCAAGCACACAATGAATGTTGGCTATTCCTGACCCAAGGTCCAATGTGTGGGTTAGATTGTCTTGAAGATACGTTCTAGTCTGGAAACACAGTCATGGACTCAGAAGGACCCAGATGATCATCCAGGATGCCTCCATCCACTGGAGGAGAGTTTCACAAACTGCTTCTGTGGGACACCGCTGAATCCTGAAATGTTTGACAGCAGGTGGACGTGCAAGCCTTAAAAGGCTTTATGTTATCAAATCAATGTGTGAGACAGTGCATTCTATCTCCTTCCTGAGACAGTCTGCAGTAAAGACACACGCTTAACTTGGGCTAAGCTAGTATTTCTCAACTTTAATTTTCCATAGAACATTTTCTGAGAAGTAACTAGTAATATCATAAAGAACATTAGTTTTATTCAAAGCAGGGAATGAGAAATATTGTATTATGATCTTTCTTCCATGTGACTGTCTAACTTACACTTGAATACTTTCAGGGCCAGGGACCCACCATTGTAGAAGGCTGATGATGCCGTCCCCAGAAGGACTGTTCTTCATGTTGAGCAGCTCTCTATAGCTTCCACGGAGTGATCCTAAATCTACACGATGGACCTCCTACAAGATTCTCCTTCTCCCTTCCACCTTCCAGCCATCAAAATCCATCACACTCTTACCCAAATGAAACAAATTACAGATAGACTTTCACCATCTCGTCCATTGATCTCTAGTTGGGTGGTTTGTTGGTTGGTGCAGTTTATCAGTTGGTCACTCAGAACACATTTGACATGATTTTTAGTGCCTTTTACCATCCCAGTCACTCTTCTTGGAATACTTTCCAATTTATCTATACTTTCCTCAAGTGTGAGATTTGAAATATTACCTTCTCTGTCTGGATGCCATAATTTTGTTTTTCAATCATAGCTGCATCTATCACACCAGTGCCACGGCTGTTATAATATATCGCGTGTCAAACTGAGCCTCTACAGCTGTATACATCCCTAAGGCACAGGGAAAGCTGCTAATCCTATAATCTGCTCTTTTGTAGAAGGAGACACTGCAAACCCATGGCTTTGGGTTAGTTCCACTTTCTTTCCCAATGTATAGTGTAACTGACGGACCAAAACAGAAAAATAAATGCAAAGAAGGATTGTCTACATATGCTTCCATTTCTGTAAAAAATTTAGACGTGTATATATATACATGCACATTTACATGTTCGTATTTGCATATAAGCAAAAATATGGAAGGATACATGACAGACTATTAATAATTGCCGCCTCGGGAAAGTATGATTAGAGGATCTGGAATGAGATATTATATACCTTTAACATTGTTTGAATATTACCATGCACATATATTTCTTCTTTGGCAAAAAGAGAAATAGATAAAAATATTCCTAAATGTTTTGTTAGAGTCAACGCATTAATCTCCTCTACAAACTTTGCTTCCTTCTCCTACACAAACTTGATGAGCCTGCCTGCTCAACCTTCATCCAGCATTTCTTCTTTCTGTTGGAAATAAGACTAAAAGAGAGCCAGGGGCACACAGACCCTCCCTCAATGGCAACATCCTATACTCCTTGTGTAAGGTATGCATCTGGCTTTGTTTCCCCTAATAGCTCTTTTCATTCAGACCATACTTCTGTATCTTTCTCTTGGTAAAGACTTTTCTTCTCCTCAAAAATGAAAGTTGCAGTAAGCATTCAGGATGGAATTGAGAGGGTGAATGTCACATCTAAGCAGGTGGCCAGGGGAAGCCTGGAGCATGGGCTGCAGACAAGCAGGCTTCCTCCACACCAGGACTACATGCCTGACCTCGCAGAAACAAGGATCCACTGAACAGACTGCTTTATTTTCTGCCTTGCACTTCACTCAGGATTCTTCCAGTCCAGGGCAGCTTAAAGAATGACTCCAACCAGAGATCCTTTGGGTTACGAATGTCCTCTTTTACTTGTCCAAACAGAGTAGATGGAAGCTGCATCTGAGGAGAGATCCCAGCAAGGTTTGCACAGATTCTGATGTGGAATCTGCTGTGGAAGATGCTCAGGTGCACCTTCAAGGGGTTTACCAGGTGGCTGAGCTAGCCCAGGGCAGAGTGGGGCTTATGACTCAGTGTCTTCCTCTCCAGCCTTGTCTACACGCTTTGGATTTCCCCCACTACCCCAAGCTCTATAATATTGTCATCTTCCTCTTCTCAGCAAGTGGCATTGAGCCCAATAGCCACATGTCCATGAGCACTGAGGGAATCAGTGTGTGTTCTCTTCTGCAGATCACTCTATATTCTTTCTGACTTGGAGATGGTCCACAATTGGCTTTCAAACCCAGCCCCACTCGTCTCATCCATTCCAGAGCTTCGATGTAATAATCTCCAGGAGACCTCCCCAGAGACAGGCTTCCTATGCATTCACTCCTAATTAGCTCAGCATCACAGGACATATTATCCAGGGCAACACGAAATCCTGCACTGGAAACACTCATCACTCGGACAAAATTTATACCAAAATATTTCTCTAACTGTGGTGTTATTTGAAAGTAGAAGGTGACTTGCTAGAATTTAGTGAGAGAAAAGCTATATATAACTCATTTGGATGGAGCTAACCTCTGTATGGACTTCCTTGGGGATCTGCTGCATTTATCACACACCAAAACGATTAGTACCATGGCAGATTGCTGTAATATAACACACACTTGCTGTCATCGTCTTGCAATAACGCAAAACCAAGACGTTCACTTGGGCTGGTGTGGACCCTTCGTATTGACAGTTCTAGCTCAATGCCCACTGAACTTGCAGTGCAAATCCACCCATTATTTCTCAACTTTGATTCACATTTGCAACCACGTGAGGCCAAATATCTGTGAGAAAACTGACAAGTTTTCTGAAAAGCTCCATTAAAACTGAAAAACCATATTAAAAATCTTGCTTTTTACATATCCAGATGTTTGACTTTGTCTAGCAAAAGCATCTAGAATTTTTACTGCTGTTTTCTCAGTATTTAACCTGTGGTTGGAAGCCCATAAACCAATGTGAGACCCTGGCCAGCCACAACTGAGACCTGAAGCTTAAACTTGAAAATGACCAATAAACAACTCCAAGGTGTCTGGAGCTGCCCCTTTCTGTCCTAGGACTCGGTTTTTATTTTTTAATTTTTAATTTTTTTATTGCAGTAACATTAGATTGTAACATTATATAGCTTTCAGATGTACATCGTAATATATTTCTAATTCTGTGTAGATTACATCATGCTCACCACCCAAAAACTAATTATAGTCCATCCTCTCACATGTGAGCCTAATCACCCCTTTTTCCCTCCCTGCCCCTCTTTGGTAACCACCAATCCAATCTCCATTGCTGTGTGTTTATTTGTTGTTGCTTTTATCTTCTACTTATGAGTGAGACCATACAGTATTTGACTTTCTCCCTCTGACTAATTCCACTCAGCATAATACCATCAAGGACCATCCACGTTGTCACAAATGGCCAGATTTCAGCATTTCTTATGGCTGAGTAGTGGTCCATTGTGTGTAAATACCACATCTTCTTTATCCATTCATCCCTTGATGGGCACCTAGGTTGCTTCCAAGTCTTAGCTATTGTGCATAATGCTGCAATGAACCTAGGAGTGCAAGTATCTTTATGCCTTTGTGTTTTCAAGTTCATTGGATAAATACCCAGCAGTGGAATCACTGAATCATATGGTAGATCTATCCTTAATTTTCTGAGGATACTCCATACTGCTTTCCATAGTGGCTGCACCAGTTTGCCCTCCCACTAGCAGTGTATGAGGGTTCCCTTCTCTCCACATCCTCTCCAACATTTGTTGTTTCCTGTCTTGTTAATTATAGCCATTCTGACTGGAGTGAGGTGATACCTCCTTGTAGTTTTGATTTGCATGTCCCTGATAGCTAATGATGTTGAACATCTTTTCATATGCCTGTTGGCCATCCATATATCTTCTTTGGAGAAATCTGTGTTCAGATCTTTTGGCCATTTTTAATTGGATTGTTGAGTCTTTTGTTGTTGTTGCGCTGTATGAGTTCTTTGTATATTTTGGATATTAACCCCTTATCTGATATGTGGTTTGCAATATTTTCTCCCAATTATTAGGTTTTTTCATTTTGTTGATGGTTTCCTTTGCTGTGCAGAAGCTTTTTAGTTTGATGTAGTCCCATTTGTTCATTTTTTCTTTTGTTTCCTTTGCCCGGTCAGACATGGTACTTGAAAATATGCTGCTAAGACCGATGTCAAAGAGCATATTGCCTACATTTTCTTCTAGAAGTTTCATGGTTTCGGGTCTTACATTCAAGTCTTTAACCCATTTTGAGTTGACTTTTGTGCATGATGTAAGGTAATGATCTACTTTCATTCTTTTGCATGTGGCTGCCCAGTTTTCCCAACACCGTTTACTGAAGAGACAGTCCTTTCTCCATCATATGCTCTTGGCTCCCTTGTCGAATATTAGCTGTCCATAAATGTGTGGATTTATTTCTGGGCTCTCAATTCTGTTCCATTGATCTGTGTGTCTGTTTTTGTGCCAGTACCATGCTGTTTTGGTTACTACAGCTTTGTAGTATATTTTGAAATCAGGGAGTGTGATACCTCCAGCATTGCTCTTTTTTCTCAGGAATCCTTTGGCTATTCGAGGTCTTTCATTGTTCCATATAAATTTTAGGATTCTTTGTTTTATTTCTGTGAAAAGTGTTGTTGGAACTTTGATAGGGATTGCGTTGAATCTTTAGATTGCTTTAGGAAGTATGGACATTTTCACTATGTTAATTCTTCCAATCTAAGAGCATGGGATATCTTTCCATTTCTTTGTGTCTTCTTTGATTTCTGTCGGCAATATTTTACAGTTTTCGGTGTACAGATGTTTCACCTCTTTGTTTAAGTTTATTACTAGGTATTTTATTCTTTTTGTTGCAATTGTAAATGGGATTGTATTCGTAGTTTCTCTTTCTGCTAATTCATTGTTAGCGTACAGAAACACAGCTGATTTTTGTATGTTGATTTTGTATCCTGTGACTTGTATTCATCTATTGTTTCTAAAAGTTTTTTAGTGGATTCTTTAGGGTTTCTATATGTAAAATCATGTCGTCTGCAAAGAGTGACAGTTTCACTTCTTCTTTTCCAGTATGGATCCCTTTTATTTCTTTTTCTTGCCTGATTGCTCTGGCTAGAACTTCCAATACTAAGTTAAATAAGAGTGGTGACAGTGAGCATCCTTGTCTGGTTCCTGTTCTTAGAGAGATAGCTTTCAGTTTTTCTCCATTAAGAATGATATTTGCTGAGGGTTTGTCATATATGGCCTTTGTTATGTTGAGCTATTTTACTTCTACACCCATTTTATTTAGAGATTTTTTTTTATCATAAATGGATACTGTATCTTGTCAAATGCTTTCTCTGCATCTATTGAGATGATCATGTGATTCTTATTCTTCATTTTGTTAATGTGGTGTATCACATTGATAGATTTGCAGAAGTTGAACCATCCCCACATTCCTGGAATGAAACCCACTTGATCATGACGTATGGTCTTTTTAATGTATTGTTCTATTCGATTTGCTAGAATTTTGTTGAGGATTTTTGCATCAATGTTCATCAGTGATATTGGCCTGTAATTTTCTTGTTTTGTGTTGTCCTTGTCTGGTTTTGGTATCAGGATAATGTTGGCTTCATAGAATAAGTTAGGAAGACTTCCCTCCTCTTCAATTGTTTGGAAGAGTTTGAGAAGGATAGGTATTAAGTCTTCTTTTAATGTTTGGTAGAATTCACCAGGGAAGCCATCTGGTCCTAGACTTTTATTTTTTAGGAGGTTTTTAATTGCCATTTCAATCTCCTTACTGGTGATCGGTGTGTTCAAATTCTCTACTTCTTCTTTGTCCAGTTTTGAATGGTTGTATGTTACTAAGAATTTATCCATTTCATCTAGATCATCCAATTTGTTGGCCTGTAGCTTTTCATAGTATTCTCTTATTATCTTTTTTATTTCTGAGGTGTCTATTGTAATTTCTCCTCTTTCATTTCTGATTTTATTTGAGCCTTCTCTCTTTTTTTCTTGGTGAGTCTAGCTAAGGGTTTGTCACTTTTGTTTATCTTTTCAAAGAACGAGCTCTTGGTTTCATTAATTTTTTCTATTGTTTTTTTAGTCTCTATTTCATTTATTTCTGCTCTGATTTTTATTATTTCCTTCCTTCTGCTGATTTTTGGCTTTGTTTGTTCTTCTTTTTCTAGTACCTTTAGATGAGATTTTAGATTATTTGGGATTTTTCTTGTTTGTTGAGGTAGGCCTGAATTGCTATAAGCTTCCCTCTTAGAACCACTTTTGCTGTATACCACAGATCTGGCATGTTGTATTTTCATTTATCTCCAGGAGTTTTTTGATTTCTCCTTTGATTTCTTCATTGACCCAATCATTGTTCAGTAGCGTTTTGTTTAATCTCCAAATTTTTGTGGCTTTTCTGGTTTTCTTCCTGTAGCTGATTTCTGGTTTCATACCTTTGTGGTCAGAAAAGATGCATGGTATTATTTCGATCTTCTTAAATTTATTGAGACTTGTTTTGTGGCCTAACGTGTGATCAATCCTGGAGAATGTTCCATGTGCATTTGAAAAGAATGTGTATTCTGTGGTTTTTGGATGGAATGTTCTACATATAGCTACTAAGTCCATCTGGTCTAATGTGTCATTTAAGGCCATTGTTTCCTTATTGGTCTTCTGTTTGGGTCATCTATGCATTGGTGTAAGTGGAGTGTTAAAATCCCCTACTATCATTGTGTTACTGTCTATTTCTCCTTTTATGTCTGTTAATAATTGCTTTATATATTTAGGTGCTCCTAGTTGGGTGCATAGATATTTACAAATACTATATCTTCTTGTTGGATTGTTCCCTTTATCATTATGTAGTACCTGTCTTTATCTCTTGTTACATTTTTTGTTTTAAAGTCTATTTTGTTTGATATAAGTATTGCTCCCCTGCTTTCTTTTCTTTGCCATTTGCATGGAATATCTTTTTCCATCCTTTCACTTTCAGTTGGTGAGTGTCTTTAGGTCTGAAGTGTGTCTCTTGTATGCAGCATGTACATGGGTCTTGTATTTTTATCCAATTGGCCAACCTATGCCTTTTGATTGGAGCGTTTATTCCATTGATGTTTAAAGTAGCTATTGATAAATATGTATTTATTACCATTTTATTACCTTTTTTTCTGGGTGTTTTAGTAATTCTTCTCTCTTCCTTTCTTTTTCTCTTGCTGTCTTCCCTTGTGGTTTGATGGCTGTCTTTAGTAATATGTGTGATTTCTTTTGTCTTATTTTTCTGCTTACTTATTATAGGTTTCTGATTTGTGATTACCATGGGGATCCTATTTAATAGTCTATGTATATAATAGTTTATATTAAGTTGATAAACTCTTTAGCTTGACCCCTTTCTAAAAGCTCTACTTTTTTACTCTCCTCCTCCCACATTTTATGTTTTTGAAATCACATATAGTCTCTTGCTTACTATGTGTATGTCCATTACCCTGTTATCATTGAAATAGGTGATTTTAGTACTTTTTCTTTTAACCTTCATATTATCTTCACAGGTAGTTGATCTGCTACCTTTACTATAGTTTCACCTTTACAAGTGATTTTATTGCCTGGGTTTTTTTGGGGTGGTTTTTTTTTTTTTTTTTGATATATTTTTTTAATCTCCATTTGTGGTCATCACTTTCCCACTTAAATAATTCCATTCAGCATTTCTTGTAGAAGTGGTTTCTTGGTGATAACCTCCTTTAATCTTTGCTTGTCTGGGAAGATCTTTATCTCTTCTTCTGTTCTGAATGACAACCTTGGTGGATAGCGTATTCTTGGCTGTAGGTTTTTTCCTTTTAGCACTTTAAATATGTCGTGCCATTCTTTTCTCACCTGTATGGTCTCAGCTGAGAAGTCCACTGATGGCCTTATGGGCTTTCCTTTGTATGTCACTTGTGGCCTTCCTCTTGCTGCTTTTAGGATTCTCTCTTTACCTTTAATTTTGGACATTTTAATTATAATCTGTCTTGGTGTGGGCTTCTTTGGGCTTATCTTGTTTGGAGCTCTCTGTGCTTCCTGTACTTGGATGTCTGTTTCATTCCTTAGGTTAGGAAAATTTTCATCTATTATTTCTTCAAATAAATTTTCTGCCCCTTACACTCACTCTTCTCCTTCTGGGACATCTGTAACCTGAATGTTAGTGAGCTTGGTATTGTCCCAGAGTTCCCTTAGACTGTTATCATTCTGTCTAATTCTTTTTTCTTTTCAGCTTGGGTGATTGTCTCTAGTCTTTCATCTAGTTCGCTGATCTGTTCTTCTGCATCCTCTAATCTGCTATTGAGTCCCTCTAGTGAAGTTTTCATTTCCAGTATTGTATTCTTAATGTCTGATTTGTTCTTTTTCATATTTCCACTTATTTGTGGATAAGCTCACTGTGTACATCCAGTCTTCTCCCAATATCTGTGAGCATCCTTATGATATTTTGTTTGAACTCTTTGTCGAGTAGGTCGCTTATTTCTGTTTCCTTTAGTCCTTTCTGTGGGGTTTTGCCCTGCTCCTGTTGACAAAAATAATCCATAACCAATCCGTGAATGAAAATTTGGGTGAGTTTATTCTGAGCTGAAATCTGAGGACCATGGCCCAGGGCCTTTCTTCCCAAAGGAAGAGAGGGCACCGATGAAGTGGAGTGCACAGAGTGGTTATATACCCCCAAACAGAGTGTTTCACATATGATTGAAATGTCCCTCCCACAATAATCACAAGATTGCCCTGTTGGCACAGCACTTGATGGACACAGCAGGTAATGGGTCTGCTATCTTGGTGGGCGTAGCAGGAGGCAAGTCTATTGTCTCGAGCTGGGCGGTCACAGGTGAGCACAGCAATCAGTTTCTAGCCTAAGGAAAGATGCTTAATCTTTAAGGAGACGCCAACGTTGGGAGAGGCAGGGAAGTTGCACCTTTATCTCAAGGGCCTTTTGCTCTTGCCATAGGGAATCTCTAAAGCAGATATACAATGCATGCTCAAGAGCCACGGTCAGGCCCTTTTGGAAAGACAGGGTCAGGCTGAATTAGGTTTATACCAAATGGCTTCCTCATATTCTCCAATATATCCTATTGCTTGCCATTTTTATTTGTCACTCCCTTGCTTGGAAAGTATTCCTTTGTCTCCTGATTATGCCTCTTCTCTGTGCTTATTTCTATGTATTAGGTGAGTTGGCTATGTCTCCTGATCTTGGAGAAGTGGCCTTATGTATGAGATGCCTTATGAGGCCCAGCAGTGTGCTTCCCTGTTGTCACAAGTCCAAATTATCCAGGAGTGACCCTTTCTGTGGGATACTTGTGTCTTTCTGCTATGGCAGGGTTGCTCTTACTGCAGATGCCAGGGGAGTCTAGTCTTTCTTTCCCTGGCCAGTTGTTTGTAAATCCAGTTTGGGGAGCCTCAGCACCATTGGCTACAAAGTCTATCAACACACTCTGTTGCCATTTTCCTGTTAATTGGGTTGGTATCCCGTGTAGCTAGTTGCCAGGCTCAGGGGCTTATAGTTGCTACAGGCCTCAGCTCTACAAGGCTGATGTCAGTTCTCTTAGGAGTGCAGCTGGGTGGGGCTGGCCCTAGGCACTGGGAGCACTCAATTGTCTCAGGCTTTGGAAGGTGGGGCTGATCCTTTTTATGGCTATTTGTGAAGCACAGGTCTTCTGCCCTGCTGATTAAGCCTCACCCACCACAGGACCACACACACCATCAACACAGTCCTGGTCTGTGCACACTTCCCAACCCCCTGGAGCATACCCCGATGCCACACTGCATAGGCCCCCACCTCTCCACCAATGCCCCCCACAGTTCACCTGGTCCTCACACAGGTCTTGCCCAATAGTGGCAGACACACTTGCCTGCCTGTAGAGGATGAAGGCACCCAGTCAATGCAGGCTGAAAAGTAGCCTGAGGGCTTGCTTTTGGGTGGGGCCAGTCCCTAGGGTGGGCTGCCTACCCTGGTTGAACTGGATTAAATCTGTGCTCTAGTGGGTGTGGCAGACCCCTGGGCCAACAGGCCAAGGGAAGAACCTCAATGGTGTCCACTTGGGTCTGTGTCAGCAAGCCCAGACCAGGTCAGAACAATGGCCCCCGCCAATATCTCAGTCTCTGAAGAGGTCCCTCTTCTCACCAAGATGCCCCCAGAGCTCAGTAGGTGAGTCTTGTTTCACCAAAGGACTGCTAGCCTTCTCTCTGGTGATTTTAGGTTGCTGCAATGAGTGAGTTTGTGGGTGGGCCCTTTAAGACCCGAGTCTTTTCGGCTTTCGGCCAATAGCTTTTCTAGGGGTATCCTCGCTGCAGTTAATAGCCAGTGAAGCCAGACAATAAGACCCTTGTTTCAGTTGGCCTGAGTCTGAAGGATGCTTATATCAGTATCCGTCCCTGCTCTGGAACTCACTCCTCCAGGGAGGGCTCGTACCTTAGGGTGTCTTCCACCTGGCCAACTGAGAAGCTCCGCTGCTCCCCAAAGTGGCTTTTTTCCTCTCCAGCAGGAATTTCTGCCTCTTCTCCCTTAGTCAGGACTGTCCCTCATTGTGGGGGTTCTTTTTATCCAGTTTTCAGTTTTCTATCTAGGGTAATTTTTCCAAAAATAGTTGTAACCTGGTTGTGTTCATGGAAGGAGAGGAGTTCAGAGTCTGCTTATGCCGCCATCTTGATCAGATGTCCTTCCTAGGCCTCTCGGATCTGTTGTCATAAACCCAGAGACAAGGAGACATAGCTGTCCGGAGGGGCAGAGCTAAGTGGCCTTGGGGGCAGGTGGGTCAGGCTCACAGTAAGCTCTCAGCAACACGTGTCTGGCAATTATTGAACGTTGTGTGCCAAAGCCTTGTTCTAAAATGATTTTTGATGGTAAACCTGTGTCCTCCAAAGAAAAGAAGATGTAGGAAAACTCCAGGAGGGTACAGCTGGACAGTCAGTCAGAGTCTAACACCAACATCATGAAAAGAAAATGCTGCCTTAAAATTATATTTCTATGACGTGACGTCCCTACCCAGGAGTCCCCAGGGAATCCCTTTCCTAAAAGATGTGTCAACGAAAATAATCCATAACCAATCTGAAATGAAACCAAAATGAAAATTTGGGTGAGTTTATTCTGAGCTGAAATCTGAGGACCATGGCCCAGGGCCTTTCTTCCCAAAGGAAGAGAGGGCACCGATGAAGTGGAGTGCACAGAGTGGTTATATACCCCCAAACAGAGTGTTTCACATATGATTGAAATGTCCCTCCCACAATAATCACAAGATTGCCCTGTTGGCACAGCACTTGATGGACACAGCAGGTAATGGGTCTGCTATCTTGGTGGGCGTAGCAGGAGGCAAGTCTATTGTCTCGAGCTGGGCGGTCACAGGTGAGCACAGCAATCAGTTTCTAGCCTAAGGAAAGATGCTTAATCTTTAAGGAGACGCCAACGTTGGGAGGGGCAGGGAAGTTGCACCTTTATCTCAAGGGCCTTTTGCTCTTGCCATAGGGAATCTCTAAAGCAGATATACAATGCATGCTCAAGAGCCACGGTCAGGCCCTTTTGGAAAGACAGGGTCAGGCTGAATTAGGTTTATACCAAATGGCTTCCTCATATTCTCCAATATATCCTATTGCTTGTCATTTTTATTAGTCAGATGCTTCCATCTTATTCATCTAACATTGGAGATCTATAACTTCTCAGTGATGAGTGTCCATCCATGCCCATCCATCTCCTTGCTGCCATCCTCAGTAAGCTCTCATCTGCTTGTTTTCTATGCCCCTTGCCTGGAAATCTTTCTTCACGCTGAATCTTAGTTTCCCCATATATGAAATGGAGAGACATTTTCCTAGGAATTTTTAGAGATTCAATGTGACCATTTATGTAAGGGGCTTAGCCTTGCACATGATAAGCCCTCAATAAATACCACGTCGTCATCCTTCATGGGCCAGTACAGAACAAAATCTTGAAAGTCAGACTGGGTCTCTAAATGGACGACCTTGAGCAATTAGGAGCCTATCACATTGGATGGTTAAATTAAATGAGTTAGCCATATAAAGCACCTTGAACAATGCCTGGCACCTAGAAAAGGCTTAATAAATGATAGCCATTTGGATCACTGTCCTTTCTGAGGAAAACTTGCTCTCTCTCTACTTTGCCATGGTCACCTCTGGAGCAATATCAGTCTTGTACGCTGGAATGACATCATTTGGCACCTAGTTGTTTCTTGTTTCAGGCTGTGTTTTTTTCACTTTGGGAAAAACTCATCCTTTACTTTTCCAATAGGTGCCCAAATATATGTGAAGGACTAGTTGATTGGTCAGAGACTATTGCCTGATGGCATGTATGCTTTCAGATTCCCACACGCCTTCAGGGGTGAAGCGGACTATTGCTTTGAATGACTAGCCTGAGTGACAAAGATTTCTGGGCATTGGGGGAGGCTAGGGGCCTTGGAGAAGCTGCTGAAGTGTAAAGGGAAAGGCTGGGCTCGGGGCAGGTTCTGGATTTGATGCCAGGCTCCCACTCGCTGGCACGGTACCCAGGGCAAACCGGCTGTCCACTGAAGGTCACGTCTATGGTGGGACTGTCCTAAGGGGCTGTCCTCACTGCTCAGCAGGCCAACAGGTGAGAAGGGGCCTATAATCTATGAACCTGTTTCATCTGTCCCTAATTCTTTTTCCTTTTTTTTTTTTCTCCATTTTTTGAGTTATAAGTGATTTATTGGTTAAGATAGAAATCATTTCCTAAGTTGTCAGGGAAAATAGTCTCCTCTATTTTCACTAACTGAGATATAATTATGTATTCACTTACCGTAAGGTCTACCCTGCCATGCTTAGTAACCTTTTGGGACTCGGGGAACGGAGGCCTGTGAGGAGTGGAAGACCTGCCTGCTTAGGGGAGGCTGTGCCATCCATGGGAGCAAAAGACACTAAGTTGTTGAGGCTGTTCTATCCTTTGACTTGGCAAATTCCTCTATCTCTACACCGTGAGGGGAAAGGGGTCCTCACCCTGTCCTGCCTGTGCTCCCTGCCCCTCCAGTGGGGACCTCTCCTCACCTTGACCAAGGGAGGCCCAGCTGGCTCCTGGGACGTCCACACCTTTGAGGAACTACCTCAGCAGGACTCTGAGCTTCCTGGGTGGATGCTAGCCAGCCTTCACTTTCTAATCACTGATTTTCTCCTGCTTAACTCCAAGCCCATGGTCTTTCCCATTCTGGAACTTAAAGAAAGAAAGAAACACTGGAAGTCTTGAAGCTCTGTTTCAGTGGAGCCCCAGCAGGGCAGAGACGCCAGTAGGCAGCTAAGAAAACAAACAGTCCCTGGGGGGTGGTCATATGGCCTTGGGCTGGGCTGTGTCTCAGCCTGGCGATGTCCAGGGTGCTCCATCGTCCCCAGTGGCAGCTGAGGCAGAAGGACCCGCCCCTCTCCTCCTCACCAACTGTGCACCCCACCCCTTGCCCTCTCTCCCTCTCTCTTCCCTAATCCCAGCTTCACATCAGTCTCTAAATCCAGCAGTATTTCTCTCCCACTTCCAGCACCTACTACCTAGTCTAGACCTCACTGCCTCCTCTCCATCTGTGAAACAGCCTTTGATTGCATTTCTGGTCATCCGGGCCCCTTTACTTGGAGGCTTCTCCCTAATTAAGTCCCAATACCTGAGGCGGCCAGAGAGCCCCCAGTCTCCCCTGGGTGGTGGTATCTCTGTCCGTCCCACCGTGCAGCCTCAGCACCCACTAAACTGACCAGCAGTGGTGCACTGCCTCTTTCACTCACCCTGTCTCCATCGTCCCCACATCACCACCCACAGAATCCTTTCCATCCCCCAGACCTTTCCTCATGCCACCCCCTCCATGAAGCCTTCCTTACCTCCCCACCTGGTGTGCTTCCTCCCTCTGTTAGCCTGTCAAGCTGATGTTGTGGCTCACAGATCCCATTCTAATCTATGCAGCGATGATTTCAGACATCTGTCTTCTCTGCCACACAGCATGCTGTTTGAGGTTGAGGACTGAGGCTTTTACACGTTGGCACCTACATGGGTGGAATGTGAAATGTCAGCTCTCCCACAGAGCCTGGAATATTGAGGAGCAACCACAAGTGGTGTCACTGCCAGGTGGCACACTTGGCCATGGCCATGTCAGGCATCGAAGTGGACACACCCACGCACAGAATTGCCAACCCCCTCAGGTGGACCAAGAAGAAGACCAAGTCCTTGGAGGAGACCCTTGATGCCATGGAGGAGTGGCTGCCCAGGGAGCTGTAGAGCAAGATCAGCAGACTGTTGGACTGTCCAGGGGAGGATGGCTGGAAGAGGTAAAGTCATGGGGTGCAGGCAGGAACACTGCCCTGCAGCATCTGTGTGGGAGAGGGATGGAGCTCTATAGACTTAGAGAAAAAAACTTTAGAAAGCACAGAGATTGCGACATTCCATCCTCTGCTTTCTCTTCACCCACTTCTTGCTTTTTCTGGAAAGGATGTTTAGCTCTTGGTTTCCTCTGGCTCCCCTCTCTGACTTCTTCTCAAGAATCAGCTCCAAGCTCACCACCTCCAGGCAGCCTTCTCTGAGTTCACCTTCTCTGTACTGCGGCTTCTCCTCTGACGAATGTCAGTGATGCTGTTCTGTGCTTGTCAGCTCCCAGTTCCCTTACCCATTGGACCGTGAGCTCACTGATGCCATTCATCTCTGTATCCTCAAAGCCCAGCCCTCTGCCCAGCCAAGTTAACCTTTGCAAAAGGCTCACAATCACACATCCCGCATCTCTCTCCGGCCCCCTTTCACCCCTCCACTGACATTGTCCCAGCTCACGCCCACATCATCTCCTGCCCAGGCCGCTACCATGGTCCTCCTTATCCCCCAACTCTTCTCCCTGACTCCTCCCCAGGCAGTACATGCTTACCTGTCACCAAAGGGACATCTCAAAAGAAACAGAAAGACCTCAATTCAAATCTCAGCTTTACTACTCACTAGCTGTGTGACCTTGATCAAGTATTTTAGTATTTCTAAGATTCAAATTCCCCATGTATATAATGGATGCTAATGCATCTTCAATTCTAAAAGTGGGATCGGGATCATGTATTAGAAGACACCAGGCATTAAGTCTTCTTCCCCTTAACATGGGAAAGTTAAATGAGACAAAAAGGGCCTCTCTCCTGTCTCATAGGAAGTAGAACCGAGCTATTCAAAGCTTCATGCTCCTGATTTCTCCTCTGCTAGATGGCAGGTGTTTCAAGAACAGATACACTACAGCTTTTCCCATCCCAGATGCCTAGCATAGTCCGTAGTTCATGGGAGTCACAGGTCAGCATCAAGTAGAAGGTTCTACCCTAGGGCATTCCCTTTATGTCTCAGATATAGCCTGAACCATGCCTCTGCTTTGCCTGGGGCTCCTGCTCTGATTATCAACCTCACATGCCCTCCTGGCATGCCTCTTCCAGCCCAACTCCAGGCACAAAGACAATTGCCTTGGGGAGATCCGAGATTGGGGTGAGGCTCCCCCAGCACCCAAGCCTCTGCCTGCACACCATGGGAGCTTAAACATTGCAAGGGCTTCTGTAAATGCTTTCATATGCATCCCTAATTGAGCAGCTGCTGTGAGTCAGAGAAGTTCCCTAAAAGGTTAACTGTTAGGGGGAAGCTGTGATCATGTCAGGGTAGGGGATGGAGGCTGAAGACTGGAAGGAGAAGCATAAAGAAGCGGAAGAGGACTGGGTGAAGTTGGTGCAGGAAGCACAGCAGAGGACTACTCCGGGAAGGTAAAAGAAGGACAAGTCAGAAGATACTGGCTGGTTGGGGGTAGGTTCCCATCTGAGGCCCAGAAGCGGAGGGGAGAAGAGATAGGAGCAAGTGGGCCATGCAGAAAATAGGCCTGTGCCCAGGAAACCAAATTTACCAACAGATATGGACGTCACCAGAAGTGACTTGGGAAGACATGGTCACAGGCCTGGGACATCCTGAGCCCAGGGTCCTGTGTCCATCCCTGGTCAGTCTGGCTGAAGGCTACCTCTAAATAGAACTGATTTCAGGGCCCAGCTGCCTCATTGACTCCATCTTCCTTCTCAGATTATGACCATTAGTCACCGAAAGACTCCCACTCATGTCCCTCAGATCACCATCAGAATGTGTCCACTGTGTGCCTGCATGAGGCATCATAGCCACCCTGTGTGGAAAACGTGCTAAAACCCAGACCAAGGCTCAACCCCTAAGCAGAGGGTTGTTCTGCTGGCCTTCATCCTCAGCCTCTCTCCCCAAGTTCCAGGGAAAGACTCCTCTGCCCGCGTCCCCAGCTCCAAGCTAGCCTGGACTCAGAGTCAGACATTGTGAAGTAATTACCTGTAAGTTCATCTGGGCCTCTGTGGCCTGGCCGACACTGTCTTAAGCCCTTTACAAGGCCTTAGAGATGGATCCCATTGGTGCTCTCATCACACAGGTAAGGTCACAAACACAAAGAAGTTTGGTGAATTCCCCAAGCTCAGGCAGTGCATAAGTGAGAGTCCTGGACTCCATCTGAGGTGGGCTGATTCTAGAACTGTGCTCTGATCACTGCACTATAATGCCTATCCCAAGCCTGGAAACCTACCCTGGGTCCTGGTCCTAGTTCTAACCCCTTACCCACTGATTTGTCTAGGACTTTAGTTTACCATTTCCAGAGCAGTGCTAACTCAACCTCACTGACAAAGTCAGTCCCCAAAAGGGCAGGAAATCAGGTCAGGTCTAAGCTCCAGCCCCTGCCTCCATCATGGGCTGTGTGGCCACCCAAGACTCAGGGTTTATACTCCAGCATCCCAAACAGTGCAGGTGGTTAATCACATTCTCTTCCAAAATGTTTTAGAGAGAAGGGTGACTCTGGAGCATCATTGTTCTTTATTGGAAATCTAGGCCTGACCCCTAAAATCTAGAGTTAGGTCAACTTTGGTGGTAACTCACCTAAAACTGTGCATCCCAGGAAAGCAAGATGGAATGTAACAATGGAAGTTACTTACTGAATTTGGTAAATATTCCCAAACTTTGCCCAGGTTCGGTTCCATTTCTAGATGGTACCTTTGCTCCTTCAACTTTGCAGGGGGCCTCCTGGGCCCCTGGGAAGCTCTATGGTTAAAGGTCAGTTGCTACGTGTGGGGGTGAGTAGTGTGGTGCCCATGGGGAGCCCATGTGAACCAGGTGGGACTGAGCTCAGAGTAAATGGGAGTAAGAAGCATGACCTATCATCTTCTCTCTTTCCTGGAATAATGCATCTGAAATATATCTTATTTTGTCCTTTTCTTCAAAAATGACTTGACTTCCTCATCTTCTTAATTACCACTCTCTGGATTCTTCCCCTACAATTTCCATCTTTCCGCTGTTTTTTTTTTTGTTTTTAATAAAGTCTTTTACTGAGACAATTACAGATTCATTGGCAGTTATAGGAAATAATAGAGAGATTTCGTGTACTGTTTATCCAGTTTCTCTCATTTTGTAAAACTATAGTACAATACTGCAAGCGTGATATTTATTTATTTACTTATTTACTTATGTATTTATTTTAAGGAAGATTGGCACTGAACTAACATTTGCTGCCAATCCTACTCTTTTATTTGCTGAGGAAGACTGGCCCTGAGCTAACATCCGCGCCCATCTTCCTCTACTTTATATATGAGATGCCTGCCACAGCATGGCTTGACTAGTGGTGCATAGGTCCGCACCTGGGACCTGAACTGGTGAACCCCGGGCTGCCAAAGAGGAACGTGTGAACTTAACCACTGTGCCACCAGGCCGGCCCACACAAGCATGATATTGACACTGATACAATCCTAAAATCTTATTCAGATTTCACTGGTTTTCACTTGTACTGATTTGTGTGTGTATTAGTTTTCATACAATTTTATCGTATGTATAGTTTTGTTTATTCACTACCACAGTCAAGATACAGAACAATTGCATCTGTTCTGGATCTCGTGTAGTCCTTCTACAACCACATTCACCTCCCTCCCCCATCCCCTGTCCCTAATCCCAGATGACTATCAATCTGTTCTCCATCCCTATGATTTTATCATTGCAAGCATGTAATATAAATGGAATCAAACAGCATGCAACCTTTTGAGATTGGAGTTTTTCATTCAGCATAATTCTCTTGAGATTCACACAGGTTGTTGCATGTGTCCTTCTTATTGGTGAGTAATATTCATGGTATAGATAAACCGCCATTTGTTTAATCATTCACCAATTGAAGGGCATCTGGACTCCTTCCAGTTTTTTACTATTATGAATAAAGCTGCTTTGTACATTTGGGTAAAGGTTTATTACATACAAAGAAGTTTCCATTTCTCTGGAATAAATGTCCAAGAGTGCAGTTGTTGGCTTGTATGGTAGTCCTATGTTTAGTTTCGTATGGTACTGCCAAACTATCTTCCAGAGTGCCTATAACATTTTTCATTTCCATAAGTAATGTAAGGGTGATGCAGTTATCTACATCCTTGCCAGTATGTGATATTACCACTATCACTATCTTTAATTTTAGCCATTCTTGATAGATGTGCAGTGACATTTCATCATGGTTTTAATTTGTATTTCTTGGATAACTAATGATGTTGAACATATTTTCATGTGATTGTCATCTGTAAATTCTCTTTAGTGAAACATCTGTTCATATCCTTTGCTTATTTTTAATTAGATTATGGGTTTTTTACTGTTAGGCTTTGAGAACTTTTTCTATTCTTTCTGTATTCTAGACTATTCTGTATTCTTTCTGTACTCTAGATTCTTACATATCTAATGTAAAATATGTGGTTTGCAGAGATTTTTCTCCAGTATGTGGCTCGTCTTTTCATCCACACAGCAAAAGATTTTGTTTTGGATGAGATTCAGTGTGTAGATTTCTCCTTTTATAAGATATGCAATTTGTGTCAATTCTAAAAAATCTTCCTCTACTCTTAGGTCTTGAAGATTTTCTCCTAAGTTTTATTTCAAAAAGTTTTATAGTCTTGCATTTTACATTTAACTCTGAGATACATTTTGAGTTAACATTTGTATAAAATGTGAGGTTATGGGCTGGCACCATGGCTTAGTGGTTAAGTTTGGCACACCCTGTGTCTGCCGCCCATGTTCAGTTTTCAGGCATGGACCTCGACCACTTGTCAGTGGCCAGGCTCTGGCAGCAATCCACATACAAAATAGAGGAAGATTGGCAACAGATATTAGCTCAGGGTGAATCTCTCTCAGCGAACAAATAAATAAATAAAGTGAGGTTTACCTCAAGGTTGATTTTGTAACTATGGACTTACCTATGTCTCCTTTCAGCTCTATCCAAGTTTACTTCATATTTTGAGGCTCTGTTGTTTGGTCTGTACACATTTAGTTCTGCTATATCTTTCTGGTAGATTTCCCTTTTATTACTATGTAATATTCTTCTTTATTTCTAGTACTTTGCATTGCTCTGAAGACTACTTTATCAGATATTAGTATAATCACTCTTTTTTATAATATTTGCATGGCATAATTTTTCCATCGTTTTACTTTCAGTCTGCCTATGTCATTGCAATTTACGTGAATTTCTTGGAAATATCAGTTACTTGGGCTATTTTTTGATTCACTCTGCCAATCTCTGCCTTTTGATTGGTGTATTTATACCATTTATATTCAAGGTAAGTAATGATAAATTAGCACTTAAGTTTTCTATCATTTTATTATTTATTTTCTGTTTGTTTCTTATGGTCTTTTTTGTTTCTCCTCCTTGCCTTCCTCCGAATCACTTCAACATTTTTTTAGGATTACATCTTCATAATTTTCACTTCAATCATCAAAAATGACTTATAAAACTTATGAGAAAAAAGATAGGTCATTGAATGTATTCCTACTCCTATATTCATACTCTTTCTGTTTTTCCTTTTTCCTTTCTGGCACTATGTGATTCTTTCTTTTATCGTTTCATTTTTTGAGGAATTTCTTAGACCAATATTTATGAGTAGCCCTGCTAGTGACAAAATCTCTTAGTTTTGCTTCCTCTGATAACTTCATTCCTGAAGGATAGCTTTACTGGAAATAGAATTGCCAGATGAATTTTTTTTCTTCCTGCGTTATAAAAATAGTGTTCTCTTTTCACAATAAAAACTCTCCACAAACTAGGAATAGAAGGAAACTTCCTGATCAAGGGATTAGGAAAAAGGCAAGCACATCTGCTCTCACCACTTTTATTAAATATAGTACTGGAAGTTCTAGTCAACACTTAAAGTGAGGAAAAAAAGTAAAGAAAAAGCATATAGATTAAAACAAAGAAATAAACCTTTATCTACTTACAGATTACATGATCTTGTACATTGAAAACCCTAAAAAATCCACACACAAAAAAAAATTAGGGTTAATAAATGAGTTTAATGAGGTTGCAGGATATAAGGTCAATATACAAAAATCAATTATATTTCTATATATGAGCAACAAAAAAAATCTGAATATGAAATTAAAAACACAATTCCATTTACAAAAGCATCAAAAAGAATAAATACTTAGAGATAAATTTAACCAAGGACGTGGAAGACTTTTACGCTACAAACTAAAAACATTACTGAAAGAAATTAAAGACCTAAATAATTGGAAAGACAGCCTGTGGTTGTGGAGGAAGAATTAATACTGGTAAATGGCATTCTTTCCCAAATTGATGTACAGATTCAACACAATCCTCATCAAAATCTCAACTAGGTTTTTTTTGTTGTTTTGTGAAAAAATGGACCCTCTGATCCTAAAATTCATGTGCAAATACAAGGAACCCATAATAGCCAAAACTATCTCAAAAAAGAACAAAGTTAGAGGATTCACTCCCTCATTTTAAAACTTACTACAAAGCTACAGTAATCAAAACAATATGATACTGGTATAAGGATAGACATATAGACAAATGGAATAGAATCAAGAGTCCAGAAATAGATCCTCAGATTTAATGTCAATTGATTTTCAGCAAGGATACCAAAACCATTCAATGGGGAAAGAATAATCTTTTCAACAAATGGTGCTGGGACAACTGGACAACTACAAGCAAAAGAATGATGTTGGATTGCTGTTTTAAACAATGTATAAAAACTAACTAAAAATGGGTGAAAGGCCTAAATGTAAGAGCTTAAACGATAAAACTCTTAGAGGAAAACATAGGTGTAAGTCATTGAGATTTTGGGTTTGGTAATTATTTCTTACACATGACACCAAAAGCAGAAGAAGCCAAAGTGAAATGGATAAACTGTATTTCATTAAAATTTAAAATTTTGTGCTTCAAATGGCGTTATGAAGAAAGTTGTAAGAAAATCCATGGAATGGGAAAAGATATTTGTAAGTCATCGATCTGACAAGAGAATTGTAACCAGAATATATAAAGACCACTTACAACTCAAAAATAAACAGATAAATAACCCAATAAAATAATGAGCCGTGCTGTGGTGTCAAACTTAGGCATTCTTCAAGCAGATATACAAGTATCCAATAAACACAATAAAGATGCTCAACATCATTAGTCATTATGCAAATCAAAACCACAATGAGAGATCACTTCACCCACTAGGATAGCTATTAATGAAAAAAAGATGGACAATAAAAAGTACCTAAGAGGATATGAAGAAATTGGAATCCTCATCCATCACTTAGGGGAATGTAAATGGTGCAGCCACTTGGTAAAAACAGTTTGATAGTTCCTCATACAAAACATACAGTTATTACCATGAGTCAATGATTACACTCCTAAATACATATCCAAGAGAACTTAAAATACATTTACACAAAATAATTGTACTAAAATGTTTATTGCAGCATTATTCATGATAGCCCAAACATGAAAACAATCCAAATATCCATCAATCAGTGAATGGATAAACAAAATGGGGTATTACCATACAATAGAATATTATTTAGCCATAACAAGAAATGAAGTGTCAAGGTGCTGCAACATGGATGAATCTTGAAATAAGTGAGATGATCCAGATACAAAAGGCCACATATTATATGTTTCCATTTATATGAAATGTCCAGAGTAGGCAAGTCCATAGAGACAAAAGTAAATTAGCGATTGCCAGGGAGAGGGAGGAGAATGAATGATGAGTGACTGCTAATGGGTACCAAGTTTCCTTTAGTGATGTTGAAAATGTTCTAGAATTACACAGTGGTGATGGTTGCACAACTGGGTGAATATATTAAAAACCACTGAATTTCATACTTTAAAAGGGTGAATTTTACGGTATGTAAATCATGTCTCAATTTAAAATAAACAAACATTTAAAATAAAATACCGCTTCCTTCTGGCCTCTATTATTTCAGATGAGAAATCCACTGTTTTACAGTTGGTGTTCCTCTCTAGTTACATGTTGTTTCTCTCTGACTGCTTTTAAGATTTTTTTGTTTCAATTTTCCAGAGTTTAATTATACTGTGTATTGACATGAATCTCTTTAGTTTATCTTGTTACTCATTTGCTCAGCTTCTTCAATCTGTGTTTTTGTCTTTCATCAAATTTGAGTTTTTTCCATTATTTCTTTGAATACTCTCAATTCATCTCTCTTTGTACTGTACTCCGGGACTCTGATAATACAAGTGTTGAATCCTTTGTTATTGACCCCCTGGTCTCTGAGGCTCTAATAGTTGGTTGTTGTTGTTTTTTACTCTATATTCTTTTTGTTGTTCAGATTAGGTGATTTCTATTAATCTGTCTTCAAGTTCACTAATTCTATCCTCTGTCATCTCCACTTTACCACTGAGCCAATTCAGTGAGGTTCTTTGGGGTTTTTTAAATTTCAGTTACTGTCTTTATCCTTTTTCTAATTTCCATTTGGTTCTTTTTATAGCTTCTATTCATTTGCAGAGATTCTCTTTTTTCATTTGGTTCAAGAAAATTTGTAATTGATTGTTGATGCATTTTTATGTTGGTTTCTTTAAAATCCTTGTCAGATAATTCCCATGTCTGATTCATCATGGTGTTGATATTATTTGATTATTTGTACTCATTGTGATGTTTAAGGTCTTCAGACTTGAACTGCAACATGGGCCCTTCCTATGTCTCCAGCTTGCCAGCCGACCCTGCAGATTTTGGACATGAATAGACATACTACTTCTGTTTATCATTCATCTCTTGATGAATATTTAAGATGTTCAAACTTTTTTTTTATGCAATTCGTTTTTTGACCCATTGATTGTCTAGGAATATGTTGATTAATTTAGACAAACTTGGGGATTTCCCAAATTTGTTTCTGTTGTTCGCATCTAATTTTATTCCACTGAGATGGAGAAAATATGATTTCAAGCCTTTTAAACTTATTAAGAATTATTTTGTGGGCTGGCATATGGAGAATAATTCATGTGCATTTATGTGGTTTATAGTGTTTTCTCAAGGTGCATTTATGTGGTTTACAGCATTATTCAAGTCATCTATTTTGTTGTTGAACTTCTGCCAAATTGTTCTGTCTTTTATTGATATTGGGTTATTAAAGTCTCTAACTGTTATTATTGAATTGTCTATTTCTCCCTTTAATTCTGTCAACTTTTGCTTCAAGTATTTTGGGTCTCTGTTGTTAGGTGTATAAATGTTTATAATTATATTTTCCTGATGGATTAACTCTGATATATGATAATAAGGTCTTTCTTTGTATCTAGCAAAAATTTTTGTCGTAAAACATCTTTTGTTTGCCCCTTACATGGTATATCTGTTTTCATTCTTTATTTATGTCTTCGAATATAAAATGTGTCTCTTTTAGATAGCATATAGTTGGATAATTTTTTAATCAGTTCTACAATCTCTGGATTTTGATTGGGATACTTAATCAATTTATACATAATGCAGTGACTGATAAAGTGAGATCTATGTTCACTATTTTGCTCTTTGTTTTATATGTGTCATGTCTTTTTCTTGTTCCTATATTCCTTGATCTCTTGCCTTCTTTTTTGTTAAATAGAGAATTTCTAGTATACCTTTTTAGTTTATTTGATGTTTATTTTACCACACTTTTCCAAGTTCTTTTCTTAGCTGTTGACCTGGGGATTACAAGTAGTGTTTTAACAATATACAAAGACTTTGCTCCACTAGTGCTTTACTACTCCCACTCCTTGGTACTATTATTTTTGATAAAAATTATATCTAAGTCCATTGACACAGTTTTATAGTTATTTTAATGCAGTATTTTAAAACAGATAAACAAGCAAAGATTTACAAACAAAAAGATGTTTATAGTGTCATTCATAATATGTAAATAGTTACTTTTACTGGTGCTCTTTTTTCCTTTGTGTGGATCTGAATTACTGTCTAGTGTTCTTTCATTTTAGCCTGAGAATCTCTGGTTAGTATTTCCTCTGGGCAAGGCTGTTAGCAACTAATTCTCTCAGTTTTTATTTATCTCTATGTGTCTTAATTTCTCCTTCATTCTTAAAGGAGAATTTAGCAAGATAAAGAATTCTTGGTTGATAGTCTTTTTCTTTTAATACTTTGAAAATGTCATCCCACTGTTTTCTGACCTCTGGTTTCTGATGTGAAGTCAGCTGTTAATATTATTTAGTCTCTCTTGTACTCAACAAGCTACTTCATTCTTACTGCTTTCAAGATTTTCTTTTTGTCTTTGAATTTCATCAGTTTAACCATGATATGTCCATGCATGGATCTTTTGGAGTTTATTCTACTTAAATGTGTAGATTAATGTTTTAAATCAAATTTGGGAAGTTTCAGATGCTATTTTATTAAATTTTTTTTTCTCTCTCTTTCTTTTCTCATCTCCTTCTGGAACTCCCATTATGCATATGTTGGTATGTTTGCTGGTGTCCCACAAACCTCTGAAGTCCTACTCATTGTTTGTTCTTTCTGCTCCTCTGGCTGGGTAATCTCTGTTGACCTATCTGTAAGTTCATTGATTTCTTTTTTCTTTTGCTAGCTCAAATATGTTCTTGAGTTCCTCTAGTGACATTTTCATTTCAGCTCCAAAATTTCTGTTTAGATCTTTTTTCTATATGTAATTTATCTTTTTTTCCTTTTAGAAAGATTAACTCTGAGCTAACATCTGCTGCCAATCCTCCTCTTTTAGCTGATGAAGACTGGCCCTGAGCTAACATCTGTGCCCATCTTCCTCAACTTTGTATATGGGATGCCTACCACAGCATGGCTTGCCAAGAGGTGCCATATCTGCACCTGGGACCTGAACTGGCAAATCCCATGCTGCCGAAGCAGAACATGTGAAATTAACTGCTGTGCCACCAGGTCAGCCCCTGTAATTTATCTTTTTATTGACATTTTCTATTTGGTAAGACATCATTGACATACTTTCTTTTAATTCTTTAGATATGCTTTCCTTTAGTTATTTGAATATATTTAGAATAACTAATTTAAAGTCTTTGCATAGTAAGTACAAAATATACACCCCATCAAGGACATTTTCTGTTGCCAGCCTTTTTGTTTTTCTGTGTATGCGCCATACTTTCTTGCTTCTTTGCATATTTGCATATCTCAAACGTTTTTTTGTTGTAAACTAGACTGATGACTTCTTTCCCTGGTCTTTCCTGCGAGTATGTGCAGCATTGCAGCTCCCCAGGAATATGTCAGAGATTTTCAAAGTTTCCTATGGTGGTCTAGTTCTCCAGGATTTTTAAAAAAAATTCCAGTAAGGCTTTAGTTTTCCTTAAATGAAATCACAGCCTTAGGCAGCTGAGATGTTGCCAGAAATTTGGTATTGGTTCAGTAATGTCCTGGGAGTAGGTTTTCTTCTCTTTCTCCCTATTTCTGACCCCAAGCTCAGCTTAGATGAGCTCTGAGTCAGATAAAATAGCTACCACATCATGTGAATAGAGATTTACCAGGGAGCTGAAAGTTCTGACAAAATATTGACTCTCCTCTGGGGACTGCTCCTTCTCTGTCTCCTTTGAGGACTTCTCCCCAACTCATCTGTTAGCAGTAGATGTGCTTTTGGTCCTATCCTAGGATGACTTTTCATTTCTCTGAACCTAGTCCCTCTGAATGCACTCATCCACTTGTGGCTCACCTATACTCTGATGACTTGGAAATATAAATCTCCCTCCCAGAACTCTGAGGATTTAAGCTCTCAACTGGAAAGCTTCTTATAAACATTCCTCCAGCAATAAAAATAGGCATTTCAAGAACTAAACTAACTCTCTTCCCTGCCCTACCTCTCTAAATGGCTCATTCTCCTGTTTCTCCTATAAGTGATGGGGATCTCTCCACAAGGCAATCCAAACAAGGTCTCCCTGTGCTTTCTCCTTCCACACTGCTGTCACTCCACATCCACATAGTTGAAGTTCCCAGCAGTTCTTCCCCCTAAATTCTCTCCAGTGCTTCCTTTCCTCTCTGTCCACACTCTCTATTCAGACTAGGCCATTTGCCTCAATTTCTCAGATGGAATAGAGACACCCCTGGGATGCACTCCTGTGATGCTCTGTAATTAACCCACTTGGAGCTCTTACCACTCTATCTTCCATCCCAGAACGGAATCTCCAGGAAATGCCCAGCTCTCATTTGTCCTCATCCCTTTGGCTATAGAATTTGGTAGGCACTCAAAAAATACAAAGTGAATATTTGCAGCAGTGATTAAAACTCTAATGATGCTCAGGTCAAATTGTAAGTTTGGGTTATCTAGGAAAAATATGGGTGATAGTTAATAAAGACAGTGAGTGATACTGAAAATGCTTCTGACATTAATCAGATGTGCACTCCTGAGGTGTTTTACTAAGCTCTTGTGAAGGAAGGAGATATGAGAATACCATGAAAAGTTTGGCAATCATTCTCCACTCTGCAGAGTAACTTTGTGGTTCAGCTATAATTTAAGGAAAGACATGACTAGACAGCTCAGGACCACCATCTTTTTGGACTCCAAATTGCTGTTACTTGGCTAGAAAATCCACAGAGATTTGACTTCAATTTTCTTGAGGGTAGAAATGTATTTCTTCCAGTTACTGGCAGGTCAAAGTATTTCTTTGCAAAATTTTAGGAAACTCTGTCTTAACAATACCCAGAAAAACAGATAACCTTGACAACTGGGAATTTTAAATTTGAATTTGAAATGAAGTCATTGGAAAATAAAACATTCAAAATGCAAACACCTTTAAAAGGCATTTATCTCTAGAATCTGGTATTTGCAAATAGAGACTCCCACAGCTTGCATCCAAGGCTAGCTTTCTATGAGTCCTGGGAGTAATTATTTATTTATCCTACTATACTGAGTTGGATAGTGTCTTACTAAAACTCACATCCAGCTTAAGAAATAGAGTACCACCTTTACCTTTGGAGATCCCAAGTTTCCCTCTTTTATAACCAGAAGACCAATTATAGAGGAAGGAATCTCAACAGAAGTGCTAGCTGTGGGCACGGTCTCTCTTGCCTGCCACCCGTAAGTAATCCAAAAGACCGGCTATTCCTTCCTGCTCTCCGACACCTAGAGTTCAGGTAGGTGACCTGGATTTGGCCTATCTGTTGCTCTCATTTAGCCCCTTGAATCTTGAGAAAGTGAAAGAAACACCCAGGGACACTTGAGAAAATATTCAGGACAGCCAAAGGCCCAGGAGTGTCATCCAAAAAACTGTTCTTGTGGCTGATGTTGGTTGCATTTCCTGTTATCTAGCCTCCCTTGATTCCAGTCAGTTCTGCAAGTTGTGATTGCCAGCCTTCCCATGAATTCTGGGAGTCTTCCAGTACACATCCAATACACCCTTTTGCTGCTTAAGCTAGCCAGAATCATTATCTGCTGCTTGCAACTAAACCTCTGTTCCTGTGCTCTCTCTTTCATAGTGGAAAATCCATTGCAACATGGCAGTTACTGTTTGATGCATCTCTGAGCTCTAGCCCCCAACCCTAGCCCTGGGTCAAGCTCAGAATCAGCACCAGGAAATAGGTGTTAACTAAGTGAGGTCTCAGGATAAAAAATTTAGAATATATATATATATATTAGGACTTAGACCTAGGGAATTTTGGAGAAAACTTCCCGGCTCCAGGAACTCTGCCTGTCACAAGAGACGCCATTGTGTCTATTGATTTGGATTCTCTGGCTTGGAACAAGGAGCACGAGTCACTCTTCTTTCTCCTCAATAATACCGAACAGCTGCTCTGAAGTGAACACCAGATGACATGCCTATAACCCCCTTCTCTAAATAAATGCAATAAATATGACTCTCTCTTTCATGAAACATGGTTGGGAAACATGCCAAAGGATCATCATCTCTCCCTGCTCTGGCAACTCTCTGGCATCCTACACAGCAAAGCAAGGGTGCATGTTCCCTGGGCAGCATCAGCCCCACTCTGAGCAGCTGCCATCACACTAGATCTAGAGCTGAGAGGTCTGGTGCTGTCTGGTGTGAAGCCCTCTGCCTCTCTGCAGAGGCTGTCAGTCCTGTGCTGCCAATTAGTCCTTCCAATGGGCATTCACTGAGTGCTGAGGCTGGGCTGGGGAATTGTAGTTTAATGAGTACCACAGATGCAGGAACACGTTTGCCCAACAGATAGCCAAGGCTTCTTGACTGATGCTTGTACCGAGTTCAAGGGGTAAAGGGGAGTACGGTGGAGGGGCAAGAGGGGGTCAGAGAAGACCTATGGAGGAGGTGAACCAGAACTGGGTTTTGATGTCAGATCGAGGTTTGTCAATGAGAAATGCAGGATGGATGTTTCAGACTAAAATGCAACATGAGCAAATGCACGACGGCCTGAGGGTACAAGAAGGAGTCGGGATGGGAAGGCAGATCTGCAACTTGTCTTGAAATTGCAGCAAGCCTTCTCTGGGTGGGCCAGAAGTGAGCCTTCCTTTTTGGTAGGATCTGGGGACCAAGACTGAGTCTCCACTCGGAAACACTGGCGTTGAAGGACCTCCTGCTCAGCAGAGAACCTTCAACCTGGGAGCCATGACTCTATCTCGTCCCTGATCATTTCCCACATTCCTGGACATAGGCCATTTCTTCCTTTACAGGGCCGGGCAGGAAAAGTGAAATGCCCGACAAAGAGACTCACTGGGTGCTGTGGCCCTCAGTCTGGACACAGAGCTCTATCCATTCATTTATCCAACCTTTATTGAGCACCTTTGGTATACTGTGCCAAGGAGGGGTGGCCCAAAAATAACTGATACATATTCTTTACAGGAATGTGATTAAATACTATGCAACCATAAAAAGTGATGTGGAAAGAGCATTTAATGATTTAGAGAAGGAATGTATTCTATGGGAAAAAAGCAAGTTAGAAATATGTTATACATGGAATAATGTCATTTTCTGCAAGAGAGAAACTTCTCTCTGCACATAAAGATATGGAGGCTGGAAAGAGATGTGGATAATATCAATACATAAACATACACATGTACACATACACATACGCATACATACATGCGTGCCTTCTCTCTGAATGGTGGGATTACAGTTGACTTATAATTTTTTGTTTATTTCTATTTTCCAGATTTTCTATAATGCACATATGTAATTTTGAATCTGGAAAAAAATAAAAGAAAAATTTAAAATACAACAAAAATCACAGCCCTTGTGCTCCCAGAGGTGCTCATGGGCAGTGCAGGACTCAATCACGTCCCCATAGGAGTGGGTGGATGTGGATGTTAGAAGACTCCGGGTCGTAGTTAAGTCTTTGGCTTTAGCAGGCCGTCAACCTGTTAATCCCAGCACACAGCTACTGGCCTATTTTGTTGCCCATGGTTCCAATGACAGTTTAATTGTCAGGGCTTTTGTGGTCTCATTTTGGTCTGCTTGTTTGTCTGATGCTTCTGGGGCTCCCTCTGGGCTTTGCTGGTGCTACCTGAGGAGGAGAAGGTGCGTCTCCAGGTGAGGCACTGATGTCTCCTGGTGGGTCCAGGCCCATAGGGACAAGAGGGTTCTCTGACCAGAATCTTACTGTGACAAGATCCCCTTAATAGAGACCCCCAGCTACCCTTTTGTCTCTACTGGGAGAACATTCTCAGCCCCATGGGGACAAAGAGGCTGCCTCAGCCATGCCACTAACCATGGGTGTCCCTCTTGTCCAAGCCCCAGGGCCGGAAGCCTCTTGGTGGAGGAGGACAGTCTCAGGCCCAGGTGGAGAGCTCCACCCCTGGCTGTTTACTCGTAGTGGGGTTCCCAGTTGACCTCCCTAGCACGTGGTGTTCCCATAGGAACTCTTGTTCAATACGGGAAGGGGAGGGAAGAGCCTACCGGGGTGCCTTCTGCTGCTAAGTTGGTGGTTGGGAACCACTGGATCTAGGTCTCCTTCCATTGGGTGGGAGGACCTGAGACGCCCTGCTACTGTGTTCAGTCCCGGGATCTCAGACCAGTTCTCCTTTTACCACCTCTCAGAATTCCATTCTGACTGCCTGTTGTCAAATGTTGTACTTAGCAGAGAGGAGCAGAGAGATCTGGATCTTTCTCCTCTTGTCCGAAACACGGGCGCCCTCCTCAGTCTTCTTCATTTCTCTTTTCCTCCATCTACTCCACTAAGTTCTTTGTTAAGATACAATTAACTTATTATAAATTTCACCCATCTAAGATGTACAGTTCAATGATTTTTAACATAGTCACCAGGTTGTGCAACAAACAAACACCACTATTTCATTCCAGAACATTTTCATCACCCTAGAAAGAAATCCTGTATCCATTAGCAGAAACTGGCCCTCATTCCCCTCTCCCCTCAGCCCCTGGTGACCATTAATCTACCTTCTGTCCATAGAGATTTGCCTTCTCTGGACATTTCTCCTGGATGGAAACATACAATAAATGGTATTTTATGCTTGGCTTCTTTTGCTTTGCATAACGTCTTCAAAGTTCGCCCAGGCTGTAGCATGTATCAGTGCTTCATTCTTTTTATTTGCAAATAATACTCTATTAAACAGATATACCACATTTTATTTATCCATTCATCACTTGAATTTTTAAGTTGTTTCCACTTTTTGGCAACGATGAATAATGCGGCTATGGACATTCATGCAGATTGTGTGGACGTACATTTTCATTGCTCTTGGGTATATGCCTAGGAATGGAATTGCTGGCTCATATGGAATGTAGTACTGACATATGCTACAACGTGGATGCATCTCAAAAACATTATACTAAGTGAAAGAAACCAGCCACAAAGGACCACATATTGTATGATTCCATTTAAATAAAATGTCCACAACAGGAAAACCCACAGAGACCGAAGTAGATTAGTGGTTGCCTAGTGATGGGGTCAGGGCTGGGGAAGGGGAGGTTCTTGTAATGTGTATGGGGTTTTTGGGGAGCTGATGTTGACATTCTAAAATCGACCATGACAAGGCTTGCACACATCTCTGAATATATTCTAAAAACTATTGTACACTTTAAATAGGTGAATTGTATGGTGTGTGAATTATATCTCAATAAGCCTGTTATTTAAAAAGAAAGAAGGGAGGGAGGGAAGGAGGAAGGGAGGAAGAGAGTCACTGTGGGGAGACAGGTCTGGACCCAGCCCCTTGTCCCCCAGGGTGAGTTGCCAGTGTCCCGCAGCCACACGGCTGCGGCCTCAGTGCCTCTTGTGAAGTGAGGGCCCGCTATAAATCGCCTGCCCACTGAGGACTGGCTCTGTAAACACGCGCCCAGGGGCCTCAGGCATGTGCCCCTCCACAAAGCTTAGCTGTGATTACTGCTTTATTGATCCTCCGATACCTTCTGGGTATTGAGTTGCTTAGAACTTTTTCACTTGCCTTGTAAGTCTCCCCATGCAAGTCAGCCGGCCCCATTTCCCGGGCCAGGATTCTCAACGACCCCAATCTTCCTGCTATAAATGTCACCGAAGATAAACTGGGGCCAAATCTCCTGTAGGAAGTGGTGGAAACTCTATCTCCAAAGCGGAGGAAAGCAAGACTGGACAAAGTTCGGGGGAATTCCCCAGAGCCGCTCTCCCCGCAGGTGCCCTGCAGGGCAGGAGGGAAGGAGGGAAGGATGGAGATTAGATTTGGAGCTTGCTTTTCTAAAAGCTTTCAGTCCTGGTGACTTGAGTTGACTACATGGTAAAAATAGCAGAGGGAAGTGAAAAATTTCATTAGCAGTTAAAGGTTCAGGATACATACAAAAGCAGTAGGAGACATGCACTTCCTTCAGAGAGAGAATTGCACTGAGCTGAGGTAAGAGCCCACAGAGCATGGGGGCAGAGTGTGTCTCAGGCTCCCCTAGAGCAGCAGGAAGTCACAAAGCCTGCAGGTTTGGGAGCCTTCCCATGACACAACAACCTCTCTGAGTGGAAAGTGTTAGCAATGCACTCTCTTTTCATTCATTAGCTTAAACAAAGCAGTTAAAGATAAAAAAAAAATGTGATAATGGTTCTCAATTCAAATAGAAATGGTTTGTAACCACCTGGTCCTTTGAATTCAGAAGATCATCCCTTTTTGTCAATCTCATGGGGTTGGGGTGGGAGGCAAAGGAGAAAATGTCCAGGGAAACATTCTGGAAACTGCAAAGCACTAGACAAACATCAATATCTTGCCTTCTCTCTTGGAGGCTTCTTACTCAGGGATCTACCTGAGGAGGATGCAGCAGGAGAGGACCAAGAACAATGCCAGCCCTCTGTCCTCCAGAGAAAAGCAAACCAGCCATAGATGCTACCCCCCTTCAGGCAGCCCTGACTGCTCACAACCCCCAACATTCAAATCCCTGCTTTCCTAGGGATCTCTCTTGTTAGGGAGAACTTATCAGGTTTCAAAATCCCCATGTGCCTACTCTCTCATTTAGTGACTCAACAGAATGGTGAGGTTGGAAGGTCAGAGATGAGCATCTCCAGGTAGAAATGGAGGCTCAGAGAGGTTGGGGTATCTACATGCTTCATCCTACAGGGTCTGGTGTCACGGAGAGGGCTACAGGAGGTGGCTTGTCAGAGAGGGCCCGCCTTCTCAGTCCCAATGCTGAGGCCATTACCCCAACAGCTTTGTGGCTCTCAGTGCCTTTGCTCTCAATAACTTTGCCCATGTCTGGGTGTACTCCTGAGCCTGGCACCCGGTGGTCCAGAGGGTCCTCATGCCAGGACCCTACTTGCCCTTGAGGGAGCCTTAGCATCTCATCAGACAGAGATCAGAGCTGATGAACCCCAGAGCACACATGCTCGGTGCTGCGGGGGCCTTGGTGGTACAGTGAAGGGGGGACTCAACCAGGCAGAAGGAAAATCCACATCGCCAGAGTGTACACCAATATATAGGGGGCATTTCTCCTTTCCACAAAGAAGAGACCACCAATATTTTTTGGAAACATGTGCCTCTTTTAACTTTCCCCTTTTGATAGAAACATGAATGCAGAGAAATACTTCTCTGTTTTAAAGGAAAAACAATGAAAGCATGATGATAAATAAGCATTGACCCTCCACCCCTTAGCTGGAGACATGACGGGAAGCCATGTGGCTGAGGGGACTGAAGTGGGGGCTGCTTCTCACCTCCCCATCATTGTCCCCATACTGGAAGGTGTGTCTAGTTTCATAAGATGCTCTGAATTTTCGAGGAAACCTAGGAATGTGCGCTCTTACATGATGCTTCCCTATTTTCATGTGCAGTACAAATCTCGTTTTCCCCTGAAACTCCATGAAGACCAACTATGTAAAATGCATCGGTGGCCAAATTTGACTTGCAAGTTTGGACATGTGCCTGAGATTTTATATTACATCGACTGTGAATGTCTCTCCTTCAGAAGATCACACCAGCTCTCAGAGAGCAAGCTGACCTCCCCACTGCAAGCTCACCCCAAAGCCCTGGGAGGAAGCACAGAGAGGCTCCTGAAGCTCGTCTCCCCTGAGCACTCAGGGCTGCCCCTACCCTCTCCTTCTCTGAGGACCAGCCACATGAGGATATACTCATCAGTTTTATTCCTACGAAATAAAAATGTATTAATTGATCACATTGTTCTATATTTTTGATTTTGTGATAAGATGGAAAATGAACTCTGCGTTCCAAAAGACTCAAGAATGATTTAATAGATTTTGTTCAAAAGCCTGACCCTCTTAAGATGAGGATACAGCTTTCTTAAGAAACATCGTTACTAGTTAATGGACAGTTTAGACCTGGCCCCTGAGAATTCAAAGTTCAGGGGCTTGTATCCTAATATAAACAGGCTGTGAACTTTTGACTAAAACAGGTAAAGTAATGACAAACAAACCGTGATGAAATGAAAACTAATCAGAGGAGAATAATTTTCTGAATTTTTCCGAGAAGCCCCGCTAATCCTGGAGGATGTGATCTCACGCCCCAGCCATGCAGCCTCTGTCCACACAGGGCAGCTGTAGATGCAGCGACATAGTCAGTGCCGCGTGCGCCTCTCGCTCCCTGTGTGCAGGGCCACGTGGCAGTGAAGCCTGACCAGCACTCTGGCTCTTCTGCCAGCATCCTCCTCCCTTACAGCCGTTCTTCTCCTGGTTTCACTGTTCTCTCCTGATCAATGAGGCCATTCTTTGGGCTCTCGCTGGTATGCTCCTGCACAACCATGCTTTTCCTCCTTGTTCACATTATCACAGAATTAAAAAAAAAAAGAATTGAAGAAATTAGAACTGACAAAAGGAAGTTGAACAAATCCATTGTCTCCTTCCTTCAATATATTCCCCACACATCAGCCAGAGGGATCCACTTAAAATCCAAAGATTCTACCACTCCTCTGCTCAGAGCCTGCAGTGGCTCCCTACTTCTCTGATGAAAACGAAGCTCTTTCAAATTACCTTTGGGTGTCTCTATGATCTTCCCCCCACCTTCTCCCTACTCACATCTGTGGTTTCATCACCTCCTGTTCTCTCCCTCCCCCATGTATTCACAGCCACACGGACTCCTCAAGCATACCAGGCCCACCCACCTCAGAGCCTTTGTACTTGCTGCTCCTTCCACCTAGGACCTCTTTCTTAGATAGCCACATAGCTTTCTCTCACTTCATTGAGGTCTTTACTCAAATGTCACCTCATCATGATTTTGATTTGCATTTCCCTGATGATAAGTGACGTTGAGCATATTTTCATGTACCTACTGACCATTGGTATGTCTTCCTTGGGAAAATGTCTATTCAGGTCCTTTGCCAATTCTTTAATTGGATTTTTTGCTATTGCGTTTTCCTAGAAACAGAGAATAGAATAGTGGTCACCAAGGCATGTGGGGGCATAGGGAAATGCACATCAAAAAATATAAATTTTCAGTTATAAGAATAAGTTCTAAGGATCTAAGGTGCAGCAAGGTGACTATAGTTAATAATACAGTATATATGCTTGAAAGTTGCTGAGAATAGATCTTAAGCATTCTCAACAACAACAAAAATATATAGTTGACTATGTGAGATGATGGATATGTTAATTATCTTAATCTTGGTAATCATGCAACAATGTATCTTACATCAAATCATCACATTGTACACTTTAAATATATACAAGTGTTTTTGTCAATTATTCCTCAATGAGGTTGGAAAAAAAGAGTCAACTCCCTGGGGCTGTCCCTGACCATGCCATCTAAAGATTCAGTTGAATGCCCCCAGCTCCAGCACCCCTGCCTTCCTCTCCTCTTCCCTGTGGCCCTGTCACTCTCTGATGTGCCATCTCTTTTAAATATTACCTTGTTTCTTAACTGCTTCCCAGTCTGTAACCCCCTTGGTAGCGAGGATTTTGACCTTTGTGTGTGGCCCATAATCAGCTCTCAATAAATGTTGAAATTTTTATTCTTTTTTTCGAAACAAACACTGAGTAAAGAAGTACATGTACCTGGCAAGGCGACACTAACGGAGCTGGGTGGTAGAGAGAACTCTGCTCCCCTTGCCCTTTGTTACTTGGATGCCTGGGCAGGTCCCTTGCCATCTCTAAGCCTTAGTACCCTCTGTAAAATGGGCACAATTATACCCACCTATCTTAGCTAATGGGATGTTTGAGGGATATCATTGGAAGAGCAGAGTCTAAAGTGCTTTACAAGAGCTAATATGCACCAAGGCAGGGCTCCTTGTCACTATCGATATTCGGGGCTGGCTCATTCTTGCTTGTGGTGGGCTGTCCTCTGCATTGTAAGGTGCTGAGCAGCACCCCTGGGCCCCGTGCACTGGACACCAGTAGCAACACCCCCATAACCCCACGCACCTGAGTCTTGACAACCAAAAGTACCTCCAAACACTGCCAAATGTCCCTAGGGCGGGGGTAGAATTGTCCCCACTGAGGACCACTGCTCTCTGAAGGCCTGCTAGTTGAAGTAGAAACTATAATATTCACCATTTAAATTCTTTAACTGGTCTGTTTTTCACTGAAATTGAAAATCCACTTCGACTCCCTCTTTGGTTAAGTTTTATTCACGTGAGAATGAACAAGAAGCTGACTGCCGCAGGCAGCCCCCAGGTGGTTCCAGCTCCCACTCTCCCAACAGACAGCCCTCCCTCCATCTGGGGGCAATAAAACGTTTTCAGAGTTTATGTCGCAATTTCAGAGCCTTGAATGGGATCCCCAAAATACTGGGAAGTTTGTGCCAAGTTCCAAAGAAGGGCCTGGTAATAAGTTGTTGGGCAGGACATGCTTCCATTCTTCACCAGCCGCCACCACCATGCCCTTTAGGAAAAGTTCCAGGCATCTGGAGGAGGCAGTTACAAACCCAGGCTAGCAGTTGGTTAAACGTAGCCAACTAAATCTAAGTGACAGTGTCGGGAAGCCACCCGGCTTCTGGGGGAATCGCTGAGGGGAGCTCTTTTTAAGGATAATAACTGATCCCAAATCTAACATACTGCACTCAGATGTGCAAGAAAAAGTTGCTTGTTTGTTTAAATTTTCCTGTAACTGCTTTAATCTTCTCCTTGAATCCCCACCCCCAGGAAGTGGAGATAGGGAGCCAGCAAAGGCAACTGAGCTTTTCCGGTAAACGGTTTCTCAATTCGTTTTTGGTTTAAATAATGTCTTTAATAAATGGTCAACTCCAAGTTCAGCCTTCCAGTGGAGTTGTGGCTCCCTCCCTCTCTTCCAGATGGTGATCTGGGTGTGAGCAAAAGGCCTGGGACAGGAAAGTGGCCCCCCGTTGATGGTCAGCACGCAGCCCACTCCGATGGTTGCCCCCGCGGGTTTGTGCTCTGTGAGATCTGTGGCGAGCACATCAAGACACCTGCAGTCCTGGCTGTGCTTGCAGCAGGGAAGCCACCATCTGCTGCTACTGCCACTGGCCGGCCTGGGGCTCTGGGCTTTGTGGTCCTCGGTGCCTCTCTTTTCTAGACACTAGATTGTTGACACTCCACATTGAACTTCACATGCTTTTACCTGGCAAGCGGGAGCTCCTGGGACCCATGCACACCTGGCTTGGGCTGCAGGAAGTCAGGACTCCTCAGATCTGAGCATCTAGACACCTGTCACTCACTCCCAGTCTATGCTGAAGCTGACATCAAGTCAAGGTGGTGGGGCTTGTCCCAAGAACCTGGAGCCTCATTCATTCATTTATTCATTCACCAAATATCTATCAAGTGCTCACTCTATGACAAAGAAAATGAGCAGTGTGTCAGAGGGAGATGGATGCTATAGAGAAAAGTATATTCAGGAAGGCGATGGGACCATTGGGAGACGAGGTCACTATTTTAAACAGACTGATCCCAAAGCCTTCTCTGATAAAGTGATATTTGAAAAGATTGGAGCAGAGACCTAGAATTAGTCAGAGGTGAGCCACAAGAATATCTGCTGGAAGAATCTTTCAGGCAAAGGGAAGAGCAAGCGCCCTCAGGCAAGAGCATGCCTGGCGTGTTTGCAAAACAACACAAAATCTGGGGTGGCCAGTTAGAGAAGGCTTTAGAAACACCCAGGTCAATATGAAGGTCCCTCAGAACATTTCGTGGCTGGCTTCCCTTATTGTAATGGCCTTCTTACTGATTTCCTTGTCCCACTCCTGATTATTCTCTAACTTGAGGTCAGCTTGATGGTGACAGAGGGCTATGGAGCCTGAGGTCTGGTTTCCTTGCTCTCCCTCTAGGGCCCGTGACTTCCTCACCAACTTCCGGCCCAGGAGAGGCAGGATCTCTTGTTCCTCTTTCAGTATGGTTGGAGAACTCCCTCACTGAATATCCTGAGTTCTCTCTCTGCAGTAAGACTTACAATAAAATTCTATGATCAGAGGAGTCATGGAAAGTCTCACTCTCCCTTCTTCCTTCTTGCCCAAATCTTGGCTTTGTCTCTGCTAGTACACAAGGCACCTTTGTGAGAATTAGAATGCATTGCTCACTTTCAGAGGATGAGGCCATGTACCATGACAGCTTGCCAAGCCAACCCTAGGCTGCATTTCTGGCCTCCTTCACATCATTGAATAAGGAATCCTCTAGCCTGCAGCTGGGTAAAGGCTGCACTGGCTGTCGAGGCTATTGATTCCTAAAGACTTGAGAAAGTCAGCTTTGAGACTCAAGATTGATAATGACCTGTGTCTCCTAGAAATACCAGGGCTAAACTTTCTGGGGACAATACACTTTGTGGTATGGTCTTAGAGGTAGAAGCTAGCCAGAGAATGAGATTGAAAGGGGGAAAGGAAAATATTATTCCTATTACCAATATTTGCAAAAGAGTCTGCAGGATCCATTTTGATCCTCAGAATAACTTTCTCCTCTTTTCTATCTCCCCTCATGACCAGGATATTTGCAGGCTGTTCTCAGAAGTTACCATTCAGTAGAATAATGGACATGGATGGAGAACAAGGTATACGTGGAGATGAATCAAAGCCAGGCTTGGTCGAAGAAAGGGAGGCTGAGGAGAGGATCAAGACTTAACTAGTTGATGTCCGCTAAAGACAGTGGGTATCGAAGACCATTAAGGGTCTGAGATTTTACTCTCCTTACAAAGTAACAAGTTAGCCTGCCACAGTTTCACGGATGATGGCAAAAGACATGAGACTCCTGGGTCAGAGACAAAGGACTTTATTACCCATAGCACTGCAAGCAGCATGAGCATCAGCATATTTGCATCAATTCTCCCTGGCCCCCAAATCCCACAGCAGTGATGCAGAGTGGCCCATGTGGATACTGTACATGCAGTGAGTTTGCATCACAGGTGAGAAACCACAAGCTTAGGGAACCCCTGAATCTTTTATAACGTGCAGTAAGCAAACCTGCCTGACCTCTGCCCCAGAAGGAGACATTATCTTTGCTATACTGGACAGTAAGCAAACCTGCCGTTGGCTCTGGAGGGGCACCCTATCTCTGCCTTAGATATAGGCTGTTCTCTATACAAACATTCTTGAAGAGAATCTGGGACAAAGGCAGCCAGTGCCCCTGCTCACAAGAAATGTGAAAGACACACAGAGAATTGTCTCCTAGCATGGCGGGTAAGAACTCGATCTGCGATGTTGGTGGAAGTTCACCAATTGGCCACTGTTGCCCCAGAGCTCCTGCTCTTGATGAGAAAGGATGAAAAATATAAAGCTGAAGACCATTCTTGTGTCGTTAGAAGATAAGCTTGGCCTTTTTGTTTCTGGTATTGCCTCAAAAGTAAACAAAAATGGGCCCAAACACAAAACATAGTCAGAGACTGAGGAATTCAGCAACTCGAACATTCCTCCCCACTGGGCAGGTTTCCTATAGGAAGTCGTTGGCCCCTGGCTGCCTGGGCCGGCAAGCAGCTCAATCCATCACTGACAGGCAGCTCTGGCAGCGGCCAGCGTGTCTGGGCCTCTGGAGTCACATCTCCAGGCAGAGACCAACAATCCGGTGTTTAGATCCAAATCAACACTTATAACAGCCTTGGGAAGTTTTCAGTGCTCCAGAGACAAAGTAACTATTATCAATAAAATCATATGAACTAAAATTGCACAGAGAAAGTTTAGTAAAATCTTCTGGAGATGGGATTACTTTAACAAGAAATTTAGTTTTCTTTTCTTACTGCTGCTTCTGCTTATATAAGAGTTTTACTCAGTCACTAATTCACTCAATGTAATTGAATTCCTGTAACGTTTTTCAGAAAACAATTGTTGAGCATTTGCTATGAGTTGGTCTTGGCTAAGTGCTGAGGACACACCCATAAGCAGTGGCCATCTGTTTCCTGAAGCAACTCACAGTCCTCCCAGAGGCACAGTCCTCTGAAGGGGCAGCCATCGAGGAGTGCAGAAAGTGCCAGAGGTGTGGGTGGAGTCGGCGCCTGACTTAGAGACACAGGATCCTGACCTCTCTGCATCTATCAGCGTGGGAACAGTTCCCTTCATCCTAGCTCCTCAGCCCTTACTGCCTCATCCTTCTCGGTTTCTGATTGTTCTGTGTCCTGCAAATGCCCATTGGGGCTGCAGAAAATCTTTAGGGCAAACTGCACAAAATGATGAAAATCCAGGATTACTTGGCATACTCAGAGTACTAAACAAAGGTTGGGCAAGATATTCAGACAAACCTACTATGTTTATGATAGTTGAAGAAACTGAGAGAATGGAGGAATGAATCAATCATGTAAAAATGTGAATTCTTGTAACACATAAAAAATGAAAGATAAACTTTACATCCATTAGGATGGACGTTATCCAAAAAAGAAGAAGAAGGAAAGAAGTGTTGGTGAGGATGTGGAGAAATTGGAACCCGTGCACATTGTTAGTGGGAATGTAAAATGGTGTAGCTGCTGAGGAAGACAGTATCGTGGGTCCCCCTAAAATAAACAGAATTACCATACAATCCAGCATTTCCACTTCTGAGTCATGTATCCAAAAGCAGTGAAAGCAAGGACTTGAACAGATGTTTGCACACCCGTCTTCATAGCAGCACTGTTTGCAATAGCCAAAGTGAAGATGTGACCCAAATGTCCCTCCACAGATGGAAGGATAAACAAAATGTGTATATGTACACATGCATTGGAATATTATTCAGCCTCCAAAAGGAAAGAAATTCTGACACAGGCTACAATATGGATGAAATTTGAGGACATTATGCTAAGTGTACTAAGTCAGACACAAAAGGACAAATATTGCATGATTCCATTTATATGAGGTACTTAGCACTATCAAACTGATAGAGACAGAAAGTAGAAGGGTGTTTGCCTGGGGCTGGAGGGAGGGGGAAATGAGGAGTTATTGTTTAATTAATACACTTTCAGTTTGAAAAAGTTCTCGAAATGAGTAGTGGTGATGGTTGCACAACAACGTGAATATACTTAATGCTTGAACTGTACACTTAAAAATGGTTACGTGGTAAATTGCATGCTATGTATATTTTACCAGCATAAAAAAAGGAAAGGTAGGACACTCAGTGAGTTATCAGTTGAAAAATTGATGGCATTTTTCACTTTTTAGCCAGATGTTTTGGCGTCATGTAGACATGGCCAAAATGAAATGATGAAGGATCTGGGAATTGAAGCCAGGACTCTGGAGTCTCAAGTGACTGCGATAATTACCACATTTCATTTCCTGTATATAAGGCGACTGGAGTTCAAGACCGAAAGCAATATTCCAATGGGCTGTGATTAATTACCCCTCACATGTTTAAATGGACCTCCTCATGGCTTTTGCTATTGTTCTGTGCAAGTAATTAGGGCAGTTCCACTGGAGAGGTCATTCTTGTGCATATCCTCATGGAGAAAAGACAAAGGGCAATTTCTGTTCAGCATCTAATGAGATTTCAGACTTGGGATATTTTAAGCCACAGTTAGATCATGAACACATAGGTTTCACTGAGAAGGGAAGAAAACAGGCCTGAGCATGCTATCATTTGCCCACACCATCTCACTTAATTTTCTTACTAATTCTATGAGGTATATGTTATTTTTTCTTTCTTTGTAAATGAACCTCAGAGAAGTTAAGTAACTTGCCCTGTGTTGCACAGTAAATGGAAGGGCGGAGAGTTGTGCTTTGCCCTGATACTAAATCCTTTCATGCTTTTCTGAATTCCACCTATTGACAGGCAAAAGAAACTTTGGCTTTCCCTGAATGATTGCTGTTATTCACTCAGTCAACAAATAATCGTTCTTCACTTCCCATATTCCGGTGACAGGCTCTGGGGATAGAGACATAAACTAGTGTGTTGGTGCCTCTAGGAAGGGCCATGTTTTGAGTCAGGTAGGAGAATCAGGTGAAAGACCGTGATCTATGCTGTTGCAGAGGCAGGCACAGGTTGCGGAGCACAGAGGAGGCAGCACAATCCAGACAGAAAAATGAAAAGCAGGCATTTCAATCACAGAGAAAGACTCCGGAATTCCCTGGAGTACACTTGGAGCCGTGCGCGGGGCAATCAACGTGGTAAGGGGTGTGCATTTGATCCTGAGGTGGACAGTGGACGGGAGCCACTGACACTCTCAAGTGAGAAAATGACAAGCAAATTTGCAGTTTAGAAAGATGACTCTGCTAATTATATGGAGGGTGGAGACGGGGGCAAGGAGACTGTTTTAGCTTCCAGGGGCTGCCGTAACAAATCACCACAAACAGGGGGCTTCAAACAACAGAAATTTATTCTCACAGCTATGGAGGCGAAGGGTCCAGAATCGAGGTATTGGCAGAGCCAAACTCCCTCCGACAGCTCTGGAGGAGAATCTGTTCCAATGCCTCTCTCTTAGCTTCTGGTGTTGCTGACAACCCTTGGCATTCTGTGGCTTGTAGGTGCATCACTGGTGGCATAACCCTGTGTGTCCGAGTAGCTTCTCTTCTTCTAAGGACACTGTAATCGTACCTCCATTACACCTGCAAAGGCTCTGTCTCCAAATAAGGTCACGTTTATAGGTATCAGGGGTTAGGACATGAATGCATTTTTTGGGGGGGTAGGGATGGGGACACAATTCAACCCACAACAGAGACCAATTAGAGGACACTTGCAATTGCCCAGCTGAGAAATGATGTGGCACTGAGCAGCAGCACAGACATGGAGGAAAGGAGTTGGTCAGGAAGTAGAATTGGCCAAGCTGGATGATGGGATGTGAGAGCTGGGCAGCAGTGTTGGCAATGCCAGGCTTAGGGCTGGTGGGGAGGGAAAGGAAGAGGATCAGTGGGGAAGAGAAGGGGCAGGGGTGATGTTCTTGAAGACACCAGAACTCTAATGGCTACAAGACAAAATATCAACATTTGCTTTAGACCCTCAAAATTGTCCAAGTCTGCCCCACACCTCTCTCTGCACCTCATCGCTTACACCCCTGCCTTCCTCCAAGGTGTGCGTGTGCACACACACACACACACACACACCAGGCAGCTGTTCTCGCCATCTGTTCACCTTCCTCCTTGAGTGTTTACTGGGGACAGGGCTCCTTGAAGATGGGTGATGTCCTGTACTTGTCTGTGTCCACCTGGGGCAGAGAAGACAGGGTGTGCAGAAAGGGAAAGCATGGTGTGGCACAGGGGGCACCCCAACCTGCTGAGTTCCATTCTTCTGCCCACATATCCCCCTTGGAGAAAGGAGAATTGACCCCTCCTGCCCCTCAGCTTCCATAGCATGTGGAGTCTAACGTGCACATACAGGTGTTCGGCTCTTTCATCGTCATCATGTGTGTCTGTTCCACCAGTAGAGTAAGCACAGATTGCAGAGTCAATGTTTTACTCATCTTAAACCTCCAAGGCCTCACAGGGCACATCCCAGAGTAGGTACTCAAGGAATACTTGCTGAAAAGAGCAAATCATATGGGCTCTTCAAGGAAAGTTGCTGAAGTCAGCTGCAGGGGTCAAGTGCATGGGCTGTGAAGTCAGGCAGACCTGCATTTGAATCCTGGCTCTGCTACTCAGCAGCTCTGTTCACTTAGGGGGATTTATTAAACTCCCTAAGCTTCACTTCCTGGCTGAAAATGGAAATCACAACAGTGGGCTGCCGTGACAATTCAGTGATAGCACACACAGATGGCATCTAGCATGCTGCCTGACACGCAAACTCGAAAAAATGCTGGTGATCATAGCTAGTCTCCTGAGGCTGCCCAGAACTTCTGATAGGCCATTTCTCTCCTGAGGACAGACTGAGGGGCTCTGTGAGTCCCAGTAACCTTAGCGCCCTCCCACCAATCTCTTGCCCCAAGGTAGTGGCAAAATTAAGACGTAATTGGGAGGAACATGCACGGTTCTCCATCACTCTTCATGGTTTGGAGATTGAACAATCATGAGACATTAGACTGTCATTAAGAACAGCTGTTTCTAGAGGCAAGCCTCTTCCAGGAAGAGGCTAGAACCAGAAATGTGCCAAAAGAACACGTGTAGGAGATGAACAATGTGGGTAACAATTTGCAGATAGGGTGGGAACTTGACACAGTGAAAGGAGCCTGAGCTGCTGTCTCCCACTAGAGTCCTGGCTCCATCTCTTTCAGGCCGTGAGACCTGGAACAAGTTGCTGGCCGTCTCTGACCTCCATTGTCTCAGGCTTCTCATGGGGTTATTGTGAGACCTGGAAATAAAATATACAAACTGACCAAAACAGTGGGTGATGCACAGTGACTATTCAGCATACAGTGCCTCTATTTTTCTGTCATTATGAAGATGACGGTGGGGGTGGAGAGAGGTGTCACAGGCCCTCAGTAGTAAATACTCAGCAGTGAGTCAGGGGTGAGCTCTGTCATCCAAGAGAATGTGTGTGGACCTGCCCTGTTTGGAAAGCAGGGTCCCGTAGAGACCAGAGGCAACTCTCCTGGGCCCCAACAGAGCCCAACTCCTTAGTCCTGCCTGACTGGCCAGGTAGGTGCCCCAGGCTCTGTCTAGGTAACAGGCAAGCTGGGGCTGCAAACTCCACAGGGAGAGTCACGTTGGAGGGAGTGAGAGAGGAAGAGCGAGGCTGAACCAAACTCAAAAAGGACCCAGGAGGCCAACCAGTGGGTGGGATAGGGGACAACGATGGTATGGGGTGGTGGATTTGGGGAAGAAGAGAGCAAGTCACCCCGGATGACTGTGTGCTGAGTTTGAGGTTTTACTTTGTCATCTTTAGAAATGTTTGCAGGAGGCCTACAAAGTACGACAAACTGCTCAGTATCTTAAAGACTTGAGAAGTCCTTATTTTAATTCAAATAAGAATTATTATCTGTCTGGGGAGGTCTTTGAGACTTGCTGTCATGAACTCAAGGCTGGGGGACTTGTCTCTGGTCCTGCTCTGGCATTTTGTAGTTGGATGACCTCGATTAGACCTTTCACCTCAGTGAACCCAGCTCTCTTCTCTCTGAAGAGTGGGTTGGAGAACTTGATTTCTCATGTTCCTGGTGACATTTTGTACATTTATTTTTGAATTCCCAACCTTCCTTTACTTCCCATCCCAATTTTTTTAAGTGTAGGAATTATAACAGAAAAAACATTTTTGCATTAACTTTTTACATCATTTCCTAGACGCTAAGATCTATATCACAAAATCACCCAGGAAGCCTATTAAAAATACCCTCCTCTGGGATGGGTGTCAGGGACATCTGTCAATTTCACGAGCTCTGTAGCTGAATTTTTATGATCACACAACAATTAGCCTATGCTGTCTGAAAATATAACCTCATAAAGCAGCTGCTAAAAATTGAACTTGATTCAATCCTTAAAAGGCACATCTTTAAGCTGTAATAAAAGCCAAGGTCTTCACTAGCAAAATGAAGCCAAGAACTGAGAGAAATATGATGATGAAGACTAGCATTCACAAGCCTGAGGATGTCTGTGAATCACTAATATTGTGCTCTGCGCCTGGGCCATGGGCTTCCAGGAGGTTTCAGGTTGTTAAAATGACCTCAGGACTTGAACCAGCTCTCCTCTTGTTGACCTGACCTGCTTGTCCACGCTAGAGGTCTAGCCTCTAGCCTCTGGTTTTAGGTTATGGCCTCTGGTTATGCCCTTTGGTTTAGGCTACAGTGCATGTGTGTGGAGTTGCTTTACAGGAAAGAATTTGTGCAGAGTTGCCTCCATCCTATAGCCCTCCATGGGAAGGCAGCTGTTGGGATCTGGGTACCCTCTGGCCATGGGCGGAGCAACATGTATCAGCCCACCATAGATCAGACTCTCAACCACGGCCGCTCAAGACTAGACCTCTGCAATGGTTGGTTCCCAGGAGGTCGCAAGCTGGACAGAGAGCAGAAGCTCAAACCATGGTGACCCCCTTTGAGGAGGCTGGTGGCACCTGCAAGCCAGCAGAGGCAAAAAGTGTGGCCCCTTGCATCTGCTGGGGCTGCTGCTGGGGTCCTGACATTTGGCTCTGACTGTGCAGGAGAGAGCAAGACAGACCAGGCGGCCTCACAGCAGGTTCAGTTGGCCTCCTGTGCTTCTGGGGTCTTCTGGGCTCACTCACTCCATCCTCCACCTGGACAAGGCCCTTCCTCAACATCTCTGTGTGTTCAAGCTAGCTTCAGGTGTCCTCAACTACAGAACAAGACACAATGCTGCCAGTTGAAAACTCTTGCTTACTTAGTTGGGAAATTTTCCATTGGAAAAAAAGGCAATTGGATATAATTAACATTTTAAAGAGCAGTGGCACTAAATAATGTTGAAATCAGCCCCTAAGCAGTCCCTAGATCCATGTTATTGAAGAATTCTACGGGTCGGTCATTCTTTCTCTCCTCCCCCATCTTCCATCTAGGCCTTTGCATACACTGTTCCCCTGCCTAGAAGACCCCCAAGCCTCATCCTTTCACTTGTTTAATCCCTACTCACTTTTTAAAAGAGAACGTGTTACTTTTGGAAGAGTTTTAGATTTACAGAAAAGCTGTGAAGATAGAACAGAGTTCCCATATATCCCACACTTATATTTCCCTGTTGTTAACATGTCACATATTAATATGCTCCATTTGTCACAACAAATTAACCAATATTGATACATTACTATCCACTAAAGTCCATACTTTATTCAGATTTCCTTGTTGTTACCTAATGTCCTTTTCCTGTTTCGGGACCCCATCCAGGATTGCATATCACACTTAGCCCTCCTGTCTCCTGAGGCTCCTCTTGCCTGTGACGCTTTCTCAAAATTTCGTTGTTTCTGATGACCTTGAAAGTTTGAGGAGTTTTGAGGAGGGTCCGTCAGACATTTTGTAGAACGTCCATCAAGTGGGCTTTGTCTGTTATTTTTCTTATGATTAGACTGAGGTTATGGGGTTTTGAGAGGAAAACCACAGAGGTAAAGCGCCATTCTCATCGCGTCATATTGAAAGTAGGTGCTATCACCCTAACAGCCTCGTTCGCCCTGCTCACTGACCGCCATAGCAGTGTTTGTCAGGTCTCCCTACTGTACAGTTACTCTTTTCTCCCCTTTTCCGTCCTGTCCTCTTTGGAGGTAAGTCACTGTGCACATGGCGTACTTAAGGTACAGAGCGGGGGTTTTGGTCCACCTCCTTGAGAGGGGAGTAGCTACACAAGTCATTTGGAATTCTTCTGCAGGGGAGATTTGTCTGTTCTCCACTATTCAGTCATGTATTCATATCAGTGTGACTTCATGGATGTTTATTTTATACTTGGCTTTATAATCCAATACTGCTTTATTTATTGTGTTGCTCAAATCGTTCCAGTGTTGGCCATTGGGCATTCTTTCAGTTGGCTCCTGTGCCCCTTTGACATGCTGCCATCATCGAGTGTGTGCCTGTGTACATGCCTGCACGTGTGTGTGCATGTGTTTATATTCTGGCACTGTGAGCTAAACGAGGCTCTTCTGGTACATCAGGCCCCAGCCCTAGAATGAACCGTAACTCCAGGAGCCCTAGTTGCTTTCGTTAGAGAACAGTATTAGAAATCAAGATCTGGGTGTTGCGTGTGCTTATTGCTACTGGGATATCATTGCTCCCAGGCCCTCACTAACCGATGTACATACACATACCTACAACTATTTCTGTGTGTATCCTTCTGTATCTATATTAAGCTAAACATGAGTTAAGAGTAATATCTCCAACTCTAATCTGGTACCACCTGGATCATTCTACTCTTCCCCCAACCCTTGCTTGTCTGTAACCTCCCACTCCAAGAGGGAAAATCCTGGCTCCCACTATGTGTCACAGACTAATTGTTTGGTTCTAGTATACATGTGTAGTGGTTTCAGAACTGTTAACCCATACCTCTGTGGGAAACAACTTTACCAGCTAGATCACAGTGCTTATGTACAGATCCTTTGCCTTTAGTTTTACAGTCCATATTCACTTCCAAACTTAGGTCAACATTTTTCTCTATCCTGCTCAGTGAAGTTTATTTCATATGTTTGTAATACAGGTACAGTCGTCAAATTTTTTTGTCATAGTGCGCAGTCCATCCTGGCATCCACTGAGCTCCTAGTTGATTCTTTTTTAATTTGCACACATTAAAGTCCAACTATTATTCTGTAAAGTTCTATGGGTTTTGACAAATGCACGGTGCTGTATACCCATCATTACAGAATCATAAAGAATAGTTTTACCACCCTAAAAATGCCCCTATGTTTTGCCTATTCAATCCTTCTGCTTCCCCAACTTCCAGCAACCACTAATCTGTTTACCAACTCTATCATTTTTCCTTTTCCAGAATGTCTTAAAAATGAAATCAAAAATTTCAGACAACAATAGAGAGAAATTTCCTGAGCATAGATTACACACAGAACCTTACCCACACCTGATTTAGATGAGGAGTTTGGGAGTTTTGATTTGATGAGACTTAGATGAAATTTTGGACTTGATTTGAAGCTGTAATGGATTGAGACTGTAAGGACCTTGGTATGGGCAAATGTATTTTGTATGTGGGATGGAGACGCTTTGAGGCCGGAGGGTGGACTGTGATATGCAAAATAATATCTCCCAAAGACCCTGGAATGTGTAACTATGTTATCTTGCACAGAATAAGGGATTTTGTAGGTATGATTAGGTTAAGAATCTTGAAATGGAGAGATTTCATGGATTATTAAGATATCAGAGTGGTCCCAAGGTAATCACAATGGTTCTTGCAAGTGAAAGAAGGAGGCAGGAGGGTCAGATCAGAGTGGTGTGATATTACAAAGACTCAACTAACCATTGCTGGCTTTGAAGACAGGAGAGGGCCATCAGCCAAGGAATCTGGGCAGCCTATAAAGCTGGAAAAGGAAAAAATAAATAAAAGAATTCTTTCCTAGAGCCTCCAGAAAGGAATGAATCCTTGCCAACACTTTGATTTTATCCCAGTGAGACTCCTTTTGGACTTCTAACATCTAGAACTGTAAGATAATAAACTTGTGTGTGTTAAGCCACTAAGTTTGCGGTAATTTGCTACCTCAGCGATAGGAAACTAACTCAAGATCTATGATCCATTTGAGTTAATTCTTGTATAAGGTATAAAGTGTGTGTCTAGCTTCATTATTTACATACATTTGATTGTTCCAGCACCATTTGTTGAAAAGGCTACCCTTTTTCTGTTGAATTGCCTTTGTCAAAGATCAGTTGAAAATATTTGTTGGGCTGTCTATTTCTGGCCTCTCTATTGTGTTCCATTGATCTATGTGTCTATAATTTTACCAATACTCAATTATCTTGGTTTCTGTAGCTTTACAGTGAGACTTGAACTCAGGTAGCATGAGTCCTCCAACTTTGTTCTTCGGTAATGTTGTGTTGGCTATTCTAAATCTTTTGTCTTTCTACATACATTTTAGAAGTAGTTTGTTGATATCTGTAAAATAGATTTCCGGAATTTTGATTGGGATTATGTGGAATCTAAAGATCAAGCTAGGAAGAATTGACATCTTAACAATATTGAGTCTTCTAATATATGAACATGGACTAGTCCCCATTTATTTATATCTTCTTTTATTTCTTTCATAAAAGTGTTGTAGTGTTCCACATTCAGATCCTGTATGTATTTGCTAGATTTATAACTAAATGCTTCATATTTTTAGTGCTATTATAAAAGGTATCTTTGTTTCAAGTTCCAATTGTTCATTGCTAGTATATAGGAAAGAAATTGACTTTTTTATATTGACCTTGTATCCTGCTGCCTTCTTATACTGCTTATTCATTCCAGGGTTTTGTTTTTATAGATTCTTTGGTGCTTTCTACCTAGACAATCATGCCATACGTGAATAAAGGCAGTTTAATTACTGCCTGCCAAATCTGTGTATCATTTATTTCTTTTCCTTGTTTTATTGCACTAGCTAGAATTTCTAGTATGATGTTGAATAGAAATGTTGAGAGAGGACTTCTTTGCCTTGTTTCCAATCTTGAGGGGAACATACTTTGTAAGACTTTTATTCTTTTAAATTTTTTAAGATGTGTTTTATGGCTAGAATTTGTCTATGTTAATGGATATTGCATGTGAGCTAGAGAAGAATGTATATTCTGCTGTTGTAAGAAGAAGCATTCTGAAAATGTCGATTACATCAAGTTGGTCATAGTGCTGTTCATGTCATCTTATTGATTTTATCCGTACTGGTTATCTGCCTGCTTGATCTATCAATTAAGGACAGAAGGGTATTAAAGTCTCAAACTAGAATAGTGAGTTTGTCTATTTCTCCTTTCAGTTCTATCCATTTTCGTCTCATGTATTTTAGTGCTCTCTTGTTAGATTCATGCAGGTTTAGGATTGTTATGTCTTCTCGAAGAATTGATCCCTTTATTGTTACATAATTCCCTCTTGATTCTGAATAATTCTCCTTGTTCTGAAGTTTGTTTCATCTGAAGTTGATACAGCTACTCCGTCTTTCTTTCGATTAGTGTTATCATGCTATATCTTTTCTCCATCCCTTTCCTTTTAGCTGGTCTGAGTCTTTATATTTACAGTGGATTTCCTGTAGACAACATGTACTGGGCCTTGTTTTTGTTTAATCCACTCTTATAATCTCTGTCTTTTAATTGGTATGTTTAAAATGATTTTTATATAATTAGTTTCACATCTGCCTTATTTGTAACAGTTATTTATTCTCTGCATTTGTGTTGTGTTTCTTTTTCCTCTATATTTCTGCCTTCTCTGATTTTAACTGTGTACTTTATATGATTTCATTTTAAATGTTTTCTCAGTACATAATTAATACTTCTTTTAAAAAATTTTTTTTTGTGATTGCCTCAGAAGTTACAACATACATTTTTAAATAATCTAAGTCCACATTCATACAACACTATATTACTTTGTATATAGTTCAGGTAGCTTATAATAGGATATTCCCAACTCCTCCCTTCTGTCTCTTGAGGGCTAGCCCTGTACCAGGCACTATGCAAAGTGCACTGCATGTACAGTGTTACTTGAATAATAATATTCAGCAGATTTGACATAAACGATCATTACACCCCTTTTACAGAAGATGAAATTGAGGCTTAGAGGCATTGAATTCCCTCGCTGGGTCATATAACTAAGAAAGCCCAAGATATCCAGAATTCCAGGGCACTGGAAGACTAGAGAGAGCTCATACAGTGCCTGGTCCAGCTGCAGGCACATAGCAAAGGCTCAGTAAATAAAACAACCCACATGTCTAGAATGGTAAATGCCTTGGTGAGGGACCCGGCACAGGATGGTTTACAGAATAAAGGGTGTGGGCTAGCTGGGGTTTGGTAAGAACAGGGACTGATTTTTTTTTTTTTTAATTTTGTTAAACTCACATTAACAAATGTGACTATTTTCTGTGCCTCTTATGTCCACGGTAACCATCATGTTAGCTCTGATTTACTAAGGACCAAATTTTTTCTGGCATTGAGCTAGGTGAGTCCTCAGGACCTCCCTGTGGCTTATGTTTTGTTTGTTTGTTTTTGCTGAGGAAGATTTGCCCTGAGCTAACACCTGTGTCAATCTTCCTTTATTTTGTATGCGGATTGCTGCCACATCATGGCCACAGATGAGTGGTGTAGGTCCACACCCGGGAACCAAACCCAGGCCGCTGAAGCAGAGCATGTGGAACTTAACCACTAGGCCACCGGGCTGCCCCCCCCCCGCCCCCCCCTGCCCCGCCGCCATGACTTATATTTTATCCCCAGGTGACAGAGGAGGAGACTGAGGCTCGGAAAGGTAGAGGTCTTGCCAAAGGCCACAGACTTTTGGAAAAGCTGAGATCTGAACCCAGCCTGCCTACCGCCAAAATCCATGGCTCCCCTTAGCAGCAGGCCTGAAATAATTGCTACCATATCCCTTCCTATCAGGAGATGAGCAGACAGCCCCAGAGGCAGCTTCCTGCCAGCCTAGAGCTTTTGAAGCTTCCTGCATCTGGGCCACCTGGGCAGGGGTCTCAAGGCCTTAGCAACAAGCTTATGGATCCAGTAATAATCCACATTGGGTTTAGCAATCCCTAATGTGAGGGCTAATGATGTGCAGAGGCCTCAAAAATCCCTCTGCCAGAAACATCAGAAGGAAGCGGGTACAGTTGGCTCAAACACCAGCCAGCGGGCAATTTATTAGACCAGCCATGAGGCAGCAATGCAAGTCCTGCATGGAAGGCCCTTCCAAGGGCTGCACCTGGCACTGTGGACCACCCCAGGGGGCTGCCTCCAGTGCTGCATGAGAGACATCAGGCAGTCTGCACCTCTCAGGTACTGGATGTGTGTGTGTTGGGCGATGGGGTGAGGAGAGTTTGAGAACCCGCAGACCAGACCTCAGGCCAGCGGCAGCTGCCAGGCAGGTGGGTGGCCGCCCAGCTGCTCACAAGCTCCAGCACTCCACCAAGTGCTCCTGTCTGCCATCAGCGTCGGGGTCAGTGCAGGGCCGAGGGGCCATGCTGGAGCCTAAAGCCCTCTCCCCACTTCTTCCTGCCCAAGCACAACTGTTTGATCCTCCATCAACAGCTGCCTAGCTAGGCACTAGCCCGTCTCTATTAACTTTTATGACCCTGCATTGCACCTTAATGGTTCCTAGAAGCGCTGGCCTGTTCTGAAGCCTGGCTTGACTATCCCAGAGGTCCCTACTGCCTGCCCACATCTAGAGGCGCTGCTTCCTACGCGGCACTGGGAGGGAGCAGGTGTCCCCGTGGGGGAGTGGGACCTGCAGGGAAGGTCAGATAGGAGGGGCAGGACCCCAGGCATCTGCACAGACTCCCAACCTCCCAACTGGCGAGCAGGCTACCAGCATCTGCTCTCAAGCTGGACGTCATGCTACTGCCGGTCCTCGCAGATGGCTCCCAGCAGTGGCCGTCCCCGGGTGGATGCGCAGGCCACGGGGACCCGCAGGGCTCGCGGCCGGGCTGTAAAGATCGCTTCAGCATCTTGCCCAGTTCAAGTCACGGAGGCTGTAGAAGGAGCCCAGACCGTTCAAATCCACCATGTCGTTTGGCTGTAGGAAAACCACCCCGGCGAGCGAGGCCCAGCTTTGCCAGGCATCCTTGTGAGGCGCAGTGAGGGTCCCCTAACTAACTGAGCACCCACTTCACGCTCCACCGCGACCGGCTCTCCCACAGGGGAAGGGAGCGAATCTAACGTTCACTGAGCACTTGTTCTGTGCCAGAAGCTGTGCTGAGTGACTCACACACATTTAATTGTCCCCAAACCCTGTGGGATAGGCACTACTGCTTACTTCTGGTTTATGGATGGACAAGCTATGATTCGGTGAAAAAGTTACTTGGTAGCAGAGCTGAGGTCAAGGTCTCTCTAAGGGTCAGGTCTTGCTTTTCACCCAGCACACACCCATCTCTGACAGCCCACCCTCCCAGAGAGCCAGTGCTGGGTCATGGGCACCCTTGGTCTGCCCCAATATGTACATCACATGCATGGGAGGCTGGGGAAAGCTGAGTAAGGAAAGAAAACAACCAATCAGGAATAAAATGAAAATTTCCCAACTGAAGAAATACTGTCCCAGAAGTTCATCATATCACTGCAGTGTCTTTTATTCTGTTCCGCTTACAGAAATGAAACTTCAACTCCGAGGGTAGAGAAAGCAAAATGTCTTTTCCTGTGGTGGACGGCAATAACCCGGCCAAGGGACTGGCCACCTCTAGGTGACACAGAGACAAGCCCTGCAGGGGTGGTGATGCCAAGCCACCCTGGCTAGAGGACTCAGTTCCAGGGAAGGCCAGGCCAGACCCTGCAGGTGACCTCAGGGCCATGCCACAGCAGACGTGAAAGCACGAAGTGGTATTTCCTAAATGTTGTAAGAAACTTCTTTTTTAAATATAAAACTAAAAAGTAAAAATCCTTGTCAAAAAAAGGCTGACAAAGCAGCAAGTACTCCCAATCTCAATACCTCATTGCCTCATTGAATCAGAAGTGCATAACCTTGCAAAAAAATAAACGAAGTATCAGAATATTTCAGGGCATCCACAGCCACACAGTTGGTGAGCAGCAGCTCCCTGGTATCGTCACTCCCAACAGGGGGAGAATTATTCAATTCCTTCACGTATTTTAGGGGCATCCATTCCTTGATTTTTGATTACGTGGAGATATTTAATTTTTTTCCTCAAAGATCCACAAATACTTGAGCATCAAAACTTTTCAAATGGCTGCCACAATGTGGGTCATATAGTAGATGTTCTATATGTGTTTAATATTTAATTAAATCAATGCTGATTCCATAAAAAATTATGGACTGTGTGCACAAGGGTAATGGGGCTGGGTCCCGGCGAGCTCACAGGACTTCAGGGGGGTCAGGGGGCACTGCAGGGTGCTCCTGCCATGGTTTCCTCAGCCCGTGGCTCTGATCAAGCACTTCCAAAGGCTCTTATAAACCCACAACTAGTGTGCAAACCAATGGTTAAAAAATTAGGGCTGGCCCAGTAGAGTAGTGGTTAAGTTTGTGCACTCTACTTGGACGGCCCAGGGTTCACAGGTTCACATCTTGGGCACAGACCTACACACTGCTCATCCAGCCATGCTGTGGCAGCGTGCCACATACAAAATAGAGGGAGATTGGTACAGAGGTTAGCTCAGGGACAATCTTCCTCACCAAAAAAAAATATTATATAAGGGAACTGTCACAGGGGTTAGGTGATGACTAAGGCAGATGAGGCCCCTGACCAGGAAGTTTACATTTCTGGGAGGAGAGACAGATAACAAACAAGTGAGCAAATAACTGATTTCTGATTCGGAGAAGCGATCTGAATAAAATGAAGCTTGCCGTGGTCAGGGAGTGTGAGAGGGCAATGCAGAGGCCACGTCAGGTCTGGAGGTGAGGAAGGCCTCTCTGAGGGGAGATGCTGGAGTGATGAGAGAATGCAGCCTCAGAAGACCTGAGGGAAGGCCATCCAAGAAGGAGTGGAGTCAGTGCAGAGGTCCTGGGGTAGGAAATGAGCTTCATATTCGGGAATCTCAAGGTCTATGTAGCTGGAAAGGTGAGTGAGGGCAGAGCAGGAGGTGGTGAGAGCCATATGGGCCATGGTTTGGGGTCTGGGTTTTCCTCTAGAAGGACTGAGAAGCTGTTGGTGGTTCTGAGCAGGAGCACGACACGGACACCAGCCCCACGGGCACTGTGTGGGAAATAGCCTGGGCAGCAGTATGAGCTCCTGGGCATGGGGCTCACATAACAGGCTGGATGGTGGCGCCTTCAGTGAGCTGGTCACCAGCCTGAGGTGGAGCAGGCTTGTGGAGACATGGCAGCTGTGGAGCAAGAATCAGAAGTTTGATATTAGATATACCACTTCTGAAGATGTTCCTTTAAAGAGGAGCAGAAAAGTGGGATGGTAGCTGGAGGAGGGATGTGGGACTGAGAAGACCATCCAGGAAGGAGTGGAGCCAATGCAAAGGCCCTGGCCTAGGAAATAAACTTCACATTCATGTTGTTAATGACCAACCTTTCACTGCAGGTTTAGCTGCTGTTAGAATGACCCAGTGGGGAGGGAAGACCTGCTGGCGCAAGTGATGGAGGTGATTGTCACAGAAGCAGGCAGACTTTGAGCCCAGATACATTGAGGAGAGGGACTCTGCTTTAAACTTCTTCATTTCTCCAGCACAGCATGTAAAACTAAGGGCAAAGTGCTGAGGAAATGAGAGCCACCACGTCAGACTCAGACTGAGAACCATGAGAGCTTCCTAGAAGAGGCAACACAACATCATGCTGAGAAGTGAAGGACCAGCGGCAGCTTGTTGGCAGGGTTAAGAGGATAGGAATGCTCTCCGCAGAGATAACAGCATGTGCAAATGTCAAGAGGTGGGAATGAGCTGGGCATAGTTGGTCATGGGGTGTGCAGGGATGCTAGGAGCTGAGATGGGAGGGGGACCAAGCAGGCTCACAGGCCAGGCCAGGATGTGTCACCAGGTTGACCATCACCCCGGCAGCAATAGAGAAGATGACTGGGTGGGGAGGGCAAACTCTGGTGGGAGGAAGGCCATTGGGAGGCAATCCCAGTGGTCCAGAAGTGATGGTGATGAGCCAGGGGACAAGTGGAGGGACAAGAGGGCAGTCAGGGAGCTGGTTATCTGGACTCAGAGGCTGGTTTGACAAGGTGGGTAAAGAGGGAAGATGAAGCTAAGGATGGGTGCCGGTTTCTTGCTGGGGTGAGTGGGCAGGCAGAGGGCAGGTGGGGCCGGAGCTCCTCTCTTTGTCTCTGTCTTAATTGGCCCAAAGCCATGAAGAGCTAGAGACTTGGTCAGGAAAATTGCACATCAGGGCATCCACTTCCCCTCCTCCCGGACAGTCACTGACCTTGGGACCCACGCACTGTGGAAGGGGCCCTCTTGGATTCTCTAACAGAGATGCTGTGAGGTCTAGAAACTGGGGAAGGTAACCCCTGGGCCTATGCGGGGAGGGCATTCATGGCCCCATCCAGGGCGCTTTCGGTGGGTGGTCCCAGGAGCAGACGACCAAGTGACAGAGATTCATAATGCCATCTGGGCACATCAGGCACAGACACACAAGGATCAGTTTGTGAGGGGCAGGGCTTTGGCCACTGCCTGGATACGTGAGACAAGACTCCTGGCCATGGGCAGAGGGCAGAGGGCAGAGGGCATGGCGCTCACTGAGTGAGGTGGGTTTAAGTGAGGGCTTCGGGCCTGGAGGAAGTGGATTGGAATAATCGTGTAGACTATGGGCAAGTCTCAGGAGAGGGAGAAAGGGACACAAAGGAACCCCTGGCACACTGGAGTCCAAGTGCAGGGCTCCAAAACGAAATGCTTTCCTTGGTGGAGAAAAGCATTCTATGAGTTCTCTCCTGAGGTCAGGTTGGTTCTGAAAGTCCGAGCCTGCAGTGGGAAACCCTAGGCCTGCCCTAGGTGAGCCTGGGGCTCCAGGGCACAGTAGGCTGAGCTCTCCACCCTCCAGGAACAGTTGGGTGGACAGGAGAGGTGGTCCCCCAGACAGCCCATAGCAATATAGAACTACTCTTCTGTCCCTCCGCATCCTCAGGGAGCAGGAGATGAGTAACGTCTAGATATTTCCAGAAACAGAGAGAGCTACAAAGAGATGAGAACACTCTCCTAACTCAGAGTTGAGTGGGAGCTCCGCATTTTCCTCCTCTTCTCTCTGATCTGAAACATAGGGCCCAGTGCCCCACCATACTCCACGTGCTCCCTTTGTGCTCTCGGCATGTGGCACACACAGTGGAAAGAGCTGCCCTGTGCACTCTCTCCATCAGGGCATCTCTCCTGGCCCAGGGCACACATCCTCACTCCAGCGTGTTCCGTGCACAAACATATCCAGGTCTCCTTCCTCTTCCCCTGCCTTCTCCTCACTAGCCTGGGTTTCTGCAAAGGCAGGGGCTGGGTCCCAGGTGTACTGAGCTCAGAGCACAGCACACCAAAAACGTGTGTGAAATGAATCCTTGCCTACATTTACAGTTTGTAAAGCACTTCTGTTCTTTCAAACCTCATAACGAGTCAGGGCTGTGGTTACTTCCATTATCTCCCACTAGCAGTGAGGAAGCTGGCTCCAGGAAGTGGTGTAATTTGCTGGAGGTTGCAAACCTTGGAGGTCACAATGCTAGATTTTGAACTCACATCTGTTTGAGTCCAGTTCCAGCCCTGCCCACTGCTCTCCAGCCTGAGACCATGCATACAAAGGAGAGACAATCAGATGATATCACATGTGTGCATTTGTCAGATTTGGGGATTGTAAACTAAAATCACAAAGATAACCCCACCTCCATTTTCATGGAAAAGCAAATTGGGTGCACCCAGTTCAGGCAAATGAAGAGAACTGAACAAGGCTAGAAGTAGCTGTGGGCGCTCATCTCTGCCTGTCTGCTCTCTCACTCTCTGCTGACTCCTTTATTCATCCCTTCACTAACCTGCTGGCCATCTGTTTGCTTTGGTTACTCACCCACTGGCACATCTGTTGGGTTCCTGGCATTTAGTTCCCTCCCACCGTTCCTTCCACTCTTCCTAGGAGGAGCACAGGGCAGCAGTTGGGGTCAGGTGCACAGGGTCGCACTTCTGCCTGCTCACTTCCTAGGGGATGACCTCACTCTGGCACTTTCCCTGCTTGGTGCCTCAGTTTCCCCATATATTAAGGAGAGAGCGATAACTTGCAGCTGGTTTCCAGCCTGTGAAGATTCAGGGCTTGGGACAGGAATTGCACAGAGCAAGTACCAGCAATGCTAGTTAGCATCGCTGCTAGCATTACTTTTTGTTTTACAGCCTGCTGAGTATTATGTGGGAGATCCGCACAAAGGTCCAGCCAGGCGAGACTGTCTCTTCCAGGAGGAGTTGGAAAGAGTTACCACGAGCCTGCGTAGGCAGTGCCACACCTTATTCTCTTTGCACTCACATCTTTCACTGTGAATCTGGAGGAATGGAGACAGGAGGCTGCTAACACTGAAGGAGACCAGGATGACTCCATAGAAAGGAAGAACTCAGATGAGTCACAGAGAGGTAGTATCCAGCTCAACATCCAGCAATTAATCAGGGTCTTGTGGTCCAGGAAATGGCTACAGGACAAGGGTCCAGGAACTCACCTGAGCAGCTGACTGGAAGGGTCCACGGCCTCAGGTGTGGCCCCAGCTCACCTGGGATGGCTTCAGGGCCTCTGGCTACTATGTCCATCTACCATTCCACAATTGTCCCACCACTCGGAGCAACTTCCCTGCGACTTCACTGGCGCCATCATGCAAGGGGTCTGTGCGGGGACCTGGGACCTGACTTCCAATGGCTCCTGGGATACCTGGCCCTCCTCACCTGGCTCAGCCTTGTGGGGAGCAGAAGGTACTCCAGGACCTAGAGTTTGGGGAGTAACATTCATTGTTCAGCCCCATCCTGGGAGGTCGAGACCACCAGGACAGGGATGAGAAACCATTTCCATTGGAGACATTTGTCTTGGGACCTTCGGCCCTTTGGGGGCTCCTAGGGCTGGGATTTCTCAGGGGACTCCTGCAGCTCCCAAACTGCCCTGCAGAAAGTGGCCCCAGCCACACCACATACTGCAGCCAACTTCTAAGACTGCCAGGTTCCAGGCAGCACACCTTGAACTTGAGGCCCATGTGTAGGGCAGACCCAGGAAGCCCTTCTTGGGTCTTGGTTTAGATTCAGCAGCTTCCGGCAAGGCTCAGCTTTCTCAGAGGCTGGCCTGGCCTCCTTAGAGCCAGCAGGCAGCTGTGGTCAAGACCAGACAGATAGGGCCAGGGGAAGCGACTGAAGTCCTCTCCTAGGCCCTGTCCCCAAATCCCCAGGCCACTACAGGATGCTGGATTAGCCTCCACTGGCAAACTTGATGCATATTCATTAAGGCCAGATATCCAATTGATTATACAGCATTTACAAGACAAAGGACAGTAACTCCCCAAAGTGTGCTCAGGCCCCATCTGGGAACAGGAGGCCTTTTCCCTCTAGGTAGGAGCCTAGGCTCAGCTCCCTGCCCACTCCCCATGGGATGATCTGTGCTGTCCCTACCCGAGTCCCCACAGCCTGCCTCTAGACGTCACTCCTTCCACGCACCCAGCTCACGGCCCCTGGCCTCCTATCCATTCATGGTCCCATGACCCATTTCCAAACTTTGACTCCAAACTAAGATGTAAGTGACCACATAGAAGACAGGAGACCATAGGTGGGCTCTATGGGGCTCCTTGACCACAGCCCTAGATACCCCTCCCTGGGCCTGGAGGTCTGTTTTGGCCCTTTCTCCAAGGGGTGGTGGGAGGAAGCGGAGGGTTAGAGGGGAGGAGCCTAGTTTCCTCCAAGATCAGAAACTCCTATCTGAACAAGACTGGAGACCAGAGATCAGAGGTACTGTTGGGAGAGGATCAAATGTATAAAGGGGCTCTCATCCTGAAAGCCAGCAAGATGGCATCCCTCTCTTTGGCCCCTGAAGTCCAGTTAGCCCTAGTGTGCCCCCAAAACTACTGACACTTACTTCTGACAAACTGTGCCCTTTTTTAGTCTACTCACACATCCCTAGGTTTACCACTTCCGTCCATAGTCCCACCTGAAATCCTTAATTAGGTAGCATAACGGAACTAATCCCACTCTTGTCTGAGCATCATGGAAGGTTCTGGAGAAAGGCAGACATGCCATCTCCGGGGATGCTTGGACCTTCTCACTGTGGAAATCTGTATAGGCAGGAACATGGCAGCTGTGAGCTCTCCCTAGGATCCTCTTGTCTTTACTCAAGAAAGACGGAAGTGATGTGAAGCGGGGGCCCAGATCCTCGTCATCAAACACCCCAACTCTGCTTTGGCCACCCAGGATCAAGGCAGGATGGCTGTCCCTCTGGACCCTGGGTGTGGTCCCAACTGTCCCACTCATCACACTCATGACCAGAGCAGTCGCACCCACAAGACAGCTCCAGCATCAGAGTGTGCCCCGCTCAGGGTTGTTCTGACTGCTGTGAACTCCTGCTCCCTCTCCCGCGGTCTAGGAAGAAGCTGGATCTCTCTCTGATGATGGGCAAGCCCAAACTGGGAGCCGGAACTCTCCAAGGAAGTCAACCTGATCCAATAAGACACAGAAATCTGACACCTAAAAGGATTGGATGACACAAACAAGGGGCTGGATAGAAGTGAATACCAGGAAGGAGGGCTGTGTTTATCTGCTTTTCCTGTGTGCTGGGCCTCACTACAGGCCTCATCACATTAGCTCCCATGTCAGCTGCTGGGTGGGCATTGCCCCGACCCCATTCTCCAAGGAACTTGAACTCCTTGCCTAAGAGGGTGTAGCTGATGAGAAGCTGAGCTGTGGCTCATCCCCCAGATCCATGGGCACAAAGCCACAATCGTCCCCTCCTCCCATGAAGGGCTGTGGTGACTTTGTTGAGGGCTTACTGGATGGACTTGCTCCTGTTTTCATTTCCCTAGGAAATCCAGTCCAACCCTCTGTGTCTGTGGACCTTCCATCTGTGGGAGCCCACCCCTCAGACACCATCTCAGGAGCCCACTAAGCTGGGGGAGATCCAGCAGCTTCTCTCGAGGTGTCATTTGCGAGCCATGTTAAAGGAGAGCTTGGATCTGAAATTAAGTTCTGTTGTGTCCACGACGTCCTTTTTGTCAAGTTACAGCATCTGGGGTGAAGAAGAAATAACAGACTTCAGCCGGTGGGCTGTTGTTGGACAAAAGCCACATTTGTCGCTGGGCTTTTGGCCAAAGTACTAATCATTTTTTTAAATTGACCCTGATGGAGGGGAGCAGCCGTGGGCCACCAAGGCAGTGGTGGGCGTGCTAGGAATTCCTGACCCGTCCGTCAGCACTGAAGCCTGATGGAGACTCGTCCAGACATCGACCCCCAGGGGCTGTGCGGAGTCAACGCCCAGGGTTGTTTTCTTAATAAGCAGTGAGGTCGCAATAATGGGTCCCCGGTAAACATTAGGGTCACATATCTTAGGGGTCTTTATTGTCAAAATATGGAAAGAAAACTGTCCGGGGCACAACCCGCACGCAGACTCTTGATTAGCCCTCTAGGAGGTGCACTGTAGGTGACCGTGCCGTTTTTGACAACTCAGCGAGCTCCCCAAGCAAGACTCTCCTCTCTCTTATCTGCAGTATGCATGTGGAGGGTCCTCTGTGCCCTGGTCATCAATGGGCAAGTGCAGAGGGCAGCCGGGTTGGGCAAGGGCAGGAGGGTGGACTAGGAGGGTTAGAGATTTCACCCCAGCTCATGGTCAGCAGGCAGAAGCCCAATGACATGAAAATCCAGGAGCCAGGAGGTGGGGAGCAAAGTGCAGGGAAGCAAGAAGGTGTCCTTGGGAGTTAAGGCAACCAGAGTGAGGCTGGCTGTCAGGGGCCCTGGGACTGCGGACTGCCCCTGCACCACCCCGATGTACTTCCGGCAGGACGGTCAGCGAGCTGTGTGGAGCAGTGGCACTCTGCTCCATTCCACCATGAACACTGCAGAGATGGCAGTGAGGGGTCCTTCCTCATGGTCTCTCACCAACAAGGGGCAAGTGCCCGTCCCCCCTACACCACAGCAGCACCAGCTGGGCTTCTGTCCTGCCTTGTCTTTGTTCTGTTGCCCCTCAGCTCTGAACGCCCTTCCCCCACCCTCTTTCTTAGGCCAGGCCCAGGCATCTCACCCTCTGGAAGCCTCCAAACAAGCTCCCAGTCCCCTCCTCATGCACCCTGAGCCCTGAGCTTCCCCTCCATGTGTCCTTGGCACCTCTATCCTTACACTTATTACTACAGCATAGTTGTCTGTCCACTGGGCTTCTGTCCATTCCACTGAGAGGGCCTCATGGGCCCGCATCAACTCATAGTAATTTGTATGTAGCTAGTACTGAGTCCACGGTGAGTAAGCTCTCAGTCATGCTTGTGGGGTGAATGAATGAGTGAATGAATGAGAAAGTGGCTGGAGAGCTGGCTCCAGCAGCTCAGAAAGAAAGAGCCTGTGGGCCTTGTTGTATGTTGCATGCTCATCTGAGCACTCCTGCCACATCTCCAGAGTCTGCTTGTGAACCTCCAAGTAAAGAGAAAATAAAGATTTCCAGGCCTGGGTATAAACTCCATCCTTAGCTGCTTTAACAAATGCCTCAAATGTGAAAACAGGCTCAGTGTCTCCCAGAGAAGGTGTGGGGAAAGCCAGTGGGAAATGCCACAGTAAGCTGGAGCGTGCCCTTGGATTTGATTTGCAGACTGGCCTTGTCCCGAAGCAGGGTCTCTCCTCGCTGCTCCCCGCTCTGCATTGTTTGCTCACATAAATCCCTCTGCAGGAGCTCTCACTGTGGCAGTGAGGATGCAAGAGTGGTTGGAGCATTATTCATTAGGAAGGAAAAACACCTCTTTACTTAAACTTGATAATGCCTTTGATTTTGAAACTCAGACAAGAACTACTAAACTTGAGAAGCTTGAAATTCCAACAACTGTTTGGAGACACTGATGGGGTTTGCTGTGGGTGTGAATGGAGCAGACGGACTTGACTGAAGTACTGGACCCAGCCCAGAGGCTCCGCCACCTCTATGAGCTCCCCAACACCATATCTAAGTCTTTTCAGAACCAGGGAGGGTGGGAAGGCCCTAAAAAGCTGGAACTCTTTGTGTGTTTTACTCCTCACAAAGCAGAGAAGCATCTAATTATTGTTTCTCAACTGTGTAGATCTCTTACTGCCTTTCTCCACTCTCCTGTGTGTATTTGCTGGATTGATTTTATTCACTGGGTTTTAATTTTCTCCATTGGATTTTCTCTTCCTTTGAAAGGCACTGAGACAATGGTGACCTCCACAAATGCATACATTTGTGTGTGTGTTCCATCAAGGACTGGTGAGAGGGGAAGAATCATTCTAAATGGGTCTAGAGGAAGCCCTGGTGAGAGAAGGACAGGCACATTTTGCTGCAAAGGAAATGCAAAGAGAGAAAGTGGGACCTGAAGCATGGAGGTTACCATGGTCAGAGAGACAGGCTGGGCTCTGGAAAGGTGTCCCGAGGTGTGGACCCTGGGATCAGGCTGCCACCCACCCTGGCTTTGCCTGTGGGTGGGAAGTGGCTGTTGGGGCACTGAGAGCTCAGACTCAGGCTCTGCACCTGAAATCTAAAAATGCCTGACCCTGTTTTTCTAACTAAATCCAAGCTGGCCAAGGCAGAAGTCTTCCTCTTCCTGACGATTCTGCATGATCAGCTGTCCCAAACACCGGCCCCTGCTTCTCTCCCCAATCAGTGGAGAGCTTCTTGTGAATAATCACGCATCTATTTTTCTTTATCTCTCATATCAAACCAAATCTAACGACATAAACAAGATGTGTATACATAAAACGTGTTAATAATTTTTTAAAAGATAGCTTTACTATAGACAACAGTGGTTCTCCCAGGCGACCTATCAGATGACCTAATCAATGGAAGATAATGCGGGTCGCGGGCCTCCCACGTTGTGGCAACTGGTGACCGGAGCCCACAGTACAGCCTGAGCCTCCTGAAAGACAGGGCTGCTTTAAGGGTGGGGTCGTTTCCATGCCGCAGGACGGGGAGGAGAGGCCCTCTTCAGCTCCTGGCTTTTCTGCTGGCCCCCCATCTTCCTGTGCCTGGGGCTGATGGCGTTCCTGTTAGCTGAGCAAGAGAACCTCTCAGTCCAGACATCAGCCAAGACAGCCCAGGAAATCTGCCTCTGACAGTGGCTTTGAGCCCTTCATTTCTCTTCCAATTTTCTGACTGTAAAATTACGAGGTCAAATTTAGTTTTGTATATAAAAACAATCATGTTTTTGTCCTTAGTGTTTTTAACCTGGTAACCCAACACTGTAAACATGCAGAAAGGATTGGAGCCCGGTGGGGTGGCTGGCTGACCAGCCGTATGATTCTAAGAAGGTGCTGATGTTTTCATAAATGAGAGTAGGTGACAGGGAGCTTTGCACGGCTGTAAAGCTCCTGTGGGCCGGAATGGTAGCAGGAAAAATACAGCATCAGAAACATGGAGCTTCAAAGACTCCTGTTGCCTCCCAACGTGTGTCCTTACTGCATGTAGAGGCACAGTGTGGACACTTCATTGTGCATTTAGGTAATCAGATCCCTGAACCCCTTCCTCCTGGCCCCACAGAAGGTCCAGCATGGTTGTCATCTGCTTTAGTAATATGGTAGCACTCTGCGCTCTCAAGTGCCTCCCTTGGAGTCCATGATTAATAATCTCTTCCTTTGAAGTTGAGATGGCAGGGCTGTTTGTCAGTGTGCACTCCCACCCGCCTTGTTAGCACCCCTGCGCAGTGCTCAGCTAGAGCTCCATGGTTTTCTGGGCCGGTGGCAAAGTAGAGCAGGTCTGGGTAAAAGCTCTGGTTCTGCCCTTAACTTAGTAGCTGTGTGATCTTGGACAACTTGCTTAGCCTCTCTGAGCCTCAGTTTCCTCATCTATAAAATGGGGATAATAATAGTGCCTATATCAAAGGATTACTCTGAGAATTAGGATGATGCAAAAGCACCTTAGCACAGGGTCTACCATATTGTAGTTTTTGGCAAATGGTAGTTATGTGTATTGATATTGTTTTGTTACAAAGGGCTTCATGGTGCACATGTTGACAGAGAATGATTGGTTTAATAAGTCTGAGAGAGCCTGCTGGAGAAAATGAATTTCCAGAAAAGTTTCAGTATATAAAGGTCGACGGGAACTGATGAGACTGAGATGGCCACTGTGTGTCTTGGACCCACCTTCCAGATCCAGATAGGCTCTGTGGAGCACAGCCCTGTGCACAGTTTTTATTAAATTCCCTTGTGATAACTATTTTAGATAGTATTGTATCTCTTTCGGGTAGTTCTCAGAATATCTGACAGACAGACATCTCCTGCAAAATTATATGAAGAACTTGAGTAAGTAGAAATTCTATATAATACAAAGAGAAAACATTATGTATATACTTCATGAGTAACCCACCTTCAGTCTGCAAAATTCTTTCACTTTACCCAAAATCATTTGTACTTTTCCTAAGCAAGGTGTTAAATCCTGGCGTGCATGGGCATCGGTATAATTCTGGTCATTCCCGCAGCCTCCACTGTACTCCAGCATCCCGCTCTACTCCACTGCACAGGAAAGCTAGACACAGGCAGCAGTGCTCACCCATCTGTCTCGGTAAGGCCTAATTCTCCTAGTTCTTCCTTCAGCTATATGGGTTTGTGCCCTCCTCTCTGCCAGCCTTCCAGAAGCCTCCCACCAAGCCCCACTATTGTCTCCCTCCGCCACACGCCAGGGATGCTGGAGCAGCAGGACCCTCTCCATCTCACGCCCTCCAGCTGGGTCCTCTCCCCCGACCCCTCCTGCTCTGCTTTTCTTGAGCAGAGACACACATCCTTCCTCAGTCATCCCTCTTGCCCAAGCTGCGCCAGCCCAGTCTTTCTCTCCTCTCTGGAGGAGGCACTTGCCTGGCTTGCGGGCTCATACAACTGCCAATACCTGGATCCCCATAGCTAACTTGCCCAGATACACTTTTCCTGGCTAAGGAAAACTAGCATTCTCCGTACCTGTGGAAACTTCCTAACACAACAACCCAACAATAGGCATCCCAGACTTAACACAGAGATATAAATAGATGATCCTTCACATCTATGCATGAGGCCACTGGCTCAAGTGGCCAATAACCTAAGTACAGGTCACAGAGGCCTGAAACTGGTCCCAGGAAGTCTCACAGCACTGTATCTTTGAGTGAGTCAGGGCAGGAAGGCCAGTGTCACAATCAGTGCTCATGGCCCACAGCTCATGCGCTCACCCCTGGAGAGCAAGGCTGTGCCAGCATCAAAGGGCAAGGAGGGGACAGGAGAACATCTCCCGGCCCAAGGAGGACCGCAGGGGAGGAAAATTCGTGCTCAGACAAGAAGAGAACGAACATTTCTTGCTCAGTTGCCATGTACCAACCCCTTCACATGGGGCCAAGGAACTGATTCTTGCCCACAGTGCTCCCAGGAAAGGCTCTGCATTTGTTATAAGGAATATCTCAACGGGTCCCAGCCAGTTCTCCACCCCAGTGTCCCCAAGGGCTCGGACAGGCCCATCTTCATGTGCTTCATTGTGGGTGATGTTCAAGTGGGGCCAGAGGAGGAGGAAAGGGTGAAGTGCCCCCTGTGAAACCACATCATTATGTCACTTAATATTCAGAGAGGCCTGTGAGGGAGGCATGACGGTGAAAACACCTCAAGTGACAGAATTAGGATTGCAGCTCAGAACAGACTGGCTCCGGAGCTTGGGCAGCTCGTACTTCCCTCATCAGTACGCTGATGCTCTGAACTCTGAGCTTCTACCTGTTCCTGGCTGTGGGAAAAAAGTAGACAGAGATAACTGGCTTGTTGCATTCCTCCTACCAAGAGGAAGCAGTGAAGGCCAGGTTTCCTGTGGAAGAAGAAAGATCTTCAAGGACTTGTGTTCATTCCCCAGCATGTAGGCCTTTGGGACATCATGGAAAACACCAATAATGTCTGATTTTTAAAGCAGAGTAAAGAAAAGGGGCTCAGAACAAGGGCGATTCACTGAAGTAAGGTGCTTGATTGCACAGAACCACATGGAGCTAATCCTTACTGAGCACTTACATGCATCGCCATGATAATCTGACGAGGCAGACAACAGTACTCTCCCCTTGGGAGAGATGAGCACTAAGTAATCTGCCCAAGGCCAGGTAGTTAGAGCCTAGTGGAGCTGGGATTCAGGCCTGCCAGGCTGATACCGCACCCAGCCCCTGTATCCCACTGGTGGTTCACTGAAAGTGTAGGTGCACTGTAGGAGGGGAAGACACCCTCCACCCCCACACACACCCTTCACGGATGCTCACGGTGCCAACATAACCCCGTAATGTGACCATGGTATTTGATAAGCGAGTACTCCTTCTTTCCTTCCTCCTTTCTTCCCTTCCTCCCCCCTCCCTCCTTCCTTCCTTCTTTCTTTTTTTTCCTTCCTCCTTTCCTCCTTTCTTTATTCCTCTCCTCATACACTGACCCGGTCCTTACTATGTGAAGGAGTCTAAGAGAGGTCCTGTACACTGCAGAGCCCAGCCCTGAAGACACCTTCCTCTTGTGAGGACGAGCCACTCACATAACTCCACCACATGGCAGGACGTAACAGTGCCAGGAGAGGGGAACCAACCAAGTGCTTGGGGATTAATGGAGAAAGGACCCAGTCTCCACCTGGGAAACCAGAGTCAGCTCAACAGCAAAAGTGGTGCTGAAGCCGGGCCTAAAGAATATCTAAAGGATATGTAATATTTTGAGAGAGATGGAGACAGAAGAAGCTAATTGCCCATTACCTTGCACTAGAAGTGGAGACAGAGCCATGGGATTTGAGGGCGAGAAGTGACCCTCTGGACCACTTTGTCTGTGCAGGGCCCCCGACAATCAGATGGTCTTCTTTAAAATAAAATGATGTCAAAGTAACCAGCAAGTTAAAATCCCTGCGCTGGCTCCCTGTGCACTCAGCATGACACCCATGCTCCTGCCTTTGGCACCTGTGGCTCTGCGTGATCTGGCTCCTGGCCACCTCTTCAGCCTCATCTCAGTCAGTCTCCCCTCCTCCACTGCAATGAGGGTGCCCTTCTTTCTTTCTTTCAAACACACCAAGCGCATTCCCACCTTAGAGCCTTTACATGAGACCTTCTCACTCTCTGCAACACTTTTCTGCCACATCATTGTGTGGCAGTGTTATTGTCATGATGCAGGTCTCAGCTGAAATCTCACTTCTCACCAAGTTCTCCTTGGCCACCCTAGCTGAAGCAGCTGCTCCCCAACACACACACACGCCCAGGCAATCTCCAGATCTACGGCATCACCCTCTTTTATGTTTTTCAAAATACCTATCCCTCCCTGGAATTGCCTCTGTTTTTTGTGGATTGTCTCCATCTCGTCACTAAAATGTGAACTCCAGAGAACAGGAATCAAGTTAGATTTAATCATGGTATGGTGCTAGCCCCAGATGATGTCAACTCGTTGGCCTTCGATAAATACCTGTTGTTGAGTGCTCCCCTCCCACCTCACTCTTCCTTCTGAGTCTCAACACCCCTTCAGTTACAGGCTGAATTGTGCCTTCTGAAAATTCCCGTATGGAAGTCCTAATCCCCAAGACCCCCAGGTGTGTGACCTTGTTTGGAAACAGGGTCTTTGCAGATGTAATTAGCTGGGTCAACATGAGGTCAAACTGAAGTAGGATGGTTCTTAATCCAATATGACTAGTGTCCTTAAAAAAGGTGAAATTTAGACAAAGATACAGGCACAAAGGGAAGACAAGGTGAAGGCATAAGGAGAAGATGGCCAATGTCAAGCAAAAGGAAAGGGCCTAGAGCAGACCCATCCCTCACAGTCCTCAGACGGAACCAACCCTGCTGGCACCTCAATTTTGAACTTGCAGCCTCCAGAACTGTGAGACAATAAATTTCTGTCCTTCAAGCCGCCTAGTCTGTGGTATTTTGTTACTGCAGCCTTAGCAAACTGATACAAGGGGTGTATAAGATGAGCTCCAAATTGTTCTCCTATGACTCCCCCTTCCTGCTCTCCCCTGGTCTTAAGGGAATAGTACTTTCCGTCGTTCCCTTGGGGTGAGTATGTGGCAAACAGTCTCAGGTCCCTGCCATAGCTGACTTATTTAACATTCTTCAGCAAGTGGATGAATTCACTTCCTTCAGGTGAGATTAAATTCCTTAGCTGGACAGAGTCCTAATCTCCCCACACTCTCCCTTAAATAATATTTGTTCTACCACTTCCTACAAACAACTTTGCTGAGGGAGTTTATGACATGGCTTAAAAGAGGAAGCTTTCATTTCCTCTCTCAAATCACTGTTACAACAACTTCTTCAGGGAGCTAAGAGCCCTTGCTCCAGCACCAAGGCACTAACAGCCCCTCCAGGGCTGACCTGGATAGTCCTGATGGCCTGGCTCAGTTTCTGCCTCAGCCCCATTCCATCCATAATGATTCTTCCAGTTGACACCCCTCATGTCAGAATACACAAGTCCTGGTTAAAGCACAACTCAATCTTCATTCCTATTTTCCAAAGCTTTTTCCAAAATGGGAAAACTATAGAGCTCAGGAGACTGGCTGAACAGCTTGAGGTTTTTGGCAAACACGGATATGTGCAGATGTGTTTTTCAAAACAAGAGCAGGGCCTCGTGAGCCAGTTCATGTAGGTCTTCTCTCCAGGAAAATGAGGGAAGCAGTAGTCCTGGCACACAGATCTGAGAGAGAGTTGCTTCCTAAGTGTTTAGATCTGAGGAAAGAACCCCCGGTTCCAGCTCAAGAGACGTAAAGAGAAAGGTATTGCCCTTGCAACAAGAAAAAAGCTAGACTAATTGCAAATTAATGACATTTCTTGAACCCATCAGACAACTGAGGTCACAGGTCAGCCACGTAACCCAAAGTCTGGAAAGAGACAGATGTATGCAGGGATTTTAGTGTTTGCTTACCTAGGGCAGACATCAATGGGTGCCATATAAACTGGTAATAAGATCTAAGTAAAAATTTTTAAAGAATTGATAAATGCCACATCTGGGCTAGCAAGAAAAGGTGAAACCCCTGGGCAAGGGGTTGGGGTGGGGGATGGGCAGTGAATGGAGATATAGTGGTGTTTGCAGCCTCCTGCAGGCTTTTCCTCCATGTATCCCAACAGGCATTCACAAGGAAGATTAGGAGAATCCTGAGATGGTCTCACTCAGATGCTGAGCAGAGTAGGGTAACAACAGCCTTAATCTTCAGACCAAGAGCAACAAACATTGCCACCCCACAGCACTGGTGGAAACCATTGCAGCTGGAGGAAAGGAACAGCAAAAGTAAGTCTGCATGCCTGGAGAAATCCAGGAAAATGTGCCAGGCCAACATTATAGCTGGAGGAGGTGAAGAGGCACTTATTAAGGCCATATTCCCTGACACCAAGCCTCACTGTGCCTGCCTGAGACGGAAGCTTAACCGGAACATCAGAGTTCATCCTTTTCCCCTTTTCCCACCACTATGCTAACAAATATCGAGTAAAAGTAACAGTCAATTGTAGTTGGGAGAATGACAACAAACAGATTCTCTCTGGGGAGCAACACAATGTGAAGACTCAACACTAACCAGCTAGACACCAAGCCAACTAGGGTACAGACAGTGGAGGAAACCCTCTGGAAATTAGCCCACACCCTAAATACAAGGCAAAACCAGAGGAATCTGAAGTCTAGTGCAGTAAGGATAACCAGAGAAACAACAGACTTCAAAGGCAACCCAACTTCTGACTATATTAACACAAACTCCCACAACAAAGGCCCAGCAGAAAGAAAGGCATGCTCATGTCCAAGTATAAAAAACTATTGACCTCAACGTTTACTGTCTTACACGAGATGCCCAACTTTCAACAGCAAAAACAAAAATAAGAGGCATAGGAAAAGGCAAGAAAAACACACTGCAGGAGACAAAGCAAGCATCAGAACCAGAATCAGATATGACACAGAGATTGGAACTGTCAGACAAAGAATTCAAAATAACTATGATTAATATGTTAAAAGATCTGATGGACAAAGTACAGCATGCGAGAACCGATGGGTAATTTCAGCAGAGAGAGAGAAATTTTAAGAAAGAATCCAGTAGAAATGCTAGAAATGAAAAACACAGTAACATAGGTGAAGAATGCCTTCAACCTACTCATTAACAGGTACAACACAGCTGAGGAAAGATTCAATGAATTTGAAGATAGCTTGATAGAAATGAGCTAAACTGAAACACAAAGAGAAAAAAAAAGTAAAGAAAAAGTACATCCAAGAGCTGTGGGACAATATCAAATATTTTAAGACACACATAGTTAGGATTCCAGGACAAGAGAAAGACAGTGGAATAGAAGACATGTTTGAGGGAATAGCATCCAGGGATAAGAATTCTCCCAGGCTCTTGGGAAACCACAGATCCAAGAGCTCATGGAACACCAAGTGGGATAGACATGAAAACAACACAAAAGAAATAAACAAAAAACACCTAAACGTATATTCAAATCACTGAAAACCAAAAACAAAGAGAACATCTTGAAGACAGAGAAAAAAAAGACACATTACCTTTGGAGGAACAAGGATAAGAATTACAACAGACTTCTTCTCAGAAACAATTACAATGGAGTGGCACTTTTAAAATAGTGAAGGAAAAAAATCTATCAGCACAGAATTCTATAGCCAGTGAAAATATCCTTCAAAAATGAAAGAACAATAAATACTTTCTCAGACAAACAAAAATGTAATTGACATAATTACTGACATAATTCACCCTAGCAGGCCCCCCCAACAGAAATGTTAAAAAAAAGTTCCTCAGAAAGAAAGGATATGATATTGGTTAGAAAACTGCATCTATACAAAGAAATGAAGAGGATTAGAAATGGAATAAATGAAGGTAAAATAAAATTCATTCGTTCTTATTTTAATTTCTCTAAAAGATAATGGAATATTTAAGGCAATAATAGTAACAATGTTTTGCATATTTCTAGTGTATGTAAAAGTAAAATATGTAACAACAATAGCACAAAAGATAGGAGGAAAAATTGGAAATAAAGATCTTTGTATAATATATGAGTTGGTGTAATATTATTTAAGGATGAACTTGGATTATTTTAAAACATATTGTAAACCCTAACGAAACCACTAAAAGATTTCTAAAGAATATATACGTATGTACTTCAGTAGAAGAGAGAATAGAAAAAGAGACTAGGCAAAGACTTCTTTCAGCTGAGTGCAAGCAGGCACGGAGGGGACTGAGCTGGAAGGAGTTGGGGAGCCACCTGGTTAAATGCAAGTGTGCTGCTTGACACTAGTGTCCACACTGCCTTCTTTTCTTAGGTAATGCAAAAATCAATACTTCCTTTTGTTGCTAGTGAAATTGTCCACTCATAGAATGATTTTTCTGAATAATTTTCTTTATTTTTCAGTTCTGTATTTAGTTCTTCAAGTCCATAGTGACCAAGTGATTACAGCAAAGTACCAGGCATATTTGATGAAACTTTGCTGACCAGAAAAAAAACTACACGATGTGGGACATGTATTAATAACAAGCTACACTATTCCTAATATTGTATATTAGGTTGGCGGCTTTTACCTTTTTAATCCATCTTTTGCTCCTAAACAATGAAAAATTGCCAAATAGGAAAACAGGCGTATACAAAATTGTCTTCTTACTGACGCAATGTTAAATCCTTTAAATTCATTAATCCATTGAGCATTCATGACTACAAAAAGAGAGAGAGAAGAGAAGTAAAAAGAAAATGATTTCCACATTAGCATTTGTCAGGGTTATTGAAATAGAATCAAGAAGTAGTCTTTCAAAGTTAGAACAGCAATTTCTTTTGGAAATTTTCAGAAGATTAAATTCCAGCAAAAGGAGGGGCCATCTACATGTAGCCAAAGCATTGATTTCCTTATAATGAGAATTTGGAACTCTGGTCACCATACAAGCCATCTTGAAATTTAAATAACTTCACCAAAAGAAGGAAATTTGTCATGAAATACCAAACCGAAAATAATAGGATACAACTGTGCCACTGTCAATTTTCCCATGGAAACACTTCCCCAGACAGTCGAGGCTCTCGAGGATGGCATCCTACAAACTTGAAAACGGTTCTTCTTCAATGAAAGTTAAACTTTCCCTTATGAACATTGGCCATTAATTCTTTTCCCCAAGGAATTTCTGGACTTTTTCTAATAAAATCACGATCACAAGAAAATACACCCTAAATGTTTTTAAATGCCTGTTTTAAAGAAGTAAATATTTCCTCTTTTAAAGTAAAGGTTTCATTTTCATGGTGAGGTATTTTTAATTTTTTACTTATTTTTTAATAAAAACTGTGTATATTTGAGATGTACAACCTGATGTTTTGATATACATACACGTAGTGAAAAGAGACAGTTAAACTAATTAACATACCCAACTTCTTCATTAGTTACCATTGTTTGTGTGTGCAGTAAAAACACCTGAAGATCTATTTTTAACTATAGTCACCATACTGCACCTTACATCTCTAGAACTTGTTCATCATACATAATTGGAACTTGTACCCTTCAACCAACATCTCCCTGTTCCACCACCTCCCTAGGCCCCGACAACCACCATTTCACTCTTTACTTCTGTAAATTCTACTTTTTTTGAAAGATTCCACATAAAAGTGAGGCCATGTGGTATTTTTCTTTCTATGTCTGGCTTATTTCACCTAGCATAACGTCCTCCAGGTTCTTATCTCAAAACAGTACTATTAGCTTCAATAAAGATGAGAGTTAGACAAAGGACCAGAGTATCCAAATTGGGTATTTATAACGAAGAAAGTACATATTATCTGGCTGGCAGAAGCCATGACAGGAATCCAGAACCTGACCATCAGTTGTCTGTGTTGCTGACCAGAGGCTTCCATTGGCTAGTCCATCCTGCACTCAGCTGACGTATGGGCTCCGCCAATATGCCCAGAGCCCTTCCTCCCTGCCCAGCACTAGCCTAGATGCTAGAGCCCAGACATGAACAAGACACTCCTCCTGCTTCAAAGAGTCGCATCGCAGAGAAGAAGACAGACAGATTTAGAGGTAATTAAAGATAGCATTTCAAGTAAATGTGGCCAATCCTCCTGCCCAGTAATTTTGCAAATGAGCCAAAAGAACTCCATTTAGAAAAAAGGAAAAATAATCATCTACACAGAACTAGGAATGTCTCATCTCATTCCACTGTCTCTGCAGACTAGCCCTGAGGTACACCACAGTTGGGACTGAGCACAGGGACAGAGGTGATCACAAAACCAGTGTGGTGTCTGGCTGAGGGAGAAGCATTCTGAATGTCCCCAGTGCTGTCCAGCATGGAGCCACCAGTGGCTGGTGCTCCATTGAGACTGGAGAGTAAACCCCATGTTAGCTTCTCCCACTCAATACCCATCAGCTTGGGAAAAGGGACTAAAGAGAAACTTGCTGCTAAATAGGTCTTTATTTTCTGTGATCAGGTTTCACCAACAGGAGGGGTGAGGTCAGGAGACATCTGACTTTATAACAATAGATCATAGGTGACTCTATAGAGAAAAAATCACAGAAGTCAAATCACAGAAAGTTCTTGGGCCAAAAGGCAGTTTTCTCATCTGACTTCCCACCAGCATTTCAAATCTTATAACACGGTAATGCCTGTATGTTATTTATTTCAAGTTATAAAATAAAACTAACAATCAACTATATCCTTTCCAAATTCCTGGCAATGGTTTTTGAGGTGGAAGAACACAGACCATTGTTCAAAAGATAGAAAAAAAATTGAAAAACCAAGGAAGCATTAAAACAGAACACCAAAGTGATGACTTACAGCACACGCCTTATGCAATAAATACAAATATATAACCTAACTCACAAAAGAAAGGTCCTCACTCAGGACGAGACCAAAATAATATAAAACCAAACGACACGCATTCTAAAAAAATATACAATTCAAATAAAGGAATTTAGGAAGGTTGAAAGTCAAAAGTAGAGCAAAAAAGTTATAGTTCAATGTACATGCATAGAAATCTGGGTGTTAATATCATACATAGTTACATTTAGAGCCAAAAAAAGTGGATTACATTTTGATAATGTTGAATTGTATTCAATATAAAAATATTGTACTCAACATAAACATTCAACATAAAAATATAAAATATTTTATAAGATTTTTGTTCAAGTATTAGTAAACAATAAAGAGAGAGCTATCGAGGACTTTTTTTATTAAACAGCATAGCATTAATACATAAAACGAAAGCTAGAACAAATAAAAGAATAAATTTGGCAAAACACAAAATCCTTAGAAGATTTAAATGTAGCTCTCTGGCTCTGTCCTGTATGTCAAGAAATTAAGGATGAGTAAAATACAGAGAATCGAAATAATATAATTAATTAGATTAATCATAGACATAGTACATATCTACGTTTATATAAACACGTGTTTATTTATAGATGAGTGTGTCTCCATGTCTTGCAAACAGTTTACATCTTTATCTATTCTCTTTTTCCGTATTATTTCACGAGGAAAATGTCAAATTAGAGAAAAAAATGAAAACTAGCAGAAACTACCTTCTATAACATCAATAGAGTCAAACTAGAAATACATAACAAAAGGTTAGTCATTGCCAATTATTATTTAGCAAGGAACGATTTTGGAATTTTAAACAATACTTTGGTCAAAGAAAAACTCAAGATACCTCAGGGAACTCCCTTAAAACAACACCCCTTATCAAAATCTTCGTGATACTATTACAGCTGTAATAATAGAAAAATTTATAAGCATTAATATTTTTAGTAATAAATATGAAAAAATAAAAACAAATGATTTAAGAATCATATTCAATAATTTGTTTATTTTTTGTGAGGAAGATTTGCCCCGAGCTAACATCTGTGCCAGTCCTCCCCTACCGTGTATGTGGGACTCCGCCACAGCATGGCCGATGAGTGGAGTAAGTCCACGCCTGGCATCCAAACCCACAGACCCGGGCCACCGAAGCAGAGTACACAGAACTTTAACCACTCAGCCACAGGGCTGGCCTCTCAATAAATTTTTAAAAATAAAAGTTGCTAAAAGGATATTAAACATAGAGTCATAAGCAAATTAAAAGGTTCAAACAGAAAAATAGCATCAATTCATCATGATGTAAAAGGTGGTTCTTTGGGGAGGGAGGAGACTGGACTAGAATAAAATAGAATATAATATTAATTAGCCCAGTCAAGAAAAACAAAAAATGAACTAATAAAAGAAAAAGAAAAAGGAAGGAAAGAAGGAAGAGAGGGAGCGGGGAAAAACGGAAAGAAATAGAGTAAGAGAAAGCACAGACATCCAAACCTGGGTATAAAAATGAAGTAGGATCAGAATTACACAAACATATGAATGACTCTGAAAACCTAAATAACATCTCCTTTTTCCTAGGAAAATATAAACGATCAAAATGGTCTCAAGAAGAGATAAAAAAGCCTAAAGAACAAACCAAAAGAGTTGTCAAAGAACTACACCCAGTAAAGCACCTGGTCCAAACTTTTTTCTGGAAAAGCTTTTTCAAACACTGAATTTAAACTGATCCAGAGCACAGAAATAAGGAAAAAATTCTCTCCATTATTTTTTAGAAAGCTAATACAATTCTGACATCAAAACCTAAAAGAGCACAAGAAAAGAAAACTACAGACACTTCACACAAATATTGATGCATAAGTCCTAAATTAAATATTAGCTTAAATAAGAATGAATAAATAAGAAACAGGGCAATGCATCAATGTTAGCCAACTTAGTAAGTATCTTGCTTGGTCATTGGGTCCAACCACGTTTCTGAGGCTGAGAGCCGAGTCTTAGCTGAAGGGAATGGAAAGTCCCAGTCAATATCATGAAGCAGGAGTGAGGACTTGGACAGAGTGCTAGGACCGAAGGCCTTCGGGGCTTACACCAAAGTGTGGCCCGGCTAGGGATGTTTGTAGAGGACGGGCCTGGGAGCAAGATGCAGGTGCCCAGGCAGAGACACTAGGCAGGTCTGGGTCAGAGAGGGTTAACTCCTCTATGATGCTTCTGGGACTCTGCTGGAAAGTAGAGGTGACAGCTGATTCCTGGCCTCACAGGTGTGATGGGGAATGAGGTCTGGGCTACCACTCTAGGACAGAGGTGCAGGAGAACAAAGTGACCACAGCGGCCCCTGGTAGAGAGAACTCTCCTCCAAACAGGAACAGGGTCACTGGGGAGACAGGAACCTGGAGCAGAGAGCCAGGGGGCTCATAGTTCCTGAGCACACAGGAGATTTATCTTAGGTGGCTTAGAGGTGCTTTGAGAAAAAAAACGTATAAAAAGTGAAAACATCAAAGTAGCTTCAAAGGACGAAGAGAATCGTGCCATGTTTCACAACTTGCTAAGCCTCTCAGCAGCTTTAAGCCTCTCTTATCAAGGTCTGGACAATGACCACACCCAGGGGTGTGCTTCAGGCAGGCTGGGAGGTTAGGGAGCACACACCCCTGTCCTGGGCTGCCACCCCTCCACTGTGACAGGTCACAAAATAAGCCACATGCCAGATGCTAGCCACCTGTCCAGCCAAGCTGTCCGGCTATAGGGGCTCTCCAACCTGAAGTCCAGCCCAGCTTGGGTGCATCCAGCTCAGGAACGCCCCAGGGTCATCTGAACCCATGGAAACTGTGACATTGCCCTTCTCGTCCTTGTCCTTCTGCATTTTGCCACATTTAACTCCATGGCTTCCACAGCCTCCTCGAGGCCCTGGGGGAAGTGATTTGTGTGAATGACGAGGTAAACCAAGAAGTTTATATGGCAAAGCATGATTGATTCCCTGGGGTTTTATTGTAATAACTTTAATCTTCTGGAACTCATCTGGTATGAATTTAGGAACCATGCAGCATTTCGCTGAAATTCCCCCTTAATGCAGCCTTCACTCTGCTGGTCTTAGTGGTTACAGTGTTTGCCATATTTATGATTTGGCCCCAGGCTCCTTATTAATGAGCCTTGAAAAGAGGGTGTGGAATGTGTAGGCGCCTTTAGTTGTGCTTTTCCTGGGGAGGAAACAAACAGAAATATCTACCTTGAAGTGCATGTGGGTTCTGCCTCCCTTGAAAGAGGAGTAAATCAGCTTGCGATTCCCCGGCCCCGTCAGGGTGGAGAAGTGTCTGACACCTGTAAGGTCTCTGAGCTCTTGGTGTTTGCAGATTAGGAGAGGGGGCGGGATTTCTGAGGTCTTTGTAACAACAAACTCAGGTCCTTCCTGAGTTTCTGGACCTGAGGCTGGATCCACTAAGATGAATTTTAAAAGGCCATGGGGTTTGGGGATCAGCTCCCTCTATTTTAACTGCTTTCCTGGTCAACTCTGGCTGCACTGGACTTCAGGAGACCTGAGTTATACCCTGTTCCCGGGCTTACTGACTTTGGATAGGTCACCTGACCTCTCTTCCCACATCCATCCCTCAGTCCATCTAACAAACATTTCCTGGAGTGGCCTTACAGAAGGGTCCTCTGAGCTTTGTTTCCACTGGGCATTGGGGTACCAAGACCAGGGAAGCAGAGGCTGTACCCTAGTGATCTCAAGGTTTAGCGCATGCTCTGAGCTTGGCATTCAGGGCCTCCTCTGCAAAACTGCCTTCCTGGGGATAAAAATAGGTGCTACATCAGTGGGATGAGGAGTCAGCAGTCCACAGTATCCTGTCATGCCTGAAAGCCTTTACAAATAGGTAGAAAAGCAAATAGACTTGCCCTTGTAACCTTATTGGAGCTGGGTAGTGGCCAGCTGAGATGGTAAGAATCATGACACCTCAAGGTGCAAAGTGCACACCACTTCACAGTTTACGAAGCACTTTCACACATACTTATTCCTTGCAGCAAGATGCTTGGTTAGCACTGTTTGTAAGTGAGGACTCCAGCACAGAGGCTCAGCACTGTTGCATGACTTTCCCTGCAACACAGAGGAGGAGCTGCTGCCTGATAGAGACAGGCTTCAACCAGACAGCCCAGATTTTAATCCTGGCCACTCACCAGCTCTAGGGCTGGACAAGTTACTAATGTCTCCTAAGCCCATTTCTTTCTTAGGTTGACAAATAGCAATAAAATTGCCTGTTTGGTGGAGTTTGTGTGTCAATTACAACACATGTCTATTTCCCAGGAGTGTGCCAACACATAGTAGATGCTCCATAAACCTCAGTTCAACACCCTGCTTCTTTCCCCTCTGTGTTTCATGCACAGAAAGTATCCCATCAATATTAAATTACACTGCTAATCAGAAGAGAATGGTCAATCCACACACTTGCTGACCGGTCTGTAGGAATGCTGGTGATGCTCAGCAATGGCTCTTGGGTCACCTGGTGGCTAGTGTCATCCATGCCTTCCTTGTCTGGCACTGTCTACTGTGAGCTGGGCATTAAGGGACCTGCGTGGACCTGGAGTTCCAAAACCCACAAAGCAGCCACTTGAGCCCCCCGTGCCACTCTTCGCCCATGCTGGGCCTCGCTAGGCCATATGACAGAGGAAGGGCATTGTTTCTCTGACCAGGCATCCTGAACATCCCACTAGGTTTTGAAAAAATCCAACAGAAAGAAATAGGGAGGAAAAAGCCAGCTGCTCGAGCCTAGGTCAGACTCTGAACCTTGCCAGCTCTCTGCTCCTGCTCTTTCTAGCCCCCTCTCTGGGCCTGGGCCTCATCTACATCCCAGCAGCTGGGGTGGGAAAGGAGGGGGAGGGGAGTTAAAATGCAAGGACTCTCCAGTGGGATCAGGACAGCAGCCACATAACCCAGATCTGCAGTAGTCCTGGTGAACCGCTGTCACCAAGACCCCCGGGGCCTGGACCCCAGTGGGCGGCTGGGGCTGGGCTACTCCACGCTGCTCCTCCCCCTCCCTGCTCAGGGACCTCACTGAGGCCCCCATGTTCCTAAAGACCAAACCCAGGGGCAAAATATGGAAGGGGGACCATAGTCCCCTTCTGTGGAGCAACTGCTCTCCCTCACTTCAAATACGAGGAAGGGGAGAGGGAGGGAGAGAGAGGGAGAGCTAGTCTTCCCTGAGACACAGACCCTTCCCTTCCTCGGTCTATTTACTAGAATTAGTAAGTAAATGCCCCCGCCTTGGCCTGAGCTAATTCAGTTGGGTTTTCGTCATTTGTAACTGTAAAAATGGGCTAATGCAAAAGCCCTTGCACCAGGTTTGGAGACATTCTACTCTAACAAGGTGGTGGAAGTTTTATATCCCTGCTGTTTCCATTATAAAAGTTTCTTAAAATCACATTTCATCTTAAACTAGGCCAGATCACTATTCTGAAAGGTGTCCCATGAAACTCCCCTTGGCACCCTGAAATTTCACAGAGGCCCGGTCCACTCAGCTGGTGCAAGCTGGCCACTCACACCCAGGAGCCTCCTGGGTGCGTGGATTCCTCTTCTGGTCCACATGCAGCACCTTAACTGGCCAGGTTCCTCTCCTAACACAAAATTCTTCCTGAGATGAGACTTGGCAAGGCAAGGGGTAGACAGTGGTAGACTCTGGGATGGGCCACCAGGTCCTCCTTCGAGGCTAAAGGACTTGTTTCTCCCAAGTGCTGGGGGTGCCACTTGCTGGTGGCCACCTGGCAGCCACACCATCAGAAGCTGTCCTCTGCTGGGGAGGAGCCTTGCCCAGGGTCACGCCTCTTCCAAGGGCAACAGAATAAGCAACCATTTGAGGTGGAAGCATGAGGGCCCTGCTGCCTCAGAGTCCCATGGGATTGACTGGGACCTTTTGAAGTCTGCGTCACAGTCCAACTTCTCCCTCTGCCCACTTCTGCCCACTTCCTTCCCTCCCCATCCACAGGTGTCAACCATGGGAGCACTCCTGAATAAACCATCTACATATTAACAAAACACACAGATAAAAGACAGGCTGGGGGCTGGCCCTGTTGCATAGTGGTCAAGTTTGCGTGCCTTTGGTGGCCTGGGGTTTGCGGATTCAGATCCTGGGTGCCAACATACATGTTGCTCATCCAGCCATGCTGTGGTGGCGTCACACATGCAAAATAGAGGAAGATTAGCACAGATGTTACCTCAGCGACAAGCTTCCTCACCAACAAAAGAAAAAAAGACATAGTCTCTGATCCCAGTTGTCCTGGGCTCAAACAGTCTCAGGGGCTCCTTCTTGCCTACAGAACTCAGCAGCATCCCCAGCTGTGGCCAACTGTGGGGGTTCATGTCATCTTGGACATGTCCTGCCATGCTTGACTGGGTGGAGTCAGCTGCCTGAGAGGATGTCTGCAGAGAAGAGTGAAGCGGCATGAAGCTGTAGGTCGAGGGACAGGAGGGCTGTGGAAGGAATTCTAGTTCCTGGCCAGGCCCTTCTGTGTGGGTCTAGATGGCTGAAAGTGGTGCTGCAGGCAGATGGAAGCTTTGCGGGGCATGTCGTCCGGGTGGCAGAGTGTGGCACAGGCGAGAGGAAGGGCCCGCTCCACACTTTCTACCTTGCCAGCTAGAGAATGGACAGCTTGAGAGGCGTGGAGCACTGAAGGCAGCTTTAGGGTCAGTCCGAGCAGCATGACCAGTGTCAGCGTGTCCTCAACGAGCCATGTGGACCAAACATGAAAGAGCAAGCGGGTGGAGCTGGATGCCCCTGGGCACTCCCTGGGCCCTCCAGGGCAGGGCCAACATGAAGGGGGCTCCAGAGAAAGAGAGGAGAGTTACTGTTTCCTGCAAATGCAAACCCATTTGTGCCCACAGCCTGGGGGGTTGGGGACACCGAGGACTGAAGAACACTTCCCTACCCCTTGGTCGGACACCCCAGATCTCTGTGACCTGGTCACAACCTGCCTCCCTGTTCAGCCCCGTGATTTCCCCTCATGCATCTGCTACTCCACAAATCACACTCCTTCCTGACCCCAACACGCCTCCAGCGTCCTCACCCTCATTTCTCCTTCCACCCACTGCATTTCCACTGTTTAGATCTTTTCAGCCTTCAACATCCAGCTCAGATACACCCCACTTCATCCAACCTTTCAAACTGGCCCTGCCATTTGCCTCTCTCCTCGCCCTCCACCCCTCTCCTCCTCCTCTCCTGGACACACGCGTATTCTTGTTATAACTCCAGACCCCAGGCCCATCACCCTGAGACGCCTGCTCCACCAGCCCTGAGAAGGTTTGTGCAGCATGAAGGGAAGGGAGAGCCCAGGATTTGTGGTTCAGTGTGAGTTCAAATCCCATCTTTTCCATTTACTGGTGACAAACTCCTTGAGCCTCAGTCTCCTCATCTGGGACAGATGGCTGTGCAACAACATGTAGGCACTGAGTGTCATGTCAAGTCCCTTCTGCCACTGTTGCTGGGGCTCTAAGGACTTCTTACTAGGAAGTAGAAGAGCTTTTGGGGAGTTTGGGTTGTCCACTCTGCATGAAAGCCATATCTTTGGGGGCCAGCTCCCGCCAGGACTTCCAGTCACCCCTGAAAGGGAATGAGGAAGAGCCCAGGAGAATGCCAGGGACAGAGTGAGCCCTTACCAGAGCAGTGCAGAGTAGAGGCAAGGAACACCCTGGGGATGGCACCGGGTGCCAGGAGGAGAAGTCTCAGTGGGCAGGTGTGACTGCTGGGATTGGAGATGTGGCATCACTGAGATGACTTGCTTTGTAAGGTCACCCAGGGAAAGAAAATCCACAGGGTGTGGAAGGAGGAGGCAGGGAGGATGTTGAGTGCCTACACAGAGCAATGGAGGAGCTTCCCCAGATCCTTTCCCCAAATAGCCCCCAGGGGGGAGGGGGCTTACTGGGCAGGAGTACAAAGCTTTCCATGGCCGCTGGCTGGCCTTTCTCACCATTACCCCACCCTCCCTGAGCTGACCTACCAGAGGCAGTAAGCGTGGGGCCAGCGTGGGGCTCACACCCACGTTGGCCTCCAAAGCATCCCAAACCTGCAGCCCCACAGGCCAACTGGGTTCTGTCCAGGGTGCCTGGTGTTGGGTGGAGAGTCTGGCTGCAATTCTGAGTGCATCTCTTCCCTCCTCATCTGTGATCAGAGCTGAACCTAGGAACTGCTGAGCAGTTTACTCAGTCTTGCAGTGGACACTGCAGTCCCAGGCTAAGCTGGAGAGGTAGAGGAGGCCAGAATGGGGAGGTTAAGGCTCTTTCCTGGGTGCACTGGGTACTGCCACCCACTGGCATCCCTCCTTGCTGGGAACAGACTGTCTCTCTGAGCCGGAAGTGGAGAGTGGACACTGTGAGGCCTCACAGGCAGATCTCTGTCCAGTCCAGTTTCTTCCTTTTTCTTTTCTTCAAACTAAACACATCTACTATCTGGCAACCTAGGGAGACAAAGGTCAAATTTTGCACACATCAAGTATTTCTGCCTGAATAAACAAGTTCTTTTTTTTTTTTCTTGGTCCCTTATTATGCTCAGAATCGATCCAGCTGTTCACAGCTAGGTGACGTCCTGGCCAAGATATACTCTGGGGCAAGGATAGGCACATACCTGGACTGGCTGAGTAGTGGAAAGGAAGAGGAGGGTCTCACTTCTGGGGCCTGGGAGGGAGATGTCTGCACTTGTTCAGGGATGGGGGAGGAACAGGTGGCCACCCATCCCGAGCCTGGCCCTGCCCTCTCCATCTCCTTGGGGTCCTGGAATCGGAAGCTTACTCCAGGGTGGCTGACTGACAAGGACACAAACAAGTGCCATCTTCCTGCTATGGAAATGCTGCTCCTGGAAAATGAATTCCCTCTCTGGACCTAAGTGCAGCTCTAGTGCCCTGCCCTTGCTCCTGTCTCCTTCGACCTCCCCCTTCCTCTTCCTCAGTGCTAATGGAGAACTGGCTCTGGGTAAAGTGACCAATTTATCTTCACTCTCATCTCCCATGGTTCCTAGGCCTGCAGGCAGGCTGGTTCTCACTGAAACCAGGATTGCCCAAATTCCAGGGCTTGGAGCTTACAGAAAACAAGCTCCCATTTAAGAACCTGTTAAGGGATCAAACTGAAAGCAGTGAGGGGGGAGAGGTGAGCAGTGGGGGACGCGAAACCTGTTTTCCTTGACATCAAGGCTGATTTGGGACCAACTCTGTGCAGACCCCTGCCTGAAAAGCCCCCTGTGTTGAGACTGAGGTGGGGAGCTTGCAGGAGTCAGGCAGTAACTGTTGGAGTGAACTGTTTTTCCAATGTCTTGCTAAGGCCAAATCTACCGGAGGAGCCAGGAGACTCACCTTCGCCCTTGAATGACTTGCTCCTTCTTGCTCCCAGCCCTCTCCGTGTCTGCACCAGTGTTGGAGATCGTGCAGCCAAGGGGGTGACAAGCCCCCGGACCTGCATCTCCACCCGCTACCTTAGTGACCTCCCTCAAGTGTTTGAGTCCTGGATTCCTCACGGGGAATGAGGATGGGACCATGCCTTACTGCAGTTCAGTGGGAGAGAGAAACGCACATGAGAGCTGCTGTGTGAACCAACAAGAGCTATTAACTGGGAAGAAATAAATAATAATAATAAATGCTGTTATTCCTTGCACTTATACAGGACAGCAGTGTCATTCTCAGAGCTTCTGGCTCTGCCTAAAGGGAAGAGCAGATTCAGTCCCCTCTTCCAGCTCCTCTAACCATCTGCAGCCCGTTTTGAATCATCCTAGTCTACAAATCCAGTGTCTGAGCATGACCTTAGTCACGAGGATTTCGGGTTTGCTAGGGCACGGTCAAGTGAGCCCCTCTTCAGGGGCCCAGAGAGCCATGCCTGGAACCCCCCAGGAAGGTGCTGGTGGGCACGGAACAGTGGGAGCTAGTGCCATGGCTCCCAAGGGGACCCAGCCCCTGGCTCACACTGCAGCTCCCAGCAGGCCCGGTCCTCCATGGCTCTGCAGGCCCCATGGCAGGCTGCAGACATAGACCAAAGGGACCCAGGCCTCATTCTGGTCTTCAGAGTCAGCTGTTCTGTAGGTTCATTAAACTGCCTCCCCTTGCCTCTCGGCAAAGCCTAGCAGTGTGTCTCAGACTTCTACCACACACCAGAAATGTACCCGCAGTGGGCCCAGGGATCAGGAGGGAGTCTGTACTTCTGCATCCAAAGCCACCACAGGCACTTCCACATCCACACCAGGGGCATGAGGGAAACACACAGGCCGTATCATGAGCCCTGGTCAGAGCCTAGACTGTGCTGCCAGTTCATGTGGTGCTGGGAAGTCCTTCATTCACTTCTGAGCCCAGGCATCTGCATCGGAAGAGTGGGATAACCACACTTGCCCTGCAATGCTGCTGGGGAGCTCAGATGAACTGGCAGTGTGACCTGTCTACGGAATCATCGGGATCTATCTGACATTCCGCCACACTGCAGTTGTCACAGCACACAGGACCTGTAACTGCAGCCACCTGAAGAGGCAGCTGGGCGCTTGGTCCCTGGGGAAAGATGCCTGTCCTTGTAAGTTTAAGCTTTGATTCCCTTCAGACTTCAAGATCTTTGCCGGGTTTAATGGGCTCTTTCTACGGAGGCTGCATGAGACTGTCGTATAGCTAAGACTACCATCATTGCGCGTGGTATATCAAAAAAGGATGAGACTTCTGAGAGCTCTAGGACAAAATACAGCTGACAACTGCACAAACCAGTGGCACTGTTGGACCAGGTACAAACCAAGGCCATCCATCTCAGTTGATAATGGCCTAAGTGTGAAGAGCTCCTCGCCCCATCCGGCCAGGACAGTACAATATGCTTTTCTTGGCACACACTGGGCAGGGGTGCCTGACTCCTCCTGAGTTATGAGCGCTCGGGGTTTGGGCTTCCTGCTCAAAACCTCAACTCCAGTCAACTGGTAGACAGAATTATACTCACACTGACCTGCTGAAGAAGCCGCAGAAGTAAATATTGCCTCAGGTCAGAGCTCCTCCTGGAATGTCAGAACTTTGTTGAAAGCTGCTGAGGCAGGAGTAATACATCACCACCACCCGCCTCTGTTTACAACCGGGTAATGCCTTTTATGACCACCTCTCTCTATCCTGAATATTTGTTTTATTGCCCCTGTAGGGAGATTTTTCCATTTGGCAAAAATCATCAGACGGTTTCAGTCATGTTAACAACTGCTCATTAAATGCAGAGGAGTAAACACAGAAATAAAGGTTTGTTTCTTTGCTATTTTTTTCCTCCTTTTTCTTTTTGGAATTTATGGAAGAAAATCATGGGACGGGCAGTGGAGGATGAAGAGTGCTCAGACATTTCTCTCCTTAGCTCCTGCCTGGGTGGGCATTCCCCAGCAAGCCCTCCCTGCCTTTCAGAGAGGCCATTCTTTCAGCGAGAAGGAAATGAAGGTTTTGATCTGTTTCAAGGTGAGGGCTTGTTTTGAGATCTCTGCGTTTTGGACCCTTGATGCTTGATTCTTCTTCCCCTGTGGTCCAGGAAGCAGGAAGCACCCCTTTCTGTTCATGATGGAAAAGGAGTCTCAGGACTAGAGCACTTGGAGAGGATTGATGCGGAGTATTGAAGAGGAGAGTCAGGTGGATGGGTGGGTGGATGGATGGATAGATGGATGGTTGAATGAATAGATGTGTGGGTGGATAGAAGGATGGATGGATGGGTGGTGGGTGAATAGATAGAGGAATGGATAGACAGATGGATGGGTGGTGGAAGGGTGGATGGATAGATAGAAGGTTGGATTGCAGATTTCTTAAACTAACTATAGCACCTCTTGGTGGTACAGCCTAGGACTCTGAGGCAAAACTTGGGCACTATACAGAGACAAAGGAAGCAATAATGGTCAATAAGTCTGGCTGCAAACATAGAAGCTTCATTCTGGCAACCTAAGAAGAGAAAGGTTGCTGGAAGCTGGAAGCCAGTGAGGCTGCCTGGGTGAGGTCTGAACTCCCAGTCAGCATGCTTGATTTGCACTGTTTAAAAAAAAAACAACAACTCTAATTTAAACATTCCTTATTTGATAAATTATCCCCAAACAAAAATATCTTTTAATGATCAATTTGTTTAACCTCCCCAATCTGTTTCTGAGCAGTGGGGTGGGGGGATGGGTACCTTACTGGTGTAGGGTGATCTTCCCCACCTGAGTCCACCTCCCACTTACATTCCCTGGGCCAGGCTGCCAGTGGGGCCTGCCTTGGCACTTGGCATTGAAAGCCTCTCCAGGCAGCCTCCGTGTAGGGTCTTCTCCAGTGGATCTGTGCAGCAAGACTCCAGACTCCTGGCCACAGGGATGGAAGGTGGAGAAAGAAGTATAAGTACCCCCTCTGAAGAAGGAAGGCCAGTGAGGCTGGAACCCTGGCTTCTCTGACTCGGGGGCCAGCTGTGTGGGCAGCAGGCCCAGCTCCTCCTCCACAACCCACAGCAGCTCTGGACCTCTTTCCTCATCTGCAGATCCCTCCAGAGCAAGCTACTGCTCACGTGATGCTCATTCCTCAGGTGAGGGCTCCTCCCCTTCCCCCATACACAGCACATGGCACCTGAAACAGAACGATAAGTTGTCAGTAGCTGGGCTTCATAAACAGCTGCCTGGACAAGAGGAAGAGGAGGGTTGGTGATGCTGGGGAGAACGGGCCTGACTCTCCTTGCCTCAGGCATAACCATAACTAATTCTGGAAGGTCGGGGTGGGGGCTAGTGTGGTATTAAACCGCTGATAGCAGAAAGGAGAGCAAAAAAAGATCATTCCTGTACTGCTTTAGTGCTGTACTTTCCAGCATAATAAAGCTGTTGTAAGAAAACTCAAGAAATCTCATCATTGAGATAGTGGGTGATTCCAGACCTTGCCTTCTCAGCACCCTTCCCATCCTCTGCTCACGTGTCCTGAAGGCCCAGGCAGAAAGCCCACAAATAGGGGTTCTATTGTGCTGCGAAGAGCAGACACTTTGGAGGAAGGTTATCAGACTCAGCAAATCCAAGACACCTAATTAAACTTGAATTTCAGATGAACAAAGAACAATTCTTTTTAGTAAAATGGAATATTTCGGACATATTTATACTAAAAATATGACTCGTTTATCTGAAATTCAAATTTAACTGGGTGTCCTAGTTTTCTACAGGAAACCTACTCTTCTCTTCTTCACCAGGAACAGCCCTGCTCAGAGCCAGGCTGAGCTGACTTAAATCTCAGCTCTCTCGAATAACTTTGTGCTCTTACGTTCCAAATGTTGGGAATGGGTTAACATTGAATTCACCTCATAGGGTAGATGTGAGGATAAAAGAGGCAAAAAGTGAATCACACTGAGTGACTCCTGCACAAATGTTATTTATCCTCCCACGGTTCACAGTGCCCGTCACCCAGGGGTTCATAGGGGGGGCTGGTGCATACTCCAAGATCCTTCACCAGAGCTTCAGGTGCTGAGACCAATCTACTCAGAGGCAGGGGTAACAGGACAGAGGGGCGGGGTTAGGAAGGCAGAGCAAATCTGGACCTGACTCCACTGATTTTGGTGATGAGGTGCAGGCAGAGTTGAGTTGGTATGTGGGAGCTAGTGTAGGGGCTGGGACACAGACCTGCACTATCAGGACCTTTAGGTCTGATTTGCCCTTGAACATCAGCCCTGTTAGTCTGATGCTCCTGGAAAATGCTCCAGAAAATACCACTCCTGCTTTAGGAGTGTCAATCAAGGGAGAGGTTTTGGGAACAGCCAGCTTAAACAGATGATCTGGCTTGCTGGATGTGCATATTCACCCAGGGTGACCCCTGCCTGTGTGGGTGCCCCAATGCCAGCCAGACCCCAGCACAGCCCTGCATCCGGGAGCCCTGGCTTGGCCTCCCCAGGGTTCTTCCCTCCTGGATGGCTTGCGGCTCTTTGGAACTAGCTCCTGAGGTCAATTTGGGATCCAGTTGAGGAAAACATGGCCAGCTGTACAGATAGTGAGCCTTGACGATTTTCCAGAATTCAAAGACGCTGGTCCCAGAGAGCTGTGCCTTTGTCCCTGGCTGGCTCTGCCATGTTGGCTGAGATCTTCAACCACTCTGAGCTTTGGGTTCCTTGTCTTCAAAGCTGAGACATTAGGGCTTATTCAGCGAGTTGGGTCTTCGTAAGAAACAAATGTGACAAATTCAGAGAAAGCAAGTTGAAGTCCTATGTGAATATCTTCCCAAGGGCCTTCTCCATGCCAAGTGGTTTCACACTTAGTAAATCCCAACACCACCCCTGAGAGCTAGTGTACCCATTCCACAGATGACAGCCTTGAGACCCTAAAGGATTTGTCTTTCTCAAGGGGCCTCCTGGCTCCCAGGGTGGGACACCAGCTCGTGAACCCAATAGGAGGTGTCAGAGGTGGGAGAACAGAGGTGGGTGGGAGGGGGGCAGCAATGCAGCTGTTTCCTGGCGTGCCCCTCTAGGCACACCCCAGAAGATGGGAGGGGAAGGACTTGCGATCGGAGGGACAGAGGGGTGGGACCTCACATGTCTCACAGTCTGCCCAGGGCCTGAGCACTCCTGGCTGAGCATTCTGTGGCCTCACCTGGATGACAAGGGTGAGGAAGATGCCATATCTCCTTGTATGATTTTGTTTTACTACTTTGGGGACAAATGGTTTGTTTAGAAATTAAGAGAGAGTGTGAAATAATACAAAAGACGGTCATTATTTAGGCAGCCTTTTCTTTCTGTATCTTTTTCTATCACTATCTGAATTTTTGCTATACCCCCAATCACCTAGACTATTGCATGCTATGTTAGTCTAAATCTACTTAATTTTTAAAACTTAAATCATATACTTAAAAAATGAAATCAGTCTTGAGAAATATATGAATGCTTCAATGCGCTAGTTGTATTTTTTCTTTATTATTTTTAAAAATAAATATGTAAATCTATATTTTTAAAAATAATGTTTTCAGAGTACCACCCAAATTCATCTTGTCAGTTACACACTGGTAAACAATGATTTGGTGCAAAGCTTCAAACTTGTAGAAGGTCCTCCCCTCAAGCCAAGCCACTGAACTCTGAAGGAGTGAACAGCCCAGGCCGGGAGGAGGGCCGCCGGCAGACACCTAGACTGGGCACCACGGTCTAGAGACCATTACACACACTCAGGAGGTGGAGGTGCACCTGCCCCTTAACTCAACAGCCAGACTCCTGACCCACCCCCCACACTTTGAACTCTGCATGATTAAGGTGTCCCTGAGGAGCAGCAGCTCTGAGCTGAGCGTGGGAGAGATCTGGAAGATCACAAAGGGAAGGTGGCATTGCTTTGGGCGTGATGGGGAATGGAGTTCCCGGCACAGAAAGAAAGGTGGAGCCTTTTAAACAGAGATAGCGACATAAGCAAAGGACAGAGAAGAAAGGGTGATGGGCTCTCCTGCCCTGAACTTGGGAGGTGGCCCTGTGGCTGAGGGAGAGCCCAGGTTAAAGAGGCACAGTCTGAGGGTCCCTGGACCCCCAGAGCGTTGGCCAGAACAGAGTTCTAAATTTAAATAGCTTGCCCACTGAAAAATTGTGGAAATTTTACTGAAAACACAGACCTCTGGCTTCCTTATTTAAAGTCCTAACTTCCTCCCCTTCCCTCTGCTCCATTTTCCTGTAGCACTTAATGATCTTCTATAGACTATGTGCTTAATAGCTGTCCTTTAGTACTCTTTTCCTGTCTCCCGGACCCCTAGGATGTGAACTCCAGGAGGACAGGGGTTTGGGGAGGTTTTTTGGTCCCTTTACTTAAATATTTCAAACACCTAGCCCGTGTCTAGCACATAATAGTTGATCAGTAAGTATTTTAACGACTGAATGAAAGAAGTGATCAGCACTGACCGGTCCCACGCTAATGTCTATCCAGGGGTCGCGGGGCGCGGCCAAGCAGGAGGTCCTGATTCCTCTCCGCCCTGTCCACGTGGGTCCCTCCCAGTGGCTCTCCTGGGCTGCTGGGTCAGCATCAGATTTTGTGGCAAAGAGGAAGCAAGCTAGAGGTTTTGGCGTTTGCTTTGGCCAGACTTGCGGGCGAGGCTCCACGCGGCTCCCGCTGCGCTCTGGGCTCCATGGCGCGCCGCCGGGCTGGCTGCGGGATCTATGGCGGAGCCCTGCAGCTGTACCCTGCTGCTCAGCCATCAGGGCCTGGACTCAGCCGTGCCGCACCAGGAGCCCAGGGGAGGGGGACCGGGAGTCGGGGGAGGGGGGACTTCGCCACCAGAGGGCGCCCGAGCCCAGCCGCCGTGCTTTGTCTTGTCCGCCGCCTGCCAGGGTTCGCTGGCTTGGAGATAACTAGTCCACGCTCCGGAGACCAGGTGGAGGCGTGAGGATGCCCGAGGATTGTCTTCCCCACTGGATTGTTAGTTAAGTGCAGGGATCAAGTAAGTAAGGTTCCCGGCCCTAGGCCCAGTGCCCCGAAGTAGGCTCGGCCAGATGTGAATGAATGAATGAATAAGTGAGTGCAGGTTCAGAGCGCACCTAATTGGGCGCGAAAGTAGTTTCGGAAAACAAGACACACATGGCCCTTGTCCCGGAGCTCTCACAGCTTCCTGCAGACCACCCCCTCGCGTGGCCCTCAGCTGGAGCTGCTGAGCCCAGGCCAGCGGGGCCCGCCCACTCCTCAGATGGCCAGGACTCCGGGGCTCCCCAGAGACAAATACCTGTTCCCCACCGCGCGTCCCTCGGGTGGACGCGTGGATAGAATTCACTCCATTGTCCGGCTATGCCAGTAAGAACATGGGGAGGTGGCTGGAGCGTCCCGTGGTCACTAGCGAGACCCAACAGGGCGCTCTTCTCACCTCCGCGCCTCCTGGGACGCCTGCCTGCACTCCTCCCTGCTCGGCTGCTCTTTCTCAGAGTATCTGGGTTAGGGCGCCGCGGCGGCGGCCTGCCAGAAGGGCTGGACACCGCTGAGGGACTACCCACGGTGTTCTCTGCACCAGAAAGACAGTCGCCAGGAGCACCCTCGGGGTGGGAGGCGGGAAGAAGAGGAGTTCACTCAGCACTTTGGGTCGTCCAGGGCATTCACTGGGGAGAGGGAGAAAATGGTGACGTTTAAACAGTTATTTCCAGCTTCCCTTTATTGGATACTATGTGTCGGACTCTATGCTGAGCACCGTCCGGCACTGGGGAGGCAAGTCGGTCCGTCCTCCAGGCCCATTCGGTGGAACCGCACAGTCGAGAGAAGAGAGGTACAAAGGGCCAAGTAAATTCACGCTTACTAAGAGCCTCCAGGGCGAAGTGCTTTTGTTTCCTTTGGAGGCACAGCATCCTATTTTAGGGGCCCAACTCTACAGTGAGGAAACTGAGGCTCGCTAGTAACTGATAGTGTTGGCTGGGAATAGGAGTCCCTCTGACGGTAGAGACCGGACTCCTTCCCTACCGCCAAGCTTTCCAGGCCACTGCGCGGTGAGCCCGGGTCGGTGTCACCTCGACGTCCTGCACTCCGAAAACAGGACTCTCTTAGTTACCTCGGGACGCCGCCGGCCCAGCTGGCCCTCACCCCTAGGACCGACTTGTTTGTGTTTCCTTGGTTCTCACTCAGCTCCTGCGGGACTCAATCTCTCCATCTGCATGATGGGAACAATGACCAGATCAATAACCAACCTTCCTCTGGGTTCCTCGCTGCAGGTCAGGCCTACAGAGAGGGGCCCAGGGGAACCTGAGGTCAAAAGCCGGAGAGCACGGCAGATCCCAGAGCACTCCGGGGGCGCAGGAGGGGTGGGAAGGAGGGGACGGGAGAAGCTGCCGTGCGGGGGGAGAAGCGCGTGCGAGCCCCCTGCCTCCGCAGGGATTCGGCTCCAGGCCCGCCCCTCGCCGCGCGCCCCGCCCCGCCCCGCCCCGCCCCGCTCTCGCCTCTAAAGTGCTAGGCGCGCGCCTCCCGCCGCCGCACTTTCACTCTCCGCCGCCGTGTCCTCTCCGCGTCCGGCCTCCGTCAGCCCGCAGCCTGCCCGTGCCATGGATGCCAAGGTCGTCGCCGTGCTGGCCCTCGTGCTGGCTGCGCTCTGCCTCAGCGACGGTGAGTGCACTGGGCGGCGGAGGCGTAGGCAGGGCGCAGAACTCAGCGCCCAGTGCGGGGCCGCGGCTCCCCTGCCCTCGCCAGGACCGCCCTCAACGAACCCAGTTCGCGCCACTGTGCCCAGGAGAGGTTGAGGCAGTCCACTTCGCAGGGCGCCCTTCCGCGTGGTGCAGTGGCCAAAGCCCGGTGCGTTGCACCGTCCGCGCTGAGGCTTCGCAGTACGCAGCCGGGCTCGGGTTCCAGGACGGCGGGGGGCCGCCAGACCTCGAGCGGGCTGCAGAGCGAGGTCGGGCAGGATAACTGGGTGGGAGCGCGCGGAGGGCGCGTTCGGGGAGGGCGCGGGGTGTGGCGCCAAGTCAGGAGCCGCGGGCCCCAGGCCCTTGCCGCCCAGCCCGCAGCTAGTACCGTCGCGCGCTAGGCTCGGTTGCCAGAAGCGAGTGGGCTCCGAAGACCCGCTGCGCTGGTGCTGGAGGTGCGATCGGCAGTTCGTGTGGGAGAGAGCGCTTTGCAAAGCTTTTGCAAAGCTTCGCGGCGTGCTTGTCGTGGCGGTGCAATTGGGTGCCGCTCCGTGGCATCCCCTTCACCAGAGGCCAGCCCTCTCTGCACTGACCCTGGCGCGTCTCCGCGGGCGAATCATACCGCGCAGCTGTTGGGTTTGCGCGGCTCGCCTGGCCATGCGTCTGCACATCTCCACGGTCCGCAACGACGCGGGGAAACTGGGCGCGTGTCCAGCCACTGCCTCCCTGCCTGTTCCCGGGGTCACCAAAGGGAGGCCCAGGGGCCGTCCAGGTCGCTCTTGCCCCTCCACAGCCCCCACAACACACCTGCAGACAGGCACCTTTGTCTCTGGCCAAGCGAGGGCACTACCTTGGAATGAGCGCTGCAGCAAAGTTCAATCGCCAAGGCCTTAGGCCACTGAGAAAGGTGGTGTCCCGTTTCACTGGGAGAGGGAGAGAGCTTTTTTTTTTTCTTTTGAAGCTTAAGAGAAATCTCGCTGTTTTGTCACAGGACACTGTTGCTGCAAGCCAAAATAAACTGTTGTCTCCGAACACGGAAAACAAAACCATGTTAGGCCGCGCTGCCCTTTCTTGGCTGCATGCGAAGTTTCGAAGGAACCCTGCAAAGGGCTGAAGCACGCTCTGAGCGCTTTGGTGCTGCTGCGGTCTGCGCAGCACCGGAGCGCCTGGAGCGCTAGGCTGGGTTCGGCCGCGGACCTGGCATTGCACCGCGGCATCCTTGGCGGCGGTGGTCCTGGAAGCCAGTGTGGGTAAAATGAGCATGCCTGCTGCTGGGCCAGGCTGGAGGGCCTGGGCTAACAGGGATTGGCAGCTGAGGGCCTGGGAAGTGTTCTTTAAAAGTGCAGCAAGTTTTGCTGATCAGAACTGCAGAGGGACAGGGATGGAAGGCAACTTAGAATTTTTCGCCTAGCTGGAAAAGTATCTTAGGCTGTGTCTCCACATTGACCCCCAGGTCATGGGGAACCTTCTGGTTTGGACATTAACAATTGAGTGGTATGGTGAGAGTGGAGGTGTGTGCATCTCTCTGAGGAAATGGTGCTGCCCCCTCCCCTAGGGAGTTGCAGAAAAGACTGGAATGCAGGGACTCAAGTCCTTGAGTGCTGAGCACAGCTGAACTGCAGGGAGGACAGAGGAAGTGGGGGCCTCATCTACAGACTCCTCCTGACCCTGGGAAGGGTCGGTTGTTGCCCTCTGAGTTGCCTCTTGGCAGCTCAGTGGCCAGGTTAGAGTCCTGGGCTCCAGGCAGGTCTGGTTCTCCTTGCATGCATAGACCAGAAGGTACTTTTTGACCACCTGGAGCCTGTGTGCCCTCTGGCTGCATACTGAGTCTCAAAGCTGCACGCAGGAGACTTGTTCGGGCCCCTGCCCTCCCTCCACTGGCTGACCTCAGCCAAGCAGCTGGGCCCCTGGGTGCCCTGGGCTTCCAGGGGTTAAACCCAAGGTGGGCCTCATTCCCAGGCCTGGTTGGAGGGGCTGGCCAGGGCTTCTCTGCTGTAGAGTGCAAGCTTCTCTGAGAACTGCTCAGGAGCAGGGCCAAGTTCACTAGGTCCCAACCCCAGGGAACATCTGGGCCAGTCAGCCTTCTTGCCTGTACTCAGTCACATCCAGAACAGTTGGAAAAGTTGGTAATATTGACACAAAGCACAGTGGGTAGACAGAGCACCGAGTGTCTTGGTAAGAGCACTTGAGGAGGCCCTGTCACTTTAAAAACCTGTTGAAATTCCCCATTTGACAGGCAGGCAGCTGGGTCCTGGGAGCAGGAATAAGAATTACCTTTGAAGGAAATGAATAATCCCAGGGGGACAGAGGGGACAGAGGAGAAAAAGAGAAAGCCTGTGTTTTGAGCTCAGAATCTGCTCTGATTTCTGGCCTGATCTCCACTGCTTGCTTCGTGGAGTCACAGCAGCTTCTCAGACATGAGAGTAGCAGCCCCCTCCCCCAGCCCTGTGCTGCCCCTGCTCCTCTCGCACTGTGCACCTTCCAGCTCTTTGTTGCTCTGGGGTGGGGACCCTGTCCTGTCCCACCACCAAGGCCCCAGTTCTCTAGTCCCACTCAGCTCAGAAGGACCCATGAGAATTCCAGGGAAACCTGGAGGCAGGCCTCTCCGAGGGGAGACTGTGGCTCCTCCTTTCCCCGGGCCTCCCAGCCCCCAGCTCTGGGGTTGCTTTCCCAGGTGATCTGGTTACAGGGCAGTACAGACTTCCCTTGCAGGGACTCCTTGCACTTGCTAAAAGCCAGGCCCCAACAGCAACTTCTGGAGTCAGATGAGATGAAAACCTGAATGCTGCCCCCGGGACTCTCCAGTGTCATGAGTCACTGAGCATCCTGAAGCCGGGCTTTCTCCTTCCTGGTTTTCAGGGAGTCGAGTTTGGTCCTGGGGGCAGTGTGGTCTGCTTCCCGCCCCCATGCCACCCCAAGTCAGCAGCTAAATAGGCTGCTGTACCCAGGCCATGCCATCTCTCAACTGATGCAGCCTTTAGAAAAAAAATTAGCTAGTCCCTTCCTCACGAGGTTTCATGCCCCAAAGTGTAGAACAGAACCACGAGGAGGCCTCTGGGAGCTCTGTAAACAGGCAAACTTTTTTTTAAATCTCTGCACTAAATATTCTCAGACATACGTTTAATCCCTGATGAAAGGATCCACAAATTCAGATAATTTGCGGTATTAAGTAGGGCTTGGATAAAATCTGCAGGAAAAAAACCAGCCCACAAATCCCAGCCCCTCGGGGCTTGCAATTCTAGACTTAAAGGGTGAGCAGTGGGTTCTGCAGGAGCCCTTTGCTAATTTACACTAATGAGTGTCAATTATGGCATTTTGCAAATTGGTGAATTGGCAAACAAAGATGTAATATAACCCAGGAGGCTATAGCATCCCTGCCCTGCAATGAAAGCCACAATTGACTCCAGCCCCAAGAATCTCCATGCCTTCAGAGCAGTGCTGGGGAGAAGGTGGGACCCTGTCCTGCCCTCTGGGGACTCCAGGTAGGAAGCAAGCTGGGAGTCTTTTTTGGTTGCCTGGACTTAAGGTGAATGTGAGGAGAGGAGACAGGGGTGGGCCGGGCCGTAGCATTCCCAGGGGAGATGAAGGAGGCAAGAGAGCCTGGAGGCTCCTTTCTGCTCCCCTTCCCTGAGTAGGGAGGTCTTTCTAAGTTGGTCCTAGAGAAATTTATTTTGGACAGAAAAACTGGGAGCCTCAGTACTTAGACTGAAATTATCTCCTGTAATTGCTACCTTTATCTTGAGACGCCTCAGCTTCTTATTTTAATTTCCCTGCCCACCTAGAGTGTAGCTCTCTCCAAGAAGGGCCTTTTGCCCTCTGGCCCTGTAGAAGCTACTCCTGAGCCCATCCAGAGCTCACTGTGCTGCCCGAGGAGATGGTCTTTGCCAGGATGCACCCCTGACTTGTCCCATCACTCTTAATCCTACCATCATTCCACCATCTTAAGCCTCAGCTGCAGAAGCAGACACACGTGTATCCCCAAGGCCTGGCAGGGTAATGACAAGATCCTTGTTATCATTACTCTTCTAGGGAAACCAGTCAGCCTGAGCTACAGATGTCCTTGCCGGTTCTTCGAGAGCCACGTTGCCAGAGCCAACATCAAACATCTTAAAATCCTCAACACTCCGAACTGTGCCCTTCAGATCGTGTAAGTCTGAACATCATCGTCCAGGGATGTCACATCTAATGGGCATAGTAACACCTAACTCACAGGCTTGTTAAAGCTAGAGAAATGACACATGCGCGGAGTCCAGCCTTGAACTTGGCATCATTAGAGGCAGCTGTTATTATCACTACAAGGACTTTGAGTTCACCACCAGGCAGGACTTTCAAAAACCACTCTTACCCTTGGTGCCGTGCTGGCTCATCGTGGTCCTCATCTTTTCTTTCCATGCTTCCTCCCTTCAGGCAGCTGATGGCAGCACAGCCTCCAGACTGGAGAAACGTGGGCTTCACCAAAGTTTCTGTGGAAGTCCAGTAAATTTGCCAGCCCTTGGTTAGTGATGGTTTTGTCTGTGCTGCCAGTTTCAAGACTTTAGTGCTCTCAATTAATCCTTTATCACAGCACAAACTCACAAGACCCAAATTCAGTCATTTTTAACCATTTGGTGAAACTCAAAATTATCATCTCATTTAAGCATTTTCTCAAACATGACACATGAGTTTCTGTTTTTGCCGGTGTTGATGGCAACTGATAACATTTGATTTCATTCACATGGGTAAAGAGACCAACCAACATCACACCTACACAAGACACACAGATCTCTCGCCCGGTGTGGGTGCATGAGGAGAGCCTGCTGTCTGTTGCTGGCCTCCAGGTCTCCTGTGCCCACACTTGCACACAGCGAGCGTGGTCCTGTGTCTGGACGCCGGGAGGTGAGGCTCAGGTGCTCCTAGGGGAAGCTCACCTCCTGTGGGTTCCAGTGCTAAAAGTGGGGTGGGAACACAGAAGTCGGAATGAAAGCTGCAACTCCCTGAAGGCCTTTCCACCCAAGGCCAACTGTTTTTAGGTTTGATTTTCTTTGTCTTTTTTTCTTGCCTGTCTGCCTTGAATGTGTTTGTCGTTTACAGTCTGTTTTTGGCCACTAGAAGATGAATGTTTTTTCACTTACTTTGCTTATAATAAAATACTCTCTCTCCTTTGAGAGGTATTTTATCAGATACTGAATTTAGCTAGCATGAGCCTGTTTTCCAGGACAGATTGTGCTGGTTCAGTTGCCTGGGAATGCACCTCGAAGCTGAAGAAGCCAAATATAATTCTCAAGTCTGAGCCAGTACAAAATTAATATACGGCGGTACCCGGATTTGGACCTCCAACTGCCTTGCTTCGAGCTGTACCTTTCCTCTGCACACCTCTGTCACTTAATAGGCTGTGTGAAGACTCCCATGGATGTCCCCGAGCCACCATAATGGCCGTACCTGTCCTCATAGACCCATGAGTGGTGGGCAGGGGAGTCCTCAGGGTGCTTGAGAGTACCTGGTACCCAGGGCTTTATGGAGGGGACCCAGAGAGGTGAGTCCAGCTCCTCCCCAGGAGTTTTTAGGTAGGGAGGCTGTGAGTAGAACAGAGAAGTCGGAGGAAGGTGGGTTATGAACTTTTCAAAAACAAATGAAATCATGGAGCAGTCAGTGAACTTGTAAAATCTCTCTAGAAACCATTTTTCTGGCAAACTACATACACTATCCCTGTCCCATCCCACCCCCACACCGCAAATGCTCCTCTCCTTGCCCCCTCACTGCCCCCCCACCCCCGGCCCAGACCACTGCAGTACCTCTTTTCAGGTCTCCTGCCTGCAGGCTTACTCTTAAGTCTGTTTTCCATGTACTATCAAGGTTACCCACCAAAATAAAATCTGCTTCTGTCACTCTCCAGTTTAAAATCCTCCCAAGTTTCCATAACCTTGCAGATCAAGTCCCACTCCTGTGCCCCTTGCACCTGCTCCCTGGGCGTCCTGGCTCCTGTGCTCCCTTTGCTGTACTTGCTCTTGCCTTCCCTCACCCTTTGGTTTACTTGCCCAGCTCTTATCCTTCAAAGGCCAGCTCAGATGTTCCCCCTGTGAAGTCTCCCTGGAACCCCCCCCCCACCCAGAAGACTCTTTCCACTTCCCTGTATCTCTGCAGTGGAACTTGCCACACTGCTAGCTTTGTGTGTCCCCAGTGCCCCTTGAATCCCTCTGGAACCTGAGCCTGCTAAGGCGGGCACCTGGGCCAGGTAAGGGTCCTGACGTGGGGGCCAGATGAGCAAATGCCCACATCACAGCAGTGCCTCCTTCCGCTCAGCTGCACACTGTCACCCTTTCTGTTTTGGCAGGGCAAGGCTGAAGCACAACAATAGACAAGTGTGCATTGACCCGAAACTGAAGTGGATTCAGGAATACCTGGAGAAAGCTTTAAACAAGTAAGCACAACAGCCAAAAAGGACTTTCCACTAGATCCACTTGAGGAAAGCTAAAACCGTATGAGAGATGAAAGGGCGAAGGCGTGGGGGAGGAAGGTCTGAATGCGGGGGAGTGCATGGACCTGGGAATGGGCTTGAGGTTTGCCCAGCATGTAGACAATGGCATTTATAGCACATGGTACGATATCGCAGCTTGTATTCATCCGTGCCCCGTACCCTTGCATATTGGCTGTTTTATAACTGGGGTTTTTCTAAGAAATTGTATTATCCCAGCAGCATTTCCCACCTGTCGGTTCTCTCATGATCATCACCATCATCATCATTCTCGTTATCCTTTTCTAAATCAGTGATTACTTCAAGATCTGTATTTGGTTTATTTTGAAGCTTCTCTTATTCTTCCCTGGGGGATCTGGGCACAGTCAGGTGATGGCCAAGTTGAGAGCTCAAAAAAGTGTCCTTCCTCCAGATGCTGAGGTTTGGAGGAACACTGTGGGGAGCTCCCACAGGGGGCACCTCCTAGAATGACAGCCCTGTGTGACTCTCAGATACTGACCAGTGCCAGGCAGTGGCCACCACCTTCACCTCCTCTTTCAAGCTGAGTGATTGGGTCTGCGGGCTCCATTACCAGCCCCCATCACTGAGGACTGTGCTCAGACCTTCTCCTGGTCCTTCCCAGGCTTCCCCCTGCCTCCAACAGCATGCTTTCACCTCGCTTTCGCTTCTCATTTCTGTACGTGCTCAGCGGGAGAAGGGTGATTGCTGGGGCTCCCACCCCACAGCCCCCTTCCCCCCCTTGCCCTCCTCTCCTCCTCGGCCCTCTGTGGGATCCTTCTCTGGCCTCCTCCAGAATGGGACTGGCCCTCTCCTGGGCCATGTGAGATCGTGTCTCTGCCTTCCCACAAAACACAGGTCTTTGCAGAATCAAATGCAATTTTCAATCTGAGAGTTTGCTTTGAGGAATTTGGTTTCTGTGATTGCCTCTGAAGCCTGTATATGCCAGGGAGGCTGTACAAACTCTGAGGTTTCTGAAATCAGAAGTAAAAAAGTAAATGAATAAAGGAGCCTCTTGTCACTCACCCCAGTTCCTGAAGCCACACAGGGTTTCAGGTTCCAATCAGAAATGTTGGCAAGTTGAAATTTCCATGTATATATGTGATCCACAGACGGGCCTGGTGGTATTTGTAACATTTTGCAAGGCATTTTTAAAATATTTTTTCATGCACAACTTTTTTAAACGTTTCTTTAGAAAACAAATGTATTTCAGAATATATTTATAGTCAAACAACTCATATATTTGAAGTGGAGCCATATAAATGTCAGTAGGTTACATTTCTCTATTATCTTAAACTACTGGCAATTTGTAAAGAAATACATATGATATATATATATGTGATTGCAGCTTTTTGATGTTAGCCACAGCGTATTTTTTCACTTGTACTAAAATTGTATCAAATGTGACATTATATGCACTAGCAATAAAATGCTAACTGTTTCATGGTATAAACCTCCTACTGTATGTGGGAATTTATTTACCTGAAATAAAATCCATTAGTTGTTAGACGTGAAGCTCAGATGTATTTCTGGAGTTTATGAAGATAAGCTGGCCTGCTGGTCAGGTGCCTTAGACCCTCCTGTTGAGGTCAGCTGTGAGTGACAGCTTCACCTGCAAGTGACTGCACCCGGTTTTCCTCAGGAGCAGATTAGATCTGCAGCTCAAGTTTTTGCGTCTTTTTTTTTTTAACCCAATGGAAGTGGTGGTGCTGGTGTTCTGAAGAATGATATTTGACTCACTAATTCCTCTTCCCCTTCCTCCTCCTCCTCAGTTCTCCTAACATGCCCATGTAATCTCCAGAAACTCAACCCTTGTAATATTCAGCTTTCACATTTTCCCATGTAAAAATCCCATAATTCCCAGCCATGGTTAATATCGAGCTTTCTCAGGAACAGGTGGCCTCACCCCATAAATCATTAAATACCATTCAGCTTGAATCATTTTAATGTGACAGTCATGAGCCAGTTGCTCTAATAAAATTCTGCTAACCAGCTCTCTCCCTCACTCTCCAGAACAATCCCAGTCATTCCCGGGGGTGTCCACAGGCATCTAGAAAGGAGAAGGTGGCATCTGGCCACCCTCTTTCTCCTCTTCTGGATGACCATCTGAATCTTGGGCCTCCATCCTCCAAAGCATTATTCGATTTGAAGTGCAGAGATTTTTTACATAAAGCAGAGCAGCTCTGCCTTGAGAAGGAAGAAGAACAGATGGGGTGAGATGGAGGACCAAGTCCAGCCTGGCCCTGGGCCCTGGCGTGCCTTCGCACCCTTTTAGGTGTGAATTCCTTTCCCCATTGGAAGCATCAGGCAGTAGTGGGAACCAGGGTCAAGTTGGCAAATTGGCAATTGCTCTAACCAGTTCGCAGATGTTTCAAAAGTCTGTCTAGCTTTTTTTTGAATTGGGGAAAATGCCTAATTTATCTTAATTTACTGATGGCAGTGCTTTGCCCAGGGGCCTCCAGGCCTGAGACTGAAGACAAAGTTAAAAGGATACATGGGCCAGTGTTACATATTGTGCAGACTGAGACAGACTCTTGTTTGTTTCAACAGTATTAATGATTCTACTAATTTTATCTAAGGGGGCGCAGAGAAGAAAAAGTGGGGAAAAAAGAAAAGATAGGAAAAAAGAAGCGACAGAAGAAGAGAAAGGCTGCTCAGAAAAGGAAAAACTAGTTATCTGCCACCTCGAGATGGACCGCAGTGCTCTCTGCTCCTGTCTCTCCCGGCGCTTTGTAAATTTGCTCTTCCCCTCCTCCAGGGCAGACCCCTGCCTCCCGGGCGCCGCTCAGACTTCTATGGGGGAGCAGCACTCTGCTGCCCCTGTGGCCACACTGTCTCCTGTATTTATATGCTTTTTAAGGCCTTTCCTGGTCTACTAAGTTATGAAGAAAGTAGTTGTGCAGAGACTGGGGTTTGGGTCTGTGACGGGGAAACTCCATGCTCAGGACTCTATCTAGAGTGGCCGAGGACTCTAGAATGGCCAGGGGTCTCCAGCATCTCTCTGGGCTGTTGAGCCTCCCACTCAGCCCTCCGCTCCCTCCCTTAGAATGCCCATGATCACTCTGGAGCTCACACAGCTCCACACACCTACAGTCTGCATTCCTGTCTGAGACCAGGCTGTGGCCGCCTGGCCTGCACACAGGGCAGTCTGCTAGCCCAGCAGCAGGAGCCTGGCCAGCAAGGGGCATGTGCCTTATACCCTTATTCCCCGCCCCTTGGCCTTGGTGGTGCAGAGCTGGCTGTGGCCATGCCACTTGCAGGTGATAACTGACTCCTTTGCCCAAGTGCCTGACGCCTGGCCCTCCACCACTCTGCCGCCAGGGGTGGGACTTCTCCAGCACCCCCCAGGCCTGGGGCTGTGTGAGTGGCTTTACCTCCAAGCACAAGTGGGCTTCTGCAGACTGTGGGGAGAGCAGGTGGGAGCTCTGCACTCTCAGAGAGCAGCTGTGGAAATGCTTCTCAGGGAGCCTCCTCGCCAGGCAGTTCATTTCGTAGATTCTTTAAACAGGTCCCCGATGGATGTGGAGGAACTGTGTGCAGGGCCTGCAGCTCCCGGGACTCCTGCCCTATCCCCTCCCCACTTCTGCCGGAGAGTCTCCATGACCCTGTGTGATTAGGTTCGGGAACACAGCTGCCTCCGTCCTCACTCATGGGAAATATCTGCTTAAAGTGGACATGGTTTAAGTTCTAGAACTTTCCTCCCCCACCCACAGATTTATGTCTGAGATTTCTTTCCAAGTCTCTCTAATTTGGATGGGAAGGAGAGGGATCACATTGGAGAGAAAGGCCCTGATTTTCAGTGCTTTGAAAAAGGATGCCTTGAATACCTACTCTTCTCCCCATCCCCTGTCACACATAAACACACACTCACCCTGCACCCCAGACCCTTGGGCATAATTTCAGTACATGGGTCCAGAAAGATGAAATGGTTGGAGGATGGAGCAGATGGATTTCAGGAGAAGAAAACCCTAGGTCCCTGCCTGTCACCCTCACCTGGGTCACACAGCCCGTGTCTTCCTTCTGCTTTAATGCACTCCTTCATGGTTACAGGATACAGAATTGTAGCCATTCCTTTTTGCCATTGGAGAAGTGTCCCCCTAGGGTCTTGCTGCCAAAGGCCTTTTGTTCCCACTGCCATCTCTTCTATTTGGCCACCTCTCCCAGGCTGAGCCCCTCTTGCCGGCACTGGGAATAGCAGACTTGCTCCTGGGTGTGTGGGGTGCCCACCTCCTCCTGCCCTCCCAGCCTCTGAAGGCATCTGGATGATGGCTGGGCTGCCCAGGGCTGCCGTCCTGCCTGTGGGAGCCAGCAGCAGTTCTGGTCTGTAGGACCTTGGCTTAACCTTAAAAAAAACCCCCGAAGAAGGTCAGACCCAGGCCTCCATGCTCTCAGTTCTTCACACTGTAGGAACAGTGCATCTCTGTGCCTAGAGAGGGGTGGCAGGTCCAGCCTGAGCACCATGGAGAGCTGTTTGCCATCTAGCAACAGTGAGGCAAGCTATTGCTTCTCTAAGGTGACAACCTGCTTTTTGCAGTGCTCAGGGCAACAAGGTTTCCCCTCCATTCCTGGGGAAGCCAGGGCTGCGGGGACTAAGAGAGTTGGCGCCACATTAAGACACGCAGGCAAGCTTGAGTCCTGTCCTTGTATGACTCCAGTGGCCCCAGGGCTTCACTGTATCTGACAAGCGGGCATAGCCCCAGCCCCGTCGAAGAGAGGGTCGCCGTGGAAGAGCCGAAGAGGCGGACCTTCGTTCTCTTGGGGGTTGAAACTAGGCAGGCGCGCGCCTGCACCAGGTGAACAGTGTGCGGCGTGCAGCAGCCGGTGCGCCCGACTCCTGGGCCCCCCTGCCCACGCTGGCCGAGAGGTCCTGAGGCGAGTGTGGGTGGGAGGTGGAAGAGTTCAGTAGCACTAAGGCCCGGGACGAGCCGGCACACTGCTCCTGGCTCCAGACCGAGCAGGGAGGCCATCAGTCCTAATGTCTGTGCTGGCTGAGGCAGTGCGCCCTGTCCTGTCGTGTGACCGCTGTGCCATGCTGTTTCAGTGACCTCCTCCATCCACCACGCCCCATGCTGGCTGCACCCGTCCGTCTTCTCTGCTTCCCTTTTCCAGTTGATCCCTTGCTTCAGCCATGGCTCTCTCTCTCACTGCCCTCCCCCTGCCCAGGGCCTCGGAAGGGAGACGCACTGCGGCGACTTGGAAGTCAGGCGTCGGGGGCCCTGCTGGAGCGGGGCTCAGCATCTCAGGCATAAGGCCTGGCTGCTGTGGGAACCCGCCTTAATGGTGTCTCCCTCTGTTCTTGTTAACAGGAGGTTCAAGATGTGAGAGGCGCAGGTTGGGTCAGACGCCTGAGGAAACCTTACAGTAGGAGCCCAGGTCTGAAACCAGTGTTAGGAAGGGCCTGCAGAGGCTTCCCAAGGCCTGGGCAGGGCCGAATGCATTTCCAAGGGCTTTGTTTTGCACAGTTTGCCTTACTTTCACCGTTTGATTATGTAGCAAAATATATGATGTTTATTTTTCATTTAGTTTGATTATCCAATGTCACTGGTGACAGATAGCAACTTAGACTAAGACCATTATTTTACTTGCTTTATTGTAATATCTTTCCCATGGAGCCCCAGGTCTGATTAGGGGTTCCTGAGTTTTGTCGCTCTCTGAGCTGTGCAGGCTGAGACCCCAGACTGAGGGAGCCTTGCCCACATCATCATGTCCTAGGATGGAGAACCACCAGGAAGTGTCAGGACCAGTCAGCATGGGCACACCCTAGGACTGCCCTGTGCCGTAAGGGGTGATGAAGAGTTAGGTTCTAGTGGGCCAGGCGGGAGGCTCACCCTTCCTCCAGGGGAGAACTGGAGTCCGCCTCTTTGGCGAGATCGCAGGGCTTCCCTGAGCTGAGGCAGCAGGAGTGTGAGGCCAGCGTAGGGTGAGATGCACCCCTCATCCTGAGCTCTCCTCTACATCCCATCATGTTCTTCTCATCATTCTCTCTCTCATCCATCATCATGTGTCTCCAAGACTGTCTCCATGACCCCGGAAAAGGACTCTCTCAAGACCAAAGCTTTAATTTAAACTGGGCACGAAGAAGCAAACCAAACTGTCTCCTGTTACCGGGTCCTGAAAACACTGTGCACATCTGTGTCTTGTTTGGAATATTGTCTGTTGTCCAATCCTGTGTTTTTGTTCAAGGCCAATGTCCTCAGTGCATGCACTGTCAGTTCCTCGTATGCAAAGGCTGGGAGTGAGGAGAAGCCCGTCTGGGCCCCTGACCAGGTTTCTGATGAGGACAACCATCCTTTGGGGTGGACAGCCTTGGTTTCCCCACTGATCACAAAGCTGTGGCAGATCAACAGAGCCCGAGGGAATTTGGTTTATAGCAGTGTTGACCTCTGAAGACACCAACCCTCCTGCTTCTATAGTTATTAATAGCTCAGAAACAGAATTTTGTCTTCATTGTATCAAGCCCAGCATTGCTATGGAAATAAGAAAGGAATTCTCAACTCTTTTGGTTTTGAAAACCCAGTCCATAAAATGATCAGTCTTGGACATGAAGATTCCTTCCCAATTAAAATTTAACCTCATCTTCTTCACCATTGGGCAATCCCATTGTCTCTTATCTTGCACGGTGGCTGCTGGAACTTCTCTGCTGCCCCTGTCTTCTTGTGCTTCTGGGACCTCCAGCAAGACATTCCCCTTAGAAAATGATGGGATATTTGGGAAAGTAAGTTAAAAACCCTGCTGTTTAGAGTGTGTCCTTTTACTGAGGGCAGTTTGTAGAGTTGAATTACATAGTTTAAAAATTTCACTTTTTGAAAAGGTAGGCATTTGAGGGCTTTATGCTTGTTTTGGTGTTTTTCATGTGGTCTCACAAATACTTTTCCCTTTGGATAAAGATCTCAGTAAAATTTTTAAAATTAAGAAAGTGGAAAAAAAGGACAAAACAAGGAAATGTATCAATTGACAGGACACTGTAAGTAACATGCAGAAAGTGTATTATAGTAAAACAGTCTTGAATTATAGGTGTTTAAAATTTAATAATCTTTGAGTTATCAGTAGCATGTGTTAGGCATTTCCATAGACATTCCTTTAAATTGGATCTTCATGGTAGAAGGTCAGTCCATCAACTGAACAAGGATTCACGTCAAACCAGTTAGTTTACATTGAAAAAGTAGAGTATGGGGGCCTTTATTAGTTATAAGGGATACACAACTGGTTTCAAAACCCTCTTGAAATCAACCTGCCACTACAGGGCTCCTAAATTATACATGAAATGATGAAACTTTCAGTGGGATAGTCATTTTCCAAGTAATCCAAGATATTTAAAAATCTCATGGAAAATTTGGGAGCATCTTCCCCTGGAATCCATGAACCAGAACCATTAAATCTCTTACTCCAAGAAAATAAACATGTCCTTAAATCTTGACTACAGTTAAGGAAAGAATCATTTCTGTTTCTCCTCTATGGTGGGAAAAATCGATAAGAGTAGAAACTGCAGAGAAAATTATTTGTGTAACAATTCCTCTACTTGCAATCTGCCCTAAAAGGAGATTCCCAGCTAAAGCAAATATGCATTTAAAGAGTCTATTTGCAAAACAAAAGGCTCTCCAGATCAGCCTGTTGCTTTCAAAATACAAGTCAAGGGCATCAGTTGCTGAGGGGTCACCCAGCTGTTCCTCCTGGTCCAGTGCTGCTTTTCCCTGACCTTCCTTGGGCCCTTAGTAAACTCCAGGGCGGTCCTCCACTGCCAGCCTTTGCATCAGGACCAGGCCAGGGAGCCTGGGGGACCAGGGCTCACAGACGTGCTGTGTGTTGAAATCTGAATCTGTGCCATGTGTTGTTTGCACTGTTCTTTGTCCAGCTCTGGCCAGGTACTGAGACCCCAGCGAGAAGGCTCAGGAGGGGCCCTCTGCTTGTCTGTCTGTCCTCCAGAGAAAGGAGGTTCTGCTTTGAGCAGAGGCCTGAATAGTGAAAGGTTGCCATCCCCCCGTGCGAAGTCCAGAGAACTTCAAAGCCTTTGCATTGATCCGATTTGACCTTCCTTTCTGACCGCTGCCTTGTGTTATCACCGTGGGCTCCCTCGCTGGGAGTTCACCACCCTTCTCAGGTGGAGCGCCCTTTTGCAGCTGGATGAGAATTGTGGGGTCCTGATCCCTCTACACATTTTCCCTGACCCATTCCAAGGGAACCCCATCCTTGGGAAATGCTCCCTAGAAAACTTCAAGTCCTAAGCAGACCACTGACACGGCCAAGTTGAAAAAAATCTCACAGGAAACTTGTTATTCTGCAGCCTCGCTGGACTCTCAGTCCCTGAGCAGTGATGGGTCAGTGTTAAATGTGATAAATACTGTATTTTGTATTGTTTAAAATGCATCTCCCAGATAATGTGAAGGTGGCCCAGGAGAAGCTTCCTGTATGCATTGTGCTTTTTTTTTTTTTAACAAGTAACAACTCCTTTTGAGAAACAATTTCTACTTTGAAGTCATATCAATGAAAAGATGTATATGCACTTATAATTTTCCTAATAAAGGCATGTATTCAAATGTAGCAACCAACGGTTTGAAATTAGTGTTACCATTTGGAGTTTTCCAGACTTGGTTTTTCTTCCTCAAACCCAAAAAAGAGGGATTATGTAATCTTAACTACAATAGTTAGAGGAAAACAGGCCACTGTAATCACACTAATCTGAGGTAAGAATTCTGGGGGCATACTTGCCTCGCCCAGTCAACTGACCCTTAGTGGGGGAAAGGCACTCCCTTTTCTCCAAATGTCCTTAGTTTTGCTAGAATCCCTTCCTAAAGGCAAGCTAGTCCTCTACTCCAGAAGGGATGGGTTTCTGCAAGGGCCCAGCATTTGTCTGTCAGCTGTGGAGAAGGAAACCTGCGCTCTGTATTTCCCAGGCTTAGTAGAAGACAGCAGAGGCCCCATCCCTGAAGGCATTGCTGAGGACCCAGCACCCTGCGCATTTTCTGTCCTGCACAGGGGCCCTCCTGGAAGCCAGACACTGATTCTCTCAACTGTGGCCAGCCAGCCCTGTCCCGGACACTGTGAACAGGGATTGAGGGCAGTAAGCCTGACAGACAGGTTCTGTCCTTACAGAGGTCGGTCAGCCCCTTCACACTTCCTCCCACATTCTCTCTGGTCCATAGTCAACCATGCTGGAAAGGAGAGGGCAACACAAAAGCCGAAAATGTCTCAGTCCAGATTGTTCTGTCCCCCAGATCCCCTTGCCCATAGGCCCCGATGTCACCATGTACCCCTGTGCTCAGAACCTCCCAGTTATTTATAGGGTGGCCGTGATGTGGTTGCTAAGTTGCAGATGGACTGGAGGGAGACAGAAGGATGAGAGGAGGCCACAGCAGGAAGCAGCATGGTCTCCTGGGACAAGCATGGGTGTGAGGATTAGCAAACCAGCCCTTGAATCCTGATCTTCCCTCAGAAGCACTCTGTGACTTGAGACATCCCACCTGCCTGGATTCTCAGGCTCCCCGGCTATAGCCTTGGAGCTTAGTATCCCCTGGAGTTGTGAGGATTAGACTGGGGTAGTGTTTACAGAAGACATTTTGCTCCCTCTGCCCCTGTCCCCTGGGGTCCAAAGAGCTGGAGTAGGTCAGACCTGCCTCTGCTGAGACCCACAGCAGAGCTCAGATACCAGCTGGAGCTAGAAGTGATCTTAACTGTTGAGCTTCTTGCTCTTAGCTGGCAGACTGGGAGAAGCCTCTTGATTGGGGTCTTGTGGGTTCCCTGAGTGCCTGTGCAGTGCTGGCTCCAGTACACTCCACCACTCTGTGTGCACCAGGAATTAACCTCTGGGTTAATTCTTCAGAATCATGTTGACTCTTCAGAGTGCTGTCATATAAAAGAAAAAAAAGAGGCAGTGGCCTACCATGCTTCACACGGCTAATGGCCCTCATTAGTCAGCCAACTACCGCTGCACTGCCAGGCCTGTGCTAGGTGGAATAGATGCTGTGGTGAGCAAGATGGCTTACTCCCTGACTTCATGGGGCCTGCAGTCTGGGGACTGACTTGCAATTAAGTGAGCATTTTCATAAAGCTCGGTAAGTGTAGGTCAGGTGCATCCAGGTGTCGGGGATGCTTAGAGCACCATAAACGGCTCCCTAAAAGAAGTGCTGGTAAGCCGAGACCTGAGAGCAGTAGATTCCTCTGGGGGGATCTACTGTCCCATGAGGACTGCCCCTGAGAGCCCAGGTGGTTCCTTCTGTGGGTTAGAAATGAGAGCTGATTCTGCCAGGGGTGCAGCTCATGGGGGAGCCCAGCATGAGGGCAGAGGGAGCTGGATTTCAGCCCCTTCACTCCTCTCACAAACCACACAAATGCAGCTAAGAGGAGCTGAGCCCCCACAGGGAGGAAGTTCTGGCACCTGGGAAGTATCATGACGGGGTCCACTCGGCACAGCTGATTGAATGATATGGGATCTGGCCCAGGCTGGCTGATCCAATTTGCTGTCCCAGAAGTACAGAGTTGTGACTCACACCTCATTGGGTTCTCTGACCACAGTTGAGAGCCTTGTACTTGGAAGTGTGCGTAGCCAGGAGACAGAGAAACAGATGAAACTGGATGAAACGGATTCAGAGAAGTGGGGATGAGAGACCAGCCACCCTGAGCAGAGGTGGGAGTGGCTGGGACGGTCCAGTAACACTCCCCACACTCGGGTAGCATATATTTCAAATAAAGCCCTCACAAGAGCTAGAATAAGGATTTCTGCTAATTATACTCAAATAACCATCACTAGGGGCAATTAGGCAAAGTGGGCAAGGAGGCTCAGCTGTGGGCTGGTGCTTGCACAGGGAGTTATGTTGGAGATCTCACTACTCCCTCTCCAACCTCCCCAGGGTCTGTGCTGAGCCCTCTGTCTGGCTTCAGTTTGAACTCCAAGGAAGGACCACGCCTGTGCCTGTTACCCTGTTAAGATTAATAAATGACCTAGAGGCATCCCTTAAGCCCCTTCCCGACAAAAAGGCACACAGATTCTGTTTAGGGCCTAGATGCTTTTCCTCCACTGAAAGCACCCACCAGCACAACCCAACTTGCCCACATCAATTGTGGTGAGATGGCTGAACCATGATCAGCCTGTTGACAGCTCCAGGCCAGCCCCAAGTATGGGGAGGGGAAGCTGAGATCTACCCCACAGCCTGTGTATCCAATAAGAAGAACAAACCAGGACAATTGAGTTCTCAGGTGGGTCCATCCCTAAGGCCTCCCCTGCTAGACTGTAAGCTCCGTAATGTCTCATGGGGGGTCAGGGAGTCCCAGTGCCTAGAAGAGTGCTTGTCATAGTGGGTGTTGAACAAACGTTTGATGAGCCAGCTGACATCCTCAGGTTGTGGAGCATCAACAGGCCCTGAGGCAGCAGCCTCCCGGCAAGCCAGAGACAAACTGTGCTGGCCTACCTGGGGCTAGAGCTCCTCTCCAATCTCAAGGAGGTTGCTCTGCCACGTTTTCAGGAGTTAACACTCATTTTAGAGCAAATGAGTTGCAGCTGCCTCTTGGCCTGTGAAACCAAACAGAAACAAAGCAGAGTGAAGCCCTAGATGAAGCCTCTTACACTCCCAGCCCTTCTACTATTCCTGCAAATGGAGGGGCACGTGGAGTGGCTAGAGGTTCTTGTGGACTGGTCGCCAAGTGGGAGGAGCCCTGGACTTTTAGGGAAAGTGAGTAGCTGTTCCTTGCTGTGTAACCCATCCTCTGTTGACTATAACTCAGTCCACACTGTTCCTGCACCTCTGCAGCTGACTAGAGCTCAGAAAAAAAATACATCCCTGCTGTCTGGTCTCTTTAAAGTCATGACCCTAACCAGAAATAGGTCCTCAGAGGTGCCAGCATCCTATCACAAGTCCCTGCCCCAGTTGCCCCTCCTGCTAGGTGCTTATTCCACACTTTCTTCTCTCTTTAAATCTTCATCCTCTTCTCCCTCTGCACTATCAGCTGATGATCTGGCTTCTGTGTCAGAATACAAGTGAGCAATAAGAAGCGGACTTCCATGATCTTCACCTCTCTTCCACCGCCTGTCACTGCTGTGACCCTGCAGGGAGCACCCTGCTCGCTGGCCACCCTGCATCTGGTGGTGGAGCCCAGTGCTTCTCCCCTGCCCAAGGACATCTCTCCTTACCTCCCCCTCTCTCCTGCACCATAAATCTTTCACTCTCTACATGGACCCACCAACATGCAATAATAACTCCCATTGAAAACACGACAAAGTAAAAATAAAACACCCCTATACTCTATCGTTCTACCCTTATATTCCCTTATAGCTTCTGCAGTATTTTCCTGCTTCTCTTCCCACAAAAGTCCTCAAAAGAGTTGCTATATATCCTGTGTCCACTTTCTCTCCTCTCTCTGTTCTTTCTGGAATCCACTCCAATTAGAATTTTGACCCTACTACTCACTCCAGTTGAACTGCTCTTTGTCAAGGCCATCACTGAGCCCTGTTTTGGGAAATCCAATGATCACTTATCAATTCTCAGCTTACTCAGCCTATAGGCATCCATGGCATCACTGATCACTCTCCTTGAAACATTTTTTGGTTGGCTTTCAGGAGACCACTCCTGACTGTTTCTTCAGCTTCATGCCTTCTCATTTCCCTTTGCTGTTTCGTTCTCATCCTCCAGACGTCTAAACACAAGAACACCCCAGGGCACAGTCCTCAGATGCTCTTCTTTAGCACCAGGTCAACCCATTCACTCTCTTGGCCTTGAACACCAGGTAAATGTGGAGGAATCCAGGGCGATATCTCTCCTGGACTCCAAGCTTGTACACTCAACTCCTCTGTTGAAATTTATGATATGCAAAATGAAATTCCTAATGTCCACCTTTTCCTCAACCTGCTCATCCCCATTTCTGCAAATGACGACTCTATCTTCTCAATTGCCCAGGCCAAAACCTTATGGTCCTCTTTGATTTATTTTATTCTCTTGCAACCCTGAGCTAAACCATTAACAAACTCAATTAGCAACCTTCAAAACAAATCCAGAACCCAATCACTTCTCACTGCTGCCATGTTGGTCCAAGCCACAGCCATTTCCTGTGTGAATCACAGCACTAGCCCCTGGCCGGCCCACCCTTACGCCCTGCAGTGTCCTCTCAACAGCAGGAAGAGTGACCTGTCATGATGCCCGGCCACGTCACTCCTACTCAAACCCTACAGTGGCCAACAGAGGTTTACACCTGCTGGCCCCTGTCACCTCTCTGACCTGACCCCTTTCTGCTCCAGCCACACTGGCCTCCTCTCCCTTGAACAGACTGGGCCCACGCCTGGCAAAGGACTTTTGCACTAGTTGGTCTCTGCCTAGATACCACAGGGTCTACCCCTTCCTTCCTTCAGTCTCTGCCCACCATCATCTGTCAGAAAAGCCACTGCAGACACCCCATCCTCTAGGGCAGTCCCTCCCACCGCTGGCCACCTTATCCTGTTTGTTCTCCTCCGTAGCTCCACCTGCCACGTTCATTTCCCCACAGGAGAGGGTTCACACTATGTGGGAAGAGAGGACCTTGGTCTGTTTTGCTCACTAGTTATTCTTTGTGGCTAGCACATAGAAGGTACTAAAGAAATATTTTTTGAATGACTGGCTGATAAATCAACAGGATGTTCACACAGTGGAAGCTTTCTTGGCTCATGTCTAAAATAAAGATAGCAGTGCTCACCTCACAAGGTTGTGCATTCATTTGCACACTCAGGGTCACACTGGTAAGTTGTTATTTGGACCCAAATTCATCTCACTCTAATGTCCATATATCAGTGGTCACACATGCTGACCCACTGTGCCTGAAGCTTCCCCCTCGAGTCCCTGGCACATGAAGAACAACAGTGGTTCATTTCCTGTGAGTCCAGATTAAAGAATCATTCCTTCCCCCAGAGGCACCTCCTTCTGAGTGCTCCCACCTCCTGTGGGGACATGCACACACTCCCTGTGCAGACCAAATGGTTGTCAGTGCTGGGCCGGGGTCCAGGGGAGGACAGCCACAGCCAGTATAGGTCCCTAGGATGAGGTCTCTGCTGCTGGTGTTTCATCACAGGCCTGATTTTGGGCAGTGGCCAGTGGTCAGACCTTAGCACGCAGCCTGTGCACTAGAGGAGCAGGATTCCAGAGACATCAGCAAGTAGAAAAGGACAACGAACAGAGATCAGCTACTAGAAACTAAGGCTGTGTCCTTCCATGAATGGACACAGCTGGGGAGTGGCAGAGTGGGGATTCCAACTTATGTCTATTTGGCTCCAAACATGAGCCCTTAGCCGTTAGGCTTCCCTGCCTTGCTTCTCTGGTTCTCCATGGCTTTCCCACTGCCCTGCCCAGGTGGAGACCTCATTCCACCCTAGATGTTGCTGGCTTCGCCTAAAGGCAGCTGCTCACAGCCAGACCCAGGCAGGATGGCAGACCCTCTGGGGAGGTCGGGGAAGGGGCCAAGAACTCAGGGAGGGTTGGCAGCAGTGGTGGCTGTGCTCGGGTTTCCTGAGCAGCAGCTAAGCTCTGCACTGCAGTTGGGGAAGTTGCTCAGGAGAAGGAATGACCGGTCTTGGTCAGTCTGGACGGCCCCAGATGCAGCCACAGGCTCACCTTGTCCTGGCCTATTCCCAGGCATTTCTCTGAACATCAGCTTGGGTCACATGGGCTTGTAGGCCGTGAGGAAACAACTATTCTGGGCATTCCTGAGCTTCAGGGTAGGCGGCTCTCCTTCCTGCCACTACGGGAATTCACCCCCCAGCACCATGTTGCAGCCTTGGCACCTGGAATGAGGTCTGCTGGGGACTAGCTCTGTCCAGTTCTTCCTGAGAGAGCACCTGCCCAGCAGGCTGTGTGGGCCTGCCCCCTGCTCAGGCCACAAAGGGGAACTGGCGGCTAATGCATTCACCTGCGCGTTTCCTTAGGTTGGCAGGACAGAGTTCCCAGCAGAGACAAATAAACACCTTGATCAGGAGCTTTCCGTCAGCTGACATTTGTGGGGCAGCCTGTGCCTGCCAGGCCCATGGTGGGACTTTCCAGGCATGCTCTACTTCAGTCCCCCCCAGCAATCCCAGGAGAGAACAGCCCTCTCCTGTGTGATGGTCCAGGGCGGCTGTGGAGCCTCCATGTCTCAGAGCTGGTGTGTGGGGAGGCCAGGTCTGCTCCTAGGCTGTTTGGCTCCAATGCATGAGACAATCTGTTCTTGCAGTTTGTGAAGCGGTCCACCAGGCAGAGGCGGTGGCAGGGGCTGTCTGGCTCAGGTCCGGTTCTGCCCTGTAAGTCCCAAGGGTATTTCTAGGCCTTAAATGAGAGTTCCTTAAGTTAGAGGGAATGCAAGGAAATTCTGACTGTGAAATCGGTATAACCTCTCAGAAGCAGCAATTTTTAAAAATGAAATAGCATTGAATAGAAAAGAAAGAAGAGAAGAGGATAAATTGGAAAACTTTGGTATATGTCACACTCACTAAAGGGAAGAACAATCCGTACATGTGTGTGTTTCATAATGTCAAATGCAATTTTTATTGTAGATTGTGGTCAAAAAGTGTACTGGTCTTGTGTCCATAAAACTCAATGAGGAGATGGCTCTCCTTCCCCGAGTAGAAGAGAGAAGTCACAGGATAACACTAGATAGCTGTGATTTAATAAGAGTTTAAAAAAACATTCTTACGTCTCTAGAATCAGGGTACATTTTACAATTACAGTACACATCTAATGGCTAGTTTATGTTTTTCTTTCCTGAAGAGCTGTAGGCTTTACAATTAAATGCTAATATATCAGACTCAAAAACACCAGGGTCATAATTGCTACCCTGTACTGAGCCTCCTGCTCTGTGCTCTGCTATCAGTATTGGACACTGTCCTTCAAGAGTAAAGCAGCTGACTGATGTGCGTTATGAAGATGCCACTGATCCCAGGCGTGGATAAGGACAGAGAGGCTCAGAAGAGTCCAGGGGCAAGCCCAGTGTTACCCACCAGAGCAGCAGATCTGGAATCCAAGCATAGTTATTTCTGACTCCAAAGATCCTTCTGAGAGCTCTCTGGGAAAGGCTGGAGTTAGAGCCATCCCAGGAAGGGCACAGCTCTCGCTCTGTGCTTTTCCAGAATAACAACACCAGTCTCATCCACGAGGCACTTTCCCTGCAGCTGCCAAGGCCCGTGTTCTCAGGTGGCAGCAGGGCAGGGGCCCGGGCCCCACCTCAGTGCCTTTTCAGGGAGCCAGTTCCAAAGGGATGGGCCTCACTGATCCCCTGCTGACCTCCCCAAGCCTGCACCCAAGAAGCCACAAGGAACAAGGGCCTGGAGCCTGGGGTCCCAGAAAGGGGACAACTTGAACCCCAAGATTCCCAGAGTGGGGAACCAGAGGGAGTAATCCCCTGGGCAATCCAGGGTACCAGTGATGATAATCAGATGCCCTTTTAAAGTCCTAAAAAAATGGAGTGACTGTGTATCTCGACCTGCCCAGACAGTCCCAGTGTCTGCCTATTGTCCCAGCAAAATGACTAAGAGTGCCTTTCTCTCTCAGAATGTCCTAGGTTGAATGATAAATTATATGGCTGCTTTATCAAAAAATGAATGAGGTTGTGGACTCTGCTAAGCCACGCCTTGAATGGCGAAGGATCCTGCTCATCCCAACCCTCCTCCTTCTCTGTGTCCTCTTTTCTCTCCAAGAAAAACTGAACAAGCCTCAGGTCCATGTCTTACTTCCTTCCCTGGTCCTCATCGCCTCTCCTCACCCACACCTGGAGCTGCTTTCAGGGGCATCTGAATCCCCAGCTTGGCCTTGGGCTCCACATTATCCCTGGAGTCCAGGTATAAGACATGGAGGCCAGCCCAGGATGAGGAGAGATCAAAATCCACAGAGTCTGCAAAAATTGCTGGACCTGTGGTCAATGCCCACCCCATCATAGACCACATTTGAGACCCAGGGAAGTCTTGGCACCTCCCTGAGCCCTGGTCTCCTTGTCTGTGGCTCCTCATCTGTAGCTTGCAGAGTGGGGAGAAAGGACAGCCCTGGATTGCCACGGAGGTGGAGCAGGGGTGGTGCCTGAGTGCGAATAAGGATACCAACCTAGCATTCACTGCATCCTTCCTTGTGCCAGGCACGGAACACACACTACCTGATGCTCCATGCTCCTTGCAGGGGAAATGGTATGCCTGTTTTGCAGATGAGAAAACAGTCAAGTTTAGCACTTTTCTAAGCCATGTGTATAAAAGTAGCAGAACCTTGAGTCTCCACATTTTTTATTTAGCCATCTGTATGACCAGTTAGTCCTCCTTCCTGTGTGTCTCAGACATAGCCATCAGAGAGATAAAAGGGAAGTGTCAGGGTGGGGATGGGCGATGGTGAGGAGGGAGTCACTTTGAGCCTAAAGGGCATTAGACTCTCCTTCACCTTCTGCTGGACTAGGGACTGCCCTGGGGTACAGGGGTGACATGATTGGGACTCTCAAGGGGTCTAGCACACGTGAGATATGTGGAAGTATCTCCTGGATGTGACAGTGTTGACTGACACACCCCCCCCCCCCCCCAGTCACGAGCAGCTGTAGGCTAAGGAGTGTGGGTCAAAGAAATGCATTCTTGAGTTGGATAAAGGGAGAGTCAGACCCTGCCCTCACCAGGCAGCACGGAGAGGCTGATAAAGAGTAACCGGAATAATAATGATAAAACCAGCTGATGTCCCCCAGGTGCTGATTATGTGCCAGACTTAGGGCTGGCTGCTCCAGATCCATAACTTCATTCAACCTGACTTATCAGGGAGGAAGTGAGTGACTTTCTCAGGGCCCCCCAGGATAAACAGGAGACATGGACCCGATCCTCTTTGTCTCCACATGGTTTTGTCTTGAAGGCTAGCAATTGGGACTTTGTGACTAGGTGTGTTGGGTGCCAGGGAGTGCATTACTAAGTTGGGGTTCCCCTCCCTGGCTTTGGCCCTCAAGGGCCGCAAACCTGCAGATCTTTCATATCTGTGGGCTGCCTCCCATGTCGTCCATTTGTAATCAAACGCATACTTTAGTGAAGTGTCAGGTGCTCTTGGTGACGTTTCTCCCTTCAGCTGTCTGTGTGGAGGATGTCCTTTGCTGGAGGCCAGGCTGGGCTAAAGAATGGAAGCCCCCTCACTTCAGCTTCTTCCCCGGCCCGTCTCCCAGTGTTCCTGCTGGGGTGGCCAGGCCTGTTTGAAGTACCCAAGGTCAGGACGTTGTCTTGAAGCCAGGGTTCAGGAATCTTTGCAAATTCATGCGCTTAGGCTGTATCCTTGGCTTTAGGGTACACAGGCCTGCACTCCCCAACCTTGGGCTCAGCCAGTTGCCTTTTTACCTTTCCCATCTCAAAGTTGCTCTCTGCTTGGAGACTCAGACCCATCCTCAGGGTCCCCTAGCTCCTAGCTTGTCCCTCCTCCAGGATCCCGCACTCAGTTGGGGCTTTGGATCCCATTCCCCTTGGCCTCAGCTCCATCAGCAAGAGTCACCAGCTCTGCCAAATTCCATGGAAATTTCCAACTCCTAAATCTCTATTGTGGGGCCACCACTAACTCATTGCAAGAAAATTTAGTTACTTGTTGAACAGGATATTTAAACAAACACTAGAGGTTATGTAATTGCCAGGCATTGCAGCTCCCTGACCTGCAGCCTCAGTAGGTTTGGGACATCTGCACCTCTGAGCTGGATGCAGGGGCTCCTTAGAGCCACCCATCCCTGCGAGGCTCTGGCACACTGGACACATCCAATTATAAGTCAGCTGCCAAGAATGTGGTTTGAAAATCATTTTTGCTCCTTTACCTATAAGCTGAAAATCTTTCATCCGGATTTCACCATTTCTTAATTTTGCTGTTGTTTCACAAACTACGGAACTCCATAGTTTTGAACATATGTGTTCCTGGGAGTTCAAATTCCCAACTTTCATCCTTTACTCCCAATTATTCCAGCTTCAGCAAATTCATTCCACCAGCTGTCCTGCCAGGGGGTCCCAGCACCACCTCATGCCAGTGTAACGATGATGGATCCCTTCTCAGAGCAGCCAGATGGGCTCCCAGACAGAAAAAAAAAATGGTTTCCAAGTAAAATAGGACAGACAGACGGAGCTCTCACCAGGTCTCTTCAACCTGGTCGCCACTGGAGGTGGCTTAGAAGGATGTACAGAATATCCAGTGCAGCTTGGAAATAAGACTTTCATCTTCTTTTCCCCGACACACACCGTGAGCTGTTTGACAGGAATCAAATCAAAGTGGAAGAGATTTGTGAGGTTCCCAGCACTGAAATCCTCCTTCCCATTGTTTTTATTCACATTTTCACACTATTTAGCCTCAAAGTGAAGCAAAACAAGACAGAAAAAGGCATCTTCAACAGGTTTGGGCTTGGGATTGTGGCAGGAACTAAAGACACTTATGAGAAATCTCAGGGACCCAGCCAAACCCAAACACTGGATGAGGCAGGGGGCCACCCTGGGCTCTGGGAGCAGCTCCAGCCTTGGTTTGCAGCTTTGGGCATGTCCCAGTGCCTAGTGCAGTGAAAGGCAGCTTCATGACTCTCTGCACTTCCCAGCACCCAGAAAAGGACCACAGAGGCTCCCTGACTCCCTGTGGCTAGTGGAGCTCATCCATATGAGAAAAGATAGGCAGAGATTTGAGGAAAGTCTGGGGGAAAAAAACAAACAAAAGTTGAAATGGATGGAAAATAGAATTCATGAAATAATACTAAACATTTATTTTAAATAACGGGAGGAGAGCCTCTATAATGGTCTAGAACTATTTAGGATTTTGGATGCAATCAATTTCTTTCCTCGTAGAAGGTTGAAAAGCACCTCAAAGGTGATGCGTTAGATTCTGGAGCAGAAAGATCAGCCTTGCCCTGCTTTTGAGTTCCCCTGCTATGCCCAATAAAGTGTGAACTCATTGCAGTCGCTAAATAAAAATCTTCTGTAAGGATCTTACCACTCCTTTATTGAAACCCTCTAAGAACTTCCCAAAGCTCCCCTCTCTAGCCTCTCTCCTCCCCATCCTCAATCACACTGTGTTGCTCCTTCCTCCCCCAAGGCCCCCAAGGTCCTCCAATGCGTCTTTCCTTTGCTCAAGGCCTCTTCCTAGACCTTCCACCCCACGACTCCCTTATCCTTCAGCAGGACCCTCCCATCCCCCAGGATGCCCCTGTGATAACCCTTTCTGCTCCACCACGTTTCCCTCATAACCCACAGACCTTCGCACCATCTTCATTCCTTTGCTCAGATGTCTATGGTCTGTCCTCCCCACTGGCTGCCAGCTACACGAAGCCGAGTTTCGTCCACACCACACCTCAGCTGTCTGTGCAAGGATGCCCTCTGAGGGCAGCTGGCCGTTCTGTAGTCTCACCTCCCTGGAAGTCTTCGCCCATCAAGCAGCCATGTCCAAGTTTGTTTACCCTCTCTTTGGTCAAAGCCTGACCTGCTATCCCAAGAAGGAAGGCAGTAAAACTGCCGCATGTTAACAATTTACAAATGTTTTTGTTATTGTTGCCCATATGCTCTGAGGATTTTGCATTGGTCAAATTAACATAATTTGAATAGTGTGGCAAGCCAATATTTTTCTAAACACTTTCGTGTGGTTATATCTGCAATGTATGTTAATATATTAACATAAGGCATAGTATTTATTTTATTAAATAATTTAGTTTAACAAGTTTAATATAGAACACTGTAACACCCCAGGACTATAGACTTCTGAAGCATTAGGAAAAATGGAATATACAATTTTTAGCATACTTGTGCAAACCCCCAGACAAAGGACTTGCTCACAAGTATCTTGTTTGGCACTTTTTATGCTGTAAATGTCTGGAAATATTATTGCCCTAACCCGTTTCCAGTGAGTAGATGAAAGAAAAGAGAAGAAGGCAGATCCAAGGAGAGGATTTATTAAAAGAAGTCCAGAAAAGCCAAGCAAGATGAGAAGCCAGTCTTGAGGCAGCGGAACCTCCTGGGGAAAGCCCAAGCCAGGCTCAGCCCGAGCTGCACATTAGGATCCTGATTCCCAGGCTGGGAAGAGTGAAAACCGAGTCTGGGGGCGAGATAAGCATGGCAGGACTTGTTTGCCCTGTGGATAATCTCACAGTGGGAAATCACTGCTCTAGACCAGTGCTCCTCAGATTTGAGGGATTATCAGAATTGCCCAAGGGCTTCCTAGGACACAGATTTCTTGGTTGCACCCCCAGAGCTTCTGACTCAGCAGGTCTGGGTGGTACCTTTCTCACAGGTGCCAGGCATGTGATGCTACAGGTCCAGGACCACAGGATGAGAGAGAACCTGTGCTCTGGACACTGGGGCATTTTGCGTTGGGGAAAGGCAAAGCCACAGGGATCATTTAAAAACTAACTCAGGGGCCGGCCTGGTGGTGCAGCGGTTAAGTTCGCATGTTCCTCTTCGGCAGCCCAGCATTCCCAAGTTTGGATCCGGGTGCGAACCTATGCACTACTTGTCAAGCCATGCTGTGGCAGGCGTCCCACATAAAACAGAAGAAGATAGGCACGGATATTAGCTCAGGGCCAGTCCTCCTCAGCAAAAAGAGGAGGATTAGTGGCAGATGTTAACTCAGGGCTAACCTTCCTCAAAAAAAACCCCAAAAAACTAACTCAAACTCAAACTCTCTAAAGCTTCCCACAGCCCTCTGGGCCTCCACACCTGATCACACCTGCCCTTGCTGCTGTCTCACCTGGCTGCACAGGGAGCTTGCAGAGTGGGTGGAGAGAGCGAGCAGAGAGAGGCAGGGAACTGAATCGGGGAGAGGTCCCTGAACCTTGATGGGGCAGGAGTCCTATCCTTTTGTTGCTTTCTCTCCACCACTCAGCCTGTCACTGTGGACCCAGCCTCCATGTTGCTGCCTCCTCTTACCCCTCATTAATGTTTCCATTGCTCTCATTCGATTAATGGACTTCTCTGAGTGTATCCAGCAGACTTCATTCTACTCACTCAGTTCCCCGCAGAGCATGGGGACAGCTGGCTGCAGGGGCTTCCATGGGGAGGAACAATCCAGATTTAGCAAGTGTCATGGGGACACAGTCTCTAAGATGGTGTTTAGAGACATCGCCACCAGTAGAGGTTACTTTATGGGATGGGATTCTGGGAGACTGTGCGGAATATCTTCTATCGCCCTCCAGACCCAGTCCCACTCTCTTGGGCTTGACCTCTGCTCTGGGAGCCAACCCGGCCAGCACTGCTATCTGAGTCACCAGCAGGAGGTGAGGACAGCGGGAGAGGTGAGGTCAGGATGTTTATGCCCTGGCACCTTCAGACCAAGTCACCCCTGGCTTCTGCTGATGGAAGGTTGGAGCTCTGTCCAGAGTGCTCCCTGACTTTGCATCTGGTGACGGCTCCGTCCCCTCCCCCTGCTCAAGGGGAGGCCACCCTGTGTCCTGCCTGTACCTTTGTAAGGATTCCCTTTATTAAACTCTTCTGAAATGACCTAACTGGAGTGTGCCATCTGTTTTCTGCTGGGACCCTGATTGCTACACTCACTTCATTTTCAGATGACATTTTTCCATGCTGTCTGCATTTCTTATAACAAGCCCCTGCTACTTTTATAGTGAAAGTAAACAGCAAAGATAAAGAACAAAGACAGGCAGCATTTAGCACACCCACACCTGGCTCACTCTCGGCCCAGGTTTCAGTCCCCATGGGGACGCAGAGCTGATGCAGTTCCCTGCATCTGTGCAGAAACATACCCGGGGTGGGCGGGGTGTATTTTAGCTCAGTGAGTTAGGACGATGACACAAGGATTTACTGAGAACAAGAACTACTCTGGGTTGAGAACATTGTAACCTTAGTCTGATTGATTCCATGGTCTATATCAAGCTTTGAGGCCACAGACCCAGGCTTTGGAGTTAGGCAGACCTGGGATTCAGTCCAGGCTTAGCCTGTATGGCCTCAGACAAGTCACCTAACCTCTCTGTGCCCAACTTTATCATTGGCAGAATGTTAGCTTTGGGGAGAACTAAATGAGATCGTATATTTAAAATGTTTAGCATAATAAGCACCCAGTAAGTACTCAAAACATGGAGACAGTTCTCATTCTAATTGTTACAAATGCTGTTTCACGTGTAGAGCAATCAATGAGTACAGTAAGGTGGGTTATGATCTACTGGCTTCCAGTTTCTTTTTCACAAGGCAAGTGTGGCAAGTCCCACCTGGGCTGCCCTCCTTGTCTTCAGCCCGTGTTCTGTCTACCCTCTGCTATGCAGCCCAAACTGCCTGAGGCCCAGCTTGCTCTACCTTGGGGTGGCAAAGCCCTCCTAACAAGGTCTTTGTCTCAGTTGGCAGAAAATTGGCAGTTTGGCATCTGCAACCATTCAAAGTTCACTTCATGCACCGAGGTGTTACCATCTGATGTTTGAGGAAGGAAGATCCCTCTAATGAGGTCCCCAGAATGCTGGCGGCCAGCCCAGGGGGTTGGTTTGCAACAAGCATCTTGCTATCGGTCACCTAAGGGCTTGGTGTCTGGCTCAGTGTGGCACTGGGGCTGTCTTAAACATCTGCTGATCAGAAAGAGTCTTTTCCTAAATGACATTCAGCCTGAGTCCCCTGTTGGTGCCATCCATGGGCACAGGGACACTTCTCCTATAACAGCACCCCGTCCTTGCTGTCCATCTAACCACTTTGCTCACGGTGAGAGGGCCCACCCATGCCTTTGTGAGTCAGTGCAATGATAACGGGGTCATCAGATGTGAAGGCAGAACAGTTGGCCTGAATAGCCTGAAAAACTGAAGCCACTTCCTCGCCCAACCCAGGTGGGCCAGGAGCAAATGCTTGCAAGGGAAGCTTTCCTGATGTCACTGGAGGGACAGCTGGTGCTCCGCAGACTGTGCTACACCCTTGTTTCTGACCATCCCTAGTTGCTTTCCCTTCAGCTCATCTACTGCTCAAGTCCCTGGGAATATGATGGAGATCACGTGGGTAACATCCACGTTACAGGGCTCAGTTCACGGCCTCCACCACGCAGCCCCACCCAGAGGATGTGCATGGAACAAGACAGTTGTCTATGGCACCCACACGCTTTACCGGGGAGCCCACAGCTCCCACCAGCCAATTTGATCTTCCAAATATAAATTAGTTGACACCCTTCTCCCCAAGTGAAATTCTCCCATGGTGTTTCTGTGCCTTTAGAAGAAAATCCAGACCCCTCTGCAGAGCCCCGTGCCCAAGGAGCTCTGCCTCTGGGGACCTTCCAGTGCTCAGCAAACCCACTCCTTCACCCATTCCTGTGATCCGGCCTCCCCAGTCACTTCTCTGTCCCCTGGTCCAGCCCCGTTTGCCCTCTCCTCAGGACATTTGCATGTCCCTTTTCTCCCTTTACCTGGAACCCTGTCCCCTTCATCTTCCCCTGGCAGCTGCCCTCTCTTTACCCTCAGCTAAGGAAAAGCCCTCAGGGAGGCCTCCCCCAGTCTCCACCTCAGCCCCTGCCCCTGCCCCTGCCCCTGCCCCCTGTCCAGTGGCCCCCACACTGCCTATCTCTATTTGACGTTTCCTTGATAATTGTTTTTCTGTCTGTCTGTGAATGTCAGTGTAGAAGGGCAGACAGCCACGTCTGTTTCCGTGTGTGTCACCTGGGACCTGGAACCATGTGGAGAAAACAGAAGGTATTTAATAAGTATGTGAGGCCTGAATGGATGAATGATCTCCTGGGAGCCTTTCCAGTTTAGAGACTCCGGGTCCTGGATCCAGGACAGAGGGGCTGAAAGGAGTCCAGGCAGCCATCTCCCCTGTGGCCCTGCTGCACCACAGGGATGACGAGGCAGACACAGCCTAGCACGTCCTCCTGAAGTGTGCAGGCCCAGGGTGCCCTGCAGGAGATGGGCGTGTCCCAGTGTTGAGGGTTCCAAGCCCACATTCAGCTGTGGGGAGCACTGGGAGAGGCACGACACTGGGGGTCTTCTGGTGGGCCCCGGCCTGACACCAACCGGCGGGATCCTGGGCTTTGGAGCTCGGCGGCGTGCCCAGGCCACAGCTGGCCAGGCTCAGCTGAGCCTCCCCAGAGACAGAGAGCTGTATAAACAGGAAGTCCACTGCCCAGACACGGCTGTGCCTTCAATAAGTGCTAAATTCTCATAGGTCACTTTCTCCCAAACAGTTTCTCTATTGGTTTGAAGCCACAGCTCTGGTGCAGAAAACGAATTCCACACTTTCCTCCTTTCTGGGTCAATCACCACGCAGGAGAGAGAAGGGGAGTGGAGAGGAAGAGAGAGGAGGAGAGGAGGGGAGAAGAAGAGAAGAGAGGAGAGGAGAGGAGAATGGAGGAGAGGGCAGGAAAGAAGGGGAGAGGAGAGGGAATAGGAATACAAGAGAGAAGAAGCTTGAGAAAAGGAAGAAAATGAGAACGGGAAAGAGAAGGAGAGAGTGAGACACAGGAAGAGGCCAGGAGCATGCCGCATGATTATATAATTTGTCAAAAGCAAGCCACCTAAACAGAATGGAACTTTTGAAAGCTAGAGGTACTTGGAATGGACGAACCTATGAAGTTTGCAGGTTGGAGCTTCTGTGGACTCCCTCCTTGCAAAACACCCAAGTCAGAAACACTCTCCTTCAAGAACTGGGTCTCCTCAGAAATTCCATTTTCTAGCATGTGCTCTCCCCTCCAGGAAAGTGGCCAAACCCTGGTGGGGTCTCATATCCCTTGCCCCCAGGGAACCGACACTCATTCCTCCTGGCACCCACAGTGACCTCCCACTGCTCTCTAGCACGCTGAGCCCTCAGGACACAGAGGCCAGGGAGGGAGTTTCTGCCGCATTGAGGCTGGTCCTGCTGGGATTCACGGGGGTCCTGCTGACTGCTGAAGAGTAGAAAGAAACACTTTTTGGAGGTGAGACCACCCCACTAGAAGGCTGCTGCACGACCTTCAGGAAGGACTTTGCTGTTTTGAACCTCAGTTTCTTCCTCTGTAAAATGGGGAGCATGATATTATCAACCTCTCCAGGTTACTGACAGAGCTCAGAAGGCGCAGACAAGCGCAGGTTATCTGTAAATGGACTGTGCTGTGCCCACAGGGAAATCAGACAGCAGAGTTGCCTAGCGATGACAGGCGTCTACCTTATGTGGCACATCTGAGTGGGCCAGTGTGTAGGGTCACACATCCTGTGGCCCCAGGAAACCCTGTGTGCTCCCTGCACAGAGGGGAGGTCTGGCAGACTTCACACCTGTTCCAAGCACCCAGGACAGTGTGGGATGGATCTCCCAAGTCTCCAAGATGAGTTTGTAGAACTTCATAAACGAAGCCTTACTGGGCACTTACTACGTCCCAGGCCCTGGGCTGCCTGCAGGGGCTGCCAAGATGGTAGCAACAGCCACCGGTCACTAAGCAGTTGCTTTACACATCTACCTCTGCAATCCTCCCATGGCCTGCATGCTGGTGTACTCCCATTCCGCATATGGATAACCTGGGGCTCAGTGAGGCTGAGTCAAGTCCAAAGGCCATTCAGTCCTTAGGGGGCAGAGCCCACTAGCATCTGCTGATTCCCAAGCCTTTGCTCATAACCACCATGCGAGGCTGCCTCAGAATAAGAATAGGACTTCTTGACTTTGAGGACCTTGGGGAGCAGGAACAAAACAGATGTGAAAACGAGTAACATGCTGTGCAATGAATGACAGTGGGGAAAGAATGCAGTGCCCGACCTGCACTCCCACCCATGTCGTGGAGCAGCCCCATGGGGTGGGGAGAATTGATCCTTGGGGGAGGAAGGTACAAGGAGTGAGGGAAGAAAAACCTGGAACATTTGGGGAGAGATAAGAATTTGAAGTGGCAGCTGTAGGGTTCATAAAATGTGGTGCCGGGGAAGCATGCCCACCCGGTGCACTGAAGGATCTCCCTCCACCTGGCCTCCGGGACCGCTGCAATGTCTCCACCTCAGTGTTGCACAGCTGCCAACCAGTATAGTCAAGACTTCCTTGGTGTCTCCACTTGGACGCTGATAATAGGCAGAGCCAGCCACCATTATCCAGCACAGACGTGTGCCAGCACTTGTCTCAGCACCTTGCAGAGAGTAACGTTTTTCATTCTCCCAACAACCATAGGAAGGAGGTACCATTATTAGCTCCTTTCACAGATAAGGAAATGGAAGCTGTGATGGTTAATTTTATGTGTCAACTTGACTAGACCATGGTGCCCAGTTGTTTGGTCAAACACTAATCTAGATGTTGCTGTGAGAGTATTTTTTTGGTGTAATTAACCCTTTAATCAGCAGACTGAGTAGAACAAGTGATCCTGTGTAATGTGAAGGGGTGTCATCTAATCAGTTGAAGGACTTAAGAGAAAAGAGTGAGGTCCCCTGAAGAGGAAGGCATTCTGCCTCCAGGCTGCCTTTGGACTCAAGAGTGCACATCAACTTCTGTGGGAATTTCCAGGCTGCTGACTTGTTTTGTAGATTTTGCTCTTGCCAGCCCCTACAATCTTGTGAGCCAATTCTTTTAAATATCTCTCTCTCTGCCTCTGTCTCTTTCTCTATATGTATTAATGTATATACATATGCAGAATACATATACAGAATATATATATCCTATCAGTTCTGTTTCTCTAGAGACCATAATACAGAAGCACAGAGGAGAGGTTAATAAACTTGCCCAAGGTCACCCAGCTGAAAGGTTGGGGAGCTGAGATTTAAATCTAGGCAGTTTGGCCTCAAGCCACATTCAAGTCTTCGCTTTCCTTCCTCTCACACAGGGATGATGTCCCGCAAGCTGCTCACACTGGGCATGTCCAATTGCAACTCTTCACCCTGAACCTGATCTTCCTCTGTCCTCCACTCAGTATGGGCCCGCTGGCCAGTTAGTCTCTGTCCAGAACCATGTGTCACTCAATCCTGCCTGCTCAGTCCCGCACGCAGCTCCCGCATTCTTCCTCTCTCCTCACGCACCTCCTAGTTGGAGATCTGCTGTTGAAGTGAAATAAATCAGCCCATCCTGGCTTAAGCAGTAGCAGGGAATGTGCTGACTCACAACAACTAGACCAGCACGGGTGGGTAGAGCTCCAGGAACAACTGGTTCCAGCTCTCTCTCTCCGTCTCTGTGCTCTGCTCTCCTCACGATCTGCTACCACAGCAAGACCTTCTCCACGTGGGGTGGCATGTGACCCCTATCAACCTCAGCTTCCCAGCATTCCAGCTTAGACACCCAAGAGGGGGATAATTCCACGGAATTGTCTCATGGGCCCTACTTGGGTCTCTTGTTCATTGCGGGACAGACACTGTGCCAGGTGATGGAGACAATAAGACTGGCCACACTGGGATCGTGTGCTCAGCCCTGGATGGTGGGAGTGGTTGACACCCGGAATGACAGTGTCCTGGAGACCATATGAATGAAGGAGGAAGAGTTGCCCAGAGGAAAGGCGGAGGTTCTGTTAGCAGAAGAAGAGAGTGGATGCTGGTCAGGACACACTGGTAAATTTCTCCCCTTAGGAACAGCCTCCTTGGGGAAGGGTTAGATGCCTTTTGCAGGTCCCTGGGACTCCCCATGCCAATCTGTTGCATGGCACTTAACTAACACATTGTGCATATTATCTGTTTTCTCTAGATTTTGAGCTTCCCGAGGGTAGGAATTCTGACTCTTATCTCTGAATCTTCAGGACTGTAGTTCAGTAAATGTTTGTTAAAGTAAAATGAACTTTATTTTATGAGGAACCTTTACAATATTCTGAGCAGAGGAATAGCACAGTCTGATTTGTGCTTGAGATAAGAATGAGGGGGCTGGGTTGGAGGGAATGCAAATTAAAGTAGAAGACAAATTTGGGGGCTATAAGAGACTACAGCATAAAAATTATGACGCATGAGCTGCGGTAGGATGGAGACATGTAAAATACCAATATCTCAATGTGTCAGGCCAACGGACTATCCAATGGACAAGCTTCGCTGGGCCACCATTGACAGGTGAATCATTATACTGTGTCACTGTGTCTCTATCTGTCTTGGCATCATTCTGCATCCCACCCCCAACCCAGCAAAGTAATCACCTCTTGGATTTGGGGTCCATTGAAAGGGAGGTAGTTGGACTGTCTAGGGAATTGTCTAAGATGTCCAAGTGTGAGAGGGTTGGAGGGGGTGCGGACTGGTCTCAGACATGGGAGGAATGTTGTTTGGTTAAGCAATCTGCTCTATGGACATGGTGACAGATCAATTAGTACAGAAGAGCTTATAATAAAAGGCAGCCACCTTTGCCGCAGAGGCCATGCACAGGCCCGCTCCTTGAGGTAGCCTCTTCCTGTCATTTTAGTTTCTACTTCAGATGTGTTTATTTCTTGTTTAATCAACTTTATACAAAAACTACTTGTCTCCAAGATTCATCTCACGCCACTAACCCACTTCTGCCAGTGTTGGGGGATTAAGTTGTTAATTTTAGTTCTTCTGACATTATATTTGTAGTTTGAAAAATGAACAAAAAATCCGTACATAAATCTTGGGTTCACTCACCTTTACTCATGGTCTCAACTTATCTCTCTGTAAAAGGACATTCACATCCTCACCTTTCTCTTCCTTACTCTACCTTCTATCAGCTATGGTTTCTGCCTCCATATTTTACAAGGCTGTAAATAGTTACTTGTACACAGCTGCACCCGTCTTTAGTGTTTTGTCAGAGGTTAATTCCAAAATTGAACAATAACAAAATACATTTAAATTATTATGAACATAATGTAAATATTTTCACACCAGATAGTGGGCTGGGTTTACATTAGCTTCTCTCCAGGTCCAGTGTCACCCAAACGAGAATCAAGTGTTCTTATTTTCTGTTCTTCAACAGTATTAGTTACTTCATGAGCACATTTTGGTTTATTTTAATTTTGGACTGTTACTTTTTTTGTACATGGTTTTCTTTCCCTTGGAGTTGCTAATTCTTTTTTTATTTTTATTTATTTATTTTTGGTTGTTGTTACTGAAGACAGATTCAGGTGTTTCTATCGTGGTCTTACATTTTCTCATCCTGTCTTCTCATCCTGTCAAGTAATAGATTTGTATTTCTTGAAAACACCTATTTTCCCTGACATTTCCTTTCTAAAGTACTTGGTATTGCTGCTCCAATTTGGGATGGCTGATCTTAAGGCCTTCTTGATTTTTTCATTTTAGAATTTCCCTTCTGCATTGGATCTATTGTTTTATGAATTCCATTTTTTTTTCTTTCTTGGCATTCTCCTTGTTTTACTGGAGCACATCCTTACATAGCTTCCTAAAAAAAGGAGTAAATGGAAAATAAACTTTTTGAGTCTTGATTTTAGGAAACAGCTTTATTCTACAGACATTGGATTGACATTTTGGCTGGGTATAAAAGATTATACCAGTCTGATTATGCTTCACTTGTAAATTTGTTTTCTTTGTTTGTCTCTGGAATCTTTAAAGTTCAGTTTTGGATTCTCATAATTCTGAACTGTGACCAAGTTGTGTCTAGATATGCTTTTTTTCACTTATTGGGCTGGACTCCTGTTGGATCCTCAATGTAAAGACTCAGGATCTTTTCCAGCTTTGGGGAAATTCCTTCTTTTTTAAAATTCTGTTCCCTCTGTTTTTAATTTTTCTCTCTTTCTAATATTTGATATTGAAATTTTGGCTTGATGCTTGATATTCTGTGTATTTTCTCTCAGGATTTTATTCTGTTTGCCAGGTAAGTCTATATTCTTGGAGATTTTCTTGACTCTATATTCCAGGCCTTCATCTTTTTTTTTGCTCTTTTATTTTAGTGATTATATTTTTAAAATTTGAAGACTATTTCTCATTATCTGAATGTGTCTTTTTCAAATTACTTGCACTTTTTGTGTGTGGCTGTAATATAGTCTCAAATCTCTCTGACTCTGCTAACTGAAGAAGATGTTTGTTCCTTTTAAAATTCTCTTTCCAGAATGTTCCCTATTTTCTTCAGGGTTCAATTTTACCTTTTGTCTTTCTGTTGTTGTTTATTCTCTGACTTTTCATCTTTATGTCCTGGGCTTCCTCACTCCTCTGACCATTTCTCCTTGCCCGTGCTGTGGTCTGGACATCGGATTCCATACTCATTTGTTATGGACTGGATGTTTGTGTTCCCCCAAATTCCTATGTGGGAGCTCTTACTCCCAGTGTGACTGTATTTGGAGATGGTCCTGTAAGGAAGTAATTAAGGTTAAATGAGGTTACAAGGGTGAGGGCCTGACCCAATATGATTACTGTCATTAAAGAAGAGTCACCAGAGAGCTTCCTCTCCATTTGCACATCCAAGAAAAGACCATGTGGGGACACAGAGAGAAGGCAGCTGTCTGCAACCTAAGAGGAAAGCCCTCAGCAGACACCAACCCTGCTGGACCTTGATCTTGGATTCCCCAGACTCTAGAATTGTGAGAAAATAAATCTCTGTTGTTTAAGCTGCCCAGTCTGTGTATTTTGTTATATAGCCCTAGCAGACTAAGACACTATTTATTCATTCCACAAACAGTACCTGAGGCCTGTTCTAGACACTGAGGATACAGCAGTGAACAAAGCAGACAAAGACCAGGTGGGTGTCATGAGGCACAGAGTTGAGTAGAAAGGGCAGAGAGGAAACAGTACATCTACGATAGGATGTCAGGAAGGGTAAGTGCTAGTGGCAACATTAAATGGAGGCCAGACGGTGAATGTCTGCTCAATTCTCTGTGTTGTACTTGAAGTCCTTCTGGGTTTCTGGGACCAATGGAGCCCTTTGTCATCTTGGCCATGGTGTTCTTGATTGGGAGAGCGCACAAACCAGACAAGTTGGCTTAAGAGGAGCCAGGGGACTGCCGCTATGGCTGAGCTTGTGGGGGGAAGCCATCAGCACAGCCCCTGGGTCAGCCCTACCCATGGCTCTTAGAGGACCGTTCAGTGAGGGGACAGAGGTCAGGACTATGACCACAGCAGGAGAGCACTGAGGCTAACTAATTCTGGGTGTCTTGTCTCCCCGATAAGGGAGATGTGGACCAGAAATAAATTTATTTAAAATAAGTAAAGGAAAGGGATGCTTTTTCCACCGCAATCTGACACATAGATTCATAGCTGGTGTTTACACCTGCTTCTCTCTGAAAGAAGTGAGTGTTGCCAAACCAAACCTCCCCTTTCCACATCAGGAAGACTGGTTAACTTGCCATGGGTCAGGCAAATAGCCCAGAGGCTTCTTCCTTGGGTGAGCTGAGGCTGGCATCCACCCAGCAGTGCTGCAGAGCCCCTCAGGTAGGGCGTCCAGGTGGTTGGGGGGTGGCCGCCTGGCCAGGCTTCCCAGGGAGACCACAGGACACTTCCTACACTCAGGCTCAGAGGCCATGGGGCCCATGTCTCAGGTCTGTGACTCTCTCCCTCTGACAGATCCTTCTCCCCAGGGAGCAGAGCTCCCAGGGTGTCCAGGTGATGTCCCAGGTCCTGGCAGCACACCTGAAATCACCAGCTATTGGAGGAGGGCAATAGTGGTCTCAAGGCTACATTTCCAGGGCTGTCTCAAAGTCTAGAATGAGTCAGAGGTTTGCAGAGGCTGAGGATTCCATAAGAAGGGAATTAGAAAGAGGCCCAGGGCATGAGGCCATGACGTTTGTCAAGTCATCTCCAGCACCGCATTGTGAATTTAGAACATCTGCTTTAAAATGACTGACTCTCTGGAGTACGAGCTTTCTTCATGGGCTCCCTGCGATGCTCGCATACTGCTTCCGGAAAGCCCTGACCGCTTCAGTCCTTCCTGGAGGCCTCGGAACTTGGGCAGGTGAGGCTTTGGTCCTTGGCTCTGCCCAGGGTCCTGGGTGCCTGTGAAGAGCTCTTTGAGTATCTGCAGGGAGCATTGCTGTCTTCGGATCTCCCAGCATCCACCCCCTTCCTAAAAGCACAGAGACTCCCTTTTGCAGAATCTTCTCTCCCCAACCTGATCCCACCCACTGAGTCTTTGCTTGTGGAGTATGAGGGAGAGGGGGCTGAGAACTGAGGATCAGCTTCCCCAGCTGAGCCGAGGGATGCCCTGTGGGAGATGTGACCCTCAAATGCAGAGAGGCAAAGACAGAAAATGGAGTGGGACGGTGTTCCTTCTGGTGCTGGTGTCTGAAAGGGACAGCTGGGGGCTCCTGAACCCCCAAGGCAACCCAGGTCCTTGTCCCGCCCTTTTTCTTATTCTGAGTCTGATTCTCTACCATTCTTTCCATCTGGAGTCTAACGTGTCCCCCTTCGGTGAATATCCCTGCAGCCTGAGCGGGATGAGGAGGCGGTGGGAATGGAGGAGACACCCTTCTAGTTGCTGAGTCCTGTATGACTTCGACCAGGGGTGCTAACGGAAACTTCTAAGTCAGCCAATGTATAGACCTGGGAATACCTTCATTTAAACATATAGGTGTGTTTTGTTTAAAAATTAAGAAATATAGTTAAATAAAATAACTAGGAAAATTACTTTGGTGGCTGCTGAGTAGGGAAACATGGGTGGGCCATGGTGAGATGGGTAGGTAGGGCTGCTGAGACAGAGTGTTTGCAGAGGAGACCCTCCCAGCAGGTCCTGCTCCGTCCACTGGAGTGACTGAGCCACGGGCCGTGGGGAGCACGAGGTAGAGAGCTGAGCCCTCAGGGAGCTCCGCGTGAAGCTGCAGAAAAGAATAAAGGGGTCTAGTTCCACCGCTGACGGCTCTCTCCAGCCCTCTTCTTCCTCTTCTTTATGCTCTCCCCCTTGCAAACTCATCCATTCCAATTGTTCTGTGTAAATCGCTCCCAAATCCCCATGCAGTCCCTATTTCACTTCCAACATTCAGTCTCACGTTCTCTATTGCCACCTCCAACTGATGCCCAATTGACACCCCAGACCTACTAAAATCTAACCTTTGAGCATCAAGTGACATGCAGGGATGGGGGGAATACAGCAAAAATAAGAATAGGAGGAAAATTGCTTTCTGCAGTATCCCCCATCTGCCCACACATCACTTTCTCTGCATGCAGTAGGTGCTCGAGCACTGTTCACCAAGTGAATGAATTGGTGAAGGACGCCACATCCACCCACCTGGAAATCACTCAGTGGTGAAACCCAGCGAGCCCCACCCCTGCCATCCTCCCTGTTGTGTCTCTGCTGCCCTGACTCGGGTCCTCCCTGTCTCTGAATTACACTCTGTGATAGGAAATTTATTTCTTGTCCTCTCTCTTCAGCTTTTCCCCATTCCAGTCCACTTTGCTGGTTAAATCTTTCTCAAGCCAAGGTTTAATATTATTTGACAAGTAAACACATGTCCTACTGTGCGCCTGGCCCTGTGCTAAGGCCCCAGCGTACATCAGCTCACTTGCTCTTCAAAGTCACCACCTGAGGCAGTTACTCTTATCCCTCCACCCCTACCTGCCACCCTCAGCCTATAAGAAAAAAATTGAGTTCAGAGGCAGCACCGCTCGCCAGGGCCAGTGGTAGACATGGAGCAGGGAGCGAATGCTGAGTCCACAGCTGATTACAGCATTGTTCTCCCAGGATCTCACCCACAAGTTATTAACTGCTCCCTAAGCAGGAGAACACAATAATAGGTCCTTCAGTATGACATTCCAGGACCTTTCCAGTCTGTGCCCAGCCCCCTGTCCAGGTGGATCTCCCCGTTAGCTTCCAGTTTGGCTCCTCCAAGCTCCTTCCCCAAACGCTCACCTTAGCTCTTCCTTCTACTTGAAGGGTTGTTTCTTGACGTGTTCAAATCCTACCCATTGTTGAGGGCCAAGGTCCTATAATACTTGAAACTTCTTTTGGAAAACATTTCTGTGTGGCTTCACTGTGTACCCGGTATTTAGCACTCTTGTGCTGACCAGAGCCTCCTGGAGAAGTATGTCTGAGCAGCACCACCGTGCCTCTCCCAGCCCTCAGGGCAGAGAGGAATATCCACCCTCTCAAGATCAAACTGCAGGCCTCCTGGCTATTCCTGCTGCCTTCTCCCAGAGGAGCGACTAACAGGGCAGTTACCCCTCAGAGCCACCGCAAACCTTCCTTACAGAGATGTGGTCTCCAGTGAGAAGAACTTCATCTCACCAGCCTGTGTCCAAGGAGGTCAGTATGTCTAAACCCTTTCATAAGAATTCCAGAGATGGGCCAGCCCTGGTGGCCTAGTGGTTAAGTTCAGCACGCTCTGCTTTGGCAGCCTGGGTTTGGTTTCCAGGCACGGACCTACACCCCTTGTCTGTTAGTGGCTGTGCTGTGGTGTTGGCTTACATACAAAAGAAAAAAGAGGAAGATTGACAACAGATGTTAGCTCAGGGCATTCTTCTTCAGCAAAGAAAAAAAAAGAATTCCAAAGAGAAATAAATAATTGCTCTTCAAATATGCACTATGACTTTATTCCCAGTTAAGCAATTTTGGTACTTTAAAACTTTGGATTAATTATTCCAGGTCACTAAATTAATCATGAGCTTCAACATTCAACACAGTAATTAAGAGTTCACAGGCAGGTTCCTGCCGTTTCCTTTAAGTCCTTGAAATCCAAATTCTCATTTTCCCCCAGTTTATTGAAATTCAAAAGCATGTCCTATGTTGTCAGGTTCCAGGTGACCCACTTTTTAGGTGGAATGAGTGGTTGGTATGAACCTGACTATAAAAACAGATTGATTAGTTTTCAAAAGTGTGGGACATCTATGTTTTTAACCTTTGAGAGTGTCCTCATCCTCCAAAAAACCCTCTGGATTCTTCCCCAAAAGACTTAACAATGTACAGGGAATTCTAAGGAATCTGTTAGTTTGATGCTTCTAAGCCCTACCTTGGAGGAAAATACGGAAGGCTAAATGCAAGGAAAAGTTATACCCTGAAGCTACACTAGTAACGAATAAGTGAGAGATGGTAGGTCTGATTGAGAAGCTAGGTCTGGGTGGCTCCCAAGCTGGAGTACACATGTGTTGGCACCCTGTGCAGAGGCACTTTTAACTGACCACGGGCACAGGGCCACCTGTCCTCTGCCACTGGGCTCTGCCTTTTCAAACCTGCAGTCACCAAACGTGGAGGTGAAAGGGCTGGGGCCTGAGCCATGCGTGCATTCTGAGGACTGCAGCTGGTCTACACACCCCAAGATCTCAGGAACCTGCAAGGCAGCCCTAAGATGCATCGTTGCTGGATGTCTAAGGCTTTTAATTTCTCACCTACTTTTTCCTCTGCAGTCGGGTGTGGGAGGCATGTTCAATCCCCAAAATTTTCCCTTTGAACTTTGGTTTTGATCATTTGGTTGGTCAAGTTAATTTTGGATCTTGGTTGTGTCGCCACCCCAGGTATTTGAAATTCCTCCCAGCTGTATGCCCTCAGCCTTCATCAGAGCGTCTACAGTCAGCGAACGTTCATACACCCTTTCAGCATCTCAGGTTCTTCCCCTCTCACCGAGAACTGAGTTTGGACTAGAACACAGGGCTCTGAGCAGAGGTGGAATCAGGATTCCCTTCCATCTAATCCATTTGACAGTCATCCCTGCCTCTCTGAGCTGGATTGTGACTTATTTATGCCCCCTGTGGAGAGGGTGCACCACTTTGCTTACTGTATTCTGTCCTTCAGTCTGATAGATGTTTTATAATGTTGGAGTTACACCAAGGTTCTAATGAAGTTTCCCAAACATTCTTTCCCAGAACAGTTTAAAGAGAAGGATCTGGATGAACCTAGAATGCTTCTGTAGTCAGAATGTGGAGAGCCAGGTGTTTTATCCCTATCATCCCTTCTCTTCAACAAAAGTGGACATGGATCTTTACACCAGTCTGGGCAGTGGAGAGGCTGGCAAACAAACAGTCTGCTCCTATCTCTTTCCTTCCTAAAGAAATTCATTTCCCTCCAAAGCAACCTTATTATTTGTGTAAGTTCCCAGTGTCCTTCATTACAGGTGGCTCTGGGTCAGCTCAGGGCTAACTGTGAAATTCACAAGAAAGCCCTTGTAGATGGAAAGAATCACTCACTAACTCCAATAACCCTGACATGTCTTTCTTTTTATTGGTAGAGTAACCCCCAATGTACCCTCAGCTAAGTAATTTATAACACAAAAATTCCATATTCATAACTGGACTTATTTTTAAGCTTTAAACTGATCCATCCTATAGACCCTGTTTGTTGAGGGTTCAATAAAATGAAATGAGGGGAATTGCGGAGTTAATGCTTTAAAATTGAGACTTCTTGGTATGGTTCAGAGAAGGCTATTTTTCTGGGGAAGAAAAACAAAGAAAGATGAGACAGGAAGATGTGAGAAGTCTTATGATTTAATTTAATGAGGACTGTTTTGGGAGCTGTGGCTTTCAGCCATACCAACAAAATCCTCCATCCACTGCACCTGAGGGCTATATCAGAATTTTTCTCCCAAAGATTTTAGTATTCCAGTTATATATTACTGTTTATCAAACCATCCCAAAATGCAGTGACATAAAACTACCACCATTTCACTGTGGTCACGAATTCTGTGGGTCATGAGTTTGAACAGGGCTTGTCTTCCTTCCATGATTTCTGGGGCCACAGCTGGAAAGATCTGAATGGCTGGAAGTGATGTCAACAGCTGGGGACTGGACTGGAGTCATCTGGAGGTACCTTCCCTCAATGTCTGGCACCTGGTCTGGATGGCTGACACGCTAGGCTCCATAGTGCCTGTTGACTACAGTGCCTCCTCCTTGCCTGTCCATGGCGTTTAGGTGGCTGGCAGCATGGTGGCTGGATTCCAAGAGGGAGGGCCTGTGATGGTTAATTTTATGTGTCAACTTGGCTAGGACATGGTACACAGGTATTTGGTCAAACACTAATCTAGATGTCAGTATGAAAGGTATTTTTTTTAGATGAGATTAACATTTAAATCAGTAAACTTTGAATAAAGCAGATAATCCTCCATAACGTGGATGGGCTTCATCCAACCAGTTGATGCCCTTAAGAGAAAAAAGACTAATCTCCCCCAAAGAAGAAGGAACTCTGCCTCTAGACTGCCCTGGAACTCAAGACTAAACCAGTAACTCTTCCCTGGGTCTTCATCCTGCCCTCTACCCTGCAGATTTTGGATTTGCCAGCCTCCATGATCACGTGAGCCAATTCCTTAACATATATCTCTGCCTCCCTCTCTGTCTCTGTCTGTCTCTCTCTACATACAAACACATTCTATTAGTTCTGTTTTCCTAGAGAACTCTAATACATAGGAGCTTAAGAGGGACACTCTAGAGAGAGCATATTGGAAGAGATGAAGGCTGAGCATCCAGGCCTCCTCTTCCTCCTGTGTTCTATTGGTCAAACTCAGATTCAGGGGGAGAGGATGTAGCCCACCTCTCGACTTCTTGAGAGGAGGAGTGTCAAGGAACATGGGTCCAAGTCTAATGGCCTGCACACTGTGAAATTCACAATGGCCCTTTGAGAACTAGGATCATACACAGGGTAAAGTTTCCTGATATTGTCTAGGGAGCCAGCTGAGGAATAGATTGAACAGTACGTCTTGGCCAAGAGCCCCGGAACCATCGCATGGCCTCTGAATGCATTTCCCCACTGCAGACAAGAGAGGGGACGGTCAAGGTCACATTTTTCCTAGGTCTCAGGTAGGACCAACTGCCAGGGGGAACTGGTCCCTTGCTCTATGCTTTAGGGGAAGCCTGTGGCATGTGGACTATGGATCTAAACATCTGGTTGACAGAGTAGGCAACTTGGAAGAGGGCATATAGACAAAACCTAAAATTTTAATGTGACTTAGGTTGATGGGATCGCCAAGTGCATGAATCACAAGATGGCTCCTCTCAGTGTGCTTAATGTATGACAGATTGTACTCAAATTTCCTTCATTGTCTCATTTGACTTTAAAAATAAGCATGTAAAGTTATCTGTTCTTACTGAACAAATCACCCCAAAATCTAGTGGCGTGAAGCAGAAACAATCATTTCATTATGCATTCTTGTGGTTCTGGGTGAACAGACTCAGCTGGGGGCATCACTGGGCATGTTTCAGATGGCCATGAGGGCAGGAGTTACCTTGAGGGTCACTCACATGTCTGGCTGTTGATACGTGATTGGCTGGGACCTCAGCTGGGACTGTCCCTAGCCATCTGTATGGACTTCTTCATGAAGAGTGACTGGATTCCAAGAGAACCAGGCGGAAGCTGAACGGCTTCTTATGGCCTCACTTAAGAATCATGTAGCATCATGTCCATGGCATTCTATTGGTTACAAGCGAGTCACTGAGACCAGACCAAATCCAAGGGGAAAAGTATCCAAGCATTTTCAGATATACCTAAAAACCATCACAGGCAGTATTTATTTCTCTTATTTCACAGATGAGGAAACCAAGACGTTGAGAGGCTGAGTAGACCCTGGTGGTTCACAAAGCTAGTAAGTAGCATTACGGAGATATCAAACTAGCTCGGCCAGCATCCAAAGCCTGTGCCTTAAACCACTGTGCTACCCGACCTCTGTGTGAGTCCACATTCTAGCAGGGAATGTGAGACATAGATATATAGGAGCAGAAATTGAGATGGAAGTTGATAAGCACCAGAAGAAAGGAACTCACAAACTATTCCAAGAGCAAGGAAGGAACGAACATGTCCTGCTAAGAGAGGTCAGAAAAGGCTTCCTGAAGCAGGAGGATTGGAGCAGAGTGAGGAAGGATCTGTGTAAGATGAGGATGTGCAGAGAAGCTGGGGTGTGGGTGAGTAAAGGTGGAGGGGTACATCCTGGCAGAGACAAAGGATGAGTGGATACGCAGAGGCAGTAACACACATGGCTACCCTAGCTAGTAACAGCCGAATGTGCAGAAGGAGATTCACGGAAGGCAACACGGGAGACGTGGACTGCCACCTGATTATGAAAACGCTTGAATACTAGCTTGAAGCTTTTGCTTCCATTTAAAGCTATGCTTCTCAAAGTGTGGTCCCTGGACCAGCAGCGTGCACAACATCAGCATCATTGAGGAAACTGCAAGAAATGCACAATCTTAGCCCCACCCAGACTTACTAAATCAGAAACTCTGGGGACGGGGCCCAGTAACCTGTGTTTTAACAAGATGTGTAGGTGATTCTGATGCAGGCTTGGGTTTGAGAACGTCCCAGGTATTGGGGAGTCTCTTGGCGGTTCTGAACAAGAGCATGCTATGATCTGAGCTGCTCTTAAAGCAGGCCACCCTAGTTGTTGTGTATTGGCCAGGCTGAAATGAGAGAGCAGATGCTTGCCTCCAGGAGAGAGGCAGTACACAATTGGACTAATGTCGGAGGAGAGTAGAAGAGGCCCTGGGGCAGGCATAGCCCTGGCACAGGGACACTGGTAAGGAGTGTGAGCCTCCCTCACAGCATCCCCTGTAGAGCTCACAGACTCAGCTGGCTAGTTAGAATTTTCTAAACATTTGAACCATGTGGCCCAGCAAACTGGGTATAAACTGAGGACCCATGGATTGGGTTACAGATGTGGTTTCCTATTACACAATCCATCTACTCTCTGCAGTTTGCCTGGGGGAAAGCTTTGCTGGGTCCAGCATTTTCTTGGGGCCGTCCATGCTTCACTACCAGATCTGTCAGCTCATTCTGAAGCCCACTGATTTTTCTAAACCACCTTTGCAGAATGGATTTAATAATATAATCTACCACATATGGTTGAAAATTAAATGAGATAATTTCTGCACACTCAACATATATTAACTATTTTTATTATCATTCTTGTTACCATCATCATAATTTTTTTTTAAAGATTTTATTTTTTTCCTTTTTCTCCCCAAAGCCCCCAGGTACATAGTTGTGTATTCTTAGTTGTGGGTCCTTCTAGTTGTGGTATGTGGGACGCACCTCAGCGTGGCTCAATGAGCAGTGCCGTGTCGGTGCCCAGGATTCAAACCGACGAAACACTGGGCTGCCTGCAGCCAAGCGCGCGAACATAACCACTTAGCCACGGGACCGGCCCCCATCATCATCATTTTTATTCATTAATTTATTCAATATATATTTGATGTGCAGCTGCTGTGCTCAAGGCACTGAGAACACAGTGGTGAGACAATCAGTCTGTCCTCTGGGTCTCTCTATCCTTCACTGTCAGTTCATCTGAGAGACAGACCAGAACATGGGTCTTAGTGTCTAAAGAACTGGGTTTCAGCTTTAAGTTTTTTAAAGTGTTAACTTCATAATCTTGGAAAACCACATCTCTAAGCCTGTCTATTCAACTGAAAATAGGATTAAAAGGCTTGCCTTGCTTCACAAGAATGTGCAAGGATCACATGAGAAAAAGGATGGGAAGACAGTATACTCGTCACTGTCTGAGATTAGTGAAGGCTCTGCACCCTCAGAGAAGAGCAGCAGAACCAGCGCTTCTTTTTCCTTCCTCCCTGACCCTCACCCCCTCCATGCCTCTCTCCCATCTCTAGGCCCAATTCTCCACTGTGGTGTTGCAGATTTCATTCTCTCTTTCTCTGGGCTGCTCCTAGACGCGCTTCCAATTCAGTGAAAGCCAATTAAGTAATGAATCAATTTTCCAAATGACTAATTCGGTGAACATACCGGGATATGCACATTTGTCAACAACTTGTCTCTTTTGGCTCTTGATAGAGCATTTGTTAGTTCTTCCTGGGTGTCATGATTTCATCAGCTTATCAGTATTTTAAGGGACGTTCCATTTGTGCTTCTGTAGGGACCTGAAGGGTGCTGGGGCACAGAAGAATTCTCTGATGCGGGAAAGGCAAAGGACAGTCAGCACATGGCCCAGCCCAGACCACCTAACTCATAGAGGGAGGGACTAGGGTTAGCAGGAAAGTCTGGAGACCCCAGGTCCCCAGAGCTGCAACCTCTACAGCTCTTGTAGGCTCTGCCAATCCCTCTAATATAAATCGCTCTAGATTTTAATAAAAAAACGTTTAAATGTTTTTGGTAAATCTGTAAACTGGTCATTGAATGAATTAGCCACCCAGCATGGAATGATCCAGTCACCAATCAGTGTGTGGTCAACTGGCCTTTGGGGACTTGTGGAGACCCAGACAAACCCTTCCAAGTGGATTTTCAGCCACTTATGAGCACACGTGGCTGAGCCAGGTCTTCAGTGCACCATGATTAGTGTTCTCTCTGACAGTTGCTTTCCCTCTGACTTGAACCCCTAGTCTAGCACATTTACCAATGTCCCAGCAGAGGCCACAGAAGTGAAGGGAGGGAGCAGCTCTCCAGAATCCCAGATGTGGGACTCAGCACCACTTGAAAGAGCGGCCTGGAAATGTCTTAGGTGACATCTCTGTTGTTTCTCTGCCTGAATCCTTCCCAAAGCTACCACTTTCCCCACCTGTTTCAACAATTTTTCTTTTCTGAGCCGAGAACAAAGGTCAGAGAACTTTCCCCATTAACAAATGTCATCTGCGTATGCTCTGCTTCTGGGCTAGTCCCAGATAGCTGGGCCACTGACCTTTACCTCCCTTTTTCTGCTTTGCATCTGTGATGGTGTTAGCTGTCCCTGGGTGCCTGTGCCTGTGTGATACGTCAGCTGCAGTTCCACTGAACGTATGTGTGTTGATTGCTATAGCGTCTCTCCACTGGGAATAAGGTGGGGATCCCAGAGTGGAGGTGACCACCAGGTCCCAGAGGGCTCACCGTGGATGGGGCTGAAACTGTCCCACTCACCCCCTGCGTTTCCTTAGGAGGAGGAGGAGAGGTGTGTCTGATAGAAGTGTTGACTGCTTGGGTTTCATCTGCACATTCTGCACAGTGAGCTCCCTAGGAGGACCCCACTCCTGCCAGGGTAGTGGGTGGTGACACCTCTGGAGAAACTGGTAGGTCAGGAGGAACTTGCATAAGGCACACGTCAATAAGGGACAAAGGTGAAAGCGATAGGTTTTTTGCAGGATTCTGAGCCACTGCCTTAGCTGTAGTTGGATCTCTCTGTCGGGTCTCTCCAGGCCCCGTTGTCTCCTACTCCACCCACAGAGTAATTGGCTAAAACTCAAACCTGATCAGATGTCTCGGGCCCCACTTTGCCTTCCAGCTTCCCCTTGTCCTTGAGGACAATTCCAAACCTCCCCATTATTGGAGTCCTGTCTGTCTCCAGCCTAACCACCTCCTTTGGTATTTGTTTTCGTTTCAAGCCTACCTTTTACTGAGCATATTAGTTTGCTAGAGCTGCCTTAACAAAATACCGCAGTCAGCCTGCCTTAAACAACAGATATTAACTCTCTAGCAGTTCTGGAGGCTGGGAAGTCTGAGATCAAGGTGTCGGCAAGGTTGGTTCCTTCTAAGAGCCATGAGAAAAGGATCTGTTCCAGGCCTCTCTCCTTGGCCTGCAGGTGGCCGTCTTCTTCCTGTGTCTTCACATGGTCTTACCTCTGCCTGTAGGTGCTCTAATCTCCTTTTCTTATAAGGATACCAGCCATATTGGAGTAGGGCCCACCCTGATAACCTTACTTTAATGTAAGCAGTTCTTTAAAGACTTTATCTCCCAACACAGCCACATTCTGAAGTACCAACTGTTAGCACTTCAACATATGAATTGGGGGGGGACACAATTCAGCCCATAACACCAAGCCCCAAGTAGGGGGAGTAATTGTCCTAGTTTGAAGGGGACTGGTGGGTTTCCACAATGTGGGACTTTGGATATGAAAATCAGGACAGCTGGTCCCCCAGCGCTAAGTCTCTGCCTCAGTCTGTGCTGGGTGTGCCCCTCTGCACCTCTATGGCAACTTCCATCTCACTATTCTCCTGAGCCTCTCTGCTTGCTCAGTCAGAATTCCTTGAGCATAGGGACCATTGAGTACTCTTCTTTGCACACATCTAGCATATATTAGATGTTCACATATGCAAAGGAATCGATAAATGTTCCATGAGGATGTCCTGATCTTTCCTTTCCTACTGGAATGCCCTTTCACCCTCCTCCTTTAACTTGCCATTTTCCATATGCCACCCATGATAAAGGCCCTGTTCTAATGCAAAAAACCATCCCAGCTGCTTTCATCAGAGCTGGCTGGGAAGGTTCCTCCATGTTTTGTGCGTGGCCCTCCCCACCCGTTGTCCTCTGCCCTGGGCTTGGTTACATGGGAAGAAGTTGGCTAGGGATGCCTGTGATCCTCTGCAGGCTTGAGCACAGGAAACAAAGCCCGCCCCTCCCTAAGGTAACAATGAGCATTCTATTAGAGCATTGCTGCTCACAAAGCTTGTCCTCATCTCTCCTGGCTTTCAGTCTCCTCAGAACCTGAGGAATGAGGTCAGAGAAGGTCAACAGCCAGGGCAGGTCCCATGGAGGCAGGGGCAGAGCTGGGAGGTTGCTCTTTGGGTTGGCTGGACTGCCCTGAACAGCAAGCCCAGGGATGCCTGGGCCACCTGCTCTGTCCCACCTTACATCTTGTTTCCCCAAGGTCATCATTTGAAGCCCTCACTAGCCTGGAGCTTACTGAGGGTGGGGGTCTCCTACTCCTCTATGCATCTATCATGGCCCTGGACTCAGTGCCCACAAGATGTCTTTAGCAGTTCCAGGCTGGTTTTTGATCACCTGCTCTGCACCTATGTGTAACATGAGGTGGCTGACTCATTTTAGGAACGTGAGAATTGAAGACTCTTAGACTGTAGCTGAAGATCTTCATGGACAGGTCTGAATTTAAATTCTAGGCATCATTGTAATCATAACAGGTAACATTTATTCTGTACCAGACACTATGAAAGGGGGTTCTCATGTATTAATTCATTTTAACAAACTACAACCTGAAGAGGCTGGTTCTCTTGTTACACTGCAGATGAAGAAACTGAGGTGTAGAGAGGACACAGACCAGGTGTGGCGGACTGAAATTCACACCCACGTCACCACTCCAGCCCTCTCATAGCCACCAGTACAGCTCTGAAATTTTGCGCTCCACTCTAAACTGGACTTTAAATGGAAACCCTCAACTAAGAGTTTATAAACACACACACCTACAGGATTGGGCTCCCTAAGGCTGTCCAGTATAGGTGCTGTATGTGCCAGGCCGGGAGCTCAAGCAGAAGGGATGCACCATGTGGGTCAGGCACACCTGCACGCTGCCACCTTCACCCTGCCATGTTCTCCGTCCTCTTCTCCTGGCGCAGTCCCTCTACTCCATGGTCACGCTGGCCTCACTGTGGCTTGTTTTCACCACAGCTGTGGTCAGGGTCACAGGATTTAGCAGAGAATTCATCTCTAATTATATCCTGTAAGTCATGAATATCTCCCAGCTAATAATAATGACCACTGAAGCCTGCACAAGATCTCGCAGATCTCAGAGCTCTTTTACCCAGGAAAGCCCGACTGATCCTTCTCATCACCTCATCAGGAAAGCAGGTGGCTGTGCTGCTTCTCCTCTTCTAGGTAAGCCAAGGGCCAGGCAAAGGGCCAGAGGGTGGTGGTTCTTTTGCATGTGCGTGGAAACTTGACACCAGCTTTGGTGTGGGGTAGAGCCTGTGGAGTCTGAGCCCACAGCTGCCTCTCTTTCAGAGAGAACGCAGATGGAGCAGACGCTGCCCCACAATATGGGTTATTGCAAAGGGACAGAACAGAGTCCCTGCAAAAGATGCCATAGACAAACAGAGAGGAAAAAGACAAAACAAAGTCCAAAAAGCAGGCAGCACTTCTCAGCAGGCAAGTGGAAGTGATTGGAGCCTTAGAGCATCGCCTTACACCTGCAGGAGGTCAAGCAGGGGGTGCTGCTGCGGACTCTAAGAGGGTCTGAAGGCAATTACTCCCAGTTTATTATTCAGAACAGCGTCATTTATAGCTGAGCAGCAGAAGAAGGTACATTGACCCTTTCTGATCTTTGGTCTTCTTGACTACACCAACATCAGGACCTGGCCTGTAAACTCGGCTGTGAGGACATCCGGACTGGACAGCTGGATCCTGGGGAAAGGCATACATGCTCAAAGGAAGGATGCACATCTCTGATCCAGGAGAATCTCATAGCTGGGAGGCAGTGCAAGTGTCTCAGGGTCTTAATTTGTCAGGCATGGAAGGGACATTTGAGACTCGGAGCCTTAGGGACCTGCTCCCTGTCCTCATCTAGATGGAGGGTCAGGGCTGGGCGTGGAATCATGAGGCCTGCCTCCCACCTGGGTGCCTGGCAGAACCCTGCGCACCAGGCACAGTGCCTCACCCACTCGGCCTTGACCTCTGCCTCTGCAGCACATCTTGGCAGACGTCCTTTTGTCCAGCCAGCTTGTGATCCGCCACAGAGTACAGGGCATCAGGAAACGTGTTTTTCCTTTCTGAAGAACATCAGGCTTTGTTTATCATTTTCCTTGTTCCTCCTTGTCTCTTTCTCTATTTCTTCACTTACAACGGATCAGCGCCAGGCACATCATCAGTATTCAACAAACAGATGTGAAGTGCATTGCTTTCTTCTTCTTTTTTAATAACAACTTCTGTGTTTGATTATGGAATTAAAACAAGTTCGACCGTAGGACATCTTGAAAATATAGACAAGTGTAAAGAGATAAATAAAACTTCTCTAAATTTTTACAATTTGAACAAACACTGGAGGACATTGTGGGTGGGTTTCTGTGGCTTGCCCTGTAGTTTGAGAACTTTTCAGGAATTTCAAGCCCCATGAATACTTAGCAATCTGTGCCTATGGGTCATTAAAAATATAAAATAAATAAAGGAAGGTGGAATAAAGACATGGAATGTGAGAGAGGGGAGAAGCAAAGAGCACACATCAGAAGTCTGGCTTAAAGACGGCGAACACTTTGTCAGCTTTGAGGCTTTCCCAAGGCGTAGATAAGTCAATGCTCCCATGTGGCCAGGCTTGCTTACCCTACTGTGTATTGGGTGACTCTGTAAGGCAGTAAAAGAGTGCTCGTCTCCCTGTAGCCCGGATAGCTCAATAAGCATTGATATTAAAATAAATCCCAGTGAGGCCTCTCCTTTGCTGTGAAAATGCCCTAGTTTGTGCGTTCAACAGCTGCCACAAGTGCCACTTTCTCAGACCTCCAGTCTGAGTTCATCTTTCAGGCCTTATTTTTCACTTACCCACTTGTACAAGTTTCAGACTCCATCTAAGAGAGAAATCTCTCTGTGATTCAACCATGCTCCCACAAAGTTCTCCTTTCTGACATTTGCTGAGTCAAATCCCCGCCCCTAGCAGGCCACTTCCTCTCATAGCTCCACTCCCCTCTTGCAGGAGTTCTGATTTCTCCCAATCTGGGGTTTGCTCAAGAGTTTGATTTTAAGGGTCTCACTTGGTGCCTCTGCCATGGATCAGATGAGCACCAAAATGCCATACACCTAACATGTCAACTAGTAAGAGAAAAAAGGCAGAACTGGATTGCCTGCTGGGTCCCTGTTTAATCGAGAAGGAAACATGGGGTGGTGAACTGTAATGGTGCCTAATACTGGAGGACAGAGGGAGACATGTTAGCCTGATTTAACCTGGGCTTCCGTGCCCCAGGATGAAGCAAGGCACACAGATAGGTCCTCTTCTGATTAAGACACTTCTCAACACAGCTGAGAAATGAGACTCTAGGTGGAGGAAATTCAGCATGTGGATCTGAGTGTCTCCGAATTGAGTTTTTCCTCAATCTGAACCAGTCCCAGATGGAAACAGTAGCACCAATTTTAACTGGGCCCTCACCCCTCTGACTTCCCGTGAGCAAAGTGTCGAGCCAGAATTCTGGGGGAAACTGCTTGGTTGACCTGATTTCTTTCCCGTGTAGGAGGAGCCCTGGAAGCCTGGGTCTGCCCAAGGCTTAGAGGTCACAAAAGCTCAGACCAGGCCCGGTAGAGGAGACCATCTGACCAAGGTGTTCATCACAGAGCCGGGTCAAGAAGGGAAGGATCCAGCGATGATGCAGAAGCACAGATACCTGGGAGAAAAGACAAGAGAAGAGGTTTCAATAGGGGTGGTTCTGATGGTCAGTGTAGAGGGGGAGTGGAGCCGGGATTTCTCAGAGATGTCAGGGAAGCTGAAGCTAATTTTTCTTATTTACTTACATATTTTGATAAAAAAGTTCAAAGTAGAGAAAAGTTCTAAAAACCAAAAAGTAAACATATTCCTATCACTCAAGATTAACAATTTTTCTATATTCTTTTATTTTTAAGAAGAGCAAATATTCTCCAAAAAATAAAATATCTTTTAACCACTTACCTCTGTCTTATTCTCGCCTCTCTCCTTGTGGCAACTCCTGCTGTAAGTGTGTGTATGTTTTCCAGTCACTGCTTTTTATATTGTTAGAAACATACAGCCCCATACCCAACATATAGTATTGGTTTTTCTGGGTGTGGGTCAGTTTTTCATTTAGATAAATAGTATTGTTCCACATGCATTATTCTTCATCTTGTTTTTTCTCTCGACGATATTTTTTAGATCTACCTAGGTCAACATATAAGATAGAGTTCATTTCATTTAACATTGGTGTATAGATTTCATCTATGAACATCACACACAGATTCTATTACAAAAATATCCTACATAGATTTATGAACAATGCCATTTATCTAAATTAAAATATCACACACCAATTTATACTCCTACCAGTAGTGAAAGAGATGTCACATTGCTCCACATTCTATACAACACTCGATCTTTTTTATTGTAATCATTCTGGTGTATGCATCTCACAGGGGTTTTTATCTGTATTTCTGGGATGGCTAGTGCTGTTGAAAAATCTTATATGTTTATCTGTCATTTGAATGTTCTCTTTTGTGAAGTCTCGGTCCAAGTCTTTTGCTCATGTTTTTGTGTTGTAGCCTTACTTCTGACTAATTTGTAGGGAATATTTGCTTATTTTGGATACAAGCTGTTGTTTGGTTTTGCTTTATGTGTCGCAACAATCTTCTTCTATTCCATGACTGTCCTTTCATTTTCTTAATTGTATATTTCAATGAGCAGACGTTCTTAAATTGAATGAGGTCTTGTTTATCATGTTAATCCTGTATTTGGTAATTAGTGCTTTTTAGCTTCCATGTAAGGAATAGTTGCATCTCTCAAATCTTGTGATATTCTCCTTTATTGTCTTCTAGAAACTTTACTTTATTTTTTATATTTATAATCATAATTCACCTGGAAAGCATTTTTGTGTGTGTTTTTATGATGTGAGGTAGGGGTCAAGCTTCATTTTCCCCAATAAAAGACTGCCAGTAGATACAGCGTCATTTGATGAAAAGGCCTTCTTTACAATTGCTCTGCAATTCCCCCTTATATAAATTATGTACCCACATTTGACTGAGTTTAGTTTTTAGCTATTTTTTCCATTTATCTATTTGTGTGTTATTTTCTAATATCACAAATTATTAATTACCAAAACCTTGTAAGACTGGATACTCAGCAGAGTAATTCCTCCCATTTTCTTCTTCCGCTAAAATTACCTTGGTTACTCTTGGCCTTTTTTTGCATTTTCCTTTGAATTTCATTTCAGCTTATAAAATTCCAACAAAAAACCGACTTGATTTTTATAGAGATTTCCTTAAATCTATAGGTCAATTTAAAAGAGAATTAAAATCTTTACAATGTTGAGTCTTCTAATCTATGAACATGGTAGACCTCTCTACTTATTTAGGTGTTATATGAATTTCTCTCAGTAATGTTTTAGAGATTTCTATGTTGAGGTCTTGTACATCTTTTATTAGATTTATTACTAGATCTGTGGCATGTATTGACACTGTTCTAAATGGTATATTTTTATATTTAGTTTTCTAACTTTGTTTTACGTTTTATATAGAAATACAGTTGTTTTCATCTTACCAATTTATCTTTTATTGTGTCGACACCACTGTATTAGTTTACTAGGGCTACCATAACAAAATGCCACAGACTGAGTGACTTAAACTACAGAAATTTACTTTCTCACAGATCTGGGGGCTCAAAGTCCAGGATCAAGATGTTGGCAGGTTTGATTTCCCCTGAATCCTCTCTCCTTGGCTTGTAGATGGCCACCTATTTGCTCAGTCCCCACATGGCCTTCCCTCTGTGTGCATACCTCCCTGTCGTCTCTTTTTGTGTGTTCAGATTTCCTCTTCTTGTAAGAGCACCAGTCAGACTGTAAGGACACCAGTCAGAGTACTCTTTTTGTAAGGACACTACACTAACAGCCTCACCTTAACTTAATTACCTCTTTAAAGGTCTTATCTCCAAATACAGTTCACATTCTGAAGTAGTGAGGGTTTAAGGCTTCAATATATGAATTTGAGGGAGATATAATTCAGTCCATAGCAACCACATTGTTTTAATTATTATAGTTTTATAATATGAGTTTTACCTGTCTTAATGCATTAACTCCCTTTCTTTTTCCTTTTCAGAATGATTTAAGCTAGTCATTTAGTTTTACTCTTCCACCAGGAAGGGAAATAAGTAGTGAGAGAGGAGTTCATGCATAGTTGGAAGCAAAACCTGGAGGAATTCCATGAAGTGCCAGAGAAACAATATTCATGGTGAAGGATAGAGCCATTAAGCATTCTGAGCTCTTCAGATATCACTGTGTCTCTCTCAAGCTTTTGTTGCAGGTAAAATAGGGCAATGGGTCTCTCAGGTCCAGTGGCTGAAAGACCCTACCATTTTCTGGAGCAATCAGAATGTGGGAGGGAGTTCTTGTTTCTTTTCATCCAAGTCATACTCTTCCCAGTGGACCAAGTAGAGGAGCTTACTGTAGCCTCCCCATGAGTCTTGCGCTTCTTTCACTTTACTACTATTACTAAGAGCTAGCATTTAATAGCATTAAATTCTTACCTAATTTAATCCTCTCAATAACCCTGTGAGTTATACATTGCCTATACTACAGATGAGGAAACTGAAGTTTATGGAACCTACATGACTTTCCTAAAATCTCATTAGTGAGTAGTAGAGCTGGAAATTAATCTCACAGTAGTCCGGCTCCAGATCTCATATTGCCCACTGGTTTATATCCTGTCCTAGCTAAGCAAGAGTCTTGCAGCACTGGGTCCGTTGTCCCGGATATCCGAGTTTGGAGGAAGATTACTTGCCTACAGGCTTAGATTCATGGGGCAGGAGAGTGATTCCAAGGAATTTCCAACCAAGATTTGTGTTAGTCCAAGAGGCACAGGGTCAGAAAAAGTGGGCATCAAGGCATACACTTGGGAAACTAGTAGATGGCCGTGTTGGTATAAAGGGAGTAGATGAGAAGCCAAGCTAGGCATTCCTTAATTTCTTTCTACTGTAGCAGTTGAATAGTGTCCCACCAAAATCCGTGTCCGCCTGGAACCTCAGAATGTTACCTTATTTGGAAATAGGACCTTTGCAGATGTAATTAGTTAAGAAGAGGTCATACTGGCTTAGGGTGAGCCCTAAATCTAATATGACTGGTGTCCTTATAAGAAGAGGAGTGGACACACAGAGACACCCATAGATAAGAAGGCTATGTGAAGACAGAGGCAGAAATTATGCTGCCATAAGCCAAGGAACACCAAGGATTGAGAAGCTGGAAGAGGCAAGAAAGGATCTTCCCCTAGAGGTTTGTGAGGGAGTTTGGCTCTGCTGACACCTTAATTTCTGATCTCTGGACTCCTGAACTCTGAGAGAATACATTTCTGTTCTTTTAAGCCCCCCAACTTGTGCTATTTTGTTATGACAGCCCTAGGAAACTGATACACCTACTTGAAGTGGGAAAGACATCTCTGTTAAAATAGTTGAGGTCACATTTACAGATCCCTCTAATTTCTTATTCTTTTGATTACCTGACTTGAAGAATTACCTCTGCTTCTTGGCGTGTGAGATGTAAACAAAACAAATACTGCGAGCTGCACTGCTTCTCAGTACATTTGGTCCTGGCTGTGATGGGCTTCTCAAAATGAGCAGTGTCCAGCATGCAGCAGACTCTGCATATATTAATTTTTTGAATGAATGAATAAATTTAAGAATGATGGGCATAGAATGTAGAAGAGATGATAACACCTCTGTTGTGAAAATTAGGCTTCTTCATGTTTTTATTTGATTCAGTTGTCACTAGGAGACAGTCTGATTTGGTGAAGCATAGAAAATGGGCTTGAGAGTCAGACAAACTTAGAGTCACCTGCTGTGTGACTTTGAGCCAGTAACTTAACCTCACTGAGCCTTTGTTTCCTCACCTGTGAGTGAAGACAACAATGCCTGCCTTAAACGGTTACTGAAAGGATGAGTTATCTGAGCACACGGCCTACCAAATGAGCAAATCTGGTCACAACTGCTACAGTGTTCATCCACCCTGCTCCTCTTCCCAAGTGGGAGGTACATAATGGTCACACTTGTAATGACCCTCTGCAAACAGGAAGTTGCATGTACACATTTTGTGGTGTGGGTGTGTGTCTGTGTGACGTATATTTTTAGGTGTGAGGTGTGTACAAAGTAGTGTGTGTACTTCAAACGGCTATCCTTAGATAAACCTGAAAAACTGTGACCACCCTTGTCAGTTGCTGAATTCAGCTGTGGAAAATCAAAGTAGTCCTCCTCAGAGAGTGGAGCATCAAAGAATTGAGTCACTTAGTCATACATTTTAAATCTCTGTTACATTTTTCTTATTCATCCCAGGACTGTCAACACAGCTGTTACCCGGTGTAGGTGTAGACAGCTTTCTAAACGGAGTGGTATGTCCATTGGTTCTGGTTTAATAGACACGGTATTCGATATTTTCAAGTTTTGGCTACTGTACTCAATAAATCATCTTCTTTGGAGGAAATAAAAAGGAATAAAAAAAGAAGAGGAAGAAGAGAAAAGGCATCAAGCTTGACTGGTAATGATTCCAGGAGATTCCCTCCCAGGGAGGAGTTTGGGAAGAGTGTGTGAATGCAATTGCTATTAGTGGACACAATCTGTCCTGAGATCTATATGTCGATATTCCTAACACTGAGCCGTGCTTCTGGGGAGCACACTCCCAAGACGTTTGTAAGGAGTAGTGGAAAGTCTGACTGCTGAAGGCAGCGGTTCCACGTACCTTGGAAGCAGATGTTGGCAAACAATTACTCTGCACAGCCTGGTCCTCAGCCAATTTCTAAAGCTTCACCAGATCCTATAACCTGAGCAAAGTGGCTTCAAGCCCTACTTGGCTGATTTCAAATCCAGACACATACATAAACGATTAGATGACATTGCATTGGTATTTTTATGGCTTTGTAAATCTATTCTTTTTCTAATGCCTTAGACACCTTGGACAACTGTTTGAGTGGCTGAGAGGAGGGGAAAGCAAGGAATCCCATAAATAAAGAAACAGTGGTATCAGAGCTAGATCTGCCTCCGATATTTGTGCTCTTCCCACCACAGTGCACTGCCTTGGTGGTGGCAGAAACTCAGGACATCTCATAGTCTGGCCTCAGCTTCTCTCCTTGGTCTAATTTCCCATAAATCTACACTTCTCTTCCTGGTCTCTGGCCACACTGAACTCCTCACCTTTCATGGACCGCATTAGCCCTCAAGTCAGCGTCTTTGCAGTTGCTATCCCTTCGATCTGGAACACTCTCTGCTTAGAATAGCTTTTGCCCTCTTGGCTGCCTGCCAAATTTCTACATAAAGGGCAGTCACTTCTGACAATTTTTTTCCAGCCCCCTTTTTCTATCGCCTGGCTTTGTGTAGCTCCCTTTTCAATAGCATATATCCCTAAGTCTCTAATTGTTTGTTTACCTAGCTCCTTTCCTCACTTTTCACCTTTGCAGTGCCTGACTTGGAAGTGCTACTGGGCTCTGGTGGCATTGATAGAGATTGTTTGATGAATGAAGGAAGTAACGAATGGACAAATCCAATGAAAGCTCTCAGCGAAAGTCCCAAAGGCCTTGGGATGATGTGAGCTGCTATCATTAGACATCACACACATCATTACATATCATGCTAAATAAACCATGACTGAGCCAGGTCTCCCTGAGCCAGACTACATATTTCTCTCTGAGAGGATAGAAGTCTCAGTTTGGTTACAAATTAAGCATCAGAAATAATTATCATTGCAGACATCAGCTGGTATAGCCAATTATCTCATATATCCAAGCAGAGAGTTTAACTACTAATTCAACTACTGGCTTACCGTGTGACTTTGGGCAAGTATCTGTTGTTCTTTAATCTTTCCACTTACACAAGAGAGATAAAGACTTTGATCTTTAACTCAAGGACTAATGAGGTTGAGTTTGTGAAAGTTCTGAGCATATTGGGGGAAAACACTTGCCACAGGATTTACGACCACACACTTTCATCTTATGTGGGGCATGTAGGGGTGGTAACTACAAATAAACCAAGATGGATCCTAAAATATTGTTCAAGCAACTCAAAGGAAGGCAAGAAAAGAGAAACAAAAAAGCAAGAAATAAAAGAAAACGATAAAATGGCAGCCTTAAGTCCTGTCATATCTATAATTATCTTAAATGTAAATAATCTAAATACCAATCAAAAGATAGAAATTGACAGAGTGGATTTAACAATATGGTCAAAAATGTCTACAAGACATATACAAATACAATGCTGTACAAATATCAAATATAATGATGTAGGCAGGTTGAAAGTAAACAGATGGATAAAGGAATACCATGAAAACGTTAAAGAGAATGCGGACATGGCTATATTAATATCAGATAAAGTAGACTTCAGAGGAAAGAAAAAAATAGAGACAAAAAGAGACATTACATAAGGATAGAAAGATTCGCCCACAAGGAAGACATTATAATCCTAAACGTGGTTGAACCACAAAACAGAGCCTCAAAATACATGAAGCAAAAACTGATGGAGCTGAACGATGAAAGAGACAAGTCCACACTTACACTTGGACCTCACCCTCAGCAACTGACAGAACTACTAGACAGAAAATCAGTGAAGATATAGAAGAACCGAACAACATCATCAACAAATGGGATTTGACTGACATTTTTGGAGCATTCTACTCAATAACAACAGAATACACATTATTTTCAAGCATCCATGGAATATTCACCAAGATAGATCATATCCTGAATCATAAGCAAACCTCATCAAATTTAAAAGAATTAGCATCCTATCAAATATGTTCTCCAATCATAATGGAAATCAAACTAGAAATCAATAACAGAAGAACAACAGGAAAATCTCCAACAACTTGGAAAATAAACAACACACTTGTAACATAATGCATAGGACAAAAAGAGAGTCTCAAAGGAAATAAAAAAATATAGAAATGAATCAAAATGAAAATACAACACATGAAAATATGTGGAGTGCAGTTAATGCAGTGCTTAGAGGGAAATTTATAGTCCTAAATTCTTAGTTTAGAAAAGAGGAAAGATCGCAAATCAATAATTTAAGCTCCTATGTCAAGTAACTGGAAGAAAAAAAAGAGCAAAATAAACCCAAAGGAAGCAGAAGAAAGAAAATAATGAGGAGCAGAAATTCAAAAATTAAAAACAATAGAGAAAAATCAGTGAAACAAAACCTGGCTCTTCAAAAAAAATCAATGAAATTGATTAACTTCTAGCAAAGCTGATAAAGAAAAAAGAGAGAAGACACAAATCACCAATATCAGTACAAAACTGAGGAAGTCGCTACAGATTCTGAAATCATTAAAAGCATAAGAGGGAAATACTTTGAACAATTTTACTCCAATAAATTCAATAACACAGAAGAAATGGATCAAGTCCTCAAAAACCACAAGCTAGCAAATTCAATGAGGATGAAATAATCTGAATAGTCCTATAACTGTGGAAGAAATTGAATTCATAACTTAAAACCTCCCTAAAAAGAAGTCTTCAGACTCAGATGGATTCCCTGAAGAATTCTATCAAACATTTAAAGAAGAATTAATATCAATTTTACAGAATCTCTTCCAGAAAATAGAACTCATTTTATGAGGCTAGTATTACACTCATACAAAAACCAAGGACAGCACAAAAAATGTATATAGAAAACTGTAGGCTAATATCTCATGAATTTTCCTGCAAAAACCTTCAACAAAATATTAGCAAAGTGAATCCAATAACGTATAAAATGAATTAGAAACCATGACTAAGTGACATTTATTCCCAGATATGCAAGGCTGGTTTAACATTTGAAAATCATCAGTGTAATCCATCACATCAGCAGGCTGAAAAAGAAAAGCCATATGAGCATATCAATTGATGCAATAAAAAGAAGAAAAAGCATTTGATTAAAAAGATGAAACTGAAATTCCATTTCACCAGAAAACAAGTAAGTGTTGTGCTGGCTTTGTCCAGCTGTGATGGAAATGAACAAGCTTGGTTCCCCGCCTTGGAGAAACAGGAAGTCTGGAGTGGAGCAGAGATATGGAGAAGGGAAGAGATAGGTCATTTGCATTCTGGGCTCAGGAAGGCTGTCATTTGCCTGATGTTAAGCAGATAGTAATTAAGAATCAGAGTTTTTGACAACAAATCCAGAGATTTGTACGCCAGAGAACCCTGGAATTGTACTCCTGATCAAACTCTTTCATAAATACACATACACACTTATGTGTATGTATATATACTAGGAATGAAAAATAGCATGTCTCAAGACAAGAAACTAGCGAATACAGCAATTTGAAATCCTTTCAATAATTTGAACTGATGATTTCATTGTTAACTTAAAATGTTTTTGTGGGATAACTGGCATCACCGAATTGTTTCAAATGTCTAACTTTATGGTGATGAAATTGAAGTTCAGAACAGAATTGAAGTAAGGCTTGCCTGAAGTCACACAGCTACTTAAAGGCACAGAGCAAACTAAAACTGGTTTACTGTCTCGCAGGAAAATATTTTTTATGCTGCAGCTCACTAAAATGTTAGTTACAAACGCATTACATGTGTTAATTATGTAAGAGAATTGATGTTGTTTTTAAAAATGTTAATGCCATTTAAAAATCCATCCTCACTGTATCATTAATATGAATTACAAATGTGGCTTTTACTATAAGCTGTCTCAAATTCTTTTAAAATTATGTGGGAAATATTTTGTAAACACATAGAATTAGAGCTCATGTATTGGTCTCTAAAATGAACATTTCCCACAAATATTGCAAATATTCATAAATATTTGAAAATAAAATATATTTCGTTTCAGAGGATGTGGAAGGGGTTGGTTTGGAGGGATTGCCCATGTTACTTAGAAAAGCTGTTTATAAAAATGGGAACAATGTCTTCGTTTTCCCTCAATGCATTTCCTCAAAGCAAACAGCCGTTCAGAATCTTTCCATGGCCTGTTCTTTACACGAGGATTTTTAGCGTTTGGAGGAGAAAGCATTTTTTTAATCTTATCTCATTAACATTAACAATGGTTTGTACTGGGTACAGTTCTAAGCCCTTTCTACATATTTTTTTAAATTTCCACAACAATTTTCCAAGGTAAGTATTACTAATAGCAATATTACAGTCATGCAGCGCATAACCACATTTCGGTCAACAACAGGCCACATGTGCAACGGTGGTCCCATAAGATTAGTACTATATGGCCTAGGTGTATAGTAGGCTGTGCCATCTCAGTTTGTGTAAGTACACTCTATGATGTTCATACAATGACAAAATCTCCTAACCACTCATTTCTCAGGATGGATCCCTGCTGTCAAGTGATGAATGACTGTATTCCAATGTTACAGGCAAGTAAAGTGATTTGTTCCCCTAAGGTGATGGCGAGCAAGCAGAAATGCTGGCACTGGAGGTCAAGAGATTCTGATTCAGAAGGCTGTGCTCTTTTCTCATTCCTGTTGCTCCTCTCACCCACTCCTCACCCCACCCCACCCCCAGCATTGAGGTCAGTGTGAGGTTACCTTACAGGATACTACAGAGAGAAAATATGAAGGGGCTGCTCTAAAGCGAGGAAGGGGAGACAGTCTGTGGAGGTTCTGCTCTCAGGTTGATGTAAATACACAGGCATTTTTATAAATTTCAGGAGGAGTTAGGAGCCAGGATGGATAGGGCTAACCATTACCTGTGAGTGCAACTGAAATTGTGCCTACAAGCCATGCAGATCCACCACACACAGCTAGCCAGACACCCCGAAACTTTCATCCTAAAACAAATGGCCACTGCAGCAGGCATGATGTTGTCACCAAGTGCCCCTCCAGATGCACCTGGATTTGGATCAATCTTCAAGTGATATCCATTTTTTTGCATCATATTTTCCAAAAGTTAGGGAGAAACTAGAACCAGACCTAAGAGAAGCAGACAAATGATTAAAGGAAAAATTAAATAGAGCATCAAGAGAAAGTTTAAAGGAGATGGGTAAATGATGGGAAATGACACCGCCACGTGTTAATATCAATCATGAAGGAAAATCACTCTCCACATTATTTTTGATAGGAAGGATGCAAGAGGATATGGTTCTGGCCAAAAAGTGATGGTGCAAATCCTGGATTAATCCCACTTTCCACAGGACACTGGAAAAGTCATCTGACACTTCTGGTGTTCAATAATCCCTGACATAAAGGAGTTTTGGAGAATCAAGTGTAGCAATGGACTGAAAGCACTCCATGAATCATAGAAACTCAATGTCAGTTGAGGATCTTTGAAGGATGATGGCTACCACCTATTTCTTGTCATCAAAGATGATATCACTCAGAAAAATGATTGTTCAGAAAACAGGAAACCAGATAGACATGGAGGCACGTGCCTGTGCCTACAAGAGAATGCTTTCAGCTTGGCACTAGGGCACCTGAGAGCCAATGGATGTGTACAGGGCTCTGGAGGCAGGGAGGGCCTGGGGCCAGAATGTGGAAGCTTGAGGCAAGGCAATCATGAGTTTCCATAGAAAAGCCTCCTGAGGTGGAGACCCTCAGCTCTGAGCAGGGACAATGGCCGTGGGGAGGCTGAGGTTAAGCCCAGACTCTGCTAGAGCAGGACTATGGTGGGGATGGAGGGAAGCGGAAGGGCAAGGCTGAGGAGAGGGCGAGGAGATGTGTACTGGGACTCCTGGCCTTCTCAGGAGCTTGGGAGCTCCTAGAGGAGTTGGGCTGGGGTGTTTCTGGCGACTGTCCCAGCCATACGTTGCTAGGAGCCTCCCCAAAATGCATTTCTCTGGTTACAGAAAGAACAACATTGCCCATCTTGGCAATGGAAATTCCTAGGATTAGGAAAAAAAAAAAGAGAGCGAGAGAGAAAGAAAGCCAAGAAATTAGTTGTCTATAGCTGATTTTCTCAATATTTTCTCCCATTGCCAGGTAACAGTCCAGACTTATTCCTATGAGTGTACCCACTGCTCTCGCACTGCCTCTCCCCTCAACCATATCAAGAGATATTGGGGAGTGAGATGGACGTTATTGGGAATAAACTTGAATCTTCTCTATTAAAAATTAACTGCTCTGTTCATACTTGCCAAAACTTGGCAGCAACCAACATGTCCTTCAGTAGGTGAATGGATAAATAAGCTGTGGTGCATCCAGACAATGAAATATTATTCAGCACTAGAAAGACATGAGTTATCAAGCCATGAAAAGACATGGAGGAAACTTAAGTGCATGTTACTAAGTGAAAAAGCCAATCTGAAAAGGCTACATACTGAATGATTTCAACTAAATGACATTCTTGAAACAGCAAAACTATACAGACGTTAAAAAGATTAGTGGTTGAAAGGGTCTGGATTGAAGGATCTGAATAGGCGGAGCACAGAGGATTTTTAGGGCAGTGAAATTACTCTATACAGTACTGTACTGGTAGATACACGTCATTATATTTTTGTCCAGACCTATAAAAAGTACCACGCTAAGAGTTAACCCTAATGTAAACTCCGGAATTTGGGTGATAATGATGTGTCATCATAGGTCTATTGATTGTAACAAATGCACCATTCTGGTGGGAGATGTTGCTAATGGGGGAAGTTGTGCGTGTGTGAGAGCAGGGACTACATGGGAAATCTCTACTCTCCACCCAATTTTGCTATGAACCTTAAACTGCTCTAAAAAATAGTTTTTATTTTTGATTAACTGTTCACAATGTAAATGCTGTATTATGTATTAACTAATATACATACCATACCTCATGACCCGTCAAGGCACCAAGGTTTGGATGGGGCAGGATCGATTCTCGCATATTTGCCTTGGGGTATATTCTCCGAATAAAGTTAGTTTAGCAATTGAAAGAAGTACTAGTGGGGTGGACAGAAACCGTGCTTTCTGCAAAACGGAGCTGCTTCCGCCATGGCAACCCCAGCAGAGGAAAGCTGGGGTCTCGACACACACGTGACAGACCGTGCTGGAAGGTGGGCATGCAGCGGTGACTCCTGCCATTGGCTCAGCAAGACTGACCCTGCCTTGCTCTGCTCAGGAGGTCCCCAGTGTTCCTGTTGGATGAGACTTAGGAAGCTGGCCTTCTAGGAGGACAGTCCATATCCTCTCATGGCAAAGTTAAGTCTCTGAACCTGGATAACGAACCTCCCAAGATCTGAGCGGGGAGAGAAGGTGAAGGGCTTTCTGACATGACTAAGGAGCCTCCTACTGAAAATTAAGGTTATTTTGGACTTACCAAGATCAAAGTCACCTCTTTGGGACCTAGGACTCTGTCCCATACCCACTGAGTCACGTCATCTACAGGGGGGGCTCCACCCAGGAACAGCTGCAAACCACAATGGTCATAACATTGGCACTCCTTTGGAGTGGAGTCTTAGCTTCACATTTCCCAAATGAGAGCTCTGCTCCCAGCCATACATACGATATCCAGTCATCAGATTGAAAAGTGATTTCTTTTCTTAGGTGACCAGGACCAAATCCTCTTGAGAAAGTGAGCAGAAATTTCAGCCTTGACACAGTGTGGAATTTAATGACACTGACAACTTATTTTTAATAACACCTTTATTGACATAAAATTCATATATAAAATACACCCTTTTAAAGCGTGCAGCTGAGTGGTTTTCACTTTATTTATGAGCTTGTGCAATCATCATCACTATCTAATTCCAGAACATTTTCATCACCCTCAAAAGAAAACCTGTTCCCATTAACAGTCACTCCCCATTCCCACCCTCAACCACCTCCACCCATGGCAATGGTAATCTATTTTCTGTCTTTATGGATTTGCTTATTCTGAATATTTCATGTAAAAGGAATCATATGTATGTGGTCTTTTGCGTCTGGCTTCTTTCACTTAGCATGTTTTCAGGGTTCATCTATGTTGTAGCATGTGTCAGTACTTCACTACTTTTTATTGCCAAGTAATATGACAATGTGTAGATAGACCACATTTTATTTATCCATCCATCAAATGATGGACAGTTGGGTTGTTCCCACTTTTGGGCCATTATGAATAATGCCTCTGTGAACACTTGTGTACAAGTTTTTGTGTACATATATTTTAAATTCTCTTGGGCATATACCCAGGAGTATAATTGCTGGGTTATGTGGCAACTCTATGTTTAACTTTTTGAGAAATTGCCTGACTGTTTTCCAACGTGACTGCACCATTTTACATTCCCATCGGCAATGTACAAGGGCTCCAATTTCCCCACATCCTTTTCAACACGTGCTATTCTCCGTCTTTTTGATTGCAGTCATCCGAGTGGATGTGAAGTGGTTTTGATTCACATTTCCCTAACGATGTTGAACAACCTTTCATGTGTTCATTGGCAGTTTGTATACCTTCTTTGGAGAAATATCTGTTTAAATCTTTTGCCCATGTTTTAATTGGGTTATTTATCGGGATACTAGTCGCTTAGCTGATACATGATTCACACATATTTTCTCCCATGTTGGCATCATGTTACTGTCTTGATAGTGTCCTTTGATGTGCAAGTTTTAAATTTTGATGAGGTTCAATTTATCAATTTTTTTCTTTTGTTACCTGTGTTTTTGGTGTCATATCTAAGAATTCATTAAATAGTCCAAGGTTATTAAGACTTATCCTATTTTTTCTTCTAGGAATTTTATAGTGTTACCTCTTAGGTTTATATCTTTGATCTGTTTTGAGTTAATTTTTGTATGCGGTATGAGGTAAGGGTCCAACTTCATTCTTTTGCATGTGGATGTCCAGTTGTCCCAGCAGCATTTGTTGAGAAGATTATGCTTTCCCCACTGAATCGTCTTGACAGTCATCAATTGACCATAAATATGAAATTTTGTGTTTGGACAGTCAATTAGAGTCCATTGATCTCTTTGTCTATCCTTATGCCAGTACCACACTGTCTCGATTATGGTAGCTTTGTAGTAAGTTTTAAAATCGGAAATTGTGAGTCTTCAGACTTTCGTTTTCCTCTTTCAAGATTTTTCCAACTATTTAGGGCCACTTGCAATACCATATTAATTTGAGGATCAGCTTTTTCATTTCTTCAAAAGAAGAAGTTGGGATTTTGATAGAAATTGCATTGAATCTGGAGATTAGAGGAAGTATTGCCATCTTAACAATGCTAAGCGTTCCAGTCTTTGAATATGGGAAATCTTTCCAATTATTTAGGTCTTCTTTAATTTATTTCAATGATATTTCATAGTTTTCAATATACAAGTCTCACATTTATTTTATTAAATTTATCTGCAAGTATGTTATTCTTTTGATGCTGTTGTAAATGAAATTAATTTCACTTTCAGATTGTTCATTAATAGTATGTAGATATAGAATTGATTTTTGTATATTGATGTTGTATCCAGAACTTTGCTGAACACATTTCTAATAGTTTTAATAGTTTTTTAATGGATACCTTAGGACTTTCTTTTATGTATACATTTTAATTTATTTTTTATTGAAGTATAATTGATATATAACATTATATTAGTATCAAGTATACAACATAATGATTCAATATTTGTATCTGTTGCAAAATGATCACCACAATATGTCTAGGTATCATCCATCACCATATATAGTTTCAATTTTTTTTTCTTGTGATGAGGACTTTTAAGATTTACTCTCTTAACAACTTTCAAATATGCAATACAGTATTATTAACTATAGTCACCATGCTGTACATTACATTCATATGACTTATTTATTCTATAATTGGAAGTTTGTACCTTTTGACCCCCTTCATCCATTTCATCTCCCCTTTTCCCCCACTTCTGGCAACCACCAATCTGTTCTCTGTATCTATGAGCTTGGATGTTTGTTTGATTTTTTTTAGATTCCACGCATAAGTGAGATCATATGGTATTTGTCTTTCTCTGTCTTACTTATTTCACTTAGCACGATACCCTCAAGGTCCATCCATAGTGTCACAAATGGCAAGATTTTATTCTTTTTATGCTGAATAATATTCCATTGTATATATACCACAATTTCTTTATCCATTATCCATTGATGGATACTTAGGCTATTTTCATATTTTGGCTATTGTAGATAATGCTGCAGCGAATATGTGGGTGCATATATCTTTTTGAATTAGTGTTTTTCCTATTGTTAGATATATATCCAGAAGTGGAATTGCTGGATCACATAGAGTTCTATTTTTAATGTTTTGAGGAATCTCCATACTGTTTTCCATAGTCACTACACGAATTTACATTCCTACCAACAGTGCACAAGGGTTTCCTTTTCTCTGCACTCTGGCCAATATCTGTTTTTCTTATCTTTTTTTATAATGGTCATTCTAACAGGTGTGAGGTGATATCTCATTGTGGTTTTGATTTGCATTTCCCTAATGATTAGTGATGTTGAGCACCTTTTCATGTACCTGTTGGCCATCTATATGTATGTATTCTTTGGAAAAATGTCTATTTAGGGTTTTTTGCCAATTTTTAGTCGGATTATATGGAGATTTTTTTTTGCTATTGATTTGTACGAGTTATTTATATATTTTGGATATCATATACATAACTTGAAAATATTTTCTTCCAATCAGTAGTTTGCCTTTTCATTCTGTTGATGGTTTCTTTGGCCGTGCAAACGTTTTTTAGTTTGACGTAGCCCCACTTGTTTATTTTTGCTCTGTTGCCTTTGTTTTTGGTGTCAAAACAAAAAATCATCACTAAGACGGATGTCAAGGAGCTTACCCACTGTGTTTTCTTTTAGGAGTCCAGTGGTTTCAGGTCTTATATTCAAGCCTCTAATTCATTTTGAACTAATTTTTGTGTATCGTATAAGATAGTGGTGTAGTTTCATTCTTTTTCTCACCTAATTGCCATCCTGCTAGAACCTGCAGGACAATATTCAATAGAAGTGGCAAGCGCAGACGTCTTTACCATGTTCCTGATCTTAAGGAGGAAACATCCGGTATTTCATGGTTAAGTGTGATGTTACTGTGAGCTTTTTATAGATGCCTTTTATCAAGTTGCATAATCAGCTTTTTACGTATTAGTTTCATTTGCTATCCTACACATTCCTCAGGAGCTGTTTGAAGCTATGGTGGTGTCATCAAAGTTCAGATGATAACTTTCCCTATTATGTCTGTATAACATATTTATGCCTGAAAAATGATGTCCTAGCATTTAACAGACCAACAGGTCAATACATTCTCTTTGATACATCCTGGTAAAGATGAAAAAGTTTAGACCAGATACCCAAACCTACTAATTTTTTTTGGCAAAGCACCTTGCCTGCCTTAGCATTGACTTGCCCCTCTATAACAGGGAGGGGAATTTCTTCTGCGTTTACTTTCTAACCAGATATGTGACTATCAAATGAGAACAGATGTGCAAATGCCTGGGAACCTTAGAGAGCTGTGCATATCTAAGGGTGATGATGCTGATGCCGAAGACTTATTGAGGTCCAGTTCGCCTTCCACCGCCACATGGCCAGACAAGCTGGAGCGGCACTCTAGATCTCTGATTTTCATGTTCTGGGTGCAAAATGCATGTGATCAATGCCTTCATGACTGAAACAGGACATCAGGTAAGAAAAATATGCCTAGAATGAGCAATGTTGTCTGGGGGAAAGAAGCATAAGAAGACAATAAAATAATAGGAAAAGGTGGAGGAGAGGGCTCCACAAGTTTGCTTCCCTTCCCAACTGCGGAGAGGAAGGCAACATTAACCACAGCCCCTCAGGGCCTGTGGCCACCTTACCCCAGCAGCTTCCACAGCAGCGCGCAGTGAGTCCTTGTATTGGAGAGGAAGGGAAATGCAAGGACTTCTTCTTTGCCACAGGACCATGCAGGGTGCCTGAGTCAGGGTGCAGAGAAAGGGAAGTGGGGAAAGATAGTGCCTAGGCCCTCCCAGCAGTGTTATCTCAGGGTGACTGCATGCTGCTCGGCCTGCCAAGGCGGCTGACTTCACAAGCCTTAAGTTCACCAAGAGCATTCTTGACCTCAGTCTTTCCTGGAATAAAACCCTTTCTTTGGGGTGATTATCCATGACAGGACCCAAATGTAGCATTTTCTACTAAGTGATTTGATGATGAAGTGATAAACCCAAGTTATAATTGAAAAAATATTTTTAAGAGAAAATCTGGAAGTTTTCAGTGTCATGTCACTGTAATTACAACACTCACAGCTGCCTTGTTTAAAAAATTGAGCCAGAGGACTTCTTAAAATGATGACCAAAAGTGAAAAGTCTGGAGTCTTGGCATAGTAACAGCCAAATCTGCAGAGGCTTGCTTACCCTTGCTGGCCATTCCTGATGACCAGGACCTGGTTAGCAATGTCCCTTGTGTCAGAATTAGGGACAAGGGCACTGGTGGGATGAATGATGCGACGTGTATTGGATGGTATTCTCACTTGGACCCTACTAGGTAAGGTCGACAGTAAAGCATCGCTTTGTGTCTGTGAGCATGTAGCAGAGTGAAAACAAACAAAACAAACCCAATTTTAGTTTGCTGACCTCTCAACTTTAATTAGTGGAGCAATCTCACTGCAGAGTGGATGATCTTTGTTCAGTAAAGTACCTCGGTACATCTCTGTAATGTGAAGGAGGAGGCTCCAGAGATGTTATTTGGAAAGAGACAAAGGAAGATACAGCTAAAAGACATTGTCTAGTAAATAAGAGGGAATGTGGGTGCAGGGGAGGCCAGGGATGCGAGTGGGCCATTTTAGAGGAGAGTAGAGGGAAGAGAGCCTTCTTTAGGGGAGAGCTACATGGCCCACTCGGGAGAATTGTGTTTAGTGAGAATTTCCCAGAGGCATAGGGTAGCTGAAAACTGAAATACAGGGCTTCTATGGATTCAATTTTATTTGTTTACGACATGCTGCTGACATGTCACCTCCCCTCCAGCCTCTCAAATCTTTAAGGGTCAGCTAAACCTCTGCTTCCTTTTGAGGTGGTGGTCTGGGGACCACAGGTATGGGCTGCGAAGGAAGAGAGATTTCCACCTCCTTTTAGGGGCAATGGTCCCAGGGAGCAGTGTCCAAAGAAGAGGTCCAAGGACCTGAAGGGCCCTGGAGTTGCCAGCAGCGAAGAGAGCTGTGGGTGTGGATGGAGAAGCAAGTGCCGGTGGGAGGGGCCACGGCTGCTGGGTGGGGCCTATGCTGCCAGGCATGGGCAGAGACGGTTGGAGGGCCTGGGGCAGGTGGCAAGAGCAGCTGCCGGTGGACTGGCCAGAAGCAGTTTTAAGATCAAACTTACTGGTCTCAGCACAGGAGGAACTGGGTGAGGCAGGGGAGACCTACAGAAGTTTCCTTTCTTTAATGTCATTAAAGCGATGAACATAGAGAATTGATTCAAAGAGCAGAAAGCTGGGAAAATTGGTGCTAGTTTTATGACTGAGAGGCTGCAGGGAGTGTTGAACTTTGCTTGGACTTGAGAGGCAGCCAAAATCGAGTGTGAACCCGACTTCTGTCCCACATGAGCTGGAGAATCTTGAGCAGAATGGAACCTCACTGGGACCCAATCTCTTTATCTGAGAAATGGTGGTAAGAATAAGGATCTTGCTGGTCATCATGCTCACTTTCCCACTCCCTCAGGTGAGAAGCCAACTATTCTCCACCGTGGCCACCCAAGGCATTAAGAAATCCAGGGGATCTGAATTAAGGAGCCCTGTCTGAAGAAGCACTGGCTCCCTCTGTGGTCTTTTCTTCCTAAACCAATGATTTCCCCTAAGGGTCCCCAGCTCTTCCTCTGCTCATGTCTGCCATGGAGCCCCTTTTCATGCGATATGGACCAACTCCCCTCTCACTCTCTAGCACCGTGTAGGCTAATACCTCTAAGGTAGCAGCTCGGAAGTTGGCTTGTGGTGGATTCCCACACAAACAGGGGCAGTCCCTCGTTGTTCTTAGCAACATGTCTGGAAATAAAGGAAGCGGACAAGTAGGGGGAGATACAAGAGATCCATCCCTGTAAGAATAATACACAACAGGGAAGAATGATTCCATCCTGGAATGGGTGAAGGAGGTTCTGGAATATAGCCAGAACTCACCATTTCCTGTCAGGATTGAATGAACTCATTCTCAGGTTAGAAGAGGGTTGCTAAATCAGTGTCATAGGACCACAAGTCTGGGCTGGGCAAGACCTCATGGCAAAAATGAATTGTCCCTGACCAACATACTTTCTAGAACCCAAATGTTCCCCTGTCAATCTCCCATTTAAAGCTTTCTTTGGTGCTCATTTCACAGTTTAATGATGCCTAGCTTCCTTAGCTGATGTTCTAGACCCTGTCAGCCTGAGCTCTCCTGTCCTTTCTAGCCTCCTTCTCCTCCAAACATCCTGAGGATCTCTCACACTTCCTAATGGGGCCACGGGCTGTAATGCAGCTGCCTGGGGTGTCCTTCCCGCCTGGAAAACTCAGGCTCATGCTTCTAGACTCCTGGGCCAAGTCACCTCCTCCAGGGAGCTCCCCTGACTCCTCCCAGCTGTTAGAAACTTCCTTTTCTGGTTCCCACAGGCCTCTGTTCATGCCCATGCTGTTCACCTCCTTGTGCTTTGCTTTTTCTGCCCTGCCTCCAGGTCATGAGCTCCTCAGGACAGTAATTTGCTGGAGGCCCTTGGGCAGGGAAACATTTTGCTGAATGAGTAACTCTTGTCATACCTACACTCACACACAGGCACACACACACTCATGCATGAACACACATGCACATTCATGCACACACACACATTAGTCAGTGTTTACTGTTTTTGCCATGTGCCAGGCACTTTGCAGAGCATTTTATGTGCATTTTCTCATTTCATCCTAAAAATAAATCTATATACGTCCTGTCCTTACCCCCAATTTACAACCAAGAAACTAAGTAATCAACCTAAAGTCAAACAGCTAGTAAGTGAGAGCCAAGACTCTGACCAGATTCACCCACCTGATACTATTAGAGCATAAAGTTACAGATCTCAGAGACAGCAGGTCTCAACTGTGGGTGATCATCTGTGTACATTACGGGAGTGTTGAGAGGGATGTTTGAGATCATCCAGTCTCAGTCAGCATTCCATGAGCTAGAAAACTGAGGCCCAGAAAGAGGGAGTGATTCCCCAGTGTCACACAGCAGGATAGAGTGGGCTCCTGATATCCAGCCACGTGTCCCCAAATGCGCCTCCACTTTCACAAGGACACGTCCTAGGTAGGCCTCGACCATCACTTCAATATATTTTAAAGTGAGATGAAAATTCTGACATTTATGCATACATATTACAGTATATAATATATAATATAGTATATAATATTATAAGTATAATTAATATTATAGTATAGTATAGTATATATGTTATAAAACATATATAAAACAGTAACCATGTTGTATAAGATCCTTGCCATACATACCATACACATGAGACATATTTGGTCGTATCCTGAAGAGATGGGTTTTAAGTTGTATTAAAAACAAAAAGTATAAGAAGAAATAATAGTGTGAAATCAGTGCAGGAGAATTTATGACTTATGTAAGGAAGTCCTTGTTAAGAGTGCCATCCGTTAGACTCAAGTAGCCTCCCCAGGGACAGGGGGCAGCCCCCTGACTTGAGGCATTTCGGCCCGGTCAAGGCAGTGCTAAGCACAGGAAGGCAATGAAGCACCCTCTTCCCAGGGGACGCTCCAGGGACAAAGCTTGAGTCCCAGTCTCCTTTCTGATCCAAGAGCGTAGAGCAGAAGTTTGAGCCAGGGAGATGTCAGTGTCCAGCCTAGCCAGCTGAGCAACAGGCTTAGAAACTACTAGGGGCAACTTAAAAGATATTGTGTCAAAACCCCCCAGCAGGATAGGGGAACACTAATGTAATTACTAGGCTGCAGGGACTCATATGTGCTGGGCTCAGTGTCTCTGCATTTCTGTGAGGCATGTGACAAGGTGACATGTGGAAGCTTTTTGATCACTTTAAAGATGACAGGGCAAGATCTTCATGGGCTGCTTATAAAAGGCTTGGCAGTTGGTTGAATGGTCCACAAAGAGGACTGATGAATGTGGACCCCAGCGAGCTCTCGAGGAGTGTGCAGCCTCTTTAAATAGATATTAAGATGGATTGTGATATTCACAAGTACTAGGACATAGAAAGGCTGCCTGTCCAGCTCACTAAATTGATCTGGAAGGCGTTACAGATATATTGGATATATTAGAAATTCAACATCTCAAATGATCTTTGTAGAGGGGAGCTATGGACATAATGAACCAGGATGGAATTTAACGCAGAAATTGTGAAGCTGTATCAAGATTGAACAACAATAAGAACAACTGCCTGGCACATGGTCAGAATTAAATGCTTGCTGTCTGGATTACTGGATGGGATTAATTAGCAGCGCATGTAAAAATGAATTCAAATTGAACACACACTCAGAGTGGATTAGAAGTGTGAAAGGTGTGGCCCGTGAACTCCTGTGACCCCCACCCATGTGTTACAAGTCCAGCTGTCAGACCCTGGGAGATGACAGCTCATCTTGTGAACTGCTCAGACCCTATCTGCAGGGTCAGATATGCTTCCTGGCACCACAATGCCAGAGGGGGCTTGAGAAATGGATTGTATGTGGAGGCAATGGATCCCAATGGTGAAATTATATCACACTGCGATGGCTGAAGGACCTAGGAAAGTTTAGGAAGTGGAGGAAGAACTGGGGTTAGGTGATGGCTGTGTTCAAGTACTGAAGGGCTGTCATGAGAATCACAACTATCCTTGCTCAGGGTGACTTGAGAGGACAGAGTTAGGGTAAGTGGAACGAGTGACAAAGGGCAGATATTGGCTCAATATAAGGAAGGTATTTCTAGTGCTCCGAGTTGACAGCAATGGAATGGACTGCTAGTGAGCTCCCCATCACGGCAAATGTTCAAGCAGAGGCTGAACAGTTACTTCCCATGTTTAGCATAATGTGATTTATGCACAGGGCAGATGAGCAGGCTGATTTGTGTCCTCCCCAGGGTTGAGTCTGGAGAAGGGCAGCCACCTTACCGGCCTGGAAAGAAGACATTGGTGCCAGCAGAGGGCGCTCTTACTGATGATGGCCTGGCTGCCTGGCACTGCCTGGTGTTACAACCAGAAGTGGTGGCATATGGAGTGAAAGCAGCTGGCAGGGCCACCAGGTCCAGAACCAGGTCCAGAGAGAAGTTGGTAAGGCAAGCGGGACTCAGAGAAAATCAATGTGTTGACCTGAGCTAGGGGACCAGGGGTTCTGCCACAGGTATGAGGCCGAAGGCCTGCAGAGGGCAGGTAGCTGAGAGGGGGCATGGGAGAGCTTGGGACCCCTCTGCAGGGGACAGCAGTCACTCAAATCCAGTCGGCCAACTCATCCCTGCTTTCTCTGTCCAGCACGTCAGGAGTGCTGGCTAAACCACAGTGCTTGCATTTCTCACATTTCTACTTTGGTTTTTAGGATTTCCCTTACACCTTCCTAAGTGTTGCCCCTCTCCAGGCCTGTCTCTCCCGTCCTGTGTCGGCCCATGCACACACTCACGCGCTCCTGGTCTCCTGACAAGCACGCCAAGGCAGTAGGGGTGCCCTCTGAGAATCAGCTGCTCAGAAACGAACGCTTTAGGGGCTCTGTGCACATCTGGTGCTAAGTGGTGAAGAGAAGCCAGGTGGACCTGCAGGCAAAAACATCTTTTTAGTGCCAGCCTCTCCGCTTTCCTTAGTGGTGTTTCACCTTTACACACCAGAAGGTGAAAATTCCTCCACGGGTTTTCAGAGAAGTAAGCTCAGGTGAGTTACACCTGGACTGCACTATTAGACTCAAGCGTCTTCCTTCCCACGGGTTTAGCAAATTCAACAGTCTCAAGTATCTTCTCCACAGGAGAAAAAGGCATGAAATGAACTGAGCCCCAGACTCAACCTTCCAGGGCCAAGTCTCCAGTCTCTCTCAGTCTCCCCAGGCAGCCAACTATTTACAGAGATGTCTGGAACTTGCTTGGGCACGTTTCAGCTTTATGAAATATGGATGTTTCCCTCAGTCCCCAGGGCCCCTAACCCCCACTCCTCCCATCCCCGCCACCACCACCCAGCCACGTCTCCACTGGGTAAAAATGGTCGTTCTTCTGCTGATGCTCCAACCTGTGGGAGAGCCCAGTTTATGAAAGTGTGCAGACCAACTCCAGGCTTTCATCTGTGGACTGAACATCCACTGTCCTATCTCCACATTACCCAGAATCAGCAGTGAATAGTTGACACCAAGCAGGGCAAGTCCAGGCGGCTTTATCTGGGGCCAGGAGGCCGAATGGGAGGTGGAGAGCTGAATGTCCCCATGCACACCAGTTCTCTCGGCCAGGGGAGCGGGAAGCCAGCTGGCGTCCTCTCTCTCCCTCTCCTTCTTCTAATGTAAAACCACATGGATTATTCCTCTAAAAGTTCCCTGATTCTTTGGGCCTCGTGATGTTTTCAGTGGATAAACTCTCTGTTTATGATTAAGAGAGGCCACAGTTCCTCAGACTTTGCATGTTTCAAACTCACTTTATTTCACTTTTTGAGGCAGCCACCAGCCCCCAGTGAACGGCACCACATGCCCATTTGTACCCAACTGAGCTGCACGACTTCCTGATGGCAGGGCCGTGGAAACTAGTCAGTGGAGCAGAAGCGGGGGAGACGACAGCCCTTAAAAGGGGAGCCTGGCAGGCCTGCAGACTGCAGGCTAGCGGGGCATTCATCAAAATCTGAGTTGCCCACACGGCTTCCATCACGACCAACAATCTCTGATTGTGACACTTGGTTCTCGGAGAGAAAAAAGTAAACAAATCACCCAGCTGCAAAACTACACTTTTTAACAAATTATTAAGTAAACAATGTAGAAGATCTCTGCCAACCATTCACTGGGAACAATGAAGAGAGCTAGTAGGTTCCAGATTTTTTGTTTGTAACAGCAGAAGTCTCTTCTATTTGCTTGCATTAGGAAGATTTAACTGAGCAAAGGCTGTTGCTCTGCTTCCCTTTTGCAGGTTAAAGGTCTGCACTTTATTTCGCTCTCTACTTCCAATTGCTAGGCTTTATCTAATTACCTTATTGCCAAATCATTGACTGAAATGATTATTAACATGAGCGTGCACAGATAAAACATTGGACAAGGTACTGAAGTTTAATGGGACAAGTGCTTAGAGGTCCAAAAATCTATCCCGTTTGTACAGGGCTGGGGGAGGGTTTGGGAGGGGTCTTAGCTCATGCTAATCTAAAGCACAAAAAGTTGGTAGGTAACCAAAGTGTCAATTGTTAATACGATATGAGATGTCTCACTCACCCTGGACAGCATTGGCATAGTCTCTTTTTCTGAGCTGACCAAAGCAAAACCAGGTCACTTGCTGTGCAAGGACTGGGGCCAACAAAGTTACTCATCTTGAGGATGTACTGCCCTCTGGATGGGCCCTTTGTGTTATCTGGCTCGGAGGCAGAGGAGAGGACGACGGGAAATACTGGGCAAATAGCAGAAGTATAAACAGAAGATTTTATCACAAGCCCTCAATGGTGGTTAATAGGCTAATGGCCTCTGTGAGCACTATCCCGTGTGGCTGTATCTAACATCAGTACTTTCTTCGTAATATTATTTTACTGATGCAGATAATGGACACTGGGAGTTTTTTCGACAGAAGAAACTATTTCACAAGATATATTAACCATGTCTTCTATTTTCTTTACTGTGATGCTTTGACACCTTAAGGCCTTGCTGACCCTGGAGGGACTGCCTCTCCCAGAGATAGCCAATTCCGAGAGATAGTAGAGGACTCACCTTTGAACATGGCTGTCAAGTGAAAACCAATGCAATGCAATGTAAATGCAAAATCTGCGGTCCACACCCCCAACCACCTTCTCCATCTGACTCTTACCCTCTGGGCAACTCTCCACCTGCCTAATCCCCACAGGGCCAGGTACCTGAGAGCTGGGGACAGCTCGTATTCAGCTCCTGCTGAAATTATTCAACCTAGCCAATCCTAAACCTATTTACCCTGCCTTGCAATTTCTTTCCCTGGAAAGCACAGGAAAGGCTCCTACCCACGTTTCCCCCTCCCCTTCCGCCTCCTGACCCACCCTGGTGAGTCTCGGTGTGGCGGGGCATGGCCAGCCCCCTCCTCTGGGAACTGTGGGTAACAAACTGTCTTTTCAATGGCCGTCATCTCCTGATATGTTGGCCCTACTCTACCTAAATAATAAATAATAATGAAACCAATATTTTAAAACGAAAAGGTATGAGCCATGGTGTTTCTGGGAGTCAGGAATGACCAGCACATTATTTACAATTTCTGTAGGAATTTCTCCTTAAAAATGTTCTTTTTGAGAAGACAGGAATGTCTGTGTACTAGAAATACAGTAAATTGGTTTTATGTCATTTTTTAAATTAAAGTAATACATATTGATAGTAGCAAATCAAATATTACAATGGGCTTATAGTACGAAGTGGCAGTTTCTTACCAGATGCCTCTACAGCCCAGAACCACACCGCAGAGATTTTTCACTCTATTTGTTAGCTATTGTTCTGAGGGATACTTCCAGAACCTCAAATCATATGCTTTATCTCTACTGATCCCTATCGACATGCTTTATCGGTCTGTTGTTTCCACATTCTCCTGGAGATGTGCAGGATCTGATACCCTTACAACCAACGCCTTCTGTCCTCTGCTCCTTGAAATGTTTGAGCATTATATTATTATTTCTAGCACTTCTATTGGTAACACTGTAACTTTAAATAACACACTCACTCTTTTACTTCTAGTTCCATTTATTTTCAACAGACTGTCTTGACATACGCTTTGTAAAACGAGGGTCTTAGTTTCTCGGCACTTTCCTGCACTTTTCTTCTGCCTCTCCCCTCTCTTCACGGCAACTCGGCCACTCGGCTACTGTCAGCTGCTCCTTTACTAGAGTCAGTTGATGCGATGTGGTTCATGCCCTCCTGCTCAAATTCCCAGTCCAGCCTCAGTGCTGCAACAGCCAGACCAGGAGAAGGGAACTGGGGCCGACTTCCATTAGTGACTTTCTTTGCTCTTCTGAGCAAGCCACCCAATTCCTTGAAGCCTCCACTGCCTCATTCGATTTCTTCCTTAGGTTGAGAATGAGATGAAGTGGGATCAAGCGAGACCACGTAGATGAAACAGTGTTTAAGCCCCACACTGCTGTCCACATGGAGGCCAATGATCTGATCTGTCCTCCAGGAAGCCTGGTGACTGGGTGAGTGTGACCCTCTTGTCCCTGGCATCTCATTGTACTGTCACTACCTGGGATGGAATGATGTCCACTGGGCCCTGTGGTTGGGGAAGAAACACTTTTTACGGATCCCTTTTGTTTCAGATCCAATTGCGCAACTCTCACACACGTTCTTACTCTTGTGTTTTTTGATGTGTATATTTGAGTGCAAGTTATGTTTGGCAATTTTTAAAGGCGCAAAGGGAATGATTTCATCATTATTCACCTCTCTGGAGTAAAATGTTCTAATTTACTGATAAGAAAAATCAATCCAATCTTTTCCTTAATATCCTTAGCAGTTCCATTTGAATTCCTTTACTGGTCTTGCAGTAAAACCTCAACTACCCCAGAAATGTTATTTATACGTGGCCTAGAGCTGCACTGACGAACCCTAGAAAGGATTGTGCTACATGTCCGTCTGCTCATGCATAGCTTCCCCTTTTCTTTCTCACTTTTTTTTTCTCTCTCTGAGAATTGCCATCTAGTTTTGGACTCTAATCCTCCTACCCAGGGAAATTTTAGAGCTGTTTTCTATCTTCTTCCAAATATTTATTGTCAGTGACAAAGTTAACTTAGGCACGTGATGCTTTATATTACTACCCTATTCAAAGAATGACAGTCCCAGAACAGTAATAACAGTGATGGCAAGAGCAGCCGCCTGATGAGCGGCCCGTATATGTGACGACACACTATGCTAAGGGATTTGCCCCGTTAACTCCTTGAACTCTGGAACTACCTTGTTATCCTCGTTTTACAGATGAGGAACTGAGACCCAAGAGATTCAACCACATGGGGTTAAAACTGCGCCCAAGGCCACATCGTAATTCTGGTGGGCTGCATCGTCATGTCTTCTCTGCTGAACACCCAAGTGTGGTGGTTTCTCTAAGCCCACGTGGGCAGCGCCCTGGACTGGCACAACTTATTTAATAATCCTTGGTTTCATACACCTTATGAAAACCATGTCACCATGTAGAGCAAATGACTGGGCTAGATAGTGATGGCAGTGGAAGCACTTCAAATAACAATTAATTGCTCTTTGCGAATGAACGCCCTGGCGGATGACCCGCTTAGTTCTCTTCTACCACCTCCTCAGAAATCCTCTAAGCTTCACAGCACGGGCAGCACCTGGGTTATGGGAGATGGGAGATTGGTTGGCAGGGAAAGGAACGCCTGGTTATTTAAAATATCTCTATTTCTTAATTTTTTCAATTTATTTAGTGACTGTAATAAATACAGAGAGCTGGAATAATGCCAGCAGTCATGTGTCATACCATATAGATATTTTTGTCCTGATGCACTTTCTGATGCCATGTTCCTCCTAATATGCAATGTGAAAGGAATCTTTTTTTTTGAGGAAGATTAGCCCTGAGCTAACATCTGCTGCCAATCCTCCTCTTTTTGCTGAGGAAGCTTGGCCCTGAGCTAACATCCGTGCCCGTCTTCCTCTATTTTTGTATGTGGGATGCGTGCCACAGCGTGGTTTGATAAGCAGTGTGTATGTCTGCGCTCAGGATCCAAACCGGTAAACCCGGGGCTTCCAAAACGGAGTGCGTGAACTTAACCGCTGCGCCACCAACTGCCCCCCACCCCCACGAAAGGAATTTTTAAAAGATTACATTGTAGACATATTGAGTTGTTTGATCTGGAAGGATCCTCAGTGCCCTCAGATGGAAGCATGGGGCACCTCTATAGCAATGGGTATCCCCTCCTTCCTCACCCCCCCACCCCCACTAAGATTTCCCTGATCTCCTGCCTTAAACATCGAGATTGCCTTACCCTCCTTTGGCATGGGCGTCATTATTTCACTATTGAGGTTGTTAAAAATCTTGGGGTTGGTTCTTCTCTCAAGGATCACCACCCATTTTACACTTTCTACTCTGCCCAAGAGTCTAGGAACATTCCAGACTTTCTACTTTTCTCCCTCTTTTCTTTACGTAAACCTTGACTCCCCATGCTGGCTCCCAGCTCCCTACTCTACTTTGCCTGGTTCACTGTGCTGGCCCAGCCTCCCTGCAGACGGCTCAGGGCCAATGGATTCCTGACACCAGGAGATGAATTAGATCCAGCGATGCTGGAAGCAGGTGGCTACGAGTGACTTGGCCATTTTTTGGCTACTCTTTCTCTATGATAGAATGCAAACCACCACACACACACACACATTCCTAGTGTCCTCGTGACCCATAAGACCACGCACGGCCACAGGGATACTAACTCCAGTACTGAGGGGCAGTAGTTTAGCTAACTCTTAAGTCGAGAAGGACAAGTCAGTAAACCAGCTCTAAAGTCAGCTCTGGAGAACCAGAACCATTGACCACACATAATTCCTGGGAAAAGAGCTCAGATTCTAGTCAGAGGGCATGTCTGCCACTCAGGCTAACGAGATGCTGAGTCATTCAGTTTCCAGCAATTAATTAGGCATTTTCTGCTCACACAAAACGTAGCCAGATAAATGCCAGATAAATATCTAGTGAGGTAAGCTAGAAATAACAGCACAAACAGTAATGATTGATTTGCATTGTGATCTCTAGATCTAGACACACCTCTATTTATTTGTGTATTTAGGTATTCATTCATTCATTCATTCAGTGGACATTTTTAGAGCTCAGAAGATGAGGGAAGCTCTGTGCTACAGAGATGGCCTTTGCCATCAAGGAGGGGCACACTAGAATCGCAAGGATTCACAGCCTGCAGTTAACATGCCATGGCAGAAGTTGTACCAGGTGCCATGGGAACAGTGCGGGAGGCTCAAAAACTCTGCTTCTGGATGAGTTCCTTCATGTCCATCCTTATCTCAACATCACTTAATCTCTTTACCGCTGGCAAGGTTAAATGGCTTTACATTACCCCACACAGGAATCTTCAGGACTCCAGAGAGATGTAAGACCCTGGCTCCTTTCTCATAGGCAGGGGAGGAAGTGGGTGTGCAGCTGGGGGGCCAGACAGGCCTGCAAATAGCCTCTACTTAGGAAACACTGTCCACAGCCCCCAGAGCTGGGGGATGGGCCTCCAAGTGTGGATGAGGGAGAGAAATTACTTCAACAAACCCCACAAGATGAGCAGAGGCTGTGTCCAGAACGTTTCAGTAAGTAATTTTCATGCACAGGTGTGTGATGTGGCATAGAAAAGAATATTTGGGGCCAGGTTAAAAACACCCTGGTTGCCATCAGCTGAAAGATTGTACTCGGAAGGCACCCCTCTCTAAAGAGCTGGGCCTGTTGGAATGGGATTGTTGAGAAGAAGGCTTCAGGAATTCTCTTTGCGGTGCCGATGCTCCTTTGGGGATAGACTGAGTGTGAGTGTGGGTCAGTCCTCTGGGCACGAGCGTTCCTGACACAGGCCACCAGATGTGTGCCAGCCTGCTACAGCCCAGGCAGTGCCCAGTGCTCTTCTGTTTTAGCGTTTTCCTCAGATAGTAGAATTGGCACAGGCCTACCCTGGGAAGTTGAGGAAATAGAGACAAATTTAAAAGGGAAGCAATAACACTCTTTCTTCATCACTCCACCCGGAGCAAATTTCAGGTAATATTTTACTGATTCTTCTGGCAATTTTAAAATCCGTATTGTCGATAGAGATATTTTTGAGAGAGGGGTGGCTACAGATTATATTCTATATCCATTTGTCTTCTTATTTTGTATTACAGGAATACGTATTTCCTTATTTTGTTAGGAGTGTACCATAATTTAAATATGGATAATATTTTGGATCATACTTTTCTAGACAGCCAGACCCACACATACTTTACTTTTTCATTATAGTATACTATTCTTTAGTCAGATTTCTTTACTTTGTCATTATGGATAGATTTTCCTGTTAGTAAATATAGAGCTGTATCATACGTAAATTTTTGTATAATATTTTATGGAACAAAAGTTACAAGATTTGCTTAATCTTATAACAATAGGCATTTAAGATTTTTCCTTTCCATTTTTAGTTAAAAAAAAAAAAAGCCGCAAGACGGTTACCTGGATCGTGTGTTTAGAGCTGGGCCCTGAAGCTGGCGTCCTGGAGTGAGGGGCTGCGCTTTGAGCTCCTGCGCACCGCCCTCCAGGTGGGCTGCAGCACTGTTCCCGGCAGCACCTCAGGAGCAAGAGTGGACACCGTTCTTGTTAACATTTAAGATTCTTTTTTTTCTAAAGATTGGCACCTGAGCTAACAACTGTGCCAATCTTCTTTTTTTCCTTCTTCTTGTCCCCAAAGCCCCCCAGTACATAGTTGTATATTCTTGTTGTGAGTGCCTCTGGTTCTGCCGTGTGGGACGCCGCCTCAGCATGGCCTGATGAGTGGTGCCATGTCCACGCCCAGGATCTGAACGGGGGAAACCCTGGGCCACCAAAGCAGAGGGCGCAAACTTAACCACCTGTCCAGGGACCCGTCCCTAAGGTTCTTTTTAATCTGTGCTGATTTAGAGCTATAAATTATATCTCACTAAGACATTTTCATATTTATTGGTAATTTGTATTTCATTCCATTCTATTCAAATTGCCTATGTATGTTCTCTCCCTGCTTTTAAAAATTCCTGTTTACCTTTTTCTTAATGTTTTACAAGACCTTTTTATATAATAGCTAGATTAATCCTTAAAAGCATATAAATATGTATTTGGCGATTGCCTTCCTGCCCACTCTCTCCCCTCGGTTTTCCTTATCTCTGAACTTTGTATCTGGCAGATTTTTGTGGTATTTCAAAGCACATTTTCATTTTTCATGTATTAACATCTATTAATCTTTTCCTTGGATTATTTCTGATTTTGGTTGCATGCTTACAAAGAACTTTCATACCCAGATTTTCCTACAACTTTTCACTCTATATTTTCCTCTATTGCTTTTATGATTTTTTTCTGGTTTTTTTACATTAAGATATTTAGCCCAGGGGCCAGCCCGGTGGCGCAGCGGTTAAGTTCACACATTCTGCTTCCGTGTCGGGGGGTTGCCCGTTCAGATCCCAGGTGCCGACCTACGCACCACTTGTCAAGCCATGCTGTGGCAGATGTCCCACATATAAAATAAAGCAGAGGAGGATGGGCACAGATGTTAGCTCAGGGCCAGTCTTCCTCAGCAAAACAGAGGAGGATTGGTGGCAGATGTTAGCTCAGGGCTAATCTTCCTTAAAAAAAAATAAAAAAGGAAAAAATAGCCCAGCTGGAATTCATTTTGATAGGAAGTACGGATTTAACACTGTTTTCTCCTGAAATGGTTAGTGGTGGTCACAACACACTCCCTGGACAATCCTGCCATTTCCCACAGAGTTAGAGACATCTTTACACATGTATATCCCCGTGCGCGCTTCTGCGGCATTTCCCGAGGGCGCCTCTGAACAGTGGAAGGCATTCCGGCACGATGAGAGACGGTGAAATCAGCTAAGGTGACCTCTCTGGGCCTCGACTCTTTGCTCAGCATCTGCATTGCTAGTTCAGAGAGTTATTTTTCCAGATGAAAACTCTGAAATCCATACAGTTGGGATGTTAATTGACATCTTGTTATATTTATGGATTACTGTGCCAAAAATTATGAAAGTCTTATGTAAATATAATAAACATTTTGTTTCTTCCTTTCCAATATTTATAAGATTTATTTCTCCTTCCTTTTTGGAGGAGCTAAAATGTGGCTCCATAGCAATGCTGAGACATGATAGCGAGAGTGGATGTCTTTACTTGATTCCCGGCTTTACCATGGCTCCCTCTGTGTTTAACAACTAAGGATGATGCAGGCAGGCCATTTCTGAGAAACACTCTCCATAATGTGGGGAAAACAGTCAGGAACAGTTATTGAATTTTGTTATCTGCCTCTTAAGCAATAAATGAGATAATTTTTGGATTTTTCTCCTTTAACAAATTGTTGTTATAAATAATATTAACGTATTTCATGCTAATAAATTATTTCCATGTTTCTTGGAGTAAATCTGGCTAGTTCGTGGTATTTTGTTGTGTATTCCTGGATTTAATGTGAAAATATTTTATTAATAACTATTACATCTATATCCATAAGTGCAATAGTTCCATAGATGCTTTTTATTCTCTTCATTAAGTTTGGGCTTCAATGTGATGCTAGCCTTAATAAGACATTTCTAAAAACTTTCTAAATTTCTAAAAACTTTCTATGCTTTGGAATCTTTAACATAGCATCACATTTAACTATCCCATCAAGGTCTGATGAAATCATCTATGACTTGTGCTATTTATAAGGGATCTAGAGGAGAGTGGGCAGTAATTTGCATTTAAAAAAATTCTCCCTTCCTTGGGTGGGGTCCTTTGATAGAAAGAGTAGTTTTGCAAGTTGCGTGTGATTAAGTATTGTTGGTATCCTTTTGTCATTTCTTTCTAATTTTATTACATTCTGGTCAGAGAATAAGGCTTGTAGAATTTCTGCTTTATTTAAAATACAGCTTATGAAAGCTTTTGGGCCTAGCTCATGATCAATGTTTATAAATATTGCATTAATATATCCGTATTTTAAGAGAGTGCACTTTGTCTCTTTGCGGCTTACAAAATTTTATTTGTAGCTAGTATGTCATCTGTTAATTATATTATCGTGCCTTCTGTGTCCTTATTTTTTTAAGTCTTTGATCTGCAAAATTCTATGCAGTCTGTTAAAACTTTTTGTTACCAAACGATTTTGTTTCCTTACATGTTTTATATTTTTGCAGAATTTCTTCTGAAACCAGCATTTGAAAAGCAAATGTTCAAGATGCTAGTGACTATGATGTCTTAATTTTGGATTGTAAACTTTATTAATAAAGATTTTTCCCCATTTACTATTTTTAGGTTTTTTTTCTATATTTGATGTAAATTTTACCTGCTAGATCCTTGCCCATCTCCTAAGTGTCAAAGTATCAACCCTTGTGTTTTATTTTCCTTCATGTACCTCTAGGTTTTGAAGCACTCTGAGATACCTAGTCTTTGAGTAGGGAAGTTTACTTATTCTTTTGAATGTATTCTGATAACTGATAAGTTCGGTCATATTCTTTTGTGTGTGTGTGTGTGAGGAAGATTGGCCCTGAGCTAACATCTGTACCAATCTTCGTCTATTTTATGTGGGATGCCTCCACAGCATGGCTTGACCAGCAGTGCTTGGTCTGTGCCTGGCATCCGAACCTGGAAACCCCAGGCTGCCAAGGTGGAGCATGGGAACTTAACCACTATGCCACCAGGCCGGCCCCTTGGTCATATTCTTATCCTATTTCATCTTTTGTATGTTTCTAGTATTCCTGTTTTATCTTCTTTTTTTTTTCAGTGGACTGATCCAGTATTATTTTTCCCTTTTGCTTTTTAGAATTTGGCAAGTCATATATCTAATTTATATTTTCCAGTGACCCTTCAGTTTGTAAAAATGAAACAACACGAAAACACCCTTGATCTTCTATTTCACTATGATTGCAAAAAATGAAATGGTTTCCATGAAACAAGCATTGGAAGAGACAGACAGATCTTGTATTTCCCTCCCTCCTCCTGCCTTCTCGTATCAGATCTGGATGTCCCATCATCGGAAAGACAGCCAGGGAGAAGTTTGAATTTGCCCTTGTTTAGGGGCAAATTAGTTCAGTCTGGTTTTGCCTCTGCCACAGAGATCCTACCCAGGAACACATAATAACATAAAAAGCTATTATTGAAGGAGAGGAAGGTGAAGCTGTTTGAATACTGTGTGTCTTTTAGAACTATTTTATTCTTCCTTTTACTGATGTAGGTATAGACTGAGCTGTTTATGAAAGCTGTTTGTTATTAGAAGTGTGTGTGGTGTGTGTATATGACTGTGTTTGTGGTGTCCATGGTATGTGTCGGCTGCCTGGTGTGTGTGGTTTGTGTATGTGTGTGGTATGTGTATGCAGTGTGTGTGTGTAGATGTGTGGTATGTTTGTGGTGTTTGTATGCATGGTCTGTGTATGTGTTGTGTGTGTCTGTGATGGGTGTGGGGTGTGTGGTGCGTGTATGTCTCTCTGTGATATGGTGTATGTATTTGTTTGAGTTGTGTGTAGTTATGTATGGTGTGTGATTTGTCTCAGTAGCGCAAGTTCTGTGTTTGTGCCTGTGATATGTGAGTAGTGTGTCTGATGTGGTGTGTTTGATGTGTGTGTATGCAGTGTGTGTGTGTGTGTCTGTGTGTATGGTGTGGGATGTGTGTGATGTGGTATGTGTGTGCTGTGGGTGTCTGTTTGTAAAGTACTTTGCGTGGGGTATGTCTGGTTTGTGTGTACAGTGTGATAGGTGTATGTAGCATGAGTGGTGTGGGGGGGTGTGTATGTGCAGTGTGTCTGTTGGGACGTGTGTGGTGTGTGTTAGTGTGTAATGTATGTGTCTGGTTTACTGTACATGTGTAGCATGCATGGTGTGTTATGGTGTGTGGCGTGTGTAGGTGCGTCTGTGGATGAGGTGGTATGTGTGTGCATGCATGTGTGGCCTGTGGGTCATGTGTGTTCTGTTCTTGCTCTGGAAGACACATTTTCACTCCACCCTGTGAGGTCGCGGTGGGGCCGAGGTTGTGAGGACTGAAACCCACCCAGCGCCATCTGTCCTCCAGGTCTGTCGGAGGTGGCTCTTTTAGAAATGGTGAACAGAAGCCCACAGTTTGGGGGAAAGTCGTTGAGGTGAATGTGGTGTCCTGACCAACTGTCCCAGGGACCCTGAGGCCCTACACGAAGGTCCTGTGGGTTAGGGGTGAACTCATTGATTTCTTGATGATTGTGGGATTTCCTCCTGTTAATTATCGCAAAGATGAGCTGCAAGGACACAAAGGGTGGCTGTGCAGGACAGGTGTGGGGAATGATCTGGGCAGGGCTGGAGACGGCGTGCAGGAGGGCCCTGTGGAAGGACTCATTTTCTTCCTGAGTGATAGGAGGGCAGGAGAGGCCAAGGTGTGCCCATGATGGGGCTTGGGAAAAGGATTTCCCTTCAGATTCATAGTTTTCAGTGTTACTTTTGCTTGGTTTGCTTTTCTATGCTGTGCTTCTGGCTCACGAACCTCAAGTCTTCAGGAGTCTGGCCTTTGCTGAGCTGAGGGACACTTGTGATGGGTTAGTCTGTTTTGGGTCACAGTAAAGGGAGGGAAGCCTTTGGGTGTTCCTGCATCCTACATCCTCTCCATGGCCAGGGCCAGGGCCAGGGAGGCAGCAGTCTCAAGGGAGTGCAGATGCCGCTAGATGCGGGTAACCTGCATCTTTGTATGCTGGGCATTCTTCAGATGGGGCCATGTAGCCGTGAGCGCTGCCCCACCTCTCTGAGGACTCTTGAGGGCCCCAGCTCAGCCCTGCTTCTGGAAGCAAATAAATCAGCTCTCTTGGATCTACCCTGTTGTCTTTAACTTTTCTCTCATAATTTCCATCCTTTATTAAAAGTAATTATCTGAGTATATGAATATACTATTTTTAATACGCTATTTTGAAATATTCTAAATTACACATAAAGCAAAAGTCCCCTTCGTTACCACTGTCCCAGATCCTGCTGCTGCTTCTTTTTTTTTTGGTGAGGAAGATTGTCCCTGAGCTAGCATCTGTACCAATCTTCCTCTATTTTGTGTGTGGGATGCCACCACAGCATGGCTTCATGAGCAGTGTGTAGGTCTGTGCCTGGGATCCAAACCCGTGAACCCAGGGCCACTGAAGCAGAGCACACGCACTTAACCACTAAACCACCAGGCTGGCCCCCTGGATCCTACTTCTAATCCTGGCTCTTGTCCTCAAGAATTATCAATTTGATGTTTATTCTTTTATACAAATTTTCACACACAAAAATATGTAGTTTTCTTTTCTTAACATATGTGGTATTATATCACACATTTTCTTCAAATTTCTTTTTTCACTTATGCCATAGAGGTATTTCCAGATCAGAACATACAGAAGTACAGTCATGTGTTGGTTAATGACGGGGATATGTTTTGAGAAATACATCATTACATGATTTCATCATTGTGAGAACATCATAGAGTGCACTTACACAAACCTAGATGGTACAGCCTACTGCACACCTAGGCTGTATGGTACTAGTCTTATGGGACCACCATCATATATGCAGGCCATCCTTGACCAAAACATCGTTATGTGGCTCATGACTGTAACTTAATCTTCTTAAATTGCTGCACTGCAGTGTATACTGCAAACACCCCCTAATTCCATGTGACCTTTTCCTGCTGGTGGACATCTGGAGTACTTCCTTTTTATTCTATCTTAGATGATACTGCAGTGAACATCTTTATTCCTGTCTCCTTGCATGGATGTGCAGTGTTTCTCTAAAATGGCTATCTAGATTTAGAAATGTCACAATAAGAAATGCACATGTAAAATTTGACAATGCCAAATTGCTCTTCAAAAGACCTCGCCAATTATTACTCCTACCAATAGTACCCACTGCCAGTTTCTTTTCCATCTGTATGAATCTGATGAGCAGAAGCAAGCTCTGTCATTGCTGTTTTAACTTGCATTTCCTCAGTCAGGGAGGGGGCTGTGCATCTTTTCATGTTTGTCTTCAGTCTGGATGACCTTTGCTATGAATGGTCTGCTTTCATCTTTTGCCTGGTTTTGATTATTTGTTTTCTCATTTATTACAAAAAAGTACTTTATGTGTTCTGGAAATTGATACTATTACATAAATAACAGACATTTTCTTCTAGTCTATGCTTTGTCTTTTAACTATGATCATGGTGTCTTAACAGAAGAGTTACAATTTTGATGTCATCAGATTTATCACGCTTTTGGTTTACAGTTTAGCATTTGGTGAACTCCTTTAGTTTAAGTGCTCATCTTTATACCTTAAGCTTTGGAAATTGTTCTGTTTATTTTAATATTCTTTCCCCTACACTTCCCATGTTCTCACCTTCTAGAACTTTGTTAATAAATTTTAGAACCTAGACATCTATTCACATTTCTTAATTTTTAAATTGTTATACCCAACTTTTCCTGTTTGTTCTGTTCAGGAAGAGCTCTTAGCTTGATTTTTATTTAGTTATATCCATTTACCATGCGGTATATTGAGTATATAGAACCTTGGGTTTTTTTACAATAATATATCTCTGTGCATTTATATGTGTGTGTGTATACATATATATGTGCATACATATTTCCAAGAACTGTGGTTGTTTCTTTATAATAACAACCTATGCTTGCTTCATGGGGATCTAAGATCATCTCAGATCCCTCTGAGAATGTGAATGGTCCCAGTACAAAATCTCACATGTCCTGCTTGTTGATATTGGCTCCTTTCTTACTGGTGCTGGCCTTTCTGTATGCTAGGACAACTTTGCCATGACCTATTTGCTGTGACCTAGCAGCAGAGGTTTGAGATGAGCCAATAGGCCAAGTGTCTGCTCATTATTCCTCATTTTTCTCCTGGGTGACAAACTTCCCAGCTCCTCCCGGGTGTTTACAGACACTCAGGTCACTTCCCTGACTCTTGGGCTCAAGTCCACCATTCTCCACCCTCACCTGATTTACAGGGGCGAGGGGGTCAGGGAGAATAGCACCCCTGGCTACTCCTATTGTGCCCAACCAATCGCCCTGTCTGTTTCCCCAGGCTCCCTTCCTCTTCTCAGATTCACACCTTTGGGCTTCAAACACCTGGGGAGCTGCACCCACCTTTTGCAAAAATCTTTTCCTGTATGAATTTGGCTTATAGTTTCCTTCTCCAAACTGATCCCATTTACTTTCTGTCTTTTAAGAATTCCTCATAGTTTCTGGTCCACTAGAGAGATGTGTTTTTGTTTTCTAGCTCTATTATTGATTTTATAAAATACCTTTTCTGCAACCTTTCAGGATTTGGAGTGGGAAGTGGAAATGAGAGTATATGTAGTTTACCATCTTTATCTAATTTCCCTTGTAATCGTCTCTTGAAACTGCATTCCAGATTAATTTCTGAGTTGATCTACTGAATTTATTTTTGCAGTATCCATTCTGCTATTAGTTACTTTATCAATTCATCAAGTCACCTTCACTTAAGATTTCCAGTTTAACAAGGAAGATTTATCTCTAATCACTCTCTTTTTTTTTTCCTTGAGATTGCTTGCTCTGTGTGACAGCCACATCAGGTTACAGACTGGTTCTTAAATATTTATAAATTAAAGTAGGCTGAAGGGATGTGGATCTTAACTACTGTGGCAAAGGCAAGTAGAATTCAAATACCCATCCATGGAATTGGGCCAAATGAAAACACTTAGCACCAGGAAAGCCAGTGTGTGGTTGGCAGGGTAAGGAGGAAAGAAGGTTCTGTTCACCTGTTTGGGCAGATACAGGAAGCCCATATCAGGATGATGGACTCAGCCTTTAATTTCAATGCACTCATGGACACAGAAGCCTAATGGTTCATTGAGCACCATGACTAAGCGTTATTGGATTCCCCACAGAATATGTGTTTGAGAAAATGCGTTATATAGTGGGTAAAGGCTTTGAGAACCACTGATCCAGAGTCTGACAAACTTAAGGTTGATGTCTTTCTCCATCTCTTCTTAACTGCATGAGCTAGAGCTCATCTCAGGCTTTAGTGTACTTCCCCAGGGATCCAAATAGACAAGAGTAATAGAATTTCCCTCACGGGGTTGGCAGAAAGATCAAATGAGATTAAGTGTATAGTTAGAACGGAATATGCACCCAGGTTATAACGAACACTCAGAATCTAGATATAATCATGATTTGCCTTGATAAAGTTAAGGATAATGATTTAGGATTTTAAAAGTCCAATTTCTTCTTATATCCATTTTTAAATTGTATTTCAGAAATTTGTCAGGGTGTTTAAGATTGGATAACTACTGCTGATCTTCCCATTGTTAGCACCTAGCTCTAAGCCAATTAATGGAAAAGCCCATTTATCATGCCATTACTTGACATGATATTCAATTTGTAGCTACTTATGAAAGTGAAGCAAAGACATATATTAGGAGAGCATATTATGCCACTCTCTTTATATTTTATATTATAACACATAAAGTTTGTAGGAAACTGGCAAAAGTTAAACAAGGATACCACGCCTGAACTTAGAATCCAGGTGAAAAAACTCGAGTTTTCCATAAGTGTGTAATACTCCCCTGGAGCTGGTTCTCAAAGTCTGTCCCTGATGCATACTATCAGTATCACCTGGGAATTTGTTAAAAATGCAAATCCTCAAGCCCTACCCCGGATTAACTGAGTCAGGAGCTCTAGGAGTGGGCCCAGGTGACCAACGTAGGCCAGACTTCGAGAACCACTGCTCTGAAATGCCAACAGTGAGAGCAGGAACCAGCTCCCTGATTGGTTTTACAGGTGGGGAAACTAACATCTGGATGAAAAATGGTTTGCATCAAGTCACAGGGCAGATTGGTGGCAGAGCTGAGATTACGAGGCAGGTGTCTCCCTCCTGGGCCTACCTGCTGGCCAGGCTGGGAGCCATTGCAGACCTGATCACTCAAGCCCACTGGTGAAACAAAGGCTCCCCGGAAGCTCACAGCCTCCCTTTGGAATGTGACTTCTTAGAGAGATGAACACCCTTCGTTGTTTTTAGTGGCACTGTTATCACCGTCAGAGCAGCTGAGCAGAGAGCTCTACCACAATCAAAGGCGCCAGGAAGACAGTCCTCCTCTGGAGGTGTGAGGGCCAGCAGCCTTGAGAGGAGGCCTGAGCTAATGGCGGTGCTGCACCCACGGCCTGGCTCCCAGGAGCACGGCGGGCGGTGTGTCTCTGACAATGGAAGCCAGCAGTCTAGCGGCCTTCTGAGACTGTGGCTGCCGGTGGTCCTGAGCAGAGACATAGCTGACTTAGGGGGTTTATTTTAGTCAGCCCCGCCAATATACAAAACACAAGGAAGTCGGGCTTGCTTGAGAAGTGACTTGATTGTATCGACATATCTCAATGCCTCTGCTGCTCCTCCTTGTCTGAGAGATGGGGAAAGCTGGCAACCAGAGCCCAAGTCTATGTCACCCACATTCGAGTCACAGTGAGGCTCTGGGTGTTTCTCCTGATAGTCGCTTTGGGTGGCAGATGCTCTTCCAACATCATAGGAACAGGGCAACATTGAATGAGGAAGTGGGGTTGGCGTTTTCCTCTTTCATCCTCCCTCCCCCCATCCTCAACACACACACACTCACACCTGCAAGGACTCACTGTAAGTACAATGAAAAGGAGATGGGGAAAGATAAAAGCTGTGTGATTACATGTGCAAATGTATACACATTTTGGAATATATATGTCTTTACACTTTACATTATAGCATATGTTATTATATATATCATATACATGTGTGTATACATATACATACATATATATATATATATATCATAGTGTATGTAGTACGTTGTGGAGTCCAGGTGGAGACTTAATTTCTGTTTGACTCAAAAGACCGTCTCATCTCCGTGTTCTTTAATAAAGTGAAGTCCTTAGGAATACAGACCCAGCCACTTATTGGCTAGGAGATCTCAGGCAGGTCGCTGTCATTCTTGTGTCTGTTTCTTCATCTGTAAAGTGGATACGAGATGGTTATCTGTCTATTGTGAGGTTTAACTTTGTGTACAAAGAACTTAGAACCATGTGTGCATCAAGCACTGTATCAGTTTAGTGATTGTTAGTGTTTCCCTCTCTGAGATCCCCAGATGATGAACTCCAATGTCCTCGGCTTCCCACTGGCCTCTGGAGGCCCTCAGAGCCTCAGAACGTGGTCTGTGTGCTGACGGGCAGGCCTTAGCTCACGTCCCAGCAGCTGGGCTGCATCCTCGGAGCGGCCCCCTGTGTTTTGGCAGCCTGCTGCCCTCTAACTAGGCCTCTAGATGGAGTTTAAAAATTGATGGAGCGTGGGTTCCTCGAATGCTCCTCTATGCCAGGAAGACCAGAGGGTGGTGGAGGAAAGAAGTGAGAGAGAGGGGAATAGAGCATTGGTGGTCCTGAGGGAGGGAGCTGAACAGTGTGTCGTGGCTGGACAGCACACGGTTCGTTCCTGACTGAAATTCCAACTTCACCTCTTAACTGAGACACATCTCAAGGGAGTCCTGATAGGGACAGAGGACCCAGAGGCAAGTCACCAGAGGACTGCTGTATTACTCCCAACCACTCCAGTCACCTGCAAAGAGTAGGCATGGGCCCCCAGCACCTTTGTCCTCCGTAGCTCTTCATGGCACATGCCAATGAACCAGGATCTTCTGGTGCTAAGTGCTATTTCCAGGAGGCCTGTGTCGGGGAGAGGAGGATGAAGGGCCATGAAAGCCATAGAGGAGCGAGCTGCAGCAGAGAGACATCTGGCTCCTGCTTCACTGTTCACTGAGGCCACTTGGCGAAGTCTGAATAACCTCCTAATTACTAAAGCCAGTACAATGTTTCCCTCTCTTCCCATTTCTCCATTGGCAGCAGGGGGCCATGTTAACAGCTTCCTTCCTTCACCTCACTGCCCATTCTCTTCCTACCCTTCCTCTTCCTGCTTTGCCTTGAGAAGAGGTGCCATGTTTTGGATTACTTGACATAAGGCCCAGAGAACTTCCTAAGGGACCTGAGAGGTCAGCCAGGCAGGGGCCTCGGCTGTGTGCGTGGCCTCTGGGGAGGCCCTGCCCACGTTAGCTGTGGAGGAGAGTCCTGGGCTTTCATGGCTCGCCCAGCTTGGGCTCCTCCGTTGCACTGATCAGTATCTATTGATCACTGACAGATGTTCACGGAAGAAAATAGAGAAACGAACACTCCTCAAGTCCAAGGAGTGTGTACACAGTATAAATTGAAAGGCTTTGTAATTTCTGTCACTAGGTTCTTGATAGGGTGGCAGGTACGTAAAAGAGAACTTTCAAGGAGTTAACTCTCAGTGTGTTTGAGAAAATACATGTTTTGCTGTTGCTTCACTGATGTGCATCGTCCAATAAGAGACATCCCGACCATGCTCAAAAGGACCTTCTCCAAGATGCACTTTGCTAGCCCTTGGAAGCTCTGCCATTGGCTCATCAATATGCTCTTGATTATGGTTTTATGATGCAGGCCGTGTTCCACTCCTGTTGTTTCCAAGAGCCTCAGCTTAGCATGTTTTCCATAAATCATTTTAATAAAAAGCATGTGAAAAAGTCAAAGACCTCTTCAGCATGTGTGAAATGAAATTAAAAAACAGTTATAAAAATACCAAAGAATCTGGTGGGTGAATCCACCATCAAAGGGAAGAAGAAGAATCTGTGCCCGATTCCTAGGTGAGATATCAGTTTCCTAGCAGGAACAGAGTGAAGGCTGCCTTCCAGAAAGATTAGTTGTAAAGGGGAAGCAAACAATGCCAAGAAAAATAGTACAGCTTGGTTTAATTAACTTAGTTGAATGCATGTTTTCCTTCTGTCATGGAAGCTAACTAAAGGTTTCTGGCCCAAGCCACTCAATCCTTTCACCTATTACTCCTCTATCTCCGTTCAGTCCTGAACTCCTACAGTCCCTGTAGGAAAATCCCCCCTTAACTGAGTTGTGCTGCTATCTTGATGGCCTTGTTTGCTCTGGGCAACTTCCTACGTCTTGGTATTGGGTGTCAGAATTTCTGAAAAGGCCAGTCTGAGACTCTCTTACGTACAATCAGTGGGGCTATAAACAGCTGCAAACTTTATGGAGGGAAATGTCATCAAATCTGTCAAAATAAAATATACTCACACTCTTTGACCAAGAAATTCTACTTTTATGAATTTATAATACAGAAAGGTATGTAAAGATGTATGTACATGGAATACACTGCAGACTTGTTTGCAAAACCCCAACTTTCCGTTGAGAGGGAACTCATTCAATACATTGTGCACAACAGAGAACTGGAAAAATATGCTGCCATTGGAAAGACGAAAAAGGTTCTGTATGAATTGATATGGAAAGATCCAACCGGATCTTAAGTAAAAAACTAACTTGCAATACAATATGTCTAGTCAACATTATCTACATAAAGCATGGGATATGCATAGTAGAGCAATCTGAAAGAATACACCCCAAATGCTGATGGTGGTTCTGGGAGTGAGGGCAGGCGTGGTCAGATCACGGCTTCCACCCTCCCCAAGCACGATAATGGAGTGTGTTTAACTCTTGCTGTACTCTGACGATTCATCAAGATATTTCTACTCAGCTCTGCTCAGCTGCTTCCACTGGATCTTGTAATCAAGTCCAGAAAAACTCTGCTGTCTTTTTTACCTGCCTTATCATGTCCTTTCCTCATAAAATACATATCATATGCTTGAATGGAGAGAAAGTAAAATTGAGGGGGAAAGTAAGCAATTTGGGTGAGTAATTCTCATTTTTATCTATAATATTTTGCTTACTTTTATAAGACATTACCATAAAGATTAAACAGTACCAAAAAAATGGAAAAACGTGGAGAATTAGCTATCTTTTTTATCAATCATATGAGCAGGTTCCCAGGTCATAGCCATCTCGGGTCTTGGTTCTTGGAGGCCTTTTGAGGAGGAAGAGCAGCCCAAGATTCCATGAAACTGCTATGTTGTCATTTGGACCCAGATGCATTGAGAAGGTGCTTTCAAGATGCCACAGAAGTTGAGTGAGTCATGCCCAGTCTCATGGGGCAATGACACAAGGGCAGGGGACCTGAACATGGGGAGGGCCAGGAGGGACCCACAGTGGCTGGGCTTTCAGAAGCCAAGTCAGTGCAGCAGCCCTGACCTCCTCACGGGCCCCCTTCTGCCACTGCCGGGGGAGGCTGTCAGTGGACGGTGCTGGGAGAGCACGGCCAGGGGAGGAAATGTGCCACAGGGCCTCCTGCAGGCAGTTCTCCCCATCTGGGATCTGCACGGATGCCCCTGCCACCTTCCAGCAGGGGCAGGCAGGCTCCAGCTCTCAGCTCGACCTCTGCAGGGTGGATACCACGCCACCTGGTCTCAGGGACACTTGAACTCATGTGCAGTCCTGGCACCAAGATCTCAGCACTCGCATTCCCCTTCTGGGCTCTGCGTGGGGTGCAGACACACCTGAGGGGGTGAGGAGTATTTCAATCTCTCTCCCTAATCACTTATTTTCCCTGTGAATTTCTGAAAACTCCTTTCCAGACAGTCTTATGTGGGCCTATCATCTGATATCCTCCTGGGTAACTGCTCTTCACGTGTGGTCTGAGGCTTTGCTTAAGTGCCTTCATTTTCAGTTAAATGCCATATTCATTACATCAGTGTTTTTCTGGGCAAAATAGATTTTCTCCAGTTTTCCAGTTTCTCTCCAGTTTTCTTGGACAGAAGGCCGTCGTTCGGATATTTTAGGCCAATTTTTCTATTTCAACACTGGCTTTGAATCCTGATTCTAACCTTAACACTAACTTTAACCAAACCTCGGCCTCCCTCTTTCTTAGGGCATCCTGCAATGGGATGCCATGTAGCCATGCCAAGAGGACTTTTCCGGCGCTAGAGTGGAAAGAAGTCCCTGACACAGCGTTAACTTAAAAGCAATGTTGGAGGACAGTATGTTCAGAAGGATCCCATTTTCTCAGTCTCACCACAGGCCCTGTGCCTTGGTGTCTTGCTGTCTAGTCCCTGGGTGCAGGGTCCTCCTTGAAGGCTTTGTTCAGCCTGGCTGGGTGGCACCTGGCTGAGTGGCTCACTGTAACATGTGGCTGGGGGTGGCCTGCAGAGCTGGCCTGGGCGACAACTTCTTGATTTTCTCACTCGCTCCCTTTGCCCGGGTGCAACCAAGCAGTGCCTGGCCAGGACACTCCCCACCTGGGTCAGGTTAAGTGCAGGTGGGGCGGGCCTTGGGGAAAGGGCCTTGACCCACTGTATTAGTGTCCTGTGGCTGCTGTGACAAATCACCACAAACTCAGTAGCTTTAAACAACCAAAGTGTATTCTTTCACAGTTTTGGAGGCCGGGAGTCTGAAATCAAGGTGTCGGTGGGGCCATACTCCCGCCAAAGCCTCCCTAGAGGATCCTTCTTTGCCTCTTCTGGCTTCTGGCGGCTGCCCTAGTGTTCCTGGGCTTGTGGCCGCAACACTCCATTCTCCGCTACCATCTTCATGGGACCTTCTCCTCTGTGTAGGTCTGTGTCAACCTCTCTCTGCTTCTCTCCTATGAGGATAGGTATGATTGCATTTAGGGCCCAGAGGACCAAGGATAAACTCCTCCTCTCAAGACCATTCATTTACTCCATTTTTTGCCATAGACGGTAATATTCACAGGTCCTGGGGATTAGGACACAGACATATCTTTTGGAAGCCACTATTCATCCCACTACACCCACTCATGGTATTCATGGCACTGGGACAGACATCACCTGTCAGGTACTGAAGGAGCGTCAGAAGCACAACCCACACAAATAATTCCCAATAAACACGTCCGCCAGGGTCGCACCTAGGAGAGGCGTGTTTCTCTTTGCCAAGGGCTGGGTTGCATGGACTCAACTCTCCTGCGCCACTCTGACCTTGCCTGTCCCTGCTGGGCCAATGCAAGATCTGCGTGCTGGGTTTGGTCCCAGGGATTCCTAGGACTAAAGGTCAGAAACCCTATTTGGAGAGTGTGTGGGTGGGAGGGGGCTAAAGTGTGATAAGGAAGCGCTGGGCTCAAGTCCTGGTTCCACCATTTACTAGCCCTCTGTCCTTGGACAAGACATCTAGGGTCTTGGTTTTCCAATGTGTAAGGAAAGACAACAATAATCTCTACATTTTAGGATTTTTCAAGGATTAAGTGATAAAATGTGTGTATATTAAAACCAATCTCTTAGCACAACACGTGTCGGGTGATTGAGCAGCCCAGCATTAGGAGAGTAGGGCCATGGGCAGGCTGCCAGTCATCGGACATCTATTATCAGTGGAATAGTCAGAGTCAAGTCCTAGCTCTCCAGTGTGTTTCCTAGGAGGTTCAGGAAGTTCCAGTGACTCAGTGGGCATCTCCTACCTTCCTCCATCCAACCTGGGGAAGTGGCAATGATTGGAGGTCTCTGCAAGAGAGAAACTCACTTCTGACAGAAGAGAGTCACTCGATGATGCAAGATGATTTCTTCCTCCTCTTTCCTGTGTCTCTCATACATAAAGATATTAATATGTGCAAAGAATAGACACAACAGGGTGTTGTCAGGGGCATTAGCACTCCATACCTTCACTGAGAGCTGAAGGGTGGGAGCACCCAGTAGGAACGGCTCCCTCTGGGCTGAGATTGAGAGATTAAAGGTGTTCAAGGCCCCCAGTATCTGTCCTGTCCCTAAACCCTCTTCTCCTGGGAGGCCTGACCATCGTATTTGCTACCATCACGATTATCACCTGATGATAACAGTCACACTAACAGACTCCATGGAGACGCAGGGGGAGGGTCCTGTCTTCCCCCTGACTCACGCTGTGGTCTCGAAGTCCCTCTGGGGCCTCCATTCTGACCCCCATCCCCACCCCATGGCAGTCTGCATATGCTCACATGCCCATCCACCCAGGCCCACACCGGCCGCCTGGCACAGCTAAAAGGAAGTAAAACCACACTGCGAGCTGCTGTGAATAGGCAAAGCCTTAGGGATTTTTGCTAAATCCAGCCAGGATCTGGGGCTTATTTATGAACTCATATGGCTTTTTGACTCCTCTGACTTTTGCCAAATTGCTGACATGTTTTTAAATTATCCAGTTTTTGTTTTTCCTTCTTCCCTGCCTCTTGGGGAGATAGGGCCTCAAGCATGTGGCCCTTGTCTGTTCATAACAGTGATGGTTTTCTGGGCCACTGTCCCCTTCGCAGATCGCCGTTCACAGAGTTATCATTTCAACCTAGACCTCAGAAGCTTTTAGCCCTTAGGAACACAGAAAACTGAGTAGTTAAGAGGGGAGAGGTACAATGCAAAGCTATTTTTTCCTTTCGCCTTTGTAACCATATAATAGGAAATTTTGTGAGAATTAAATTCCCAGCCAGCATATATGCTTTTACTGAGTAATCGCTACTCATCCAAGCAAACCCAGAAAACTTCTGTTTGCTTCAAGGACTCACATGATGGCAAGCATCGGTGACTGGTTCATCAAACAGCTGAGTTGTTTTACAGCAGAGAAATGGGTTGTAGCTTTGAGAACAGTTGGCTTTGCTCTGCTGAAAGAGTTCCAAAAGATTTTGCCTGTGGGTGTCATCTGAACTCCACCCGAGCCCTCCTTGCCCTGTGTCATCTGGGAAAGCTGTGGTGCTAACACCCCCCAAATTCAGCATTCCTGCAAGGTTCAGACTGGGGCTGATTAACACGTTGTAACTTTCTAATTAAAGACAGGAATTCTCCATCCTCATCTTGGTTCTACACAATTACTCTATAGATTGCTCATGAGGGAACATCAAAAAGGGAAAAACTAAGCACCAGTCTCCCACATCATAGCTGGGATTGTCACTTCCTGAAGGAAAACTCTGACTTGCCTTACCTAAGCCTAAGTCATCCTGCATGAATTCACTCAGGATGTTAAAGCATTGGCCAGTGTTCCTCTCTCTGTTGGGTGTATTAACATGGCCCCATTTACACTCACTGTTGGTCAGTGGGTTTGAAATATGTCTACGAATGTTTGGACACTCCCTTCAAATGGCAGACTCCTCTCCTTGAGGGTGGTGGACGCAGTGACTCACTTCTGACAAACAGAAAGAAGGCAGAAGCAATGGTATGCAACTTCAGAGAGTGAAGATATTAGTTTTTCATAGCTGCATAAAAAATTACCGTGAACTTATCTTAACCAACATAAATTTATTATCTCACAGTTCCATAGGTCAGAAGTCTAGGCACAGGACGCCAAGGTCTTCTGCTCAGAGTCTCACAAGGCTGAAATCAGGTGTGGCCAGGACTGAGATTTCATCTGAGGCTCAGGATCCTCTTCCAAGCTCATGCAGGTAGTTGGCAGAATTCAGCTCCTTGTGGTTGTAGGACTGAGGTCCTTGTAATCTCACTGGCTATCAGCTGGGGACCACTGTCAGAAACTAGATGTTGCTCTTGGGGCCTAGATACCTGGGCCCCTCCACAACATGACATTTTGCTCCTTCAAGGCCAGCAGGAAAATCCCTGGTAGCAAATCTCTCTGATCCATTTTAAGAGACTCCTTCATGAGATCAGGCCACTCAAGAAAGTATCTCTTCTGATTCACTCGAAGTCAACTTTTAGGGATCTTTTACAATATCTCTTCTGCCATATAATGTAACATAACCGTGGGAGTGAGATCCCATTACATTTGTAGGTCCTGCTTACACTCAAAAGGACAGTATTACATAAAGCACGTGCACCAGGGGGCAGAATCTAGGGGACCATCACAGATTTCTGCCTGTCTCTCTGAGTCACAAAAAGCCTTGTGACTTTCTGCTTGTCTTGCTCCCTCTCTCTCTGGGATCTCCCACTTCAGAGAATGCCAGCTGCTATATAGTGAGGATATTCAAGCAGCCTTCTGGAGAGGTCCACTGGGTGGTAATGGGGTCTCCTATTAGCAGTCAGCAAGGAACCAAGGCCTGCAACCAATAGCCATGTTGGAGAGCCATCTTGGAAGCAAGTCCTCCAGCCCCGGTCAAGCCTGCAGATGACAGCAGCCCTGGCAACATTCTAACTGCCACCTCTCATGAACACTGAGCCAAAACCACCCAGCTGAGCTGCTCCCAGATTCCTGCCCCTCAAAACCTGTGTGATACAATAAATGTTCACTGTTTTAAGATGCTGTATTTTGAGGCAACTTGTTACACAGCAATAAATAACTAATACACAAACATTATTCACTAAGAGAGAATTAATAACAGTGAGAAAATGTTGCATTGAAAAATGAGAAGAAAGATCCCAGCAAAGCTGCTCTCTTCCCTTCCCTATTCTGAAAGGCAGAGCACTCAACTGGGCCTTTGTCACACCAGCCAGAGACTCTCAGTTACACTGTACTCACCACTGGATCCCTTCCCTCCCCTGCGGGGGGTGAAAAGCCACATAGCCAAACCACCAGTCCTGTTTCCCATGGCCCTGCTGCTTTCTGGTTCGTTCCAAGGCTCTCCTCAAAGTTTTCCTTGGTTTGGGTTAATACTTTTCTCCACTCTGAGTACCAAGCCACCACCCTAGGGCCCTGCCTCAAGACTCCTCGCTTTTCTCTCGCTGGCCTTGTCCTTGCTTCTGCATCTCAGCTTTGGGAAGGAGCTGGGGCATGTGGAGGCGGAGCTCCGGGGAGCCCTGAAGAGAGTGCCTCTGGGGCTTCCCAGCCCCTGGCTTAGAGCCATGGCTTGATTTAAGGCATTTCACAATGGGAAGCCATGCTCTTAAATCTGGGTTGTTTTCCTCCCAAGCTGTAAACTCAGTGCTAGATGACAAATCACAGCATCTCTTTTTTCTGACTGCTCGGCTGCCCTCACAAGCTGCACCCACTCGCTACATTGATGGGGAAACTCGAGGGTCCACAGGGGGCACACAGCCTGTGCCTTATGCTCTGATGAGAAGAGGGCAGCAGTGGGCTTCAGCTCCTCCCCTGCATGTCACCCACGGGAATCGCTGGACAGAGGCAGCCCAGGGGTCCTGAGTGCCCTGCCCTCCATTGTAAACAGTGCAAGGAGAAGCCTTCCGCCTGAGCAGCAGCAGATCCAAGCAAAGAGCTTTCCCGTTCCAGGCTCGGCAAAGCCAGGGCCACAACTATTATTCTTTCAGGTCAGTTCACCTTGAGCTCGAAGTAGCAGTCAGTCGCCAGAAGGCTCGGCATGAAGCAATGCAGACCCCTCACCCGCCCCTGCTGGCGGTGAGTAATTGGCACTAAACACTGGATGTGTCTGGATTTAATCTAACCTGAGCTCAATTACTTACCTCGCCTGATGGAAACCTGCCTGGGCTCCAGTGCCTAAGTGAAGAGGGTTCTGAAATCTTCTGATCCCTGCAGCCTTGGTCCTGCACCCTCCTCAGTGGTCAATGAGATGCACATGCCACCAGGCACTTCTTCATCCATTATTTCATCTGATCTCCAGGATAGAAATGGAGTGCTGAGAGGGATGCGGGGTAGACACTGCATCCCTGTCCTGTGGGTGAGAAGATGGAGGCTCTGAGTCAAAGTCACTTGCTCAAGGAGCTTGAGCAGTAGTAGCTGAGAGAAAACCACATTGTCCCTTTCCAAATCTCTGCAACAGAATGGGGCTCAGCCTCCGGGCACCCAGGTAGACGGACCCAGCCAACAGGGCTCACTGGGAGAAACCTGGGCCTTGCTCTGAGTCACCCCACTGCACCCCACTTTCTTTTTTTCAAGGATTGGCACCTGAGCTAACATCTGTTGTCAATCTTCTTTTTTTCCTTCTTCTCCTCCCCAAAGCCCCCCAGTACATAGTTGTATATTACAGTTATAGGTCTTTCCAGTTCTGCGATGTGGGACGCCACCTCAGCATGGCTTGATGAGCAGTGCTAGGTCTGTGGCCAGGATCGGAAGCAGTGATACCCTGGGCCACCAAAGTGGAGCTCACGAACTTAGCCACACAGCCATGGGCTGGCCCCCTGCACCTCACTTTCTTTCTGCATCAGACTTTGTGAGGCCAGCCTGTATCTCTCAGATTGAATCGCATCAGCCTCTTAGAACTCCCACAGTACACAGACAACTTGGGCGGGATTGGAGAAACCCAAATCTCAACCCTATTGACCTCTTTCCTCTCCTCCAGGGTCATCCCACCTTCAGGCCCTCTTTAGCCCAGGCCTTCGAGGCTTCTCTGCTCCATCCAGCCCACTCCTTTGAGAAAGTGTCTCTGTTCCATCAGCCTGCCTGTGAACTTGGCAGCTCTAGCTGTGGAAAACTCTCCCTGGGCACGTCCCAGGGCCGTTGGATGTGCTGGTTCCCGAGCCAGCCATCTCTCCCTCTCAAGCATTGCTCTGTGCCCTGCAAGAAGTAGAGCAGGAGCGGGCTTCTTGGTCAGCAGAGTTCTCCTCACTGGTCTCACATGAGCACCTGGCTCAGCTGGGCTGTGTCTCAGCGTGGTCCCGGCTGGGCCTGGGGCAAGCCTGAGAGGCCTGGCGAGAGTTCTCTAGCAGAAAGTGAGAAACTTCCAACCAGAACATGCTTCTGTTTGCTTCTGAGCCAAGTAGGCACACCAAGGGAGCAATCAGGCTGCCAACTTGGAATCCTGCCCTGAATTCCTTCCAGACCTCATACCTCTTCCCCAGAGGGCTGCCCCCGGATGGCTGTCCTGGGTTGGACAGAATTAAAAGGATGTGCAGTTAGAAGGCAATAAAATCTTCTCTCTCACTTATTTTTCTCTTAAGACTCTGACCCATAGGCTTAGTGGGAGAAAGAGAAAAAGTGTGTATCTTAGACATAACTTTGAATAAAAAGTGGAAGCAACCAGTGACCATTAAAAGGCCATAATACAATTGGTTAACATAATTTGAGCCAAGGTTAAACTCATTGGGTTTGAATCCTGGCACCACTGTCAACTAGCTGTGTAATTTGGGGTAATTTGTTTAACCTCTCTGTGCCGGTTTCCTCATCAGCAAAATGTGGATAATGTCAGCGCTTGCCTCTTTGGGAAGCTGTGAAGACTGAGAGAGCATATGGAAATAACTTAGGACGAAGGCTAGCCCCTACTGTGTTCTCAATGAACCTAAGTAAACTAGGATCCGTGTTAGATGGGAGCTGAGGAAGAGAGAGGAGTCAGAGATGGAGGGCAAGTTTCAAGATGGTGGACCAGGAGATGGTGTCAGCTGTGGGGACTCTTCTCTGGGAAAAGGAGCAGAGCTGGCCCAAGGCCTGGGCTCAGGCGGGGATGTGGAGGAAGCACTGGGCCTGCAGAGCATGGAGCCAAAGACTCTCCATGGGTTCCAGCCCAAAGGCCAGCAGCTGCTCAGATCAGGCTATCACCATGACGAGGTCAGAGGGAGAAAAAGATGCAGGCCTAGGCCACAGAAAGGAGCTGCAAGCCCAGGATCCAGAGAGAGGAGTAGCAGGAAGGAAGCCGAGTTGTTCTTTGGGTCCCAGGGTCCAGCTGCAAACATTTCAGGGGGACTGAATCATCAGTTCAGGGGTGGGGATGCATAGAGTGTTCTCTGAAGAAACAGCAAAGTTTAGGAATATTTTTTCTAGGGGAGATGATAACTTCATATGTGGACTTGAGTTTTTCTGCCTAGACGCGTGGGTGGCAACTACCCTTCTCTGTTCTGAATGTTCCCTTCCTGGGGTTACATAGCCAAATGTTGACTCAGGAGCTGGGCTCACTGCTGTCCTCTTTGTAACCCAAAGCTCCTTTTAAACAGGCAGATTCATGAGTCCCACTCTAGAAATCCTAAGCCAGCAGCTCTGCAGAAGTAAGTGCAGGCATCTGCGACTGGAACGAACATCCCAGTGACCAATGTGCAGGACATTGGCCACTGTGAGCAGCACACACACCAAACTCTTCCTTCTCAGATCTCAGATGAAAACAGTTCAAGGCAAAGAGGCCATACTTTGTCTTTATTTAGAACTTTATAGAACAGGGCTATTCAAAGGAAATTTTTTTTTTGGAAGATTAGCCCTGAACTAACATTGCTGCAAATCCTCCTCTTTTTGCTGACGAAGCTTGGCCCTGGGCTGACATCCGTGCCCATCATCCTCTACCTTATATGTGGGACACCTACCACAGCATGGCTTGATAAGCAGTGTGTAGGTCTGCACCCAGGACCTGAACCAGCGAACCCCGGGTCTGCTGAAGCAGAATGTGTGAACTTAACTGCTGCACCACCAGGCTGGCTGCAGGAACTTTTTGCATTGATGAAATGTCCTAAATCTGCAGTGCCCGGTATGGTAGCCACTAAGCCACATGTGGCTATCAAACACTTGGAATTTATCTAGTGTAACTGAATTTTTAATTCTATATGTTTTTAACTAATTTCAATATAAATATTTGTAGTCACATGTGGCGTATTGGACGATGGAATTCTGGAGGAATGTGGATTACAGAGAAATCAGACACGGGGTCAGCACTGACTATAACTTATTCCCACATCCATCTGCAAACGTGCAAGTGTACAGAAATGTAACAAAGATAATCTACAAAGGTGATCACGTCAGAAGAGCTGACAAGTGAAAGAGCTTTGCCTGGAAATGGGTCCAAGAGAAAGAAGAGAGCAATCCCAGGCACCGATGTGGAATATGTGCCCTGCATCATGACAGTTTACCTCGCAAAACAAACAGGAGAAGGAAACCTGGCCTACCCTATTGCCTACCGCCGTGCCCGTACACCACTTAGCTGCCATCATCCTGCAGAGTCAGGTCAGCAGTAAGTCACGCTGCGGGAAAGTCATTGGCATGCCTGGCGAACAGAATACGGTGCTATGAGGTTCTGAGAGGCCAAGAGCTGGCAGAGGGTGAGACAAAAACAAAACCAAAACCAAGGAAGGCTCCAGGGCTCTCATGGCCCAGGTAAGAGGTGACTGTCACTGCTTAACGGAGCCAGCAGGTGGTATCCTCTTCACCCAGGGACACTTTGGGACCCAGTTGAGTGTGACTCTTGCTCCAAAGAGTTGATTTTTTTTTTTTCCCAAAGAGTTTTAAAGGCACCACCAGGCACCAGACATTGTGAGGCAGGAATGAGCGTCTCCAAATTGGCTAACTTGGGCTGGATTAGATACCCAATGGGCAAGTATTTGGGGACCTGACAAGGGCCTTACCCAGGTGAAGGGCAATTCTTTTAACTCTACCTTGAGTTGGTGGGTGGAAAAGTAACTCTCAAGTCTTGGACTGTGGACAGCAATGCCACTTTTGGGCACATATCCTGGAATTTAGAGACAAAATTTTATAAAGTATTTGTGAAAACTAAATGTCTGACATCTTTGCAGGACCTGTGAAGCCAGGGATCAATGCTTCTGGCAGGTTTCCCTGCTGTAAGTAGGGCCAAGCGTATGATAGGCCAATGAGGTCACTTGGGCAGTCACAGTAAGTCTGTGAGGTGCAAGAAGCCAGCTGAGCACCAGGGATTGGAGCATCACGGGTCTGGGGGCTCCAGCAATAGTTCTCCCAAATTCACATGGAAGAGGTCCAGGGAGAATGTTCCATGTCACCCTGGCAGCCCGTTAACATACACCTCCTTCCCTAAGGTCTCTGACCTCAGCAGGGTGGACAAGCCTTGGTGTGAAAAGGTACCTGTGTGAAGCCATCTGCCACCAGGAACAAACAGCCACTGACTGGTACTTCTCTCCCACAGGCATTGATACAAAGTGATCTGTGAATCTGCCACTAAGTGCCACATGAATCCTCGTAATATCCTGTGAGACGGATGCGGCTGAGGCTCAAAGGTTATCCACTGAGAGGGGCTGTGCCCCTGAGCCTGGCTGGAGAGGCCTGTTTGGTAAGCAGAGTGCATGCCCACATCCACCTCCTTGTTCGTACACCATCCACGGAGCTCCGTGCTCTGTGGCAGGGGTGCAGCCCTATCCCCACTCCAGAGGCATGGAAACAGTCTGGGAAGTTACATGCCTTTCCCACAAGCAAAGGACGGGCTGTGGCACCGCAAAGACTCTAATGGGGGATCTGCTGACAAACCTGCTTTTTGCCCCGCATCTGTGCCCTTTTGTTGGCTAATGTTGAGGGATAGGGTGACCCTCTGTTCTCCCCACCATGATGCTCCCTCTCAGGGGGAGGAGAGGAAATGTCGCACACAGACACTGTTTACCATGATACAGGCACACTGGGCACCTCGCACATCTCGCCTGGCACACACCCTACTAAGATGAGAATGGTTATAAAAAGTAATGCAAGGTTCCCTTGTGGTGGTGGAACTGCCGTGTACCTTGACTGTGATGGTGGTCATATGAATTGACAGGTGATACATTTCGTAAAACTAAACACATAGAGAGACACACACAAAGAAGTGTATGTGAAACTGGTGAAATCTGAGTAAGGCCGCTGGTTGGATCAGTGTCAGTTTTCTGGTTGTGACACTATACTACAGTTATGCAAGATATTACCATGGGGGAAACTGGGGAATCTCTGCATTATTTCTCACAGTTTCATGTGAACTTACAATTATCTTAAAATAAAAATTAAAAACACATATTTAAAAAAAATAATTCTCACACCGTGAACTGTTTTTAATTTAAGCTACTTTAAGAAACAGGCAGCTGAAGCCCAGGAGGGGATCCAACTGTCCCCTTCTGGGGTCTCAGGATTCACTGTCACCCACCCCACCCTCTCCCCAGCACCAGATCAGGGCTGACTGAAGATAGTGAGCACCTGTGACCTCAAAGCCTGTGGTGGGACTAGCATATCAACACGGAGCAGCCAGGAAGGGGAGAGGGTGGGAGTGAGTCCTCAGGGGAAGCTCTCCAGAAGCCGAGGGATGCGCACACAGTGCCCATCTCACAGCCAGACAGGGAGGACCAGCTTCTGTGCCATGCAGGGAAACAAGACAGACCAAGGCCACCCCTGTCTGTCCTCAGATCTTCCCCAGTGCAGACTGCCTCTCGGAACGGGGAGGAGGGAGATTCAGAGCGTGGATGAGAGAATATTGTGCTTATTTCAGACAATGAAAAAAAAATGCCATGAAAAAATATTTTAACTCATGTGATTTTTGTTCTATTATAGACTCCAAAAGTATTAACATTTTGATTCCTTTATTTTAAGACAAGCATGATCTTATTAGCTCTTATTAGTGTTTATCAACACATTATAGTTTTAAAAGCATCTCATGGTCCGACACATTTGGGAGTGTCGACGAAAATAATCCATAACCAATCTATAAATGAAAATTTGGGTGAGTTTATGCTGAGCTGAAATCTGAGGACCATGGCCCGGGGCCTTTCTTCCCGAAGGAAGAAAGGGCACCAAAGAAGTGAGGTGTACAGAGTGGTTATATACCCCCATACAGGACGTTTCACATATGATTGAAATGTCCCTCCCACAATAGTCACAAGATTGCCCTGTCAGCACAGCACTTGATGGACACAGCAGGTAGTGGGTCTGCTATCTCCGTGGGCATAGCAGGAGGCAAGCCTGTTGTCTCGAGCTGGGTGGTCACAGGTGAGCCCAGCAATCAGTTCCTAGCCTAAGGAAAGATGCTTAATCCTTAAGGGAATGGCAGTGTTGGGAGGGGGAGGGAAGTTGCACCTTTATCTCAAGGGCCTTTGTTCTTGCCATAGGGAATATCTAAAGCAGATATACAATGCATGCTCAACAGGCACGGTCAGGCCCTTTTGGAAAGACAAGGTCAGGCCGAATTAGGTTTATAGCAAATGGCTTCCTCATATTCTCCAATATATCCTATTGCTTGCCATTTTTATTTGTCAGGAGGTACTGACCAAGCTAGTCAAGCAGCATCCCTAGGAGAGGCCCCACGTGGTGCCTTGGGCTCTGTATGTGTCAATAATATCGCAAATAAACTGAAAAAACAAAAGAATCCTCCAAGTTCTCCAGGGCCCGAGGCTGCCTGCCCCTCGAAGGGCCTCAGATCTCCCTCCACTCCCTCTTGTGTGGCAGGGTCGTGATTATCGCATTAGTGCTGGGCTGGGCCCATGGCTGTGAGCAAACCTTAGTTCCTCTTATGGCTCAGTCTCGGGAGGGCAAGAGAGACAACGATTGACTGAAAAATCAGGCGAAGTCTGGTCAAAGACTCAGAAATCCTGCAACCCTCCTTATCGAAGCATGGCTCTCCTTGTGGAAGCTGTTGGTACTTGGGGGAGGGTGTGTGTACATATTTTGTTTTGTTTTATTTGGGATTATAGCATTTCCTCGTGTACCCTGCCTGAAAAGCAGGAATGAACAGGATCAGATGCCCTTTCTCCTCACTCAGAGTTAGCTGGGCTTGATCCTTCCCCAAGGCCACATCCCCTCTCCCTTGCTCAGGGAAAACTTCCCAGACGGAGGTTCCTAGGTTGATGTTAGGTATGAACAAAATGCAAAGGAAACAGGAATCTTGGCTTGAGTGTATTAACAGAAAACTATTTGCATAGCCACTGTCAATTAAAAACTAAAAATATTTCCCAGATATTCTTACCTGCTCATATTACAAGATAGCAGTTTAAAACTGCCCCAAGGTCAACAAAAAGTAAAAGTAGCTAATCTAAGAAATAAGGAGTAACACACGCTGGCGTAACCGCCATGCGATGGATGTAGAGAGGGCTGCAGTGCTCACAAACAGGCGGATGAGGAGGAAAATTGCCTATTGGGAACTTGAGGGGTATTTGGTTGCAGTTTATGTTCATCAAATTTAAACACCTGAGTTGATACAAAAATGTGGTTTCCTAGGCCTTGATATTTGCTATAGGCAACTATTTCTGTATAACTTGGATCACGCATTCTTTATGGTTACCCGATCCATCAGTTCTCTGTGAGCATCATCTGTCGTGCCCACTCATGACGGTGGGGACCTAAAAGTGGGCCCTGAGGCTCCACCATGAGAACTCTGAAATAACAGGACAGGAGACCAGTAGGTTTTGAGCAAACAAGTTTCTCAGTCTTCTGGTAGACACAGTAAAGGGAATTTTGAAACTCCTTTTGGTCCTCTACGACTCTGGGTATGACTCAAGGAGGGCTACTCTGGGAAGTTAGGGAACCCCAATTTGGGAAGAAGTCACAAGACATGCAATTGCTTTTGGAGGCACTTTGTTGGGATTAGCAAGAACGGTGTCACTGAAGAACTCTCCACCATACCTACAACCATCCACCCCTAGACTAACACCAGCTAGGTCACGACAGTGGAGGTCGAATCTTGAGGGTCCAGGCCAGACTGTATCCTGCCTAAGTCATATTAGTGTGGGAAGAGCCAGAGGGATGGAGTCAGTCCAGATCCTTGGAGATATCAGATCCCAAAACAAGGTCAAAGGGGCAGAATCGGGGTCGTCGATGGGACATGCAGCCGGGATGTCAAAGCCAAGAAAGGACAAATAGGACTAGAACATTTCCGGATCAGAGTGAGAAAGTCCCGAAGGAAAATTTAAAGCAGCGTTGCTTGTCTTGATTGTAGGGCACATGGTTGCAGCGAACTAAATGTTTGTGTCCCCCCAAATCCATATGTTGAAATCCTAAGCCCCAAGCTGATGATATTAGGAGGTGAGGTCTTTGAGATGTGATTAGGTTAGGAGTGTGGAACCTTCATTAATGGGATTAGTGCCCTTATGAAAGAGACTGCAGAGAGATCCCTTGTCCCTTCGCTGTATGAGGATACAGTGAGAAGCTGCTGTCTGTAACCCAGAAGAGGGCTCTCACCAGCGCCCAGCCATGCTGGTGCCCTGATCTTGGACTTCCAGTCTCCAGAACTGTGAGCAGTAAACTGCTGCTTATAAGCCACCAGTCTATGATATTTTGTTATAGCAGCCTGAACTAATACAACAGTATTTGGGCAGGTCAGGTTGTCTTAAAGGTGTCAGTACAAGAAGGACAAGCGTTGAGAGCTTAGTCTAAATTCTCTGGTTTTTCCAGAACTGAGTAGGATTAGACCACCTTAGGTGTGTCTATTCTTTCATATAAATGTTTATATTTGCTATATGTCAGACACTGTGCTGGGCTCTGGATAAACAGTAGTAAATAAGACATGGGTCTTGACCTGAAGGAAATTGTAACTTAGTGGTGGAGATAAAAAATGGAAAAGCAGTTACAACACGGTGTTTTAAGTTCTGTGATCAATGGAAAGTTCTGGGTGGAGCTGAAGTATCTAGGAAGGGCAGTCATGACAGGGAGATGGGAAAGGTTTACAGAGGAGATATTGCATAAGCTAATGGAGGGATAGAGAAGGAAAAGCAGACGGCCAGGTGGACCAGTGGGGCGTGCATTCTAAGGAAAGGGTCAGCATGCACCATAGAAGCTTCTTAACCAGCTTCCACTCTGCTGGTTCCCTGGATTCCTGCACGCTCCATCTCCTCCCTTTGCCAGCACACTGGAGGTGCACAAGCTGGCTGCTCCTGGGCTGCACCTGCTCCACCTTTGCTAACTTGACCTGGATACTCTCAAGGGTTAGTTGTTTTGTTTTCAAAAATCTGATTATGACTGTTATACTTGTTATCAAAATGATTTAATTTAAATGTGTTATTCAAATTGATAAAAATATGGGTACAAAAGAGTTATAGTTTCCTTGAAAATTAAACTGCAAATTTTGAAAAGACTTGCTAAAGGTGAGTCACTAACAAATGAAGCTAGTGAATTAGGTGTGGATGAGCAGCAGTAAATTATTGGAGAAATAAAATAGTAAAATTCCATTAAGATTCTACAGGCAGAGTGTGTCACAACAGTTTTTAATATCTTAATCTTTTTTAAATAAACTATCAATGGAGTTTGTAGAAGATCTCCTATAGATGTGATTTATGCAAGAAAGACACTACAGAAGTCCCGCCAGAGCCCTCACCTAAGAGGCGTTGGATTTATAACAAAAGATTAGCGAATAAATGTTCATGTATTTGATTTAAAGTAGAATAAATATTTGTGATATCCAAATATTGTTGTGATTCTTTGTGATACTGACTTTTTGGTTAACAAACCAACCACAGATCTCAGACCCAACGGACTGGAGGACCCAATGGATCCTAGGGCACCAAGGGCATTAGCGAGGGCACTGGCTTTAATTGGGAAAGTAAGAGAGAAAATCGATAACTGGATCATATGGTAGTTTTACTTTTAATTTTTTGAGACACCTCCATATTGTTTTCCATAGCGGCTGCACCAGTTTGTACTCCTACCAGCAGTGTATGAGGGTTCCCTTTCCTCCACACCCTCTCCAACACTTGTTATTTGTTGTCTTTTTGATAACAGCATTCTGATGGGTGTAAGGTGATATCTCACTATAGTTTTGATTTGCATTTCCCTGATGATTAGAGTGATGTTGAACATCTTTTCATGTGTCTGTTGGCCATCTGCATGTCTTCTTTGGAAAAATGTTAGTTCATATCCTCTGCCCATTTTTCGATCTAGTTGTTTGGTTTTTTGTTGTTGAGTTGAATGAGTTCTTTATATATTTTGGAAGTTAACCCTTGGTCAGATATATGATTTGCAAATATCTTCTCCCAGTTGTTGGGTTGTGTTTTCATGTTGCTGATGGTTTCCTTTGCCATGCAGAAGCTTCTTAGTTTGATGTAGTCCTATTTGTTTATAAACTAATGTGACTTTAATAAAATAATTTTCAAGAATAAGAGAGAGATAACATCAAGTAACTCAGAGTAAATGCAGGATTGAGTTCATGCACGAGTCGGGAGGATGCTGCTGGGTGTGGTGGTATTGGCAGAGACCAAAGCTCTGTCAGGGACCAGCAGGGTGCAGAGTAAGGCTGTGAGCATGCTGGCAGCATTACAGTTTCAGGGTAGGGCTTTGAGACAAAGCAGAGGCTGCAAAATGAGTTCCCTGGGCACTCTGGTACCCATGCACAGACCCTTTATCCACATTAGCCTGGGCACTAGTGAGGACAGGACAATGTAATCTGAGAAAACCTCTTCACTTGGCGGCATTATAGAGAGTTATATGTAAACTGCATACCAACAAATCATTGTGAGGCTTGTGCTTCTATTGCTTTCTTTCTTTTTTTTTTTTGGAGGAAGATTAGCCCTCAGCTAACTACTGCCAGTCCTCCTCTTTTTGCTGAGGAAGCCTGGCTCTGAGCTAACATCCGTGCCCATCTTCCTCTAGTCTATACGCGGGATGCCTACCACAGCATGGCTGCCAAGCAGTGCCATGTCCGCACCCGGGATCCGAACCAGCGAACCCCGGGCCGCTGAGAAGCGGAACGTGCGAATTTAACCGCTGCGCCACCGGACCGGCCCCTTGTGCTTCTGTTTCTGAGGAGGGTCTTGTGATGATAAGAGATTACGAGAAATGCCTTATCTCCTTATCTCCTACATATGCACAGAGCTTAATAGCATCTCAAATATTTTCATACTCATTATAACACCTTAAAATACATTTAGTTTTCTCATGTTGTGCTCATATTCAAGTTTGAGAGACGTGAGCTACAGTAAAGCACATGGGTTTAGGGTCAGGTCTAGGTTCAAGACCTACTTATTCCACTTGGCAATTTTCTACTCTTGAAAGTTAATTAAACTCCCTCACCTTTGTTTCCTCATGCCTGAAGCGAGGACAATAATGTCCAATAGGCGCTGTTAAGGAGCGGACTCAATTAGCTAGTGCCACTATGACTGTCCACCAGTTATTGATCACTCTGGACCAGCACTCTTCTAAGAACTATAAATTATTATCCAGGAACTGTCACAACAACAATATAATAAGGTTCTATGCCCACTTTACAGATCTGGAAACCGAGACTCATGATCTTAAATAATTCAATTGAGAGCATAAGTCAAAAAGTTACAAGAGCCAAGATTCAAAGTAACTGCTGTTATGAATGTGGCCTCAGAATTACATATAAAAATGGGCACACATGCATCTAAAATCCTGGTCATGATTTCCTGTAGATATTCACCCCTCTGTGGACATTTCCTTTGCTTGACTCCCACTTTCTCTGCATACAAGGGACAACTAGAACCCCAGTCCCTGGCCCTCTGAGCAGAGCGTAGTTTCTGTGATGGCCCCAAAATGTAGACAGAGCACAGAAATACGAAGGCAATGTAGGACCCACAGAGAATAATGTGGTTAAAGAACATAATTAACAAAGTTTAAAGTCAACCCATTGCCTTGGTAACTCTGTGATGTCCATGGCTACAGGCTGATTGTCTTCAGTACCAGGCTTCTGGTGGCCTCTACATGCCCATTTGCCTTAAGTTTCTCAGGAGTTGCTGAACTTTAATACATATGAGCAGAACAACATGAAGCAAATGAGTCTACTCACATTCATCCAGCATGTTTCTTCAGTGTAACCTGTTAGTCTGAATCCCAGCCTAGCTTAGCCTCCTGAGAAATGTCTCAGAATCAGCAAATAGATGTTGGCTGCTTAATCTCAGGCACTACTGGCACACTGGCTCATCTAAACTTGGTAATCAGTCTGTGAGCTGGACATCATGACCACCCCTGCTTTATGAGAAAACAGACTTCCTGGGTGAATAGCAATTTCTCAGTCAGTGCCAGGATTCAAATTCACACCCAGTGTTCCTCTCACTACACCCATATACTGCCTTCCTTCCCTAACTCCACATGACTCTTAGGAGATCACTTCATTAAGCTCAATGGAATAATTGTGCCTTATGTGATAGCTGGTATACTTCACTTGATGGCATCTCTGAGGTCAAAGAAAGAATTATCTAACAGAACAACATAGCAAGCTTGGGAACTATACACCTGTGGAAATGAAATGACCATGAACACAAAACTCTGATGGATGAAATCAAGGAAGAACTGACCAAATGGAGAAATATACCATGTTCATGAATAGGAAGCCTCAATATTGTCAAGATGTCAATTCTTCCCACATTGATCTATAGGTTCAATGCAATTCCAATCAAAATCCCAACAAGTTACTGTATGGATATCAACAAACTGATTCTAAAGTTTATGTGGAAAGGAAAAAGACTCTGAATAGCCAAAACGATATTAAAGGAGAAGAATAAAGTTGGAGGACTAATGGTACCTGAATTCAAGACTTACTGTAAACAACAGTAATCAAGACAGTGTGGTACTGGCAAGAGAATAGACAAATAGATCAATGGAACCAAACAGAGAACCAAAAATAGACCCCCATAAATGTAGTTAACTTATCTCTGACAAAGGAGACAAGGAAACACAACGGAGCAAAGATAGCCGTTTCCACAAATGGTGTTGGAAAAACTGGACATCCACGTGCAAAAAAATGAATTTAGACTTACACTTACAACCTTTACAAAAATGAACTCAAAATGGGTCATAGACCTAAGTATAAAATGCAAAACTATAAAACTCCTAGAAGGTAACATAGGAGAAAACCTAGATGACCTGGGTATGGCGATGATTTTAAAGATGCAATATAAAAGGCATGATCAATGACGGAAATAATTGATAAACTGAACTTTATTAAAATTAAAAACTTCTGCTTCTGCAAATTATAATGTCAAGAGATGAGAAGACAAGCCACACACTGGGAAAAAATATTTGCAAAATACCCATTTGATAAACGATCATTATCCAAAATATATGAAGAACTCTTAAAATTCAAAAATGAGAAAACAAACAACCGGATTTAAAAAGGGGCCAAAGATCTTGACAAACACCTCATCAAAAAGATATACATGGGGCTGGCCCCGTGGCCGAGTGGTTAGGTTCACGCACTCCGCTGCAGGCGGCCCAGTGTTTCATTGGTTCGAATCCTGGGCGCGGACATGGCACTGCTCATCAAACCACGCTGAGGCAGCGTCCCACATGCCACAACTAGAAGGACCCACAATGAGAAATATACAACTATGTACCGAGGGGCTTTGGGGAGAAAAGGGAAAAAAGTAAAATCTTAAAAAAAAAAAAGATATACAGATGGCAAATAAGTGTACGAAAGATTCTACATATCATATGTCATCAGGGAAATGCAAATTAAAATAACCATAAAATACCACTGTACCACTATTAGAATGGCCAAATCCAGACAACACTAAATACTGACAGGGATTTGGAGGAACAGGAGCCCTCAGTCATTGTCATTGCAACTGCAAAATGGTACAGCCACTTTGGAGAACAAACCAGTGGTTTCTTACAAAAGTAAATATACTCTTACCATATGCTCCAGCAATTGTGCTCCTTGGTATTTACCCAAAGAAGTTGAAAAATTATGTCCACACAAAAATCTACACACAGACATTTATAACAGCTTTATTCATCATTGCCAAAATTTGGAAGGAACCAAGATGCCCCTCAGTAGGTGGATGGGTAAATAAACTGTGGTCCATCCAGACAATGGAATATTATTCAGAGCTAAAAAGAAATGATCTGTCAAGTCTTGAAAAGACATGAGAAAACTTAAATGCATATCAGTAAGTAAAAGAAGTCAATCTGAAAAGGCCAGATACTTTATGATTCCAGCTATACAACATTCTGGAAAAGGCAAAACCACAGAGACAGTAAAAATATAAGTGGTCGCCAGAAGTTAAGGGTGGGAAGGATGAATAGGCGGAACACAGAGGATTTTTAGGGCAGTGGAAACACTCTGTACAAGGGCTGTAATGATGAGTACATGTCATTAGACGTTTTCCCGCACACCTAAAATGTATAACACCAAGTATAAACCCTATTTAAACTACAGACTTTGAGTGATTATGAAGTATCAATGTAGGTTCACCAATTGTAGCAAATATACCGCTCTGGTGGGGGATATTGTTAGTGGGGGAGGCTATGCATGTCTGGAGATGAAGAATGTAGGAAATCTCCGTACCTTCCTCATATGTTTGCTGAGAACCTCTAAGTACTCTGAAAGTATAGTGTTTGAAAAAACGTCCATGATCTCCTAGTGTTTTTAGTCTTGACTATTGGAGGACCATGAAGTTGTCCTCTCCTTGCGTCCCCCAAAGTCTCAGGCACCATCTATGACAAGGCCCTAATTTCGATGTTTAATCAGTCAGTACTCTGTGATTGCCAGTTCTTGCCTTTCTTATATCCCCAGACAAGCTCGACCCCCATCAGGGATCCATTCACCATTCACTATCTTCTCTCCCTGCTTGTTCTGATCCATACCAACCTTTCCATCTTGGCTCACAATACTCTAGCAGTCTAAACATTAAACTTGCCACCGTGCCTACTTAGAATGTTCTCTGTCCAGGATTCCGTTTGTGAACTTCTACTGCATTTGTGTCTTCAGAAATGTCTCTCCTAACACTCTCAAAAGGAACCTTTTCTCACATCCCACCTCCAGCAACTCTGTACCACATTAAACCACTTTATTGCCTGCATAGAATTTGCCACTCTCAGAAATTATGTTTGTTTGCTTGCTTCTTTATTGTCTTCCCCCATCTTCTTTTTTAAATGTAAATTCTTTGTTTCTGCTAAATCCTGGTATCTAGAATAGTCCTTGGCATGCAGTATTTATTGGCTGGTTGGATAGATGAATGGATAGATGAATGAACGACTTTGAGAATAAGTGCATCCTGGGCTCCAGGTGACTGCCTTGTAAAGACTTTTTCATTTAAAATATAGAATTATTAAGAAATGCAGTATAAAATTATATGAAGTATTAAAAAACTCCGCTCCCTAGAGTTAGGTATTATAATAGTTTGGATTATAGCTTTACAGACTTACAAATGCATATTTAGTTGTAACGTCTGTCTATCTATCTATCTGCCTAGCTGCATACTGTATATACTTCTCTACAATTTGCTCTTTGGAGTGGCACACTTTCAAATACAGGCACCCCTCGTTTTATTGCACTTTCAGATACTGTGCTTTTTACAAATTAAAGGTTTGTGGCAACCCTGTGTCATGAGAAAACTTTAATAGATGAGGAGTTGCTTCTTAGGGATGAGCAAAGTAGTTTCTTGAGATGGAAACTCCTCCTGGTGAAAATGCTGTGAAGATTGTAAAAATGACAATGAAGGATTTAGAGTATTAAGTAAACTTAGTTGATCAAGCAGCAGCAGGGTCTGAGAGGACTGACTCCAGTTTCGAAAGAAGTTCTACTGTGGGTAAAATGCTATCAAACAGCATCTCATGCTACAGAGAAATTATTCTTGAAAGGAAGAATCAGATGATGCAGCAAACTTCACTATTGTTTATTCTAAGAGATTGCCGCAGCCACCCCAGCCTTCAGCAACCACCACCCTGTTCAGTCAGCAGTCATCAACATAGAGGCAAAACCTTCCACCAGAAAAAGATTATGACTTGCTGAAGGCTCAGATGATAGTATTTTTTAGCAATAAAGTATTGCTTAATTAAGGTGTGTACATTATTTTAGGCATAATGCTATTGCACACTTAACAGGCCACAGTATAGAGTAAACGTAACTTTTATATGAACTGGGAAACCAAAAAGTTCATGTGACTTGCTTTATTGCGGCGGTCTGAAACCAAACCTGTAATAGCCCCAGAGTATGCCTGCAAAACATAACTATACAATCCAAGAAAGTTGATCACATAGACTTACAGAATAGCCATGAGCCCTAAATGCGAGAGTCTCTGAAAAACGAAATCCCCCACAGACTCAGCACCACAGAAGCAGTTACGTGCCAATGGGCCCAGCACTCCAGCCCCAGTGAGCCTTGGTCTGGCCATTCTCCGAACAGCTGCCAGAAAATGACACACTTGGAACCTTGTACAACTTGTGTTTTCCCACAGTAGAACCTGCACTCCAAGAGTCTAAGAATTCCTGCAATGTAACTGATTCAACTCAAATAAAAGAAAACAAAAAAGGTTCAAACTAAATCTAATGATTTGAGAATAGCAATGATGTAATGACTCACATAGTTTTTAGTTCTCAGTGACGTCATTGCGAGTGTGAATTTGATGTTGTGAGAATACCTACCAAGAATGAATAGAAGAAACTTGAAGACATTTTGCTAAGTAAGCCAGTCACAAAAAGAATAATCTTGTATGATACGACGTATCCAGACTAGCCAACTTCATAGAGACAGAAGGTAGAATGGTGGTGACTGGGAGGCTGACGGGAGGGAGGAATGGGGATTTGGTGTTTAACAGGTAGAAAGTTTCAGCTTTGCAAGATGAAAAAAGGTTTGGGGATTTTATGCATGACAATGCAAATGTAGGTAAACTACTGAACTGTAGACTTAATAATGATTAAAATGGTAAATTTTATGTTATGTAGCTTTTATCACACTTCAAAACTTTTTTTTCAATTAAAGCAAAAAGAATGAATAGAAAAGGAATGCATATCCTTCACCGTGCTATGCTTCCCTATATTTTCACTTTCCCATCATTAGGATTACCATATATCCCACTTTGCTTAGGACAGTCCTGGCTCACTAATGTTGTCCTGGTATAATTATTTGTAGACGTCCCTTTCATTCTGAAAAGTGTCATGGACCATAATTATTATGCTCATCTTATCCAACACACTTTTGGCAACAGAGGACAGCAAGAAAACTTAAAACTAGAAAGTGCACTGAGCACTTTACTGGCATCTACATTCGTTTACTCCTTCATTTGCTCACGTAAAAAGGTCCTCTGTGTACCTTCTACCTATTATCACTCCAGGCCCTTCACTGGTGTTCAGGTGACGGTCTTCCCAGACAGACTGTGGGTTCCTCCAGGGAAGGACTTATACCTAATTCATCTAGTGTCCCCAGACACACATCAGGTTCCCAGCAGATGTTTGCTAAATTGCGGGATGTCCTGGTTCCTGCTGAAAGACAGCAGTGCAAGAGGACTGGTCCTCACAAGCGTTGAACCCTCAGAAAGGTCTTTCCTGTGTGCCCTTGGGGGTGATTCTGAAGGGCCTCCTGGGCTGGATAGACAGATTGCCAGTGGGAGGGCAAGGACCTCAGCTAAATTTCTCTCTCATGTGTTACCCACTTCCAAGTGCCTGCTTGAAGTCTTTATCTTTCCTGATGGTGCTTTTTTTTTTTAAACAAACTAAGAAACATCTCCATTATTCCTGAAATAGATTCTCACAGTAAGCCAATAAATGCTTAGTAAAGCCTGCACATGTCCCTTTAATGTAAGTTATTCATTCATAAAGCAGAACTTTGAAATTCTACTTGCTCGGCAAGTTGGGCTAATTATCTCAGCTCAGTGGCAGGCTTTGTAAATCTGTTCTTGGTTTCCTCTTTCAAAGGCAGTGCTGTCCTCAACGTGAGTTTCAGCAAGTCACCTCCTCAAACGCCTGTGCATTTGTCTCCAAGGAGTTTTAACTCCTTGCCTGAGTGTTGTTTGGCTCTTCTCTGATCTCTAATGATCTGTGGTCAATTTGAGGACTCAGGGATGGCATCTCTATCTTCCAAGTCGCTTAAGATCTCTGATTCCAGGAAAGTTTAGAGCTTAACGTGCTCCAGTCCTATGCTTTCTTCCTCCTCCTCCTCCACCCCTTCTCCTCCTCCTCCTCCTCCTCATCATCATCATCAACACATTGGCTTTGGGGGCCTAAGACCCCAGGGCAGTGGGAGGAGAGGACTGGAGAGGAATGCTAAGTAAATGTTAATGAACCAGCAGGTTCAGATTGGAATGTCTTTTGGGGATTTCAGATTTGTTTGGATAAACTAAGCCCAACATCTGGATGGTATTTGGATTAAGAACCATCAAGAGCTGCCCACTTAGACCTTGATCAGTCTTGCCGGGTGTGCATCATTTTTATTAGTCTTTTCAAAACAACTTTGGTTTCATTTATCCTCTCTAGTGTGTGTGTGTGTTTTTTATTACTTTCTGTTCTCATCTTATTATTTTCCTCCTTCTACAAATATTCCTAACTTCTTAATGTGGATCTTAGTTCATCAATTTACAGCTTTCTGGGACACATTTTTTCTCTTTCCTGGTGACAGATTCACTAGGATCCTTCTTTTGACCCAATGCCATGGATGTGTCTTGTGTGCAGTTGGCTAATGACTGAAAGATGAGATAATTAACCCCCGGTCTCAAGGGGTTTCTATTTAAGGAAGGAGACAAGACAGTATGTGTTAAGTGTTAAATTAATAACACAGAAGAACCAACTGCAGGATTTCAGAGGAGTGCTTATCAGTGACAGTTCCGAGAAGGAGGGGGGACCAAAGTCAGACCCTGCAGGACAGGATGATCTGGAGGGGCTCAGACCTGCAGGAGCACCTTATCAAAGCCCACAGTAGCCTGGGGAAAGACCCCTTCCAAGGCAAGGAGACTGTGAGGCAAAAGGCCAGAGAGAGGAGGCAGGACCACAGCATGGAGGATACGGGGGTGTACTGACACCCAAGAACCTCGTCTGAGTGCAGCAAGGCGTTCTTGAAACATCTGAGCAGCAACGCCATGAGCAGAGTGAGCTTAGAGACAGATGGTTTAACAGGGAGACACTGAAAGCAGGGGGACCAGAGGGGAGGAACTCTGGGCAAGATCTCTACGAGTGAGATGACATAATGGGAGAACTTTCCGTCTGAGCTTCTGGCTTTGGGAGAAGCAGGGGGCGCAAGCATGTTCCCTCCATGGAGCTCCTCCAGGTCAGCCATAGATAGGTCCATTTAACAAAGAACATCTTCATGACAAAGTCATGAGGCTGCATTTCTTTTATAAAGGGAGGATGCGAGGCCTGGCTGGAGTCACAGCAAGCGGAATGGAGCCAGGCCTCACCCTGGGCTTCCCGGAAGCAAAGCCTGTGCTTGTCCTACCACATCCCACCTCCTTCAAGGCCTTTAGGTGGCAGCGGAATGGTGGGGGCCAGCGAGGAATGTAGTTGAGGCCAAAGTGCATGGCCCCAAATGTCCAGATTCGGGGTTTGACTTCTCCTCCCAGGTGTTTCCTGTCCTTGCACAACCCTCAAACAGATGACTACAAGCTCAATGAAAGCAGATCCCAGGAGTGGTGTCCAACAGTCATGTCACTGCACTCAGCCTTCCCCGTTCCCAGGAAAGCTGCTCACGCGCCAGCCCTGGGAGGGAAGCACCTCATCAGCCCAGGATCCCTTCCACGTGTTCCCACAGCACTAAGCACCTGCTAACTCAGCACTGACCTCCTTGAACCGCAGTGTGTGAAAAACTTCAGGTCCTGGGAAGGGACTTCCTGTTCAGCATCTCCCCACCTGGCCCAGAGCAGGTGCTTGTTATCTGAGGAGGGAACAGTGCTCTCCCACACTGAAGGCGGAGATTTCCCAGGCTCTGATCTGCGGAGGAGGAGGAGGAGGACACTTCCTTGGGTGAGTTTCAAACCAATCCAGCCAGTGGCCCCCAAGCCCCTGCCCTTGGGCAGCGTGGACCAGAGGCTCACACCTCCCAGCCTGAGCCCTTCTGGGAGGTCTCCAGTCCAAGGAAATGATGACTCTTTTCAGGGACTTAACTGTCCAAGAAACTCATCCACAGAGGAAGCACCTGCCCCAACCTCCCAGTGACACCACATCTAGCCCCCAATTTCCTCACCAACAAGGCCTGAGGCTCTCCCACAAGTCACTGCCTCCCCCAGTATTCACCCCAGTCCCCAGAGTCATCTCCACCAAAATCAGAATTCCTCCCAAGCCCACCCAAGCATCTGTGTCTTCATTCATTCATTCATTTATGAGACTCAGAAGAAGAAATGTATTTAATTTGCACTGAGCTCCTCAGAGGGAACCGATATCTGAAATCGTTATCTCATCTCTTTCCTCATACATTAAGCCTACCCCATGACCTTTTGATGATAAAACTGCCTCTTGCTTGGTTTAGCAGCAGATCCACCCCAGCTGCAGGTGCACACACCTGGACCTTTGTCAGCGGGCTTCTCTCTAGTGCTCCATCTCTGCTTAGGAGGCAACTCCGTTGTCATTGGGTCTTCTTAGCCTCCAATACTATCTTTCAGGTAAAATTGTTATGCCTTCCACTCAGTGTCTTACCTTTAAAATGTTTTTGAAGGCTCTCTGGTTTGGGGAGCCAGAAAGTCATTAAAGATAATTCATGTTCTACTATTTGTCTTGCATATTCACCTCCTCTTTATTAGTAGTCAGTTCTGTTTGAGTACTGCAATCTTTATTTGGCCTTAGAAACGAAATCTACTTAGTCCCAGGGGCAGACATTACTAGTGAGAGAATGCAGGTCCTTAGCCCACACGTATTGCACCTGTCAGCTCAGGGAGTTGGAAAGTGGCATTCGTAGATCTGAATGAAGCAACTTCTGCAGCTGGAGAAAGCTCCAAGCCAGGAGGAGTGTCTGGTGGACCTCTGGAACTGTCTCAGACAGTCCAACCTTAAACAGACCCTTCACTCAGGTTGCTTTTGATCGTGTCGCCTTATTTCCTTCAGAGCACTTATCCTGAAATTTCTTTATTTGCCCACTAGCTTGTTGTCTGCCTCAATGGCAAGGTAAGCTACCCAAGAGTTCACCTCTGAAGCCCCAGTGCCAACAATGTCACAACGTGCCTGCCATAGAACAGGCTCCACACACGTTCATTGAAATGAGTCGACATACCTTTACGCAGTGTCCTTATCTGTCACTTAGGAGCCAGGGTTTCGTTCTCAGTGGATCCTGCACACTTCTGAGGCACGGCACGGTGGGACTGTTCACCTGGGTGCTGACCCAGCTTGCTAGCACCATGGCTCTGGGGCCTCAACTCCTACATCTGAAAAGTGGGAGATTCTATCTTACAGGGCTATTGTGACAATAAGATAAAGCCTGTAACGTGCCGAGCCCCAAACAGATGCCAATGAACAGTTGTTACTATTATCACACCCGATGATTTCACAGGGATTTTGTCTGTTTTGTTGTCTTATTCTATTTATTCAACTGACTAAACAGAAAGGTAGAACGTGACCTCACTCAGGAGGTCAGGTCTGATGACCTCAGGGAGACTATGGGTGGAGAGGAGGGCAGGGCCTGGGGTCCCTGAATCGCTGGCTAAAGGAATTTCTCTGGAGACTTGTCCAAGGCTGCGGGGGAAACTCCTGTTGCATCCCAGCTCTCCAGGCCAGAGATGAGGAGTTTAAGGTTTTACACAAAGGAGTGTCTTTAGACCTTGGGGAACTTTTGTATTTCACACCTACCCCAATGACGTGATTCATAACTTCTCACTAAGATCCTAATTGCCATTACCCAGGAGAAAGGCTACAGGAAAAGGAGAATTTGGGCCTCAGAGCTGCTTAATACGTTTACAGCTTCTCTAAAAGTTCACTCCTGCCCTTGGCCTCTAGAAAACACTTTCTCCCCTGACTGTCAGTCTCCTGGTTGTCCTCCTACTTCTCTTGCTCCCCCTTAGGCTCTTTGTGGGCCCACCTTCCTCTGCCCCCAATAAACATGGGGTTCCTGTCTGCTCTCTCACTGATTTCTTTCTTCCCGGCTACTTTCCCACGCCCACAGATTCACCAATTTGCCCATGGTTATCAATGTGCCCCCTTGCCTGGCCTGCCTCTGGATGCCTCAGACCCACATGTCTGACCACCTGCACAGCCCCTCCACTTGGCAGCTCCAAGCCTCTCAAACTCAACAAGCCCCAAACCCCTAAAATGCTTATCATCTTCCTCTGAAATCCCCTCTCCAGGTTCCTCAGCTCAGTGTATGGCTTCCCCACTCCCCAGGGGCCATGCCAGCAGCCAGGGGCTCAGAGTTGGTTCTTCCATCCTGTACATTACACACAGTCAGTCACAGATCTGATTGATTTCACCTCCATCTGCCACTGTTCTCCGTCCTCTCCAATCTCTCCCCATTCAGGCCCCTGTCACCTCTGTTCTGATAGCTAAAGAGCCTCTAACTCAGCTCCCAGCTGCAGGTTGGCCCTCTCCCATCCATTCTTCATGCTGCTGTCAGCACTATCTTTTCAAATGCGCCAGATGTAAACCGTATGGATTATGATACTTCCCATCATTAGAATCCTGCAATGTTCATACTGTACAGTTCCATTTAGAAGTTCGCTTGGGGTCAAGAAAGTGGCTACTCCTTGGGGTTGGGAGGAAAAAACTAGGAGGGGCAGGAAGGAGCCTCTGCAGATCTGGAAATGTTCTATATTATGATCCAGGTGATGGTTACCTGGGTGTACAAATAGGTTGATAATCATCAAGCTATGAACTTAACAGTTGTACACTTTACTGTATGTAAAGCACATGTCAAAAATAAAAATAGGAAATTTATAAATCTACACAACTAATTAAAAGGGAAAAAAAATTAAAGAACCTCATCAGGAGCGCCAAGTCTCTCTTAGGATGAAACCAAACATTTTAACGTGGCCTGTGTTTAGGATGCACATATATCCTGGCTGGCCCGGCACAGTCTTGGCTTATGCCTAGGGTCCTGGTGTAATTATTAACATGCCCCAATTTATATGTTCAATTATAAGACCACCTCCCTCCTGCCTCTGAGCCTACCTTGCTGTTCCCTCCGGAATATTCTTTGCTATCCTTCAGCCAGGTAACAACTCATCGTTCAGATTTCCGCTGAAACATCACTTTTTCTGAAAAGTTCTCTCTTACTTGCCCCTAACCTGTCTGAGGATGGTCCGTCTGCTGACTGCACCAAGATCAGCCTGTCTTTTCTTCACTGCACCAAGTTACTTGGAGAATTCGGATGGTGATATGACCATCTTTTCAGTATGAACATTTATTTAAATGTATTTTTCTTCTTATATTACAAGATCAGGAAGTATAAACCTCTCGTTTTATAGGCGAGAGGACTGAGACTCGGATATTAAAAGGTCATTCAGTCAGTTATTGCCAGAACCAGGACCAGAACCCACGGGAAGCCGGATTCAGGGTTCAGACTCCATAAGTTACTCTAATGATTAGAATATTTGGTGGGGCTTTGAGGATATGATTCTGAATATAATTTCCAATTCCTTGGGACTGAGTCTGACAGTTTAGAAAGTGTAGAAGATCTAATTTAATGTCTTTGATCCCATGAACTGTCCTGCAAGTTAACCTTTCAAAAAATAATCCTGAATGAATAGAACTGTTGGCTAAGGGTTTAGACCCCAGGCCTTCCCCTTTTTGGTATAGGCTAGAAGTTATAAGTGTCTATTTATGACTAACTCTGCATTCCTCCAGTATTGGTCTACCAACACAGGTGGACAGACCTGTCCATAGGCTGGCGTCCTGTGCAGCCATAGACCATTAGAAGAGGCTCGGGACAGGAGGTGGGCGCTCGAGCCACACTGTCATGGCCCAGTTCCAAGGCCATCACTCCTGGGTGTGTGACCTTAGGGAAGCTATCTAACATCTCTAGATCTGAGTTTCTCATCTGAAAATCTGGGAAATATTACTGCCTGATTGTTTGAATGATTGGATAAGATAATCCATGCAAAATGCCTAACACACAGTGAGCGCTCAGTAGGTACCAGCTCTTCCTCTCCCTCCCCTTCCTGCCTGCCTTCTTCTCCTGTTCCTCCTTGCTCTCCTCCTCCTCCTCCTCTTCCTTCTTTTCTCCTTCTCTTCTTCCTTCTCCCCTTCTTCCTTCTTCTTCTTTCCCTTTTCTTCTTCCTCCTCCTTCTTCTGAATGGTAGTTTAAATAACAAACCCACACCTTCTTCAGATTAAGATTCTTTTCTATCAGCCATAGGAAAGCCACAGTGTGTGAGCCTTGAAGTGCTGGGCATAGGAGAGGGGGTCGTTTTTTATATTAAACCATCCATTTGAGCCATCTTACTGCTCAAGATGTTTTTAGGCTCACCTTCAATTTTTCACTTCCTCCCTAAAATGCGAATCCAGAACTAAATCATCTAGATGTGCTCTGTCCAGAGCCGAAAAGATAATACTATCACTCCCCTGCCTGGGAGCCATACTAGGCTTCCTGTAGAGTAGTCCCAAATAGCATGCTTTGGGGTCACAAGATCACTGGATCACTCATGCTGAGCCTGTGGAAAGCTATGCAATAATATGAATTACCTCCAAATACTCAGTGGAGAGCAAAGCTGTGAGGTCAAGTTGTGCTAGCAAGCCACCTACACAATGGGGCAAAGTTCAAAAGCAGATCCCATGGCAAATGCTTGCCTGATTTGGGCTGTCACCTCCAATCTTGCTTTGTTTATCTGGAGATCAGGTAACCTTTCAAGTTCCCATCTGACCGGCCGCAGGAGGCCCTAGTGACTACACAACTGGGCAGATGTTGGAAATTTGGGCTGAGATTCAGTAGCTAGAGTGTCAGAGTGGATTCCCCAGATCCAAGTTCTGAGAAAGAAGCAGGCAAACAACTTTGGGGACTCCATCCACCTCTGCCCAGTCCCTGGCAAGTAGCCCTGTCCTTGCCTACTGTGACAGGACTATGGTTGCTTCCTGCAAATGAAGGTCATGTCATTGACCACCTGCAGGAGAGCAGCCCAGTAAGTGGGTGAAGTTTTCTGAGTCAACTTGATCGTTGGAACAACATTTTGCAATATTTCTGCCTGGGTTGAGGATGTAGCCTTGACCCCTTTCACCGTGTGTGTTAAATCTCAGTATTTATTAACTACAGGTCTGAGCGTTATCTCTGTACTGTAGGAGAGGCTGCCCACAGCCAGCACAGCTATGATTAACCCTCTGAGCAGCACCAGAGTTTTTGTCTGGTGGACTGCGATCCTCACAATAGTTTAACTCTCCACAGAGTAGTCCTTCTAAGGAATATGAAGGGAAGGAGGGAGGCAAAGCAAGGGGCTTAGGTCTAGGCTATCAGCTCATCTTCTTCCCAGGATGAGGCAAGGCAATGCAGGAGAACCAACACTGGCTTTAGATTTACCCAGGTCTGCGCTGGAATCTGGGTCCTGCCCTTCGCTAGCTATGCCACTTGATCGCTATAAAGCGCAGTTCCCTTCTTTATAATTCGGGGATAATAACACAGACAATATACAGAGAATTCTAAGGGTTGAAATAGCTGGTCTCTCTATACAGCACCGAATCCGTAGTGGATAGATGATAATCCCAGTCCTCCCCTCTAATAGAGCCCATTATTCCGAGCTTGCCGCACTAATAGAAGCCAGGTCTATCTGCTGGCATGGGAACAAAGAGTTACAGTTAAGGGACAAGGACAGGGGTCAGGTGTTGGGATAGAGCTTCCATTAGCAATGGGTCTGAGGGTAGTCAGGGGCCTACCTGGAGCTAGGATGACAGGGCTGGGTCTTTCTTTGATAGCAGGTGTCTGACGTGACAAAGCACAGCCAAACCATGCAAAATGAGACCACACCTAGATCAGCACCATAATTTGAGCCTGGAAGTCAGTCAGTCCAGGGCTAAGAAGAGCTGCTCCTCTCCTGGCCCTGGGCCACTTGCAGACGTTCTCCAAGGCCCCTTTCAAATGTAGGGACTTGTGGTTTCCAAGCTTTCCCACCTCTGATGAGGATGAGTAATTCCTCAAGAGGAGTGATGCTGGGGGAAGCCTCCTGCAGCAGCAGTTACAGTTTTGAATTAATTCTGTTATTCTTTTCATTTTTTTTATGAATTCAAATCTGTGTAGGAGTATCCATCATGGAAGTCAAATAAATCACCCCTGGATAATATTTCTCCTTAAATCCTTTGTACTTGGTTCTGTGTTTTTACTTGTTTTTATATCAGTGTTTAGAAAAAGGAGACTAAATGAGGCCATTAGATCATCAAATTAAATTTGGTTCTGTTTGTAAGGTGCTCATAAGTTTTTCTGACCTTACTATTTTCTAATTTAATCAGAACTCGCCACAAAATAAACGAAGTGAGGGGATATGTGTGTGCTGTGATGAAAATGCTGTGATTGGCATGTAATCCTAATCACTGTCCTTTCTTTCTTTCCTCTTTAATCAATGCTCAGTCTCAGATGAAACCCAGCCAAGGATGATTGAGAAGTATTTTAGATTCCTATGATTTTATACGTATTGTGTTTGTGCTGAAAACGTCCTAATCATTTTGACTTCCCCTTCTAGTGTATGTTCCATATTGTGACTCATAAATAAGTTAGAATACACAAGGAAATAGAGGGAATTCTGTTCTTTATTCACAGTTTTGTTACTACCAGATAAGAACCTGCTTAGGGGAAGTAATTGTACATGATGTTTAGCGGCTGGGCACTGTAAGAAACACTTTTAGGTATTAAACCCTTTGAATTCTCATAACAATGAAGTAGGTACTTTCCTTTTTCCAATTTTATGGATGAGAAAGCAGACAATAAAGTTAAGTAACTTGTTCAAGGTTACAAGTCATAAGTGACTGAATCAAGGCCCAGTACCAGAGAGTCACGTTCCAGATCCTGAACACTTAACCCATGACAATAGATCACAAGAAACAGCTGAATGCAGAAAGTGCGACTGGGCAGTCTGCTCTTTTCAAGACTCAAGAGCAGCAGCACTGACCCAGCCTGCTAAACATCCAGCCACTTGGGTCTGGGTTACTCTAGGAGCTCTTCAGCTGGCAGCATCCCTAACATCCAGACTTGCATTTAGGTTAGCCCAGTGATGTCTCAAAGACCCTGACTATGAGGGAGGATGGTGAAAATGTTATTTTTAGCCTAGACTTTCATCGTATTGACTTGAGATAAGGATTGTCATTTGCATACGTGGCACTGTGTCAGGAGAGGGCTGATGGTGATGCAGAAAACCTGTTTTTGTTTTATTTTATTTTTTCTTTCAGAATAGGCAGCCTCTGAAGGGAAAAAGCATGCGCTCCTTCTCCTGTATCTTAAGAGGAAAAAGAAAAATAAGCAATTAAATGACAACTCCTTTCTGTGATGTTGATAAGAGAAGAAAGGATTCATTTACTTGACGAAGTTTGCATTATTTCCTTCTCAGCAAACTGAGGCAGAAGTTGCAAGGCTCAAATATGTACTTTAGTTGAAACTTAGAAGATCAAAAACTATATTCTCAGGATTCAACTCATATTCTCGAACTCTCACTCACCCCTTGCCATCTGTAACCTAAGAAATGCATGTGCTATTTCTCTGCGTGTGCATGTGTGAAATTAGTTTGCACTTTGCCCACTGGCATCTCAGCTTTTGGATGAAATGCCGTCATTCCATGTCTTCTCTAATTCTTGCTATGCTTTTAAAGGTAAATTTTCATTGAAGGATTTCATATCTACAAGTGAACAAATCATAAGGGTCCAGCTCATTGAATTTTCACAAAATGACCACATCTCTATAACCACCACCAAATGAAGAAATAAAGCATTACCAGCACCCAGAAGCCCTCACGTCCTCTCCCAATTTCTCTCTCCCCTCCCAAGTAAGAATGGAATCATCCTATATGTACTTTTCTGTGTCTGACTTTCTCGCTCAACATTATATTTGACTGATGCAAGCACATTGTTGCATGTAGCAATATTTCCTTCTTTCTTATTGCTGTCTAGTATTTCATTGTATGGATTTATCACAATTTATTTATTTATTCTGCTATTGACGGACATTCTGTTTCCAGTTTTTTATTATTACAGATTGTGTTGCAATAAATATATCCTTAACATATCTTTTGGTATATACATATGTATGAATTTTGTCAAACTGGTTATTTCAATTGACATACTCACTCATAGAATGTTCCGTTTGGTATCATTGGTCTTTAATTTTAGCCATTCTGGTAGTAATGTAGTGGTATCTCATTGTGGCTTTAATTTCCATTTCTCTGATAACTAATGAAATTGAGCGCTTTTCTGTATGTTCATTTGCCATTTAACTATGTTTTTCTGTGAAGTGATTCTTCAAAGATTTGTCTTTTATAACATTTCTATTCTTTTTTGTATTTATGTGTAAGAGTTCTTTATATAAATTCAAGACCTTTGCTACATATATTGCAAATATCTTCTTAACACAGTGTCTTGGTATTTTATCGTTTTCATAATGTGTTTCAATAAAATTTTTAATCATATTACCTAGTCTAATTTAATTTTTTTCTTTTATTATTAACATTGTCTACATTCTGTTCAGGAGGTGTTTCCCAATATAATTTTATGATGAAGTTAATTTAATTTTATTCTGGAAATTATGGTGTTTCACTTTTAGATCTTCAATCCATCTAGAGTTGATTCCATATGGATATCCAGACTCCACTCGGTTCTCTGGAAAGACCACCCTTTTCCCTCATGCCACCACAGTATCAGCTTCGCCATAAGTCAGTTTCTTAATATGTATTTTAGAATCAGTTTTCAGATCATCGTTAGATTCAGTTTACCAGTGTTTTGTTTAGCATATTCATGCCTAGTCTATGAGAGAGATTGGCATAGTTTTTCCTTTTTTTGTAATTTCCTTGTCCGATTTCTCTTTCAAGGTCTCACTGGCCTCATACAATGAATTGGAAAGTGACTTTTTCTCTGTTTTCTGGAAGAGTTTACGTAAGATTAGTTCATTCCTTCCTTAAACGTTTGGAAGAACTCACTGGTGAAGCCATTTGATCTTGCAGATTCTTTTACAAAAATTTATAAATTTCAGTTTTTTAAAATAGATATAGGATTACTTAGATTTTCAATTTTACCTTGTGTTAGTTTTGGAAAGCTGTATTTTTCTAGGAATACATCAATTTTATCTAATTTTAAAAATCATCACTTTAATGTTGTTTATAAAAGCACTTTATGGGGGCTGGCCCCATGGCCTAGTGGTTAGGTCCAGCGTGCTCCACTTCGGCGGCCCAGGTTCAGTTCTCGGATGTGGACCTACACCACTCATCAGTGGCCATGCTGTGGCGGCAAGACCCACATAAAAAATAGGGGAAGACGGGCACAGATGACAGCTCAAGGCGAATCTTCCTCAGGAAAACAAACAAACAAAAACACTATATGACCATTTTAATAACTCTAGGGTCTCTAGTGATATCTCCTTTTTATTGAAGACATTGCAGTATTATTCTCTTTCTCTGTCTCTCTCCCATTCTCCCTTTAAAAATAAAACTATGGTAAAATACACATAACATAAAATTTACCGTCTTAACCATTTATAGTTTCACAGTTCAGTAGTGTTAAATACACTTGCACTGTTGTGTAACCAATCTCCAGATCCCTTTTCATTCTGCAAAACTGAAACTCCATACCCATTAAGCAAAAACTCCCCATTCCCTTCTCTTCCTAGCCCATGGAAACCACCATTCTACTTGCTGTCTCTATGAATCTGACTACTCTGTGTACTTCACATGGTTGGAATTACACAGCAGTTGTGTCTTTGTGACTGGCTAATTTCACGTAGCATAGTATCCATCAGAGTCAGCCATTTGTAGCATGTGTCAGAATTTCCTTCCTTTTTAAGACTGAATAATATTTCATTGTATGTACATACGATATTTTGTTTTTCCACTTATCTGTGGATGAATGCTTGGGTTGCTTCCTTTTGGCTCCCGTGAATAACGCTACTGTGAACATGAGTGTACAAATATCTCTTTGAGAACCTGCTTGCAATTCTTTTGGATACACACCCAGAACTGATGAATCATATGCTAATTCTATTTTTAATTTTTTGATGAACCAACATACTATTTTCCGTAGCAGTTACACCATTTTACACTCTCACCACCAGTGACAAGTTTTTCCATATCCTCACCAACGCTTCTTGTTTTCTGATTTTGTTTGTTTAGTAATAGCCACCCTAATGGGTATGAGGTGGTATCTCATAATGGTTTTGATTTACATTTCTTGAATAATTAGTGATGTTAAGCATCTTTTCATGTACTTCTTGGTCATTTTTATACTTTCTTTGGAGAAATATCTATGCAAGTCTTTTGTTCATTATTTAATCGGGCTGTTTGTTTTGTTGTTGTTGTCGTTGAGTTGTAGGAGTCCTTTTCATATTCTTGATATTAACCTCATTAGATATAAGGACTTACAGATATTTTCTCCTGTTCTATGGGTTGCCTTTTCATCCTGTTGATTGTGTCATTTGAGGCACAGAAGTTTTTAATTTTTACGTAGTCCAATTTATCTATTTGTATTGTTGTTGCCAGTTCTTTTGGTGTCATATCTAAAAAGTCATTGCCAAATCTAATCTCATGAAGCTTTCCTTCTATGTTTTCTTTTAAGAGCTTTAGTTTTAACAATTTTATTTAGTTCTTTGATTCATTTGGAATTAATTTTGTGTATGGCACAGTGGAAGGGTCCAAATTCATTCTTTTCTATGTGTATATCCACTTTTCTCAACATCCTTTGTTTGAAAGACTGTCCTTTCCTCATTGAACGGTCTTGACACCCTTGTCAAAAATCATTTCACCATACATATTAAGGTTTATTTCCGGGCTCTCTAGTCTATCCCATTGGTGTATATGTCTGTCTTTAGGTCAGTATCACACTTTTTGGATTACTGTAGCTTTGTAATAAGTTTTGAAATCAAAAAGTTTGAGACCTTCAACTCCGTTCTTTTTTTTCAAGATTATTTTGGCTATTCAGGGTCCCTTGAGATTCCAGCTGAATTTTAGAATAGATTTTTCTATTTCTGCAAAACAACACCATTTGGGCTTTGGTAGAGATTTCATTGAATTTATAGATTGCTTTGGGTAGTATTCATATCTTAACAATATTATGTCTTCCAAGTCATGTACACAGAAGGTCTTTCTATTTATTTGAGTTCTTTAATTTCTTTCAGTAACATTTTGAATTTTTCAGTGTACAAGTCTTTCATTTCCTTTGTTTAGTTTATTTCTAAGTATTTTATCCTTTTTTGGGGCTATTATACATGCAACTGTTTTTCTTAGTTTCCTTTCTAGATTATCTAGTTCATCGCTAGTGTAAAGAACCACAACTGATTTTTGCTAGTTGATTTTGTGTCTTGCAATTTTGCTGAATTCATTTACTAGTTCCAACATTTTTTTTGTGTTTGGAGGAATCTAGAGTTTTCTACATAAAATGTCATCTGCAAATAGAGAGAATTTTACTTCTTCCTTTCCAATTTCTATGCATTCCCCCTCCTTAGCCCTTTTATTTAATCTTTTATTTTGAAATAATTATAGATTTATAGAAAGTTGCAAAGATAATATAAGTCCTGTGTACCTTCACCCAGTTTCCTGTAATGGTTAGATTTTGTATAACCATAGTACATTATATAAACAAGAAAATTTATATTTGTACAATTTGTGCGTGTGTATATATATAATATATATATAATATATATGCCATTTCATTACGTTTACATTTATGTAACAACCACTGCTATCAAGATGCAGTCTAGCTCCAGTGAAGTGAAGAAACTTTATATCCCTCAACATCCCTTTGCCCTCTCCTGTTGATACCATAATTCTCTTAAGTATTTCCTTTATATACATTACAAATCACATCAGGCACTGCAATAATTTTCGCTTCCACCACCAAACATAATTTAGAAACTCAAGAGCAGGAGAAAATCTATTATATTTACCCATATCTTTGTTCTTTCTCTTGTTCTTTCTTCCATTCTGATGTTCCAAAATTCCTTCTTTTACTATTTTCTTTCTGTTTCAAGAATGTCTTTTAGCCGTCATTTAAGGGTAGGTAGTTTTTCTTTTTACTCTTGAGTGCTGTTTTCAGGGATATATAATTTGGGGTTGACAATTCTTTTATTTTAGCACTTGAAAAATGTTGTGTCCCTTCCCTTTGGCCTCCATGGTTTTTGATGAGAAGTCCATTGTCATCTGAGTTTTTTTTCTGATGGGTAAGGTGTCCTTTCTCTCTCATTACTTTCAGGATTTTCCTGTCTTTAGTTTTCTGAAGTTTAATTGTGATGTGTCTTGGCATGAATTTATTTGGGATAATCATACTTGGAGTTCATTCATCTTCCTGAGTATGTATGATAGTATCTTTTGCCCTATTTGAGAAATTTTCAGTGATTATTTCTTTGAATACTTGTTCAGCTTATCATCTTTCTTCTTTCTTTTCTGACATACATGATAGAGATTTGTTATAGTCCTACAATTCCCTAAGGCTCTGTTCACTTTTTTAAAGTATATTTCTCTCTGATATTCAGCTTGGGTAATATCTATTGTTCTATCTTCAAGTTCACTAATTCTTCCTTCTGTTCTCTCCTTTTTGTTATTGTGCCTATCGTTGTCATTATTTTGGTTATTGTATATTTCCGGTCTAAAATTTCCATCTGCTTCTTTATGACTTCTATTTCTTCACTGAGACATTCTATTTTCCATTTGCTTCAAGTGTGTCCAGAATTTCTCATTGAAGCATTTTGATGATGGCTGCTTTAAAATCCTTGTCAGATAATTCTAATATCTTTGCCATCTTGATGTTGTCGTCTATCGATTGTGTTTGCTCATTTTCCTGGGTTTTGGTATAATGAATGATTTTCCTTTCATTTAACACAGACATTTGAGTGCTATGTTATGAGACTCTGGATCTTATTTAAACCTCATTTACCAGGACTTCCTGGCACTGCACCAGCAGGGCAATTAGGCTGCTGCCTCATTACTATCAAGTGAGGGTGAAGCTCCAGGTTCCCTCTTCGACCTTCTTTGACGTCAGACAGGGGAGAGATGCCTTATTACTACCAGTCTCCCCACTAGGTCTGTGCTCATATCACTCTGGCTGGGAGAAGAGGGGACTGTGTCTTGTTGCTGTTATCCATGGGCTGCCATTGACACAGCAATATCTCTGGATGGTGGTGAAACCCTCAGGTCCCCACTCTGACACCACCCAGAGAGGAGGGAGGGAGCTTCCTTAATAATGCACTGGGGTGGAAGTCTGGGATTCCCAAGTGGCCTCCAGTGACACTGTGGGGGTGAAGAAACCTTGTTACCACTGGGTTGAGATGGAAACCCCAGACCCACACTGATACCACCCTAGTAGAGAGAGGGGGAAGGGCATCTCATTACACCCAGGCGAGAGTAGAAGTGTAGGTTTCCCACTTGGCCTTTGCTGATAGGGGTTGGGTGGGGCCACAGTCATTTCTGTAGCATTTGGCTAAAGTAGAGCAGTTATTGTCTAAAAGTTTTCTGTCTTGTTAGGCTACCCCTTTCATGAATCTTCAGATAGCAAAACCAAGTTTTTCTTTGGACTTTTTTGTCTGTTTTCTTTGAGATTTCCAGGTTGCTGTTTTTTTCACAGCACCATATCTGAGATATGTGAGGCAAAAAGAAAACCCAGGGACAAATGTCTCAAGCTTCATATGCACCCTCTCTCCACCTTTTAGAGTGTTCTTATGTTTATTTTCTGCGTAATGTTTGGATTTTTGAGCTGTACTTGGTGGGAGGAATAGGGAAAAGTATGTCTACTTCAACTTGATCTGGAACCACACTCCTCCCTGTTTGTGATCAGACATGTTAGAGATTTATTACTTTTTAGGTCTCTTTAAGAACATTCTTTGGCCTTGCTCTTCTTCTCTCTAGTTCGTTTGTTTTCTATTTTGTCAATTTCTGCTTTTAATTTTATCTTTTTATTTTTTCTACCTTCTTTGGATTTAATTTACCAACACTTTTTCTGACTTCTTGCAATAGATACTTAGATGCATGATTTCCAACTTTTTTCATATTTAGAGCAGTTTTAAGTTTACAACAAAATTAAGAGGAAAGAACAGAGGATTGCCATATACTTCCTGCCCCCACACATGCATAGCCTCCCCCAAGATCAACATCGCTCATCAGAATGATACATTTTTTACTAACAATGAACCTGTATTGACACATGATAATCACGCAAGGTCCATAGTTTACCTTAGGGTTCACTCCTGGTGTTGTGCATTCTATGGCTTTGGAAAATGTGTAGTGATATAGATCCATCATCACAACATCATATACACTGTTTTCGTTGCTTTAAAACTCTGCTGTGCTCTGCCTATATTCATCCTCCCTCCCCACCAAACACTGGCAACCACTGATCTTTTTACTGTCTCCATAGTTTTCCTTTTCCAGAACATCATATAGTCGGAAGCACATAGTATGTAGTCTTTTCAGATGGCTCCTTTCACTTAGTAATATGCATTTAAGCCCCCTCCTTGTCTTTCATAGCTTCATAGTTCATTTCTTTTTAGTGCTGAATAATATCTCATTTATGGATGCACGACACTTTATTTTGCCACTCATGTACTGAACGACAAATTTTGACAATTATGAATAAAGCTGCTATAAATATCTGTATGCAGGTTTTTTTATGGACATAACTTTTCAGCTCCTTTAGGTAAATATCAAAGAATGCAATTGCTGGATCATGTGATGAGAGTATGCTTAGTTTTCTAAGAGGCCACCAAACTGTCTTTGAAAGTGACTGTACCCTTTTGCCTTCCCATGAGCAATGCATGAGAGTTCCCATTGCTTCACATCCTCGCTGGCCTTTGGTGTTGTCAGTGTTCTGGATTTTGGCCATTCGAGTAAGTGTGCAGCGCATCTCGTTTTAATTTACAGTTTCTTCATGACATATGATGTCATTTTTCATATGTTTCATTTTCATTTGTATATCTTCTTTAGTGAAGTGTCTGTTAAAATCTTTGGCCCACCTTTATTTGGATTGTTTGTTTTCTTATTGTTGAGTTTTCAGAGGGCTTTGTATATTTTGGATAGCAGTCCTTTATCAGATATGTCTTTTACAAATATTTTCTCCCAGTCAGTGTCATGTCTTCTAATTCTCTTGACAACATTTTTTGCAGAGAAGTTTTACATTTTGATGAAGCCCAGTTTATAAATTATTTTTTTCATGGATTGTGTTTTTGGTGTTACATCTATAAAGGCATCACCATACCCAATGCCATCTAGGTGTTATCCTATGTTATCTTCTAGGAATTTTACAGTTTTGCATTTACACTTAGGTCTATGATCCATTTTGAGTTAATTTTTGTGAAAGTTGTAAGATCTGTATCTAGCTTCATTTTTTCACATGTGAATGTCCAGTTTTTTCAGCAATATCTGTGGTAAAGATTATCTTTGCTCCATTGTATTGACTTTGCTCTTATGTCAGAGATCATTTAACCATATTTAAGGGTTCTATTTCTAGGATCTCTGTTCTGTTCTGTTGACTCTGTTCTATTTGTCTATCCTCTTGCCAGTACCACACTGTCTCGATTACCGTAGCCTTATAGTAAGTCTTACAGTTGGGTACCATCAGTTCTCCACCATCAGTCCTCCACTTTGTTCTCCTTCAGTGTTGTGTTGGTTATTCAGTGTCTTTTGTCTCTCCACACAAACTTTAGAATAAGTCTGTTGATTTCCATACAATAACTTGCTTGGATTTTCATTGGAATTACATTGAATCTATAGATCAAGTTGAGAAGAAATAACATCTTAACAATATTGGATCTTCCTATCTATGAATGTGGAATATATCTTCATTTATTTGGTTCTTCTTTCGTTTCATTCATCAGAGATTTGTAGTTTTCCTCATATAGAACTTGTATATATTTTGTTAGAAAATATATTTCTGGGGGCTGCTAACGTAAATGATATTATGTTTTAAATTTCACATTCCACTTGTTCATTGTTAGTATATAGAAAAGCAATTCACTGTTATATATTAACTTTTTATCCTACAACCTTGCTATTACAACTTCTTACGTCCATGAGGTTTTTTGGCAATTCTTTTGGATTTTCTATGTAGACAATCAAATCATCTGCAAATGACAGTTATATGTCTTCTTTCCCAGTATGTATACTTTTATCTCCCTTTCTGGCCTTACCACATTAGCAAGGACTTTGGGTACAATATTGAAAAGGAGGGATGAGAGGACACATCCTTGCTTTGTACCTGATGCTAGTGGGGAAGCTTTGAGTTTCTCAATATTAAGTGTGATGTTAGTTGTAGGGTTTTTATAGATAGTCTTTATCAAGTTGAGAAAGTTCTACTCTGTTCCTGGTTTACTGAGAGTTTTTATCACGAATGGATGTTGAATTTTGGCAGATGCTTTTTCTGCACCTATTGATATAATCACCATTTGATTTTTCTTTTTCAATCTATTGATATGATAGATTACATTAATTCATTTTCAAATATTGAAGCATCCTTGCATACCTGGAATAAATCCCACTTTGTGGTGGTATATAATTCTTTTTATACATTTTTTTATTTGACTTGCTAAAATTTTGCTGAGAATTTTTGCATCTATGTTCACGAGAGATATTGGTCTGTAGTTTTCTTTTCTCATATTGTCTTTATCTGGCTTTGATTTTAGGATAATATTGTCCTCGTAGAATAAGTTAGGAAGTATTCCTTTTGCTTCTATCCTCTGAAAGAGATTGTAGAGAATTTGTATGAGTTATTCCTTAAATGTTTTGTAGAATTTACCAGTGAACCCATCTGGGCCTGGCATTTTCTGCTTTGGAAGGTTATTAATAATTGATTCAATTTCTTTAGTAGATCTAGGCCTATTCAAATCATCTATTTCTTCCTGTATGAGTTTTGGCAGGTTGAGTCTTTCAAGGAATTGGTCCATTTCAGCTAGATTATCAAATTGGTGAGCACAGAATTGTGCACAGTATTCCATTACTATCCTTTTAATTTTCATGAAATCTGCAGTAATGTCCCTCTTTCATTTCTGATATTAGAAATTTTTGTTCTCTCTTTTTATCTTAGTTAGCATGGCTAGAGGTTTGTTGACTTTACTGATCTTTTCAAAGAATCAGCTTTTCGTTCCATTGATTTTTCTCTGTTGATTTCCTATTTTCAATTTCATTGATTTCTGCTCTAATTCTTATTATTTATTTTCTTCTGCTTACTTTGGATTTAATTTGCTTTTCGTTTTCTGGTTTCTAGGGTAAAAACTTAGATTATTGATTTTAAATATTTATTCTTTTCTAATATATGCAGTCAATGCCATAAACTTCCCTCTAAACACTGCTTTCAGTTCATCCCACAAATTTTGGTAAGTGGTGTTTTCATTTTCATTTAGTTCAAAGTATTTTCTAATTTCTATTGAGATTTCTTCTTTGACATGTGCTATTTAGAACTGTGTTGTTTAATCTCCACGTATTTTGGGATTTTCCACTTATCTTTCTGTTACTGATTTCTAGTTTAATTCCATTGTAATCTGAGAGCATACATTGCATGATTTATATTCTTTTATCTTTTTTTTAAAGACTGGCACATGAGCTAACTTCTGTTACCAATCTTTTTCTTCTTCTTCTCCCCAAAGCCCCCCAGTACATAGTTGCTTATTCTAGGTGCAGGTCCTTCTAGTTGTGGCATGTGGGATACCACCTCAGCATGGCCTGATGAGCAGTGCTATGTCCGCACCCAGGATCCGAACCAGCGAAACCCAGGGCTGCTGAAGTGGAGCACGTGAACTCAACCACACGGCCACAGGGCCGGTCCCTTCTTTTCCTTTTATTAAGGTGTGTTTCAGGGCCCAGATTGTGGTGAATGTTCCATGTAAGCTAGAGAAAAATAGGCATTCTGCTGTTTTGGATGAAGTAGTCTATAGTCTATAAATGTTAATTAATTGATGGTGCTGTTAAATTCAACTATATCTTTACTGATTTTCTTTCTGCTGGATCTGTCCATTTCTGAGAGAAGAGTGTTAAAGTCTCTCACTGCGATAGTGGATTCATCTACTTCTCCTTGCAGTTCTTTCAGGTTTTTCCTCGTGTAGTTCGATGTTCTGCTGTTAGGTGCATACACATTAAGAATTTTCATGTCCTCTTGGAGAAATTGACCCCTTTATCATTACGTAATGCCTTTCTTTATTCCTGATAACTTTGCTTACTGAAGTCTGCTTTGTCTAAAATTAATATAGCTACTTCTGCTTTTTTTTGGTTACTGTTAGCATGGTATATTTTTTCTAACCATTTTCTTTTAACCTATATGTGTGTTCATCTTTAAAGGGATTTCTTGTTGATGACATATAGTTGAGTTGTGTTTTTTGATCCACACTGACAATCTCTGTCTTTTTCTTGCTTTTTTTTTTTTTTGGTGAGGAAGATGGGCCCTGAGATAACATCTCTTGCCAATCTTACTCTCTCTCTCTTTTTTATTCTTGCTTGAGGAAGATTGTCGTTGAGCTAACATCTGTGCCGATCTCCTTCCATTCTGCAGTTTGGACACCACCACAGCATGGCTTGATGAGCAGTGTATAGGTCCACGCCCAGGATCCAAACCCATGAACCCCAGGCAACCGAAGCAGAGCACACAAACTTAACTGCTACACCACCGGTCCAGCCCCTGAAAATCTCTGCCTTTTAACTGGTGCATTTAGACTGTTGACATGCAAAGTGATTATTGGCATAGTTGGACTAACATCTGCCATATTTATTATTGTTTTATCTAGTTGCCCTTGTTCTTTGTATTTTTGTCTTCCACTCTTTTTCTGTCTTTTGTGGTTTTAATTGAGCATTTTCTATGATTCCATTTCCTTTCCTTTTTTAGCATATCAGTTATAGTTCTTTTCAGTGGTTGCCCTAGAGTTTGCAATACGCTTTTACAACATCCAAGTCTGCTTTCAAAAAACACTGTACTGCTTCACGGGTAGTGCGAGTACATTATAACAACAAAATAATCCTAATGTCTTCCTCCTGTCCCTTGTATCATTGCTGTTGTTTATTTCACTTATATATAAATATACATAAGGACATATATATGTGATATATATTTTGCTGTTGTTAGTGCATTTGAGTCGATGCCAACTCCTAGCAACCCTGTGTACGATAGAGCAGAGCCCTGCCTGGTCTTTTGGGCCATTTTCTCACATACTGATGCTGTATCAGACATTGATCTGTTGCTATTCGCAGGATTTTCATGGTCAATTTTTTTTTTGAAGTGAGTGGCTATGTCCTTCTTCCTAAACTGTCTTAGTCTCAAAGCTCTGCTGAAACCTGTCCACCATGGGTGACCCTGTTGATATTTGAAATACACATGGCATAGCTTTCAGCATCACAGCAACAGTCAGCCACTACAGTGTGACAACTCACAGACAGGTGGCATGTTTCCTTGACTGGGAAATGACCCTAGGCTGCAGCACTGAGTATTAACCACTAGACCACCAATGACATATATAAGTATACAGAATTCAATACATTGTTGCTATTATTATTTTGAAGAAACTGTTATCTATTAGATCAATTAAGAGCAAGAAATGGTGAAATGGGTGAAGGTGGTCAAAAGGTACAAACTTCCATTATAAAATAAATAAGTAATGGGGATGTAATGTATAGCAATGGTGACTATAACTAACAATCCTGTATGAGAAAAAGAATGAGAAAATAAGTGTTTAATTTTACCTCCACTCAATTCCTTCTTCAGTTCTCTTCCTTACTTTTTGCAGATCTGAGTTTTTGACCTATCTATTTTTCCTCTCTCTAAAGAACTTCTTTTTAACGTTTCTTGCATGCCAGGTCTACTGGCAATAAATTCTCTCACTTATTGTTTGTCTGAAAAGGTCTTTATTTCTCCTTTACTTTTAAAGGATAATTTTGTAGGGTACAGAATTCTTGGGTGGTGGGGTTTTTCTCTCAACACTTTAAATGTTTCACTCCACTCTTTTTTTGCTTGCATGACTTTTGAGGAAAAGTCGAATATAACCTTATCTTTGGCCCTCTATAGATAAGGGTTTTTTTTGCCTCTGGCCTCTTTGAGAATTTTTGCTTATCTTTGATTTTCAGTAGGTTGAAAATGATATGCCCAGGTATATATATTTTTTAGCATTTATCCTGTTTGCTGTTCTATGAGATTTTGGTGTCTGACGTTAACTTGGGGAAATCTCATTTATTACTGTTTCAAAGATTTCCTCTGTTCCTTGCTCTCTTTCTTCTCCTTCTAGTATTCCCATTATGCATATGTTACACCTTTTGTAGTTTTCCCACAATCCTTGGATACTTCATTCTACTGTTTATCAGTCTTTGTTCTCTTTGCTTTTTGGTTTTTGAGAGTTCTGTTGATATACATCCTCTAGCACAGAGATCTTTCCTCAGCCACATCGAGTCTGCTGGTAAGTCCATCAAAGGCATTCTTCATTTCTGTTACAGTGTTTTTTATCTCTAGCACTTCTCTTTGGTTCTTTCTTAGGATTTCAATTTCTCTGTTACATTGTCCATCTGTGCTTGCAGGCTGTCTACTTTATCCATTAGAGCCCTCAGAGAATTAATCATGATTGTTTTAAATTCCCAGTCTGATAATTCCAACATCATTGCCATGTTTGCTTCTAGTGTCAGAGGAGGGGAAGCATTCTATAGTCCTATGATTAGATCTTTGCCTTTTAACAAGCCTATGACTCTGGACTATGAACTTCACAAATGCTTCTCAGTGTTTTTATCCAGCTAAGGTGGAACAAGATGACTAGAGTAGGTTGGAGTTGAGCATTTACCTTCCCTGGGTCAGTTAAGCTTTGATAATCCCCCAGCAAGTTAGGCTCTGGTTAACCAGTTTCCCGAGGTCAGTCCTTGTTAAGAAGAACAGAGTGCTCTGGCATATTTCAAAAATTATTCCTTTTCCACTCCTTCTGCCAAAAGCATGAGGGGATTTTTCATTGATATTTACTGTGAGAACCTGGTCAAGCTCCCAGAGGTAAACCCCACAATATTGTGGAGGCCCTCCTACGGCTGTGTCCCTCTGGAATTTTTAACTCTCACACTTGTCTGCCCTGAGCCTCTGGCAATTCATCGATACAGCTCAGGTTTCCCTGCTGCACCACCAGTCCCTAGGCAGTTTCCTCTGTTGAGTCTGTCCTGGGAAGCCACGACTCCGTATTTGCCCGTCTGTCTCTCCATTCTTAGGAGCAGTGGTTTTCCCGGTGTCCTCCCCTCTCTTATGAATCCAAGAAGAGTTGCTGATTTTTCAGTCTATTCAGCTTTTTTCCCTCTGTCTATCATTGATTTCGACAAATACCTTGAGGGGAAAACCACCAAACGTTGAGCTTATTTTACATGGTTTACTTCTCTCAGGGGTTTTTGCCACTTAATTCCTAGCTATGTTGGTATCTCTTTAATGCCTTTAACAGCTGTTTATTTTGCATTATATCTGGAGTTGAAAATTTTTCTTGGCAGAAGTCTTGGTCTGCTTCAAGCTACCCTATTTTGGTCAGACTTAGAAATCCCCTCTAATTTTCATTTTATTAGAGACAGAATAACATAAAGAAACAAGTCTAGAATTAGGAAAATCTATAATCCATTCCTGGCTCTGTCACTTACTAATTTTGAGAACTTGAACCTGTTTACTTAACCTCTTAGTGGCCAAATTTAAAAAGTCATATCACTGTTAGAGTTGACATTTTAATGAAGAAAAGAAAAGTATTAAGAACAAATAAATACATTACAAAATGTGACGAATGCTATAAAGGAATTACAATTATGCATCATTGGCATATAGATATTATTTAATGATATAGGAATAGATTGTATCCTTTATGGAAATGGGATAAAGAACAGAAGAAATTCCAAAACAAAGTTCTGAAAAACTGCATCAACATTTTAAAATTGGGTTGAGAAGGAGAATTGAGGACAAGTAGTAGGTGAGAAATTGTGGGGCTGTGGCATGACAGAAGCTGGGAGGGAGAATGTTGCCAGAACAAAGAGTTGGACAGCTTTGTCAAATACTGCTTCGATATGAAGTAAGATGAGGGCGAAATATTGACTATTGAATTTGACAGAGTAAAAATTGTTGGAAACTTTGACAAGAGCAATTTCAGTAGATTTTTGTGCACAAAACCAGATGGAGATGAATTGAAGAAGGAATTAGAGAGAAAGAAAGGGAGATAGCCTGTTTAGACAACTTTTTCAAGAAGTTCAGCCTTGAAAAGAGGGCAGGAAGTGGGGCTATGCTTACGAAATCTCAACAGAGTTCTTCTCGAGACACGCCCTTTCCATCTCGAGAGCTGCAGAGGTCCTCAGTCTCAGTACTGGTTTTGTCTTTCCCTCCTCTTTTCCAATGAGCCCTTCCATTTGTCGCCCATGCATACAGCTTCTCTTTCTCCTTTTCTTTTGCTTGGTGTTACAACTAATATCTTGGTCCAGCCTTTTCTGTTTCTCACTGAAGTTGAGCTTTTTCATTTTTTAAATGATATTTCAGATTATGGTTACTTTAGATAAATTAGCTGGTAGTTAATATCTTCTGTTTATTTAAACTTTCAAAATAGTACAAAAATCTGTCCTAAAACAGTGTAATCAAATTGCTGAGTTCCTATAACAGATTCAAAAGATAGATGTCAGACAAAGTAGCATGGTGGAGTAGAAAATTCACAGGATTCTGAGCCAGAAAAATGCTGAGTTCAAGTCCAACCTCTGTGTGTCTTCTGAGGAGACTTTATTAATCTTAATTTTATAGATTTTATATACAGAAAGATTTATATAGATTTATCCATGTGTATTATATATAAATTATATATATTTTATACACAAAATATATAGTTTTAAATATATATTTAATTCATCTAATCTTTAATTATATTTTCATATATGTGTGTCTATCTATATCTATCTATCTATCATCTACATCTCTTCTTAGAGATTTATTGAGAAGCCTTTATGAGATATTCGAATACTGGCCATGCAATAAAGAGTTCCTTTTTTCTTCTTTCCTCAGCTCTCCGTCTCTTTAACCAGCACTACAGCTCTAAAAAAGATCTATCCTTCTCTCTTCCTTTTCCCAGTTTCTCTTATTATTGACAATGTCTCTTGCTATTGGCAACTCATCTTTCTTTCTCCTAGACATCATTCAGTTCAATACAATCAATTAAAAAATTTATTTTGCAACATCCTGGGTCACTCACCAGGCTATTTTTGAAACTCATTGTCTCCTTTCATTTCATAGGCTACTCACTGAGCCTGCAGTTCTAAAAACTGTTTCTTTCTCTATCACTACTGTTCAAATTATGTCAATAAGCATTTGAAAGAACCCGCCTTTCTCACACTCACCTAATTCTTACTTCTCTCCCCTGACTTCCACCCAGCCTCTGCCAAATCACTCTGCAGTTTCATATTATTGTCTGAATCCCTTGCTGCTCTGTCTGCATTTTTTAGATTTAAAGTATTCTGCCTTCTCTCAAGTCCTCTCCTCAGGGCTCGCTACATAATTTGTTGGGCCCAGAGCAAAATGAAAATGAGATTCCCTTGTTCAAAAAACAGGAAAAGGAGTGCAGTTAAAAATGTGAAACTATAAAGGCTTTCCTTTAAAAACATTTTATTACTCATAAAATGTAATGAGGCAATATGGTATTACTTAATCACAACATAACGTTAACACAAAAAGAGCAGGGATGCCTCCAGGCTCTGCCTTCCTGCTCTCCTGAGGCCACAGCCAATGCTGCCAGTACTGCTGCTTCTGCTGTTGCCACTCCTGTCGCCACTGCCAATCTGAGCCTAGGTCCCAGAACTGACTACCCCCTCTGGGTCCTGCAGTGTCCCAGACCATCCAAGGCACATGTGTGTGCTAGGCAGCCACACCAACTGTTGGGCATGCATGGTGCCCACTGCCTGCTGTGCACACGGGCTTGATTCATGCATGCGTGTGCTGTTGCCTGGCATGTCTCCTCTGCTCATGCACGTGCTCCAGCGTCCCATCAGATTTCGTTTACAAAACGTGAGTCCAAGGATGAAATTATTAAGAACTTCAAGATGGCCCCAGCGAACATTAAACCAAGTGTGGAGCCCTTCTGAGAAGGGGGCGCCAGGCGACTGCCTTGGTTGTAGGCCCATGAAGCTGGCCCCACTGCCTGCCCACTACTGCAGGGTCCAAGGAGTGCTGGCAGAATCTAGCTGGCATGTTTAGGATGGACAGACACTAAACTAGCATACTTTTCTTTCTTCTTGACTTTTGAGTTAGAGTTAAGAGAGGCTCAGGACCCATGTTTTCAAGGTTTACATTCCAGCATAGACTCTTTTTATTAATGTGACCTTGAGTTTGTAATATTTATTTCCTGTACCTCAGTTTACTTATGAGTAAAATGAACATTCCTTTAGTTTTTAAAAAAGTGAGAAGTTGTGAATGAGACATTCTCTACCCGCCTCAAGGACCTCCTGATTTCTCAATTCAATCCACGACTCTACAAGTGCCTGTTTCCTTCCAGCTATAAAATGGGTGGATTCACAGAGAAGTCATCTTGATTTGAATCCAGATGGATGAAAACTAGTTTCCCAAATGCATGAGGAGAAGAAAGAACATTTTCAAACAGCCTGTGTATTAGCACAGAGGTGAAAATTTAGGACATGTGGCAGGAACTGTCACAGTTAGGAAATTTGGAAGAGGTGGCTGAAGGACAAGAAGGAAGCAACTGCAGATGGAGCAGCCAGGTCACAGGGCCTTGGAGCTTCGTGAGGAATTTTGGACTGGACCTAGGGAGGTCTTGGAAAGACTTTTAAGCAGAAGAATGGCATGGGCACTTAGTGTTGGTAGAAAGACCACTTTGCCAACAAACGAGAGCGTGGATTAGAAGACACAAAAGTTTGCAGTGGGGAGACTAGGATTTCAGGGGGCAGTGCAGATTTGGGGATGAAAAAGAGGGCCTTGATTTGGATATGTCCCAATAGGACAACTGAGTAGCAGTGCTCATTGGAACTGTGGCTCAGGAAGTAGGAGGACAATCAGAGTTGGGCGTGTAGAATTAGGAGCTGTCTGGATTTGGACATGCAGCTTATGAGCGGAGAGGGTGAAGAGTGAGGTGAGGGAAGATGGCTGAGGGTTGAACATGGAGGTTTAGAGGACGGACAGAAGAGAAGCAAACTGCAATAGTCACTGAGAAAGAGATATGGAGGAGTGGGAATTAGGAGAAGAGGAGAGCAGAGTGGCCTCTGAAGCTATGTCCTGGGCAAAATAAGTGTGGAACAGTGTTTGATAAAATGGATGAGTGGCAGGGATGACAGGAAATGAATGGAAACATTCATTTGAAATGACGGGTAGTTGAATGGAAACACATCAAGCACTTGCCACATGCCAGGCGCTTCTTCTGGCTTTAAATATGCACACTCCATTTGTCTTGTCAATGGCCTTCCAGGGTGGATACTGTAATCCGCATTTGACACATGAAGAGAGTGAGGGGCAAAGAAGTTCAGACACTCAAGTTCCACTCTGGGGCACGTAGAGCAGGAGTTCTAACTGCACACCTAGGTCAGGAGACGTACCCCTCATTCTACTCTGCCCACTCTTTGTACATGCTGCTGCAGCCAAGATCTAGCTGCAATGTGATGCCTTCTGGGACGCCTTCCTCCACCCTGCCCATCCTGAGACATACAGCCTGGGGCTGAGGCAGCACCGAGTGAGACGAAGGGCACAGACTCTAGAACCTGACTTCCAGGGTTCAAATCCCAGCCCCACCACTCACCTGCTGCATGATATCATCCCCTTAACCTTGCAGGGTCTAGAAGGCAGGGTTGTCAACATATATACACATATGCAAGATTACCATATTATGATGTTTATACCAACGAATATATATGAATCTATTTAAATCTCACAGCACACATATGATGAAAGGACAGTTATTCCCATTCGCAGTGAGGACGCCGAGGCACACAGAGGTTAAGGAACTTGCCGAAGGTCACTGAGCTCAGGGGTTTGCTGATTCTCACTGTGGCCCGGGCCCTGCAGAGCCAGCATTCCCTTCTTTTGTGTACTCCCCAGGCCCTGCTCTCCTTATGTTGAACCAAGTCTCAGAGTCTGACCACGTCTCCTACAGGGCTGAGCAGGGCCTTGTTCACGTTGAAGCCCAGCACCGGGAGCAGGGTCTGGCCCTCCATGATCCTCAATACTTACTTCACGGATGAACCAATGAGGGAAAAACAATGTTGAGGTTACCAGCTGAACCGGTTTGTTCTTTCGAACCCCAAAAGGTACACAGGACACACCAGGAGCAGAAGCACCACCCCTCAGGTGTGTCTAGTCTCATCACAGCTTGTTTTCGTCCTTGAGGAATTACTCTCTTCTGACCTATCCGTGGGCAGGCTGTGGGGCTTTTGGCAAATGGCCAAAACCTCTCTGAATCTCAGCTTCAAACCTGTGAAGCAGCCTTCTCAACAGGGATTATTAAGCATGCTACACGCTGAAGCACGTGGTAGAGGACTTTTTTACATTTTATTTTATTGTGGTAAGAGCACTTAACACAAGATTTACCCTCGTGACAAGTTTTTAAGTGTATGACACAGTATTGTTAACTATAGGCACAATGTTGTACGGCGGATCTCTAGAACTCATTCATCTCGCTCAGCTGAAACTTCATGCCCACTGACTAATATCTCCCCATTCCCCCTCCTCCCAGCCCCTGGCAGCCACCCTTCCACTCTTTACTTCTGGGAATTTGACTATTCACTTACTTCATGTAAGTAACTATGAAATGAGCATGAAATCACACAGAATTTGTCTTTCTGTGACTGGCTTGTTTCATTATCATAACGTCCTGAAGTTTCATGTATGTTAGAGCATATTACAGAATTTCCTTCTTTTTAAGGCTGAATAGTATTCCATGTTATATGTATCTACCAAATTTTCTTTACCCATTCATCTGTCAATGGACATTCAGTTTCCTTCCATTTGGAACTTTTATGAATAGGGCTGCAGTGACCATGGAAGTGCTGCTGTCTCTTCAGGATCTTGATTTCGATTCTTTTGAATAAATCCCCAGCAGTGGGACTGCTGGATCACATGCCAGTTCTAGTTTCAGTTTTTTTGAGGAATCTCAATACTATTTTCCATAGTGGCTGCTCCATTTTGTATTCCTACAAACAGTGTGAGAGTGTTCCAATTTCCTCACATCCTTGCTCTTTTGTTTCTCGATAATAGCTATCCCGGCAGGTGTGAAGGGATGTTTTACTGTGGTTTTGATTTGCATCCATGATGGTCAGTGACATTGTTCATTTTTTCATATACCTATTGGCCATGTGTATGCCTTCCTCAGAGAAATGTCTATTTGAGTTCTTATCCCATTTTTTAATCAGGTTATTTGCTTTTTACCATTGAGTGATAGGTGTTTCTTATATATTTTGGATATTAACTCATCAAATATATAATTTGAAAAATTTCTTCCCATTTCATAGGTTACCTTTTCACTCTGTCAATTGTTTGCTGGGCAGAAGCTTTTAATTCTGATATATTCCCGTTTGTTTATTTATATTTTTGTTGACCATGCTTTTGGTGTCACATCCACAAAATCATTGCCAAGACCAATGTCATAAAGCTCTTCCCCTATGTGTTCTTCCAGGACTTTTACAGTTTTGGGTCTTATCTGTAAGTCTTTCATTTATTTTGAGTTGATTTTTGTGTATAAGGGTCCAATTTCATTCTTTTCCCAACACCATTTTTTGAAGAGACTATCCTTTCCCCATTGGGTATTCTTGCTACCCTTGTCAAAGATCAGTTGGTCATACATGCGTGAATTTCCTTCTGGGCTCTTTATTCTGTTCCATTGATGTCTGTCTTTAGGCCGGTACCATACTATTTTGATTTCTGTAGCTTTGTAATGTATTTTGAAATCCAGCTTTTTTCCCTCAAGATTGATCTGGCTATTAGCCAATTTTTTAATTCTTATGTGAATTGTAGAATTGTTTTTTCTATTTCTGTAAAACTGTCATAGTATTTTGAGAAGGATTGCATTGAATCTGTAAGATCACTTCGGACAAAATGGACATTTTAAATAATATTTAATCTTCAAATCCATGAACACAGGATATCTTTCCATTGGTGACTTCTTTAATTTTTTTGATCAGTGTTTTGTAGTTTTAAGTATGTAAGTCTCTCATTTCCCTAATTAAGTTATTCCTAAGTATTTTATTCTTTTTGGTGCTGTTGTAAACGGGATTGTTTACCTAATTTCCTTTTCAGATAGTTTGTGGTTAATATATAGAAACACAATTGACTTTTGCATGTTGATTTTGTATCTTGCAACTTTACCAAGTCTATGTATTAGTTGTAACAGTTTATGGAGTCTTTAATGCTTTCTGCCATAAGTTCATGTTGTCTGCAAGCAGGGACAATTTTACTTCTTCCTTTTAAACTTGGATGCCTTTATTTGTTTTTCTTTCCTAATTGCTCTGGCTGGGACTTCTTGTAGTATGTTGAATAGAAGTGGTGAAAATGGGCATCCTTGTCTTCTTCCTGATCTTAAAGGAGAAGTTCTCAGTTTTTCACCATTGAGCATGATGCTGGCTGTGCGCTTTTCATATATAGCCATTATTATGTCGAGACACCTTCCTTCTATTTTACCTTGTTGAATGTTCTTATCATTCAACATGAAAGGATGCTGAATGTAGTCAGCTGCTTTTTCTGCATCTATTGAGATGATCATCTGATTTTTATCCTTTAGTTTGTTAATGTGGTGTATCACATTAATTGATTTTTGTATGTTGAACCATCCTTGTATCCCAGGGATAAATCTCACTTGGTCATGGTGTATGATCCTTTTAATGTGCTATAGGATTCAGTTTTCTAGTATCTTGTTAAGGATTTTTGCATCTACATTCATCAGGGATATTGGCCTGTAGTTTTCTTTTCTTGTGATATCTCTGTCTGACTTTGGTATCAGGGTAACACTGGCCTCACATAATGAGTTTGGAAGTGTTCCACTGTCTTCAAGTTTTTGGAATAGTTTGAGAAAGATTGGAATTACTTATTCTTTAGATGTTTGGTAGAATTCATCATTGAAGCCATCAGGACTTTTCTTTGCTGGGAAGTTTTTGATTATCGATTCAAGCTCCATGCTAGTTATATGTCTATTCAGATTTTCCATTTCTTCATGATTGAGCCTTAGTAGGTTGTATATTTCTAGGAATTCATCAATTTCTTCTAGCTATTCATTTTATTGGGATATAATCATTCATAGTATTCTTTTATATCCTTTTTATTTCTGTGGCATCAATTATAATGTCTCTTATTTCACCTCTGAATTTATTTATTTGAGTACTCTCAGTTTTTTTCATAGTCTAGTTAAGGATTTGTCAATTTTCTTTATGTTTTCAAAAAACCAACTCGGTTTCATTAAGACATTTTTTGTTGTTTTGTTTTAATTTCAGAGTACCTTCTGCACATACACCAATTTTTCCAACATCAGCAATGGATTCCTTCTGGCCCTGGATATTCTGTGCCTTCAAGTGTTTCTCCCTCTTACCTCTTAAAATAAACAGCACTTTGGAGCTTAAACTTAGGGGCAGAGCTGTAGATTGCATAGGAAGCTCATCAAATTTTCCAAGGCCCACTAGAGTGTTTCTCTGAAACATCAGCCTCTAGCAAGTTAAAGGGCTACCTATGATGATTGGGCTCTTTCTGGTCCCCAAAATGGCCCTCTGTTCTGGAGGCAGCTCCACCAAGCTGGGGGTTTCTCAGTAAAGTGGTGGAATCTCCCAAGAGTCTGTGTTAAGGCTTTGGTGGCCATCTTTTCACTATAAATTCCCAGGGCTTGGTGTATTCTCTGCGGTCCCTGGCTGACTATATCCCAAATCCTCTCCACTGTAAGTAATCAGCTGGGAGACCTGGTTCTGCTTGAGATGCAGATTGCTTGGGCTAATAATCACGTGCAGCAGCTTCTAGATTCCAGGAAGAATGGCAGTTGCTTCTCACCCAGCCCGATGGAAAGCAGGACGACTCATTCTGCAAGCATTCATTGAAGGGTGTGAAGACTGAGGATGTGCTTTGAAATCACACCCGCTCAGGATCTACTACTTATTAATTATGACTTTGGGCAAAACTTTCAACTTCTCTAAGCCAATAATTTTTTTCTTCATTTGCAAGATGTGAACAATATTTTCCTTCTGACATCATGTAAAGGTCATGTATAATTCATGTAGGAATTCCTTGAAGAAAGCCTGGCACATGGATGAGAATTGATAAATGGCAGCTGCTAGTTTTTTATGAAAGAAATAAACAAATGATCAACAAGGAATGTTAAGAATCACATTGTCTAATTTTCACACTTTTTTTCTCACACGAGGACATTGAGTCCTATAAACTCTATACATTCTAATTACTAAAAACATTTTTTCTGTTTTCTTCTTATTGTGAATATTGAAATTTTTTTTGCACTAGAGAGCCCCAACTTGGTACCCTAAATCATGTTTGTTCCTCAATTCAGAAACAACTGGGCAGACGTGCAGAGGCCATTTCATCTATTTCCATCAAGAGAAGGAAACAGGGAATGTGATAACTTGCAGCAGGGATGACAACCCAGTGTTGCAGGAAGAGGTTGTTTTGAGTACAGTCTGGCGACCCTCACTAGATTGGCCTGTACTACATGAATTATTCAGTTCTAAAGAGATGGGGATTCAAGAAACAAGGAAAGCTATTTCACTAAAAACAGTATGAGAATTGGAGATTGAGGGGAAACCTTCCTTAGGGTCCAACATAGGAGAGTGTTGCATGAGTGGTGGTCAGAAGTACACTTGCCAAATGAGATGTTATGGGACATACTGGGGTGCCAGAAAAAAGCGTGAAAGAATTTGAAATGGAAAACAGGAAGGATTACTCATTGCCCTGTCAGGTGAACTCTTCTGGACTATTTCTACTTTTTGCTGCCTTTGAACTGTTTTACAAATCTGTAAATTGCAGAAAACTGATAATAATGCAAATGATTCTTGTCATAGAAATATGAATTAATTGTGTTCAGTGGAATGCAATTCTTGCGTTGTGGATATGCCATTTTGCATCTAAGTTAGTTTCAACATCTCTTCTCTGCCTACGCATGAGTGATACTTTGGATTCACCTCGAAACAGGTCAAAGAAACATCTTACTCATTATACTATTAATTTGCCAACATTATTACAATAAATTATTATATTACATTATTAATGAGTGAAATACAATATTTTACAAGTGTTCTGTTTATATCTGTATGAAAGACATGGTTATATCCTTGTTAAAAACCAATCTTTCCAGGGTTTTTGGACATTATTCACTGAGATGCCCAATGGGCTGACCCAACAGAAGCAGGTAAAATGTGTTGCCTGAGAAGAACACAGCAGATAAGTTATTCCACATTGGTGGCAGCAATGATTGGGAATTTTGTCTGACCATCTGATAATCTCCCTAAATGGACTGATGAATTGCAGAGATCTATTCTGTGTTGACCAAGAATCTGGTTTATTAGTCCTTTGTTTGTCATGGTGTCTATTTTGAGCTCAAATCAATTAAGGATGGCATGGTTACCAGGTAGAAATACAACACATCAAGATATAATAGAAGTCAGTTATAGCTCTACCAAACAAAATTAATTTGGGAGGAAACCATCCCCATTCATCATTTCCTCCAAGAAAATAACAGGCTCATTTCTACTCTGGCTTCCAGGGATAATGGAGTTTTTACATGAAAAGCCTCCAAGTCAAGAGCCCCTTCCCCTATAGACTCTAGCACAGTTCTCAGTATTAAAACCACTTTGGAGGCTGTTCCTTGAGCGAGAGTCTGTTCCATGAAACTAACGACAGAGAGAAATGTGTTGTGCAAGGAGTCGGTCCAGTGCCCTCTCCACCCCAAGGTTCAGCCCTCCTACACCTTTTGGTTACCCTGATATTAGGTATACAGTGTAAGACCTGGTGTAAGATATCTTCAGGGGCCCCATCCCCTTGTGTTCAAAGTCAACAGCTACCTCTGAAGCCCAGTTCTGGACAGGGCAGTGATGCCACTGGGTTCATACCAAACTGTGGTCTCTGGCTGACAGCACAGGCCTTTGGAGAGTTTTCTAGTCAAATGTGTCCTCATTTGCTCCACCCATATTTAGCTAATGAACTTCTGTGCTTTTGGGGCCCTCCTGGTTTTCTTTATCAGCAGGATTTGGTGAATGGCAGGAGACACTGTACAGGAAGCAGAGCAATATCACTCCTGGGTCTTCTGCCTCTCTTCGGACAGGTCTCCAGTTAGCCCCCCTGTGTGTAAATCCTGTCTCATTGCCTCAGACTCCAGATGTCCCTGGAGATAACCAAAATCTGGTTTTCAGAAACTATTTCTTCTGTGATTCAAGACCAGCCACTCCACTTCTCAGTGGTATGAAGTCCCCGAGCCTCAGATACAGGAAAATATCACAAGGCTGAGACTCACCCCATGCGGTCTCATGTCCTGGCTTTTTCACCTATTGGTTAACCAGATCTCTCTAAATTTCAGCTTGGGAGAATGAAATTTATATTATAAGTGGATCTGTCATACAGCTAGATCATGAAGAGCAGAACTCAATCTTCCCAGGCTGTAGGCTTCACTTGCTGTGTTAGCCCACCCCGACTCTGGCAGAGCTAACAACTGCTTTTCTAGGCCCATGACCAGCAGCTGGGGCCGGGTAAAGAAATGAGGTGGAGCCAGGATGGGCTACACTTCCCTGCACATCCCCAGGCATTGTGTCCATGGTACCTGCATGGCAGCATCAGCCACGGGGACCCACGCATACTTTGCCTCTTCCTTTAGTGGGTCCAACTTCTTTGATACCTTCTTTGTGAGCAGCCACCCAACTGAGCCCTTCGGAGCAAAAGGATAGGAGACCACTGGATGCCCTTGGCTGCATCAAGTTTAGTGAGCTGAGTAAGAGGCCAGGGCAAGCCCCATGACTACTCAGCATGAGGGCTGGGACCCGGCTGTGGTTCAATTGCTGTGAGTGCCCTTGGAGGACGCATGTCATGACTGCTCCAAGTGCATGAAGATCTCGAGGCTGAGACTCTACCCTGACGGGAAAACTGTGTCAAAGACAAGATCTGGCATATTGTCATCAATTGTGGCTGGAGGAAGTCACCACGATCACCTCCTCCATCCACTGCACATGTTGTCTTTATGCTCAAAGACAAACCCATGCACACCTGCACCAGGAGGGCTCCCCTGTGCTCCATATTGACCCAACCATGCACAGAATGGGACCCTTGAAGAGGTGTGTGTGATGAGGGGGCCATCCCATTTCTTCCCACCTTGGGTGTATTCTTTCTTCTTTCCTACCATCCCACTTTCAATCGCTCTGTCTTCATTTATCCCCAGGCATCATGTGGCTGCACCATGAACACTCCCACCATTGATGATGAGTGGTCCCTCTCTTCTGCCATGAAATCACACAGCCAGCTACCATAAAGAGTATCCTGAGGAGGGTGGCCCTTTGGGAAGATTCTCGCCCAGAACTGAGACCTCATGGTCAAGTTCAAAGTTGTTCCTAGACAGCCTAATACCCCACACAGTTTGGTATGAACCCAGTGGCATCACTGACCCTGTCCAGAACTGGGCTTCAGAGATGGCCCTGACTTTGAACACAAGGGGATGGGCCCCCTGGAGATCCTCTTCCTAGGCCTTGCCTGGCCCTCGCAGGGTCCAGCACAGTAATGCCCTCATCCCTGAACACATGTTCTCTCCCAGTACCACCCAACTCTGTGTCCATCAGATACTGGCTACATTTTCTAAGTACAAAAAAAAGCCAGTTTTCCTGTCTCTGAGTTTATTTGGTGCTGAACTGAGTTGTTGTGGGTGGGGGTCAGCTGGGTAGACCCAGGACAGGAGGAAATTTTCATGTGCTTGTTCCCATTCTCATCCAGTGGCTGAAGAGTGTCCTCAGTCCTACATAGAAATATGTAAGGATTTCTTGCCCAAGCTTGAAACAGAAGGTCCGCCTTCCTCTCCCAGCTCTGCTAACACTTTGCTCTGCCCTTGCTGTCCTCTGGCATCCCTCTTTTAGGAGAAGCAAGAGGAGAGAAAGGAGACTGCTATACCCCCTCAGCTCACCTGGGTCTATGGTGTCCACCAGGAACTAGCTGAGGTCACTGCACACATATTCACGCAGAGTCCTGTGTCACTCACCAGGGACTGTTTGCACACTCATTGGGGTGAGCTAGAGGGAAGGTAGGTCACTGAGGCACACTTCCTTTGGGGAGGAGGTGAACAGGTCCAGAAAAGCCTCTCAGAGAGAAGCCCTGCGCACCCACAGACTGCTCTAAGGCTGTGCGAGGAAGCAGCAGGGCACAGGGACGGACTCCTCTCCACTGTCATTGATATCGAGCTCAGCGGGAAGAACAGACTTCCTCAGCAAGAGAACAGGGTCTTGGAGACTGGTGGTGGCTGTTCCTCATGAAGGATGCAGGGCCAGGGACTGCTCCCTCACTTCTGAGCTCAAGACCTAGCTACCCCAAATCTCCACATCCTACTTTTTGTGACATGTGAAGCACCAGGTAGAAGACCATGCGAATGGAGAGAGAGGAGGCAGCAGGTGCCCTCAAGCCACTCAAGTGCCAGGCCCCCGACCCTGCTCTGGCCCCCACCCCTACTATCATCACAGCACACCCTGAGGGCGTTCATGACCTCAGTTTATCAGGGCCACGAAGCTGAAGCGCTTCCTACAGTCAGCCAGCCACACATTCTTTGTTTTCTTTGCATTTCGGCAAAGAGTCCAGTCAACCTGTATCACAAGGGAAGGGAATAGTGATGATGGCTTTGATGAAGGTTGACATCCTATGGTGGAGGCTGTGAATGCCCAGGGAAGCTAGGCCCATCATCAGGGTTTCCTCAATGGCTCTTCTGGGCAAGTTGCATCTGCACCTCCCTCTCCCCCGGGCTTCCACTCCCACGCCTACCTTCCAGCTTCAGTCTACTCACCCTTCACTTTGACATTGCCAAGGTCAATGTTCATTTTCTTTTTATTTATTTACATTCAACACTGTACTCTGTCGTGTATATGCCAGGTGCTGTTCTAAGCACTTTAGAAATCGTAACGCAACAAATTCTCCTACGCCTCCTTGACATAAGTGCTATCCTTGTCTCTGTTTATCAGATGAGGAAACACAAGTACATAGAGGTTGAGGACTTTGCTCAAGGTCACGAAACTGGCTCCCATGGCACATGCTGTCCCACTGGGCCGCCTCCGCCTCTCCTCTCTGCCTGCAGCCCAGCTCTGGGAGCCCCTGCTCAACCCTTTTCTCTGCACTCCATCGATGGGCTTTTCTCTCATCCTCCCCAGATCTCCACTAATTCGTTTGTTTCATCGCGTGGATGCTTGTCTATTGCCAGGCCCTACATACAAGCTGGGAACCCCACCTCCAGCTTTTCAGACATGGTTGATGCCTGGTGGGCTCACAGTCCAGAAGGAACCAGGTATCACCAACCCCTAAGGTGCACTCAGCCCCACAGGTAGCCCAAAGACAGCTTTGTTAGAATTATAACAAGATGCCCCTTGCCCATTTTTTAACTGCATTATTTGTTTTTTTGCTATCGAGTTCTATGAGTTCTTTATTTATTTTGTGTATTAACTCCTTATCAGATACATGATTTGCAAGTATTTTTTTCCTCATTCTGTTACGTTGACTTTTCATTTTGTTGATGGTTTCCTTTGCTGTGCAGAAGCTTTTCAGTTTGGTGTAGTGCCACTTGTTTATTTTTGGTTTTGTTGCTTGTGCTTTAGGTGTCATATCCAAAAAATAATTGCCAAGACCAATGTCAAGGAGCTTTTCCCCTGGAAGCTTTTCTTCCAGGAGTTTTATGGTTTCAGGTCTTACATTTAAGTCTTTAATCCATTTCGAGTTAAGTTTTGTGAAAAGACATTTTTCCAAAGAAGATATTCAAATGGCCACCAGATACATGAAACTGCTCAACATCACTAGTCATCAGGGAAATACAAATCAAAGCCACAATGAGATATTATCTTATCTTCGTTAGAATGGCTATTATCAAAAAGGTAAGAGAGAATAAATGCTGGTGAGGATGTGGAGAAAAGGGAATTCTTGTTCACTGTTGATGGAATGTAAACTGGTGCAGCCACTATGGAAAACAGTATGGAGGTCGCTCAAAAAATTAAAACTAGAACTACATATAATCCAGCAATTCCACTTTTGGGTATACATCTGAAGGAAACAAAATCACTATGTAGAAGAGCTATCTGCATTCCCATGTTCACTGCAGAATTATTCCCAAGAGCCAAGATAGGGAAACAATATAAATGTCCATCAATAGATACATAGACAAACAAAATGTGGCATACTATATACATATTTATATCATTAGCCATAAAAAGAAGGAGATCCTGCCATTTGTGACAACATGAATGGACCTTGAGAGCATTATGCTGAGTGAAATAAGTCAGACAGAGGAAGACAAACACTGTATGATCTCACTTATATGTGGAACCTAAAAAAAACAAACTCATAGAAAAAAAGATCATGCTTGTAGTTACCAGAGGTGGGGGCATGGGGTGGGAGAACCAGATGAAGGTGGTCAAAAGGCATAAACTTCCAGTTATAAGGTAAGTAAATACTGGGAATGCAACGTACGACATGATGACTATAGTTAGCACTGTATTATGCTGTTTGGTGTATTTGAAAGTTGCTAAGAGAGTAGATCCAAAAATTCTTACTACAAGGAAAAAAGTATTTTTCGTAACTTATAAGGTGATGGATGTTAACTAATTGTGGTAATCATTTTGCAATGTATATGAGTCGTCATTATGCTGTACATCTTAAAATTATACAGTGCTGTATGTCAATTATATCTTAACAAAACCAGAAAAATAAAAGCCACTATCAACAACAAGATGTCCTTTGCTACAGACTTGTAACTGCCATCTGTGAAAAACGAGTCCTGTTAAAATATGCGTCTATGACAACTACGAAGGTGAACTGTGTTCTATGCACAACCTCCACAGCTGTATGTGGCGCCCCTGGGAAGGGATGTGGAGGTTAGACAGGCCCATCCAAGTCTGGGGAAGGGCTAGCAAGGAGGTTGCGATTCAAAGGTGGAGTGGAGTGAAGAGGTGAAGGAGAGTTGGGAACTGTCCCAGGCAGAGGAAGCAGCCTAGGGGGACGAGGAGGGGCGGTCAGGGGCTCTGTATTGTGGAACTTAAACATTCCTTTGTCATAACCATGACTAAGTGTTCTACGCTTTCTCCACACATGGGCTTGAAGAAACGAAAATCAGTAAGGAGCATTTATAGGATTATGACCCTGTAGTATTTGAACACATAAAGTTCTGGGCAAAGTTCTCAATCTCTGGGCCACTGTAAGAAGAATGTTTCTAGAGTTGGACCTGAAATTGGAAGGAGCAGTCTATCTGTCTCTAAAACCACCTAGTTATTCTGTTTTCCAATCCTCCAGGCTGTGCGGGTAAGAGGTTTCAAAACTAAATACACCAGAACATTTTTTTAAGCAATGTTAGATATTTCCTGTCCCAAAATGCACATCACAGCCTGGGCTCCATGCCTGACACCCCTAGAGCAGCCATCTGGCCAGGATGACTCGGGGAGCCCCAAAAGAGCTGTCCACAGCCTGGAGCCTGCAACCCTGGGCATCCCCTGTGGCATCTCCCAGCAGTAAGAGGAAAGTGTCTCTCTCGTGTTGACAAAAGCATGTGAAAGTTTGGAGGGACAAAAGGAGAGGACCCCAGCCCCTTCTGAGTGGCCACTTTCTTCTCTGACCACTGTGGATCTTCAGTGGCTTTCCTTAGTCTTTTTAGAACATGGACACACAAACTGGTGCTGTTCCCCTCTTGCCTCTGCTCACTCTCTGACTCTCTACTCTGTTCCTTGCTGGCTCCCATGTCTCGTGGACACTTTCACCTGTCACTTTCTCTGGCCCATTCCTCCAGCTTTCCCACGTGAGAGAAAAGGAGATAGCAAACCCATTTCCTTCTTTCCGCTGATCCCCTTGAGTGGCACATGCAAGAAATGTGGAGGGAGGATTCAGGCACCTACACAGATCGTTCAGGCCTAAAACCCTCTGTTTGTTGCCTAACAGAAAAACACAAGAATCTGTTCTCTCGAGCTGCTATTTCACATTGCCTGATTTTCAATCCAGAAAAATCTAGAGCTGTAAAGGACACACAAGGTTACCTGTTACAGTCCCCTGACTCCCATGCTATAGATGAAGAGATGAAATTGAGACCAGGGAGGAGAAGGGACCAGCTTCTCCTCCCATTATGGGCTAAATTGGGTTCCTCCCCCAAAATTTCATATGTTGAAGCCCCAATACCCAGTACCCCAGAATGTACTGTTATTTGGAGGTAGGGTCTTCACAGAGTGATTAAGTTAAAATGACGTAATTGGGATGGGCCCTAATAGAATATGACTGGTCTCCTCATAAAAAGACCATGTGAAGCTACCAGGAGGAGATGGGTGGCCATCTACAAGCCAAGGAGAGAGGCCTCAGAAGAAAGTAAACTTGCCAACACCTTGTTCTCAGACTTCCAGCCTTAGGCCTGTGAGACAATAAATTTCTGGTGTTTCAGCCACTCAGTCTGCGCCACTTTCTCGCAGCAGCCCTAGCAGACTAATACACCCCAAATACACAGCAGGAGGAGGTGGGCAGAGAAGCCCTGGGCCTGCCCCAGTTCTCTGCTCTGCCCACTCAGTCTCGTTCTCACCTGGATGCATCTCTCTCCTCTTCTAGCAGAGCACCCAGCATAAACATATTTGAATCCTGAAGCATAAATGGGTAGTTATTCAGGTAGAGAAAGGGAAGAAGAAAATATGTAAAGGGAAGGAAAAGGCATCATCAACATTTTGGGGCATCTCTCAGGCTGGCAGTGGGTCACTAGACGAAGCTGGGGGAGACCTAAGGAAAAGTCAGAGAGGGTCTGGAGACCAGGATGGAGCGTCAGGAGCAGGGCTGGGTCCTGGCACCTCAGATTTCCCAGGCAAGGATTTCCCATTGTCCTACAAACAATGGGTGCCCCAAAGGATTTTAGACAGAAAGTGATAATGTCAGATTTAGTATCAGACAGTTAATTCTGGCAACAGAGGAAACCAGGGTTATTGGATGGAGACCCCAAGCAGAAAACCCGTGGGGAGACTACTCCAATGGTTCCCATGAAGGGTGATGGCATTCTGCAGATCAGAGGGTGTCACATGAACAATAATGAGCTGGGATGGCCACATGTTGCCTTTCCTACTTCCCTTCTGACCCCCAGATGGCATGAGGAGGGGTCCAAGGGAGGTCAGGTGTGTTGTGCAGTCCCTCTGGGCAGGAGGGGAGCCCACACTCAGAATGTCAGAAAGACATTCTGACTTTCAGATTTAAAACAGCAAAGCAATTTGCAAAGTTTGAAGATCATATGATCCAGCAATCCCACTTCTGGGTGTATACCCAAAGGAAATATGAGAAAGATGATGTTCATTGCAGCATTATTCACAATAACCAGATATGGAACCAACTAAGTGTCTGTCAATGGATGAAAGGATAAATAAGATGTGTATATATAGGCGTGACATATATATACAGTGAAATATTATTCAGCCATAAGAAAGGAGGAAATCCTGCCATTTGTGACAACATTGATGGACCTCAAGAACATTGTGTTAAGTGAGACGTCAGAAAGTGAAAGACAAATACTGTATGATATCGCTTATATGTGGAATATAAAAAGGTGAAACTTGTAAAAACAGAGAGTGGAATATTGGTTACTAGGGGCTGCAGGATGGGGGAATTGGGGAGATTTGTTTGACGGTCTAAACTTGCAATAGTTAAGTTCTGGAGATCTGAGGCACAGCATAGTGATTACAGACAACAGTACTGTATTATAAACTTCAAAGGTGCGAAGAGACTAGATCTTAATTGTTCCCACCACAAAAAAGAAATAATTATGCGATGTGATGGAGGTGGTTAGCCAGCACTACAGTGGTGATCATACTGCAGTATATAAATGAATCAAATGAATACATTGTGTACCTTAAACATATACAATGTTATGTGTCAATTATTTCTCAATAAAATAAAACTTTGAAGAGCAGTTGAGAGCTCATGCATTTGAAAGCAGTCTTGCATGAAAGACATGGAGATCTTATAGAAACTGTAAGGACCTGTTGACAAAGTCTAACCAATAAAATCCACATGTTATTTACATTTGTTTCACCCAGCAAACTCTCAGCTCCCCATAGATATTGAGATATAGGAATAAGCTGGTAGTAATGTTACTTCATTGGGAGCATGTTGCATGTTCCTAAGCTAAGAGGTGACTGCGGCAAAGGTCTAGAAGGAGGCATTAAAGGCTTGAGTAGCTTGGAAGAAGATGGGAGAGGCAGCGCGTGGAAGCTCATTCACAGCAAGCTTACGAAATCAGGAGGACTTCATTACTTTTCAGTAATGTGATAACGTTCTGATAAAAGTAATTTACAGACAGACTCCAGGCAAAGCTTGGAAGCTGAGCCTACGGGTTTTAAAAAAAACCCCACAAATTCCAGCTGGGAATTGTGTCGAGTTTGTGTTTCAAGGTTGAGGTAGCTGCTCTCACATTTCAAAATTGTAATGCAGTAGCAGCAACCCCGGTTACAAACTCAGCAATCGGGAAGGAGTCCAGCGAGTTTCCACATCCCCAAGTCCCAAATCATGCAGAAGCAGGTGATTTTCTGTGAGTTTTGTGTCTGTTGACGTGCCATTGTCACGGGAGGGTGGCTGGACCTGATGCACACGGACCACAGATCCAGCAGGTTGGTGTTTGTTTTCACTCACAGACACAAATGGAACTTGGGATTCATTTTGCAAATGAGATGGAGTGGAAAGGGCAAACCTCATCTTTTATTTAATAAAACAGCAGTGTGATTCTAAATTAGTATTGGATGGGAAATTGGAGTTTTGGGCCGATGTAAAGGAATCAAATCTTCTGGGAGTGGACAAAGGAAGGCCTCGTCAGTCAGTGACATTTACTTTAGACCTACAGCTCTAGACAGACTTAGGAATGTGGAGGAGAGTATTCCAGGCATAAGAACTGCATGTGCAAAGGTCCTGAGGCAGAAAGGAGCTTGGCTGTTTCAAGAGAAGAGAGAAGGATGTCATGGCTAAAGCCTAGTGAGTGAGATCATTGAGACAGAAGCTGGAGTTGAATTGGGCTAAACCTTCATAATTCCAGGGCTTATAGACCTTGCTAAGAACTAAAAGAAAGTTCTCTGCCATAATGTGGGCATGTCACAGAGAATAATACAGATGAAATGTCTCTCCAGACGCCATGAAATGTTGGAAAAGCCCTGCCCAGGCTTACAGACGGAGCCATCAGAAATGGAAGACCTTCCTCTTTAGGACCCAAGCTCTTTCCCATGAGTAGCGTACAGTCTTGCTGAAATGGACACAGTGGACTTCAGTGTACTGATTGGGTGGAAGAGCTTCTGGAACATGTCCTGTCACGTACTACCACCATCCACCCAACGTCCACTCTAAGCCCAGAGAAAATATTTTCTTCACATTTTTTACTTTCCTCCGTTTTTTCCCTTCATTTTTCTGTTCTTCTTGCCCTCTGTCCCAATCTCTCCTTTGTGTCTTCTTTTCTTCTCCACTTTTTAACATCTTTATTGAGGTATGATTCACATGAAATAAAGTGCACATATTGATTTATACATACGTTCATGAAGCCATCACTGCAGTCAAGGTGGTGAATGTATTTGTTACCCCCAAAAGTTTCCTCCTGCCTGTTAGTCACCCATCCTCCGACTCTGCCCCACGCCCGAGCAGTTCAACAGATGTTCTTTCTGCCACTAATGATTAGTTTGCATTTCCTGGAGTTTATATGAATGGACTATTACATCGTGTATCCTTTGTGGTCGGGCCTCTTTTACCCAGTGTAATTATTTAGAGATTCATTCTTGTTACATGTAACAATAGTTCATTCCTTTCTTTTGCTGAGTGTTCTTACTGTGCGGAGATACCACAACTTGTTTATGCACCGATGTGTAGAAGAGCGCCAGGCCTGTTTTCAGGTGTGGCCTACGACAAATAAAGCTGTCTGAACACTCATGTACAAGTCTTTGTGTAGACATGTGCATTCATTTTTGAGAGGCAAATACCCAGGAATTAAACGGCTGGATCGTTTGGTAGGTGTGTGGTTAGCTTTTAAAGAAACTGACAAACCGTTTTCCAAAGCTATTGTACCATTTCACACACACCCCCCAGCAATGTATGAAAGTTCCAGTTTCTCCATATCCTCGCCAGCACTGGGCATGGTCATTCTTTTTATATGAGCCATTCTAACAAATGTGAAATGGTATCTCGTGATTTTAATTTGCACTTTTCCAATAACTAATGATGTTGGGCATCTTTTCATGTGTTATTTGTTCTTTGGTGAAGTGTCTGCTCAAGTCTTTTATCTACTCTTTTACTGAGTTGTTAGTTTTCTTATTTTTAACTGTTGAGAGCCCATCCGTACTGGGTACAAGTCCTTTATCAGATATTTGCTTTGCAAGTATTCTCGCTTGGTGATGGTTTGTCTTTTCAGTCTCTTCAGAGTCTTTCAAAGAAGTGTTTTTGATATTTGTGAGGTCAAATTCATCATTTTTTAATAGACTGTGCTTTGTGCTTTTGATGCTATAGCTAAGAAATCTTTACCTAACACAAGATCACAAAGATTTTCTCTTACATTTTCTTATAGAAGTTTCATTGTTTTAGACTTTACATTTAGATCTAAGGTCCATTTTGAATTAGTGTTTTTATTTGGATCAAATTTCATTATTTTTGCATATAGAGACCCAATTGTTCCAGCACCAAGTGTTGAAAAGACTCTTTTCTCCACTGAATTGCCTCTGCACTTTGGTCAAACATTTGTTGTCCCATATGTGTGGCTGTCTGTTCTGGACTCTATTCTGTTACATTGACGTACTTTTCTATCTTTATGTCAATACCACACTGTTTAGATTACAATGACTTTATAATAAGTCTTAAAATTAGTTTGTGTTAGTCTTCTAACTTTCCTCTTCTGTTTCAGAGCTGTTTTGGTGATTCTAGATCTTTTGTATTTCTATATGAATTTTTAGAACCAGCTTGTAAATTTGTACAAGAAGGCCCATTGTGATTTTGATTGGGCTTACAGTGAATCTACAGATCAACTGGGAAACAGTTGACGCCATAACGATATTGGCCCTCTGATCCGTGAGCAGGGCATACCTCTACACTATTTAGGTATTTTTAAATTTTACTCAGCCATGTTTTCTACTTTTCACTGTACAGATTTTTTACATCTTTTAGCAGATTTGTCACTGAGTAGTTAATATTTTTGATGTTATTATAAATAGTACTACTTTTTAAAAATTTAATATTTTATTGTTCATTGTTAGCGTATAGAAATACAATTGATTGTTTATATTATCTTGTATCCTGCAAATGTGCCTAACTCACTTATTATTACCAGTAACTTTTTTTGTAGAGTCCTTCAAATTTTCTGCATTGGCAGTCATGTCAACTGTAAAGCAAAGCCATTTTGCTTCTTCCTTTCCCCTCTGGGTGCGCTGGCTAGAAGCTTCTGCACAATGCTGAATAGAAGTTACGTGGCCGCATCTCATTGTCTTCTCCTGATCTCTGCAAGAAAGCATTCAGTTTTCTCTGATCAGTAAGACATACACTGTAGGGTTTTTGTAGATGTTCCTTATTAGGTTGAGGAAATTCTTTTCTGCTCCTAGTTTACTGAAAGTTTGTCAGCAATGGAAGTTAAGTTTTGTCAAAATCACATTTTTTACATCAACTGAAATTATCGTATGTTTTTTCTTTTCTAGTTTGTTAGTGTAGTAAATTACACTGATAGACTTTCAAATGATAAACCAGCCTTGTGTCCCTGGGGTAAACCTCACTGGGCCATGATGTATCATCCTTTTGCATATTTTGATTTTTTTTTTTTTTTGCTAAAATTTTGTTTAGAATCTTATTTCGCGGGGGATATTGGTCTGTAGTTTTCCTTTCTTGTCATATTTCTGTCTGGGTTGGTATCAGCGTCGCACTGGCCTCTGGGAAGGAGTTAGGAAGTGTCCTCTAATTTTCTGGAAGTGCTTCTGTAGAATGAGCATCACTTCTTCTTCGGCACATTTCACTAGGGAAGCTATCTGGAACTGGAGGGGGTTTTGTGGAAAGGTTTTTCATTACAGATTCAATTTCTTTAACATATGTAGGGGTCTTCGTATTATCCACTTCTTCTTGAGGGAGGTTTGGCAGTTGGTACACCATGATGCTCTAAGAAAATTTGAATGTAGGGGAGAATGGATGAATGAAAAAGTGAAGGAACAAATGGTTCACTGTTTAGAGAAACTGATTATGTGTACATTTGGGTCAAAGTGGTGAATCATCCTGAGATGAGAAAGAAATCTCCTGGCTGCAGGTATTCTCTGAGCTAGAGAAGCTGATGCCAACTGTGGAGATATCAAGGGCTCTGCTGGGGTCAGCATTGGAAGTGTTTGAGGGGTCCCTCACCACAGGACCCCATCCCATTCCTCAGGAGCGCTGCATCCACCAGAACAGAGGGCCTCAGGATGCCCCTTAATTATTGAGAATACTCCTCTGGTGCTCAGGCCACAACAACTAAAGATCTCATGGGAATGGTGACCCTATCAGGTTGTGGAGCCTCTTCGAGAGTGTAAGTGAGGGCTTTCCACCCTTTACACAAACCCTCTCTCTCTGGGAGTAAATTGGCCCCCCCAATCTTACCGTTTCACTGATAAATTTTCCTCCCAAAATAAAGCCTTTGGTAATTGTTAAAACAGGTAGAGAGATGTCCCAAATAAGACAGCTAATGCTGTATTCACCTCTGGCCTTAAGGTACCCTGCTTCCCTGACACCAAGATAGAGTGGAGCAGGCAATGTGAGTGAGGTGTGTGTGTGTGCACGAGCGTATGTATGTGTGTGGGTGTGTGCATCTGTGCGTGTGCGCCTGTGTATGTAGGTGAGTTGGGTTTCTCTTTCAATCCAAGGAACTGGCAATGGCCAAGAGCTTCAGCCTGTCTCTGGGTGTGGGGTTCCATGTCCAAGCTTCCTGTAAAGGAGAGAGGCTTCCTGGCCAAGGCCCCACCTGAATACCGGTTCAAGTCTGTAACCTTGAGATGCACAATGGCCAAAATTGTCATTGATGAAGGAAGAACTTCACAATGGGTTTCTGAAATGGTTACAACAGCTTTTTATTATTAAAACAACCAAAGCCAACAGTTTCCCTTTACAACATGTATGGAGAAGAGAACATTGGAAAAACACCTCCCCACTGAGATACCACCACAAAATCAGGTCCATGCTGTGCCCCTCCCCATCTGGAGGAGAGCTGGAGGAATCTCAACAGGGTGATGTCCATTCCCCATGCAGCTCTGCCCTGCACCATCCCACTGGGCTGTGCAGTGCCCACTGCATGCAGCAAATTGCCCGCTGGGCTCTGACATTCTCTTTAAAAGACAAAAGCCACACACCTGGAGCCAGGGTCTGAAATGGGAAACTGATGTAATCATTGGAAGAGACTGTGGGATGGTCAGCTGAGCTTGCAGCCACTTTCCTATCTTGCAACATACATTCCTAGTTTAGCCAGAATCATCGTACCCCACATTCTCCAAAAGTGCCTCTTCCCATGGGCAGAAAAAGAACACAGTGTGTGTGCTGAGGTTTTTCTCCATTTGTCAAGTGTCACCAAAAGTGGACATTGAATCCCAAACATCCCCTCAGAGAGCTTGCCACGCAATCAGTTTAACACAAAGATCAGATCAACACTAAAAAATATGTGTAGGTGAAGGTTTAAAAGCCACAGAGTCTCTTATGTAAATATTTCAAAATGTTCTCTCTCCTTGTGTCCCCTCACCACCCACAAATAAATAACACCACAAATCAAGGGATGAATTTAACAGGGAGTGAAAATGGGTGGACTCTGAGGGGCTTCTTTCTCTCACCAGTCACATGCCCCTTTCCCTCATTTCTACATGAATCAAGGGCCTTCGTCTTACTCATCATTGCATTTCCTGCCACGTCCAATATACTACCTGACACACAATAGAGACTTGGCACAGATCAAATCCATTCATTATTTTTTCTGTTTTACCTTTTGAGACAACCAAAACACAGAGAATAATCTCAGATGAGTTGAATTCACTGCATTCTTGATGGGTCCTAATTATGCTAAAGGAATCTTCTTATTCCTCCCCTACCCCCAGTATTTGTTTGACTGCCAGAATTTTTTCCTCTAGCACCAGTTTCAGCACTTTTATTTTGGCTTTCTTTCTTTGCAATAGTTTCTTCTCTCATAAAATGGGAATTCCCCCTTTTCCCTGCGAAATGAGGAAAGGAGTATGGAAAATGAGTATGTGACGATGCTGACATGTGATAGTGCTAGATTTATTCAGGGTGAGCTCTTTAGAGAGAAGGATCCTAAGAAGAATCTTCTGGTCCCTTCCATTCCATCTCGATGTCCCTATCTGCGTGAAGGCACGCTGCCTCCCACTGGGCTCCCACCTCCTCTATCCTTCTTCTCATTTCTTCTTTCCTCCTTTCTTTCATTCCTTCCTTCCTTCTTTCTTTCCTTCTTTTCTTCCCTCCTTCCTTCTTTCCTTCCTTGCTTCCTTCCCTCCTTCTTCCTTCTTTCCTTCATTCCTTCCTTTCCTAATTCATTCAACACCCCACAGTTTGACCATCCTAACACCTAGCTCTATCATGCCAGCTCTATCATTCTTACATGCTAGCTCTATCATTCTTACATGAGGGCTTTTATAGAGTCTCCCCCTCCCCTCCCCCAATTATATGATATTGAAACTTTTCAGTCTGGCATTTGAGTCCTTCCACTATGTGGTCTCAACTCATCACCTTTTAGAAGAGGGGTTGGGAGGTTAAGGGTTTCTCCATGTTCGAGCATATAAGGAAGCCATATAACAAGTGCAGGGGGAGTAGGCCTGGAGAAGAAAGGATGCAGAGGAGAGAGAGGTGGCAAACCATGCCATCTCAAGGCCTCCCTACTCTCCTTCCCCACCCTTTCTGAGGTCCCAGGATCCTAGCTCCCCGTGTTCCTAATTGTGACCAGCCCTTTGAGTCTTGGCCTGTCTGCATTACTGCTCAGGAGATTTTCTCCCCACTTCCTAGAGTAAACCTTTCTTCACTCACTCCTACCTGAGGGAAATCCTACCAGCATTAAAGGTGCAAATCACCTCCTTCATGCAGCTTTTCCTGACTCTCTCCAATAGGTTTCAATTTCTTCCCCAGAACCATCACAGCATTCTCCAGTGTTTTCTCTTCTGATTCAAGGAAGCACAGCGACAAGCCACGCTCTGGGACGTGGAAGTGGGCTCTTCTGCAGGAGAGGGATGAGACATGGGGCATCGACATGTGAAACTGCAGAGACAGGCAGTGCAGAATCAGAGGGAGGTGATGTTCATGATTTTAACCTCTACATCATTCTCCCTCCTCTCTACTGTGATATTGGAAGGGAGAGGTTGGGACTGACCAACGAGTTCACATGGACGTGGAATGAATGCACTATGTTTCATAGCAGCCAAAGCTATTTTATTTTATTTTTAAGAATCGTATGGATTGCTTTTGTGGAGCTCCTGACTAATGCCCAGGGCATTGAGACTGACCACATAGACCACGAAGAAGTGGAATCTCAGGGCAGCTCTGAGCCAGGTTGCCCAAGCTCAGGTCTAAGCTCTCCCAGGATTAGCTGGTGATCTGGACAGAGTGCTTACACTTCCTGTGCCTCAGTCTGTTCGTCTGTAAAATCACAATAATGTATACCCCACAGATTTGTTGTGAGGATTAAGCAAGTCATTATGTGAACGATCAGAGTTATAACTGCAGCAGAGGAAACACCCTCAAAGTATTGATTGCCACTCTATATTAGATCAGATCCAGAGCCATTGGTTTCCAGCAGAGCCACAATGACCCTTTCAAATCCTTATCTGTGCACTCTCTCCATGTTCTGTGAAACTAGATGAAATGTAAGCGAAGCCACATTGAGCAACAGGGCCTCTGTAAATAATTTTGCCTTGACTTTCTGCAAAATACATACTGTGGTGCCAACCAAGTTCACAAAAACAATTGCTAGGGGAGTCTGTTTTCTTAACTTCTAAATAATAGCTCTGAATTGCCTGGAGGAATGTTATTTACATTCGCAAATTTAAGGTTTGTGAAAGAATTTTCCTTAATAGAATTTGAAAACTCAGCGAGTTTTAGTTTTGTGCCTAGTTCTTAAAGTTTTAAAATTTCCTTCAGCTTCACACAAAGCTAACTCTCATTTCCAAATATTGCAACCAGCTCAGTGCAGAAAATAACTCTCTAATTGTTAGATCTTTGTTTAAACCCTTGCTCTGCACTTGGGAAAATTTCGTGTATTCTCTGCATCTTGGTGTCTTCAAGGGGGGGAAATGGAACTCATCTCATGATGTTTATGAAGCGTAAAAAAGCTGAAAACATACATGTTGTACTTGTTTTTGGTTAAAAGGCTGACAAAATAATAGTAGATATTGTTTTGAGGGGTAGGTGATTGTTTCCTATGTGCTGTGCACTTTATATATGCCCATAGGTTTCTCCTCAAGAGATTTTGGACTTCTCAGGAGCAGGAACCTCAAAGAAACAGTCAGAAATTTAGGCAGAGAGCCAGGTCGAGAACCAGAGTTATTTAAAATGGGCTGAAGGAGAAGCCACAATACAAGGATAAGGATGAAACGTATCGAGTTCAATATAACAGAACACTAAGATAAGAATTGAGGTAGTCTCTTTTTTTAGCACATGATTTTGGCAACGTGATGTTGGCATAAAGTAAGTTAGCCTACATTCAAGTTGGAAAATAAGACAATTTGGTCAAACAACGACTAGATCAAAAACAAACATCTAACTACTGCACCATTCTAGATGCGTCTTGGTGGGTAGTTTGGTTTTTTTGTTTGTTTGTTTGTTTTTGCTTGAGGAAGATGGCCCCTGAGCTAATATCTGTGTCAATCTTCCTCTATTTTTTGTATGTGGGATGCTGCCACAGCATGGCTTGATGAGCAGTGTGTAGGTGCGTGCCTGGGATCTGAGCCTACAAACCCTGGGCAGCTGAAGCAGAGCATGCGAACTTAACTGCCATGCCTTCTGGTGGGTAGTTTTAAAACTTTGATTTTTCATTAGAAATTTTTTTGAATTTCCATAAATGTGATTCAATTTTAGCTTGTTGTTCTTGCTCTGTAGAACTTTAAGTAGTAAAAAGATAGAATAAATAATATTCAACAGTGGATTTTCTGGGACAATTTCTCAGGCAAATAATAGTGATTTACATGATTTAATTCTCCTGGAAAAGGTATGTAAGGATGTGCTCACAGGTGGGCTGAATGTCCCAGGTGGGTGGGCCTGTGGGGGTTTTGTTGTTTTTCTTCTTTTATTTTTCTGTATTTTCTAATTTTTTTATTTAATTATTTTATTGAGGTAATATTGGTTTACAATATTGTGTAATTTCAGGTGTACTTTATTATATATCAGTTACTGTATAGACTGCATCATACTCACAACAATAGTCTAAATTTTATCCATCACCATACATATGTGCCCTTTTACCCCTTTCATCCTCTGCCCACCCTCTTCCCCTCTGGTAACCACTAATCTGTTCTCCTTGCCCATGTGTTTGTTTATCTTCCACATATGAGTGAAATCATACAGTGTTTGTGTTTCTTAGTCTGGCCTATTTCACTTAGCATAATACCCTCAGCGTCCATCCACATTGTCACAAATGACACAATTTTGTCATTTTTATGGCTGAGTAGTGTTCCATTGTATATATATACCACAACTTCTTTATCCATTCATCAGTTGATGGGCACTTGGGTTGCTACCTTGTCTTGGCCCTTGTGAATAATGCTGCAATGAACTTAGGGATGCATAAATCTCTTTGAATTATTGATTTCATGTTCTTTGGATAAATTACCAGTCGTGGGATAGCTGGACCATATGATATTTCTTTTTTTAATTTTTGAGAAATCTCCATACTGTTTTCCATAGTGGCTATACCAGTTTGCACTCCCACCAGCAGTGTATGAGGGTACGTTTTATCCACATCCTCTCCAACATTTGTTATTTCTTGTCTTATTAATTATAGCCATTCTGATGGTTGTGAAATGATATCTCATTGTAGCTTCGATTTGCATTTACCTACTAATTAATGAGAACTATAAGACATTATTGAAAGAAATTGAAAAAGACATGAAGAAATGGAAAGATATTCCATGCCATGATTTGTAAAAGTAAACATAGGTAAAATGTCCATATTACCTAAAGAAATCTACAGATTCAATGCAATCCCAATCAGAATCCCAGTGATATTCTTCATGGAAATTGAACACAGAATCCTAAAATTTATATGGAACAACAAAAGACCCCAAATAGCCAAAGCAATCCTGAGAACAAAGAACAAAGCTGGAGGCCTCATAATCCCTGACTTCAAAATATACTTCAAAACTATGGTAATCAAAACAGCATGGTACTGGTAGAAAAAGAGACACACAGATCAATGGGACAGTATTGAAAGCCCAGAAATCAAACTACACATCTATGGATGGCTAATCTTTGAGAAAGGAGCTAAGAACAAACAAAAGAAAAAATAAACAAACAAGACTGCATCAAACTAAAAAGCTTCTGGAAGGCAAAGGAAACCATGAACAAAACAAAAAGACAACCCACCAACTGGGAGAAAATATTTGCAAATCATATATCTGACAAGGGGTTAATTTCCAAAATATATGAAGAACTCGTACAACTCAACAACAGAAAAACAAACAACCTGATCAAAAAATAGGTAGAGGATATGAGCAGGAGTCTTTCCAAAGAAGACATACAGATGGCCAAGAAGCACATGAAAAGAGGTTCAACATCACTAATTATTAGGGAAATGGAATTTCTAATTTTTTAGTGAACTCAATTTCCTTTTGTAATAGAAAAAAGGCCAGATACAAGAGCAAAAGATCTGGAATATTCAGAGATATTTAAAGAACATTTTCTTTAAAGAATATTTCCAATTCATTTTAAGCCAATGTGATATAACTTCTAGGGGAAATTCTAGAATTCAGGGCCAGGGTATTGAGGTGGAGGGACAAATGAAAGAGAGGTGGACGATTGATGGAAAATGAAGAAGGCACCTGAGGACCTCTGATAAGCTCCTTTCTCCCTCCTCCCCTTCCTCTTATGTCATTTGGTGGAAATCATTGTCATTGCTGAGCATCCAAAGAGTTGCCTTTGCGTTATAGGGATTTATGTACAAGCCTTTTCACCATTCAAACCTGAGTGCTCCCAGTGGGACTGCTTTCCTCCTCTCTCTGTGCCTGCACAGTGAAAAGATGAGGGAAAGAAGCTTCACAGCTTTTGTAGTTTTTTTGTTGCTATCATTAGAGTTTTTCCAGGAATAGCATGTGGCTGGTGGTTCCTCCCAGAAGAACCGCACACAGGGAAGTAGACTAACAAGGATTTGAGGCTACACAAATCTCACCAAATGAAGAGAGGCAGGAGAATTGTTGTGTGTACATTTGGCACAGAAGACATGGCTCAGAGCCCTCATGGCAAAGCTACTATGTATGATATATAAACAAAGATATTACACTCCCAATGTGTTTCTTGCCACATCATATTTTTTCCCCTCAGCTAAAATGTGGTGATTAGTCACTGGTTTTGGTTTGGATTATTGCAGTTTTTCTTAAAGAGTGAGACTTAAGCTCTAAAGACAAATGAAGGCATTCTTTCTGTTGAATAGGTTTGAGTGGTAGCTTCTTGATTAAATTCATTTATTTTTTAACTCTACATGACTCTGAACTCTTCAACGGGGCAATGCTACAATTATTGAATTACCAAAGTGTGAATCATAGCTGGATGAAACATGTTTTTGAACTTGTAACTCAGATGGATTTGGCAATATTAGTATTTTCTTCTTTCTCAACTTTCCTAGCCCTTTGGCTAAGGCATTTGTGCCCTCCATCTGTTCTTCATTAGAACATTGTTTCTTATTTAGGGAGGAGTTCTCAGTGTCTTAGACAGAACTTAGTAAAACTTTTTTTCTAGCACCACCAGTTTACCTTGCCAGAGCTGTTCAAGAAAGGCAAAGGAGGGTCAGGTCTGAAAGACTGACAAAGGCCACTGTATGGGATCGGGGAGGAAGATAGAGCATCTTAAGTTTGACAAGACACTAGTTCAAATCCTTAAATCAAATGGACTTTTGGAAATAGAAGCAGCTGCGCCCCTCGAAGCATCAGTTGCTTGCCTCAGCATATGTCATCAGAGACAAACGCCTCTGAGAGCAAATTTTGAAGCACAGAGGTTAGTGTGAATTTGGAAAGGAAACGCCCGCTTCTTCCATCTCGCTGGAATCACTGTTGTAGTCTCAGCCAAGGGGCACCAATACCATTTAATAGGTTTACAACAGCAGTTCTGAAACTGGACTGCAACAGACTTATCAAGTGGACTTGTGGCTACCGAGATTCATGACAATCTCCGTAGCTCTCTGTCACTGGAGATCTGTGCACCAGAGTGGGTCATAAAGATTCGGCATTACCACTAGGAGCTAGGCAAATGGAGTCAAGGTCATTGGACCTCAACTAGGATACGAGGACACTGAGAAAAAGGATGTATTCATGTGCTGGGACTGCCATAATAAAATATCAGTCTTAGTGGCTTAAACAACAGAAATTTATTTATCTCGTTTCTGGAGGCTTGAAGTCCGAGATCAAGGTGTCAATAGGGTTGGTTTCTTCCGAGGCCTCTCTCCTAGGCTTGCAGAGGGCCACCTTCTCATTGTGTGTGTTCATGTCGCCGTCTCTGTGTGTGCACATGTCTGGTGTCTCTCTTTGTGTCCTAATCTCTTCTTCTTATAAGGACACTAGTCATACTGGATCAGGCACCACTCTAATGACCCCAGTTTAACTTGATTACATCTCTAAAGGCCGAGTCTCCAAACACAGTCACATTCTGAGGTGCTGGGCATTGTGACTTCAACATATCAATTTGAGGGGAGACAATTCAGCCCGTAACAAACATTAGAGGGGAATTTGGCACCACTTGCTTTTTCCTGCCCAGCTTCTCCATGATGGAGAAAAGGCTAGGATTCCCAGCTTTGTGTACCAATGCCAAGTATCATATTTGAATATAATAACAGAAAGCCATTGAGATGAATAAAGCAACCAATTCAGACACCACTTAGTATCACCTTCACTTAAATTACATTCACTTACTTAGCAATTGCTATATTCCTCATTTCTGTCTCCACATCTCAGTGTAGTGGCTGGAACTTCCAGAAAGATGGTAAATAATAATAGCTACTCCTTCCTTACATCTGATTTCAAAGGCAATGCCTCAAGAATTTCACTGTCATGAATGATGTCCACTGTTAAATTTCGTTCATATTCCTTGTCATTTTCATTCCTGATTTACCTACAATTTTCATACAAATATATGTTGAATTTATCAAATTATCTCCGATGTTTTTTAAAATGAACTTGCCCCATTTCCCTTTTGGCCAATTTATTTTAGGTAGTCTCCTAATGGATTTATTTGTAACATATCACCAATGCATTCCTGAGGAAAACTTAGACACGGAATGTTAGTCTTTAAATATGCTGCTAAATTCTATTTGCTAGTCTCCAATTTAGAATTTCTGCCTTGAAATTCATAACTCACCTAGGCTAAAGTTTTCTTCGTTTTAGTATTTTCAGATTTAGATAACTTCGTTATGGTAGCGTGAAAAGTGATTTGAGAAAGTTTTTGCTTTTCTAGATCCTCAAGAACAGTTTACATATTGCAAAGATTGTCTGAATGTTGCAAGCTTTAAAACAAATTATCAATTTCACCACCTAAGAAACATTCTGCCATGTTCCTGTCACTTTTATCTCTATTACTAAAGCTAAAACTCTGTTCAAGCTTTCTATTACTTTAGTCAGTTTTGGTAATTTCTCTTTTTCTGGGAAATCATTAATTCCATTGATATTTGTCAACATATTAATGTGGATTTATTCTGAATGTTTTCTTGCAAAATTTGAAGTCCACATCTGTGGTTAGTTGCTCTTTCTCATTCTCAGTTTTTCATATTTATACTCTCTTTTTTCCTCTTCATTTATACTTGCCAAGTATATAATTGTGGTTGATTTTTTTTTCTAAAGTGCCAGCTCCTGCACCGATTGAAGTTGTCATAAAGTTGTTATCTGGGAGGAATGGTGATAGAGCTGTCAACATGAATCAGGAGAGAGACAATGGGGCACCTCTGCGAGGCTGAAGGCTCAGCGAGTTCAACTTTGTGAGGCTTCCTGCAGTGAGGACATTGACAGTCTCCACAGTGACTATGACAGCATTGTTTATGTCTCACACAATCCTAAATCTCAAAGAAGTCTGTCACTGTAAATGTGGGACACATTAGGATAAAGCCATAAATTGGTGCTAATACCACGACTCTTCGGGACAATTAAGGACTTTTTTTTTTATTATTATTGTCCTCGTTTGATGAAAATAAGCAGGGGAAATGGAAAACAATCTCCTCCACACTGAATTTAGAGCCATTCTTGGCAGTGATCAAAGGAAAGAAAGAGAAATATCATGGAGGTCAAACTTGAGGGACTTGGTGTTCAACTCATAATGAAAAGGAAAGGAAAAAAAAATTGAAGAAGAGCGTAATAATAGTAATTTCAATATTGAGTGATTATCATCTGGTGTGTCAGTGAGAGTTCTACAATGAGAAAAACTTGAAAATTAAAATGCACTGCTTTCATTGAGAAAGTACCCTCACCTAGGTGTCCTGGAAATTTGGTTGTCCTAGGACTTAGCTGCAGTGCATTGTCTCCTGGCAAATGTTATCAAGCACCCCTCTGAACCAGGAAGAGAAGAAACTGTGGGAAGCTGAGGATGTCACAAGCTCATAATATTTACTTCTCTTAACTGTGCTTCATCAGCCTTGGGAGGCACATTGGTTCCTCAATGTGGGTCCCCATTTCCAACACATGTTGGCTAGACTCAGCATCTTCACTCCACAGCTCTGTGGTCAGCACTTGCCTTGCTCCTGTTCCCAGAAGCTATACCTAGTGTCTCATCTCACCTGTTCTTTACTATGCTCTTATCAGTAAAATCTGCTGATCACCAAGCTAAAAGAGGACTCTTGGTCACATAATCTTGATTCTCCTTCATTTTTGTCATGTACTAATACATGACAATCTCTCTAAACCTTAGTGTTCTCATCTCTTTTGGAAGTTTGGAATATATTTTACATGGTTTTATGGTACAGTAATTTTTCAGAATGTCATACTGCCAGGGAAAAATGAGTGGCTCCCTTCAGTTGATGGAGTCCGGCTGGATAAGACTCAAGATGGGGAAGCAATATCCATCCAATAATGGAACCTTGGTAAGACTTTGCTCCATTGCATGCAGACAGTGTGGTTTATGGACTCAACGGCATAGAGAATGGAGACATGATGATGGGGATTCTGATCGTGTGAATTACTATTTTCAAATTGGATTCGTGATTTAATTTATAGTAGTACACATGTGAATGCGTTCTCTGACATGTGTTATCAGTCAAGCTGCTGGGATTATGGCTCATTTCATATCCGTGGGCCTGGCACAGTGGTCTTGACACAGGAAAGGGGCCCTTTGATCTTGTAGACATCTAAGAATGGAAGAAACCATTTATTTTGATCTATGATACCTCTGAAGCATTTTATTTTTAATCTCACAAATCTGGGAAAAGAAGGTGACTTTGAGATCTGAAAAATGAGAATGACCACATCTAACTCACAGAATGATTGAGAAGATCAGGTGAGAAAAATGATTGTGATAGTATGTTCTAAATTGTTGGGAAAATGTAAAGGACATTTGTTACCTCGTCTGCAGAAAACATCCTAAATAGACCAGGGCTTTCAGCCCCAAACTGACACGAATGCCAAGACCGCTCTCTCTGCTGTATCTGGGCTGTAAATCTTTGAACTTTAGGCCTAAGTGAAATTCCATCTCTCACATTTTTTAATGAAACCAAAATAAACACAATTACTGAACAGAAGCCAAAGATCACAGGAGGTTAGAAGTGAGGCAAGGATATGGTCAATCCTATTTGTTTGCATTCTGGCACTGTTTTCTTGGCAAATATTTCATTAATGGGAGGGCTACGAGGGGGCAGGGATGGCCCTTCGTTCCTCCTGATGGATGTCTGCTGCTGATTAAATCTGAGCTTGGGTAGCTGTGTGATGCCCGGGAAACCTGAGACTCTAATGAGCACTCAGTCCAGTAGAATGAGAAGATTGAAACCATAAGATATTAAAATCCCCCTGAGTAAGAACTTTTCCCAAAGATTAGCCATGTGCTCTTGAAATCATGTTCAGGAATACACTAACATGCACGTGTCTTTCCATATTCTGTCTCTGCATCCATCCTCCAAAGACCTTGAAATCCACTCTTTTCTCTTTCCCACAGTCAGAGTAAACATAAGAATAAGTCGCTTGCTCTTCCAGAAGGTCCATTCTCTACATAAAGACTGGGCTTACAATCAATACTCTGGTTTGCGATTAAATCTACTGTTGATTTCTCATAATAGAGCTAAAGGTATTTGGTAAATGCTACATCAATATCATTGCATTTCCCACAGAATAATTATGGCTGCTAAAACCAAAAGAGTCAAGATATCTGAGCAACACAGAATATGAGTAATTATCCAGAGACCATTTCAGTAAATTTCAGTTTCTTGGAAAACTTTCTTGTTAGACCATGAGTAACTTCTGGTGGTATAAATCCTCATTCACTCTCATTAAGCCATGTTATGTATTCAGGATAAACAGTCTTGGTGTCTTCTCCCAGAGGTCTCTGTCAATATCTGCATTCTGTTGCCGCTAGGTATAGTGAGTGCCCCACATCACAGAGAAATTCAAAACAAGGTTAACAAATCAGGTTTGTGCTTCTCTAATGCAAGGACACTGCTGTTCCCCTTACTCCCAGATCAACTTTCATAGCTTTGAAACATTTCTAAACTCTCTCTTACACTCATAATTCCTCCTCAAGGCAGGGGACGGTGTTATTCAAAAAGAAAAACAGAATGAGTTCAGTTCATACTTGTCCTCAACAAAATCACAAGCATCAAGCTGCTGCCATCTTGCAAATTGCCATTCCTCACCCCAACACAGACACCAGTCTGCAGTCGAGCAATAGCCCTTGACCTGCTGTTTCCAGTGAGACCAGGGTGGTCTTTCAATCTCAGAGGAGGCATAGCCACTGCCTTCTGTTTGTCTATGCCTCACTTAGATTTACCTTTGGGAATATGTGTATGTGGAGGAGGCCTTCAAATGCATCTATTGTTTATATTAGCTTGTGAGCTGTAGGAAAGATTGCTATAACCTCCCCGGTCATCCTGTTCAGTGTGTCCAAATAGAAGCAATAGTGTGAGGAAGGCGTTTTCTCCTGATCACACCACTAAATCTTTTTCTTCTCCTCCTCACCAAGAGAACAGTCTCAGGCCAACTGTTGACTTCAGTGGGCGCTGGGCAGAGGTGTCCAATATCCTTAGGCATATTTGTCCACTTCAGCCACACAATGACTGGCACAATCACTGAAAGATGATGAACCAAGGCCATGGGAAGCTCAAGATTGCTGCAGTGGCCTGAGTTGACATTTACAGGATGTATATCTAACTCAGGTCTGACGATTTATCGATGGGGTGTCTGGCCCTCTCCATCCTTATTTATGGGCTTTGCTCACAAAAAGAAATGATAACACAGAAATAGATTAAAAAACAGCTTCTAAAGTGACTCTAAACTTCCCTTTTTTTAATGAAAAGATTTTAGAGCTAACAGATAGAGTTTAAATAAAGCATCTTGGGCTTCTGTACAGGAAGAATGAGTAAGTAAAAGGCATTGTGAAGGAGAATGCTTAGCTGACCTCCCGGTGGTACATATATTTTGAATTTCATTCCTTCAAGCAGTACACCCCAGTTACACCTCCTTCTCTTAATTAATAACACAATTGCTCTCTGAGAAATCAGGTAGCTATGTCACCATGTAAGAACCGTAACTGAGTCGTCACATTTTCAGATGCCTTGTGTAACATTCCTACCTATGGCGAGAGTCCAGATGGTTGCCTGTGAGTAGTTATGGGAGCAGTTGATGGAAGTAGAGACTTCTGAGGCAGAAAGAACATTTAGGACGCAGGTTGAGAAATAGTTTTATTTAGCCCAACACAGTGCCCACTGTTTAAAGAAATCTACTTTTGCAATTAATTGGCAATACTTGAAAGTCAGGAAGCTTCACACAAAAATCCACACTTCTACCATCTCTTGGAAGAATGCCTGGCTTTCATTTGGTTTGGCACAGGTTAGAGATGGACTATCACCTTTAGCTAGCCTGCATCTACTCTCTTCCCACCCGTAGGCACTGGGGTCTTAAATCTCATTCCTATTGATCATTACAACCCACCTCTGTTACATCACCCGGGAGAGCCCTGCTCACATCCAGCATATAAATGAATGAAAGAATCCTCTATCAGAAACTTGCAAAGAAATGTTCTCAGACTAAACCTTCCCACAGTAAGAGAGGCCTCCCTGAATTCTAGTCACATGTGCCTTGTACTAGTAAAATGATCTGTTTACATAAATACATGTCCCTCGAGATTCCGAACCATCCCTGGGCAAGCGCCATTTACTGCACCCCACGCGGAACAATGGCTGCGTCTGCAGTCTAATGACGCTGTGTACGTATTCGTCAATGATGGTTTTAAGGATTGATAACACCTCTCTGTCCTTAGCTCTTAGCCTTAACTTTTAAAAGAAACGTAGAAATTTATTCAATCCTAATGTTTGGAAAAGTCATAACAAGCTGAGAGTTGGTTTAGAATTATTTAAACTATTCCCCAGATTCTCCCTAGAGGAAGGACTAACCCTCAGAGCTCTAAAGGTGTTTGGAAATGGTGGTAATTTGAAATGTCACTTTTGCATAATCCATTTTATTTAGAGAATAAAAAAGTTAAGTCTGGTTGAACTCTTGAAAATTATGCCAGCACCAAAACAAAAGTTTTCTCAGATAGTAATCTCACATTAACTAAATGAAAAGTTTTTAGCTTAAGTTAATTTGTAATTATTAAATGTTATGCAAATAACATTCTGGAAAATTTTTACCTTAGTTTATTTCCTTTTTTTAAAACAAATACTTGTCAGAGTGTGAAAGGAAGAAAAAATACGAACTCTGTTCCATAATAAATGAGTCTGCCCTGGGGCGCAACACGCCCCCTCCACGATCTCATTAATCATTCATCCTCGAGGCTTCACTGGGCAGACAGATGTGCCACAAAGAAATCTGATCCCCATTTCACAGATGGGGAGGCCAAGGCAGCAAGAGGTTAAGTGATTTTTGGAGACCACACAGCAAGAGGAGGGAGGAGCCAGGCCTGGCCGGCCACCACCTGAGCTCCACTGCCCCTCCCCAAAACCCCTCAGGAAGAAGGGACAGGCCTGCAAGAGGTCCCAATGGGAGGGCCTTTGACTGGGGTGGGGTGACAGCAGGAACCCCGCAGGTCTGCCTTCAAAACATCTCTCCCAGTTCTGTGGGCTACAATTTCGGCCCAGGTGCTTCCCCTAGTCCCCATTTCCTCCCCTTTAAAATGGTTACAACGATACTCACAATTTCATCTGCAGTGAGGCTGACTTAGAATTCATGTAGGGAGAATCTCTAGCACATTATGGACGTTCAGTGATATTGTCTCCCTTTGATTCTACAACTCGCCCACAGTTAGAAAGCTGTTATTTCCTCCCATTCCCGAACTAAGAAACCCTCCGTTCACTATGCCACCCATCAGGAGGACTAGGGAGAGTGAACAGTCCTGTAAGAGCCTACAAGATTTCAGCCATGTCATATTATCTATGCCATGAGCACTCCTTTTCTGATACTGAGAAATTACTATGATTTAGAAACATCATCTTTCCTCAACCCCTCACCACAAATGCTTGCTGCTTACATGCTCTGGCTCCTCATACTTATAACTGTTTACTTCCTTTCTAAAGAGGCCTCCCTACGTAAAGGATAAGTAGGGTCAGCATTCTACTGCTGCTCATTTATGTAACGTTACCTCGCTAAGAATATCATAGTTCACCATTGGTCCCAAACTAAACATGAATTTCCTTTCAAGATTATTCATAATGGTGAATTAATAATTGTGAATCAATGATGTTTGTCATTGCTATTAAATAGGGAGATGGTGCAATAGTAAATAGTGATTAGATCGTGAAATATATTATAAAACCCACGTGTCTCTTAAGATCAGAAAGCTTGTATGACCTGTGTCAGGGGACCGGCATCCCTGTTCCCTAGCTAGACACATGGAAGCCATCGTTTACCCTCCTCCCTCCCCCTACAGGCACCACACCTTGTACACCACGTGTCCCTCTGCCCCTCGCAGGACTGTCTCCTTTCCTTCACTGCACTGGGTCTGGCTATATCCAACCTTCAGCATCCATCTCATGCTTGTACTGTGGTAACAATCTTCTAGCTCATGTGTCTGCTTCCATTTTTACCCACTGCTTGTCCATCCTCCACACAGAGCCAGAGTATCTTCTAAAACACAAATTTTACCCTGTCCTTGTTCTGTTGAAAATCCTTGGTGACTCTCCTGGGCCTACGAGGAAGGATGCACAATGTTCTCCCAGAGCAGGTCCTACCTCCCTTTATGCCTCTCCCTGCTACCGTGTCCACTTTCTCTCCTCCACGCCCACACTAACTGCCTCGTTTTTCCCTGAGCCTATCAAGTTGGTTCCTGCCTCAGTGCTCTACCACCCTGCTCTACTTGCCTCTCATATCTCCCCTTCCGGCTTGTAGAGTGGCTACCTCACTAAGCCTGTTTGTAACACCCCCTGGAGCCATTCTCTCCTCCTGTGAACCTCTCCTGGGCCTGTGCTCATGGGACCCTCCTCAGCAATTAGTCCTCTAACTGCTTGTCTCCCTCATATGCCTGCTGGTCTGCAGTGCTGTGCGGCTTGACTACCGCGGCTCTTGATGTGGATTACTTTTTCTTTTTCCTCCTTGGGACTCAGTACACAATGTCAACTGAAGATTTATTACGTATGGAAAGTCTCAGGTATTATGACTTTGATATGGCCTCCCTACGTCCTCTCTCTTAATACTTTCGAACCTGTTAGACGGATACTAGATGTTAAGCATCACTTTATATTTTCTATCTCCAGATAGTTTCCTCAGCTCAATCTCTCAAGCATTCTTTTTTTTTCAGTTAAGTCCAACTTGCTGATAAATTAACTTTTGGTTTATCTCAGTTACTGGATTTTTATTTCTGGAAATTCATTTACTTAGCTTTGTCTTGCTTGTTTTGTTTTTCTGCCCAGAATCTACTACTTCATTTGAGTTTCTAGTCACTTTTTGATCTCTTAAATACACTAATATTGGCTTATTTTTAGGCTCTTTCAGACAGCTTGATTATCTCAAATTCTTTAGTGCTATGTTGTGTTTGTTGTGTCTTCTATTTCTTCCTCACAGTTGACAGCTTTGTCTTACAGCTCATAATTTTTGTTTTAAAGTTTCATCTGCCAAGGGATTTCTTTACCTGTGGGCACTCTGGATACTCTGACTGTGGAAAGTTCCATGCAGAGTAGCTCTGCCTTTGCTCCTTCAGGGCACCTGCAGGTCCACTTTGACGCTCATTTCTCGGGATACACTTGAACTCCATACCACCCCTGTGCATGGCATGGGCTTCAAGTTTTCACACCTCACAGTGACTTTCTTTTTCTTTATACTCAGAGGCCCAGGCGAGCAGCAGGCTTCCTTATTGCTCCCATGTTTAGAGTTTCCCCTTGCGGAAGCACAGCTCTTTCAGATTCCTGGCTCTGTATAGAGCGTCTCAGATCCAACCTTCAGGTGCCGCAGGTCTTCGACCCCGTCTCCCATCCTGTATGGCATTCAATCCCCATCCCCAGCTGCTAGGACCTCTATTCAGACTCTACTTCTCTGCCTACTGAAGCATCTGACCACAAGCAAACTTTTCTAGCCTTCAGTTTTCATTTTTGGCATGTGGGAATTTTTCTTTCTTCTGCTAAGCTCAGCTATGTGTCTAAAAAGACTCTAGTTTGGCTACTTTTATTCAGTATTTTTCTGCTTTCATAACTGGAAACACAGCACATGTTAGCGCTGTTTTCCTGTTTTATGAACTAGAATCTTCCCTCTGGGCGCTGCAGACCTTGAATTAGGATGTGCGGTTGGTTTATTGAACATTCAGCAAGTGGCTGCAGCATAGAAGACACTTACACTTTTGACTGCTGAATAAATAAAACCTGAGACGAATCTCACCTTCTCCGTTTAGCGACCAGGCCTTAGAAAAGACATGAAATTCCTCTAAGCCTCAGTTTCTTCATTGTCAAACCAAATGAAAATAATCCCTCCCTTGTTGCCTCACACAGAGTGAGCTGTGAAAGTCAATGCAAGTAGTGAGAGAACTTTAGAGTCACAAGCTCTAGTTAAGGAAAAATAACACTCTTAATCGATCATCCATTCACTTCTCTCTCACCAGGACAGGGAGAACAAGTGAGAATTAAGCTCCTCTGGCCTCTGCCAGTTGGTGCCAAACTCCTAAAGTGACATCAGTAAAGTAAGGCAGAAAGCTCCAGGAGGCTCAGCACATTTTGCCTCAGTTATAGACCCATCTTCTGCAGTCTTGTATTTGAGTATTTCATGCATTAAAGCTTGAAGTTCTCCCTTTAAACTTGGCTCTGCCATCTGTCCTGTCTTTGTCCACGGTTGAGAGAAACATGAATTCCAAGAGCAATGGCCTGCCTGGTGTAGATGGCACTAAGAAGCAGTTCTCTCTATGACTCTCACTTTCTGTTTTCATTTGTCTAATGGTTTAGTGGTCAAATACTTACTGGATCCAATCATGGAAGGATAATTGTGAGAGGTGTTGTATTTTCCTTTCCCTTTGGGGCTTAAACGTACTGATTGCATGGGAGGAAATTTGAAGCATTTATAGCTTTTTCCCAGCTCCACATGTTCTAATCAAATACTTTTCACCATGTCAGCAGAACTCTTTTCTAAAACCCTGTCCATCTTTTTAGCCTTGTCTCCGACTCCTCTCCTATGCATGCCTTAGTTATCTGTCAAACTGTTCTACACAGTAGATTTTGAACACACTTCATGATTTCCTGACCTAGTGCCTTTAGATGCTGCTCCTGCCACAAACTCAGCTCCCCTCTTGAAGCCTCATCTGACCACAAGGCTGAGCTCAAGGACTCCGCCATTGTCTGAACCCCCCATTCAGCTGAGCCAGTGTTCTCTTAACTTCAACAGACAAGGCTGCCTGTGCCTCCCTTGCAAGTTCTTACCATGCTCCGGCAGACAGTGCACTAATTTAGGTGGTGGTCTTCTCCCCAGCGAGGAGATTTTTTTAAATGTACCTATGACTTTCTTACTTACCTTGGCATTCCCATAGTACCAAGCACAGTGTCTCACCTAAAATTAATGCCTAGTTAATGTGTACAGATATTGGTTTAATTTGGATAAATATGTGGTGACTTTTTCAATACAAACGGATAATCTACTCATGTTCTACAACAAAACCCCAGGCGATAAAGAAAGCTAAATCAGACTCAAATTTTAGACTACTCATTCAGTGCCGCAAACTGGTAAGAGGTGATTTGTTTCTTTAAAGCCCATTTTTGAATCATGAGAATGCCTTAGAAAATCCTTAGCCTGTTTCTTTGAACCCAGGGTCCTAAGAAAATGTCTCAGTAGGTTCCATACTTTCTTCCTAGTGTATCATTTCACCATTGAGCAGATGCACAAATCAAAGCAAAGCAAAGAAATGTCATGGGGGCCTCACACATTTCTATGTCACAGTCAGAGCCAGAAATAGAGCTGAGGCATTTCTATCTCACCCCTTAGCCAAAGACACCACTGCCCTTGCACAGCATTAATTATCATTAGCTGTGAAGCACAGAGAGCATAGTTCGTGTTTGAGTGTGAACAATGAAGCATTTCAGATTACTGCGGGAGAAGGAACCACATGGGAATGAGGCAAAAGTGTGTTCATTCATTTATTCATTGGTTCTCAAATATTTGGTATGCATCATAGTATATCTGGGGGGTAGGAAGGATAGATAGCGAATAGGTGTTCTTAGCAAAGACCTCAGAGGACCTGATGGAGACAATCCTTGGGCGACCCTTAATGAAATTGAATTAGATGTGCATAGTTCAATGAAGAGTGAGCCAGAATCTATTCATTATTTTGAAACTAGTTTTAACTATAAAAAATATCTTGCATATTGTTCCATATCAGAACATATTGAAGTGCTTATTATTATTATTCTTTTTACAGCTGCAGAGTATCTCATAATATTTTTTAACCAGTCCCATGTTGATAAATATTTAGGTTGTTTCCAAAAGTTTGCTAGTTAAAAAAGAAAAGACTGCAAAGATATCCTTGTACATACTTTATTTCACACAGGAGCCAAGTATACCTTTAGGAAGAATTCTTCGAAGTTAGAAGTGGGATCTCTAAGCCAAATGACATAAACATCTTAAATTTTGATAGATATTGCCAAATTACCCTCCACAAAGACTGTATCTGACACTCTAGTTTTTAAACAATATGTATTTACTACCTACTATGAGTAACGATGGATTCTTATATTTTCCTTCCCTTTCCATTCTTTTTGCTAAGCATTTCTTTTCCTTGCCTTATTGCAATGAACCCTATCCCCTGGGTAGGACCTCCTGAACAAAATTAAACAGAACTGGCAAGAGCAGATATATTTTGCCATTAATTATGTTAGCCCCTTTTCATACTGAGGAAGTTCCTTTGTATTCTACGTTGCTGAGTCCATTTTCTAAATCATAAGTGCATGTTGAATTTCGTCAAATCTTTTCTTGCATCTATTGGGATAATTATACGTATTTTCTTCTATTCTGTTAATGTGGTGAATTATATCAGTAGATTTTCAAATATTAAGACAATCTGCTTTCTGGGATAAACCCTACTTGATCGTAATAATTGTCTTTTACATACATTGGATTCATTTTGTTCAATTTTCCTAAAAATGTGTGTTTATGTTCTTAAGGGAAATTGTAGTTTCCTTTTCTTGTAATACCTTTGTTTAGTTTTGCTTTCAAGGTTATGCTTGTCTCAACAATTTAGAAAATGTTTCCATATTCATTTTCTAAAAGAATTTGTGTAAGATTCGCATTTTTTTCTCAAATGTTTCATAGAATTTATCAGTGAATGTATCTAGACCTGGAAATTTCTTTATGGGAGTTTTTTTTTTTTTTTTGCTAATGAATTCAATCCCTTTAATAGATAAAAGGGTATTCAGATTTCCTATTTTATCTCCTGTGAGTTTTGCTAAGTTGTATTTTTTAAAGAATTTGCCCATTTCATCAAAGTTGTCAAAGTTAATGGTATAATATCATCTATTAAGTTCTCTTATAATCCTTTTGATGTTTTTAAAGTTTATAATAATAGTTTCTTTATTATTCTTGATATTGGTATTTTGCATTTTCTCTTTTTTTCTAGATCAGTCTTGCCAGGGGTTTACCAGTTTAATTAATCTTGTCAAAGGACAAACTTTTGGCTTTGTTAATTTTCTCTATTGTGTGCCTATTTTTTACTTCATTAATTTTCACTCTTTATTATTTCCACTACTTTTGGTACTATGCACGTTTTTTCCTATTTGTTAAAGTTAGAAGCTCAGATAGTTGATTTTATATCTGTCTTCTTTTCCAACATAAATATTGAAAGCTCTAAATTTCTCTCTAGTCACTGCTTTTGCTGCACCCCACAGATTTTGATATGTTGTATTTTCATTGTCATAGAAGTTAAAATATTTTCTAATTTCCGTTGTGATTTCTTCTTTAATGCGTGAGTTATTTAGAAGTGTGCTGTTTGATTGTCAACTATTTGGAAATTTTCTAATTTTTTTCTGTCATTTATTTTGTGATCATATTGTGAAATATTTATTGTTTCAACTTTTATAAATTTATTTATACTTATGGCTCAACATATGCCTTCTCTTGATGAATGTTCCACATGCACTTTAACAGAATATGTATTCTGAATCGTTAGATATAGTATTCTGTGAAAGCTCATTAAATCAAGTGTATAATTGTCTTTTTCAGGTTGTTCAAAATATCCTAATGATATTTTGTGCCATTTTTTTAATCAATTGCTGAGAGAACAGTGTTGAAAAATGCCTTACTATTATTATGGATTTATCTATTACTCTCTTAATTCTTTCAATTTTGCTCCACGTATTTTGAAACTCTCATTAGGTACATAAATAATAATGACTGTGATGTCTTCCTGATGAACTGATAATTTTATTATTATAAAATGTCCTTCATGGGAAGTGCTTCTAGGATTCCTATTCCTGGGAATTGAGAAGAACATGTGCATGGGTGGGCTGCCTGCATGCCCAGGAAAGACCTGAAAAGGACCAATCTCTCACTTCTTGGTGAACTTGAGGTCCTGTGCAAGCAGAAAGTGAAGACTAAGGCAGAGTCATAAACTACTGGAGCATTGAAGGCATGCCCCAACATACAAATAGAGTCCTTTGGCAAAGGGTGGAAGACTTAGATGATTCAAGGCACTTAAGGAAATATATGTCCAATCATTAAGTGACCAATGAGTTAACTGAATATAGATTTCAGTGTCCACACATGACAAAGAATACAGACTTTATAGGAAAGTCACTAAACAAAAAAAAGCATCAACAACAGCAAAAGGCAACAACAACAAACCGAAGAGTGGGAGGGTGATCTGATTTGTAGAGTTTCCATATTATGTTAGTTAAAGTGTTGAGTTTCAACAAAAATTATGAAACACACAAAGAAAGAAAAAGGGAAAAAATGCATATACACAGGGAAAAAACATCAATAGAAACGGCCCCTGAGAAAACTCACATGTTAGAATTGCTAGACAAGGATTTTAAACAGGCTATCATAAATATGTTCAAAGAACTAAAGGAAGCCATGTCTAAAGAATTAAAGGAAAGCATGAGAATTATGTCTTGCCAAATAGAGAATATCAACACATAGGATCATTTTTAAAAATTAAGTATAAATTCTGGAGTTAAAAAGTACATTCACTGAAGTGAAAACAAAAAAACAAAAACTAGATGACCTCATAGCAGATTTGAGCTGGAATGAGAGTCAGAAAAGTTGAAGAGAGTTAAGCTGTCTAGTGTGAGAAACAAACAACAAAGAATGTATAAAAATGAACAGCGCCCTGGAGATCTGTAGGAAACCATCATGAGAATCAACATATAGATAACGGGCATTCCAAAATGAGTGGAGAGAGACAAAGAGAAAAAAAACTGAAATAACTTCCAAAAACTTTACAAATTTGAAGAAAAATATTAACCTACCTATCCAAGAATCTTAAAAAACTCTAAATAGGATAATCTCAAATAGATTCATGACTAGACCCATCATTGACACACTGTAGAAATCCAAAGACAAAAAGAAAATTTTCAAAGTAGCAAGAAAAAATGACCTATCACATACAAGGGATTTTCAGTAAAATTAATAGCTAATTTTTCATTAGAAATATTGCAGGCCAGAAAAAGTGAGATGAAATATTTAAAATGTTGAAATAAAAAGATGGTCAACAAAGATTTCTATATCCAGCAAAACTCTTCTTCAGAAATGGAGAAGTTAAGAAGTGTTCAGAAAAAGAAAAACTGAGAGAATTTGTTGCTAGCAGAACTTCTCTATAAAATATACTAAAGGGAGTCCTTCAGGCTGAAATTAAAAGACACTAGGCAATAACTAATCCACATGAAAAAAAATTAAAAGCACTGGTAAAGTAACTACATAGATAAAAATAAAAATGAGTATAAATGCTTCTTTTTTTTTTTTTTTTTCGGTGAGGAGAGATAGGCCCTGAGCTAACATCTGTTGCCAATATTCCTATTTTTTCCTCCCCAAACTCCCAGTACATAGTTGCATATCCTAGTTATAAGCCATGCTAGTGCTGCTATGTGGGACATCACCACAGCATGGCTTGATGAGCGGTGTGTAGGTCCATGCCCAGGATCCAAACCAGTGAACCATGGGCCACAGAAGCAGAGTGCGTGAACTTAACCACTTGGCCAAAGGACTGACCCTTATAAATGCAATTCTTGTTTATAACCCTTTTCTTCTCCTATATGAGTCAAAAGACAAAAGCTTAAAGCAGTAATTATAAAACTGTGTTAGTGGGCTGATAGTACATACAGATGTAACTTGTATAAAAGTAATGCCCCAAAGGAGAGGTGAGGGAACAGAGATACATTGGAGGAAAGTTTTTGTATACTATTGAAGTTGTTAGTATTAATCCAAATTACATTGGTCTTTAATATTTTTTATTGTAGTAAAAATTACATCAAATAAAATTTATCATTTTAGCCATTTTTAAACATACAGTTCAGTGACATTACATTCACACTATTGTGCAACTATCACCACCATCCATCTTCTCAAACTCAAACTATATTGTTTTGATTTTAATCCCCTGTACAACTACTAAGAAAATAACTCAATAAAATATAGTGAGATTAAAAAACACAAGGGACTTAACATAATCTATCAGTAACTTTTCTTTTTTTGCTCTGAAGGCTACTTTATCAGGTATTAATATAACTACTCCTGCTTTTTTAATGTTAATGTTTGCATGGTATTCCTTCTTCATCCTTTTCTTTTCAACCTACCTATGTCATTTAATTTTAAGTGAATTTTTTTAATCAAGACATAGTTGGGTGATGTTGTGTGGACCACTCTGGCAATCTCTGTTTTTTCATTGGTATATTTAGACAGTTTACATTTAGTGTAATCATCACTATGTTAGCATTTAAGTATGCAATTTTACTTTTTGGTTTCTATTTGTTTTCTTAGGTCCTTGTTTCTCTGTTCTTGCTTTTCTGTGAGTTACATGAGTATTTTTTAGGATTCCATGTTGATTTATTTACAGTGACTTTTGAGTATGTATAGTTTTTATATTAGTTTTTCTGAGTATTACAAGATACGTCTGTGACTTATCACAGTCTACTGGTATCATCATCTTACCACTCAAATAAAGTGTGGAAATCTCACTTCCATTTAGGTCCCTTTACCTTCCCACTTTAAAATACTATCTTGGGTGTCAGATGGTAGCTTATAATTTTTGTTTTAATCATCAAATATAATTTATAAGTTTCACAAGGAAAAAGATAGTCTCTTGGATGTACCCAGATTTCTCCTTTTTTCAGTTGTTTCTTCTACCTTCCTGATGCTCTGAGAATCCTTCTTTTATTATTTTCTTTCTAGAAGAATTTCCTTTAGCCAGTCATTATAGATAAGTCTGCTAACAACAAATTCTTTTTGTCTTCTTTCATCTGAGAATATTTTTATTTCCTCTTTATTCCTGAAGCATAGTTTTTTGTTGTAATTGTTAAAGATTGACATCTGAGCTAACATCTGTTGCCAATCTTTTTTCTTCTTCTTCTTCTCCCCAAAGATCCCCCAGAATGTATATTCTGGTTGTGAGTGCCTCTGGTTTTGCTATGTGGGATGCCATCTTAGCATGGCTTGATGAGTGGTGCTAGGTCCACACCCAGGATCTGATCTGGTGAAACCATTGGCTGCTGAAGCAGAGTACACAAACTTAAACACTCAGCCGCAAGGCTGGACCCTGAAGCATAGTTTTGTTATACATAGAATTTTTGGTTGACATTTCTTTTCTTTCAGAACTTGAAAAATATTTGGCACGTCTTTCTCATCTCTGTCATTTAAATGGTGTTCCCCTCTATATAACCTGTTACTTTTCTCTGACTGCTGATTTTTTTCTTTATGTTTGGTTTTCAAAAGTTTAATTATGATATGTCTTGGAATTGATTTCTTTGGGTATACCCTGTTTCAGGTTTGCACAGTTTCTTAGATTTTTAAGTGTGTTTCTTTCATCTAATTTAGTAAGATTTTAGCCATTACTTCTTCAAATGCTTTTTCAAGCCCTCTCTCTTTTTCTTTTTCTTACGCTTCTTTTTTTTTCCTTTCATTTTTTGTTTGAGGAAGATTAGCCCTGAGCTAACTACTGCCAATCCTCCTCTTTTTTTGCTGAGGAAGACTGGCCCTGAGCTAACATCCATGCCCATCTTCCTCTACTTTATATGTGAGATACCTACCACAGCATGGCTTTTGCCAAGCAGTGCCATGTCCACACTTGGAATCCGAACTGGTGAACCCCGGGCTGCCAAGAAGCAGAACGTGTGAACTTAATCGCTGCGCCACCAGGCTGGCCCCTCTTCTTACACTTCGATGATACAAATTTTTAATTTTTTGTTTTCATCCCACAGGTCCCTGAGGCTCTTTTCACTTTTTCTTCAAGTCTATTTTCTCTCTCTTGTTCAGTTTAGGTGAATTCTGTTATTCTGTCCCCAAATTCACTCATTCTATATTCTGCCATTTCCATTCTAGTACTGAGTTCATCCAGCAAGTACTATTTAATTGTTATTGCATTTTTCAGTTGTATGATTTTTATTTGGTTCCTTTTTTTTTTTTTTTTTTTGCTCCTCTTTTATTTTTGCTTGGAAATATTTGCCCTGAGCTAACATCTGTTTCCAATCTTCCTCTTTTTCTTTTCCCTCCCCAAAGCCCCAGTACATAGTTGTATATTTTAGTTGTAGGTCCCTCTAGTTCTTCTATGTGAGCCACTACCACAGCATGGCTACTGACAGACGAGTGGTGTGGTTCCACACCTGGCAACAAAACTGGGGCCATTGAAGCAGAGCTTGCCAAACTTTAACCACTAGGCCATCAGTGCTGGCTCTGGTTCCTTTTTTTTTTACAACTTCTATTTCATTTTTGACATTTCAAATTGTTTCATTTGTTTCAAGAGAATTTGTCATTCACTGTTGAAGCTTTTGTATGACCATTGCTTTGAAATCCTCATCAGAAAATTCCAACATTGGACTCATCTCAGCAACAATTAGTTATCTTTTCTCATTCAAGTTGTGATTTTCTTGGTTCTTGTTATGACCGGTGATTTTCAATTTTACCCTGGAGTCTTGTCTATTATGTTAGGAGACTCTGGATCCTATTTAAATCTTTTATTTTAGCAGGTAGTGACCCTGTTTATATTAGCATCAGGATCCCAGGCCAACTTTTGTGGACTCTGGTTCTAATAGTGGCAGTTTAATTTTAGAGTCCTTGAGTGTTACCTTGGTCTGACTGGTTGATCTGATGCAGCTGAGGCTCCCACTGGTTCTTGCTAGTGCTCTTTGTAAAAGTGAAAAGGATTTCTCCAGACTGAGCCTTGGGAATCTTCTGGGAAAAGAAGTGTGGTACAGGATCCCTCTACTGTTGCCTCTAGCTAGCCCAGTGTTTCTGGGGAGGACCCTCAGGTCCACAGGAACAAAGAGACTTTCTGGATTAGACTGCTTGCCATGTGTGGATCCCTTGCATGCCTGCCCTGCTGTCTCTGGGTGTAGGGGTTGGAGAGTCTCAGGCCCTCAGAGATAAAAAGGCTTCCTGAACCAAGTGCCTGAGTCCTTTCTCTTATTTAGTCTGCCAATCCACTGTTGGGTGGGGAAGGGAGCCTTCATCCACTGGGCCATGCGGCTGACTAAGCAGGCCACCTGGGCAGCCAAGTCTTTCACACTGGCTTTGCCCTCCCACAGCCTCAGTGTCTCTAGTGGAAAGGGGACTCTTAGGCCCCACAGGGAAGGAGAGGACCTCCCCTGGCTGCTGGTTTCTGGTGGCACTCCTGGTCAATCTCTTTTCCGGGTGGGGTCAGGCTCACCTGATATTGCTAGAGAGACTCCTATTTGATCAGGGGGGATGGAGCCCACCTAACAGCCCTCTGCTGCTAGGTTGAGGGTCTGGGAACTTTGTATCCAGATGGCCTTCCTCCTGTCAGATGGGGAATACAAGACATAGTGTGCAGTGCCACTCCTCAGGCCTGGTGTCCCATACCAGCTCTTCTTCTACTTACCGTCTTTCAGAGTCCTCTTTTGGTTGTCTCTTGGACATGGCCAGGGTTTACAGTTGTGCTTAGCTTGGAGGAGCAGGGGAAAAATGTTTTTTCCATATTGTTCTGACCAAAAGTCTGCTCTTGGCTGCTTTTACAAGTCTATTTTCATTTCTGTTTTGAATTTTCCTGATGGTTTCATTGTGGTGTTTTTCCACAACCTACCCACCTCAGTTTTTTTTCTTTTTGGTCAGTGCAGAGGTTTGCTGGGATTTCTTTGCTCTATTAAGTTATGCTGTTATTTAGGTCTTGTTAGATGCAGAGAGGTCTGCAGGGCTTGGGTGTTCTAAATATAGAAATGCATTAGGCTATATTTTATGATATCACAGGTCATAACTGTCACACATGCATGTGTGTGTGTTTGTAGGTTATGGCATGGATCTCAAACCACAACATAAAACAATTGCAACCCAAGCCTGAAGGCTTTATAGAACTTTCCGCTAACCCTCTGACAACAGGAGCAACTCTATCCAAACTCTTACAGTAGATTCTTACTTACCTTCACACTTTAGTGTCTTGTAGCTCTCAATCCTTCATCAGTATCCTATCAACAGGCCACATGATCTCAAAGACCATGGACAGAGCTAGGGCCAGCCACTTCCTGGATCCTCTAAAAATATTTACCCTGTAGATTTTTAGAGAAAGGGCTAATGCAAGAGGTTCTTCATACTCCTAACCCAAGTAGTGATCTCTAGGGGGGACATAGGAGATGATCCATTAAGAGGGATAAAATTTTATCTTTCTTTTTTAAAGAAAGAAATAAAAGTTTACTGATGTTTAATGGAGCGATGTGGCATCCTCTCTTTGTCTGTAGGACCAAGGTGTGTCACATGGCATTTACTGGGGCTTCTGAGGAAAGACTGGTAGGCGTTCCACGGTGGTGCCTTCACATTCACTCCTCTCAGCAGTTGTCTTATGCGCACTTGGTTCAGTGTGTTAAAGGATATTTTTTTAAAGGATAAACTCGTGAAGCTCATAAAAATATAAATAAACTCACGTCAAAGATTATATTTAACTCATAACTTAATGAGGACAGAAAATGTTACAACTGGTTCAAAGGAAAATTGAAACAGTGCACATATATAGGCCATCAAGAATGCTGAAACAAATTGGCAAACAGATGCAGCCCTCATCCACAGGGCAATAATCCATTACATTTCACTGGACATAATCATTTGCGTTTCTATAGAAAAGAGGCATTTACATCCTCATCATCTTTTATGACTCATAGAGTGGTAAAAAAGCTCAAATATAATGAAAGGGAGAAAAAACATAAAATAGTGTGCTAAGCAGGATACCTCATAACCTTTTCTTGGCCATTTCACAGTCTTTCATAATATTCCCTGACCAGTAGAATTACAGCTTATATTATCAGCTTTAAATGAATTAATGTTTGCAAGGATAAAAACCCTGTGAATTGGAGATACTAAACAAACAAAAAGGAAAATTCCAGAGCTGATGTTTCTTATACTCCTCAGAAGAGCTCATTATAAGCCATGTTAGAAAGTAAAACTATAAAAATATAACCATATATGACACAAAGTTAGGCAAAAATTCATTTCAAATTATCAAGAAGTTGATTTGAAATATGATTAAAATACACCTTTGTATGTATAATCCTCTAACCTGGGTGTATTCTGGCCTTAAGGTAAAGCCATCAGAATTAGACATTAAGAAGCACTGTTTCTTTCCCCATTACTTTCTATTTTCTATTTTGTATATTCTTTATAGTATTTTACTTATGAGTATACATTATAAATTTAAAATATTGGGAGTGCATGGTCAAAACCGTTTTCTACTGATGTTGATGAGGGATCAGTAAGTTTGGAGACCATGGATGTAATGGCGTTGGCAGTCCAGCATAGAAAGATAAACACTTTTGAAGATAAAATGATTTAAGGACGTTTAGAGAAGAGAGTCAGACAGATGTGAATGAGACTACGGAAGAGGAAACAACACTGATTTCATAGACCAGCCTGTAGTTGTTAAACTGCGTTGCAGGGAGGTTCCTCTGAGTTTCTGCACAAAGGGAAATACTTTCTACCAAACAGAATTTGAATCACCTACAGAACCCCTTTATTACTTTGACCTGATGTGATGGTTAATTTTATGTGTTGACTTGGAGGGCGTTTTTGGATGACATTAATATTTAAACCAGTGAATGTTGAATAAAGCAGATTGCCCTCCATACTGTGGATGGGTCTCACCCAATCAGTGAAAGGCCTGAGTAGAACAGAAAAATGTGCCTTCCTGAGCAAGAGGGAACTATCCAGCAGAATGCCTCTGGACTTAAAACGCACCATGGGCTTTCCTGGGTCTTCAGTCTTCTGGCCCATACTGCAGATTTTGAACTTAACGGCCTCCATAATCACATGAGGCCATTTCTTACAATAAATTTCTTTCTACACACACACATACACACATACACATATATGTATATGCATCCTAATGGTTCTCTTTCTTTAGAGAACTCTGACTAATACACCTGTGTGTAAAAGGTAGAGAGTAGCATATAATAATTATCAGTGAGACTCAGGAGCCAGACTGCCTATGTTTGAATTATGATTCTATTATAGACAGACTCTCTGTGCCCCTTAGGACAAGCCAGATCACTTCTCTTTGCCTCAGTTTCTCAACTGTAACTTGGAAATGACAACAGTACACTGTTTCATGGGGTTGTTGTAAAAATAAATTAGTTAATTAATACAAAAAAGCCTTATTATAGTACCCTTGGCATATAGCTAGTATACAAAAAAATTCGCTTTTGTGATTTTTAATGGGTTTTCCCCTAAAATTTTATTAAAAATTGTAATCACTACTAAAAATGCATGCAAACCACTGGAATAATCCATTTCTTCAGGCCAGTTTTTATTTTTTGCTTACTACTAAGCAATGTTGCAAGTATTCAGTGGCCAAAACAAAAGAGAATGTTGTTCTAACCACCCAGAGTCACAATTATTTCATGTTTGTGAACCAACCCAATCAGAAAACCAAAAGGAAACATTAGCCACACTACTCAGAAATAGAATATATATACACAGACACACACACACATATGTATATATATATGTATATACATACATACACATATATAATATATGCATGTGAAGTCCAAAGGAAGTCTGCTAATTTATTATATGTGGATATTAGCCCACGGTGATACTCAAAATTGTTGGGGTCCTTTTGCAAGTTATATTAGGTGCAATGGCTCTCCATCTGTCCTAGTCCATTTGGGCTGCCATGATAGAATACCATACACTGGGTGGCTTAAACAACAAACTGTTTATCTATCTCTGTCCTGGAGGCTGGCAGTCCAAGATGAAGGAGCTTGCAGATCCAGCACCTGGTGAGGCCACTCTTCCTGGTTTGCAATTGTCCATCTTCTCACTGTATCTTCACATGGTAGAGCAAAAGATCATCTCTCTCAGGTATCTTCTTATAAGGGCACTAAACCCCTTCATGAGGGCTCCACCCTCAAGGCCTAAGTGCCTTCCAAAAGTCCCACCTCCAAATGCCATCATGTTGGGGATAAGGCTTCAATGTATGAATTTTGGGGGTACACAAATATTCATTCCATAGCACCACTAATCAGAATTCTGTAATAGGAAGAGTCAATTCATTACAAAAGAAAAAAATTGGCCTTGCAGGCCAATATGGACAAGCAAGAGCCAAGCTCTACCTTCTGTCTGCTTATACTCTGAGAACCAAGAAAACACCACACCTAAATTGCCATGGCAGATGACAGAATAACGTGAGATTACAAAAAGTACATAGCTCTCTATGTGTTCCAAAATGATTGCCTGAATTAATGAATTCAGTAAGTGCCCCACTGAGCATTGATTGTGTCCAAGACTCTGTATGAGATAGACCTAAAAAATTAGGAAAAGCTGCAAGGGCACTCTCCTGTATGCAACCAGGAGGTAAATTTGCAATGGCTGGAAAATGGTTTCATTTTTACCTCCAAAAGCACTGCAAGTCATTATCTTTTAGTGTCACCAACTTGCTCCTTCAAGTCCTGGCCCCCCATGTCACATAGCCTACCCTAAATTAACCCAAACCACATTAATAATGCCCAATGGATTTTTCTATCCATGAAATGCTTATTTGCAAGATGTCAGTTCCATGTACCCCTTGGACTTTCTTGATGAATATGTGCCAACTTCTTCACCAGATTTTGACCTTCATATAGACAGGGATGGAAATTCTTTAGACCTCACTTACACACACTGGATGTTTAATGTTTGCTATGGGTGTAGTTAATTGAGGGGGCTCTGCACTGACACTTTGAATGTCCTTAGGCAAATTATTTTGTTTCTTTACCCAAGAAGTGCAAAGTAATGCAAAATTCCATAAGAGAATGGGACATCTCAGAGAATGTTTTATACATGATCTCAGGTTATAAAAACCAATTACTGTCAGGATTACATTTGTCATTCATATATTGGTTAAAACTCAGACACAAGTTCTATTGAGAAGAACTTGCCAAGACAACAGCAGCATTTGCATCAATTTCTATCAATTAACCAGAAATATAGAATAGTGTATGGTTCTTATGAGAAATTCATAATTTATGCACACAGCTTTCATTTCCCCAGAGTACTTCCCAAGGTGGTCAAACTGAACTGGAGTCTCTCAGAATAAAATTATTTAGAGAATTATGGGCAAAGCAGGTGTTTCCTTCAGGGAGAAGATTGCACTTGCTTTCAAAAATGTCCTGGAAGTAAATCCTCATGGGAAGCCTGTGGACCAGACACTGGATATTATCATCCAAGTAGCCTTGCCACTCACAAGCCTGAGTATCAGAATTTGTTCACAGATTTCCACAAATGTCCTTTGAGGAAAAGGGAGTTTACAAGGAAGCAGTGTCAATTAATCTAAATTCCATTGTTGTACCAATTCACCTGAGGACTGGAATATATTCATTTTCCGTAAGGGAAAAGGTAATTAAAAATCTAATAAGAACAAGGAACAAATTAAAAACAAAGTAAATATTCTTAATCACTCATACATATCCACCATAAGTTGTTTTCAAACTAGTTCAGATAACTGAATATTAAGGAGTGCATTTTGGTGAATACAAAGTAATATTGATTCGTTAAAACTATTTTTTTTTTGCTACTGTTACTGATTAATTGCCCCACAGAACTCAAAGTTGGATTTGGAAGCATTTAACTGTTTAAGAGATCCAATAACCAACCACCCTGAACCAGACCAAGCCCCACCACAAGAGCAACACCTGTGACCTTTGTCCCTCTTACTCTTTGGTTTTTGTGTGTGTGTGTGTGGTGAAGAAGATTGGCCCTGAGCTAACCTCTGTTGCCAATCTTCCTCTTTTTGATTGAGGAAGATTGTCACTGAGCTAACATCTGTGCCAATATTCCTCTATTTTATGTGGGATGCTGTCACAGTGTGGCTTGGCAAGCAGTGCTAGGTTTGCACCCAGGATCTGAACGTGGGAATCCTGGGCCACTGAAGCAGAGCATGCAAAATTAACAACTAGGCCATTGGGCTGACCCCTTTGCCTCATTGTTAATGCTAAGATCGCCTCTCCAGGAGGAAGTTAGGCCTTATTACCATAACCCACAGTGTATGTGGAAGCATGTTTTCCACTGAGCCTGCACAAGCAAATGCCCACCTCTCCCTTTTGAATTCCCCATCCAAAATAAAAGAAGTCTCCTGCTTTCCCGTGTGCGGGGATGGCCACAACTTTGGAAATGATTCTGTGTGGCCTCCTATTAGCTGCAAATATACTTTATTTTTGTGTAACAAGTACTTCTGATGGAGAGTCTGATTTTAACTCACCAGGACTTTGATTCAGTAACACCACCATATATATATCCCTGGGTGAAATAAAATGCCAACTTACATAAGCATGCAGGCAAGCAAGTATCATTAGATAATGAAGCTTCCAGAAAAATTTATGGGCTAGCTATGTCAAACTGAAGACTTTACACTCATTTCCGTAGTTTGCTTTTTTCTCCAAGTTTATAAAATACCCAAGGTGTTTGATTTCACCCTATCATGTGTCTGCGTTCCAGGAGATCATACATAAATTAAATTCCATGAGACTCTATGCCTTTCCAATGGGAAATTCACCTTTTAAAAGAGAAAATCTAGGAAGTGATGTCAGCATCATGGTGGAGTGAATTTTTCCCCTAGTCTCTGCCCTTTAAGTTACAACTAAGTGGACATTCATTAAGCAGCAGAGGATTCCCTACACAGCACAACAGGGTGCCTGAGAATCCATGCAGCCCTGCAACTGAAAGTGGGTGGACTGGATCCCCAGAAGGCAGTGGAACTAGATGAGCACACCCCTCCCCACTCTGGCAGCAGCAAACCAGATTGTAGATCCTCACACAGAAGCCAACTCAACTTTAAGAGGAGGCCAGGACAGCATGGCCTGCTCAAATGCTTTCAGAGTTGCAGCCTGGCTCGAGGGAGTGCTCACCATGCCGTGGTGGCCCTTCCAGTGGGAAGACTCTACAATGAGTGGCAGCAGCTCAGCTCCCATGAAGGCACCCACCAACTGAGCACAGCACTGTTGAGAAGGTGCCCCACATGCTCAGAAGGCACCCCCACCCATGGAGCACAGCAGCCTATGGGAAACACTAAGTGGTGGCTCAGACCACATGTGGTTGCCCCCACCCACCAACACAGTACAGGCAAAAAAGCACCCTGCCCACAGAGCACAGCAACCCAAGGGACCCACTGAGTGGCAGCTCAGCCCCCTCGGCCACACCCCTCAACCCTACCACAGCACAGGCAAGAAGGTGCCCTGCCCACTCAGAAGGTGCCCCCACCTGTGGAGCACAGCAGCCACGGGCATCCACTGCATGGCAGCTCAGCCTTTGTGTGGGTGCCTCTCACCCCTAGCACAGTGCAGGTGAGAAGGAGCCCAGCCAGTGGAACACAGCAGCCCATGGGACCCATCAAGTGACAGCTCAGCCCCCACATAGGTGCCCCTCCTGCCTAGGGTGCAGCAGCCTGGTTGGTCCCCTACCAAGCACAGAGACCCTGCCTATGGTGCCTGACCTGCCCACCCCATGCAAACACCCTGCCCATGTGAGTGCAACCTGCAGAGTAGCAGCAGCCATCCTGGGAAAATGCAGAGTAGCCCTAGCCACACAAAGTCCAGCAGACAGGGCAGGATCAGAAAAGACAGCTCCATCTCTCCCCCGAGCAGTGGCAGGTGGAATCTGTGACCTCATACTACCACAAATGCACCAGTAAAGGATCAATTCACCAAAGGCATTGAAAAACTACATTAATGCTTCAGAGCAGAAGGAAAATTCAACTCTCCAGAAACGAATCCTAAAGTAACAGACATTTACAATCTAAATGACAGAAAATCAAAATAGTGGTGATAAAGAAACTAAACAAGTTTCAGCAAAACTCAGAAAGACAATTCAGTGAGCTGAAGAATAAAATTAATGAGCAGAAGCAATACTTCACCAAAGACATTGAAACTCCAAAAAAAATTTTCAAAAAAATCTAGAGATGAAGAACACAATTAATGAGATTTTTAAAAATCTGGAAACCATACAAAACAGAGCTGTCTTTATGGAGGACAGAATTAGTGATTCAGAGGCTAGAAATACAGAAATGCTTCAGGTGAAGGAGGAGAGAGAACATAGATTTTTTAAAAATGAAGAAATTCTTCAAGAAATATCTGACTCAATTAGGAAAAGCAATATAAGGATTATAGGTATTCCAGCAAGAGAAGATAGGGAGAAAGGAGCAGAGAGCTTGCTCAAAGAAATAATAGCTGAGAACTTTCCAAAACTGGATAAGAAGCTGGACTTACAAGTACATGAAGACAAATAGAACTCCTAATTACATCAGTGCACAAAGCCCTTCTCCAAGCCATATAATATTAACACAGGCAAAAGTCAATGACAGAGAAAAAATAGTAAAGAAGCAAGGAATAAGAAAACAACTTACAAAGGAACCCCTATCAGTCTTTCAGCATATTTCTCAACAGAAACCTTACAGGCTAAGACAGAATGAAATGATATATTCAAAATACTGAAAGATGAAAACGTTCAGCCAAAAATGCTCTATCCAGTGAAACTATTCTTTAGATATGATGGAAAAATAAAAGCTTTGTCAAATAAACAAAAACTGAGGGACATCATTGCCACTAGATGTCCCTTACAACAAATGATGAAGGAACCCCTCCTACCAGAAATAAAATGGCAAAGATTTAAAAAGCTTTGAGCAAGGAGATAAATAGACAGACAAAATAAGAAAATTGCAGCTCCCTATCAGAACAGGTTAGCAAACACTTAATTATAACATAACCGATAAAGGGGAGGAAAGCATCAAAAATAACCATGAACACTACAATTTAGTCATAAACTCAGAACACAAAAAAGAAGAATTTGTGACAGTAATAAGTCAGACGGGGAAGAGAAAAGGGATGGAACTTACTTAGACTAATGGTTATCAGAAAATGGACTACCTCATCCATGAGATCTTTTATACAAACCTCGTGGTAACCCCTAAACAAAGAGTCAGAATAGAACCACCAATAATAAATAAATAGAAAACTGAGAAAGCCATAACAGAAAATCACCAAACTGAAATGGCAATCAGAAATACAAGGGAAGAGAAACAATGGAAATATAGAACAACCAAAAAATAAGAGATAAAATGTCAATATTAAGCCCTCATATATCAATAATCACTCTAAATTTAAAGGGATTGAATTCTCCGATCAAAAGACACGGAGTGGCTGGATGGATTGAAAAACAAGGCCCAACAATATGCTGCCTCCTAGAAACACATCTCAGCTCTAAAGACAAACACAGGCTCAGAGTGAAGGGATGGAAGATGATACTCCAAGCAAATGGCAAGCAAAAGAAAGCAGGTGTTGCCATACTTATATCAGACAAAGCAGACTGCAAGATAAAAAAGACAAAGAGGGGCAATACATAATGATAAAAGTGAGATTCCACCAAGAGGAAATACTTGTGAATATATATGAGCCTAACACAGAAGCACCAAAGTATATAAAGCAACTACTAACAGATCTAACAGGATAAATTGACAGCAACACAAAAATGGTAAAGGATCTCATTACCCTCCTTACATCATGGATAGATTATCCAGACAGAAACTCAACAAGGAAATTGCGACCTTAAATGAAACATTAGACCAGACGGACTTTATAGCTATATAAGGAACATTCTTTCCAAAAACAGCATAATACACATTATTTTCAAGTGTACCTGCAACATTCTCAAAGATAGGCCATATGTTGAGAACAGGGCAAGCCTCAATAAATTTAAGAAGATTGAAATCATATCAAGCATCGTTTCTGACCACAATGCTATGAAATTAGAAATCAACCATAAGAAAAAAGCTGGGAAAGTCACAAATATGTGGAGATTAAACAACATGCTACTGAACAACCATTGGAACAATGAAGAAATCAAAGGAGAAATCAAAAAAATACCTGGAGACAAGGCTGACCCCAAGACTGAGTGCTTAAAGTTCCATGCACTCCACTTCAGTAGCCTGGGTTTGCAGGTTCAGATCACAGGCATGGACCTACTTCACTTGTAAGCCATGCTGTGGAGGCATTCCACATGCAAAGTAGAGGAAGTCTGGCACAGATGTCAGTTCAGGGCTAATCTTTCTCAAGCAAAAAAGAGGAAGATTGGCAATGGATGTTAACTCAGGGCAAATCTTCCTCAAATGCACAAAAAATACCTAGAGACAAATGAAAATGAAAATACAGCATACCAACTCTGATTGGATGCCAGAAAAGCAGTTCTATGAGGGAATTGATGGGCAATACAGGCACACCTCAAGAAGCAAGAAAAATCTCAAGTAAGTAATTTTAAACTACACCTAATAGAAGTGGAAAAAGAAGAACAAACTCAGCACAAAGTCAGCAGAAGGAGGGAAATAATGAAAATCAGAGCAGAAATAAATGAAATAGAGAGTAAAAAAAACTGTAGAAAGAATCAATGAAAATAAGAGCTGGTTCTTTGAGAAGATTAACAAAATTGACAAACCCTTAGCCAGATTCACTAAGGAAAAAAGAGAGAAGGAACAAACAAATAAAATTAGAAATGAAAGAGGGGAAATTACAATGGATACCAGAGAAACACAAAGTATCATAAGAGAATACTATGGAAAACTATATGCCAACAAATTGGATAACCTAGAAGAAATAGATAAATTCTTAGGCTGAATCAACCTCCCAAAATTGAATCAAGAAGAAATGGCAGATCTAAGTAGACAATCACAAGTAAAGAGATTGAAACAGTAGTCAAAAATCTCCCAAAAAGCAAAAGTCCAAGACCAGATGACTCCTCTGCAGAATTCTAAAGAACATTCATAGAAGATTTAATACCTTTCCTTCTAAAATTATTCCAAAAAATTGAAGAACATGGAACACTTCCTAACTCATTTTTGAGGCTAACATTACCCAGATACCAAAACTAGACAAGGACAACACAAAGAAGGAAAATTGCATGCCGATATCACTGAAGAACATACATGCAAAATTCCTCAACAAAATAATGGCAAACTGAATACAGCAAAATGTTAAAAGGATCATATACCTTGATCAAGTGGGATTTATACCAGGGATGCAGGGATGATTCAATATCTGCAAATCAAACAACGTGATACACCATATTAATAAAATGAGGAATAAAAACCACACGATCATCTTAATACAGATGATAGGAAAGCACTTGACAAGATCCAACATCCAGTGGCTGGCCCTGTTGCTGAGTGGTTAAGTTTGCATGCTCTGCTTCGGTGGCCCAGGGTTTTACCAGTTCACATCCTGGGTATGGACATAGCACTGTTCATCAAGCCATGCTGAGGCAACATCCCACATAGTACACCTAGACGAACCTACAACTACAGTATACAACTATGTACTCGGGGGCTTCAGGGAGAAGAAGAAAAAATAAATAAAAGATTGGCAACAGATCTTAGCTCAGGTACCAATCTTTAAAAAAAAATCAAGATCTGGTGGGACCAAGATGGTGGAGTGAGTGGTCTTCTTTGTCTCTCCCCCTTTGAATCTACAACTAATTGGACATTCACCGGTTAATAAAGGAAATCCAGATAGCATCTCAAGCCCCCTGAGAGACCTGTACTGATATTCATCGGAAGGCGGGTGGACTTCCCCCCAGAAGGAGGTGGAAATAGGTGAAAACTCTCCAACCCCCGAACCCCGGACAGCCTAGTACCTGCAAGAGGCTCTCTTCCAGAGGACTCCCCCATAGCCTCGCCACACACCAAGGGCAGGAGTGTGCACTCACCGGCAGAGTGACAGTGGAAACAGGTGACAACAGCCTTACCTAAGCACCCCATGATTACACCTAAGCCCAGGGGGAAAGTCCAGGGTCCCGCACCCACCAGCAGGGAAAGCCTCTGCTCGCCATTAGTGGGGAGGCTCCGCCCAGCATTCAGAACACAGGGAAGCTCCCAGGGAGCAGATTCCCCAGCAGGGCACCAGCCCACCAGCTACTGCCAGGCCCACGGTCTCTGGCTGTGCATGGGATGGTGCAAGAGGCACCCAGACTTCCCATGGACGCACTTGGGGACTGGGTGGAACTCCAGCACCTGGCTCTATGGCTCAGGGGGAAACTCCAGGGTCCCGCACCCACCGGCAGGGAAAGCCTCTGCTCGCCATTAGCGGGAACCCCCACTCAGCATTCAGAACACAGGGAAGTTCCCAGGGAGCAGATTCCCCAGCAGGGCACCAGCTTGTCAGCCACTACCAGACCCACAGTCTCCGGCTTTGCACAGGACGGTGCAAGAGGCACCCAGACTTCCCATGGACGTGCTTGGGGGCTGGGTGGAGCTCCAACACCCAACTCTGTGGCCCAGGGGGAAACTCCAGGGTCCTGCAGCTGCCAGCAGGGAAAGCCTCTGATTGCCATTAGCAGGGAGGCCCCACCCAGCATTCAGAACACCGGGAAGCTCCCACGGAGCAACATCCCCTGCAAGGCACCAGCCTGCCAGCTGCTGCTGGGCCCACAGACTCTGGCTGTGCATGTGACGGTGCAAGAGGCACCCAGACTTCCCATGGATGTGCTTGGGGAATGGGTGGATCTCCAGCACCCAGCTCCGTGGCCCAGGGGGAACCTTCAGGGTCCTGTACCACTGCCAGGGAAAGCCTCTGATCACCATTAGCAGAGAGGCCCTGCCCAGCCTTCAGAACGCCAGGAAACTCTCAAAGAGCAGAATTCCCCGCAAGGCAGCAGCCTGCCAGCTGCCGCCAGGCCCACGGACTCTGGCCATGTCCCAGACGGGGCAAGGGGCTCCAAGAGATTCCGTCGGAGTGGTTTGGGGCTGGGTGGAGCTCCATTGGAATGGCTATGTGGCCAAGGGCCGAACTCCAGGTTCCCACAGCAGCCTCAGCGAAATCCTCTGCACAGCACTAGTGGAGAGGTCCCAACTGGCAATCACAAGGCTGGAAGGCCCTGGGGCAAAAGTAGCACAGCTAGGTGAGCTAAGCACAGACTGCAGAAGATACCCATAGCTCTGCTGGGACCTATAGTGGACAAGTGTGATCTTGTGGGCTCTGACAGTGACAGAGCTGCGAATATAGGTGATCCTGCTCCCAGCTGCTGGGAAAGCCCATAACACCACTGCAGACCCCAAGGAGGGAGCGCGTCTAGGTGGTCTGCAACAGTAGGCACCAGCAGCCTGAAGCCACCTTGCAATTGCCCCCACAACTGATGAGGGACCCCACAGGACCACTGTGACTATGAGGAGGGGCCCAGGCCCTCTCAGTAACAGCTGATGGGGTTCCTGGTTGGTGCAGTCTAAACAGCTGCTCCCCCCACACACACCAGTTGCAACAAGTGGAAGCAGCAACTAAACTCTGTCTCTATGCAGAGGCACAAATCCACACCATAAAGCAGTATGAAAAAATATATTAAATCTCCAGAACAGAAGGAAAATGATAGGTACCCAGAAAACAATCCCAAAGACAATGAAATCTATAACCTAAATGACGATGATTTCAAAACAGCCATTATTAAAAAACTGAACGAGTTAAAAGAGAATTCAGATAGACAACTCAATGAGTTCAGGAGCTATGTCACAAAAGAGATTGATACTATAAAGAAGAACCAATTAGGAATACTGGAGGTGAAGAACACAGTGGAGGAGATGAAGAAAAATCTGCACTCTCTGAAGAGTAGTGTCAATAATATGGAGGACAGAATTAGCAATTTGGAGGATAGGAATATAGAAATGCTGCAGACAGAGGAGGAGAAAGAACTAAGACTAAAAAGAAATGAAGAAACTCTCCAAGAATTATCCAACTCAATTAGGAGATGCAACATAAGGGTTATAGGTATACCAGAGGGAGAAGAGAAGGAGAAGGGGTCAGAAGGCCTGTTCAAAGAAATAATGACTGAGAACTTTCCAAACTTGGGAAGAGAGATGGAACTTCATGTGACAGAAGCCAATAGATCTCCAAACTTTATCAATGCAAGAAGATCAACCCCAAGGCATATAGTAGTGAAGCTAGCAAAAGTCAATGACAAAGAGAAAATACTAAGGGCAGCCAGGCAGAAGAAAATAACTTACAAGGTACCCCCATGAGGCTATCAGCAGATTTCTCAGGAGACACCTTACAGGCTAGAAGAGATTGGAATGAAATATTCAAAACTCTGAAGGACAAAAATCTGCAGCCAAGAATACTCTACCAAGCGAAAATATCCTTCAAATACGATGGAGAAATAAAAACTTTCCCAGATAAACAAAATTTAAGGGAGTTCATTGCCACAAGACCTCCTCTTCAAGAAATGCTCAGGAAGAACCTCATACCTGAAAAAGCGAAAAAAGGAAAGGGGTTACAAAATCCAGAACAAAGGAGATAAGCAGAAGGACAATAACAGAAAGTAGCAGCTCTCCATCAGAACAGGTTAGCAAAAGTTAAATAAAACATTAAAGATAAACGGAATGGAAACACCAAGAATAAATATAACCTAGTCATTTTAACCACAAACTCACAACATAAAAAGGAAGAGAAAAAAAATCTGACTATAACAACCTAGAAGGGGAAGAGAAAAGGGATGGAACGTTTTAATTTAAGGAAATAAGAGGTTATCAGAAAAAGGACTATCTCATCTACGAGATGTGTTATACAAACCACCTGGTAACCACTAAACAAATAACAAGAATAAAGACACAAATTACTAATAAGAAGAAAGCCAATACAGAAATGTACCTACTTGAATTAGGAATCCAAAAATCATGGGACAAGAAACAAAGGAAATGCAAAAGAACCGGAAAACAAGTGATAAAATGGTAGCAGTGGGTCCCCACGTTTCAATAATCACTCTAAATGTAAATAGATTGAACTCTTCAATCAAAAGACACAGAGTGGCAGGATGGATCAAAGAACAAGATCCAACAATATGCTGCCTCCAGGAAACACACCTCAGCCCCAAAGACAAACACAGACTCAGAGTGAAGGGATGAAACACAATACTCCAAGCTAGTAATGAACAAAAGAAAGCAGGTGTTGCCATACTTATATCAGACAAAGTAGACTTCAAAGCAAAACAGATAAAGAAAGACAAAGAAGGGCAGTATATAATGATAAAAGAAACACTCCACCAAGATGACATAACAGTTGTAAATATATATGCACCCAACACAGGAGCACCAAAATTTGTAAAGAAACTATTAACAAAACTAAAAGGAGACATCAACAACTATACGATAATAGTAGGGGACCTCAACACCCCATTAACACCAATGGATGGATCATCCAGACAGAAAATCAACAAGGAAATTATAGAATTAAATGAAAAATTAGACCAGATGGACTTAATAGATATATATAGAACACTTCATCCAAAAACAGGAGGTTACACATTCTTCTCAAGTGCGCATGGAACATTCTCAACGATAGACCATATTTTGGGAAACAAAGCAAGCATCAATAAGTTCAAGAGGGTTGAAATAATATCTAGCTTCTTTTCGGATCATAATGCTATGAAACTAGAAATCAACTACAAGAATAAAGCTGGGAAAGGGGCAAAAATGTGAAGACAAAACAGCATGCTACTGAACAAACAATGGGTTATTGAAGAAATTAAAGAGGAAATCAAATATCATCTGAAGACAAATGAAAATGAAAACACACCATACCAACTTATTTGGGATGCAGCAAAGGCAGTCCTAAGAGGGAAATTCATTGCAATACAGGCTCACCTCAATAAGCAAGAAAAATCTTACATAAACAACCTCAAACTACACCTAACAGAATTAGAAAAAGAAGAACAAACAAAGCCCAAAGTCAATAGAAGGAGGGAAATAATAAAAATTAGAGCAGAAATAAAAGATATTGAAACAAAAAAGACAGTACAAAGGATCAATGAAACAAAGAGTTGGTTCTTCAAAAAAATTAACAAAATCGACAAACCCTTAGCCAGACTCACTAAGAAAAAAAGAGAGAAGTCTCAAATAAATAAAATTAGAAATGAGAGAGGAGAAATCACAACAGATACCGAAGAAATACAAAGGATCATAAGAGAATACTATGAAAAGCTATATGCCAACAAATTGAACAACCTAGAAGAAATGGATAATTTCCTAGACTCATACAACCTCCCCAAACTGAATCAGGAAGAAATAGCGAATCTGAATAGACCAATCACAAGTAAAGAAATAGAAACAGTAATCAAAAACCTCCCCAAAAATAAGAGTCCAGGACCAGACGGCTTCTCTGGAGAATTCTACCAAACATTCAAAGAAGATTTAATACCTATCCTTCTCAAACTATTCCAGAAAATTGAGGAAGATGGAGCACTCCCTAACACATTCTATGAAGCCAACATCACCCTGATCCCCAAACCTGACAAGGACAACACAAAGAAGGAAAACTACAGGCCAATATCACTGATGAACACAGATGCAAAAATCCTCAACAAAATTTTGGCAAACCGAATGCAGCAGTACATCAAAAAGATTATACACCATGATCAAGTGGGATTTATACCAGGGACACAGGGATGGTTCAACATCCACAAGTCAATCAACGTGATTCACTACATTAACAAAATGAGAAACAAAAACCACATGATCATCTCAATAGATGCAGAGAAAGCATTCAACAAGATCCAACATCCATTTATGATAAAAACCCTCAATAAAATAGGTATAGAAGGAAAGTACCTCAACATAATATAGGCCATATATGACACACCCCCAGCCAACATCATACTCAATGGACAAAATCTGAAATCCATCCCTCTCAGAACAGGAACAAGACAAGGGTGCCCACTTTCACCACTCTTATTCAACATAGAACTGGAGGTGTTGGCCAAAGCAATTCGGCAGGAAAAAGAAATAAAATGAATCCAAACAGGCAATGAAGAAGTAAAACTCTCACTGTTTGCAGACGACATGATCTTATATATAGAAAACCCCAAAGAATCCATAGGAAAACTATTAGAAACAATCAACAGCTACAGCAAAGTTGCAAGGTATAAAATCAACATACATAAATCAGTAGCATTTCTATACACTAACAATGAACTAACAGAAAAAGATCTCAAGAACTCAATCCCATTCACGATCGCAGCAAAAAGAATAAAATACCTTGGGATAAATTTAACCAAGTAAGTGAAAGATCTGTACAATGAAAACTACAAGACTTTCTTGAAAGAAATCGTTGATGACATAAAGAGATGGAAACATATTCCATGCACATGGATTGGAAGAATAAACATAGTTAAAATGTCTGTACTACCTAAAGCAATCTACAGATTCAACACTATCCTAATCAGAATCCCAATGACATTCTTTACAGAAATTGACCAAAGAATCCTAAAATTCATATGGGGCAACAAAAGACCCCAAATTGCTAAAGCAATCCTGAGAAAGAAGAACAAAGCTGGTGGCATCACAATCCCTGACTTCAAAACATACTACAAAGCTACAGTAATCAAAACAGCATGGTACTGGTACAAAAACAGATGCACAGATCAATGAAACATAATTGAAAGCCCAGAAATAAAACCACACATCTATGGACAGCTAATCTTCAACAAAGGAGCTTTGGGCCTACAATGGAGAAAAGAAAGTCTCTTCAACAAATGGTGCTGGGAAAACTGGACAGCCACATGTAAAAGAATAAAAATTGACCATTCTTTTTTACCATTCACTAAAATAAACTCAAAATGGATCAAAGACCTAAAAATTAGGCCTGAAACAATAAGTCTTCTAGAAGAGAATATAGGCAGTACACTCTTTGACATCAGTCTCGAAAGAATCTTTTCGGATATCATAACCCCTCAGATGAGGGAAACAATAGAAAGAATAAACAAATGGGACTTCATCAGACTAAAGAGCTTCTTCAAGGCAAGGGAAAACAGGATTGAAACAAAAAAACAGCCCACTAATTGGGAAAAAATATTTACAAGTTATTTATCTGCAAAGCGTTAATCTCCATAATATATAAAGAACTCACACAGCTCAACAACAAAAAATAAAACAACCCAATGCCAAAATGGGCAGGGGACATGAACAGACATTTCTCCAAAGAAGATATATGGATGGCCAATAGACACATAAAAAGATGCTCATCATCACTAATCATCAGGGAAATGCAAATCAAAACTATGCTAAGATATCACCTTACACCTGTTAGAATGGCAAAAATATCCAAAACCAACAGTGACAAATGTTGGAGAGGCTGTGGACAAAAAGGAACCCTCCTACGCTGTTGGTGGGAATGCAAACTGGTGCAGCCACTATGGAAAACAGTATGGAGATTTCTCAAAAAGTTGAAAATAGAAATATCTTATGACCCAGCCATCCCACTACTCGGTATGTATCCCAAGAACCTGAAATCAGCAATTCCAAAAGTCCCATGCACCCCTATGTTCATTGCAGCATTATTCACAATAGCCAAGTCATGGAACCAACCTAAGTGCCCAGCAACTGATGACTGGATAAAGAAGATATATATATATATATATATATATATATATATATATATATATATATATACAATGGAATACTACTCAGCCATGAAAAAGGACAAAGTCGTCCCATTCACAACAACATGGATAGACCTTGAGGGTATTATTTTGAGTGAAATAAGCCAGACAGAGAAAGACGAACTCTGTATGACTCCACACATAGGTGGTGGTTAACATATAGACAAAGAGAACTGATTGGTGGTTACCAGCGGAAAGGGGGGGGTGGGGGAAGGGCACTAAGGGTGAAGTGGTGTACCTACAACATGACTAATAATAATGTACAACTGTAATTTCACAAGGTTGTTAATTATCATAATCAATAAAAAAAATCAACATCTATTTATGATAAAAATTCTCAATAAAATGAATATAGAAGGAAATTATCTCAACACAATAAAGACCATATATGACAAACCCACAGCCAACATCATACTTAATGGTGAAAAATTGAAAACCATCCTTCTGAGAACAGGAGCAAGACAAGTGTGCTCACTCCTATTCAACATAGTACTGGAGGTTTTGGCAAGAACAACTAAGCAAGAAAAAGAAATAATACATATCCAAATTGGAAAGGAAGAAGTGAAACTCTCACTGTTTGCAGATGACATGATTCTATATTTAGAACACCCTAAAGAATCCACTAGGAATCTATTACAATAATCAACAAGTGCAGGAAAGTTGCAGGGTACAAAATCAATTTACAAAAATCAGTTGCATTTCTGTACACTAATAAAAACTAGCAGGAAGAGAAGTCAATAATACAATCCCATTTACAATCCAACAAAAAAATAAAATATCTAGGAATAAATTTAACCAAGGGAGTGGAAGACCTATACACTGAAAAGTATAAGACATTACTGAAAGAAATCAAAGAAGACGTAAAGAAATGGAAAGATATTCCATGTTCATGGACTGCAAGAACAAACATATTTAAAATGTCCGTATTACATAAAGCAATCTACAGAATCAATGCAATCCCAGTCAGAATCCCACTGACATTCTTCATGGAAATAGAAGAAAGAATCCTAAACTTCACACGGAACAACAAAAGACTCTAAATAGCCAAAGGAATCCTGAGAAAAATGAACAAAGATGGAGGCATCACAATCCCTGACTTCAAAATATACTGCCCAGATATAGTAATTAAAACAGCATGGTACTGGCAGAAAAACCAGATGCACAGATCACTGGAACAGGATTGAAAATCTAGAAATAAAACCATACGTCTTATGGACAGCTAATTTTTGACAAAGCAGACGAGAACATAAAGTGGAGAAAGGAAAGTCTCTTCAATAAGTGCTGTTTGGAAAACAGGACAGCCACAAGCAAAAGAATGAAAGTAGATCATTATCTTATACAACAAAAAAATTAACTCAAAATCAGTTAAAGACTTGAATGCAAGACCTGAAGTCATAAAACTCCTCAAATAAAATAAAGGCAGTACACTCTGACATCTGTCTTATCATCATCTTTTCAAATACCACATCTACTCAGGCAAGGAAAACAAAAGAAAAAAGTGAATAAGTGGGACTACATAAAATCCAAAAACTTCTGCAAGGCAAAGGAAACTATGAGCAAAATGAAACAACAAACCACCACCTGGGAAAAAGTATTTGCAAATCATATATCTGACAAGTAGTTAATTTCCAAAATATATAAAGAACAATTCAACAACAAAAAAACAAACAACCCAATCAAAAACTGGACAGAGGATGTGCACAGACATTTTTCCAGAGGATATACAGATGGCCAACAGGCACATGAAAAGATGTTCAACATCACTAATTATGAGAGAATTGCAAATCCAAACTATATTGGATATCATCTTACACCTGTCAGAATGGCCACAATTAACAAGAGAAAAAATAACAAATATTGGCAAAGAAATGGAGAAAAGGGAACACTCCTACACTGCTAGTGGGAATGAAAACTGGTGCACTCACTATGCAAAACCAGATGAAGATTTCTCAAAAAATTAAGAATAGAAATACCATGTGATCAAGCTATCCCACAACTGGATATTTATCCAAAGGATATGAAATCAACAATTCAAAGAGATTTATGCACCCATTTGTTCATTTCAGCATTATTCACAACAGCCAAGATGTGGAAGCAACCTAAGTGCCCAACAACAGATGAATGGATAAAGAAGATATGGTATATACATACAATGGAATACTACTCAGCTATAAATAAAGACAGAATCATCCCATTTACAACAACGTGCATGGACCTTGAGGGTATTATGTTTTGCAAAATAAGCCAGATAAAGAAAGACAAACACCATATGATTTCACTCATATGTGGAAGATAAACAGATGGATAAAGAGAACAAATTAGTGGTTACTAGAGCAAAAGAGAGTAGGACGGTGGGTGAAAGGGTAAATGGAATATATGCATGTTGATGGATAAAAACTAAAAAATTAGTGGTGAGCATGAAGCAGTCTATACAGGAACTGAAATATTATAATGTACACCTGAAATTACATAGTTACAAACCAATATGACCCTAACAAAATAATTGAAAAATAAATAAGTAAGGAAGAAGGTCTAAGAAGGACGAGCCAAGCTAAGGGTGTTTTAATTCTTAAATTAATGAAAATATAACTGTGGTTCGGTGCTTGTCAAATTTTGGAAATTCTTAGCCATTATTATTTCAAATATTTCCTCTTTTCCATTCTCTTTTCCTTTTCATATTCTAGTACTAATATATTAAATCCTTCGAAATTTTCCTGCAGGTCTTTGATGTCCTGTTCTGTTCTTGTCATTCTTTTCTCTCTTCTTATTTCAGTGTGTAAAGTTCTGATTGACCTGTCTTCAAGCTCACTGATTCTCTCCTTGGCCACGTTCAGTCTCTGATGAGTCCATCAAAGGTATTCTCCATTTCCATTACAACGTTTTAGCTATCTAGCGTTTTCTTTTTATTGTTCCTTAGAGTATCCATCTTTATGTTTACATTGTCTATCTGTTTTTGCATGTTGTCTACCTTTTCTGTTACAGCCCTTAATATAATAGTCACAGTTATTTTAAATTCTCTTTCTGATAATATGTCTGTGTCATATCTGAGTCTGGTTCTGATTATTCCTTTATCTCTTCAGACTGTGGTTTTTCCTACCTTTTGTTATGCCCTGTATTTTTTGTTGAAAGCTGACCTTGCTGTATTGGATAATAGGAACTGAGGCAAATGGGCCTTTAGTGTGAGATTTTATGTTAATCTGGCTAGGAATTGGGTTGTGTCTAATGTTTGCTGTAACTGTAGGTGCCAGAGACTTCTAAATCCTCTAGTTTCCTTGTTTTGTCTTTCCTATTGACTTTGGGCTTCTCTAAGAACTCCTCAGATACAGTGTGTGCCTTGCCATTCTTTCAGCTATAATCCTCTGTTTTTATATTGGAACCCTATTAGTCTGGTGGTAAGGTCTATGCTGGGGGTGGGGGCAGGAAACATTCTATAATCTTATGATTAAATCTCAGTCTTTTTGTCAGTCTGTGTCCCTGGCCTGTGACTGTCACAAATGTTTCTTAGCTTCCCTCTTCTTCCCCCACTTAAGTCAGACAGAAACGCTAAAAGGAGCTGGAATTGGGGATACATCCTTCTCCCAGGTGGGATAAGGCTCTGGTAAAGTCTTTTACCCTGGAGAGTAGGCCTTTGTTTGGGAGAACTCTCTGGGCATTTTTCTAAATGATTTCTCTTCCCATCCCTCAGCCAGAGCCTGGAAGGGATCATTCTCATAAGTTTACCCTGAGAATCTGGTGAGATTATGGGAAGTAAAGCCAAGAAAAGTGTGGAGATTCCTCCACCAAGACCCCCAGGAGTTTCTCACTCTCAAGCTAGTCCGCAGTCAGTTTCCAACAATTCATCAAAATAAGCATTTAATTGTTCCCACCAGCGTATGGCTCTAGCAGCTTCTGCCAGGTAAGCAGATCCCAGCTGTGAGCTGTGACTCTCTTGATTTCCTGTCTCCAGTGATTTGGCTGGGGGGGGGGGGGGGGCGGTTGTTGGCCCTATGATCGCAGTTCTCTCATAGGTCCAAAAAAAGCTGTTGCTTTTCAATTTGTTCAGTTTTCTTGTAAGGATGGGGATGACAACTTCCAAACTTTTTACAAGTTAGACATTCCACATGCTCTTTTTATACCCTTCTATTTGCATACACACACACACTCCTATATTCATACAAGTAAATAAAGTTGTATTAAAAAGAAGGCAAAGGATTGATAAACACCAGACGTAGGAAGATGGTTAAATTGCATAGGTACAGGGCTAATTATCCATTCATTAAGCACAGTAGGCACAATAGTGCATACAGCCCACAATATTGTTAGGCTCCCACAAAAATGTTTCAATTTTAATTTCCTTTAAAATCAGAAGAAAAAATGAGCATCATAATAATAATTAATATAGAATAATGAGTCTAGCCTGGATTTTACTCATCTTATACCAATGCAATTATAAAATATGATTTTATATATATGTACACACATACATCATATATATACACATAACACATATGTGTGTGTCTGTATATATATACATACATATAATTTTTTAATAGAGGAAAGGATCCACAAAGCCAAAGTGCTTAGGGTCCATAAAAGTCAGAATGGAGTGAGTGAAGGGGATGTAGGCTATTGGCAGGGTTCTGGTTTTTGTGTTGGATGATGCTTATTGCATTATCAAAAATATATTACTAAATACATAAATATACGAACAAAAGAGGGCTATGCGTTGACCAATGATGATAACATCATGAGCCAAAAATTATGTTGTGCACTTGAGGTAAGAGAGAAAGAGAGTCAGAGAGACTCAGACACGGAGGAGCATCAACGGAGTGGAAACAAAGGTTCCAGATCATTGTGTGAAAGAAGGAGTCATCATTTTAATTTTGTTCCTACCTCATGTGGCCAAGTATAGCCCATTATAAAATGTCAAGAAGGGTCTCCAAAGGCAGCCCTCTCTGAGCCCAACCTAGAGCTGGCTTAATATTGGGAACCATCCGTCTCATCTGTCTGTACCTCACTCCCCATCTCATTCTCTGGATTTCTAAGATAACTGAGTTTAATGTCAGTCTGATCTTTATTCTGGCTGCTTCAGCTCTATGCACAAGTATTTCTGTTGTAGATTTGGCATTTGCTGTTCTGACCACACTTTTGCCCCTGTATTTCAACTCAGCCCTTCATATGTTCCCTGAGTTACACCCCACACAGGGTTGGAACTTGTCTCAGGGACACTTAGGCCCCAACGTCCTGCTCCCTGAACTTACTCCCAACCCAGTCCCCTGACAGAAGGACACAAAAATCTGTTTCCATCAGAGTCTTGAGGATGAAATCAAGGTGCTAAATGCCATTTGAGATTAAAGTTTTACCTGTATTCCTGAGCATCATCAGAGACACATAATTGAAACGGAACACTGCTTTCCAAAACCTACCAAACTGCTTGAGTTGAGACGTGAGAATTTTATACAACAGAGGACCTGGGCATTAGCTGAGAGGGGCCATGACACATGCCAATGGAAGATGAGAAAGTTTAGACTAGAGGTTATACACGCAGATTCTGAGGCCAGCCCACTCAAGTTTGAATCCTGACTCTGCCACTTACTAGCTGTGTGACCGTACCAGCAAGTTACTTGCCCCTATGTTACTTAGTCACTTTATCTAGTAGACAGTGATAAGAAAAACTCATAGGCTGTTGTGAGAGTTACAAAGACCATGCATTAGCATACATAATGCCTTCAGAACAGTGCCCAACACAAAGTGCTACATATGCATTCGCTATTATAATTGCTTTTTTTCTATACTCCCACCTGTCTGTTTCAGGAAGAACAGGGTGTTTGGTTCTGTGGGTCTTTGCTGCTCTGTCAGAGTCCACTCGCTGTTTTCTCAAATGTGATTGTGCTTGTATCTACTGCAGAGTCTCGGCAAGAAAGGTCCTTTGGAGAGAACCTTTGCTCTGCCTTTGCTGCTCTCTGTGCTGCGCCTTCTGAATGCTCAGTGGGCAGAAGGGGCAGGGGCTCACAGCAGACCCCACAAGAGGGGCTCTATCCAGTCATCTGATAGCTTCTTCACTGGGCTGTCTGTAGGGGTAGCAGATGTCGGGTTCTCACAGAGCAATGCCTGAGATGCCTCAGATCGTGTCCAACAGCTGGCCTTGGACCAGACTTGGGGGAAATCAGAACCAACCAAATTCCCCTGCTACTATCACTACACATTTCAGATGATCAGAAAACAGTGAACAATTTCAAGCTCCCAAAAGGTCTGATAAGCCTCTGCAATAGAATAGGAAGAAATAAGACTGAGATCCATCCAAAGACATCTGACTTGAACAAATAACTCAGAGTGTTTTTCAAAACATCTTGACAGAAACCAGGATTTTGCCAACCAGTTCTCCCTCCCCCACTCTTTAGAGGCCCCAGGTCCATTCTATGTGGTTCTGATTCCTTTTTCCTGGGCTCCATCCAAGGTTATGCAAGAACCATGGGATTATTTTATGTCCTTGAACCTCTGACTCCATCCTGCCCCCGTGCTATCACAATTCTCCCAAGTGGGCTGCATAGCATGACCCAGCCCCCCTCACCCACCCCAAATGAATGTTTGCCCAAGACAAGTCACACTACCAACTAGTGCGGTTTCACAATCAATGGTGTCATGACTTCCCTTGAGTAACCCCCATGCTGTCTTGCTAAGAGACCCCCAATACATTCTGGGTGCTTGGCAAATATGAAACCACAAACAGAACTGGAGTTCACGGATATGGTCAGCTCAAAGGGGATTTCCTCAATTTGCATTCTTTTCTGAGAACTTCATTGATTGTTCTCCTGAGGCTGATAATGGAAAAGGACTCTGAACTCCCTCCGTTTTTGTAGATCCCTCATTTAGGGCAAATTAGCAGTAAAAGTACTGAGATGAGGCAGGTCAGATGTCTTGCAATTGAAAGTCCTCTGGGACAGCTCTGCAGTTGCTAGGAGAATAATATATTTCAGAGGGGAAAAATGGCAGCCAAGTCTCCTGGCTTCCAGTGGCAGAGTCCATAGTGTGATACAACTGATAGCTCTGTGTTGGGTGACTTTTAGGCCTGCAACCAGGATGCTGATACTTAATACCAATTATAATTAAAGTAACACATATATGTGATTAAAATTCAAATTCTTCTCCCCCAAAAAGTGTCTTAAAGTGAAAAAAAATATTTCTTGTCCTTGACTCATTCCCAAGGATAACCTTGGATTCTGGTGGTTGCCGTCATTTATAAAATGAATTTGGAAGTGTTCCTCTCTTTTCTATTTTCTGAAAGATATTGTGTAGAGTTGACGTTATGTCTTCTTTAAACGTATTTTAGAATTTGCCAGTGAAACCCTCTGGGCCCATATATTTCTTTTTCAAAAGGGTTCTAAGTACAAAGTCAATTTGTTTTATAGTGGTTATCTATTTAATTTTGAGGCAGTTTTGGTAACTTATGGTCTTCAAGGAATTGGTCCATTTCTTTTAAGTTGTCATATTTATGAGCATAAATTTGTTTATAATATTCCCTTACTATTCTTTTAATGTCTATAGGATCTGTAATGGCACCCCTTCTTTCACTCCTGATATTAATAATTTGTATCTTCTCTCCCTTTATATTTGTCAATCGTTCTAGAGATTTATCTATTTAAAGAATAAGCTTTTGGTTTTATTGATTTTTCCCTATTGTTTTTCTGTTTTAAATTTCAGTGATTTCTGATCTTACCCTTATAATTTTCTTCCTTTTGCTTACTTTGGGGTTACTTTTGCTCTTCTTTTCCTAGAGAGTTAAGGTGGAAACTTAGATTATTTATTTGACACTTTGTTTTTCCAACATAAGCACTTAATTCTATAAATTTTCCTGACAGCACTTCTTTACCTGCATTCCACAATTTTTATATTCTGTATTTTCATTTTTTCTCAGTTCAAAATATTCTACATTCCCCTCAAATGTGTATTCTGCTGGTTTGGATGAACAATTCTGTAAATGTCAAATAGATCCGTTTGGTTGATGGTGTTGTTCAGTTCTACATTCTTAATGATTTTCTTTCTGTTAGTTCTAGCCATCACGGACAGAATACTGAAGTCTCTAACTAAGATTGCGGGTTTGTTTATTAATCCTTTCAGTTTTGCTAGCTTTAACTTTATGCATTTTGAAGCACTAGTTTTAGGTTTTACACATTTATGATTGTTGTGTCTTCTTGAGGAACTTACTCTTGTATCATTATGCATTTTCCTTCTTTGTCCCTGGTAACTTTCTTTGCTCTGAAGTCTACTTTGATATTAGTATGGTCACTCCAGTATTAGCTCAGTATTTGCATGGTATATATTTTTCCCGCCTTTTACTTTTGACCTACCTATGTCATTATCAATTAGACGACATATAGTTGGGTCATGTGTTTGTTTATCCATTCTAACAATCTCTGTCATTTAACTGATGTGTTTAGATCATTTACATATAAAGTAATTATTGATATGTTTAGATTTAGGTTTACCATTTTATATTTGAGTTTTGTTTTTTACCCCTGTTTTTCATTTCTTTGTTTCCTCTTTCCTAACTTCTTTTGAGATATTTGAACATTTCTAGTATTCTATTTTCATTTATCTGTTGTATTTCAACTTTATCTCTCTGTGTTGCTGGTTTTATTTTATTTAATTTTTCTGTTTGTTTATCTTAGTGATTGCACTGGGGATTATAATAAACATAGTTAATTTTTTAAAAGTGAGACAATTTTTTGCAACTTCAAATGGGATGTATAGAACTTACCAACATACAGGTGCCTTTTCTTTCTCCCTTTTCTGTGGTAGTTATCTGAAGTATTACATCTGTGTACATTGCAAACTTCACCAGACAATGTTACAATATTTGCTGAAGCCACCCAACATATTTTAGAGAATGGAAGTGGAGACAAGCAGTCTCTTACATTTATCCAGATATTTGCTATTTCTGTTGCTCTTCTTTCATTTATGAAGTTCCAAGTTTCTCTCTGATCTCATTTCCCTTCTGTCAAAAGTAGTCACTGTAGAAATTCTTTTAGAGCAAGTCTGCTGGCACAAATTCTCTTAATTTTCCTTCATCTATGAACATCTTTATTTCACTCTATCCCTGAAAGACCTTTCTTCTGGGTATAGAATTCTGGATTGACAGTTCTTTGTTTTCAGCACTTTAAAAATGTGTGCCAATTCATTATAGTTTCCATAGTTTGTGATTAAAAATCCGCCCTTGTTTAAATCATTGTTCCCTATAAGTTTTTTCTGTTGCTACTTTACAGATTTTTTTTCTGTCTGTGGTTTTCAGTAGTTTTATTATGTTGTTTAGCATGATTTCTTTGGATTTACCCTGGCTGTGGTTCACTGAGCTTCTTATATGTTTACATCTTTCGCCAAATATGGAGAATATTAAGCCATGTTTCTTCAAATTTTTTTCCTCACTATACTCTTTTACCTCTCCTTATGGGACTCTGATGAATATTTGAATATTTGTTATTGTTCCATAGGCCCTTGACATTCTGTTCATTTTTTTTTAATCCTTTTCCCTCTGCTGTTTGAATTGTATCATTTCTATTGATTTACCTTCTGGTTTACTGATTCTTCCTCTGTCATCTTCATTCTGTTCTTGAAGACATCCAACAAGTTTATTCTAGTTGTTGGACTTTTCAGTTCCAGAATTTCCATTTAATGGAACATACTTTCTATCTTTATATATAAAAATATGCGTTTTATATGTTCTATTGCTTTGCTGAGACTTTTTCCTTTTTATTTTTTCGTCAGTATTTATTGTTACTTCTTGAAATATTTTAGAGCCTTTGTCAGATAATTACCACATCTTGTTATTAGCATCTGTTAAATGTATTCTCCCTTGTGAATTGAGATTTTTCTGGTTTCTCACATATCAACTAATTCTGGGTTTTATCCTGAACATTGTGAATACTGAGTTATGAGATTCTGGGTGTTATTTGAATCCTATGGAAAATTTTTATTTCTGTTCATTTGTTTTAGCAAGCAATCATCCTGGTTAGGCATAGGATGCAAGTTCTATCCAGCTTTCTGTGGGTTGTAGTTTCAATGTCAACACTATTTCCAACTCCTTTACTTTACTATTGGATCTGTCCCATAGTGCAACATTCAATGGCTGGTCTGAGGCCAGCATGGTCATCTATCCTATAATTGTAGTTAAGACCTCAAAGTCTTTGGTATGTTGTTTAGGGTCAGATCCACGAATGTTGAGACTAGATTTGAGGCTAGGAGGTTTGCTTTCTTCCTTTTCACAGTCTTTTTGGTACGTCTTGTTTCTTAGGGCTCCACTAATCAGTCCTTTAGCCAGAAAACTGGCTTTATTTACCCTGCTCTGTGGCATAATTTTTTCAACTGCTCCCTCATCAAAAGCCAAGTTGCAGGATGACAGAGGAAGGAAAAAAAGCAACACGGTTTCACCCTACCTTTTTATGGTCACAACTGCCCCAACTGAAAAGTTTCATGTCCTTATTTTAGGTGCCTGTGAGAGGCTGTGGTCTGAAATATGAAAGAATAGGGGGAAAAGAAAAAAAGAAGTAGAAATCAGATCCCTGCACTCTCTCTGAACATTAGAGCCCCTTTTCTACTCCTCACCTCAGAACTGGAGGGCTTCCTCTGGAGCTCTTTGAGCTGAGGCCAACTTTTGTGTTTCAGGCTATGTTGGGTTCAGACTGGTGAACATTGGAAAGAAAATAACAGTAAACCTATGGCTAATTCAGTGGTACTTCACATTTTGGTATTCTTCTCAAAGCTACCTGCTACTATTTACACTTAGAGTGATCTGAGTCTGACTTCAGTGCCCCACTTTCAATAATATACTGAACAACTAGGCAGAAACAAGAAGAAAGAAGACTTCAACAACATTATAAACTATGTGGACTTAATAAACATCCATTCCACTCAAGAACAGAAGACTACTTCTTCTTCTCAAATGCACGTGGAATCTTCTCCAGAATAGACCATAAATTAGGCCATAAATCAAACCTCAATAAATTTTAAAGTATTTATTTATTTATTTGAGGAAGATTAGCCCTTAGCTAACATCCGTGCCCCTCTTCCTCTCCTTTATATGTGGGATGCCTGCCACAGCATGGTTTGGAAAAGCAGTGCATAGGTCTGCACCTGGGATCGGAACCAATGAACCCTGGGCTGCCAAAGCAGAACATGCAAACTTAACTGCTGTGCCACTGGGCTGCCGCCAAAAGGATTTAAAACTTACCAAGTCTTGTATCTGACTACAGTGGAATAAACTTAGAGATTTACAACAGAAAGAAATTTGGAAAATTCACAAATATGTTGAAATTAAACAACAAATTCCTAAATAACCAATGGGTCAACAAAGAAGTCACAAGGGAAATTAGAAAATACTTTTTGATGAATGAAAATGAAAGCACAACATACCAAAATATGTGGAAAACAATTAAACTAGCGTTCAAAGAGAAATATGTTACTGTAAATGCCTACATTAAAAAAAAAAGGATCTCAAATTAATAACCTAAATTTCCACCTTAAGACACTGGAAAAAGAAGAGCAAATTAAACCAAAAACAAACAGCAAGAGGGAAATAATAAAGGTTAGAGTGGAAAATAATAAAACAGAGAATAGAAAAATTATAGAGAAAATGAACAAAATCAATATTTGGTTCTTTGAAAAGGTAAACAAAATTGACAAAAGTTTAGCTGAACTTTTAAAGGTAAAAAGGAGTGAAGACCCCATTAATGAAAGAGGGGACATTGCTATCAACCTTACAGAAATAAAAAGGATGATAGAATACTCTAAACAACTGTATAAAATAAATTAGATGAAATGGACAAATTCTTACAAAGACACAAAATACTAAAACTGATCCACAAAACAATGGGGCTTAATAAGTAAAGATATTGAATTAGTGGGGCTGGCCCCGTGGCCGAGCGGTTAAGTTTGTGCGCTCCGCTGCAGGTGGCCCAGTGTTTCGTTGGTTTGAATCCTGGGCGCGGACATGACACTGCTCATCAAACCACGCTGAGGCAGCGTCCCACATGCCACAACTAGAAGGACCCACAACAAAGAATATACAACTATGTACCGGGGGGCTTTGGGGAGAAAAAGGAAAAAATAAAATCTTTAATAAAAAAAAAAAAAGATATTGAATTAGTAATTAAAACTTAGCACAAAGAAAAGCACAGTCCCAGATGTCTTCACTGTTAAATTCCACTAAACATTTAAATAAGAATTAATAACAATTCTCCACAAACTCATCCAAAATTTAGAAGAGTAGGGAACACTTCACAATTTATTGTATGAGGCCAACATTACCTTGGTACCAAAAACAGACAAGATACCAAAAGAAAAGAAACTGCAGACCAATACCTCTTGTAAATATAAAGGCAAAATTCTCAATAAAATACTTGAAAATTGAACCTAGCAACATATAAAAAGGATTTCAAACAATTATTAAGTAGGATTTATCCCAGGAATGTAAGATTGGTTTAACATTAGAAAATCAATTAACGAATACACCACATTAATAGAAGAAAAGAAAAAAATCCCATGTTCATCTCAATAGACCCAGCAAAAGCATTTAACAGAATCCACTGCCCTTTATTAATACAAATATTTAACAAACTAAAAAAAAGGGAAATTGCCTCACCTGATAAAGGACATCTATGGAAACCCACAATTAACATCATACTTAATGGTGAAAGACTAAACACTTTGCCCCCTAAGATCAGGAACAAAATAAAGACATCTGCTCTCCCATTTCTATTTAACATTGTACTAAAGATTCTAGCCAGAGCAATTAGGCAAGAAAAAGAAATAAAAGGCATCCACATTGGTATGGAAGAAACTATCTTCCATAAATAACATGTATAATAATAAATAGTAAAACTTTCTCTATTTGCAGATGACATGATCTTGTCTACAGAAAATCCTAAGGAACACACTAAAAAACAATTAGAATTAATAAACCATTTCAGCAAGGTTGCAGGAAACAACATCAATGTACAGAAGTGAATTATATATCTATACACTTACAATGAACAGTCAGAAAAATGAATTAAGGTAAAAGTTTCATCTACTTTCTTTTTTTTTTTTCGGTGAGTTACATTGGCCCTGAACTAGCATCTGTTGTCAAATTCCCTTTTATCGCTTGAGGAAGATTGTCCCTGAGCTAACATTTGTGCCAGTCTTCCTCTATTTTGTATGTGTGACACTGCCACAACTTGACTTGATGAGCAGTGTGTCGGTCCACACCTGGGATCCAAACCTGTGAACCCCGGGCTGCCAAGCAGAGCATGCAGACTTAACTACTATGCCACCAGGCCAGCCCCACATTATTGTATTTTATTATGTTCTTGTATTGTATTATTGGTGTTCTTATCAAAAAGAATAAAACACTGAGTAATAAATTCACAAAAAGTGCAAACTTATGCTCCAAAAACTACAGACATTATTGAAAGAAATTAAAGAAAGACTAAACAAATAAAAAAAGACATGTTATGTTCTTAGATTGCAAGATTTAGTATTGCTATGATGGCAGTATTTCCGAAATTAAACTATAGATTCAATGCAATCCCTATCAAAGTTTCAGCCGCCTGTTTTGCAGAAATTGACAATCGTATTCTAAAACTCATATCAAAATGCACGGGACCCAAAATAGCCAAAACAATCTTGAAAAAGGAGAACAAAATTGGAGGACTCACACCTCGCAATTTCCAAAGTTACGACAAATCTATAGTCATCAAGCCAGTGTGGTATTAACATAAGAATAGACATAGAGATCAATTAAACATAATTGAGAGCCCCAAAACAAACTTTCACTCTTCCGGTCAATTGATTTTCAACAAGGGTGCTAATCCAAATTCAGTGGGGGCAGAACAGTCTTTTCAGGAAATGCTGCTGGGACAATTGGATATCCACAGGCAAAAGAATAAAATTGGACCCCTATCTCACACCATAAGCAAAAATTAACTCAAAATGGAACAGAAACCTAAATATAAAATACAATCATATAAAATCTTAGAGGAAAACCTAGACGTAAATCTTTTTGACCTTTTACTAAGCAATGGTTTCTTAGATAAAATACTAAAATCATAAGCAACAAAAGAAAAATAAGTAACTTGGACTCTAACAAAACTAAAAATGTTTGTGCTTCAAGGAGTATCATAAAAAGTGAAAATGCAACCCACAGAATGGTATAATATATTTGCAAAGCATGTATCTGATAGTTTACTTGTATCTAGAATATATAAAGAACTCTTACAACTCAGTAGTAAAAAGACAACCCAATTTTAAAAAAAGCAAGGGATCTGAATAGACATTTCTCCAAGGAAGATATGCAAACGGCCAACAATCTTATGAAAAGGTGCTCAACAGCATTGGTCATCAGGGAAGAGCAAATCAAAACCACAATAAGATAGCCCTTTACATTCATCAGGATAGCTGTGACCAAAAAGTCAGATAACAAGTGTTGAAAAGGATGTGAAGAATTTGGAACTTTCATACATTGTTGGTGGGAATGTAAAATGCTGCAGCCACTTTGCAAAACGGTGTGACAGTTCCTCCAAAAGTTAAACACAGAGTTACCATTTGATCCAGCAATTCCACTCCTAGGGGTATACCCAAGAGAAATTCAAGCATACGTCCACATAAAAACTTGTACACAAATGTTCATAGCAGCATTATTCATTATGCCCCAAAGCAGAAACAATCTAAATGTCCACCGATTGATGAGTGGATACATAAAATGTACTATATCCATACGATGGAATATTACTTGACAATATAAAGGAATGAAGTACTGACAGATGCTACAACATGAGTGGTTCTTAAAACTATTATGCTAAGTGGACATAGGTGGAAGTTAACACATAGACAAAGAGAACTGATTGGTGGTTACCGGGGGAAAGGGGGGCTGGGGGGAGGGCACAAAGGGTGAAGCGGTGTACCTACAACATGACTAACAATAATGTACAACTGAAATTTCACAAGGTTGTAAACTATCATAATCTCAATAAAAAGAAAAAAAATATTATGCTAAGTGGAAAAGCCAGTCACAAAATACCACATATAGTATAATTTCATTTACATGAAATGTCCAGAATCTGCAAATCTAAAAAGACAGAAATAAATCATCACTTGGGGGAGGGAGATGGGAGTGACTGTTAGTAGGCATGGAGTTTCTTTTTGTGGTGAAGAAAATGTTCCATATTTGATTGTGGTACTGAGTGCATAATTCTGTGAATATACTAAAAACTACTAAATTTTACACTTTAAATGGGTGAATTGTATGATGTGCAAATTATATTTGAATAAAGCTGACATAGAAATTTTTCTCTTGATGAAAAAAACCCTAGTGCTCTTAATACTACTGCGCCTTTTGGACTATATTCACAATTGAAGGAAATGCTAACTTCCAGTTAAATGTTCGTGAAAATGATGGCATATATATTTTTCCCATCAGATTTAAAGAATTCAGTTGAAGAGTAACTGTTTTAGATCGACTGTTCTCAAACTTTAGCTTACATCGGGGGGCGGGGGGGCTGTTACAATGCAGAGTTCTGGGCCCTATACCCGGAGTTTCTGAACCAGGAGCTCTGGGATTGAGTTCAAGTATGTGCATTTCCAACAACTTCCATGCTGATGCTGCTGATTAAAGGCCCACATTCAGAAAACACTTCTCTAAAGGAAAGGTGAGGGGAAAAATATTTAACCTTCGTTTGCTGTAGAAAGCTGTTCAAAGGAGACCATTCCATTCTGAAATCTTGGCTATCTCCGACTTTCACCTCTCAAGCTCTTTCTTGGGTGAGCCTATTTTATTTGCAGGATCATGAATATAGGCTGCCAGAATGGGCAAGTTAGCCAGTCATGGATTTCTATGAAGTCAGAGAAAATTTAACAACGTCCCCTAAATGCTGAGAGGTATACTGGTTCTGTGAAGTGTCCACACTTTAGTTCACACAGATAAGTTAATGATTGTTACAGCTTTATTTCATATTGAGACAAGACTTAAAGGAATTTTAGGCTTCACTCATCCTGCCTTGATCAAGGGGAAAAAGAAAACACCACAATTTATCACTTCTAGTGACTTCTCGCAAAGAGCTTCTCTCATCAATTACAGAGGTGCAGCTGTTGTCTGGATCTCCCTCTTCCGCTCATAATTCCCCATCCCAATCCACACACCCCAAAGCGGGAGCAATTTTACAGAGGATAGGGTAGAGAGGGTTTGCCTCATCCAACCCCAACACAATAAAAAAACAAAACAAAACAACAAAAAACTATCAGACATTTCTCTTCTCCCTTTTTTGACCTGCTTTCAACTCTGGAACCCTTAACCATCCCATCCCATGGGAGTCAATCCTTTTTGCTTCTTCCTCTTTCTGCCTGGATTTGTCTCTGTAAGAACATCAAATTCTTCCCTGTCCCATTTATTAGGCAATTTTTCTCTTCCTCATGGAAACTAGGCACCAGCCCAAAATCTGGGTTCTGGGAGCTTGTTTCCTTCTCCTCAACAGGCTTATAAAACCAATTTCCAAAAAAAGCCAAGTCCCTTCTGAATAAAGAATTCTAGTAATAAGTGCTGAAAAGAGAAAACATTTCTTCATTTTATGACATGTGCGTCTCCAAAGACACATTTGTTATCATATTCTAGGGACATTTCAATCTAGCCCTCAGTGTTTTGTTGGAAATGAAAGCCCAGTACAGCAAATTCCACAATGAGCGTGGAGTTTGTTGGAGGCATTGTTTCCTCTAATAGATTCCTGGGCTTCCCTGTGTTCATTCATCCCTCAACTCAACAAGAAGAACACGTTACACTGTGTAAATTGTGCAAGGTTCAAGGCCAGTTTCTCCTTTCCCAATTCCTCCGGCAGAACATCCTTGGTGCCATTTAGTCCTATTTCTTTAACCAAGCTAAACGGCAGGCTCACACAGCTTCAGCCAACTCCCATAGTCAACAGTTTGGGGGGTTGTAGCCCAACTCACTCAATACCAGTCATTTGAGGGTAGTAGAGCACCTCTATATCAGGTGAATTAAGCAAGTGGCCCCAGGAAAATCATGGTGGGCACAGGAAAAAACTACAGCAGTGGAAATTCCCTGTGCCTTGCTGCCCAGCTCATAATCCTTGAGCCTACAGTGCTCCGTTCTGTTGAAATGGCTTCCCCACTGTATTCTCAAGTGTCAGTCTGCCCTCCTATTCCCACCTCCACTCCCTGTGGCTCCAGCTCATAAGCCTAGGCATGCGTCTTCAGCCTCTCCTGGTTTCTTCTTCTTTTATCTCCGTGGTTCCCCAGCCCACATGAGCACTAATATCCTGTTCTACTTTTACTGGACTGACAGGATGGGACAAGGTACCACCCCAGATGTTATCAAATGATGTACGGATTACAGTGGAGACAGCACTCTGTGGAGAACAAGTGTGTGCAAGGCCATGTTCAAGGAGATCCTGGATCTTGATAGAACACTACCACTGTCATTCACTTACTTCACCCATTTGTATACTACAATTACCCAATAATTGTTACTATTGTTACTTTAAACAGTTATCTTTTAGATCAATTAAGAATAAGAAAAATAAAAGATTCTATTTTACCTGTACTTAGTCCTTTTCCAACATTCCTCCTTGCTTTACATAGATTAGTTTCTCACCTACAACATATTCCCTTTTACCTGAAGAATTGTTCAACCATTTCTTGCATAACAGGTCTGCCAGTGATGAATTTCCTCAGTTTTTGTTTTTCTGAAAAAGTTTTTATTTCTCCTCAACTTTTGGAGGCTAGTTTTGCAGGATATACATAGGTAGAAGCCAGATTTTTCACTGTTGAAGCAGGAGTTGACAGATAAGCAAGGGAAGGAAGCTAAAATGTTCCGTGGTGTAATGGATCAGAGCCTGGGAAACAGTATAAATTTCTGTTTAGATTAATATAGATGCAGATAGTTACACACATACATACATATGGGTTAGTATATACTCATGTGTTTCCTTCCTCTGTCCCCTGAGAGGTCCTAGATGCAAGGACAGCCCAGTAGCAAGGAGCACACCTGGCACCCAGATCCTGGTTTGTAACACCATTCTTCAATAAAAAGAAACAGGGGTCCCTTGAGAAATGCTAATACTAGGACTGGGCAGATGAGCCTAGAGCATCTTGTGGGGTCAGAAAGTAAGGAAATGCTCAAACAGGCACCACAACAAAACACATTGATGGGGTATGTTAAAGGGGCACAGGGGCCAACTGAAAGGTCTCCCAGTGGCGAAAGCTGAAACAATTTGAGTAACAAGATAAGTATTGTAGTATTGGATGATAGCCCAATGTATAAAATAAATATCCATGAGTCCACAGTGACGTAAACAAATGATTGAATAAATGAATAAATGGGGAGAAGAGATAAATCTCCCATGCAAAAGATTTCCAAATAAATTACATAGATAGCCCTCAAGAAGGTGGGGCATAACTCTCCATGTCTTAAGTGCAGGTGGCACGTAATGACTTCCTTCCAAAGAGTACTGTACAGGAAGGGGAAAAAAGGACAACTTTATGGTGGAGAAACCTGACTCAGCCAGGTGATCAAGGTCAACACCAACCGTGATGTCACGTTAATGTTATGTACCCTGGAGATGATGTGATGAGAATGGCTCTTTACCACTGTGATTTTCCTCCCAAGAACCCAAAACCCCAGCCTAATCAGGAGAAAAGCATCACACAAATCTCAGTAGAGGGGCATCCTAAAATCCTACAGTGTACCTGACCAGTACGCCTCAAGACTGTCAAGACCATCAAAAAGCAAGGAAAGGCCAAGTCACAGACAAGAGGAGCCGAAGGAGAGCTGCCGACTAAACGCAATGTGGTGTCCTGCAGGAGCTCCTGAAACAGAAAAAGAACAGCAGGTGAACACTAAAGAATGTGAATAAAGTAAGGACTTTACGTAAAACTAATGTATCAATATTAGTTCATTAACTTTGGCCAATGTGACATATTAATATAAGATGGTAACAGTAGGAGAAACTGGGTGTGAAGTATATGGGAGCTCTGTATTATCTAAAACTATTCTAAAAAATTAAATTTATTTTATAACAAATGGCCACAAACTTCTGGATGACTATAGCAGTTCAGGTGAGGAAACATTTTCAATCCCTTTTTTTTTCCCCAGCTGTATCAATGTATACTTAATATACAAAAAGATACGCATATTTAATACTATACATTTTGATGAGTTTTGACATATACATATACCCAACAACACTCTTCTCAAAAGAAAAATTCCTTTCAGTTTTGGTCAAGTGCTTACTCTGACTTTCTCAGAGGCAGCTAAAGAGAGTACTTCCTATCATTAACAGTGATCATTACTGCATTTACTACATGCCAAGTTCTATGCTAAACTGCTTGAATGGACTATCACTGACCATTGAACAGATAAGGGAGAGGCAGGGCAGATGTTCCTAGGCGCCCATCAGCATTTATTTCCCTTCTTATTCACAAACAGAATATTTTGTTCAGGGCAGTAATGCAACCAGTTTTCTCTGCAGCTCCCTTGAAACTGGAGGTGACAACCTGCCCTAGGCTAAAGGTTTCAGTGTAGGCTTTGCCTCCCAGGACAGTGCTCCTCTGCTCTGCATCTCTCCTTCCATTGCCTGGAACGCAGACACGAGGCTGGAGTGAAGCAACCTGCTATAAACATGAGGCAGTAAGCAAGAGAACAAAAGCCTCACCTGAGGGTGGTGGCACAGAAAGGGAGGAGCCTGGAACACAGATGACATTGAAGCCACTGTGCCAGCCTGGAAAGCAATCTCAGGACTTTGTTTTGTGTGCGAAAAGAAATCCCTAATTGATTAAGTTATTCCTTTGTGTTTCTGCTACCTGAATTTGAACACAACTCTAATAGAAGAATTACGTGACTCGCCCAAGGTCTCACACACAGAGCATGACACACCTGGATTCCAAGTCAGATTGGTGCGACTCCCAAGCTTGAAACTGCCGCATTTCCCTTGCTTTTACATTTGTGGTCAATGCACGTCATTAACTGTTTCATTCTAGGTCTTCTCAGCTCCTGATTGTCAATATTAACTTTATAATTGAGACACTTAAAGGAGTATTTCTGGTCTCACCCTCTGGCCCTTTCTGTTCCTGGCCACCTCAGGTAGCAAGCCCATTCCTGCAGGCCCTCCTGGTCCTCTGAGGCGTGGGCTCAGACAAAGCAAGCCAAACGGACATGCGCTTTTAAGCTCCAGCTTGAATTCACCACCCTACCCTCATTGACCCCAAGATCTTGTCATGAGATAGCTGTTCCTCCTAAGCCACGTCTCTCATCCCGCAACTCCCACATGAATCTTAATCTCACTAATCACCAAATTCAATAATCAATGTTTAGCTTGATGTCAGATTCCTGTATTATGAGGAGGGAAGATGACAGCAGTGACTGTAAGGTCAGGTGGTGAGCACGGCAAGGAAGAGAACACCCTCCCATCCCTTCTTTCCCATCTCTCTCCTCCCTACCTCACCTCCATCAGGCCCACCTTCCTCTCTTCTGCCTTTGGTTAGTACTATTATTCCACATCATTGACAGCTGCTTTGGGAAAAATTAATCAATAAGGACCATTAGCCCTGGCTTGAGTCCTCTGTTCATCTCCCTCTGCCCAGGGCTGCCAGCACCTCCATGGAACTCTGTGGACACAGCCCATGTGTCCTGAGCAGTGTCAGGTCAGTCGGCCATTGATGGAGCCCGGGACCTAGATCCTTCCAGAACAATGCCCCATGGACATGAGCACCGAGTCTCTCCTGATAGCCCCACCTCTTCCACCCTGGAGCCTTTGACTGTCACTGCTGAGAACTAATCCACTCAGAGGCCAGGGGCGAGGTGCTTGATCCCCCTTTGCACCCACAGTCCCTAACAGTGCAGTGGAGAAAGTGCCTGGTGAGTCCTCGAGAGAGGCGTCAACGAGCAGAGGTGCCCCTCATGCAGTTAGCCCTGGCCTCCCTGCAGAGATTCAGCTCTTTGTGTCTGCTTTCTCCTGGCCATCGCCACGCAGTGTCCCATGGACAGCCCACTCTTAGCAGTTCCCCGGGAACTCATCAGCCCTTCTTTCCAAGCCTGTTCTTCCATGGGGCTCAAGAACAATATTAGAACCATCCTCAGGCTCCAGGCTTCACAGTTAGAAGGACAGAGTCTTCTGTGACTCTTTCTTCTCCCCTTCATCCTCCCCATCCTCCCTTTTCACAGATCTATCCTACCCCAGGTCTTGGTGCCCTGGACTGTCCACTGCTGCTCTGTGTTATCCCGCGTATTTCTACCTGGTCTATGTTTGATGCCTGCAAGATGTAGGCCTGCCTCCCTTCCTGTTACAGCTCATTCTCCATTATTCCTGCAGCCCACTTGCTTTTCAAGGCCCATCTTGGAAGCTCCCTTTTCTACTTAACCTCCCCTAACTCCACATGAATGTTGGTTACTCCCTTCTGAAGCTCCCAAGACCTGTGTCTCACTCTCTCCCTCTAATAGCACCTTTCATTTTCTAACCAATCATGCACTGTGTTATGCACACATCTTATCTAAGCTGCCTCTTGAGCAGGACCATCTCTGCATCCTGTGTGGTCCTGAGAACACTCATTTTACATGACGGGTGTTCAGGAAGGAATGCACAAGTGAATGAATGAACAAATGAATGAATAGTATCCCAGAGCTAGAAGCAATCTCAGAACTCACCAAACCCAGCCCCAAGCACACACATCTTATTGCAAAGGTGAGGAAGACCCTCAGATAAAGGAAACAAATTGCTCAAGGTCACATCCCCTGGTTATGGCAGTGTTAGTTAGCATCAGATGGCAGCTGAGTTATGGCCAAAAGAATGTCACACTTAGAGCTGTAGAACATTTGTAGAATTCCAAATGTCAGTTTGGAATTCCAGCTCTGATTTCTCATGGTTGATATATAAACAGTGAAAAAGAGCTAACATTGATTTAGTTATCATCGTCCGCAGGTGCCCTGCAGCTGCCAGGAGCCCTAGGTGAGCTATCTTATTTGATTCTCACAACAGTCCTACAACTTAGGGCTCTTTTTGCCCCCATTTTATAGACAACCCCAAACCTTGGAGAGACTGAGCAACTTTCCCAAATCATATGTTTGTTAAATGTTTGAAAAAGACTGGAACTAGACAGTCTCACATGAGAAGCTCCACTCTGTACCAACGCATTAATTCACTCGAACTCTCTGGGCCTCAATTTTACCATCTGTAAAACAGGCATAATAGTAGTGTATCATCATGGCACACACGAATATGAAATAGCTACAGATCGTGCATCATTCTCTGTCATTCAGTTAAGACTCCAGAGATCTGAATATTCATCTCAATTCTTGCAGTTACGAACAGTCTGGTCTGGGGTATACCCCTTCACCTCTTTGTGCCTCGGTTTTCACTTCTATAAAATGAAGAGTTTGACCAGATAATATTTAAGGCTTCTCTCTACTATATTCTGGGCATTACTGTGCTGAATGTTCTGGCCGAGGTCTGCCAATATTTAGTTGATGTTGCTTTGTGCTGGGTCACATGCTTATTGACACGTGGTGCCACTGGCATGACCATGTTCATGTACCATGTTCATTGACATGTCAGGCTTGCTTCAGGCTTGACACACAAGAACAATGCTTCCCATAAAATACTCTCTCAGTGTTTATTGTCATTTAGATTGCGGGTCATTTTCAGGAAAGAATTTTTCTTTGTTTTTTAATGAAAAATATTATTTTGCACAATATTATTCATATGTTACTAACATTAAAACTTAGAAACATGTCTTGGAGCTCCCTTCATGGGGTACAAATAAATATACTTCATTGTTTTTAATAACTGCATAATGTATATAATATGAATTTGTCTAAAATTTACTTTGTTTCTGCTATTTTTGGTTAAGTATTGTTTGAAACATTTTTCTTGATTCAATGTAGTTTTGTAATTTTAGAGCTTGCATAAAATTTCACTGCACTGAAGTGCCATAATTTATTAAACTCTAATGTTGGATATTTAGGTTATTTCCAATTTTCCTTGGATTTAAGCACAAATTTGTGAAACATTGGGTTTCTGGGTTAGATCGGGCCATTGTGCACCATCTAAAATTGGCAACAAAATAAAGTCCAATTTTTCAGATTCTAAATGAAAGGACACACTAATACCATTCAACAGTGAAGTTTCCATATATGGCTCTGTGTTAGACCCCAAACACTCAAGCCTCATGGGAAAGAGCTGGTGTGTAATGATTTTTTAATTTACTTCTTCATCATCCATTTATTTAATTTATCTAAACATTTATTTCAGGTGTACTGTGTTCTAAGTAATCTGTTAGGTTTCAAAGATATGAGCAGAATATCTCTCCTAACCTTGTGGATTTATAATCTAGTAAGGAAAACAGTACAGCAGTAAAACAAACATACATGAGAGAGAGCACATATGGAAGGAGAATCTATATTTAGGTCACTTACTGTGTATTTACCCTGGGCAAGTTATGTAACCTCTCTGTACTTCAGTTTTCTCATCTGTAAAATAGAGGGAAAAAGTAGTTAGCATGTGTAAAATGCTTAGAAGTGTCCTTGGCACATATTAAGTACTCAATACATTTTAGCTGCTATTGTTTGTGTTAATCAATGATTGCTACATAACAAATTACCCCTAACTTTAGCAGCTTAAAGCAACAAATATTTATCATCCCGCATGCTTTCTGAGGTGAGGGATCTAGAAGGAGCTTAGCTGAATGGTTCTGATTGAGGGTCACTCATGAGGCTGAGGTCATCTGAAGGCCTGGCTGGAACTGGAGGATCTGTTTCCAAGATGGCTCCCTCACATGGCTGTTGGCAGGAGGCCTCGGTTCCTCATCCTGTGGATTTTTCTGTAGGGCTGCTTGAGAGTCCTTGCACTGTGGCGTCAGCTTCCCCTGGAACAAGTGATCCCAGAGGGACGAGGAGGATGCAATGCTGTTATGGCCTAGTCGCCTAGTCTTGGAAGTCCTACACATCATCACCTCCGCCCAAATCTATGTTAAAAGTGAGTCACTGACTCCAACTTCATTTGAGGAGAGGAGAATTAGAGTCCACTTTTTGAGCAGAGTATCAAAGACTTTGTGGACATATTATCAAACACCACACAGGTGTAGGGCCACTCAGTGCCTTACCCACAGGAACGGTCCTCTCTCTCGACTCTTTGGTGCCCCTCTCAGAACAAGAGTGTAAACAAAGCAGCCACTCCATAATGTTCACTTACTGAGATGCCTTTTTAAATTTTATCCTAATTCTATAAATTCAGATCATTTTCATCTCCAAAACACACATGGTAACTCTTTTGGTTCCAATTTTATGTTAAATCAATGCAAGTAATAGATCAATGGCTTTAACTCTTTCAAACCCAAGCCAGCTTCAATTCCTTTCAATCCATCTCTCTCACATGTCTTTATTTTAGTCAAGAAGCATCTGTAATGTCCTGAGAGATATAGGGCAACCTGCTGGTAAAAGTCCATAGCAGCAGACTAGAGGCAACTTCCAAATCCTGGACCAGGTCAGGCTGCACTCAGCAAACCTCCTCTAGTTCTCCCCACAGCTGCCTGGCAGGCCTCACCCGGCCTTCGGTTTGCTAATAGACCTATTTTCTTCAGTCGTGTTAGTCTTCCCTTGGGAAGATTTTGACCAGTGTTACCGTTTTTAAAAATTCATGTATTTACAAGATGTCACATCCTTCGCTTAAATTATCTTCAATATTCACTTAAACTCTGTAAAACAAGTATTTTTAGTCTGCATTATAAATGAGAAGCCTGAGTCTTAGAAAAATCAAGGTGCTTGCAGAAGATCACACCATGATGGAACCGAAGTCCAAAGCTAGACTGGCCGGACTCATATCTGGTTCTCTCCACGATGCTGCCATTCCTCAGGGTTTTATTTCAGAGCCACTATGACCACAAAACTCTGCAGCCAGTCAAGTTATCACCGGCTACACCAATTTGTTTGCCAAACATTTCACAGAAGCCTTTTCTGCCCCATCTATGACAATGAGATGTCACCCACACATAGGGTTGTCAGGTAAAATACGGAAGTTCCAGTTAAATTTGCATTTCAGAGAAACAAATAATTTTAATAGTATAAATATGTCTCATGCAATATTTCTATATCCTTGGACATGCTTAAGCTAAAAAGTAGTTTGTCATTTCTCTGAAATGCAAATTTAACTGGGCACACAGTGACAACAGACTAAAATGCATGCAACTCTGTCTTCCCATGCCAGATCTGGAGATACGATCAGACTTTAAGGTTTCTGATTTCTTCACAAAATCACGGAGTGGATATGGTGCCTAGATGATGGAAGTTTTCAGTTTTGTGTTTCTGCAGTGAAGAATTGAGCAGAATGCCCAGGGAAGCTGGGGCTTCTGGTAGCACTGCGATGAAATGTCCTTGGCTGCTCCACCTTGGGTAAATGAAAGATAGTTAGATGTTTCCCCTCTGTTCATGTAGAGAGGAGTTTGAGCGTAGCGATCAGATTCTGTGATGGTTACTTGTAGCAAAGTTATCACCGCAAATTCATGTTCTTTCATCATCCATGTGCCCTTGAAGGGCCCCACTGCCATTTAGTAAGCAATGACCTTGGGTGCAAGACATCATGGCTGGGAAGACTCTACAGCAATTCCAGATAAGCCAGGCTCTATGGAGTTAAAATTTGGTTTTAGTGTCAAACAAAGTTGGCGAGGACAGATGGACACCACTGTTGCTCTATACTGTGCTTGCCTGAATCCTGGCTGACCTCTCCATCATCCCTGCATGCAGCCGTGGCTGAAGAAGAGGATATGCTCCTCCCAGACGGCTTTGCAGACTTCAAGACATACGCATATTTTTAGGGCCAAAGTCCACCAAAAGTCCCTTAGGGTAAAGTGCCAAAATTCTGGAGCGTCCTCCAGGGCCCACGTGGCTCTCCCCTGCCTATGGGTCCCTTGCTATCTCCTGCCCCCGTCACACTGGTCTTTGAAATCCCCAAATGGTCTCCTTTCCTGAAATGCTCTTCTCCTTCCTTCTTCTGGAGAACACCTACTGACATTTCAGGTAGCAACTGAAATGTGATTTCTTAAGGGAGGCTTTGGCTCTGCCCTGCCCCTCTCCCCATCACAACTAGGTCAGGTTTGCCAGTCATATGCTTTCATAGCCGCCGATACAGTTGGGCTTAATTAACTCTTGGTATGGTGATTTACTTAACTCCTGTCTAGTCTACCCTGGTAGACTTTTAGTTCATTGAGGGCAGGTATCATGTCTCTTTTGTTTTCTCATAGATCACTTGCAGCAGGAACTATATAAATGTTAACATGCTCAGTAAGTATTAATGGAATAAAATGAACGGAAACTTCTGATACAGCAGATTGGCCACTCAGACGACCCTTCTAGGACTCCTCCCTGCCTTCTCACCCTCTAGGGCATCCCGTGTCTGTGCTCCTGGATGTTGATGACTGTGTCTCTTCTTTCTCTTTGTCCTGTTGGATTGGAGATCAGCCTAGGGCCACCCACTTCCTGGTTAACTTTCAATACGCCCTACTCTGTCCCCCATCCCAGGCCACTGTAATGATTAGGAAAGGACATTAGATAGAGGAAAGGAGAGCACATCTTACTTCAAAATATCAGGCTATTCTTTCTTCCACTAGCACTACCAAGCTCTCCATTGTCCCCTGAGTTTTCTCACGGTATCTATTCTCTGCACTGTCTCTTCAAAACCCACAGTCACACTACCTGTTATTGGCTCTCCTCTAGCATTTAAATACTTCAGCTAAAGCCACTTGATCCTGGGGTCAAGCAGCTTCTAGTATTAACGACATAATACACCAATAACATTTGATTAGCCAATATGTCTGGTTTTTTTGTTTGTTTGTTTCCCTATGAATGAGATTACGGGGTTGTATGTCAAAAAAATATACACTATTTTTTTTTTTATTTCCTTTCATCTATTAAAATAAGCTCCAAATCATTTTTCTTCTTAAAGATTGGCACCTGAGCTAACATCTGTTGCCAATCTTCTTTCTTTCTTTCTTTTTCTTCTTCCTAAAGCCCCCCAGTACATAGTTGTATATTCTAGTTGTGAGTGCCTCTGGTTGTGCTATGTGGAATGCTGCCTCAGCATGGCCTGATGAGTGGTGCCATGTCCACACCAGGATCTGAACCAGTGAAACTCTGGGCCACAGAAGTGGAGCACTCAAACTTAACCACTCAGCCACGGGGCCAGCCCCTCCAAATCATTTTAATATTCAGAAAATCCTTTAGACCTGCCCCGTTCAATATGGTGGACACAATCTATATGTGGCGATTTGAATTTAAATACAAAGTAATTAAAATGAAATGCAATTAAAAATTCAATTTTCCTCAGTCTCAGTAGCCACATTTGACATGCTCAATAGACAGCACATAGCTACTGGCTACCATGTTAGACGGTGTAGGTAAAGAACATTTCCTTCAACACAGAAGAATACTTTTCTATTTAAAAAAAGAAAAAAAGATGATGAATAAGGGTTTTCATTAGTTTCACTTCCCAGTGCCCTGCAAGATTGTCTCTGGTGGAGCTTTCTATTCACATGTGTGAGCCCATCTTAAAGCTTTCTGCCTGGCCTTCCACCTTGTTTCCCCGTCTTCTAGGATGTGGGTCTGATGCTTTTGTTCACTGCTCTACAGACACTCCCGGGTACTGTCTTGATGGTTTCATCTGTCCTCTTACTATAACTTCCACCAGGCAGCCCAAGTGCTTGCTTTGAATGAATTCACTCTTTCAAATTCAAAGTATGATAAGAGAAACTGATCCAGACAAAGGTGTCTCATCAACAATTTCCTGAGGTTTGCTTATCCCAGGATAATAACCTCCTTCTTGAAAACATGGGAGCCAGAAGCTGAGGACAGAGATCTCCCTTCTTCTTATGGAATGTGCAGTGAAGCTAAAACGGAGCGTCCTGAAGCTGTGGGTGCCTCCTGTTCCCATTGCACCCCTCACCTCCTGGAGCAGACAGAGGGCTTTCCTCTTGGAACAAGTTTCCTAGAAAGCCTTCTCTTCCACTCTCTTCTGTTCTTAACCATCTCTCTCTCTCCATATATCTACTTCTGTCTTTCTTAAAAAGAAACTCAAAAAGCTGTTGATTCTACATGTATATGAGGACATAACTCCTCTGAAATGGATACATGAATGAATAAATGAATGAATGAATGAAATGAACAAACCTCCAGATTCCATTCCCTGGCAGAAATTTCATTAGCAGTCAATCTCTCTGCACATTCAAGGTGATTACACACCCAGGTCCCATGTCTCAGGAGAGGGAGAGAGAAAGAAGCAAACGTCCCTGCCAATCTTCCAACCTATAACAGAATACGAGAAGAGCTGTTTTTTAGGTTTCACACATCTCTGACAATGGATTTCTAGGGCTCAGGCCTCTACTTGGACTTTAAGGCCAAATGGAAAACACACCCTGCACTTTCCCTATTCCCTAGTATTGTTCCAAAGCAATCTGGTTAGAAGGAAGCAGGCTTAGGGACAAGAGCTCCACTTTTGCAGAAGGGGACTGTCTCCACTTGCCATGCAGGCTGCTTGGGCTGGCTTGGCCCTCCTTGACTTGCCATCCCTACCAGCCTTGCTTAGCCCAGTGCCTAGACAACTGGAGAGGAGCAGGGCCTCAGAGTAGCTCCCGGCTCCTGTGAAAATAGCACATATTTGGATGTACAAAAAGGGATATTAAGAGGAGATTGGGGGATGCTATTGTTCCTATTAAGTCATGCTTTTAGAGGGTAAGAGACAAGAGGGAATGTATTCACAGGATAAGAGTGTTGACCACGGGTTTAAGGGCAGTAACCATGGGTTCTTTGGAAGAACAGGGGCACTTTCCAATATAGCTGAAGGGAAGAAAGAAAAGACAAGCCAGACAGCTGATCAGTGTTTGCTGGAGGTTCGAAGCCATAAAACCGTAGGCGCAGCAGTCTGTGAAGATAGGTGCTTAGAAGCCTGTGTGTGCATGTTGAGAGGAAAACATTTAGGTGGGTCAAGATGTAGCAGGCTCGTGCATTTTAACACACACTACAAGTCCTTGTTTTTGTCTACAGCTGAACTGGCCTCCTTCATGAACCCTAACTGCTGGTGATTGAGGAAAACCATAATGTATGTGTTAAACTAATTTATTCTGATCTTTTACTTCAAATAGTCTTTATGGGAGAGGAGAACAGCTAAGTCTCTCAGATACTTTCCCCATTCTTCATTCCTTGAAATGACATCTGGGGTAGGAGATGAGGTACGTAAAGAGAGGACCCTAAATGACGATGGCTTTGGTCTGGGATGCCCACACCCGTATACTAATGTTTCAGCCTTCTTGTTTGCATTTTCCTCAAAGAACTCTCATTGTGTGGTTTTTGGTGTGTTGGCTAGTGGGTAAATGCCAGGCAGCTATTCATCCTGTTATTGGAGGTGGAGGAGGAATTAAAACTGTGTGCACTGGGGAGGTGGGGCAAGTAACTACAGCAGGTCCCTGTAGATGGTCAGGATGCTGAGAGCTTGGTGGACCCCTGGGGACTCCCTAGGACGAAGGGTTCCCACCTCTGCTGCAGCCCCTTTTGTGACCATATTCAGGCTTTGGCTTCCTCCTCTTTTTCATATGCTGAGGTGCTTCCACTGCCTTTCCATGGCCTCAAAATTTCCTGAAAGCCCACACCAGCAGATGACCCACAGAACCCAAAGCTACTCCATCCCCTCCACTGTGAAGGATTTGTTCTCTTTTGAATTTCATAATGTGCCCTGACTTCCATTTTGCGTTATGACTTACAAAAAGCTTTAAAATCTGTGAAATGTCCCTGGCAGTGATGTGCCGGCTCCAGCCCACAGACGTAGCTGTTTAGTGCTCTGATTGTTGATTCTTCTTCAATTCCAATTTTGATCTTGGCTTTCAATCAAGAATTTGATATAAAGTGGTTTTAATTTTAAGTTTCTAAGTGGCCAGGATTATTTTTTGTTTGTTTTTCTGATGGTTATTTGGAGGGGAATAGGGGAGATGGGAGTGGATATATTTTTAATTTTTTTCTAAAGATGCATAATTGTACTGAAGTCAATGGATATGGATCATTGTTTTCTGCTGTGGGGGTTTACCGCCCCTATCTGTCAACCAATGAAGGCATCCTCTGTGTCCTAATCACAGACTGTTTTGTGACTGCTCTGGGGTATTTGAAAGGAATGTGTGCTGATCTCTATATTTTATGTGTAAAATCTTTCAAAGCTCTCCCTCTGAGGGTTCTGCTTTTGGGGTCATGTTTAGGAATTCCATCTCCTCATCAAGATTATATAAAGACTTATCTATTGTTTTGGGACATAATGGTTTCAGGTTTTGTATTTAATCAACTTGAATTAAATCTGGCATGACAGGGGTCTACATTTGCTCCGTTGTCTCCAAATGGTTATCCAGTCACCCCTGGTTTCTGAATAACCAAGCCGTCTTTTACCTCTCACTCCACTTCATACTAGAGTGAACTCCATCCAGATGCTTGCGTCTATTTCTGAACCATAGAATGTTTTCACATCTGTTAGTATAATTCTCTCTCGTTACTCTTCTTATATAACAATTTCTCAGCTAGTAGAACTCGTGTTTTTCTTCTTTTGCTAGGTTTTAAAAAAGCAGTCGTGTGGTGTGTCTGATTAGAATTGCTCTAAATGTATGGAGAAATTAGGGAGAATCAACATCCTTCAATAATGTCTTTCCATGGGGGCATTTAATATCAGATTCCTAATCACTAACGCTTATACGTAAAACTGCCCTTCTATGTCTCTGAAACAAAGTGTTCTATAGGAATATTATCAATGAGATAATATTTTATGATATGATTAAAGAAGAATGTGTTCTGTATTACCTTCTCTTTAAATTTTACCTAAACACTTTTTAGATAAATTGTAACAATTCTCTCATAAATAGTCATAAATTTGGTGATCCCCAACAGTTCACCAGATATTGGATATAATTTCATCCAAAACAATGAATTAAGATCAATTTCTCTAACCTCCAAATCAGCCACCTGCCAACATTTAGTCAGCCCATATCTAACACTTGTGCTCTGCAGGTCAACTCATTTAGTTAACTGAATGTACATTTCTACAACTAATCTTGAAAGTTTCATTAGGAATGGCATTGCTTAAAATTAATCATTATCTGGGTGAATTACTGGAACGCTTCACGGTCATGATGGGTGACTGTAAGTCATTACTCAGAACGTTCTCAGAATCACTGTGCTTGCGCTTCAGGCTTCTGAACATGGAAACTTTCATCCTATTTGCCCTGTGTTTCAAGCACAGCAGAGCTGTGTCCTTAGTCCTGCTCAAATGTGTTTCTTTGTTCCACCTCTGTGTAAAAACTGAACAGTTTTCTTTTCAGGAACAAGTCTTTTCAGAGACTATAATTTTTCTCAAGATAAATCAGCCCACCTCATTTGTGTTTTTGAACATTTGGCTCCGATCTCCTTTGGGACACATATCAATTTTGCTCCAGGTCTTTCCTCATTGTAACCTCAACCTGTTCCTCAACATCTGTCCAAAATGCGGTTGTGAGACATGTTCCCTGAGCCCCAGCTATCTACTACAACAGCTTTGTGTAAATTAGACAAAGGAGACCCTCTGGATGGACATAACTCCACAAAAGTGTGGCTTGGAGAGAAAACTGTACCTTTTTTTTAAATGGTAGTAAAATACATAACATAACATTTATCATCTTAAACCACTGTTAAGTGTACAGCTCACTAATGTTAAGTACATTCACATTGTTGTGCAACCAATTTCCAAAATATTTTCATCTTGCAAAGCTGAAATCCTGCACTAATAAACAACTCCCCATTTCTCCCTCCCTCCAGCCCCTAGCAACCGCCATTCTACTTTCTGTTTCTATGAATTTGACTGCCCTAGCTATCTAAGTGGAATTATACAGTATTTGTCTTTCTGTGACTGGCTTGTTTCAGTTAGCATAATATTCTCCAGGTTCAGCCATGTAGTAGCATGTGTCATAAGTTCCTTCCTTTTTAAGGCTGAAGAACATTCCATTGTACGTACGTACCACATTTTGTTTTGCCATTCATCTGTCAATTGCCTCCATGTTTTGGCTATTGTGAATAATACTGCTATGAATATGAGTATGCAAATATCTCTACAAGACCCTGCTTGGAATTCTTTTGTATGTATACTTAGAAATCGGGTTGCTGAATCATATGGTAATTCTATTTTTAATTTTTTGATGACTGCCGTACTGTTTTCCATAGCAGCTGCTTCATTTTACATTCTCACCAACAGTGCACAAGGTTCCAATTTCTCCACATCCTTACCAACACTTGTTATTTTCTGGTTGTTTTTATTTTGTTTTGTTCTTTTATAACAGTCATCTTCCTAAAACAGTGCTTCATATACTTGAGTCAAATTTCAACACTTTTTTTATATTTCATCTTCTACCTTCACAGTGCCGTTTGAAGATTCCTGACAAAATCTCCATTCCAGATCTAAGATATTCTTTACAGATCCAATGGACTCCAATGATCTTTTGGATGTTACCAGCCACCAGAGTCATCCTCCTTGTATATATTTTATTTCCTTGTATATATTTTACCATTAAATAATGTAATGGCTCAAGTGTTGGAAATAGTTTCCAAATATTGACTAAAATCTGCTTCTAATTACCAAAGTAAGCCCCAAAATGGGTTATATTTTACCAGTCACAGCACAATTTTGGTTCATGTTAAGTTTAATATTAGTAGCTACCATTTATTGAGTGCCAGATTCCTTACATAATTTATCTATAATCCCCACAGTAACTCTCAAGATTAACTACTATTACTGCTATCCCATTTTACAGATGAGGAAGCTGAAACTCAGTTTAAGTAACTTGAGAAAGAGCTCAAAGTTGGTAGGTGGTCAATTGGTATCGAGTTCAGATATCTTTGATTCCAAAACCAAATTTTTTCCATCATACTCCAAGCTCCACACTTGAAGTCAACTGAGATCATCAGATCTGTTGCATTTGAACTCTCGTCAATCACCTTGTCCACACTTGCACTCGTAGACAATGAATTTGGTGCTCATCTTACTCTGGAGCTGTGTGTAAACAGTTAACATAGCAAGCCTGAGATTGCTATCCTTGGAAAGGTCTGCTTACAGGGTTAGCCCATGGCGAGTGCCTGAGGACTTGGATTTTGGGAGGGTTCCCACCATTTCCTGATGAGAATGGCTCACTGTCTAAACTGTTTGTGCTTGATATAGTTTACGCTGAATACATGCTTTCCTTTCAGGAGCATGGACTTTTGGTACATGTTAGGCTGAGGGTACCAACATGGCCAGCCCATAATAAAGACCCTGGGCACCGATTCTATAATGAACTTCCACAGTAGATGTTTAGCACATGTTGTCACAGCTCACTGCAAGGAAAATTAAGCACATGCTGTGTGACTCCACTGGGAGAGGATTCTTGGAAGTTTGTGCCTGGTTTCCTCTGGACTTTGTTCATGTGCCTTTTCTCTTTGCCTGTTTTGCTCTGTATCCTTCCACTGCAATAAATCATAGACACGAGTCTATATGCTGCATGCTCTGAATCCTCCTAGCAAATCAACAAGCCTGGAGCCAACATAGGGGCTTTATATTTGTTCCCATTAAATTTACTTCTGATATGATAATTTCAAATCCTGATCCTCTTGTTCTATTATTTGGTTAATATTTAAATCCAGATATATTCCTTTTAGGTTTTCATTCCATTCCTTGACAAAATTTTGAATGAAACAGTCAGAACATAGTATTGTGGTTGTCTCCTGAACCCTCCTTCTGTGTTAACATTAAGCCATTAATCAAATCTTAGGGTGGGGAGTTGCTAAACCAGTTATACATTTTTCTACAAGTCGTATTGAAGGGAAGATACTTCATTACATTATTCTCTAAAATTTCCTTGAAGATTTTGTCATTTTCAAAATTAAGACATATAGTCTAAAGCATTCTCATTTTTTCCTCATGCAGTTACATTGTGTTAAAAAAATAACTTGAGATATTCTGACATTATTTACACTTACTGAATCCATATTCCTCCCTTGTAATCATCACATTCTTATTACAAATGATAAGTAACAATTTGCTTAGTAACGTGCTAAAACTTTTCGGATTGTATCAATGACAGTATTTGCATCCTATAGTTGTTAGAACACGTTGATTTTTCCTGTTTAAATAATCAGGCCGTTTCCTGTTTCTCATCTTCCGCATTTACTGAAGGCATTCATCCATTTCATCTAAGTTATCGAATTCATGAGCGTTGAGTTGTTCAGAATATTCCCTTTTTACCTTTTTTATGTTCATGAGATCAGTAGAGCTTGCCCCTCTTTCACTTCTCATACTAGCATTTTGTGTCCTCACTTTTTTTCTTGGTTGGCCTGGCTAGAAGTTTATCAACTTTATTGATCTTTTCGAAGAATTAGATTTTGATTTTGTCGAATTTATCAATTGCTTTTGTTTCTAATTTCATAGATTTCTGCTCTAATTTTTATTTCTTTTCTCCTGCTTGCTTTATGTTTATATTGCCCTTTTTTCTCTAGTTTTCTAAGGTAAAAGCTTAGATTATTGATTTTAGATCTTTCTTCTTTTCTAATAAATGCATTCAATACTATAAATTTCCCTCTAAGCACTCCTTTTGCTGTATCCCACAAATTTTAGTGAGCTATATTTTTATTTTCATTTAATTGAAAATATTTTAAATTTCTCTTGAGAGAGCTTCTTTGATTTATGTATTATTTGGAAGTGCGTTGTTTAATCTCTAAATATCTGGGAATTTTCCAGCTATCTTTCTGTTATTGTTTTCTAGTCAATTCCATTGTGGTTTTAGGGCATACTTTGTATGATTTCTATTGTCTTAAATTTCTTCAACTTGTTACATGGCCCAGAATGTGGTGAAGGTTTCTAATGAACTTGAGAAGAATATGTGTTCTGCTGTTGTTGTATGAAGTAGTCTATAGATGTCAATTAGACTCAGTTAATTGATGGTGCTGTTCAATTAAACTATGTTCTTACTGATTTTCTGCCTGATAGATGTGTCAGGGATGATAAAGAGATGTTGAAGTTTCCAACCATCATGTTGGCTTCATCTATTTCTCCTTGCAGATCTACCAGCTTTTGTATCATGTATTTTGACGCTCTGTTATGAGGTGCATGCATGTTAAGTATAATGTCTTCTTGGAGAATTGACCTTTTATCACTACGAAGTGTCCCTTTTCATCCCTCATGATTTTCCTTGTTGTGAAGTCAACTTTTCCTGAAATTAATTTAGCTACTCTAGCTTTCTTTTGATTTTTGTTAGCATAGTATATCTTTCTTCATCCTTTTACTTTTACTCTATCTGTGCTTAAAGTGAGTTTCGTGTAGACAACATATAGTTTGATCTTGTTTTTTTATTCATTCTGTCAGTTTCTGTCTTCTAAGTATATTTCTATCATTGATATTTAAAATGATGTAGTTGGATTAATGTCTACTATATTTGTTACTGTTTTCTATTCATTATATTTTATAAGCTATAATCACCCAATGCATTGTTGCTATGATTATTTTGAATAGTTATATATTAGAACAATTTTTAAAAATGTCTTTATTTTACCTTTACTTTTTCCTTCTCTAATCCTCTTCCTTTCTTTACACGGATCTGAGTTTCTGCCCTGTATCATTTTCCTTCCCTCTGATGAACTTTGAACTTCTAATTTAAGGCAAGTCTAGTAATGACAAACTCCTTCAATTGTTGTTTATTTGAAAAAGTATTTCTCCTTAATTTTTGAAACAGAATTTTGCTGGATACAGAATTCTAGGCTGATTTTTTTTTTAACACTTTAAGTATTTTATTCTGAAGAAAAATAGGAATGGTTTCTGAAGAGAATTCTAATGTAATTCTTATCCTTGCTTCTCCATAGGAGAGGTATTTTTTCTTCTGGCTTCTTTCAAGATTGTCTTTGGTTTCCTGTAGTTTGAATATAATATGCCTAGGTATAAATTTTTTTGGTATTTCTCCTGATTGGTGTTCTCTTAACTTTCTGTATATGTGGTTTGGAGTCTGTCATTAATTTTGGAAAATTCTCAGCTGTTACTACTTCAAACATTTCTTCTGCTCCTTTCTTTCTTCTTCTGGTATTCCTATTATGCATATGTTGCACCAGTTGTAAAGGTCCCACAGTTCTTGGGTATTCTCTTCCTTTTTTAAAATTATTATTATTTTTTCTTTTACAGTTCAGTTTAGGAAGTTTCTATTGATGTATTTCAAGCTCACTGATTCTTTCCTTGACAATGTCCATCTACTTGCGAGCCTATCAAAAGTATTCTTCTGTTAGAGTGTATTGATTTCTAGAATTTCATGTGGATTCTTTCTTAGAGTTCCCATCCTTCTGCTTATATTATCCATTTGTTCTTGGATGCTGTCTACTTTTTTCTTTAAATCCCTTAGCATATTAATCACTGTTATTTAAAATTTCTCCTCTGATAATTCCAAAATCTGTGTCATACTTGAGTCTGGTTTTGTTGCTTGCTTTGTCCTTTGATACTGTGTTCCTTCTTTCCATTTAGCAAGACTTGTAATTTTTTGTTGAAAGCTAGACAATATATATTGGATAATAGAAAATGAGATTAATAGGTCTTCAGTGTGAGGGTTTATTTTTACCTGATTAGGTGTTATGCTGTGTTTACTCTTTGGTGTAGCTCTAGCTGTCTAAGGCTTCAATTTCTTCTAGTCTCCTTGTTTTTATCTTTCCTGTTATCTTTGGGTTTCCTTAGAAACTCCTTCTTAAATGGAGTCTGAGCCTTGCAGCTCTTTTAGCTGTAATCCTCCCCCATTCCCAGCTCTGGCAGCTTCTACTCCCAGTGAGCTGTGATTCTCTGTCTTCACCTCTTTCTCCAATTTTGTAGGCATCATTTTGCCTGTGACTTCAATTCCCTGATGGATCTGAAAAGAGATGATGGTTTTGTTTCTTCAGCTTTTTGTTTGTTATGAGGGTGGGAGTGACGACCTTTTCATGTGTCAGAGAAGAACTGGAACCTGTCCTATTCTTTATGATTTCTCAGTGATAATAAACAAAACTTTGCTCTAAGAGCATGCCTGTAGTTTCTTCTACATTTTCAAGATATAAAGACCTGGACCTGAAGATATAAATTCATGTAAATGGTTATATATTTTCTCTCTAAATTCTTGCTATAGGCTGAAATGTCTTCTTTACGCCACTTGCTCTACAATTTCCAGGTTGGCATATAGCCCATGGGTGGGAGCTTGGGGAACAAATACCAAAATAAAAGGTCATAGAAGGAGTAATGTGGTGGATTCTAGGTGGGGCTATTTACTTAATGCCTTAATGCCCTTAGTAATCTACAAGGTTAGCCATAAAACCCAAGCCCTCCCCTTCCACCTCACTCCAAACTTTAATAGCTATGGCTCCATGTTTTTAAAATTGGAAACCCAGGTATAGAGTTCCTTGATAATTTTGGATGAGCACTGGTATCTAAGAGTTTGCTATTGATAATAATTCCTATTTCATTAACAAGAATCATTTTCCTATGAGAATGTTTAGGTTTCCCTGATGCCCAACAACAGCCTGGAGAAAATTCCTGGAGACAATGCCAGCTGAAGGGCTTGGGCCAACATGGTGGAAAGTCCAGTGCTGCCTGGGCATGTTTTATTCTTCCTGACTCCTTTCCCAGACTGTGGGAGGCACAAGAGTTGGGTTGAGCTTCAGCAGAGATGGAAGCTGGGCCTGTACATGACTTAGTGAAAGAAGCTGATGTCTATGGGATACTCAGCTCATAAAGCAATCAATTAGCACATTTGGCTATTAGGTGAAAGGCTGGACCACACCCAGGGGTGAGAATTTAGCTTTTCTTCCTGTGAGGTTTGCATTGGCTTTTCTCTGACACTCCCATTTGCTTCTGTCTGTGTCTGTCCCTTGGACTGTGCTCTTCTCTCTGCTTGGAATGCCCAATCCTCATTTCCTCCCTCAAGTTTTCTCCTTCTTCTCCTCCAAGACTTTGCCCAGCATTTGCTTACATGGGAAGCCCTTCTTGGCCACTCAGACCTAATGCTGATCTTCCTGAAGAGAAAGGGAATGAGTGTCTTGCCCAATACTTTCTCCTGTGTCTAAAATGAGGCTCACTTTTCATAGATACTCAGGAACATTGTTTGGACAAACTAATAAACTATATGTCGCTAAGTTTCTTCTCCTGGTCTGGATATTTGCCAGGCCTCATTAAACCACAAGCTCCTTGAGAACAGGGACTGCACCTCTTATCTCAATTTTCTCAAAGCCTAGCCCAGAACCTGGCATGTAGTGAGGGCTCAATAAATATTAGTGAAATAAATAAAAAGTGGATGAATGAGATAGTGCCTGGGTACTTTGAGGTATATCATATCATAGACAAGCCCTGGAGGCATTTTAGTGCTTCCCTGCCCCTTCTGCCTCTTCAGCAGGACCAGCAGCTTTCCTCAGCTGCTATCCTTGGGATCTAAGAGATATTATTTGTCAGTGAAGTGCCAATAGCTGAGATCAGGTTGCAATTAGCCTGAGGTAAACAAGAAGTCATTGTTATTAGTGTGACCTCATTAATTAGGCCTCCTCACTAAGACAGGGGTATCTCTATTTCAGCTGAGCATGCAAGAAGAAAGAGAGACCAAGCTCAGAGCAGTCTATAAACCATACACAGCTTCCGCTTCGATCTGACACCATCTTGGCTGCAGCTGGACATCTCATGTCTGTTGGAGCACAATGCTGTTCTGTGGGAACACTGTCTCTTGGACTTCCCCATGATAAACTTGAATGTAAGTGTCCAGACCAGAACACTGCATTCCATGGCCCTGAGCAGACAAGTAGGCAGAGCCAGAGTCTGCTTATGCCTGTTTATGCCTGAACAATTATTAATAGCACTGACATTATTCTCAAGTGTTCCAGTTTTGATGATAAATGATATGGCCACCCTATATGCCTCCCACACATTTTTTTGTACTACCTCCATTACACACTGGGGCATTCCAAAGCAAATTCCAGATATCATATTTTATCAAAAACTGCTTCCATTTTTAATTTCTAATAGATAAAGACACAATAAATAACAGCAATGTCTTTATCCTACTTAACAAAATCATCAATAATTCCTTACTATCAGCAAATGTCTAGTCAATGTTCATATTTCTTTGATTGTCTCAAAAATGTCTTTTTATAGTTGATGCATATGAGTTAGAATCCAAACCAGGTCCACACACTGCATTAGTCAATATGCCCTTTAAGTCTCACTTCTCCACTCCTTTTTATTTCACACTTCCCCTGTTATCTTTTCTTGCCATTTATTTATTTAACATATCACGTCAATTTTCCTGTAAATTTTCCCATTTTCCAGATTTGACATCCTCATGGCGTCATTGAACAAGTCACTCTGTCTCGACTTCCCGTAAATGGTGGCTAGAGCCAGAGGCTTAGCTGCGCACCTGTTCGAGTCCTTTGGCCAGCACGTTGTCCGTGCGCCTCTTGTTACATCACATCAGGAGACACGGAACATCTGATTCTCTTCCTTCTCGTGATGTTAGGATTGATTAGTAGGTTCAGGTGTTGTCACCCTTATCCGGCTATTGTAACATTCCATATCAAAATCTCACTTAAATGTTTTGGCAGCCACGAATGATCATTGTCTAAATCCATTATTCATTAGAGACTACAGAGTCAATATTCTGTTTCGATCATTTCTTCTATTTGCGTTAACCAGCATCTTGTATAAAGAAGCAAGTATTTGGTTATGTTTTGTATAGGAAATACAGGGTGAATATTTGATTCTTTTCCTTTAGTTATAAATTTTTAGAATAATGAATTAGTAATATAATAATATTTAAATGTGACCAATGAAGCTTTTGCTTCTTTAAAAAATATATAACTAGAACTCATAAACATTTTAAACATAAATTTTGGTTTTCAACCAGTTGCAGCATTGTTAGTATCCCACCTCAGGGCAGTAGGAGTCCTTCAGGTTGAAAGCACATAAAACCTCATCTTTTTCATTTCCTATTCCAACCTGGAACCAACAATTTCTGCACAAAGCTCTGAATCATTTTAGTGGAAAATTTTATTTAAAGTCCACAGACTGGGTCCTAAGGGTTTTGACAGGGTTATTGTTGTTTCTCAGTGTTTTCAATGGACAGAGCTAGAAAATATGTTTTATTTTAAGAGAAAGATATGTATCATAAGCTTCTATCAGTATTTTTTACAAATTTAAAATCACAGGGTTTTTTTAAAAAAAAATCATAGGGTTTTTATTTAACTTCTTTGGTTTTTTTATGCATTTCAAAAGTAAAAATCCTAGACCATAAAACGTATTCTTTCATCAGATTCTAACATAAAGATAACTTATTAACATTAGGAAAGCAAACGGTTATCATTAGGAGCCAGCATACATTCCTGGACAACAGGCTGGAATGAGCTAACTTCCTTTACTTGAAAGCTGATGACTAGATTTTGGTTCAGATAATGTAAAAGCCATAGTTTAAATATTTGATTAAATCCCAATGATATCCTTGTGTAAGAATGAAAGCTGGATGGAGTGGAAGAACTTATAGATGATTAACACCAAGTTGTACAATAAGCAGTGTGGAGTCTCATATCTAGCTTCCAAAAATAACTACACAAACAGAGTGGGTAACGTTTGGCTTAACAGCTAGTCACGTCAAAAAAAACTTGAGAATTTTTTAGGATATGCTGACATCAAGAAGTAGAAGAATTAGCGTCTCAATAAGAGGGAAATCTGCGTGCATGAGACAGACACTTGGTGAAATGGAAGCTGAGGCCATCCCTCGCAAGAAATGAGAGACAATAATTAAAAATACATATGCAGCCAAGGCCTGCCCATCATAAAATCCCTCAGCAAACTAGGATTAAAAAGGAAATCTTTCAACTAAAGAAAAGGCATCTATAAAAAAAATCTGCACCTAACATCATACTTTTGATGAAAACTTGAACACTTTCTCCCTAGGATAAGATAGAAAATAAGGATGTCCATTCCAACCTCTTCCATTCAACATTATTATACAGGAAGTCCTAGAAAGTCCAATAAGGCAAGAAAAAGAAATGAAAGACACAAAGATTAGAAAGGAAGAAGTAAAACTATCATAATTTACAGATGATCATTGTATATATAGAAAACTCTAAGGAATCTACAGAAAAAAAAAAAAACCAACTATTAGAATCCATAAGTGAATTCCAAGATGTCACAGGATGCAGGGCAATATACAAAAATATCTATACTAGCATCAAATAAACTTAAAAAATGAAATAAAAACACCATTTAAAAGCATCAAATAGGTAATAATAAATCTAATAAAATATACACAAGACCTCTACACCTGTAAACCAAAAATCATTGTTTAGAGAAATGAAAGAAGACTTAACTGAGTGGAGAAACGTGCCATGTTCAGGAATCAAAAGACAATGTTGTGTTTGTGTGTGCGTGAGTGCTTGTATTCACAAATAGGAATAAGCTACTGATAAAGGCAACAACAACATAGATGAACCTCAAAAACATGATGTTGAGGAGGTAAAGCCAAACCATAAAATGGTACATGCTCAATAACTTCATGTATAGGAACCATATAATGGGTGAAATGAACCTACAGACTTTGAAATCAGAAAGTGGCTGCCTATGGGAGGATTGACTGAGAACGTTTTTAGGGTGATAGAGACGTCCTCCATCTTGTTTTGAGTGGTAGTTACATGGAGAGAGATATATACATATATGCATGTATATGTAATTGTTGAACCTCATTGCACTGAAAAATTTATCCATTTTGATTGCAAATTATACATCAACCACCACCACAACAAAATAAGAGGCAAAAAAAAAGGCCACCCATTGTATATAGTCATTTTCTTATATCATGACAACTGGCTATGATGAGGGATTTGAAAGTTTGCTTTCAGAAATAATCTGTAAAGAGCAATAGTAAAATTATTTGAGAAATAAAATATGGAAAGTTATTCAAAGGTTGTAATACAATTCTTAGTCATTGACAGACTGACGCAACATCGATGTAACAGTGATACATCATATTGACGTGAATTCATTCCAAGGTAAATTTATATAAATCAAACTTAATGTTATTATCAAATTCCCTAAACCATAATACCGGTAAACAATAACACATTTAACCTTTAATGCATTTCGTGATTTAACTTCTGATATCAATATTCCAAAGCTGTGTGTATGTGTGTGTGTGTGTGTGTGTGTGTGTGTGGGCGTGAGTTTGAGAGAGAGGAGGAGGAGTGGAGGAGGACAGAAAGAAGGACGAAGGGAAGAAAGAGGCAGGGAGGGAGGGGGACAGAGAGATACAGAGACAGACAGTATTTTAGCAAATTCAAAGAAGTTTAAAGTCAGGTCTATCTCCTACCTCCTGACCTATACAAACCCACACACGCACCCTGATTTCGTGTTCTCAAACTTACGCATGTATGTATATGGACATACGTGTTCATATGTTCCCCCTCTTTAACACAGTGCTTTTTACCTCTCTTTTTTCTACATAAGTAGCTTCATTCCATTTTATAGATGAAAAGCCTTGAAACGCTTGCCCAGAATAAAGTGCAGACTTGGTATCAGAGCTGAAGTTCACACCCAGGTCTTGACACGCTTTACCCTGTGCTCCCTCTGCCCCTTGGTGGGTCGGGGGCCGTGACTCAGGTTACAAGGAAGCCGAGGCCCATGCTGCTGCTTCGAGCAAGGCTGGAGCATGAGGGCAGACAGCACCGAAAATCCACATGAGAAGAAAAGGCGGAAACACAGGGCCTATCGATTAAACATATGACTTGTATTATATGTGAACTAGATAGATTTCTTGTTGATAGAAACACAAGGAAACAGAGAGAAACATCAAGTTACAAAAAATAAAACATCACAGCATTTCCCCAGAGCCTTCACTGAAGACACAGAGAAAGCACTTACAAAATTCTGATAGGTGAAAATTCCAAATCTAAACTCCACAAGGTATCTCTCCTCCACATTTGGGATCAGTTAAATTAGTAAACACACCAAAAGGCATTTGCACTTTGCAGCGTCTTCTGCCAGTGACAGCAGAGAAGGCAAAGAACACTAAGGGATTAATCAGAGACAGATGTAATTAAAACCAGAAGGGCTAAAATGGCCCATGGGTCAAAGAGAATTAAAATCTGAGCAAAATTTCCACACAAATGAAAAAAAACATGCAATGTACTCTGTTGGGAAGTTTAACTAAAAATATATCACAGTTGCCAGACAGGTTTCAGCTAACCTCTTCGGTCTGCAGACCTTGGAGGAGAAGTTTGTAAATGAACTTGACAGTGTGCAGTGCACGTCAGACGGCCCATTGTCCAGTTTTCGTTGAGACTGGAAGTCTTTTCTTAGTTCACAAAAATAACAAACTTCCTAGAAAAAGGGCATGCATTTCTGTATCTGTTCTACATAGCACCTTATAAACTTGACTTAATGCCTTGTGATCATTTCAATTCAGTATTCTTTGCCACATTCCAATGAGATAAGCAGTTACTATGCCCACTTTGCAAATGATAAGGACGAGATTACAGAAGTCGTTTTTCTGGATCGCTCAGCATGAGAATAGTGGGGCTCAGAACGGCACCCAGAGCCTGGGAACGCTGTGTGTGGCTCTATGCCATGCGGCCCAGTGCCTCCCTTTGGAGCTACTCTCTGGAAACCCCACTTTTCTCCCCACCCGGGTTCCTAAACCTTGCCTGCTGCAGGTGTTCAACTTCTGCACATACCAGAAAACTTTTTTTTTTTAAAGATTTTATTTTTTTCCTTTTTCTCCCCAAAGACCCCCGGTACATAGTTGTATATTCTTCGTTGTGGGTTCTTCTAGTTGTGGCATGTGGGACACTGCCTCAGCGTGGTTTGATGAGCAGTGCCATGTCCACGCCCAGGATTCGAACCAACGAAACACTGGGCCGCCTGCAGTGGAACGCACGAACTTAACCACTCGGCCACGGGGCCAGCCCCCATACCAGAAAACTTTTTGAGAAGCCAGTGAAGTATTTGCTTTCCACATTTTCCACCAGGTCCCTATGTCACAGTCCAAGACAAGCAGCCCTGTGGAGTGGAAAAAGCCGAGCTGTGAACCTGGGACCGACACCCTGACCCAACAGGGCACTAGTCCGTTTTTTAATGGCTCTGACCCTCAGTTTTCCCCTCCATGGTAGTGGCGTAATGCGTCCCCTTCCAGTTGCTCTGCGGATGGTGGAAAAGACAGCCACTAAGTAGGAGGGCACTGCTATTGTGAGGGATTAGTTTCCTCCCTCACTCCTTACACACGCTCACCTCCTAATACACACGTGCACACAGCTACCATAGGCTGCCGAAAGTGTGAAGCTGTCTACATTTCGACGACACTTTTTATTGTTTAAAACATTTCATATAGACCGCTTCAGTAGTCTGGAAAGAGAATCAGCTACGTCCAGCTCTACACCCCTCCCATCTGCCTGCATCCTCCTAGAATCTATACAGTCAGCCTGTTGCCGGGCACCCGGCCATGCTGGAGAAACGGCCCCTTCTAGAAGTCAGCTTCTCCAGTCCAGACCTGGCTGCCTAATTGGAGTGTGATGTCCAAGGGGAGACCTCCTGGAGCCTGCAGACCCATCTACCTCTTGTCCTTGAAGGAACGTTGATCCTGCCCCACCGATTGAGAGTATTTTCCTCGACACCTGTGGATTGGCCTGCTCATCTAGGCCTTTGACAGAGGAAGGGGGGCAGGAGATAGAATGGTAGAAGAGAGGCACTGGTGGGCTGGCTTGCCATGCCAGGAACACCGCCCAGCAGCCCAGGAGTAGCTGCAGTCTGCATTAGCTCAAGTCAAGGGACCAAGCTGCCTTCTTTAGTATTATTGAATTGTCTTTCAAATCTCTCTCCTCACTCCTGCCCTTGTCTCTCTTCAGTCTGTTCCTAATGCAGCAGCAGAGTGACCATTTGAAAACATTCCATGCTACCATGACACTCCACCCCTGCTCCCACCCCAGTCATGGAGGCTTTCCGGCTCACTCACAGCCTGATCTGGCTTCACTCAACCTCTTTCATCTAGTCTCTGATCTGGCCCCCCTGCCATTGGTTGAAACCACCAGGCACACTCCCTCTTCAGGCTTTTGCACCTGCTGTTCCTTCTGCCGGAGATGCCAATTCCCTCACTTCCTTCCTTCAGGTCTTTGCTCAAAATTTCAGAAGTGCCCCCTGAATGACCTGCCCACTTTACTAGAAACCTCCTCCCCCCATGTAACACTTTATAGCCTCTTCACCTGATTTATATCTTATTAGCATTGAATAATGGCTATAGCCCTCTCTACTGCATAGTTTTAAAAATGCACACTGGCAGGCCAGCCCCAGTGGCCTAGTGATTAAGTTTGGTGTGCTCTGCTTCAGAGGCCCAGGTTTGGTTCCCAGGCACAGACCTACACCACTTGTCTGTCATTGGCCATGCATTGGCGGCGGCTCAAGTACAAAAAAGAGGAAGATTGGTAACAGATGTTAGCTCAGGCAAATCTTCCTCAGCAAAAAAAAAAAAAAGAAGAAAGAAAGAAAAGAAAAGAAATCACACTGGAAATTACATTAGTCTTATAAGAAATCAGGCTGTGTCCCAGTCTGTTTGTCTATTTTCCTTGCCTATTTTCTTCATCTATTAGAACAGCTAAAATGAAAAATAGTGACAACACAAAATGCAGGCAAGGAGGTGGAGAAACCAGGCCATTTGTCCCAAAGAAATGAACAGGTATGTACATGCAAACACCTGTACCCAGCGTTCATAGCAGCTCCATTTGTGGTAACTAAAACCTGTCCCCTGAAATTGTGGTATTGTGGAATATTACTCAGCAATCAAAGGTTATTACTGATACATGCAAATTGGATGGATCTTAATAAGGGAGTTATGAGTGAAAAAAGATCATCTCAAAAACACGTACTATATGATTCCACTTGTATAATATACTCAAACTGACAAAATTATAGAAATGGAAATCAGATTAGTGGTTGCCAGGAGTTAAGGATGGTGGGTGAGGGCTGGGAGACCTCTGTGTTAGTGGAACAGTTCTGCATCTTGACTGCAGTGGTGGTTGCACGAACTACATGTGATAAAGTGACACAGAGCCATGCACACTTCATACCAATATCAAATTCCTGATTTTGACACTATGCCATGGCATGTAAGATGTAACCATTGGGGGAAGCTGGGTGAAGGGGACACAGGACCTCTCTGTACTATCTTTGCAACCTCCTATAAATCTTTAATTGTTATCTTTTTTAACGTCTCTGGAAAAGCTTTGGGTTTTGTCTGAGAGATGCTGTGAGGAGTAGTAAAAGGATCAGGGTGTTTAATTATGAGCTCTGGCGTGCCTGAATGGAAGGAAGTTTGAACAAACCAAAAAGTAAAAACAAAACTAAAAGGAGCCAACCGTAAGGGGAAAAAGAAGCTTTTGACCTCCCTGAGTGTTTAAAGAGCCAGCAGCCGGAGGACACTCAGGACTGCAGACAGCACACAGCACGCAGTCGCTGCGGGGTTCACGGATGGATTGTGACCTGCGAGTGAGCCCCTGCCGCGGGAATCCGGGGACCTGGGCTGGGGTCCAGTTCTGACCAGACCTCCTTGTGCCTATGCCGGCCTCAACTCTGTACACAGAGGCGATGGAGCACCAAGGCTCCACTGTGCCTTCATCCGAGTCTTCCCCCCAGGCTCAGTGCATCACGGGGGCCCTGCAGATGCCAGCTGTGCCCAGGAGATGCCTGACCTGCTGCAGGATATGAATGCGGTGGGCGTCCTATGGCTGGGCTGGAAAGCAGAGCATGTGGCATCTGAGAGCTTGGCTTGCAAGATGTACTGCTACCTGCATCCCCACGCCACACAGGAGTGGAAGCAATGGCCAAAGCTTTCCAAGGAGGGGCTCTGCAGGGCACCTCAGGACCAGGGAGCCGTAGACTCTTGTAGGCAGTCAGGCCCCGCTGCACGGCCATGAAGAGTCCCCAGAGGCAGCCAGCAGCCCTTTCTCAGCACGTGTAGCTGATAACGCAGATTAAGGCCAGCTGGTGGGGGCTTCCAGGAAAGTGGGGAAGATGAGTGGGAGCCGAGAGTGGGTGTAGAAATGACAAGTCCTTAACAAGCAAACAAAATGGTGCTCCATGGAGGGACTGTACAGGACATGTTTGTAAATTGTGGTAAAATGTACACAGTATAAAATTTACCATCTTAACTATTTTTAAATGTTTACTTCAGTGGCATTAAGTGCTTTCACACTATTGTGCAACTGTCACCACCATCCATCTCCAGAGCTTCTCATCATTCCCAACGGAAGCTCCGCACCCACTGTGCCAAAACGCCCGCCCTCCCCGCAGCCCGGCGGCCAGCCTGCTGCTCCCGTCTCTCTGAACTGGGCTACCCCAGCTACCCCAAACATTCGGGCTCACACAGCATTGTCCTTTCATGTTTGGCTTATTTCACTTGGAATAATGTTTTCGAGGATCATCCATGTTGTAGCGTGTGCTGGAATTTCATTCATGTTTAAGGCTGAATACCACGTCATCCTATGGATGTACCACATCTTGTTTATTCACTGATCCATTGATGAACACTTGTGTTATTTCCACCTTTTGGCTGTTGTGATTAGTGCTGCTACGGACATGGTGTACAAACATCTATTAGAGTTCCTGCTCCCAGTGTCCAGGACATTATTAAAAGTCCTCTTGCAAACAAAGGCCAAGTTATACCGTGGCTATACCTGGTTTCCCAGCCTGAGGCTACTTCCAAGAGGCTTGGGGAACTTGCTTCCTCAATCTGTCTGAGCCTCACCATCTGACCTCTAAGATGAAAGTAAGGCCACAGCAGGTGGAAACAGTAGGGAGAAGAGGAAGGATGCATTTTAGTTTGCTGAGACCCTCAGTTTTCTGACCAGTGGAGGCTCATTCATCCAGCCCTGTATCACCACCAGGAAGGAGTGGGTTTCCCAGGGGCAGTGAGTGTGTGTGTAGGTACAAAATGGGGCTACAAGGTGGGAGCGATGAGGTCACAGTGACTCGCCTGAAGGGAAATCCAGGAGATTGCAGAGGCCACATAACACAAAAGCCAAAGAGTGAGGCACAGCAGGTCACAGTCCCGTCTGTGAACGGAAATCTCCATGCCTCCAGGATTCCGCAATGGGCTTCCAAGGTCAGGTAACTAATTGTTAGAGATTCCAGAGCAGGATAGCAGTGTGGGCCTCTGGAAGAGGGGAGAAGTGGTTCAGGTGTTGGGGCAGAAGACAGGCAGAACTTGAGTGCCCACTGTGGCAGGGAGTGGTGTCTGACGTGAACAATCCAGAGCCCACGTTCCATTGTACCTGAAGTGTTCGAAAGTCGAATGTGTATCCCAATTCACCTGAAACAGTTCCAGGTTAGGCTGTTGTTGTTCTGGCATAAACGATTTCAAAAGTGCCTCATTCTTTATTTGATAGACAATTTATGTGGTCACCCTAGATATGAGGGAGGTTACCAATGCAGAGGTCAGCACGCGGAGTTAAGCCAAAGGCACACAGCAAGGCCCGTGTCACCAGGAAGGCAGGAAGTGTGTCCAGACCTAGGTGGAAGGAGAGCCTGCCTGGAATGGTGCCCCTGGCCAGGGGCACACTTGACCCTCACAATGGTGGTCATGGTGGGGTTGGAGGGGAGGCAGCAAGTGTTGGTAGCTGAGGGGATTGCATTCCTACAAAGGGTTTTGTTTCTGTTCAATGAAAATTGCTGGTAAATTTTATGTCATTATTCAAAAGGTGGGAAAGTTGACTTCTTTGGTTTTCCTGTGGGTCTCGCTTGGCGTCTAGCTTGGAACGCAGTCTCAGTGCCCTGTGGTCGACACCTTCCTTTGAGAACCACACAACGCCTTGGACTTTTTTGATTATGTGTTTTTGCAAGAATGGCATGGCCAGGTGAGAGTGCACAGGTTTGTCCCCCGTTCTGTTTTCATCCACCATCTAGTCTAGCCCTGTTGACACAGCAGCACAGTGGGGCTCCTCAGTAGTATCTGACTGGGACGAGGCCCAGACAGTCAGAAACTTAAGACAGTTGGGGGTTCGCCCGCAGCTCAGTGGAAGGCCCCAATTCTGAGATCTCCTTTTCTTCTCTTGTTGTTGCAAAAATCCCTAACAAAGTATTAGCAGATGGAATTCAGCAACATATAAAAAGAATATACACCATGAGCACCTGGGGCTTATTCCAGGCATGCAAAGCTGGCTTAATATTGAGAAATCAATCCACGTAATCCACCACATTAATGGAAAAAAAGTCATATGATCATACCAATGGATGCAGAGAAAGCATTTGACAGAGCTCAACACCCAATTATGATAAAAACTCTCAGAAAAGTAGGAGTAGACGGGAACTTCCTCAACAAGATAAAGAATGTCAACAAAAACCTACAGTTACTACACCATACTTCATGGCAAGAGACTGAATGCCTTCCTCTCGACGCTGGGAACCAGGCAAGAGTGTCTTCCCCTCACTGCTGCTACGCAACATCATCCTGGAAGCTGTAGCCAGTGCAACAAGGCAGGAAAAGGAAATAAAAGGCATGCATTCTCCACCTCAGGAAGCAGCCCCTCTATATTTTCCCAGCACCGATGCCTGCACGGGCCCAGCACCCAGGGACTTGTCGAAGCCTTTATCTGAGAACCCTCCAAACAAGGAGACAGAGGAACAAAGAGTTTGCAAGGTGGAGCCCTGCTGTGTAGCACCTGCCTGGCTATGCAAGGCACTCGCCTCGGTGTGCGTCTGCAGTTTCACCTGTGAAGTGGGTCAATAACAGGACCTGCACCATAGGGTCCTTGTGAGGCTGTGAGGGATGAACACTCACACAGCACCTGGAACACCGCCCTGACACGCAGGAAGGAGAATGGAAGTATCAAGCTATCGATTTAATTGTTACTCTGGGCTCCTTTTATGATAGAAAGAAAATTAAAACTTAGCGGCGTCTGGTTAAGCTATGGAAAGTCCAGGGTTACTCCACACATTCCAGGTTGTGACTTTTTATATCTCGTACCTTGACACTTTATAAATAACACACAGGACAGTCTTTTGATCAATCAGGCAATTTCTAGAGGGGTAAAACTGGAATATGAACTCTTCTGTCCCCCTTCTTTGAGCTCAGACCATGATCTGGGGGAATATTCCCCGTCCTCATCCGCACTTTCTTATTCTCCGCTGAGCAGGTTTTTCCTGCTGGCCCTAAATGTCTTCATTTTCCTCTCTGGACTCCCTCCTCTCTCCCAGGCCTCTCCTAGCCCTCTTCCCACATGCCTATCATCTTGACTTTTCCACATTGAAACTTCCTTGTAACTGACAGACCCCAGTGAAACTTCCAGGCAATTAATCTAACTCGGCAGAGCTTTCGGAGACCTCTGTAAAAAAGGCCACAAGCTCATATTTCTCTCACATACCACTAAGTGGAACCTACAGAGATACTTGTTGGGCCAAGGAGTGAAGAAAGCCACCTTTTCTAATTTTATTTAAGGAAGAAATTAAAAATTCAGCTCATGTAGATTGGAAACAAACACTTTCTACCCTTAAAACTTTCTCCATGTTTACTGCCCACTATAAAAAACATAAATAAAAAAGCAATCAGCGCAGTAAAAAAACCACAACAAAGCTGGAACAAATATGCAAGGCTCGGCAGAGGCCAGATTTACGGTCAGAAATATGGAGTGTGTCTCAGCAGGGGCAGGTCATGAAACAGTATGAGCTAATATGAGGGGTGTGAAAACAGGCATTGTTGTTTAGTTAACTGAAGTCCTACAATTAAGCGATTCTCAAAAATCAATTAGCCATATGTTTTAAGCAAGATGACATGTTTTTATAACTTCTCCCTGGATGTTTTATTGCCAGAGGATGCTCATGTGGGCACTAGAACAAGAAAATAAAACACCAGCCCAAGAGCAAAAGTGCAGAAATCCAGCCATGATTAATTAAAAGAGTCCAATCTGGAAATGAAGGAGTCGCCGAGCAGGCAGCGCTGCAACGATGTCTTCCCGGGGCCTCCATTCCGTTGCAAAAAGTCGTGGGTCATTTTTCTCTTTCTCTTTGTTTTTCTGTCGATTTTAATTTAGCACAGATACAGCTGTGAAAACTGCAGAGTCCATTTGAACTCCCATATTTGTGCTTATAACTGATGGTTCCAAGGGAGCGTCATTTTAAAAGCTTTCCGTGGAAAATGAAAAACGTATTTCTCAGGGGGAAACCCTAGTGGCATGCTGTTGCTAATGGCAGGTTTTATTTTCCTGACGTCCACAAAGGGAGCAAAAAGCAAGGGCAGAGCTGTATTCCTTCCTCTTTGTTGATTTTAAGCCAGGTAAGAAAAAGATACAAAGAGGATTTGCAGAGGCTGCGATATAGAACACACAGTAGGGTCCATTTTCAAATAGCCACAATTCTTCCCCTTCCTGTGTCCACCATCAAGGAGTGGAATGCATTTTCCCCCCCTTTGGATCTTGGCTGGTTTAATGCCTTAGTCAACAGAGCACACCACAGCGACACGTGCCAGTTCCACATCGGGCCCCAAGCACACTGTGCAAGGTTCCACTCTTCCTTCTTGAACCGCGCAGCAGCCGTGCAAACAAGCCTGGGTTGCCTGCTGGGTTATGAGACACCCATGGCTCAGTCTCCCCTATTCCTCAGTCTACGTAAAGCCAACCACTAGACAAGCCACCGAGGCCACCCAGACTGGCAGACTCCACCCAACCTGTCAGGTGACCACAGACATGAGTGAGCCCAGCTTCCATCAGCTGAGCATGCCTTGAGCAGCAGAAATGCTCAACTGACCTATAGACTTGTGGGCAATAATAAATAGTTGTTTAAGCTGCCAAGTTATAGGGTGGTTTCTTATGAGGCAAAAGCTGACAGATGTAGTCAGACACCCAGAGGGCAGCACTAGCTGTAACACTTCAAAGCACATAGTCCAGTAAGATTATCACTGTCCGCACACTGTACTGGACATCTCAAGTCCTATAGCCTTGCAGCCCCCTCAATTTATGTATATAAAATACTGAAGTCACTGTGCTTTGCAGCGTGACGGAGTATTGCTGGGCCTGAATCTCAGTTCTGTCACTCACTGGCTACATGAGTTAACCTCTCTGAGCCTCCAATTCTTCATTCTAAATTAAGGCTAATACTTGAAAGCTGTGCTTCTCAAAGTGTGGTCCCGGACCAGCAGCTGCCGCATCACCTGGAAACTTGTCAGAAAAACAGATTCTCAGACCTCAGCTCAGACGTACGGAATCAGAGACTTGGGAGTGGGGCTCAACAATCTGTGTTTTCACTAGCTTCCCAAGTGATTCTGACTCGCCGTTCAATTGTGAGACCTCCTGCTTTACAGAGTTATTATTATCGAGAGTGAAATGATCTCATCTATGTAAAGCACCTAATCCATGGTAGAGACTCAATAAATAATAATTCTGTCTCTCCTTTCCCTTCGCTGAATAAACTCAGTAGAATGCATGAATCCATTTAGGTATGCAGATAATTAACATAAATTAATATATGAAGTATATACATGACAGAGATATAAAAATTGAACACACACATATTGCCACTTACCTAGGTAGAAATCCTTCAAATTCCTGCCAATAATAAAAGGAGTTACATAAAATGTATAGCAGATAAAAAGCCATCACTTTCTGCCTTCTGGGGACAAATGTGTCGTCTGTCACATCAACACATCGGTGAGGTCTTCTGAGGGTCTTCGGCTGACAGGCTAGCTGAAGAGTCATTTCGTGGCCTAGCTAGCGCCTGGGAGAATTCCACCATCAGGGCTTCCCAATGCCGCCGGCCCCAGAAGGGAAATGCTGCCATGGAGTCTGGTGTCTGGTTCTGCTCCCCATTTTGCATCAAACAGGAGCAGAGGAGGGGAAGACAGCTGGGCTGGAGGGGCTGGGCCAGGGCCAAGATGACAGGTCCTCTTGATTAGCCCCAGGAGGGATGAGCAGAAAAGAGGGGGCCCTGCCTCTCCATGCACTGGTGCTCCTAATTACCCCTCAAATCAGATTTTCTCATGATGGTGCCGTGTTGGCACTTGGGAATTCTGCAAGCGTGAATGATGTATATTCATGTGCCTACCCACATGTGCCACTGCGTCCATTGCATGGCCTGGGTGCTGCTGACTATGGGTTAGAGTTCTTCCGTGAGAGCTTATAAATAAGCAGAAGAGGGAGTGAAAATCAGAGATTTTGTCACTGAGGAAAGCCACAAATGTGTCACCTGAGCCACAGACACACATGGGCAGGGGGAGGGCTACCCAGGGAGTGAGGAGGAGAGTAGAAGGGAGCAGAGAGGGGATCCGAGAGGCAGCCCCTGACCTGGGTCTCAGCCTCATGCATTTCCAATAGCGTTGGGATCCTGGGAAGAAACCAATTGCCCAGGCCCAGCTCAGCCATATGAAGTGGCTGGAGTGCCCAGGAAGAGGCCTGAAAGCAAGTAATGCAGCAGGACCAAGGGGGAAGCCAAGGACATTTGGCCTTTGCAAGGACTTATTACCTCTACCTACAGGGGCTCAAGTCCAGATGAAACTGAGCCAGTGGCATGTCTAACTATGAATGAGCATGTGGCCTGGAGTCTAGCTGAGTTATCAGAGGCCAATGATAATGCTACAAGGTGAACAAGTGGCTGCTGGAACTAGCCCGGACTCAGTCTTCCTTACTGGAGTGAGCCCAGGGTCTTTGGAGTCCTTCCCTGGATATGGGCCATTTGCTGAGAGTGACTCACTTTAGCTTCTGACAGCAGGGGGCTGGTCATGGAGGATGGGGTGGATAAGGGCATCTGGGCTCCCCAGGCTGCAAAGCAGTGTAGTGCTGTGGGAACAGTTGCCCTTGTGCTTCTCCGGCTAAGCATCCACTGAAATCTGGCCCACAGATGGTCTCTAGACTCCATATTCTACCCCTGCTCCTTTCAACTGAGGACCAAAGGAGACAAGCAAACACTCACCTTGTACCTCTTTAGGCCTACTGCTCACCAGGTACATTGCTAAGCCCTGACACCCATCTCCTCATTTAGTTCTTAAGAACTCCAAAGTTATATTTTGATATCCCATTTTACAATGAAACAAACTGAGGCCAGGAGCCACCTCCCAGACCTTGATATAGAACATCTCCAGCACCCAGGGGCTCCTCTGTTCCCCTCTGATCCGGGCCCCTAGAGGGTAACCACTATTCTATGTACCACACGAGTTTTACTTGCTTTTAGACTTCATATAAATGAATCAAGCAGTAATCACTCTTTTGTGTCACCTATGTTATATAAGCTGTGTCTGTGACGTCATCCAGGTCGATGCATGCAGTGACAATTTATTGTATTTTATTGCTGGGGTGTAGTTTCTCGTATGGACACACCATAATTCATTTAGTCTTTTTCCTGCTGTTGGACAGCTGGGTCCTCCCCAGTTTTTGACTGTTCTGAATCAAGTTACCAGGAACATGTCGGACACGCCTTTGGTGAGCACAAGTACTGCTTTCCATTGGAGAAACGCCCAAGAGTGAAGCTTCTAGGTCATGCCGTGTATGCTTAACTTTAGAAGATATTTTCAGCTTTCTAAAGTGCTTGGACCAGTTTACTCTCCCAGTAGCAATTAATAAGAATGTGAGTCACTCTGCATCTTCCCCAGCACTTAGTATTACCTGTCCTTTGAGTTTCAGTTGTTCTGGTAGAGGTACAGTGGTATCTCCATGTGTTTTTAACTTGAATTTCCATGATGAGTTACAAAGAACTAGTTTTTGAACCCAGCTCTGTTTAATTCCAAACTCCTCTTTCCAGCTCTCCACTCCATAGAGTACAGCACGATGTGGCCACTTCCCTTCAGGGTGACCAGCCTCCTAAGCACAGTTCATCGTAGGCATCCTCATGGAGGATCACTTCCTCTAGAGGAGCAAAGTTCTTCCCAGTGCCAGGGGCTGGGCCGTCAATCCTGGCACCCACACTTATTCTGAGAAGGGCATCTCTGTGACTCAGTCTGTCTATGACCAGTTCAAGGTTAGTTGCTAATTGTGTCAATAAAACCCAAAGGAGCCCAAGACAGGCAAGACACATGTGGCTGCATTATGAGAACAGGCTTCTCAGAGGTGAGGTTGGAGCTGATGCCCTTGGGATGGGTGAGACATAAAGGGGGAGGTGTTCTCCAGAGAAAGCCTGGCAATAAGAACGAGTGTCACATGCTTGGAAGCCAGGGAGGCAGAGATCAGTGCAACCGGGAGAGTTTGTGCTGGCTTTGGTGAAGCCAAATAAATGCTTCTGAAATGCTTTTACCATCTCTCTCATTAAAAGTCCCTGATTTCTGCAGGGGAAAGACCCAGCTTTCTCCTCATGAAGACAGCAACTGTGAGGTTTGCCCTTAGGTCTCTCTGTAAAAGTGAACTTTGAGAACTTTTACTCCAGATGAGACAAGTGAGCAGGAAGCCAGGCTGTGACCTGAGCACCAGGAAGCATGTTTCAGGGGTGAGGAGAGCCCGGTGCCTGCCCCTATGCTCCTGGGTGTGCCGGGGTCCCGACCATCCTACTGCAGGACGCCACTGGCAAGGCAGGTGCAGGATCAAACCTCCTCTTAGGGACAACCGTGCTGGCTGATGTCCCAGACAGAGTGCAAGGCCAGATGGACTTTTTTTGGTATCCTTTGAAAACTGCGAGTCAAACTCATGGGGAACTTCACTGTTTTGTTGATTTTCCCAGTTGCAAGAGCCTTTTTTGAAAATACCATCAGAGAGTGCTCCCAGTAGTGTGAAGGTGGGACAAATTTGAAAGGTGAGATTTGTGAGAAAACTACACCTGAAATACCTGTGAGGAATATAATGGAAAGTATTCCTTTTTGAAAGAAAAAAAGAGAGGATGGATTAATCAGAATAAAAGGATGCATGAGAAACTTCCAGTTTCACTGGAGTTTAGCTTCTTGCAGGATAGGCCGGCATCGCCACCCTTTAGCCGTATGACTTTGGTTCTGTCCCAACTCTCCTCTGGCCTTGGCTCCCACATCTTTACAGTGAGATGTGTGCAACCGTAAAATGTCAATTCCATTTCAATTTCCCTGCTTTGGAACATCCCATTGCTCCCCATTGCCTACAGAAGCAAATCCAAACTCTTTATCGGGGCATATAATCCTCCCTGTTCTGGGGCCATCCCAACTGTCCCGCCCCCATCTGCCTCACATCCACCAGCCCTCCAGACACCAGGATGTTCTGGTCTTCTTGCCTCAATGCAACTGCACATCTTGATAGTTTTGCCGAGAGCACCCTTCCCAACCTGTGAACTCCCGCAGAGTCGTCAGCCTCTCTCAGCGCCCACCATGGCTCCTGCACTGGCTGTTGCCATCTTCTGGTGTAACTATCTGTTTATATGCCTGTCCCACTAAACTGTGAACTCCCCAGGAGCAGTGATGAAATATTACTTCCTTTTATAGCCTTTCCTCCTTCTGCCATTGAGTGCCTGGCACATATGAAGTGCTTAATGAATATTGGCTGAAGATTTTAAGCATTTCCCTTTTGAAATAATGAGCAGAAGGAAAGGAAAAAGATATGGAATGTGTCCTACCCCTCTCCCACTTTGCTCTTTTGGGCCAGAAAGGGGGACACAGGGCCAGCATATCTGAGGATGCAGCCTAGAGGGCACCCCATTGGCAACCGTGTTCCTCCCTATTTGCCTCTGGGGGGTTGGGCAGGCTTCGATGCATTCATGCACTTCTTGGGGAGAGAATGCAGTCCTGGGATTTCCTCTTCTGCAACAGGACTGCTGCCCTGAGCCCTGGTCTCCTCATTTCTGAGGACACAGAGGCCTCCATCTGCACACAAGCACATGCGGTCATTAATCATTCCCGCCACCTGATTAAAGGAATTCTCCAGACCAGGAAAAAAAAGCTATGCTATAAAAAGACCTTGAATTATAGAGTCCCTTTGCACCAATTCTTCCAAATCAGGCAATTTATTGCAAACAACCAAAATCTCATTCTCAGGCCATTAACTAAAATGGGAAAATATCATCTTAAATTCTAAAAATAACAAGGGACACATTGTAATAGGTTTCCAGTTCTGGATAACTGGATGAGTACTTAGCATAATGGAAACCTCAAGAACTTGGAACATGACTTTTTCTTTCCCAAACTCCCTGGCTTGGAGGCCACAATCTCTGACTGCAGTGTTCTTAGCCATCACTTCTGTCCTTCATCTTTCGGATTTCACTGTTGCAGTGCCACCAGTAATCAGAGATTCAAGAGTGAAGCCAGGAAGCAAAACTTTTCATTTAAATAAAATAAATAAATGGATTCAGTACTTATAAGGGATCTGCCTGAGGCTCCTTGCTGGGTGTTGTTGTTTTGTTTCGTTTTTGTGGAAAACTGGAGAGAACCACAAACTAGAGGAGACTGGATCCTGTTAAGCCACGTAAAACAGCACTGCCCCAACTCCTGAAACTCTCTCCTCAAGACCATTGACAGATCTTTAGTGCCAAAACCAGAGGCCGTCTGTTCTCTCAGTGTGGGCCCTGCTTGGCCTTGACATCTTGGTAAAAAAAGGGCAGCAGAGACATTTGGGTCTGGGGATGTGCATCCAGGATTCACCAGATCAGGAGAGCAGGGTGTGACCTGGCTTTGAATTGATGGGAACCAACACCCTGCAGCCCTGACACTGGATACATCTGAGGAGGAAAGCTTAGTGATTCGTGGACGTCCTATCATCCTCAGGCACATGGCCTTCCCAGGGCCCTGAGGGCCTGGTCCTGGCCACCACGAACTCTCTGGGAGTCTGAGCATCTGACTCCACTCCATTGTGAAAATCCTGAGCAAGTCCTCTGATTACTGTGTCCCCAAAGCTGACTGTTGCTCTGTCTCCTTTCTTTCCTCTTCCCTCTAGGATTCCCTAGGGACACAGCCCATTCTCTGGGGGCCCAAAGCCCCTTCCTCAGTCATTTTTCCTGTGTGTCCTCCCTATTAGATCCTCAGGCTCAGAAATGACCTTTGACTTCCTTCCCATCTATGAACCCTACAGAGGCCTACTGGGTGCTGGAGGTCAAGAAGCAATTGGTTCAATGTGTCCACACTGAGGAATCAGTGGATGACGTTCGATTCCGAGCCATCTGGGACAGAGACTTCTTAATAGACATGGCTGAGTGGTGGGAAATGTTTGGTAATTTAAGGAGACTGGGCTCAAGGGCCTTCTCTCTCACACGCACAGGGAAAGCCTTCTCTGAAGAGGGAATAATTGAAGGCAAAAATTATTTTGTGATCCTCCCCCAGCCAGGTCCCTGAAGGACTGAGTCCCTGGCTCCTCCCTCTGCCCATAGCTTCTACTAAATCACGAGCTTTCTGAGTGCAGGGCAGGCCTGACTTGTCGGTTCACTGTGGTCAGTAAATCTCGCAGAGTTTCACTGAAGCAGCGCCCTGAGTCTGGGCTGCTGGCTGCATTCCGCTCTCCTACCTGAAGAGGAGAGGGAAGTGCAGGGAAGCTCGAGGAGAGTGCCTGGGCTGCGGCCCATCATGCTCCGATCTGGAGGCCCCCACGTGTTTTGTCCAGGTCTTTCTGACTGCAGGCCCAGTCATGTCACCCTCGCTCAAACTTTTTGTTTTAATGACATTATTTTCACAATAGAACTCAAATGTGTTATTCTTTCAAGACTGGTGATTGACTGTAGGGACCTCTTGGCACTCTCTGAGCCAGGCTAATTCCCACTCACCCTGCTCCAGGGCCACTGGTCCCAGCTCTGCTGCAGCTCTGTATGGGCTCCCGGCGGCTCCCATGGGCTCAATGGCAGTGGCTCCATTGTGCTACTGCCAAGCATCTCTTTCATCTCAACAAGTTTCCCTGTGACACCAAAGCACAGACTCTGCTCATTGCCCATGAATGTGTCACCTGGAAGTACAGAGGAGTCAACATCCCATGGAGCAAAACCTGGACCAACGGGAGATTGGAGTTTGAGAATAAATTGTCTCCCTTTCTCCTTTGCCTCTCAATGGACCAGGACTCTATGTGTAAAGCTTCTCCAAGAATGGTACCCACACCATTGAGACATCCTTGCACTTAGCTGTGACCATACGGATAAAGCACCCATCTTCTCAGGTGTCCTCTCTCCTTCCCGTCCTCCCGGGGACTGCCTGCTATATTAGTTTGCTAAGCCTGTCCTAACAAAGTACCACTCACTGGGTGGCTTAAACAACAGAAATTTATTTTCTTACAATTCTGGAGGCTAAAGGTCTAAGATCAAGGTGTTGGCAGGGTTGGTTTCCTCTGAGGCCTCTCCTCTGGGCTTGCAGATGGCTGCCTTCTCCCTGTGTCTTCACATGGGCTCTTTTCTGTGAATGTCCGTGTCCTAATCTCTTCTTATCAGGACAACAGTCATATTGGATTAGGGCCCACCCTCATGACTTGATTTCACCTTAATTATTTCTACAAATACCCTATGAGATCTCAGTACCTCAAATATGAATTTGGAGGGGACACAATTCAGCCCATAATAGCTCCCTAACAAGATGAAGTTCCCTGAAGTCCTCTGTTTTCTGGAAAACTAAGACAAAGACCTTGTCATTTTTGTAAGCAAAACTATACAAGCTTGGAGCACAGGAACCAGGTTCCCCTTTCATATTTGTATCCTTCGTGCATTAGGAAGGGCACAAAGTAGGCATTAAATAAAAACGTCCAGAAGGAGTGAGTGATATCATGCGACATAATTCCCGAAAGCACAGAGTTCACCATTCAGGATTGCCTTCTTTGGGGATCGACTGATTTCAGTGTGTGTACAATATCTGCTCTCGACAAATCTCAACTTAGAATAGTGTTTATTACTCTTAAAAAGACGTCACATGCATCATCTTATTTGGTTTATTGCAATCACACTCTGAGAATTAAGTGCCTGAAAGCTAACAGATGAGGAAGCCAAGCACTGAGAGGAAGACTTGCCCAAAGTGCACCCAACAGAAGTGCCAACAGGTCACTTGGGGCCAACATCCAACAAGCCCCTTCCCCAGCTGAGATCTGAATTCGCTGAGTGCCTTTGGCTCAGGCCAGGATGTCAAACCTTATAGTGTGCATTCCAGGTCACAGGGCTGCCTGATTAGTCATCAGAGAAAAACCCAGAACAGGAAGAAAGGCCTTTGGGGACTGAGATTGTCCAAGGCAGGTACCTTGCCAAGATTCCTGCAGCCAACACTGCTGTAATTTATTGTAAGTTGTGGAGGCATTGCGGGACATCTGACGCAAATGCTCCAAATAGACACAGAGGGCACCCCTATAAATGCTCAGACACCATCAGGAAAACCTAGTCACCGGCTTCATCACTGTCATCATCACCACCCCCCAGCCTTGCCACACACACAAGCGTGTTCACACACGTGCACATGCATGCACACACACACTCTCTTGCTCATACACACATGCATGCACGTACACATGCACACATGCATATACATGCATGTGCACATACACATACACCTCTGAGATCCTCGCAGACCATTTTGTATCCACAGCCCTCACCTATGACCCTCAGCTTGACCCCTACTGGGTCCCTAGGACTGTCCTCGGCCCTCCCCTTTGGGACAGTGACTGGAGCCAGTCTGAGCACTTTCTCTCGGGTATGATGTTGATAATCACTTTCTGGCCCCAAACACTGCAAAGCAGAGGCCAGACAACAGAAACAAAGCAAGTCAAACATTCTCAGACAAATGGCTTTATCGCTATTACTTCCTACACAAAACAACAAACATGAGCACGGGTCTGAACATTAATTTGGCACTTCTGACAGAAAAGACAGAATGATAAATGGTCAAAAAGAGATGATGACATCTGTGGGCCTCACAATGAAGTGGAAGATGGTTAGATCTTAGAGAACAGTTTCCATCATCCCGGTGATCTTTTCATCCAACAGGTTATCAATTGATTGAACTATCTGTCTGTCAATTTGTCTGTCTGTCTGTCTATCCATCTGTCTGTCCAGGGGGACTGCTTGAGTCATAATAGCCTGGCTGTTTCACTCTGAAGCAGGACCTAGAGAAGCCACATGTTTTGGGACATTTAACAGAAAATATTTTCTCTTCTATATTTTCTGCTTTTAAGAGAAGATGCCCAAGGTGAGGCAGAGAGGGGCAGAATCAGTAACAGCCACGGTGAAGGACCTTGGGTACCGTTGGACCCGAGATGGGAGCCAATGTGGAGGGAAGAGCTGTCGGGACTTGGGTTTTATGGCCCTGAGCACACCTAGCCGCACTGTTTTGCTTCCCATTAAACTACCCTTTTCTAAGTTCACAGACGTGGTCGTCGGTGGTCCGGGGTCGAGGGGCGTCATTTGGACTAGGGAGGCCCCTCTTTCCCAGGCCATGGGGGAGGGGTCCCCGAGCTGGCTCAGAATGATGAAAGCCTCGGAGCAGCCGGCTCTGCGGCCCCCTCGCTTGGGAGGGGTCATGCAGGCAGGCTGGGCTTTGAAAATGCAGGGGGTTGTCTGCCCCTTAGGGGTGGGTCCAGCCACCAGGGAGACAAGCCAGCTGAAAGGATCTCCCCAAACCCACCAGTGAGTTTCCTCCCGGGTCCTCTCAAAACTCAGACTGCAAAAAAATGGTGGTGGTCTGACTCCTGTTGCACATTTGGGACAAACATTTATCACACTGAAGGGCCAGTGAGGCTGATGTTTTGATCTCTTGTTTGCATAGTCCTGGCCTCTGCAGCGTTCCAAGGAATCCATGTCCTATGCAGCCTTGGGGACCTCCTGGGGCCAGCAACGCCTCCTTGTGCCTGTTCCCGCCACATGTGTTTTTGCAGCTTTCGCCGCCTCCGCTCACATGACTCGGTGGCCCTGGCTGGCTCTCGCTGGGTAGCAAGTGCATTTGCTAGAGGACTCAGCCCTCACATCTGCGCCCAGTGGGGAGCCAGTGCTGCTTGCTAGAGTAAGACTGCCACTATTCTAAACAATACTCTGGGGTGGTGTGTTTTTCCTCTCTTTCAAATTTAAAACATTTAGAGTCATTTTGCCTCTGCAGATAGAGCAAGCCAAAGTGAAATTATAAAATAATAGTGGCCAAATGTGATTGAATGGTAAGTCCTAGAACAGCCCTAACCCACTTGGCATGCAATATAATATCTCAATAAACCCCCATTTTATAAACGAGGAACTAGCAAACCTCCTGAGGTCACACAAGTGGCAGTGAGTGGCATTACCAGAATTATAGCGTGGGTCTGATTCTGATTGCAAACCTTCCCTCTTAACTACCACGTTATCCCATATTTCAGTCATCTCCGGCTCCTGTTGGATCCACTTTCCCTGGCTTCGCAGCCCTGTGTGTTCCACGTCATGTATTCTGAAAGGCCCGAGCAGGCTGCAAAGCTCTCCATGTGTGGGGCCTCAGAGACAAAGCTCCAGTGTCTTTCCTGTGGCCACAGGGCTTAGCTGGTCTCCCGTTGTGGGAACATCCAGACCTGCAGGCAGGCTTAGTATTTCCTCCTTCAGATGGCGTCCTGCCCCAAGCCCAGCACTCGAACCCATGCAATCAAAAGCAGATGTGCAACCACGGAATCCGAAGCTCCGGGGTTAGATATGACCTTTACGATCAAATCAAGTTCATCCCTGAGGGCCCTGCTCCAGGCTGTTCTGTGAAACCTCCCCCACCTATTCACCCCGAAGTGTTTTAAATATCTGGATTACAGACATTTCTGCTCCAGTCCAAAAACGAGGAAATGCTCTTATTCCCTTAAGAGTCTGATCACTTACCATCTTCAACCTGATTTCTATGTTTCTTTGAACTTTAATATCCCCTCCGCACCATGGCAGTCTACCTTTTTAGAAACACCATTAAAAGTTGAACGTTAGTGGAGTTTAAAAAGATTCAGTATTTCTCTGAAGCACACGAGTCCTTTGGTAGGTGCGTATTTGCTCCCGAGAAATATAGCGAAAGTTTTTTACTACTTACCATCTTTGTCAATGGCAAACATTTATCAGGGCCTCCTGTGTACTCCTTAAATTTAACACCGGGTGGAGAGAGTGGTACAAACATACAAATTTATGTAAAAAACATCATGCATGGCCTCAAGGAATACATGAGAGAGAAGTCTGAACACTCTTAGCACTGATGTGATGCAAAGCCCAAGTGTGATGAGCTGTGGCTAAAGCAATGATTTCTACCAGGGCGGGGTGGAAAGGCTTCACAGAGAAAGGAGTCTTTGACATTCTGATTGAAGATGAGTGAGACTTTGATAGGTAGAAAAATTACCTGTGGGGGACGCTTTCCAAATGAGAAAAGACATGGTCCACAGTGGGCCAAGAGGTCAAGAACATTCTGCCATAACCGGGAATTAGAGGGCACACCTGTGGGTGGGGGAGGACGTGAGGGGAGATGATAGGGCAACTGAGTCAGGTCCAGACTGTGGCGAGTCTTGTGGTTCAGGGAGTGGGATATTCATTCGCTGCTTTTAATCTCCAGGTGGTGGCCTGTCCAGAATGTGACAGCCATGGGAAGAAACGATCAGGTTCCTTGGTGGCATTGTGGACCCCACAGCTTCTTTTCTTGGCTACATGCTCCTTTAAGTGAGGAAAGATGTCATTCTAGGCCCATCATTCCATCTGATCACCTCTGTGCCTCCTTTAAGGACAGGTAAACTGTGGCCCTGCCCAGCCCTCTGTCCCCTCCCCTTCCACCAGGCGCAGTAACAATCTCCTTCCTCTCCACGCTGACAATCACTCTGTACCTGTTTCTACTAAGGCATTGAATCCATCTATCAGGATGATTTATGGGCCCAGCTGCCCCCCTCACTGAAGTGAGAACTTGTAAAGAGGGGGATGGTTTCTTACTCTTCACACCACACAGGGTCACTTAGGATGGTGTTAGAGAGATTCATCTATTCAGAATCATTTAGTGAATGCACAGGAAACACACAGCAAATGTTTATGTGAGCAGGGTCGAGAGCCTTGGGTGCGTGAAGAGTACACCCTTATATATCTCCAATGGGACTTCAAGGCCGCAAATGTGAAAAACTGCTAGTCTCAAGGAGGCAAATGACTGACAAGAAAAGGCTGTTAATGAGGTGCTGGCCCTCCTTCCAAGGGTTCTTCCAATGGAGACTGGCCCTGACAGTACTTATGACCACTCTTCCCAAACCAGAGATAAACATGGTGGAACGAGTGCTTGGAAACCCAGCTTTACCTCAGCTTCAGTGGCCCAGGTAGATTGCAAACATTCATTAAGTAGTTTCTAGGGACATGACATTCAAGACATTCCAGCTGCCATGAGGGTAGGAGATAAATTAATCAGGCTCAGATGAGATAAAGTTGCCAAGTCCCAAAGAGGACAGATAGAGCCCCCAAGGGAGTGTCAAGGAAGGAGAGTTGCCTCCAGCTTGGAAGAAATAGTTGGGCCCTAAACTATGGCAGAATGTTCTTGAATATTGCTAAACCATTCTCCCCTTAGGCCATAACATTATTATCTTAGCTGGGAAATGATTCTGTAAAGCATGAGAGAATTAATCTCAAATCAAGGTGGTAGAATTGATAGATATAAATGAAAACTGACATTTTGTACTGATTTACACATTCACTGATCACAAAAACTCTTAAACCAGGGTTTCTTTACCTAAGGACTATTGACATTTGGTCCAGGTGACTTTGTCATGGGGAGCCATCCTAAACATTGTAGGCATGTAGTGACATCTCTGGCCTCTACTCATGAGATGCCAATAGCACCCCTACACCAGTTGCGCCAAGCAAAACAGACATTGCCAAATATCAGTTGAAGGGCAAATCACCGCCTGTTGAGCACTGCTGCCTTCAGGTCAGTTGAATAGCATGCCCATCTCTCCAGATGCCTCCCATTCCCTTCAGATGCCAACTGCATGCTCTCATCTACTACCCACCCTGGCTCAGGTGATAACCAAGCACAACAGATGCTGTCCCTGTTCACTCTGCAGGCACCATATTCTCTCAGATGTCTCCCCACTCAGTCATAGTAACTAGGGTGGCCCTTTGCTCACTCAGATCTCAGTTCCCATGGACAACATCCATGGGCATCCTGACGTCACCAACCTCTCAGAGGTCACCACTCTTGTCACTTGTACCCGTTCCTCACTCCCATGCTCAATGCCCATTTAGAGGTGGCCTCCTTCCTCCAGTGGCTCCCACATCGATTCTAACTGCTTTACCTTAGAAAGAAATGCACTCCAGGTCTCAACCTCACTCATCTATAAAACAGAAATTAGAAAGATCTGGTTAAACTCACATCAAAGTGTTCCCTGACTCTAAAGGCTGCAAGGGAGGAAAGAAGGTGAGTGTGCTGTCCCCAGAGCAGATTGTCCTCGCAATGGCTGCTCTGAGCAACTGAACTCCCTGGGAAGAAGAGTTCTGGGCAGCAGTCCTTCCATACAGAGAGCAGTCCCTAAACTCAGTCTGCTTTTTTGGGGCACCCAAGGATTCCACATGTTTGCTAGATGCTTAGACCTGCAAACCAGGCTGGTGTTCACGCTAAGATATAAAAACAATACCAGGTGGAAGTCTATGCATTTTCACAGAAATCCTGGTGAAGCCTCCAGCTGGTTTGCACACATCGTTGGTTTGTTCTATCCAGCCTCCCAAGCAAGAGAAGCCATGCCTTCCTGTCATACTTGGACATTTCAATGGGGCATGGAGACTGAAAAGCCCTCAGTGTGTTTGCCAAGGACAGAGATTTATTTCTCAGATCTTAAGGGGCCGTGAAGAGAACACTCAATAACCCTTAACAATTCCACACAGTGTGAGGTGAAGTCTATGGTGTCTTAAAATTGAGTCACTAGTGCTTACTCAGCTGAAATGAGTTCAGCACCATGAGCGCCAACAATAACAACGAATGTGTCATCTTCTAAAGAATTCCCTCTCTCCCCCATTTCTCCAGGGGGACAGCTACCAGGAGTCACAAACCCCATTCTCCAAAGCTGAAGCGGCTGCTTCTGGCAGCCGCAATGTTTCCAAATGTGGCCATCATCAAGGTAAAGGTGTGCCACACTACAAGAAGAAGAAATGACTCAAATCACATTTGGTGTCACATAGTCCTGGTCCTGGCCCAGTGTATTGAGAGTCACCAGAGCAACAGCCAAAGGCAATTTTATGAGCAAATGACGCCATGTGGGTCTCAGATATCTGGTTCAAGGCCCTTGTTGCAAATGTAACCTACACTCCTCAAACCTCAGTTTCATCATCTGGGAAGTGGGGTCATGCTACTCTCATTAATAATCCCTACATCACAGAGCTGCGTGATGATTAAATGGGACGCTACATGTGTCATGTGCTTACAACTCCAGAAATATCAGTGTTTGTGTGTTTAGTACGTACACAGTGTCTTTAGGCGGATGATGCCCCTAAACTTTCTGATACGGTTCATGTTCTTATTTGGGACTGAGGCAAGCTATTCCCCAAGCAGGAGAAGCAGATCTGCAAAGCTGCCAGGCACAGGACACTCCTGCGCCTGAGGGCTCATCCCAGGTGGGCTTCTCCCACATACAGGGGCATACTTTCCAGTCTGTTCCACCAGAGCACATAGACCCTTTCCCCTCTCTTCTTGCTCTTGGTTACAGTCATCGTTAAATGAAAACAAAATAGAAACTATCACTGTTTATTGTTGCAAGTTGGGAGCTTATAACTGACCCAGTTCAAGATTGGAAACTGAATCTGATTCTACCTCCCAGATCAGACCCAGATACTGTTGAAGTTTTGTTTTTTCCTCACTCTGAGTTGGGAAATTTGCCTGAATGATCTGTGTCTCTGTGCCCTTATCTACAAAACGGAATTTAAGGTCTTAATCATTTTCATTGGAAAACTAGGCAATTTGTTTGCCCGGGAGTACTTCAAGCTCTGGACTCAAGTGTTGCATACCCTTTATGCTAACTTCTTTATCTTATCGGAGCAAAATCTCAGAAATAAAGTTCTCTCTCTCTCTCTGGAACGGTCCCTGGAAATGCATTCTCTTCATAGGACTTTACCGACCTACACTAAATAAACAATATGTGAAGTACCCAGAAAACCACATGACAAAAGCTCTAGAGATGCTGAGGGTTAGAGTTGCCATTCATGAAATTCAGCTGTGGCAGCTTGCCTGAGAGAGGACACAAATGCTTACTGACCTGGATGATAGTAACATTAAGAAGGAAAGTACAGCGTTTCAGGAGGACCCATGCAGATACAAGTGGAAAGTGATGAAATTAAAAGCAAAGCAGAACAATCAGGTTCTAGGAGGAAAAAGGGAAGTGTTTCTAAACCCAGGACCAAACCTCCTCCTCCACATTGGCTGGTCACAAGCAGGGCTGAGGGGTGCTAGTGGATTGGGTGATGGAGAACCTGACTGCCAGGCAAGGAGCTTTGCTGGGTGGGATGAGGGAGGGAAGGAGGCCACAAAGGAAGTCAGTGCCATTGGTTAGAGGCTGAAATCCAAAGATGAGCTGTTAGAACAACTGAGCTACACTTTGATGTGCATTTGTATAGCTTTGGAGTAGACCACAGAGGCAGAGGTACCCCACCCTCATGCCAGTGGGCCCAGCTGGAGGAGCTGTGGGAGGTGCCTGGGTGCCCAGCATGTGAAAGCACATGAGCACTCATTTGAGGTGAAGCACTCATTCCTTCAGCCCACATGGGAATCCCTCCCCACTTTCCTGACTGGAAGAACAGCCCCGAGGCTGTTCTCGCTCCCTGACACCAAAGCCTCTCAGGCTGGGGCGTGGAAATAGCCCCTCCCTTGCCCTCTCCTTGAACCTGGATGGAGACAACAGGGATCTAGGACTTCGGGAGAGTTGTGGTTAATTTATACCTTAGAGGGGCGGGTGTCCAGCATAACCCCAGGTTTCCAGCTAGACCTGCCTTGAGCTAAAACACCAGAACAGAAAGGTTCCTACAAGTGCCCCTGACTTCAAAACGCATTTCATTTAAAATAATACAATAATAATAATAACAGGGTTCTGGGAGACAATTACAAGGATGTGGTCCAATAACAAAAGGTTTGAATATCACAGAACTTCAAAAATCAGGGGGTACTCTATAAGATGCTCCCAATGCAGTTTCTCCATCTTCTTTTTTTAACAAGAATTCTCTAAACTACACATTAAAATTTAGCAGGGATAAAAATGTAGCTACAAAAATCAATTGCCAAAGAGCATCATGTCAGATGTGGCATTAGATCAGCAACAGTTCAGGGAGCTGTAAGCAACCAGACCTTAGGAAATCTGCTGTATTTGCTCTAGGAATGGTGTTGAGAGTTATATCACACAGTGGCCACTATCAGAACCTCCAAGGAGATAGGTCTCAGTACCAGGAAAAGCTGCGATTGTCCTGAGCTACCAACTTGTCTTTTCTTTATGTGCACTCTGACATGCAAATGATTATGTTACCATCTTTCCACTTGTTGCTAGGAAACTCAGAGCCAAAGGTGTGGTCCGCCTCTAGCAGGGTTACAGGATTTCCTGGAATGCATTTTACCTGCCAATATATCTTTTGGCTTTCTCTGTTTTCCCTATGATACTATCCCTTTGCTAGTTTCTTCAATTAACATTTTTACATATGGCTGTATTATACTTTGAAAAGTTGCCTTAAATCCTTCTAGGAATAAGAAGGTCAAGCAATAAATGGTTGAATAAAAAAGGACAAATAATGGTTTGTGTTTACAAAACCAACAAACAAAAGAAGACCTAAGAATGTGTAAGCTTGATGTTTTTGCACAGCATGAGGCAGATGGCTCAGGACATCTTTAACAATACTGGTCAGATCACTGTCTGGAATATTATGATCCACTCCAGACACGTTGTTTTAAAAGTGATGACCAATGACCTCAAACATATCAGAAGAAGAAAAGCTAGGAGAAGTGTCTGGAAAGTTTGAGGAAGTATTGAAGAAATGTGGTTAACATGGAAAAATGAAGACTTGAGAGAATATTCCAGAAGCCTTTGGATTTTTGAAGAGCCACCACTCGGAAGAAAGAGTGCACTTACTCTATTTCAATTTATGCAACAGAATTAGAACCAGTGATTGGCAGCCGAAGATCAGGGCAAATTTGAGATTACTATAAAGAGAAGTTCCAACCAGAATGTCTGTGGAACAAAGACGTCACTGTGCCAGGAGCAATAAGGAAGCAGAGCCTACGTTGCATGGGAGGGGCTCCCACAGTGCTGGGGTGATTGGGGTAGATGTTCTGAAAGTTCTCTTTCCAACTGGGAGTCCAGACTCCATCACTCTTCCAGCTTGGTGGCCCTTGGCAAATCACTTTTCTTCCTGGGTTTCAATGTCCTCATGCCAAATGGCAGGTTGGTGACCCTGAAGCCTTGACATACTAGGTGTCTCTTGTTTGCAGATAACTGTCCATTTTCCAACGTGCCATCTTCTAAAGGAAAGATTTACCAAGAAGCAAAGGGCCGGTTTTACTAAGTGCTATTGTGAGAACCAGATCTTTCCATGACAGGGTGATTGATGTGTGTTTGATTGGCCAGTTGTGCCCTGTCCCTTCCATTCCACCAGGAGAAGGAAGAAAAACATGTCCCTCCATGCCACATTGCAGACGAAGGCAAAGTTCACTCATAATTGCAGTGGGACCGACCTGGTGGAGGATGGGCCTGGGGAATTAATGAAAACAAATGGAGGAGAGACTCTGGCAGCAGGCTGATGAAGAAACCAAGAGGAAATGAAGTCAGCGAGGGCGCCTGCATGTTTATTTCAGAGTTGACAAAGCATAAGCCTAACCGGACAGAGTTTCTGATTTATAAAGTATTTTTATTATATTACTTATTTTATATAATGTTGGAGGCTCTGCTCTTTGAGCCAGAAAAATAAACAGCAGTCCCACAAGAGACTTTGGTCTCGATAGAAGAATCTAAACTTATAACCTTCCTGCTCTGAACCAAGGTTTCTGCCAAAAGTTGTTCTGGGATTTTTGGACTTCTGGAGCTGACCTTCGTGTATTGGGAAGGTGAGGTTCACACAGAATATCAATGTTTCTTTTCTATACGTGTTCAAAAAGTGAAGGGTTTAAGGTCTGTTTGACAAAAACCAACAAAAACACTGTTGCCTGCTGCTATAGAAAATGTGTGTTTCCTATTTTGTCTGTGTAACGGCTAACTAGCTCCACTTTGGCGTAGCCGATCCCACAAGCGGACAAGATTTTATCAGCCCAGATCATCCCCAGACTTCTTGTCCTTCTTTGGGAATTGCAGCCTAATAGAGGCATCAGGGAGTGCAGGTCTGCCGTCCATACTTCACGTGTGTTTTCTTTTTTCAAAGAGGCAATTCTTCCAGTTGAGCAGATGCCAGTTGCAACTGAGAGCTCGCCTGGGGCTTTTCTGGCTCCAAGTTGCTGAACTGAGTCATTGTTAGCAGTGAATTAGTGTGGTTTTATGCTAAACATGTGTTACCAACTTTGAACATGCCCCTCTCTTGGTGTATACCTGGAAGCACTTCTGCGTGCTCTCTCTAGGTCATCACCTCCTGTGGAGGGGTGCCCAGGACCCTGCTGGCTGCTCAGCCTGGCTATCCCCCCTAGCGAGGGAACAGTGTGCAAATGAAGTAGCAACAATTTTCATCTGCAGGGATGGATGGATGCAGGCACACGCCTTCTACTCTTCAACCTCATCTAGTAAAGCCCTATTTATCTTGCATGAACATATTAAAAGCTCAAAGTCAGAATGTCTACAGCCTGCAAAGGGGTGAGAGCATGTCAGATTCAACATTCCTTACTGCCTTACAGCCACTCTGAGGCATTTCCCCAGCACAGCGCTCGTCAACCTGCTCCCAGTGGAAGCTTACTCAATGATGAAGGAAAGAAGGAAGAAGCAAATACACAAAACACAGCTGATACAACTGCATGATGCTCAGCAGCTCATGCTGAGGCCAGAGCACTGAACAACTGCACCGCTCCCCTCCCCTCCATAGTGATGCTGGCCCTTGATTTCATGCCAGGATCTTGAATTAATATTCCTGCTGAAGGAGGACGTCAGCATCACCACTGGGAAGAAGACGAAAGCATTGGATTCCTCCAAGGCTACAGAGCTGGAGATTCAGGAAGGCTAGCGGCATTTTCTGGACCCCACAGCAAAACAGGAGCTGGCTGTGCTGAATCCTCCTCTTTTTTTAAATTGTGGTAAAATACACATAACATAAAATTTACCATCTTAACAATTTTTTAAGTTCAGGGGCATAAAGTACATTCACATTGTTGTGTAACAATCACAACCATCCATCTCCAGAACTCTTTTCATCTTCAAAACTGAAACTCTGTCTCCATACCACAACTCCTCATCCCCCTTCCCCACAGCCTCTGGCAACCACCGTTCCACTTTCTATCTCTACGATTTTAACTACTCTAAGTACCTCATCTAAGTGAAATCATACAGTTTTTGTCCTTTGGTGACTGGCTTACTCACTCAGCATTATGTCCTCAAAGTTCCTCCATGCTGTATGAAAGCCCCTGTTTTCTGCGCAGGATGGAAACAGTGCCCCGCTTTCCAGGCCTTCCATCTCCTCCTTGCATCCTTGTCTCAAACTGGAAGGAAGCCCAACTGGCTTTTCTGGATGGCTGATCGGTGCCTCATTATGCTATAAACTAAACTACGTTTCTAAAAATGAGATTTCACTATATAACTTGGAAAATACAAGCTTAAGTGAATAGGCATTTCTCTGTTCATGTTAGAAGGTCAAGTTGGTTAAAAGGAAAAAGGCTGGAGCAGATCAGCTGGTGGCCAATTAGAAATCTTAGAGACGTTCCAAGCCCATGTTTTCACTCTCCCAAATGAGGAAAAGCGGCAGCTGAAAGTGTATGTAGCCCAAGGGTCTGGGAACAATGCACAGGCCATCTGGACTAACCTCTAATGGAAGGCTGAGTGTTTTAGTCTCTAAGCCGCAGGATTGAGGAGATTCGCAGAGGAAATGCATATTTCCATGGTCTCTGGGCCCCACCATCGCCCACCCAGCCACTTGGGGCCCTGATGGGAATGACTATACATGGTAGGTGAGAACAGAAACCTCCTAACTACATTCCTGAGTATGCCCTCCTTTTCTTTGTTCTTCCTTGGGGCATCCCTTTGGTTTCTACCAGCTGAGGAGTTAAAAACTTCCCAGCCCCTGAGCACACCTTTACTCTGCTGCGGCCTCTGAGCTGCAAGAGCAGCATCACTAAGTGCTGACACAGTTGGACGAGCTGGTAGAGAAAAGCCCCTCCAAGCACAGCCTCCTCTGGACTCCAAGTGGCCAGTCCAGCCACCCCTGGAGCTGTGACTATCACAGCTTCAAACTCCAAGGCGGATGACCGTGAGTCAGTGGAATCCACAAGCTCTGGTGCAATGACCTGACCCAGCTTGGTACCTGGGCTCACCCAATTCTCTGTGAGCGACTCACAAGGGAGATGCTCCTGGAGCAGAAGCCCCTTAGATCCAGGGCCCTGTTTTCCACCTCAGTTAGAGCTTGGAGTGAGGTGCTGACAGGAGGAAACAGAGGAGGACAAGCAAGGCAGAGAAATGCTGGGCACAAGGGGGACACCTTTCAGGGAAGACCTTCCAGGCCCGTGTTCAGCTGGCAAAGCGGCCCGGGGAGGACCTCTGAGGAAGGACCACAGCCCACGCATCTCTCAGCCCACGTCTGAATCAAGTGGGGCCCCCGTTGTTGCTCTCCTCAACAAAATCCACAAATTAAATCATGCTGAACTAATATCCCTAATATCCAAAAATCCATCAACAAAAGTTCGGTTGTTGCTTGAAAATCTTTCCTCCAAGGGGCGGGTGTGTTTAAAAGTACTTCATAAATTATCTAAAAGGAAATCTGAATCTTTCCAGTTCTTAGAGTCCTACAAAGACAGCAGGGCACGTATGATCTCACACTGTGTGCACGTGTGTGTGCCTATGGACGCTTCTCTTCCAGTCCCAGTCCAGTTGGTCAACATTTAAAGAGGAAACCTGACCCTCCCCATGGCCGTTCCCTTCCCCTCCTCCCCACACTGAAATTTTCACTGGGCAAATTGGCAGGATCTTTTTTTCTATGATTGTTTTCTTGATAAACAGTCCATGCATAGTGCTTGAAATTTTTAATGGTTTCATTGCTTCATAGTTCCTGGGAAAACAATGCCATAGAGGGAGCCTGAAAAATGAACCCGGAAATAATTGGGGAGTGAATACGGGGTCAGTTTTATTCTTACTCCTTGAATTCCAGGAAAGTGGGGATGTGGCAGAGTCCTGTGCAGAGCGAGCGCGGCCGGCCCAGCACACAATGGGCCCACCAGAGAGTCACCAGATCCTTGGCGAGAAGGACAATGGGAGCAGCAGCCACCCAGGCCCTGTGGAGCACTGGGCCACAGGCAACCAGCAGGATAGGCACAGGCTCCAGTTTTTTCACCCAGAATAAGGGCTCAAAATAGGATCTGGGCAGGGGGTCTCAACTGAAAGTCGTGTTTTTATCAGGGGATTTTCCAAATCAGCTCCAGAGAGTGCTTTGTTCCCCTTTAAAGAGTGGATCCTAGGCCTGGGGAGGTGAAGCCGTACCTAGGAGCCCTAGGACACGTTGGGGAGGACCAGGGCCCAGGAGGCAGAAGGCTGGACTTGGGCCCTGCCTCCATCTCTTACCAGATGTGTCACTGGGCCCTCGGTCCTCCTGTTTGACTTAGTATCCTCACCTGACACAAAGAGGAACAATTTTTATATTTGGGAGCATGCAAGCAGTCATGAAGAAAATGTGTTAATGGTGAAAACTCAGAACTGAACAGTGGGGTGGACAAGGTTTTAAGTCAGGGGGGAGCAATGGCCCCCGCATGCCAAGGGGCTCCCTGATGCTGAGCTCTCCCTATGAAGACATGCTGAGTCATGGGGCACAGACGGCTCACGGAACGCAGGTCCAAACATCATCTCCTCGGCTACACCAAAGTCCCCCAAATGTGGGCACACTTCATCGTTGGCCTATGTTTTATTTCACCCACATTCCCTTCATTTAGATGTAAAGACCAACTAGATACTTTAGGAGGAGCCTGGGATGCGCAGATTGTGTCCAAGCCATCCCAGACACAGAGAACAAAATTAGAGCAGAAGCAGACATGGCAGAGAAGAGTTATTTTAGCTCCATGAAGAGAGGAGCTTTCCAGCAGTGTCACTCCAATGATGGGTGACGGGAGCACTGCAACATGCAAGCGTCCATGCAGGGCTGCATGCTGCTGGGACCACAGGGGGATGGGGTCTTGCAAGCACTTCTAGGTAGGTCAAGTCACCAAGTTTTCTGAACCCCCATTGCACGTATGTAAAATAGCCTTTGTAACACTGGATTCACAGAGTACATGACCAACCGTGGTTCTCCAAATCCCCAAAGCCCTGTCAATGAAACTTCTCTGCACCCCTAAACTGATGCTCCGTATTGTAAATTTTCCCCATATCTGTAAGGGTCTGACAGGAGGAAGGAAAGAATATTGCTCAGGCCATGGGTAAGCTTTTTCTCCAAGTCCCCCTCTAGAAGATTCTCTCTCTCCATGTGTGCTTCATAGGCCTGGAATTTTTGTTCCTGATGCAGAACGTTAGGAGGGTTACCAAGTCACAGTGTGATGGGCCTGTTAGAGCAAGGACTGGGTATGGCTTAGCCACTGCTGTTCTTCTGGGGCCCCGTACAACATCTGGCATAGCATTGATGCTCAATTAATGTTTTTTTATTGAACAAATGGGCATGTGGGGGCCACTCATCCCTTTACGTTGTGGAACAGACAGCAGACACTGATGCAGCAGGCCCTGCACAGGTCTTTCCAGGCAGATCTAGAATCTGGTAAGTAATGTCTTTCCACCTTCACATCTTATCTCTCCTTAGGGAAACTGGAAGATTTCAACTTTCTCTCTGGGATTCTGTTGACACTTAGCTTGGTATCCCTGCTTCAGCACATGCATGAAGTGAGGCAGCTGCCCCATGGGATCTGAGAACCTCAACTCTAAAGGGGCTGAGCCCAGGCAGACTGATAACCTTGGCAGATTGGCCTATGTTTCTGTGCCAAAGGTCATTGGAGTTGGAAACTGCTATGAAAGTACTCTTTTACCCACATTCACTTCAGCTGCTTATTTAGTGATACTGGGCTTGTTTTTTCAGAATAAACATAGGATCCAAAACATCTATCCCTGGGTCTCAGGAGCTTAGTGTGATGATGGGTAATGGTTCAATACCCTTGATCCAGAGAAGAGAAAGACATATACGATGGGCGCTGGCTGCTTCTATATGCTTCAGTTATACTCTGTGAATCCAGTGTTACAAAGGCTATTTTACATACGTGCAATGGGGGTTCAGAAAACTTGGTGACTTGACCTACCTAGAAGTGCTTGCAAGATTTTGGGGGTCTCTGCTTTTCCCTGAAATAGGGATGTCACAATTTGTCAAATCCCATTTCTGGAAGAAGTATTAAATGGTCATGTCATGAACATGTCAGCCCAAACACAGCCCAGGAGTGGCCTAGCCAGCCAAAAGCAACAGCAGATTCATTACCTTGGCCTGTGACATTTCTCAAGGAGAAAGTCCTAGTCTGGGAATGAGAAGATAAACGTTTGATTTCTCTCTCTAAATTTTACTGTTTTCGTGGTCTTGGGATGGTCACTTTACCTCTCTGTGCTTCAGTTAGCTCACTTTTCATGTAATACGTCCCTTCCTCCACAGTACTCCACCTAAAAATTAGGACACTGGGGTCATAAAACTTGTCCAGGTGTGACAGTCATGTTTCAAGCTCTGGCCTAACTGCAGCCCCATGCTCTCCTCACTAGACCAGCATTTATTGATTCCTCAGTAAGGAGGCTCTGCTCTTTTCTTTAAATCATTCTCTCTGTGCTTGAGTCTGGATAGTTTCTACAGATCTGTCTTCCAGTTCATTGATGTTTTCTTTTTCAATGTATACAGCCTTGTCTTAAGCCCATCTATTGAACTTTTCACTTTAGCAATTTTTAGTTTTAAAATATCTATTTGGTTCACTTTCTAGTTTTGATACCTCTGATAAGATTCCCCTTCTGTATAATCATCATGCCTATCTTTTCATTGAAATCTTTCAATACATTTATATTAGGTTCTTTAAAATTCTTGCCTGCCAATTAAACTATCTGTCTCATTTCTGACTCTGTTTATATTGACTTTTACTATGCATCACATCTTCCTGCTTCTAACGTCTAGTGATTTTAGATCATATATTACACTGTTGAGAGAATTTAGTTTCCTTCCTTCAAAAACTGTTGACTTTTATTCTGGCGGGCACTTTATTTACTGGTCAATCAGCATCAGGCAGTCAAGAATTGAACTTAAGCTTTGTTAAGGCATGTCTAGAGTAATACTTAACTCTAAGTCTGAAATAGCCCTACTCTTAAGGCATTGCCAATCTAGGATCTCAACTAAATGCCTCTGATGTTCAGTTAGATCTTTCTACTCTTGCTGTTATAACTCCAAAATCTTCCAGAACTATGTGACTTACAGAATCTCTTTTTAGTTCACAACACCCTAGTAGCTTCCAGGCCTCTCAATCTTGTACACAAAGCACAGCGTTCAGCCAAAGACTCAAAGGGATCCCCACAAAGATTTTTCAATGCCCCTTTTATAAGCAGTTCCCTCCTCTCCAGTAGCATGCCCTGCAAACTCTAGCCACTTGTATGGCCCTGAACATCAATCTGTTTCATCTGACTAGTGAGACCACAACTCTCTCTTTGGCTTTATTTCCTTGTGCTACAGTTTGGAAAGTGCCTCCATGCAGAAAGCCAAAGTGAATATGAGATTCATCTCATGTTTCTCTTCTCTCAAAAGCCATAGCTTACTCTTAAAATAACTAATTATGCTTCTTTTATCCTTTAATCCTTTGGACCTCATCAGTGCTCTCAGAATCATTATAACCATATCTTTGTGAAGGCCATGGAGATGATATGTAAACAGAATTCCCAAGGAAATGCCTTGGATGCCTAACCTAATCGGTAGGCAGACGGGGCCTCCACAAAGGTTTGGATTAGATAAAAACTACCATTTCTCCCACTGCCTGTCAGTCTATGATGCAAGGACTTGGAGCTACCACTGAAGTTGGATATATTTCCAATGACAACTGTTTTCATAATAAAATTGCACCATTGGATCACAAGGCACACAAATTAAACAGATACACCTACGTATGTGTTTAAGCTTCATATGAGGACAAAAATGAAACAATCTCAAGACAATGAACTTGGGTTTGAAATGTATTTGCTTATGGCTTGTTGACTCTTTGAGGCTTTGCTTTTCTTTAGGAAGAACAAGAAAATATTATTCTAGTATCTCCCATGATAATACAATTAGACATCAGATTTAGTCCCAGTCAGTTACCTTGGCAAGCTTCCAATATTTCCTTTGGCATCACCATGACCGAATTGAGAATGGACAAAGTGAGATCCACATTTGGATAAATCCACACTTGGTTCAACGAAGGCATAGGAGAATTAAAATGGAGTCAATCCAGGTGGCGCAATAAATGAAAAGAGACACGAACCAAGCACATAATCTCTTCTAAAAAAAATTCTACTTCGCATTGCTTTAATTAATAAGCAGGTTGAACAGATTTTTATTTTTCCTGATGTGTGTTCATCATTTATACTTTACTTTAAATAAAACTACTTGTTATATTCTTTAGCTTTTTATCCATTTATGACTTCGTAGAGTTTTCACAGATTTGAAGAATAATTACAGACCCCCTTTGCTAACCACTGGGAAGGTGGGGAGAGTGAGGAGGAATGTTCAGTGATTCAGAGCCTGGGAGGACTCGGTTCATCACTGAAGAGTCTAGACATTTTAATAAGCCCTGGAGCTGGTAAGGGGTCCACTGCACTTCCTGCATCTTCTAGAGAAACAATAATGCCAACGAATTCGGTATTCCATACTCACCCTCTTATAACTGTGTGAATGTGCAGGGAGTGACACTGACAAAAAAAATTATTTGCAAAGCCCAGTTAGTCCCTCTTCCTTTTTGATTTTAGACAAGGAAATCCAGGGCTGATCAAGTTTTTGGTAACAGGAAACTAGGAAAGATACATTAAAATGTTAACAGAGTCAAATGTCAAAATATGTAGTTATCAGGAATGTACAAAATGTAATGCCCTTGAATATTAAACAAACAGACATAACAACAAGAACATAAACTGCCAGAGGGTGGTATGATCTGGTGGTGTTTGGAAATCTCAGCCAGTGTCTCTCTTCATTCTACATGCTCAGCTAATCCATTCTGCCATATCTGCACACGGTCCTATTTTATATCAACTTTTCTTGACTTACTGACTTAATACTTTTGTTTTAGGGTCTGATTTCCAGGTCTGCTCTTGCTTTTCTGATGGCTGATGAGGGTCTCTGGTTTTCTCCTGGCTTCCCTGGAGGGCTCTCAACGTTCCCTGGTGGTAGGGCCAGGAGTCCTCTCACCTGGCCCTTGTGCACTGCTGCTCCCATGCCACATCCTTTCCAGGGCGTGAAAGTCATCCCCTGAGTTCCAGTTGTGGTTCAGCCTTGGAAACGTGGGACTTTCTCAAGACGTTCTGCTTTGCTCTTCCTTTAGGTTGCAAAATACTTTATTGGGCCCATGGGTTCTGTGCTATGCTTTGAGCTTATCTTGTTTGTTTTTCAAATTGCTGTTCTTAGGTTTTCTTTTCTTTCCTTCCTTTTTCTTTTTTTGGAATGTTTTTCTTGGTGTCTCCTAGAAGTCTCTTCTTTGACATCTGACCTCTTGCTTTGAGTCTCTGAGCAATGTGGATTTGTCATGCATGATGCCAGCAAAGACAAGAGCTATCATGAAACCATTTTTTGCATATTAATCTTTGTGAAGTATATAATATCGGGAGATGCATTTGAAATTAAAATTAAATGAACATAGCGTGACTAGCTTGTAGCAGGCACTCAATAAATATTTGCAGAATGTGAGAGTGTTTTGTAAGCTTCAAGACGCCTTTAAAATTTTGGCTAATAATCCCCCCTTTGCAGTCCATAACATGCCTCATTTCTGTGCTGTAGCTACCGATGCGCTCCTCTGCTTCACCCAGTGAACAGGGAGTGCCTGGGCTATCAGAGGCAGACAGCCTGCCCTGGCTCCTCATCGAATTCCCTCCACTCACTACCGAGTCAGGGAGGAACAATAAAAGTAGCAATGTCCATAGAAACACAATAATACACGATCAGTAAAATATAGTCCTTGAGAGAATCCATAATATCTCACCCATGAAATCGAGCTAATATTTCTCTGAATAGCTCAACCTTTTTATTTTCTTTTGCCTAGCAAGGCATTTATGGTCTTAGTCTTCATGGAGCATTGCCACTGAGATTTTCATTTAAGGATCTTATTTCCAAGGAAAAGAATTATAAATATCCCAAGGTGAAAATATCTAGTCGTATTTTATGAATTTGCATAATGGTCCATTACCAGAACCTGGTAGGTTGATTACCAGAGGAATCCACCAAGGGAAAAAGTGCCATTTGGATTTGTTTGCACAATATTCAACACAAATCTGTCTTACCCAGAAACTATAAAATCATCCCATTTTCCGTAGAAACTTATTTTTCTAACCACCGTGATCATCACTTTTTCTAAATCAAATCATTGTATTTATTCAGCCAAACTACTTTGGTTATTAAAATGACATGAAACATTCCAAATAACATGGAAACCTGGGCACAGAGTGAGTTACAAGAAACCGAGGGGAATATTTGGCTCCACAGTTTACTTGTCTAACAAGTATTTTTTCTTCCTCCATCACTTACATTTTCTCCTTGACATGACTTGATTGAACTCCGCAGATTCTATGCCTCCAAGGAAACAATCCACTTGGGCAGTGTGAACTCTGAGAGGTCACATCTTTTGGAGTTATCTTCTGCCAGAAAGAATTGCTTCCATTTATTTTTCAAGTTGAAAAAGTTTATTTTTTTCCTGTTCATAAAACCCAAAAATGCCCAGAGTAATTTAACTCAGACTGACCAAACAGAAAAAGCACGTTTAAGTTGTGACAGGACCTGGAATGTCTGAATCTGAAAGGAGAATTATTTTGGAAGTTTCTTCTGGAAGCCAAGCTGCCAAATGATGGATTTTGTCTCTAAACCTGAGCTTTGCTTTTATATTGCAATCCTAAGGTAAGGGACCTTAGGGTTAAAAGGCCAGGATTCTCTTAGAATGGATAACTAAGGGAAGTTGCAAAAAGACAAGACGAGTGTTCTCCAAGTCTTTCTGATTGAACGTTCCTATCAGATTAATATAAGAAAAAATTGGGAATTACTACACTAGTTCACATGTAACAGGAGGTCATCATTGACGTTTTGCAGTTAGCAATGGGTATGAAATTGCAACCCAGAACACCAGCACAGAATTTACAAAGTAAATTTCTAAGGAGGGGCTCCATTCTGAACCCCAAAGCCTGACCAAGGATCACAGAGCTCAGAGAGTGGGGAGGGGAAGGGCATGCTGAGAGCTGGGGGCCCCACCCGGACAGGGGCAGAGGGTGCTGCTCCTTCCCTCAGCGCTTTGCATTGTTCCCAAAATTTCGGAGGCTCTTGGGCCTGCTGCCTGGTTCACACTTGAGATGCCTAAAGCAACAGGTGCGCAAGGTGGATGAAACTAGGGGAGGGCCAGCCCACTCCCAAGGATTTCTAGGACCAGAGGCCATGATGCTTTCTAGAGATCTGCTCTGGGGCAGCAAGGAGCAAGAGAAAGAGTGACAGGACTGGGGTTCTATCCAAAGGGCCACCTGGAGAGACAGAGGGACCAGCAGTAAGAATCTCCTGAATCCCAGGTGCTGAAGAAGGAGCCCCCGAAACTACCTGGAATAAAGGTGCATCTGTCTTGGGTAGAAAGAGACTTTTCTAGTCAGGACTCCCTGAGGAACAGTCAATGGTGCCAACAAAAGAAAAATTCACTTTCACCACCTTCCAGATTCAAAGAGAACAAAGCCCCGGCTGGGGGGCAGATGCCCCACCCCCGGCCTTTCCTTGGTCCTTCTCTCTCCTCCAAAACAGCAACTAGGAAGTGGGAGAGATGAGCGCAAAGCTAATCACACTCTCCCTGAAACAAGTCCCAGCATGGGGAGGGCTCAGAAATGTTGACTTCTAATGAAGATCCAAACTTTTGAATAATATTCTCAATTGAATGACTTCTGAAAGGAGCTGTTTGCAGACTGGAGCCACCACAGTCCTCTCCATTACCTGAAACAGGGCCAGTTCTCGGCAGGTGCACACCAGCATAACGTTCAGGCTGGTAAATAGCTGCTAACCCACCCCAGATGACCCCAGCTCTCCTCTATGACCCCAAGTTTAGATCACATAATCTGTAAACCCTTAACCAGGTGCAAAGAAATAGCTAAATCCTGATGTGGTGGAAGCAATAAAATGAGCAGTTGTCACCCGTGTGCTGGGGGGTTCCTGCTCAGGCATTTGTGACACCACATCTCTGACTGAAGGACCCCACATATTAAATATTATCCAGGCCTAATGTTTCTCCTTACCTGGAAGCAAGATGGATAGGTTCTCCTGGGCACCCTTTGATGCATGCACGTTGGAAAACTCTGAACCCCACAACAGATGCTAGAACTACACTATGGCACAGCCTGGCGCCTGTCTTCAGATGGAGCCTTCAAAATATCCCGCCCCTCCCTCCCCGCTGCTGGTCTGCATACCTGGAGCCACTAAGTGGACCTGTCCTTCACAGGGTCCAAGAGCATCTCTGGAGCATTCCCTGCCATGTTAGAGTGCCCTACCACCTAATCACACCATGGCAGCCATTTATTCCTCAGATGCACACAGCACACTTCCCCCACACTCCGTGTCATGCACTCTTTACCCTATTCCTCACGGATTCTCTGACCGTCCAGGCTACAGCTCTAACATAACAGAAACCCCGCCTTGCTCACCATCCCTGGCACCTAAAAGACATTTGGCCCAGGATTGCCCTGAATGAAACCTTATTTACACAGACAACAGACATTTGGATGCCTGCTCCCCCATGGGCATAGACAGGTCCCTTTCCTTCTGTCTCAAGCTCCCCACTCAGCTCTCAGTCCTGGCAAGAACCCACAGCTTTATTCTGCCGAAAGTGGGACCTCCATGAAAATCTGTGCCACCAAGATGTGCTTTGAAAGTAGAGCTTCTAGGCTGAGATCACATCAGTATTTGAACAAAAGAATCAGGTCCTGTTATTCTGGCTCCTGAAAGGTAAAATAAATACATTTCAAAAGGAATTTCAACAGTTCATATCTAAAGAATTTTTATCATCCTGGAGGACATAGGTCTGCAAAACCAAGTTTTGCATGAGAAGTTTGATGGTAAGATAGAAAAAAGCTTTTCCAAAAATTTCTTCCCTTAGTTCTAATTGCAGTTCTGTATTGTGTTTGTGATGCTGTAGATAAGGCTGAAATCTCTCCAAACTCTGAGTTATGATTAAAAATACTTCACGGTTACTATTTGCCTCTGTGAATTGCAATCTCTGTTCGCTAATGTGTGGAGTCCTTGCTATAAATTTTTGAAGACTCATTTTGTTTCATTGTTTTACTGCTGTATTCCCCCCCAAATAACAGAGTCTACTTTTTTTCTAAGGCTCTTCACTTCCCTTGTGTAAAAAAGAGTACCCTAATTTTATAACAAACCACATCAAGAAGACACCTTAAAACAAAAAGATGTTCAGCACACAAATATTTAACTCAGAGTCTAGATTCTTGAAAGAAGACAGCTGATAAACTGGAAAGAAGGCATTTCAGCATCTAATAATATATTCAGTGATTTGAACAGTAGTGGAGGACATTAGAACAATAACAATGAATATGAAAACAGTTAACATTGCACAGTTGGGTACAGACAGACGTAAAGCTGAGTGCTTAAAATACAGTACCTTATGTGATCCTTACAGCAGCATTAGGTTGTAGGTGCTATTATTAGACCGTTTACACAGATAAGGACAGACAAGTTTCAGAGATGCTAAGTGATTTGCCCAAAGTCACAGAGCTAATAAATAGACACTACAATTTTTTTTGTGAGTGGATTTTTCTGTTAGTGTGTGAGGAAGATTGGCCCTGAGCTAACATCTGTTGCCAATCCTCCTCTTTTTGCTTGAGGAAGATTGTTGCTAACATCTGTGCCACTCTTCCTCTATTTTATGCCGGATGCCGCCACAGCGTGGCTTGAAGAGTGGTGCTAGGTCTGCGCCCGAGATCGGAACCTGCGAACCCCAGGCAGCAAAAGCAGAGCGTGCGAACTTGACCACTATCCCATGGGGCTAGCACCCAGATACTACGTTTTAAACCCAGATGTTTCTGACTCCAACTACATAACTCTTGTTGTCTTAACTCATACTTATCTCATATACAACACTGCCCTCACAGGTGCTGTGGTTTGCATCCTTTCCCCAAGTAAGTGGAGAGACTTTATTTTTAGAACAGTCCGGGTTATTATTGCTCCTACAGTAACTAATGACACTTCTAAGTGATGACTTTTAAAACTAGATTTTCAAAAAATGAAAACAAAACATGCTCATAATTTTTAAAATGACTACATGTATTCTTTCATTGTCAGATGAAGAATTTATGTAATATCCATTAGAGTAAGCTTATTAATATATTTTTCTGATCTTATCCATCTCTGTTACTACTTTACTGGTTGACTCAGTGTCTCCCACTGTGACTGTAAATTTATTATTTCTGATTGCAATTCTATGAGTTTTGACTTATAGATTTTAAGACTGTTGTTAGCGGCATTTAGGCTGAAGATAATTATAGCTTACTGAAAAATGCATATTTTATTATTAAGTAATAAATGGCTTAATTTCTAAAATGGTTTACATTTTATCTAATATTAATATTGCCACAATCACTTCTGCTACTTAGTATTTTCCACGGAGTATTTTTCCATCTCTCTACTTTTAATTTTTTTCTTTGCCATTTTATTTTAGATGTACATTTAGGGCTGATTTTTATTTTGTTTGTTTGTTATAATCAAATATACAAATCCCTCAACTGATAATTCAAATTTACAGTTTCATTGCAATTACTTTTATTTGCACTTATTTTTACCACCTAATTTGGTATTTTCTCTCATCATGTTTTTTGTTCTTTGTTTCTTTTTCCTATCTTCTGTCAAATTGATTAGGTTTCTTAATTTGTTTCTCCTTCTAATGGTTTTAAACTTTGCATTCTACTTCCATTTTTTTAGTTACTCTCAAATTTTTATTTTATATACATATCCTAATAACTATAAAATTAATCACTATTTTTACCCACCTCCGGTACAATACAAAGATAGTGGAACACATCATTTCTGATTTCTACCCTTCCACTTTTTATTATTTTAATTGCACTTTATTTTTAAGCCTTCCAAAATTTGTCCTTTTTGTTTTCATCAATACACTCGCAGATTCCCCAATATATTTGCCACTATTCTTTCAGTCACTATTATTTCTGGCAATTGACCCTTCCCTCGGGTTCAATTTCCACCTTGTCACATTCTGTCCTTTAGTAGTTACTTCTTGGCGACTTTCTAAGGGAGAAACTTTCTTAGTCCTTGTTTTCTGAAAATGTCATTATTCCTTTGTTTTGGCATTAATTGTTGTGGTGAGAACTCTTTTGTCAAGATATTGCCTTTGTGAGAAAGACTTTTCTCTTTCCTTCATGCCCTGCAGTCTTAATGGATCCAGTGTAGTTCTATTTCTATACCTTCTTCTCGGAACTCTTGTGCTTCCTAAAAATAAAAATGTATATTTTTCTTGAAATCCTAAAGATTCTCAGCCATTATCTCTTTAAATGTTTCTGGTCCTTCATTTCTTTTACTTTATTCTCTCTTTCAGAAACACACGTTTCAAGGATAAACTTACTCTGCCCTCCACATCTCCTAGCTTATCTTTTTCTATCTTTTCCTTTCTCTGTTGCATTTATGTGACCTCCTCAGAATGACCTTTCAATTTACCAATTCTTGGGCTGGGTGCTTAATCTGTCCTTTATCATGCCACTGAGTTCCCATTTTCAATTACTATATTTTTCACCTATAGAACCTCTCCATGGCTCTCTAGAATTACTGTCCACACTGAGTGATGCTTTTATTACGGTTTTCATTCATTCTCTTATCTCTTTAACATTTTGGAACATGCTTACACCATTGCTCTTTCCCGATCAGTGCGCTTTGTCCATCTTGAAGGTGCTGTTTCTGTCTGGCTCATGTGTCGACTCTCCCTCATCGCAGTCCGTTTTCTTGGCTGCTTAGTTTATTACTGGCTGCCAGTTCGTCCTCAGTGAGCCTGTATTTTCTGTAGGAGTCCCATGACCCCTGGGTTGTGAAAGTTTTCCTACAGCAATAGTTTCACATTTGCTTCTGCTAAAAATGTAGGGCTCTAATGGTCCTGAATGGTTATTTTAATTTCTCCACTTGGAACTCCCACACCAGGCTGGCAGTTCAAATTTGGATTTCCTGTCTGTGTGTGCGCAGACCTGGCATTTCAGTTTTTGTTGGGTGACTTTCCTCTCCCCTCTCCCCCAGGCAACAAACATTTTTATAGAATTCTCGAGTATGTTAGTTTCTATTAAGTGGAAAGGACAGTTCTTTGAGCCTCTAGACTTTGTGCATGGGCTTCAGGTCTAGCTGCCTCCATTCAAGACCCCAATCCTCCACCCCAAACATCTCTGATCATCAAGCTGCCCAGTTTGAGAGTGATTTCACTTTTGTCCAAGGATATCTAAGTGTCAAAATTCGTTTTAGTTCTATCTTGTGAAACATAGAGTGCTCTTTGCAATTTGCCCACCACATATCCTCCACCCAGACACACTCACACATGCACACACACACACACACGCACACACACATTTCCTGGTGCCTGACTAATTCCTGTTGCCCTCCAGGCTCCAGTTTAGATGCATTTTCTCCAGGAAGCTTTCTGACCTCGGTCCCACTCCAGGGACAGCAGGAGGGATCCTTGACATGTGCCCCAGGCCTCTATACTTACCTTATCAGAGCATTTCTCACTGATTCCTACAACAGACTCTAAGACTCTTGAGGGCAAGATGGATCCTTGTTCCCCATTTATGTTCAGCAGTTGGGACAGAGCTTAGCTCGAGCTAGACACTCTTTACATGTGCTGTGGTCACCTGCTATGTGCTGGATGCTGTCCTGAGTGACAGGAGCATGCAGCACAGTCAGAGCCCAGGGTCTTACTGAGAGAGCAGACGCTCCTCCCCTGGCCCCCAAGAGGCCTCATCTCAACCTCAGTTAGTGCATTTCCTCAGATAATTTTCTTTCAGGACTCTCCTCCATGGAATACATGTTTCTTGTGTGTAGGTAAGAGAAGAAGGGGCCAACACTTGCCGAGTATTTCTCATGTTCCTTGTCCTACTCTCGAGACTTTCATACACATTATCTCATCAATCCTCACAAAAACCCTATGAGGGAGGTCTACTGACCCATTTTTCAGACGATAAAACTAAGTTTCTAAGTGGTTAACACTCTCTTTTAAGGTCATGGAGCTGGTGAGGTGCCTTTCGGTCCAGGTGTGTGCTCTCTGATCCCGTACATACTCCCCACAGTTGTCTCGGTCTCTTGCCTTCCTATTCATTTATGTCCATGATGCTCAGCCCAGCTCCTGGAGCAACCAGGAATTGTAAGTGCTCATGGAACAGAGGGTAAGATGAGGGACATAGATGCTGCTTAGAATGAGCACAGAGATGCTGTCTTGCTATTCTGATGTGAATCCCCAGCAGTATCAGCATCTCCTGGGAGCTGGTTGGAAACGCAAGTGTGTGAGTCCCGCCCAGACCTACTCAATCAGAAGCTGCATTTTAACAAAACCCGCACGTGATTCACATCACATTTCAGTCTGAGAAGTGCTAGCCTAGAAGTAATCTAGATTACTTCATACAGGAGGCACTTGGAGCCAGGTGGGTGTGGGATGGAGAGTGCCACAGGTCTGGGAGTGGAATTCAAGGTTATGCTTCTCACTTTCACTGAGCACTGCCTCTCATGGACATGAAAGCTTTCCCTCTTGAGAGATCCACTGGCCAAATGTTAATTAACCTCAGTGTGTCCCCAGGCATAAGACCCTCACACAGAACATTCCTGAGACCCCTGAGGCCTTTCTTTAGTCCACAACAGACAGGCATCTTCCTCACTCTGCCTAGACACCCACTGCAGGCAGAGAATTTTCCAAGGAGAATGCTGGGTTAGGAACCCCCTCCCTGGCCTTCCTGGGCCCAGGGTTTCCTTTTTGTTTTGCACTGGATCCCACTGCCCCTCCTGTGGTTCTGGGTGAGGCCAGAGCCAGACCAGGAGGAAAGAGGGCCCTGTATTTGTCAGCTCGGCCTTCCAGAACAAAGTACCACAGGCTGGTTGGCTGAAACAACAGACATTCATTTCTCCCAGTTCTGGAGGCTGGAAATCCAAGATCAAGGTGTCGGCAGGTTTGGTTTCTCCTGAGGACTCTCTGCTTGCAGATGGCATCTTCACTCCATGTCCTCATCCGGTCTTTTCTCCGTACCTGTGCATGCCTGGTGGCTCTTTCTCTTCTTTTAAGGACTCCAGTCCTCTCAGATCCGGGCCCATTCTGATGACTTCATTTAGCCTTAATCACCTCTTTAAAGGCCCATCTCCAAATACGATCACAGTCTGAGGGACTGGGGTTAGGGCTTTAATTTATGACTTTCGAGGAGGACACAATTCAGCCCATAACAGGCCCTCATCTTTCCGCAGAGGAAGAGGGTCTGAAAAGCTACTTTTTCCACATGCTGCATTCCACAGGGTCAGTTCCCCATGATGCTCAACCTGCTGTGTCCTTGTGGAGCCTGGTCCATGGGAGAAGAGATGGGTGAGGAATGAGGATAAGAGAGAAAAATGCATGAGGATTTAAGTATGTTTTCTCTTTGGTCAAACCCAGGAGTTTTCTGTGAGAAAGCAACTGTTAGCCCTGACTTCTGCTCTGGTGTGTGTTTGCAGCTGCTGCAGCCCGGAACAAGACCTCCTCTTTAGCTTTCGGCAAAACTCAGTCCCATCTCCGTTTTGTTGTTTTTAAGCTAGAATGCTTATTTTGACCGCATGTGTAGTCCACCAGATGGAATTCAAATGCCCATGAAAAAATGTTACAAAGACGTTTTTAAAACCCACTGTCTGTAAGTCCCCTGAGAGGACCTGTGACCACTCTGGGAATTCCTCAGTCCATTATGTTCTCAATCTTGCTTAAATGGGGAAGGGGGTAGTAATTTATTTTTGAAAAGGTTTTGAAGTCTTAAAATATGCCCCCTGGCTAGTTGAAAGTCTGCAAAGAAATCTCATTTGGATTTCCCCAATGCTCAAAGTTCTGATGACTATGAAATGCTTTTTTCAAGATTTTTGTTTTGATTTCTGCTCATTTCCTATGCTATTTATTAGCAACTCACCATCAGAATATACAATTACCCAGAGGAGATTTAAAAGGACTGAAGTTAAACCCTGGAGCAAATTAAAATAGATAGAGACAAGCTGAGGAGAGCAGAGGTCTGAAAGAAAATGTGTAACTGAACCTTGCAAGAAAAGAAGACTTGTCCTTCGCGCTTAAGGAAACACCTTCACTATTTGAGCTTCCCAGGAGACGTGTGAGACTCTTCCAGCACCAGGGTCGAGATGATGGATTGAAGTCATTCCCAGGTGGCCACTGAAAAGAGACTCCCAAGCAAGCAGAAGGCAGCGAAGGTGAAGCCCCACGCTGGCCCGAGACGTGCTTCTGAGGACGTCCAAGGGGCCCGCGCCGCCATTCTGAGAGTGCCCGCCTTGGAGGGGATTGTTTTCGGCGAAGGTATACACTCCCGGTTAGTTATTCCACTTTGGTTCTGCCTCTAACATAACTGTAGGATTTGATTAGACATGTGTAGAAAAGGAGGAAGTATAATCAGACGGTGTCAGAGTTACAAATAACAGAAAACAGTGTCAGGACCCACCGCCCTGGGGATGCGCCGGAGTTCTCCACTCCTCCCCAGGGGTTTTCCTCATCTATTAGAAAGCTGCCATGCATTATTCTCTTACTTCTTCCTTTGACCGGGTCCCCAACTGCTATGCTCCCAGTCAGCTGTACTCTTAAAATGGGCTGCTGGAGGAATTACCTTCCAGCCATTGATCGCTGTGCAGAATAAAACCTAAACTGGGACTCTAGAGATCCCTCTTTCCTTAGTCGTTGGGGAAACTGATGCTCCAGCCTGGTCAAGGGTCTCTAATTCAGAACAGAGTCCTCTGGCCATATGTGGAGGTCAAAAGCCTTATGTGGATTTGCCAATGGAATTAGGTTATGATCCTTTCCCCAGGATCCATGTGCTTCTATGTATTTAGAGACAGAGGGGAGTCCTGGGAGGAAAAGACCCTGGAAAATGAGCCCTTCGCTGTGGTTCACAGATATAAAAATGTAGCTAGTGGATGGAGATGCCCACCCAAGGTCAGAATGCTTGAAGGGACAAGAGAAATTACCTTACAATTGAGGACCAAGGCATGGGCATTTGAGGGCAGTGACATAACATCTGGCTTACATTGGATCCCACCTTAACACAATACGTTGGCAGTATGCGTGAGCTCAGAGGGAAAAAGTATGTCTTTTGGTTAAAAAAAAGTAACAGTCTTTCAGAGTTCAGGTGGCTCACCTTTGAGACACCCCTAAATGAAGAATCCAAAGCAACCTAGCACCTGAGAGTCAGCTGCCACTGAGGGCAGTGAGCCTACGCTGCCAGAGACAGGGAAGCCCAAGGGTCCTTGGGGAGAGGCACAGCGTCCTTGCTGTGTTTTTATTGGATGCAGCAGAGCTGTGCAGTAATTTGTATCACAGCAGCTGAGGGGGGATTGGGATAAATTTGCCCCAGGGACAGGTCTAAGTCCCCAGTGCCCACATCAGACAAGCTGTGAGGACAGCTTAGCCTGACTCAAAGTTAAGAGTATGCTCCCATTTCGAATTCCTGGGAACGTCTGGGGAGAGGAGTCCCAGGGCTACACTAGAACTCTGGCTGCTAAGGGGGAGAGAGAGGGGAATGTGCCATTGTAAAGGAATCCAGTGTTTATGGGATACGAATGTAAATGTGACCGCCTTTGTCCTTTCTGGCTGATAAAGTGTGAGACTTGCTGGTTTGGTTATGTAGATATTGTTCTGACTAGGCCACTCCTTGTTACTCTTCTGTCCTGTGATATGGCTCTGGGCCTGTGGATGCCAGTGTTAAGGCAATAAACGTTGAGCCTATTGTATTAAGTTCTAACCGTGGTCATTATGGAGAGGCCTGAAAGGCCAGGTGGTTACACAAGATTTCCCCTAAAGGGGGTGTGGGTGGTGGGCATTCCTGAAGTCAATAATTGGGAGAAAGAATTTATCAGAAAGGAAATAGGAATTTCCTCTCTCTACTAAGGCTGGCAGATAAGGGACCTCTGCATCTCACTGAGCTCGCTCAGCTTTCTGGACATGGGAGGGTTGATGACTACATGTGGGCTTCTGGCAGGGGAGCACATATACAGAGCCCTCCATCTAGAAGAAAACAGAAGCTTGAATGCAAAGGTCCTCTGAGCATCCAGAAGTGGGGAGCCAGACCACCCGACTTCATGCCACTCTCCATATTTGTCTTGCTTACATTATCCGTGACCCAGCAAAGTCCTGTCTAAATAGTATGGCCTTGCCTCAACTTTGCTGCTAGGGAAGTGGTGTATCTGTCTTCACTTAAGCCTGAGTTATTCAGGGGCATGGAGTCTTCTGGAGGAAGGTGAGAGAGTGGGGACAGTCACGCAGAAACTCAAAGGCAAAGGAGAACCTTGGTGATCAAGGACTGTTGCCCTTTGATTCTCCCTCCGTGGCCAACTTCAGAGGAGCTCTGTTTGACCTCCAGGAAGACTCAATCTCCCTACAACCAAGACTAAAACCAACAAGATGAGTGGAAGTAGAAAGAATTGAAGACACCTTTAATGAGTGGGGGAACTGGGGTACTTCGGTTTGCTGTTCAAGTAGACAAGAGTGTATGCCAGCTTAGCTGCCCTAGGAAGCTGGATGCTGACAGTAGCTGCAGGATTTCCAGTTTCTTGATCCAGCAAGATGGAAAATATTCAGTATGTTTCCTGGACCATCGTATGTTTGATTTCCTGAGTAGTTCTTTTGGGACCTCTGTTGGGGAAGTGGGCTTGGCAATTTGAGAAATAAATAGTGAAGTTAAATATTTCAGCAGAATTTCTCAGAGACACCAAAAAAATGCAATAGAGTTCAGGAAGTCAAAATTTGCTTTGACTGTATCACTGCCCACAGGGGATTCGTCACAGGGGAGCGTAGCACACAGAGCAGAGGAGGGCAGAATGCAGATCAGTGGACCAGGCAGCATGGACTCTTTTTCTGTCTGGCTGATTTCACTCAGTATAATTCTGAGATTCACACATGTTGCATGTATCAGTAGTTCACTGTTATTGCTGAGCAGCAATCCATTGTATGTATACACCACAGATTGTTTATCCATGAGCCTGTGGTTGGGCATTTAGATTATTTCCAATTTGGGGCTGCCACAAATAAAGTTTCTACAAACATTTGTGTGCAGATCTTTGTATGGAAGTATGCCTTCATTTCTCAGGTAAATATATGGGAGTGGAATGATGGATTACATTAGAGGTAGATATTTATGTTTTTAAGAACATGCCCAATTAATTTCTAAAATGTAGATGAATTCCATTTCCTCCACAATCCTGCCAACACTTGACATGTTCAGTCTTTGCCATTTTAGTCATTCAAGTAGCAGTGTAGTCATATCTCCTTGTGGGTTTTGGGGGTTTTTTTTGAGGAAGATTAGCCCTGAGCTAACTGCTGCCAATCCTCCTCTTTTTGCTGAGGAAGACTGGCTCTGAGCTAACATCCATGCCCATCTTCCTCTACTTTATATATGGGACACCTGCCACAGCATGGCTTGCCAAGCAGTGCCATGTCCGCACCTGGGATCCAAACCCGCGAACCCGGGCCGCCGAAGTGGAACATGCGCACTTAATCGCTCATCACTGGACCAGCCCCTCTCCTTCTGGTTTTCTTTTCCATTTCCCTAAGATATTGAGCATCTTCTCATGTGCTTATTTGCTATCCTTATGCCTTCTGTGGTGACACGTCTGTTCAAATCTTTTGCCCATTGAGTTGTAGGTGGTTTTTCTTATCATTGAGTTTTAGAAATTCTTTATGTATTCAGGATATATATCCTTTTTTAGACATTTGATTTGCAAATATTTTCTCCTAGACTGTGGTTTGTCTTTTCATTCTATTAAGAATGACTTCTTAAGAGTGGAAGTTTTAATTTTTTTTTTTTAAAGATTTTATTTTTTCCCTTTTTCTCCCCAAAGCCCCCCGGTACATAGGTGTATATTCTTTGTTGTGGGTCCCTCCAGTTGTGGCATGCGGGACGCTGCCCCAGCGTGGTCTGATGAGCAGTGCCATGTCCGCGCCCAGGATTCGAACCAACGAAACACTGGGCCGCCTGCAGCGGAGCGCACGAACTTAACCACTCGGCCACGGGACCAGCCCCTGGAAGTTTTAATTTTGATGAAGTCCATCCATTTTTTTCTTTATGGATTGATACAGTATCTTAAAAATTTTTTTGCCTTACCATTCAGCCTTAAAGATTTTTGTCCAAAATTTTCTACTAGAAGATTTATAGTTTTAGACTTCATGTTTACATGTATGATCCATCTTTTTTATTTTATTGAGTTCACATTGGTTTATAACATTATATAAATTTCAGGTTTACATCGTTATACTTCAACTTCTGTATAGACTACATCGTGTTCACTACCACAAGTCTAGTTTCCACCCATCACCATACATATATGCCCTTTTTCCCCTTTTACCCTCCACCCATCCCCTTCCCCTCTGGTAACCACCAATCTATTCTCCCTGTCTAAGTGTTCGTTTGTTTGTTTATCTTCCACATGTGAATGAAGTCATAAGGTAATTGTCTTTCTCCTTCTGACTTATTTAGTTTAGCATAATACCCTCAAGGTCCCTCCATGCTGTCATAAGTGGCATGATTTTGTCTTTTTTGGCTGAATAATGTTCCATTGTATGTGGAATCTTCTTTATCCATTCATCCTTTGATAGGTACTTAGGTTGCTTCTACATCTTGCCTATTATGAATAATGCTGCAATAAATATAGGGGTGAGTATATCTTGTCCAATTAGTATTTTTATGTTCTGTGGATAAATACCCAGGAGTGGAATAGCTGGGTCATATTGTATTTCCACTTTTATTTTTTTTGAGAAATCTCCATACTGTTTTCCATAGTGGCTGCACTAGTTTACATTCCCTCCAGCAGTGTATGAAGGTTCCTTTTTCTCCACATCCTCTCCAACACTTGTTATTTCTTGTCTTTTTAAGAATAGCCATTCTAGCAAAACCAGAAGGACCTACAACCAGAAAATACAACTATGTATTGGGGAGCTTTGCGGAGAAAATGAAGGAAAAAAACAAAAGATTGGCAACAGATGTTAGCTCAGGTACCAATCTTTAACAAAAAAGCAAATAGCCATTCTAACAGGTGTAAGGTGATATCTCATCGTAGTTTCAATTTGCATTTCCCTAATGTTAATGACATTGAACACCTTTTCATGTGCCTCTTGGTCATCTGTATATCTTCTCTGGAAAAATATCTGTTCATATTCTCTGCCCATTCTTTGATGGGTTGTCTTTTGGTTGTTGAGTTGTATGAGATCTTTATATATTTTGGAAATTAACCCCTTATCAGATATATGATTTGCAAATATTTTATCCCAATTGGTGGGTTGTCTTTTCATTCTGTTCATGGTTTCCTTTGCCTTGCAGAAGCTTTTTGGTTTGACATAGTACCATTTGTTTATTTTTTTCTTTTGTTTCCCTTGCGTGAGTGGACACAGTATTTGAAAAGATGCTGCTAAGAGCAATATCAAAAAGTACACTACTTATATTTTCTTCTAAGAGTTTTATGGTTTCAGGTCTATGTCTTTTGTTGTTCCCTATAAATTTTAGGATTCTGTGTTCAATTTCCATGAAGAATGTCATTGTGATTCTGATTGGGATTGCGTTGAATCTGTAGATTGCTTTAGGTAATATGGACATTTTAACTATGTTCATTCTTCCAATCCATGGCGTGGAATATCTTCCCATTTCTTTATGTCTTCTTCAATTTCTTTCAATAATGTCTTATAGTTTTCAGTGTAGAGGTCTTTCACTTTCTTGCTTAAATTTATTTGTAGGTATTTTATCCTTTTTGTAGCAGTTGTATACGGGATTGTATTCTTGATTTCTCTTTCTGCTAGTTTGTTGCTACTGTATAAAACTATGTTGATTTTGTACCCTGAAACTTTACTGCATTCCTTAATTATTTATAATGATTTTATGATGGATTCTTTGGGGTTTTCCTGTATATAGAATCATGTCATCTGCAAATAGTGACAGTTTTACTTCATTTCCAATTTGGATACCTTTTATTTCTTTGTATTGCCTAATTGCTCTGGCTGGTACTCCCAATACCATGTTGAATGAGAGTGGTGAGAGTGGGCATCCTTGTCTTGTTCTGTTCTTAAAGGGATAGCTTTCAGTTTTTAAACTTTGAGTATGATATTGGCTGTGGGTTTGTCATATATGGCTTTTGTTAAGTTGAGGTGCTTTCCTCCCATCCCCCTTTTATTGAGATTTTTATCATAAATGATGTTGAATCTTATCAAATGCTTTCTCTGCATCTATGGGGATGATCATGTAATTTTATTCTTCATTTTGTTAATATGGTATATCACATTGATTGATTTGTCGACGTTGAACTGTCCCTCCATCCCTGGAATAAATCCCACTTGATTGTGGTATTGGATCCTTTTAATGTATTGTTATACTAGATTTGCTAATATTTTGTTGAGAATTTTTGCATCTCTGTTCATCAACAATATTGGCCTGCAATTTTCCTTTTTTGTGTTGTCCTTATCTAGTTTTGGTATCAGGGTAATGTTGGCCTTGTAAAATGAATTAGGAAACAACCTGTCCTCTTCAATTTTTTGGAAAATTTTGAGAAAGATATGCGTTAGATCTTCTTTGAATGTTTGGTAGAATTTATCAGAGAAGCTGTCTGGTCCTGGACTTTTGTTTCTTAGGAGGTTTTTGATTACTGTTTCAATACCTTTACTTGTGGTTGGTCTATTCGGAGTCTCTATTTCTCCTCCTTCTCCTCCTTCTCCTCCTTCCTCTTCTCCTTCTTCTTCTTCTTCTTCTTCTTCTCCTTCTTCTTCTCCTTCTTCTTCTTCTTCTTCTTCTTCCTCTTCCTCCTCTTCTTTTTTTAAAGATTGACACCTGAGCTCACATCTGTTGCCAATCTTTTTCTTCTTCCTCTTCTCCCCAAAGCCCCCAGTACATAGTTGTATATTCTAGTTGTGAGTGCCTCTGGTTGTGCCTCTATTTCTTCTTGATTCAGTTTTGGGAGATTGTATGATTCTAAGAATTTATCCATTTCTTGAGGTTATCCAATTTGTTGGTGTAAAGCTTTTCATGGTATTCTCTTCTAATCCTTTGTATTTCCGTGGCATCTGTTGTAATTTCTCCTCTTTCATTTCTGATTTTATTTATTTGAACCTTCTCTCTTTCTTTCTTAGTGAGCCTAGCTAAGGGTTTGTCAATTTTGTTTTTCTTTTCAAAGAACCAGCTCTTAGTTTTATTGATCCTTTCTATTGTCTTTTTAGTCTCTCTTTCTCTTATTTCTGTTCTGATTTTTATTATTTCCTCCCTTCTACTGACTTTGGGCTTTGTTTGTTCTTCTTTTTCTAGTTCTTGAAGATATAATGTTAGATTTTTTACTTGAGATTTTTCGTGTTTCTTGAGGTAGGCCTGTATTGCTATGTACTTCCCTCTTGGTACCTCTTTTGGTGCATCCCATGAGTTTTGGTATGCTGTGTGTTCATTTCTCTGCAGGTATTTTTTTATTTTTCCTTTGATTTTTTTCATTAATTCAATAGTTGTTCAGTAGTACGTTTTTCAGTTTCCACCTATTTGTGATTTTTCCAGCTTTCTTCTTGTAGTTGATTCCTAGTTCCATACCACTGTAGTAGAAAAAGGTGCTTGATATGATTTCAATTGTCTTTTAATTTATTGATGCTTGTTTTGTTTCCCATCATGTAGTCTATCTATGTGGACTTGAGAAGAACGTGTATTCTGCTGCTTCTGGATAGAATATTCTCTCTATATATATATCTATTAAGTCCATCTGGTCTAGTGTTTCATTTAAGGACAATGCCTCATTCTGGACTTTCTGTCTGGATGATCTATCCATTGATGTAAATGGGGTATTAAAGTTCCCTACTATTATTGTGTCAATTTCTCCCTTTAGATCTGGTAATGGTTGCTTTATATACTTTGGTGCTTCTATGTTAGGTGCATATATATTAATCAGTTATGTCTTCTTGGTGGAATGCCCATCATTGTATCAGGTCTATCTTTGCCTCTTGCTATCTTTTTGGGCTTGAAGTCAATTTTGTCTGATATAAGTATGGCTACATCTGCTTTCTTTTGGTTGCAAATTTCTCAGAGTATCATATTTCATCCCTTCACTCTGAGCCTATGTTTGCCTTTAAAGCTTAGATGGGTCTCCTAAAGGCACCATATTGTTGAGTCTTGTTTTTTAACCCTTCCAGCCACTCTGTGTTTTTTGATTGGTGAATTCAATTCATTTAAATTTAGATGATTATTGATATATGAGGGCTTAATACTGCCAGTTTATCTTTTGTTTTCTGCTTTTTCTATATTTCTATTGTTTCTTTTTTGTTGTATTTCTGTCTGCCATTTCAGTTTGGTGGTTTTCTGTGATGCATTTCTCAGTTTCCTCTTTTTTTTATGTTTTGTGACTCTGCTCTGAATTTTTGTTTTGCGGTTACCATGAAATGTGTATAAAAGATCTCATAGATGAGATAGCCCTTTTTCTGCTGATAGCATCTTATCTCCCTTTGCCTGTACAAGTTCTATCTTTGCCCTCTTCCCCTCCTATGTTTTTGTTGGCACAATTTATCCTTTTGTTACCAAATTGTTATATTCTGATGCTTTCTTTTCCCTTAGCCTTTATGACATAATTGTTTGCTAACCTATTCTGTTATAGAGTTGCAAATTTGTGATTTGGTCTGTCTATCACCTTGCTCAAAGTTTTATAAACCTTCTCTTTTTTGTTTCAGGTAGGAGGTCTCCTTTCAACATTTCTTGTTAGGCAGATCTAGTGGTGATGAACTCCCTCAGCTTTTGTTTGTCTGGGAAAGTCTTCATTTCTCCTTCATATCTGGCAGGTAACTTTGCTGGATAGAGTATTCTTGGCTGATAGCTTTTATCTTTCAGTGTTTTGAATATACCATTCCACTCTCTCCTAATCTGTAGTTTCTGCTGAGAAATCTGCTGATAGCCTTATGAGGGTTCCTTTGTAAGTTATTTTCTTCTCTCTGGCCACCCTTAATACTCTTTCATTGGCATTGACTTTTGGTAGTTTTAATATAACGTGTCTTGGAGGAGGTCTTTTTGCATTGAGATAATTAGGAGTTCTATTAGCTTCATGTATTTGTATATCCAGCTCCTTTCCCTGGTTTGGGAAGTTCTCAGTTATTATTTCTTTGAATAAGTTCTCCTCTCTTTTCTCTCACTCTTCTCCTTCTGGGATACCCATTATCCTCATGTTGCTTTACTTAATTGAGTCAGATATTTCTTGTAGAATTTCTCCATTTTTCAAAATCTTAGTTCTCATTCTTCTCCCACTTGAATCATTTCTAAATTTCTTTCGTCAAACTGACTAACTCTCTCTTTCATATGGTCTGCTCTATTTCCAATGCTTTCTACTTTTTCACCTCATTAACTGTATTATTCATCTGTAGACTTTCTGTTTGTTTGGGTTTTTTTGAATTTCAATCTGTTTGGTGAAGTACTCCTTCTATTCATTAATTTTATTCCTGAGCTAATTGAATCTTTCTGAGTTTTATTGTAACATTTTGTTTCTTCATGGAAGCCATTTTAAATTCTATGTCAGTTAGATCACAACCTTCAAGTTTGGTTTCCGGAGAGCTGTCATTTTCTTTCTGTTCTACCATGTTACTGTAGTTCTTCATGGTGCTTGATGAGTTAATCCTCTTCCAGTGCATAACTGATAGCAAACACCTTGCTTATTTGGGGAAGGCTTTGGTTGCTTTGATTCTGAGCTTCTTCCAGTTGTATTTGAGAGTCTGTACTTTTCACCCTCCACTGCCTCTTCCAGAGACGTTGTCAGTGCCCTCCTTGTGCTCCTTGCTCCTCCCAGGTTGCTGGTGCCTTGCTGCTTACAAAGTCACTGCAATCACAGATGTTGCCACTAGGGTCACCAGGCTGCAAGCATCTCTGCTGCTTCTGGTGTCACCTGGCCTCATATTCCTCCACTGGCTCTCTGTAGGCTCTCCACAGGCTTGGGTACTGCTGCAACATGCAACACCTGCACTGCTGCTTCCAGGTTGTCTGGGGATGCTTGCAGCACTGCTGCCAGGGGCACTGGGTTCACAGGTGTTGTCAGGGGCCTGGGGTCTTATATGTAGTCCCCACTGATAGTAGAGCTGGTGTTGGGAGTGCCACCACTGCAGGCTGGGTTATGGGTTCTGCTGTAGCTCCTGAAGCCTCAGGCCACAAGTGCTACCTGCCACTGCTGGGGGGAGGTCTGAGCTATGAGTGCTGCTGCTGCTCCTGCAGCCTCTGGTCTCTGGCTCTGGTGTGCATTTTGAAACCTCAGGTCAGGGCACCATTGCCCCTGCCAAGGGTGTCCACATTTTTGATGCAGCCCTTGCTACTGGAAAGATTGGGGTCAGAGTGACCACTGTCTGGGAAAGGGAAGGGAGATAGGTCAGCAGCACCACTGTGTTTCCTGAAGCTTCAGGTTGTGGGCACCACCCACTACACTGGGGAAGGGGCAGGGGCTAAGCCACAAGTGCTATTTCTTCTCCTGCAGCCTCTGGTCATCAGGAGAAAGTGGGTGCTTTTTGAAGCCTCAAGTCAGAGCATCACTCCACTGCTGTGGGCATCTCTGTTTTGGAACACCACTGCCAAGGTAGGAGGAAGGAACTCCTCCCCTAGTTCCACTCCCTTCCAGAAGTCCCGTCCACCCACCTTCAGTCATGTAGATGTTTGGATCTTTCAGGCATTCTGATGTGCTGTGCAGAGAGTCCTTTGTTGGTTAATGGATGTCCTACTGGTTGTAACTTAGAGAGGAGAGACAAAGGGAACAAATCACTCTGTCATGATGCTCTCTATGATCCATTTTGATTTAAGTTTTTTTGTGATACAAGATACAAACCAAAGTTCTTTTTATTTTGCATATAAATATCCATTGTTCCAGCAGCATTTGTTGAAAAGACTATCTTTTCTTCAGCGCAATGCCTCTGTACCTTTCTTGATAATCAATAGTCTGTATATGTATGTGTCTATTTCTTGACATTTTATTCTGTTCCATTGATCTATTTATGTATTTTTTTTTTTTTTTTTTTTTTTTTTTTTTTTTTTTTTAAAGATTTTATTTTTTCCTTTTTCTCCCCAAAGCCCCCCGGTACATAGTTGTGTATTCTTCGTTGTGGGTTCCTCTAGTTGTGGCATGTGGGACGCTGCCTCAGCGTGGTCTGACGAGCAGTGCCATGTCCGCGCCCAGGATTCGAACCGACGAAACACTGGGCCGCCTGCAGCGGAGCGCGCGAACTTAACCACTCGGCCACGGGGCCAGCCCATCTATTTATGTATTTTGATGCCAATTTCACACTGTTTTAATTACTGTAGCTTTACAAGGAGTCATTAAATCAGCTACTATTGGTTCACTTTTGTTCTTTTTTTTCAAAGCTGTTTTGGCTATTCTAGGTCTCTTGAATTTTTACTTGAATTTTAGAATCAACTTATCAATTTCCCCAAAAAAAGCCTGCTGAGATTTTTACTGGGATTCCATTACCTATAGGTTAATTTGGGGAAAATTGACATCTAAATTATACTGAGTCTTCTGATTCATGAACAACAGGTATCTGTCAGTTTATTTTGGTTTTATTTAATTTTCCTCAACATTTTTTGTTCTTAGTATAGATTGAGGTCTTTCATATCTTTTGGCAGATTTATCTCTATTTCATAATTTGGTGCTATTATAAGTAGTTTTTTAATTTTAATTGCTGATGTCTTGCTAGTATATAGGAATAAAATTTATTTTTGTATATTGATCTTGTGGCCTACAGTGTTGCTAAACTCACGCATTAGTTCTGTTAGCTTTTTGTAGATTCCATCAGATTTTCTATATAGGCAATCATGTTGTTTGCAAATAAAGACAATTTGCTTCTTTATTTCCAATCTGGATAACTTTTATTTTTATTTCTTGCTTTATTTTATTGGCTAGAACTTCTAGTACAATGAACAAAATGGTGGTTGTGAGAGATGACATCCTTTTCTCTGTTTCTTTTTTACCTTTATAAGAGAGGTGGCACTTTGGAAGCCTTGAAACCAACTAAAATCTCTGCCTCGGGACTGATTGCTTAATTTCAGAGATTTAGGGAGGGTTGGGTTCTCTATGGCTTCCTTGAAGACTAGGTAAGTCTAGGTTATGCAGTTTGGGGTCACTGTACAGCTAAGATTTATGCATTTGGTATAATGTAGCCGTAAAAGCTGAAGCCTCCAGTTGGATAGGACACAGGTTCAGGTGAACACACTCCTAGCCCTTCAACCTTATGGTGAGACTGATGATTCTCTTGGTTGTAAGAAAACATATGAGGAGAGTCTGTGTTATTAGTGTAAGGTTCTCTCCTAAAAAATCTCTTCCTTAAACTCTTTTAGCTTTGAGGTACTTCCATATCTTACAACTTCTGTTCTTAGCCAATCTTCATGGAAAGATGAGTCTACTCCTCCTGCTAGTTCTTCCTCTCCAGCTCACTATACAACATAAAATAGCCTGGTTACAAAAGGAGACTGGCCTCTCCCTCCATCCACAGTTTAGGACATGGCCGTTACCTGTGGGATGAGATCTACCCCAGCTCTGAGACCAAGCTTGACCTAAAGCAAGAGACATTCCCAATCCAGTCCCCAGGGGGTTCAGCCTCGGATCATACTCATAGTACCACTGACCCTGAATCCTGGCTTCATTCTTTGTGTTGGGATCTCTGTCTCATTAACCGCTAGGATATTCATGGCTGGTAACAGCCAAATAGCTAGGAGTTTGGGTGAGAGGAACCAAGAATAGCAATACAGCCCAGGGTCTGAAAACCCATCCCCAATAAAGAAAGTAGAAAAAGAGAGAAAGAAAGAAAGACTAACATTTTTTTTAGTACAGTATATCATACTGGCTAGGAGAGACGCCTTGGAGTTCCATTGCACAGTTCTAATCCTGGTCCCACTATGTACTATCAACTTGACTGTGGGCAACTTATTTAACCTCTCTTAGCCTAAGATTCTTCATCTGTAAGATGGAGATAATAACAGTTTTGAGTATTAACTGAGATTATTTGTGTAAAGTGTTTAGCAGTGTTCTTTGCACAGAGTAAGAACTTAATGTACGTTAGCTATTGCTATCATCATCATCATCATGTCCACAACTACTTGCCCATCCTTGTCCTACTTGCCTGGTCTTCACTATCTCCCCTGTGAGGTGGGGTTCACAATCAGGCCTGTCATCTCCAGTATAGCGGGCTTGACTTTGGTACAGGCTAAAGTCAGCAGAAGGTACATCTCTGTCTGCAGAGTGAGATTGAAAGAGAAAACAGAGCACAGAAGCTAAAATCTGCCCAAGAAGCCTTCAAAAACCGAGAGCCAAGGGGTCAATCTGGGAAGAGAGACTTATAGCAAAAGCCAAAATCTGGAAGAGACAAATCAGAGCTGGAGAGACAGGCCAGGTTTTGCAAAGGCATGGTCTAGGGAAACTGAATTCCACCTACCCCTTGACTCCATATCCAATAACCCGGCTAATGCCTCAAATTCATTATGACAAGGGTCTTGCTTACACCTTACCTTGCATTTTTGTGTTGCCAGCGCTGTTGTCCAGCCCTTTTTCCTTTTATGCTTGAATGTCCCATGCGTCCTTTCGTCCATTCATTTAATAGCCATATGTTAAAGCCATGTGGGTCAAACCCTGAGCCAGGCATGGAGGATGCAAAAATTAAGAATAAGCAAGTAAATACAAACATTATCTTTGTGGAGCTCAGAGTCTCATGAGGAGATAGACAAATACAAGTAAAATCTTAAAACAATGGGATTAACTATATAGGAAGGTGATGAGGAAACATTATGATATTAAGAACAGCCCACTAACTCTACCTGGGTAAGTTAAAGATTAGTTTTTTAACTATATTCCCTACCAGACAGTGAGTTCTTCAGGGAGAAGGGAAGGAAAAGGGCAAGAGTGCCCTGGCTCCATTTAATTCTGAATTCTTCATAGCTAACTCAGGGCCTGGCACATAGCCACCATTAAAGATGGTTTTGAAATTGAGTGACCTTGACTTTTCAATTTTCTCCATTGTTATCTATTCTGTATACTGGTGCCAGATTATTTCCCAAATCATAGAGCAAATACTGTGCAATTCTCCAACGGCAAGCTTTCAACTGCACCAAGGCATCCTCAGAATTAAGAGCATTTTACTTAGGCCCATGTATCACTTGTTTTATTTTTTTTTTTCTGGTGACTAGCAACAGAAAACAACTGTGGCTCATGAATGTTTTGAATTAGAAGGCTACGGGAAGCTCAGAGAATAGAAACAGAAGTTAAACAACCAGACTTACAAACAGACTGGACTTAGGATAGTTCTGGGATATAGACAGTATGAACTGGTGGCTTGTGCCTTCAGAGTACAGTCATTGGGGTGAATAGAAACCCAGTGTAATCATGCTTGCATTTTATTCACTCAGTCAAAAATTCCAGGGAGACCATTTTGGATTGGCCTGGCGTTGGTCACGTTCTCCTTCATTGGTCAGCAGAGATAGAGATGGGTGAGGACAACTTGAATTCCAGTGCACTAGAAAGCTGCCCAATGGAGCTGCCAACACAAAACTAAGGAGTGGTTCCTGAAGAAAAGATGGATGACAGGCAGGCAAAACCGCAAACAAACAAAAATCAAAATTAACAACAGAAACAAAGGAAAAAGTAATCACTTTGATCACTAAAGCAGTCAAACATCTGCGGAAGTAGGTCCAAGTGATTTTTATCAGACATGTCTCTCTTTCGCATACCCTATGCTCCCGTGGAACAGGCCTCTGTCCAGTACAAGAAGCATCAAGCTGACATATTTGTGTATGTGTTGTTTCTATTCCCCAGATATTTGCATGGCTGGCACCGTCTAGTCACTCACAGCCGGCCAGCTTAAATGTCATCCCTGCACTGCCCATCTAAAGCACCTCCAGTGGGTCTCCAGCAGACCACGCTGTCTGCCTGCTACAGAATTGTCAGACCATCCACTCTGCAGAGCAGCAAGGGCACTCTCCTCATCTCTGCACCCTGGTTCCTAACCTAGGCTCTGGCACTATGTTTATGTTCACGGAGAGCTGAGTTGATACCACCTTCTGGCACAGCAAATGGAGTCACGTCCCATACCCAGGATGTTCTCCTCAGGGGAGGCAGGCAGTCATATCTTCTCTTGCTTCCCTCTACCCTGCGCCCATGAGCAGCAAAGGTAGACAGGGCCGCTCCCAAGCCACAAAGCAAATGTTTCCTGCTTTTGCTCACTTGTGCCACATTCAGACCTATTACTTCATTTGAAAATGACCAGCCTCTAAAGGTCCTACATAGCACTCATTTCTGAGATCTTACATTCATCAATAGCTTAGCATTTACATATAAATACAGAATTTAAAAAATAATTCTAATCATTGATCTAAATTCTGTTGCTAAGAGCGACTAATACGGCTGGTGTGTGGGGGATAGCAATGTATGTGAAGATGACCAGGGAGGGGCTATGCCATTCAACCAGCATTGGGGATTTGGCTTCCAAGGTCTCCTTTCATGCTGACTCACTGTGTAACCTGGAACCTCATGGAGGCTCCACTTTTCAAAAGGCAGAATGAGGGTCTCTCACCCCACAGACTCTGCGGCAGGAGGACAGAGGGCCTGGAGCCAGCTACGCTCAGGTTTGAGTCATGGCTTTCTCCCCTACTAGCTTTGTGACCCTAATTCAGTTCTTCCCAAACTCCACTGATCATCAGAAGCTCCTGGCAAACTCTTGGAAATTACAGATATTTTCACCCCAGAAAAGTTGATTCAGTAGATCTTTGAAGAAGCCCAGAAATCTGTACTTTCCAAAAGCTGCCATGTGATTCTGATTATCAGCCAGGTTTGACAAGTACTCCCTCAGTTACTCTGAGCCTCAGTTTCCTCATCTGTAAAATGGGGATAAGAACAGTGCCTCTTTTGTAGGATTGGTAAGAGGGCTCATCAGGTAATGTGAAAACATTTCTTAGCACACAGTGATGCATTCCTGCTGCCACTTGGTCACTAGAGATGCCTGAGTGCCTGTCCTGTGCCAAGTACAGGTCAGGAACTGGAAGCAGAGTGATGAGCATGACAGGTGTGTTTCCAGCCTCATGGAGACCATGTGCTGGAGCAGGGAGACAGACAGCGTGCAAGAAATCTACAAAAATGATTCTCATTTTCTGGGTCTACCACTAAACCCCACCTGGTGACCAGTCACCATAAGGGTGGCCAGAGTGTAGAGGCCCCAGGACACAGTGTGCATCTAGAAGACACATGGAGTTGGAGAGGCAGAGAGAAGACCTCATTCTGAGCAGGGAGCCAGCCTGAATGTGATGCAGGTGGAGAGGACGAGGGTCAGGTGCCTGGTGAGGAAGTACTGTGTAAAAAGAATTCTCCTGGGGGTGTCCAGACAACAGGGATGTGGGGACGCCAGAGGTGGCATCTTGAGGGCAAGAGAAACGGACCCAGGCCTCCGGTCTACTGCCATTCCTCACAGTGAGTGAGTCAAGCCCTGATGACGGGGAGAAGCCCCTTTGGAATCATTTAGTTTACAGATGGAGCAGTGTAGCAGGGATAAGTTAGAAGTGAATGACTCGGGACACACTTCCATCTTGGATGGGAATCCTCTGCTTCCTGGAAAAGCTAAACCATCATATACTTCATTCTTAATAAGTGTGTATTAGGAGGGAGGAGTACAAACCTGGGATAGGGGCTTTAGACTTAATTGGTAGAGTTGAGAAGAGTTTAGAAGAATAAAGATGTCCTGAAGGGGAAAATGAGCTATAAAAAGATGATAATTAAAGGTTTGTTTGTTAGTTTGTTTTCAGAAGCAGGATGGAGCTGGAGGGCGGCTCTATTCTGAGAACAAGATGTCAGAGCCTGAGCTCAAGGCTGACAGATCGAAAACAGTTCCAGGCACCAAATTCTGGGCATTCGGGCAGCAAGATGAACTAGCAAGAGCTCAGTTTTCCTGAAGTGTGGTAAAGCTTGAAGAAGGAGTTGGAACCAATTTGAGGGGCTGCAAGGGACCACATGCACCCGTAGCAGCCTGTGATGAGCGAAGAGACCTCGAGTTATGTTGGCAAAGGTGGCAGGTCCCAGCTGGAGATCTGAGGGTTTTACAATGGATTTGACCTCATTCCCACTTAGCAGGCTGGTATCTGAGCGCTTGTAGGTTCAGTGAGTTGCATGAAGCATGTAGAGTTGAAGGATATGTGTGCTGTAATGAAGAATGAATGAAGGACAATGAAACGGGTTACACACTCAATCTGTGTTCACTCATCTGTGGCCATGTGCCCCAAGTCCCTTTTGTCCCTCAAAGATGACCCTGTCTTGGACAGCCAGAGGAATTATTCTCTGTCACTTTGTGAGGCACAGTGCTATCTACCCTTCCATTAGCCCCATTTTAAAGATGGAGAGCTGCAAGCTAAGGTGGGGTTCCACACGAATCTTGCCCAAGTAGAAAGGCCCAATGAAGACCCAGGGATGAATCCAAAACCTCCTGCCTCGGTCCTGCACACTGACTCCCGAGCAGATCAGAGGGCCTCATGCACCTGCAGCAGCCCTGTGTCAGCTGGCAATCCTGTGCCAACAGAAGGGGTATGGCAGCACCAGAAGTGACCACCCCTCTAGGTGAGTGTGAGATCCTGGAGAGAGGGCTCAAGGTCAGCCATTTCCTCACTCCACTAAGCAGCAAACCCCACTCTATCCATAATAATTCCCTGTAGGAGAGTTACTTTATCTTAATTCATTATTTGCTAACAATCAGGCTTTAAGAAAATTCATTTAAAACTAAACATTTCCAGAGCAGAATCAAGTATCTTGGAAGGCAGCTTTACATCTTGGAGGATCCTCATTCATCCTCGTCACCTTCACCTCCCCATCAGCGGAGTTTCAAAGCACCAGGCTCCTCGCAGTCGTGGGAAGTGGTGGCAGAGAGGATAGGGCCATCCCATGATGTTCCAAGCCCAGGCAGGGCACTTCTCTGAACGAGTTCCTCTTATTGGCTAAGTCTATAGGAAGGCTTTTTTTTTCCCTAAAAACTTGAAGGCTATTCTATATGTTGGTTTCATGGTTGATTTGTTCCCCAAAAAGCAAATCAAATTGACTATAGCATGGAGAGAACTCTAGATGTAGCCAAGCCTAGAGTTCATCCGGTGAAGAGTGAAGAAAGATGCAGGGATGCCCAGAGAGGTCAAGTGGTGTAACGTGGCCATAAGAGCACCGTCTCAGAACCATAGGGCCTGGCACAGCACTTACTCATCCCATGTCTTCATGCAAGTTTTTTAACCTCTTTGTGCCTCAGTTTCCACATCCAGAAAAAAGGTTAATAGAGGTACTTCTTCACATGTTTGTTGTGAAAAGCAAATGGATTTACACAGGCAAGTGCCTGGAACATAGTAACAGGGTGTGGAGCGGTTGTTCACATTGTTTTACAGAACTCTGCTCCCCAGACACACTTTTCCACTACTGACCTTCACAGGGAAATTGACTTCAGAAAAGATGCCAATTTTTTAATTTCTGTGACCTCCTTCCCTCAAGCTTATAGATCAGAGCTCAGAAACGACTCAGTCACTCACCCTGAACTCAGAACATTTCTGGCAGAAATTTTCCGCTCCAAGGAGTCGCCAACTAATTGTATTGAATACACCTTGTCCTGAGCCAGAAATGTGATAATACAAATTTCCTTAGAGGGATGGACCAGGAAGCCTGAGGTCAAAATACTAGGGAAGCTGATGAAACATTGACTGAATGTGTCTCCACACAGAAAAGGAGGAAGGGGAGGAAAAAGGAAGAAAATAAGGAGCAAGAAGAAGAGAAACAAAATTTAATAAAAAGAGACTTCAGATCCATGTCATCTGCACACTGAGGTAGATGTGCACGTCCACTCCTGCCTCTCCACGTGCATGCTCGCTGCTGGTCCTCTGCAGCTTTGGCCAAGCAGAGGCTGGACACCAGGGTTTACCTTTTCTGCTCACTCTTCCCCCATATCGGATAGATCATCAGGTGTTGTCGATTTAGTCTAACCCTATGTGAGCTCATGATTTCATTTCCAACTCATGGCTCACTTGAGGAAATCTCACTGTGGCCATTGGGCTCTCCCAGCTGTAAGGAGTGGAGGGAGCCTCAGGTTGGAGAGCCAGTGTCAGTTCATCCTAACTGGGAAGTAGAAAGGAGGAGAGAAAAGTCAGCATCTACCAACCAAAAATGTCCAAAACGCAGCCCAGCTGCAGTGAGGCCTCACACAGCCCTCTGCAGCAGGTGTCCACTGAGCACTGCCCCTTGTCCCTCACATGGCAATTTGGTTATTCTCAGTCTATCTTGTTTTCTTGTTGCCAATAAAATGACCCTCATCTCCCACTGGCTTTGCTGTCTGAGGGCTCTTGTTCACTCTCTGTGAGGCATCTGGAGTGTGCTAGTCCAATAACGGCATCCCTCTGTGCATCTCATTTCCAAAGTCCAGAAGAAAGAGGATTTAACTGGGTCAATATGGTGCCATATGGAGCAACCCTGCTGGGCAGAGCTGCTGCAACAGACCACTGCATAGAAAACCTGAAGACAATTGCTTTGGGGAAGATTCAGACCCATAGTCCTGGCATTTGTGGCAAGTTCATGTAAAAAAAAAATCTTTGTTGACCTTCAGCAGTCAACACATTCATTTATATTTCTGATTTTTTTGTGTGTGGGGAATGACTTCACTGGGTATGGGCATGTAAGGACTTTCTAATTATATGGAACTTTCTGTAAGTGATATCAGAAAGATAGGAACGAGGCAAAGAACAAGCATCTCACGAGCAGAGTCTGGGAAATGGTGGGAATATTAAAGCTCTTTCAGGGCCATTTGCACTTCATGAATCCAGATCTAGGAGCAAGCAGAGCAAGAGTTTGTCGTATTAGCCATTTACAAAAAGTTTCTCTTAAAACCTCCTTTCTATCAGCAGTTCATAGGCCGAGTTTCTGTCCCCCAACAGCCAGGGCAGGCCCTCTTATGAAGTCAGCATTTAAACATTCAGCAGGGATGTGCCGACCACCCAGGCTCCCCCAAGCTCCCAGCCCAGTGCCACACTGGCTGTCCCTCTGCTGATTGGAGTTCTGGGATCTGGGACACAAAGATACTTCAAGATTTCTGACTTGACCACCATGACAACTGATTGCATCATTACACACGTCTGGAGAGAGAAGCGCACATTTAGGTGAGTGATAGAAGAGATGGTTTGAGAAAAATTTCAGCATCTTATTAAAATCTTCTGTGGCCTTGGGAATCTTATTTAACTTCAGCTCCCTGTTCATAAAAAAGGAGATGTAGATGTGGACACAATGTGCACACAGATTTCAGTGGAGATTAATAAGAGCATCCGCTTATAAGTTAAATGGCTCAGGAGGGTAATTTGACAAGGAGAGACTTAAGTTTCTGAAATTGCTTCAGCTTTAGTAATGGTAGAAAGCAAGTGAGATCATCAGTATGGCCTGGCAAATCCCTTCAATTTAGCCCATATTTCCATTTAGCTGTTTAATTTTAAACAAGATATAGCTAAAATTGTGACTTTCATAGAGTTACTCAGCAGCTAATATTATTGTACTGGTCACCCCATTTCCTTCCTGGGTAGTAAGTACCTGTACTTTTATGGTGCGGACTTTCACAGCCTATAATGAGTTTCCCTATGTTCCTCTGGGCTGAGAGCAACCATGGCGGCCACTCATGACTCAGCTTCCTGTGCACCTGGTCTCCAGTCTGATCCTTAGGTCAGCTGGCCTGAGAGAAATAGCACCCCCTTCATGAGATCAGCCTGGCTGCCCACACCTTGAAGGGCAGGTGCCAAGGCCCTGCTCAGCCGCAACAGTGTGCCGGGCCCACATCGGCCCTGTGCTCACAGAGGGCAGCTCTCAACCAGCTGAGCTGGCTTCACAGTCTCATCTTGTCTGTATTTGGCACACAGTCTGGCCCTCTAACACCACAGACAGGAGGCTGCCGCCAAGAGCACAGGGTCAGCTGCTTTCACTCTTCAAATAAGGGAGAAGAGTGTCTTCTTTCAGCCCTATCAGGGCAGGTGAGCACTTGCTTGGAACCTTAGTAGACATCTGAGTGCCCGAGGATGAGTCAGCTCATCACTGATGCTCACAGCCTAAATAATTTCAAGAGGGGAAACAAAATAGTCCAGAAGACCCAACCAAACTGGGGCTCGAGGGAGCAGGCCAAAGTCCTACAACAACGTAGGCCTTCATCTCCAAAATATGTACAGAAAGTTAATAAATGGCTAAAAACGTTCATATGCAATTTCAATTTTATCTCTTGCTCCTTTGAGTAAAATTAAGATCAGAGAGATCAGTCTTAGAGCTGGGGGAGAAATCTGGATGGGCTTGATAGATACACATGCGATCGGTCTGGAATTTGGCAGAATGTTGGTAAGATCAATTGCATGCAATGCATTGAAAATGCTCAGTTATGGAATGGAACTGCCTTATTTCAGAATATAGGATGCTTGGGGGCTCACAATTATCTGGAAAAAAAATAACCAGAAATAAGACGTCAACAATTTCATTTT